>NC_041739.1:25609516-28009516 GCF_004115215.2 Ornithorhynchus anatinus
ATTTATGAGGTATATTTATTAAGGAGAAGTATTTCCTAGTTAAGGATGCGATGGTGGTATTTAATAATAAGTATTTATTAGGTATATTTATTAAGGAGAAGTATTTAATAATAATAATATGGTATTTGTTAAGCGCTTCCTATGTGCGGGGCACTGTTCTAAGCGCTGGGGGAGAGACAGGGTCATCAGATTGGCCCACGTGGGGCTCACAGTTTTTAACCCCGCTTTTTACAGATGAGGTCACTGAGGCCCAGAGAAGTGAAGTGACTTGCCCGAGGTCACACAGCAGCCGAGTGGCAGAGCCGGGATTAGAACCCACGGCCTTTGACTCCCAAGCCTGGGCTCTTTCCACTAAGCCATGCTGAGCGCTTACTCTATGCAGAGCGCTAAGCGCTTGGAATGGACAAATCGGCAACAGAGACAGTCCCTGCCCAGTGGTGGGCTTACAGTCTAATCGGGACAGACAGACAAAAATAACAAATAGAATCAAGGGGATGAACATCTCATTAAAACAACACTTCCCCCCCAACCTCTTTCCCTTCCCTTTCAACGCCTCCCCATCCTTTCCCAGTCAGAGGTCATGGGTTCGACTCCCGGCTCTGCCACTTGTCAGCTGTGTGACTGTGGGCGAGTCACGTAACTTACCCTACTTAAAACTCACCTCCTCCAAGAGGCCTTCCCAGACTGAGCTCCTCTTCTCCCTCTACTCCCTCTACCACCCCCCCCTTCACCTCTCCTCAGCTTAACCCTCTTTTCCCCCCATTTCCCTCTGCTCCTCCCCCTCTCCCTTCCCCTCCCCTCAGCACTGTACTCGTCTGCTCAACTGTATATATTCATTACCCTATTTATTTTGTTAATGAAATGTACATCGCCTCGATTCTATTTAGTTGCCATTGTTTTTACGAGACGTTCTTCCCCTCGACTCTATTTATCGCCATTGTTCTCGTCTGTCCGTCTCCCCGGATCAGACCGTAAACCCGTCAAACGGCAGGGACTGTCTCTATCTGTTGCCGACTTGTTCATTCCAAGCGCTTAGTACAGTGCTCTGCACATAGTAAGCGCTCAATAAATACTATTGAATGAATGAATGAATGAATTAACTTCTCTGTGCCTCAGTCACCTCATCTGTAAAATGGGGATTAACTGTGAGCCTCACGTGGGACAACTTGATTACCCTGTATCTACCCCAGCGCTTAGAACAGTGCTCTGCACATAGTAAGCGCTTAACAAATACCGACATTATTATTATTTCCCTCCTAACAAGGGTCGAGCAGGTGCCAGCCCCTAAAATGCCGTCCCCAGGCCCGACTAGGGGCCTGCGCTGAGGAGATTCTAGGTCCCCCCCACACACACAAGGCCTCCCCTGAGGAGATAATGGCCCCCAGGCCTGCCCCACACCTCACCCCTTATTTCCCAGGGCAAAGGTGGAGAGAAATAACAATAATAATGTTGGTATTTGTTAAGCGCTTACTATGTGCAGCGCACTGTTCTAAGCGCTGGGGTAGATACAGGGTCATCAGGTCGTCCCACGTGAGGCTCACAGTCTTAATCCCCATTTTACAGGTGAGGTCACTGAGGCACAGAGAAGTGAAGTGACTCGCCCTCAGTCACACAGCTGACAAGTGGCAGAGCCGGGAGTCGAACTCATGACCTCTGACTCTGAAGCCCGGGCTCTTTCCACTGAGCCACGCTGCTTCAAATGAAGTGAGGGCCCCCCCTGCACTTTAAGGGGCACCACCACAGGCCCGAGGCAGGGAGAGAGAGACCACCTGGCCTTTCCCCTCCCATCAGCTTCGAAGATTTGGACGCACCATCCCAAAATACTTCTGGTTTTAAAAAGTCTTCCAATGTCGAAAAAATAAAAACAACAACATAATAGTAATGTTGGTATTTGTTAAGCGCTTACTACGTGCAGAGCACGGTTCTAAGCGCTGGGGGAGATACAGGGGAATGAGGTTGTCCCACGTGAGGCTCACCGTCTTCACCCCCATCTTACAGATGAGGGAACCGAGGCCCAGAGAAGTGAAGTGACTTGCCCACAGTCACACAGCTGACAAGGGGTAGAGTCGGGATTCGAACCCATGACCTGTGACTGCCAAGCCCGGGCTCTTTCCACTGAGCCACGCTGCTTAAAGGAAGGTCGGAGGGGTCAGGGAAACGCCACATGGTGTTCTTGCCTCTTCCCCCGCCAAGTTTTACCTCATGTCTTCCAAGCTGCCACTTCGGGGGTGTTTGGCAGAGTTGGTCCTGGGAGAATGGCATGCCTTCCTAAATAGTATGATGAAGCTATCTCTTGCCGAATTGTACATTCCAAGCGCTCAGTACAGTGCTCTGCACGTAGTAAGCGCTCAATAAATACTATTGAATGAATGAAGCAGGTGTGAGTTTCTGAGGGGCAGAAAAGGAGGAAGGGCTTGTTGATGCGGCTGCCCTCTCCCACCCCGCACTGTTGGTTTGGGCCCCAGTCAGGAATCAGTCAATCAATCATTTAATAATAATAATAATGTTGGTATTTGTTAAGCGCTTACTACGTGCAGAGCACTGTTCTAAGCTCTGGGTAGATACAGGGTCATCAGGTTGTCCCATGTGAGGCTCACAGTTAATCCCCATTTTACAGATGAGGGAACTGAGGCACAGAGAAATGAAGTGACTCGCCCACAGTCACACAGCTGGCAAGTGGCTGAGTTGGGATTCGAACCCGTGACCTCTGACTCCCAAGCCCCGGGCTCCTTCCACTGAGCCACGCCGCTTCTCCACTTACTGTGTGCTGAACACTGTCCCAAGCGCTCGGGAGAGTACGGGGTAACAGCTGATAGACACTTTCCCTGCCCACAGAGACCTTGCAGTCTAGAGGAGAGACCGGAAGCTCCCCTTCTGCAGTCCGTCGTGGCGACCGGACCCAGTGCCACTTCAGAGCCGCTTTAGGCGTCTCGGTGGGCACATTATCCCCCTCTCCACGTGGTAGCCATGCCCATGTGGAGAAAAGAGCCCAGGGCGAGGTTTGCAGAGCATCTGGTGCAACAGACATTGAACCAAATAAGGCTCAGATCGGTGCGGAGAAAGAAAGGATTAAGCTCCGTGTGGGTCAAGGGAACATAACTTCCACTTCTGTTGTGTATTCCCAGAAGCTTACTTCAGCCCGTCACACGCGGCGAGGCACTCGATAAATAGCATCGTTTCTGCCGCTACCCACTCCAGATGTCAAGTTTCTACCAGGTGGCCCCTCGCAAAATAACCCAAGGGCAGGAGGGTGGGTTTACGTCGCTGGATGACTAACCTGGAAGTCACATTTATTAGTGAGGTGTTTAAATGGGCGCTCCCCGAGTGCTTTGAGAAACAGAGATCGATAGCTTGGGTTACGTTACTTTTCAAGAGGCTAAAACGAAATGGGGGACTCACGAGCTGGGGAATGAAGGGAGTCTGTCACTTTAAGGGGAACGGGTCCACGACTCCCACTTCCAGTCCCTTCCCAGGGAGAGTCTGCTCCTTTGCTGTTTTTTTTTTTTTTTGCCTAAAGCTGCATTTCCCTAAGAGAAGCGCTACTTCAGAATTAGGCTGGTGAATTTCTAGCCCAGAACGGAAGCCCGAGAAGAATTCTGCCGAATTATAACAGCGTTTTCAGTGCCCCGTGGAGAGGTCTTTATCCACCTCGGTAGTGCTTGGAGCAAAACTTCCCGGTGGTTTTAGGCTGGTGAATCTCTAGCCCAGAACGGAAGCCCGAGAAGAATTCTGCCAAATTATAACAGCGTTTTCAATGCCCCGTGGAGAGGTCTTTATCCACCTCGGTAGTGCTTGGAGCGAAAATTCCCGGTGGTTTGTATTTCAGACTTCAAGTCTCTGGAGAGTCCTTGATGATGAGATAGACCAGGATGGCATTTCTTGGGCTGGTTTAGGATCAAGCCCGACCTGGGGAAAATGATCATCTGGATTTCCCGAGTCCATGGCACTGAGGGGGAAGAGCGGCGCCAAGACTGACCCTAGGCAGGCCCCAGCACTCTCTGCTTCCAGGGTCGTATCCCTGGTTGGCAGGGTCACCGGGATTTCCTTCTGGATCTCCCAGGCTGCTGCCCAAGGAGATGGTAGGTTCAGAGGACAGTCTCCCTCTCCTCACTTCCTTGCAACGGGTAGGGAGAGATGGACAAGGCAGAGGCTCCAGCAGAGATGAAGTCCTCGTACTAGGGGGTGAGCCTCCAGATGCCGGGGACGCGGAATCGGGTTAAGCAGTGCCCTCTGCCAGCCTTACCCGTTTCCGAAAGAGTATAGACGCTTGGCGACTCGCCGCCGAACTTGGGGACGGGACCCGATGCAACCGGAATGGGTCAGCGAAAAGGGCCGGCACACGTGCGTGCCACTGGAATTCTTCAGCCAGCAGTCTTGCTGAGATCAGCAGCGAAACCTGCCTGCAGGCATAGAGCAGCCGCTTCCCCAGTGCCGCTTGCTGGCAAATGCAAACGCTTTTGGAATGCTTACACCATTTAAATGACTTGTAATTACAAAAAATATGTAGGTATGAAATTTCAGAATGTCTTTGGTTTGGAGTCACATTAGAAGTGAGCCTAGAAAAGTCGCCACTGCCCCGGAGTCTCATGCCACGTCTCTCGGCGTGGGGATGAGTGTCCAGGTTGGATATATGGCCTCCAGAACTTTCACGGCGGGGGTTTACTTTCCGGTTCGTGGCCCCGCCCAAGTTTCCGACACCCCGGCACCCATGTCACCCACCCAGGGATCCTTCTACGTCTATCGCCTTCTGGGGCGGCCGGCAAACCGAAGTCGAGACATCCAAGACTGCAGATGAAGCTTCGCGTTAGGAGCTCCGGGGCAGGTCTGGGAGTGAGAAATGGAGGAGCTAATGGAACATTTAGGGCATACCGTGACCCACATATTTTGCCACATGCTGAGGAAAAGCTGGTGACTAAGATGCATCAGAACAGAACTCAAATTCTGGATCTATATACGGTAATGACGTTTCAGGGCTGCCCAGCTATTGCTGAAATGTACTTTCCACGCGCTTAGTACAGTGCTCTGCAAACGGTAAGCGCTCAATAAATACCACCGAATGAATGACCCCGACGGATTGCATTTTGGACTTATCCAAGCCCAAGTCCTGTTCCTCTATCCTATTGCCCCCCCGGAAGCCTCACAGAAGTACAAAGTCACCCTTGGGCAACAGCTGTCAATAAGGTATACTCCCAGGTCAATCAGTGGGAATGTAGGAGAACACAATATCGTGGCCCAAATTCCACATCTGCTGGGCTTAAACAAATGGTTTCCAAATGATCCTGAAATGCTACAACAAAGTAGGCTATTTGCTCATTCCCCTCTGGTTGGATTGAAAAGCGAAGCCACGGGCGACTGTGCTGCTAAGAAATGAGTGAATTTAAGATTCTTTCACTTTGGACGAGAAAACCGGTTCTGCCCAATACGGATTTGGCCTACCTTGATGTGTATCCTGTTTCTCCGCTAACTGTTCAGGAAATAGAGTTAATGAAACAACTGAATAAGAGTAGGAGGCAGCGGGGTGTAGTGGAAAGAACATGTGTTTGGGAGCTGGGAGCCCTGGCTTCTCGTCCCAGCTCTGCCGCTGGCCTTCTGCGTGACCTTAGGCAAGCCACTTAACCTCACTGGGCCTCAGTTTCTCATCAGTAAACTGGGAATAATGACTATAATAATGACATTCAAAACGTATTGATACCTGCTCTCCCTCTCTTTTAATAATAATAATAATAATAATGTTGTCATTTGTTAAGCGCTTACTATGTGCAGAGCACTGTTCTGGGGTAGATACAGGGTCATCAGGTTGTCCCACGGGGGGCTCACAGTCTTAATCCCCATTTTACAGATGAGGTCACTGAGGCACAGAGAAGTTAAGTGACTTGCCCACAGTCACACAGCAGCTTGGGAGCCCAATGTGGGACAGGGACACTGTCTCATTCAACATTCTTAATAGCCACCACAGCACTTGGCAAAATAGTAAGCACTTAGGAAATCCCATTAAAATAATGTGTAATAATATTATACAATTATAGAGTCGATATTCCATAATTAAGTCTTCACGAGGGTGATGGCCACTCATGCACGATGAACTGGCCACAGTTTCAGAATCAAGCTGTCCAGCTAGCCAACTACCTGGTTTCTAAAAGCATAGCAAACAATGCTTGGAGGAACAGAGCGATGGCTATCCTACTTAATTAGCATCCAACCCTGTGATTTGTGATGTATTCCCGATTCCCCCCCGCCCCCCATAACCAATTTTGGACCTTTCATCTGTGAGTTGATTCCAAGCTTGCACAATTTCTTGGGGGAAATAAATAAAGACGTAGGAAATTCATTGTATCCAAGGTTTTTCTTTATTGATTTCGAACCTTCCACTTTCAAGCTCCCTTGTTCTGCTGTAATAGGATTTGGTGAGCAGCAGTTTCACGTTCACCCTATCCACACCCTTCATGATTCTATAAACCTCAATTATGTCTCCCTCAGCCTTCATCTCTCTCTTGTCCTTTCTCCTTTCCTATATGCCGGGCACTGTACCGAGCGCCAAGGTAGGCGGTACAGCCCATGTCCCACATGGGGCTCACAGTCTTAATCCCCATTTTACAAATGAGGTGATGGAGATACCGAGATGTTAGGTGACTTGCCCAAGGTCACACGGCAGTCAAGTGATGGATTAGAACCAGGTCTTGTGACACCCAGGCCCATGCTCCTTCCATTAGGCCAGACTGCTTCTCCTCCAACTTAATACTTCCTTACATCTCCTAAAATTTTCCATTTCCTTCCCTCTCCTCACTTGTCATCCACTCTTCTCCCTGGCCAAAGTCAGCTGAACACTGGTAAAACCTACCATAAAGAAAAACTCACAAAACATTTTGAAATGGGAAGAGAACACAAAAGAGGGCTGATGTTGTTTGTCTGCAGTCTCCTTAATGAGTATGCAGTGCCACCGTTGTCTTTCTATGGGCTGTAAACTCTTTTGAGGCAAGGGGCTGTGTCTTTCAGATTACTGCATTCAGTACTAGCTGAGTATCCTGCCCACTCAATTCCTCAGTAAAAACGATTGGATTCTTCAGAACGTCTGAAAATCCGAACTCTCTATATCGTTCCCTTAGAGTCTAGGGGCTTTTTTTGGCCTGTGAGAGTTTTAAAATAATTGCTACAACCCAACAGAACCTGGAGTGTTAGACAAAAATTTCCCAGCTGCGAAACAACTGTGCAAGTCAAATCCTCTTATTTCCCTCATGTCTGTTTCCAAAGCAGATGCATGAGACAGTTTTGCTTGTCAGCCCTGAAAATCCTCACCTTGAACAAGGGGTTTAAGACGTACAGAAAATAGGCCCCTAGGAGATTTACTAAAATTGTAGTGAACTTGCTTACAAGGCACATACAAATGCCCATAAAGCCTATTCAAACAAAGCATGTTAGATCCTTTGAAAAAAATGGATTGGAATTTACATGAGTGACTTCTAGCATTTATATGATTTCAGCATAGTCAATTGAATTTTTTCCCCATTCAATTTTATGTTGCCTAGCCACTGCCCTTTCATGTTATTCTTAATGGGAATTCTTCACACGGCTCTCCCCATTTCTACATATTTACAATCAGCTCCTTTGGTCCCACTTAGCCTTTGAGAGAGAAGCAGTGTGGCCCGGTAGATTAGGGCATGAGTTTGGGAGTCAGAAGGACCCGGGTTCCAATCCTGCCTCCGCCCCTTGTCTACTGTGCGGCCTTGGGTAAGCCACTTAACTTTCCATGCCTCAGTTACCTCATCTGTAAAATGGGGATTAAGACTGGGAGCCCTATCTGGGGAGAGGGATTGTGTCCAACCTGATTAACTTGTACCTACCGTAGTTCTTAGTACAATGCCTGGCACATAGTAAGCGCTTAACAAATACCATGAAAACAAAACAATCTCCATACTGAATCAATATTTTAAAAACAAACTGTGTCCACAAGTAGTGGCCTTGCCCACAAAGAATAGTTTGAAGCACAACTGGCAGATTGCCCCACTAAATCTAGACCTCATCTGCTTTGAGAAATTTAGCCCTGAAGAATTCAGTTCTTTTAATCTTCCTTAAAGTAAGCTCCACCTTTAGACCTCCCAGGTGACTGATGGAATTTACGTCATCTTATTTTCAAATCATACTAAGGTAACCCATAGGAAGACGGTGACACAAGAGGTGAAGTCTGTTATGTGTACTCAAAAAGAGTCCACCAGAACCCAACGGGCTCCACTAGGCTTTTCTCCGGACCCACAGCCAAGCAGATGCCGCAGCATGAGTACTTAACTGTGAGCCTCATGTGGGACAACCTGATTACCCTGTATCTCCCCCAGCGCTTAGAACAGTGCTCGGCACATAGTAAGCGCTTAACAAATACCAACATTATTTTCCTCTCCCACACATTATTATACTTCCCATTAGAGAATAATCCTAGTTTTCAGCTCAGCTTTGGGGAACTCAGAGGACCAAATAAGTTAAAATTTCTTTGGCCTCCTTGAATTTGACTTGACCTGGCTTCCTAGGAACTAGCAGCTTTGGATTGAAGGCACCAGAACTGGATTCGCTAGGGCTGGGCAGCAACATCATCATTATCCAAAGAAACTGGACCATCCTCAAGGAAACGGGAAGGCCAGGAAGAAGAACGAGAGGACGGGGTTCTATCTGCAAGAATGCTCACTTCTCAGTGTCAAGTTGTGGATTTTCTGAGAAGCACAGTATGAGATAAGAGAACTGCAAGGTCACGTATGGATTATGTCTATGCTTTCAACATAACCTTTACCCATAATTTGGGGGCAATTTTTAAATTAAAATGATTTTACTGCTTTTCTGAAGAGTCCCACTCAATGATTTTTCACTTCTCCATTCCTTCTCATCCTCTCCAATTCACCTAAATTCCCCATACCTGAGATTTACTCTGGTAAGGAAAAGGTGAGAGAGGTCACTGAAGGACACCCGATTGTGTGGTCAAGTCACTAAAAGCCTCTGATCCCAATTTAGGGACCAACGGTCTACATTATTATGCTGGTGTGCAATCTAAATAATCTCTGTTCTGCTCGACGAAGGGTCATGTATGTCACTTTTACAGTGCTGTAAAATAATCAGGTAACTTTGACTTGTTCCTCCTTTCATAAAAGATTTTCAAATGATTTTCAAATGTCCCCTCAATACTTGCATTTATATTTGAAGCTCCACAGAAGTAGAAATCATAGCCCCCGATTTCCCGATTTCAGAATGTCCCCCGGCAAAATGCCTAGTCCGGTGATCCATACTCAGTAGATAAATGCTCCTGCTGATAAAGAACCATCTCGGAAGAGTTTTCAGTGAACCTTTAGCATTCACAGTATGCAGCATGGACCCTCTAACCCAGCAATCCTTGAAGAGTTACTGTGACATATTTGGTGATGTCACTGTGATCTTCCTTGTAATTTCAACAGCATTATTAATTTAACAGTACTGGAGTTAAGTAATAACTCTTTTCTCACCCTCAGTGTTCCCTTATTCTTATTTGTCATTTTTAGAGCCATCTTAGAATGCTCTTTTAAAAAACTGCCACAGATATTCTTGCATTTCACCCAGTGTAACCAAAGCCATGGAGATGCCAATCTCTTCTGTCTTCTAAGACCTGACTTTTACCAAGGCTAATTGCAGGAGAATTGGGTTCATACAAAACGATCGAGCTTCACAGTGACAAAAATCATTCTTCAGAAAGTTACTTGGCACTACGTGATGGTTTTCCTTTCCTTTAGTTGTGGATTTCCACGAAGGATACTTGTTAAACATGAACTCTACAAGATCCCTTGCCAAGCAGACTTCATCGACTTCCCCTTCCACTGGCATGTAGATTATACCTAATGTATCATCATGCGACCTGTACGGAAGGGCAAGTAGTTCCATTTTCTGATGGAAAAAATTAGTTCATGCAATCTAGTTAATTAAAATAGTCAATCAATGGTCAAACCGTTGAAATCTAAGACTCTGAGAATTACTAAAGCAGTGGTATTTATTGAATGCTTAGTGAGTGCAGAGCAATGCAGTACAACAGAGGTGGGAGATATGATCTCTGCCCACAAAAAGCTTGCAGTCTAGAGGGGGAGACGGATAATAAAATAAATTTCAGATAGGGGAAGCGGTCAACTAAATGCCGTGGGGCCGAGGGTGAGTTGACTATCGAGCTCTTGAGGGGTATAGATCCAAGCGAATAAACGATGCAGAAGGGAGAGCGAGTAGGGGGAATGAGGGCTTATTCGGGCAAGGCCTCTTGGAGCTGATATGATTTTAGGATGACTTTGAAGGTGGGGAGAGTGGTGCTCTGTCAGATATGAAGAGGGAGCGAGTTCCTCCAGGCCAGAGGAAAGATATGGGCAAAGGGTTGGTAGTGAGATAGAGGAGAACTAGGTACAGTGAGTAGGCTGGTGCTGTAGAAACAGCGTAGGCTGGGTTGTAGTAGGAAATCAGCAAGTTACGGTAGAAGGGGGAGAGTTGACTGAGTGGTGATGGTATTTCTTAAGCATTTACTACGTGTCAAGCACTCTACTAAGTGCTGGGGTAGATATAGGATGATCAGGTTGGACACAGTCCCTATCCCACATAGAGCGCACGGTCTAAAGGGGAAGAACAGGTAAGGAATCCCCAATTTACAGATAAGGAAACTGTGGCACAGAGAAGTTAAGTAACTTGCCCAAGGTCACATAGCAGGTCAGTGGCCTGGCCAGAATTAGAACCACTTTTCCCTTACTCACAGGCCCACATTTTATCCTCTAGGTCATGATGCTTTCCCAAGTGCCTTAAAGGCAATGGTAAGGTTTTTCTGTTTGATGCAGGAGATGGATAGACAACCGGGAGAACTTTTTTGAGGAGTGGGGACTTATGGACTTAAAGGTCTTTCAGGAAAATGAACCATGCAGGAGAGTGCAGTATGGACTGGAGTTAGGACAGACAGAAGGAAAGAAGGTCAGTGAGAAAAGTGAGGCAGTAGTCAAGGCAGGATATGAATCAGACTCCTAGTATCCAACTATAGTAGGTAGAAATGGCTGAAGAAATCACCATTACTTTCTGTGTGTCTAGCATATCTCAGCACCGCCTCACTTTAGGTATATTTATCTAAATTGTCACTTACCAGTTTTTGTCCATTTTCCTACTTTTTCTGATATTGCTCTCTTCAGTCATCCACCTCTTCCCTTTGTCCATGCTCCTTTTGGCCCCTGACATCATTTCTTGAATGTTTTCTCTTTATTCTTTCATTACTTTTTATCTTCTCTCTCTGCTCTTTTTCTCAATAATTATTCTCTTTCCTCTTTTGCTCTTCACAGAGTAAAGAGCATCAAGGGAAGAAAAGCCGATGATGGTCGACAAGCTCAATCATTACAGAAGCACCGAGGAAGTGGCCTAGGGTTAAGGTAGAGATAATTTTCAAAGAAATATTCATTGCGGAGTGATCAGAAAAGTAATTCTAAATAGCTAGTTATATTTTCTCATTCATAGTAATAGAAAGTTTAACTCTGGGCTTTGTGCCCTCCAATAATATTAATCTTAAATAGAAGCTACTTGGAAAACAATGGAGGAACTAAGGTAGGAGTGTAAACTAAAACAGGAGTTGTTCAGAGTTCCTTAAGCTCACCCAAACAGAGAGGATACAGAAGATCTGGAGAGTCAATGAATCAAATAAATTTTTGAAAGGCCCAGAAATATGTAGAAAAATAACTGGAAAATGCCAAAATAGAGGCATTTGAAAACTTGAACCCCACAGAAAGATGTAAGGTACAAAACAACATATTACAGAATTAAGAATACAGGAGTAATTCAATTAGTGGTACAGAGAACAGGAGAAATGGAAATCACTGACTGAACCCTAATTAGTTTTTCCTTCTCCCCAAGTGATATTTTTCCAACTATCCACTCAGCAATTTACAATCCCCTTTGTGCTTCACCACTTTCTGTAGTGATCATGTACATATGATTTTACATATTTTCCTCCCTTCCATCTGTAAATTATCCTGTCTGCCTCTCCTGTGAGACCGTAAGTCCCTTGAAGTCAAAGATCATGCTTTTTGCCACTACTAAACTCTACCAAGTTCATACAGTAAGTGTTCTAAATACTCTTTGCCTACAGGTGTAAAAACTGATGACCTAAGATAGCACCCAAAGGGAAATTTTTTTTTAAAGTGACTATGTATATCTGTATTTCCTCCAGTCTTTCCTCTCTCCAGTCCATACTAAGCTCTTGTGCACAGATGGATTTTCTAAAATTTCACTGAGCAGCCATTTCCCTGCCCCTCAAAAACCTCCATTGGTTGTCCATTCCTTTCCACATTACACAGAATCGCCTACTGATTTCAAGAGACTCAATCAGCTCCCGATTCTTACTTATCCACTCTCTTCTCCAACTCTACCCCAGCTCACAATGTTCACTCCTCAAGCCAATCTACTCACTATGTCTCATCCTCTCATTTCTCTCTCCCAACCTCTTGCTGGGGCCCTCCTTCCCAAATGGATTTCTATGCCCCATCACGTCTGACAGACCACTGCTCTTTTTGTCTTCAAAGCCCGTCTGAGATTACATCTCCTCCAGGATGACTTCCCCAAGTAATCTCTAATCTTACCACTTTAATCCTCCCAAATGCCACTTCATCCCCTCTCGCGCCCCCGCCCCACCTAACCACTTAAGTACATACAACTTCCCCTTTCACTTGTGTACATATCTAACTGTAATTTATTTTAGTGTCTGCCTCCCCTGCTAGATTTTAAACTATTGGAGGGCAAGGATCCTGTTTACTCACTTTATTTTACTCTCCCATGTGCTTAGTACAGTTCTCTACACACAGTAAATACTCAATAATAAATACTGCTGCTTATAGCTTAAAATGATCTCCAAATTTATGATATCAATTAATGGGAAATTAATGGAAAATTATTCAATATTTAGAGAGGAATTATCTGCTAATTTAAATAATGAAGTGCATACTCTATTTCAGATTATAACCAATTCAAGTACTCTGATTTAATATTTTTAATACCTAGATTACTCAGATCATTTTCTTTAGAAAATTTAGAACCTAGGAAAATAGCTGAGATGCAGTTAAACTCAGACAGTGATTAATATCAGGAAATATCTGTTCAACACTAACCAACATATTGAACACTTTGTTTGAAAAAGGAAAAGTTCTTTAAATCAGTTATACTGATTTTGGTAAGTAAGGGTGTTGAAAATTCCTTGGCTAATGTTAGTGTTTTTGCTTTGTTTTTAATTTGATCTGAAATGCTTGAAATACTTGTTTACATTATCTTCGCATACTTGCATTTCTTATTCAACCAAATGCTTTGTATACTTGACTGATATAGAGAACAGGTCAATCTCTGGTTATCGCACTGCTCTACATGGTTGATGAATGAACAAGAAAGAGACTGAGTCTGTTTGATCTGTTCTTTATTGGTAGTTTTGCGTAACTTCTGGAGCATAGATGAACATGCCATCTATGGTTGTTGGTGGAAATAAAGAGCTGGAACTTTGATCAAGGACTGGAGAAAATAGCATGTTTGGTTTCAATTAATACCATAAGAGCAACAGCTCATTGAATGCCCACAGAATGATTCATTTTTGTCCTTTTTCATTTTGAAAACTGCTTATGAACTTAACTACGGTAACAGAATAATAATAATGATGATGATGATGGTAGTATTTATTAAGCACTTCCTCTGTGCCAAGCACTGAACTCCAGTTTCCATGCGGTCCCTGTCCAACTCAGAACTCACGGTCTAAGAGATAAGGAGGGCAGGTATTTCATCCCCATATTGCAGATGAGAAAGTTGAGGCACTTAACGGAAAAGTTAAGTGGCATGCCCAAGGTCACAAAGCAGTAAAATCGCAGAGCTGGGATTAATATTTTGGTCTCGGTTCTCAGTACTGTCCACTTTCCATTAGTCCAAGCTGCTTCCTGATGGTCCGTATAAATGTAATAACTACAACCATTACCGTGTCCCCCAATTAGACCGTAAGCCCGTCAAAGGGCAGGGACTGTATCTATCTGTTGCCGACTTGTACATTCCAAGTGCTTAGTACAGTGCTCTGCACATAGTAAGCGCTCACTAAATACTATCGAATGAATGAATGAATGATTTAGCAAAATCAATCTGTGCTTTATCAGGGAAGCGACGGGTCCTAGTGGAAAGAGCCTGGGCCTGGGAGTTAGAGGGTCTGGGTTTTAATTCTGGCTCTGCCACTTGACTGCTGGCTGACCTTCAGCTAGTCATTTAACTTCTCTGGGCTTCAGTTTCCTCATCTGTATAATGGTGATCAAATGCCTGTTCTCCCTCCCACTTAGACTGTGATCCCCCCGGTGGGACGGGGTCCGTGTCCGAACTGATGATATCGTTGCTATCCCAGAGCTTAATATGCTGTTTGGCACAGAGCAAGGGCTCAACAAATACCACAGTTATTATTATCTTCACACTAAGCCTTGAACATAAACTCTAAATATCTCCTGGCACCCACTCCCCGCCACGACTCTAGCCTGAATCGTTTTCACTGGCTTTAATACACTTCTTAATGCCATATAGGTGGTGGTACATCAGAGGATAGAGGCTGTGCCCTGAAGAGGTATGATTAATCAGTGGTATTTGAGTGGCTGTATACAGCACACGCTACTAAGCCGACAAAACAATTAATGGTATTTTTTGAGCACTTACTGTGTACAGAGCACTGTAGTAAGAACTTGAGAGAGTCCAATAGAGTTGGTAGACACAATCCCTGCCCACAAGGAGTTTGCAATCTAAGAATAATAATAATGATGAAAATAATAATTATGGTATTTGTTAAGCACTTACTATGTGCGAAGCACTGTCCTATGCGCTGGAAGCAGCGTGGCGCAGTGGAAAGAGCCTGGGCTTCGGAGTCAGAGATCATGGGTCCGACTCTCGGCTCTGCCCCTTGTCAGCTGTGTGACTGTGGGCAAGTCACTTAACTTCTCTGTGCCTCAGTTACCTCGCCTGCAAAATGGGGATTAACCGTGAGCCTCATGTGGGACAACCTGATAGCCCTATATCTACCCTAGCGCTTAGAACAGTGCTCTGCACGTAGTAAGCGCTTAACAAATACCGACATTATTATCATTACAAGGTAATCAGATTGTCCCACGTGGGGCTCCCAGTCATAATCCCCATTTTACAGATGAGCTAACTGAGGCACAGAGAAGTTAAGTGGCTTGCCCAAGGTCACAAAGCAGACAAGTGGCGGAGCTGGGATTAGAACCCACATCCTCCGACTCCCAAGCCCCTGCGTTTTCCTCGAAGCCACGCTGCTTCCCAAGCACTATTAAGTGCTTGGGAGAGTTCGGTAAAGTTAGACAGGATCTCTGACCTCAAAGAGATTCCAGTCTAGCGGAGTCCATGCAGTTGTCTCCACTTCTCCTGAACTGTCCACTGAGCATGCTAATTGGACCAGATAACAGACCCTTTCAAGCCCCTCCCATCCGGGGCTTCCTGTAACCAATACCTCCTCTCTCTGCTTCATATATAATGAGGCCCGTGGGACAGGGACAGTCTGATTATCATGAATCTACCTAATAAATATAACAACGATGATGCTGATGATAACGGATCAAGTCCAAATTCCTGCCATGCCTTCCAATATTCTCTATCACCTCACGTCTATGCGCACGCTAAAACAACTCATTCATTCAATAGTATTTATTGAGCACTTACTTTGTGCACAGCACCGTACTAAGCGCTTGGAATGAACAAGTCGGCAACAGATAGAGACGGCCCCTGCCGTTTGACGGGCTTACGGTCTAATCGGGGGAGACGGACAGACGAGAACGATGGCGATAAATAGAGTCGAGGGGAAGAACATCTCGTAAAAAGAATGGCGACTAAATTGAATCAAGGCGATGTACAAAACAACCTAGTCTACATGCTCCACTCCAATCAGATAAACTTCCCTGACTTTCCCATGAATGATTCTCCTTTTACCACCAATCTTTTTCTCGGGAGATCAATCAATCAACGGGACTTACTGAGTGCTTACTGGTGTCAAGCACTGTACTAAGTGTTCGGGAGAGAACAATCGGGTAGGGTTGGTGGTTTTCTGCTCAGAAGGAATTCACAGCCTTTCTGTCCTCACTTGGAACAACCTGTCTTCTCCTATAAACCATCCTATATGTCTTATCTCATTCCACAGCTCTCCAGTCTTATTAAATTCAGCTCAAAGGCTACTGCTTCCAGGAAGACTTCTGCGATTAATAAATGATATTACTGAACACTCTCTCTTTCGGAGAATTGCGATAAGTGATCGAAAGAATACCAGGGAGTTAGTAGATACAGTTATTGGCAGGGAGGAGCTTTCAGTCTAGCTGGGGAGATAGACACTAAAATAAGTTATAGATGGGGAAAGCAACAGACTTTAAAGCTATGCATGCCATGCTACCAGTTGGAGGCAGAGAAAGAGTGGGGGAAGATTAATCTAGGACCTCATTTAGAACAATGTTATTAATACTAAGTTATGTAATTTGTGAATTGAGGTATTCCAAGGAATATTATACTCTGTTTTTTTTCCTTTGTTTTTCAGTCCTGTCTTTCCCAACTGATTGTAAATCCTGTGCAATCTGAGATTGTCTTTTACTAAAAACAGTACAACCCCAAGACAACCATCACAACAGCTTATCTTACTGATATTCAACACCCTTGTGAGAAAACTTTTATTTGCTCATTTTTGGTGATTTTAGGTTTTGGATTCTTGATCCATTCTCATTCCCTCATCCGTATTTTCATTTCTCTCATTTGTATAGGTGGTAGTTCCATTTCTATAATCAAGTTTATAATACTGCCCAATTTATTATTGCCCCTCTCAGGATCACACCTGGAGGCATACCCATTCCATTCCTAGCTTGGGAATAATAATAATAATGTTGGTATTTGTTAAGCGCTTACTATGTGCAGAGCACTGTTCTAAGCGCTAGGGTAGATACAGGGCAATCAGGTTGTCCCACGTGAGGCTCACAGTCTTAATCCCCATTTTCCAGATGAGGTAACTGAGGCACAGAGAAGTGAAGTGACTTACCCAGTCACACAGCTGCCAAGTGGCAGAGCTGGGTTTCGAACCCATGACCTCTGCCTCCCAAGCCCGTGCTCTTTCCACTGAGCCACGCTGCTTCTTTAAGTGGCTATTGAGTGTAAGGCAATCTCCTATAAGTCAAAACTCACCTATGCTGAGCAGCAGCAGCATGGGATAGAGTTGAGGGTGGAAACTCAGGTTTACTGCATGGAAGAGGGCAATGGTGAATCACTTCCATATTTTTATGAAGAAAACTCTATGGATACATAACCAGGATAATCGCAGATGGAGGCGGGACCGTCTGGGAGAGGTGTATCCATGGAGTCGCTATGGGTCGGAAATGACTCGACTGCATAAGAAAAGACAAATATACTGTCACAGATATAAAGTGCATCGCAAATATAAAGTGCACTATAACAAGAGAAAGGCAGAGAGAGAGAGAGACCGAGTTAGAGAAAGAGAGAGAGAAAGAAAGAGTGAGAGAGAGGCTCCCTCTCCTGAATGCAAAAACTCCCACCTGACTTGGCTCTCACTCCCAGATAATTCTAGGAATTGTAGGTTTCAGATGGCAAGTGCTGCCAGAAGACATTCTTCTTCTTTCCTCTTTAGTCCAGTGACTTCACTTCCATCTTCAATAGGTGCCTGAACATTGAAACGACCAGGCTTTGACAAGCGACTCCCCTTCCCTTTCCTTCATCTACCTCTCAGTTGACCTAGTAGAAATAGCATGGGCCTAGGAGTCGGGAAACCTAAGTCCCAGCTCTGACACTGGCCTATTGTGTCACTTTGGACAAGTCACAACAACTACGGTCCTCAGTTTCCCTCATATGTAAAACGGAAGTAAGATAGACTGGGACAGGAACCTTGTCTGATCTCTTAACCTTGTATGTATTGCAGCCCTCGGCATATACGCAGCATTTAATAAATACATAATTCTTACTCTGAAAGGAAACCTGTTACCTTAATTTTTCCTTAAAAATTTTGTTTTTTTTATTTTTGTTTATTATTTTGGTTTTTATTTTTGTTATTTTTGTTATTTTCCTTAAAAATTTTGTTCCAGTTGGTGAATCATCTTCACTACCCTCCTCTGAACTATAACTTAGTTCTTCACATCACTTGAGCTTTAGAATTAGATGCAATTCTTTAGTATGGAGGTGGCAAATACATTGTATATTCTTTTAATAGTATTTATTGAGCGCTTACTATGTGCAGAGCACTGTACTACTGAGATCTTGGAATGTACAATTTGGCAACAGATAGAGGCAATCCCTGCCCAATAACGGGCTCACAGTATATAATAGCCTCTGTAGAATATTTACTGAATCATCCATGAATTAAGATCATTTTTTATCATAATGTTTTGAACAAGGTATAAGAAATGGTTTCAAAGAGCGTGCATTTTTTGTCTATGCAAAAAGTTATCTAAGTTATGTGGAGCTTTCGGTTTAAGACGGGGATTGTGTATTTCTCATATAAAAGCTAATCTCTGTTGCTATTCTGTTCCAAACATATTAGAAAGTTAGTCCTGGAGAGGAGAACCAAAGCAAGGTACATTAAAGATGATTAAAAAATGTAGAAATAGAAACTAGAATTAAGTTAAAGATATGGGCTAGAGACTATTTGTTGAAGTTCGGGTATGCTGTCGGATCCACACAAATATGTGCACAGACAGAGCAGGATAGGGTGTAAATTGTGCTGACCTTTCAGTGCCCAAAGATAATACTTCTTCCAGTTATTCTGCCTTTTTCAAACACCACTTGCAACTTAATCCACTCTCTTCCACTGGTTTATTCCTAGGTATTTCAGTTACTGTGGAAAAATTAGTGAGATTCCTTCTAGTCCTATGACCAGAGATGTGTTCTCCACTAACAGCAAACACATATTTTGAACTCTATAGGCACGTTTTAGAAATTAAATGAATTTGGAGCCGTGAATTACAGAAAAAAATTCAAAACTGCTCAGAGGAGGCCATGCCTACACAGGCTGAGAGAAGATTATCTAGTGAATTACCCGGCAAATATGCCTCATGTACATGGTCGCTGCAGGCATAATTCAGATCGACAGAATTTATCTGTCCTTAATAGGTTCCTTTTGTCTGAAGTATCCAGATCATTCCCTCAATGCTCTACCTTACTTTTCCTGTGCAGGAAGTCTTAGACCATAGCAGGATCTCCAAAACGACAACCACGGAATGGCTCCGGAGTGTCAAAAAGGTAAGCCCTTTTGATAAATGATGATCCCAACCCACTGGTGAATTCAACCACCGGTCACTGTTTTCCAACTCTAAATTATGACCAGGAGTAGTCTAAGCATCAGTGTAACTGAACTTTAAAGACGGGAGCCAACTTTACAAAACCAAAGGCAAATGGACAATTCCCACAGATAGATAAAATTAGTCCAAATAGATGAAATGCAAAATATATTTTGATAGGTAGGAATGGGTGGTTTCATCAACTAAATAGACATGAGAACCAAAGTTACTTTGAGACCACGTGATGAATTTAAGTCTAGAAATTTGATCATCTGTGTTCTTGGGGCCCTGCCCAGACAAAATTGAGAATTTAAACAATTACCTGGGTAAATCCGGCAAAAAGAAAAATGCGCTATAAAGGAAAAAGGAAGGAATTTTTCCTTCACTTTTTCAGTTGCGCCGTATTCACTGATGAAATTTATTGGACAGTTGCTCAACTCGTCTTTTAGCTCACGTAAGAGCCACATGCTTAATGACTCTCTAAGGAATGCAGGGGGACTGAAAAAGAGATCTAGGAATAATTATGATCAGCGAAGAGCAAAATAAAACAGTTCCATTACCTTCTCTTTCTTTGCACTGCAGCCTAATGATAGTTACAAGAAAAAAAACAAAGAAATTAATGGAGGGAAAGAAGAAATGGACAAGTATTTTAAAATGAGCATGAAGGTCTGGGAGTGATGAAGTTGGCACTCTTGGGATTTAGCGCAAAGAGGTAAGTTTAGAAAACCAGTTTTCCTGAAAACAAAGCTGATAAACAGTGCTTACAAGAGCACTGTGTATATGTATATTTTTGCAGTTTTGCACGGGATTGGAGGGATGCAACAATGTGTAAATATATCTATTATATATATATATAGACTAAAAAGTCTCTGAGAAGGAAATTAGAGAGTAAATGACTCTGGCAGGAATTGTATTAAGTGGATTTTGGAAGATGGGGTGGAAGTGAAGAGAACTGATGACTTTCCAATCTCTTTAACACACTTGGCCACAATGACATGGAAAGGTCCGTGGTATTCTTTAACTTTAGTTTGCGAAAATGTAATTTCTCCAATATGAGATCTGTAATAACAATCAAGGTGCATGGTACTTCCTGTGCATTAATGACCATCTGGGAACTTGTTGACAGTCCAAGACACAACCGAGGGCCATTAACCTCAGATGGATTAATCCCCAGAAATACCCTGTGCCAAAGTTGTTTCGATGAGTTGAAAATGAAAAATCACTTCACTTTGGATATTTTCTAGGAATGGAGTTTTAATTGGTATACCCTACGAGTAGCATTTCTAAACACCCCCCCCCCCCACTATATTCATCGATTCAATCGTATTTATTGAGCATTTACTGTGAGCAGAGCACTGTACTAAGCACCTGGAAAGTACAGTTCAGCAGTAAAGAGAGACAATCCCCTGCCGGGCTTACAGTCTAGAAGGGGGGAGACAGACTTGAAAACAAGTAAATAGGCATCGATATAAATAAATAGAATTATAGATATGTACATATATACACAAGTGCTGTGGGGCGGGGAGGGGAGGAAGAGGAAAGGGAGCGAGTCGGGGTGACG
This sequence comes from Ornithorhynchus anatinus, assembly GCF_004115215.2. Classification (NCBI taxonomy): domain Eukaryota; kingdom Metazoa; phylum Chordata; class Mammalia; order Monotremata; family Ornithorhynchidae; genus Ornithorhynchus; species Ornithorhynchus anatinus. The sequence goes on from NC_041739.1 coordinate 25,630,367, forward strand.
TGGAGGGGAGGGGGAGCTGAGGAAAAGGGTGGCTTAGTCTGGGAAGGCCTCTTGGAGGAGGTGAGCCTTCAGTAGGGCTCTGTTTGCTAGTCTGTAAATTAGCGTTGTGAAAAAAAATCCATCACTCATTTCCCTCCACATTTTTACTATGGCTAAGAACCATATCATTCCTATATTTAGTTCTACAATGTTACGATACTGAATAGGACTAAATTCATCAAAACATATTAGACAAAGACATCACTCTGCACCTGATCAAGAGGAATTAACGCTAGAGATCTCAGCCCTCACTCATCCCTTGGATAATGATTTGGTTCTATTTAATTCCAAGTCAACCCTTTTAGATGTTGTTCCTAATTAGGCTAGACTTTCATATGGAATTACTAATAAGTACGCTTTGCTTTCTTGATAGAGTGACTATAAAATTAATTAAGCCAATAACTAAAACCATATGACATAAACAAATACAAGTAAGGATTTAAACAAGAAACACAACTGATTGCAATTTTATCAGGGTTGCCTTTGGGTGACTCCAAAAATAAACCCATTTGGCTCCGAGCCTCTCCTGTGTCCAAATGAGTGCAAGGGGAAGAGCGTTCATTCTTTCGGACCGGCTAAATGAGATTAAGTGACACCCTATTAGTCTGAAAGAGAGCTCGGACTCAGGCACTAGGGAGAATCTGGATAAATCAATCAATATGTAGATTTTATCTGAGCTGCTAAAATTTTGGAAACGAGCCACCAACTCAGCGCTCACTTTAACATTTTATCATAATTGATGTGATGGCTAGTCTGAAAATGAGTGTTGTAAAAAAAAATCCATCGGTCATTTTCCCCCACATTCTTATTATGGCAAAGAACCATATCATTCATATATTTAGTTCTACAATGTTATGATATCGAATAGGACTAAATTCATCAAAACATATTGAATTAAATTAAATCATTAAAGACCTCAGCCTGTTAAAAAAAAAATCAATCATTTATCCCTATTCGCCCTGTAATTACTGGGTGCTAACGGGTGCTTCCCGGAGGGGGACGATGTGGAAAAAGTCTTCGCACGCGTAATAAAGACTTGCAGAGGGCAAAAGCTATGCACATTTGGAAGGTAGGTATAACCCTCCCGACACTGACCCGGAACTATAGCTTCTAAAGCAGCGGAATCGCCCCACCTCTGCTAACGATGGCCTTGTCTTCTCCAAGTCTTCTCTCATCGTCATCGTTATCAGCATCATCAGTGACATTTACTGACCACTTGCCACGCGCAGAGCACCGTACTAAGCACTTGGGAGAGCACAATACAACCGAGTTGGCGGTCACCTTCCCTGCCCACAACAAGCTAGAGGGTGAGCTGACAGACTAGAGGTTCTCTGAAACCTGATCCATTACGGGGATCTTAGCAAAGATACGTGTAGATTCTCTTCCCCCTTTGTATGTGGAGAGAATAGCCTGGGTCATTAAAAATGAAAGGAAATTTTGAAGGCATGAATCACACTAATAATTGTAGTATTGCGGTATTTGTTAAGCGCTTACCACGTGCCAAGCACTGCACCGAGCAGCGCGGCTTAGTGGCAAGAGCCCGAGCTTTGGAGTCTGAGGTCGTGAGTTCCAATCCTGGCTCCGCCACTTATCAGCGGTGTGACTCTGGGCAAGTCACTTAACCTCTCTGTGCCTCAGTGGCCTCATCTGTAAAATGGGGATTATGACTGTGAGCCCTACGTGGGACACCCTGATTACCCGGTATCTCCCCAGCACTTAGAACAGTGCTTGGCACATAGTAAGCACTTAAATTCATTCATTCATTCAACAGTATTTATTGAGCGCTTACTTTGTGCAGAGCAATGTACTAAGCGCTTGGATAGTGCAATTCGGCAAGAAATAGAAAATACCACCATTATTATTAAGTGCTCAGGGTAGATACAAGATAATCAGGTCCTACGCGGAGCTCGTTGTTTAAGTAGGAGGGAGAACAGGTATTGACTTCTCACTTTGCAGACGAGGGAACCGAGGCACAGAGAAGTTGTGACCTGCTCAAGGTCACACGGCAGGCAAATGCCCTCTGACTCCCAAGCCCGTGCTCTTTCGACTAGGCCGCTCTGCTTCTACTGGTACGAATAACGCCAGAAAAAACTTAAGGAATGAGGTCTAAAATCAAATATATGTTGAAATCAACAGTTGAAGAGTTTGGGGAATTCATTTTGAGCAAGCCCTCTTAGGAGTAATAAACACTTTCAGTTCTTGTGGAATGTACCAGGATCATTCTGCTTTATTTACAGTCATTATAGATAGTGTTCTTTTAATTTGCATCCAAAAAAGCCAATTATTTCCTTTGGATTAAAAATACCATTTCTGCTATTTAGTGCAATTAGTAATTACTCGGGTGAATGACTGAGTCTACCATATAGCCATGAGATTTGATACATATTCATGCCAACGGGAAGCAGTTTTTCTTGACGCTCAGATCTCTATTTCATTCATTCATTCAATGGCGTTATTGAGCGCTTACTATGTGCAGAGCACTGTACTAAGCTCTTGGAATGTACAAATCGGCGACAGAGACAGTCCCTGCCCTCTGACGGGCGCACCGTCTAATCGGGGGGAGACGGACAGACAGGAACAATGACGATAAATAGAGTCAAGGGGAAGAACAGCTCATTAAAACAATAGCAAATAAACAGAATCAGGGCGATGTACGTCTCAAACAAAATAAATAGGGTGATGAAGATATATACAGCTGAGCGGACGAGTACAGTGCTGAGGGGATGGGAAGGAGAGGGGGAGGAGCAGAGGGAATGTGAAGGGCAACTTTCATATGTTATCTAAAGTGGCAGAATTGCCAACACCACATTACAGTGTGCTGCAGTTTTTCGCTGGGCTTTCCTCTCCCCATCGTGAGGGCATTTTTATATAAATAGGAGTAACAGAAAACAATTTTGAGTTTCTGGGCTTTCCATTTTAGAAGAAACACTGTAATTCAGCATATTGCATTTTCTAGCATTTTGCATGGTAATAGAATTGTGGGTTAAGCCAAATTACTGAGAGCCTAGGAAAATGAAATAGTGAACCTTAAACCTAATTCGCTGCATAAATAGTTACCCTGACTTTAAATTGGGGACTTTTATAGTCCAAATAATATTGTGGCACTTGCAGAATATTTCAAAGGAAAATTGGGCTCAGTTAAATCCAGTTAACATTTACAGTGAACATCCAGGGGGGATGACAATTTAGTGCATCCTGTGTGGCAGAGTGAGATACATAGCTGCCTTTGGGCAGGGCCGGATTAACTGGTTTAGCGGACATTCCCTCCTGTGAAAGCACCCCTAGTTCTACATGGCCCTCCTGTCTAGAAGGATTTTATTTTAGCACAACAATATGGAGGAAGTGGGCGAGAAGGAGTCGATAGTTAACGCAATCTGCTTCTCACTGTGCCTTTGTGGCCAAAATGAAAATTTTGAACTCTCTCCCTCGATTTCTGTACAGGTCTGTCCCAGGAGGGCCCGCAAGCCAGCCAGGAATTACCCCGGTAGAAATTACCTTTCTGTCCACATAAATTCTCACATCACTATACACCCAACAAATCTCAGTCTTAGAAATGGCACACTAGAGTCGCAGAGTAAAAAATGTAAATAGAGCCTATTTTAAAATTAAGAAATACCTGCCCTAAAGTCAGCTGATTTTGTGACAATTTACTCATTTGTGACAGTCTAATTAAGTGATATAATGCCTCCAAAATTAATGACGGTACACTGGTAAAATGGTAGTTTCCTAAATTAGTATTTCCTGTTGTTTTAATAATACTGTATTTATGGTGATTATCTGGTTTATAGATAGTGATTTAGAATTTATATATTTTTTTTAATGCTACTCTCTGGAGTTTTCCTTTAATGAACTCCTGGTTCATACAATACCTGAGTCAGCTGCAGTGGTACAATTTGCTCATGTGGTTTCCTTCAATGGAACTGAACATGTGATATAATGTGACCAGAGTGCAGATTGTGCAGAAACGGTATTTAATTAGAATTTCCACAGAAATAATAAGTGGGAAAGCGCCTACGTCATGAGGTTATCTTAGAGCTGCGGATTTAGCTCTGAAAAGAAGATTCAAAAATGAAAGAGTATTTTAACTGGATTGTCCATCTAACATCCTTTAATCCATCTAAAAGGATGTGAGGAAGTATGGCACTTAAAATAAGATAACAATCATGAACATTTGTTAAATACTAACTCTGTGCCGGGCACTGTACCGAGCACTGTGGGAGATACCAGATAATCAGGTTGAACACGGTCCCTCTCTTGCGTGGGGCTCCCCGTTTAATAATAATAATAATAATAATAATGTTGGTATTTGTGAAGCGCTTACTATGTGCGGAGCACTGTTCTAAGCGCTGGGGGAGAGACAGGGTCATCAGGTTGTCCCACGTGAGGCTCACAGTCTTAATCCCCATTTTACAGATGAGGTCACAGAGGCCCAGAGAAGTTAAGTGAGTTGCCCACGGTCACCCAGATGACAAGGGGCAGAGGCGGGATTCGAACCCACGACCTCTGACTCCCCAGCCCGGGCTCTTCCCACTGAGCCACGCTGCTGCGAGAGGTATTCGGTCCCCATTTTACAGATGAGGAATTTGAGGCACGGAGAAGTTAAGTGACTTACCTAAGGTCACACAGGCAAGTGGCGGAGCTGGAATTAGAACCCAGGCCTTCTGTCTAACTTCCAGACCTATGCTCTAGCCACTTGGCCACACTGCTTCCAATTAATAGAATACGTCGAATATATGGATTCATGGCATAAAAATCCTCAAACCTGTAGAATGAATCGCTTGCCTGCACATTGTTTGAGAAACTCAACATCGATTTTCTAGCTTTGACTCATATGAAGACCACCCTGATGGAAAATTTAATCTAAACACACCCCCCAAAGAGTCTCTATTTATCATTTAGTTAAAGGTTTGGCAGCTAACGAGCCAAAACAAAATATGCTAATGAAACTTGTCCTGACGATTACATGAAAACACGCTCTCCTGCTAGGTGTTCTCAATTCAACAGTCAGTAACAGTAATGCCGATACTTTTGGAATAACGACTTATAGTAATTTATGAAAAACAGTCTGTCCTGACGGAGATACAGAACTAAATCGTCCAAAATCCCTAACGGCGGAGAATTTTGGCAGTTGATCCCCTTGCAAAACATTTTTCCAGGAACATGAAAGATAAGTTGAAGACTGGATACGGGGGTACCCCACCAACGCACGCGACCTTTTAACCCTTTCCTTACGTCGAACTTTAAAAAAAAGCCCGATACGAGTTTTTATCAAGTAGTTTGAAATGTGAAATTGCTAAGCCTTATAGTCATTTGACCTATACAGTAATAACGGACAAAGATACATCTCAGGGGTTCTGAAACAAGCAGGACTGAAGCTGGTCTAGTCCCAAAGATAGTGTAGATAATTTCCTAGTTTAATGATTTCTGGTTCCGAACGATGACGGAGGAAACGAAAGCCTTAGTGCTTTAAAGTACTTTAGATCGTAATTTAGTCACTTGAACACTTTCTTTCTTTGGAGCCGAAGGTCAGAACGCCACAGCGGTAACCGTTATACGATTATTTCTGTCATTCGTTACGTGCTGACTTTGGGCCAAGAACTGAAGTGAGTGTTGGGGGAGGTACGAGGACGTTGAACCGGACGCAGTCCCCGCTTCACAGTCTATTATATCGTAGAGCTTGATAGCAGATACGGTGGTCCCCTGCTTTGGATCACTTATTACTTACAGTATCTAGCATTTCACTACTTCTTACATGGGTAAGCACGTATATACAGAACTTCAGTTCATCAGTCTGAATAAGCACAGACATCCCAGAAATGTCTGGATAAGGGCATTTTTTAGATATGTGGATTCAGCAATTTGGCCAGTGCTCCCAACCGGCTTACCAAAGGTTCAATCCTGGCTGAAGGAGTTTCTCTTGTCCGGAGTGTTTTTTGCTATTAAGATGCTCCTCCCTCCCCTCCCCGACACTCCTGAACTTGGGAAGTACAGAGGCCCAGATGAGAGGAAGGGGTCCAATTCCCCCCCCCCCGCCGGGTTTCTGAGGAACCTTAGGGGGATTCCAAGATCCAGAGTCAGAACGGGCCCAGTGGATCGTTACCACTGAAGTGAAAGCAGTGAAACGACCCTGCGCACTTAGGAAGACATCAAAATGTCACACGCCCATAAAATATGTTGGTAGATGGAAAATGCTGCTGCTCAAGGCCTGACTTGTTTTGATTCTTGAGCCCAAGGAAATCCAGAACCAGAAGTGTTGTTTTTTTGTTAACTTGATTTGTGCCGCTGTAATTTTTTTAGCGGAGAGTTATCTGTGCGTGAAAACCGCACATGTTTGGTTTATATATGTATATATGTATTTACAGGAATACCTAAATATGCCAAAAAGTAAGTTTTTATGGTCAGTAGTCAATCAATCAATGGTATTGATTGAATGCTTACTGTATGCAGACCACTGTACTGAGTGCTTGGGAGTGTTAGGTACAGAAGCTTCATATTTCTGGGGTGTGCTGCACCGAAGAACTCTTTGTCGAATGCTTCAGCTGATGCTTGGCCCAGTTGTCATGGGACATCCTGAATCACCGAAGGCAGCTCAACAGAGAAACACAATGTCAAAGACACTACAGATGTGTATGAAAATGTAGATATGAGCATGCGAACACAAATTCTTAAATACATTTTCACTTTTTGGATGACCAGATCCATATACTCTTATCTATTCAGAGCTGTGCTTGGAGTTTGCAGACGACGCTACGGAGAATCCACATATTTCGGAGAGGTGAATAAGTAAAAGCTTTCACGTTGGACACACAAGAAGGTGGTCCTTTGCTGGGCACTTACATTCACTACTTTTTGATTACTTCCCCTTGTATCATAATCTTCTCAAGCCTCTGTTCTCAATGCCCGGCTCATCTTCCCGCAGAAACGTTCTGGGCATGTCACTCCCCTTCTTAAACACCTCCAGTGTTTGCCTATCGACCTCCGCTCCAAACAAAAACTCCTCACTCTAGGCTTCGAGGCTCTCCGTCACCTCGCCCCTTCCTACCTCTCCTCCCTTCTCTCTTTCCACCGCCCACCCCGCACGCTCCGCTCCTCCGCCGCCCACCTCCTCGCCGTCCCTCGGTCTCGCCCATCCCGCCGTCGACCCCCGGGCCACGTCCTCCCCGCGGTCCCGGAACGCCCTCCCTCCTCACCTCCGTCAATCTGATTCTCTTCCCCTCTTCGAATCCCTACTTAAAGCTCACCTCCTCCGAGAGGCCTTCCCAGACTGAGCGCCCCCCTTTTTCCCTCTGCTACCTCTACCCTCCCCCTTCACCTCTCCGCAGCTGAACCCTCTTCTCCCCCCTTTCCCTCTCCTCCTCCCCCGCTCCCTTCCCCTCCCCTCAGCACTGTACTCATGCGCTCAACTGTATATATACCTTCATCATCCTATTTATTTTGTTTATTTTGTTCAATGAGATGCACATCACCCTGATTCTATTTATTTGCCCTTGCTTTTACAAGATGTTCTTCCCCTTGACTCTATTTATTGCCACTGTTCTTGTCTGCCTGTCACCCCCGATTAGACCGTAAACCCGTCAAAGGATAGGGACTGTCACTATCTGTTGCCGATTTGTACATTCCAAGCGCTTAGTACAGTGCTCGGCACATAGTGAGCGCTCGATAGATACTGTTGAATGAATGAATGAATGAATGGGTCTTGCTAGTCTTAACTGCTGCAAGCAAGCCGATCTATCTGTTGCTCTGGCTTCTCAGTTGTCCACAACGATGCTACGTGATTCGAGGCTGTGTATAGTTGCGGCTTGGGCAGATCACTTAACATCTCTGTGCCTCAGTTACCTCATCTGTAAAAGGGGGCTTAAGACTGTGAGCCTCACGTGGGACAACCTGATTACCCTCTATCTACCCCAGCGCTTAGAACAGTGCTCTGCACATAGTAAGCGCTTAACAAATACTAACGTTATTATTGAAAACATTTCTTTGGGGCTCCACTCCCCACACTTCAGGCCACAACCATTCTCTTCGCTTCCTCCACCTTGATGACTCTATCTTTGTACGGTGTGAAACAGCGTGCTGGAGTAATGTAGTCTACAAGTATATCATTTTACCACCTCTGATTTACTCCCGAATATAAAATAGGTATAAATTCTCAGCCAACTCTCCAGTTTCAAATACCTAAGGAAGCAGGACCACACTCTTGGGACCACAGTGTAAGTAGGAATGCAATCTCTCCCCATCCGTCCAATATTCCGCATTTCAAGAAGGTGTTTGCTCACTTCAGAGTGCTCTTTATAAATTATTTGTTATTTTATAGTGGCGCCTGTCTCCCCTTCCAGACTGTAAGGTTGCTGTGGGCAGGGAACGTGTCTACCGACTCTGTTGAAATCTCCCAGGCGCTTAGTACGGCGCTCTGCACACAGTTAGTGCTCAATAAATACCACTGGGGATGATGATGATAACGGATCACTGCCTGGTTGTGGTCGCGACTGGGGCTGAATAGCCAACCACTCCTCTTATTTTAAATGCAACTCCTGAAGCTAAATTGCAATAGGTTTACAAGCAATTGAACCAGCCGTGCTCTCAGCGCAATTGCTTCCAGCATTTGCCAACTTCTCCATCCCAGACAGCCCCCAAATAGCGCAATGGATGCCATCAGGAATCGTGGTGGCTCCTCCGCATGCCTGCTGTGTGACTTTGGGCAAATCACTTAACTTCTCTGTACCTCAGTTTCTTCGAGGGTAAAATGGGGATTCGGTACCCGTTCTCTCTCCTACGTACACTGTGAGCGCCACGTGGGACGGCGATTCCGTCTCATCTGATTGATTTATAACTAACCCAGTGTTTAGAACAGTGCTTGACACGTAGTAAGCGCTTAACGAATACCATAAAAACTCACTTAACCTCTGTGTAAGTGGTATGAAACTATTACCTTAAGCAGGAACGTTTAGAGAAGCAGCGTGGCTCAGTGGAAAGAGCACGGGCTTGGGAGTCAGAGGTCATGAGTCCGAATCCCGGCTCTGCCACTTGTCGGCTGTGTGACTGTGGGCAAGTCACTTCTCTTCTCTGTGCCTCAGTTCCCTCATCTGTCAAATGGAGATTAACTGTGAGCCTCACGTGGGACAAGCTGATTACCCTGCATCTACCCCAGCGCTCAGTACAGTGCTCTGCCCATAGTAAGCGCTTAACAAATACCAACATTATTTTTACGCTGCTACTTAAAGTCGGGGAGATATCCCTTCATGGACTTGCTTTTACACTCTTGGCCCTTTAGAGAACTGGAAGAGCTGGGTTCCACAGAAATTTCTGCATCTTCATAATTTCAATGAGAATTTGGAGATAGCATCTTCCAGAGGTTAGAACACACAGAGAATTCAGAGGGTCACAACTTTAACAGAACCCAAACATTGTGGCCTTTCAGTTTTATTTACCTTCCGTGAAATGTGAACTCCTGCCTCTCATGAAAGCGTCTGGAAAAAAAAAAAAACCTCGGTCAAAGAGCTGTTCCAACATTTGGATGTTATACATTTGAACCCTTCGTTTTAATTCATTTATTGTCTTTGAAAAGACACAGCATTAAAATAAGATGACTTTGGAATGTGTTTGCATGAGGCAGATGTTTTTTGGGGAGAGAGGTGTTCATTTGAAAGTCATTTTGGTTAAGTTTGTACTAAAGGAGAGCCCAGTGTTAAACCCAAGCTAACATGAGTGGTTCCAGAGCTGCGCGTTCATTCAATCAAATTTATTGAGCGCTTACTGTGTGCAGAGCACTGTACTAAGCGCTTGGGAAAGTAGAGAAGCAGCACGGCTCAGTGGAAAGAGCACGGGCTTAGGAGTCAGAGGTCATGGGTTCTAATCCCGGCTCCGCCGCTTGTCAGCTGTGTGACTTTGGGCAAGTCACTTCACTTTTCGATGCCTCAATTACCCCGACTGTAAAATGGGGATTAAGACTGTGAGTGAGCCTCATGTGGGACAACCTAATTACCTTGTATCTCCCCCAGAGCTTAGAACAGTGCTCGGCACATAGTAAGCACTTAACAGATACCAACATTATTATTATTAGAAAACAGCGGTAAAAAGAGATAATCCCTGCCAACAATGAGCTCACGGTCTAGAGACAAAAAAAATAATAATAATTCACAAATCCACAACTAGTAGTGTTGCTTCTGAGCCCTGAAATCATCATGTCTGCTTGATGGACCAAGTATTTTAGACCTTTTTTTACAGATTGAGTCCTCTTCCCCTCTCCTCTCCACCTCACTCTGTATCATCCAGGATGTTTGCAAGGAGACTTTGAATCCTGGCAAGGCTGGTAACTGAACTGGTAGTGAAAAGAGCTCATAACTGGGAGTCAGGAGACTCAGGTTCTAGTCTCGGCTCTGCCGCTTACCTACTGTGCATTCTAGGCAAGTCACAACTTCTCTAAGCTTCACTGTCCTCGTCTATAAATTATCACTCCTTCTTATGCTAGGGGCTCCATGTAGGACAGGGATTGGTCTGATATATTCATTTTGTATTTTACCTCAGTGCCGGTAAGATCTGATTAGCTGTCACACATGGGGCGCTCATTCTGAATAGGAGGGAGAACAGGTATTGAAGCCCCATTTTACAGATGAGGACACTGAGGCACAGAGAAGGTGTAACTTCTCGACACTCTAAGCTCACGGTGACAGGGAACGTGTCTGCCGATTCTGTCGTACTCTCCCAAGTGCTTAGTACAGTGCTCTGTACACAGTAAGTGTTCAGTAAATATCCCTGATTGATGGATCGTCCAAGGTCATCCAGCGGGAAACTGGCAGAGTCAGGATTAGAACACGGGTCCTCTGACTCCTCGGCCTGTGCTCTTTCCATTAGGCCACATTGCTCCTCATGTTTGAGGCATTAAATTTCCCCAAGTTCACACTATTTTCCAATCCACTGTGACGAATTGTGATGAAAACTGCAAAACTACAAATGCCTCGAGTTACTGAGATCCCTTGCATTTTCATGTGGTATTTTTTAATGATATTCGTTAAATGCTTACTATGTGCCAGGCACCGTACCAAACACTGAGGTAGATATAATATAATAGGGAAGACCGCGGCCCCTGTCCCACATAGGGCTCCCAGTCTTAATCCCCATTTTACAGATGAGGTAACCGAAGCACAGAGAAGTTAAGTGACTTGCCCAATGACACACAGCAGACAAGCAGCAGAGCAGGGATTAGAACCCAGGTCCTCTGACTTCCAGGTCCGTTCTCTTTCTACTAGGTCACACCGTTTCTCATTTTTTTGAAAATGAAGCTGATTTTGTTTGAACCGCCATTAATTAGGAGTGATCCACTTTAGATTTTCTTTTCTGTTTAGACTACAGGGATTCAGTAAGGTAAACACGTTTTATCATGCCAGACTCCCTCCTATCAGAGGGGAGAGCAGGTAGTTCAAAACCCAAAGAGGAGCCTGTTGTATGCCTTTCAAACTCAATACTATGCCCCAGACCACCAGAGTAGGACAGAGTCATGGGATTCCCTTTAGAATAATAACAATAATAATGCTGGTATTTGTTAAGCGCTTACTATGTGCAGAGCACTGTTCTAAGCGCTGGGGTAGATACAGGGTAATCAGGTTGTCCCACGAGAGGCTCCCAGTTCATCCCCATTTTATAGTTGAGGTAACTGAGGCTGAGAAGTGAAGGGACTTGCCCACAGTCACCCAGCTGACAAGAGGCCGAGCCGGGAGTCGAACCCATGACCTCTGACTCCGAAGCCCGGGCTCTTTCCACCGAGCCACGCTGCTGTAGCCACGGCATCCTAGGCATCGTCGCTCAGCCAGGAAGACGAACGGTAGCCTTTCCAGGTCCCTTCCAGTTCTGTGACGTGTTACGAAGCAACTCTTCTGGCTCAGACACCTCCTTCCGTGGCTACTAAAAATGCTTAGAAGAGTGTCGCCGGAGTCCGTTGAGGATGCTGGCTCTCAGGGGGCGATTTCTTCTTCACCCAAGAATTGGGAGCCCAGTTAGAATACAGAATTCCCCAGCCATGGGCAGGGAATTGGACTATTATTGTATTGTACTCTCCCAAGTGCTTAGAACTGTGCCCTGTACACGGTAAGTGTTCAATAAATACGATTGAAGGAATGAATAGAAAGAATATTTTTTAGGGTTTTAGTTTTCTTTGCTGGGGAAATGCAAGGGGGCCAGAGAGGAGGAGAAACCAATTCCCATAGGGACAGATCTTTCCAATCAGTGGTATTTATTTAGCGCTTATTATGTGCAGAGCACAGAAACAGAGCTGGAAGACATCTCTCCTGTCCACAAGGAGCTTACGGTCTAGAGGGGGAGACGGACGTTAAAAATATGGATAAGACAGATCTTTCCAATCAGTGGTATTTATTTAGCCGCTTATTATGTGCAGAGCACAGAAACAGAGCTGGAAGACATCTCTCCTGTCCACAAGGAGCTTACGGTCTAGAGGGGGAGACGGACGTTAAAAATATGGATAAGTACATCTATACAGAAGTGCTGAGGAGCTGAAGTGAATATCCAGTGCTTAAAGGGTACAGGTCCAAGTGCATAGGTGATACAGAAGGGAGAGGGAGGAGGGAAAAGGAAGGTTTAATCAGGGAAGAACACGTGGAGAAGATGTGATTTTAATAAGGCTTTGAAGGTGGGAGGTTGTATTGTGTCATATATAAACGGGGGTGGGAGTTCCAGGCCAGAGGGAGGATGAGGGAAAGGGGTTGGCAGTGAGATAGACAAGACTGGTGTAGAGTGAGTACGTCGGTATTAAGGAGCGAATGTGAGGGCTGGGTTTGAGTAGGAAATCGGCAGCGTGGCTCAGTGGAAAGAGCCCGGGCTTTGGAGTCAGAGGTCATGGGATCGAATCCCGGCTCGGCCATTTGTCAGCTGGGTGACTTCGGGCAAGTCACTTCACTTCTCGGTGCCTCAGTTACCGAGGATTAAGACCGTGAGCCCCACGTGGGACAACCTGACTCCCTTGTGTCTACCCCAGCGCTTAGAACAGTGCTTGGCACAAAGTAAGCGCTTACCAAATACCAACATTATTATTATCATCAGTGGTAGGAGAGAGCAAGCTGATTGAATGCTTTAAAGCCGACGATAAGAAGTTTCTGTCTGGTGCGGAGGTGGATGGACAACCACTTGGAGGGTCCTGACCGAGGAGAGGGGCGATGTGGACTGACCATTTCTTCGATCTGGGCAGGAGAGTGAAGTAATGACTGGAACGGGGAGAGACAGGAGGCTGGGAAGTCAGCAAGTGCATTAATACAGTATTCAAAGTGGGATATAAGCGCTTGGATCAGCATAGTAGCAGTTTCAGGGAGAGGAAAGAATGGATTTTAGCGATGCTGTGAAGGTAGAACTGATCGGATTTGGTGACAGATTGAATCTGTAGGTTGAATGAGAGAAATGAGTCAGGGATAATTCCAAGGTTATGGACTTGTGAGACAGAGAGGCTAGTGGTGGTGTCTAGAGAAGCAGTGTGGTCTAGTGGAAAAGCATAGGCCTGGGAGTCAGAGGATTTGGGTTTTAATCCCAGCTCTGCCACATGTCTGCTGTGTGACCTTGGGCAAATCACTTCATTTCTCTGTGCTTTGGTTCTCTCATCTGTAAAATGGGGATTAAGACTGTGAGCCCCTTGTGGGACAACCTGATTACCTTGTATCTACCCCAGCGCTTAGAACAGCTCGGCACATAGTAAGCGCTTAACGAATATCCTCTCCCCCTCCAAAAAACCCCTCAAAAAACGGATACACCGGAGGAAATTCCTTAGCCCAAGTCAGAATGATTGCTGGGGGGAAGGACGGGCTTACCTCGCTCTCAGGTCTGTACACGATGAAAGACAGTGTTGCCTAGTGGACGAAGCATGGGCCTGGAAGTCAGAAGGCGCTGGGTTCTAATCCCAGCTCTTCCAGTTGCTTGCTGTGTGACCTCAGGAAAGTCCCTTAACTTCTCTGTGCCTCAGTTTCCTCAACTGAAAAATGGAGATACCCGTTCTCCCTCCTACTTAGGTTGTGAGCCCCATGCGGAACATTGGCCGTGTCTGATTAAAAAAAGTGTACTCACCCCAGTGCTTGGGACAGTGTTCGAAAACAAAGTAATTGCTTAAACACCATAAAAAGATTGTTACATTATCACAACATTGACCCCTGGGCTCCGTCACAAGTGTGACTAGTGACTGTATTGCAAAGGCAGGGTTAAGTTGCGAGAAAGGGGCAGTGACAGATGGTTCCATCACAGCCAACTTCCTTCGTAGACCTACACAGTTGCGGTGGAGCGTATTTGGTTAAATGGGCTGCAAAACCAAAGGTCTCGTCAGGCCAAGTCAAACGAGCTGCGGAGGCCCCACGATGAATCCACTGGTTTGCTGCTCAAGAGAATGGAATGTTGTTAACGTGTAGGCACAACCTTGTTAGTAGAACAAATTAGCTCTCTGAAAATCAAATCCCCAAATCTTTGGAAAGCAAAAGGATTGTTACCAGGTGAGCATGGTGCAGCTGAATGGGTCGGAAAAGTTTCTTATATTTTGAAATTTGTCCATGTTTGCTTTTAAAATATGCCCTTATGTCAAGACTTAAGGGCACATCGCAGTTGTTAACTTCATTTCCTTTTCTTGGTTACCCAAGCAGCGATGTGGTAACGAGAAACTTTCTTTTAAAATGTGAAAACAAGAAGGAAAATGATACTCTAGGTTCCCTGTTTCCACTGCCCTGGTTCCAATAGAAGTCCAGGGAGAGAGAGGGGGATAGGGAGGCCACAGAAAATGCAGTTTTCAACATGCCTCGGGGAGATGTAATAGTTTCATATTCCCCGATGTCTTTCCATTCGACAGGCTCAATTCCTCTTGTAAGTACCACTGTCTCCCTTCCAGGTGCTCCCGTTGACTTCAAAGTTAGGCCCACCTGTAAAGGGAATCAAATGTATTGGGAGACTTAGCGTTCAATAGTTTTAATCATTCAAAATGGTCTGTCCTTCTTGAGCTAAGCCCCCCGCTGTTGCTGTGAATTCAACGATCCATAAGCAGCCCCTTTCAGAAAGCGACGCTGAAACTTTGGCTCATCGTTGTTTCTGGTGGTACAGCAGGGTTTCAGAAGGTCCTTTTCTAGGGGTGGGAATATTCTTTATAACAGTGCTACTCTGAAAGCTTGTGTGACCATCTTCTGACCACAGGAATATGGAGTTTGAATAATATATTGGCACATTAATTTAGCTAATTTATTCTGATATTCATATATTATATTATTCGGATATACATATATTACACACACACACAGAGACATATATATATATATATAAAGCATGTTATTCAAAGGGGCCAGTGGTACAATCTCATGAAATTCCATTGTTATTTAATAATATTGGTATTTGTTAAGCGCTTACTATGTTCAGAGCACTGTTCTAAACGCTGGGGTAGATACGGGGTCATCAGGTCGTCCCACGTGAGGCTCACAATCTTAATCCCCATTTTCCAGATGAGGTAACTGAGGCACAGAGAAGTGAAGCGGGCACAGAGAAGTGAAGTGACTTGCCCACAGTCACCCAGCTGACAAGTGGCGGAGCCGGGATTCAAACCCATGACCACTGACTCCCAAGCCCATGCTCTTTCCACTGAGCCATGCTGTTATTTCCTCTGTTCCCACTATTTCCCTATTTTATAAATCTTTTTTTTTTGTTTCCCTCAATAGATTGTAAATTCCTAAGGGGAGGGACCATGTGCTTTACTTCCGTTGAATTCTCCCAAGTGCTTAGTTCAACAGAAGCAGTCAGTATGCACTCAATAAATACCACTGATTGATTAACTGAATTGGAACTTTGCCAGTGATTTACTTGGGTCAACTATTGAACTTCTCTAGGTGTCTGCTCCTATGTACAGTCAATCGATTGCTAGCATTTATTGAGCACCCATGGGCAGAGCACTGTGCAAAGCTTTTAGAAGAGAATAAGAGAAATTAGAGAACGTGATTCCCGCCCTCAGAAAACTTACAGCCCGACTCTGCCCCTTGTCAGCCGTGTGACTGTGGGCAAGTCACTTCACTTCTCTGTGCCTCAGTTTCCTCATCTGTAAAATGGGGACGAAGCCTGTGAGCCCCACGTGGGACAACCTCGTTCCCCTGTATCCACCCCAGCGCTTAGAACGGTGCTCTGCACGTAGTCGGCGCTTAACAAATATCAACATTATTAGTATTACAATCTAGTATGAGAGATGGGATTTAAGTAAAGTACCGATGGTGAGAAAGTAACAGAGTATGTATGAATATAAAAACTGCAGGGTGGAGAGTGTTGTGAGCGCTTAGGTGACACAGATGTGCAATTAATGTAAAATTTATCAGAGAAGGTCTTCCTGGAGAAAATGTGATTTCTGAAGGGCTTTAAAGATGGGGAGAGCTGTTGGATACGAAGGCAGAGGATAGGAGCATGAGATTGGTGGTGAGAAAGATGAAAACAAGCACACTCAAAATGTTAGCTTGAGAGGAAGGAACAGTATGAGCTAGGGTGGAGGTGGAAAGAGGTTAAGTAGGAGCAAGAGAGTTGACTGAATGCCTTAAAGCTAACGGTCAGGAGTTTCTTACCAAATAGGATTAAATACAAAGGCCCGCTAACGGGCAGGCAAGTTCTAGAAAGGAATCTTAAAATTTATGATGTATAAGGGCTATGCTAATTCTTCTTCCATGCATCTTTTATTGACTGAATCTGCACGTGGCAAAAGAAACGTTTTCTTGCCTTAAACATAAAGTACATAAAATAAACCTCTAAAAGGAGTTTTCCCTTCCCAGTCAAATGAAGAACCGTACTGTTGAAAAAATTCACTTCTAGGTCTGTCTCATTACCTTTATCATTGTCAACACCTCCAGGTTCTCATGATGGCTGCATTGACATCATTTAAATACCGTGGAGACCAAGTCCTGAAATCTATTTCTACACATTTAGATGTTAGCATTATTAGGTTACCACATATCAGGAGTCCTTCTGGGCAAAAGGGAGTTTTATTCATGTATTTGACCAGTACTACGTAGCCTCTATCATTTGGTTCAAAAGTTATAACGTTGGGCCGAATTACCCGGTAATTGATCAAAGAGCAGCAGAGAAGCAATATGCCTAATGGATGGAGCGTGGACGTGGGAGTCGGAAAGATCTGTGTTTCTATCCCAAGCTCCTCCACTTGTCTGCTCTGTGACCCTGGGTAAGTAACTTAACTTCTCTGTGCCTCAGCTCACCTGTAAAATGTGGATTCAAACTGTGAGCCCCATGTGGGACATGGGCTGTGCCCAATCTATTAGCTTATATCTACCCCAGGGCTCAGTACAGTGCTTGGCCCATAGTAAGCACTTAACAAAACACCATTAAGAAAACCTGGTGGGAGCAGAATTGTAACGACTGATTTATCTAGAAGACGAAATTCCCCGGATAATTGACACTGCTCTACTTGACTCCGTGCTGGATGAACCGACCTATAAATCCTAAACTGGTTCATGAGCTGTTGGAGAGGAGAATCCAGTCCAAACCTAAGAGTGGAAAACCCCAGTGGGAATTTATGGGCTTTTATTATATCCCATTGCAAAGATACGGGGTGACTTTTAAAATAGATGCAGTTTTAAATAAGAAGATGTTAGCCATCCCTCCCCTTTCAGAGTCACCATGAAGGACAGCATTATTCTTAATTAGAGAACCTGACAGTGATTTGTGTTCTGCCAAACATCTCAAACTATTTTTCAATGTTATGGGTTATATAAAACCCCCAATGCGTTTTCCCTAAATGATTGCCTTCTTAATTTAAACCCAAGGGCATTTTGAGGGAAATTTAATAAACAAAATGTTTTCCTGGCTAAGTGGAATTCTGTGCTATGCAAACAAGGAAGAAAACCATGAAAGAAGACACTGAATGCCTGCTAGGCCAGATTCTTGGTCCTTTCCATAGCCTGTGTATCTTGTCCACCCACAAGTTGCCTTGAAGTAAATGAAGAAGAAATTACTGTGCCACCAAGAATAGAGAAAATAACATGCACTGGGTTAAATATTCAAATACTCCAATGCAAAAATGTGAGCAAACCTGTTATCATTGTTTTATTTATTTTGATGAACACTGATCGGTGCTTACTATGTGTCAAGCACTATTCTAAGCTCTGGGATAGATGCAAGTTAATGAGGCTGGACACAGTGCCTATCTACTTGGGACTCACAGTCTAAGTAATAATAATAATAATAATAATAATGCTGGTATTTGTTAAGCGCTTACTATGTGCAGAGCACTGTTCTGAGCACTGAGGTGGATACAGGGTAATCAAGTTGTCCCTTGTGAGGCTCACAGTTAATCCCCATTTTATAGATGAGGGAACTTAGGCCCGAGAAGTTAAGTGACTTGCCCACAGTCACTCAGCTGACAAGTGGCGGAGCTGGGATTCGAACCCATGACCTCTGACTCCCAAGCTCGGGCTCTTTCCACTGAGCCACGCTGCGAACAACAGGTACTGAATTTCCGTGTTACAGTTGAGGAAACTGGGGTAAAGCGAAGTTAAATGATTTGCCCAAGGTCATACAGCAGACAAGTGGCAGAGCTGGGATTAGAATCCAGGGCCTATGACCTCCTAGGCCCTTTCTCTTTCCAGTTGAAGGGGAGAGCTGTGCAATTATTGGTGGATATTGGAATCCGGGACATTCTGGACCCCAAGACTTCCTCTCCCTCCACGACAACAAGTAGTAGTAATATTATTTAATAAGGATTCACCGCGTGCAGAGCACCGTTCTAAGCTCCGGAAAGCACACGGATGAGAATTGGATGCAGTCCTTGACCCTCAGGAAGCTCACAGTACCTATGAACGGAAGAGAGGGAACCAGGAGAGACACATTAGGTTAGCTTTCAGATCAATGAATCAGTTGTATTTATTGAGTGCTTACTGCGCAGAACCCTATAATAAACACTTGGGAGAGTACAATATAACAGAGTTGGGAGACTCAATAAGGAGTTTACAGTTTAGAGGGAATTTACAGTCTAGAGGAAATCTCAAATATCCTTTTGTCAAGTGTAGAGGTGATCCCTCAACTAAACGTTTTTGGTGATAGAGCCATCCTATGGGCGAATCTAAACCGGGAAAATAATCTGAGTTATTACCCTGAAGTTAATAGTTTGGATCAACTGTCTTTAGGTGCTATAGACTCTGTAAGAAGACCTGGAATAACAGCAATGTGAGATGACGCTGTAAGCTCCGATTAGACTGTAAGCCCGTCAAAGGGCAGGGACTGTCTCTATCTGTTACCGATTTGTACATTCCAAGCGCTTAGTACAGTGCTCTGCACATAGTAAGCGCTCAATAAATACTATTGAATGAATGACACCAATCCAAGTTGTTAGGCGAAGAAGAAAGAAAATCATAATTTCCTTTGAAGAGGACACACTTATTTCCCTAGTATAGTCTCTCTTTACTAGGGGCTAACCAAATATTTTCAAGATCAGATTGCCTTCTTCCTTTATTAATAATAATTATGGTATTTATGTGCTTACTACGTGCTAAGCACCGTTCTAAGTGTCGGGGTACATAGAAGGTAATCGGGTTGCCCCACAGCGTGGCTCAGTGGCAAGAGCACGGGCTTGGGAGTCAGAGATCATGGTTTCGAATCCTGGCTCTGCCACTTAGCTGTGTGACTGTGGGCAAGTCACTTCACTTCTCTGTGCCTCAGTTACCTCATCTGTCAAATGGGGATGAAGACTGTGAGCCTCACGTGGGACAACCTGATAACCCTGCATCTACCCCAGTGCTTTGAACAGTGCTCTGCACATACTAAGTGCTTAACAAATACTACCATTATTATTATTAATCCCCATTTTACAGATGCGGTAACTGAGGCACAGAGAAGTTAAGTGACTTGCCCAAGGTCACACAGCAGACAAGTGGCGGAGCTGGGATTAGAACCCACATCCTCTGACTCCCAAGCCCATGCATGCCCTTGCCACTAAGCCACACTGCTTCTCAATAATAAGGATGGTATTTCCTAAGCACTTACTATGTACCAGGCACTGTACTAAGCGCTGGGGTGGATACAAGCAAATTGAGTTGGATACAGTCCCTGTCCCATGTGGGGCTCACAGTCTCAATCCCCATTTTACAGATGAGGTAACTGAGGCACAGAGAAGTAAGGCGACTTGCCCAAGGTCACACAGCAGACAAGTGGCGGAGATGGGATTAGAACCCATGACCTTCTGACTCCCAAGCCCTTGCTCTGTCCACCACGCCATGCTGCTTTTGGAATGGAATGGAGAGTCTTCCTTTCCATGATTCAGGCCAACTTCCATTATCTGATCGCTAGAATATCAGTTCATTTCTACGACGATATATTTATCCTGCTGAGAACTGTTGGACATCAGACAAGAAATCTTGAAATTCTGAGCCCCTGCAAGGGATGGGGACCATGTCTAAATCCCACCCGTGTATTCCCTCCCAGTGCTCGGACAGTGCTGCTCACAGTAAGCGCTTAATAAATACTATTATTACTATTACAAGAATCTGCCTTCAGGTGTCACTTTCACACCACAAGATTTAATTCTATATGTTGTCTTGTAATTCATCTAACCACAGTGTCTGTGTAGCCAGGCAGAGATGCAGTCAACTAGAAATTAAATCTTTAAGGAGAAGAGAAAAAAACCCTTCTAGACAATCACAGAATCTGATGACAATGAGGAGGGAAGAATGAACTCAGGGATTCCCCAGTTAAGGCTCTTAATTGGTTCCATGAAAATAGTAGGAAGTGAAAATCCACCAAATGTATAGTTTCCCATTGGACATAGTGAAGTGCAATGTAAATACAATAAAAAAATACAATAGTAGCAATACTATTTATTGAACACCAACTAGGAGCACTTCACAAAAACCTGGGGAAGTTCAGAATAATCAAGTGACGGTCCCTGCCCCAAAAGAGATTGTAGCCAAAAGACAAGTACAGTTCCATGTGCTCTTCCTACCTTGGCCTATCGCGGCTTTAATGAATCAACTACCTCCACCGGCTTCACCCTATCCCCACCTTTCTTCTCTTTCTTCTCATCACTGCTTAAAATTATGAGGTACCAAAAAAAAAAAATAAAATCTATTTTCTCAAAAATCAGGTTGGGTCACCTGTGCAAGTAACTATGTTCACGTAGCCAGAAATACGTAGGCCACCTTCAGAAATCTATTAGCCACTGATTTCATTCTCCTTCACCGTCTCCCTTCATCTCATGCTCAGAAGCTGTTAACCAACTGCAGAGTCGAGAGATTTGAATTTCCTCTGCTTTCTCACTCACCACTTTGATAGACGTGATCCTTCTCAAGAACCTTGAACTCCCGGCTATAGCTGCTGGTCAGTATTTACAGCGAGAGGCTGGAGAAATGGGCAGTTGATTTTTACTTCCAAGGATAACTTGAGTAAATAACAGTTGACGGTAGACTGTCTCATAATAATAATGTTGGTATTTGTTAAGTGCTTGCTACGTGCCGCGCACTGTTCTAAGCGCCGGGGTAGATACAGGGTGATCAGGTTGTCCCACGTGAGGCTCACAGTTAATCCCCATTTTACAGATGAGGTAACTGTGGCACAGAGAAGTGAAGTGACTTGCCCACAGTCACACAGCTGACAAGTGGCCGAGCAGGGATTAGAACCCAGGTCCTCTGACTTCCAGGTCCGTTCTCTTTCTACTAGGTCACACTGCTTCTCTGCCTTATGTCTTATGCCATCTTATGCCGTCTTAGGCCATCCTACTTGGCACTTGGGGGAAGTCTTATTTGGAACCGCATAAGAACTCATTTCTACATTTCAGAGGTGGTGTTAAACCCTCATATACCAAGGCGAGGTAGTGTTAAACCGTCATATGCCAACGCACGTTCCTGCTGCTTTTCGACAGTCAGAGAAGTTGCCCATCCTTTTAGAGTTCTTTCTTCACTTTCGTTTTCAGTTCTCCACTAATCTATAGGAGCCAGAAATTGAAATTTGAAAGCCCAATCACCCTTGCTTCAGGATTTGGAACCGAAACAGTTTTTTTTTTTACCCCCTTCCCCAGATTCCATGTTGTCACTGTTCTTTTATTTAAGACTCAATGTCTATTCATGTAGGAAGCTAAGACCCTTTCCCTCGAAAGTCACTTAACCTCTCTGTGCCTCATCTGTAAAATGGGAAGACTGTGAGCCCCATGTGGGACAGGGACTGTATACAACTGACTATCTTGTATCTACTCCAGCACTTAGTAGACCGTCACATAGTAAGCCCTTAACTGCGAATCTCACGTGGAACAACCTGATCACCCTGTATCTCCCCCAGCGCTTAGAACAGTGCTCGGCACATAGTAAGCGCTTAACGGATACCAACATTATTATTAACGAACACCATTAAGTACACCCAGTTCTCCTAAAACACCAGGTTGAATTTTCTCAGAAACCCACATAAAAGAAATCCCAGACTCAAGTACTCATAATATCCAGTTCCGTGCACTTGCACACAAGTTTTTTTCTTCGGGCACCACAGCATTCTGTATCCATCGTCATCATCGGTGGGATTCACTGAGAGCTTACTGTGCGCTGAGCGCTGAACTAAGCACTTGGGAGAGTACAATAAAACAGAGTTAGTAGGTATATTCCCAGCCCACAGCAAGCTTACAGTCCAGAGGGGAGACAAACATCAATATAGATAATTTATAGTATATAATTTACAGATATGTAGATAAGTTCTGTGGGTTTGAAGGCGGGGTCAGGTATTAAATGCCCAAACATCCCAGGTCCAAGTGTATAGATGATGGGTAGAGGAAGCTGAGGAAAAGAGGGTTTAATCGGGCAAGGCCTCCTACGACCTTAATAAGACTTTGAAGGTGGGGAGAGTGGTGGGCTGGCGTATATGGAAGGGGAGAGAGTGCCAGGCTAGAGGGAGGATGTGGGCAAGGGGTCGGCGGTGAGATAGATGAGATCTGGGCACAGCGAGCAAGCGTTCTTATGTTGGCGGCTCAACATGCCCTAATCCCTTAATAACATTCTATCCAAGACCATTAAGTCGAAGCTCGTGTGCTGGCAGAACTGGGTGTTTAAGTTAGGCAGTAAAAAATCTGGGATGATGAAATGAGACTTCAGCTCCCTGTCACAGGAAAAATTAAATAATTATCCTGTTAATTTCATCAGTGTAATCAGTGCAGATTTCTCAGGTCAAAAAATCCTCTGGCCATTTTTGGTTTTATTTTAAGTTGCCTTGATTTTTTTTTATATATTTCCCCCAGATCCGCCCCTTCTTCTTCACACAAACTGCTACCACGCTGGCCTTGTCTTAGAGAAACGACTGCATTAGTCTCCTCCCTGGTCTTTCAGCCTCTCTCCCTCCTAACTATATTACCCACTGTCATATGAATCCTCTTCCCACTTTTCTCTTTTTTTAAAAAGCCTTCTTGAACTTGGATTTGCACCCTATATTCACTGCACTTTTGCCATATCTGTAATTTGATGATGTCTTTAATATGTAATTAATATGATGTCTGTCTCCTCCTTTAGACTGTAAGCTTGTTATGGATAGGAAACATGTCTATCACTTCTGTTATATTGTATTCTCCCAGGTTTTTGGTACAGTGCTCTGCAGACGGTAAGTAAATAAAGTAAAAACGTTTGATTGATTCTCCTCATCTCCCTTCACCGGCTTCCCATGCCTCATCACATCAAGCAAAACCTCACAATCAGATTCCGTGCTTTCCACCATCAGGCTTTCTCTTATCTGCCTGCTCTTTTCTCTCACTTTTCCCCTTCCCAGTCCAGACTTCCAGCTGTACCTCGTTCTTGACTCTCTCACTGTTAATCCAGTCACAGGTGACTACAAGATTGGCACAATTCTCCCCTCCCACCCACTCTTCCAGGATATTTGAAATCAACTGGGGAGGATGTGGTTTTTGCCTTTATAGTGAAAAGGGTGGAGTCAAGAAGCACTGGGAAATGAGGAAACTTTATGGGTTTCTTTTTTTTTTTTTGCTTGGAGTTGAGCTGCAGAGAGGAGGTGCTGATTGTTGTCCTGAGAAATGTGAGATTTGTATTAAGTTATTTTTCCTCTCATTAGGCTATCTCAAGGATGAAAAGGAAGGTTTGCGTGATTTGACTTGATTAAAGGGGTGGGTTAAAAACTTAGGTTTTTTAGGGGTCTTCCAAGTAATTCAGGCCTCAATTTATATGATTAGTAGTAGTAAATTGGAAAGGTTTTTTTAAGAGAAGGACCTAGTAATCAGCCTTGAAATCTTTGAGGAGTTGCAAGTAGTTATCTTGTGAGTCTTTCTGAATACTTGGTGCAGTTTTTTATGGCCTTGAACTGTTTCTTTGTCTATCTGTGGGTATAGTTTATACAGCTTTCTTAAGGGATTCAGGTGGAATTTGTAGCTCTGGATCTGGCT
Organism: Ornithorhynchus anatinus; assembly: GCF_004115215.2. Classification (NCBI taxonomy): domain Eukaryota; kingdom Metazoa; phylum Chordata; class Mammalia; order Monotremata; family Ornithorhynchidae; genus Ornithorhynchus; species Ornithorhynchus anatinus. Next base: position 25,654,767 of record NC_041739.1, read on the forward strand.
CTGATCCTGGAAACACAGAATGGCTTTGAATTCTGATTTATATGTCTCTGGTGTCCAGCCCAAGGCCAAATTCTACTCTGGATTCTACCACCTGTCTCTGTCCCTTCACTCCCTGTTCTTCTGGCATGGAACCCACTGTCCTCTCTGTTGAAATTCTTCCCCTCGTAAGCTTTCCCCAATTAATTCCTATTTGTCCTGAGTTATGTCAAAATAATAATAATTGTGGTATGTAAGTGCTTAAAAGGTGACGAGCACTGTATGAAACACTGGGGTAGGTTACAAGATGATCAGGTCAGAGTCCCTGATGCTCACTGAGTCATGCTCATCCATTAAGCTATCTTCAGTGTTTATAAGCTTATTTTGGCCCTCCTTCACACTCATGTACAAATGCCAGCTCCATTTTTTAATGATCTATTCATTCAATAGAATTTATTGAGTGCTTACTATGTGCAGAACACTGTACTAAGCGCTTGGAGTGCTTACTATATGTTAAGCACTGTTCTAAGCACTGGGGAAGACAGAAAGTAATCAGATTGGACTCTGTCCATCTCCCGCTTGGGGCTCACAGCCTTAATCCCCTTTTATAGAAGAGGGAACTGAGGCAGAGAGAAGTTAAGTGACTTGTCTGATATGACCTTGGGCAAGTGGCAGATCAGGTTTAGAGCCCAGGTCTCTCTGACTCCAAGGCCTGGGCTCTATCCATTGAGCTTCCCATTTATTAAATGCATTTTTATTTAGATACTTAAGTATTTTTATGCCTTCATTTACCCCATTAGAGTGCAAGCTCTGTGTAGGCGGGAAATGTCACTTTGTTATAATAATGATGGTATTTGTTAAGTACTTACTATGTCAAACACTGTTCTAAGCCCTGGGGTAGATTCTAGTTAATAATATTAATAATGTTGGTATTAAGCACTTACTATGTGCAGAGCACTGTTCTAAGCGCTGGGGTAGATACAGAGTAATCAGGTTGTCCCATGTGAGGTTCACAGTCTTAATCCCCATTTTACAGATGAGAGAACTGAGGCACAGAGAAGTGCAGTGACTTGCCCACAGTCACACAGCTGACAAGTGGCAGAGCTGGGATTCGAACCCATGATCTCTAACTCCCAAGCCCGTGCTCTTTCCACTGAGCCACGCTGCTTCTCTAGTTAATCTCGTTTGACCCGATCACCGTCCCACATGGGGTTCACAATCTAGGAGGGAGGACAGGTATTGAGTTGCTATTATAGTTTAGGAATCTGAGGCACAGAAAAGTTGAATGACTTGTCCAAGGTGACACAGCAGGCAGTTGGCCTAGCTGCGATTAGAACATAAATCTTCCGACTCCCAGGCCTGTGCGCTTTCCGGTAGGACGTGCTGCTTCCCAATCTCAGCCATTAGTCTCATTGTGAATGATTATTGAGTTTTTACTCAATGCAGAGCACTTGATTAAGTGGTTGGAAGTGTCCCACAGAGTAACTTTTTCCCGAGGCTCTATTAGTGTACCGCGTCCTGTGGGCATTCAATAACTTTTTCCCGAGGATCTATTAGCATACCGCGTCCTGTGGGCATTCAATAACTTTTTCCCGAGGATCTATTAGCGTACCGCGTCCTGTGGGCATGCAATGACTTTTTCCCGAGGATCTATTAGCGTACCGCGTCCTGTGGGCATTCAATAACTTTTTCCCGAGGATCTATTAGCGTACCGCGTCCTGTGGGCATTCAATGACTTTTTCCCGAGGATCTATTAGCGTACCGCGTCCTGTGGGCATGCAATGACTTTTTCCCGAGGATCTATTAGTGTACCGCGTCCTATGGGCATTCAATGACTTTTTCCCGAGTATCTATTAGTGTACCATCCTGTGGGCGTTCAACGCTGTTTCTACTTGGCACATCAAGAATCGAAGTTCCGGTTGAGAGATCGGAGGTGGCAGATGAATAGCTATTTAACTATTGTTTTGCACGTAGGAGGTAAATGCAGGGTTTTGACTAGGATGGGTCGGAGGGATGGCATTTAAGTGCTCCCTATGTGCCTCAGTTCCCTCCTTTGTAAAATGGGGGTTAAGACTGTGAGCCTCATGTGGGACAACCTGATTACCCTGTATCTACCCCAGCACTTAGAACAGTGCCCTGCACATAGTAAGTGCTTAACAAATGCCAACATTATTATTATTTTGTGTTGGGTGCTGTACTAAACGCTGGGGTGGGGCTCACAGTCTCAACCCCCATTTTACAGATGAGATAACTGAGGCACAGGGGAAGTGAAATGACTTGTCCAAGGTCACACAGTCAAGTGTGTATATATCTATGATTCTATTAATTTTGAAGCTACTGATGCCTGTCTACTTGTTTTATTTTGCCGTCTCCCCCTTTTAGACTGTGAGCCCGTTGTTGGGCAGGGATTGTCTCTATCAGTTGCCGAATTTTACATTCCAAGCGCTTAGTACAGTGCTCTGCACATAGAGTAAGCGCTCAATAAATACCATTGAATGAAAGTGTGACCCATGACCTTCTGACTCCCAGGCCTGTGATCTATCCACTCGGCCATGCTGCCTCATGGGCCTGAGAGTCAGAGGACCTGGATTCTAATCCTGACTCCGCCACTTGCCTGCTGCGTGACCTTGGACAACTCATTTAACTTCTCTACGCCTCAGTTTCTTCAATTGAAAAATCAGCATTTAATACCCGTTCTCCCTCCTCCTCAGACTGTGAGCCCCACGTGGGACGGGATCTGTGTCCGCACGGATGAACTTCTATCTACCCCAGCCCTTAGAACAGAGCTTGACACAAAGGAAGCACTTAACAAATACCAATTTAAAAAAAAATACAGACCAATCTCACACGGGTTCAGTAATATCTAATTACCACTTTGTTCTCCAGATTGTCCAAGAAATGAAGCAAAGTGATGAAGATGATGATACTGTGGCTTCAACCCCAACTCAGTAAGTGTCTCTAAAATTAGTGGGCTGCTTAAAGGACATTCATTAGGCCTTTTCATGGGAGAGGATATGTGTGGGAATCATCCAGATGTTGCCGTATTGTTACTCTCCCAAGTGCTTAGTACAGTGCTCTGCACACAATAAACACTCCAATACTATTGACTGCCTGCCTGACAACTCTGACTGCCTGAAGGAAGTCTCTTAAATCTGCCAGTGGTACCTCAGGGCTCCCACCTTTATTCTTGATCCACCCCCATCCCTGACTCTGAGGCCAGGGTCTCTATCTAGTGACTTGATTTACTTCATTTTGGAACACGTTCTGAGGTTGCACCCAGCCACGAGGGTAGAGAAGCAGCGTGGCCTGGCAGATAAAGCGCGGACCTGGGTTCTAATTCCGACTCGGCCGCTTGTCAGCTCTGTCACTTCTCTGTGCCTCAGTTACCTCATCTGTAAAATGGGGATTAAGACTGTGAGCCCCATGTGGGACAGGGACTGTATCCAACCTGATGAACTTGCATCTTCCCCAGCACTTAGAGCAGCGCCCGACACATAGTAAGTACTTAAATACCGCAGTTTTTATTATCATTATTATTTCTAGGGGGCCCCAACCGGGCATGAGGTGACTTGATGCTAAGACTACATGCCCACAGCTTGTCTTTTCCCCTAAATCAAATGGACAGAGCATTAATAATGTGGGCTTTATGTTGAACCTTTTACGGTCTGGTGTCATTGTACACTTGAGGGATGCTGCCCATGCGATGCTCTAATAAAGGAGTAATTGTCTTCCCAATTTTCATTCCCTTGGAGTTTGAGGGAAACTTTATGCCAAGAAGAGATGAAAAACAAGTTGATTCTTTTAATCCTACATTTGAATGGTCCCTTTTTTCCTAAATACTTCACCTTTATGAGGCATTTAAATGGTTTATTATTGAAAGTAAAGTTGCAAGGACGGGGCCACCCTGAGTCAATCCACCACTTTATTTCCAACTGATAGTTATTCTGAGAACAAACAACTCTCCTTTGAAGCTTCTTGATATTTCTGCTTAGGCCTTGGTTCTTTGTCTAAGGGAATTGCGATATCTCTGTAGTAGTTATAGTAATATTTATTAAGGGCCTGAGTGCACGGTCCTGTACGAAACCCTAGTAGGCTTTACCTGTTTAATTTCCAGCGACAATCTCTTTGGATGACTTTGAGTTTTTTAGCCATAGAAGTAAGTTCCACAGCAAGAAATAAAACTAAGAACTGGTATTCTTATTCCTGTCTGAGAATTGTTGCAAGCCACTGAAGCAGGGCAGTCACCCAAAACAAATGCAATATATGTGGATTTTGAAAACTAATATTGATAGAAGTTCCATCCTTTTTTCAGGATTAAAGTATTTCTCCTTCTGGTTCCGTAAAAAGAAAATCCTAATTCTCCCATAGTTTTGAAGATGTATAAATCTAATTTTCTTGACTTCCATATGGCAAAATCCGAGCTAATGATTCCTTTTTGCCACACAAGACCACTAGTACCTGAATTGACGTCATCTTCAAAAAATGCTTAGGCACGTGGCCTACTTGCTATGATCAGCCCTACAAATAGCTCCCTGCTTCTGCAATTTTGCAGTAGACCCTTTCCCCATCTCTTGTTTCTAATCTCTACTCACTCGAATTTGTCCTGCACATAAACTCTTCCTTTAGCATTAGTCTTACTACCCCCCTTGTCAAAGGCCTACCTCAGGCTTTAAGGTTTTCTCCGTCATGACTCCCCTTAACACCTCTGCTCAGGACCTCCCACGAGCTCCTTGCATTTGGCCCGCAGGTCCCCTCAATCAATCAATGTTATTTATTGGGCACTTACTATGTGCAGAGCACTATACTAAGTGTTTGGGGGCCTTCTTTTTCACCTAAAACTCCAACCTCTAGAGGTTACTGTAGCTGGGACAGTTGCTCGCCCCAATTCTGACTTTCTGCTCTGGCCCAACTTCAGGGACAGAGATGAAGAGGGGGATAATCTCCTCCACCCCAGTCCAGCTGTGTTTGGTTTTGTTCCCAGAGTTTTGGAGTCTGGAGCTGGGACCCGAGCTAGCAAATGGAAAGCAACGCATCCGGGGGAAGAGGAGGGCAGTGGTGGTGGTCACTGAGGTTAGAATTAAAAATAGAAAAAAGAGCCAAGACAACTATACTATGCAGTGAAACACAGTATAAAGAGTGAGCAGGAGGCAAGAAAAGTAGTCTGGAATAAGAATGGGTGAAATGGGGGTTCATTTATTCATTCAACTGTACTTACTGTGTGCAGAGCACTGTACTAAGCCCTTGGGAAAGTACAACACAATAAACAGTGACATTTCCTGCCCACAGTGTGTGTCGGGGGAGACAGACATCAATACAAATAAATAAAATCACAGGTGTGTATATAAGTGCTGTGGGGCTGGGAGGGAGGAAGAGCAAAGGGAGCAAGTCAGGCCAGTGCAGAAGGGAGTGGGTTGGGGTGAGGAGAACACAGCAGGGAAGAGGTTGACAAATGCTTGAATTGGACCTAATATCAGATGCATAACTTACAAATCCTTAAGTATGTCAGCAATGAAGCACTTATCCCTGGGTTGCGTGAACTGGGAGGTGTCCATCATGGATTGGTCTCTTCAGTTAGATTGGAAAGTCTTTGAGGGTGGGAATTGTCACTTCCTTCTTAAGTAAGGTCTCATACGGTGAGAACTCAGTAAATACTATCACCTGATTTTATCGTAGTAATAGCATTTTCTGAGCACCCACTTGCCTGGTGCGCTATTCTAGGCACTCCTAGTATAGAATAAGGCACTTGCACATTCCTTGCCCCCAGGAAACTTACACTCTAACAGGGGTGACGAGCATAAAAATGTTTCAGCTAGAGCAGTCAAACTTTAAATAAACGGAGCAGACATAAGTACTCGGGAGGATGCAAATGAATGTACAAATGCTCAGGTTGGATGGTGAGATCTGAATATGGGGAGAACTGTAGTGTGTCTGATGAGGGGAGGGAAGGTCCTGAAGCCAGAGAGTCAAAAGTGAGGTACAGCTAGAAGGTTTTATTTGGGAGGATTAAAGACCGGGACTTGGGTGGTCGGGAGATAAGTAAGGTGAGGTCACATCCTTTACTTAAACTCAGTAATTTTTTTTGAATGTGTTTGAATGCTATTCATTCATAAACTTTCTCCCTAAGATTTTTTTTCCTATGAGTCATCTTTATCAGTCACATCACACACCTCTTCCAGTTCTGACACTCTTCACACTTTGAGGAGCAGGTATTAGGATTGATAAATTCTGTAGACTGTTGTGTCTTATACCGGTTTACTTCTAAAGGAACTCCTAAGCTGAGAGAGAACTCTTAAATCCAAGCTAGAAAATCAAATCTCAATACACAGTTCTATATATCCCTGGGACTGCCACTCACTTGAGAGTGATAAAGAACTGTGCGGAGTTGAGTATTACAGATGCTTAACAATGATCTATGGTGCGTTGATTTTGAGAACTTTAAAATTTAAAGGCATAATACCTACATATTTAACACATTCTCCCATGGCAGCTGATAAGTATTAGACCTGTTTTATAGATGGATTCACTCAGCAAAAGAGAATTAGTGACTTGCAAGAGACCACCCAAAAATTAGTGGCAGAAGAAGATGAGAAGCCAGAATTTTCACTGCTGTGCTCATTCTACTACATGAGGCTGACTCTACTTAGGCAGGAGCAGCATTTTCAGAAAGGAAATTACCTCTTCCAGGACTCTCTCTTTTTCATAGAATTTGGATATTATTGGGAAACAATATTTTTTCTTTCAAACATCAACTTACATCAAGCTAGATCCTCGGAAAGTGCTTTTGTTACATGACAGTGATGATAGATGAAACTTTGGGATTGTGTAGCCTTATTTATATAAACTTTTGATGTTGTTGTTCTCCTGCATGGAAACTTTGAAATACTTAGTAGATTCCTCTGATACATATGTACTAATGCACTGTGGTGATGGTTGAAGTGCTGTAAATTAATCTTCGTATGTGACCTCTGTCAATAAGAGTATCAAAATGTAAAGCAATTCAGATTGCTTATAGTATGTTTCTAATTTTCAGCTCTGCATTTGGCCCAGTTATTTTTCTTGCCATCTGGTTTCTCACAAATATTTAAATTCTAACAACTTGGAATTAATGTACTTGAGAAAAACAAGGATAAGCCAGTCAAGCCTCTGTTATACATCCTTACCCTAGACACTGAGAAAGAAAGGAAAAATTCTTCTTGGTTAAGATTGTGTTTATAGAGGGTAAAAGAAGTAGAGATTTGAGAACTTTATTTGGTGAATCGAGTCAATGCAAACAGTCCATATGGGTACCAAACTCCAGAATTCCTTTCGTTCCTTTGCTCGAGGTTTTCTTGTCCTGATTGAGAGCCCCATGTTAGACAGGAACTGTCTTGTTTGCTACGGTTGTATCTATCCCAGTGTTTAACACAGTGCTTGGCATGTAATAGGTGCATATTCATACCAAAATCGTTAACTGAATTATTTCCTAAATTCTCCACTCCATTTTTTTGTATAGGCAAATGGAAACAAAATGCAGTGCTAACAAGGTATTTCATAACCTACCTTTTATACAGGCAACTTATGGTAGTCCTAAGGCCAATAAATTCTTGGGTGATCTGAATAAATACAGATCAGTAAGTAGATTTGCCAACAAAACAAATTAGAGCTACCATTAGGAACATTTACCTCATGGATGAGAAGGAAGTCTATGGAAATTTCATCACTGCTGTTTAAACTGAATAAACTAAGGCAGAATAACTTGAACTTCTCGTGCAGTAGGCAGTCAAATAAATAAAAAAATTTCTCAAGAACGTAGAAGACCCGTTGCACGATCTCTCAAAGCTTTAATTCTCCTTCCTCCTCCCCCTTTCCCTTATAGTGTTCTCCCTCAAGGGAATCCTTGTGATCACCCCTTCCCTAATTAATTAGTGGAATTTATTTAGTGCTTTACTCTGTGCAGAGCACTGTACTGAGTGTTTGAGAGAGAAGAGTAGAGTTCGGAGACGAGACCTCTGCCCTCAAAAATCTCTACAATCCAGCCAGAGTCCTGGATTCCTTTCCCGCTTTGACCAACACTATCTCCCTAGGAACACTTCAAACTCTGGCAACTTTCCTTCGCCTCGGGGAATAGTGGGTACTGTGTTATGTTTTAGCAGCAGAACAATTTTGTTTTACTCTGTTATTAGTGACTCAGCACGGACTTGACTTCTCGAGAGGATGACAAGGAAAGGCCTTTTCTGAAAACGCACGCAGCAAACCTATAAGTTAAACATTAAGGCTACGCATACAGTTGACGTTTTTTGTGTTCTAGGGCAGGAAAATGTGGGGGGAGAATAACACTGCTTCAGTGGCTTAAACTAATAATAATGGTGGTATTAAGCACTTACTACGTGCAAAGCACTGTTCTAAGCGCTGGGGGATACAAGGTGATCAGGTTGTCCCACGTGGGGCTCACAGTCTTAATCCCCATTTTACAGATGAGGGAACTGAGGCCCAGAGAAGTGAAGTGACTTGCCCACAGTCACACAGCTGACAAGTGGCAGAGCTGGGAGTCGAACCCATGACCTCTGACTCCCAAGCCTGGGCTCTTGCCACTCAGCCACGCTGCTTCTCTAAAACTCCCCCCACCCTCCCGCACATACAACCCTACTCCCCACTGTGGAATGGCAAATGCTTAATGGGGAAGGAGAGGGGCCAATGGAAAACAATATAGCATTTTCCCCTCCTAATAATAATAATGTTGATATTTAAGTGGTTACTATATGCTAAGCACTGTTCTAAGGGCTGGGGTAGATACAAGGTAATCAGGTTGTCCCACATGGGGCTCACAGTCTTCATCCCCATTTTATAGATGAGGTAACTGAGGCACAGAGAAGTTATTTGCCTAAGGTCACACAGCTGACAATCGGGATTAGAACCCATGACCTGTGACTCCCAAGCCCGTGCTCTTTCCACTAAGCAACGCTGCTCTTAGTGTCCGGATCCGTTTCTGCAGATCACCGGGAGGCACATCCACCTTTCCAGGCCACATGAGGATAGAGACCTCTTGGTCCAGTGGCTTCCCCCCCCCCCTTTTTTTTTTTTTCTTAAAACGGTATTTAAGCACTTACTATATGTCAGGCACTGCACTAAGAACTGGGGTAGATCCAAGCTAATGTAGCTGAACAGAGTTGAACACAGTTTTGGAACTCACTTTTTAGATGAGGTAACGGAGGCACAGAAGAGTTAAGTAATTTGCCCAAGGTCACACAGCAGCCAAGTGGCAGAGCTGGGATTAGAACCCAGGTCCTCTCTGACTCCCGGGCCTGTTTTCTATCCGCTAGGCCATGCTGCTGCTTTTTTGAGAGCATTGTCTGGAATCTCCATTATTTATTTTCTTAATAGCTTGCCCTAGGAAACACCTTCTTCAGGTGTGCCATGTTAATTTCAGCAAGGAGATTTCCTCTGCCAAAGCCTCCAGGCCTCTTCTCACCTGGGATCCCCAGCTACAGCGATCAGTAGGATAAATGATTAAAGTTGCAAATTCATAGCAAATAAGAGCAAAAGAAACCCACTAGCCAGAGGAGTCTCAAAGGGCTTTAACCTCCTTTTTGAGGTCCTTCTTTCAAAGGAGCGTGGCTCAATGGAAAGAGCAGGGGCTTTGGAGTCAGAGGTCATGGGTTCGAATCCCAGCTCTGCCACTTGTCAGCTGTGTGACTGTGGGCAAGTCACTTCACTTCTCTATGCCTGTTACCTCATCTGTAAAATGGGGATTAAGACTGAGCTCCACGTGGGACAACCCGATTCCCCCGTGTCTACCCCAGCGCTTAGAACCGTGCTCTGCACATAGTAAGCGCTTAACAAATACCAACATTATTATTATTATTATTAAAATAACTGCTTTTTTTCCTCCCCTCACCCTCAATTCCCTCTCAACCTGATGCTGTTGCCAACTAGCTTGGTATACAGCATATTCCCTCATGCCACAGACATACCCTGAAGCATAATGTTACGTCTACTACCCAAAATGTACCTCAGAAATTATGGAAATGACATTAGAGATAAGCAATTCAGAATTTAGTATCATTTAGTTGATTCTTTGCTAGTAATTTATAGTCACCTCCAACATTTATCTCTAAGTAGGTGGAATTGGTCATAGCCTACTCATCCATTAGTAAGCATTTAGTTGCTCAGAGTATAAGGATTTTGAAATCATTCTCAGGCAACTGCACCAGAAATCAGTTCCCAAAGGAATCTTATGCTGTGTCAAAAGTTCTCTTCTTCTCTTCAGTCATTCTCATTTGAAAACCCTTTGGAATCCATCTATTACAGATTCCTTATCTTTACAATTTGGAATCTCCTGAACAATCCCCTCTGACTTTTTCCACACTGAAGAATTTCAGTTCTGCAAATTACAAAGTAAAAGCCACTGTTAATGTAACAAAGGACAAGAATAACTTACGATTTAAGGCATTATGAAAGCTGGAATACAGAATATTTTTAAGGTTGTGAGGAAAGAAAATATGAAAGTATTTTTAAATTTGAGTCTTTCCTGTCCAAACTAATTCTAAATATTTGTCCCAACCCTTTTAAAGTTTTCAAAGCAGAGAAACCCATGAATTTTCCAGCTTCTCATCATCCTCATGTTTAGGTCCTCTAAGTGGATAAAGCCGTGAAACTATAATCAGTAAAGGTCATGAAAAGTTATTTGAAAATTTCAAGCATAATAAAATAGCAAAATTTTCAATTTTTCACATTGCTTTGCCATTTTCTGATATAACTACCTTTAGCTACAAGGTGAATGTGAACTCTTTCTGCTTCAATTTGTCCAGGTTGACAGATTTACTCAACCTCCGTAACATCATGAGAATTTTTTTCTAGTGAGAAACTGGTCCCAAATGGGCATCAAAAACACTTAATATGGTGTCTGGCACATAGTAAGTGTTTAACAATAATGTTGGTACTTGTTAAGCGCTTACTATGTGCAGAGCACTGTTCTAAGCACTGGGGTAGTTACAGGGTAATCAGGTTGTCCCAAGCGAGGCTCACAGTTAATCCCCATTTGACCGGTGAGGTAACTGAGGCACAGAGAAGTGAAGTGACTTGCCCACAGTCACACAGCTGACAAGTGGCAGAGCGGGGATTCAAACTCATGACCTCTGACTCCCAAGCCCGGGCTCTTTCCACTGCGCCACGCTGCTTCTCTTAACACATACCGTACTCTATCTCCGTTCCCCCACCACACCTCCAAGATGAGATTTCACTTGGTTTTTGTGCCCACTCAGTGAGATAAGTGATGATTACATATATCCATCCATCAGTGGTATTTTTTGAGCCTGTACTGTGGGCAGAGTACTGTATTGAGCTCTTGGAGGGGTACAAAAGAGTTGGTATCGGTTAACGGTATTGAGTACTTACTGTGTGCAGAGCATTCATTCATTCAATAGTATTTATTGAGCGCTTACTATGTGCACAGCACTGTACTAAGCGCTTGGAATGAACAAGTCGGCAACAGATAGAGACAGTCCCTGCCGTTTGACGGGCTTACGGTTTAATCGGGGGAGACGGACAGATGAGAACAATGGCAATAAATAGAGTCAAGGGGAAGAAGAGCACTGTACTAGGTGCTTGGAGAGTACAAAGTACAACAATAAACAGACACATTCCCTGCCCATAATAAGCTTACAGTCTAGAGGGGGAGACAGACAATAAAATAAATTAAGAATATAGCACACGAGCTTTTAGCCACCCCAAGCAAAACCTAGCATGGGTGTGCAGGGGCCCAAATACATCCCCTCCAAAGCCACCGAGCCACTATCACAACCCCTGTCTGGCCCTCCCCTAGTCTGTTCCCAAGCACCAGTGAGAAGGTGCCAGGAAAATTATACAGGCTTGTGAGGGCCCTTTACCTATCAAAAGGTTCTAGAAGGAAGGGGCAGAACTAATAATAATAATAATAATGGTATTTGTTAAGCGTTTACTATGTGCCAAGCACTGTTCTAAGTGCTGGGGTAGATGCAAGGTAATGAGGTTGTCCCACGTGGGGCTCACAGTCTTCATCCCCATTTTACAGAGGAGGTAACTGAGGCACAGAGAAGTTAAGTGACTTGCCCAAAGCCGGGATTAGAACCCACGACCCACGATTAGAACTACCCAAACATAGGGCTCAATCGATTAGTATTTACTGTGTTATCTGTACTGAGCACTGTACTGAGAAACGTGAGCGTGCAATAGAGTTAAGAGACATGATCCTTGCCCATAACGATCTTACAGTCTGGTGGGGGAAGACACGCTCAAGTAAATGAGAGGAAGCAACAGTTTTTGAAGATATGGAAACACGAGCCACTGAAGGCTGGGAAGACTTAGTGCTGCCCTTGCGGTTGTGGGGGAATATGATGGCAGGTTGTATGATGAGCAGGGAAGGTCTCCTGAAAGAGATGCGATCTTACTGCGGGCCGCCTTCTGTTTCGTCCTGTGCCGTGCCAGGTAGCTCATTATTGTGATATTTGCCAAGCCCCGGGGTAGAGACTCGTTAATCAGTCCGGACCAGGTACCGGATAGAATGGCACTAGCTCTCCTCCCCTCGCATGAGACAGTCGGTGTTATTTTTTGAGTGCTTACTCTGTGCAGATCACTGTACTAAGCGCTTGGAAGAGTACAGTACAATAGAGTTGGCAGACATATTCCCTGCCTGCAGTGAGCTTACCGTCTAGGATGGGAGATGGTCATTAATAGAAGTAATTTATAATATATAATTTAAAGACGGACCTAAGTGCTGTGGCGTTGAGGGTGGGTCGGCTATCCAACGCCCGAAGGTCAGAGATCCAAGTGCGTAGATGGCGCGGAAGGGAGAGGGATCCAGGAAGAGAGAGGGCTGAATCACGGATGACCTCTTGGAGATGTGACTGTACTAAAGCTTTGAAGGTGTGGGGAACGGTGGTCGGCGTAGAGGGAGGGGGAGGGAGTTTTAGGTGAGGGGGAGGATGTGGGCTAGGGGTCGGTGGCGAGATCGGGGCACAGTGAGTAAGCTGGCATTAGAGGAGCGAAGTGTGCAGTCTGGGCTGTAGTAGGAGACGGGTGAGGAAGGAGGGGACCGGCTGATTGCTTTAAAGCCGCCGGTAAGGAGTTTGATATGGAGGTGGAGGGACAACTCCTGGAGGTTCTTGAGGAGTGGGGAGAAATGGACTGAATTTTTTTGAGGAAAAATAATCTGTGCAGCAGAGTAAAGAATGGACGGGATCGGGAAGAGACAGGAGGAAAGGAGGTTCGCAAGGAGGCAGATTCATTCATTCATTAGTATTTATTGAGCGCTTACTATGTGCAGAGCACCGTACTAAGCGCTTGGAATGAACAAGTCGGCAACAGATAGAGACGGTCCCTGCCGTCCGACGGGCTTACGGTCTAATCGGGGGAGACGGACAGACGAGAACGATGGCGATAAATAGAGTCGAGGGGAAGAACATCTCGTAAAAACCGATGGCGACTAAATAGAATCAAGACCAAATAGAATCAAGCCCTACGGCAGATGCCGTAGTCCAGATGGGACAGGGTGAGCGCTTGGAGCTCTGCCGCTTGTCAGCTGTGTGACTGTGGGCAAGTCACTTCTTTGTGCCTCAGTTACCTCATCTGTAAAATGGGGATTAAGACTGTGAGCCTCACGTGGGACAACCTGATTACCCTGTGTCTACCCCAGCGCTTACAGCAGTGCTCTGCACATAGTAAGCGCTTAACAAATACCAACATTATTATTTTTTTTAGAGAAGCAGCGTGGCACCGTGGAAAGAGCCCGGGCTTGGGAGTCAGAGTTCATGGGTTCGAATCCCGGCTCCGCCGCTTGCCAGCTGTGTGACTTTGGGCAAGTCACTTAACTTCTCTGTGCCTCAGTTACCTCATCTGTAAAATGGGGATTAAAGCTGTGAGCCCCACGTGGGGCTGATCACCTGATCACCTTGTTTCCCCCAGTGCTTGGAACAGTGCTTTGCACATAGTGAGCGCTTAACAAATACCACCATTTTTATCAAGGTAGCGATATGGATGGAGAGGAAAAGGTGGATTTTAGCAATATGGTGAAGAGACAGTCAGATGCTCCTCCAAAGCTTAGAAAGATTAAATTAAGATGTGCAGAGAGAGCCAAGAGATTCATCATCAAGTAGAGGGGAGGAAAGAGAAGGAAACAGACAAATCCCATGGTTTTTATTTCCAGGGTGGCTGTGCTTTTTCTTACTGTAACCTGGAGAAGTCATTTAACTTATTGGAGCCTTCATTTTTCCCATCTGTAAAATGGGCATAACATCATCACCCTCTCTAGGGGATTCTGAGGCATAATTACTCTTTGTTAGCTTTGAGGTTTGGGATGAAAGACCCTAGAGAAGCATAAGGTATTATTATAACTAATTATAGAGCACACACCCCAAGTGTACACACCTCTTCGTAAAGCACACCGAAAAGGACAGTGTCCTTGCTTTGAGAGAGTTAGGGGAGTGGGGAAGTGAAGACAAAGAGGGACGAGTTCTGATGGAGAGGAAATAAGCAAGGATGAGGGCAGGTAATGGAAAAGAGAGAGAAGAAAGGAATGGAACTAAATTAAGGGGGAAAAAAAAGAGAGATGAGTTATTTTATTTTTTCCCAGGATGTCAACCTGGAACAATATTTATAAAAGTATATTGTAACTAAAAATACACCAGAAATACCAATTATCCATACCATTTGATTTCTCAAACCGAGGTCAATTCTGACTTCTATTACTGCCACATAAAAGTAATAATGAGTTCGGATAATTGACCAGTATCAGACAAGTACCTGACAAAAGTAACAATCCTATTTCGTTATCAATTTTGATGATCCGAATTAGCCCTCGTTCACAAAATTGGCTTCCTTTGGTATATTAAGCACATGTATTACAAAGAACATAATAATGTCGGTATTTGTTAAGCGCTTACTATGTGTCGAGCACTGTTCTAAGCGCTGGGGTAGATACAGGGTAATCAGATTGTCCCAAGTGGGGTTCACAGTCTTAATCCCCATTTTACAGATGAGGTAACTGAGGCACAGAGACATCTAAGGCAATATAAGTTGCAATAAAATAGAAAAGGTTGCATTTTCAGTTCTTTCTTAATGAAAAACCTACTGATTGTGAAGAATTCGGGTTATTGGCTGAGAGAAAACGTTCTCTTTGCTTGAATCACATTTCTCTCTCTGGCCAAAAATTCTTCAAAATTGTCTCCCACAAATTCTCCCAAATAATCAATCGTATTTAAGCACTCGTTATTGCAGAGCACTGTACTATGCACTTAGGAGAGAACAATAGAACAGAGTTGGTAGCCGTGTTCCCTGCTCACAAGGAGCGTACGGTCTAGAGGGCGAGACACAAAAATAAATTGTGGGCATGTACATATGTCCGCCCCCCATATCACATATTGATTCTCTTTACTGCTCCCCAGCTTGTACTCCATGTCTCTCCTAATGGCATCTCACTCCCAGCTCTCCTCCTTCCATTTCCTCACACTGTTCCTCCAATCTGGGATTTCCAACACCTTCCTTCCCATCCCTGAAACCTTTTTAAAATCCCAGTTCCTCTAGGAAAAATGGATACCCAAGATACAATAATCCAACAGCCACCCTTAGCATTTCTCGTAATTTATCCCTGCTTAGGACTTACATAAGTGCTGAAGATTTTTATATGAATTTTCAATTACGTATTCTGCTTAACGTATTCCCGGCTCTGCCACTTGTCAGCTGTGTGACTGTGGGCAAGTCACTTGACTTCTCTGGGGCTCAGTTACCTCATCTGTAAAATGGGGGTTAAGACTGTGAGCCCCATGTGGGACAACCTGATTCCCCTGTGTCTACCCCAGCGCTTAGAACAGTGCTCTGCACATAGTAAGCGCTTAACAAATACCAACATTATTATTATTAACTGACACTGTCCTCTCCTGGTACTCCTAACTCTCTGGCTGTTCCTTCTCAGTCTTTTTTGCAGGTTCCTCCTCTGCCTCTAACCGGGGAGTCTCTTGAGGCTCAGTTCTGGGTCCCCTTATTTTCTTCATCTCTGCGTGGGTGATTCCTAAAATGTGGGAAACAGATAAAAGGAGGAGATCCCAGTCCACAAATTAGACCAGATTATCAATCCCAACTAACCGAGAGGGGTGAAATTCAGAACTGTTAGACCGCTTCATTTAAAAAAAAGCAATAAACACCTGTTTTTAAATATGTCTTCTAAGCAAATCATGCAACTTTACAAAATCTGTCAAGAGAAACTGGGCAATGTTGCTAAAGCACAAGGGAATTTCATGATATTTTAACAAGTTCAGAAGTGTAATCAATCAGTTGTATTTATTGAGCACTTACTGTGTGCATAGCACTGTACTGTTTGGGAGAGTACAATATAATCGAGTTGGTAGACCCATTTCCTGCCACAAGGAGCTTAATATATAAAGAAAGAAGCTTGATGTTTGCATAATTCAAATTGTAAAATTAATTATTACTACTATTATTATTATTCATTCAATAGTATTTATTGAGCGCTTACTATGTGCAGAGCACTGTATTAAGTGCTTGGAATGGACAATTCAGCAACAGATAGAGACAATCCCTGCCCATTGACGGGCTTACAGTCTACATCAAAGTCCTTTAAAGGATCCATTAAGCTCCCTTGCTCCTATCTGACCTTGCTGATTTTTTTTTTGAGGGGTGGCGGGTTTTGGTTTTTAATGGAATTTAGGTGCTTACTATGTACTAGGCACTGTTCTAAGTGTTGGGGTAGTTACAGGGTAATCAGGTTGGGCACAGTCCATGTCCCACATGGGGCTCACAGTCTTAATCTCCATTTTACAGATGAGCTAACTGAGGCACAGAGAACTGCAGTGACCCGACCAGGGTCACACAGCAGACAAGTGGTAGAGCCAGGATTAGGACCCAAATCCTGGCTCCCAGACCCGTGCTCTAACTACACGACGCACTGCTTTTCTACTACAGCAACATTTCCTACTACAACCCAGCCCACGCACTCTGCTCCTCTAATGCCAACCTACTCACCGTATCTCTAGCTCTTCTGACTCCTCTGCCGTCCCTCTGTCCACATCATTTCTCTTACTCCCTCACCCTTCTGTGTCACCTATGCGTTTGGATCTGTACCATTTAAGCACTCGCTATTCACCTCTTCCTCAGGCCCAGAGCGCTTACGTACGCATCCGTAATTTATTTTAAAAATCAGTCTCCCACTCTGTAAGTGCCTGAACAGGGATGGTATCTACCATCCCTACTGTAATGTACTCTCCCGACTGCTCAGTAGAGTGCTCCACTCAACTCGTTGTGGGCAGGAAATATCTGTTTATTGTTTTACTGTACTGGTCCAAGCACTTAGTACAGTACTCTGAGCACAGAAGGTGCTCAATAAATACGAGTGAATGAACATACCACTGATGGGTATTAAGTATTTACTCTGTGTCAAGAATTGTGCTAAGTGTTGTGGTAGATATAATAAGATCAGATCAGATACGGTCCCTGTTCCAGGTGGGGCTCACAGTATTAGAGGGAGAGAGTAGAAGTATTTCATCCCCATTTTACAGATGAAGAAACTGAGGCACAGAGTTAGTGACTTGCCTCAAGTCATAGAGTAGACAAGTGGTTGAACTGGGATTGGGGAACCCAGATGTCCTGATTCCCAGTCCTGTGTTCTTTTCACTAGGCCAGCTGCTTTAATTGCAGTATTTAAATGTTTACTGTATACTAAGTTTTGGGTAGATACAAGTTAATTGAGTTGGACCTAGTCCATGTTCCACATAGAGCTCACAGTCTGAATAAGAGGGGGAATAAGAATCCCTATTTTGCACAGAGATGTCAAGTTCTGGCCCAAGGGCACCCAGCAGACACATGGAGGAGCTGGGATTAGAATCCAGGTCCTCTGACTCCCAGACCCATGCCCTTTCCACTAGGCAACACTGCTTCTCTAATTCGGAGATAATTTTTTAAAGAGAAGATAACATCCCATTAGTGATCTTTTCAAGTAGTGACTCAAATTGAAGTCTAGTGTGTCTGAGAGCTACATACACTGGTGTTTTCCAACTGGGGCTCCAGTTTGATCTCACCCCACCCAGCCAGGACTCTGCCAGACTTGCATATCCAGGGCTAGTCTTGCTTTTAGGCCCAGGTGAGAAGACCCAGAAGTGGCTCAGTGAAGCATCATTCCCTCCATGGCTTCCTTTCTCTGTCTCGCTCTCCATCTGTGGCTCGGACTTCCCCTTTCTACTCACAGTCTCTGACTTTCTGGCTGACTCTGTCTCGCTATTTTTCTTTTCCGCCGTTTTCTCTTCTGCAACTAAGTCAGACTCGATCCCTGACTCACATGGGGTTCTCAGTCTAAGTGAGGAACAGAACAGGTCATTTTAATCCTCATTTTACGGATGAGGAAGTGGAGGCACAGAGAAGTTAAGTGACTTGCCCAAGGGCACACAGCAGGCAAAGGTAGAGCTGGGTGTAGAAACCGGGTCTCCTGACTCCCAGGCCCGTGGTCTTTCTACTAAGCCACTCTGCCTCTCAGCCTTGCAGTACAGCCAAATCAACTACAGTAGCGTAATATGCCACTGCATTCAACATTGTTGATGTCCACATCTACATCTGTTAGACAAAGCAGAGGATTATTGTTTGCCGAACTCTAATATCTTTGAAAATGACACGTTTGTTAAATCATTTTCAAACTATTTAAGCACTCACTTCCTCTTCACCATCTGCCCCTGGACAGATTCTAAATAAAGCACTGTACGACAGTTCAGGATTTTTCCGTACAGGTGTGACGGGTTCCGGTTTTTCTCATTGCTGCCTGGAGTTGTGATGGCGTTTGGGAAGTCTTCGTTGGATGCCATTTAGTGCGGAGATGCCATTCCTTTTGGGAAGCTTTGGAAAGGAACACTTTTCAAATTAGGCAGGATTCTCTGCGCTCTTTGATTGGAATCCTTTTTATTCAGTCTACCGCATTCATTGAGCGCTTACTGTGTGCAGAGCACCGTACTAAGAGTAGGGTTTGGTGTGGAGGCTCCACGGGTGTTGAAATTAGCAAAGAAGAGCATGGCAGTAAGGAACTGGGAAGGGGAAGGCACGAGCTTCTGCTTTTGCGTCAGCTTATTTTAAGAATTCCGGAACCAATTCATGTTCTGAGAGGAGGGTTGCTATAAAGCAGGAAGCGTAACCGGGAGATCGTGGAGCTCTTTTCGTACAATTAAGATTCTCTTCTGATTTGGACAGTTTCATCAGTCAATTGAATTGAGCGCTTACTGTGTGCAGAGCACTGTACTACTCTCTTGGGAGAATACAATATAACGGAGCTGGTAGACACGTTCTCTGCTCACAGCGAGCTTGTGCTATACAGGGAGAGGCAGTCAATATAAATAAATTACAGATCTCTACGTAAGAGCTGTGGGGCTGAGGCGGGAGTGAATACAGAGTACAAATTCAAGTGCAAGGGTGATGCAAAAGGGTGAGAAATGGCCTTAATTTTTAATTATGACATTTATTAAAGTCTTTCTGAAAGATTTACGATTCCAGATCGAAGATCCCGTAAGTCTCTGATTTCAGGAGGGAGAAGTGATAGCAGCCCTAAAACTAGGAAGATGAAACTAAAGTTGAAGCTGAAAACAGAAAGAAGCAGGCGCAACCTTCAAGTCTCTCCTACACTTAGAACACTTTGGGATGGATGAACTTTCCACTGAAATGAGCAAGTGACTGAGTAGCGAGATGCAGCACATTGTGATAAGCACAGGAAGGCTTGTTTTGTGCCGATCCCATTCGTGTTCGAAGTGATGGCAGCACAGTGTCATAATGCCATAGCGTAGGTGATTGCTTTGGTAGCTCCCCACATTAACCTGCCATTTTTCAGGATTCCCTTCAGGGTCCGTCCACAATGCGGAACATCCTGGGTCAGTTTTTTTTAGCAGAAATTGTCAACAGCAATATTCCCTTACTTGCAGGGCTGAGGCTAAAATTCAGGCCACCTGATTGCTAGAGCCATATTCTTTCCACTGGGCAACTTGCAGGACTCCAGTTAAATAACAATGTTGGTATTTGTTAAGCGCTTACTATGCGCAGAGCACTGTTCTAAGTGCTGGGATAGATACAGGGTGATCAGGCTGTCCCACGTGGGGCTCACAGTTTTAATCCCCGTTTTGCAGATGAGGTAACTGAGGCACAGAGAAGTTAAGTGACTTGCCCACAGTCACACAACTGACAAGTGGCAGAGGTGGGATTCGAACCCATGACCTCTGACTCCCAAGCCCGGGCTAGCCCTTGAATAATCAAGAATTCATTTGTTCACTCGATCATATTTACTCAATTGCTCTTAGTGTTGTATTGTAAATACTAAAGGGGGGTAGTGAAAATGAATGAAAAAAAATATAGTCTGCTTCCCCAGCTTTCTCTAAAAAGAAGTCTAGTCTCTCTTTGGAGAAAAGTCTCCACTGGAGAAAGAAACGTAAAAGAAATGGGGAGTTGACGGAGCGGATCCTTTGCGGCATTAAAATGCACTTTTCCTTTGTGAAAAGCAGGTACATGTCTTCTCTCAAAATCTGGAACTTGACCAGTTCCTCAATGCCTAGCGGTGGAAACCACGTCACACGCCGGAACATAAAGGTACCTGCAAGAGAACCCCTTTAGTCAAAACCACCAGCTGCCTGGCCAGGGGCATCTCTAATATTGACTGAGCTGAAAAAAAGTCTCAGTAGAGTAGGCTAAGGGATTATATCCAAATGGGGACCGGGGAAAAATGCTTTGGCTCTGGAAGGACAACATAATGCTTATATTCAGGGGCAGATTAACCAAAGTTCTGGGGCCCGCAGCCTCCGACAGCCCGACTTGGCCAACAGACCACGGGCTCTGCCACTGTTGAAAATGCATCAGTACCCTCTCCTCCGTCGTCTGGCTTTAGGCAAGGAGCATAGTTTATGGCCAGGCAGAGGCAGAATACATTAACGTACTTTCCTGGCTCTGCCTGCTATATCCAGTGGGCCAAGACAGACAGACACCTCTTCCCCTTCTCCTGACTACCGGGATGGGTGGAGATAAAGAAAAATAGAACTCACCCGCCCAACGCTACCTGTTTTAAATTTTTATTTTCTTTAAATTCCTCACGGGGAGGAAATTTACAGATTATATGACTGGATTGCTGAAAAAGTTAACCCCTTATCTAGCTACCGTCAACTTCAGAGAAGCCGCATGGCTCAGTGGAAAGAGCGCGGGCTTGGGCGTCAGAGGTCACGGGTTCTAATCCCGGCTCCGCCACTTGCCAACTGTGTGACTTTGGGCAAATCACTTAACTTCTCTGTGCCTCAGTTACCTCACCTGCAAAATGGGGGTTAAAACTGTGAGCTCCACGTGGGACAACCTGATCACCTTGTATCCCCCAGTGCTTAGAACAGTGCTTTGCACCTAGTAAGCGCTTAACAAATACCACAATTTTTTATTTTATTTCACTCTACTTCTGCCTATGCTCTCTCTTCCAACCTGCTGAACAAACTGTGCACCTGGCTCTCGCCTCTCTCTCTCGGCCACAAAAGTGCCATTTCTCCTACCTGGAGAAGCAGCGTGGCCTAGTGGGTAGAACACGGGCCTGGGAGTCAGAAGGACTTGAGTTCCAATCCTGGCTCTCTCACTTGTCTATTGTGTTAGCTTGAGCAACTCACTTTACTGCTCTGCGCCTCAGTTCCCTCAGATGAAGATGTGCCTTCGATAAGGCTTTGAAATAGGGGGAGAGCAAATTATCTGTTTGAGATGAAGAGGGAGGGTGTTTCAAGACAGGGGTAGGATGTGGGCGAGAGGTCGGCGGCGAGATAGATGAGATTGAGGTACAGTGAGAAGGTTAGCGTGAGAGGAACCAAGTGTGTGGCCGGGTTTGTAGTAGGAGGGTAGGGAGTTGAGGTAGGAGGGGGCAAGGTGATTAAGTGCTTTCCAATGGTGAGGAGTTTTTGTTTGATGCGGAGGTGGATGAGCAGCTACTAGAGTTTCTTGAGGATTGGGGAACACTCAGTAAATATGATTGATTGGGTCGAGAGTGGATAAACAGGATGAAACTGTCCTGATAGCATCCCATTTTCCCCCTCTAACCTATTCAAACTGCCATCCTAGTTGTGGAAGATGCCCTTAAGGAAAATTAAATGGACTCTAATAGGCTTTTATCCAATGCCAAGATGCAAAAATATGTTGTTCTATTAGATATCCTTTGGAACTAGGCCGTTTAGAGGATATACCCACCCTCAGCCCCACAGCATGTATATACCTATCTGAGATTTATTTATATTAATATCTGTCTCCCCATCTAGACTGTAATCTCCTTGGGGGCAAGGGAACATGTCTACCACCTCTGCTGTACCCTCCCAAGTGTTTAGTACAGTGTTCTATGCACAGTAAATGCTCAATACTATCGATCGATACAAGAAAAAAACATTCTGGAAGAAGGTATTGCAAATCTGCTCTCCACGTTCGAACGCATTATAAGAAAATATAGGCTCTAAACCTCAGGGTAACCTCTTCTTCCCTGAACATTTTGACTTGACTACCACTTTTGTTTTGAAAAGAAGGAAGGGAAGTGGAAAAAGAAGACCCGCATGTCTCACGCTGAAGCTAGGCCTGGTTATGTCTGATATTTGAGAGAACTTTCAAGGACTATTCATTCTAGTAAAAATATTACCTTAGTGACCTGGCCAAGATGGGCTTTGAATATTTGTGTTTCAGGGCTATTTGTCCTTCTGCTGTGGTTGTTTCATTCTCATTTCAACTTCTTCCCTTCGACTTTACTACTCGTCTTGCTCTCCAACTTACGTTCGGAGCTGAACAACCTTCTGGAAGCCGGCCCTTAAAAACTCAGTTGGCCACCTGGGTTTCACAACTCTGGAAATTGCTCCTTCTTCCAAGAGTGCACTTTGCTTCCTTTCTGGAAGTAGCTAACCCTGGGACTATAGGACTACGTTTACGCAGGCCACACCTCTGAAATGGAACCATAACCAAGTGCCTTCTGCCATTCCTAGGACAGTGTGAGCCACGACATCTAGGTGGATTAGGGGATACTGTGTTATTGGGATTGGAACATTTTCCAAAGTTTCACAAGTGGATCAACTCTTCAAAAAATTAAAAGATGTCAGTAAACATTCTGGAACAAGGCACTGCCAATCTGCTCTCCGTGAGCAAATGCGTTATCAGAAAATAGAGGCTCCAAATGGAAGGCCTTTCATGAATAGCTCTAAATATTTCTCCTGTTCCATACAGTCTGGTGTTAAAGAAGAGTTAGTGGACCATCAGCAGTTACCTTAAACTAATTTGTCATTGGTATTACAGGATAACATAGTTCTTCACCTTTTAAACAGATAAAAAGGGAAAAAGGTAGGATTTGTACTTAATGGTTCAAACTGCTTCAAGATCAGTTTCCCCCATCTTATTCATGGTTAGATAGTCATCCTCTTCCATGCACAGGTGCTACAGCATTACGTGTGTGCTCCTAATGCCGTGAAGAACACCCAATATGCAACCCAAGAAGTGGACATTAATTGCTGTGGGAAACTAGTATGCCTGTTTGTGTTATGGAATCTTTCTGTGGGCTTCTGCCCAAGTTTGCAGGGAGCCTTTTTCTGGTCACTGCATGTATTTGGGAATGTAATTCCAGGGGGGTTGGGAAGAAGATCTGTTGGGGTGTGAGTGAAATGCTTCCCTCTTGTGACTAGAAAATGTGTATTCCCCAGCATAAAGGGGCTAAACAAATAACAAACATTTCACCTATGTACAGGGCAGAGCATTTTGAACCCAAGAACAACTCTATACTATATGAGATCTTGGTATCCTGATGGTGGAAATGATCGCTAAACCTGAAAATATAGTAAATAAGTCATTGTAGGCAAAAATCCATTACAGATTTTTCTTTATTTTTAGTTGCATCAATAAGCCAAACTTACATTACAAGATCCTTTTTTTTTTGGTAATTTCTCTTACTTTTTTATGCTCCCAAGAATAATTGAAAGAGGAAAATTCGTGCACTTAGAAAAGTTGCTTGGTGATTGGCTGCCAAGCCGAAATGATTTATAATTAGAATTACATACCTATTCCCTTTGCTTGTGGGTTTGGGAACTGAGGGTCAGGAAAGGGTCACGCTATAGCTTATTGAAATGGAGACAAGTGTGACTGAACCATTTAATACAGTCCCAGACTCTTTTTGGAATCATTCTGATTTATGAGGGAAGAGCATAGCTGAAAGAATAAGAGTAAAGCTCACCAGTGAGATTTTCATCTTTATTAGGGATCAGATTTGGATTGCAAAGTCTATCTGGCTCAGTGATTGTCAAGAGGTAAGTAGTGATATTACGAAGCGCATAGTAATGTCTGTGTGAGTAACTCCTAAATGGTGGGCAGTATTTTACACTCGATATCTGAAATGAAAAGGTACAGATGTTCCTTTGGAGTTACGGGAGCTGGAGGAGGAAAATGGGAATTTATAAAATTTCCTGTTGAAAATAGGTCTCCATTACTGTCCATCATAGGCAAATCATTCAGCATCTGTCAATGCAAATATAGTTCCCTGGGGGCTGCTAAGTTAGTTATTTCAAAGGTACTCACTAAAAATTAGTTCAGAATGTACCACTTGTAATAAAAACTTTTCCATGCAGGTTTTACATCTGCACAACAGCCAAGCAGATAAGGCCGTGCCTGGTGTGTTCTGTGCTGTGCGGTTCTCCAGAAAAGGCAGGCCAGGGATTGCCATTCATTACCAAAATAAGGTCTAATGGTTGGCAAACTTTAATTCTTATCTCTCTCTCTGCTAGTCTTAGACTTAATTTTAGAAGTGGGTTAGTATTTCATGTGTTGTATGCCCATATTAGGTCAGTAAGGTGCATTCATTAAATATTGTCGTATTGAACGGGATTCCCCGAACAAAGAGTTGTAATCTGAGGAGAAAGCAGCCTAAAGGAAATTCAGGTATAGCAAATCTGGTTTTACCCAAAGGAAAGTGGGGAGGTTAGGTTTGGGACCCTCTAAACTGAGCCAAACTTCTGGGGCCACAGAGGAACAAGCCATGCATTTGCCTCTGAACCCCGAAAACTTCAAAATCTGCTTGGCATGGCGCATGAGGCCCCCACCTGTATCTCTAGCTGAACAGACCTCCCATAGGGTCCACATCTGCTGAGCAGGCAGACTTCCAGGCCACTCAGAAAAGCCTCTCCCCTGACAGGATCAGGAGCAACAGGCTAGCGCTGCTTTTATTCTCAACCTGCCTCCTGGAAAGTGCAGAGGCAGAGACCACCAGACAATGCTTGAGTGTCTGTACCCCAGGGTAATTCCCCCTTGCTGTGTATGAATATTCACTTTTATCTAACTTTCTTTGGTTGGAAGAGGATGCTAATGAAGGTAAGGTTGTATCCTTGAGGGGGTGGGTCGCACTGTCAACTCTCCTGAAGTCCAAACTAAAGGTCAGGTGCCACAGTAGATCAATCCTCTGTTTGGCTGGGATTTGGGACGGATCTGAGACATTTGGTTGGCCTTCAGCGAGCTTGGTAGTCCCACCTGTGTAATTGTTAACCACCGCCTGGGGTCCACTGAGGAATATTCAAGTCACCTCCAATGGGGCAGCCCAGTAGAGAAGCAACGTGGCTTAGTGGAAAGAACATGGGCTTGGAAGTCAGAGGTCATGGGTTCTAATCGTGGTTCTTCCACTTGGCTGGGTGACTTTGGGCAAACCACTTAACTTCTCTGGGCCTCAGTTATCTCATCTGTAAAATGGGGATTAAGATCGTGAACACCCTCCCCCCCCCCCACGGGACAACCTGCTTACCTCGTATCCCAGTGCTTAGAACAGTTCTTGGCACATAGTAAGCACTTAACAAATACCATAATTATTTTTTATTATTATTGTTAATTGACTGTGCACAAACAGTATGCACACGGACTGACGGAAGCCTAAGCCGAGTCCTCCCTTAACTAGGGCCGAAGAGATTCCGTGTGCTAGGCTCGGCAAACCCTCTTGAAAAGCAAGCAGAGAAGAGCTCCGTCTACCCAAATGGGCCAAAACCACGCGTCTCTGAATCACCCAGTGTAGAGAGAATAATCGGTATAAAAACTTGCACGAGTCCGAATCAGCGGAAAAATCCAAATAAAGTGGCAGACCCAGATGTTTTTGGAAGTAGGGCCCTTGGGGGGTATTACACAAAATTAGTCGGAAATGATTTTTAAATGAGTGTTTCAAAGCCAGTGCTCAGCGCTAAAGGTTTTCCATCTTCTAAGCCTGATTCTACTCTCAGATAGTGAGACCAGGCCAAGGATCACATGAGTTATTAAGCTTTTGGCTAGGGCACATCCAACTCTATGCAGATTGAAGTTGGCCAAGTATTATCAGTCACCAAGTGATTAACATTAAAAGAAAGAAGGTATTCCATTTACTACTGGAGAGTTTATAAAGAATGTCCATGATGACTAGCATCAAGAGTCAAAGTCTTGGTAGGCAGAGCAAAGTCACTTTATAGCAAGAATAGGATGGACTGTAGTAAGTATAGTGTGTGTTGCTACAAGATACTGTTCTTGGGGAATCTTCAAATGGTGTCTAAGGTCGTTGTGTTAAAATCAAAATGCACAATCTGTGAGCCCGTCAATGGGCAGGGATGGTCTCTATCTGTTGCCCAATTGTCCATTCCAAGCGCTTAGTACAGTGCTCTGCACATAGTAAGCGCTCCATAAATACTACTGAATGAATGAATCTGTTAACAAAACAAAAACGAGCCTAGTGCTCTGTTGACTGCGAGGGAACAGGCGAGTTTAATATGGAAACCTCTCGGCCCTATTAAGCGTTCTTCGGTCTAAATAAATTGGAGAAGGGTTTCTGCCGAATCTGATAGAATAGAATCTATTTGTTCAGGCTTCAAAGAGTTCTTAGAGGGTTCAGGTGCCCGCTCAGTAGAGTCCCAACCGGCTAATTTGATGGACTGGTTCGAGTCCTTTATCCACATTTACCTCCTTGGCCCTCTTATCTACCCTCGCTGAACAGCTGCATGCATCCTCCTTGCCTTGATGCTTGGAAAACAGACAAATAGCCCTTTCTATTACTGCCATAAATGCCACTCAGTGAACCAGCCACTAGGTCATGCTCAAGTGCAATGCAATCTGTTTTCTCCTTTCTCACGCTTCAGCATATCACCTTCACGGTTACCTCAGCCTTTGCTGACCCTCAGGGAGCCTCTTGTTTTGCCCATGGGTTTATAGTGCCAGTGGGAATAAAGCCCTTCTCTTCAGGTAAGCTTGCTCAGTAGGCGCGAGTTTTCCAAGTGCTGAAGTTGCCAGCCATGGGACATCGGGGACCCGGTAATTTGTAAACAGGAAATTTCTATTTTAATTCCTCCAATAGACTTATGAAAATATTAAAGAGAAAACCTTTTGGGTTCCGTAGCTTTTCCAGGAAGCGTTGTCAATACGGTGCTATCATAAGACACTGCTTTATCTTCCGCCCTCGGAGATCAAAAGACGAAATAAAGATTTGACTTATTCTAAAGTCTATGGGGGCTAGAATACATGTGTTTTCATTTCCACATGCATTCACTTGAACAGATAGAGTTTAGTGTTCTTTAGAGTCGCATAAAAAAGCAGCGCCGCCACTCAATAGTAATTATTATTATTCTCAGCAGTCAACTAAAACAATTTCTTTTGACATCTCGAATCTCCTGCTCCTATCTCTGAAGGTATATGGAAATCCACTGGATGGAAGAATAGTTCCGAATAGGCCAAAGAGTTGATGAATTGCATACTTTTAAATGGAAGGAGTATCTGACACTTGATTGAGCGCCCGATTTGGACAGGGTCTGCGTCTGACCTGATTATCCTGTACCTTCCCCAGGGGTTAGTAAAGAGTTTGGCACATAGTAAGCCCTTAACAAACATCATTATTATTATGCATTATTGGAATGCTAACATGCACAAAGGACTAAAGGAAGCAGAGGGAAACTCTTGCAAAATCATCACTGCCAAGGGCCGAATGAACGACGTATCGCAAAGGCGTAGAGAAGGGAGAAGCTGAGAACCTACCCGAAACGGTGATCCCTGCTTTATATAGGATTTGATGTTTTTGCATGACCTCAGCTGTGATTACATAATGTCTACATAGAGAGCAAAGGATAAGAGTATGAGCGTAGCAAAGCTATTTACTATGTTTATTAATCCATAGGACCATCTATGTAAGCACTGTATCACAGAAGAAAGATTGTGGTTTATAATTCATTAGAGAGGACATCTAATTAGACCAGCTGGGCTTTATCTGCCCCTCTCATAGTCCTGCCTTCCTAGATGTGGTGGAAAGGCAGGCTGTTCTGATGCCACCTAATTCATTCAGTAGTATTTGAGTGCTCACTGTGTGCAGAGCACTGTACTAAGTGGTTGGGAGAGTACAGTGCACAGACTCATTCCCTGCCCACAATGAGTTTACGGTCTGGGGGTGTGGGGGTTCTATGATTCTATCCCTAGAAGGGGAGAGAATAATCCAGCAGCAAACTATACTCCTTCTCAGTTTCCGAACAGAACTACAGAGGAGTTCTGGGTGGAGAGGTAGGGATTAGAACAGCGGAGCTCTGAACACCTTTTGAAGGTTGTAGTGACAAGTGTGGTTTAATTGAGCCTCTCATCTCCTAGACCCTAGCTCTGGATTATCTCCAAGAAACCCATCTAGGTATTCCTCTAGACTGTAAACAGGATGTGGCCAGAAAATGTGTCTCTTTTATTGTTCTATTATACTCTCCCAAGAGCTTAGTACAGTGTTCTGCACACAGTGAGCCCTCAGTAAATACGACTGACAATGAATTCCTGACCCTAAGGCAGCAATGAATATCTCCCCTCTCCTTGCCCAGCCTTCCTCAGTCCATTTTTTCCCTCTGATTATTTTTAGGTTTTTGGAAAGCTTCTATTTCCAGACCTCAGCCCCTCCCCCTCCTCCATTATGGACATCTAGCCTGGGGTAACTACCCCCTTGGCAACTCTTTCTGTCCAGACTCCCACCTTTCAGCCCTTTTGCCATGCAAAGAGGGAGACAATCTATACATGAGTAATTATAGGTGATTACACTAAGGTGGGAAGAAGGATCGATTCAACCACTGATAAGAAGTTTTATTTTCCAATGTATTTTACCCATCTCATCGTGGATAGTTTGAAATTCATTCAAATTTTCAAGTGAAAAGTATGGCTTATAGAATCTTTTCATCTAGATGTCTTTTAGAACTAAAAAAACCCAAAAAACATTCTGCCTGGATGGCTCTTTCTGGAATTGAGAATGGATTAGATGACCTCTCTAGGTCCCATCAGTTCCTGGATTTTATGATTCTGTTGCTAAGTTGATAATGATGCTTTGGGTCTTTCCCACATTTTTTCCAATATCTAAGGTTAGTGTCTATTTTTTGTTTTTGTTTTTTGTACTGAGTTCCATACAAAATTTTTTTAGGGCACAGTGTTTTCTAGGCTAAGCTGGTTTTCCTGGAAATTTAAGTTTAAAAGGGGGGCTTGTTTGAACTGTATTAACTAAATTGATTGTGTTGAGCTAATTGCTCAGTTCTCCACTTCACTTTTTCTTTGTAGACACAGGCTTCATTTGCAAAGCCTTCCTTCCTAATACCTTATTGATCTTTTGCAATCTGCTGAGCACTCAGAACTAAGTGTTTCAAAGGCCTCCTCTAACACTTGGTGCCTGCTACCCAATTGAAACTCTCAAATGCTCTCTGAAAACTGCGAAGTAGTAGATAAGATGTGTATTTATCAGTTTCCAGGTTGGGTTAGAGTTCATTTAAAGGCTTGACCCCAAATTGCCTTTTTAGTCGTATGATAGAAGAGGGCATAATATTCTGAGACTACTGCTTATAAAGTCTATTTGTAGCAGTTCATCAAAAGTCTACCACTTCGATTTAGGGTTCTGTTGCTGATTTGACTCTTGGAAAGCAGGGAAGGGGATGAGGCTGGGTAAATGGCGGTAATGGTCTAGATTTTGTTTTCCCATTTGAGAATTCGAAGCAGACTTTTTGAAGGCCTCCCGTTTTCAGAACATTTTTCAGGTGGGATCCCCGTATGTATATATATAATAATCTTTGTCCCATTCAGGGGTAGGATACTAACTTGAGTGCTGGGCTCTGGATACTGCTAGAGGGCTTTGCTTCTGAGGCAGAATTGTGTGAAATCAAAGTGTGAAAGGGGAGTTACTTTCTCACTCAGTGAGGCTTTGCCTGCACTCCAAATTGCCCACTTCTGAAAGTATTTGGGCAGCCTCTGCACTCCAAAAAAGGGATACATAATTTTAAAATATAAATAAGATTCAGGCCAAGGGCTGTATCTCTCTCTCTCTCTTTTTTGCTCTCTCTCCCTCTCTTTTCTCCAAATCCTTTACACGGTGCATGCACTTCCTTAATTCTTATGGAATAGGTCAAAGTTCTATAGCTGCCCATGTGAACTGTCCTTGTAAGAACCAGAAACACAGGTGGATCACATAACGCGCTTCTTGGTGATTTGGGGGATGTTGTTGCATCACATTCAAAGCAGTAGGTGAAGTATTTTCCCACTAATTTTTAAAGAATGCGAAAGTGCTTATTTCACAATACCCAAAGCTCAACCATGTAATGGAGACATCGCTCGTCTTCCTGCATGAAGCCAAAGCTTTGGGAAGGAATTTTGATTTTTGAAATTCTGAAGTGAAGTGGAGCTGTGGAAACTAGACATACTTATATAAACATCTGGGAATGCGAAACAGGAGGAGATCACTTGGAAAGGAAATGAGGGCAAACGGGTCAGAGTCCCTCGTGCTCTATCGTAGAAGGACACGGCCCAACAGAACTATTGTGAACTAAAACCAAGTATACGTTTCTATTTTTCTTCAGGTTACTATTATTGGAATAAGTGAGGGAAGAGAATCATTTTTCTTCCTGTACATTTATTTCTAAGTGACCTTTCAAAATCTCTATCCTTTCTTAACTGTGCTCCAATTTCCCACTGGGAATATGCCCTTAAACACCTATTACATTTTTGTCACATTGCAAAATTATATGATCTCACTCTCACTACCCCATGGACTGCAAAAGTAGGATCAGAAATTACTTTGCGGCCCACCATCGAGGAAAATTTATTCCTTCCCTTCCTTCCCCCTGAACTCCCAATATGGTATAATGCAAACCTCAATTATTCCAAATTTCTATCACCCCTTGTTTAAGTAGAGTTAAGTAGCTCTTGTGAGGTGGAGTCAACCCTAACTGAGGCATATTACTCTTGACAGAGAGGCTTTCGGACACCCAAGTAGCTCACCAGGGCACTAGGGAGGGCCAGAAAAACAAAGGTAGACAGGAATCTCCTCCCAACTCCACCCTACAATTGCAGGGTTATCAAACCCGAGGGTTAGATTACATTATAGCCCGAGAAGGCGACTGGCTGAGGATTTAACACTGGGATGAGGTGGGAGGGGTGAGGATTTGGGGGAAACTGAGCCCATTACACACCATAGCGAGTCGAGGCAGTTCAAAGCCTTTCATGCAAAAGATTGTTTTGCTTTCCATGAAAATTTCATAAAGCAAAACCTAGGAATTTCTCACAGCATACGCAGGGGGATGGGTGTTTCCACTTTGTAGCCAGCTGAATGAGAGACGAGTAGCATGTAACATACTGTTTTTGTTGAATTCATAATTTATGTGTTGGATACTTCTATTTCCTTTTGGATCAAGGTCCTGCAGCCCACGTATGACCAGCACCTCCCCAATCAAGGACTTGGGGCAGTTCAGCATTCGTGTTTAGGGTCCCACCGGGGGTTCTGACGGGTTGGGGAGTTGCTGATGGTTATCTAGTTTGACCAGTGCCCCCACCCCTCTCCATACTATTTTTTTTTAATGGCATTTGTTAAGCGCTTACTAAGCGCTGGGCTAGATATAAGACAATCAAGTTGGACATAGTCCACGTCCCACATGGGACTCACTATTATTAGCTAATTAGCTAATAGCAAATTATAAAGCCTCCAGTGTGATGGGCTAGGAAATCTGGCTCAAGTGCCATATCTGGAACAACATCTAGAAGTGGGAGTGGTGGATTTCCTGCCTCTTCTGGGGTCAACCTACCACGGCCCTTAATGTCACTGTCTAAAATACTGGACCCGGAGACGCATGTGACATCACGCGGTAGGCCGGCCCTTCCGCATAACAGTGACACAGCACGTGCCACTCTGAGGAAGGAGTGTCCGAACTCAGAACATGTCTCTGGGAGGAACCCTGCCCCACCTACGCTCCAGAGCCCCTGCGTTCTCCTCCCAGATCCTTCTAAAAACAGATGCCAAACTTCCAAGTCGACAGGCAGGAGCCAGGATGAAGGGAGCCTAAATGCTTAAAATAAACATGGCAATTGATGGGGCTATAATTGTACCAATCAGGGGTAGACCAGCTGAAAACCAAACTGTCCAGTCTAAAGCCAATTAAATGGCTACCCCTGATGGACATAGGGAAGTAATTCCAGAGACCTGACCTATCACTAAGATCCCCTCATTCACCCCAAAATGTGCTTTCAAACAGATTCCAGGAGGACAGGAAAATAGGACAGAAAAGTCTAAAATAAGCTTGGGGGACAGCAAAGAGCCATGACATGATTTCAAATATGAATTTAAGAACATTTTAGCGTTCAAATAAAATACTAGTGGAAAAGTTTCTCCTTTTTGGTGGGGACGTGTGCTGCATTCAACAATACTTCGACGTTCTATAGTAGAACGTTGAACTCAGAGCTATAAGGCATTAGCAGAGGGGAAGACCAAATAGAGTTCCTGCTTTGAACAGTGAACTCTCTATCTTCGGATTTATTTTTTAGTCCCAGTTTGATTAAATAATATAAAACTAAAACAGGTAGGTCACATTAGGCAAATTCTATCCCGATTCTTCACTCATGTTATCTGGGGAAAAAAAGTCAACTTACAAAGAACAGATGGCATCAGAGAAGAACCCACATAGTGTTGTAAATATTGATCGTTGTAGCTGCTTTTGTTCATTTCCTGTTTTTTGAATCACACTGGAAATTGAAGGTGCTATAACTTTATGGGTGTACCACTTGTGAACATTTTTGGAAATGGTTTCAAAAAAAACCAACCCAAAAGAAAACCCCCCAGCTTCCTTAAAGGACACAGGAAGCATTTTTCTGAACTGATTTCTTTTAATCTGGGGTCTTGGGTTAGACAGCAAGTGCCAATGAATTGTCTCCCAAGGAAGAGCGGGCAGAGTACAGGTGGGAATCAGAAAAGGGCTCAGAAAGGGTCAGCGGGAGCCTTCCACCGCCCGAACGTGGTTCTTTGATGCCCAGGCCTGCTACATGGGGGAGGAGCAGGGAAGGCTGGGCTAGAAGAGAAGCTTCAAGATAATCAAGGCACAATTTGTGGGAACAAGAGGTTATGAAAACAGTTCTTGCTTTTAACTTTTATGGCCTGACTCCTGTGATTCTTGAGTTAAGGGTCATTCTGGCTTTTTTTTTTCATTGCTTTTGTGCTCCTCCACCCAACCACTTTTCACCCATTCAACTTCCTGTTCCTCTCCATCATCCAAATCTCTGTATAACTTGGCACCTGGTAGCTTCGTATGTCCGGAATACTTTCTGAGCAAATATTTTATTGAACTTCTTAAAAACACACAGGTAGAATGAAAATATTTCTGTGTCAATAGAGACTACATAGTAATTGCATTCTGAAGGGGACATGCACAGTTCTGCTGTTATAAAACTGCCTCTAGTCCAGTGTTCTGAGAGTGTTTTTCAATGTTGCAAAATATGATTAAAACGGACAGTGAAATGCCATTGACATTGCCAATCAACTCCGTGCATATGTGAGTAACATCTTTAGCACAATCAGTTTTTTCTTCATTCCTTTCCCTCCCCCTTAGATTCTGATCTGATTGCACTATATCTGCCCCAGGGCATAGTAAGGGATGAACAAAAACTACAATTATTATTAGAAGTATCATAAAAACACGTTTCGGCATTTGAAGTTGATTGGTTAATCTTATATCGGGAACAAGAAGCAGTTTAAGAAGGAGGGCTTGGTTTGGACGCTGCTCTGTATTCAAAGCAATCTGGTCTTCAATTAGAATATTTTGTGCATTTGATCTAGTGATTATTCTCTCCTATTGTACACTGGTAAGTTAGATGTCCAGTGGTCAAGAGTAGGTTTGTCTAGACCGTAAGCTTGTTGTAGGCAGGGAATGTGACTGTTTATTGTTATACTGTACTTTTTCCAAGCGTTTAGTACAGAGCTCTGGATGCAGTAAGCACTTAATAAATACGACTGAATCGATGAATAAAGCACAGTCCCCTGGAAGAATTATACCAGTCCATTGGACAGCGTCACCAGGTGCAATCCTTTTCTCCTCTTCCCTTGACGTTAGAGGACCTGAGATGGCTTCAGATTTTCGAGATCTGCCATGAGGGTTACAATCAGATTTAGGGTAGCCTTGAAGGAGCTGTGAACATCTTGAGTGGGTCTGCTTGGCTCTGACCACCCAGTTTGTTGCTTCCTAGAGGGGCCAGCTACCTATTGGTTCTTTTGGCTAAGAGAATCTGCCCCCGGCAGACCTCTCCAGAGGACTATAGACTGGCAGAGGTCTTTTTTGGCCAATTGCCCCTGACCTGAAACCACAGGATTCTCACTAACTGTCCAAAGATTCATGGGGAGCTGTAAGTATTTTTTCATGTCTGTTTCTCATTAAAGTGTAAGCTCCTTGTGGACAGGGAATTAATCATTCTTTATTCTGTACTTCCCAAGCACCAAGCATAAATAAATTCTATTTATCTTGATTCTATTTATTGCTATTGTTCTTGTCTGTCCGTCTCCCCCGATTAGACTGTGAGCCCGTCAAAGGGCAGGGACTGTCTCTGTTACCGATTTATACATTCCAAGCGCTTAGTACAGTCCTCTGCACATAGTAACGGCTCAATTAATACTATTGAATGAATTGAATGAACCAAGTGGGTGCTCGGTAAATGCACCCACTATTATTTCTATGTATAGACTAGACACTTTCCTTTTAGAAGTGGATTTTTCATGAGAGACAAGTGACCCAGAGTCAGCAATAAGGTCTTACAGTTTCCTTTCGGTTAGGTCTACTGAAATTTTTTTTAAAAAAATAGTTAATGGACAAAACGAAGACTACGGGAACCCAAGAAATCATTGACATAATTAAATACAAGGACAGGACTGGCTCTCTGACTCCTAGTTGGCCAGATGATGATGGACAGCACCAGGTGGGAGCCCTCAGGATCTGTGGTCTGGAAATCCAGTACCTGTCAGCCAAAGCTGCGGGAATTAGGAAGAAACCTCCGTTTCCCGTGGAGGGCAATGGTCAGCAGGTGGTATCATCATATTGAGGCAGAAGAGTTTCCCTCCTGTGTGGCCACCTTCCCTAAATGGGCAGTGCACTGCCCTGACAGGGAGAATGATGAACTTTTTCCGAGACGATTTAGAAGCTGTGTTGTTGGAGTTAAGCTGTATGTCACTGGTGGAATAGACGCCTTGAAGGCGCCTCAGATATTGAATTTGAAGACAGCCTGAAATTCCATTAGGTTTGAGGGCTTTGACAAGAGATCATCTGGACTATCTGGCATCCCCATAGAGTGCTATTTCTTTAATCATTCACTAATGTTTTGCTGGTTAGGTCACTGATTAATGGATGATGCAAAATACTCTTTTTTTTTTTTTGAGAGAGAGTGATACTATAATGTTTTATTAATTTGACATTTTTGGCTGTTCCTAAGCCAGCCAATGTGAAACTAATTTCCGAATCACTAGAAATCAACATCTTTTAATTCCTCTTTGCATAGTAAATCCCAAACGCAACAGGCTATGACTAGTGTTAAAAGCCTTAAAAAGTAATAATTCTTCTTTGTTTCACTAAGTTTGGTATTCCAAATACAGAAAAACCAAGCTGATAAAATAGATCTCCCTCATGAGAAAACAAGGATTTCTTTCAGGTCCCTGGAAGCATAGCTGACCACACTTAGATCAATAACGTCTTCTGCCTGAGATCATTACTTCATTTGCCCTGATTGCAAATTAAAACAATAAACAGTAAATTTAAGGGAACTGTTCAAGGAATAACAAAAGTTGAAGGTTTCCATCATCCTTCCTCCTCCTCTGTGCCCTCTGCCTGACAGCAACACCAAATCTAGATTCTAGCACATGTTTCTTCTTTAGTAAACTATTAAGTCAGCTCAGTAGTGTATTAGGAATCTTCCTCTACTAGGTCAGATTGTCACCAAAGTTCTAGAAGAACAAAGTCTCAGGCAATGCTGCGACCCGGCTGAATTTTGTATTGAACTTCTTACTTCTTACTTATTGGACTGTGGCAGCCAGTCCCTGAGGAGAGACCTGCGTGGCGGACCGATGTCAAGAAGGGGATAGGTTTCTTTGAGCAAACGTTCCGTCCGGAAAAATAGACGGGGAGGCAAAACGGTAAACAGCCCCAAGCCCTGCAGACATAAAGAACACCCCAAAAAGTGACAACCTTTTGTGTGTCCAATGTGGCTGAGACTAAGTTCCACATTGACCTCTTCAGCCACACATGCGCTCGTTGGAGAACTTTACCGTTAGTGGTTCTTTCGACGTTAGAAGCTGCATGGCCTAGTGGCAAGAACATGGGCTTGGTAGTCAGAGTATAATGATGTTGGTATTTGTTAAGCGCTTATTATGTGCAGAGCACTGTTCTAAGCGCTGGGGTAGATACAGGGCAATCAGGTTGTCCCCACGTGAGGCTCACAGTTAATCCCCATTTTACAGATGAGGTAACTGAGGCACAGAGAAGTGAAGTGACTTGCCCACAGTCACACAGCTGACAAGCGGCAGAGCTGGGAGTCGAACCCATGACCTCTGACTCCGAAGCCCAGGCTCTTTCCACTGAGCCATGCTGCTTCCCTAGAGTATGTGGGTTCTAATCCCGGATCTGCCACTTGTCTGCTGTGTGACCTTGGGCAAGTCACTTCACTTCTCTGTGCCTCAGTTACTCCATCTGTAAAATGGGGATTAAGACTGTGAGCCCCACGTGGGACAACCTGATTACCTTGTATCTAGTCCAGTGCTTAGAACAGTGCTTGGCACATAGTAAGCGCTTAACAAATACCATAATTACTATCATTATTATGGGCCTGGGAGTCAGAAGGACCTGGGTTCTAATCTTGACTCTGCCACATCTGCTGTGTGACCTTAGGCAAGTCACTTAACTTCTCCGTGTCTTACCTCATCTGTAAAATAGGGACATGGACTGCATCCAACCTGATTAATTTGTATCTACCCCAGTGCTTAGTACAATGCCTGGCACATGGTAAGCACATTGCAAAAGCCATTTCAAAAAAAAAGGGGGAGGTGAAACTGTGAGAATGGATTCTGCAGTGATCATCTGGATGATACAGTGATAGTAAGCACTTAAATGCCACAATTATTTGTGTCAAGCACTGTTCTAAGCATCAGAGTAGATGCAAGTTAATTAAGTGCTACACAATCTAAGTAGGAGGGAGAACAGGTATTGAATCCCCAATTAGCAGTTGAGGAAATTGAGACACAGAGAAGTTAAGAGACTTGCCTAAGGTCATGCAACAGGCAAGTGGTGGACCTGGGATTAGAACCCAGATCCTCTGACTCCCAGGCCTGTGCTCTTTACACTATGTCACAGTGATTCTCAACTTCCGTTGCTTGCATGGAAAGTACAACTGAGTAATAATTTAATCACAAGACTAGAGCTTGAATCTCAAAGAAGCGCTAGCCTTGGAAATATTATTTTCTCCAGTAGTGGATATAATCATGTTCCATCAGTTGGAAAAGGAAAACATGAACCCATAAGAGTGGCAGGTACAGATGCTTAATGACAGTAGCAGCTCTGAGCAATTTACACTGGGCAAGAAAGAAGGGAATTATTGCTTTTTGAAGACAGATGCCAAAAACATCAATATTTCCTGAGTTATAATTGTGGTATTTTGACTATGCTTACTATACACAATATTCAGGTTGAACACAGTTTGTCGCACAGTGGGCTTACAGTCTAGGTAAAGAGGGAGAACAGGTACTGAGCCTCCACTGTATCCAGGCACAGAGAAGTTAAGTAACTTGCCTAAGGACTCTCAGCAAGCAAATGAGCACCATAACTAAGGTTCTTGCAAATACGTGACAGAAGTAAAAGAGTTTATAATTGCAGTACAATGAATGACGGATGATATTTAGCAAAGGAAACGGACTAGATTCGAGCGTAAGGTTGATGTTAAATACAACAGAGGTAAAGTTTTTGCTAGGCTCCAGAGCTCAAATGTATACAGTACTGGCTTAGTATTTATAGATTTTTTTTGTTTGTTTATAGGTTTATTTGTGGCTACCTGTACCCAATTTATGTCTACTCTAATTATCTTCTATCTACTCCAGTGCTTAGTACGGTGCTTGGCCCATATCAATCAGTGGTGTTTATTGAGTGCTTACTGTTCGCTAAGAACTGTACTAAAAGCTTGGGAGAATACGATCACAGTCGTGTTGGTAGACATGATCTCTTATGGAGATTCCATTCTAGTGTGAGAGACAGATGCTAAAACACATTAAAGAAAAGAGAAGCAGGCGAGTATAATGATATAAACCAAAGTGTTGGGGAGCTGGAGATGGGGTGAGTATCAAGGTGCTTAAAGGATACAGACTCAAGTACATTGACAATGCAGAAGGGAAGGCAAATAGTGTTTAGAGATATAAGATTATTTAGGGAAGGGGAAGGTCTCTTGGAGGAAATACGATTTTAGTAGGGCTTTAAAGTCTCCCCCGATTTAATAATGTTGGTATTTGTTAAGCGCTTACTATGTGCAGAGCACTGTTCTAAGCGCTGGGGTAGACACAGGGGAATCAGGTTGTCCCACGTGGGGCTCACAGTCTTAATCCCCATTTACAGATGAGGTAACTGAGGCACAGAGAAGTTAAGTGACTCGCCCACAGTCACACAGCCGACAAGTGGCAGAACTGGGATTCGAACTCATGAGCCCTGACTCCAAAGCCCGTGCTCTTTCCACTGAGCCGTGCTGCTTCTCTATTAGACTGTAAGCCCGTCCAAGGGCAGGGACTGTCTCTGTTACCGATTTGTACATTCCAAGCGCTCAGTACAGTGCTCTGCACATAGTAAGCGCTCAATAAATACTATTGAATGAATGAATGAGAGTTGTGGTCTGTTGGATGAGAAGGGGAAGGGAGTTCCAGGAGGATGTGAGTGAAGTGTTGATGTTGAGAGAAATGAGATCTAGGACCAATGAAGAAGCTGGGATTAGAGTGAAATGTGGGATTGTAGTGGGAGAGCTTTTGGACCTCCTTAAAGCCAAGGGCAAGGAGTTCCTGCTTGATGCGGAGAGGGATGGACAGCCACTGGAGGTTTTTGAGGAGTGGGAAGATATTTACAGAATGAGTTTGGAGAAAAATGATCCGGGCAGCGGAGTAAACATGGACTAGAATGGGAAAAGACTGGAGACAGGGAGGCCTGCGAGGAGGCTGATTCAGCAGTCGAGGTAGGATATGGCGATTATCTC
Source organism: Ornithorhynchus anatinus (assembly GCF_004115215.2). Classification (NCBI taxonomy): domain Eukaryota; kingdom Metazoa; phylum Chordata; class Mammalia; order Monotremata; family Ornithorhynchidae; genus Ornithorhynchus; species Ornithorhynchus anatinus. The sequence goes on from NC_041739.1 coordinate 25,694,220, forward strand.
TATTACTACCCAGGCCCCTTCCCACCCGCCGTTCTCTGCGGTCTCTATGGTGAGCAGCAGGCTCAGCCCCCCCCTTCTTCTGCGGAGGGCTGGTCGCCTCCCCTCCCCTCCCAACCCCACCCCAGGAAGCTCGGACAGCAACGTGGTGTCGGAATAGCTCTCCAGTGATCTAAAGGGAAGCTGCCTTCGAACTGAGATAATAGTTGTGATTTCAACTTCTGAGATAGTTGTAGTAGTGTGGAGACCAATCCCTTACAATTTCCTTTGTGTCTATTTATAGAGATATACATGTAGAGAGAGATATCTATACACACACACATATATATAAATATATATGACATTCTTTGGACTGTGTGTGTGCGCGCGCAAATATAAATTATAAAGTGAGAGCACATGAACAAACATGCTGTCCTTAATCTTTGAAAATAGCCTTGAACAGATTCATGAGGCATTAAAAATGAAACGAGAACTAAACACGTTTCCAGAAAATACTCAGGACAACATGGAAACAATAATTTCAAAGATGGGTTTTTTAAAGTCACATTTAAAGCTAACTATTGCATTTATTTTTATTTAGAGAAACCATGCAGTAAATATTGGATTACAAAGACGATTAGCCCTTTGATGAAGTAAAAGAGGATCTAATTTGTTAGGAAAGTAGTGTAGATCTTGAAATCAGATATGAAGAAGTTCTAGGTCCAAAGAAGTTGTATCCCAACTAGAATATTTACCTTGGTATATTTTGGTGAAAAAATTTGCAAAGGAATAGACTATTCTTTTAGGAAAGGAGGAACAGATAAATTAGAAATGCAAGGAATAATAGAAAAAGTAGATGGGTCTACTGAATTAATATATTCATTAGTGAGGGTAGAGGAAAAAGGCTAAATTGCTTAGGTTGTGTTTGAGTATCGAAGAACTGAAAGGGAATGCGAAGAACGTGTTTCCAATTTCGGCAGGGACTGTATCTGTTGCCGACTTGTTCATTCCAAGCGCTTAGTACAGTGCTCTGCACATAGTAAGCTCTCAATAAATACTGTTGAATGAATGAATGAATAGGAGAGAGAATTTTCAGTCAAATTGCAGGAACTAAGTTCTTTCGCTAGATAAATCTAAAGTAAAATCAGTTCTCCTGTACACGGGAGGTTGGGTTTCTGAAGAATCTTACATTCTCATAATCAAGGACGGTAGTATTCACACTGCATCTGATGCAGCGTGCATGCACAAAACTTTCTTCAGGTGACATCTCGTATCCAGCTGGATAGCGTTTGAAAGAACGTACAATAATTTTGCACGGTGTTCTATCCGAGATACGTAACGACAGTAGGTGTAAAATATAAGAGAAGTGCATGACATTTCATGAAGCAGACTGATGATAGAGAGAACTGAAATCTTGTGAAACATGTCAAATGAGTCAACCAAATGTGTATTAGGCAACCAATGATAACAGAATAGAAAACCCTAGGACCTTGGTTAAAAGTGACTTTTTTGTAGATAATCAGAATGCATTATTAATTTTTTGATTACTCCTGATTATAGTAATAATAGGATTAAGTGCTTACTGTGTGCAGAGCACTAAACTAAGCACTGGGAAAGAATGAACAGGTGGGAAATTAGATACGGCCCCTTGTCACTCTGGGGACTCACAGTCTTTTAAGGGATAGGGGATTGGCAACAGACACGTAAAGGAGAGATGAAACAAAAGCATTAAAGCAACATAAAGACAACACCAAGGACCCCCTAGAGTTTTGTGGCTAGAGGAGCAGAATTTCAGCCTTTTCACCGTTCCAAGTCGACAGTCGCGACCGCACTCATCGTGACCAAATGCTACAGCAGCAGTCACCACAGCCTCCCTGACACTTTGTGGAGACAGCACTGTGCTGTAGCTGCTCTTCTTTGTCCTTCTGGGGTGGGGTGGGGTGGGTGGTGTAGGGCAGACCAGAATGGAGGTTCACTCAGTGACACAGAGGATTTTGGCCGGGTGGGGTAGGGGGAGGGAGTGCGGCAGGCCGATAGAGGAGGCCGCCCGCGGCCCTGGCGGCCACAGCCGGGGTTGGCAGGCCAACGGAGGATTCGTTTGGCCGTCTGGTGAGGAGAGAGGCATGGCGAATATTTAACAAATAACGGTATTTGTTAAGCACTTACTATGTTCCAGACACTATTCTAAGAGTTGGGGTAGATACAGGGTAATCAGGTTGGACACAGTCCATGTCCCACATGGGGCTCACAGGCTTCATCCTCATTTTACAGAAGAAGTAACGGGCACAGGGAAGTTAAGTGACTTCCCAAGGTCACACAGCAAACGAGTGGCAGAGTCAAGATTAGAACCCTGGTCCCTCTGATTCCCAGGCCCATGCTCTATCCACTAGGCCATTCTTAATTCCACTTGGCTGACGGTACACAGGGCATGCTGGGAGCAGAGCCTTGGGTGCCAAGCGACCGTGAAACTTTCCAGAAATTTCTCTACTAAATAATACCACATCAAACGTCATGATTTTGAGCGCTTATTTTGGCAAGGCACGGTGTTCCATTTAAAGTTATTCCGGTAGGGCATCACAGTTGGGGGTAGTAACATTGAGCTAAAGGATTTTTTGCTTTGGAATTTGACTTGAACATATGACTGAAAAGTCTGGATATCCTCAGTTCGATAGGTTAGTCAAAAATGGGGTCAAAATAGTTGAGATTATTTACAAAAGCGCAAAGTATTAAGGAGAGGACCCCTGTTTGTTGGAGTTCAGATACTCAACCACAACTTTGGTAATGGGTTGCTCACTAATGATGTTATTTGGGAAGAAAGTCTGAAACACTTCTGACAAATTTTGAAAAAAAAAAAAAAAAGATGGAGCAGACATTTACTGGAGATAATGTGACCTGAAAAATGAAAACAAACTGTGGCATGATAGGCACTCTCACACTTGGCCTGAATTAAGGAGGGATGATTAAGTTACTTTACTGAATGGAAAATGTTGGGAGGATAAGGGTGCTATGTGTAAGTGATGGTTCCAAGATTGTATGAGGTTAAAATGAAAAGGGAGGAACAGAAGGAATAGAAAATGTTTACAACTACTAGCAGCTGGGAGTAATAAAACCACTCCCTTACACAATAAGGGAAGCAGCGTGGCCTATGGGATAAAGCACGGGCCTGGGAGCCAGAAAACCTGGGTTCTAATCCCAGTTCCACCACTTGCCTCCTATGTGATATTCAGCAAGTCACTTAACTTCTCTCTGCCTCGGTTTCTTCAACTGCAAAATGGGGATCCAGCACGTGTTCTCCCTCCTACTTAGTCTGTGATTCCCATGTGGGACAAGGACTATTGAGCACTTTAACAAATGCCAAGGGGAGAAAATTAGGGTTTTAGGAAAAAAAACTGGTAACAAGAAACGTGAATGAAGAGATTCCTAAGTAATGGCGGGGAATAATAATATCTCAGGCTGTGAGCCCCATGTGGGACAAGGACTGTGATCAACCTGATTATCTTGAATCTCCCCCAACACTTGGCGCAGTGCCTAACACATAGTATGTGTTTAACAAGTACCATTAAAAAAATTTAAGGGAAGAATGAAAGGATGAAATATTTATGTCGACTAGATTTATATCATTTTTTTCAGGTAAATGAACTGTTAAAACCCTTTAAATATTAATGGTTGAATATAAAAAGTAGTCATATGTTTTATACGGGAGAAAACACTGTTTTGTTTTGCTTTTTTAAATATTTGTTAGGCACTTACCACATGCTAGGCATTGTACTGACCGCTGCGGTAGATACAAGCTAATCAGGTTGGACACGGTCCAGGTCCCACATAGGGCTCACGGTCTTAATCTTCATTTTATAGATGAGGTACTGAGGCACAGAGAAGTTAAGTGACTTGCACAAGGTCACACAGCAGACTTAGACTGTGAACCCCATACAGGTCAGGGACTGTGACCAAACCTGATTAACCTATACCTACCCCAACACTTAAAACACTGACACATAGTAAGTGCTTAACAAATATCATTTAAAAAAAATGGCAGACGAGAAATTAGAACCCAGGTCTTTCTGACGCCTAGGCCCATGCTGTTTTAACTAGGTCACACTACTTCTCAAGGGTTAGAGTACCTTTAAGAGATGAATGTTCCAGAGTAGGTTTTCAATCACACGGGGCCTTTGCGGGCATGAGGAAGGATGAGCAAAGAAGATCTGGGGGAAGGCGGGAAAGGTGGGAACAGTGTCTCCTGCTAACATGCTATTGCAGCCGTGGAGTTTGCAGCTCTAGGATCCTGGACCAGGGTGAGAGGAATGATGGCAGATGTGAGTGGCAAATCATTCTCTCTTTGCTCCCCTTCCCCAACCCAGGCCAACGGCACTGCATCTGGTCCTTTGACCCGAACCCACATCCCCTCAGGAGTGGTCCTGTTCAAGGCTGCAGGGGTGCCATTTCTAAGCATCGAATATGAAATATTGCCCCGAACAGCACAGCATCAAGCAAGAGGAGCAGAATCGCGGAGGCGTTTGCAACCATCTGAGTGTCTGTAGATTTAAGAATACAATATAACAGAGTCGGTAGACGTGCCCTGCCCATGAGAACTTTACAGTCCAGAGGGAGAGACAGACATTAATACAAATATGTACATACGTACGGTGGGACTGAGGTTGGGGGTGAATAGTCATTCATTCATTCAATAGTATTTACTGAGTGCTTACTATGTGCAGAGCACTGTACTAAGCGCTTGGAATGTCCAAATCGGTAACAGATAGAGACAGTCCCTGCCCTTTGACGGGCTTACAGTCTAATCGGGGGAATATCAAGTGCAAGGGCCACACTGAATGGAGATGGAGTAGGAGGAATGAGGGCTTAATTGAGGAAGGCCTCTTGGAGATGTGATTTTAATGAGGCTTTGAAGATGGGTAGAGTGATGGTCAGTTGGGTATGACGGGGAAGGAAGTTCCAGGCCAGAGGCAAGATGAGAGAGGGATGGATGGTGAGACAGACGCGATTGAGGTCCTGTGAGTAGGTTGGCTTTTGAGGAGTGTAGTGAACATGCTGGGTCATAGTAGGAAATCAGCGAGGTAACACAGGAGGGGCCGCATGTCTTCCAACTCCATATTTTCCCAAGGTCTTAGTACAGTCCTCTGCACACAGTAAACAGTCAATAAATGCAATTGATTTAACTCTTCATGGTAAACACCAAACTTAGGGAGTTTCTGGGAGGGGGGACTCCCCCATTCCACTCCTCCCCCAACTTCTAAGCCTCTGTGTCCTCTCTCTAAGCTTCCTCTGAACACGGGTGCTGCTTTTGAGCTGCAGAAGTTGGTGGCAGGAGCCGAGCCAGAGGGAGACTCAACACTTAAAAACACTCTACATAAAGATGTCCGTTGAAATATCCCTCCTGGACAGTGTAAAGGACAGCTGGAAACCACGCAAATGCTCACTCTACAGGAGTACCAGAAGCTTGAGGCTGTGCTAGAACCTCCTTAGGTTCAGCTGCCTGCTTTGACAAGAGAGAGCTTCCTTCTGAGTTTCTGGAATGAAGCACTGCAAATAAGGTTTTTCATTTACTCAAATTCAGCTTCCCAATTACTTAAAAAGTGAGCACCTAAGCTTAGACATCCCCGCTCCCCACTTACCCCGTCGTGGAGGCTGGCTACCTCACTACTCTAGTTCATCAAACCATGATCCAGCTGTGTAGACAAATTCCAACTTCAGCTGGGGATAGCCCACTTGAAATCATCCTCCTCGGAGTTACATTTTGGCCTTCTCAAAATCTCACGGATCATGGTTTCCCGACACAGGATCACAGGTCCTGGTGGTGTTTTGGGAAAGTGGATCAACCACTTAGAGGAATCATGGAGAAATATAGAACTTCCCTGACATTCTGAATCATAAATGTTTTATGCAGGAATTTAGATTTAACAACGGCAAACACAAAAGGTGAGAGAGAACTAAATTCTTATATTAACACTTATAGGAGGATTTGGGAGGATCTGAATAGCTGGATTTGAGCCTAAAAGCTTCCAGGGTTGCCATGCAGAGGTGATTGTGAGTTCACCGGAAGAAACAGGAGAAAAGAGACCATGCTTTTCCTCTCTTGGATTTGAGTGCTTACTGTGTGCAGAGCAATATACTAAATGCTTTGGGAGAGTATAATACAGTAGAGTTCTTAGACGTACGAAGCTTACGCTCTGGTGGAGGCTTTAACGTTGCAAATGGAATTAAATTTTCCCTCAGATAATTATTGGCACATTCAGTGTAGATGGAAGGAATGGGGAGTCAATGCTCTTGTCTCGTGTTTGACTTGATGTGTCTGACTTTCTTTTCACCTTGGGTGAGGCACCCAAACTCTCAGCCCTTCAGTTTTCCTGCCCATAAAAGGGCTATAATATGACCTTCCTTCTCCACTGACATGTCATTATTATTTATGAGCATTTATATATCACATAATACTTTCGAAGTGCTTTACAATCACTAATTAGCTCTTCAACCCATCACCCCATGAGGTAGGTCGGTATTATTAACTCCATTTTATGGGGGGGAAACTGAGACACAGGAGCTTTAGAAGCTTGCTTCATAGTTGTCTGTCAGGAACTGAGGCAAAGTTAGAACTCGGGAGTTCCTGACTACTAAATCTGTACACTGTACTGCATGCCTCCAAAGTGGGGGAAGAAGGGGGAAGGAGGGCGAGGAGGAGAGGGTCGGGATACCTGAAAGAACAAGAGTCCACAAGAACAACAGTGAGAAGATGATAAAAACTAGTGAATGTGGCAACATGAAGGATTAACAGAATCTTCCCAAGTTTAGCATTCCAGCAAAGCTCCAACTGAATTATAATTTATCTTGGTTCTTTAACCCATCTGTAATCTAATCCATGTGTTTCTGATTCATTTACACTCATTAACCAGCTCTTTAATAATAATAATGTTGGTTTTAGCTAGAACTTCTTTGTTTCAGATGAGACTCTGTTAATCATTTCTGTCTGAAACCTGTAAGTCATATTTGCCTTGTTCTAATGAGACGTGAACCCCAGGAGATCCAGTTGGGTTTTCAAATTTTGCATCTTCCATTTTGAAATCCCTAAGGGATGAGCAGTTTTCTTCTAAAGGGAGATGCTGTGGAATGGTTAAAAAACAAATATAAATTTTCCAAAAACTTCAAAAGTATTTTTCCATTCACCTTTAAACAATGCTGGTAGTGTTAGCAAATGATGTACTTGACCTATAATCTGTGGTTTCCTTAACTTAGCATATATGTCATCGTGGCTGTAGCCTCAATTCCCTCCACTGCAATGAATTGTATGATTAGGTGGCTGCAGGAAAGGCACCAACAGTAAGCAAACCGAAGTTAAACGATCAAGCATTGAAGTCTCAAAGGACCAGCCAATCAGAGGCTTTTTTTTGTCAACCACAGTAGTGGAAGGAAATGGCTAATTAAAAGAAGCTTGATCCATGCCATTTCAGATGCTGAAATTGAAGGTTCTGCCAGGCCAAGAATGAGGATGGTACAGAGAGTGACCACCCTTCCTTGGAAGGGAGTTGTTATTGGGCTTCCTTGGGTGCCAAAGTAAAGCGATAGGATTAGAGTGATATTAAAATAGAATGATAAAGATAAAGTTATTCGGGAAAATCAGGTAAAAATGGGCTTTATTCCTCCAAAATATCCCAGGCTGTAGACACACTTTCACTCACAGACACTTCACATATATATATATATATTTTTGGTTGGATACCTGGTTTCAGAAAATTACTTGTCACAAAATGAATGCAAAAAAGGTACCATCCATTTCCTTTCAATTTTTGAATAAATTTATTTTGAACAAATTTCCTTCTCCTTTTATACATTCATACTTTACTGATTGCATGGTAACTAATGCAGGAGAGTTTCAAACTTACATCCCAGTGATATTTCAAATTTTAGAGGTATCTGGATACTTCTCTGCCACAGTGAATCCCAAATGATTTCTTTCAAGTTTTGAAATAGTGAGAAAAGTGTAGTTTAATAATTTGATTGGCTGGGGCCACATTTTATTCCTGTCTCCCTTACTAATTCACTCCATGTTACTAAGCAAATTATTTATCTGGGGTGTTTTAATTTCCTATTCTGTAAAATAGTTCTAATAACACATTTTGCCTTCCTCTTTCAAAGTATGTTGCACTAACAGACAAAGATGTGGAAAGTTTGCACTCCATTCTGCAGACTGTCCAACAGTATCAAGGGTCAGATCGAGTTACAGGTACACAGAGTGATAGTGTCCAATCCTCGTTATGGTTTCAGGATTTAGACTTCTCACTGACTTCAGACCTGAGGGCATCATCTAAATAGTACTTGGGTGGACATAATTCTGGCCAGAATGAGAAGAAGAGAGTGAGGATATAGAGGTGTTTGACTCTACTCCCCAACAGGTTTATATGCAGGAGGGAGACAGTGCTGACTTAGATATACGTATAGAATGCGGACACATCAAGTCAGAACTCCCTTCTCACCTCCCAGTAAATACAAATGAATATCTCAATTTTCCCCTTCACCCCAGACACACACTTTCCATGGCAACACAGGGAAAAGGAGCCTCCTTCCTCCTTTCTTTTCTGGGCTCTCCCCTCTCAGAATCAAGTTCCTGGTTGGACTCAAACCAGAAGGCAGTTGACCATTCCTGCAGGATATGGATCTCTCTCTCTTTCTCTTCCATCTGTGACTTAGGTTGAGATGGGAAATTAGCATTCATGCATTAATAGGTAGTTTATTGGTCTTATCAGGACATACTTTAATGACCCCACTTTTCCCTTCTATAGGACCTCAGAGCTTAGTAATGGTGCTTTCAGTGGCTACCCGATATACTAGATTTGGGAAAGAAAAGGGGAAACAATTGATGAAAAAAGGCGGTGATGGGAGGTCAGGGAGTAGTGAGGAATGGTTAAAGGGAAGGACATAAAGCATAGAGTGGGTCAATCAATCAGTGGTATTTATTGATCCCTTACTGTTTGCAGAGTCCTGTACTAAGCACTTGGGAGAGTAGGCTATAACAGAGTTGGTAGACATGCTCCCTGCCCCCAGCGAGTTTACAAGGGGTAAAACAAAACCTGGGAAGGGCAAGAATAAAGTTGGAGCAGGAACAAAGTTCAGGGGAGAATTTGTGATGTTGGAGTTAATTCTTGACTTAGGAATTTTGAATCGAAAGCAAGACAGAAATATCTTGGAGTAGGGGAATTGAGGAAAACTTAGGAAAGGTTCAGGAGTAAAAATGGAAAAGAGGAAAGAAAATTATGAAAGTTAAACTTGAATTTTCAGATGACTGTATTTCCGTTCTGCCATCTCAAGCAAATGGGATGCAACCTTGAGAGAGTCAGGGACCTTCAGAGGGTGCCCGACTAGGCAGGTAGGCCCACTTCCCACATTACGGAGAATGCGGACTTCTATTTTCCTTGTCTCTGGCGTGGAAGTCACACACGGAGCAATAAAGCTGGGAATGAAGACTTACAAGAGACTATCTAGTGCTGCCCCCTGCTCCTGGGCAGATGAACAACTAAGCCATCCTGGACAGATAGTTGTCTCTTCTGTCCTTAAATTTCCCCTAGGTTGGAAATTCCACCGTCTCCTTTGGGAATCTTTCCCAGGTTTTTTAATAATGATAATAGTAATAACTTTGTATTTAAGTGCTTACTATGTGCCAAGCACCCTGGCAACCCCGAAGTATGATTTTATGTGTAGCTGAACTCTCTCTTGCTGTAATTTAAACTCATTTCTTGTTTGGTTTTCTGTGATCCTGGGGAGTGACTGGTCAGAGTCCTCCCTATAAAATACTTCACTGACTCGAAGACAGTTTCCAAGTCCTTCCTTAGCCTGAATTCCTTTCATCTTTTCCTCTAAAAATCTATTTTTTTTTTTAACATCACTCGTTCAGGTCACCTCCCCGATTCCAGGCGGCTATCAGTCGGCGACTAGGCTCGCTTCTGAGTTGTTCACGGGTGGGACATGAGAAAACCCAAAGCTGCTTCACAGATTCCCCCCATTTCAGCCACACTCTATCTGTACTATTTTAATCATCAAGACAGGTGGCAATTCAAGCCAAACCTTCCCACCCCCATCACCCTTTTATAAACACACACACTTCCACTTTGTATATACTTGGTGATTTAGGTGGTTCTAATTGGACCTGGCATCAGTGGAAAGAGATATATACACATCATCTCTAACTAGAAAGAAGGGTTTATTCAAGGAAAAGTAAACAGTGTAAAAAAAAAAAAAAAGCTCATAGTAGCTCGTAGGATGAAAACCTTAACAAAAAATAGCCTGGAGCCTTTTTTGAAATTATAGTTCTGACCTCTCTAATATGCTGTCTTACTTAGTTCTCAGTCCCTATCTTATTTCCCTTGGAGATGATCCATGTAACTTTACCACCCTGTCAGAAGGAGAAGCGGTCACCGGCAGCTCTATCTGCCGATTCTGTAAATGTTGGGCCGAACCCCACCTGAATGAATACACAAAGGTTATAAACGCGTGCGAGTGGGAGACGCTTTTTGATAATTGGCTAAGTTTAAAAATATATTCTTTGGAGAGTTTGCCAGTGTCCTGAGAATGCGTGTGTGTCTCCTGCTCTGTTACATATAAACTCGCACTCACACCCCTCAACAAATCTACACGTATGCTTTTAAACTTACCTAATCACATTTTCATATTTTTTTCTTTAAATCTAAGTTTTAGGTTGCATCCTGAATATTCCATAGTTTTAGTTTCTTTGAAAGAAATAATACTGGGTTTCAGTGCTTCTCAAGAGCAATTTATGGGATATGCATAAAACATATTGGCCAAAAATAAGACTGTTTGACATTTTCTGTTAATTATGAGCTTGAAGTGAATTTAGCCATGAACATCCCAATAAGAGAACTCCAAGAGTCCCCAAGTCATGCTCTGAAGCCCTGAAAACATAGCTAAATAGAAAAATGTAATAATATGGCTTTAAATGGCAGCCAGATGGCAACATCTGTGCCAGATCCAGACCACAGCAAAATCCTAATCTCTGGTCATCTCAGTTCCTAATGCAGGACTGCAGACATTGCAGTTGTCAAGTCCTCTGAGGGGGGGGGGAAAGTATGTGTGGCCTGATTTTTAACTTCGAACTTTAAAAAAAAAAAAAGATCAAGGTTAAGGGTCAAAAGAAAATGGACTCCCTAAGAAAATTTAATTAAAATGTAACCATTATCTCCCTTAAGGTAAGTCTTCTACTGACTCTTTTGTTTCTTTACTAAAGGAAAGAAGGGTGTCTTGCTTCATGTGAGTTTTTGCTTTTAAGTGTCAGAAAATCAGTAAGGTTATATAAATTAATTGTGCCTCCCCGGCTCTGACACATAATAGGCTCTGTAGAAACATCGTATCTGAGTGGGGATGACTTTTTCTTTTTACCACCCACATTATGTTATGAGTAAAACAGGGGACTTTTAAGTACTTTGGCACAGAACGTGAATAAAAAACTGATCCTGAAAATACCATTATCGTTATTTATTTTGAAATTAACATTGTGCCCTATTTTAAGACTTATAACCCGTTTTATCTGTCTATCTCAGATAATCCAACACATACACAAAACCATTCCCATCTCCTTTTTTTTCATTTAATTTTATATTTTTTTTTTTTTTGCAAAAAGGTGAAGAAAACAGAGGTCCAGAAAAAGAAATCAATTGAGGAATTTTGTTTATTATGATTGGACAGCTGCAGTAGGTCCAGTAAGGATCATTTTATGTTTTATTTTGATTGAGGAGATATCATTCTGCCAACCATAATTTTTACAATTCAGCTTTTGCAGTCCAAACTAGGTGACCTTTTGTTTTTTCAGCAGATGGTGGTCCCCCTGCAAGTGTCACTGCTTGACAAGATTATCCTTCTGTTACCTTAAGCATAATTGATTGGGTATTAAATTTAAGAAACTTTGGGGGTTTTCTCTTGCTTTTTCTACTTGGGTACAGATCTGTTTTATCTAAAACTGGAGGAAAAACCTCTTAAAGCAACAGAGGAATAGAATCTAGATTGTGCCTTCTATGTTGTTCCTTTTGGAGAATTCCACAAAACCTCGACTTCTTTATAATCTCTTAAATCACAAGGTGTGTGTAGGCAGAATGTTGATCCAGCCTATAGGGTAGCTTGAAGTATTCTCCTTTAATAATCTCCCCCATGATCTGTTCCTGGTATTTAATTTGAAAACAGGATTTTCACGTATTGGCTGACCTCAAATAGGCTACATAGGCTAATGGTATAAATACGCAGAAAGATTACAGTGACACCTGTGTAGGAAAGTATCACCTTTTTTTTTTAAGTAAAGATGGCTGGCGTATACTTTAGGAGACTGAGTGCTATGCTAGAGTGGCTTCAAGCTTCAACTCAAGTTGAGTATTACCTGCTGGGTGAATTTGGGCGAGTCATTTAACTTCTCTGTGCTTCAGTTTCCTCATCTGTAAAATGGGGGTGAAATTCCTGCTCTTCCTCAGACTTACACTGTTCCTGTGGAACAGGGACTGTATTCAACCTGAGTGCCTTGTCCTACCCCCAGTGTTTGGCACATAGTGTTTAAAAAAAAAAATCACAGATATTCGATGGCCGGCCTTCAGTATAGTTATAAGACTTCACATTACCACGGGTGCCACATCTGAGTTCCTGACCAATTGTTTTAGCCAATACATATTCAATCTCTCAGCAGATCCTTTCAGTTCTACCTTCACAACATTGCTAAAATCCACCCTTTCCTCTCTGTTCAAACTGCTATCATGCTGATTTAAAACATTTATCCTATTCCTCCTTGACTAATGCATCAGCCTCCTCACTGACCTCCCGGCCTCCTCTGTCTCCACACTCTGCTGCCTGGATCATTTATCAACAGAAATGTTCGGTCCATGTCTCCGTACTCCTCAAGAATCGCCAGCGGCTGCCCATCCACCTTTGCGTCAAACTCCTTATCATTGGCTTCAAAGTACTCAGTGTGGGCTCTCCCAATCCTACCTCACCTGATTCATATACTACAGACAATTTAACCCAGTCCACTCTTCTAGTGCCAGCTTACTCACTGTGCCCTAAACTCTTCTATCTTGCCGACACCCTTCCCATGTCCTCCCCCCTAGCCTGGAATGCTCTCCCCTTTCATATATTCCAGACCACCCCCTTTTTCTACCTTCAGAGCATTGTTAAGGTCACATCTCCTCCAAGAAGCCTGCCCCGACTGAGCCCTCTTTCCCCCATTTCACTCTTCCTTCTGCATCATCTATGCACTGGGATTTGTGACCTTTGGACACTTGATAATCACCCCATCCCTAATCCCACAGCGCCTGTGTACATCTCTTTAAGTTATATATTATAAATTATTCATATTAGTGTCTGTCTCCCCCTCTGAACTGTAAACTCATTATGGGCAGGGGATCTCTAATTCTGTTGCAATGTACTTTCCCAAGCACTTAGTACAGTCCTCTGCACATAGTAAGCACTCAATAAAACAGTGTGAACTAATGGACGGAGCAGAGGCCCGGGAGTCAGAAGGACCTGGGTTCTAGTCCCAGCTCTACCCTTTGTCTGCCCGCTTAACCTTAGGCAAGTCACTTAACTTCTCTGTGCCTCAGTTACCGCGTCTGTAAAGTGGAGATTAAGACTGTAAGCCTTAGTGCCTCAGAGTAAGTGCTAAAAAATACCAGTGATTGATTGGTTTAGTTACATAATGGCGATGCTTGAAATGGCAAGAGAGGATCACAGTGGGTGACCTCCAGCAATGAGACGTTGCTTATCGCAGTAGAGCATCAGTGGCTAATACTTATCCTATCAGGATCCTCAGCCAGTCGCTGTAAGCAAACTGTCATAAAAGATGTCAGAGGAAACATTTTGAAAGAATCAGTGAACTCTAATGATGTTCAAGGCCTGCTGGAAGACAACGGCGGCACTGGGGCCATCTTGCATGTAGTGGTTAGGGCCAGGGTGGCTCCCGGATTGTGATGGCAAAAGGGAGAGCGCTCATACTTCAGGAGCCCCCAAACGCAGGCAGTAATGTCCGATACCTAGAGCTGAATTCTCACCCCAGCGTGAGGGAGACAGATCCTTTCTTCAGATTACCTCCTGGAGAGGGGGCCGTTATAAACTCAGGCAGAGAGCGAGGCCTCTTGGAAAGGACCTGGGCTTGGGAATCAGAAGACTGGGTTCTAATCCTGGCTCCACAACTTTCCTTCTGTGTGGCCTGGGGCAAATTAGTCAACTCCTCTCTGCCTCAGTTTCCTCTACCATCAAATGAGGATTCCATACCTGCCTTCCTTCCTACTTAGACTGTGGGCCCCATGTGGGACGGGGACTGTGACCTGATCAATTCATAACTACCCCGGCACTTAGAACAGTGTTTGACACTCAGTAAGCGCTTAACAGATACCAAATTGATCAGCGGAGGGAACGGTGTCCGCAGACTCGTGTCTCCCCTCTCTGCTTTGGGTACCGATGCTACACGGCAGGTACGCACGCTTCCATAACTGCTTGTGTGGACCGCAGGCTGGGCAAGGCAGCCTAAGTGCCCTGCGGAACTTCTTTCGGGACCCGACAGCAATTTCTGCTCCGCTTGTGTAACTCCCATGGCGTTTCTAGGAGATACCCATGGGGCTACCTTGTTGACGGCCATAGGAGGATGTGAGCAGTGGGAGAGGTGGGTTCCTTTCTCTCTTCACCTCTGACAGGAGGACAGACGGGATCCAGCTAGTTCTGCATGCCAGCATTCTGTACGATGCTTCAGAAGCAAACTGAAGGAAGTAGCCTATGCTGCCGGCTTCCGGGACTCTTATCTTCAAAAGGTCTCACTGTGATACCTCGGTGTAGGTTTTAACACTCAAGCGGGCACTGAGGTAAAATTATAACCCGGGCAGCTTTGAAAAATGCCTTTCAGAACAAGGGGCTTCCATTTTTTTTCTCTTGACCATATGCTCTTAATTCCTGAAGTGCTGAAGGATACATGTGGCATCTTACTCATGTCTATTTTAGGAAGTGGTTTGGTGTAAGGATAAATCTGACCCTTATTTAGATGTGGCTTTGTAGCCCAAATATTTGCTTTGGTTGCAAACATTTGCTTCCAAAATGGAAAAATTTCAATTGTTATAGCAGAACATTTGTTTTGTTTGGGATATATAGCTCAAGCTAGAGAGCACATCCCACACGTGTCTAGCACCCACCTCTTTTTCCGCCCAACATTAATGTAGAAAAATCCCTCCAGTGAAGTTTTTATCTTTCACCCGCTACATATGTATCTGTAGTGAAGAGACTCTTGACAAATATCCTTCCTCTATGACAGTCATGCCACTGCCTTGCCACTTTTCTTCAGCTCACTGGTCAAAGATGCTGTCAGGTCATCACCAGTATCATTTCCTGTGGATTTATATTTATTATGCTTCATTTGTTTCCAAAATGGAAACACTTAGTTCAGTTTTGTAGTTGACCAATTGTTTGGTTTGGGGTAAAGAGATGGGCCCTGAATTTATTCACAATTCCAGGGGCCTCCTGCTGAGCTCTCTCTCTCCCGCCAAAGCAAACTTTTTAAATGTCCAGGAACTCTCCCTGAGCTCTAATGGTGATCTATTGGAAATGTTTGCAAAATACTAGCATGGCTCAAACGCTTTCATTTGTCAAACCCTTTTGCGCCGGCAGAATGAATCTTCGTAAATGGATTGGAAACACCACAGTGTTTTGGTTGGAATTACATTCCCAACTGAGACAGGAAATGCAGGCTAATGATAATTCCTGCGGACGATGTGCAAAATTCATGAATTTTAATTATGAGAAACACAAAGCTGTCATTTACATTATTTGCCCTACATATATATATATATTTCCAACATATGTTCACCCAAACATGCCTATCAGTCATTATTGGGGCAACTGAGAGGACTCTTTGGTGGCCATATAATAATCAAAAATGGAGCATTGATCATATAGAGACATCAGTCGATTGTATTTACCGGGTACTTCCTGTGTGCCGAGCTCTGTACTAAGTGCTTTTTTCTTAACGGTATTTGTTAAGTGCTCACTCTGTGCCAGTCACCTTTCTCCGTCCTAGGGTAGATACAAGCTAATCAGGTTGGATGCAGGCCATGTCCCACATGGGGCTCACAGCCTTTATCCCCATTTTACAGATGAGGTAACTGAGGCATAGGGAAGTGAAGTAACTTGCCCAAGGTCACACAGCAGCCAAGTGGCTGAGTCAGGATTAGACCCCGATTCCTTCTGAGTCCCAAGCTGTGCTCTAGCCACTAGACCCCACTGCTTCTCTTGGAAGACTGCTTGGAAGAGTACAATGTAACAGTTGGTAGACACGCTCCCACAAGGAGCTGGCAATCTAGAGGGGCAACAACCATCTGATTAATACTAAGTGCTAAACAGTGTGATCATTGATCAAACCAAACAATGATCTGCCCACTTCATTCATTCAAATGTATTTATGTAATCATCACTGCTTACCACTTAGCTAGCAGAGATTGCATTTCACTTAAGAATAAATGAGCAAGACTGTGGGGCAGGGACTGTGTCCAACCCGATTATCTCGTATCTACCCGAGTGCTTACTACAGTGCCTGGCGTATAGTGAGCACTTAAATACCACAGGTATTATTATTGTTATTTGGGGCTTTTCTGTTAACTTGGTTTAGAGGCTGACATCATTCAATGGTACCTCATCA
Source organism: Ornithorhynchus anatinus (assembly GCF_004115215.2). Classification (NCBI taxonomy): domain Eukaryota; kingdom Metazoa; phylum Chordata; class Mammalia; order Monotremata; family Ornithorhynchidae; genus Ornithorhynchus; species Ornithorhynchus anatinus. The sequence continues at coordinate 25,710,865 of NC_041739.1, forward strand.
TTCAAAAGGTATTCAATCAATCAGTAGTATTTATTGAGCACTTTGGGCAGAGCACTGTACTAAGCACTTGGGAAGATACTCTACAATAGAGTCGGTAGATGCTTGCAGCAATGCTTTACCCTGCTTGCAAGAAGTTTACAGTCCACAGGGGAAGACAACTATAAAAATAGATTCGTGATGGGGGAAAAGTAGAGTAAAAAAATGTTTACAGAAGCGCTGCGGGCCCGGGGTGGGTATCAAAGTGCTTAAGATGTACACAGCCAAGTGAATAGTCAGCACAGAGGAAAGGAGAAATTTATTCAGGAAGGTTTCTCCCCGAATCTCAGATCCAATATCTTTTTGGAAACGGTGCCTTTTTAGGATCGAGGCGGGCGATGTGGACAGAAGAATAACAGTATCTTTGAGGATGTAGCACAGAAAAAATATGAGCCTAAAATGATTTTCTTTTTTCATCATCAAAGCACTAGAGGTCAGCTCAATGCTTCATCCTCAGGATCAGTTGACTGTATCCCGTAGCTGATAACTCAAGCCACTTGTCCGGGCCAAATAGCAGTTTTATTCTGGGTGAACAGAAAACAGGGCTGATTTTATTTATTTTTATGAGCTGTGTTGCCTCCTAAGGAGAAGGGGGCTGGTGAGGAAGAAAGAGTTTGGGGCCAGTAAATTCTTTGTTGGGTGTTAACAAGGGAGTAAAGAATTGGGCTTCCTGCTTCCTCATTACAGAACCTGGCGTTATCTGGGCAAGATGGCGGCGGCGGTGGTGTCGGTGATAGTGGTGGCCCTGGGTGGGGAATTCGTCATTCTGGAATCCTTAGCTTTGGTTTTCCTGAGCTTGTGTAGCGAGGAAATACCATCAGATTGGACCAGCGCTTGACCCTGCCCATTTTCCACATATAGAGAAGAGTTGAATCTCTAAAGTACTATATATGTATGTATATATAAAATTTGTATATATAATATATACATATATATTGTGTATATTGTGTACACATACACACACACACACACACACATATATATGTTTAGCCATAGATTCTGTGAAACCTCTAGCTATAGGTGCCATCTACAAGACCAATACACACACACACACACGTTTAGCCATAGATTCTGTGAAACCTCTAGCTATAGGTGCCATCTACAAGATCAGTCCACACATATAGGTGACTATGTTAGTGATGATGGCTGGAACACTGCCTCGTACAATGTGAACACACATTGCCGGCAAGGGAATTGATGAGTTGGTTGGGACTCCTTCCTGGGAGATGTGAACAGAAATCCAACAGCGTGTTACTAACCTTACTGAAAGCCAATCAGTCGATTGCACTCTCTGTATGCAGAGCACTGTACTGAGCACTTGGGAGATTGCAACAGAACTAGCAGACACATTCCCTGCCCATACCATGCAGATGGTCTAGATCTAAATAACCTTTAGATCTTGAGACCTATTGCCCGATATTATTTTATACATAGTAAGCAATTAAGAAGAATAGTCAACCCGCTGATCGTTTTCATGAGTAATGGGACTCTTGGATAGTGGTAAATTGGGAGATTCAAGAGACGTCAGCTTTCACTGCCCCTGGGGTTCTGAGAGAATATGGGTCATTTCAGCTTTATTTCTGCCAAGACCCAATTTTTTTAAAAAATATTCAGTCCACCTGTATCCCTGTGATTATCAGAGCTCCGATTTTGAAAAGAAGTACCATCTCCGTCACCTATTGTTTATATTGTAAATCAGACACATTTTGATCTTTTAATTAGGGTTCACATGCACCAGAATGACCCAACTTGATTTTCCCCAACACAGGTGTCCTCAAAGCCCATTTGGTCAAGAAATCCTCTGGACAGAAGTCAGCACGGCTCTGGGAACTGGTAAGTTTGGATGGCATTTCAAAATTTCAAAGTACTTGGGTTATTGTCCACAGTTCTGCAGTTGGAATTTCTATTCAGGGTGCAGTCAAACTCTCCTCTCCTGCTTCTGAGAATGGCTCTAATACAGAAGGAAAAAGCTCCCCTCCCCCTCGGGCCCGTCTTCTCTTTTCTGCCTCATCTTGGGCCGGATGAAGGGGAGAATCGTTCTCCAGTCGCCCAGGGTCTCTGTGACTCCTGGGAAAGGAGCATCTCCCCTGCTGGGGTCACAGGAGAGGCAGCAGAATCGCCATTTGTGCACCACACCCATCCCTGTCCCCAAGCCGGTCCTGGCTGCCTTCAAATGTCCAGCTCATTGCGGGAGATTAATCTTCCCACTTTGCCCCCCAACACATCGATTGTTTATATGTCTCTTTGGACTGGAGGGAAACTGATACCGGTTAATTGGCAAATACACGCTCCCAGGCGGGGGCAGCACTCCTAGGAGAATCCGGGATTCCTGACTCCATCTTCCACTCTAGCCATGACTCGGCATGCCCTCTCTTTCCTAGCTCGTTCGCTTTCTGTTTCCTAAATTCTGCGGACCGGATGGCTTGAGCAGAGTTTGAGTTTAGCCAGGTTGCTAGTGAATAGGTCTTTACCCTCTGAAAGCTGCTTTGACGGGCTCTGTCAAATGAGTTCGCGGACACCCACAGCAGAATTGGCACCCTCGCCGGCAGTCTCGGAAGAGATCAAAGCCTGGATGTTACGTAGAGGCTGTTGCCTTAGGTCAGCGTTGAAGCTTCCTGGCAGGGCACAGGAGGAGGCTTCACCGGCTTTTACCCGTGCCATGCTTGCTGGCTAACACCGCTACCTGTTCTGGGCTTGTGCACTAAAAGGGAGCTTTCAGTCTTCAAGTCTATTCTTTGGCAGCTTTCACTCTTGGCGTAGTTAGAAACCATAGAACCGACTCTATTACTTTTAAAATGCAGTAAGCAGACGATTGTTGGCTTGTTGGCTTTTTCTTTCCCTTCACACTGTCCCTTTGTTTCTCCTGGGCTGCAATAATGAAACACATTCAAAACGGGGTGGGGGAGTTTGGGGGTGCAGCATTCCGTGAAGGACCTGGGGGGGGGTTGCGGGACATTGGCGTCAGCCAGATTCTCTGCCGAACACTGCGCGGAAGGGTTAAGAGTGTGTATTTATTGTTCTTAAACCACTTTCCCCCCGCTTGCCAGCAGGATCCCAAGCGCCGGCAAGAGGCCGGGCCTTGTAAACGTCTGGCATTTGGCATGGAAAAGAGCCTGTTTTATGGAAAAGACTACTCTATTATGCATGGGGGCTAGCTCCCAAGTGCTTCGTGAAGGCTTGTCAAAAAAAAAAAAAACTCCCTCCTTTCTACAGACACTGGATATAAAATGGGAGCGAGACGTCGTCCGGGGCCGCCTTACCTCCGAGGGGCCAAGATTCGAGGTGTCTAACAAGGCAGCAGCTCCACCGTATTGCCCGGTCTGTTGTGGCTCAGAGGGCAGGGTGGATTCTCTCCAGGCCCTGCGGTTGGTTCCTCCTACAAGCCACAGCGGAGAAGTGCGAGGGAAACAGACCCGCATCTTGGTCTAGGCCAAGTTGCTCCTCTGAAGTTTGGAAATGAGAGCCTTTTGAGTCAAAAGACAAACTCTGTCTTGCCCCCAACCCCCACCCAGCAGGATCTGCAATATAATTCAGTCGTTTACGTATCGGCCTTGGGAGGCGATTTAATAATCAGGGGACAATAGAGGTCCTTGTCATGTTGGCGGGGGGCGGAGGAAGGCTGGGAGGAGATTCAAACAAAAATGACGGCTTCAAGAACTGAAGATTTGCCAAATGGGACCCTTCCTTCATGTGGGTATTATGAAAGTCTTGTGCCAAGGTGAAAAGATGGCGTTGTAAATGATGGCACATTCAGAAAAGTCAAGGTTCTTTAAAGCACAGTGGAATTGTCTGAGGGCAAAGACCCTGCAGGTGTGTTGTTCACAAGAGGCTAATTGGGTTACTGGGAACGAATACAAGGAAAAACAGAGAAGGCTCTTGTGGTTAGTTGAACAGCTGCTAGTACTGAGCTCAGTGGATGGAAACAGAGAAACAAGCTGGACTCTTAAATTGCTCTGCCTCAGTCCTTGCTAACCCAGGACGCTGCCTGCAAAATCAGATAAAGCATGAAACAGACCAGCTGAAGCCACCAGTTATGGTGGTGTGAAGTTGTGGTTTCTCTGCTCTGAGCATTTGTTTTCTTCTTCTGTTTACCGATGCTATTAATTAACCAGAGGGGGAGAAAAATTTGACAAAGGAAAGAAAGACCCCAGAGAGGTGATGCGATTTACAAGTAAAATAAGCATTTTCCGCCCCTTTCCCTTCTTCTTCTCCCATTTCTTGGCCCCTCCACGACACATCCTGACTCTGCTTGTGTTGTGAAGACTTGCATAGAAGACTCTTACTGTAGTGCAGATGTGCAAGGGGAAGCGTTAGAAAAAAATTTATTCTGTCACCCACTAGGAAAAGGAAAAACAACAAAAAGGAATTAAACTATATCCACGGACTGGGCCATGCCAGCTTTGGCTGGAGTCCTCTCGTCCTGTCAGCTCTTAAAAGTTAAGTAGGGTTAAACCAGGTCTGTAGTTTGAGGAGGCGGCTAAAGAACACCTAAGCCCTCAATCAAGTGCTGTACATGATCATATAAGTAGCATCCCGGTGCAACTGAGCAATGTGGAATTTCTCCCAAAGATAAGTGACTTTTGGAAAAAAAAAAATCAGGTTTTTTGATAACTTTCAATCCAGTTTTGCTGATTAAACAAGACCTGCACCTGATGAGAAGTCAGTTATGCTTAGGTCATTAAGCCCCTTAGAAAACAGGAGAAGCAATTGGTTGTCCGGCTCCTGAAAGTCTGGACAGGAATAGGGGTGGGGTGGATTAGGCACTATTTCACAATTTCTGACTGAAAGAGGAAGAATATTCATTTTTACTATTGCAAAATGGCTCTTTAAGGATCCTAGGTTTTTAACCTGAATGATCAATTTGGTCTGTGGCTTATACAAAACAGGCCTGAGGTACACACTGCCATTCAGGAACCCTTGGATTTGGTTCCACAGAACAAAAGCCTGTTCTGGTGTTTTTCAGGAATTCTAGGACATTTTAAATTACGAAACACGCAATAGAAGCAGTATGGCCTTTTGGATAGAGCACGGGCCCTAGAGTCGTAATTACCCATGTTCGAAGCCCGATTCTACCGCTTGTCTGCTGTGTGACCTTGGGCAAATCATGTCACTTATCTGTGGGCAGGGAATGAGTCTACCAACTTTGTTATATTGTTACATTGTATTCTCCCAAGCGTTTACTACAGTGCTCTGCACACAGTAAGCGCTCAATAAATAAATAAGTTGGCAGTTGTGGCCACCAATCAGATCCTGTGTTGGGGAACTAATCAGAGGATGTGGCCTGTAAAGTGGTGCTTCCAACTGGTGGAATACAATCAAAGAAGGTGGCCCGAGGACCTGTCATTTCTTAGTCCTTCACAAAGGTGCAGACTTCTGTACCCACAAAGTGAGTTGAGAAGTTCAGGCAGTTCTGGGAGGAGGGCTTAAGTTATCTAAATTGGATGTCAACACTGATTAGACTTGCCAGATAATTACTCAACTTTCCACTTTATTTTGCCTGCATGGAAACGATTTCTTTATGCTCTCAAGTGTATAAATATTAAACGATATCTAATTGGATTGAGAATACCGCTACATGCCGGTTAGCCCTCTTAACTAACTCCACGGAAATGTGCTAAACGAAATATAGTTTCCCATAGCAAATAATGTGTAGCGCATCCAAAGAATTGACCGAAACAAAATAAATAACAGTCAAATGATAAATGCACATTTATAGTATCAAACAGCCTGAGCGTATGTGCCAGTGACGAAAAAATTTTGTGTTGTTTTATACATGGAAGTGGGAAAGAAAACACTCTGTACTGTAAGTACGCCATTATCTATGATAGATTTACCTGGGCTCCAATCATTCTATTCAGGTTGGTCAAAATACTTCAAAGGTTGGGGGAAGGAAAGTGCTTAACCAAGATAAACTATGCAAGGAAGAGAGAACACACTAAGTAATCCACGCATTAAAATTCAGTGGACTAGAAGAAGAGCATTATAAAGGGGGAATGGCCATACTCTTAGCGAACAGGGTTTTAAAAGTGAAAGGATGAATTGTGAAGCAGAGATGAGTCCAGCAATGGCAGAGTATGGATCTGATGCATTTGAGATGGGCTGGGCAGCTTTTCAAGGTTGTAGCCTATAAGTATATATCATTGCTGCCTGCACTGCTAATCTTGATATTCCAATTTCTAAAGGTTTCAAAAACCTATCTCCCAGGTTAGCACTGCCTCTCCCAACCTGTTACGGACTGTGTTGAACCAGTTGAGAGACTGGGGTCCCAGAACGGCTGTCCAGATTGCCCTCTGTATTTAGAAAGGCCCATCTCCACTACTTTGGGGGACACTTACCCATGCATGGAAATGGGAGGGAGCTTGGTAGTCATACTGCATATAATTCTGATTGGGATCTTCTCAGAGAAAGAAATAAGACCTTGGACCCTGGTGTTGATTTCTATTTCACATGCTTTGTTGATTGTGCTAAAGTATCCCTGCTCTGCCAGCTGTGTGACTGCGGGTAAGTCACTTCTCTGTGCCTCAGTTACCTCATCTGTAAAATGGGGATTAACTGCGAGCCTCACGTGGAACAACCTGATTACCGCCTGTTTCTACCCCAGCGCTTAGAACGGTGCTCGGCACATAGTAAGCGCTTAACAAATACCAACATTATTATTATTATTATTATTAAAGCACTAGAACGACAACTTCCAGAACCGATGGAGAATTTTGAGGCCCCTGTCCCCGTGATGGAAAATGTTCTCCTTCAGCGATAAAATAAAGAAGCAACTTCTATCTCAGATGGGCAATTAGTTTAGCCAGAGGGACAAATCAGATGCAACACTGATGGTCACGCAGACCCTGATGAATCAGGGAACCAATGGGTAGTCAACATAGAGTAGGACCGATGTCATTAACCCAATGATTTATATTTGATCTCTAGCCATTCCATCGTCTGTTACTGTTCTAATCCCCAGCTGCGTGCTCTTTCCCAGTGGTTAGTACAGTGCTCAACGTATAATAAGTGCTTACGATTAATACCACTATTCAAAACATGACCAGCTGAAACTCCTGGGATGTCCTTCTAGGGTAGGTCTGAAAGGAGTCCTCTGTCATTTGTAGCCTGAGGAGAGGCTTTTTTCCGAGAGGAAAGTTTCTAACCTCTTTCAAGCATAGATGGAACAAAGCACTCCTCATCACAGCTTCATTTGAGAGCATAGGACGAGTGGGGGATTAAGGAGTTCTTCAAACTGCCAATCTCTACTCCCTAAGATAAATAAATCCTCTCTTAGGTAAATCCCAAATCTATCTCTGGGTGTTTCCTCCTGCATGCGGGATCACTGTGACCACTGACCAGTTTCATCTCCTACACTCTTTGGAATGAGCCACATGACCTATGTTGGATGGAGAGAAAGCAAGGTTAAATATCACTGGCCTGCTATTGACAACTGAAATCCCACAGGTCCAGCGATCTCTGTAAATTGCTGCCCTCTCTGAGCATAGAGGCTGCTAAAGCAGACCCCAGGTTCTCCTCTGAAAACTCCCTCGGAGAGATTCCCCAGCTTGGGGAGATGCCCAGCTTGGAGCTGTTGTCTTTCAGCCTGGGTGGAAAACTGAGATCTTGAATGACTTACGCAACTAGATCCCAGTCAAACAGCTTGGTGCCCACACTGCAAGAATAGGAGGGTGTTAATCCAAGTATATTGGCCAACTTCCAGAGGGGGCCTTCTGGCTTTACAAATTCTTCTCAGGAGGTTTTGCAGGAAAAGGAGTCGTTTTCTTCACTTCCTGTCCTAAACAGCAGAGCAGTGTTGGGTGGGGTTTTTTAAAGTGGCTGTATACGGTTGGAAAGAAGAGATACTGGTACATGTGCTTTGTGTAGAACTTTGGAGGCTATGGAATTTTCTAGTGCTGGGTCCTGGCAGCAGCAGAGGTCCCCTGCATTAGGACATGAGATTGATCCTATTACATCACGTAATTAATCTTGGGCCAATCACATTTTCTTACTCGACATGGAGAAACGACTGTATCGAAAAAAATTAAAAGGCCACTCTTTCCATGAAAACGGCTGGAAGCTGCTGCAATTTTGGAAGTATGTGAAATTAAGCAGTTCGATCCAAGAAAGCAAGAGTGACATTTACACTCTAAACGATATTAGAGTTAGAGGTGCTGGCTGGAAAAAAAAAAAAATCTTTGGAGGGCCTTACTGTAACTGTTAAATCTCGGTTATGTCTCCTCCCTTAGTCATGTACATCTACCTTCTTTCTCCCTAAAAAAATACCAGGAATGTGTTCCAACCAAAGTGATCAAATTCATTTTCACCAGTGGAAGCTCTGCTTCTGCTCTCTGTCTCCCCTAGTTACTTATTTCCCTACAGTTATTTCGAGTAGTTTTGACATTTTCTTAAAAGGAGGGAAACTCAAAAGTTACCTAGCTAGAGGTTAATTTCTCTCATTGTCGAACCCTTGCTTGTGTCTTCTGTCCTACCTGAACTCCCTTCTCCTTCATATCCAACAGACTACCGCTCTCCTCATCTTCAAACCCTACTAAAATTACACCTCCTCCAGGAAGCCTTCTCTGATGAGCCTTTCATCTCCCCACCCTATTCTCCCTCCCTTTTGCATCATCTACACATTCGCCTCCGTTACCCCTAGGCACTTTACGACTCCTCCTCTCTCTACAGCATTTATGAACATTTCCTGATGGTCAGTTGCCCGTACACTCTGTAATTTATTTTATCTGCCTCTCCCTCTAGACTGTAAACTCCTTGAGATGTGGGATCATGTCCACCTACTGTTGGACTCTCCCAAGCACTTAGTGCACTCTCTGACACAAAATAAATGCTCAGTAAATACCACTGATTGCTGGAAAAAAGGATTAGATTCATTTGGTGTGGGGACAGAGTGGCGGACACAAGAAATAGGTGTAAAATATTAATGGGAACGCATTTTGGTAGTTGTTGTTTTCTGTTTTTTCTCATTCTCTTCTTTAATTTCCTTCATTTCTACCCTGAGAATAACTGAGCAAGGCTTTGAGATGATGTTAGTGGCCAGTGGTCAATGTCCTTAAGGGTAATTGGGAACCCACTTTTCCTTAAGAACAACGTCAGTGTTCCCTGACCTATGCCATCTAAGAAACCATTAAACTGGACAGGTACGTGCTGGTGTGGAAGAAGTCAGCTTCTAAGAGGTGACCTGGAGCCATGGGGCTGACCAAAGCCCCTCTATTGATACTTGCACACTGTCCTGTTCCTTTTTCCATCTCCTCCTCTTTCCTGAAATTTGGGAAAAGAAAATAGGTAGGGCAAGAAGAACGGGGGTGAAAGGAAGAGAGGAAGCCCGAACTTATTTAAGAGGTTTAGAATTCAAAATGAGAAAATGATTTAAATGGCCCAAAGACTATTGGCAGAAAGAATTATAATTTGAAAGAGAGGAAACTGTGTTATGAAACCTGTCGAAAGATGCTCTCCTATTTTTCTTCCAGCTGTGGAATGAAGAAAAGTTTTCTTCCCTGTGCCCCCTCCCTGCACTGACCATGAGATTTTCAGCCTCGTTGCACTGATAATAGAGTTTCTGGAGTAATTTCACTTACTGCGACACAATTAAGAGTAATTTTATTCTTAAAATTTAGTCTATTTCTAACCGGATGGCTACTGTATAATGAGTTTCTTCACCTCCTTTTCTGTAAGCAAATCAGTAACCTAGAATTTCCGAGTTGCCGATTTCTGTTCAAAGTGATCATAGTACTGAATATTTTAAAGAAGTTTACATTCCAATAGAGAAGACAAGCAACTCATTCTTTAGGTGGTAAACTGAGGCATTAGGAGGCTGGGAGACTGGAGATTCCACAGCATAAACCTGGAAGAAAATCTAGTTTTCTTCACCTTCCTTTCCCATATTCACCCACCAAATCTTTCTATTTAATTCGCTATCTGAGTTCTAGATATTAAAGGTACGGTTATTTTAGGGAATAATACCTCAGTTATGAAAGGAGGCAATCAAAGCCTAAAACATCGAAAATACAAATACTATATTCAGGAGATAGAACCTGCGGGTGGGAAAGAAAGGAGGAGGTGACTTTGGTGGGCCTAGGACCAATGCACATTTTTGTGGGCCTCATGGTTTTTCAAAACTATTTGCAAGATTGTATTATCTAATTGGCCTAATCCTGCTTTATCTCATGATGTCGGGTCACCATTTTCAGAAAGAGATCAAGTCTTCTGATGATTGGGCCAGAGAACAATTTAGTTTTTAGGTCAAGAAAATAAGAGTATTTCAGGAGAAGCATATCTCTAATTTATTTCCAAATATAAGCCTCCCCAGTGCTTTTTGTAGTATTGTGGTTGGGAGGAGGTGGGAATTCAACCTGCAGAGTCACACATAATTTAAACCTCATAATAGCTACCAATGCACTGCAGTCAAATTTTACTTTTGAACCTAATTACTAATGTCTTTCAAGCTGGTTGCCAGAAATCTTAGAGTTCACTTATAAAGGGATATGGGAGAATATACAGACCAGTGTTTTGAAGGGGGTTTGTGTGTGTTTTGTGTTTTCTATTTAAGATTATGGGACATGTGCTCATCATTTTTAACCATCTTGATTAAATGTAATTAGACTCTGGCAAGCCCTCCTTCCACTTTCTTGGCCGTCTGAGTGTTTTTGCATTTTCACATGAGTGATAGGAGGTTAGCACAGGAGATTATTTTGTTACTAGATGCCTATGCTTCAGGGGTGGCCAAACTGTTTTTTTTGCGTTTTTTGTTGTTTTGGGGGGGTTTCTTTTTTTTGTTTTTTGACATATTGGGCTGCACAGTGATTTACAGATTAAGGCTCTGGCCTGTACCAGTGCCAACAGGGCTGCTGTTCTCTCTCGCCGACACACTGCACCGCTCGAAACCAGCGGCTCTTTGCTTACCCTCTCATTAGAGTTCTTTAGCCCACATTTCCTTTTGGCATCGAGCACTCCATTATTTCGACAGTGTGCTGGGGTTGCCTCCTGCCTTGGCCCCCACCCCCACCCTGCTGCCTTGTGAAAATGACCAGAGCAAAGAGGAGCAGGTGATAGGGCACAAGCGGCTCTGTGGGGTCCCAGACTTGAATGGTCTTCCTGAAAGAGGAAGGACTTGCTCGGACCACACTGAGGGTTGGGGGTGGGGGGGCGGTGGGTTGGAGGATTGGCCTTTCCTGTTTCCAGGCCACAGTACCCTGCACACAGTAAATGTTCAAAATATACCATTAATTGATTGATTGATAACCAAATTGTCCTGGTTATTCCTAAAAGACCTCGTCAAATTCCCTCGAGGCATTTAGCAAACATAAAGGGCTAGTTCCGATCGCACTTCCACGGTGACTTGAAATAATTTTTTGCAAGTGGAAAGACAAACTTGAGATGCTGATGTTTGGGTGGGATTTTCCGCTTGCTTTTTGATCCGACTCTCTAGTCCAGATTCTCTATGGGGATCCTTGACTAATTCCCACCTGTGTACTTTTCCCCAGCATTTAGTACAGTGGTCTTCATGCAGTAAGTGCTTATTAAATACTACTTGGAGTTTAAAGCTTGGATTTCCTAATCTAGAATCACAGACCACCACTCTCGACATTAAAGTCCCTTAGCTCTTCCAAGAGGCCTCGGTGAAGACTAGTGACTGGGAAGCAGCACGGCCTGGTGAACTGAGCGAGGGCCCGGGAGGCAGAGGACCTGGGTTTCTAACACTAGCTCTGCTACTTGGCTGCTGCATGATCTCGGACAAGTCAATTAACTTCTTTTTGGCCTCAGTTTCCTCAACTGTAAAACAGGAATTAAATCTGTTCTTCGTCCCATTTAGGCGGTGAGTGCCAAGTGGGCCAGTGACTGTGTCCAACCTGATGATCTTGTATCTACTCCGGTGCTTAAGAACCCTAATAATTATAATTATTGCTGAAGGAAGTGAGGAGCTGCTAAACCCGCTGCAACTTATTGGCCTTCGTTATTGCTTCTGTCACTGTTTCTTAATTGAGGAGTCTTGGGGTTCTTAGCCCCAAGTAGGTCACTGAACCAGATCTGCAGGGGGGATTCTGGAGGCCTACGGTTGGGGCAATGGAGCCCTTTTTTCTAGCTTAAGTTTAAATTGCTCCTTGGGGATTTTATCTGCAGGGAAGCATTACCCCCGCAAACTGTGGTCCTCTTCCCTCCAATCTCCCCTAATGCCTACCCTGAGTACAAGGAACAAGTTGGAGTTCAGAAGTTGAGAAGTAGTATGGCATAGTAGATAGAGCATGGGCCTGGGAGTCAGAAGGACCTGGGTTTTAATCCCGGGTCTGCCACATGTCTGCTGGGTGACCTTGGAAAAGTCACTTAACTTCTCTGGACCTCAGTCACCTAATCTGTAAAAAAAAAATGGGGATTAAGAGTGTGAGCCCCAATGTGGGACAGGGACTGTGTCCAATCTGATTAACTTGTATCTACTCCAGTGTTTAGAACAGTGCTTGGCACATAGAAAGCGCTTAACAAGTACAATTATTACTTTTTCTCACTGCTCTCCCTGCACCAGACAGACGGTCATTGGTCACGGCCCCGTACAGAGATCTGAAAAGCAAAGGTAGCAATAACGGCTCTCTGTAGTAATCATAGTAGAAAAAAATCAACTCAAAAAACAAAAACTCTCCACACAATCTCTTCTGAAGCTGAGATCCTGCTCTCCTGCCTGCTTCTCTTTCCCGTGAAGGGTTAGACAAAGACAATTGGGGACCACTGTGTACCTAATTCTTTCCCCATTAGCATCATTATTACCTTGTCCTTCCCCCACCGAGATCCCTTGTCTTTCCCTCCTTCTCCTCATCAACAAAGGAAAGAGACCACTGCCCAAAAGCCTGGGACATAGTCCCAGCTTGTTTTGGATGTGCACAGAAGGATCATTAGAGGTTGCGGGAGCCCTCAGAAAGGTCACTGGGTGCTAAAAGGTTTCAGGGCCGCCTCTAGTTTAGGTACAATTGTCCTGCTTCCCAACTGTCGGTGTCCTTTCTGCATTAGGTTTACTAAACAGCACTCTCTCAATCTATCGTTCAGTGATATTTTTAAAGTGCCTGCTGAACGCAAGACACCCTACTCAATTCTGGGGAGAGGGCAACAGAAGCCAGGTACAGATTCCCCGTTCTCAAAGAACTTACAACTTAATGGCGGGGGCAAATAAATGTCCAATAATGGACTTTATGTGTGTTTCTGATTCGGTTTAATGTGATCGTGGTTTTGATTTAGTAAGGAATGGAATGACTTCCACGACTGTTTGTGTTGGACTCTAAAGCATTAGCTTTTGGAATATAAAAGATGTGATCATTGTTAAGAACTGATAACTTACTGAGCTGTTAATGTTCTAAAGACTGTGTTTAGGTATGTGGAAGGGAGTGAGCATGTTTTACGAGTTTGAGTAACATGCTATGTGACTCAGGAGACCTGAGCAGTTGTACGATCTTGCCAAATATTTCTTTCCTAGCCTGCTTTCCCAATTTGCATACAAGGAAGACAATGGCATTTCACATGTTCTGCTCACTGGCAGTTAGAGGTTCACGAGGCGCATGATGGAGGATGGAGTTGGGAGGAGTAGACAAGGTTTTGGGCACCTTTTTTGAGCCTCTTTCCCAACTGTGCTCCCTAAATAGATCTGCTCAGACCCCCAGGGTATAGCCTACCTCTCCTGCTGCTAAGTTTCAAATGGTCTGAATGACCAATCCACATCCTGAATCTTCTACTTGCACAGGACTTTTGTTTAGGGGTAAAAGGGAATGGGTATCCCATTACCAGAAGTCATGTACTTCAATTGTTTTTCTAGTAATAATGATAGTTTGCCCAGCCCCATCCGTATTCCCTCCTTGATCCCCCTGTGATCACCTCAGGGACTGCCAGATGGCTGATGGGGGTTAATTAAGCCCTTCAAGGGAAGAGATCACATCTGCCAACTCTGGTGCGTTTTACTTTCCCAAGTGCTTCATACAGTGCTCTGCACACAGGAAGTGCTTAATAAATACCTTTGGTTGAAGGTTGCAGTATATAGACACGGAACAGAATACCGCCACCCACCCTCTGCAGCAGCTGATACTGCTGCGCCTTTTGTTTTTTATATTTGTACGCCTGCTATTGGGTGGGGCTGGCTCCTTCCTCCCCCTACCATCATGGAGAGGCAACGTGGCCTAGTTATTATTATTCATCTCAGCTCCACCACTTGCCTGCCGTGTCCTCTTAGGCAAGTCACTTTGACTTCTTTAAACGGCACTTGTTAAGCACTTATTATGTGCCGAGCACTGTACTAAGCGCTGGAGTGGATAGAAGATAATCAGGTTGGACACAGTCCCTGTTCCACAGGGTGCTCACGGTCTAAGTCTGCGGGCGGAGGATTTAATACCCATTTTGCAGGTGAAGGAACTGATGCATCGAGAAGCTGTGGCTAGCCCAAGTTTGTCTGTGCTTCAATTTCGTCATCTGGAAAATAGAGATGAAATATCCGCTCTCCTTCCTACTTAGACTTTGAGTCCTATGTGGGACAGGGACTGTGTCTGACCTAGTTATCTTGTACTTACCTCAGAGCCTAGTACAGTGCCTGGCCCAGAGTAAGGGCTTAACCAAAACCACAATTACATCATGAAAAGGGGTAATAGAAATAGAATGTATTGACTGCCTACTATGTAAATACCTGGTACTAAGGATGGGGAAAAAAAAGCGCAAGGGTGAACATTAGACACGATCCCTGGTCTCCAAAGGGCTCACAGTGAGGGAAGAGGAAGGGCTGGCGACAGACATATTAAGAAAGGTAAAACAAAAATACAAAAGTAACATAAAAGACTATGCCTATGAGAGGAGCAGTAGGGTACTTTGGCTGGAGCAGCTGCAGAATTTCAGGCTCCTTGTGGCTCAGCGTTCAAGAGTCGCAGATGCAGCCACGGCGGGTCCAGAAGACCCCGTACTCCTGTTGCTTAAGCAGCTCACTTCCTGGTGGACGTTGGACTCATTTGGACAGAAAAGGCCCACTAGGTCAGCTGGCCTTTTCAAAATAAAAAGGAATTGGTTTGGTTGCCTGGTCTGTCAAGGGGCTAAATGGACAGAGCGTGGTCTAGTGGAAGGAGCCCAGGCCTGGCAGTCAGAGGCCCTGGGTTTTAAACCTGGCTCCACAATTTACCTGCTGTGTGACCTTGGGCAAGTCACCTAACTTCCCTGTGCCTCTTTCCTCATCTGCCATATGGGGATTCAATTCCTACTTAGACTGGGAGCTCCACGTGGGACCCGATTATCTTGCATCTACCCCCGAGCTCAGTACAGAGCTTGGCATTTAATAAGTGCTTAAAAAAATACCACAGATATTATTTTAAAGGCTCTTCCTCAGGAAAACAGATAAAAAAGATTCAATCTCTCCTCCCTCCTTCCCTCTTCCCTAAGTCCCAACCCGCCTCCAACCATACCGCAGATGACGGCAGGCTTTGACAAATGATGTTTTTATGGTGGTGGAATTAAAACTTTTACATGTTAGGCCGCATTTTATTTATGCTTCCCTCTGTCTTTTTCACATGGTGGAATTTAGTACTTTATTAGTCTGTCCTTTTGCTTCTTGGCTTTGTTACAGTAACTGTAGATACCCAGAAGAATGTAGCATGTATGTCGATCACAGATGGAATGCAGATCGTTAGCTCGAAGAAACTTTCATCTCGAGGTCAATTGATTATGGTGGGAGAAAATGGGTCTGCTTTCCCGAAATCACTGCGCATTAACTTTAAAGCCCCCTTTCCAAGCCTGTGTCAATTCTGGAGTGTCTCTTTGAAATCCTTCCCTCTGCTTCTTCTCTTTATTCCTGTACTGCTTTGGTGGTCTAGCAGTATTGTTGGCTGTGCCGTCTGAGAATTTATAACTCCCACCGCCGAGTCTGTCAGGCTGGACCTGTCTCTGGTGCGCAGCTACTGATCTCTCTCTCTCTCTCTCTGGTCAGCTCCATGGTTACCCTGTGGGGGCTACTGCCCTCGTGAGATATGCCGTCTCCGTGAAGTTTGTTCAGCTGTTTCAGCTTTAGCATCGGGGCATCCTAACTTTTTACGAAGCACCACCCTTCCCCAGAACCACCACCTCAGCCACTTTGAAGTGCTGGTAAGCTTGGGGTGATCCTGATCGATACCAGGGGCGGTAATACTGGGGCCACATACTTCTGTAGTCTCTGAAAAAATGAAATCCCAAACGCAATGGTTGGGAGTGGTCTCTAATTGTGGGACTCACACAGCCTGTAGATTACTCCTACAATTAAATATCTGTTAAATCCAACAATAAAGACTCTTCCCCCCTCCCCCAGTATTGAATGGTAGTGATCCCTGCAGCATCGCTGAAGGTCTCTGGAGAGACAGAACCTAGATTTGCAGATACTCTTCGGGAATTCACAGGTGGCTATTGTTACTATAAAACAGCTTTAGTTCCCAAGAAGCTCACAATCTAGTATCTACTCATTACATTCAGAGCGCTCTGAGAGGAAAAACTATTTCTTGCAGAGATTATGTATCCCTAAACAGAATGAAATTGTGGCAGAGGCAGAACCAGAAGCTGAGACTCCCCACTCCTTAGACCAGGATTTTTACTCATTCTTGGCTGCTTCCCACATAATGAAAATCGTCTGATCTTTCAAGGTCTAGAAACAAATAAAAACAAAATAACTTTTCATCCACCTTACAGCCGGTCACATAAGGGCCAGTGAATGACAATCAATCAGTAGTATTTACTGAGTGCTAACAGTGTGCAGAGCACTGTACTAAATGCTTGGGAGAGTACAGTATAGAGTTGGTAGACACACTGCCTGTCCACAGTGAGCTTACAGTTTATTCATTCAATAGTATTTATTGAGCGCTTCCTATGTGCAGAGCACTGTACTAAGCGCTTGGATTGTACAAATCGGCAACAGATAGAGACAGTGCCCAATGACGGGCTTACAGTCTGAGGGAAATGGTTATTAGTATAAATAAATTATGGATATGTACTTAAGTGCTGTGGGACTGAAGGAGAGGTGACTAAAGGGTACAAATTCAAATGCAAGGATGACACAGAAGGGAGTGGGAGAAGAGGAAATGGGGGCTTAGTTGGGGAAGGTCTCTTAGAGATGTGTCTTCAATAAGGCTTTGAAATGGGGGAAAGCGATCATCTGTCAGACATGAAGAGGGAGGGCATTTTGGGCCAGAGGCAGGAAGTGGGAGAGAGAATGGCAGTGAGATAGATGCTATTGCAGCACAGTCAGTAGGTTGGCCTTAAAGGAGATAACTTTGAGGGCTGGGTCGTAGTAGGAGAGCAATGAGGTATGATATATAAAGAAGCGGCTCTAAGAAGGAAATAAAAAAAAAAACATGGGAAGTTTTGAATATAGAAAATAGGTTCAAGAGAGGCCTAGAACAGTTCATGGAAGAAAGTTACGAGGACCATAATGTATTGGGAAAAGGGTTGATAGATGATTCTTTCATCTCCTTTAGGATGGGTGTCTAGGAAGAGTTGGTCCTCTGAGCATCCTGTTAACACAGAATACTGGGCTGGGTGAACTATGGTCTGGATTCACTAATTATAATAATGATGGCATTTGTTAAGCATTTACTATGTGTAAAGCACTGTTCTAAGCGCTGGGAGGGATACAAGGTGATCAGGTTGTCCCACGTGGGGCTCAGAGGCTTCATCCCCCTTTTACAGATGAGGGAACTGAGGCACAGAGAAGTGAAGTGACTTGCCCAAAGTCACACAGCTGACAAGCGACGGAGCTGGGATTAGAACCCATGACCTCTGACTCCCAAGCCCGGGCTCTTGCCACCGAACCACGCTTAGTTCTTGTGTTATGAGATTGGATATACAAACACCCAGAAATTTTTCAGCTCAGAGAACAGCATACCATAACTTTGGGTTCTTAATGGAACACTGTTAGGTATGACTTTGAGTCCTTCACTTTTCTTAACACATTAGTTACAAGTTGTACAGTTGAAATTATTTTGCACCGTAGTTGAACGGAGTCAAATAAATATAACTGTAGTATTTTAAGTGCTTTAGGATGTGCCGAGCAGTGTATTAAGCACTGGGGTACACGCAAGATAATCGTGTTGGACAAAGTCGCCGTTCCAAACGGAGCTGACAGTCTAAGTAGGAGGGAGAACTGGTATTGAATCTCCATTTTACAGCTGAGGAAACTGAAGCACAGAGAAGCTAAGTGACTTACTGAAGGTCATAATAATAATAATAATGGTATTTGTTAAGCCTGTACTACGTGCCGGGCGCTGTTCTAAGTGCTGGGATAGATAAAGGGTAATCGGGTTGGACACAGTCCCCGTCCCACCCAGGGCTCACAGTCTTAATCCCCATTTTACAGAGAAGGAAACCGAGGCCCAGAGAAGTGAGAGAAGAACCCAAGGGAAGGCTCCCATATGCTCAAACTGATTCAGGGTTCAGCAGGGTGGATTGGTACCCCCCACATGATCCATCACATACCTAAATCACACATGCCTGGTTCAGTCGTGGCTCCGCCACTTGGCGGCTGTGTGACATTGGGCAAGTCACTTAACTTCTTTGTGCCTCAATTTACCTTAGCTGTAAAAGGGGGATTAAGACTGTGAGTCCCGTGTGAGACATGGACTGTGTCTAACCTTATATCTAGTCCAGTGCTTAATATACTGCCTGGCACCCAGGAGGCGCTTAACGAATACCAAAAAAAAAAAAAGCTGCTCGCCCACAGATTTTTAAACCTGTCACCCTGCATTTAGGAAGAGAGACAATGGAACTGAGAACTGACTACCCCCATGCAATTCAACAGAAAGACAGACACTTCAGGAGACTGTCCTAGAAGGCAAAAATGACAGAACTTTTCATCACGCTTTTACTTTTTTGCTTCCTACTACCGTTCCCCCAGCTCAGATTTCCCATAAATAATAGTTTAATATTAAAATTAAAAGACTCTTGGAGAGTCTTAAATTTAACAGAAATACCAGAAGCCCAATAAATAAAACCAAAAGTAATTAATCGGCAATGAGTTAAAGCTACTGAAAATATTATATGTTCGCTGGAGTTAAATTTCCTGTAAGGAATGATAATAGGAAAAAGAAATCGCTTTGATGTTTAGCCAAAAGCCACCAATGTGGCGATCCTAAATAGCTACGATGTGGGCACCTGGCCTACAGATTTCAGAATTCTGCCTGGTTTTCCGCATCCAAATTTCTGAGGGCTAGGTCGGGGGTGGGTGGGAAATGTGTTATCTATAAAATGAAACCACAGAAAAAATATTCAAGTGCCGTTGCGGCCCTCAGTTGAACCCGTAAAAGCCAAGGCCCTGAGAATGAAAGACTGTAACTCCATCATCCAACTAGCCTCAAACGTGGAAACACTCGTGGTGAATAGCGAAGCTTACGATGAGGGGGGCAGTCTTGTGACGTATAAGCACCAGAGGTGAGACGGGAGAGGCGGATGAAGTTTTAACTCTGTTCTCACTCCTGGGGTTTTAGTTCTTACTCTCGAGGTTATCTGAAGCAGCGTGGCTCAGTGGAAAGAGCCCGGGCTTGGGAGTCAGAGGTCGTGGGTTTGAGTCCCGGCTCTGCCACTCGTCAGCTAGGGGACCGCGGGCAAGTCATTTCACTTCTCTGTGCCTCAGTTCCCTCATCTGTAAAATGGAGATTAAGACTGTGGGCCTCACACGGGACAACCTGATTACGCTGAATCTACCCCAGCGCTTAGAACAGCGCTCTGCACGTAGTAAGCGCTTAACAAACACGGGAAGCAGCGTGGCTCAGTGGAAAGAGCCCGGGCTTGGGAGCCGGAGGTCATGGTTCGAATCCCGGCTCTGCCACTCGGCAGCTGTGTGACTGTGGGCAAGACACTTCACTTCTCTGGGCCTCAGTTACCTCATCTGTAAAATGGGGATGAAGACCGTGAGCCTCACGTGGGACAACCTGATTACCCTCTATCTACCCCAGCGCTTAGAACAGTGATCTGCACATAGGAAGCGCTTAACAAATACCAACATTATTATTATTGACAAAAAAACTGGAAGCTCCCTTGGATTTGGCTACTTTAGCCATAAGAAGTATAGAGAGGTACTTGTTTGAAGGAGGATCGACTGTTTTCGCGTAGGGATTGGGGAAAGAGCCTGGGCCTGGGAGTCAGAGAACCTGGCTTTTAAACCCTGGACAACTCGCTTCATTTCTCTCTGACTCATTATCCTCAACTGTACAATGGAGATTCAATCTGCTTTGGTTTGTTTCCTTAGTATTTGTAAAGCGCTCACTGTGTGCCCGACACTGGACTGCGCACTGGAGTGGGTACAGGCAAATCAATCTGGACACAGTCCCCGTCCCACAGGGCGCTCACAGTCTTAATCCCCATTTTACAGGTGAGGTAACTGAGGCCCAGAGAAGTTAAGTGAGTTTCCCGAGGTCACACAGCAGATGAGTGGGCAGAGCTGGGATTAGAACCCAGGGCCTTCTGACTCCCAGGCCCATGCTCTATC
Organism: Ornithorhynchus anatinus; assembly: GCF_004115215.2. Taxonomy (NCBI): domain Eukaryota; kingdom Metazoa; phylum Chordata; class Mammalia; order Monotremata; family Ornithorhynchidae; genus Ornithorhynchus; species Ornithorhynchus anatinus. The sequence continues at coordinate 25,731,347 of NC_041739.1, forward strand.
CACTAGGCCGTGCTGCTTCAGAAATGATTAACTTTTATCTACCCCGGTGCTTAGAAGAGTACTTGACACATAGCAAGGGCTTAACAAATACCACTATCAGTATCATTATTGTCCTCATTAGTCTGATGAATCATTCGCTAAGAAACTGGTTAGCTTTTCCGACCTCTCTGCTCCTCACTTGATGAGAGAGAGGCCTTGACACTGAGGGTCCAACGTAACTGGCTCGGGGCCGCCCCTGACTCTCCCTCTTGCCCTTCACCCTTTGGTTTCATTCCCCCACGGTGTAGTAGGGAGAGCACAGCCCTGGGAGTCAGAAGGTCATGGGTTCTAGTCCCGGCTCTGCCACTTGTCTTCTCTGTGACCTTGGCAAGTCATTTCACTTCTCTGGGCCTCCGTTCCCTCATCTTCTGTAAAATGGGTATTGAGATTGCGAGCCCCGCATGGGACAGGGACCTCGTCCAATCCGATTTGCTTGTATCCACTCAGCGCTTAGTACAGTATCTGGCACACAGTAAGCATTTAACAAATGCCATAATAATAATTACTATTATTATTACCATGCTCATTTCTCCCCTGCTCTCTTTTCTTTGGCCTACTATCATCCAATTTTTCCTTCGTGGCAATTGGAACGGCGGGTTAAGTCTTCATTATCCACAGAAGTCTACAGCGTCAAGGAGACGCCAAGCCGGGGTGCCATCTTGGCAGTCGCCGTAAGACTGGCCCTGGAATCAGTGTGAGAGATCCTGGAGGGTTCTCTGATTCCTCCCACTGTTTCCTTCTCTGCTTCCTCATCTTCTGTCCACCCACTCCGCCCACACATCTCTTTTTTTCTCCTCACCCCTCTCCCCATCACCCCAGTCCCTTTCCAATTCCAAGGTCACTGCTGGGCCAGCTTCCTCTTCCCTCACCTGCGCCCTCCTCCAAAAACCAGCATCGCGGGCTGACGGTGATTCTCGAGTGAGGCCCACCTATGCCGTGGCTACCCCCAAATTATCTGGTGCCTGCATGCTACCGCTGTGGCTGTGCTTGAAGAATACTGGACTAAATGACATCTTAGAGTCCCTTCCAGCCTATAATTCTGTAAGCCTTTTTATTTGTCCAGTGATTGCTTTGCTTGGATGGCCCTGACCACACGGCCGCGTTGGGATAAAAGAGTGAAATCTCAGGTTGACCTCAGTTGCATCCGTCCTATTCCGAAACGTGTGAAAATGTCTCCCGTAAGGATCTCTACTTTGTTTATTGGAAGAGTGGTCAAACCTCTGCCACCTTACAGGATATGGGCCTGGTGAGCGGCCCCCACACAGCAGCCTCGAGGAATTCTGGGGCTCTGCTAAAAAGGAAGCTTAGCAAGTGGGCCTCGTGACTGAGGACAGGATGCTGGAAAATTCATGAGGAGGAACGGACTTGTCAACCAAGGGCAGGGATTGTCTCTATCTGTTGCCGAACTGTACATTCCAAGCGCTTAGTACAGTGCTCTGCACGTAGTAAGCGCTCAATAAATACTATTGAATGAAAGACAAGGGGAAGGCAGGACAAATGAATTTGGAATTAGATCTGATAGGAGTTTGGAAACTCAGTGGGGGTTATAAAAATTTTTGCACTAGAAAACGCTAAGGCGGTCGGTGATGATTTAGTGAGAATCCCTTCTAAAGGCTTAAAAGCGGATTGTAAGCTCACTAGATTGATTGACAGCTCCTTAAGGGCACGGATCATGTCAACCAACTCCGTTCTCTCCCAAGCACTTAATACTCTATACCCAGTAAGAGCTCAATAAATACAATTGATCGATTGGCTCCCTGGGACTGCTGGCATCTTCAGGCATATTACCACCTGGCCCACTCTTTTGTAGTCATCAGATGGAGGGCCATGAAGATGTAGCATGGCCTACTGGATAGAACGTGGGCCTGGGAGTCAGAAGCACCGGGGTTCTATTCCCAGCTCCATCACTTGTCTGCTGTGTGACCTTGGGCAAATCACTTCACTTCTCTGTACCTCAGTTAACTCATCTGTAAAATGGGGATGGAGATTGTGAGTCCTAGCGGGACAGGGACTGGGTCCAACCTGATTATCTTAAATCTACCCTAGCACTTAATTCAGTTCCTGGCACATAGTAAACGCTTAACAAATAGCATAAAACCCCCCGAAAAAGAATAAAAAAGCATTTAAGCTCAGCTCGATAAAGTCAAACATCTGAAGTTTTTAATAATTTTAGTATTTGATAAGCACTTACTATGTGACAGGCACTGTACTAAGCACTGGGGTGGATACAAACAAATCGGGTTAGACATAGTCCCTATTCCACACGGGGCTCACGGTCTCAATCCCCATTTCTCAGATGACAGGTCACTGGGGCCCGGTGAAGTGATTTGCCCAAGGTGACCCAGCAGACTAGTGGCGGAGCCGGGATTAGAGCCCATGACCTTCCGACTCCCAGGCCCGGGCTCTAGCCACTACGGCATGCTGCTTTTCTTTTATAGAACGCAGGGTTGTGTAAAACCCTCCTGCCTCCGGGACGTCTCCACCTGGATGTCGGCCCGCCACCTAAAACTCAACATGAGCAAGACTGAGCTCCTCATCTTCCCTCCCAAGCCCGGTCCGCTCCCAGACTTCTCCATCACCGTGGATGGCACGACCATCCTTCCCGTCCCGCAGGCCCGCAATCTCGGTGTCATCCTTGACTCGTCCCTCTCGTTCACCCCACACATCCTATCCGTTACCGAGACCTGCCGGTTTCACCTCTACAATATCGCCAAGATCCGCCCTTTCCTCTCCACCCAAACGGCTACCTTACTATTACGGGCTCTCGTTATATCCCGGCTAGACTACTGTGTCAGCCTTCTCTCTGACCTCCCTTCCTCCTCTCTCGCCCCGCTCCGGTCTATTCTTCACTCCGCTGCCCGGCTCATCTTCCTGCAGAAGCGATCTGGGCATGTCACTCCCCTTCTTAAACAACTCCAGTGGTTGCCTATCGACCTCCGCTCCAAACAAAAACTCCTCACTCTAGGCTTCGAGGCTCTCCGTCACCTTGCCCCTTCCTACCTCTCCTCCCTTCTCTCTTTCTACCGCCCACCCCGCACGCTCCGCTCCTCTGCCGCCCACCTCCTCGCCGTCCCTCGGTCTCGCCTATCCCGCCGTCGACCCCTGGGTCACGTCCTCCCGCGGTCCTGGAACGCCCTCCCTCCTCACCTCCGCCAAACTGATTCTCTTTCCCTCTTCAAAACCTTACTTAAAAATCACCTCCTCCAAGAGGCCTTCCCAGACTGAGCTCCTCTTCCCCCTCTACTCCCTCTGCCATCCCCCCTTTACCTCTCCGCAGCTAAAGCCTCATTTTCCCCTTTTCCCTCTGCTCCTCCACCTCTCCCTTCCCATCCCCACAGCACTGTACCCGTCCGCTCAACTGTATATATTTTCGTTACCCTATTTATTTTGTTAATGAATTGTACATCGCCTTGATTCTATTTAGTTGCCGTTGTTTTTACGAGATGTTCTTCCCCTTGACGCTGTTTAGTGCCATTGTTCTCGTCTGTCCGTCTCCCCCGATTAGACTGTAAGCCCGTCAAACGGCAGGGACTGTCTCTATCTGTTGCCGACTTGTTCATCCCAAGCGCTTAGTACAGTGCTCTGCACATAGTAAGCGCTCAATAAATACTATTGAATGAATGAATGAATGAATGAATAAAACAGTAAAAATTCAGTCTAATTTGATTTAGTACTTTCCAATTAGACCTAATTTTCAAAGCACCCCAAAGTTCAGGACCTGCTGATGTGGGGCTGAAAGGGAGGAGACTTCTGATGTCATATCTGGATGAGGAGGAGAAGTGAGTTATAGTGGAAATTGGTTTACTTGTGACTTTTGTTCCTGTAGACTGCCTAGCCTTTTCATGCACGTGACTCTGAGGCCTGGACTTTGGGGGTTTCTTAATTCCGGGGAAGCACTGTACCAGCAGATTAAACTGGAAGAGGAGAGACCTCACATTCTGAAATATGAACCCCTGTGAAGGTGTGAGTCCTTATCTTTAGAGTTGGAAGAGAACTCTGCTGATGGAGTTGAAATCATAAATACCCCTGGGCCATCTATCCTATTATATCCTTCCTGGCAGTGGAAACCGGATAGAGGAACAGTGTGATAGTTACCCTCCTTGACATCTATTCTCATATTTAGGGAGGTACTAACTTTTTCTTCTACATTCCTAACTTTTTCTTTAAGCAATCCATCTTAGGCTTCCAGCCCATGAATCTATTCTAAGGCTTCTGAGCCTTTTGGTAATTTTAGCTCTCACAACTCCCTGGATTGAAGCCATGTGTTCAGCAGGTGAAAATACAAAGCGTTTCGTGACCCTCAGCTTCTTTCACTCTGTTCCTCACCTGGAGGCCATAGTCACTATGGGCAGGCTCCATTGCTATTTGTGATACCGCCTCCGCCTCTCAGATGGCCCATTGCCTTTGCTCAGTGGAACCACTCCTGCTCGTCGGCCCGAGGGTAAAATTGAGGCTATGGATCCAATAACCCACTCTTTGAATCAGGAATCTCCACCCCGGACCATCCCATCTTTGACTACCCCATGAGAAGTTGGTCTGCTGCTGCTATTTCCAGGATCCAAATCCTAATTTAGAGATGACCTAATAAAACTGAACCTCTTCACAATCCTGTATCAGTTCAGTGATGGTGAGAAAGAGCATCCGGTTTCCCCTATCTGTAATTTAGTTGAAGGTGTATTTCCCCCCCACTAGATTGTAAACTCCAGGAAGGAGCGGGGATTGTATCTGCCAACTCTAGTGTAGTTTCCCCAGAACTTAGTACGGAGCTTTGCCAGTAGGTAATCAATCAGTGGTAATTAGTGAGCACTTGCTATGTGAAGGGCACTCTACTAAGCGCTTGGGAGAGTACAATATAATAGAGTTGGTAGACACGTTCCCTGACCATATATCAGAGAGTAGTCACGGGATCTTCCTCTACTGAGCACTTACTAGGCACTTGGAAGCCAAGAATAAAAGTAAAATATACAGTCCCTGCCTTGGTGTAGTTTATAACCTAATGAAGTCAGAAGAGTTTCTCGGGGCTGCCAAATTGGTTTATAATAATAATGCTGGTATTTGTTAAGCGCTTACTATGTGCAGAGCACTGTTCTAAGCGCCGGGGTAGATGCAGGGTAATCATGTTGTCCCACATGAGGCTCACAGTCTTAATCCCCATTTGCTAGATGAGGGAACTGAGGCCCAGAGAAGTGAAGTGACTTGCCCACGGTCACACAGCTGCCAAGTGGCAGAGCCGGGATTGGAACCCATGACCTCTGGCTCCCAAGCCCTGAAGTTATCAAGAAGTCTCAGTCGATATCTTGGTATTGTTCTCTCCACTTCTCCCGATTCTGCCACATAACAAAAATCAAGTCCTCTATAACACAAGCCACATTGTGATTCCTTTAGCACCCAGTTGACACTGTTGAGGAGTGGGTGTTGACAGTGTCAAAATGTGATGGCATGAAAAGAACTTAGAGCTTTCCCATTTCCAGTTGTTTAAAATTAACGTGGCGCTAACAACTTCATCCTCATAATACCTCCTAAAGAGGCAGTAGATAATCTTTTTCTCATTCTATAGCTGGGACCAAGAGGAGCTTAAATGACTTGCCCAAGGCCACACAGCAAGTTGGTTGGCAGAGCCAGGATTAGAACTCAGAAATTCCTAATCCCCAGTGGCGTGTGCTACGAGGCCACAATTAAGCGACCAGAGAGGTGGAAGAACTAAGTTATACTTACTGCTGATGATGAGAGAACCTCAAGAGGGTTGGATGAGTACTTCTATGCGCTTATTTATACCTCCTGGGATGACAATTCAGGCTGGAAATTATGCAACAAGTAGCTGCCTCATGATATTTCCAACGCGGCTTAGCTTGATTTGTATAAACAGCTTTTTATACAGTTATTGAAACCTTCCTCTTTCATGCCAGAAAGCCCTGGAGAATGGGAAATTTTCAGAATCTCCAAATGGTTTGAGTTTGTCTTCCTATTTGGTTTAGAATCTGAGATTCTCCTTCGCCGTCGATCCCAAATGGATCGCAGTACGAACAGGTTTCGGGTTAGAGAATTTAGACGTCCTTCAGCAACCCAGGAACTTAAACCTACCCGACATGGATAACGTAGATAGCGACTTAAATTGAACGACACTGACGATTTAGTAGACGATCTACTCGGTGTTAATCGTACCATGGTTGGGGTGGGGGGGGCGGGTATTGTGGTGGTCACCTCGCCGGTGGGGAATCAAAGGAAGAGCCACTTATTGTCTCAAAACAAGTCACTCCTATTTTAAACAACAATGAAAAAAAGATTTCTCAGTCACCAGGTATTCAGCCGCTCAGATGCTGTAAGTACAAGTTCTGGTGTTGCTCCTAGCAACCAGTTCAAAGAGTTACTACGATCCAATGCACCAAACGATGAAGGCCGAAACACTCTCCCCCAGTGATTGAAAGGCAAGGTTGAAGGATTTCATTCCAGATATACTGGGCAATTCTAGATCTTTGGGGTCAAATTTGAGCCAATTATACCCCTGATTTCTTTGACTTCACAGAAGCTCACAGTAACTAGGGCAAGATGTATGAAGTGGTGTTGCCTCTTCTGTCAAGCCGCTGTCTCCTGCAGATTGTTAGGCTACAAAAGGGACCACCCTTGATATGTTGACAAGAAATAAGCTTCTAATTTGCAACACTTCTTTATACGGCTTGTCAGTTCAGAGTTCCTACCAGAGAAGTATTTCCCAACAAGCCTGGCTACCTTATCACATTCCGAAGACAGGGCTTTTGTGGCCTGGAATACTCGAGTTAAAATGACGACAGCTACTTGGTTCCTATTTTAATGCCACTAGCGTTTGTTCTTTTTTTTTTTTCCATCCTTGTTACTTTTTCATTCAAAGAAGGCAGCTTATCATCTTTTATCCATTTTACAGGCATCGATTTGGATATTTACGTTAGAATTTATGCAAATTCTAGGAGCCTATCACCGGCTCCTACAAGGGAGGAAAAAATAACAGCACTTAGTAATGTTTGGTGGCATGTTGACAAGCAAGCTATGACAAGAATTTTTCATTTGGTTTATGTTCAAAGGCCGTTTTGTGAAATTTGGGCAAATTTTGTCTCAGCTTGAATGAAAGGCCACCGGTTTTGTTCTTTCCCTTCTGCCCTGCAGAGGAGTGCTACTCTTCTTGTAAGCTCGCCAGCGTGTGCCTGAAAAAGATTAAGATGGTCTGCAGGGGTGGGAGATTTTTCATCAGAATTTATTACTGTTCCAAGCCACCATAAAAGCTTTCATTTAAGGCTGCCCTTTGTGTTTCGATCCATGAAAATTGTTAATACCGTGACCAATCGGAAACGTTGTAGGTGTTCTTCGTGGACTATTCCAAACAAGACCACAGAGAACCAACCATTTGGCCAACGACACACTCAAAAAAAGCTAAAGTTGCTTTTACGCTATGTGGCTTTTTGCATCCAGGTCAGAGTTTCCTCAGTAGAGGTTTGATGCAAACTCGGTTTTGACAGTTAAAAGAATACCTTGGATAGATGTTGCCTCCGTATGGTTTCTCAAAATGAGCCAAAATTTCAATTAGATCCGAGGAAAAGAGTGGGTTTAAAAGGTACAGTGTTCTGTTTCCATTGTAAACCCACACCTGCCAATTACAGCTGTCGGTCCAATTTAGTGTACGTACAGTATTTGTATCTTTTCTTCGGGAAATATCCTTCTTAGCTTGCTTTAGTGCTATCTAGGTGGGAAGAAAAGCTCATTGTACCCATTTGTGCAAAGGCGCTCTTTCTCATTCAGCACTTTCAAATGTCCCCACGGGCATGGAACGAGCCACACAATCATGCCAAATACTATTCAACTGACAGAGATTATAGACAATAATGGAAATAAATGAATTATTGAAGATTTGTGATCAATTAAAAAAGTGTCGCAGAGACTCTTCATTTAAAAAAAAAAATTAATTTGGCTAGCTGTCGCTGTGTAGTCAAGTTTCCCTAAATTGGCGTTAACTGAACAAAAGCAAGAAGCTTGGTATCTGGAGTAGAGGGCTGTGAGGATGAACAAAAGTAAACTGCCAGTGGCATATACACTACAGTTAATTCTGATAAATAAATGGAGTCCCCAGTTTTAATGATTTAAATACGAACAATAAAACCTCGAATTAAATCTGCATTTTAAAAGCAGGCCACTTTGAATCACGGGCTAAAGGGGTAACGAGAGTGTAATGCAAGCAGCCATAGGTAACTCAGCACTGGTGAATTTTGAATAGGTTGAATGATGTAGGGAGGAAGATGTTCACAGACTAGAAAACAATTCCTTTTATCCCATGATTTAATTGAGGGAGAACGAAAGCAGTTGAACCATGTTCCAGCATCAGCGGGAACGGTCACCACACTTTTTTGTATTGGTAACCGTTCTGCCCCATGCGTTTCTAAATGGTTTTTGTCTTTCGTAATCCAGCTACCTGGGTTACAATGGTACCAAAATATAAATTTCAATCACTTTGCACTCCTTTTCCTATGCAGAATCATTATGAGTTAATACATTTATCCAAATTGCTTTATTTGGGGCGGGGTGGAGGGGAAAGGTAAAAAGAAGGAGGCATTTTAACTTGAAGGAAGAAAGAGCGTGGGCCTGGGATTCAGGAGACACAGGTAATAGTCCCAATTTTGCCACTGGCCTGCATGTGTGACTTTGGACAAGTGGCTTAGCTTCTTTGTGTACTAGTTTCCTCATATGAAAAATGGGGATAAGGGATCTGCTCTCCCCACCTCTTATATTGAGAGTCCCACATGGGACAGTGACCTGGGTCTAATCTATCGCAGATGGTGTGCTGATCAACTTCCTATACGATTAAGACCTGAGTCCACCAAAGATGTCATTTCGGGCTTCTCGAGCAGCTCTGTTCTTTAATAATAATGTTGGTATTTGTTAAGCACTTACTATGTACACGGCACTGTTCTAAGCGCCGGGGTAGATACAGGGTCATCAGGTTGTCCCACGTGAGACTCACAGTTAATCCCCATTTTACAGATGAGGTAACAGGCACAGAGAAGTTAAGTGACTTGCCCACAGTCACACAGCTGACAAGTGGCAGAGCCGGGATTCGAACCCATGACCTCTGATTCCCAAGCCTGGGCTCTTTCCACTGAGCCACGCTGCTTCTTTATTGCCCATGTGCCATGCTCAACATCATGTGCCTTGAGAAGAGCAAAATCAGTGATGTCACAGGTCAAGTCAGTCACCTAGCATTGAAGTTCGACTGTCTATCAACGTAGTTTGGGTGGGACGTGAGAATGGATAGCAGCCTAACAATAATAATAATAATAATTGTGGTATTTGTTAAGCGCTTACTACGTGCAAAGCACTCTTCTAAGCGCTGGGGGATACCAGGTGATCAGGTTGTCCCACGTGGGGCTCACAGTTTTTTTTTTATCCCCATTTGACAGATGAGGTAACTGAGGCACGGAGAAGTTAAGTGACTTGCCCAAGGTCACACAACTGACTAGCGGCGGAGCCGGGATTAGAACCCATGACCTCTGACTCCCAAGCCCGCGCTCTTTCCACTGAGCCACGCTGCTTCTCTAGCCCACACGCTTCACTCCTCTAGCACCAGTTTGCTTACAGTGCCTTGATATCGTCTACCTCGCTGCCAACTCGTTTCCCACGTCCTCTCCCTGCCATGAAACTCCCTCCCACTCCACATAAACCAGACCACCACTCTTCCCACCTAAAATACTAATAACAACATAATTATTATTATTCAAAGCCTTATGAAGGTCACACACCCTCCAAGAAGCCTTCCCGATTAAGCCCTCTTTTCCCTGACTCCCTCTCACCTCTACGTCATCTATGGACTTGGACCTGAACCCTTTGAGACTTGATATTCGCCCACCCTCGGTACCTATGTACATAACCCTAATTTACTTATTTATATTATCTATCTCCCCTTCTAGGCAGTAAAACTTGGTATCTGGAGTAGGGGGCTGTGCGGATGAACAAAAGTAAACTGCCAGTAAACCTGTTGTGGGCGGGAAACTTGTCTACCAACTCTTGTATTCTCCCAAAGGCTTAACACGGTAGGCACTCGGTAAATACCGTCGATCGCCTTATGGTGAGTGGAAACGAGGCAACTGAAAGCAGGGAGGTGGAGGAGGTACTTTAAGGGTACCGTGCAGCAAGGTCTAGAGTTTGTGGGTTTGGCAGAGGAATGACAGCGCTGTGGCACAAATTACCACCCTTGTGTACTTGTGTGTACATTAGCCTGGAGGATACACCATGGGACTCGGAACCAGGAAACCCAGATTCTCATCCAAGCTCTGCCACTTGACTGCTGGGTGACTTTGGGCTGGTTGCTTATTGTCTCTGTGCCTTCAATGAAATGGGGACAAAGCACCCATTTTCCTTCCCTCTTAAACTGTGAACCCTGTGGATAGGGGACGGTCTGATCTGATTATCTTGTATCTACCCCAGGGCTAAATACAGTGCCTGGCACCTAGAAAGCACTGAATAAGTACCCTAATTAATTGTTGATTGAGAATGTGGGTATATAGTGAACTTCCATATTGTGGGATGTTTTCCCCGTAGACTTAGTGTTATTTGGTTTTGTTTTTTTTGGTCTGAGATATGACTGGGTCCTTCTAGGTAATTAAAAAAGACACAGAAGATCATGCTCTGCCACCTCCCTCCCCTCGTCCCTTTCCTTCCGCTACTTCTAGACACTCTTTTGATTACCCGTTTATGGCAAACATGGCCCTAACCACTTACGCTACCCAGTATTTATTTTTACTAGGGACTTGTGTGGCTGCCTCTCAAGCCCTTTCCAATCAATTACATTTCTCGAGCGCTTACTGTGAGCAGAGCACAGTATTAAGAACTTGGGAGAGTACAATATTACAGAGTTGATAGGCCCTTTCTGCTACGATTGCCAACAAGATGGGGGCAAGAAGAGTCCCAGTCCAGACCCAATTGACTAGACACCTGAGACCCAGCCTTGCCTCAGATGGTGACGAGCTAGTTCGGTTTAACCCAACCACATTCTCTCTCACTGCTCTTGGTCGGGTTAAGCTTCATGCTCTTCCCCACGAGCTCAAAGATCCCTGCTATTAGCTGCCTGTCCCCTTTCTCGGGCGTATTAACGGGGGGCATTAACAGCTCAGATAAGACACTGCAATTCCCCACCAGACCACCACTCCCCACTTCACTGAGTGCAGCCCAGAGTTGAAGCAGAAGAGAAAGCAATTAGTGGGGCTGCAGTTAACGAATGGGAAACGAAAGCTCCAAAAGCATCATAAGTGCTAGGCCATGGAAATTCCAGTCACACCAGCGGGGCTGGATTAACTCAGGGGCTCATGGAGCCAAAACCCAGGGACCTCAGGCTAAGGAGGAAAGCTCGTTGTTATCTTTTGCGGTCGATTCGCCTCCGACCCGGAGCGACACCACGGACACATCTCTCGTGGACCGCCCCACTTCCATCTGCAATCGTTCTGCTCGTGTATCCAACGGGTTTTCCTGGTAAAATATGAAAGTGGTTTACCATTACCTCCTTCTGCACAGTAAACTTGAGATTCTGCCCTTGACTCTCTCCTATGCCTCTGCTGCCCAGAACGAGTGAGTTTTGACTTGTAACAGATGGCCTTCCGCACGCTAGTCACTGCCTAAACTAAGAATGGAATGGATATGCCTCCGCTTGACTCTCCCTCCCTTAGTCAAGACTGGTAGAGTCCTGGAAACTCTCCAGTTGCAACCCTGAGAGTTGCATTCTCTCAGAACTCCATTCTGATCCTCCTTGACCTCTCTGCTGCCTTTGACACTGTCGACCATCCCCTCCTCCTCCGTACCTTATCTCACCTTGGCTTCACGGACTCTGTCCTCTCCTGGTTCTCCTCTTACCTCTCTGGCCGATCATTCTCGGTCTCCTACGCTGGAGCCTCCTCCCCCTCCCATCCTTTAACTGTTGGAGTTCCTCAAGGGTCAGTTCTTGGCCCTCTTCTGTTCTCCATTTACACTCACTCCCTCGGTGAACTCATCCGCTCTCACGGCTTTGACTACCATCTCTACGCAGATGACACGCAGATCTACATCTCCGCCCCTGTCCTCTCCCCCTCCCTTCAGGCTCGCATCTCCTCCTGCCTCCGGGACGTCTCCACCTGGATGTCTGCCCGCCACCTAAAACTCAACATGAGCAAGACTGAGCTCCTCATCTTCCCTCCCAAGCCCGGTCCGCTCCCAGACTTCTCCATCACCGTGGATGGCACGACCATCCTTCCCGTCCCGCAGGCCCGCAATCTCGGTGTCATCCTTGACTCGTCCCTCTCGTTCACCCCACACATCCTATCCGTTACCGAGACCTGCCGGTTTCACCTCTACAATATCGCCAAGATCCGCCCTTTCCTCTCCACCCAAACGGCTACCTTACTATTACGGGCTCTCGTTATATCCCGGCTAGACTACTGTGTCAGCCTTCTCTCTGACCTCCCTTCCTCCTCTCTCGCCCCGCTCCGGTCTATTCTTCACTCCGCTGCCCGGCTCATCTTCCCGCAGAAACGATCTGGGCATGTCACTCCCCTTCTTAAACAACTCCAGTGGTTGCCTATCGACCTCCGCTCCAAACAAAAACTCCTCACTCTAGGCTTCAAGGCTCTCCATCACCTTGCCCCTTCCTACCTCTCCTCCCTTCTCTCTTTCTACCGCCCACCCCGCACGCTCCGCTCCTCTGCCGCCCACCTCCTCGCCGTCCCTCGATCTCGCCTATCCCGCCGTCGACCCCTGGGTCACGTCCTCCCGCGGTCCTGGAACGCCCTCCCTCCTCACCTCCGCCAAACTGATTCTCTTTCCCTCTTCAAAACCTTACTTAAAAATCACCTCCTCCAAGAGGCCTTCCCAGACTGAGCTCCTCTTCCCCCTCTACTCCCTCTGCCATCCCCCCTTTACCTCTCCGCAGCTAAAGCCTCATTTTCCCCTTTTCCCTCTGCTCCTCCACCTCTCCCTTCCCATCCCCACAGCACTGTACCCGTCCGCTCAACTGTATATATTTTCGTTACCCTATTTATTTTGTTAATGAATTGTACATCGCCTTGATTCTATTTAGTTGCCATTGTTTTTACGAGATGTTCTTCCCCTTGACGCTGTTTAGTGCCATTGTTCTTGTCTGTCCGTCTCCCCCGATTAGACTGTAAGCCCGTCAAACGGCAGGGACTGTCTCTATCTGTTGCCGACTTGTTCATCCCAAGCGCTTAGTACAGTGCTCTGCACATAGTAAGCGCTCAATAAATACTATTGAATGAATGAATGAGAGGGGAAGGAGGAACCCTAAACACCCAAAATGTGATTCCCCAGCTAAACAAGCTGCAATTGCCGTTTCCACCGCTGTGGTCAACCGACGTCATCAACAGATATTATTTATTGACTACCCGTATGTGGCTATATTGAACATACATAAGAGTTCAACATATTGCATCAGAACTAGCTCCTCTTCCTTAGAGAATTTCACTATGGAGAAGCAGCTTATACGTAAAGGCATAGGCAGTTGTTTTCTGAAAGACATACGGTTATAGGCCCATATGTGTACTCTTTTGTTGAGATAGACCAAAGGCATATCACGTAACATATTAATATATGTACTCAATGGGGGCTTGATTGAATAAGTTTCTAATGACTGACTGCCATATAAGACTATTATGCTCATTGTCTAATCTGGTATCCGGTCTTTTCCTGTCCCTTTTCACCCCAGAGAAATCAAAGAAAAAATGAGGTAGGACTCTTCCTTTTTCATTATCAGGTCTCCCCTGGACTAACTGCTGTTCCCAAATACACATAGAGTTGCTTTAAAGCTATTTATAGTCATGATACTTTTGAAAAACAAATGAACAATTCTTGTTGTATCTTCTGAATTTCTCCTGTAAAATGGGCACAGTTGAGTCTCCATTGCTCTTCCAGGACACATTTCATAGGCCCAGAAGCCAGAATCGTCAGAGACTGCTGAAGAGTGGATCCCAAACTGGCCCCTGGCTCAATGATAGGTTTCGTGACTGGTATCCCATTTGGTAGTGCCTGTGTCCGCTGAGGTTTTGCTGGCTGGCTGTTGGGTCTTTAAACTCACCCTTATTTGTCATCATCATTCCAACTTTTAAGAGGTGAGAATTGTGGGGTAAGAAGCATCGTGACTTACTAGAAAGAGCATGGTCCTGGGAGTCAAGAAAGCCTCTGTGTTCTAATCCTGGATCTGCCCCTTGTCTGCTGTGTGACCTTGGGCAAGAACTTAACTTCACTGTGCCTCAGTTACCTCCTCTGTAAAATGGGGATTAAGATTGTGAGCCCCATGTGGGAAATGGACTGTGTCCAACCTGATTATTTTATATCTATCCCAGCACTTAGTAGTGTGCTTGCCACATAGTAAGTGCTTAACGAATACCTTTTTTTTTTTTAAAAAAAAGAAAGAATCAAGGCCTTTAGAATGTGGTGAGAGATACCTGCCTTGTTATGGATAGAGTGCACCCCCAAATTCATTTCCTGGACTCCATTTATCCATTAACGATTGGTCAGGGCATTTGTTTTCGTACTCAGAAAAAAAAACTAATCTGGAGGTAATTTGCCTAAATTGAAGGTTCATTTCCTTTAGAAATACTCACTTGCTCTCTTTCTTCTCTTTCTCTTCTCTCCCCCTTCCCAAAGCTGCAAACATTTTCCTCAAAAAAAGTTATTTTTCCCGGGTCTATTTGTCTCTGTCACGCTTTTACTTTCTGTATTTATCTATGTAGATGCAGCAGCTTTCTAGACACTTAAAGGATCTATGTGTTTGTGTACATGTATCTATATATTTATAAACAGGGTTGGGGCGAGAGGGAAAAAGGATCCCCGGTAGAATTGTGGCCAGAAGGTCTCGCTTCCTGTAGAGGAGTGTCTTGGACCACACAGAAAATGGCCCCAAACTGCAGAAAGTCATTTCCCCTTTCGCCTGCCCTCCATCTGCTGCCCTGGTCAAGAGGGGCCAACCAGGCAAATATCTCTGACCTTATATACATCACATGGTAAACATTTCCAAAAATGTCTGTAAATAGACTGGTTTGTGTACATCTATAGATAGAAAAGACCTCTAGGCACTCAAGTATTATTCTCTGAGGGAAAGAACGAAAAACTACAAAGCAGAAGACAAGTGGGTTCTGGTTAAAAACGATCATTGGCTAATTCTGTGGTTCCGACAGAGATTGTGCTCTTACTGCTAGATCACTGTAACCTCTTTACTGGCTGTAACCTCTCTGTGCCTCAGTTCCCCAAAGAAGGAAATGGGAATAGCGAAAGGTTGGCCGCTTCACAGAAGCTGTTTGGATAAAAGGCAAGAGATATTTTCAGTTGTCTAGGGGACAGTATGTAAGGTCCCCCAATAGGGTCCAATCTAAAATGCTTTTGGGGCTTAAAATGGAGTTTAAAAATAAAAAGTCATGTGATAAAACTGTTCTTTTTTTTTTTTACCTATTTCTGCTAGCCAATACACCAGCCTTCCCCGGCCCCTGGACTAGCTCAGGACTGTTGCTAACATTTTTGCAGCCTTGGGTGTTGAAAGAGAACTTAAAGAGTAAGGGCCAAGTGTTGCTGCTCCTTAGAAGGTGCCCTCCTCAGATCGAGTTAAACAGGCACTGTCGCCCTTCATGCTGCCCTGGGCTTGGAGTGAGGTTGGGGCCGTTTAAGGAGTGGGGACTAGTACTTCGGGAGGTAATTCTGCTCTTCTAATCCCTGCTCCTGCTTGGCACCATGAAATACCAGCGTGCCAGGGGCACCAAACCCTTGTGCCATTGGGGTGGGGTGGAGAGAGGCAGGAGCGCTATTTGTGAGGAGGGGCTTTAAAATGGTCACTTCCTTTGCCTGCCTCTAAAGCTGACTCTGGCCAATGGGAGAGTCCAAAGAGCAGTGAGAGGTGGATCAAGTGGAGAAGACAGGAAGGGTTTTGACAACCTTAGAGAAAGGAGAAAGGAACAATGAAATACAGGCCCAGCAGCAATGAGGCGATATTTGCTGTTCTAGTTGCGTTCCACACTCCACTACCTGTGGAATGGTGTGGCCCCTTATACCAAATGGTTAAAACAGCACTGTGTGCCAGAGGGACCTCGGCCGTGATGGCCTCTCTGATACCATAGTGGGTACGCAATGGGGGTGCAGTTTTCATAAAGGGCACTTGGATTACAAATGTGTCTGGGGTGTCCTATCAAATCTACCAATCCCTAGTATCAAGGATTGAATCACAATCCAGATGGCACCGTGTCCCCTATAATTGACATCTGCAGGTGATATGACACAATTTGCACCTGGCCTGGGGCCTGCCCCCCAACTCCAATGGAGGAAATCATGCACATCCCCCTCCACCCACACACACAGCCCTCCTCCAATAATCGTAATAATGATAATAATGGTATTTAAGTGTTTACTTTGTGCCAGGCTCTGCACTAAGTACTGGGGGTAGGGACAAGGTTTGGATACAGTCCCTGTCCCACACGGGGCTCACAGTCTTAATCTCCATTTTACAGATGAGATAACTGAGGGACAGAGAAGTTAAGTGACTCGTCCAAGGTCACGCAGCAGACGAGTGGCAGACCCAGGATTAGAACTGAGGTCTTACGGAATCTCAGGCCCATGCTCTACCCACTAGGCCATGCTTCTTTTCTCTCTGTCCCCTAGAGAGGTGGTGGCCACTGGGGCCAAGGAATATGGAAGGAAATGCCCTAAAAGGGCGTTATCCCTCTCCGGGAGCTGGGACAGAGTCGCTTCAGTTTTCATTCACCACTCTCCACCCAACTCGTCCACTCCTCGCCCTCGCAATCCAAAAGCATCCCTGGGTAGACTCCATCCTCCCTGACCTTCCCTCGTCAGCTCCCCGGGAAGGTCCAGCCTCCCTCTTCTCCAGCCGCAACCCAGGTCGCAAGATCGGGTGATTTAGTAATTTAAAGTGTGAAGAAAATCAGTCAGGAGCTGATGCAAACCACTTATCTATCAATCGATCCAGTCGTATTTATTGAGCGCTTATTATATGCAGAGCACTGTAGCAAGCACTTGGGAGAATACACTGCAACAGAATTAGCGAATTCCCAGTCCACAGCGAACTTATAGTTTAGAGGGGTAGAAAGGCAATAGAAATAAGTCATTTATAATATATAATTTAAAAATATGTATGTAAGTACTGTGGGGTTGGGGGTGGAGTGAATATTAAGTGCCAAAAGGTCACCGATTAAAGTGATTAGATGACTCTGAAGGGAGAGCGAGCCATGGAAAAGAAGGATTAATCAGGGAGGGCCTCTTGGAGGAGATGCGACCTTACTTGCAAGTAGTTATCAGATCATCTAGAAAAAAATTTGGCTGATTAATGCATAAAATGAGTCAATCCGTTGTGGAACCACCACAGTATCTGCCAGCCGGTGCCAGCTGCCCTGCCACCAGGCTGCCCCAGGTCCCGAAGAAGCTGGTAGGTTGCCCATGTGGTCACTGGCACCACTTTCTTTGTTGTCAAACATGACGCCACTGAGAGTGAAGCTCCATCCCTACAGTTGAGGGTGGCTGAGGAGACCAGGGTATGACCTCCCTGGCGGCAGTAGAGGGTGTGTTCCAAATGGGGCCATTTGAGTCCGCCCCTTGGGAACCCAGTGTTTAGCAAGTGCCTACTAATAAAGTAACCCCTCTCCTCACTGCCACAAGTCAAGCTAGCCTGTCTTGCCGCAGGGGTCTCTCAACAGTCTACTTCTGGGTCACGTAGTAGCAGCGGGGCTCAGTGGAAAGAGCCTGGGCTCGGGAGTCAGAGGTCATGGGTTCGACTCCCGGCTCTGCCACCTGGCAGCTGTGTGACTGTGGGCAAGTCACTTCACTTCTCTGCACCTCAGTTACCTCATCTGGAAAATGGAGATTAACTGTGAGCCTCACGTGGGACAACCTGATGATCCTGTATCTACCCCGGCGCTTAGAACAGTGCTCTGCACATAGTGAGGGCTTAACAGATACCAACATTATTATTATCATCTTTTCAAACATAACAGTATAAGACACGACCTTTATGTGTGCCCAGAATGGCCAAAATTGGGAGCCTTGTTTGACTTTTTCAGTCACACTTTGCACTCACAGGTAAATTTGAGTCAGAGGTGTCTTTGCTGACACTGTGTGTAGAACACTGCTACATACAACGTGTATGTTGTGTCTTTAAATTATTTTTCGGCCCACTTTACCATTCCACAGAGCCACTCCTAAATGAGGCCTTGACGTTTGAACGAGTCTTGCTGAGTAAGGGCTGAAAAATTGGATCGTTCGGTGCATTTGGCAAGAGGCTTTCATTTCAGACATCCTTCACCAATTTCTTCAATAAGTCTTAAGTCAGTCTTCATCTTTAACACAAAGGCAAAGAGGAAACAGGCCTCTATTTGTGTTTGTTATTTTGAACGTGAAGACACATGGAGCACATTAGTTGTAGATTTTGGAGCACGCTGGTTGTAGATTTTGTTTTTCTTGTACAGCATTGTTACAAACAGCCTAGACGGCAAAGTCCCAGATGCTTATTAAAACTAGAAATGTATATCTATGTTCACATCTTTCTTTTTTTGGAAAGAATTTGTTACATTGGGTAATACTGCCAGCCAAACTAATAGTGGCACTTCATATGTATCATCTTAACAGAGGGGAAGTAAAAAGAGAATTATGTAGTATTTTTGGCTTGTCCTCTTTAAAAGTTTGGCTAAATATAGAGGGAGTGCATTTAATTGTTAACACTACTCCACACTACACAGTGCCTCTGCACACTAGCTCTCTCCTTATGGCATCCATTCTCTCCTTAAATATTAAAAAAATTTTCTTTCACAATTTCAACCTCCTACTGTGCTTTTTGACAACGGCCTCCCCAATCTAAAACTCCATCTACTACGTTTCCTATAACTTCCTAAACCTCCGAAGAGCAGGACAGGGCTCTGCACGTCGCAAGCATTAAATACATACAATTGATTGATTGACAGATTGATGGATCTCTTTTCAGTTTATCTTCCTTCAGGAGCTGTCCCATTCTCCTATGAGAGTGATCCTCATTTCACTCAAATATAGAGTTCATAATTGTCTCCATTTAATCGAGAAGTGAAATACGCTGAAATCCCTCTATCTAATTAATATGTTTATTCGATCAGACAGCGATTTTCATGAAGAAGAAGAATAGTGATGATAACAGACTCTCCCGTCAGGAACGATGGATGACCCTGGGTCCTGAGACTTCCTGAGCGGAGAAATTGATTCTAACTGTAGTGGCTTATGCAGCACCATTCGCATTCCTTTGTCTCTACCCTTCTTCTTCCCGCTGGGGAATAGAGTGAGTGCACTGAGTGATTAGGCAGGCTGGGACTCAGCACATGACCGAGGGCATATGTGTGGGCTTCGTCCAGTTTTGCTAGATACAGGCAGAATGGAAAATAGCACCCTCGTCTCTTGTTTCCTCCTGAGGGACTCTTGTCACTAGACCATCAGCAGGGCTGGTAAATAGGGAGAGGAGATGGTGTAAGGAGAGGATGCTTGGCCTACCGTTCCAGGCTGGGAAATCTGAACAGTGCTGGCTGAGCCCTCGTTCAAAGGGGCAGGCTTTGGGGATATTCTCCGGGACCAAGCTTCTCTAACTTTGAGACATCCAGGGTAAGGTGCCTGCCTACCAATTCTATAACACTGTACTCCCCCAAACACTTAAAACAGTGCTCTGCAGCCAGGAAGTGCTCAGCAAATACCACTGATAGGATGATTAATCTAGCTGGCCAGTAGAATCCCCAGTAAGAAACAAAAACACCATTTATGTTGCCCACAGCACTGTGCGTTTTACTTCTCTTGCAAACAGAATCCACCGTTGCACCCCGTCACCTGCTTTACTTCCCTCTCCAGAAGTGCTCTTTGGGAATTCAGGGGCTACAAAATGTCGATGGGGCTCTATACCCCATTTTTGAGTTTAGCAGAGGTTAACAGCCTGAAAAAGACCGGAGACCACTGGGCTAGCCAGGTAGCCCCGAGGAGCTCAAGATTTGTGCCAGCCGTAGTGCTTTGGGCCTTTAATAACTAGACAATTGCCGCATTCTGTACCCACAGCTGGAGCCTCTGGGTGGTCTTAAACCAGAGCCCCAAGGAGAGGGCATTGAGGTAATCCAGAATGGAGTTCACTAATGCATGGAAAACTGTGGTGGGATTCTCGCTGGTGAGCAGCGAGAAGAGGTTACGGCTTTGGTGCCAAATCCTCTGTGGCTAGATTCAGTGCCCAGGGGATGATTTCCACATCCCAGTGTTGGTACTATCTCTCTAAGGGAGAAAAACAAGCCCTGATACTACACACCACTCCTGAACCGAGAGACGGTCCTAAAGTTTTTTATATCGATTTCTTATTTTTACAGTAAAAGTGCGGTAATTTCTTCACCGTTCACAACAGGCAAATAGGGAGTTACCCGGCACTGCACCTTACTCTATTAATAAGGAATTGAAAAATGTTTTCATACTTCTATCACTAGGGTGTTTGTTTTTATTTCCCTTTGCCCTCTGTACTCCATTAGACTGTGGCTTCTTGTTATTTCCCTCCCACTGTACTGCTCTTCAGGGGGCGTGCAATAAATTCGTTGGTTGACCAGCCCTCTCTGAATTGACTGTTCCAGAGTCAAGTTCTGAGATTGAATTAGAAAGTCTGGATCGCTCGATATGCAGAAAGTAGCTTGATTGGAATTTCATGGAATATCCTGTTAGCCTGAGTTGTAGAAGGCAGGGCAAAGTCAAGAAAACAGAAGTAAAAATAACACTGGAGCCACCCAGATTTCCCAGTGAAACTCTGACCTCCCAGAGAGAAGCCATGATGGCAGGTCACTTCCTAATCTGACTCAGAGCTCATCAAAACAACATTATCAAAAGCATTTTCAGTGAGCGCGCTGCGTGTCTGTGTTGGACACGATGTGAGGCCGTGTTCAAGGTTTAATTCAGCAGCCCTACCCCTGCCTTCTTTTCAACTTGTTTTATAAACAAGCATCGAGAATCAGCATATAAAAGGAAATACGGGCAAGAGCACAAGTAAAGAAACTAAAGTATCGGTATTTTGCCCAAGGGAGGATGCCAATGTATTTATAAATCGGTGGCGAGGGAAGAGGGACCGTGTTAGATGTTTAGTCAGATAAGAGCTGTGAAGGTCTTGGCCAGTTATGCTGTGAACAAGGTTGCCTTTGCTGGCTTAGAAATCAAATAGAGTGTTCAAATAGGTACCAGGCGTTCGATGGACACCATCCCAGAACACTGGCTGACTATACATCCTGGACTACATTTTGACTCAGTGGTTAGATCCTCATAGCCACCACATTACAGAAAATCATCTTGAGGAAGCTTGCCTTCCACATATGCGCATATAGAGTCTTCAGATACAAGCCCTAATTTCTTTCATGCCCGATGTGGTGGATATCATTTTGTCTATTCAGGTTATTTCTCTCCAAGTCTGCGTTTACACTTGTTTGCTTTTACTGGATTTCATTTACCACACATGACTCTGAGGTGGCCACAAAAAAGGTTTTTCTTGCACCAGCCAAATATTTAATAGTGGAGTTAATATGAAACTGTTGCATTCCCTGTGTGCTCTCCGTGTAAAGAAACACACTAGCGGACAATAGAAGACTGTTGTTGAAAGCATAGAGTAGCCAGGCCTGAGTCAGGCCTGAGATCAATCCCTGGGTTAGATGGGAGAAGTCACATGCATCCTCCCACTCCGGACTCACCTTTTTGAACGAGACTTTCAGACTTGCTCGTACCTGAGAGTTTCTACTTATTTTTGCAGTAAAAGTGAGGTCATTTCTGAGATTAAAATTTTCTTCCTGCCCTCTTTGGACCCTCTTTCTTTTTTCCTGCCCTCTTTGGATCCCAGTTCTAAAAATGTAAAGTTGACACCTCTGATGAGGGTTGCTCTCGTATTATCCAAGCACCACGTACATTTAGAAGCCTAGTTGAGAAAGAATTCCACGGCCTGCTGGTTTGCGTTTTCTCTGCCACACGGAATCACAGTGAACAAGTGGTTCTGTTTCCATGTTCTAACTTTATCAAAAATAGGAAAGTACCTAGGATGAGTACGGTACAGTTCCTTTATGGGAAGCAGCATGGCTCAGTGGAAAGAGCCCGGGCTTGGGAGTCAGAGGTCATGGGTGCGAATCCCAGCTCTGCCACTCGTCAGCTGTGTGACTGTGGGCAAGTCACTTCGCTTCTCTGGGCCTCAGTTACCTCATCCGTAAAATGGGGATTAAGACTGTGAGCCTCACGTGGGACAATCTGATGACCCTGTATCTGCCCCAGCGCTTAGAACAGTGCTCTGCACATAGTAAGCGCTTAACAAATACCAACATTATTATTGTCTTTTCTCAGTGCCCAGGGAGATGTTCAGTGAGAAGATCTTTCCTTCTCAGCAGTAACCTGAAATATTTTTTATTTCTTGTACTTTTCTCAGGGAATTGATTTCATTTCTTCCCAGCTGCCACTTAAGGCAATCAGTCAGTGGTATTTAATAATGATACTAATAATAATGGTACTTCTTAAGCACTTACTATGTGCAATTATTACTTACTATGTACAATTATTATTATTATTATTAGAGGGAAGGTTCAAGATATTTTTCGGCCCTGCAAAACTTTTCTTTAACCAGCAAATAGATCAACTTAGAGCACTTTCTCATGAATCCAGACTGACTTCCGAACTGAGCTTCTAGGGGTAGGTGGGATTTTGGGGGGTAGGACTGGGTGGGATTGGCTATATCTCGCGATATGTAAATATGACTAGGGAGAAGGTTGGGAAAAGGAGTTGTGGGAGGTCAGCAACAGGCCTCCAGTGATGCCAGTCATCCTTCCTACTCTTTCCCCCACCTCTTCCAGAGAAAGCAGTGATTAGCACCCAGACACTTGGGCAAACATTCGTCCTACAATATTGTAGTTGTTTCCCTGCATTCTCCAGCGTTACCCAAAAATTGTGCAGGGTCAACCCTTGCTTTAATGGGAAATTAGCTGTGGAGAAGTTGGTTCAAAAACAGTTGCAATGGTTTGTGGCTTCTGTCACAATGGGTAAAATTGAAGAAGTTTGTGGAAGATGAAAAGCTTCTTATGGATAAAACTTGGTGAACTATTGTAATGGTCTTGTTTCTCTGACACATATCAGCAATCATTAGCTTGTCATGTGGAACCAATTTCCAAAGGTTTAAAATGAGTTTCTAGTAAACAATGCCTTTTTTTGGAATCCAGTTCCCTTATACTTTGGGCTTGTGGGCTTGGAAGAGTCGCATCATCGTAATTTTGTGTTTTAACGCTGCACACAATCTGGGTCCTGTGACACTGTAGCCTGTTGTATCCTAACTGGCCTTGCACTGTCAGCAAACGACTCTGACATCCCTAACATGGTCTCCCAAACACCAAACAGAAATACACTTTATGACAGATCTATTTTAGTAACAATTGTTTCCTTTTGTAAAGTTCACAACACGATAGGATTGTCAAACGATTCTGTCATCTACTTAAAACCTCACTGTGTTTCATCCAATTCACATCCAATTTATGGTAACTATGTTCTCCTATTCATCTGTCACCTTCCCTCTAAAGAGTTCACTAAAAAAATCAGGTTCTGACAGGAATGTCTGTATTTGACTGATTTCTTGAAAAGCTCTATTGATGCTTCAATTTTGCAAAAAACTCCATTTGCCCATCGCCCTCTTAAAATATTAATGTTGGTATTTGTTAAGTGCTTACTATGTGCAGAGCACTGTTCTAAGCACGGGGTAGATACAGGGGAATGAGGTTGTCCCACGTGAGGCTCACAGTCTTAATCCCCATTTTACAGATGAGGTAACTGAGGCCCAGAGAAATGAAGTGACCTGCCCACAGTCACACAGCTGACAAGTGGCAGAGCCGGAATTCGAACCCATTACCTCTGACT
Source organism: Ornithorhynchus anatinus (assembly GCF_004115215.2). Lineage (NCBI taxonomy): Eukaryota > Metazoa > Chordata > Mammalia > Monotremata > Ornithorhynchidae > Ornithorhynchus > Ornithorhynchus anatinus. The sequence continues at coordinate 25,755,281 of NC_041739.1, forward strand.
CCCAAGCCCAGGCTCTTTCCACTGAGCCATGCTGCCCCTATGTATGTGAGCACTGGTAGGATGAAGTTCAGTTTTTAGAACTTTACTTTTGAAATGTATATTGAATTTTCCACTCAACCTCTTTAATCAATCAGTGAGAAGAAACAGCTTGGCCTACTGGGTAGAACATGAGCTTGGGAGTCAGAAAGGCCTGAGTTCTGCTTCCAGCTCTACCACTTGCCTGCTCTGTGACCTTGGCAAGTCACTTAAAGTCTCTGTGCCTCAGTTATCTCATCTATAAAATGGGGATTAAGACTGAGCCCCACGTGGGACATGGACTGTGTCCAATCAGTCTACCCCAGAACTTAGTATAGTGCACGGCATATAGTTAAAAAAAAAAAAAAGTGGTGTTTACTGAGCACTTACTGTATGCAGAACACTGGCGTTTTCTTTACTGTCCCATCCGTGGATTTTGATTTAATTACTTTCACCTCTCTCCTAAAACTCCCAATCTCTTCCCAACTTTGCATTTTACCGCTAACTATAACAATTGATGAGAAAATTAAGACCATCGGATGAAAGATTTCCCCCATTTTTCCCATTCCCCACAATGAATCAACTGCCCCTGGAGGCCGTAAATTCCTTGAGGGCAGGGAACATTTGCTGCCAACTCTATTATAGTGTATTCTCCCAATAACAGCACTGTGCACCCAGTAAGTGCTTAATATGTACCACTGATAGATTCTTCCCAGAAATCTCACTGGAATAAATATTCCTCCCACTCCACTATCAGGGACTCCTATTTTCTTTTTCTGCCTCCTGGAATACTTCTACATTGGCTTGTCTGAACACCTTCCATGTTACCCCTGCTTCTGTTTGGGCAGGCCTGAGATTTTCCAAGGGCTTCCAGAGGCATATGAACAATACCAATTCCCAGCAAAGTTTACCATCAGGATCTGCCTCCCCCCATCCCCATGCCAACACCCCCCTCCACACTGGCACCCCCTCCCAACAACATGCCTCCAGCCCTTCAGTGTAAAAGGCTCTACTGTTTGCTGAGTTTGGAAGCCCTCAAGCTACCCGCCATTTTCCAGGAGGGGAAACCAAACCAGGAGAATTCTTGAAGAGTTTTGCACCCAGGGTTTTCAAAAACCCAACTCAGAGCTCAGAGAATTTCACCCATATTTCAATCTTCTTGAGTCAACCATGGCATGTGTCAGAATACAGTGTGACTTTTCCAGGTGGTTCCATCTTAAAAGCAGTCACTGAATCCTCAGGGTTAACTAACCTTTCTCTTTATCCCGTGCCTCATCAGGATTTATGTATTGAAGATTCGTAAGGTGCCTTACTAAACATTGATCTCATCTCTTTTACCGTCAACCCCTTGCTCACGTCCTCCCTCTGGGCTGGAACTCCTCGCTTCCTTCATAGCCAACAGACCACCATTCTCCCTATCTTCAAAGCCCTCCTGAAATCATATTTCCTCCAAGAAGGCTTCCCTGATGAACCTCCCATTTCCCCACTTTATTTGCCCTCCCTTCTCTGTTACCTATATACTTTTTTTTCTTCTTTTTCAGTGGTATTTGGTAAGTGCCTTACTATGTGCCAGGCATTGTATTGTACGCTGGGGTAGATGTAAGATAACCAGCTTGGACAAAGTTCTTGTCCCACTTGGGGCTCACAGTCTCAATCCCCATTTTATAGATGAAATAACTGAAGCACAGAGGAGTTAAATGATTTGCCCAAGGTCTTAGAGCGCACAAGTGGCAGAGTCAGAATTAGAATCCAAATCCTCTGACTCCCAGACCCATGCTCTATCCACTAGGCAATGCTGCTTCTCAAGCACTTTGATACACCCACTTCCCAGCACTTTTTTTTTTTTACATATCTTAATACTTTGCTGCTTCTCCTATTTGCAATTTATTTTAATGTCTGTCTCCCCCCCCTAGACTGTAAACTCCTTGAACATAGGGATTGTGTCAATTATACTGTTCCAAGTGCTTAATAAAGCAGTCTGCACACATTAAATGTGAGCTATTAATTGATTGATTAGGTATGAATAAAGAGAAGTGAACATATATGAAAGGAAAGGAAATTAGTGAATAAATAGGATTCTGATTCTACCCAACTGAAAAATATTAGTCTTGGACCATTTCCTCTCTGTATGTTGCCTAGGGAAATTCCGTAATGCCTGAGATTCTCTCATGTGGCCAATTCCTAAACAAACCAAGTGATACAGGTTATCCACTATTCTTAGATGTTGATTTTTATTTCCTTTTTGCTACCTTTTCCCTTCTCTTCTTATATTAATGGATGTATACATCCTAGGTTTATAGGAGTTATTTTTTGCTTTCTCTTCCAAGCACTAATAACTATTCTGAAATGTCCAATCTAAGCCTATGTGTTCTAGAAAGTTTTTTTTGTTTTGTTTTTTCCCTCCTAAACTGAGGAGATAGTCTCTACTCTTTTTTCTGGTGGACTGGGAGACAGGGAAATGATAGTGTAAAAATGTGAGCTTTTTTTTTTATCTTTATTAGATATTTTGAACTTTCTCTTGTTGCTTGCCCTGCTTCTCACCTTACCAATTAATTATGAGATCCATTGATTGCATTGAACTGAATGACTCCTAATAATACCAAGTATAGAGCAGTTGTAGTTTCTTATTAAAAATAATAAAAAAGAAAGTGCAAGTTAAATTAAAGTCCTTCTTTATTACTCCATTTCTTTTCTTTGCTTGAAATTCAAAACTGCACATGACCTTTATAGAAGCACTGTGGCCTAGTGGAGTCAGAGGACCCTCTAATCCTGTTTCTGCCACTTGCCTGCTATGTGACCTTGGGTAAGTCGTTTTACTTCAATGTGCCCCAGTTTTCTCATCTGTAAAATGGAGACTCATTACCTGTCCTTTCTCCTACTTAGACTGTGAGCCCAATGAGGGACAGAGACCTGGGTCAATGCTTAGTTCAGTACTTGACACACAGTAAGTGCTTAAATGCGATCACTATTCTTTTTATTATTAGAGTTGACCAAGAGACAGATGGGTTTCAGATTACAATACTAAGACCCAAACATACTTCTCTACTCTGCCATTAAATTTGGGGAACATGCTGGGATGGGATGTTATTTTCAGCTTCCATTCCAGGACTAGAGTATTCTCATCTTTTTCCCATTTGGGGATTCCAACAAGTGCCCAGAATTCCTGTAATCTTGCCCAACCAATTGCCAAAACCCAAATACTCTAATTCCAATTGTTCATTTTGCAAAAATCAGAATAATCATATCAGTAGATTTAGTCATTGAAAAACCCCCAAAAGTTCATCATGTTGGCACTAGGATACCATCTTTCATCTGGAACTGGGCCAGACGTGATTGGAGGACCCTCTTCTGATCCCTGAGTGGGATGGGGAGTCCATACAACCCAAGAACTTGAATTCTCATCCCACTCCCACTACACTGTAAATATCTTTATACTTGGATGCTTCCCCTACCTAAAATTTATTTTAATCTCTATTTCCTCTGCTAGATAGCAAACTCCTTGAAGATAGGCATTTCTACTTGTTCTATTATTCTCCCAAGCACATCTCCTACAAGAGGCCTTCCCTGACTAAGCCCTCCTTTCCTATTCTCCCTCTCCCTTCTGTGTCGCTCTGACTCATTTCCTTCATTCGTCTCCCCTCCTACAGTACATATCTGGAATATTAATTTATATTAATGTCTGTCTCTGCCAATAGACTGTAAGCTCATTATGGGCAGGGAATGTGTCCGTTATTATATTGTACTCTCCCAAGCACTTAGTACAGTGCTCTTCACACAGTAAGTGCTCGGTAAATACTGACCGGCTTAGTACGGGGCTCAGCAGGGTAAACGTTCAATAGATGTTACTGATTGATTGACTGATGGGATTTCCCCCAGAGCATAGCAGCTGCCCGCCAGGTACCATTACTGCCTCTGGAGACTGCTCCAGTCCAGATTGGGAGTTCATGCAGTTAGTCGGTATTGCTCTGTGAAAGGAGGAAGCCAGGCAGCTGGGCTGGAGACCTGATCCAGGCCAAATCGATCTCAGTTTGCAGGCGGTGGATGACCTGATCTGGTAGCCAGGGCTGCTCTGGGGCCAGAGAGACCCCACTCCAACTCTGCCATCTTTGTCTGAATGTGACCACGTGGTGCAGAGTCTGGGACAAGCTACTTAGCTCGCGCTTCCTCCAGCCCTGATGATGGGTTCTGGGGCAATTGGACTACTGACACAAGATCATTCCTAGATGAATTCATTGTCTGTGAATGAGTTTACTAAAAGAGAAGCAGCATGGCCTAGAGGATAGAACACAGGTCTGGGAGTCAGAGGACCTGGGTTCTAATCCCAGCTCTGCCACGTGTCTGCTGTGTGACCTTGAGAAAGTTAGCTTCTCTGTGCCTCAGTTTCCTCAACTGTAAAATTGGGGATTCAGTCCTACTCCCTATTTAGACTATGAGCCCCATGTGGGACAGGGACTGTGTCCAACCTGATAAACTTGTATCTACCCCAGCACTTAAAACAGTGCTTGACCCATAGTAAGTGCTTAACAAAAATAGTAATAATAATAATATGGCATGCTTGATTTTTCTTGTTCCATCCTTACCATTTGTTAAAACATGGGTCGATTCATTTAGGGACTATTCATATTTACTCTTGGTCTTAAGACTCCTGATTCATTAGGAAATCCTCAGTGGCTTAAGGAATGAACCCCACACATTTTTTATACATGTCTCAGTGGAGCTTATAATGATTATGTCAAAAAGCTTTAACTAATTTATTCATTCAGAGTTCATCTTGTAATCCCTATACTCATAATCAAGAATGTTTATTAAGTACCCACACGAGATGGAAACTGCAGAAAATGGGACATTAATTTGAGTTTATGGGGTAATTTGGCAAAATCCCTTCATGGTGCTGCAAGAAAACTTTCTTCAATTGTATTCCCTCCTAGAATATATAGAAAACGAATGGCTACGTAGGCACAAAGGCCTTCAGCATTTGTAGCGAGTATGTTTTATCAAAGTGATCTAGTTGGCATATTTGTGAATGGTGAGTCATTCAAGTCCGTGGGAAAAGTGGGGTTAGGTTATAACAATAAGAGACTCTCCAAATCCTTGGGGTGCAGAACTAACTGTGGGTGGAACTGATGTTATTTTGACCTAATGTTGTGTTGGGAACTAGTTTTGGGCGACCCCTATATTCAGATGAACAGATACTCTGCAGACCTAAAATTGTTTTGAATGATGCCGAGGAGGGAGAGGGGAGAGGGCAAGTTTTGCAATGACTGGAGCCTTGCCAGAAGGTTGCTGCTCTTGAAAAAGAATAACAAAAACTAGTCTTTCTGCAGTGAAAGCCATGAAAATTGAGGGATTGTGCTGCAAACTGTGAGTTGGCATACCTGGAGGCTGGCTGAGGAGACACAAGGCCACAAAAGAAAGACTTGTGAAAAGTGAGGGCCAACAATCTTTCATGTCTCTGTGAATTTAAAAAACGAGATCTCACTCATCGGGTACCTCCCTCCCCCATTCTCCTCTGTTCCTGCCCTACACCTGTTTCAGGGGGAACGAGGCACCTAAGACCCCCAGTCCCATTCTCCCTCCATTTCCCTGTGCTCTGGTCATGAAACTGTGCTAAATTTCAAGTACTGCAGAACAGCTAATGACTTGGTTGTGTGGCAATAATTACGGTATTGTTAAACGCTTACTATGTGCCAAGTAATAATAATGATAATGTTGGTATTTGTTAAGCGCTTACTATGTGCAGAGCACTCTTCTAAGCGCTGGGGTAGACACAGGGGAATCAGGTTGTCCCACGTGGGGCTCACAGTCTTCATCCCCATTTTACAGATGAGGGAACTGAGGCACAGAGAAGTTAAGTGACTTGCCCAAAGTCACACAGCTGACAAGTGGCGGAGCTGGGATTCGAACCCATGATCTGACTCCTAAGCCCGTGCCCTTTCCACTGAGCCAAGCTGCTTCTCTGCCGGGCGTAGCGCTTAATTAGGTCCCGTAATTAAGTGGGAGTCTAAGTGTAAGTAGGAGGGAGAATAGGTACTGAGTGCCCATTTTGCAGATGAAGGAACCGAGGCACAGAGACTTTAAGTGACTTGCCGAGGGTCACAGGGCAAGGACGTAGAAGAGCTGGGATTAGAACCCAGCTCCTCTGTCTCACAACCTTGTGTTCTTTCCACTAGATCGTGAGAACCGTTTTACCCCATTTGCCTTTTAATGGCTCAGACTGATACTTGAGCACCTGTAACGTTTCCCACTTGGAGGATGTTTTCTGTTTGCAAAGTTATTTTAGTATTCTGGAAAATGGTCTATAAGGATTTCACCCAATTCTTTATCAGATACTCTCATTATAATGAATACCGTGTTACCGTCCTTATGTATAATGAATCCTCTGAAGAGGATATCACTTCTCCGGAGATGTTTTACTTCTTTACAGACACCAAGATGATCCACATCTGGACTAGATATTTCTCCCATGTTCTATTTTAAGGTTTCTGAAAAATCACTTTGGCCAATCTTACAGCTTTAAACGGCAACTCAGTAAATTCTCAATTCAGGGTTTCTTGAAACACTAAAGCCAAAATGCTCTTTCTCTGGGTGAAATGTAACAGCATAAGTTTACAGCAAGGATTCTCCTTTCATAGCTCTGAGGGTGTTCCTCCCTTTCATCTTTTCTTTGATTTTTAGAAGCTGTTGGCTTCGCATTCCATTATCCCAACAACAGATTTGACAGAAATCTATCTACCTCCCAGAGCAGTTGCACAAACATATCCTTTCCGTGTTTTCCCCTACCCGGTGTTTAGACGAAACATTATATCGTTTCTTTTGCGCAGCAGCTATGCTTATCAGGTTTTTCGAAGGACCGTCCCCGAACGGGTCAGGAAGGAGCAGGCCGGCTGGATCTGAAGAAGCGAGTGGCTCTGTGCATCGTTCCACTAGCTGACCTAACTGGTTTCTCTAAAAAGCCAAAGTTTCAGGAACAGCTGATCCATCAATATCTTCAGTGTCACTCTGTGGCCACTTCAAACAAGCATATCCAACCCTCCTCCCCCCACCGACCAATCACCACAAAAAGATAATTTACTTGGATTGTTGGCTGTTTTCCATTTGCCTTTCAGACCCTTATTCCCAACATCCCAGTGGTGATTGAAGGGTAAGTTCCCTACAATTCAGAGAGGTAAAGCACTCTATTACTGTTTATTATTGGTGTTGCTTAGATAGTGTTACCAACTTAAAACCCAAGGAACATAATTTACTTAGTACCGAGGCATGAAAATGAATGAAGTTGTTGTTCGGCCAACCTCACCAGCGGAATTTAATGCTTTGATGATGGTTATTTCTCTCAGATGAAAGTGATTTCTTTGGTCGTCCCTTCGAAACTGAGGATCATTCTACTAGTCTCAATGACTCATTCCCCCACCCTCCCGCCGCCTCCCCCACCCATGTCCCCCCACAGTATTCTGGTACTCAAACAAGCCGAATATTGCTTCAGCCGCTGAAGGGTTGAGAACAGAGGGGCTGTGACTCCGATGTCTATTGAGTTCCCTCTTATCTGAGCCATCTTTACTCACAGCACATTTATGCTCCTCATGCAAATAAAGCTCTAGCTTCTGCACGTGTCCACACTCACTCTCCCACCCCTGCAAATGGGCCCAAATAGACACTCTCCCCCTGCTAGCACCCTTCCGATATCTTTCTTTAGATCATCTTACTCTACCTCCTCCTGTTTGTCCGTCCACTTTCCTTTCTCCTTCTTTCTTACCTTCCTTTTCCTTTCTTTTCCTCATACCATCCCCCAAAATAGGATAGAGGTAGCATCACCAAAGATGTTTTCTTAGTCTGTGGGCTATTGTTTTCTCTATTTCAAGTGAGCACGTTATTATTTGAGCGCCCATTCATTCATTCAATAGTATTTATTGAGCGCTTACTATGTGCAGAGCACTGTACTAAGCGCTTGGAATGAACAAGTCGGCAACAGATAGAGACGGTCCCTGCCGTTTGACGGGCTTACAGTCTAATATGGGCAGTTGACTGGATCTCTCCGTTGCCTGTCCATTCCGACTGTGGTATCTACAAGCTAAAGGAATGTTATGGGATTGACCATCGAGTCGTCATTTTGTGACTCCACAGTATTTATTCTGTCAGGAATGGCAACGGTGTCCACTTGTTCTAAGGTTGTTCGAGAAAATCAAAGCTGACGGTGAGATGTGGTATTAAAAAATGGCTTTGGTGTTATTGGTTAGTAGTTCAACAGTACCAACAGGTAGCTTCATTCAGCTTTAATCTTAGCTTCAACTGCATGAAACATAAATTGATAGTGTCTGTGTGTCTTCTGTCTTGGGAGAATTCAATGGAATTAGAAGACCTAATCCCTGTCCTCAAAGAGTTTATAATCGAGTGGGGGAAATGAGCATTTCTACCCTTTTGTGCTAGACTTTTAGAACATCTGCAAAAGCTTTCTTTCAGGCAGATATGACGGAAAAGTAAGTTGTCAGTTGACAGTAAATGGGTGTGGACATACCGCTATACCACTCTCCTCATTTTTAAAGCCCTACTAAAATCATATCTCCTTCCCTGACTCCTCATTTTCCCACCCTATTCACCCTCCCTTCTTTGCCACTTATGTTTTTGGTTGTGTTCCCCTTGAGCACGCTGATATGCACCCTAGTCCCAGCCCCACAGCATTTGTCTTTATAGTCCCTTATTGAGAAGCGGCATGGCGTGGTGAAAAGAGCACAGCCCTGGGAGTCATTGGATCTGGTTTCTAATCCTGGTTCTGTTACTTGTGTACTGGGTGACTTTGGGCAAGTCACTTAACTTCTCTGTGGCTCAGTTACCTTACCTGTAAAATGGGGATTAAGGCTGTGAGCCCTACGTGGGGCAACGACTGTGTCCAATCTAATTATCTTGTATCTACCCCAGCACTTAGGCACATAGTAAGCACTTAATGAATACCATAAAAAAACTTTTATGTTAGTGTCTGTCTCCCCCACTAGACTGAAGTTCCTCATGGGCAGGGAAGGTGTCTAGCAACTCTACTGTATTATTTTCTAGCAACTCTACTGTATTGTCCTCTCCCAAGTGCCTAGTATAGTGCTCTGTACACGGAAGTGCTCAATAAATATCACTGGGCGCTCGATAATTCTCCTCTTCCTCTGTGCAAAGTTTGAAGTACACTGCTTAACCTTTTCCTCATCACAAACTAAGCAAAGAAGTGTTGCATTTGGATCCACTCTTCTACACGTAGAAAATGACAGAGGGGCAGTGATTTAATATTAATAACAAAGAAACCTAGAAGAACCATTTCATACATGCAGAGTCCTTTCGAGTGAATAAAGCTATAAAATTGTAAAAAGTGTGCCTCCTTAGTACTAAAAACCAAAACAGTAAATAGGAGTAATCAGTTAAGAAGGGAATTCAATAGTATTTATTGAGCGCCTACTATGTGCAGAGCACTGAACTAAGCAATTATCCTTTATGGCGTTTGCCAAATTGATTCTTACAAAAGAAGATCACTCTTGTGTTTTGAGATTTCACTAATATTTGCTTATATCGAGACATGAGTTTATTCTTTTACAATTTCCGCGACCGGGCCTTTGCATCGTTCAGTATGTTTGCAGCAACGCTCAAAATTCTTTGAGTGGCTTCACTTAGATGAATCAGAACTTGTCATAGGAGTGACCATGAAAGAGATTATAAAAACTATTCAGATTATAAAAATCATTCGTTAAAGAATAGAAACATAAATGTCTCAGTGGAAATTAGGAGAGGGAGACAGAGATGAACGAATGCATTAAACCCTACTTGTGTCATTTCAGAGCAGTTGAAGAGATTTCCATTCCCTAACATTTTGAGAGCTATTAGGGATTACCTCAGTCAAGAAATTCTAGATGCTGCCATGGATATCTCCTTCAGAGCAAACAATATCTTCCCAGCCTCCCGCCCAACCACTCTCTAAATTTTGTTCAGTTTCGTTCAGTTTTCCAAACGATCGTCCCTTCCGAGTTGTGTTGTAGAAGGAAACAGAAGTTCTATTCATTAAGTGTCAAGATAGTGTCTTTTTCTCCACAGTGATAATTTCATATTTGTTCACTGGGCCTTTATGGCTAGGCGTGACTTCCTGAGGGATTTTCTCTGGATCCACAGAAGGCTCCCAAAAATAGAAGGAAAGCCTGACTCACACCCATAATGTTGTCGGGGTGTGGTTGGCATGACTTGGAAGCATCTCTTGCTTGGCTGAATTTACATGGCTATGATTTAGAAGTGGAAACCAAGCACTCCGAACGAGGGGGGTGGGGAAAGAAGGAGGGAAGGGGACAGTGATATTGTAAAGGCTCCACCCAGGAGGAGAGGAGCAGCAGAGAAGCCGCATGGCCAAGTAGGTAGAGCGTGGGCCTGGAAGTCCGAAAGACCTGGGTACTGATTCTGACTCAACTACTTGTCTGCTCTGTGATCTTGGGCCAGTTGCTTCACTTCTCTATGCCTTAGTTACCTCATCTGTAAAACGGGGTTAAGACTGTGAGCCCTAGGTGGGACGGGGACTGTATCCAACCTGATTATCTTGTGACTACTCCAGTGCTCAGTACAGTGCCTGCAGCATAGTTCGCACTTATCGAATACCATAAAAAAGTGCTAAAAGGGAATGAACCTTTTCATTCAATCGTATTTATTGAGCGCAAACTCTGTGTAAAGCACTGTACTGAACAGACACATTCCCTGCCCACCAGGAGCTTACAGTCTCCCTTACCAGCCCCTCCAGGACAGGGAAATCCATCAGCCTTACCTATCAGATGTCCAACCAAAGTTCTTTCTGAGAACTTGCTTATCCCCGATACGACCTTTACCCCAAAGGGAAAGGTGCTTCCCTGGCATGACAGTGAATACCTTCCCAGAATTTGGACGTGGGCTGCTGGCGCTGTAGCTTCCCGCCGTGCTCCCTCCCAGATGCCGACTCCTTGGGACTCCCCGGGCCGTCGCACTGCGTACCTTCACAACTTGACAATATTGGGAAGTAGTCATCCCTCAGGACCAGAGACTGGAACCTGCAGCGCCTCGCTACAGACCTGAGCTTCCACCCCCTGCCCTGCTCACCTTATCTCTGCCCTCCTCTCTTGCCGCCAGCAACTCACCCATGCCCATTCGTGAAGCTTTCCATATTTTTCCCTTCATTCACCCCCATCCAGCCCACAGAACTATGTACATATCTGTCTCCTCCTCTAGATTCGTAAGCTCATTGTGGGCAGGAAATGTGTCTGTTGTATTCTCTCAAGCGCTTAGTACAGTTCTCTGCACAAAGTAAGCGCTCAATAAATATGATTGACTGATCCAGACACCTCACTCCCATCCAACGTGTCAGTCTCTGCCTTCCATCTCATAACTTTGCTTAATGTGGCTGTGGGATTCACTGCTCCGTCGTGGACTAATGCCCCTTTATATTTTCCTAATCCAGTCACTGCTCCAATCCCGGAGGCTTGGCTTGCCCCAGATAATATGGGGAAAAGGAGAGGGGCCAGCCTGCTCCTTGCCCCTTCTCCCCATCATGTCTATTTTCCCACCCCCTCCAGACAGTGTCATATAATAATTATGGTATTTGTTAAGCGCTTACTATGTACAAAGCACTGTTCTAAGTGCTGGGGTTGATACGAGGTAATCAGGTTGTCCCACATGGGGCTCACAGTCTTAATCCCCATTTTACAGATGTGGTAACTTCAGCACAGAGAAGTTAAGCGACTTGCCCAAAGTCACAGAGCTGATAAGTGGCAGAGCCGGGATTAGAACCCATGACCTTTGACACCCAGGCCTGTGCTTTCCACTAAACCATGCCGTATCCCAGTTCAACTACTGTATTGGCATTAATCAATAAATTGCTCAATGGTATTGAGTGCTTACTGTGTGTGCAGAGCTCTATTTACTGCCATTGTTCTTGTCTGCCCGTCTCCCCCGATTAGACTGTAAGCCCGTCAAAGGGCAGGGACTGTCTCTATCTGTTGCCGATTGGTACATTCCAAGCGCTTAGTACAGTGCTCTGCACATAGGAAGCGCTCAATAAATACTAGTGAATGAATGAATGAATAATAAGTGCTTGAGAGAGTACAACACAACAGAGTTGGTAGACAGTCTCTACCCACGAGGGGTTTACAGTCTAGTCTAGTCTGAGAGATACAGACTTGCCTCCTCACTAGTCTACCTATCTTCAGTCACTTCCCTTCAGTTTAATCCATACTTCACACAGCTGCCTTGACCATTTTCCCAAAACGTTCTTCGGTACACGTCTCCCCATTCCTCGGAAACCTTCCTCGCTGCATTGAACAAAAACTCCTAACCAGTGGCACTAAGGTACTGAATCAGCTCTCTCCTTCCTACTTAACCACTCTCTTTTCCCACTTCACTATTTCAGTGTGCACTATTTTTTTTATTGTTATTATGGTCTTTATCAAGCTTTGACCATGTGCCAAGCCCTGAGTTAAGCACTGAGGTAGATCTCACTCTGATTTATATTTGTCTCTCCTGCCTCCGATGTCTTGCCTCACCTGGAAACCCCCGCCCCTCTGAATTAGACCACATTGTTGCTGACAAACACTGTCCATTGACAATGTATCCCTTATGTAGGATCCTGGAAGTGAACATGTAACAGCCACAAACCCCTTCAGAGCAGCAGCGTGGCTCAGTGGAAAGAGCACAGGCTTGGGAGTCAGAGGTCATGGGTTCGTATCCCGGCTCTGCCACTTGTCAGCTGTGTGACTGTGGACAAGTCACTTAACTTCTCGGTGCCTCAGTTACCTCATCTGTAAAATGGGGATTAAGATTGTGAGCCTCACGTGGGACAACCCGATGACCCTGTATCTACCCCAGCGCTTAGAACAGTGCTCTGCACATAGTAAGCGCTTAACAAATACCAACATTATTATTATTAACAGCTACCATCCAAAGGAGGAACAAACACGTTGGCCAATGGGGTCTGACCAGCAGGGCACAAATCATACTGCAGCAAGCTGTTTCATCGTCGATTCAATACCATCCTGCTCCTTGGGCCCCGCCAAACTTGGCACGTTCCCTTGCCTCTACCTCCATTGTAAGTGGTTGTGGGACGGGAATAGTGTGGTCTCCCTGGGTGGTTTGAGGCAGAATTCTGGTTGCCTCACTCTGTAGGGGACAGGATAGATTTTGTCTTCCTCCCGCTTTCCCTTCTTGAGATGGCGCAGAATGGCGATGGGGCTGTTTTTGGTTGCCCGGTGCCATCTTTGTGGTCAGGGGTTTCCCCTCAGCTCAGCCTCCTGCTGTTGCTTATCCTTCACTGTTCACCGGTTGGCCAATGTGTCCAGTCATTTGACTGTAGTGGTTTCCCCTGCCGTCCTGTCCTTTTGGGCGCACAGCCTATTAACACTTAGCGTGCCCCAAGAAATGCAGGCCTTGTAAACAACCCCAACACACCTTCAAAGCCATTCTAAAATCACATCTCCTCCAGGAGTTCTTTCCTGATTACTCTGTGTTCTCCCATTATCGCCACCTCCCCACTGGTGTGCCGCGGATGCACTTGTTTACTCAGATTCACCCTGGAGATTACGTATTACTTAAGAAGAAATTCCTCTACATATCCCCTTTTTCATTCTTTTCATTCACCCTCCTATCAGTGAATTATTCTTGAGTCTGTCTTCTCCCCTAGACTGTAAGCTCTTCAAGGGCTAGGATCAAGTCGACTAACTTTTTGGTACCTTCCTAAGTGCAGTAGGGTACTCTGCACAGAGTAGATGGCCAATAAATGCTATTGATTTGTTTGTGAAATGTAGTTCTTAGGCAACTCTCCTTCAATCCCTTGCTATCAGCCTCACTTCTGATAGGAGCCTAAATATCATCACTACCAGGTTCTGCCAAAAGTAGCCAAAGATTTCCAGTGAGAAATCAGTGCTGAAGACCGGCATTCGACGGTGGCGCTGGCCAGGTGGTTTCCGGTGGATCGCCCGTCCTTCTTAGCCCACACGCCCGTCGGGCCTGCATCTCTCCCCTCCAAGCCTTTATTTATTGAGCGCTTACTGTGTGCAGAGCACTCTACTGAGCACTTGGAAGAGTACAATATAACAGAGTTGGTAGACACATTCTGTACCCACTGGGAGGATGCCTGCCAGTCGGTATTTCAGACTTATCACTTCCTGGAAGAATATAAAAAAATGGGACCATTATCTGAGGGAGAGTAAGACCTCTGCAGGAGCATTCAGCTCAAAAGGTCTTTCTCCTCTCCAGTCAATCAATCAGTGGCATTTCCTGAGCGCTTACTGTGTGCAGAGCACTGTACTAATCGCTTGGGAGAGTAAATGCAACAGAATTCATAGATGTATTCCCTGTAGCCTGGGTCAGGGTCAGGCTGTGAGAGGCAGACAGGCCCCCAGTGCTTAGTACAGTGCTCTGCACACAGCAAGTGCTCAATAAATATGATTGAATGAATGATACCCCTGGTTCCTCCATTGAACGGGACTAGCATTTATGCGGAGAGCCCAACTGCATAATGCTTATTTTCGCCCACCTGTCCCTACATATAAATTGTCCTTGAAGCTCAAATTCTTATTATAATGTTACCATAGTGTGAGCATGGCCTACTGGATGGAGCACACTCCCGGGAGTCGGAAGGTCCTGGGTTCTAATCTCAACTCCGCCATTTGTCTGCGGTGTGACCTTGAAGAAGTCATTTAACTTCTCCGTGCCGCAGTTACTCAACTGAGTAACTCATCTGTAACTCATCTGAGTACTCATCTGTAAAATGGCGATTAAGACTGTGAGCCCCTGTAGGATGGGGATTGTGTCCAACCTGATTAGCTTGTATCTACCCCAGGGCCTAGAATGGTGCTCGACACATAGTAAACGCTTAAGAAATATTATTAGTATTATTACTGTCATTATTGTTATTCCTAAAGCCCAAATAGAGGGGGTCTAAGAAAATTGCTCATTTATCCTGGGCAGGAAAAAAAAAAAACCTGCACAGGGTTCCAGAGGAGCAGTCTATAAAGGAGGTGGGAGAGTGGAGAGGAAAAGGCGATCAATCTTAGGGCAGTGGGGTTTGGACAACAAACTGCACTGGCAAATCTAACAACTGCCAGTCCTGGAATGTGTCAGCATAATATCATAGTAGCTGTTACCTGGTAGCTTGTCAGAATCCTCAGAAATGTAAAGATCAAAATGTTACCACTGGGAGGGATTCCAAATCTTTTCAATGCATATCTGTCTACACAAGGAGGGTATTAAAAATGCCCATTAAGAGATCCTATTAATGTAATGAGGCAGTCAGAGGTGTGGATGATCTAAGAAGAATGGGACAACATTAAAAGCGGCACCAAATCAGGGCTAACAGACCTTGCCTAACCTCTCCAAGTTTGCTTGGTCTTTTGTGGTTTCACGAGATCACGAGCGTCCTTCGAACGTCTACGTGCCGTTGATGCGCCAGTAGTTTACTCTATCAGTGACACAGGGATGTTGGTTTTCGGAAAGTCCCTCCCTGTGAAGCAGGAGGGTTTAACCAATCTACGCCTCCTTGCCACTCTGTCGAGAAGTTGCGGGGTGGGTGGGGGGAGGAAAAGCAACACCTAAGGGGGATTTCAGGATGGCTTGGCAGAGAGGGAGTACCAGGAGAAGTTTCAGCCGCTCAAAGATGAGGAGATGCCCCAAGACAATGGGTCCTTCACGAGGTTTCTGCCTCTCCTTCCCCAAGCCCCCTGGCTGGCCCTGGCCATTCCCACCTCCATGGCTCCCACATCCTCTCCAACCAACTGGCTTCCCACCCATTATTTTACAAGTACAATAGCAGTAGTGATACAGTATCTCTCATCATCAGTTCTTCCCTCTAGACTGTAAGCTCGTTATGGGCTGGGAACCCCTCTGTCAACTCTGATGCATCCTACTCTCCCAAGTACTAAGTACAGTGATCTATTCTCAGTAAGCATTTAATAAATACCACTGACTGATGAACAAATAGCACCATTACTACTATTGATAATATTATTCATATGTTGCTCTCTATTTTTCAGTAAGTTAAAGACCTTTTTCACAAAGTCTGAAGATCAATAGCAGGGACAGAATCAGTGGACATTGTCCGCATGACCTGCTTTATCCAGTTATTGGCTCCTCCCGGCATTTATACTACCAGTCTAGTCTGGTGCTGTTTTATTTAAGGCGTAATCAGAAAGAATTATAACAGTTATTCCAAAGGAGCATGACTTTTTTATGGTACTTGTTAAGCGCTCGCTATATGCCAGGCCCTGTACTAAGCACTGGGGTTAGCACAAGCTAATCAGGTTGGTTACGGTCTTAACCTCCACCTTTCAGAGGAGGTAACTGAGACATAAAGAAGTTAAGTGACTTGCCTAAGGCATGTGGTGGAGTCCGAATTAGAACCCAGGCCCGTGCTCTTTCCTCTAGGCCATGCTGCTCTCTCCGGAGTCTAGTTATTCCACTTGGAATATTATGCAGAACATGAATATCCCTTTCGGAGAACTTCCAGTCTGGAGCATCATTTGGGTTTGGTCTTGTTCCCTCGAAGCCCCGCCTCAAAGTGACCTTTCAAGTCTGGTGCACAGCCAGGCTGTTAATTCTGTCTTTTGACCTGGGAGAGGCTCCTTCACTGGGCTGACTTTAGGGTTGTACTTCAGGGTTTTTTCCTCTGGCTGACATTTGGTCAGTTTGTTTATTTTGTAATTATAATTACTGTACATGTTCTCAGAAATTTTCGTGAAGGACAAATTTTCCCCAAAAAGAAACAAACAGACCGTATAGCAAGTACTATCGGGTTTCTTTTTTTTCTTTCTCTAAAGGAAAAATTCTAAGGGCATAAGGGAAGGTGCACGAAGAAATAGAAGTGCTTTGTTGGCATTCTTTTTC
Source organism: Ornithorhynchus anatinus (assembly GCF_004115215.2). NCBI lineage: Eukaryota > Metazoa > Chordata > Mammalia > Monotremata > Ornithorhynchidae > Ornithorhynchus > Ornithorhynchus anatinus. Next base: position 25,772,147 of record NC_041739.1, read on the forward strand.
GGAGCTTGGAAGGCATATTATTAATACTTCTAGGTTATTCTCTTCAATCCCTGTGTCCTTTCTGCTTAGCTTAGCAAAGGCACAATCATGTGCTCATGATATTTCCCCGCTGTAGACTAACACAGGCTAGAAATGTATTTTGAGAGCAATTCCGGGCTGGATGAATGGGGGACAGAGGATTGTGTGTGAAGGTCTAACTCAGAACACCTCATTATTTCTTTAAATAACCTCTGTTCAGAGTATGATGATGGGCCCCTGGTGGGCTCAGTGGAAATTTATTGAGTTGAATAGACTGAAGATGGTCTCCCACTGTCAGTGATGGAAGAACGCTAGTCCACTCATGCCGGACTGGGGCTGGGGAACCTAAGCAAAAGGTGAGCCGTTTGTGTAGCACCTATATGTTGTCCAGCACTGCAGAATTGGCGGTGTAGTTCATCTGTGAGTGTATGTGTGGCTGAAAAGGCCGATGTAGGATCTGCGCTTTGGGGCACACTGGGCACTCCGCAAGGATGTCACGTGTTGTAATAGTATGCTCAGTATGTGCGGCGCCTGGCACTGTTTTCTCTGCGCTGAGTGCGGCAAGCGAGCAGTTGGGTCGGAACGCAGCCCGTCGTTAAATGCAGTCAAGAATTTAACTTTCAAAATCCATTTATAGCTAGTGTAACTGCAGGCCTTGGAGCTTCTCTGGTCTTTGTCATCCACTCATTAAGCCAGCAGTTTTCAGGATTCCTGCTGAATCTGTCCACCTCACAAGATGCCCTGAGTTGTTCTTCAGTCAGAAAACTTATCAGCAGGCCTCCCCTTACTTCTAGCTGTTTAATTGCCCCACCGTGGGGTGGTGAGGGTCGGACTTGTAATAAACGCCGTGAATGCAGAAGAACGTAGAAAATGTAATAATAGAATGTCAAAAGGTTACCCTAGGTGGAACCCTGGGAAATCCAACACGGCAGGGTCCCACAGTATTTTCAAGTCCTTGATAAGGTGCTTTCTTATAACGCATCCCAGCTAGTGAAGAGGATGCCTTGAGCAGGGAGAGGGCCAATAGTCCTGGCTTAGCTCAGAGCTATGGGCCAAGGTGGGAAAAGGATTCAAATCGGACAAAGCAATGAGTTTAAGGGGGAACAAGATCCTTCGTTGGATAAGATTTACATACCACCTCAAGATAAATCAAAAGCACTTAGGACACTTAATGCCAAATGTGAAGATTCCCTTTCTAGGCCTGGAAGTTATCAGTCTCATTTTGGGTTTGGGTCCTCAAAGGTGTGGACTCTACCATTCTGTTTTTGCCACTGGGACTTTGTGAGATTTTACCTCTATGGGTGCGGGCCCGGCCCTGTGTGGGTTTACCTAGGCATGTGTATCTCTAAGTTTCCCTTGGGTTTTGTGTACCTGTTTATTTTCCCTCACTGTGTCTGTGTATCGGATTCCCTGTATGTTTCTGTTTCTATATCTATATATGAATATTTCTGAATGTCTTTGTGCATTTGTGTCCCGGATGTTCAAGTCTCTAGGCATGTGTGTGTTTGTGAGAGTGAGAGCTATAGTAGCGGCTTAGCTTCCGTGGCTACTTGCCTTTCGTCTCTCTCTCCCCGCCCCCCATTCTTCTGAATGGGGCTGGGGGGCTACTGCCTAAGCTTTGTGAAAGCAGGTTCACGCCAACCCATTTTAGCTCTTCCACTTTCCCTGCTGGGTCAAAGGCCTCAGACTCCCCAATCCCCAGAGCCTGGACTCACTTAAGGCTATGTATGGCACCAGGCGTGCTCAGGTCATTATAGTATGGATGGATGCGGAACTTGGGTCCCCTTGCATGTGATCCCCGAGTTCTCTCTATAAACAGAAGTGGGTGCAAAATTTTATTGCTATTCTTGAACACATTTTCAAATTCAGTGCTTTAGGACATGATGTCCTCTTACTCTGCCTGCAGTGAAAACTCAAAGAAAATGTTCCCATTTAAAAACTTGCTGAGGAAAGGGCTTTGGTGTCCAAAGCAAAAAGCCCAGTTTACAATTCATGAAAGATACAGAATCAGGGCTTTTACCATCCAACAAAGGTTTTTACCATCCGCAGAAAGAGTGCTGGATAGGTTGTAGTCCCAGTGACCTTGAATGGGTAGATGACGGCACATCTGTAAACCATATGGGCTTCTTTCACTTGTTAAGATGTAGGAAAGGGCTTACCATCATCGTTAATAAAAAATATCTGCATTGTCTGAGATGGCCGACATCTGGCTATTGGAACTCATCTGAGGGGTGTAGGTAGCACTGTAATTAATTCTCTGAAGAATTCTGCTCAATGGTCAATGTTGAGCAAGTATCATTCTTCAAAATGAATCAAAAATCAATCAGTCAACAGTCTTTGCAGCGCACTGTACTAAGCACTCGGGAGACTACGATCACTTCACTCCCCATTGTCTTTCCTGAACATTTGCCTCTGAGAGCAAGGCAGACGAAAGGAAATGACAGAAATGATGGAGCACTGGGCTGAGCCATCTCAACAAACTTTAGGAAATATGAGGACAATCTCGCCCCCGAGAGCTGAACCGAAAACCAGTAGCCCCAGAGAGCAACAGTAGCTCTTTGCATCTTGGGTGGCTTTGAGTTTGTGATGCATCACATTTATGATGAGATGTGTCGTATTTCATTAACTTGCCTATCCTCTTCTATCTGGTTATAATATGACTCCCCTCAAGAACAACATGCCTGAAATTCAAGACAGATGGAAATGGAGAGGGCGTGTAAGAGTTCATTACTAGAATGACTCTGTATTATCCCATAGTTTGTTGTATGTTTCCCTTTCTACTTGTGCCCTCTTTCCTTATAATTGGGCATGCTTTCTCTCAAATGCTATTTGAAAATATGAAGACCTTAACTGTGCTATGAGAGCAATTGGGCACATTGGTGATACAATTCTCCTTCAACTGCTGAGCCAATATAGAGGTACATTTTCTTTCCATGTTTCATTTCTTTTAAACCGGAGGGTAATTAGGACTCGCCCAATATTCAGTATCATTTCGGTATGTGAGGTAAAAATTTAATGTAGGAAATGAGACTAGAACTCTCTCTCGTTTCTATGGAAGAAGCAAGTGTTCTGAAACTCCCTGTCTTCAAAATGGAAAAAACAATAATCTCTGGTATATATACTCTGTAGAGAGCAGATGCCAGGAAGATCTGGATACCAAAAAGAAGTCTTTAAAACAGCAACTAGTCTGTGCAAGGATGCAGCAAACACTTGTACGCAATAAGGAACTATCTTTACGTACAGATCCACACATGGGATGGGCTTTCAGTTACATGATCCTTTCCAGTTGCACTTATCCCCATGGATAGAATCTTGTTCCTACCCCAGTACTCAGAACAGTGCTTAACAAATGTCATGCTATTATTATTATTGCATTATTGTTATACCGCCAGTTGTCATCTTAGAAAATAGAAGGTACTTCCACATATCCATCTATATCTAACAATAACAAATACTAATAGTATTTAGTAAGCACCTTTACTATATGTCAAGCACTGTATTAAACACTGGGGTAGATACAGGATAATCAGGTCCCACATAGGGCTCACAGGGTAAGTAGGAGAGAGAATAGGGATTGAATTCCCATTTTGCAGATGAGGGAACTGAGGCACAGCGAAGTTAAGTAACATTTTATAGAGACAGAAAATGTGGGCACACTTACACCCTGACTAGAGAATCATCCTGAAGATATCCATGGATAACTAGGGGAAATCCCTGTGTGGTGATAAAGATTCTTGGTTTATGGCAACTTGGCTTAAAGTTACAGGGTGAATTTTTAGTTTGGTGCTCTGACGAAGTCTGCTGATCCCCTCCTATGAACTTTTCCAGGATACTGTTGGAAAGACTTCGTCCCTTGAGCCCGGTATTTATAAAGTGTCATAGATTCATTTCTCCCTATGCTCTGTATTCAGATCAGCTCCCTGAGGCCCAGGGCTAAACCTGAAATGGATCCTTGGTGAAAATTCCTACTGCTTGCAGTTTGTTTCTAGAAAGTCTAATCACATCAGAACGTCTAAGCAAAACAGCTCTGGGGAAAGCATTCTAGGGATTGGCATACACAGGAACATACCAACGTTCCTGCAAAGCTGTTCATACCATACTGTTTGGGGGAAAACTGATTTGGAAGCACAAATAGAAGAAAAATTATAATAAACAGGATCCTTTTTATCTTCTGTACACAACTGACTGAATCGGGATATAATCTCCCTATCTGTTTTAGACTACGTTGTATAACGGAAAATGGTTTGGGGAATACTTGGGCTTATATACAAAATGTTTTCCTACGGTGTTCTTTAAAGGGGGAAATAACGGTCCTTTGAAATCGTAGTCCATCATCCCAGTTTCACATTTTCAAGAAGATAATGCTGAGAGCGTTCATCTGAGCGAGGTCCCAACTGCCACCTGAATGCTGTGTGACCTTGGGCAAGTCCTTTCATTTCTCTCTGTCCCAGTTTCCTCAACTGTAAAATGGTGATTCAATATCTGTTCTTCCCCTACTTAACCTGTGAGTCCCAGTGTGACGGGGGGTATGTTAGACTTGTACTTTTCCCAGTCCTCAGTACAGTGCCTGAAACATAATAAACACTTAATTAACAATTACCACAATTATTATTTTTGGTCTACAGTCCTTTCCACACCAGGGTAGGCGTTATCTTGTCTGTCGGTTCTTTGGTCTGTCATTACTGTGAGCTCTCCCTTTTGGTTTAACGAGTTGCCTGTGGCCAAAAGGCTCCATCTATGATAGACATTTAGAACGCGTAGAATGTGATTGTGCCATGCAGATCAGCTTATCACTTGCAGCTCTTAGAGGTGCCAAAATAATAAATAATAAATAAATAATAAATAATCAGAAAAAGAAAGTGTTGAGGATGGGTATGAATCTGTTACACTCTACTCTCCTAAACAGTAGGTACAGTGCTCTGCACACGGTAAGCGCTCAATAAATTCTATGGATTGGACTGATTGGTCGATCAGTTCATCATCGCTGGAGACGGATGATGATGTTATAAGATTTAGGGTTCTAGAAACTTAGCTGGGAAGGCTTGTTGGATGACAAGATTTTCTGAATGTCAGGAGAGGTGTGGTCCCCTATTAGATTTGGGGAGGAAGTTTCATTCTGGGAGAATGGAGTGAGCAAGGGCATGGAGGCAGGAGAGTTGAAAGGGAGACACTGTTAGCAGTAGTAATGTGATTTACTCAGTGTCTCCTGGGTGTAATGCACTGTCTTAAGCACTCAGAAAAAACAAAACAAGTAAATGACATACTCAGAGGAACAAAGAATGAGTTGGGGAATAGCGGGTAAAGAGAGTATTATGGAGTGAGTTGGAGAAGAGCCTTAAAACTGATTGGGAGGGGTTTTTACTTAACACGGAGGATCACGGGAAGCCGCGGAGAGTTTCGAGGACAGGAGTGATGAGGGCTGAGCGGTGCTTCAAAAGAGTTGAAAGGTGGTGTTATGACTGATATGGGAAAGTTCGGAGCAGGAGTGGGTTTAAGGGGAAGACGAGGAGTTCTGTTTCAGACTTGTTGAGTTTGAAGTGCTGGCAGCATATCCAACTGGAAATGTCCTAGAGGCGAGAGGAGGTTTAGGATTGCAGGTCAGATGAGAAGTCAGGTCTAGAGAGAGAGATTTGGATTTCTTGCATAGTGAGATGATAGCTAAGCCATGTGAACGGATGAGCCCCGAGAGAGTAACTGGGGAGTAGGAAGAGTCGGGAAACCCAGAATAGAGTCTTCTGGGCTATGCCATCACAATAACAAACAAGCTAGTGAAAATTCATGACAGGAGATATCCACCCTAAGCAATAACCCTGAAATAACTGGACATGATTCCATGATACGTAAGGATGAGACATTTCCAGCACAGTCCGAAGAATTTTACATCTTTCCTATCATAAATGGTGACAGTGTGGGAAAAGTTTCAAAGACTCTATGGCCTAGCGCCATATAAAGCAGGAATAAATGTTCTTTTAGAGGCAAAATCCTGGCAATTGCTGATTAATTTGTTGTTGATCAATCTAAAGAATGGGAACACCACATAAAGCTTTATTCAATGTCTTCTATGTCTTAATGAACTTATCTTCTCCCCGAGAATTAAATATGAAAGTGCGTGTAAACTCAAACCAATCTTCCACTGCAGAAGAAGAGCCCTGGATTAGAGTTGAGGAAGACTTATCAAGGATGTAGAGTGAGTTTTAAAGGTTCGCTAGAAAACCTCTTCTGAATATCTTGAAAGAAAGAGCAAATCCCCATCAATACAGGGGAATTTTAGGTGCCAAGGAAGTTGGACTGGATGACCAAAGGTGGCTCTTTCCAGGTTTATAACTTTATCATCCCTATTAGCCTGGACCTTCAGGTAGATAATGCAGATGAACTAGTCTCCAAGGAATGAAAGTGGGAAACTCGAGGCCTATAAAACAGGGTTGTTACTTGAAATTCTGGGGTATTTTATTTTAAAAAACTAAATAAGCTTTTTTAGTTACTTTGCAATCTTTTCAGAGATCTTTAAATAGCTCTCTCTTTTCTATAGATATTTTGAGAGTTAAAATTAACTCTCAACTTCCAAATTACCATCACCCACATTTCAATCTCTAGTCAGTATATACTAATAATAATGCTATTTGTTAAGTGCTTACTGTGTGCCAAGCACTGTTCTAGGCACTGGGGTAGATAGACGACAATCAGGTTGGACACAATCCCTTGTCCCACACGGAGCTCACGGTCCCATTTTACAGATGAGGTAATAGGCATAGAGAAGTTAAGTGATTTGCCTAAGGTCACACAGCAGACAAGTGGCAGAATGGGGATTAGAACCCACAACCTCTGACTCTCAAGCCCATGCTCTTGCCCCTAGGCCATGCTGTATATATATATATATATATATATATATATATATATATATATATAATGTTATTTATAATTATGGTATTTGTTAAGCACTTACTACGTGTTGTCCAGCACCGTTCCGACCCCTGGAGTAGATACGATTTAATCAGGTTAGATATAGCTCCTTGTCCCACAAAGGATTCACAATCTAAGTACAAGGGGGAACAGGCACTGAATCCACATTTTAGAGTTGAGGAAACTGAGGCACAGAGAAATTAAGTGACTTGCCCAAGCGCACACAGCAGGCAAATTGCAGAGCCAGGATTGGAATGCAGGTCCTTTGATTCCCAGGCCTGAGATCATTCTATTAGGGCACACTGCTTCTCATATATATGTTGCAGTATCGATCGAAGCATAGTTATTGTTGATACAAGTTTGACAAGGGGAATTACCTCAGGTCTAAAGACCATGCTTGTGAAAAAGTAGTGATCTAAATCTATTTTAAGGTATCGTTTTGATCATTCTGGAGTTGCACCTCATCCTCTTTAGTCTGCTCCATTCCCATCTCTGTTTTTCAGAGAAACTGAAAGAAGGGATGATTTTGATTTATTTATTAAATACTTCTTGGGAAAAAAATCAGTCCTTTGGTTTCTTCTGCCTCAACACTGAAAACTGGTGTTTTATGTAAATGCTCACCCGCACCCATCTCCCTCCCTCCGGCACACACTGAAAGAAATATTCGCAGACGTGCATAAACAAACATACATTGAGGAACGTAGTTAGACCCAAAAATTGATAACATGAATGTAAACAAACATTGATTTAATAATAATAGTAATAATGATGACAGTGATAAGAACTGTGGTATTAGCACTTACTATGTGCCAGGCACTGTACTAAGTGCTGGGGTGGAGATGAGCAAATCGGGTTGGACACAGTCCCTTGTCCCCCATGGGGCTCAGTCTTAATTCCCATTTTACAGATGAGGTAACTGAGGCACAGAGAAGTTCAGTGACTTGCCCAAGGTCACAGCGCAGATGAGTGGAGGAGCTGGAATTAGAACCCAGGTCCTTCTGACTCTCAGGCCTGTGTTCTATAGGCCATGCTCCTTCTCAATATACGCAGGCACACATGGAGACAACCAAATGGACACACTCAGCCCAGCACCCCTTTCCCTCCACCGCCAGCAAAACACAATGAACTCCCTGTCCACAGACACACTGATCAGTGTGGTATTTATTGAGTACTTTCTGTGTGCAGAGCACTGTAGTAAGCACTTGGGAGAGTATAAGAGAGTTGGTAGACATGATATCAACCCTTTAAGAGCTGTCAGGGCCTTAACAGCAAAAAGGAGAAGCTTATGAGCGAATGGGCCAAATTTTACAACTGGGCATTCGGATTGACATCATTTTTGTCATGGGGAAATGCTCCGGTTAAAAACTAAAGAGAGAGAGAAAATCTCCAGGTTCTATCATTGCCAGTAGTCGATTCCCCTTCCATGAGTAGTAAGTCATGATACTTATGATAGTAATAAGTACGTTTGTAAATGATAGTCAATCCAGTTGGATCTAAACACAACTGGACAGACAGAGCGACAGCAGCAGGTAACACATGCTTCATCTTTACGAGCTTGACCCAGAAAGGGGAAGAACTTTTGGACATGTGAATTTTGTCTGTTTTGTTTCTCCAGCTGAGAATGCAGACAGTGAGGAATTTCCATACTAGGGAAAAGCTGAGGGATACAGGGCAGTCTAATTCTGAGTGTCAAGGTTTCCATCTTAACCTTATTCAAAACACATCTCCAAGAGGGCTTCCCCAACTAGGCCCTAATTTCTCTTCTCCCACTCCCTTCTGCATCACCCTTTTACTTGATTTGCACCCTTTACTCACCCTTCCCTCATCCCCACAGCACTTAATAATAATAATAATGTTGGCAATTGTTAAGCGCTTAATAATAATAATAATGTTGGTATTTGTTAAGCACTTACTATGTGCCGAGCACTGTTCTAAGCGCTGGGGTAGACATAGGGGAATCAGGTTGTCCCACGTGGGGCTCACAGTCTTCATCCCCATTTTACAGATGAGGGAACTGAGGCACAGAGAAGTGAAGTGACTTGCCCACAGTCACACAGCCGACAAGTGGCAGAGCTGGGATTCGAACTCATGAGCCCTGACTCCAAAGCCCGTGCTCTTTCCACTGAGCCACGCTGCTTCTCTATGCTTACTGCTGCTTACTATGTGCCGAGCACTGTTCTAAGCACTGGGGTAGATAGAGGGTAATCAGGTTGTCCCACGTGAGGCTCACAGTCTTCATCCCCATTTTTGCAGATGAGGTCACTGAGGCACCGAGAAGTTAAGTGACTTGCCCACAGTCACACAGTTGCCAAGTGGCAGAGCCAGGATTCAAAACCCATGACCTCTGACTCCCAAGCCCGGGCTCTTTCCACTGAGCCACGCTGCTTCTCTAATGTACATATCCATTATTTATTTTTATTAATGTATGCCTCCCCCTCTATACCGTAAGCTTGTAGTGGGCAGGGAACGTGTCTACCAACTCTTTTATATTGTACTCTCCCAAGCACTTAGTACAGTGCTCTGCACAAAGTAAGCGCTCAATAAATACCACTGATTGACTGATCTAACACAAACTGCACCCCTGACAGAGTGCTAGCAAGAGGGAGCAATACGGCAAGCTTTTCTACTGGCTCTGTGTAGGAAGGGGGTACAACTTGGTTTGTGTGAGACTTCCGAGCCTCCTTTCGACGAAGTAGGAATGCAGAGAGTGGGAGGTGGTGTTGATGCTATAATCGTTGCCGGCTTTCTTTTGAGGAGCAGTAATTGATGGTCTATCTATTTGACTGTGAGTAGGTTTTGAATGAATTATTTTTATCGATTCAGTCTTCACGCTGTCCCTTTGACCTGCCCACAGTGTTTAGAGCTGTCTGGTAGACAATGTCTTGGAGAAGCACCCTTACCCTGTTCGGCGTTAATTAAAGTTGGACTTCCTCACTCCACTGGGGTCTCTGTGATAGTGACACTGCGTTCTCCGGGAAAATGACACAGTCATCTTTATGGATCGTCTGGGGTCGATCAGACGGTGGTCAGTTCCACAATCAGAAACTTGCATCAGTAAAAGCAATCGATTAATGGTATTTACTGAGAGCTCGTTGTGTGAAGAACACTATAGTAAGAGCCTGGGACGGTACAATTCGATAGAGTCGGTGGGCACGATCCCTGCCCGCTGCAATCCTTTCATCATTGGACAGTGAGATGGGTGCCACTTTTTGGTACCACTGTAAGTTGCCTACTTTCTTGGAGACATCTTTCCCTTTGTCATTATTCATCAGTTTTGGGAAAAGAGAAGAAACTTCTTCAAAAGAGAATGAATCCAACATACATCTGTGTCTTTTTGAGTTCTGAAGCCCAGGTGAATCCGTTCTCAGTGTCTCCCAACAGGCAACACCTACCAGGCATGGCTTGAAGTCTTCTTCAGTTAGTCTTTAAAGTGTTTTTCCCTCCCTGCTTGTGTTCAGTCCGCTTTCTACTGCGATGTGCCAAAAATTGTCCTGTTCTTTGAACTGCAGCCAGCCCAACTTCAGTGTGGCCGGGTTCCAGGATCTTTCCATTGGTGTTACTTTTTTTGTCATTAAATATTTAGGGCACACAGATTACACTAATTAGATTGTTTTGGAAGCTCCATTAGACATTTGACGCAGGTTCACGTCCCAGGCCATAGTTTCAGTGAGGCACAACCACTGCCTTCTTTAGACCTTTAGCTGGACTGGCCTGAGCCTGCTTTAGTGTTTCAGCTCGTCCTGCATCAGGGCATCCTTTGTCTCTAGACTGCCACGGCAGCAGAAAACAGCCCTTGTGGTCATGAGGCAGCAAGAACAGTAGTGTGGACATCCAGGGAAAGAGGCGGGAAGCCTTTCTACAAGCCACCTTGTGATCGGGATCGCTTGAGTTATGGAGTGAACCTCCAGCGGCTGGGTAAAACTGCCTGGCTAACTCCTCTGCACACAGTGGGATTTAGAGTCTTTGGTAAACCTTGAACCGAGAGCCAAACCAAAGTCGCCTGGTGCAACTTGGACGAAACTCCGACCAACAAGGTCGCCGCTCAACAAGGAGCGTCACACACAGAGATTGTCTTTGGCTGAGGTGTTGGGTTGACTGCTCCTAGCACCTGGCCTTTAAAAAATTTTTTTTCCAAAGCATCTACTTGAGGAGAGTCACTCCTCTTTACTGCCACATGCCAAGCAGCTGTCTGCTCCTCTTGTCTTCCCATAGTTCACTGCCCTGCTGCATCATCTGAGGTTGTGCTCTGTTGGGAAAGGTGGGAAAGCTGATGCTGTTTGGTTGTCTCTTGTTTCCTTACTGAAAATCGATGCTGCCTGCTCTGCTGGGAGGTGGAGAGGGGTGGTTTCTGTTTCTTTGGAAAGAGGCTTTTTCTAGCAAATGTGCTGATGTGGGAAGTTTGATCCCACCTTAGTAGCAGCACGAAACCAGTTATAAAATTTAGGTTTTGCAGAACAAAGAACAACATATGAACATTAGCCAATATCTGAGAGAAGGCCAAGAGCTGCCAACATCTTAATGAGAGCAAAGTGCTGCAGGAGATGGCCCTTTTGCAGCTTTTGGGTGAACATCAGCTAAGGGGGAAGAAAAAAACCCCCAATATATTGTGGCATCAGGACTTTACTCCCCATAAACAGACCTATAAAACCTGAACTGCTATAAATCTGCTTTAACGCAGCACACGGGCTCATTTCTGATAGCGGACTTCCGGACCTAGAGAATTTGATCTCAGGCCACCCATCCATTCCCTTACCAAAAGAGATCTGGAGAAAATTTTAAATCCCATTTAACTGCATTTGTCTGAATTGTAGCTATTGTCTGAGGGGGAACGGGACCTTTTGTGATTTTCAGGCTAGCAGGCTTGCACGGGTGTTTTCAGAATCATTATCAAAAACCTATATACTGATGAATATGACTTGCTATTCGTCCCAAGACTGCATCTGATGTAAGTCAAGGACTTTGGTGGATACCATAAGTGGAAGGAGCAAAATGATTCTGGTTTCCTTGTATACCCAACTAAATGAACTGAGGAAAGATTGTAATGATGAAAGGAGAGAGATGCCAAAGCCATTCTCTCCAAACATGAGAATGAAACAGTCAAGATTCAGAAAATGATATTGCTGAATGTTCAATATATCAGTCATATTAATGGAGCACCAGCTATGTGCAGAGCACTGTACTCAATGCTTGTGGGACAACCCAATCCCTGCCCTTGATAAATGAAAAGTCTAGCAAAGGAGCTTAAACTCTGCAACGTTTTTAGTTACCCCCTCAGTACCTTTTTAAGGTACTTGCTAAGAGCTTACTATCTGCCACGTATTGTACTATGTCCTGGGGTAGATACAAGTTAATCAAGCTGGACACAGTCCATGTCCCAGATGGGGCTCACAATCTTAACCCCCATTTTACAGAAGAGATGATTGAGGCACGGAGAAGTGAAGTGATTTGCCCAAGGCCATACAGCAGACAGGTAGTGTTGCCTTGATTTCCTAATAATGTGTCATTTTATTTAGTAGTAATAGTATTTATTGAGTGTTCACTGGGTGCAAATATATTGTACTAAGCGCTTGGGATTTACAAGGCAGAAGTGTCACGTTGCCCGCCCACAGAAACTTATACTTTAATTGTGGAGATGGATATTTACAGATAGCGTGATTAAATAACTGAATGTACTTCTGAATAGACATAAAGACAAGTGCCAACCAAGGATAAGAGTCTTCTAGACCTATACCTGGATTCCAGAACAGTTGGACCTTCATTTAAATATACGTTCAGAGAAGTATAATTTGTCTAAAATAAAAATTTCTAAATGGGTGTTGGTAGTTAGTATGGGTGGTTTTTCCGTCCTTATTGAATGCAGTGCATGCTACTAAGTGCTTGGGAAGTAAAACAGAAGCATGTGATCCTCTCTTCCCACAAGGAGTTTACTCTAAAATGGTGGTGGTGGTGGTGATCTAATTTCAGGAATTCTGGTCCTTTGCCTTTTGTGTTTTGCAATTGGGATATAATGAGACTAGCTTCCCTGAAAAAGAACTTTTGACCTCCTAAATTGAGGCACCTTAATGTCAGGAATGAGGATGAGGCCTTGGGGTTAGTCTATGATATCTAATATGAGGCCAATGAAGACCATGTGGTTTCCTGGAATAATAATAATAATAATAACAATGAGAAGCAGCGGGGCTTAATGGAAAGAGCACGGGCTTGGGAGTTAGAGGTGATGGGTTTTAATTCTGACTCTGCCACTCGTCAACTGTGTGATTTTGGGCGAGTCACTTAACTTCTCCGTGCCTCATTTACCTCATCTGTAAAATGGGGATTAAGACTGTCAGCCCCACATGGGACAACCTGATTACCTTTTGTATCTACCCCAGTGCTTGGAACAGTGCTTGGCACATAGTAAGTGCTTAACAAATGCCATTTTACTTTTTTCCTGGAAGAAACCCGATTACCATACAAATAAGAACACCTTCTTTCTTTGAACAATCTCAAAAATTGGCCTCTCTGTACTTAGGTTAGGCATAAAATGGTTCTAATGAATGGATGTAGCAGGATGCTCCCCTGAACATGTCTTTTCTACATAGCTAGGATGGGGCGATCTTCCATGTGTCTAATGTGGAAGGAATTACTTGTCACACAATGGCCTTTTCAGTCTTTTCATATATATGGACAAACTCCATGTTGCAAATATCATCCCTGAATCCAATGAATAGCTTTTCCTGAACTATGGAACCCTCCTGGGGGGTATCACTTATCTCACAGGCTATAATATTCTTAGAACAAATGGTGATCAGGAAGAGAAAGAGCACCAGAGGTTTTCCTTGCCCACCAGAGGACCTTCAGAAATGTCACTTCCTTTTTGAAATATGTAGCTATCAATACCCTGCTCCCAGACTATCTTGCAGCCAAATCAAGGTTTTTAACTCTCACTTCTTCCGATAGAAGAAGTAGTCTTAAATGTCCAAGAAACTACCCACTGTTGAAAAGGCAAAATGCCAATCCACTGGAATGCAATATTCCTTTGCAGAACCAGGATGTCAGGAGCTGCAAACCCAATCCTGAACCAAATGTCATGGAATCTCACTAATCTGGGCATCTCAACCTTACAGCATCATACTTTGCTTCAGTTAGTTGAAAATGAGGGTGACTTCTATGTTTCAACTATTAAGGCTTTTCCCCTTGTGCTACCCCTGTGTCAATATGTACGCTTTCTTTTTCAATTCCCTTTTGTCCTCTGCTTTGGTCGCCTATCAAGTTGCAGAGCGACCTTGCTCGTCTTCAAAGACCCTATTGCTGTGTCTCTGTGTCCGTTTGATACATAATCCAGAAACATTTTTTCCATTTGGGATCTCTGGCACCACTCACCTGTTGTGCCTCAGAGTGATCAAGCTTTGCACCCTTTCCTGTGTGAAACGGAATGTGAAATGAGTCTTGATATCCCTCTCAGTTCCACTTTCTTCCATGTTTTCTGCCGTAGAATCGCTAATGGTCTGTGATGAAAGAGTTTGTCTTTATCCCTCCATGTAAGACTCCCTTTTATTTGTTCTGGGTTTTAGGTTTAGCGGACGGTTTTGCTAAATATTGTATTCCTTGTGTGGCCATAATATATTCCGTGTGTTTGTACAGCAACCTAAGAACTGCTTTACAAGGTTCATAATAATTATCCTCTGGTATCCCTTCACTTCAGGGAATTACTTTCTTGCAGATCCCATACAGTATGACTAATGAATTATTTATTCTTATTTTCTCTTTTTGCGGGACCCCACCATTTCCATAACCTTTCATCTTACTTTCCATACACAAGGCCATATAGTGTTTCACCCAAATGTGCTTGTGATGCAGATATCGGATGCAAGCAGGCTGTTCTGCCATAAACTCTTACGTCTCCTTGATCATCACATCCAGAATACGGTTGAATTATGTAGGATTGTTTCATGCTAACTTGTGGAGCCGTCACTCTGAATATAATCAATAACCCATGCATTTCCTATTACTGAAGACAATGTATCCATTAAAAACACTTAGCACCTATGTGCCCTGATTTCTCTGTAAGAAACAAGCAGACTCAATAGGTCCTTACCCGAATGTGTGTAAGCCACTGTGAGATGCTCAGCAGAATAGCATTCTTTATTGCATCTATAGCAGGCATATTGTTCTGCAAGCAAAAGACACCCCCCCCCCAAAAAAATAGCAAATCCTGTCTGCTGTTTTTACAGATGGAATGTTCCCAGTCTCATTTTCAATCCAGTAAAAAATCATTTGGTAACTGGATTTGTTGCGGTTGAGCCTGGCTTGAAATTTTGCCCTGATAATTTTAGTTTGGGCTCGGAAAGACAAGGCATCAGGTATATGGAATAGTGTCCTTGTACGTGAGCCTCCCGAGTGGCCTGTAAACTACCAAAAAATATACACACTGTTCTGTAAAGTGCTTACTGTGTGCTAATCCCTGTGCTATTTGCTGAGGTAGAGAGGATGCTGTCCCACAAGGGAGTCCTGGGAAAGGGGGGAGGGAGGCTGGAAAGAGATAAGGGAGCTGATAATTCTCCTTACCAAGCACTGGTTCTAAAGCACTCAATCAGCTCTCCCCCTCTTACCTGCCGATCTACTGCAACGCAGCCACACACACGCTCCCTAACACAAACCTACTCACTGTACCTTGTTCTCATCTGTTTAGTTTGCCAATCCCTTGTACATGTAATCCTGCTGGCCTGGAACTCCCTCCCTCTTCATATGTGACAGACTGCCACTCTTCCCACCTTCAAAGCTTTATTAAAATCACATCTCCTCCAGGAGGCCTTCCCAACTAAGCTCTCACTTCCCCTACTTCCTCTCCCTTCTGCATCACTTAAGCACTTGGGTCTGCTGTACCCTTTAGGCACTTGTTATTCACCCCACGTAAGCAGCCCTCCACAGTTATGTACATTTCCTAAATAGATTTTGATGTCTGACTTCCCTTCTAGACTCTTAGCTCCTTGTGGGCAGGAAATGTGTCTATCAGCTCTGTTATACTCTCCCAAGCACTTGGTACAGTTCTCTACACCCAGGAAGTGCTCAATAAATACCATCGATTGATTAATCGATCACACCTTACCAGTCGTTGGCCTGGACCTGGGGACCCTTCTGAGATCACCTAGGTGAGTAGCTGGGTAAAGGGAACAGGTACAGCCTGAGAGGCACTTTATCCATTCAGTGAATTAATCAATGGTATTTATTAGTGCTTCTTGCGTGAAGAGCACTGTGCTAAGCATTTGGGAGGCTACAACGGAGTTGGTAGACAAGGTCCCTGCCCACAAGGAGCTTGCAGTCTAGAAGGGGAGACAGAATTAAAAATAAATGATGGATATATTCATAAAAGGTGTGGACAAGTCACAACTTCTCAGTGCCTCAGTTACCTCACCTGTAAAGTGGGGATTAACCGTGAGCCTCACATGGGACAACCTGATTACCCTGTATCTACCCCAGGGCTTAGAACAGTGCTCTGCACATAGTAAGCGCTTAACAAATAACATTATTATTATTATTATGGTGTGGGGCTGGGTGAATATCAAACGCTTAAATGATTCAGATTCAAGTGTGTCGGCAACCCAGAAGAGATAGGGTGTAAAGGAAATGAGGGCTTAGCGTCTTGGAGATGTGATTTTAATAAGGCTTGGAGAGTGGGGAGAGTGGTGGTCTGTCATACATGAAGGAGAAGGGAGCTCCAGGCCAGGAGGATGTGAGCAAGAGGTCGTCGGCAAGACAGACGCGATTGAAGTACAGTGAGTCGGCTGGCTTTAGATGAGTGAAGTGTGCAGGTTGGGTGGTAGTAAGGTAGGCGGGCGGGAGTACAATACGACAGAGCTGGTAGACAGGATTCCTGCCCTGAAGGACCTTACAGTCTAGTGAATGTGCCCATGCAGGGTTTCCGGAATAGCCGTGGAGACGGGAACACTGGGGCGAAAGCCTGAATGATTTGTTGCTGATTCACTGACAGCCGCTGCTATTAGCTAAGCCGGCTGCCCCGGGCGTGGCCTAGTGGCTATAATATGAGTTTAGGGGTCAGGCGACTTGATTTCTATTCCTGACTCTGACACTTACCTGCTGTATCACCTTAAACAAGTTAAATTCTCTGTGCCCGTTTCTTTATTTGTAAAATATGGGTTAAATAGCTTTACTCCCTCCCATTTAGACTGTGAGCCTTTGGCGGGTCAAGGTCTGTTTCTACCTTGACTATTTTGTTTTCACTTCAGCGCCCGGAACAGTGCTTGGCACACCGTAAGCACTTAACAAATACCACAGTGATTATTATTATGCAGAATTTTCTACTAAAATGTTCAGGTTAAAGAATTGGCTGCTTCAGACTGGAAAAAAAGAGATTTGGAGGTATCTGACCCACATAGACAGGTAAATTGGATACTTCTGGCCAAAACTCCTCTTTGAGGTGAGGATTGTTCCAGTTTGACTATCTATATGACTCAAATTAACCAGATAGTTGCCAGATCTCCATTCTTTTTTAAGCTGTGAAGATACTACCATCATCTAACTTTTGAAAGTTTTTTAAAGGAGTAAAAACAGGAAGTTTTCTTTCTCTCCTAGACTAATTTTTAGCAGACCCTTCCAAAAAGCACCAGTGTCAGAGAGTGGGGGGGGGGGGGGGTAGGCAAGGAAAAACGGGGCATGAGTGTATGTTTTTTCCTTTTCAAAATGAACAAATACTTTGAGGACTTAAAAAACAATTAGAGAGAGAAATATAGTTTGAATGAACTTGACTTTTTCCTTTCAAGGGAGAGCCATGGAACTTGGCATGTCAATCCAGCCTAACCTGACCTGATCAGAGGCATAGTCAAATTTTTACTAAAATGTTTTGGATCTTTCAAACATGATATTGATAACTGAAACTGAACAGAGAGACAATAGCATCTGGTTTTGATGAATGGGGTCTGTTTGTACTTTAAAGGAAAAGCATGCAGGAAAAGACTGGAAATTCTTGCTCAGAGAATCAAAGTGCATTAGAATTTTTCTATACCTGATACTTTTATGCTTAGAATGACCTTGGTGACTTTACTCAACCAGTTCTACATATTTTTTAGATTAGTATGTTGTGGTAGATTCTGAAATACACTGAAGTTTTCTCTTTAGCCAGTTGTATACTTATTTGTTCTCCTACAATACAGAGAAAGATAAAGCTCATTCTTTGAGGAAAATCAAATGCCGTCTCTTTTTAAAACTATTTCATTTGGTTCAGTTTGTTGTAGAGGGAAAACTTGCTTCAGAAAATTAACTGGATTCCTGTAGTTATTATTCCTGGCAAACTAGGAGATAGATTTCTTCTGGGTAATAATGAACACCTTTTTAATTTTTTTTTTTTTTTTACAAAAAATGGACACCTGAGTAGATCAAGTACTATAAATTCTTGACTATTTATTTTACAAATTACCCAGTTCATGCATTATTCATTCTTGGGATGACTAGTCATCCAGTTGTAGGCTGGACGATCCAGTTTTCAGCTTGTTTAGTCTCTGGTTCATTATGTATTCCATACTGGACACCTTCAGGCCCTGGATCTTTTAATTTCAACTCCCAGCCTTCCTCCGCCTGGCTCTTGCCATTGAGTTTCATGTTTTGGAAGCAGTGCTCATATCCAGAGGGACCTGAACAGGGTTCTGGAGCAAGTCTGGATGGGAGGAATTTTCTAGGTTTCTGTGGCCTGGAGTGTTTAGTGTAACACTTGTAATGTCACATGCGTGGTCTTGTCCTGTGTCCTCGGAGGCCCCAACTGGGACCGTGCTTTCCTGAGCCCAGAGAGGAGTGGCTGAATGGGGCCTCTAGTAGACCGATCTTCTCGAGCACTGGGCCAAACGGCCTAAAGATGAGTCAGGGAGGGTGGAAAGGAAAAAAGCATGGCTTAGTGGATGCAGCAGGGGCCTGGGAGTCAGAAGGACCTGTCTCTTTTCTGTTAAATGACCTTGGGCAAGCCACTTAACTTCCTTGTGTCTCAGTTACCTCATCTGTAAAATGGAGACTGAGGCTGTGAATCCCATGTGAGACATGGACTGTGTTCCACCTGATTAGCTTGTATTCACCTCAGCACTTAGTAAAGCATCTGGCACATGGTAAGCGTTTAACAAATTCCATTTTTAAAAAAGGGACCAAAACAAGACAGGAAAGAGGAAGAGAGAGTGGAACAGAGAAAAATAGGCATTAAAGACATCTTTACACTCACATGCACCTATGGACTGTGTGTATGAGTGTGTGTGTGGTGGAAAGAGAATCCAATTAAAAAAATTCGCCTGAGGAGTCTGAAACAGTAGCAGTTGATCATCATAGCAACAGCATCATAGGGAAGCAGCGTGGATCAGTGGAAAGAGCAAGGGCTTGGGAGTCAGAGATCATGGGTTCGAATCCTGAATCCTCCGCTTGTCAGCTGTGTGACTGTGGGCAAGTCACTTCACTTCTCTGTGCCTCAGTTCCCTCATCTGTAAAATGGGGATGAAGACTGTGAGCCTCACGTGGGCCATCCTGATGAGCCTCTATCTCCCCCAGCGCTTAGAACAGTGCTCTGCACATAGTAAGCGCTTAACAAATACCAACATTCTTATCATTATAGCAGGTTCTCTGTAGATCCTCTCTGCTAGCTCACCGGAGGTTCCACTCCTGCAGGTCAGCCCTGAGGCTGGAGGCCATCTTTCTGTGGCTAGTGGAGGTGCGGAAGGGGTAGCCGGAACCCTGGGGGCCGGCCACTCTGGCTGGACTGGCTTGCCATCTGGTGGCAAATTTACTTCCTGCTGCTGTTTGAGCTCGGCTCCATGCCACTGCCGGCTCCCCAGAGTCCTCAAGGCCACCTCGTTGGCCCCGGGGGAAGGGCGGACACGATGATACAACCATTTGTGCTTTTTGCCAAATTCCTCTCACCCTTCTTCTAGTCTTCGTTTCTCTGCTTGTTAGCACCCCTACCTGAGGGGAAAGACAGAGGCGGTAGAACTCAAATTATTAGTAATTCTGGTAAAGACCGTAAACTCCTTCCAATCAAGGAACCTGCTGTAGTTTGGTTTTGCTTTGTTTTTCGTAGAAGACTTCGGAGTCTAAAACAGTCCAAAGTAGGCTGCCATCACCCTCATGCTGATACTTCTACTAAGGCAGGATAAAACTGGGCATAAATGAGATTTTTCAATGATCAGACTCTGCCTACCTACAGTGCCCCAGTCCTCCTAGCATCATGATTAATAAAGAATCGACTGCAGAAAGAATGCAGTTATTTATTTTGGTTGTCAGATCAAGTCCTAATTTTTTTGTACCAGACAGGGAGAAGAATAAAACCATTTTTAAGCAAAAAAAAAAACCACTGACCTGTGCAACTCAGACATACTGAATTAATCCCACATTTCACACAGAAGCCTCATTAAAAGCCACAAAAGCCCTCAATTAAAGGTGTTATATTCCTAATTTGTCAACATCTAAAAATGTTGTACGGTCATTTCTCTGCTGCACTCTTCTTAATCGGCTCTCTAGATACATCCAGTGAAGTTGTCAGGGCCAGAGATCAATGAATCTGGTTTGTTAGGCCAAATACATATACGTATGTACTTGTGTGTATGCGTATATATGTACACATTCACACATATACATACATATTAAATGAAGATGCTGTAAAATTAGGGTCTTGAAAGTGAAGTCACAGTATATTACACTTGGATAGTCACTATACATTTCTTTGGCTCCACTACACAGAGGGACGTCTAATCAGGGGATTATCAAGTAGGCTGGAGAAATGTAACAAAGTTTGATACTGCAGTAAATATTTGTATAGCAAAATCCTGGCAAAAGTCCATGTTATATTTCACTGTTGATGATTTAATAAATCTATGGTATGCCTGAATTTGTAAAGTATCAGAATGTGTCAAAGGATGTAACGTGAAAAAAGGATTCCGCAATAAGAATGACATGCGTGGATCATACCATCACTAGGAATGGTCATTTTTACCTGATTTACAAGACTTTTGGATTTTTCCAAAGAAGAAAAGTAGGAAAGTTTTCTTCCACCATGCAATTTAAGAAAATGATATACTAGGAAACCATAGGATTATCTGACCTCCAGGGACAGCACGCTGGACACTTTATGTAACAATGATCGATTATGTTCCTGTTAATAGAGAACTAACCCCACATAAACAACTGATTAAACTCCCTAAATCTGTGGTCCTTATGTCAGAGCACAGCGATGTGCAGTGTTCCCTCTGCAACGGTAGTTTGTTTGCATTTAAATTAAGCAGTAATCACCACAGAGCAGGGCATTTCCAAGGGATTACTGACCCGCTGGGCGGAGTTGGTGGCCTGAAGTGTAGCTTTGAGCCATTAAACTCTAAACCATCATTTATTCTGAGGAAATGTCCTGTCTCTAAGTCCTCAAAGTTCCCTTATAACACACACACACACAGGTTTAGGGTGGACCTGCGCGACCGATACTGTTGCAATGGAAATGGTGCTGCGAGCCAACAAAATAAACTTCACCTTTCTTCCCATCTTGAGTGCAGCCCGCAAAGATAATCAGTCTACAGCAAGAATAAGACGTCCCACCATTATCATAAGGGCAATATCTTCACTAAGTTCATGCTAATTGTAAAAATTGGACTCTCCACCATACACACATGCTCACACATACACAATTCTCTCTCTTCCTCTCTGTCTCTCCTCCTCCTCCTCCCTCCCCAGAGTATTCTTGAGATGGAGAGAGCTGCATGTTGGCCAATCAGATTGTGGAAATCATCCTTCAACATTCCAGTTAGTTTACACAGACCTGCAGGGCTGTCAGGCTGAGTGAAGGGGCCCGTCTTGGTTGCTACCTTAATTTATTCTGCAGTGTGATGTACAAATTATGTTTAATTCCAATGTAATTTAAATGTCTGCAGCGGTTGTATACTTTAAATAAATAACTAGAAGTAGTCTACATCATTTAATGTGTAAGGTATTTAGAGAAAATCCTGACAGACCTCTAAACTCCGCCAGCCCTCCTGCTCCCAGCCCCCAGCTCTGGTTGGAGAATTTTGCCCCCCGCCCCTCCCTTTTTTTTTAAGATTACAAAAATACCGGATAACCTTTTGCTTGATATGTGCAATGATCATTAATTTATCAGAAACTGTGCACATTTGATTACAGTTTACAATTGGGAAAGTCTATTTTAGGCTTAGCAGTTCATTAAAATGATTCTTTGGTAACTGATTATTTGTATTTCTCTTCTCTGAGGAGAAATCACTTTTTATTTATTTTGTGTGAAATAATTTTCCTTAGGAGAAGACAATTGGAAAAAGAAATTAGGGAAGCTGTTTGGGCTGGCAGATAATGGGCTAATCTGGGAACGGGACAGTGACGAGGGTGGAATGAGAGTCCTCCCGGGGTGCAAAGCTGACTGTGTGAAGGGGGGTAAGGGGAGAAAGGGCATATCCCGGTGCCCTAAGCCTTTAATGGTCAGTAAAACTAATCAACCCTATTGTACTCTCTCAAATGCTTAGTACAGTGCTCTGCACAAAGTAAATAATAAATACTACTGATTATATGTTTCTTGCCCTTGGCATCAAGATGTCTGGTTTGTGGTACTGTTCAGAGGACCTGGGTTCTGTTTCTGCTCCACTGTGTCACTGTACTGACTCTGTCCAATAAGTTTCTCCTTGTGGGCAGAGATCATGTTTACCAACTATATTATACTCTCCCAAGTGCTTAGTACAGTGCTTTGAACAAAGAATAATAATAATAATAATAATAATGTTGGTATTTGTTAAGCGCTTACTATGTGCCGAGCACTGTTCTAAGCGCTGGGGTAGACACAGGGGAATCAGGTTATCCCACGTGGGGCTCACAGTCTTAATCCCCATTTTACAGATGAGGGAACTGAAGCAACGAGAAGTTAAGTGACTTGCCCAAAGTCACACAGCTGGCAAGTGGCAGAGCCGGGGTTCGAACCCGTGACCTCTGACTCCAAAGCCCGTGCTCTTTCCAGTGAGCCACGCTGCTTCTCAATGAAAAGAAAGAAAGCCCTCAATGAATACCATTTGATTGATTGAGTATATAGGGATAACCATACTTGTAGCCTTCTTGTATTCCTGGACTTTGGAGTCCCCTAACAGGATCTCTTTAAAGAGAGCCTGCATTCTTGGGAAATAAATGATGAATTCAAAATAGGGTCACTTAAAAAAAAATCTGGTGTCTCTAGTAAATTCCAATCTCTCCAATTAAGAGCATATGTTATCTCTGGGCAGAGAATGGGTCCCTTCCTCCTATTAAACTGTAAGCTTCTTCTGGAGCGGGGACTGTTTCTACCACCCTCTATTGTATCGCACTTCCCAGATGCTTAGGACAGTGCTCTACACATAGTAAGTGCTCAATAAATCCTGTCGGTTGATGATTCACTTGTTTTGTACCTCCCAAACACTTAACACAGTGCATTGTGCCCAATAGGAGGACAATAAATGCTGCTGCTGTACTACTAGTACCACAAATCATTGAACAAATCATTTTTTAATGGAATCTGTTCAGCGTCCTTTATGCGTCAGTCACTGTAGTAAGAGGTGGACACAGTCCATATCCCACATGGGGCTTACATCTTTAATCCCCATTTTAAAGATGAGGTAACTGAGTCACAGAGAAGTGAAATGATTTGCCCAGGGTCACACAGCAGATAACCAAAGTTTTCTGACTCCCAGGCTTGTGCTCTTTCCACTAGGCCACGCTTTTTCCATTTCCCCCGCTGGGAGCACAATAAATGCTGCTTCTTTGAATTAGGCATCTGTACGTAAGTGCTGTGGGGCTGAGGGAGAGGTGGAAAAAAGGGAGCAAATCCAATTTTGCATTCCAAGTGCTTAATACAGTGCTCTGCACACAGTAAGCGCTCAATAAATACGATTGAATGAATGAATGAGTCAGTGGACTCTTTTAGATTTCGTTTCTTCCATCAACATTTGGATCTCACATTTCCGGTGATGAAAGTCATTGTCCATTCCACCATTAAAGTCGAGATTTTGCCTTCTCATAAAATCAAACCTTGGAGAGAGATATCATAAGTCTCCAGAGAAACTAGAGGAAATCTTTCTAATTCATTTTTTAAAAATCCAGCTGGGATTCTTTTTAGCCGATAAGCAACAGCATACAACATGATCAATCAGTGGTACTTATGAGTGCCCAACTTGTTCAAAGCACTGTACTAAGCACTTGGGAGACTGAAATCAAATAAAAAGACATGGGCAGGGGCCATGTCTCAAGGACTTTATGTTTTAACAGGGTAGACTGGTAGACACAAACCATTCACAAATAGTTGAACAAAGAAACGACACTGTAATAGCTGAGAGAGTGTAGATGGGTTAAATAGGTAAAAAGAATAACAGAGTAGCTGAAGTATATGCCTAGGATCATAAGTGAGTCAACTGAAGGGCTCAAAGCAGCCATTAGATGAACACAACCTGGAAAAGTGGAGCCTATTTCAGGGAGGCCTCCTGGAAGAGACGTGATTTCAGAAGGGCTTTGAAGATGGAGAGGGCCGTGGTGTGTTGGCATTGGAAGTGGCAGAGAGCTATGGCCAGAGAGGAAGGTGTGAGTAAGAGGTTGGCAGTGGGAGAAATGAGAACGAGGCACGATGAGTAGATTAGGATGAGAGGAAGGAAGAAGGTGAGCTGGGATGTAGTAGGAGATGAGCAGAAAGGTACAAGGGAAAGCCTAATTGAGTGTTAAGTCAACAACAGAGATTTGTGCTTGATGCAATGAAAAATAAGTAACCATTTGAAGTTTTTGATGTGTATAGAATGTTTTTGAAAAAAACTGATCCTGGCCACAGAAGGGAGAGACCGGGAAAAAGGAAACCTCGTGTCTTGAATTCATCCAAAATAATATTGTTTACCCTGTTATTTTTCTTCTCCCTACCAGTCCCAGAGTTGTGAGGCATAGCTAATCCCAGCAGGCATTTGATGAAAAAATTAAAATGAAGTAGGCTGTACATATAAAAATTGCTCATGTGCAGTTCACAAAACTGCCTTTTAATAATTATGGTATTTGAGAGGCCCTTACTATGTGCCAAGCACTGTTCTAGGCACTGGTGTAGATACAAGGTAATCAGGCTGTCCCACGTGGGGCTCACAGTCTTAATTCCCATTTTACAGATGAGACAACTGAGGCTCAGAGAAGTTAAGGGACTTGCCCAAGGTCACACAGTAGACAAGTGGCGGAGATGGGATTAGAACCCACATCCTCTGACTCCCAAACCCGTGCTCTTTCCACTAAGCCCCGCTGCTTCTCCTTTGCCTTTTCAGGGTAAGCAAGGAAAAGAGAGAGTAAAAGAAACATTCCCTTTTCTCTCTCCCCTCTACTCCAACCCCCTGGGAAGTCATGGCTTTGAACAGGACAACGGGTCATGAATAGCTTCAAAACTGTAGGACTAATAGAGGATGTGACCAGCGCAGGATGGTGAACGCAGGATGCAGGCAGTGTAAAAATATTCACCAGCTAAGTTGTGCTCCTGTAGGAAGAGGATGTGGAGGAGAAGGGATTGATCAAATTTCTGCACACTTTGAGCTGAGAATACGGTCGCATTTGGGGGGGAAGTACCTCCAGGAAGGGGGCTGAAGAGGTAGAATAATAGAGAGCCTGAGAGAAAGGCAGAGACAAAGGGGGAAAAGAGAAAGAAAAAGAGAGGATTTCAGAGAAAGGACGGGACAAGAGGTGTGTGGGAGTCAAGAAGAAGGAGGAGCCAGAAGGGAACAGGGAAGGGAAAAGAGGCCCATAGGAATAAAGTAGGGGATGTGAGTGAGAATAAGGGACTATCGACACCCAGTCCTACCTAATTTAAGGTAGAACTTAGCTCTCAGTCACCATGTTCAAATAAGCCTAGCTGTAAATGGATGCTATTGGTATAAGTTTTGAGAACACAGAACAGCAGGATTGGGGATGGTAGGGAGGGGCTTTAGAAGATTTCTGGCCTAGTGCTGTACTGGGAATAAAAGGAAAAGAGAACATTGGGAAGGTAATGCTCTCCTTGAGATGCCTCTAGATGTGATGTAATGCGTCTAGCCTGGAAGCTCATTGTGGGCAGGGAACGTGTCTACCAACTCGTATGTCGTATACTCTCTCAAGCGCTTAATCCAGTGGTCTGCACACAATAAGAAGCCAATAAACACGATTGATCGATTGAGAGAAGATGTTTAAATGAACCGTAGAAAGCTGTGGTACCCAAGGCAAAGGAATCTGAAAAGCAAAAATTTGTTCAAAAGACCACGACCTTGTATTTGAGGTAGTTCTTTCCCTGTTAGGCTCTTTTGTCGGAAATATAATTACCTGTACCCTATCCATTACCACCCACGCCAAGAATCTCAATCACTACCACTGTGTTAAAATAACTCTGAAATGCAGTGGTTACCAAATCTAAATCGCTGAGGTAGGTTCAACCCAAAGCTATGTTTTGCAGAATGGCCATGTGGTTAAGCTAATGATTTATGCTACAAACTTCAAGCCTGCAAGAAGGAAAACCATCTGATAAAACTAAAATCCTTCCATCCACTTAAAAAAGTATAAGATAAAAATAAATATTTTGAAAAATATGAACCTGCAAGCAATTGAAATAAATAATAATCCGCCCACGAGTTTCAGTGGGAAAGCAATATTTCTCTGGTTCTAGAAAATTCTAGTTTCTTGCCACTTTATCCAGAGAAGCAGTATTTAGTAAGAAGTGATAGTGATTTTTCGCTTACCATCACTATATTCGTGAGTTCCTCATAACATAGTAAATGAAGAGAATTTCTCGTTGGAAAAGAGAGTTTAATGTGTGCGGGGGCGTTTTTTCCAGTTGGGGAAGTCCCAAGGGGAAAACCATTCTGGGGAAGCTTTCACTTTTTCAAGGGATAAGGGAACCATTACTGTTGCACTGCCCTAATGAGAGTGAAAGAGCGAAAGCTTTTTCGAAAGTGCCTTTTCCCAGAGAGTCACAGGAATAGCTCATTGTGGGCAGGACTCTGTCTGTTATATTGTACTCTCCCAAGCTCTTAGTACAGTGCTTTGCACACAGTAAGCACTCAATAAATAGGATTGAATGAATCCATGAATGAACATTTTCGCTGAAGGAATAAAGTGTGGAGTAAACGGGCCACAAAAGAGCTAGAACATTCTAGGCCTCCAGGTCCGGGGACAAGAGTGGGAAAGGGGGAGGGAAGGGGGTGGCTTTTATGACCCCGGCATTTCTGGCACATACATTTGTAGGGCAGATGGCATTTCTAGGACCGTGGGCACTTGAAACACTCAGGACAAGGGCAGTGGTGGTGCGACACAGCTTTGCTCTGATACTGGGTGAAGCAGCGACCGTTCCCAACACACCTGGGTCATTTTCACATCGCGGCTGAGCCGCTCGGCAGCAAGGCAGCTGCCATCCAATGTGGGGGGGACCCCCCCGATATTCAGACGAGGAGGGCTGGGCAGCCACCCAGTCCACTGGGCCAGGTCCCTGAGGGTCTTGTTTCTGTATCTGCTGGTTGATGCTGACTGACGAGGGAACCCGAGTGGAAGTGTACGGGAAGAACAGAAACGGTGGAAAACTGCAGTTCATTAGGTTCCGAGCTAATGCAATGAATATGAAAAGAATTCTCCATGACTGAATACTTGAAATGTTTCTGAACCAATTTTTCATATGGAAGAATACTGAAGGCTTCAAGACCCAGCCATAAATCAGAGGCAGATTGAAACTAACTTGTTTGTATTCAAAGCATGACATAATGAAATGTATAGGCCTCCTGTCTACATAAGAGTTCATATGTACAGTGTATCAAATGACTGCCCTCAAATACCAAAGCCATAATCTCAGTGATGTGCTAATTGACCTAAAATAGGCGTTTCCCTATATCAGCGGCCCCCACCTATACTAAAAACACTTTGGCCAAATCCCACTAACTTCTCTCTTCACCAGAAATTAGGTGTTCTATAAACTCCAGACTTTTCTGGTT
This sequence comes from Ornithorhynchus anatinus, assembly GCF_004115215.2. Classification (NCBI taxonomy): domain Eukaryota; kingdom Metazoa; phylum Chordata; class Mammalia; order Monotremata; family Ornithorhynchidae; genus Ornithorhynchus; species Ornithorhynchus anatinus. The sequence continues at coordinate 25,800,007 of NC_041739.1, forward strand.
ACTACAGATTTTGATCAGGACTCAGACATCTGTCCCAACAGTAAAAAGCAGTGTTCTAAACCCAGGAATACTGGCATTTGTTCTGACTCCCCAGTCACAGAGGGGTCAAAGGCATACCTTCCCCTACTGCCATATATGGCCAGAGGAATTTTTTTTTCTCATTTTGTCTTTTTAAAGACATGCGATATGAGCATGCTCATAGAATCCACTGACGTTCTTATACAGGGTGGTCTGTAAATAGTCTAAATCTTTGCTTACTATATAAAATTACAAGAAAGTACTATCTTACATCACTAGTCTGAAGTAGATTGCTTTCCTAAATTATGCATGTCCCATTAATAAGGAAACAAAGCCGGGGGGGGGGGGGCGGCGGGTGGAGGTTTAAACAGGGAAATTCTTTGGGCTTCGAACACCACAGCTGAAGCAGTAGGTATAACACAACTAAAATTTTAAACCCGCATATTAATGAAGTACTTACTGCCTTTTAACCATGTTGACTAGTTGTTCCATGTAAAATGGCTGTCTCTATTAACAAAGGCCTTCTTTTTGTCCTGTTTTCTCTCAATTCCAACTCTATTAGAGGTTGGGCAGAATTTAAAAAATAGAACAGATCGAAAAAGCCCCTCCCTTTGGCATTTACGCAAGCACTCTGAGAACCGTACGTTTTTCAAAGGTCAGATCCACTTTAAACCAGATTCATGTACGAGTGTACATTAGAGCACTGGATAATGCTAGAATAGCAGTAAAGGCCATGTTGACAGAGAATTTCACCTGCTTGGAGGATGATTAATTGTATTCATTTAACTTGACAATGAGATAAGGATCCATAAAGTAGGAATGAACATTAGCATTCGTCTGGACTGTAGCACAGAGTTAAAATGGGGTGGCCATGTCTTCAAACTCCTTGTGAAACAAATATTATCCAGCGACATTGTGGCTATGGCCACGCTAAGAAGCAAGGAGTTCATTTTGTGAAGAGCTGGAATTAGGGAATCTTCTTGGAACTGATCCCTCCTCTTAACTATATGAGGTGACAAAGTAGCTCTTTTCCTTGTTCCTCATAACCCATCCTTTCTGCCAAATTGGACATACTTCCTCATGGGTAAGATTTCAAACCGCATTGCCTAGCAGATCTGCTGAAACCTTCTAAAACAGATTATGTTTTATAAAAAAAAACAAAACTCAGTGCTTTACTTTGCATGTTTTAGCACCACATTCCATTTAAACTGTGTTTGAAGTTTCCAGGATTTGTTAAAAGTTTGATAATGCCTAAGCAGATAAGAGATTATGTGTTTTATGTATATAGTTGAAGGATTTGTTCCAGCTTGGATGCAGTATATTAATTGGCCACCTACAGTGAGCGGTGTTTAATATTTAGGCCTCTTTTCCTCGCTGCTATCGAGGCAGAAGAGCATGTAAGTATTCTTTTAACTAAATTTGCTTTCTGGAACCCATTTAAACAATGTGTGCTACTTGTGTCATATTACATTAACTTCACTTCTGAAGACAGGTTGTATATATCTGTAATAAATAGCCCCTCAGGGATCAGATCAAGATTAACTGAGAAAAAGGACACTGCTGTTCGGAAAGTAATTTACAATATCTCAGTAAACATTAGCAAAGAAATGTGTGTCTCAGCAGAACAGGTTAGCAGTGATTGCAGGCTCTAATGATTGTAAAACGTTAAACTATCAAGTAGAAAATTATGATCAAGTTAAGTCGACTTTTTAATCTTCAGACTATCTAAAGTTTTAATACTATGTTGTCTGTAATAATACTGCGTGTTTATGAGAAGGAGCCATAAATATAAAAGACACTGGCATTATAAGTTTCCAACTGTGAGGTTTAGGGTTGTGAGTTAGGAGAAGAAACCATTAAATAGTTGAGTTCTTTTCTTCCCATCGACCCTCCTTTATTTCATTTTTTAAAAATTAACTCAGGATGTCTAAAAACCATACCTAGTTAAACAGTCTATTTGGATCAAAGTTTAAAACCTGTCTCGATGCCCACCTCGATTGGACTTGTCAATAGACGTGGAGTTGTATATTTAGCTAAATAGGAATTCACCTTCTTTCCTGAATCCACCTTTTGAGGCCATCATGAGTTTTGTCCCCCGAGGCTGACTCTAAAGTCTCTGATGTTTTTCCTGAGGCAGGTCTAGAACTTGAAGTTCAGGACTTGAAAAGTATAATTTGAACTGCATCAGATGACATCTCTGCTCCAGTCCTATTACTGACTTCTTTCTCTTCACTGGAATCCGAATTAACCTATTGTTTCACCATTGGCTTTCATCCTTCCAGGAAGACAGGTACCTGCATAGTTTCTCTTTATCTATTCTTAATGTTCCTTTGTTCTGGCCATCTTCTCTCCCTCCTCCTATTTTAGGGGATGATGGGCTGCTCCACCAGGAGACAAGAGTTGACCCTCAGAAAAACCCAGCAACTATTCATTTTGCAATTCTTCCTGCCCTACTTTCTCTGCTTTTACCTTTGTTATGACTATGAAAACAGCCCTGTCAGCGGTGAGAAGTGGGGCACGTGCAAGGAGATGGGCCCGAGCATCCTCCGGGGTAGCAAGAAGGGATGAGTTCTGGCCAGAAGAAGGGAATCCTCCAGGCTTCTACAGCCCTGGACCCTAGAGTTTTCATCTGGTCTGGCTTCCTACTGTAATAGGGAAAATGAACGAAAGACTCTTTTACAAGAATGTTGCTGGAGACCGAATACTTTTATCTCCATTTCACAGATGGAAAAACTTAGGCTACAGAGAGAAACATGATTTGTAAAGAGCACGTAGACAGGCAGAACCCTCATGCCAACTTCCATTTCCCTTTTCCTCCTCACCCCGGCTTTTCTCTTTCCTCTCAAGGGGACTTCAGAGCCTACTGGCAAAAGGGAATCTCTTCAGCTGGGTACAGTCCCAGAGGAAGAGAATGTAGAGGGTGGGCTGGATAGGATGGCCAGTGATGGCACTCAAAAATGAAATCACCTAGGACATCATATGCATTATGCCTGCGTGTAGCACAGCTTGATGTAGTCACACAGATGCCAATTAGTGGAAGTCTGCCCAACCTAGAGTGTTTCCCTCAGAGGACCCCCGACCCTCACATTGCTCCAGAGCATTTGTGTTTCCCTTCCAGGTCATTTTGAATGTGGCCACCATTTCCAGGCTGTAGAACTCAGAGGAGGGAGCTGAGGAGAGAAGAGGTTTTGAGCTAAAAATATAAATATCAGACCAAAAGCTATCTGGTGCTATATTTACTCTGGACTGTGGGAAGAGAGGCTACAAACCGGACTGTCTATTTCTTTTTAATGGTATTTAAGTACTTACTATGTGCCACGGTCCTACTAAGTGCTGGGGTAGATTTAAACTAATCAGATTGAACATAGTCCTTGTCCCACATTGGGTTCACAATTTTAATTCCCATTTTACAGATAAGGTAAGTGAAGTCCAGAGAAGTGAAGTGACTTGCCCAAGGTCACAGAGCAGATAAGTAGCGGAGCTGGAATTAAATCCCAGGTTCTCTGACTCCCAGGCCCCTACTCTTTCCACTGCTTCCAGGTCATGCTGCCTCTCAATTATAATTCTCCATTATAAAACCAGGTGACTGGCTTAGGGGGGAGAACGGTGCTTTTCTCCACCTTCAAAGCATTACTAAGGTCACATCTCCTCAAAGACGCCTTCACCGATTAAGCCCGCTTTTCCCTGGCTGGCTCCCTTCTGTGTCATCTATGCACTTCAATCTGTGACCTGTGGACATGATATTTGGCCGACCTCCAACCCACAGTGTTTGTGTACACATTTTAAAATGATATATTATAAATTACAGATTTATTCATATTCATGTCTGTCTCCCCCTCTAGACTATAAGCTCGTTATGGACAGGAAATATGTCTACTAATTCTGTTGTACTGTACACTCCCAAGTGCTCAGTACAGTGCTCTGAATATAGTAAGCACTCAATAAGTATAATTGATTGAATTTCTCTTCGCCGTGCTTGGAGTACATGTTGCTAGGTGCTAAGCAGGAGAAGCAGTGTGGTTTAGTGGGAAGAGCACAGGCTTGGGAGTCAGAGGATCTGGGTTCTAATCCCAGCTCTGCCGCTTGTCTGCTGTGTGACCTTGGGCAAGACACTTAACTTCTCTGTGCCTCAGTTCCCTCATCTGTAAAATGGGGATTAAGACTGTGAGCTTATATGGGACAACCTGATTACCTTGTATCTACCCCAGTGCTTGGCATATAATAACATCTTAACAAATACCATAATTTTTATTATTATTATTAGGTAATAAGCATTTACAATCCTCTTCACACAGTAGGCATGCAATAAATACTATCGACTGATAGTTCTCTCTTGGATGTAAAGGGAAGAATCAGGATCAATGTGTCCAATAGTGGAACCTGGACAGCCAATTCAGCCATATTCCAGAACATGGACCAGAAGGAGAGAGAAAGAGAAAACAGAGAGAGTTGGAGACTTGTCTCTGATGCTCCACTCTGCTCTCTTTCACTTCACAATCACCTCCCAAATGACCACTATGGGTGAAGGAGGGACCCTCTGCCAGTCCCACCAACGTTGACCATCATCCTGGTGTCACTCCTCAAGAAGTAATACGCTTTGGAGCGTGGCCTTATCATAGAGCACGGGCCTGGGAGTCAGAGGACCTGTGTTCTAATCCCGGCTCCGCCACCTGTCTGCTGTGTTATCTCGGGAAAGTCAATTCACTTCTCTCTGTCTCAGTTACCTCATCTGTAAAATGGGATTAAGATTGTGAGCCCCATGTGGGAGAGGGACTGAGTCCAACCCAATTACTTTATCTACCCTAGTGCTTAGTTCTATGCCTGCCACATAGTAAGTGCTTAAAAAAAACCAGTCAGAGCCCTCGTGGGGCAACCGAAGGGACAAATCTCTGAGAGGGAGAGAAGGAAGGAGAAAGGGAGAGAAATGAGTTCTTATGTTCTCAACCAAATGGCGGGGTTTTTTAAATGACATTGAGCCAGACTCCTCCTTGGAAAATTAGAAGCTGGGCTACTGCTAACAGTAATGTACTCAATGACCCCAACCATCCTGCCCCCGTTTAGGCTGTGAGCCCGTTGTTGGGCAGGGATTGTCTCTATCTGTTGCCGAATTGTACATTCCAAGCACTTAGTACAGTGCTCTGCACATAGTAAGCGCTCAATAAATACGATCAAATGAATGAATGACTTAGAAGGAAGCATCAGTGCATGTAAGTGTTCTGGCCAAACATGGCTCATCTTTCTGCAGAATACCAAGACAGTCCATATTTGGGAAATAAAGAGCCATTATCTTGAGTTCTATTAACTGGGTGAGTTAGATTCTAATCCCATTCCTGCCCCATTCGTCTCCCTAATTCTGAATTAGAAGATTAAACATCTCTGTCTTCAGAGAAAGGAGATTCAGGCTGAATGCTCATGAGCATGGCAAATTGTTCTGGGCCTCCATTCCAGCTCATAATTTATGGACAAAATGATATACTGTGGTCCTTCGTTTCAGCTGGATCATGTGATCATCCCAAGAAGCAGGGCTGACTACAGCTCACGGTTCCAACTGTAAACTCATGGCCGGGGTGATGGCGAGATCCATTTAGCCATGCTCATGAAGGCTCAGCCTCAGTAATCATCTTTATCTTTCTTCCAAGGGTGTTGGAGTAATATTTAGTTAAAGCTTGAGACATATGTTGACAGTAGTAAGATAGCATTTCAGAATGGAATAATGATGCTTTTATGTACAAAAACCCAGAAATATCTATATTCGGAGTAACGTGTGTGTCTGGGGAATGGCTTATTGGTGGTAAGCTTATACTTCTCATTTTCTGGAGAAATTTAAACAGTGGCTAACTTTCCAGAAATGGCACAGAAATCGGGGAAGGAAAGCATAGGGGAGACATGTTGGGTTCAATATTTACAAGTTCTTTTTACTAAATGCACAATGGTGGAGGGTAATGTTTATCTTATTCGAGTTCCCAAATACAGCTGTATTCATTTGGAGGCAGAGGTTGGGGAAAATGTGAGTGGGTGTATATTGTGCGGTGAGTATATATGTGCTTCTTATCCTCTCAGATTTGACTTTTTTAGCCTTGCGACTGTCAACTAATCAGAGATGACGGAGTAAAAATGTATTAACCAGTTGAAAATTATGGTTCTATACAACTGTGAAGTTGAACATAGTCTTTTTCTGATGATGGAATTATTCCAGACTCCTAGAAACTTCCTATCTTTTCTCATTCCTACCATAACAGTATCAATCCAACCAGGAAGCTACTGTGAGCTTCAGAGAGTATAATGCTTTGACAAACCCCCGGGGACATAAAACTAATGGAAAAATAAGGCATAGAGTTATAGCTGGCTTTGAGATAGCTACAGTCATCTTTACATATCCACGGTGTGGGATGAAATGTCAAACGTGCATCTTTTCAGCCTTAATGAAACATAGGGCTAGGAACTGTCAGTATCATTTTTAATTAGACACACACACACACGCACACCCTATCCCCACCCACCCCACTAATTCTAGAGTTGATTTGAGGTATAAAGAGATCTCTAAGATGCTGTGTTTTTTTCTAGCTGTTTCATTGTGTTTTCCCAAAGATACTTTCCTGTTTCGGAAAAGGTATTAATCACATTAGATATTTAATTCAAAATCCAAGCCTCTTCAAATTCCGAGCCAACAGCCCGGTTCCCTGTTGAAATGCCGTTCGCCAGAGTATGAAACACGCATTCAGTCGTTCACTCCTTGGAGTTTCAAAGCTATCACATTAGGGGATTTTTTTTTCCAATAAAAGAAGTCTCTGAGTTGGATCAAGTGCAACAAAAATGATTTGAAAGTAAATTACAAGCCAACCATGAACTCAAGAATGATGTGGACATAATCTCAGTTCACTTTAACGTAAGATATAAATCCAGAGATTTCTCATGCCATCATTTTGTAAATAATTACAGTTCTGCTGAATCTGTTGTATAAAGTTTACATGGGAGGTTCAGCGCACCCTCGCTCTTGTTTAGAACACTTGGAACCACCCGAGAGATGTTGACATATGGCTGCACTGTTTCACTGCATCAGACATCGACTACATGGGAACATAATAAACAGGAGCATAAAGACAGGTTTGTGCAAGCAGTTTGGATTGACCTTTTTGGCAGCTGAAATCCATCTTGAGTACATGGTGCTGATGTGGACAGACATGTAAACTTAGTCTTGTTACCACAACTACTAGTTCTACAAATATACTCAGATGCCCAAAATGTACATCACCTCTTAGCAAAGTCGCTTTGAATGGGGAGTTGTAGCCTAGGAGTCGTAAGCCAGATAAGCCCAGGCACAATATATAATCGAGAAATATCTGTGTTTGGGCTAACGCTAATGTGGGAAGGTGAGGGGCCAGGTATGTTTAGTTCAGAGGGCCCTAAAGATCATTTCTCCTTCATTTATTTGTTTATCAGCAAAGTGATTAAAAAGTGGCACCTCCAGGGGATGAAAAGACAGCATATTAGCCAACATGCAAAAAATTCAGGAAATACAACCAACGGTATGTTAACTATCATGATGGAGTAGGCTTACCCCCTAACACTCCCGTCAAAAGGCAAACCAAATCTATCACACTGTGATTGAAAAAAAATGAACAGAAATTTGGGACATAAAGAGCCCTTCGCATACAAGTTTTCACGACTTACTTGAATTTGGTTCATTTTAAATCTGAGTTTCTCGTATGCTAAATTGGTCTGTAGGTAGGCCCAAACCAACTCTCTGGCTAATGTGGTCTCCCCTTTGCATCCTCGAAATTGAAAGGTCCTGTTTAGACTGAGCAGAGATTCACTCCGACCCAGATCGTCTGTCAGCTGTAGGACAGCCTAAGGGGCATCCTTTCTCTCCAGTACAAACTATTGGTTCCTCTTAAAGTGATGATTTCCACTGCTGAATTCAGAAGACAAGCACGCTAGAGGAAAAATCGACCTGTTTGAACCTAGAGACTTTGCTGTATGCTTCATCTACCAGGCTCCATGAAGTAGATTCAACCACACTGACAAATGAATCCTTTATTCCCCCCTCACTCTTGAGCTTCCCCAGCTTTCCTTTAGCTCTCTGGACCGTTTAGTATATAGCAGCAGGTTTGGTGTTGGATGGAGATGAGGCTGCCCATCAGGAATGATCTGTGAGTTAATGCACCAGGTGTGTGGCTTTCCATAATGCAACCTCTTCAAAACTGTCAGCCTCTTAATATCCTGCCTTATTTTTCCTCTTTTTAAGCTTCTTCTGAAGCAATTTTCTTGAGTAAAATTTCCATGATCTGAAGTCTTAAAAGTTTAATGTGGAGAATGGAGACCTGTTAAGGCACTTAATTAGGAAAACTTGTCAAGCCCGACTGGGTTAGAAATTCCATTTACAAGTGAGTGGGTGACTGGGACTCCACTTTCCAGGCAACCATATTTATGAGTAGCGTCAATAGTTATAGCCAGACGGGATTGATTCCATGAGAATGACAGATAGCTCCAAAGCCTCTGAAAACGACTGCTGATAGTATCGTGTACTATTTATTAGTTGTTAACCACTGGGATGAGATATCGGCTAATCAAATCAGATACAGTCCCCGTCTCACAGGGGGGTCACAATCTAAGAGATAGGGAGGGCACCTATCCCCATTCTACGGATGAGGAAACTGAAGTCAGGGAGGTGAAGTGACCTGCTCAAGGTCAGAGAGGCCGGTGACTGAACTGAGAATAGAGCTGGGTGTCCCGAATTGTGTCCAAAGCTCTTTTCCACTAGAACCCAGGAGGGATGCCTACAAAGGCTACTCCTCTACTAATGATGGACCGAGGAAGCTGGTATTAGCTTCTGCTTCAGGTCCTCCTGGCAAGTCTTTCAACTCAACATTTTTGCTATATTCATCCCATTATTTCTCTCCCCGTGGGCCTGTTTTGCTGTAGCTTCCTCCGGCTCCCCTTTAAATTGTGAACCAACCCCATGTTGGTCAGAGACCAGACGCAGTGCAGTATCCTCGTATCAGTTTTGTGTTTAGGGCCGAGCAAGGGTTTAACCAATATCAAAAATTAAAATAGTAATGTTAATAGGGAACAAGATCTCAAATAGTCTTCTGGGAACAGCATGTTAATAAATGTGCTCTTGAAACTAAATACAAATGAAAACCCGTGACTCCGCAGACCGCTTGGTACATAAGCTTGAGGTCCCAACCTAGAGAAATCCTAAAAGCTGCCAGAGATATTCACCAGTTTATAAAGCCGAAAGCTGCCACTGAATTCTATTGTGTCTACTATATAGATTAAAAAAGGGAAAAAATGAATTGAGAAAACCAGCTTATCTTCTGAGAGGGCTGCAGAGAGTGTAAAAATAATACAGATAGGAGCTGCCAATAAACCCCAGGTGTATGCTACGGTGGTAACTCCCAGTGTCTCATTTTTAAAATGGTATTTGTTAAATGTTATCTGTTACGTGCCATGCACTGTACTAAGCACTGGGGTAGATACAAGATCATCAGGTTGGACACAGTCCCTAACCTACGTAGGGCTCACAGTCTTAATCTCCATTTTACAGATGAGGTAACCGATGAGCGGAGAAGTTAAGTGACGTACCCAAGGTCACACAGCCGACAAGTGGCAGAGTCGGGATTAGAACCCAGGTCTTTCTGATCCCCAGGCCCATGCTCTATCCACTGTGCCTCGCTGCTTCTCCCTTCTGGCAGTGAGATCGGGGTTTACCATAGTTGACATCCGCTTCTTTACTGGTTTCAGAGGCAATACCCCTGAGCACCACATAAAGAGTAAGCAGCAAGGTAGGACCATCAGCAATGAGATTGTGGCTGGAACATGGCAGCCCACGACGTGAAGCAGCGGCTGAAGTGATGGGATCTGAGGCCAGAGGCTCTGCCACAAATCCAAGCTAAAGTAGTGTACGGAAAGGTCAACCCATCATGGATCTCTTTTTTTAACATCTCTCAATCCCTCTTTCTCTCTCTTTTTCACACCCATACACCAGTAGCAGTACCTTCAGCAGCAACAACTTGAGAGAATGAAGGACAACAATGTTTAGGGGGATATGGCTCTACACAAACACCCTACATTAAAAAGAAATCAGTGTTAAAAGAAATCTGTGTTTGATTCAAATGATAGGATTGTAGTGCTGAGCAAGTTTCCTGGATATTGCCTTTGTGGTTCTGGTTCCAAACCTGAAAATACTGTTCTGCAAAAGTCAGTGAGCTAGTATGCATTTCCCATAATTTTTCAAATTTCAGAATAACTCTCCTGAAATGTTGCCAACTGTATAAAATTGAAAATCAAACTGCTGGTTTTTTATCACGGTGAAAATTCTCATAAAGTTTTGCTGTCCAGTGGCATTTAAAGACATTTGGTTGGCCATCGATGATTTCTTTTCTATTCATTTGCACAATACAAACAATTAAAAAGTAAACTGTCAGGGACGTGCTTACAGTTGTGTCTCTCAAATCTTGCCTCACTTCTCTTAATTCATAGGCACGAGAAGTAAGTAGGCAGAGGATAGGGGGCAGCTGGTTCCTTCAGATGGAGCTTGCTGACTCCTGACTCCTGAATGCATCATTACATATCACATCTGGGAAATATTTCTAGGCTCACAAATCCCAAGGTACTATCTTTACCTCCAATTAATAGCCAAAGCCACTGAAGAAACTAAGCAAATTTCACTGTACTACAGTGTAATCACCCTATGCTATCTCTCTACTATAAATATGCATTCTATATCTAAACACACATATTTGCAGTTGATCTTTATTTTTGAAAGTGATACTCCTGAGGCATAGGGGTGGGGCAGAAAAGACTGAGGTACAGCTGACATTCTCCCTTATTGTATGCAGAGAAATAGCTCCTTTTCGTTTATATGCATTTGCCCTATCTAGAGTTTGTGTCTGTTTCAAGAGGGCCTTGGAATTCTATTCTCCACGCTATTCAAGAAAAGCAGTTTATCTCCCTATTCCTTCCTACTGTCTCTCTGGCTGCTGCTGTGGTGCCCCAAGGTCCACTGCCAAATAATTTGAGACTTATCTATTGATAATATTGGTATTTGTAAAGTTGGGACTCTCAGTTTAAATAGGAGGGAGAGCAGGTATTGATTTTGCAGCTGAGGAAACTGAGGTCCAAAGATGTTAAGTGATTTGCTCAAGGTCACCTGGCAGACATGATAAAACTGGGATTAGAGTGCTGATCCTCTGACTCCCAAGCCTATGCTCTTTCTGTGAGGCCATGCTGTACTCCACGATGGCTTGAAATCATTTAATCTTCATTCATTCAATAGTATTTATTGAGCGCTTACTATGTCCAGAGCACTGTACTAAGCACTTGGAATGTACAAATCGGCAACAGAGACCATCCCTGCCCATTGACGGGCTTACAGTCTAATCGGGATACACTTTCTGCATCAGTACCCTTTCAAAGCTGCTTCGACAACTTGCTCTCAAGCCATTTTCCTCAATCAGAAGTATTTATTGAGCACTTACTATGTGCAGAGCACTATACTAATAAGCACTTGGGAAAGTACAGTACAATGGAGTTGATAGACATGCCACTTGTCCCACCCAGTGAAACTCTACTGCTGTGAGCCCTGGACTGGTACAAGCTGAGATGTCTGCATTCCTGGACCTTGCTATCCTGTCATTTAATGTTGAATACAGAAGACAAAGCACGTGGGAATACAGAGCGAGTACTAGAGATGGAGCAGTCCACTGGAACACTTGGAAGAAGCAACATCTCGGTGATGCTGTAGAGGCCGTTCCATTCTCACCTCCAGCCATAGGGTTGTATGGATTCTGCCTGAAGGCCCAAGCGGATACAATAGAGAAGTGTTTTTGTCAGTTGCTATTGATGATGATGCCCTGGGCAAGTCACTCCAGTAGCACCAACCCACCCGGAAGGACCAGGCAGAGCTGAGCGGGTGGATGGACAAGTGGGAGGCAGAGCTGGGACCTGGGAGCTAGGCCGAGGCCATGATAGGGTGCTTAGGCCCAGGTAGATGTTCTGTGAGTTGGTGATTTAGTCTTCAAATGATAAAATCATAAATTGAAAGGCGAGAGAGGCAGCAGTCTCTGACTTAGAGTTCTCTTTTAAAAGAAAGAGTGAAGTTCTAAGACAGAAGTAGTGGGGATATGATTTGGCGGAGAGGTAACAGTATATAAATTGATCAATTTTCTTTGCATAAACTACTGAAAACATATCCGTAAACCTAAAGCCGTATTTAACTGGAAAAAGGGGCTAAAATAGAGCAGGTAAATAAGGGAGCAATATTGTAAAATGGAGAATGGCTATAGGACAAAGTGGATTTTAAAAAAAAAATGAAACAAGCTACTGAATTGCAGTTGGCAAGGTATCTGAGCAGAATGAGGAAGATTCTGGAAGGGTAGGATGGCAGAGGACTGGCTAGATAACTTCCTTTGGGAAATCTAAAGTAAAGTAAGTTCAAAGTCAAATATGTGGGATTCTCCAGATGATTGAAATTCTCAGATCAAAAACAGGAAATGTGGGTAACTGATGGGATAACATCTTAGAGAAAACAGTCCACTGGTATTGAAGCAGGAAAAGGAAATCCAGTCAAGATTATGGTACCTCTCCCATGTTTAGAATCTGATAATAGACTGTGTAATGGGAATGACTTCCGGCTTTATATTTTAAATTCCTGGGATGCATCTTTAAGAATCATAATAAAGAGTGATGTTTGAGAGTGAGGCTACAGTGCCTGTGGTTCGAGCTTTCTTTAGAGAGCTTTGAGAACAGGGTGTCCTTTCCAGAGCTACCTGATTCATTGTTCTTGTCACTAACTGCCACTTCAAAAAAGATATATTCCAAGACTGAGGATGATTTATCCCATTTTCAGAGTATAGGCTGGACAGGTTCCAGCACTACTGCAAGCCCGGAGATGTATTCTGACATAATCTGAGTATGAAATGCAGAATCAGGAAAATATAGAGACAGTCTAGAGAGAGTACATAACTTATTTCATGAGGAAATTAAGAACTCAGTGCCATGGAAATCAATGGAACACAGAAAGCTTCCTATCTTAAGTACATACAGGTCTTAAAGAGAAAATAGATGGGACAAAATACTTGGCCAGTTATGATAGAGCGTGAAAAACAAGCTATAGGTCCTAAGGTTGTGACAGATAGAGTTACTACGCATGTCAGAGAAGGAAAACACATTCACACTGTGCTGTTTGCCAATCATCTAACTGTGAGAAATTTTAGTTACGAAAATTCAAATTATGTTCATTTTAGCTTTAGAAATCTTTTGGGTTCTAATAAACAAACAAGGTGCGGGAACCAATGTGGATATTCAGAGTTGCAAAGATGAGCTGAAATATCTGGCTCCAAACTAGGACAGCTTGAAACAATCTCTACAGAGGAATATGAGACAGAAAAATAGACTGACTTAGAATAGAAGGATTGCCAGGGTCATCCTGAAGATTTCCAAGTTAAAAACCAAGTATGCAATACTTGTTCTACTTCTTCATTTTGCTGCTATAACATTTTAAAAATAGTATAAACTTTATAGTAGTGCTTGTGACAACATTTACTCGAGTTATACATTTATTTGTACTGTTTGCATTTTAAGGATAAACACCAAGCCCAAGAACATCAGAACCACACTTGCAAATAGACCCATTGAAGATGATATAGGCTTTTTCCCACTTACGAACGTAAATTGTGAAATTTTACCGAGCTTAAGTGAGGAGTAATCTAAGTTGTCAATGTAAGAACTAAATTGTTCTGAAGTGATGAATCGTTTAGCCATTCCAGGTCACAGGAAGGGGCATATTAAAAAGTAGCGATGTGGTTTTCATTATAAAATCTAGTAGATTTTAAACTCCTTGCAGGTAGAGAACAAGTATCTTGCTACTGTTGTAGCCTCCCAAGCGCTTAATATGGAGTAAAGTTTGTAGTATTATAGACCGGTAATTCTTTCTCTCTTTCTGCCTTTAAATTGTTTCCCTTTTAAAATAAGGTTTCCTTTACTTCGGTGCCTGTTCAAAAATACCCATCCCTGCTCCCTGATGCATTTAGAGACTCGCTGATGACTGTGATCATTTTCACAATCCATCTCCCCACTTTCCTCCTCCTCCCAAACTCCTCACCCCTTCCTTCTCCTTCCATTTCATCTCTCCACTGGTGTCGTAGTAAACAGATGAGAGTTTTAGGGACTGTAAATCAGTCCTGAGACTCAGTCACCTGAATTACCCCAAGAGCTACCTGACCCATCTCTGGGCTGATGATGTTACTGCTATTCCCCGTGAGAGAACAGTAGAAGCTCACAGTGCCAGTTGTCATTAAACCAGCCAATTCATGGCTAGAATCCTGGTGCCCTAATAATCACCTATCACTGCATATTCTACACTAGAGAAGCAGGGTGGCTCAGTGGAAAGAGCCCGGGCTTGGGAGTCAGAGGTCATGGGTTCTAATCCCAGCTCCGCCACTTGTCAGCTGTGTGACTTTGGGCAAATCACTTAACTTCTCTGTGCCTCAGATACCTCATCTGTAAAATGGGCATTAAGACCGTGAGCCCCACGTGAGACAACCTGATCACCTTGTATCACCCCAGGTCTTAGAACAGTGCTTGGCACATACTGAGCACATAACAAATACCATCATTATTATTATTACACTTACAAGCAAGAAGATTTTGCCATCAGCTATTGTTTCTGAAAACAAAAGGCATATTCATTTATGTCTCTAGGTAGTATGTATTTAATCTCCCATATTTTTCTCTCCTTGGTCTCCCTTGTGCTTGCATCTCTTCGGCCCCCTTTCTATTATTCCCTTCCCCTTCTAGTCAGGAAAAAAAAAGGTATTTACTGGTGATTGAGCAAATTAGATAGTACTAGCCTATTTTTTTCCTAGTGATAATAATTTATTGAGCACACAATAGATGCAGTGTACCATACTAAATGCTCGGGAAAGTACCAACAGAGAAAGGGGGCATATTCTCTGCCCAGTAGGAGTTTACAGTCTAACAGGGGTGATACACAAAAAATATTTACAAATAGAGATTGTCTCCATTTGTTGCCAAATTGTACTTTCCAAGTGCTTGGTACAGTGCTCTGCACACAGAAAGCCCTCAATAAATACAATTGGATGAATGAATGAATGGATAAACACATATTCACGAATCCTGAGAATGGGAATGTTTAAATGCATGCATAAGTGCTGGAAATGGCTCTTTACAATTTAAAAAAATTCCTTTTACGGTATTCTGCTCTTACTATATGCCAAAGCAGTAGACACCCAGAGCTTACAGTCTAAGAGAATGACCCCATTTTTACTGAGCAGGAAACTGTGGTTCAGTCAAGTGACTCAACCAAGGCCGACAAAGTCAGTCAGTAGCAGAGCTAGGGTTAGAACACTGGTCTCCTAACTCCCAGTCATATGCTCTTTCCGCTATGCCCTTATTTATATTTGATTTAAAGATTATGATGATGATGGTGATATTGGTATTTAAGTACTTATTATGGGCCAAAGAACTGTACTAAGCACTGGGATAGGTATAAAATAATCTGGTCGGACACCATCTTTGTCCCACATGAGGCTCAGTCGAAGGGGGAGGGAGAACGGGTATGGAATCCCTATTTTATAGATGAGGAACCTGAGGAACAGAGAAGTTAAGTGATTTGTCTAAGGTCACGTAACAGGTCAGCGGCAGAGATGGGATTAGAACTCAGGCCCTCTGATCCCAGGCCCATGCTCTTTCCACCTGAAAATTATGGTCTAAGGAGCCCGTAAAGATATGCTGACAAATTTGCTCAGCATCATTTGAAAAAAGGATATCAATCAATAAATAAAAAATGATTAACAGGAATAGAATACTTCCTAACTAATGCAAACCATCCACTCATTGAACTTTTCGTTAGGAAAGGATTTTAGGAAACACGATACTCCAGGTAAATCGGACTGAAATTTATTTACGCTTCTATTGTTATGGGAGGGTTCAAGGCACATGTCTTCCTTCCCCTGCTCCAACATAAAAAAAGATGGTCCAAGAGGATGCCAGTTTCTGTCCTTAGGGTGAGATCTGGAGGGGGTCCCTGGTCCAGTATAATGATAATTCTCAGCCCTCTTTGCAGCGGCACCCACCCTCTGAAAAAACCAAGAATCAACTCTGTAAAATAGACATGGAGACACACCAGAATCTAGCATGAAAATCAGAGCTGAGGCAGCCGATAACCCCAGAGTTTGAGTGTATATAGGAATCACCAAAGCCTTTGTTTGGGAGGAGTAAAGTCAGTTAAGACTTTGTTCTTGAGAGGTGGCGCAGAATGAATACTCTTTTTCACTTCCAGTTGGTTAAGCCCATTGTGGGCAGGGATTCTCACTGTTTATTGTTGCATTGTTCTTTCCCAAGTGCTAAGTACAATGCTCTGCACACAGTAAGTGCTCAATAAATACGAGACCGAATGAATGAATGTTGACACTTGATTTTCAACTTCTCTTCCAAGGAGGTGTCTGGAATATTTTATCCTGGGGAGGTGAGCAAGCATTGAATGCTAAACCCAATAGATCACTTCCCTTATTTTGATTTTATTCTCATTAGTGTTTTCCAGAAGATTGGGATTGGCAGGCAAGTGCAGCTATGAGTCTGGGTGACCCACACCGGTTCTCACTGTGGACTCTCAGAACTGGACCTTTTGAGAACTCTAATTTCAAGAACTTGCGCTCTCTCTGCTGCCTTGACAAGCTAAGAGATGTGGAAAACACATCTGCTGAAACATGTTCAATTCTGGCCATTCCATTAGAATGTGGGAAAGCTCAGCTTTTCCTCAGTGTTGGGGGATTTCTGAATTTTTGCTATTCCCGCTAAAGTGGTATTGTGGGCCATAGGTTATCTATGCCTCGCTGCTGAGACGTCTCTGACACGTGAAGCTGACGTTTTCTTTTGCTCCCACATAAGATAGCTTTGGCAGAGGTCAACCTTGTAACCCACCGTATGAGGTCAGAAATGAAATGGGTTTAAGTGGTCTTGTTGACCTACTCCCCAGTGGGCACGTGCGCACATCACCGAATCTCGTGTGATTTGTCACGGCTCTGAACGATCAGCTCTCCTTTCTTGAGAAATAGGAGGCAGGTCACAGGTAAGAACCTAAAGGAGGGTAATTCTGGTGGTATTTTGGAAAGGGGCCTTTAGAGTAGTTGCGAGTATTATTTCCTTCAGTCCCCAGTCTCCCAAAATGCCACCCCAAAACTCACAAGCAAAAAATCCCGCCCACAGTTTCATCAGTCACCAAGAGCAAATTCCTGGAAAATGGCCTTCCTTTGCCCCCAAATTCTTTCCACGGTGAACTGTAGCAACCGATTTCCTAGGCCTTGCACTACCACGCTATCCGGAAGAGTCTAGAGAACTTAATTTAAAAACAGTATCCTTCCTTCCTTCCCTCCCCGTCCTCTCACTTTCTCTCCCACACTCTGCTGGCCGGGTTACTGGAAATCCAGAGGACATTTTCAGTTGCCAATCACACTGTTCTGCCCAGTCTGTTTAAAGTTCAGTGCTCTTTGAAAACCATTTGGGGTTTTTTTAAATACATTTTTAAGGAAATGCTCAAAAAAGAGAATGCTTAGCATAATGAGCCGTGTGTATCTTTGGCATGTGATAACAGTTGCATGCTAATGGCTATGTTTAAAATTCCTCTTTCTTATCTTGTTTCCTGATTGATGGGAATTTGAACCAACCTCTAGACTTCCAGACCTCACTCCCTGGCTGTCATTTTCATCGGCAGAATGAATCACTCGATACAGAAAACATTAGACAACACTTCTGCTTCCTAGTTAAATCCCATTACTCTGGATAATCTAACCGGACATGGGTTCTTTGGAGTTGCGTCTGTATTGTTTCTTATCAAAGTAGCCGAGGGTCCTGCCGCCCAGGGTGGCCTTCGTTCTTTTTAAGACCCACCGGGACATTTTTGTCGATAAATTACGGCATATGACAAAGGGAGTATATGTGGCTTTATTTTTCCATTTTTTTTCTTCTTAACTAAGTCTTCCTGGATGAAAAACAAAAATAAATAGCACGTCTCCATGTTACCTCAGAGGATCACATAAAAAAAATCAAATAATTTCCTACGGCTCGGCTGTTTTGCTGTGTGTGTTTTTTTTTTTGTTATTCCTTTTTTTTTTTAATTCTGAAAAGAAATAACAGGCTGTAGGCATTGCCGGTGGCTCTGCGAGTCCTGCTTCTTGTGTGGTCTGTGCAGACTTTATGATTTATTCAGCTAATGGGAAAGGAGCATGACCCCCAGTGGCCACAGAAAGAGAGCTGCATGTGGGTTTAATGCTTTCACCACAAAAATGTCTGCTATGACTAAGCCGTGTGGCTGAAGTCACTGTCTGAATGGTGCTAAAAAGGAACTTAGGCATTAAGTGTGCACTATTTACTATAGATTGGCCCTTGGGAGTGAGCCAAGGGTTTCTTACTCAGTTTCAAAGAATAGCATGGAAGCTGCTAGGAAAATTAGAGCCGTGCAATTTATTTTTACCGGTCTCCCCAGTGAGTTACCCAGCAAAGGATTTGCCGCATAATGCTTTTTTTCATCTATTACTAAAAAACCATTTCCAATGCTCCAGTTTATCAGTTTAATAGGGTCTACTGTTGATATTTTCCCATTTTATCCCCTTCACTCAGTCATATAGTACTACGTTGTTGTTTTGGAACATCCGTTTGAAGATACAGAAAACTAGAGGGGGAAAGTGATGCGGTGATTTTCTTTTTCATTGCTCAATATTCTTGCTAATGTGCTGCCTTTGATCCAAAGGGTGGCTCTGCTCCTGAGCCAATCTCTCTGGCCTCACGACCACACTGCATAATCAGTGAGCTTTACTTCGTCAGTTGTTTGGGTGGGAGGGGCAGGACGGCCTGTTTATGTTTAGGAAGAGACATGGTTTCCGGCCAATCCAATGTCAGTACCTCCAGTTCTCAGTGTTGCGTCCAGTTGCACAGCTTCTTGCCAGGTTGCAGCAGCCACTGGGAGCCAGAACCGCCTTGATCGTGGGGAAAAGGAGCTTCCCGGAATAGAGAGGTTTAAGGTGATCAGGACCGGAGTTGGGGTACGCAAGGGCAGTGGGGGCTCCCCACTTTGCCCTCCCGGGACTATACGGTGTGGGGGGCGGCGGAGGGTGCTCATTCGCTAAGATCTGGACTGTGCAATGTCACCACTTGGAGACGTGATGGTCCGGGCCCTCCCCTGGCTCCGGCTCCAGCAGCTCTGTCTCCCAAAGCCCTCTGGAGCGAAGCGTTCCCTGAATAATGCTTTGCATTTTGAAATCCAAACCACAAGGGTCAGAGTCAGAAACGCTGGATGTCACAATTCGTTCGGAAAAACACCGGCTTTTTCACATGAATCTTTGGCTGATTCTGAGTGCAGCACACCCAGCTCTAGATAGAAAAATGTGGAGAGCATCCACCTGTTTCTCAAGTCATAATGCAACCTTCCTCGTTAGCAAATTAACAATAGGGACACTTGCTCCTAGCCCTTTTTTATTGTAAAGCAGTGAGAAAAGCATTAGTTTGAGATCGTTTCCCCGATTTACTTCCATAAGCTTCTTTTTGATTGACTCGGGAGGCCACACAATTGAAATGTCAGCTGTTGCCAAGGGTCCCGATAGCTCGGCCTCAACTGAGGCCGGAAACTCCTCGGGCTGTCGTGAGGAGCAGGGGATAGGGTGGAGGGCTAAATGGGCCGGCAATCCCATCTGCCATTCAGACAGGGAGGCTAACTTTGGGGACCTGGGATGGGCTCCTAAGCGGTTGGGAGGGTACAATACAATCGAGTTGGTAGGCATGACTCCTGCCCACGAGGAGCTGCCGGTCTAGTCGGGGAGACAGACACTAAAATAAATTTCAGATAGGGAAAACGGAAGAGAAAAAGGATAATAATAATAATAATGTTGGTATTTGTTAAGCGCTTACTAGGATATGTACATAAATGCTGTGGGGATGAGGATGAGATGAATATCAAGTGTTTAAGGGGTACAGATCCAAGTGAATAGACGATGCAGAGAGTAAATGAGGACTTTAGTTGGGGAAGGCCCCTTGGAGGAAACGGGATTTTAGAAGGGTTTTGAAGGTGGGGAGAGTGGGGGTCTGTCGAATATGAAGGGGGAAGGAGCTCCAGGCCAAAGTGATTATGAGGGTGGGGGGGGGGGGTCAGCGGTGAGACGGATGAGGCTGAGGTACAAGTGAGTAGTCTGGTGTTACAGGAGTGAAGTATGTGGGCTGGGCAGTAGTAGGAGATCAGCGAGGTAAGGCAAGAGGGGGAGAGCTGATTGAGGGCCTTAACGCCAGCCTTGGAATACTGAGTCAAAAAAGGAGTGTTCTATAGGAAGAATGATGCCTGCCCCTCTGCAGACCCAGCCTTATTAATAATAATGATAATAATCGTGGTATTTGTTAAACGCTTACTATGTGCAAGGGACTGTACTAAATGCTGGGATGGATACAAGCAAATCGGTTCTGTTCCACATGGGGCTCGCAGTCTTAATCCCCATTTTACAGATGAGGTAACTGAGGCACAGAGAAATGAAATGACTTGCCTGAGGTCACACACACAGCAGATAAGTAGTAGTTGGGCTGTCTGAACATCCTGGATTCTTGAAAAACTTCTCAAACTATTAGATCCTTTGGCAAAGTTCTGAACATCTCCATGTTTTGCCCAACGCATCACTCTCTGCCACCCCTGCGCACCATAGGCCTGAACAGTATAACACACGTTATAACTGAGAGAGCATGGGAAGTCAAAACTGAGGACTGGTTCTGGCTATTCTTTGGACCTATCAGGCCTCAAACAAATCACTTAACCGGGCTGAGCTTCAGTTTTTCAACTTGTACAACAGAAAGCAGGTCTGCTTCTTTTGGATATCCTGAGAGAGAGCGCATGGGAGGAAATGAAGATCTTGAGAGGCAAAACTGAAGTTGTCTTTTCTTTCTTGGGGTACCTGAAGCGGTGGAAAACAATCCTTGCCCCTCGTGATTAGATTTAGAAAAAAATGAATGGACCAAACTATCCTCACCAAGTCTTCCCCGACCTGCTGTTGTAGAAATGGCCTTCAATCAACCAATTAATGGTATTTATTGAGCACTTACTGAGTGCAGAGAGTGTACTAAGTGCTTGGGAGAGTACAAAATAACAGAGTTGGTAGCGATGTTCCCTGCCCTCAAGTCTAGAGGAGGAGTTTACGGTCCAGAGGCCTTGCTTCTTCGGTCTGTTGAACTGGGCAGTGATGAAGTTTCCCATCGGGCCTGAGAAATTGGCCTCGGACCTGGGACTTGAGTCCTGAGAATCTGCAGAGAAGACTTGATTACAGCATTAGTGGGCTGCAAAGCACCCTTCACAGTGTCTGGGCCCCGCTGGTCTTGTTCCTGTTGGAGCTGGGAGTGCAGCTAGCGAGCACGGCAG
This sequence comes from Ornithorhynchus anatinus, assembly GCF_004115215.2. Lineage (NCBI taxonomy): Eukaryota > Metazoa > Chordata > Mammalia > Monotremata > Ornithorhynchidae > Ornithorhynchus > Ornithorhynchus anatinus. Next base: position 25,821,434 of record NC_041739.1, read on the forward strand.
ACAAGGGTGCATCATGCTGCGAAGGGCACATGTGATCTCTGCCCATATTAATTTGCTACAGGCAGAACCGGTACCAGAACCCAGGTAATCAGTGGCAGGTCTCCAGGTCAACCAGTCTAGTTTGGAGAAAATTGTTTCTTGCTCAGTGTAGGAGGCCCTGGTGCTTCACCGCCATGTGGATGCCCCTCTCAGGGTCGCACCTGGAGAGTTTCCAGTCAGTACTCTACCAGTCTCGGCTAAGGGAGGGAGAGTCAAGCAGAGGCCTACCTATTTCATTCCTGGGTTGACCAGTGGCTAGCCAGAGGAAGGCAATCTGCTACAAGTCAAAAGTCACCCGTGCTGGGCAGCAGCGGCACGGGAGAGAGTCGAGGGCAGAGACTCAAGTTTACTGTGGGGAAGGAGACCAAGAAAACTCTAAGGATAGACTACCGCAACGATTGCAGATGGCGAGCGGGGCCTTCTGGGGGAGATGTATCCGTGGTGTCGCTATGCGTCGGAAACGACCCGATGGCATAAGATGAGATGAGACCAGTGGATGATCTTTCGGGAATTTGGGCAGTCAGATGAGACTGGCTTTTTCATGAGACCTCTTGGTTAGTGCCAGGTCAGGTCAGCCTCTTGAAATCCCAGCACTGCATGCCGCGTTAACCGATCGGCCATCCCTAACACTCATGGCCTTATTTATACCTAACCTCAACACTTGCCTATATGTGTCTATTCAACTGTATGTTTGATTATTTATGCTGAGTACGCCTTTAGAAATTTGTCTCCCTCATGAGAGTAGGCAGAGAGCATACTGTTTCTTTATTCTGTGCTCCCCAGCCCCTCCTACAACACTCTTACAACCAGCGGGCACTGCCACTTGCCTGCTGTGTGACCTTGGGCAAATCTCTTGACTTCTCTGCCTCAGTTTCCTAGCTATAAAATGGGGTTTTGATACCTTTTCACCCTCCTCCTTAAACTGTGCACCCCTTGAGGGACAAGCATTGCATCCAGATTGACTATCTGTAAACTTGTTGTGGACAGGGAACATGTCTACCAACTCTATTGTATCGTGCTCTCCCAAGCACTCAGAGTGGTGCTCTGCACACGGTGAGTGCTCGGTAAATGCCGCCATTATCATTATTATTATTGCTACTAGCATAGCTTGCCCCTCCTTCCTAAAACCCCAGTTCTATCAACAAGCCTTCCCTGATTAATTCTCTACCCCTCAAGCCACATCAGCCCATCAGCCATCTCTAGCACTTTACATATTTATTTATTTCTATCCTCTGGCACCTACGTATATTTGTATGATTGACTTAGAATCCGTTTCCTCTAAATACCTGATTCGTCAATATTTTTTGTGTCTCCTCCACTACCATGTAAGCACCTTGTAGAGCGGGACAGTCTCACTGCTTTTGTTATACTTTCCCAAGCACTTAGGCTAATACACTGCACCCAGTGGGTGCTCGATAAATACTACTACTACTAAGAGGGTTGGACATTTAAAGGGAAGCTTTATTTACATTCGTTCCCCCAGTCCAGCTCAAAAATGCAGGGCAGCTATGTGCTGTTGTGAAGAACACAACTGACCGATATCTGCTTTTCAGCCTTTTAGCGATGGATTGCCGGAGTTGCGTGTTTTCAGACCTGAGAACCAGGGAGAGATGGGGAATGGGGACGGCATGACAAAGGGATCTTTGACTCTGTTGTGGGTTTTCCCCTTTCGGATGGTCCCCGTCCCTTAACCACCCTAAATGTAGAAAACGGGTGTGTGGTGTGGCCCACAGATGGAGCAGCAGCAGCAGCAGCAGCCCTGAGTTTACATCTGTGCATTTCTGGCACACAGGTGTTTCAGCTTTATCCAGCCAGGACCCCCCCCCCCCCCTTTACTTTTCCTAGGGAGGGAGGGCTGGGGACATGGGAACACCCACGATTGTTTCTCAGAATAGGAGTGAGGCGGGGGCTGGGGGAAGGTTTGGTAGCCCACCCACTGCTTACGGATTTGGTTGTCTTTACGGCTGGTCAGCCTTGTTCCGTAAGGTGTAAATCAGAGGGCAGATGTATGATCTGGGAAGTTTTCCAGATGCGCATTTCACAAAGGCCCATATGTTCTCATCATGTGGAAATAACATGCAGAGGGAAGGTAGATCACCCCAGAAGTAGGCAGGGCAGCAGACGGGAGCCGGGCCAAGTCGTCTTGCTGGAGTCTCTCCCACTTAGCGGAGGGAGGTGCTGCGAAAACCCCAGGCTGAGGGGTTAACAGCTCTGGAGGGGATGTAGCGCCAAGATGTGTCAGTAGTCACCCAGGCCCCAGGCCCGCCAGCTACAACCCGTCAGATGGGGCAGTGGCATGGGCAACACTGAGGCTGTTGTGAAGAAGACGACAGAAGGGAAGGAAAGAAGGGACGTGGCCTAGCGAATAAAACACTCGTCTGCTGCGGGACCTTGGGCAAGTCACTTAACTTCTCTTTGCCTCAGTTACCGCAGCAGCAAAATGGGGATTAAGACTGTGAGTCCCACGTGGGACAGCGACTGTGTCCTTCCTGATTAGCTTGTTTCTACCCCAGCACTTAGCAGAGCGCCTGGCACCTAATAAGTGCGTAACATTAAAAAAAAAAAAGCTGGCAGGAGGGACAGCTTCTAGTCCCACATCCCACCGATTGGCACGGACACCAATTCATGACAAAGTTTGTCACTATGCTTGAGGGTGGTCTTAGTGGGCTCCTGACTCTGATTTTATCTTGACTCAGCTATGCCCCTCTTGCCCCGGCTCCTCCATCAGCCCTTGGCAGAAACGCTGGCCCCGCATCTTTCCAACCCTTTTCCAAGTCTTTCTGAGCCAGTGTCATGAGGCAGATTCTTCCAGAGTCTTCTCTGAGAGCAGTTGAGGTGTATTGAGGGAATGGCATTAACTCTTAGAGCTAATCAATTCATCATAGCAGGTATTAAGCACTTAGGATATGCAAACTACTAAGAAATGCACAGTCAACACAGTTACTAATTGACTCCATTCTCCTCCTCAACAAGCTCACAGTCTAAATAGGGAAGGACAGGCAGAGAAAAATCAGTAAGAATCGCAAGATAACGGTCTAAATTGGGCAATTGGAGGGTAAACAAGAGAAGAAAAAAATGTAACAGTTCATTACTGCTCGGGCCTTTTCTTCTCGCTGCTCCAGGCAGGGTCGCCTGAAGACAGACTAACAAAAACTGCCCAACTTTATCAACGTTGTGCAGGGACATCTTTCCCATCAGCTGCTCCTGAATTTTTGAGGGGGAGAAGGGGAGGACAGAGCTTGGTCGCCTCTTGACCCTAGGGAAGGTGGAGGTGACTCCCTTGTGGCCTTGGGGGGGCTCTGGGGAGGGGAAACTCTCTGCCCCAGGCTTTTTTCTTTTTTAAATAATAATAATAATTATACTGGTATTTGTTAAGGGCTTACTATGTGCCAAGCACTGTTTTAAGCACTAGGGGTGATACGAGGTAATCAGGTTGTCCCACGTGGGGCTCCCAGTCGTAATCCCCATTTCACAGATGAGATCACTGAGGCGCAGAGAAGTTAACTGACTTGCCCAAAGTCACACAGCAGACAGGTGTTCTTGTCTGTCCGTCTCCCCCGATTAGACTGTAAGCCCGTCAAAGGGCGGGGACTGTCTCTGTTACCGATTTGTACATTCCAAGCGCTTAGTACAGTGCTCTGCACCTAGTAAGCGCTCAATAAATACTATTGAATGAATGAATGACGTGGCGGCGCCGGGATTAGAACCAATGACCTCTGACTCCCAAGCCCATGCTCTTTCCACTGAGCCACGCTGCTTACCCCGATATAGGTATCGGTTACGCGATTACTATGTGCCAGACACCGTCTTCTGCTCTTGGGTAGATCAGTCGACCAACAGTATTTATTGAGCACTTACTATGTGCAGAGAACTGTACTGAACACGTGGGAAAGTACAGTACAATAGAATTAGTGGAATTAGCGCTGGTAACAAGCTTGTTTTAGGGAAACATCAGCTCCAACAATGAACGCTGAGGCATCTTCAGAATCTGAACTCCAGGGAAAGGCCAAATACACTGGGAGAATCCGACTCCATGTGGATGTTGGCCGCCAGCTCTGCTTGATACAGAACAGGAAAACTGAGGTGGCGTGGGCCTTTTGTGGCCCCCCGAGCAGCATGGCCTATCAGCTCTGGACCCTTCTGGCTCACAGGACTGCTCTGAGCCCGAACCGGTTTCCATCTTCTGGAGCCCAGTGCTTCCCAAAAGGGGGCCAGCCCCAGCCCCAGGGACCTTTGGGAGTCCCTCCCCGATTCCTCTGTCCCAGCACCATGACATGGCAGCAGCGGGGACGCTGTGACCCTTGCTTTGGGAAGCAGGTCTCCACAGACGAGGATGGTTGGACAAGAGGCCTTCCTACAGGCTCAGGGCTGCACTGTTCCCGGGCCAACCGAGGGAGTCTGCAGGGACGGGGCAGAGCAGGGGGGTGGAGCTCCCTTGACGTGATGTCACCTTGACCTTGCGGACAGTTCCAGCCTGTCCCTGCCTGATGGGGCTGGCTGTCCCTAGCTGAGGTGGGACGGCAACAGTCTCGCAAGATAAGAATAATAATGTTGGTATTTCTTAAGCGCTTACTATGTGCAGAGTACTGTTCTAAGCGCTGGGGTAGACCCAGGGGAATCAGGTTGTCCCACGTGGGGCTCACAGTCTTAATCCCCATTTTACAGATGAGGTAACTGAGGCACAGAGAAGTGAAGTGACTCGCCCACAGTCACACAGCTGACAAGTGGCAGAGCCGAGATTCGAACCCATGACCTCTGACTCCAAAGCCCGTGCTCTTTCCACTGAGCCACGCTGCTTCTCTTAGGTGTGCATGTTCTCTCTGTAACAGAACTATTGACTTCTGCACCTGAACTTGGATTCTGTGGACTTGGATGGTGGGGATTTGGTCCCAGAGCAGACCAAATCTTCAAAAACCTCCCAGGGGGTCCTCCTATCTCCTCCAAGCCTGGGATTTGCACTCTTGTTTTTGAGCACGTACTGGGGATTTATCAACATCCTCCCTGATGAGGTGCCAGAACACTGTACTATACATTCCCAGAGGAAAAAAAAAAAACTGCACGTTGATTCCCCTTTACATAGTGCATGGTCTGCAAGATGAAATACTAAATACTCATTTTTTCAAGTTGCAAACCTGGACTCTCCACTGTTTTCGGTAGCGTGTGGAAAAGAAAAGTTAGGATGCCAGAGTGTGGAAATAGAAAAATAGCTTTCCTCCCTGAAATTAGATTAGCTTGGCATACACCCAGTCCTTTCAGCGCACAAAGTAAAACACCATTCCTCAGAGAGGTTCGGACCCAGGTAAATCTCAATCCCCGAATGTTCTGGACAATTAGGTGTTCTCTACTGCCGTGGAAATAGCAGCCAGACCAAATTTAAACATTCCTGCAGTTCTCTGGATGCTGAGTCCCACTCTCATCACAGGGGTCACAGGCCCAACTCTTCCAAACCAGGACACCTGGCTCAAGGGGATGGAAAAACATGCTTTTGGAATTTGGGCTCTGCAGACCTGGAGAGTTGCATTTTCTGGATATGTGGGAGCCAGAGGCTGGAGAAATAATGAAGAAGTTTGGGGATGGGCCAAAATTGTACCATGAATTCATAAATCAGGAGCTGGAGCAGCTGCTTCGGTATCTTGCTGTTCTGAAGACTGGGATAGTGGGAAGTGGGCTGGAAAGCAGGGAAAAGCCCAGGATAGGACAGACTCATTAGTGTATGGGGATTTTATCTTTTTATGCAAACAATGTGACAAAGCCTGTCAGTCTCGCACTGGTCTTTTCAACCACACTAGTCCGTATCTTGCTGTCAGCAGCATAACCTTTGCCAATGAAAGACATATATAGATAGAGATAGAAAACTAGCCGAGTCAGTTACCTCTCCCCAGCAGACAGGCAGAGTACTGTGGTGTGCAAGGAAGGAGTGGAGCTCCAGAAGGAGTGCAGAGGGATTCGAGGCATTTCAGAGGTCCTTCACTTGGGGCAGGGTTGGGGGTGGGCTAATGGAAGATCTTATCGATCAGTCGGTGGTATGTATTCATTGAGCATTTACTGTGCGTAGAGCACTCTGCTGAGCTCTTGGGAGGGTACAGTACACTAGAGTTGGTAGGCGGGATCCCCGTCCGCAAGAAGTTTGTAGTCTAGAGGGGGAGACAGACATTAAAAGATGCTATAGACAAGGGAAATGGCAGAGTTTAAGAGTAAGTACTGGGGGGTAGGACGGATATTGAAGTCCTTAAGGGGTGAAGACACAAGTGCATAGGGGATGCAGAGGGGAGGGCAAATAGGGTGGGAAAATGAGGGGCCAGTCAGGGAAGTCCTCTTGGAGGAGATTCCCGATGTAAAAAGCCACTGCTGGTTTCCCCCTCTCCGCCACCCCGTCTCTGGGAAATTCAGGCTGGCCTGAGGACTATGAAGCAAATTCCTACTTCAACCCTGTTAATTCATACAAATGGGAAATTTCAGGGGAAGAAATTTCAGAAAACGTGGCCTCGTCTTCAAACTTTTCACTCCACTGAGATCGCTCTCTCCAAGGTCTTCGGTGACGTCCTTCCTAACAAGGCTAATGGAATCGCTCCATCCTAATCCTCTTCGACCACTCTGTGTTTCTTCCCGATCCTGTCCTTGCCTACCAAGACCGCAAAGCCCTCATGTTCTGAAATACAGTTTATTAAAGCAGTGACTCATGGAAATGTCATGTGTGGGCTCACAACACCCTGGGCCATGATCAAATTGAAGGTTACCATGTTCTCCATGTCCTCCCTGCTTGCCAGCCATGCTCAAAACCAGCAAAGTAGGATCCAAACAGATGGCCCTACACAAAAATGAGGGTTCTTTTCAACATTTCTCTTGGGCCCAAACCATAAAAAGGTTGGAATCCCGTTCCACTGGGAGACAGAGAGGACAGGCACGCAGCATGTAAAATGGGGCTGCTTTTTCTCCTTCGGGAAAAATCTCACCAGACAATTTAGAAAAAAAAAATTCATCCAGTTCCATGAAGGAAAAATAGTTTTGCCCAGAAAAACAAACTGTACCTCCTGGCACCGAATCAGAGGCAGGCCTTAGGCATGAATAATTGTGTGCTTTCCGTCTGGTAGCCAAATCGAGCACACCGTGACACAGCAGACACTTTATCCTAACCTGGAGAACGAACCAAGGAGCCCAAAGTTTACATGGCTACGGAGAAGCAGGAGAGAAGACACAGTGAAGTAGTGGGGTAGTCACCATTAGGGAGATCTCTCAGGTTCAGAAGAGCCTGTGATTGCATGGTAGGGGGAACTCAAGTTTTATCTTTTGCAACAAGTTTTATCTTACACATTCTGACAGCTGCATGTTTACTAACTTCATTTGTTCAGACAACTGTGGAGGGTCATACAAATGATGATTATGGTAGTGTCTCAGTACTGTTTGAAGGTGGAATTCTTTAAGCCTTGGGAATCAATTACTGCTTCACTGGGTTAATTTAGAGGCCAGAAATAGTCTGATCAACTTCCAAAAGTGCCTATCTTACAACCAGGGAGAAGCCTGGGCAAATTCTGACAGGAAATGGCAAGACGGGATCACGGGAAGCAAGGTTCTCTACAAAGAGAAGCGGTGTGGCCTAGTGGAAATAGCACGGGTCTGGAAGTCAAAGGACCTGGATTCTAATCCCAGCTGTGCAACCTTGGGCAAGTCACTTAACTTCTCGGTGCCTCAGTTACTTCACCTATAAAATGAGGATTAAATCCTCCTCCTCTTCCTTCTTAGGCTATGAGCCCCATGTGGGACAGGGACTGTGCCCAAACTGAATAACTGGTGTCCTCCCCAGTGCTTAGTGAACAGTGTATAGTCCACAGTAAGCACTTAACTAATGTAATAGCAATGATAATGTTAATAAAATCAGGTGAATCCATGGGACTGAATGACTGAGGAGCCTGCAAATTATTTTTTAATATATAGTATCTTCAGGAATAAAGGTCAGTGGTGGAGAGGTTAAATATTCTTAAACATAGATCAAATACTTAGATGCTTTCCATCCCTCCTACTAATGATAATGGTATTTATCAAATGCTTATTATGTGCTGTGCTAATTGCTAGGGTAGATGGAATTCAATCAGATCAGGCACAGTTCCTGTCCCATGTAGGCTCACACTCTAAGGGGGCATGAGAATGGGCTTTTTTTTGGTCCATTTTTACAGACGAGGAACTGAGGAACAGAGAAATTAAGTGATTTACCCAAGGTCACACAGCAGGCAAGTGGCAGAACCAGGATAGAATAGCAAGATAAATGCTCCCTGCCCTCAAGGAATTCACAATTTAATGGTGGGAGAAAGAGACAAAAATTGCTCAAAGTTGGTGAAGAACCTGCTTGGCTGTTCTTTGTGGAATCCACAGTACAGCCTGCTTTTCTTTTTGCTATCCACCACGTTTTTAACCCAAATCATGACTGGTCTGCATGAACTTTCTACAGAGTAATGGAAAATGACCCAAGTTCAGGTTCCTTCAATGAAGCCTACCTGGCCTCGGTTCCCTCCAGCTCAGCCTCACAGGTCACCAGAGGCCCTCTCTGGTTAGGATGATGTAACCAGATAGCTAATCTGCATTTAAGGAAGGAAATGACTTCTCCAATCACCCAGAAACGGGTTTAAGTGGCAAAGCTGGTCCTTGGGGACTTCTTTACCTAGAGAACTCTGGGTTCTACTGTCTTGGAAATCCAACAGAGCCTGTGTGCAATGAAAGGTCAATTATTCACCTTCAAGGCATTCCTTCACCTAAGGACAAAAATATTGTAGCAGCTCAGCCCTAATAGCAATTTTAGTACATGTGAACTGTTCAAAGCACTGGGGTAGATATAGGATAATCAGCTCGGACATGGCCCCTGTCCCCCATGGGGATCACAGCTTTGGTAACGTATAGGATCCCTCAATTTGACCGGCGTGGTCAAAAGAAGATGGGAATGAATCCACAGTTGCATCGATGGAGGAGGATTTCCCGCTGCGACTCACTCTTGCTAAATCCATTTTGAAAACATTTTGAAGCCGTGTGGCCTAGGGGATAGAGCACGGGCCTGGGAGTCAGGAGGACCTGGGTTCTAATCCCGGCTCTGTCACTTGTCTGCTGTGTGGCCATGGGCAAGTCATTTCACTTTTCGGTGCCTCAGTTACCTCATCTGTAAAGTGGGGATTAAGACTGTGAGCCCCAAGTGGGACAGGGACTGTGTCTAACTGGACTAACTTGTATCTACCCCAGCACTTAAGAGACTGCCTGGCCCCTAGTAAGGACTTAACAAATATCATTTTTAAAGAAAACCCAAAAACCAAACAACCTATTCTTCCACTTGGTTCCTTCGCTTGGGTCAAGGCTACTTCATCTGGGCTCCCAACCTTGCCTTAACTCATGGCTGAGTCAGATGCCAGGAAAGGAAAGATGAAAAGCATTGCTTAGGAAATACAGGAGGGAAATGTTTTGAGTCTCCCCAGGTGACAAAGAAAAACCATTAAAAGGAAATAGAACAATGGCTGCTGAGAAATTCAAAATGTCATTTCATTCTTTTGCTCTAAATGGAGACGGTTAAACTGGAAAGCCAGTGCTAGCAAGCGGGGAGGAAAGAAAGAGGCATCTTCAACGTGTGCCTTTGAACAGAAGAACTAGAGAGGACAGTGAGCCAATCGTAAGGATTAAGGCAAATGGGTGAGAGTAAATTGTTTTAATTAGATTTCTGAATTTTAATCCCAAAGAAAGCTCACTAAAGAAATATTATTGCAATAAATTGCCTAGAAGACTTTTCTGCATCAAGAATAATCCTAGCAAGAAGATATCCATCTCTAAACACCCAGAATACAACAAGGGGTCTTAAGGCATCAGCCATTTATTGCTATTTAATGTTTATAAAGTGACCAGAGTGTTCAAGGTACTGCGCTGAACTTTTAAAGATCCAAGTCTTCCCTCAGAAGATAAAGATAAAACATTGGACAGCAGTTGAAGTCGATAAGCACGGTCAAGAAGGGGCCCCCCCACAAGAGGCTGGGGGGCAGAGAGGAGAGAGAGCGAAGGCGCTGTGGCTCATTTGGATCCCTTTTTGCCTTGGCCTGGGTGGATGGAGGCCCCTTGGTCCGATGAAGATTTACCAGTAAAGAAAGTTTTCTCCTACTCCAAATGGCCCCCCATGGGGTCTTGGATACCAGGTCTAAATTACGATGTATTGGAGATCTGTGTATGTGGCTGTCTTTTGGGTGGAAGACAGTGCTGCGGATGGAGTGATTTCATCCTTGGGCATGTCTGTGGCTTGAAAAATGCCCTCTGCTACACTGCAGATATGCAAATCAATCCATCAGTGGTATTCATGTAACATTTGCTGTGGGCAGAGCACTGTATTAAGTGATTGGGGGAGGGCAACCCAATAGAGTAGGTACAAACCCTAACCACAAGGAATTTACAGTCTAGAAGGGGAGACAGACATTAAAATAAATTACAGATATGGGAAACCAGCAGAATATAAAGATATATATATAAGGATATTCACATAAATGCTGGGGCTGGGGTGAGTATCAAAGTGCTTAAGGGATAGAGTGCTCTGCACATAGTAAGCGCTCAATAAATACTATTGAATGAATGAATACAGACCCAAGTGAATAGGCAACTCAGAGGGAGAATGAACCCAGTGGGGAAATGCAGGGTTAGCCAGCGAAGGTCACTGGAAGAGATATCATTTTAGTAGGGTTCTGAAGTCAGAGAGAGTGGTGGTCTGTCGGATGTGAAAGGGAAGGAAGCTCCAGGCCAGAGGGAGGATGTGGACAAGGGGTTGGCGGCGAAACGGACCAAATGTAATTTCAGAAGAACCTCAAAGATAGGGAGGGGTTTACTTTGTCCAGTACCAAGGAAGAGGTGGTTACATGTGGGGACAAAGACGAGAGTAAGAGGTGGGTAGTGGGAAAGATGAGTTCGAAGCACAGCGAGCGGATTAGCTTGAGAAGAACATCAATTCCAGCTCCCTCCCAACAACCAAAAGACCGGCCTTCCAAGGTGCTTAGTTTAAAGCCAGGGTTTGATTTGGTTTTGCATAAATGGTGATGGCCTGGGATGAAAGATATTGAAAGGTGGGAGAGGGATAGCAGGTATTGCAATTCCTGAAGAGGAAACCTCTGGGGAATCTTCCGAGGAGCAGACACTGCTGTGCTCTCACCCTCAGAGACCTCTGTGGCATGTGGGGGCTGAATGGCTAGTAGTACTACTACTACTACTAATAATGATAGTAGTATTTATTTCGCATTTACTATGTGCCAGGCACTGTACTAGGCCCTGGGGTGGATACAAGCAAATCGAGTTGGACACAGTCCCTGCCCCACGTGGAGCTCACAGTCTCAATCTCCATTTTACAGCTGAGGTAACTGAGGCCCAGAGAAGTGAAGTGACTTGCTCAAGATCACACAGCAGACAGTGGCGGAGCCGGGATTAGAACTCATGACCTTCTGACTCTCAGAACCATGCTCTATCCACTATGCCATGCTGCTTCTGTACTAGGCATGGGTCGTGGCCAGCCATCGAGGCATTTCAGAGGGAGCATTGTCCCAGCCAATGGAGCAGCTCAGATCTCACCTTGGGATCTGAGGGCTGCAGCACTGAATGAGATAACATCTCCCAGCACTGGAAATATTTGGGTCCACGATAGGAAGGAGCTTCTGCTTCTCACTCAATCGATGATCAATTAATGATATTTATTGAGAGCTTACTATAGACTATGTGCTTGGGAGAGTGAAATACAGCAGATTTGGTAGGCACGTTACTTGGCCACGAGGGGCTTACAATCTAGAGGGGGAGACAGACATTTAAATAAATTACCGATCTGTACATAAATGTTGTGGGGCAGGAGGTGGGGTTAATATCAAGCGTTCAAAGGGCATAGATCCAACCGCAAAGGCAATCCAGAAGAAAGAGGACGTCGGGGAAAAAGAAGGCCTAATTGGGGAAGGCCTCTTGGCAGAGATGTGACCTTAATAACACATTGAAGATGGGAGGAGTGGTGGGCTGGTATATACGGTGCAGGAGGGAGTTTCTGGCCAGAAAGAGGACATGGGAAAAGGGTTGGTGGCAAGGTAGATGAGATCGAGGCCAGCTTGCTCATTGGGCATTAGAGGAGAAAAGTTTGCGGGCTGGGCTGCAATATGAAATCAGTGAGGAAAGGTGTGTGGGGGGGTGGATGCTAAGGGAGTACAATACAAAAGAGTTAGCAGACACGTTACCCGCCCACAGTGAGCTTTAAAGCCGACGGTCAGGAGTTTCTGTTCGATGCAGAGGCGAATGGGAAAACACTGGAAGTTTTTGAGGAGTAGGGATATGTAGACCGAACTTTTTCTTTTTAAGAAAAAGGATCTGGAGAGCAGAGCCAAGTATGGAATGGGGTGGGAGGAACAGAAAGATCAGCGAGGAGGCAGATGCGATAGTCGAGACGGGATAAGATAAGCGTTTGAATCAGCGTAGTAGCAGATAGTGGTATTGTCTACAATGCTGGGAGAGATGGAGGAGGACAGGGTTGGGTGGGAAGATGAGGAGCTGTATTTTGGACATATTTGAGGTGCTGGTGGGTCCCCTTCTCCCTCAGTCCCTCCTTCCTCCAATCTCCTCCCTTTCTCTCACTTTTCTTCCCATCCGCTGCAGTGTGCTCCATCCAGTGTAGACAGCACTGGGATAAAAGATACACAGAGGGAACACTGGTTGGGACCTTTGCTTTTCATTAGAACCACTGAAACTGGGAATGTATCTGTCTGGGTGGGGACATCAAACTGCAGAGTTTGAGAGAAGAATGGGAAAGGAGGGAAAATGGAGAAATTGGCCTTGTAACCACAGTGTGCACATAAGGAAGGATCCAACCAAAGACCACCCCTCCCTCTTCTACCATTTTTCCCAGGGAACACAGTCTCCTCCAGAGTGTAGAGTGCTAGCCACTCAACTCCCCAAAACATCAGCAATGCCCTTGGTACCTGAGGCCACCATCCAGACTTTGAATTTTCCTTCTTGGCAAAATATGCTGGCCCACCTGTTAAGTGAAAATTTCTACTAAAAGGCAGGTCACCTAGGATCCTTCTTCTCCAACATTTTATCGAGTGAATTTTGCCCAGTCTGTTTGTGATCACTGTCACAGAACAGGAAATAGGCCATACTGAGTTTTATCACTTAGTAAAGTTTCATTGATAAGCTAGTCGTGGGAACAGGCCTTGCACCTGTTTCCAATTGCAGCTTGAATGTGAGTTTACCTTCTGCCTTTCTAGGAAGATGCCATATTCTTTCCAGGCTTCTTCATTTTTCATTCTGTGGAGACCATTATGAAGCAGCGTGGCTCAGTGGAAAGAGCACGGGCTTTGGAGTCGGAGGTCATGGGTTCGAATCCCGGCTCGGCCACTTGTCCTCTGTGTGACTGTGGGCAAGTCACTTAACTTCTCTGTGCCTCAGTTACCTCATCTGTAAAATGGGGATTAAGACTGAGAGCCCCACGTGGGACAACCTGATTCCCCTGTGTCTACCCCAGCGCTGAGAACAGTGCTCTGCACCTAGTAAGTGCTTAACAAATACCAACATTATTATTATTATTATTATTATTAATAAGCGTTCCTGCTGCAGCTTTTCTGCTATGATAATATTAAAGTTCTGAAACCACTTTGCCAGAAGAGCTGTTCAGATTGTCTTCCAACTCCAGATCGGGTCATGGCTCTGCGACCCACAGTGATCAGACTCCCTTACCTGTCCTAAAACAATGGCACTACTTGGAATGAAACTGAAATTGATGTCTAAAGTGGTTTGAAGCTGGAATAATTTGCCTCCTGCCTTTTTTTATGGTATTTTATGGTATTTGTTAATAAATCAATCAATGAAATTTATTGAGCATTTACTATGTGAAGAGCGCTGTACTGATCACTTGGGAGAGAACGATACAACAGAGTTAGTAGCCACGTTCCCTGCCCACAGTGAGCTTACAGTCTAGAGGGGGGCTACCAAGTGCTTACTACGTGCCAGGCACTGAACTACAGGCTGGGGTAGGTACAAACTAATAAAGTTGGACACGGCCATGTCCCACATGGGCTCTCAGTCTTAATCCCCATTTTACATATGAGGTAATTGAGGCGCAGAGTAGTTAAATGACTTGCCCAAGGTCACACAGCAAACAAGTGACGGAGTCGGCATTAGAACCCAGGTCCTTTGGCTCCCAGGCCTGTGCTCTATCATCTCCAAGAAAACTTGTCCTACTAAATTGTCCGAGAAGCAGCGTGGCTTAGTGGAAAGAGCACGGAGTTGGGAGTCAGAGGTCGTGGGTTCTAATCCCAGCTCGGCCAATTGTCTGTTGTGTGACCTTGGGCAAGCCACTTCACTTCTCGGTGCCTCACTTACCTCATCTGTAAAATGGGATTTAAGACCATGAGCCCCAAATGGGACAACCTGATTAACTTCTATCTAACCCGGCACTTAAGAACAGTGCTTGGCACCAAGTAAGCACTTAACAAATACCATTATTATTATTGTTATGAATAATTTACACCTCCCTCAGTTATATCCTTTCAACTGCCACCTCAGGACATCTGCACCACCTGAGCACTTGTATTCTCACAAACTACTCCACAATTATGTACATACATTACCCTTTTACTTAAAAACTAAACCGTGTACGCAGCCCCCTTCCTCTTTCTCTTCCTAGCTTTAATTTATTTCAACTGCTGTCTTCCCCACTAGAATGCAAGTTCCTTGAAGGCAGAAACTCTACTAACTCTTTTGTAAACTCCCAAGGGCTTGGAACAGTGCTCTTTACACAGAGATTCTCAATAAGTACTCCAATAGCCGGAGCAGGCGTCGGGCCCGGCTGTGGTTCGACCTGGCCTGGGCCACCAGGGCGTCTCCCGTCACCACTTCTAGGCAAGAGTGGGGTTGACAGCAGTAGCGACCGCTCCAGCGACCCGGCCTGGGGCAGAGCCCGACACCCGAAGCACCAAAACCACCAGAGCGGGACGGTAGACGTTTCTGACAGCTGTCCCGGCGCGAATGGCTTGGGCCAATCCAACCCACTGTAGCTGCTTCTCCTTGCCAGGTGGCCATAATAATAATGTCGGTATTGGTATTTGTTAAGCGCTTACTATGTGCAGAGCACTGTTCTAAGCACTGGGGTAGACACAGGGGAATCAGGTTGTCCCACGTGGGGCTCCCAGTCTTAATCACCATTTTACAGATGCCATAACTGAGGCACAGAGAAGTTAAGTGACTTGCCCACAGTCACACAGCTGACAAGTGGCCGAGCCGGGATTCGAACCCATGACCTCTGACTCCCAAGCCCGTGGTCTTTCCACGGAGCCACGCTGCCATAACTGTGGAGGGCGGAGGAAGCCATGATGGTGGAAGGGATACTCACTCCCTTTCCTTTCCTCTCTCTTCCCCCTCTCTCTAATTCTTCCTTTCCAGAGTCTTTGCTGGCCTGCAGTTTTTGCTGGTCTGCCACATCCAGCTCCGGTGACAAAAAGCTATCCCGACTGGCCCCTGGCCCGGGCAGCAGCAGCACCAAAAGCAGTGACCGAGGGCTGCTGCGGGCAGAGCGCTGAACAAGACACCGGGGAACGTACGACAGAAGTAAGCGGCAGGGAGACCGAATCCCCTCGGGCGGTTCGGCCGTCCCCGTCTCTGTTCCCCACATACCCTGCTGCTCTTCCAGCGCTTGCTGCCAGGGTTAAATGCTTAATTCAGAAACATAATAATAACGGCATTTGTTAAGCGCTTACTCTGTGCCAAGCACTGTTCTAAGCACTGAGGTAGATACGAGGTAATCGAGTTGCACACAGTCCCTGTCCCATATGGGGCTCACAGTCTCAGTCCTCATTTTAGAGACGAGACAACTGAGGCACAGAGAAGTTAAGTGACTTGCCCGAGGTGGCGGAGCCGGGTTTAGAACCCACCACCTCTGACTCCCAAGCCTGTGCTCTTGCCACCAGGCCGTGATTAGTTCTCATTTTATCGAGACTCGTTCTTCACATTGTAAGCTCCTTGTGGGCAGTAAACGGGCCACTTCTTCATTCAGTTTTATTAATTGAACGCTTCACGTGTGCAGCACACTGTTCTAAGCGCTTGGAAAGTACAGTACAGCAATAAAGAGAGACAATCCCCGCTCACAGCAGGCTCACAGTTCTCGGTTTGTGCTTCCCAAGACCTTAGTACAGTACGTCGCAGTAAGTGGGTGCTCAATAAACCCAACTTCTCCTCCTCTTCCTCCATCTACCGCTAGTAAGGGTGGGCTGGCTTTTTTTTTTATCTCCCGTTCCAAACGATCACAACTCTAAAAACACCACAGCCCACCAAAG
This sequence comes from Ornithorhynchus anatinus, assembly GCF_004115215.2. NCBI lineage: Eukaryota > Metazoa > Chordata > Mammalia > Monotremata > Ornithorhynchidae > Ornithorhynchus > Ornithorhynchus anatinus. Next base: position 25,837,774 of record NC_041739.1, read on the forward strand.
TGTGCAAACATGAAAAATACTCTATTATTCAATGCAACTATATGAAGAATATTAATGTAATCCACTGGAGGCTTATAGAATCGGGATGAATAGCTTCATTTACTAGCCACCCAGCAACATTACATAGATAATAGCTCACTCTGCCTAAGGCTGAGACTATGCAGGCAAAGAGAAGTGGAGGTATCAGGGAAAAGAGGTTTTGTGAGGGTTGAAAGATCCGGGTTAGCGTTTCAATTAATCAAATTCACTCAATTCTCTACTTCCTTTTCTTTGCCTTCATTTGTCTACAACTTTAAGTGTTTAAGAAAATAAAAAGAACAACTCCCAAGGTTAAATTTTACACGGAAAATGTGTTGGGCACAATGGTAAGAACAGCTCAGTGTATTCCGTTTTCTTTTTGAAAATGTCAACTGTTTTTTTTTTTTTTTATAGTTGGTGGGTGGGCTGGCTGAACAGAGGCTTTTTACATGGTACTTTGCTATTTTCTAAACAGAGCTGCTATGCATGCTATCTAGTTTATATACAGAGTTGTTTTTGAAGCGGGGCACCCATAGAAATACTCCATTTAAAAAGGGTGAACCTTACAAAAAAGTACTTTGTTTTAAATATCTAAATCATTTTGCATTTGTTTTGAACAGTTTCAATGCATTACTTTCTGTTGGCTTTTCCCTACGTGTTTTGAAATAATTTTGCATAAGCCCCAGAATGCTGTGGATCTAATGCTTTTAGCGGCTTTTGTTCTGACCAGTACCATGGACTGAAGCTAAACAAAACAGAAGCCTTGCCCCACTGAATTAAATGTTAGTGTCATTGAATTTAAACATATCTGAGGATCTTTTCAAAGCTGAAGAAAACTTCATGAAATTTACTGAAATCATGGCAATGAGGCTACAGTGCCCTTCGAAGAGTGCTTCAAAGAGGGTTCCTGTAAGAAAAATTGAGCAATAATATTTATTGAGCACTTAATATCTGCAGAGCACCGTACTAAGTGCTCGGGAGACTCCCACAGATTAAAACACAATCACTGCCCGAAAAGGAGTTTGGTTATTAATACATTAGCTCAAAAGACTATCAGGATGATCTGGATTCTGCCATGACCAGATCTTTTTCAAGAGAGATGAAGTGCTGCCTGTCCTTTCAGCTACTGGAACCTACGACTATAGGAAATCTATCGGATTCTGGTAGGAATCTATCATTCAGTAGTATTCATTGAGCGCTTACTATGTGCAGGGCACTGTACTAAGCGCTTGGAATGTACAATTCGGCAACAGATAGAGACAATCCCTGCCCATCGACGGGCTTACAGTCTAATCGGGGGACAACAGTCTAATTGGGGGAGAGAGTCTGGTAGCATCAGGTAGCAAAGAAAATAATAATAATGTTGGTATTTGTTAAGCGCTTACTATGTGCAGAGCACTGCTCTAAGCACTGGGGTAGATACAGAGTAATCAGATTATCCCTCATGAGGCGCACAGTTTTAATCCCCATTTTACAGATGAGGTCACTGAGGCACAGAGAAGTTAAGTGACTTGCCCACAGTCACACAGCTGACAAGTGGCGGAGCCAGGATTCGAACCCATGACCTCTGACTCCTAAGCCCGTGCTCTTTCCACTGAGCCACACTGCTTCTCTAAACTACAGCCCTAGAAATTAGATCAGCCCTAAGGGAAATCCTCCTGAGCATGTGGATTTTTATGCTTTATTACTGGTCTTTTTAAAAACTCTTTAACATTGGCTTCAAGGGTTTCCACCAGTTCTATCTCACACATCAGCACTCTTTATCTGCTCAGTGCCAGCTCACCTTCTAAACTGTAGTTTGCCTTCTAGTCTCTCACCACCAACCACTAGCTCGGGCTGACCCCCCCAGCGTGAAAGTCCCTTTCTCCCAAATGTCCCTGACTGGAGCTCTCCCCATTTTTAAAGTCCTCCTAAAATCTAAGCGCTTAACAAATTCCACAACTAATATTGTTGTTATTCTTATCATCATCATCATTAGAGGGGAACTGCCCCCTGAGACCAGCTCAGAAGTAAGGACAAAAGGGGGAAATATGAGAGGATTATTTCTGGGACGTGTCAGTACGGTAGCTTGGTCATTCTCCTGTGACACTGCTCAGTACAGTGTTCTGCACACAGTAAGCGCTCAATAAATACGATTGAACAAATGGATGAAACTGATGATAGTTTTAACAGTGGCCGTTATAGGATTGGAGAAATGAGGCTTCCAAGTTGTCTTAATATTTTGATTTTAATGAAGAAGATAGCTGTCTAAGGTTTCCACTTGGAGCCTTCATTTTTTAGAAATGTGCAGTGGAAGGGACAGCACTGTCTACTTTGATCAAAAGAGAATGATAATATTGAGGTGGAGAAAGGGAGATGGATACGGAAAGGACGAGTATGAGGACAGCCTTAGCTCAGAAAGATTTGTAGTGAAGTGGATATTAATTGAGACATTCAAACAAGATGATGTGGTTTTTCAATAGACTGGTACCTGCGTCTCAGAAGAGGGAGGGTTTGTGAATGTCTCGTCAGAGACTTGTGCTCTCTGCCACTGTAGCTTTGGATTGGGTTCCCAGACTTTGGGCTGCTGCTACAGTCTTACTTCCCTGGACCCTGATCCTGCAAAGAGGCCAAGATTATATTCGTCAAATACTAGGCCACAGACACTCCCTTCCCTAATCAGGCTGTTGATGAAAACGAGCAAGCTGATGAAATAAGGGACAATCCCCGTATGTTTGGCAAGTCTGGTATTGCTTGTGATGTGACCCATCAAAGAGAGGGTGTCAACTGCAACTGGATCTGAATGTCACCCCAGAACACCACACTGACTGACCCTGAAAAAAAAAATCCCATTTCCCGGGTCTAGAAATTGATCCAGTATGTTGGCTGCCATTTTCTTAAAATGGACAAATATCCATTCTTGTCTACTCATTCACAAGTTTGCTCCCACTCAAGGAGGGACTAAGTTGGTCTGGATCAGCCCCTTTTCTTAGGAGATTTAAGCATGTTTCTCTCAGTACTCAGCAAAATCCTTCCGGCTCTTAGGTACCAAGGACGCCTGTAGACGACACTCAGCATAAGAAGGAATTCTATCCAAAAACAGTTACAAATCTCAGAAAACCTGTGCAAAGAGAAATGCCAATACATATTTTTCAGAATAATCTGTTTGAAAGCCCAACAAACTCATTTAAATCTGGATTTAGTTTCAAGTGAGATGACCAAGTTTAAACCGTTCTTGATTGTGTCGATGTGCTGAAGAAATGTGTAAGTTGAAGGCTTTTGCCTAAGAGAAAATCAACCTTGAAAAGTTGATTCTCACAACTCTAGTTGTGATTGGTTCTGTCTTTTTACCCTTTGTGACCAAGTAAATTTGACTTACCTACTTTCTGCTTGAGAAGCCTGGAAGGTTAGAATTTCCAAAAGATGGCAGTACCTTCTACCCTCTTGCCAGCTTATAGAACAACAGGGAAGCAGCATGGCGTAGTGGACAAAACATGGGCCTGTCTGCCAGAAGGACCTTGGTTCTAATCTCAGCTCCTCCATTTGTCTGCTGTGTGTCCTTGGCCAAGTCATTTCACTTCTCCGTGCTTCAGTTACCTCATCTGTAAAATGGGGACTGAGATTGTGAGCCCCATGTGGAAGGTGGACAGTGTCCAACCTGATCAGTTTGTATCTACCCCACTGCTTAGTACAGTACCATAAAATACAAACCAAAAAAAACCCCTTTACTATAAATCCAAGCTGCTCTGCACCATGAGATTTTTTTGTTGAAAGTGTTTTTGTCTTAAAGTTCTAATAAAATTTTGTTTTGCCCTCTTCCAGCTCTCATCCATAGGATGGCAGAGGAAGAGGGTTAAATGAATAGGGATTTCATAATTCCACCTCAGATATAATAGCATTTATTGCTCCCCCTCCACAAATACACCTTATCACCTGCCTAAGCCTTAAAAACTAGGAAGACCTCGACCACCGCTTGTTTCTCTCTTCCCTCACCACATTATGCAATAGCAAAGTACCACTGAAGTGTCTTTGGTGGTTCAAAACAAACAAAAGGAAACACTTCTTCACACAGCGGGTGGTAAGTTTATGCAATTCATTACCACAGTAAGTTGTACAGGCACAGAATGTCAGTAAGTTCAAGAGGGCCTTGGATAAATTCTTGAACTAGCATTCCATAATGAGTTTTTTGAGCGAAAGTTGGGGATGAAGAGTTAGAGATGTGAGAACTGATCCATCCCACAGTTCTAAGAAACATCCTGTTGCCACTGCCACAGATGGAATGCTGGGCTGGATAGTGCTTTTAAATACACTCCCTAAACTGTCTTTTAATTGATCAATCAATTCTATTTATTGGGTGCTTATTGTATGCAGAGCATGATACTGTGCTTAAGTGACTGGGAGAGTTCAGTGCAAGAGAGGACGATATGAGTCACAGCTGGGTTGGATTGAGTGATAAAGGGCATTGGGGTGTATAGCCTTAAGTGAATAGGTGATACAGCAGGGAAGAAAAGTAGGTTAGGGAGATGAGAGACTAAGCAGGGAAAGCTTCTTGGGGGAGATATTATTTTGGTAGGCCTCTGAATATTGGGAGAGTTGTGGTTTGTTGGATATGAACGGGGAAGGAGTTCTATCTAGGGAGGAGGCGTGCACAAGGGGTCAACGGTGAGAGCGGCAAGCTTGAGGCACAGTGAGTAGGTTCGTATCAGAGGAGTGAAGAGTGAGGGTTGGGTTATGGTGGGCGAATACTGAGGATAGGTAGTGGGGAAAGAACTGATTGAGTTCTATAAAGCCGATGGTGCGGGGTTTAGACTTGATGCAGTGATGGATGGATTAGAGGTTTTTGAGAAGTGGGAAGTTGAGTGCGGAATGATTTTTTAAAAAGATGATATGTAGAGGAGAGGGAAGAGGGGAGTGGCTGAAGGAAGACAGGTCAGTGAAGAGGCTGATGCAATAGTCAAGATAGGTTATAAGTGCTCAGACCACCAGGGTAGCAGTTTGGATGGAGAGGAAAGGGAGAGTTCTAGAGACATTATTTGATGACAGACTGAATTTATAGGTTAAAGGAGAGGGATGTATCGAGGACAGTGCCAAGTTTGCGGGCGTATAAGACAGGGAGGGTGGTGGTGATGTCAACTGTGATGGGAAAGTCGGAAGAAGAGAGGGTTTGGTGGGAAGATTCATTCATTCAATCATATTTATTAGTTCTGTTTTGGACATGTTAAATTTGAGATGTCAGTGGGGGTCCAGGGAGAGATGTCTTGAAAGCAGGAGGAAATGCAAGATTGCAGAGGAGGAGAGAGGTTGGAGCTGGAGAAGTGGATTTGACAGTTGAAGCCATGCAAGTGCATGAGTTCTCCAAGGGAGTGGGAGAGGGTGTAGGTGGAGAATAGAAGGGGACAGAGAGCTGATCCCAGAGAGTTCGGGGGAGGGACTCAGAGAAGGAGCTACTGAAATAGACCCAGAAGAAGCGGCCAGAGAGGTAGGAGGAGAGCCAGAAGACAGTAGTGTTGTTGAAACCAAGGTTAGGTAGTGTTTCCAGGAGAAGGGAATGGCCCACAGTGTCAAACTCTGCTGAGAAGTCTAGGAGGATTAAGATGGAATAGTTTTATTTCTAAAATCTAGCATTCAGTGTTGAGACCACCACATTATTAATAATTATTACAGGCCTATAATGTGACCATACTTTGTCCTGTTAAGGGAAAAGTTCCTCCCAGTACTTAGAAAGATGGGCCATCTCTGAGAACAGGAGGCAACACTAACCTTAAAACACTATTCCCTCAGCTCCCTGCTGAGTGTTTTGAGAATCCTACTGACAGACCTAGTTGAGGGGTTGCAAGAAAGGGAAAAGATGGGATGAATCAGGACCCAGAAGCCTGGATCACAAAAAAGGTTCTGATTTAAATCAAAACATCTTATGAGCAGTAGAATAACAACACCTTAACCAAAGGGTCATTTTTTTACCCACTGGACACTGATATATAGGTAAGATTGTTGTTAAGCAGTGAAATAAAAATGTACCAGAATAGTACAGATTCCATTTTTGCAGGTGCATTTGCACCTGTCAAATGTGTAGGTTTGTAAGTGTGCCCACAACAATCATGGCTTCTTCCTCTCCCTTCTTTGAATATCTTTCAGGAGGCTGGACACTTCTCTACTCCTCATAACTTCCAGCAAGCGTCATTATTTCCTGTGGCCAATCCATAACAAACTTGAATAAGCTAAATCCTTATGTACATTAATCAAATTTTCAAATCCCTGAGGCCCAATGTTCGTTCTTCCTTCGTGCATCCTTAGTGCTTATTAGCTTTTCTGGATGGACAGTCTCTCCACACCACTTACCCCTGAGGACTTGGGACTCTCTTGTGGGCTGCTAAATTTCAATTATTCAAGGACTGAGTATCCATTTTTAGATTATCCAGAACGCTGGCTTCTGGAGTTCAGCAATTTCACTGCCTATCTAATAGTGCCTCTAGTGGAAATTGGCAGAGGAAATGAAAGGAGGCTTGAGATGAAAATCAGTCCATTTTGCCATTGGCCAGAAGCAGTGTGCTCTCATGGAAAGAGCACGGGCCTGGGAGTCAGGGGTTCTGGGTTCTAATGGCAGCTCTGCTACTTGTCTGCTGTGTAACCTTGGACAAATCACTTCACTTGTCTGTGCTTCAGTTCTTTCCACTAGGACAGGCTTGAAACATAAAATGGTACCGTCTCCTTAAGGTCAATGCTGCAGTTAGGCAACATCCATAGACGGCTATGATTCCCTACCATATCATTCCCTATCATTCATAAAGAAGCAGCGTGACCTAGTGGAAAAAGCAGAGGCCTGGGAATCGGAGGAACTGGGTTCTAATCCTAGCTCCACCACTTAGCTGCTTTGTGACCCAGGTCACTTAATTTTGCTATGCCTCAGTCACCTCATCTGCAGAATGGAGATTAAAACTGCTCAACTAAAACTCCTTAAATTTTAGTTGAGGCTTCATGTCTATTACAGGTCACTGATTTTCCATATGGGGCAGGGACTGTGTCCAACCTGATTGTCTTCAATACCCCAATGCTCAATACAGTGCTGGACATATAGGAAGTGCTTACCAAGTACAATCTTTTTTTTAAAAAAAGAAGACTGTTGGGGCTTGGCCTGCCTGCTCAGCAGCTCCGTACCAAAACATTTTCTTCTAAGACACGTGAGGCTGTAAAGAGGGTAGCGAGGCTGGTGGACAGTATGTGCCCATTCCCAAGTTTGGCCCAACAGCTCTTGCCTATCTGCAGCAGGTCAGGGATGAAGACAGATGCCTTAAAGACAACCTTTATGAATAAGTGTGTTGTGGAGCAGAGGTATTCCCTTGGGCGGTTAATGACTTGCCATTATGTCGGAAACCCAAATGAGTTGTACAGCGTTGCGTACCTTAGGTGTAAACAAACCATAAACCCTGTCTGAGTTCTTAGGGAGAGAGTGGAAGTCGGACAGGAGGAGTATGAATTCAACTGATTTTGTGTTAAGAAAATTACAGTGGGGAAGGTTGGGGGCATTCGGGGACCCTCTTGTGACAAATTTTAAAATGCCAAATTGCATTTTTGGTGTCTTAGCACATTTACTTTAAATAGAAGCAAAGGAAGAATTTCTAGAGGTTTTTTTTTTTAACTATGGGTGTGGTGCATCAGAAGCCTCTCCTGCCTCCTGATGCCCAATTAGCCTGATCAGAGACCTAGAATACTTCTCCATCACTAGTAAGGATCCTTCTTAGAAAGATATACAGTTAGAAAAGTTGGCGGGGGTCCTCGGGCCTCAATATAGGTCACAAGAAATCAGTCAGTCAAGCATATTTACTGAGTGTTTATTATGTGCAGAGCACTGTACTAAATTCTTGGGATAGTAAATACAACAATAAACACATTCCCTGCCTACAGTGAGCTTGCAGCCTGGAGAGAGAGATATGAAATGTTCTCTAGAATAGTCTGGGCCTAGCCAGTTGAGAAAACTTTTCAGATCCATAAATGCCTGAGATTCCTTCTTGATTCCTCGGTGGTCCAGGTAACGCTATTTGACTGGGGCCGACTGACTGACAATACCCCTGCCCCTGAGAAACAGGGGTTTCCTTTTGTGCACCCCGATACTTGTGTCTTCCACAGTCTCTGAAGGTGGCTGGGAATAATTCTCCTCAATGACCGCATCCTCCCCAAGTGGTAAGAAGTGACACCGAATCAGGACCCTGTTATTCATTCCTCAAATGAACGATGCCACTGATAGCGATACCAGTGACCTGTGGACAGAAGAGACGGAGCTCAAGGCTATTAAGTTCAAAGGCCCTAGCCTCTAGTTCTTGAGTTATCTGAGCTCTAAAAACAACATGTTAAGGAATTTCGTGTGTATTCATAGGAGAAAATCATAAGCAGGAAAGTAGGGTGGCCAGAGTGATCCACAGGCTCTACGTCACCTTGCCCCTTCCTACCTCTCTCCTCTCTTCTCTCTTTCTACCGCCCAGCCCGCACGCTCTGCTCCTCTGCCGCCCACCTCCTCACCGTCCCTTGGTCTTGCCTATCCCGCCGTCGACCCCTGGGCCACGTCCTCCCGCCGTCCTGGACCGCCTTCCCGCCTCACCTCCTCCAAACTAATTCTCTTCCCCTCTTCAAAACCCTACTTAAAACTCACCTCCTCCAAGAGGCCTTCCCAGACTGAGCTCCCCTTCTCCCTCTACTCCCTCTACCACCCCCCCTTCACCTCTCTGCAGCTAAACCCTCTTCTCCCCCCTTTCCCTCTGCTCCTCCCCCTCTCCCATCCCCTCACCTCAGCACTGTACTCATCCGCTCAACTGTGTATATCTTCATTACCCTATTTATTTTGTTTAATGAGATGTACATCACCCTGATTCTATTTATTTGCTATTGTTTTCATGAGATGTTCTTCCCCTTGACTCTATTTATTGCCACTGTTCTTGTCTGTCTCCCCCGATTAGACTGTAAACCCATCAAAGGGCAGGGACTCTATCTGTTGCGGATGTGTACATTCCAAGCACTTAGTACAGTGCTCTGCACATAGTAAGCACTCAATATATACTATTGAATGAAGGAATGAACCCTTGTGTGTTCTGATCTCATCGCTTTCTGAGGACTGAAACCTCGTACAGCAGCACAATGCTTGAACGTGGAGGAGTTCGAGGGAGATCTTTTCATCCCACGAAGAAAGCAGCAGAGAGACAATAAGAACGTCCCTCCATGAATTTACCACAGCCTTCTCCCTTGGCCTCAGAGGACAAGAGTACAGGGCTGAATGTTTCATTGTTCAGCCTATCACAACTTGAGCACCCGCGGGACAACGCAACAAATGTACTTTGTGTAGCAGTCAGCGTAATGGCAAGTTCTTGGAAGGTCCTACGTGTAACGGACTGCACACGGGCTTACGGACGCTACATAACCCAGTAAGTCTAGTTCCAAATAGAAAGTGGTTACAGGATATTATGAGTGCAAGATTTTAGACCGCCAACGTTCCCCTTTTTCAGATGAGAACACAGGGATTCTTTCACTGTTGCTGGCACTCATTCTCTTACCCTATTTAGAAAATGCAGGCCATAAATGTGTACGTGCTTCATTGTGGTGAAGTAGATTAGTCTCTGGAATAGGATGTGACACCACACAACTATACCCTAAAGAACAGTTTAATTCAGGAAAGGAAGAACAAATACGTTTCTGTTTAAAAAGCCATAGGGAACAACAGGGCTACTCCTGTAATTATGCAGCCTAGACTTGAACTAGGATATGGGGGAGCAATAATTCTTCCTTTGGAAAAAGGGCCCTGAGATATTTCACGTCCATCAGTGGATAAGGTCAAGAACTTAGTATGACATCTTACCACACTTTGAATTATGTGAGTTAACATAATATTGCAGTGGTAATATTAATAGTTCTAGTACTGATATGATTATATTTGATTCTTAAATATCCCTGAGTTTAAAGAGTTGAATAAAGACTCAGAATTTATAGGCAAAGAGATGGGAAGTTTTTTATTAATAATAATAATAATAATAATGTTGGTATTTGTTAAGTGCTTACTATGTGCCGAGCACTGTTCTAAGCGCTGGGGTACAAAACAAGCCATATTTATATTTTGCCTCTCTAATGATAGGATTTCGGCTTCATTCTTGAATGGTCCGTATTTCCTTTTTAATGTTTCACTTAGCAGGAACTTAATACCTCATAACTAAATTGCTTATCTTGTTAGATTTCTCGTATATATTATATATTTCACATGTACCAAAAATAAATATAACTGTCTTGAATTTTTAAACTAAAGTCAAATTTGTATGACTTTGCAGGGATCGTTTCTGTGAAATGGGAATAAGTAGATTTTTTTTTTAGTTTAAAGATCTGCCATTAAGAATTTTACTTAAGCAGAAGGTAGTGAGGTGAAAAACAAAAGCAAAGTAACAAGACTGTAGGGCTTGGAAAATGCCTTTTAAATTTTAGTTGAGGCTTCATGTCTATTACAGGTCATTTATTTTCCCTCTATGTAAGAAGAGTCCCAGGGACAGCTGCTGAGAATGATTTTCCGGAGCATAAAAGATCTTAAGTCAACCTCATACGTTCATGGTCTCTTCGTATCATCTTATCGACACCGAGCGACTATAAAGCTAGCCAAGTGTTAGGCAAGAGAATTCCAAGTCACCATCCTTATCTACATTGGCTTCCACAGGATTACACTGTGATAAAACAGATTAGCAAATTGGAAAAAAAAAACCTATTCCAGATTCCCTGGAATGAGTTCATTAGCATTCACATTCTCCAAACTCTTCTGGCAAGTTCTTCAGGGTGACCAGAGGTTAAACTGTGTGCATACGACAGGTATGAGAGCCTCCGCTTACCACCGGCACCACCACCAAGGCTGACATATGCAAATCATATTTTGATTGTCAAGGGTTTTCCCTGCATTCCTTCTGTAGTACAACATGTGTATTGCATCAAGAATGGTAATGTTCCGTGCACTCCCATTCCCTGGACACTAGCTACCATCTATTGCATGGAGTAGGCTGTCAACAATTTTTTTCCCCTTTTGTGCTCTTTAATTTAGCCTGAGGCCCAGGGAATAATAAAGATGTGGTATTTGGTGGCAGGAAAATCAATTTCAGGAAGGTGGCCTGTGCAGTTATCTAGTATCAATCAGTAGTCTCCTTTTTCTTAAAGTACATCTCATTAATCTTCGGTTTCCGTTTAGTAAAAATGGAAGCTGTCATCTGTAAATTCCCATTTGTCCCGTAGCCTACTGGTTACGTAGTCAAATTGGGTTCTCGAAAGGCCTAAGGCTCTCTCATTAGGAGTGAGTCATGCCATCTTGACACTCTGTGCTGTAAATTTAGTTTTCGAAAGGGTTCTCTGCTGGAGAGGAGAATCTAGCACCTTTGGGACTACTTTAGCCGGGCTGTGTAGATGAGGGGGAGTCAGACAAGGCTGGTCAGCTCGGAGAACTATGGTAAAGTGAGTAGTAAGGCAGAGGTTAGTTTCTTATTTAAGAGCGGCATGAAAGACAATGCCACACTTTCGGAACTGGGCAGGGCTAGGAAAGAAATGATAGTCTTTTGGGGGGCTTCACTAAATCTCAGCACGAGCACCTGGTTTTAGGCCCGTGTAAACTCTGGCCCAGAGTGTGTGGGATCCTGCACTTGCCAAGTGAGGACCAGCTTGGACCTGAGATTCTGTAACAGTCACACACGGAGCCATTTGTGGGAAAAGTTCAAGCACAGCACATTCCACTGCCATGATAGTTATGACCCAAAGGATATTCTCAGCCTTTCCTTTAGAGATTCCCCTCTCGGGAGAATGTTACAGGACTCTAAATCACCATGAAGCGGCCACAGTGGCTATTGGTTTTCATGAAATTTTGTTGTGTGTAAAACAGATTTTGCCCCGGATCAATATTTTACATGCCATTAAATAGCTAGCTACGGGGAAAGCCGTTTACCTTTTACCAAACATTGGAAAAAGAGTTACAACCACTAGTGGAGAATAACCTACACAACCGAGGCACACTTCTTCATTTAACACATTTTTGGCTCTGTGTTTGAAGAAGTAGCCTTCAGTGCATTAATGAATGAGTTTAAAGTTTTAAAAAGAGACAAATTGGGAAAGCTCTCCAGATTGTACTTCATCACAGCAGCAAGTCCCTGATCTTTACAAACCATAAATATCTTTTATTATAATTCCCATAAAGAAATACTTATCAAAGACTGGTCGCACAGCTGGGCAAATCGTCCAAATTCCTTGTTTCCCGGTAACTAGAGGACTGAGCACATCTGTTCTCCTGTTATCCTGCTTCCTTCCTTCACCTGCACAAGCCCACCAAGCCTCCCAAGAAGCATTTGTGCAATGTGACTGTTTTTTCCCCTTTTTCCCCCACAGGAAAAAATGGATTATTATGATGCTGGTTTAAGAAGTGATCCCTGCACCAAAGGGCTCCTAGATGCCATTGCCTTTCCTCACCATAAGCTCTCCTGGACTCCAGATGTGTTCCAGTATGAACTTGGTGTGCCTGTTTCTCTCATCATCATGATCATCTATAGTATTTATTGAGTGCTTACTGTTTGCAGAGCACTGTACTAAGCACTTGGGACAGTACAGTTTAACAGGGGTGGTAGACATGTTCCCTGCTCAGAAAGGGCTTAAGGTCCCCACAAAATTCTACCTGGGCTCTTTGCCAATTGTCCTCAACCAAATTTATTTCCTGTAATTTCTTGGCAATTGCAAAGGCATCCTCTCCATCAGTTTTAAGGATGAAGGCTAAGAGTTGACCAGATTTGATGGGTCAGATTTGAGAACTGAGAAAGCTAGGAGTTAGGTAGACCCCCAGGAGACAGGGTGTTGTTGCCCACCTAGGGCTGGGATGAGTAGGGTCATCTCGTCATCTCCCCTGACCGCTCTCCTCCTCCCCCTCTCCTTTGTTAGGTCTGGTTCAAAAACCCAGAAGATGAATTCTGGCTATGCTGGGGAAAGGTGAAGAGGGGGTGAAAGGAGAGAGGGGACAGAAGGATCGTTTGAGCTCTCAGGGTGTTAATGGGTGAAAAATGTTTGTGAACACTTGTTACAGCTCAAAGGTTTCTTCAGGAATCAATATTTTTCATCTGGTGGTCCGAACGCTAGGCCCCAAAGGTTATTTAGTGTGCTTTAGAAGAGGCAGTTATCAAGTAACAATATTTACAGAGCACTTACTTCATGCAGAGCACAGTACTAAGTCCTTGGGAGAGTACAGCTAACTGAAAAGACTGGAAATAGAAGGGATCACTGGCAAGGCATAAACCCAGAATTAGGAAATTGACTAGAAATTAAACTTGGCTCAGGTAGGGCAGCTATTAATTTTGTCTTCTCCTCTCAAACCATTTTGTTTTCTTCCCTTTCTTCTTTCCTGATTTCCTGTTTACATCAGAATCCCATTTGATATTATGGGCTTCCCAGTCACAAACACACCTCTTTACCACCAAAATGTGTGGGCAGTTGGGTGATTTATGTAGGGAAAAACAACAAGCAATATAGGCCATATCCCTGCAGTGGTTGAATTTGGGGGTGGCTGTGACCCGGGGCAAGTTATCAAACACTGACGACTGCATCTCTCAGATGTACATCCCGTGGGGTGTCAGTACCCCAGGCTATCACTGAATTTAATAATAATAATAATAATAATGTTGGTATTTGTTAAGTGTTTACTATGTGCAGACCACTGTTCTAAGCGCTGGTAGATACAGGGTAATCAGGATGTCCCACATGAGGCTCGCAGTTAATCCCCATTTTACAGATGAGGTAACTGAGGCACAGAAAAGTTAAGTGACTTGTCCGCAGTCACACAGCTGACAAGTGGCGGAGCGGGGATTAGAACCCATGTCCTCTGACTCCCAAGTCCGGCCTCTTTCCACTGAGCCATACTGCTTCTCTAGTAATGTTGGTATTTAATAATAATAATGTCGGTATTTGTTAAGCGCTTACTGTGTGCTGGATCTGGGATTAGAAACACGACCCCTGACTCCCAAGCCCTTGCTCTTTCCACTAAGCCACGCTGCTTCTCATTTAGCATCCACTAGCAGTAGAAATCTGTACTTGTTGCTCTGGAGAGTTGGTTTTTTTTAATGTATTCATTAAGCACTTACTTTGTATGGCAGGCACTGTGCTAAACTCTGGGTAGACACAAGATAATCAGATTGGACACAGTCCATGCCCCACATGGGGCTCATGGTCTTAATCCCCATTTGACAGATGAGGTAACTGAGGCACAGAGAAGTTAGGTGACTTGCCCAAGGTCACACAGCAGACAGTGGAAGAGTTAGGATTAGAACCTAGGTCCTCTGACTCCCAGGCCCATGCTCTACCCATTAGGCAACACTCCTTCCCAAAAGAGTTACCAAAAGATAGAAAATCCATCCACAACCACCTTCAGTAACTCACTGGGTTTTAAGCATCCAAGCGGGACAATTCTCTAAAATCTATGCCATTTTTTATTTTTGTCAGTTAGGTCTTTTAGGCTTGAAACTGTCTCTGGGGACACTTTAGGCTTACTTAGCATAGTATGTGATGGAATGATGCTCTACTGAAATCCTTTTTCTGGGAGTAGGGATGTCCTCACCCTCCAATTCCTATCTAAAGGCTTCTCTAGCACCTATTTGTAACTTTCCCTCCTGGATAGACAGGTCTCATTCTCCCTGCTCCGATTCACCATGCGACAGGGAAAAATGATATCTAACCTGGGTGGTCGGCTAGATTTTCCTGTTTGTAAACAGGGTCGATTACCACTTTCTCTCCGTCACAGGGTTGCTGTGGATTGGGCCCTGTACAATTTTTTAAAATCTGAGAGAAAAGTACCTTATAAGGACCTTAAATCCCAAGTATTCTTATTCTTGAATTTTTGCTTGCCCCAATTAGAATTGAGGTTTGTGCCCTTCTCATTTCGGGCTGGCCAGTATGGACGTGCCAACTGAGTTTTATTTTCCGCCTTAGTAGCCATAACACAACAGTATCTTTTTCAAACAAGCCTCACCGTTGTTGGCAAACACGGGCTTTTAGTTAGGAAACACAGATTTGGGCAGAAATCATTCTTCAAAATCACTGGCACAAATTAAGAGGAAAAACTATTTTCCAAAACTAGAGGAACATTTGCCAAACCCCAAGTTTGACCTAACTCTGCATCTCAGATAAGCACCCATGGCTCTGCACTCCTGTGTTAAATATACAACAGCATCTCCTCTTTTGAAATGGTCCAGATTTCCAACTGCTTAAAATAAAGATTATTTGGGTGGCGATGGAGGGGGGCGGGGAGGGGATCTTTTGCCTGAAAAGAGATAGGGATCATTTGGCTAGGTGGGATAAATTTTAAACCTCTCAATCATTTATTATTTTCATCTTTCCAAAAATTTGATCAGTGCACGGTCTGTGCTCTCCTAACCATTTTTCTTCCTCCATGGAATCCTTGTGTGAACGTGCAAGTGTTATAGCTGGTGGTGCTGCCCCCTGCTTCAGATTATTTAGTGCATACTGCAGAACAAATGTGTGTATTTTTCTTGTTCATGGGTCATTTCACTGCCACATACCTAAACAGCTGGAATGAACTGACACTCAGTGTTAGTAACTCACTCTACGTGATGTTTGCGAATGTGTCTATCCTGCAATTTAAAGGCTAGTTGGGAGGAGGATGTTCATTTGACAGCCTCAAATGAAGCTGCATTCAATTTGATAAATGTCCTGCTCCCTCCTTCTTAGGAACTGCAAGAACAAGTTGTAATTGGACTAGATATACATCTGGCATTTATATGCTGGTCTTTTCCTGTATCATTTATATAATATGGTATCGTTTTTGGTTTGCAGCTAAGCTTTTGAATTATTTTTCTTCCCGACGCCTTTGTCTGAGAAGTTACCTGGGATGAACAAGGCAATAGAGTGCATCGTACCCAGTGGACACTCAATAAATACTATTACTAGTCCTGTGGCATCTTCCCTTCGGAGGCTTACCTTCTTAGTGCCTTGGCCACATCCAATTTACTCCTTACATTTCCTTACCAGTTTGATCTCTTTCCACATTTCCCACTTTCCTATTATTTGCAGTGTACTTCTAGACTTCATCACTCCCATTCCCCACCCCTGTTCCACTCTAAACACACACACCCACACACATATCCTGCTCAGTGTTGGCATTTGAAAAGAGGATCTGGAAGCTGATACCAGAATCCACTTCCAAACAGTCAGAAAACTTGCAGTTTCACTACAAGCATCCATTTTAAGCTATAAGCATCACTGCGTGTCTTTGAGAAGTCATCCAGGAACCGCTGGGTAATTATAACTGTGCTCCGGAGACACATTCAATAATGCAGGGAACTATGAATTGCTTTGCGGGGTTAGGACTGTGCTTAAGGTTGACAATAAATGTGTAGAAGACTGAAGCTAGGTAGCAGCCCACAGCCAGGAAACCCTATCTTCACAAAAGATTTCAAGTGGAAACCCAAAGGTGACTCTTGTCACATTACCGAAAAGTAATGTGGCTCAGTGGAAAGAGTCCAGGCTTGGGAGTCAGAGGGCATGGGTTCTAATCCCGGATCCGCTGCTTGTCAGCTGTGTGACCTTGGGCAAGTCACTTCACTTCTCTGGGCCTCAGTTCCCTCATCTGGAAATGAATTCTGAATTCTGCTTCCTGGGGATTCAAACAAGCTACTAATATAACTATCCTGAAATAACAAAAAAAGTTCCCCACCCCGCCCTCCCACCATGCTCATTGTTACTACTAGTCAACAATTGGTTTCTGAGTTGAACTGACATCAGTTTTTGATGTCTTCAAGACATTCAGCTTCAGGATTATATGAATTGAACTCTTCTGATTTTGGAGCTATGTCATCAGATTCTACTGGAATTACCCTGTCTATAATGCACAAATGGACTAAAAAGTAGTAAACCAAATCTAGAAGTCATGAATGTCCTCTGGGAGACTGACTGGCCTGGTATGACAAGGTAAAGGTCTACAGAGCTGTAGCAAGATCAACATTTCTACATGGCTGAGAGACCTGAACTTACACAGAAGGCACATCTGGCTTCTCAAGAACTTTTTATCAGTCACCCAAAAGCCATCCTCTATATCACTGACAAGAAACAATCACTAACAATGAGGCCTACCAACTGTTCCTTCGCTAGAATCGAAGCAATGCTCAACAAAACACAGCGAGAAGCGGCATGGCCTAGTGGAAAGAACACAGACCTGGGAATAAGAGGACCTGGGTTCTAATCTCAGTTCTGCCAATCGCTTGCTGCGTGACCTTATGCAAGTCATTTAACATATCTGGGCCTCAGTTTCCTCAGTAAAATGGGGATTAAATATCTATTCTTTCTCCTATTTATACTCAGTCTCATGTGGAACAGGGACTGGGTCCAATCTGATTAACTTGTATGTATCTCAGCACTTAGAACAGTGATTGATACTAATAAACCCTTAATAAATGCCATTATTCTTATTATTAGTAATAAGAATAGCACAGCTTTGCTATATAAAATGTGTGAGAAGAATGGATATTGTGATACTCAAGGAACTTAATGGGGCATATATAAACTAGAGGGGGTTGAACTGAAATTAAAAAAAATAATAATGGCATTTGTTAAGTGCTTACTATGTAATACTAATAATAATAATAATAATGATGGTATTTGTTAAGCGTTTACTATGTGCAGAGCACTGTTCTAAGCGCTGGGGTAGACACAGGGGAATCAGGTTGTCCCATGTGGGGCTCACAGACTTCATCCCCATTTTACAGATGAGGTAACTGAGGCACAGAGAAGTGAAGCGACTTGCCCACAGACACACAGCTGGCAAGTGGCAGAGCCGGGATTTGAACTCATGACCTCTGACTCCAAAGCCCGGGCTCTTTCCACTGAGCCACGCTGCTTCTCAGTTTGCAGCAACCAGGAGAAAGCCTCCTTGGGGCTTCAATTAAGTGGTGATACCAAAGGCTGATATGAAAACCATGACAGGCATTTCAAAGAGAAAAAACAACAGAGCAGCAAATACGGAACTCAGTGTGAAGTAGACTTTATACACTAGCATTCTTAGCTGCATTAGATATATGGATTGGACCTTTGCATCACTAATGTCCCATTCACCAAGAAGACAAGCCTGTAATTACTAAAGCTTACAAGGTCTTTTACTGCTAACAAATATCTACCCAATTTTACTAGTCCAGTGATGATATAACAATAAAATGGATTATGTGGAATGCTGACATATATGTAAGGTCTTCCATTAATGTTTTTGTTGTTAGCATGGTAGAACATATTGAACACCATTTCTATGCTTTTCTGAGAGAGATGAATTAACATTCTTACATACTGTTGGTAATAATAATAACTGTGGCATTTGTTGGGCACTTAGGTGCCAAGCACTGTACTAGATGCTGGGGCAGATGCAACAAGATATTCAGGTTTCACTCAGTTCCTGTCCCTTAGCGTTCACGGTCTTAGTAGGCATTCTTAATTGGGAATAATCTCAAATCAATATTATTTCAGCATTTTCAACAGGGCTCTCCTTTGGGTGAGGCAGTCAGGACAACCTGCTTCCCCATGGGAAGAGTAACAGAATTAGGCTAAAATGGACTAAAAATTCAAAATGGGTTCCAAGATGGTAGCACTCACCAAACTGTATACTGACATTTGGGAGTATGTGGAAAGGTGCAAGGTTTTCTGCCCAATCAGCCTGCCTTCACGCCCCCGAATTCAGAGCCGGTGTTCTTTCTTTTTTCAGAGCGGATATATACGTATACATACATATGTGTGAATAGAGCAAGGGAAATCCGCTCACACAACAAAAGGCTAAAAGAACAGTGTGATTTTGCTTTCCAGCTGTTCTGGCAGCCTTAAGTTCCTGCTCCCCTCCTGGTGACATGCTTAGTCCTTCCATGGCCTGCACCTTAAAGTCCTAGAGAGTGGGATCTAAGCCACCTATACCCTGTCCAATTGCACTCCTCCGTCAACTGCACTCTTCCATCTGTGGGAAGCAGGGGTCCAGAGCTGTTTAGATGGTCACTGGGTGGGGGGAGATAGTGGTAGAAAGGGAAGGACTCCTGAGGATCCTGCTGCTATAGACTGACCATCAGGAGCAAGGAAGGATGGGGAGGTGAGCAAAAATGGAGCTTAATTAAACCTTCCTCCCCTATTCTACATCTCCAATCAGGATCCATCAGCAGGTCTTCCAGTAGACTTCCACCTTCCCACCCCATTTCATGATGACACTCGGGAAAGCCTTGAGCCCCAAAACCTTCGAGGGCTGCACAAAGTGGGGTGAGGGGGAGGCAGGCTGCAACTGGGGTGCCCCGATTCGGGCCTGGTTATTTGGAACGTCACTTTAGAAGTCAAGAAAGCGGTGATATCAGCATCTACAGCGGCCTTAGGAGCAGCCGATCTCAGGTGAGCGAATTGTGGGTGGTAGAGGAGAGGGGGGAAAGAACAGTGAAGACTGAGCTCCTTCCCCTTAACCCACACCTGCAGCCCCATGCCAGCTGAAGTGTTCTGGGGTTCCTCCTGAGAATAGTTTGAATTTCAAATTTTCAATGGGGCTTAACAAGTGAACAACTGAAAACACTACATTTTTTTTAACCTCAAGATATTTTCTTTGGGAATGGAAGCAAATCTCAATTGAAGTTTGGCTCTTTAATGCTGTTCCCACCTCTTTTTTTAATGGTATCTGTTAAGTGCTAGGTGTCAAATACTCTTCTAAGCGATGGGGTAGTTACAAGACAATCAGCTTGGACACAGTCCCCGCTCCACATGGGGCTCACAGTCTAAGTGTGAGGGAGGAGGATTTAATCCCCATTTTACAGATGAGATAACTGAAACCCAGAGAAGCCCAGAGAAGTTGAGAAACTTTCTCAAGGTCAAACAGCAGACAGATGATTAGATGATTCCATGATTAGAACCCAGGTCCTCTGACCCCCCAGGCCTTTGCTCTTTCCATTAGACCACGCTGCTTCTCGGTTAGACTCGGTGATACGGACATTAACAAAAATAATATTCCGAGTCTCTGCCCCCTTAGCTGCCACAGAGGGGAGTGGCCTTGTTGTGTGGCTCTCCTTTGATGCTCTTGGAATGCAATGGCACTCACTGCCAAATCTGAAAAACCATATTTCTAAGTTTATTCAGTGGTAAGGGAATCAAAGCTGTGTTCTTTTTTGGAACTGCCACAGATTCATCATAAACACGGTTTCAAACAGACTTGGCTTCTGTAAAATTTATGGTTTGATTCCTATGAATCTGTGTAGGTAATTGTTAGGATTAGCCACTAATCAGGAAAACATAATAGTGCCTCTATTCTAAAGTGTCATGAAAGTACATGCTGCTTTATATGCAGAATCTGTGTTTTACACACACACACACACAATTAAGAACTTTCCTGAGGCACACAATTAAGAACTTTCCTGAGGATATCTAGTGAAACCAGATCTCTGAGAAAAGTTTAGATTCAGACCACCTCCATCTTGAATGCCAGCAGGACTGAATCCAGCACACACTGAGCATCATCTTGGGCGGGTTAACTACCTTCTCTTTAGATCTTGGAGAAGCAGCGTGGCTCAGTGGAAAGAGCATGGGCTTTGGAGTCAGGGCTCATGAGTTCGAATCCCAGCTCTGCCACTTGTCGGCTGTGTGACTGTGGGCAAGTCACTTCACTTCTCTGTGCCTCAGTTCCCTCATCTGTAAAATGGGGATTAAGACTGTGAGCCCCACGTGGGACAACCTGATTCTCCTATGTCTACCCCAACGCTTAGAACAGTGCTCGGCACATAGTAAGCGCTTAACAAATACCAACATTATTATTATTATTATTATCTTCCAGCTGACACCTCATGATCCTCCATACAATTCACTCACTGCATTTTCAAGCTTGCTAATTTCTTTGTTGTTCTGGAAATGAATGCAAAGTACAGTAGATTAAGATTGTTGTACGCAAATAAGCATGGTGTTTAGCTACGGGGGACAGGTATATAAAGGGATCATAAGGTGAGTCCAGAACCTAAATCTCTTATTTATGACTGTTTCCTACATCATAACCTATGGATTTCAAGTGGAGATATATATATATATATATATATACACATATACACATACACACTAGTATTTATTGTCCACTTACTGTGTTTAGAGCACTGTATTAAGGGCTTGGGAGAGCACAACATAACTGAGTTGATAGACACATTCCCTGCCCACTAGGAGCTTACTCATCTAAATGATATATTTAAGACTCATGTTGTAATTTTAAATGTAATTGGTTAGAAATATAAGTAGTGCTATTCAGATTCACGCCAGGACCTATGCAGTATGGAATTCACGTGTCCTATCATGACAACAAAAGACGTTTGGAAGAACAGCGTTGGCTTCATGTGGTAAGCGGCTGAAGCACCACTCCAAGTGAGATGGGGTGGTGGTTAAAAAATGTAAAAGCCCTCAAGTTCCGTCAGATGCGGTGCCTCTGTGAACAAGGCTCCTAAGGGGAATACTATGGCTCTGGAGAAGGCAGTGGGGAGAGGGGAGGGAGAGCTTCAGGAGTCCCTCCAGAGAGATGCTTTAGGGTTGAAAGTTTGAACAGTCTTCTGTATGATGTCCTTTCATCACATTGCATGCACATACAGAGTAGTATAATGACATCATCCAGAACAGGAGGGGCGGTAAGTTTCTCCCTACCTCAAGGCAACCAAATATCTGAATCGAACCTGGCCCTCCTTACACTCATCCTCTAATAATCCATCGTGGATTTATTGTCATTTTTGTTGCTAACCCTTCTCAAGCCTTCTAACTCCCTTACTTCTTAATAGCTCATTATGGGTCTCTGATTCACTAATTCATCCACATCTTTCTTTAACCTTTTGGTTTTCATTTCATAGATATCATTTACAAAATACGCACAGTCAGCTGTTGGCAAGAAGCAGGTCTGGGAGGGAGATCTGATCCGGGTTCTGCTTACATGCTTGAGAATGCAACGATAAATCTTCAAGCTAAAATCAGGATATGCTTCCGATCCCCTGGAAACTTTTCCGACCCAACAGACTGCAAGCCTCACTCGCTTAAAAGCACCCAATCACCTTGCCCCCTCCTAACTTACCCTCCTTGATTTCCTACAACAATCCAGCCTGCACACTTTGCTCCTCTAATGCCAACCTACTCACTGTACCTCGACGTTGTCTATCTCACTGTAACCCCCAACCCTTGTCCTGGCTCCCTGGTATGGAACTCCCTCCCGCCTCATATCTAACATTCACTTCCCCCACCTTCAAAGCCTTATTAAAAACACATCTCCTTCAAGAGGCCTTCCCTGACTAAGCCCTCTTTTTCCCTTCTCCCACTTGCTTCTGTGTTGACCTAGCACTAGGATTTGCACCCTTTATTCACCCGTCCTTCAACCCCAAGGTGCTTAAGTACATATCCGTAATTTAATTTATTTATATTAATGTCTGTCTCCTCCTCTAGACTGTGCACTCGTTTTGGGCAGGGAACGTGTCTACCAACTCTCTTATATTGTACTCTCCCAAATACTAAATACAGTGCTCTTCACATAATAAGCACTCAGTAAATTCGATTAATTGATTGATTGATGGAACATGGTGATACTTGGGATGTCCATGGTCATTTGCTTAAAGAGCAGCCTCTCCTGCCAATCTCTCGGTTAATTTATCACCTGGAAGGATTCACACACATCAAAATGAAAGGCATTTCCTTTTTAATTAGAAAAAAAAAACTTGCAATCTTTGCAAAACCCTCAAATTCTCCAAATCCTTACTGGCTTATTTTCCCAAACCCTCAGGTTCATTCAAAACCTCCGCCTCTAAATACTTGATGAATATCTATTTTAGTTGAATCACGGTTAATACTTCATGATTCAGGGGATGATTATCTCATTTAGGAATAATCCAGGGTGTGGATTATCCAGCGATGGGATTAATAAAGACCCTTGCTCCTTCTCCCTGCCTTTTGGACATTTCACCAATCATTCACACTAGACGGAATCAGGGACAGGAATCAGGGACAGGATGAGAGAAGAGATGAAATTCCACTGTCAATGTTGCTAATTGTAAGCGGTTCTGGAGAATGGACTGCTGTCAGGAAAGGTTGAACTAATGCCTTCAATAAGGTTGTGGGATTATCTGTGGATCTCATTTATCCATGCTGTCCCCCCACCCTGCCAACTGATCACTCAATGATGGTGTTTCCTCCCACCCAACCAGAATAATGTCTCGTTTCTTGCTCTACTAGCCATATGGCAGGCAGCAGTCTTCAATGGGAGCATATCCTGCAAACAAGCGCTCAGTCTGGAAAATGTCACAGGTTCATTATTCTTTCCAACCTCACTTATACAAAGGGGAAGCATTAGCATCATGTTTGAATGTGAAGGACAATGACATTAGTCTGTCTATCCTTTGTGCCCTGGTTTTCTTTCTCCTCATCCACCCCCGGGGCCAGTAGTTGAGTGGGAATGGGTATATTTGCAACATAACTCAGGCCAGTGTCTGCCAGGAGTTGATCTCGGTCTCGGGTGGATTCATTGCAGCCGAGGTCAAGGAGTATAAATCTATGTTCCAGAATGTCAGTTACAGCTCAAGCCCTATAAAAACAACGGAAGGTAGAGGGCTGGAAAGAGGAAGGAAGTGAAAAGCTGTCAGAAAGAAAATACAGATGGCCTAGTTAAGAGTCTAATCACTGTCCCATTCTGCACTTGTTTTAAGCCTCATTAAGGACTGGCCTCGGTTATATCCTTTTTTTTTTTTACTTAATTTGTAGTTTTTAGAAAGTGAATTAAAATTTAATATTGCTCAGCCACTCACTGTCCACATGCTCAGTGCGGGGATGACCCGGTAGGGGATGCAAGCCAGAACTTGCTTAGTAGGAATCATCAAGGCCCTTTTTTTATTAGACTTGAGCAAAAAAAGAGAAAAAAAACATACACTGCTACACTTGCTTTCTTCCACAGGAAAAATAGCTAAATATTTTCCTTTGAAATTTTCCGTGCTATTAATCCTCAAAATAAACCAGTCCTAGTGAATAGCTATATTTTACAAAACTCACTGGTTTGGGTAAAAACAAAACTTCGAGTTAGGTGCCTGCATATGCACTTAGAATATGTTTATAATGTAGAAGTTTCATTTCCAGTGGCATTCCGCTGAAGCAGTTGCTTACATTATTGGAAATGGGAAAATTGCTGCCACTTGGGTCAGTACCCTTTCATCACTCCCTACCTAACGGCATATGTGGGAAATTAACCCATTAAATGCTTGCCCTAAGCATGATTTTCCATTGACTTCGATGCAATTGACGTGGAAAATGGGTTTGTTCTTCAGCTTCAAGTCTGGGTGCCTAGATAGCATGGTGATAAGCATCACATAAACACAGAGAGGGATGGAATTTGAGTTACCTTTATCTATGCCTCCTTTCATATACAGTATGTGTCATGAACAGACACCAGTGTCTCTCATTACATGGCCACCCACGTAACATTACCCAACATGACATTCTTCTGGGGGAAATTAGCAGGAATGTTTTACCACATCACTGTCTTCCAAGGGCACTGACTCAATAGACTTGCTTTTGAAAATGACCCGAGGCTCAAGGGAGCCTCCCTGCTCTGATTCACATTTTTTGCTTGGAGTTGGGGGTGGGGAGGGGAGGGATGGCAATCAGGTCCATTCCTCAGACACGCTCTACCCGGAAAGAAACACATATGAATGGCAATCCACTGGACCTCCTGTCTGTTGGATTGTTTCTCAAAAATGTAAGAGGTCCTTGCTGTGGTGATCTCATTACAGCTCTGAAATTTCTAAAGGACTCAGGCAAAGATTTCTAAAAATGTTTCCAGGAGAGACTGGGTGACTCCTTAAAGGAAGTAAAAGAGTCATCTGACAGGCGCTTGAAAAAGAGTTGTAGTATCCTAAGGAAGGGAATTCTATCAAATATTTCTTCCATTCTGTGTTGTTCAACTAATGGTAAACCTAGCGGTGAAAGGATAGGCTTTAGGAAAATGGGAAAGTTCATGGACTTAAATGGGTCTTGGGTACTCAAGAAAGTCCTTTCAACCTATCTGCTTGAATGGGGTTGAGGAGGATTTCTGAGTGGGGAGAGAAATGATATACTGGGTTTGGGTCACTCAACATTGTTTCATCTTTTTTCAAGAGGTTTTTGGTGATTCTGGAAGAAGACAGTAGAACTAAATGATCTGAGTAATCCCTGAGCGGCGTGAGAGTGAGTGAGTGAGAGAGAGAAAGAAAGAAAGAATAAAGAGGATAAAGAGCTGGAGGCAGGAGTTGTTCTATGTTGCCATTCATGTACCTCCATGACAAATGGGAATGTTAGTGATGTTCCTACTTTTCACAATATAAACTGCCACAGATCACAGCCTGAGCCCTCCCTTTCCCTCTACCCCTCCTCCCCTCCCCATCGCCCCTATTCCCTCCCTCTGCTCTACCCCTTCCCCTCCCCAGAGCACTTGTGTATATTTGTATATATTCTATTTTATTCATGATGTGTATATATCTACGATTCTATTTATAATAATAATAATGTTGGTATTTGTTAAGCGCTTACTATGTGCAGAGCACTGTTCTAAGCGCTGGGATAGATACAGGGCAATCAGGTTGTCTCACGTGAAGCTCACTGCTAATCCCCATTTTAGAGATGAGGTAACTGAGGCACAGAGAAGTTGTGACTTGCCCACAGTCACACAGCTGACAAGTGGCAGAGTCGGAAGTCGAACCCATGACCTCTGACTCCCAATCCCAGGCTCTTTCCACTGAGCCACACTGCTTCTATCTATTATCTAATTTATCTATTTTGATGGTGTTGATGCCTGTCTACTTGTCTTGTTTTGCTGTCTAACTCACACTTTTAGACTGTGAGCCCGTTGTTGGGCAGGGATTGTCTCTATCTGTTGCCGAATTGTACATTCCAAGCGCTTAGTACAGTGCTCTGCACACAGCAAGCTCTCAATAAATGCGATTGAATGAATGAATGCTGCGGTTAACTATTAACTATTATATGAAAAAGTTTGTGATTTTCATGAGAAACCAGATTGCTGTTAGTAGTCTGTGGATGCAGGGAAGAAAACGGATTGCACATCCAATGATGCAGTAGGTATGGAAGAAGTCTGAAAAATCAGAGGTTCACTTGAGAAGGAGTCTAAATACTGAGTTATCAATTAGAGTTCTCATTGATTTATGCTTTCCTTTGGCAGGAAGGACACGTGCATACGTTTAAAAATAATTACAAACCATTGTTCGACCCAATATTGAGATCCTCTTAATGGACCATCCATGTGTCACGTCTGCTGTGCTTACTGCCCGTTAACTGCTTTAGTGCACTGGTAACATTCAGAGCCAAACTAGAAAAGAAAACGTTTCAGCACTCTGTTCTTCCGAGTTCTTCTAATGCAAGAGGGAATGTTGTAAGCTCCGAAATCTTTAGAAGAATAGGAGGTGCTGATAGAGTAATTGTGTTTACTCTTCTAGCTTCATGATTTCTCTCTTATAAACATTGTTTTGCATTATTGGGCTCGGTGCTCCTCTTTCTCATCTGATGTTTTACAAATATTTTTCTAATTGCCCGAGACAGTGTGCGCCAATAAAATTAAATCGACTTTCTGTTGAACTTGTTTGTCTGATCTACTGCCAGAAGTTGTAGTCAGCACACTTGAACTGACTTTCACTCTCTGTCTCTGTTTCTCCGTCTCGCCCTTTCATGCTCTCACTCACTCTTCCTCATCCTCTTTCACTCTCGATGTGGACCTACAGAGTTAAATCTCAAAACCTCATTAAATGGTGACAGAGAAACAGTTCGCTATCTGAGGATTTTAAAACAATTTTTACACGTCTCTGCCATCGGGAGGCCATAACCCTCTACATGAACACATTAAGGTTTGGATATAAATCACTGTAGGTGGAAAACAAGGGCTCCTCGAAAAGTCGGTTCTTTGACGTCTGGAAACACTTTACAAAGCACCTCCAGGAAAATAACAAAGCCAATAGTGCTGGTCTACCGCAATGGAACAGATATGGTATGTGATCAGTTAGCTGCAACCCGCAAATAAACACAGGCAGGCAAGCCAGCGAGCGAAAACAGAAACCACATTATTGCCCATCTCAGGCACGAAGAGTAGGGCTAAACTTCAGGCATCTTATGTGTGACTTGGAGACTCTGTAGAACAGGATGACAAGGTTCAGGGACCCCTACTTGATTGTACGTCAGACTCCTTTTAACCTCCAGGATCAAAATTTACTTAGATTTCTGACCGCTTTGACAAAGCCCAACTCCTGAAAGCCCACTTTGGGTATTCCATACTACAGTTTCCCAAGGAGATTGGAGACTGGGAATTCATAACTTTCAGTCAATCAATCGTATTTACTGGGTACTTACTGTGTGCAGAACACTATACTTATTGCTTGGGAGAATACAACAGAGCCGGTAGACATATTCCCTACCCACAAGGACACTGGTGACCACTGTAGACTTAATGTGTACAGATGGTTCTAGAACTTTCCAAGCATTTTCCTAGCAGTCGTTTAAAAATAAAATAATAATGGTTTATATGAAGTGCTTACTATGTCCCACACACAGGAGTAGTTACAGGACAGCCTGATTGGACACAGGTCATGTCTAATCTGACTCTCACAGTCTAAGAGGGAGGAAGAGCAGGTACTTTATTCTCTTTTCACGGATGACAAAACAGAACCCAGAGAGGTTGTGATTTGCTCAAGGTCATGCAGCACTCCAGTGGCAAAGTCTCCCAACTCCAACTCCTGTGCTCTTCCCCAACAAGCTAGCATTTTTTTTAAAAAAATGGTATTTTTAAATGGCATTAATTAAATGGCAACCAAGGTTGCAATCGGCCAATCAGGTTGGACACAGTCCATGTCCCACATGGGGCTCACAGTCTCAATCCATACCCTACAGATGAGGTATCTAAGACACAGAGAAGTTAAGTGACTTGCCCAAAGCCCAGGGCTTTGACCCTCTACCTTTCAAGGGCATTTCTCCTGGCTTCATTTGGCTTGGATGCCTAGGGTGGACCCCCTCAAATTTCATTATTATTATTAACAACAACAACAATAATAATGGTAAGCACTTACTATGTGCCAAGTACTCTTCTAAGTGCTGGGGTAGAGTCAAGGTAATCAGGTTCTCCCACGTGGGGCTCACAGTCTTACTCTCCATTTTACAGATGAAGTAAATGAGGCATAGAGAAGTGAAGTGACTTGCTCAAGGTCACACAGTAGACAAGTGGCAGAGCTGAGATTAGAACCCATGTCCTCTGACTCCCAAGCCTGTGCTCTTGCCATTAGGCCATGCCAATGGCCCTGAACCACATATGAATATTTCAAGCTGTTCCCATATGGGAAGCAGTGTGGCTCAGTGGAAAGAGCCCAGGCTTGGGAGTCAGAGGTCATGGGTTCGAATCCTGGCTCTGCCACTTGTCAGCTGTGTGACTATGGGCAAGTCATTTAACTTCTCTGTGCCTGAGTTCCCTCATCTGTAAAATGGGGATGAAGACTGTGAGCCTCATGTAGGACAACCTGATTACCCTGTATCTATCCCAGCGCTTACAACAGTGCTCTGCACATAGTAAGCGCTTAACAAATACCAACATCATTATTATATGCACTTCAAAGTGCACTGATGACAAGTCTTGGGCAGAGCAATGTTCTCCACTTCCTCAGAAATGTCTTCTGACTGTCTCATAGTCCTGCCTCATGGCCCTAGTGTTATTTTCTCCCTTCAAGCCATTGTGGACAGACTGATGACAGGAGCAACTGTTGATTTCAATCTCCCATCAGCAAAACTGAAGAGTGACACATCCATCCCATTCAAACCTTCTCTACCATCAGACAACTGCTCTTCAATACGTATTCAATCCGTCACCAGATCCTATCGGTTCCACCTTCAAAACATTGCTAAAATCCGCCCTTTCCACTCCATCCTAACTGCTACCGAGCTGATCCAAGTGTTTCTCCTCTCCTGGCTTGACTACTGCATCTGCCTCCTCGCTGACCTCCCAAGCCTCCTATCTCTCTCCACTCTAATCCATACTTCACTCTACTGCATGGATCATTTATCAACAAAACGTTCAGTTCATGTCTTCCCACTCCTCAAGAGTCTCCAGTGGTTGTCCATCTACCTCCACATCAAAGAGAAACTCCTTACCGTTGGCTTTAGAACACTCAATCGGCTTACTTCACCCTACTATAGCCCATCGCACACACTCTTTTCCTTTAGCAGCAGTTTACTCAATGTGCCCCGATCTCGCCTATCTCACCGCCGACCCCTTTCCCACATCCTCCCCCTGGCCTAGAACTCCTCCCCCTCCAAATACATCAGACCACCACTCTTTCCACCTTCAAAGCATTACTAAGGTTACACCATCCCCAAGAGGCCTTCCCCGATTAAGCCCTTTTTCCCCGCTTCGCTCTCCCTTCTTGCGTCATCTATGTACTTCAATCTGTGAACTTCGGACATTTGATATTCACCCCACCCCCAACCTCACAGCGCTTTGTACATATCTTTAACTTATATATTATAAATTGCTTATTAATTCATATCACCATCTTTCTCCCCGTCTAGACTGTCAACTCGTTATGGGCAGGGTACATGTCTGTTGTACTGCACTCTCCCAAGCACTTAGGGCAGTGTACTAGCACATAGTATGCGCTCGATAAACATGATTGAAATTAAAAAAATGAAATTCTTCAGGATCACTATTCATGATCCGTCAACAGGAGACTGAGCTATAAAATGTTTCTCGTGGATAAAATCACTTTTCCTCCCTGTTTAACCAAAATTACAGGCAAATAAAAACTTGAGCCGGCTGACCAAAAAAAATCCAATGAGCTAAACCTTAAAAGGAAAAACGGGATATCTGAAATAGTGTGATGCAATTATTTTGCCAACCCTTATTTATCGCTCCCTCACACGAACAATCACGATTCTGAAATACTTAATGTTAACCGTGAGACCATTTCCTAAATGTGCAATATATTTCTCCCCTTGTACTTTCACCAGGATTCTAAGCTGTCCACATTTGACTTTCATCTTTAAGTGTAATGGCAGTAAGTGTATTTATGAAGTGCTTACTGTCTGGGCAGAGGACTGTACTAAGCGCTTGGGAAAGAATGTACAGGTGGGAATTAGACTCAGACCCCGGCTCACAATCACTGGTGGGGAGACAAACATATCAGGAACAGTAAAATAACATTAAGCACTTTGTGAGCAAAATCTCATTACAGCTCTCCAAATTAATACAAGCAAAAACTGGACGATAAAAAAATTAAGTCACTTGACCAAACCATTTTTGCTTAGGCAAAATGTCTGATGGGATATTATCCATTTTGTTACAATCAAAGGTTTTACTCGGGATCCACGGAGAGCATTTTCTGGCTTTGGAGTATGAGTGTTAAGGGTTTGCACGTATACAAAATGCCATAGGGGCAACTCCTTAGTCTCTGTGAATGTAAATAGAGAGGGTAACGGAGCACACACTTTTGTAATTTGAAATACTATAGTCCAGTATATGAGGTACAATATGAATTGTTTTGGCATCACCGACCCCATTGAAACCCTCCATGCTTTTACACATCTGGGTCTGTAACAAGAAAGGGTAATTGTTCAGCTCTGGTATGGCTGTTTATGCATCAGGAGAACAAAAAGGGAACAGAATAAACAATATGTCATGTTCGTACAATCTTGGTCAGGGTAAATCGCTTGGCTGGCATCGCTTGTGAGTACCAAAGGCAAAAGACCTGCCTGCTAGTGACAGACATCCAAACTGGTTCCGAAGCTCAGCAGTAGCATGAACGTAAAAGTTTCAGATGCCACTCTGACTACACTGGAGTCTTCCTGGAATGTCAATCCTACCACTTGCCGCGGAGACAGATCCACTGATCGCTTACCTTTGTTCTCTAACTGGAATCCAAGAACCACAGGCAACAGGAATCCCAGCCCATGTCTGTCTGCATTCATATTCTCATAGTCACTCTCGCTCTCTCTCTCTCTTGGCCTCAGCAGGCAAAAATGCTTCGGCAATGGGGATTTACTATATATTAGTATGCGGCTTACAAGTCCCTCTCTTTCCCAGATAGCTTTCTGGAGGACTATGTACATCTGCCTGTGGAATCCTGATAAAGGCAATAAATCATTACTGATAATGATATTTGCTAAGCTCTTACTATGTGCCGAGCACTATACTAAGTCCTGAGGTAGACGCAAGATAAGTCCCTGTCCCACATGAGGCTCAAAGTCTATTGAAGGGGTGTTTACTGTTTATAGAGCACAGTACTAAGCACTTGGGAGAGTACAACTGAGTTGGGAGACACGTTCCCTGTCCACTGTGAGCTAACAATCTAGAAATAGGGCCCCTCTTTACCCTGGCCTCATTATCCTTCCCACAACTCACCCCTCTCACATCTGTTACCTGTGCTGCTGAAACTACTCCTTTCCTACTATCCCACTAGACTGGAAATGTTTTCTGGTGGATTTGCAGTGTGGAGAGGAGGGGGAGGTTGTTTTTTGTTTTAAAGACAAGGCCTTTGTTTTAAAGGCCTCAGTTCCTTTGACATAGCTTTTAAACTACTTACTAAAATCATGTTTCTTAAGTTCCAAGATGAGGGGGTTCTCAAGAAAATGTTTTCTGACGCTCTGTGACCATTTTATCCAGAAGTGCCAAATTATCATGCCAAAAATCTTAAAAATGTTTGATCTAGGGTGTTTTACCCACAACAGGTGCTTGATGGACACTACTGACTTATCGATTGATTGGAGGAATTCCATATGTCTCCTTTAATTCCACTCTCAACTGTCGCCAGGGTCTCTGCACTTTGGCATCTAGCCATATGACTTGGATGTAGGCATATCAACCTTCAACCTATTTTTACCCAGGAAAAGGGGCTCATTCTCCAAAGTTGAGGTCTTTTGCTCTCTTTCCTTTTTTAAAAAAATATAATAGGGTAAGCTGCAGGCTGGAGCAATGGACCAGAGTGTCTTCCTGGGTTAGTTATTTTTCTCTATCACTAATCCAGCCTGTAAGAGGATGGTGCAAACTATGTTTGGAGAGGTTGAAATAATTTAGCCTGAAAATAAGGTAGATTTGTCCTGATCTGTCACAAGCCTGAATTCTTGGGTAGATCTGGGAAATTCTGCTTCGAAGAAAGAGGTAGTAAGGAAGGCAACTCTAGATGCCTTGCCAGTTGTAGGGAGAATGGAGAATAAAAAAGGGTCTGAAGTCTTTGCTCAGAACCAGAGTCATCCTAAAATAGAACTGAGGTCTGGATGAAGATTCCTGTGACTCAAGTGCTGGAATAGAAGGACTCAGGAAAGGAGACTAAAGAGGACAAGATGGTCAAACTCAAGCATTTGCCTTAGACTATGGAGGTGGCTTTTTGGATTACATTGGAGACAATTTCATAGCACAGAAAGAAGAGAAATTAATTACAGCAGGTGTTCATCTAGAATTAATACTTGCCACCAGAAGAACTGGTGGAGGTCATTAGTTGCACAGGTGGATAGACACATGGAAAAAGTGATCCCAAGGACAGGAGAGAAAGACCAGCAAGATAAAAACAACAACAACTCCAAAGCTCAAAGCTTCAACAAGTTGGGCTATGCCTAGTTCTATTCATTATCATTGCAGATGACTTGGATGAAGGCATTACATGTGCATCCCTCACGTTTCCAGATGATACTGGATCCACCTCTCATTTACTCTTTAGAAAAAGGAATACAATTCAACATGATTCTGATAAATTATTAAGGATGGATTTTTTTAAAAATCAACAAGTTCAGAAGGGAGAGTTGCAGGGTACTACATGTGGGGACAAAAAACAAGCAACTCGAATTCAGAATTGTAAAAGACTATTTAGGGAAAGACAGGTAGAGCAGGAAGACAGCCAGGCCTTATATGGTCAACCACGCTGTGCACTTATGAACATGAAGACTTACATATTCTACTACTTAAACAACAAACAACACAGTACTACTTTGACCATACCCTTAATAGAGAGCAATGTGTCTAGTTTTGATCTGCTCACTGTAAAAAGGATGTGAAAGACTTGGAAAGGGTCTAAATACACTTTTCAGTATGAGAATATGGTCCCGATGGGAAAAGGTTAAAGGAATAGGGGTTGCTTGACCTGCAGAAGAGATCGTGAAGGGGTGACAACTGGCCTCACCCAAGGGAAGAGTTTTCCTGAGCAGGAAGTCCTTAGAGGACTAAACCGTGGTAAAGGGACTTAAATAATGCAGAAGAGATTTCAGCGGGTAATAAGGAAGAACTTCTTGACTTTCAGGTGCTAAAGCACTGGAACAGACTATCTAGAGATCAGATTTCTTCAGCATCCTCATTAAAATGGAATGCCAAGAGGCTGCTTAGAGGTTGTGGAGTCTCCATTCCTGGGAAACTTTAAGAACAGACATCCATCTGTCCTGGGTGGTTTAGTCATTCACCTGCCTGGAGTCAGCATGTTAGACCAGATGACCTCTCTGGCTCTATGCCTGGGACTCCATGATTGAATAGCCTTGGGCAAGTCAATTAGCCTCTCTGTTGCTCAAAGTCTCCTTCTGTGGTAAGATCAACACTTACCTACAGAAAATTAAAAGAAAATTATCTTGATGAAATCCTTTGAAATGCTTAGATAGAAGATAACAGACGAATGAAAAAACACCTGGTCTTCTGAGCAGGAAACCCTGACATTTTAAATGAAGAGAAACACTGTATTCAAATATTTCGCATAAAGTTATAAGCAATGGTTGCTCCTCGTGGAGATTATAAAGTTTAAAAAGAAAAAAAAAACCCTCCTGCTTGGTGAGAGGGAATTTGGAGCACATTAATTGTTCTGGGTTAGAAAAGAACCATTCATTAAGTGTCTATCACATATAGACTCTTATAGACATTTTTTTCCAAACATCAAAAAATGATTTTCCCTTAGAATAAACTACAGAGCTATGTTCATCATTTGCTCTTTTTTTAATGAAGAGATTTTTACTGTGACACGATCTTAAAAAACCCTCTAGATCCTGACATGTTAACTTATTACTTTTACCCTCTGGCATTTAATGAGTCAAATCTTTGGAGAGATTTTAAGGGTGGGAGCAATTTCGGGCTAGGAAAGATTGTATCTTCCCAGGGAAATGATGGCACTTGCTCACTTGAGTCATTTAAAGCTGGGCAAGACACTGGACAAGCCTCTCACTTTGGCAGCAGATTGATGGAATGCTTTAATGTGAATTTTCCAACTAGACTCACTGTGACACTGATTTTTCACGGGTGATTTATAAGGTGTCAAGTTAATATCTGTCTAGTGCAAGCTGGGCGGTCTAGTCTTCTAAAGGAAATGCAGAAGGACTGAGAGCATATTGGAGAAGGAAAATGCATTATTAACTTGATCCTGTCTCCTAACTTCGGAGATAACACATGCAACATGCTATTATGGAGGCTTGCCAAGCAATTAGGTGCAGCAGCAACTCTGTCAAGAAGATTTATCTCTGAGTACTTCCTGTCAACAGCCCCGATTCTTTGTGGTGTATTTCAGTTCATCTTCCATGGAGCCAGATGTAGGTTTCTTGCATGATGGCAAATAACTATTCCGACAGCTTGCTTTGAATGCAGAGGAAGCAAAGTTAGTTTTAAGCCTATGATATGTATTGATCTTAGGAGCATTCGCATTCACAATATGGCATCTTGAAACAATTTTCATGTCTTTAAGCAACTTTCCTTGTTTGAACTTAACATTAAAAAATTTGCCGGTGTTCAATCATTTGTAATGAAAACTTCGAAGGTGATGCCGAAAAGAAGTATAGTGAATAGGACCTGTGAATCGTGGTCTTGAGAAGTTCAACATTCATAAGGTTTGACTACGTATCAGATTATGACTGCATTGTAGACATTCAGTTGGTAAGGAAACTGGAAGCTGCAATGATGCCATACTTCTTAAAAAATATATGGTATTTGTTAAACGCTTATTATGTGCCAGGCACTGCACTAAGCCCAAGGGTAGATACAAGCTCATCGGGATTGGACGCAGTCCGTGTCCCACTTGAGGCTCACAGCTTTAATCCCCATTTTACAGATGAGCTAACTGAGGCACAGAGAAGTTAAATGACTTTCCCAGTGACACTCAGCGGACAGGTGGTAGAGCCAGGATTAGATCTCAGGTCCTTCTGATTCCCAGGCCCGGCTCTATCCACTAGCCCACACTGATTTTCATTGACATGTTGTCTATCAGTCTCCTAAAGTCCATGCTGCTCTTCTTGATTTGATTTTCTACTGCAAGTTGTTGGGTAATGTACTGCCTAGGCAGCAAAATTCAGAAAACACATTCAACTCTGAATCACCAATTTAATTTTGTGTAGTAGAAAACCTTGGTGATCTAGGCTTTTTTACTAAACTATATTATTTTGCTGTCTCAGTCAAGGGGTACAGAATCATCGGTGGGTGGATATGTTTTTAGAACACCATTGTCAGTTTACAGCAAGCCCAGAATGATTGTCTCAAAGACTTTTTGACCATGTACGAAGTCTTGATGTGGTGTGAAGTCACCTTATTCTTCTGCAATTGTCCGGTTAATGATGATTTCTAGTAGCCATTTCAAAAGGAGGGTGCCCAGGATCTTGACGGCAGTTGAAAGTGAGATATCCTAATAATTTCCACTATCAGGGTCTCACACCTTTATTTTTGAAGAAATCCTTTCCTTGGTGTTCCTCGTGTTCAGAAAAAGCCTCAATCAAGCAGTGACTTTTTTTGAGCATCTATCATGTGCAGGACACTTAGAGGTCAAAGATTTGATTTGTGCCCTCAGAGAATTTGCAATCATGTAGGCGTAATGAATCTACAGACAAGGGGTAGAAGAGCCTGCAGGGATGGATAGGTGAATACAGAAGTGTTTTAGTAGTAGAGTATGTAAAACATGTACAAAAGTGCAATAAGGAGCCCTCAGTCAGTCAGTCTTATTTATTGAGAGCTTACTGTGTGCCGAGCACTGTACTAAGTAGTTGGAAGAGTAATAATAATAATAATGTTGGTATTTGTTAAGCGCTAACTATGTGCCGAGCACTGTTCTAAGCGCTGGGGTAGATACAGGGGAATCAGGTTGTCCCACGTGAGGCTCACAGTTAATCCCCATTTTCCAGATGAGTTTAACTGAGGCACAGAGAAGTGAAGTGACTTGCCCACAGTCACACAGCTGACAAGTGGCAGAGCCAGGATTTGAACCCATGACCTCTGACTCCCAAGCCCGTGCTCTTTCCACTGAGCCACGCTGCTTCTCCTAACAACCTAACAGACACATTCCCTGCCCAAATTGAGCTGCCAAAAAAGATCTGAGGTGGTAGGCAGAAGGTATAACCTGCGTCTTCCCTGTCTGCCAATCTTGGCAAGAAGGTGACTGTTTTCAGGAACGCTTCCATTTTACACAACTCTGAAATGGCGATTTCCTCAGTAGTTAGTTCAAGGGCTAGGATGTCATTTTTCCCCCCTCAGAGCTTCAGATTCAAAAACAGAAAGCGTGAGAACAATAATAATAATTATGATATTTGGTATGCACTATGTGCCAAGCGCTGTTCTAAGCACTGGGGTAGATACAAGTTAAGCAGGTTGGACATAGTCCCTTTCCCACATGAGGCTCACACTCTTAATCCCCATTTTACAGGAGAGGTAACCGAGGCCCAGAGAAGTGAAGTGACTTGCACAAGGTCATACAGCAGATATGCAGCAGACCCGAGATTAGAATCTAGGTCCTTGTGACGCTAAGGCCCGGGCTCTATCCACTAAGCCACGTTGCTTCCCAACTGCAGAAAACCCTTGAAGAACTGTCACCATCTCCACAGGACCACCTTGTTTGCAATGATGGAGGAGTTATAAAAATGAGGCCAAATTATTACACTTCTCCATTTCTCACTCAACTCTCATTTACTCATCAAGTTATGCCTAATATCACCTCCATTAAATTGTAATCTCTTTGAGGGCCTGGATTTTGTTTGGGGGGGGGGGTTACCCCTTTTGTACAATTCTCCAGCTCCTCGTGCAGGACTCATCACTAAAAGCCACTCTTTCCTCTTCCTCCAAAAGGCTACCACATTAATCCAAGCACTTATCCTATCCCACCTTGATTACTGCATCAGCCTCCTTTCTGACCTCCTTGCCTCCTGTCTCTCCCCGCTCCAGTCCATTCCTCACTCTGCTGCCCAGATCATTTTTCTACAAAACATTCAGTCAGTGTTTCTCCACTCCTCAAGAAACTCCAATGCTTGCCCATCCACCTCTGCATCAAACAAAAACTCATTACCAATGGCTTCAAAACAATCACCTTGTCCCCTCTTCCCTTACCTCCCTGATTTCCTACTACAACCCAGCCCGCACACTTGGCTCCTCCAATTCAACCTACTCAATGTACCTTGATCTCGCCTATCTCGCTGATGACCTGTTGACCACGTCCTGCCTCTGGCCTGGAATGCCTCCCCCTCTTCACATGTGAATTTCTCTTCCCACCTTCAAAGCCTTCTTGAAGGTACATCTTCTTCAAGAGGCCTTCCCCAACTAGAACCTCATTGTTTCTTCTCCCACTCCTTTCTGCGTTGCCCTAGGACTTGAATTTGCACCCTCTATTCACCCCTCCCATAGCTCTTACATATATATCCAAGCTTATTATTTGCCAGGAACATGTCTACCAACTCTGTTTATTGTCTTCTCCCAAGCACGTAATATAGTGCTCTGCACACAGTAAAATGCTCAGTAAATGCAATTAATTGACTGACGCTCCAACATAGCCCCGACTTTGTCTATCTCATTGCTAACCCCTCTTCATCCTCCCTCCTAGCTTGGAACTTCCTCCCCGTCCATATACATCAGACCTCCTATCTCACCACCATCAAAGCATTTTTAAGGTCACACCTCCTCCATGAGGGCTTCTTCAATTAAGACCTCTTTTCCCCTTCTACGTCATCTATGCATTTGGATCCGTGACCTTTAGGCATTTGACGTTCACCCCTCCCTCGATCCCACATCACTTAGTACAGTGCTCTATTCAAAGGAAGAGCTCAGTCAATATCATTGATTGTTATTAGGTGTTCAATACTGTTGACATGGATACCATGCATGTAAATTCCTTAGCAGTGCTGCAGAAGATGGTGTGGCACAATAGTGACTTTTCTGGGGTGGATAGAAATGATTAGTTTGGCTGGCAGAGTACAAGGGTAATGTAGTAAATAGTTCTTTTGGGGTGAGGATCAACACTGCTTGCAAATGTTGCACCTGGCCCACAGAACGTCTGTCTCAAGTCAGCACTGCCAAATCAACATCGTCCCTTGCACCGTCCAGAACCGCCAGTTCGGCTCGAGCATCCGTCTTCATTCCTCTGGCATGATGGAAGAAGTGGGCACTTTCTTGCCAAACTCCAGGCTGACCTAGTATAACCCGATCCAAAACATCAGCACCAGCAGTTCCAGAGTGGGCGGAAACGGCTGTGTGCAGGTATGTACTGTTGGTCAAAGTGTGATGCTGCTATATTTCCCAACCTCTGCCTCAACCTTACGGCACAGAGCCAAACAGTACTAAATATTCTTGGTGCTTTTGGAAATTTACAGTATTTACAGGTTTACGATATTTCCTAAACTAAGTGGCAAGGATGTACAGCATTCTGCTCTTAGTGGACACAATAAAGAAAAATAAAATTGAAGAGTGTCCATCATGGTGGTATTCTTGAACTATCTCCCATTAATTCCTATTGAATTTATGGTCATTCTTGAACAAAGCTCTTCAGGAGCACAACCTCCAAACTATAAGATAGCTCCCTTTATTGCTAAGTCTAACTCTAACCAGTATTTAGAAAGGGGATATCTTCATTCAATCACTTCAGAAGTTTTAAAATGGTTCGAGCCTAGCTCAAATCTAAAAAACAGGACAAAAGATAACATGTCTTCTTTCATTCCAACCTGTTCTTCTATCCCAAATATATCTAAAAATGATGTACTATGAAAAACATTTAAAACATTCAAGACTTACAAGCAGAACTTGGTGAAAGGCCCTCTTTGAATCCGGTTTGCTTTAAAGTGAGTTATGGTGAAATGTAAAATATGATTTTTATAATGGGTTCTTTTCTGCACTTCTTAATTATGCTCCAACCACTGAAAACACACTTTCAAATACCTCAGAAAAAAACTGATATTCTTTCATTTACACTTTTAGTAGCTGTTTATGTGGCTCTGTTAACCATAAGAACAACAAAATGGGAAAAAAAGGGACCAGTTCAAGATAAGAAAAGACACATGGCATTGTAAATTCAGGATTGTTTTTTCAAGATTTAAGAAAAGCAATTCATTTTTAATAAGGGAAATTTGCAGCAACGCAAACTATAGCAATGCAAGCTACATATGACTAATGATTGAATAAAACACTCTGAGAGGAGGAAGGATTAGTTAGTGGTTCATGGCTATTTTTCATCACTGGAGGTGTGAAGAAGCTAAATTTGATCTGTCAAAAAAAATAGTTGTGTCACCAGTTTTCTGATAAAAATGGGCATTACATTTTTGAAGAACCCCATGTTACGGGAAACTTATGTTGTAGTTCTCACATTGGGTCCAATACTGTATACAACCATTTTTTTTTGACAATGTGCTGAGTTCTACCCAGACACACACTTTCAGAAGAATTTCCCAAGAGCATCCTAAACCGAACGCATAATGAAAACATTCATTACAGCAGGACTAAGTTGCATTCAGCAGGGCTGGTATTAGAAGATACTGAAGTCACAGAAATGTGGATTAGCCACCTAGTTCAACTAAGGAGAGGCAATGAGGTGCAGTGGAAAGATCCAAGGTCCAGAAAGAAGTCAGGTGACCAGGGTCCTAGCCCCTCTGCTGCCATTGCCTGCTGTGTGACGACGGACAAACTGATCACCCTTTCTGTGCCTGGGTTTTCTCCTCGGTAAAACTGGGGCAGTAATTCCTGCCTCTTCCCACTTTGCAGTGATGTTTAAAGGATAAACTGAAGTAACTGATGTGAAAGGGCTTTGGAAACAAGAAAGCACCTCATAAATTCAAATGAAAAGCATTATTTTGGTGCTGAACTTCAGATACTGAAGTGCTCTGTCTTAACTGGAATGTATCAGATCGCTGACTCCAACAGTTTTGCCAAGATCTCCAGGATCTGTGGATAGAAACTCTCCGAGATCTGCTTCTGATCTCAGCTCCAGCATGGAGCGGCCGCATTTTCATTTCCCTCCTCCCCACTGTAACTCTTCAATACACAGAGGTCTCCCTAACTTCAAAGAGAGTTCCATGTGTTGAACAGATAGATGAAGCGAGGGGATGTTGGGTGGAATGAGAATCTGGCTGGATAAAACCTGTAGTTGTGTTAATGAGATGTAACCACATAAAACCCTGAGGGTCAAGATGAGAGAATTATGTCTGGTTCTAGCAGCATTATCTATTTCTTATTTGCTCACAGCCAAATGCACCTAAAATTTGACAGGATAAATAAATAAAACTCAGTGAGGTGTCCTCCAGATTCAGTTTAGTAAAATGCACCATATGTTTGATAACTGCTCTTCAATAGGGAGGTCAGGCCCCACTATCTCCTGTTTCACCTTCAAAGCACCTTCGTTTTCCATTAAAATGGCATTTAACCATAACTGTAACTTTGGTAAATTTCATTTTTGACCATGGTCCGGCACATCTGACACACTGCTTTTTCATACTGTTTTACCACTTTTCTGGTAATTCAATGTATTTTTAAGATGTTCCCTTTAGTAAACATATCCCACCATCTTTGGAGTAAAGGATAGGCAGAACAGACAGCTTCTAATAAACATGTGAAG
Organism: Ornithorhynchus anatinus; assembly: GCF_004115215.2. Classification (NCBI taxonomy): domain Eukaryota; kingdom Metazoa; phylum Chordata; class Mammalia; order Monotremata; family Ornithorhynchidae; genus Ornithorhynchus; species Ornithorhynchus anatinus. The sequence continues at coordinate 25,878,588 of NC_041739.1, forward strand.
CACTCAGATTACTATTACAACTATTACCACTTATGAAACTACTATTACTAATGATGGTATTTTTTAAGCCCTTACTATGTGCAAGGCGCTGTGCCAAACACTGGGGTAGATACAAGACAATCAGAATAGACACAGACTCTGTCTCATAGAGGGATCTCAATCAAAGAGGTAGAAAGAATAAGCATTTGACACATGAGGAAACTGAGACACAGTGAAGTTAAATGACTTGGCCAAGGTCACACAGCAAGCGAATGGCAGAGCCAGGGCTAGAACCCCTGTCTTCTGACTCCCGGCTCCACCTTCTTTCCATGAGGCCTCAGTGCCTCCCTCTGCTATGAGAATTCTACTACAATATTAGAAAGCTTGCTAAATGGTGATTTTCCTTCCTATATTTCATAGCATTTAAAGAAACAGCTAAGAAGAAAACTCAGGCAAGGATTGCAGTTTCACAACAGGTAAAGATTTAGGAATGTTGGTAACATATTTTATAAAATCTTGTGGGTAGGGTTTAAGAATACTCATTTATGGATTGATTGGCACAGTGTAGATCTCTAAAGTACAAGCTAACTGAAGGGACAGAGTTCCGAATGGGAGGGGCAGTACTGAAATTTTAGGACCTGGTCTAACTCCTCCAAAACAAAATTGCCATTTGAGAACCGTGTCCAGTGTCAGTGAATGAGAGGGGTTATGCAATATTAATAAAAACTGTATTAAGTACTTACTTTGTGCCAAGCATTGTACTACATATTGCAGTAGATAGAAGACAATAAGATCAGATACTAACCCTGCCCCATATGGAGCTCCGAGTCTAAGAGAGGGAGACCAGACATCTCTTTTTCATTTTACAGATGAAGAAACTGAGGCACAGAAAGTTAACTGGCTTGCCCAAGGCCACACAGCAGGCAAGTGGTGGAGCAGGGATTGGAATCCAGGGCTTCTGACTCCTAGGCCTGTGATCTTTCCACCAGGCCATGGTGCTTCTCTACTAAGCCACACTGCTTCTCTAATAGGCCACACTGCTTCTAGAGGGAGGGGGAAGGAGAAGGAGGGTGAGGGGTGGATGGGGGTTCTGGCCAGTTCTGCCCTGGATCCCATTTCAATGGGGGCTCTGGAAGCCATCAGGGGTGATTTTTGCACAATGGAAGGAGCCATTAGAAAGTATGCAGTAGAAGATGGCAATCAGGAAGGGAAGAAGAGTGGGTGCAAGTGTTTCTATAAAATGAGGTGGGATGGGTTTGGAGACACAGGTGAGAGGGGTAGAATTTCAACTCCCCTGCTTCCCAGCACTCTCTCATCCTTCTCATCTGTCTTTCAAGAGGAAATCATGAGGTCTACATTCAAATTCTACCCCTCTCACCTGTGTCTCCAAACCCATCCCACCTCATTTTGTAGAAACACTTGCACCCACTCTTCTTCCCTTCCTGATTGCCATCTTCTACTGCATACTTTCTAATGGCTCCTTCCCCTCTGCCTTCAAACACTCCCATTCCAATTAAACTCCTTAATTAGGATGTGTACACCTGCTGCCTCCATTTCCCCAACTCCAACTCCATTTTTGTCCCTCTACAGTTGAATTTTTACCCCCTTCACTCCTCTGAGACTGCTCTTCCCCAAGCTCTATTGCATCCTTGTACACCTCTATTAGCATAATCCACAGTTTTAAGCACTTTTTCCTACTGATTGATTGACATATGCTTCAGGGTGGAAATAACAAATGGACATTTAACTAATAGAGCAAATTTCATCTTTTAACTTGTATAGGATTATTTTTCACAAGATGAATTTTATAGAATCAGAGTAATCGACCCAAACAATAACCATGACACAAGTGTACCTTGGAAAGATTTTTCAGGGGTATTTTACCCACAGTTGTTTCTGCCTTAATTTTTGTATTCTTAATTATTCAAGTTACAAAGTTCAACAATATTCCATTATGATTTACTGTATTTTTTCATTCCAACATATGTCTCATTTCATTTTTTTCCCTAAAGAAGTTTTTCTAAAATGCCATTCTTCTTTATTTGTGTATTTTAATTATGGTATTTGTTAAGTGTTTGCTATGTATCAAGCACTTTTCTAAGCACTGGGGTAGATACAAGTTAAACAGGTCAGACACAGTCCCTGTTAATCAGGCTCACAGTGTGATGGAGGGAGAACAGGCTCTGGATCCCCATTTTACAAATGAGGAAATTGAGGCACAGAGAAATTAAGTGACTTGTCCAAGGTCACACAGCAGGCAACTGGCCGAGCAGGGATTAGAGTCTGGGTCCTTTGACTCCCAAACCCATGCTCTTTCCACCAGGCCATGTTGTTCCTCCTCAAACCCTCTAATAGTTGTCCATTCCTCTCTGCATCAAACAGATGCTCTTGACCATTGGCTTTAAAGCACTCAATCTGCCCTCTCCCTCCTCTTTATCCACTCCCGTCTCCCACTATCCCCCAGCTCACTCAAGATAACCTACTCTCACTGGGCCTCATTCTTGGCTCTCCTGCCTTCATCTACTTGTCCATACACTTTCTTCTGCCTGGAACTGCCTCCCCATCCATATCCAGCAGATCACTGCTTCCCCATTTCGAAGCACTTCAGAAATCCCAATCCTCCATGAGGGCTTCCCTGGTTAATCTCCAAACACCCCGGGTTACATTAACTGCCATTTCAACACGTCAAGGTCACCCAACCACTGGTGCATCCCAGAAATCCTATTATTTAAGCATTTATATACAGATTCTGCCTTTCTTCCTCCTTCTGTTTGTAAATTATTTTAGTGTCTATCTCCCCTGCTAGACTATAAGCACCTTTAGAGCAGAAATCAGCGCCATTTACTCTATTGTTCACTATCAAGTGCTTAGGGCAGTGTTCTGCACCTAGCAGATGCTCTATTGATGGATAAAAGTGATCCAGTCCCTTGGGCACCAGGCTCCAGGGACTCCACCTAGGAAAAGGTTCTTTCATAACAGACACTTGATTTCTTACAGCCTCTTCATTCCATGGGATTGCAGCCTCCTGACATTCACTTAGACCTGAATTCAAGCATGCAGAGACTCAGAAAATATTGAAAAGAGATGACAAAATCAAGTGAACAACATTCTGTGATGCTCGACATGGCGAAGTTCAGCAAAACTTAATTTGACCTCAAATGGTTCTCTCCTTCCTCCCCCGACCCAGGAAAGCTTCCGCCGGGTATTTCCCTTTGGGCATGACGTGATGGGGAGAGCGCCGCACAAGTCATCGTCCCTTAAGGTTGTTAACATGCTGCCATGGACCACACTTAACGCAAGGGCCATGCAACTGGAGAAGGGTAAGTATCTATTCAAATAAAATGTCCCCTTGCCCCTCTCTCTTCCTCCCACCCTCCATGTACCAGCCCTGCCCTTGCTCATGGTATTCTTAGTCTTCCTCACAGCTGGCTGGAAGTGTATTAAAAATACTGTCCCCAGAGAAGCCAGGTGAGGACTTAAGGCTCAGAACGGAGCCCAGGGTTCAGCTGCACAGTCATTCCACGGGCACCCAGTGCAGCTGAATCAATACATACAGGATGGCCCCGAGCACAATTGTTTTGAAAGGGAAATTATTCAGGCCCCAGCACACTCAAAAAACCTGCTGTTGTTGAGATGGAGGATGATGATGTTGGGAGGCTTGTGGAAACATTTCATGTATCCAGCGACTTGCTTCAAGCAAATGGAATTTGATTCGTGCAATTTGTTATTCCCTTTCACTTATCCACACCTTGCCAGGAGCTCCCAATGAGAGTCTTGTGTTCTAAGGTCATAGAGGAACTGAAATTCTATATCTTTTATTGCTGTAGCGGGTGCTCCGCTCTGGAGGAACACAACATAAATGTTGCCATATAATGAATGAGTTCGTGAAGTAGATAAATATGGCCCCTGCTGTTGGGAATGAGCGAGACAGAACACAAGGAGTGGCATGCCTTGGGGCAGGTGGGGGAGAGCGGGGTGTTGACCAGTTAGCCCAATTCTGACAAGATGGAACACTCCTCTAAGTAGCTGTCGGTTAACTAGTAACACCCTTAATCTGCTTGTTGTATATGAGAGGATAAGGAAAACAACATGGCAGGTTGATTTGCTACGTGTACTTCTACAGACCCATTATATATTTTCTGTATCACAAATTGGATTCTCTGGTAATCAATCAATGGCATTTATTGAACATTTACTGAGTACAGGGCATGGTACTGAGACTAAAGTAAAACTTAAACGTTTCTTTAGAATGTAATATTTTAAAATCAATATGTGATCTGAAACTAAAATGCAAGTATAGAGAAGCTATTTTAAAGTATTTAAAAACTATTTTAAAGCAATACAGTTGGCATTATAGCCTTATGTTTTCAGGATGTCCAAGTCTCACAGGGGCAAAACCTTCACTCATTCCTTATTTTAGCATCTCACTCTACAACCAGGTGTAATTGTTCTTAATTTTTTTGATCAGTTTAAGAAAAAGTGCTTGGGAGAGTGCAATACAACAGGGTTGGTAGACACCTTCCCTGCCCACAAGGAGTTTATTGTCAAATGATATTATTATCTGGTACTTTCAATCCCTTAACTCAACTATCTTGGTTTATGCTTCACTGGGTGAATGGGATATCAGCTGCTTATTTATATGACCGTTCCCTGGGAAGAGACAGTTTCTGCTAGTCCTTTATTTCTTTTTCAAATGGTACATATTAAGTGCTTACTATGTGCCAAGCACTGTACTAAGCATTCAGGAGATATAAGATAGGTTGGACACAGTCCTTATCCCCTATCGTCGGGGGGAAGGGGGCAGTCACAGTCTATGTAGGAGGGAGTAGGACAATCCCCATTTTACAGATGAGGTAACTGAGGCACAGAGAAGTTAAATGACTTGTCTGAGGTCACACAGCAGTCAAGTGGCAGAGCCGGGATTAGACCCCAGGTCCTCAGTCTCCCAGGCCAGTGCTCTTTCCGCTAGGCCACACTGTTTCCCAATGATCACCCTTTATAATTCTCCAGGTGATCATTTTTCAGTCCTCTTATTATTGCTTCCTCAAGATATTCATTCTGTGGGTTTCCACTTCGCTGTCATTTCAGAGGAAGTAGCTTTCTCCCCAAAGAGACCCATACAGTGATAGCCTCTTTGCAGGATTCATACTTCAGCATCACATGTTGTTACCTTTCTAGAGGAGAAACTGGAACAGTTTCATTTTTTTCCTGCCTGCTTTATTATCAAAAAGTAGTTCCTGATTTCTTCTCAAGATTCTGGGCAGAAGAGAGAGTAATTCATTTTTTCTGAGTTCATAGCTCATACATCTATTTATTCCAAAGGACCATTCAGCTAAGAGCCCCAAGGGTCTCTCCACTAAGGGAAAAAACTTCTCATTCTTCAAGTGGGGAAATGCAACCAAGGTCATGCAAGAAGTGATAAGATAGTAAATCTCAATAACACTCTAACCCTAAAACTGCACTCCTGTTCTCTCCAACCCACCTACTTTTAGAGGTCAGTATAAAGCCTTCTGGTAGCAAAGTGTTGTGGTTGATCGCTTTGTGGGCTACTGGTTGGGGCATTTATGAAATGCAAAATTCAAGCAGAAACCTTGTTTTAGATGTGCCCTGTCCATTAGGAATTGAACTCAACATGCCCTCACAACATGTTCACGTGCAGGCGTGTGCATACACACACAAACACACACATTCTCTGAATTTTGTTGGCCATGGGAGCTTATATAATAAAAAAAGTTGCCAAGGCATAGCCAGTGCTGTTATCTTCAAGATGGATAATATGTTAGCAATATAAAACAGGGATTTTTGGGCCACGTAAACCAAGAATTCAGAATGCAAACCATTGGACCCACAGGAGAGGTTTGTTTCATCTGTGCTTGGAAGAAAAGGACCTAGGAAAACAAACCAATTTGCTCCCAATCCAAATGATCAGACTAGAGAGATTCTTCAGCAAGAGACCAGAAACAGATGTTCTTGCCTTTTCTGTCCAACAGCAATGCAGGCTGCTATTTTATTGGATCATTTTCTCCCTTTATGATAAGCTCCAGTTCCCATCCAGATCAGGAGAAAGGAAAGCCCCAGAAGGAATCGGATACTCATTTGGCTCCATTTGTTTCTTCCTTCCTGTAGATTCTTGAATGAGTTACCAGGTCTTTCAGCGGTGGGGCACACACTGAAAGTGTTTCCAGGAAATCATCTCATTAAGAAATACGTTCTTCATCCTGGAAAAGGAATTTGCTTCCCTGGGTCTCTGGGACGCTACGCTTACGAGGTCATTCAGCTTAAAAATGAGGATGGCTTATGGAACAACTGATCTACAGTCCAGTGATGACTGAGTTTGGTGGCGAGCGCTCTGATTTATTCACACAAGGCTAGTGTTCTCCAGGAGAAGCTAATGTGCTGGCTTTTCAACCTTTAGACATTGAATTCTAATCTGGCCTATGGTGAGTGAAAATGTCTGGCAAGCTCTCAAACTCTCCCCTGACTTTCTACGTCACAAAACCCCCACACAGTTCAGCACAGTTAACACAACTGGAAACATCTGGTAGGGAGGGACCCTGGATCGGAACAGTGGGGGTATCCGATGCTACCCGGACCTCACGTCTATGAAAACCAAACTCACCACCAAAGTTTAAAACAAAAAACACATAGATCAACTGTAAATCTGGCCCGTAGGTTCTAGAATCCCCCTTATGTAAATCTGGAAACTCATGTCCCATTATTCACTTACAACTGCAGTTATTTGCCCACTTGGGTGGGCTTTCTTCTGAAGATGAATTGATGGGGCTATATTTCCACATAAAGAATGTAGGTTCCAAATTTGTGCAGAATGTCCTAGGTCCTGCTGAACTTTAACAAGGCCCCTGATGTGCTGGAATGCGGAGGAGGTTTGGGGTTTAAAAACTCCATGGGCTGGAAAGGATGCATTTAAAAAATATATGAAATCAGATTCAGCACCCTAGTTGGCCTATATAAAATAACCCTCTCCTCCTCCCCTTCTCTCCCCACAACTCCCCCCACCCCCACCAAATCTTTTGATCTCACATGGGAGATATTCACATTGAATATTTGTGTCTTAAATGATTTCCTGGAATTTCCCCCCTCATTCGAGGCCTGTTTGCCTTAGCTACATAGCTCATTATCTTCCAGAATGTGAGTCTACTATCTCCTTAGTTTGCTGTTAATAACCACACACATATTGCAGACGATAGAATCTCTACATGGCTGAGGAGATTGCTACTGTTTTCTATTAATTACATTGGAATGGGCCTCTATCTACTTCAGATAGTAATAATAGTAATAGTATACATTAAGTGCAGATGTGAGAATTAAAACTTTAAAAAACAACAACACCCAGAATCAAAGTGACTAGGCACAGTGTAGAATTCTTAGTCTAAATGCCAGAAAAGAGAGCAGAACCTCATCATTCTTCTAATGCAAATCTAGCACTAAATGGTTAGAGACTGTGAAAGTCTTTAATAAATTATGGCATATTTGGCTCATTTCATCAGGTCATAAATTACATTACATCATGTAAAATGATATATCCTGGCACTCTATGATAGCTCCCATCATATTGCATCATAGGTGTGTAGAAGAACATACAGTTTGATACAAGGAAAGACTTATGCAACTGGTAAACTTTGTCAGCGACTTGTGGGTGGGCCACTGGTCACCCATAGACTGAATCTTAAAGCTACAGAGGGCTTTGAGGAATTACTTGGTCTATGTCCAGGGAACCACAACTATGTTATTTGTTAAACTTTACAAAGGAGGAGATTCCTCTGTCAGTAACCCTTGCCCATACCTAATAAGTTGGAATGACAGAAAACTCCTTTATGTCTAATCAGGAAGTCTTCTGCTTCATCCTAAATCTATTCCCTCTTATTCTGATAAAAAACAGGGACTGTTGCCCTCCTCGCTTTAGTATGAAATCCCCAAAGAGCCACAGTCACTCCAGGGGTATTCCCAGCATTGATGAGGACACAGGAATGCATTCAGATGACAAGCAATGGAAGAAACTACTTCAGGGTGCAACATCATGGAGGGAGAGGACAGAGGGGCACAGGTATGAGCAACAGGGGTTAGAAAAGTGAAATTACCCAAAGTCGGAAGTGGTGCCTGTGTGATACAGGCCCTGGGAAAGGATTCCAGGGGCTCTGAAGCCGAGGGGAGAGCTGGGGGTGGGGTGGGTACAGGGAGGGTCCCCCTAGACAAATTCTCTAAATCCAGGGGTTTTCAAGACCACCTATATGACCATCATTTCTGAGTGACATATCTGCAGGTGCATGCGTTGTAGCATAACGATACCACACAGAATGCCGCAGACACGTATCCACACATGCAGCAAAACACTGTATGGAATAGGAGTGAGTGGGTAATTTTTCCCATCTCAGGGTGGCCAAGTATCTGAACCTGGTCCTGGGTGGCCATGTCTCCTTGGCCACTTTTCAACTGGTTAAAAGAAAACTACAAAATCTGGGTCAAATGTTAATATGCTCTTCAATATTTTGAAACCCACGTAACTTTGTCCAAGTGATTTAATCTAATCCAGAACTTTTATGTTTTCCTTGAAAGAATAGGAACTTGAAGGAAGACTGTGTTCCTCTTTGGAGGAAGGGCCTGTGGTGAGGATTTGCAAGAGCACTTACCTCTGATTCTGTTGAATCTTTCTCTTGGTAGCACCCTTCTGCCACTTTGGATAGATGTCCTTTGATCTGTCTCCCTGGAGCAACTTTTTTCCCCCAGCATCTTCTATTTACCTGTGGACAGACATGTTCTATATTCACCATGTGCATCCATGTCCATACATAAATATACCTCGTGCTTTTTAGGGGAAAAGGAGTTTCAGGAATTCTTCTAACAGAGTCAGGATTAAGTCAGAAAAACAATCGTTCCATGCTCCTCACTCGCTTGTCTATACAGTCTTCAAGCTTCTCTTTCCAGAGTACCTATTTGCTCTCACATGCATTTACTCTTTCATTTTCCAGACTACAAATTGCCTCTCAAATCTTTCTGCCTCTTCCTATATCCTCATTTGCTGGTACCTCCTCCTCGTGCTTTAGCTTTCTTTACTTGTATTTTCCAGTGGGCCCTTTAGGAGAAGGATAAAAATCACCTTTCTTCCAACCCCAGGGAGGGCAAAATTCAAGAAAGTGGATTTAAGCACAGCCTGGGAGATTGTGCTTAGCTCTGAGGCATATATTCTAAGAAGGCTTTATCGTGGATTACAGAGGGAGACACAGAAACATCCTTCTCTTGAAGACGATACATAAAAGCAAAATTAAACCTCAGCCAGGGTGGTTTAAGGCTGGACCTACAGCGCTTGTAGGCAGGGGGTTAGATCACATGATCTCCCCAGGTCCTAGCGACACTATTTTCATTTCTGTCTCCCTTGTTATAGTAGAAGCTCCCTGGGGGTAAGGAACGTGTCTTTCCCCTCTCTCCCCCCACCCTGCCCTTTTCTGTGCATCCTCAGCAACTGGTTCAGTGCATTTCTGCTATTATTATTACTATTTAATGTTTATGGGGTATATTGTACTGTGCTCTTCTAAGAATACAATTGAGTAAGAGATATGGACCCTGTGTTGAAGGAGCTTACAGGTCTAGGATTCCATTACCTTTTGAGTGAAAGCATCACAACCCTCAGCCTTCATTCATTCATTCATTAGTATTTATTGAGCGCTTACTATGTGCAGAGCACTGTACTAAGCGCTTGGAATGTACAAATCGGCAACAGATAGAGACAGTCCCTGCCCTTTGACGGGCTTACAGTCTAATCGGGGGAGACAGGCAGACAAGAACAATGGCAATAAATAGAGTCAAGGGGAAGAACATCTCATAAAAACAATGGCAAATAAATAGAATCAGGGTGATGTACATCTCATTAAACAAAATAAATAGGGTGATGAAGATATATACAGTTGAGATCATGATCCTGTCAGCCTCATGTGGGACAGGGACTGCGTCTGACCTGATTATTTTCTATCTTACCTCAGTACTTAATAGAGTGATTAGCACATATTAAGTGCTGAAATACCACAATTATTATTACTATCATTCCTATGCCCCACAACTGAGCATTTATTTTACTGAGCCTCCTTTACGCAGAAGAAAATAAAATACTTGTAATGATATCGAAGGATCTTACAGTCTAATGGGGAAGGCAGATACGATAATTTACCAACAGAAAGAGGAGGAGAATGAAACGGGGAAAAACGAGTGCTCAATTAATAGAGCTTTTCCCCATCTTCAAACCCTTCTGAAATCACGCTTCTTCCAGGAAGGCTTCCCTGATCACTTTTCTTACCCCAAGTTATAATAATAGTATTTGTTAGGCCTACTATGTGTCAAGCACTGTACCACCTCTGCACTCCTGCACCAATTACATATCAGTAGTGCCTTTGTACATACTGACTTTCATATCCTGCTGGGAAGCAGCATGGCGTAGTGGCTAGAGCATGGGCCTGGGATTCAGAAGGTCATGGGCTCTAATCCCAGTTCCGCCACTTGTCTGCTTTGTGGCTTTGGGCAAGTCGCTTAACTTCCCTGTGCCTCATTTACCTTGCCTGTAAAATAGGGATTAAGCCTGTGAGCCCCATATGGGGCGTGGATTGGGTCCAACCTGATTTCCTTGTATCCACCCCACAACTTGGTACAGTGCCTGGCACATAGTAAACGCTTAACAAATACCATAATGATTACCTATAGATCCATTTTTTCCCTTCCCTTCTTATTTCTGGAAACCGTTGGATGTACATCTCCCCAATTAGGCTGTAAGATCCTTGAAGCCTGGCTAGAGAAGCAGCGTGGCTAGAGAAGCAGCGTGGCTCAGTGGAAAAAGCCTGGGCTTGGGAGTCAGAGGTCATGGGTTTGAATCCCAGATCTGCCACTTGTCAGCTGTGTGACTGTGGGAGAGTCACTTAACTCCTCTGTGCCTCAGTTACCTCATCTGTAAAATGGGGATTAAAAAACTGTGAGCCCCACGTGGGGCAAACTGATCACCCTGTATCTACCCCGGCGCTTAGAACAGTGCTCTGCACATAGTAAGCGCTGAACAAATACCACCATTATTAATTTTACTGTACTCCCCTATTCATTCAGTCACCTTTATTGAGCAGTTACTGTGTGCCAAGCACTGTACTGATGTGCTTAGTATCGAGTTCTGCACACAAAAGGTGCTCAAGTACTATTAATTGAGCAAAACATAGCAAGTAGGACCGATGGCTGTGAGCGCATAAATGGTGCTCATTTCTCCTGAATTCCTCCCTGTCACAAACATGGCTCTCAGGCCTGTGAATCTAGTCAGGAAGATACTTTGCTGTTCAACATTTCAAGATCATTATGACCATCGCTCAGCAATACAAAAGACTCAAAGATACTCTTACCCGTCACTTCCTTGCTCTACTCTCTGACAATATAACATAAGAAGCAGCAGGTCTAGTGGATACAGCACGAGAATCAGAAGGACCTGGGTTCTAATCCCAGTTCCACCACTTGTCTGCTGTGTGACCTTGGGCAAGTCACTTAACTTTTCTTTGCCTCAGTTACCGTATCTGTAAAATGGGGATTAAGACTGTGAGTTTACTTGAGCTCTTAACAAATGCCAAAAAAAAAAAAAAGACTGATTCTTATCTTCACGCAGGACTTAATTCAGGCAGAATCTCACAAGATTCTCAATCAGATCTCATACAGAAATTCCCCTTCAGGTGAAACAGAAAAGCAGGGCTGTTTCCATCTCATTCTCTCATATTCTGGTTCTCCCTGTCTCCCTCTCCCTCCCTCATAACACATGCCAGAATCCATCTATGTTTATGGTTTTTGAGGGAATGTATGGCTCATCAGCTAGTAATTAGAAGTTTGAGTCCTGGCTTGTTGAACTAATAATTAGAGGGGTGAAACTCAAACTGTTTTTCTAGCTATTAATTGGTATTCTGAAAATCTCGGGAAAATACTAATAATGATTGCATTTCATGCATACATTTCCTTCCTTGAAATCAGAAAGATTTATTAAGTTCTGTGGTCATTTTTTACAGTTGATGATTCCAAAGAAAAATAATCTAATATCCCAGGGCAAATCACTCTGTGACTTATAGATGTTTTTATATAGTCACAACAGCATTGAATTTAAGCTAGAATTACAGCATGCTGGAGGAGTGCAGTAGGATTCAAAAATATTACCATAGTAACATGTGTATTTTATCAACAAGGCATCCCTCCCATTTGCAAGATTCCTTTCTATCACTAGCCTTGGAAAAACATGTCAATGTTATGCGTGACACAACCTGGGAAACACCTTTCCTGAAAGATGTTTACAGCTCATTCTACAGGCCACATAGATCTTTGAAAAATGTTTTACTCTGCTTCAAGGAGCTCTTTTTTTTTTCATATTGGACTACTGCCATCGACATGGATGCCATAACAGCTCTACAGAATTAGACGATTTTCGAGAGCTCTTTAGGACAAGCTCACTTTTTCCTTTCACTACCACAACAAAAATTGGGTATGGCCATCCTAGTGACAGTGAATTAGCCTCTGAAGACTGTGGAGTTGAACTGGGTAACTGAGTAAGAACATAGTATAGGGATTTCACATTGTGTGGCATAGAGGACAACAGGACTTCTGCCAGAAAATGAAGAAAACACACTTCTTGAGTCTAGGCAAGTTGTTGCTCCGTATCTCCACAGATGTATTGTGACCCATTGGTATTTTTTCACAGCCTAATTTGGAAAGTGAATATGCAAAAATGACAAAAAGCATCCCTGATGGTGAGTCAGGGGTGAAGAAAGAAGTCTCAGAATGCCATATCATGATGAGGATGACAGGGACTGGAAGTTTTCTTTTTTAAAGGAGACACATTCATGTCTGTACATAGATGGAGAGTTTAATTATTTTGGGCGGCTCTCATTTGTTGGCTCTGCTTTGTCTAGAAAGCAGTATGACCTAAAGGAAAGAGACCAGGCCTGGGAATCAAAGGACCTGGGTTTTAATTCCTACTCTGCCATTTGCTTGCTGGGTGATCTTGGGCAAATCACTTAATTTCTCTGGCCCTGAGTTTTCTCATCCATAAAATGGTGATTCTCTTTCAGACTTTGAGTCCCATGTGGAACAGGGACTTTGTCTAACCTGATTATCTTGTACCTACTGTAGCCGACCTGATTAACTTTATCTACCCCAGCTTTTATACAGTGCTCAACATGGAAAAGGCACTTAAACATCGTTAGTATTATTATTATGCTGCTCTAGCCAACATATTGCCCTGGTTTCACCAGACACCATCTAGATGATTCTTTTTCAGTGGACCCATTCTGAATAATCCTGGGGGGAAACCTCAACAAAATATCAAAACAGTTTGGACAGCACACATTGGAACTAAGGAGCTTCCAAAAGGCCTCCTTAAGACTGTAGAGGACAGTTCAGATGACGGTGGCAGAAGGGAGAAGGCACAGCCTACACCCACTTGATTGCTTTTCTAATAATAGTAATAATAATAATTATTAAACACTGCAGTGATAAAAGCAAATTAGGTTGGACATGGTCCTGTCCCACATGGGGCTTAATCGCCATTTTAGAGATAAGGGAACTGAGGCACAGAAAAGTGAAGTGACTTACCCATGGTCACACAACAGAAAAGTGGCAGAGCCAGTATTAGAACGCAGGTCCGTTCTGACTCCCGAGCCCACGCTCTATCCACTATGCCACACTGCTTCCTGTTGTTGTTTATCCAGTAGTGACGATGAGTTGCACTGAGCCATCTTTACTCTCTTGTTTGGCCCTGATGTGGCCAGCAGGGCATATGGCAAGACAGCTAGCTGAGGTAGCAGGTGAAGACTGCGGCTACTATAGAAAATTTCTGACACTGCTGAGCCCTCACCTTTTTCCTAAGCCTATGTTGAATGTGGTACTCACAGTGGCCATGCGGGCGAAACTAGGTGTCTTACCGTGGGGCTGGAATGGTATTTTTGATGCGACTACAAGCAACAAGATCTGGATATATTTCAGCAGACCACGGAAAAGGTAGAAAGTCCAAAAGCAAAGGGAAACAAAGTCCGGAAGAAAAACCCACACCTATACACATAACGAGGCTTCTGTGAAGCTCAGCCATTGGTTCCCATGTTAAAAGCCTACATATGCTGTGCATGTGTGTGCTTAGAAAAGAGACATCGGATAATCATGGAAGATGAGAAATTACTCCTGAAAGACGTAGCTAGCAAAAAGCCACGTGGTGTCATCTCTGCAGTGGCCTCTCATTTGAAGATCATGTGTGACTGTTGCGACTCCACTGTGTAAAATAAAATTCAGCTTGATATCATTAGGAATAAAAAATGATCATCTTGTTCAAGAAGATCATCTTGATTAATCAAGTGCAGGGGTACTGTATATGAATAATGAACTTTTCAAAGCTGCTAGCTTTTTGTTTGTCCATGATAGTAGATTAATGACCAAGAAAGCAAAACACCAAACATAAGGTCATTTGTTTTGCAGTTGGCAGAATCAGTATCCTTAATTCTATTTCAACTGTGAGAGTATTTTCCTATATAAGAGTGTACTTTTTAGGCTCCTTTGGCTTCATCTGAAGTAAATTTTGCTAGTTCCCTTTCTTTGTGTTTATCTTCCTGGTAACTTGTCTCTCACTCCTTTGAGTTTTTAAAAATAAGAAGCGTGGCCCTTATTTCTACTCTTAAGAATCCTATTCCTGCTGATCTTTGTTGATACAAAAATCATAAATTGGGAGTAAATCGATTTAGTGGCATCAATAATAATAATAATAATAATAATAATGTTGGTATTTGTTAAGCGCTTACTATGTGCAGAGCACTGTTCTAAGTGCTGGGGTAGACACAGGGGAATCGGGTTGTCCCATGTGGGGCTCACAGTCTTCATCCCCATTTTACAGATGAGGTCACTGAGGCACCGAGAAGTTAAGTGACTTGCCCACAGTCACACAGCTGACAAGTGGCAGAGCCGGGATTCGAACCCATGACCTATGACTCCAAAGCCCATTCTCTTTCCACTGAGCCACGCTGCTTCTCTGGTCTGGTCTGCCCTGGTCTGGCAGGTCCCTGGTCTGCTTCAAACTGTTCCACAGGCAACAACTTCAGAGAGACTGCTACAACAAATTATTATATGTCCTTTTCAAAATGAGAAATTATTAATTGTTCACTAAGCTATTCACCTTTAGAGTGAATGCACCCCTCAGACATTCATTCATTCATTCAATAGTATTTATTGAGCACTTACTACGTGCAGAGCACTGTACTAAGCGCTTGGAATGTACAAATCGGTAAGAGACAGTCCCTGCCCTTTAACGGGCTTACAGTCTAATCGGGGGAGGCAGACAGACAAGAACAATAGCAATGAGGCTGTGGGGAAAATGGAACCCATAAATGGAAGGCATAAAGCAAAGTGAATACTGCAGTGTAGAGAAGCCTGCTATCTTTAAAGTCTAGTGATTTGTAAGCATCCTCTCCTCACACTTCAGGAAATGAGTGGCCAAGGCTTTCCTGCTGGAAGGATTCTCAGGTGGGGCCAGACTGGCTCAGAGCACAAGTAAATATGTGTCAGAGAAGATGAAAACCCTTCCATGGTCTCCAAGGAGAACTTTTACCAGAGTTTCTCTCTCCAGCCTCATGCAGCAAACCAGCTACGAAGCACAGGGAAAATGCGGGAGGAAAAGAAGGGTGTCCATACCAACGTGCCCATCATTTAGTTTCTTGCATTCGCTATGCTCCCCTTCTCTGCTAATCTGTGCCAAAATTACTGTTGTAGATATCTGCTGTCTCTGGGCCTGCTCTTTTTGGGAACATTTTGTTTAAATTGCTTCCTGCTTGCTGCCTATTTATAAGAAAAAGCTTCCTCCAAGAAAGTAGAAGACCAGTCCCACCAGGGTGAGCCCAGAGGAAGACTAAATTTGGCCTTTGCTTGCAATCAGAAAAGTCTTATATCCCAGTCGGCAGGGTCTAGAATGAAACCAAACAAAGACCTCTTGCACAACAACCTCCTGGATCACCATCATTATGGTGTCAGCAGGGGATACTGAGGAAATAATTTAGAGAGTCTGAAGATTCTGGATTACATACATTAAACACTTTAGAAAATAGTTTTAGTAAAATATTCACTTCCGTCTTGGAGTCTTAATTACTAACCAGTCCATTTTTACGTTTATCCTATTCAAAGATGTCACTCTGGAAAGTGAGGTGTGGTTGAAAAGACTTTCCCATGACCATCACACCATTCTACACTGTGGATTTCTCCTTTGTCACGGTAGTGCATAATTAAGCTGTCTAGAAATTGTAAAAGCCCAGAGACCTTTTTTTCCCCACAAATATTGCACAGAAAATACCTTTCAGGAAAGAATTACTTAAAAATGAAAGGGGGTGGTGAACGGCCTTTATATACTGAAGGCCTTAAATGCTGAGCACCATCAGACAAACTTGTTTTGGTGTTTGCTTTGTGGAAAGTTTTTGTTTAAACACAATGTTGTTAATAAACATAGCTTATATAAAACATTTTCTTTGATCAATGAACTATGGCAGACAAAAGGTCTGTATTGTATTTCTGACTGCTGAAATTCAAAAAGATGGAAAATGACCCCAAAATAGGTTCTGAGGTATAATCTCCCTTTGTACTGGTTTGATCGTTTACCCTTAAATCTTTATCCCTTTGTATTTAGGCTTCCATATGAATAGTCCCTCTTAATAAATATGAATAATAGGCAAAAATACCACCCAGCACTTTCCTTTTTTAGAGAAAGTAACAGTCAAGGTTAGCTTATGCTGTTTTAAGAAGTAGTTGAACAAAAAAGTAAATGTCTCCACAATATCCTGGACTTAGATATTTGAAATGCTTTGGTTTAAAATGGATTGTAAGCTTCAAAGATATTCATTACAATGAATTTTTTAGTGTTGTCATTTGCCCTGCGAAGGTCAGAGAAACAACACAGTAAATACCACCGGAGGATCTGTTTGTGCTGGGTTGCAACACAATGATAAAGCAAATATGGGAATCTATTTGATATATTTAATTACTTTTTTTGTAATCATTAGTATCTGTGTTCTTACTCTTACCTATTATACCCATGACATTTACAACACTTGCCAGGAATTTAGTCCACGAAGTAGAAAGGAATCCCATTGGATAGGATAGCCTCGCTCAGCTTCAAGAATTAGGGAAGCACCCAAAGCCACAGGAAGTGCAGCTGAGTTCAGGTCTGGCTACAAGATGGCTGCCCTAGTCCAAACTCTAGACCCCACTTTTCTGACCTACGGTTGGGTGGTGACAGGATACCGTCTGTCCCCTACTCCTCTCCCACCCCAGCTCCTCCACCCAGCCAAAGGGCACACGAGGGGAAGTTGGTGCCATTTTTCTCCCTACTTCCCTAAATAGTGAGGGTCACACATGCTGACAGGGTTACTGATCTTGCCTAGTTCAGAACTCCACGCACAGCAGAGGCTCAATAAATACTTTTGATGAGGATGATCCCTCTTCCCCCATCAAACACCTCATTGGCTGAAAAGTGGGTGACTTTAGTTAGGCCTTCTTTTACCAGGTGACAGTGTCCTTGGCAAGCTCTGGGTTTTCGAGAGAGTAGTAGCCGTACTAACATTCTTTTTTGGTTCCAAAACGATCCTGCCAGAGCTGAATGGGCATGCAGTGAGTGCCTTTGAAAGAGAATTGTTCCCTTTTTATTAGTGAGGAATCACCGCTCCCCTGCCCCTCCCCACCCTCCTTCATTCTGGAAAGTGCCTAGCAGGCAGAGTGTAGGGTCTGGGCTGGGAATCAAATGACCAGGGTTCTATTTCCAGTTCTCCACTGACTCACTGTTTGGCCAAGGGCAATGAGCTTAATTGCGTCCATCCATGTAACGGAGCTGACAATTTGCAACGAAAGTGATGAGACACAGTCACTGGGCTATTCCCTTCTATGCCCGAGTCACTAAATATTTTCCCTGTGACCTGAAAGACAGAAAATCCTCCTTTCAAAGGGCCCATGCAGCTACTGGAAGGGGCACAGGCGGCAAGGAGAAAGTGGCTCAGTCAGTCTGGCAAGATCAACAATTGCTTCACTCTAAGCCCATGAGCTCCTGGAACCGGGAAAGAGCTTCCACGGACTGAAACATTTAAAACTGCAGCTGGGGCTCTCCTGTGGCTGCTTCTTGATAAGGAGACGAGGGCCACAATAGCTCCTCCTTAACCTGTAATTTGTAAGAATGCCGACTTAAAAGACAAATGAAAAAATCTGATATTTTAAATTCAACCCTCAGAGATCCCGAGTCCCCACTTCAATACAAATAATATCAGTACAGTGATTTCTGCTCAACCAAGATAGCCACCAGTAACTTAAACTGAGAATTTTGCAAGCAAAATGTTTACGAAATGCATTCGTGGGGAAAAAAACAAAACCAGAATGTTGTACTTTCTTGGAGACCTTCAAGAAAGACTACATACCCATCTAGGACATGTACTTTCTAGTTCATTTTAGCATTTTTTTCCACAGGGTTACCACAGTGCCATCACAGGACAATGAAATTGGAAGCAAGAGCCAGAGGCCATGTAGTCTGTTTGCCTATTCTGGAGTAGGACAGAAGTTAAACTGCTCAGACAGAGGGATTTAGAGGAAAAGATATTCCACAACCTCTCTCATTAACTGGTTTCCAATCATTTAACAGTAACAATAATAATAATAATGATTACTGTATTTGTTGAGTGCTTACCGTGTGCCACACACTGTTCTAAGCGCTGGGGTAGATACAAGGTAATCAGGTTGTCCCACCTGGGGCTCACAATCTTAATCCCTATTTTACAGATGAGGTAACAGCCACAGAGAAGTTAAGTGGCTTGCCCAAGGTCACACAGCAGACAAGTGATGGAGCCGGAATTAGAACCCATGTCTCTGACTCCCAAGCCAGTTCTCTTTCCACTAAGCCACACTTCTAATTTTCCACCAATTCCTATGATAATCTTGTCCAATTACTCTTCCAAAGGAGGGGAAGGAAAGTGGAGGCCAGGTTAGGAAAGGGGTAGTCTGAAAACGTTGGTTCCGTAGACTGGCCCTGGGGGCCTTTAAACAGCTGTTTGGTTGTGTCCTGAAGCAGGGTGGGTCCTTAAAGTTCCCCCTCTCTCCCTTTTTACATTTACTGGACATTTTGCATTCCTCCACTGGCAGGCCTCTTTCAACTTGATCCTAAGTTTCTCATGTGTCTAGGGATGGTGCTATTGCAATCTCCCTAGGTAATTCAAATCACTGTTTATGCCCCTTTGGCAGTCAAGAAGGTCTCCCTTATTGTTAGCTAAAACTCTCTTGCTAAAATATAAGCCTACTTCTCCTTGTTTGGTCCCCTATAGAGATAGAAAGATCTGGAGTCAGTGCCCTCCTCAAAATTATCCTTTGTATATTTGAAGGCAGTTGTTAAGAATGCTGGACTCTTCTCTAAGCGACCCTCAATTTCTGCATTCTCCTGGCTATAGTCAAAAAGCAACATTAACAAAAAAAGTCTGACTGGCAAATTTGAACACATAGAAAAACAGAAACTCACTTTCTAATGGTTTCTTTCCCCCTGCTTTCAAACATGCCCGTGTATCCCCATCTTAAAAAAACCTTCCCTTAAGGTCACCACATTTCCTTTCTCTCATTCCTCTCCAAACTCCTTGAACAAGTTGTCAACAAATACTGCCTCAGCTTCCTTTCCTCCAACTCTCGCCTCGACTTCTGTCCCCTTCACTCCATGGAAAAGGCCCTCTCTAAATTCTCCTCCTTCTTGTCAAATTCAAAGTCCCCTACTCCATCCTAATCCTCCTCAACCTCTCAGCTGCCTTCAACACCATGGACCTCGCTCTTCTCCTAGAAACATCATCTAACCTTGGCTTCACTGACACTCTCCTCCTATCTCTCTGGCCGCTCATTATCTGTCTCTTTTGCTGGCTCCTCCTCTGTCTCCCATCCTCTAATTTTGGGAACTCCTCAAGGTTCAGTTATGAGGCCCCTTCTATTCTCCATCTACACCTACTCTCTTGAAGAACTCATTCACTTACATGCCTTCAATTACCATCTCTATGCAGATGATCCCCAAATTTACCTGTTCAACCCTGACCGCTCTTCTTCTCTGCAGTTTCGGATTTCCTCTTGCCTTCGTAACATTTCTTCTTGAATATCTCACCAACACCTCAAACTTAACATGTCCTCCCTGTGACTTTCCTATCACTGTAGACAACTCCCTGTCTCACAAGCCCGTAACCTTGGCATTATCCTCATCCCACTCCTCAAGAATTTCCATTGGCAGCCCATCCACCTCTACATCGAAAAGAAACTCCTTACCATTGGCTTTCAAGCACTCAATCAGCTTGCTTCCACCTTTCTTATCTCACTGGTTCCCTACAACTCACCCGTACACTTTGCTCCTATAGTACCAACCTACTTACCGTACCTTGATCTCCTCTGTCTTGAAGACGACCCCTTGCCCAACTCCTCCCTTTGGCCTGGAACTCTCTCCTCCTTCACATCCGACAGTCCACCATTCTCCCCACTTCCAACGTCCTCCTAAAATCACATCTCCTCCTAGAAGCCTTTCCTGACTAAGCCCTCATTACTCCTATCCACCTTCCCCTCTGCATCACCTATGCACTTTGATCTATACCCCCTAAGCGTGTAATATTTACCCTAACCTCAGCCTCAAAGTATTTATGTACAGATCCCAGCACTTTCATTCAGTGCTTAGTACGGTGCTCTGCACACGGTAAGCACTTAATAAATACTATTATTATTACTCTGCCATTTCCCCCATCAGTAATTTTATTCTAATGCCTGCCTCCCCCTCCAGACTATAAGTTTCTTGTGGGAAGGGATCATGTCTACCAGTTCTATTTTGTTGTACTCTCACAAGTGGTTAGTACAGTGCTCTGAACACAGTAAGCACTCAAATACATTTAACTGTTTTGTGGGGTTTTTTTGGTTCTCCTCCGTCACGTCTCCCTAAGGAACTCTATGATAAGCTTTGGGTGGGAAGTATCGCTGGCAATTCATTCAGCCTATTCCTTCATGATTCAGTTTTGAAACATTCTCATAATACGAGCAGAGCACATTTGCTTACTTTCACATTACTTCTCTCATTTTGTACTCCCAACACCCCTGTGAGATAGGTGTTAGTTTCCTTATTTGTAAAAAGGGAAATATTAAGACCCCGAGAGGTTAAGTGACTTGCCTTAGGTCATCTCTCACAGTTTGTGGCAGAGCTAGAACTAAACTTTCACACCCAGTCTCATGCTCTTTCCACCCACTAAATCACACTACATTTCTAACCCTAGCCCAGTATAGGGGCAGGGACTGCTTGCTATTGTGTGCCTTCTTCCAGATGAATGAGAAAATTGAGACCAAGCTCCAGACCAATTGGTTGACCATTCAGAAAGCATGCTAGTTAATTCTTGGGAAACCACACAGCGGGGTTGAGGGTAGGGAAGTTAAAGCATGAGGTGTGAGGAAAAGTGGGAAACTAAGGAAAGTAGTGAAAGAAAGAAAGCCTTGATGGAGGGGATGCTGACGAAACAGCCCCTACCGAGGTCCTTCTCCCCGTCTACTCCACCCCACACCCAGGCTTGTGCTCAGTTCTTGTTCTGTGGAAAAAGTTCCAGAACCCTGAACCTGGCTCCTCACCAACAATAAATTCACTTTTCAAAGGTTTAGTAGAGAATGAATTATTTAACAGCACATTGTCTTTCTACCACTTGCTGATTTCTCTAAATTAGGCTGGGTGAGTGTAGGAGTGAAAATGCAAACCAGCACTGCAATTTCACCAGACTAAATGCAAGCAGCATGGGATCGAGTTTGGTGGCCTCAAATGTTGGGTTATTTCAAAGAGATCTAAGGGGCAATTTCATTTGGATCAGGATTTACTAATTTCCTTTTGTCAAACAGGAGTCTAAAAAAAAAATGGCCCAACTTTTGCTTGGATTTCTAAGACCTCAGTAATCACTCCTTCTGACTCATTAACCTGATAGCAACTGATGAATTGTCCTACTATCTACACCATGAAGTTTAAGAAAGTTAAGACTCAAGTCTTTCTGATGTGAATCCAGTGTTCCCAGTTACAGTGGGGACTGTCAAAATCCTCCGATCTTCCTGCATAAGATAAGTTTAGAACTAGCCACACTTCCTAGGGAAAGGAACTGAACCATTTTTGAAATCCTCCAAAAATAATACAGTATTAGCCCCAGGCTTGGGGAGAAGCAACATATTTCAGAATCAACATTTGCAAAGTGATACTTCTGTGCCTCACTGAAACATGTTCTTATAATCAATATTTTTTAAAAAAAAATTATTCTGTTTGTTTAGCTCATTTAGCCAAATGCAGTCTTGTCAATCAAGACCTACTCCAAACTGCCGGAGCCTGTTAGAAACGTTTCATTAATAACATGTGTTTATCATCGAGAGACCTAGGCTTAGTGTGCTAAGATTGTGTTTGTCAGTCATTCATTGGAACCTCACTGTTAATAGCATACAATGGTTTGTGGTTATGCCACAATTTAACCCAGGTTTAAAAATACAAACTAGAGTCTTGGTGGTCTAAAGAGAACAGGGAGTTAGGCAAAGGTATTGGTTCAACCTGCTTTGTGGGCTGGTGGCTTGGAATGCTTTGAGACCTAATCAAATTTATTGACTAGGAGCATGAGAAAAAGGGCTGATGTTGGTGTATCCATCCTGGTTATATTCTGAATGTCTGAAGAAAGAAAAAAAGCAAGTATTTGGCATTCCTTTCCAGGAAGATAAATTAGAAACAGATAGCAATGAATAGGGCAGTTTTCAGCAGTCTAATAAGAAAAAAAAGATTTTTCCATCATAGTCTCGTTTTTACTGTACGTTTCGGACAAGCAAATACAATGACTAATCGGTTGATTTGGTGGGTGGATGTCTGTAGAGAAACATTAAAAGTTCCATTAATGCTGTGTTTGCTCAAAACATTTCAAATCAGGAGCTGAAAAGATATTGCTTCTTATAATAGCATTAATTTACCTGACTTGGAAATTCTCTCCATAATAGATTAAAAGTATAATTTTAATATATGTTAGTTTAAAATTATACTTTACACCATAATAATAATAATAATGTTGGTATTTGTTAAGCGCTATGTGCAGAGCACTGTTCTAAGCACTGGGGTAGACACAGGCCAATCAGGTCGTCCCACGTGGGGCTCACATTCTTCATCCCCATTTTACAGATGAGGTTACTGAGGCACAGAGAAGTGAAGTGACTTGCCCACAGTCACACAGCTGGCAAGTGGTACAGGTGGGATTCGAACCCATGACCTCTGACCCCCAAGCCCGGGCTCTTTCCACTGAGCCACACTGTAATCTATTATGGAGAGAATTAAACTATATTAGCCATTTGGGCTGTAGTTGATCAGTCACAAGGAAAAACAAATGGGAATTTATGGATTTCTGCCCTTTGTATATTTCTCATTTTCAGTACAAAAAGATGAATTACCCAACATTCATTTCCTGTGTATTTGTATAAAGAAAAATGAGGAAGGTTGAAAGAGGAGAAACAAACATCTGTGTATAACTATCCAACTCATCAGGGCAATGGCAGCAGTGGCCCACAACTTTGTAGCTATCAAACATAGTGTTTATGCACTTCGGAGTCATGGAAAAATAGCATAACACCAAACATTTGAGACATTGCATATTGCATACGTTCAAAAGCAATTTTCCAGTTGCTTGCAAAGGCATTTTAAGAAAATATTTCATAATCAGACAAGGAGCAGAGAAAACTAGATGCATGAAAAGATTGCCATTTGTAGGACCATTCCTCAGTTCTCTCTCTGACACCAGTCCAGAAAAGATGTAAAGCCCTTCAGAATTTTAAATAAAACCCTGTTTCATATCCAGAAACATGAATAAATTTCACATCAACATCAAAAGTAATCACTGAGCACTAACTGCATGCAGGACACTTCTAATGGATGCAACTAAGTCCCTGGTTAAGTGATAATAATGTTGGTATTTGTACCAACAAAATACCAACAAGGAGAAGACATAATTCCTACCCTCAGAAATCTTACAACCATTTTGGGTAACAAGCCATCACATACCATATGCATACAATGGTGGTAAGAATAAAAGCAAAAAAGATGAATAGGAGAAATAAGCTGATATTCAGTGAGTGCTAAGTGGGTAAGAGGATGACATGGTCGGGGAGAAGAGGATTCATTTATTTTAACCTTTCCTGGTTTTTAGTCAAAGCTCTGAAACGGGTCTTTCATGAATAAATATCCTGTGATTACTTATCTTTATGAGTGAAAATATGTGAAAGCATTCTTATTAATAAATAAATCCTGTGATTGAAGAGCATCTTAAAGTAGATTTTCACTCATATGTTAGGTCACTGGTGGTCTTTTCAACCACACTCAGCTACCAGACTAGATTTTACCACTAGAACACCATATTCAAATATGAAAGAGATGATATATCATTAACAACGGTATTCATTGAGTGCTTACTCTATGCAGAGCACTGTTCCAAGCACTTGGGGCCGGGGGGAGTACAAGACAGCAGAGTTGGTAGACAGGTTCCCTGCCTTCAGGGAGGTTACAATCTAGCAAGGGATGTGGGGGACCAGACATTAAAATGAATAACAGATTTATATATGAGTGCTGAAGGATAAATATCAAATACTGAAAGTATACTGATGCAAGCGCATAAAGAAAGGAGTGGGAGAAATGAGGGCCTCGTCAGGGAAGGTCTCTTGGAGGAGATGTGATTTTAGAAAGGCTTGGAAGGTGGGAAGAGTGGTGATCTGTCAAATATGAAGGGGGAGGGAGTTCCCCAACATACAAAGATTCTCACACACACACGCTCACACACACACCATCTCTGACATATTTATGGAGTTAATTGTGGTGCCCTTGCTTCAGAATTAATTGCTATCTAATTCTCGGTCATCAACAATGCCAGTAGTTGAGAAGGAAATTTAGGCTCTGGCTAAGCCTTTCTCCAGTCAACAGAATCCTCTCTCTTTACAGGGCAGGGAACATGTCTAATCATGGCTCTGCCACTTCCCCGCTGTGTGACATTGGGCAAGTCATTTAACTTCTCTGTGCTTCAGCTATTTCATCTGTGAAATGGAGATTAAGACTGTGACCCTCACGTGGGACAAGCTGATTACCTTGGATCTATCCCAGCGCTTAGAACAGTGCTTGGCACGTAGTAAGCGCTTAACAAACACCATCACCATCATCACGTCTTCCAACTCCATTATATTCTGCCCTTCCAAGTACTTAGTACAGTGCACTGCACTGACAGAAATATTACTGACTGACAGAAGGGTGACCCACCCCAAATTAAGAGGACTGGTGAGATCCTGAATTGAGAATGTGCCTTGCAATCCAGGCTGAGCAAGTCAATGCCGGGTAACTACATCTTCTGTCTAAACTGTGTCCAGGCCACAAAATGCTGACCTGAAATTCTAGCCTCATCCCCTGCTCAAGCTGATCGACTGAAAAACTACATTTTCATGTTGTAAAATCAAGAATTTACTTGTCTCCTGAGGAGAAAATATATATATTCCACCAAATCACTTACAAATCATAGATTTGTTAAAGGCCCCGTTTTTGTTTTTTTTGTTTTGGAACTAGGAAAAGAAGGTTTCAAAAGCCTGGCTGTTCTTGGATGGGAAGCTGAACAGACAACACAACCTAATCTGGAAGCTGGCCTTTATAGCAGAACAGAGATGTGAGTTAGGGTTTGTTCTCCAACTCAAATATTTGAGGATTGTTGTGTGTGGTGCATTTTCATAATTTACAAAGATTATCTCTTATTACACCCACCCTCACCCCAGGCTCTACGCCCTGTATCTCTCACTCAGCTCAGAACCCCTGACCTCCTCCAGTAATCTATCCTCTCTTATCCCTCTCCTCTCCTCCCCCTCAACTCATTTTTGTAATTATTACATTTACCTGGATTTAAATTGGTTGGTCCCTGGCCTGCCTCGTGAATCTGTATAAGGCAGAGTCCGTGAACATTCTTTAAAACCAATTCAAGTGCTTTGTATAATGCAAAGGTCCACTGAGGGAACTTAATAAATACTTGTTGACTGACTAATCATTGAATCTGGAGAATGACAAGGCATCATAATAGGAAAAATGTTGCACTTAAAGGAGTTTCCTTGATACATTTCCAAACCTGGGATCATTCTTGGTCCTATATCATGTTTTTGAATTTGATAGCTTCGTGAAGGACTGCAGGTCTAGAAAAATTTAAAAATCTGGAATGAGGGGGAACAGGACATGACCAGTGAATCCACAGCAACGTAGCCAACATTTTAACATTAGAGGGTTTGGAATTCTCCCACAGTCTCTCCTTACACTGGTAATATTTCAAAGATCATTACATTATTCCTCAGGATGGCTTTGGGTCGGAAGGCAAGGGCAAGTGCTGCCAAGAGAACGTTCTAAGAGACGGTGAGACAGGAAGAGGCTTTAAGTGCTTGGAGAGCTGGAGCCCACTGCGAGAGTATGGCGGAGTTGAAGACACCTAGGCCTTAGCATAGGAGAGCCGCGGCCCTCTTCCTTGAAGCAATAGGCCCCGGCCATACAGTCACACTCAAGCATATGTTCTTTCTTTCTGGCCTGATGTTGGCGAACTCCTGCCCACCTGGGTGGTTGGGTGTTTCATGGGTGGGGAACCTAACACCAGCACTGCCCCTGAGAGGGTAACAAAAGTTACATGGAGACCTGCTAGGAAAGGTGCTGGAGATGGCCCTGTGTAGGAAATGGTGACGGGGGGTGTTGGTTTCAAGGGGCCCAGAGCCATTCTTTGGGCAAATTGTGCACTGGACACAGTTTTGCATTAGACCATGACTGGATGCCTCATTCCTCCTTCTCTTTATTTGACCACAATGTCTGCTTTTGGAGTGACTACTGGCATACACTTTGCCTTTTTCTTTTCTCCTTCTGTTCCAAAAAGACACTGCCAGCACTAAATCTCTGCAGCTAGTTGCAGTTTGAATTAACAGCTGTGATTTATCTCCTCCTTTACCACTGAACTAGTGAAGGATGGGAGGGGTTTCGTCGGCCTCCGGGTTTTGAATTTCAAACGGAATTCAAACCTTTGGACTCCAAGTTCATTCCTCCTGTCTCCACTTAGCTTCCTGTTTATGAACCAAAAGGGCATACTAAAACCCTCTCTCCCCGGAGCTCATCTGAGCCAAGATGATAGCCTCACTAGATACACATGCTGGGGGCATTTGCAATCTCAGCATCCCTTTCCCCGATCCAATAGGAAGTTTGATCAAATAATGCATGCAATGTCAGGAAGTGCAGGTATCCCTCCCCACGCCATTAGTTTCAGAAAAGAAGTGTGACAAAACAATGATTCTTACTCCAGAGCTGGGGGAAAGAAAGGGAAGAGGCTCAGTTCAAAATCAATGGAATAAGAGAGAGGGACTTGTCTGGTGATGACAATAACCATGCTTAT
This sequence comes from Ornithorhynchus anatinus, assembly GCF_004115215.2. Lineage (NCBI taxonomy): Eukaryota > Metazoa > Chordata > Mammalia > Monotremata > Ornithorhynchidae > Ornithorhynchus > Ornithorhynchus anatinus. The sequence goes on from NC_041739.1 coordinate 25,906,025, forward strand.
AAGATAATGATAACTGTGATATATGTTAAGTGCACTGCGGTAAATACAGGATAATCAGGTCAGATGTTGTCCCCATCCCACATGTGGCTCCCAGTCTAAGAGGGAGGGTGAACATATATCGAATCCCCATTTCACAGATGAGAAAACTAGGGCACAGAGCAGTGAAGTGACTTGCTCAAGGTAATACAGCAGGCAAGTGGCTGAGCTGGGATTAGAACCCAGGTCTTCTGACTCCTGGATAGGGATCTTTCCAGGCTATGCTGTTTCTCAAAATCACAGGGGCCAGTCAGGGGAAGGGCTGGAGGATTTGGCCAGGCTGGCCTAGTATGGTAGGCAGAGCTGATACGGGAACAGGCTTGAAACAGCTCCAAAAAATGTCACAAAATGTCAAAATGTCAAAAAATGTCACAGTCTGAGCTGTCAGTCTGTGATCAGCTCAATGATACCCCAGAAGGTGACTGTTTGAGAGCTTTCCTGCCCTTCTCCCCTCTTTAACTTGTTCTTCCACTCCTCCTTCTTCTGAGTCTTCAAATATGCTCGTCATCCCTCTGCTTAAAGATCCATCATTAAACCTTATCATGTTCTCTAGCAATCACCCCATCCCCTTCCTCTTGCTTTCAACCGCACTTCTCAAAAACGTTCAACACACCTACTGTCTCCACTCACTCTTCCAAATTTCTCATTGGCCCCTTATCTCTTCATATATTTTTATGTATTTGTTAAGCACTGCCTAGGTGTCTAACACTGTTGTAAGCACTGGAGTAGTTACAGGAGAATTAGGTTGGACACAATCCCTGACCCGCGTGGGGCTCGCAGTCTAAGTAGAAAGGAGAACCGGACAACTGAGGCACAGAGAAGGTAGGTGACTTGCCTATGGTCGTACAGCAAACATTTGATCAGGTCCTTTGACTCTCAGACCGGTGTTCTTTCCATTAGGCCATGTATTACCATGACATCCTTCTGGTCAAAGCAGCTGACCTCTGCTGCTTTCAACATGCTGAAGAGATAAACCTTTTCTAAATTTTTAATTCTCTGTTGAGTAATACCAAAACATTAACCTAGCCCTGCATTCAGGTTCAGAAAATGGCTAGGCTTAAATTTGCTTTGAACCTATTCTCATTTCTCACTGCTGGCCTCCCTTTATTTCACCCTACTATTCTCCATTCCTGCCACCTCCCCGCTCGCCCCCCATGCACACACACACACACATCTGTCTTTCAGGTTCAAAAAGAAGAGTAACTACAACTATTCCTCCTCCTTATGTGACTCTTCGAGGGAAATAGGGTTATGCTAAGCAGATTTTGAAGCTGGCAATAAAATTCATGAAAATCAAAGATAACTGAAGAGAGAAGCAGGGAAGAAGAAACTTGTTTCTAAAATGGATTTCTAAAACCCATCCTGAATTCCTGCATGTTTCAAAGCTCCTTTAGCCTGGAATTAGTCAAACTCAGTGTATTCAACACCACCCCTTTCTAGAAGTCTTCATGCGCATATCTGACTAATTCAGATATAATAATATAATATAATATCTGAATTAGTCAGAAATATGCATGCAGACTTCTAGAAAGGGGTGGTGTTGAATACAGAGCTCGGCTTCCATTCCATGTGTTCTATGCTCTAGTATTCCCACGGAAGAGGAGTGGCTGTGCAAGTCAGAGCCTGGAAAATAATACCTAAATCAGTAACTTCTGCATTGGTGCCAGAGAGGCCTGCTTAGCCATTTTATGCCACTCTCCAAACCCTAGGACTCTGCATTCCAAAGTGATTTAGTCGCTTGTTGGTCTCCTTTTCTCAAAAGCATTTCGGCTGGGAAGAGCGTTACTGGGCCAATTAATGTGTGTTGAGTTTCCAAGATCTGTAATGTCAACAGCACCCCAGAGGAGATGTTTTGGAGAGCAGTACTTCTCTTGTCACCTGTGTCGGAGCAGTGCATGAGTCTAAATGACTCCTCCTCAGGTGGGTGTTCTCCTAGGCCCGAAGCCCAAATATTTACAGTCTGTCGGAACTGTCTTTACCTGAACCTCCCCATCCGACAGCTATAAATATTTAAAATGAGTTTGTATCAGCTACAAACCGGTTGGATGGTGTTGGAATTTAATAGTAGCATTGTAAAATTTTATCTGCTATCCCCTTGGGTCATAAGAAAGCTCTCCCCTAGCTTTCTGACACTCAGGCTGTACAGTCCGCAAACACTGCCGAAATCTGATGACTGCACCACATGTATAAGACGCCAGTGGTCCTGTAGTGAAAGACAGAAGAATCAAAGAATCAAAACCAAAGCTTGCAATTTCAAAGGTCTGTGTGAAATGCCAGGAAGAACACTTTCACCGACTGTGTTTAGAAAATGGCGCCCGCATGACTGTCCCATTAGACTGTAAGCGTTCCCAAGGCAATAACCATGTCTCGAGCTCTAGTACAGCACTCTGCACAATGAAGGATCTCGGTATATGCACTGCTGATGCCGATAATGACGGACGATTTCCCTATGACAAATGCCCACCTGTCTATTACTGTTATACTATGTCTTTCGGTGGTTTTTACACAGCCAGTCACCTTGTAATTACAAACACATCATTGGGATCATCTTCCTTGACTACAGTATCAGCCTTATCATTGATCTCCTTGACTCCAGCTTCTCCCCACTTCAGCGCACACTCCCGGAATGCTGCCCTGAACATCTTCCCTTCTCATCTGTAAGCTCCTTCTGGGAAGGGATTGGTCTACCTACTCCACTGCACTGTACTCTCCTAAGCGCTCAGTGCGGTGATCTGCACACAGTGCTCAATAAATACTGTTAACTGAATGATGGCCCTAAGCGCATATTTTCCCTCACCTCAAGACTCTCAAGGTTGTCCATTTCTCTCTGCATCAAGTCACAGCTTCATAACATTGGCTTCAAGGCTCTCCAGTAGTTTTTTTCGCCTCACTTACAGCTCTTCACATTGGTTCTCTCCAGCTCCCAGCCCCATCTCCGAGTTGCACTTCATTCTCATCTTGCCCACCCCGACATCTTGGGTCCTGTTATTCCTAGGGTTTAGAACTCCCTTTCCTTCCTTATCCCTGCCCTCCTAAAATCCCACCTTGTCCAATGAACTTCTTTGACTAATTATCAGTGCTTAGAATTCTGACCTACCTTTCAGTCCCCTCTTGTTCTTTTATATAAATTTATTTATGCCTATTCTTGTCCCTTGGGTTCTATTTGGATTTGAATGGACCTTTGATAAGCACTAAATACTTCTAAGACTCTCCCATTTGCATTTAAGCTTCTTGCCAGCAAGGAATGTGTCCTGGACTTGAACTTCCCAGCACTTGGTTCAATTATTTGAATCCAGTAGGCATAAATACCCTTGCTACTATTGCTAGAGGTGCACACTCGTTAATTATCTCAATTGATAGCAGATTGAAAACAGTAACCACTAGGAGCCATCCTTTCAAAACGCTGAGTTTGAGAACTCATTGCCTTCCTTCTTCAGCACTTCACCGAGTCCGAGATGCCGCGGCACCCCAAACACTGGAGGAGTCAGTGCCTTTTCCCTAAAGTGTTTACTACATCTCCTGAAGGTACCCCAGCTGAGACATTCCACTTCTATGAGCCAATGACAAATTGGTATTGGGTAGAACACACCCCGTCTATACCCCCCCATCATTCCCTTTGCAATATTAATATTTCTGAATCTTTAAAGAATATGTCCCATGAAGAGAGGCATCTCAAGCGAAGTCTGTTATGAAAGAATTACAAGGCATCTCCAAAACCACTGTTCTCACACACGGGTAGCTGTGTCAAACTTCCTTCAAGCATCCTGTTGCCACTGTCAGAGACAGAATACTGTCCTGGATGAACCACGGATCTCACCCAGTAATGGCACCGCACATCTTTTTAAGATTATCCCCCCATTCCTCATTGGTGGTGGCCCCAGATTCCTTTCCATCAGATTCCTCCCACTGGCTCCCGCAGATGGAACCGCTCTCCTCCTCACACTGACAGCCCCTCTAACTTTTTCCCACCTCTCAGCATCCTGTTCATACAAAGATGCTTCTAGGAACATCTGCACTCTGTCAAGTGGGAAGACAATCAGAGCGGACATCCAGAAGAAGGATGTCCAGTAAACAGAAAAACAACAAGGGGAATTTTTGGTGGGAGACACGAAGAGATCAAATGATTTAGGTGCAACATTGCCTTTCTCTATTCACCCTGATGTGGAATGAGGACTGTGTCCAATCCATTATGTTTCCAGCTACTCCCGTATTTAGCACAGTGCTTGAAGTGTACCTAGTAAGCACTTAATAAGTTCCATCACTAACTAGACTAAAATGTTATCACTTTATGCTTCACTGTAATTAAACCCTTTAAAACAGGAAATAGGTGTAGTCGCTCTTAAGAGCTGTCCCGGAAGACGCAATAAGTTCAAGATCCTGTCTGTCTTTTTCGTGCCAGTGCGTAATTAAAGGAGCTCCCTCCTCACGAACGAGCAGATCTGCCGAAACATATCCCAGGCCTGCGCTCCACGTTTATGCAGTATGCTGCCTGTCTCTCTGACATTCCGAGGACCAAGGCCTCTGGATCACCCCATCTTGAGAGAAAGCCATGCTCTAGAGATAAATAAGGAGGTGCCAGACAAATCGAGGTCTCGAATTCACATTCTTTCTTCGCTCCTTTCAGAATGGGAAACATTCTTAAATTTCTCCAAGGATATATTTGGTGACAGTGTTGTTCATGAAATCCAAGTCGCGAAAACTAGAACCTCATTACTGAAGGGTTTTATGGCCAGTTCTGCCTTGGAAGCATCCTCATCAGATAAGAGCAGGCAACCTCGTTTGTCCTTCGAGGACTGCAGAGAGAACACTTCCTTAATTGAAAGAGTTTGTGGTTCTTTCTACAGATGCTGTCAGTCTAATTTGGTTTTATTAATCGATCAATGGTATTTACTGAGGACCTACTGGGTGAAGAACACTATAAACTAAACACGTGGGAAAGAACAATAAAGACAAACGAACCCTACCCTCAAAAAGGTTACACTCTAGTGGGAGAGACGGGCATCAAAATAATTCTCAGGAAGAAGTTAAAGAGAATATATGCTAGTGCTTAATATGGTAGGTAAGATTGTACAGAGTGCTATGGGATATTGTGAGTCAACCAGTATTTAGGTGGGGCTGAAGTGGCGATTGTGGGGATGTAACCTGGGGAGATTAGAGACGAATCGGGGATGTCTTTTTGGAAGAGCTGCAATTTTAGAAAGGGCTCTGAATCTGGCGAGAACTACGACAGCCAGATCTGAAGACGGAGGGCACTTCAAGCAGGAAGAGAGGCTTAAGTAAGAGGTCGATGGGGGCAAGACGAGAACAAGGCACGGGGAGTAGATTAACAGAGGTATGAAGCATGCAACCTGGGCTGTAGTGGGAGATGAGAATTACAAGGAAGGAGCGAGTGAACTGATTGGGTGCCTCAAAGCCAGTGGTCAGAAGTTTCTGCTGGTAGCAAATGGGAAAGAGTAACAACCTTTGGAAGTTTTTGAGGAGTGGGGAGATGTGTGCATAAAGATGCTTTAGAAAAAACCATGTGGATAGTGGGGTGAAGTATAAACTGGAGAGAGGAAAGACTGGAGGCTGGAAAACCAGTGAGGAGGGGGCTACGACAGGGGACTGGATCGGTGTGGTGGCCATCTGGATAAAGAGGAAAGGAAGTTGATCTTGGAAATGTGGAGGGAAAACTGACAAGATTTGGCAACAGATCAAATATGGGGTTTGAAAGAGAGGGAGAAGTCAAGGATAATGCCGTAAGTGCAGGCTTCAAAGATGGGGAAGATGGTGGTATTTTCAACTGTCATGGGAAAGTTAGGTGGAGTAGAGGATTTGGGAAGAATTCAAGTTTTGGACTTACTGAGCTTGAAGAGGCAGTGAGCCACCCACATAGAGAAGTTCTGGAACCAGGAGGAAATGCGAGAGTGCTGAGAAGTCAGAGCTACCAAGGCAGAATTAGGAGTCCTCTGGGTAGAGGTGGTATTTGAAGCCATGGGAGTAGAGGAGCTCACCAAGGGAGGAGGTAAATACTGAGAAGAGAAGGAGACGCAGAATCGAGTCCTAAGGGACACCCAAAGATACCCGCAGTGAGAAAGAAGAGCCGGCAAAAGAGACAAGTTTGGTTTTCATCTCTCTTGTTCGTGATGTCAGCATTACCTTGTATTCCATTCAGCCCATTCTGGCTCTTGCATTAGTTTCCAAGAGCAAATCAAGTACCTGATTATTATCTGGAACCCTAAACTATTTGGTGCTGCAAAGGTTATTTTTCTCCCTCAGATAATCACTACACTGAGACTATTTCTCTCCCTACTGAAATAGTATCTCCTCCAGGAAGCCTTCACTAAAAACCTTTCATCTTCCCAACTTATTTTCTCTCCTTCCTGAACTGCCGCTGCATTTCCATTCATAACCGCCTAGCACTTTGAAATTCACCTCACCTCCACTCCCAGAGCACTTATGAACATCACCTTAGACTCGGTTGTTTCCCCTCTCTGTTTTATTTGACAGGGGCAGAAATAGCATCTGCCAACTCTACTGCATTGTACTCTCCCAAGTGCTTAGTGCAGGGCTCTGCACATATCATCAATGGTATTGATTGTGCGCTTAGTCTGTGCAGAGCTCTGTATTAAGCACTTGGGAGAGTAGGATTCAGAGTTAGCAGGTCTGTTTCCTGGCCACAGTGAGCTCACAGTCTAGAGGGGGAGACAGACATTGATATAAACAAATAATTTATAATACAGAAGTAAAGGATTCAATAATAATGTTGGTATTTAAGCGCTTACTATGTGCAGAGCACTGTTCTAAGCGCTGGGGTAGATACAGGGTTATCAGGTTGTCCTACGTGAGGCTCACAGTTAATTCCCATTTTACAGATGAGGTAACTGAGGCACAGAGAAGTGAAGTGACTTGCCCACAGTCACACAGCTGACAAGGGGCAGAGCCGGGAGTCGAACCCATGACCTCTGACTCCCAAGTCGAGGCTCTTTCCACTGAGCCACGCTGCTTCCCCTGCAATAATCACCAACGACTAAGAAATTAGGGGCACAAACGCACAGAAACTTCCCTCCATCACAAGTGAGTAATTTATGGGCAGAGACAGATAGGGTGGCCCTAGGCTTCATCTGGGAGTGAGATTAAAGTGGCTAATGGAAGTTCTCACACTCCATTCCAAAATCTCTGTAAAAGGCTAGCAGTCATACCCTTTCCCCACTTTCCTCCCACGTCTGCTAGCCCTCTCGGTCAATGTGTTCTGCCCTTTCCTCCACATTAATTTTAGGCTACTCCAGTGATGTGCTTAGAGAGGAATAAAATGATTACAGAGGACTGTTAGTCAAATTCAGGTCTCGGGGCTGCAGACACCCAGCCCTAAGTATTTTTGTGTGTGCAAATGATGCCCTCCAATGTTAGCTACATCTTAAAATCAACCAACAGTATTTATTGCCCACCTACTGTGCGGAGCATTGGAGTTGGCATGTTTATCATTTTCCACATGATTAAGAATTTATTCAAGTCAATCGATTGAACACAAACCGTGTATAGAGCACTGTACTACGCGCTTGAGAGAGTACAATGCAACAGAGTTGGTGGACACAGTCCCTCCCCACGGTAAAATAGGTTTTATCAGCCTGCACTACAATGAGAGTAGGAAATTATGATCCTGAATGTTTGAGAGCTAAGGGAGTCACCTCCAAATATTAGACGTTAGATTCTCTCCTTGGTAATTCCAATCCCATGAGTACACATTCCAGAGCTCTTAATATAATCGATAGCTTTTGTTCACATCCTGTCTCTCAGGATTCAAATTCTTGTACAAATGTCTTTTAGCTAACAGCTATCTTGCAACAGAGTTTTTACGGTATTACCGAAAGCAATCTGAAGATTCCGTTTAAATTCGTCTCTCCCACAAAACATGAAACAGATTTCTAATAGACGTATTTTTACATTTGTCTCCTCAGATGCAGTGGAAAATGTGACTTTTATGCTTTTCTGCATATTTACAACCTCATAAATAACACGCTGATGTGAAGTGTTTTAAGTAGAGCAATGTGCTACTTTAAACAAAGTAGTGAAAATATATAACTTACTGGGTCCAGTTGTTTTCACTTCTTTAAAGGCTGAGATTTCCTCTGCCTACCTTACCTTATACCTGAAGAAAACATTTGGTAAAGTAGGTATCCCGGACACTTCAAAGTTAACAGAAATCAGAGAACGGTGAAGGTCACTGGATGACCACAGGAGTGAATACGAAAAAGATTATGCTGATGTTCATGGAAATTTTCAAGTTTTCCAGCTTGGACCAAAATCCCTATCTTAAACGTCCCAAGGGTCTAAATACTGAAAGACCATATAGAATAACATGAATTCACCTACACTCAGATCATCTTCACAGCAAGATAAGAGAGTTGCCTGATGCCAGTTAATTGTTAAATCATGCAATCATGTGTATTTTTTTCAAAATTGGACACATATTAAAGAAACTCCTCAATAGAATGTCTGAGGTAAATACCAGAAATGGTTCTTCTAAAAGAAATAAACCTTCCCGCCTCGTTTAGCAGGGTTTAGAAATATGTTCTTTTTATTTTCTGTCTTTCTATCTCTACTGGATTAATCTGTTTCAGAAAGACATTCTCATTGCATTTTGGCAGGCTTCTAATCTGGTTTCAGAATATTTCCTGGCTATCCGCAATCTTGGGCTCTGGAGGATTTGGTCTGATGCATGAATTCTAAAAATGCAGAATCATTAACATGCTAAAAGGTAATGTGGTCTGTGATTCCAAAAGATGCAGTTGGTGTTCTTGAATGTTCTGCTTCATTGGAGCCTTCACGCCCCACACATGGAACCAGTAAAGGCACAACGTTTTTTCCTTGAAATGGTCCATGCTGTTTCACTTGAAACGGTGTGTGCTTCTGCTGGGTGTTCTGTGGTTCTGTCTCAACAACGCTGCTCAGAACTGGCATTCAGAGGGTATCAGCCAAGGAGCCCTTCAGTATCAGAAGAGGAAATAAATCGCATTTGCAAGAAACCCCCATCTGTTTCCAATAGCTCCATAGATGGGCGACTGTCTGTTTCAGGTAATATTTAATGGAAGAGGAAACCCATCCAAGGCACTGATTCCCTTTGGACTCGAGAAGAAAAAGGCATTAAAAACATTAAAAACTTAAACCTACATCAGAGAGGAAGCTTTAGGAAGCTGAAGGTTTCTGTGACTTGCAAAGAAAAATCAGCCCCCAGTGGTCTGTACCTTTGGTGACCTCTAGTGGACATGGTTGAGATGACAGTTCTTGGAGACGCTTCTCTTGGGATCATTTTCTCCAAAATAATAATAATATTAATAATAATGTTGGTATTTGTTAAGCGCTTACTACGTGCCGAGCACTGTTCTAAGCGCTTGGGTAGATACAGGGTGATCAGGTTGTCCCACATGAAGATCACAGTTTTAATCCCCTTTTTACAGATGAGGTCACCGAGGCCCAGAGAAGTGAAGTGACCTGCCCACAGTCCCAGAGCTGACAAGTGGCAGAGCCGGGATTCGAACCCATGACCTCTGACTCCCAAGCCTGGGCCCTTTCCACTGAGCCACGCTGCTTCTCTAAATGAGTTGCTGCCAATTACTTTCCCTACGGATTGCAAGGCTGACTATCCCTTCATAATAATAATAGTGTTGGTATTTGTTAAGCGCTTACTACATGCCGACGGCTGTTCTAAGCGCAGGGGTAGATACAGGGTAATCAGCTTGTCCCACGTGAGGCTCACAGTCTTCATCCCCATTTTACAGATGAGGGAACTGAGGCATAGAGAAGCGAAGTGACTTGCCCACAGTCACACAGCTGACAAGTGTTTCAAACCCATGACCCCGACTCCCAAGCCGGGGCTCTTTCCACTGAGCCACGCTGCTTCTCTGCTTCACAGAGGAAGAGCCTTAAATCTGAAACTATTGCTTAGAGTTCTGGTACCTAAATAGAATCGAGGAAGGACAGAGTTTCTGAAATGCCCCACTGTAGATGATGGGGTTTTTTTGGGGCGGTTGGTTTGGGTTGGTTTTTTTCTGTCATCAGGTCTTCAATATAATAGCTACTGCAGTAACTCCCCCCGCTTCCAATCATCTGTATATTGGACACTGCTATCAACTGCCATCCATGTGCAGGCACAGAGAGGGATTTACCCAAGGTCACGCAACAGGCAGTTGGCAATACGAGGATTAGAATCCAGGTCCTCTGACCCCCAGGCCTCTTCTCTTCCCATTAGGTCACACTGCTTCTCAACTGTCTGCTTGGGAACCCACCACCTTCAAGTGGTGCCGCCTCATCCTGGTGTTGTGGGATTTAGTTAACAATTCCATGTTCGCCTTGTCCAGACTCTTTACAACTTCGAGGACATCAAACCTTCCGCCTGGAAAGGTGCAAGACCTCAGGAGGCCAACTAACCCTCCCTCACCCAGTGCAGCAGTAAGGCTCCAAAGGCTGATGTGGGGTCAGTCATTCAGAAAGCCTCTGTTCTCTCAGAGAAATGAACTCCGTCTTTTGGGCCCTTTTATTAATGGGGGAAATGATCGGCACACAATAGCTCGGCAAGAGGAAAATCTATGAGGGGGGGTTTTAGTTTTTTGTTTGTTCTTAAAGAAGCCTCGCTGCTCCTACCTGAACAGGTACATACACATCCTCAGTCACCCAAACTAATCAGGGGGGACAGAGGGAAGTGGGGGTGGGAGGAGTAATAATAACAATGTTGGTATTTGTTAAGCGCTTACTATGTGCGGAGCACTTTTCTAAGCGGCGGGGTAGACACGGGGGAATCAGGTTGTCTCACGTGGGGCTCACAGTCTTCATCCCCATTTTACAGATGAGGTAACTGAGGCACAGAGAAGTGACTTGCCCACAGTCACACAGCTGCCAAGTGGCAGAGCTGGAATTCGAACCCATGACCTCCGCCTCCAAAGCCCGGGCTCTTTCCACTGAGCCACGCTGCAGGAAGGATGTTGAGCAAATACTCCAGGAGTTTCCAGAACCATCATCTTTATTGCAATACTAGAGTAGGTGGACCTCTAGAGTTCTCCCGATCAGGAAAGTAATCGACGTGGAAGCTTTTGAACTCAGGGACTGATGCACGGGTGGCCCAATAAACCACGACTCCCACAACACGATAGGCTTCGGGCAACCTTTCGCCGTCACCTGTTAAAACACTGCTTCCCCACACCACCTCCTCTTCACGAGCAGGGCCGAAACCAAATACACTCAGGAAGAAGCAGCGTGGCTCAGTGGAAAGAGCCGGGGCTTCAGAGCCAGAGGTCATGGGTTCGACTCCCGGCTCTGCCACTTGTCAGCTGTGTGACTGTGGGCAAGTTACTTCACTTCTCTGTGCCTCAGTTACCTCATCTGTAAAATGGGGATTAACTGTGAGCCTCACGTGGGATGACCTGATCACCCTGCATCTTCCCCGGCGCTTAGAACAGTGCTCTGCACATAGTAAGCGCTTAACAAATACCAATGTTATTATAAGCCGCCTCCAAGGCAGCCAGTCGTAGAGGAATTTGCCAGACAGGAGGATGGCTGTCCCCGAAGTCGTACTGACTTCATGGCACCAATCTAAAGTTTCCGCGCGAAATCACGGGGACCCAGTTGATTCACTCCAGTCTGGGGAGAGTTGCAGGACCCATGGGAGGCAGGGGACTTCCCCTTCGTGATGCCTGGTTCAACTGCACCCCAAGGTCATGGAAATAGAGCCGCACTGTGGCCTGCTGGATAGAACACGGGTCTGGGAGTCAGAAGGACCTCTCTGCTCCTTGTCTGCTGTGTGACCTCGGGCAAGTCATTTCACTTCTCTGTGCCTCAGTTACCTCATCTGTAAAATAGGGATTAAGATGGCGAGCCCCAGGTGGGACATGGGCTGTGTCCACCCTGATTATCTTATATCTACCCCACTGCTTAATTCAGTGCTTGGCACCCAGGAAGCACTTAAATACCATTAAAAGAAATAGAAAATAGAGAAATGTTGCCATAGGGGATATTTTGGTATGTAAGAGCTGACTTCACTGTTCTGTCCAACTTAGTACTTTTCAAACCAGATAAGGGCCCCCAATCAACGTCTTCAATTCCCATGTGGGACGGGAGGTTTTTTTCTTCCTCTGTCCCCCAGCCACCCTTCAAGACAGAAAGGGCCCATGATGCTGCTAGACAAACAGAAAGGAGAGAAGGAAGGACCAGTGATTTCTCTGCCCCTTGTCTGCCGTGTGATTTTGGGCAAGTCACTTAACTTCTCTGTGCCTCTCTATGTGGGACAACCTGATTACCTTGTATTTATCCCAGCACTTAGAAGAGTGCTTGGCACACAGTAAGCACTTAACAAATATCATTATTATTATTATTATTACTTGGGCAGTCAAACATTTCTCCCCCTCCTACCTTATTTCACTGATCTTCTACTACAACTCAGCCTGCACACTTTGCTCCTGCCTGTACCTCAGTCTCATTTAACTTGCCTTTGAACCCTTGACCATGCCCCCGCCCGGCCTGGAGCCGCCTCCTCCAACAAACTGACAGACCACAAGTCTCCCCACCATCAAAGAGTTATTAAAATCCCATCTCCTCCAAGGGGCCTTTCCCATCTAAGCCCTCATTTCCGCTACTTCTACTCCTTCCTGCATCACCTATGCATTTGAATTTGCACTCTTTAAGCACTTTATCCTGCCCTCAGCTCCATAGCCATTTTGTAAATTAATATACTTTATTTTTTCTGGGTCCTCATCTAGTCTGCAAGCTCCTTTTTTCTTCTTAATGGTACTTGCTAAGTGCTTACTATGTGCCAGCCATGTAGATACAAGTTAATCAGATTGGACACAGTCCATGTCCGACACGAGGCTCACAGTCTTAATCACATTTTACAGATGCGGTAACTAAGGCACAGAAGTTAAGTGACTCCCCTAAGGTCACTCAGCAGACGTGTAGAAGAATTGGGATTAGAGCTCAGGCTCTTCTGACTCCTTGAGGGCAGGGACGCATCTACCAACTCTATTGTATTGAATGCTCCAAAAGCATTTAGTCCCTTGCTTTACGAACATTCAACAGAAGCCACTGACGGATTGGGCAACCCAGGCCAGATTCCTCTCGGGTACAAGCCAGAACGAGGCTAAGAGGCCTACCTTACTACCTGACTTCTGATCAGGGCCTGGGTTGAGAAACAGACTGAGATGGCTAAAGGAACACAATCAGCTCTCTCCCTCCTTTCCTCACTCCTCTTCTACTACAATCCATCCCTCCTACTCCGCACCTCTAATTCAACTGTGCCTCGACCTCGTCTCTCTTACTGTCGTCCCCTTACTCACATCTTCCTCCTACCTGGAGTTCCCTCTTCCTTCATAGCCAACAGACCACCCCACTCCATGTTTTAAAATTCCTTCTAAAATCCTATATGCTCCAGGAAGCCTTCCCTGACTAACCTCTCATTTCCCTACCTTCTATTCCCTCCCATCTGGATCGCCTCCTACCTGGAGTTCCCTCTCCCTTCATAGCCAACAGACCACCCCACTCCATGTTTTAAAATTCCTACTAAAATTCTATATGCTCCAGGAAGCCTTCCCTGACTAACCTCTCATTTCCCTACCTTCTATTCCCTCCCCTCTGGATCTCCTCCTACCTGGAGTTCCCTCTCCCTTCATTGCCAACAGATCACCCCACTCCATGTTTTAAAATTCCTACTAAAATCCTATCTGCTCCAGGAAGCCTCCCCCTTCTAACCTCTCATTTCCCTACCTTCTATTCCCTCCCCCTCTGGATCTCCTCCTACCTGGAGTTCCCTCTCCCTTCATTGCCAACAGATCACCCCGCTCCATGTTTTAAAATTCCTACTAAAATCCTATCTGCTCCAGGAAGCCTTCTCCTTCTAACCTCTCATTTCCCTACCTTCTATTCCCTCCCCTCGATCTCCCATACACTTTAGTACTTAACCCCTAAGCACTTCAAGTCCCACTCCAGCCTTCCCCCACAGACCTCATATACATTTCCTTCTATTCTGATTCTTTCTATCTGTAACTTATTTAAGGTCTATCTCCCCTGCTAAATTGTAAGCTTCTTGAAGGCATGGATTGTGACTACTTAACTCTGTCATACTCTTCCAGGTGCTTAATAATAATAATAATTTTTATTATTACGGCATGTTAGGTGCTTACTAGGTGCCAGCCACTGGGGTGGATACAAGTAAATTAGGTTGGACACAGTCCCTGTCCCATATAGAGCTCACAGTCTCGATCCCCATTTTACAGATAACAGGCACAGTGAAGTGAAATGACCTGTCCAAGGTCACACAACAGGCATGTGGCTGAGCCGGGATTAGAACCCATGACCTTCTGACTTCCAGACCCTAGCTCTATCCACTATGCCATGCTGCTTCTCTCTGCATAAAGTAATCACTCGAGAAATGTCCCTGACTGATTGAGGGGCAATCTCAAGCCCTGTAGCAAACTATGCTACCGTTGAGTCTAATGCTTAATTTCAAGAATATACTGTCAGAAACAAGAACTCTTTAGAGTTCATCAAGTTCGCTTTTCAATTCTGAAGCCACGAAGCTGGTTCTGAGGGTGTGTCCCTTCTTAGAGTCTGTCTCAGTCTGATAAACACTTTTGGAGACAGAGCGGGCTTTACGGAACTCAAGACTTCCTTGAAACTCAACTCCCCATTTATATTGGGTCCACCTACCTTATCAAGTTATGCCAGGAGCTCAGCACGGAGATGCTCTGACGTGTGTCTATAGGTAAAGGAATAATAATCACCCACCTTTCATTTCTCAGAAATGTAATGTGGCCTAAGGGAAAGAGCATGGGCCTGGGAGTCAGGAGACCTGTTTCTAATCCCATCTTTGCCACCTGCCTTCCGCTCATGATTTTGGGTGAGGGACAACTTCTCTGTCAATCAATCAAGCATTTAGAAGGGGACAATCCAAAAGAGTTGGTAAACACGGTCCCTGACCACAGCAAGGGTTTGGGTGGGATGATGAGGAGTTCTGTTTGGATATGTTACGTTTGAGGTGTCGATGGGATATCCAAGTAGAGATGTCCTGAAAATGGGAGGAAATACGAGGGTCAAGAAAAGGAAAAAGATCAGGGCCGGGCATGTAGATTTGAGAATCATTTGCGTACAGTTCTCCAAGAAAGTGGAGAATAGAAGGGGACCCACAACTGAGCTTTAAGGGACTCCCACATTTAGGAGGTGGGAGCACAAGTGACATAGAAGGGAGTGGCTCAGTTTCCTCATATGTAAAAATGGAGATTAAATACTTGTTCTCCCACCCCCCCCCCCCCCCCCCCCGCCCAGTCATACTAGAACCTCATTTGAAACACGAACTGTTTCTGACCTGAATTGACCCTACCCCAGCTGAATAATATGCTTAATACATAACAGTTATTATTACAGCCTTTTCCCAACTGTCATCTTTTAGATATTTGCCTCATGAAATTCTACTTTTACTGAAGCCGCAACTATTATTATTCACTAATATTAGGTCTACACATGGACCTTCACAACATCACCAAGCTCCACCCTTTCCTTTCCCGCCAAACTGCTACTTGTAGCGTGGCTCAGTGGAAAGAGCGCGGCTCAGTGGAAAGGGCGCGGGCTTGGGAGTCAGAGGTCATGGGTTCTAATCCCAGCTCCGCCACCTGTCGGCTGTGTGACCTTGGGCAAGTCACTTAACTTCTCTGTGCCTCAGTTACCTCATCTGTAAAATGGGGATGAAAACTGAGCCCCACATGGGACAACCTGATCACCTTGTATCCCCCAGTGCTTAGAACACTGCTTGCACATAGTAAGCGCTTAACAAATGCCACATTTTTTTTTAACCTGCTGGTAAAATCTCTCATCATATCCCGACTGGATTACTGCATCAGCATCCTCTCTGATCTCCCAACCTCCTCTTTCTCCCCACTTCAGTCTATACTTCTCTCTGCTGCCTGGTTTATCTTTCTGCAGAAACACTGTGAGCATGTCACCCTCCTCCTCAAAAATCTCCAGCGATTGCCTATCAACCTTCACACGAAGCAAAAACTCCCCTCACTCTTGGCTTCAAAGCTCTCCATCACCTTGCCCCTTCCTACCTCACCTCCCTTCTCTCCTTCTCCAGCCCAACTCGCACACTCCGCTCCTCTGCCGCCAACCTCCTCACTGGGCCTCATTCGCGCCTGTCCCTCCATCGACCCCTGGCCTGGAATGCCCTCCCTCCTCACATCTGCCAAACTAGCTCTCCTCCCCTCTTCAAAGCCTTACTGAGAGTTCACCTCCTCCAGGTGACCTTCCCAGACTGAGTCCTCCCTTTCCCTCTGCTCCTCCTCCTCCCCTCCCCATTGCCCCTACTCCTTCCCTCTGCTTTACCTCCTTTCCCGCCCCATAGCACTTGTGTCTATTTGTACATATTTATTATTCTATTAATTTTATTAATATTTATATATCTATAATTCTATTTATCTATTTTGATGCTACTGATGCCTGTCTACTTGTTTCGTTGTCTGTCTCCCCCTTCTAGACTGTGAGCCCGCAGTTCGGTAGGGATTGTTTCTATCTGTTGCCGAATGATACTTACCCAGCGCTTAATTCAGTGCTCTGCACAACAGTAAGCGCTCAGTAAATACGATTGAATCAATGAATGCAAAATGGGACCAGTCAGTTGATCCTATTTATTGAGCACTGTCTGCAGAGCACTGTACTAAGCACTTGGGAGAGTATAACAGACACATTCCCTGCCCACAAGGAGCTTACCTGGAAAAGGAAAAGAGTTTTGACCTGAATTATCCCCTTGAGGAGGCGAGCCTAAATGGCAACCCCTGGAGATAGTGCAGCATACTTTTGCCAAGGTTGTAGAAAAATAAAAACAATAATGATGATTATCAATCGATCAGTGTTATTTACTGAGCACTTACAGTGTGCAGTAAACCTCTCAAGCACTCAATCAGCTTCCCACATCCCACTGATCGACCACAGCCTGGCCCACACATTTCGTTCCTCTAGTTCCGGCTTACTCGCTGTGCCCTGATCTTGTCTTTTCTCGCTGCTGACCCTTTTCCCACATCCTCCCCCTAGCCTGGAACTCCCTCTCTCTTCATATACACCAGGCCATCACCCTCCTCACCTTCAAAACATTACTAAGGTCACACCTCCTCCAAGAGGCCCTCTTTCCCGCCTGCCCCCCGCCCGGTTCTCCCTCTCCCTTCTGTGTCATCTTTGCTTGCATCTGTGACCTTTGGGCATTTGATTTTCACTCTACAGCACATATGTACATCTCTTTAAATTATATATTATAATTTATATTATTGCCTGCCTCCCACCTCTAGACTGTAAGCTCACTGTGGTCTGCTAACTCTACTGAATTGTACTCTCCCAAGCTCTTAGTACATTGGTCTGCAGTAAGTGCTCAATAAATCCCACTGATTAATTACAAAGCCCTGTGCTATGCACTTGGGAGAGTACAATTCAATAGAGCTAGTAGACGTGATCCCATGTAGTCTGGGTGGAGACAAGCATTCAATTACAGATAAGGGAAATAGCAGAATATAAGGATATGCACATAAATCAGTCAGTTGTATTTACTGAGCACCTACTGTGTGCAGAGCACTGTACTAAGCAATTGGGAGAGTAGAATAATAACAGACACATTCCCTGCCTACAGTGAGCTCACAGTCTAGAGCAGAAGACAGACATTAATAGAAATGAATTACAGATATGTACATAAGTGCTGTGGGGCTGGGAGGTGAGGGAATGAATCAAGGGAGCAAGTCAGGGTGACCCAGAAGGGAGTGGGAGAAAAGGAAAGGAGAGCTTAGTCAGGGAAGGTCTCTTGGAGGAGATGTGACTTCAATAAGACTTTGAAGAGGGGGCAGAGTCACTGTCAGAAGGGCATTCCAGGCCAGAGGCAGGACGAGGGCAAGAGGTCGGCGGCGAGAGACGAGATCGAGGTACAGTGAAAAGGTTAACATTAGAGAAGGAAAGTTTGTGGGCTGCAGAGATTGACGGGCAACTACCGGAGCTTCTTGAGGAGTGGGGAAACACATCCTGAACCTTTTAGCAGAAAAATGACTTGGGCAGCAGAGTGAAGTATGGGCTGGAGTGGGGAGAGTCAAGAGGCTGGGAGGTCAGCAAGGAGGCAGATACAGTAACCAAGGCAGGATAAGATAAGTGACTAGAATAGTAGCAGTTGGGATGGAGAAGAAAGGGTGGATTTTAGCAATGTCATGAAGGTCTGACAGGTTTTAGTGATGGATTGAATATGTGAGCTGAATGAGAGGGAGGAGTCAAGGATAACTCCAAGGTTACAGATTTGCAAGAAAGTCAGGGGGAGGGAAGTGTTTAGGTGGAAAGATAAGAAGTTCTATTTTAGGCATATTAAGATGGAGGTGAAGGGAGGACACCCAAGTAGAGATGTCTCGAAGGCAAGAAGAAATGGGAGACTGCAGAGAGGGAGAGATATTATGGTTAGAGATATAGATTTGGGTATCATCCACATAGAGGTGGTAGCTGAAGCCATGGGAGAGATTGAGTTCTCCAAGGGAGTGGAAGTAAATGGAGAATAGAGGGGGGCCCAGAACTGAACCTTGAGGGAGACCCACAAACAAGGGGTGGGAGGCAGAGGAGGAGGAGCCCACGAAAGGAACTGAGAATGAGCAGCCAGAGAGATAGGAGGGGAACCAGGAGAGGACAGTGTCAGTGAAGACGAGGTTGAATAATGTTCCCAGGATAAGGGGGTTGTCGACAGCGTTGAAGGCAGCTAAGACTTCGACGAGGAGGATTACGACGGAGTAGAGACCTTTGGATTTGGCTAAGAAGGAGATCTTTGGTGACCTTTGAGAGGGCAGTTTCTGTGGAGTGAAGGGGACAGAAGCCAGATTGGAGGGGGTCAAAGAGATAATTGGAGGAAAGGAACTTGAGACAGTAGACGTAGACAACTCACTCAAGGAATCTGGAGAGGAAAGGTAGGAGGGAGATGGAGTGATAAGTGTAGAGGGGGATCATTCAGGTCAAAAATTCATTTCCTCATCCAGGATATTTTGGCTAGTGCCTCAACTTGCCCAAACGCAGGGGCTGGACAGCAGCTCAACCAGTCTCCTCTGGCTCTCAGAGCAAGAGGATGGATTAACTGACCTCTCAGGATGCCCCCTAGCCCACAGATTCTGTAGAAGTTAAACTGTGTGTGGAATATTCTGAAACTTTATTACTATGGCCAGTCTTGGGAGCTCTGATGAAAGCACTTTTCTCCATGCAGAACTCTTCAAAATTTGGTGGGGGTATTGTAAAGAATCAAAGCTTCACTAATACGGGAAGAACAGAACACCAAACACCTGAGAGAAAGCCATCTGTCACACTGCCCAGCCCATTTGGGCAGACACAGTTACTTTTCGTTTGGCCCACCTTGTTTCAGTTGGAGTTGTAATTGCCAAAGGAACTAAAAGGTTAAAAAAAAAAGAGTATTTTTTCAATACAGAAGTTATGAAAACATTTGATTTCATTTTAATTATAACAACTATGATGGCATTCGCCAAGTGCTTACTATGTGCCTAGCACGGTACTAAGCACTGGGGTGAATACAAGCAAACTGGGTTGGACACAGTCCCTGTCCCATGTGGGGCTCCCAGTCTCAATTCCCATTTTACAGATGAGGTAATTGAGGCACAGAGGAAGGGAAATGACCTATCCAAGGTCACACAACAGGCATGTGGCGGAGCTGGGATTAGAACCCATGGTCTTCTGACTCCCAGATCCGTGTTCTATCCACTACTCCATGCTGCTTATTTTGATTCTTAGATCTACTTCTGCTTACTTCTGACCGGAATTCTGCATCCTAAACCATACTGGCGGTGGGGTCCCCACTCATCCAGCTGGAGACACCCTCGCTCCTTTCAGAATTCAATTCCTGTTTTTCATGCAAATGACACTGGTTAGGCAGTTGCAAGCTTTTCACGTTCCAGTGTGCACAGTTCACTGTTTTGAAGGCTACATTTGATATTTTTAAAAAGCCCCCGTCAACCAAAATATTGTGTGCCATTTCTCAAAAGACCTACTGATGCCTAGTGACAGATAAGCGTCCCAAAAAGCTGGAACGGACAGATAGCGTAGACTGCTCCTGGAGGCTGTGAGTCACGGTCATACATTCTTGTTCTGGGTTTTGGAAATAAAATTAGGAGCTGAGGATGAGGATGTTCGAAAGAAAAGTTCTTGTGTTTCTGCTTTTGAGTAAGTAAAAACTTTTTTCATCTTATCCTGGAGTATTAAATATGATGCTATTACTTTAAGCTGTTCCCCAAGGTTTAACCTTGAACCTGGTAACTTTAAGAAGTAAAATATGTAAATGAGTCATGTGCTAAACAACTATTAATGTAAAGAATTACTAAGCCTTAAGAAATATATGTAATCAGTCTGCTTTCAATAATAATATTTATTAATTCCAAATAAAATAATATACTTGGATAAACATGACCAAATTTTACATATACATAAGTAATAGTATTAGCATTTGAAAATTATGTATGTATGTAGTGTACATATATATATACACACACACACAATTGTGTCTACTATGAATTATTTTTGCAACGAGGTAAAGCACATTACAAATTGGAGGGAAAGGCTCAGAATTTAAAGGATGGAGTTGTTTTTGAGAGAGCCTGTTAGAGTATCCTGGGAAATGGGGGGAAGATGGGAACTATATATTAAAAAAGGAAGTCTGAAAAATCCTCCAATAATAAAAAATAAAAACGTTAGGGTTTTTTTTCTCTTCATGCATTTATTTGATAGGTTTGGGGAGAAACTAGCTGAACTTAAATTACAATTTTTCAATAATGATAGCCGAGGCACCTTAATTTCTTTCAAAACAAATTTCAACAAGTGAGCCAACTGTGCAGCCAACCAGTCCATTCACCATCACCATCATCCTCATCAATGGCATTTACTGAGTGCTTACTGTGTATAGAGCACAGTACTAAGCGCTTGGGAGAGTACAGGTCAACAGAGTTGGCAGACACATTCCCTACCCAGTGAGCTTACAGCCTAGAGGGGAAAAAGCCCGTCAATGGGCAGGGATTGTCTCTATCGGTTGCTGAATTGTACATTCCAAGCACTTAGTACAGTGCTCTGCACATAGTAAGCGCTCAATATTATTGAATGAATGAAAACATCAATATAAATAATGTATGCTATGTAATTTAAATATCTATTCCTAAGTACTGAGAGGTTAAGGGTGCGGTGAATATCAAATGCCCAAAGGTCACGGATCCAAGTCCGTGAACAGTACAGAAGGGAGAAGGAGCCAGGGAGAAGAGAGCTTAATCGGGGAAAACCTCTTCTGGAGATGTGACCTGAATAATGCTTTGAAAGTGGGGCGAGTAGTAGACTGGCATATACGGAGAGGGAGGACATCCCGGGCTTTGGGGAGAACACGGGATACTCACCATCAGGACTCGGTGAGTTAAGTTAGTGTTATGGGGCTGCAGTAGTAGATCAGGAAGGTCAGATAGGAGGGGGTGAGCTGACTGTTTTAAATCAATGATGAAGGAGTTTCTTTTTGACGTGGAAGTGAAGGGACAGGGAAGTGAATGCTTACTGGGTGAAGAGCATTGTATTATGAGCTTGGGAGAGTACAATTAGCAATTAGTAGTGGAACTAGCAAGGCAAATGGAGCAGCTAAGGAGGAGGTGCAAAGAAGATTCATTTATTCAGTCAATCGAATTTATTGAGCACTTACTGTGTGCAGAGCACTGTACTAAGCGCTTGGAAGGTACAATTCGGCAACAAAGAGAGGCGATTCCTACCCAACAACGGGCTCACAGTCAAGAAGAAATGATGGTATCTGTTAAACATTTACTATGCGCCAAGCGTTGTTCTAAATGCTAGGGTAGATACAAGGTAATCAGATTGTCCAACATGGGCCTCACAGTCTTCATCCTCATTTTACAGTTGAGGTAACTGAGGCACAGAGAAGTTAAGTGACTTGCCCAAAGTCACACAGCTGACAAGTGGCGGAGCCGGGATTAGAACCCACGACCTCTGACTCCCAAGCCCGGGCTCTTGCCACTGAGCCATGCTGCTTCTCATATAATCTGGATAATCTGGATCTGGATCGATCACATCATTGAGTCCATGTTAAAAACAGCAGAAGCCATTGTGGTATTTATGAAATGATTACTATGCATCAAGCGCCGTACTAACTGTTAGGATAGAAACAAGATACTGAGATCAGACACAGTCCCTGTACCGTATGGGGTTCACAGAACAGGTATTTAATCCCCAATTTATAGTTGAGGAAACTGAGGCACAGAGAAGGTAAGTGATTTGCCTGAGGTCAGCCAGCAGCAAGGGGCAGAGTTAGATCCCCTGACAGCCAGGCCAGAGCTCTTTCCACTGGGCTCCTCTGCTTCTCATGTCCTTCATTTCAACAGAGGCTATGAAAGAGCAACAGCAGAGACTTTTCATGATCTCTTCCTGGTGGCTGGAGCATGGACTCCGTTTGTCAGACCATTCCATAAGCAGCGCAGGCAAGAGGAAAGAATTCCTTCAGAGCGTCAGGCCACTCGTCCTTTCTCTTCCTCCCATTGGAAACTTTGTCAGAATACACTTCTAATGGATCGATCCATCTCCAAACCCAACAGGCTACAAGCCCCACCAAAAGTCTTCAAGAGTTATGCAAGAGCCTTTTTGCATGTTGATGTCTCCAGTCCACATCGGGGTGATTCTGAATCACTTCGTTCAATTCATTCAATCGTACTTATTGAGCGCTTTATGCAGAGCACTCTACTCAGCGCTTGGGAGCGTAATAATACAACAATAAACCGTCACATTCACATTCCCTGCCCACAAAGAGTTTAGAGTCTAGAGCGGGGAGACAGGCATTAATGTAAATATAGATAAATTACAGATATGTACATAAGTGCTGTGGGGTTAGGAGGGGTGAATGAACGAAGGAAGCAAGTCAGGGTGACATAGAAGGAAGCGGGAGAAGAGGAAAGGAGGGGTTAGGGGATGTCTCTTGGAGGAAACAAGGATAGATGTATTCATGTGAGTTTGTAAACATATTCAGTTGCCACATGCCTCTGGCTGGGATTTACGGAGGCCATCAGTGGCCACTCCAGTTCCCTCACTGGCTGGATTTCAATGCTCTTCCTCCCTGCATTTGTCTCCTCTCAAATGTGGTCAAAATCTAAAATCACAGGTGAAAGCCCAGAGGAGAAAGCAATGGGGGCTAGTGCAAAGAGCACAGGACTGGGATTCAGGAGACTGGGGATTTTTGAGTGCATACTGTATGTGCAGAGCATTGTACTATAGATTTGGAAGAGTGCGATACAACCGAGTTGTTGATACACAACAAGTTTACCCCATCACCGGTCTAATCCCAGCTCCACCACTTGCATGTTTGGCATCCTTGGACAGTCAATTAACTTTCCTGCATCTCAGCTGTTAAAGGCAATTAAGTACCTGTTCTCCCTCCCACTTGGAGCCCCATGTGGGACAGGGACGGCATCCAATCAGATAGTCTTGTATCTCCCCAAGCATTTGGCATATTGGGCTTACCGAAAACCACAATTATTTTAATTAAGGAAAAAAATCCTAGTGGGAATTTATTCACTTGGGTTTACGAATGTAGTCAGTACCATTATTTGTACTTTATAAAACAGATGCAGAATTTCAAGTTGACCCTGTAGGTCTTCCCCACTACTAGTTAAAAGGAATTAGTTTCAGCCTACTTTTACCAGTATTAGTAATAGTATTTAAGTATCTACTACAAGCCCTGTAGTAAGCACCATGAAAAAATATATGGTCAGAATTAGACAGCCCTACCTTTTTCTTTCATTAATATTCCCTTTAGTTTGGTTTCTAGTGGGGCCCAGTAGGGTTTCAGCTGTATGCAGAATAGCACCCTGTAACACCTTTTTTGATCATCTTCCCTCCTCCCCCTTTTTCCTAGGGCTTATTTCCACCTTTGCACAATTAACTGATGAGCCACAGCTTTCGACTGGAACCACACCTGACACACCAGGAGGTTTGATTTTCTCTACCACTTGTTTGTGATCTATTATGCCGAGCTATCAGCCAAACTGCTTAGAAAGAGCAGGAATCCTAGTAACATGTTGCCTTCCAGATCCTTGCCTCTGACAAAACTGCCTTTCAAAATGTGCTTTCTTCTCTCATCTCCTCGGATTCCTCTTGTACACTTGCCCCTGGAAAACCTCCATGTGTTTCTGTCTCCCTCTCTCCCAAAACTACTCCAGGCGTTGCCTATCAACCTCTGCACAAAACAAAAACTTCTCACTCTAGGCTTCAAGGCTCTCCATCACCTTGCTCCTTCCTACCTCTCCTCCCTTCTCTCTTTCAACTGCCCACCCCACACACTCCGCTCCTCTGCCACCCACCTCCTCACCGTCCCCCATTCTCGCCTATCCCGCCGTCGACCCCTGGGCCACATCCTCCCGCGGTCCCGGAACGCCCTCCCTCCTCACCTCCGCCAAACTAATTCTCTTGCCCTCTTCAAAACCCTACTTAAAACTCACCTCCTCCAAGAGGCCTTCCCAGACTGAGCTCCCCTTTTCCCTCTGCTCCCTTTACCCCCCACGACTTTCCACAGCTAAAACCCTCTTCTCCCCACTTTCCCTCTGCTCCTCCCCCTCTCCCGTCCCATCCCCTCAGCACTGTACTCATCTGCTCAACTGAATATATCTTCATTACCCTATTTATTTTGTTAATGAGATGTACATCACCTTGATTCTATTTATTTGCTATTGTTTTAATCAGATGTTCACCCCCTTGATTCTATTTATTGCCATTGTTCTTGTCTGCCCGTCTCCCCCGATTAGACTGTAAACCCGTCAAAGGGCAGGGACTGTCTCTATCGGTTACTGATTTGAACATTCCAAGCGCTTAGTACAGTGCTCTGCACATAGTAAGTGCTCAATAAATACTATTAAATGAACTACTCTCCCTCCCGTCCCTGACATTCAACATATGTATACTTTTTTTTTCTCCTTGTTGGCTGTTATAGCTAATTAAAAGCTACTAAAACTAAGGGAACTGGCATAGCCCAGTCGATAGAGCATGGACCTGGGCATTCGAAGGACCTGGGTTCTAATCCCAGTTCCATCACCTGTCTGCTGTGTGACCTTGGGCAAGTCCCTTCATCTTCCTGTACCTCAGTTCCTTCATCTGTAAAATGGGGATTAAGACTGTGACCCCTATGAGGAACAGGGATTGTGTCCAACCTCGTTGTTATAACTGCCCGTGTGCTTAATACTGTGTCTGGCACATAGTAAGCACTTAAATACCATAAAAAACTGTCATGCAGGTGGAGGTGTGTGTGCATGATAGACACACACCGTCGATATGTGTATTTATGGGAGGAGGTTTGGTCAATAAATGGCAAGATACAGATCCTTCAGCTGGAAGTCGAGGAGAGAACTTCCAAGATGTCACTAATATGGTCTAGTGGAAGCTAAGTTCCTCTGCCTCTCTCCCAGTATTGAAATTAAAGGCCTCCATGGCTTAAACATTCATTCCCAAGCCTTTGGTAAATACTTTATTTTATTGTGATGATATTTGTTAAGGTATTTGTTGAACCATACACTTCTCTAAGAACTGGGACAGATATAAGTTAATCAGCTCAGAACAGTCCCTGTCCCACACAGACTCCCAGTTTAGAAAATGGGGGGGGAGAGGGGGAATACGTATTGAATCCCCATTTTACAGATGAGAAAACTGAGGCACAGAGATGTTGTGTCTTGCCCAAGATCACACAGCAGGCAAGTGGTGGGGCTGGGATTAGAATCCAGTTCTTCTGCCTCCCAGCCAAAGCTCCTTCCATTAGGCCTCATCCCTGCCTTGTAGAAATAACACACACAGGAGTCAAACCCAAAGCCATGTCTGAACCCTTCGTCGGCTCCACTGGAGTCAAGTACTACTAAAGGGCTCTAGTGCTAGCGAGCGTTGTGGCCTGCTTGTGCTTTTTTAATATAAAAGCTATGACTGGATGATCATTTCGTTTGGACACATCGCCACACCAGTTCTAAATGCAAAGAACCCCAGAAGACGATGAGATTGAATGGAAGTTTTGCCCTTTGGTTAGGGGAAGCTTTCAGGGCACAGGCCACAAGAGCAGATAAAGGAGATTCAACAAGGAGGTTTGGTAGAATGTAGTTATTTTCCTTCATGTTTAACGTATTACTATCAGTGAGGGCGGGTGAGGGTGACAGAGGAGGGCAAGGCATAACCGGGCCCTGGGTCCCACGGGAAAGAACATTTGGTTTGTGGTTATAGCGGCCATATCTAGCATCTGTTGTTGTTCCTGTCGTGGCTCCTTCACTCATGGGTTCACTGCCAAGGTGTTGCCTCCCCGTACCTGCTTTCTGTGCCCTGGCCCAGTCTATTCCCTTTCACGTCCTCATCCCCAGCTGTCCAAATCCAGAGCCTATCATTTGAGGTTGCAGAGATGCTTCGGATGGTAAACTCCCCATGGACGGCACACTCCTGCAACCCCTCGTTAATGCTCACAAGAAGTTTACATTGGGCAAATATGCTTTTGGACTCCTGTTTGTCAATCTTCTATCTCCTCTCAAAATGGTTGATGAAACCGGTTGCATGGCTGCTTGAAGATTTCAGGCAGGGACTTGAAGAGGCCTTTGGATCTTTTTAACAATCTACCTCTCTGGGATGTTCTCGGGGGAGTTGGGATTTTGATACACCTTGGCGTTTTAACATATATGTAAGTGTGCGTGCAGCAGGTGCTCACCATCCATGTTGAGGGGATCAACTCAGTATGGACAGGGAAGGTGTCTCATCAACTCTGTACTTTCTCAAGCGTTCAGTACAGTGCTCTGCTTACAGTAAGCACTCAATAAATACTGTCGATGAAGACGGGTGGCAACTCGGGAGAGTTAACCCTCGGTTTAAAAGAGTTAACCCTCGGTTTAAAAACAATACTCCCTCCTATAAAGGCAGTAACCATGAGTGGGAAGGATGCTGAAAGACCATGAGTTAGGTTAAACCAGAACAAAAAGAGGAGAAAGCTTCCCTGTGGGAGCAGGTTACATTATCTCAAAGCCCTTGGGCAAGAGGCCGTGATGATAGGAAAGGTAACTTCGGTGGTTAAGTGTGCTCCAGAAGGGGATGTTCTGATCCTGAGGATCTAATAGTATTTTGTTGAGCACTTATTCTGTCCAGAGCACTGTACTGTGAGACTGGGAGAGTAAAACAGAGTTAGAAGACATTAGCCCAGCCCTGAAGGAATTTACCATTTAGTGAGGAAGGGTGTTTGGTGGGGAAACTGCTCCTCACAGAGCTCCTTTGCTCTGAAGCTTGCCCTTCTTCACAAATGGTATTTGTTGAGCACCTAAGGGGAAGCACTGTACTCTGCACTTTGGAGACTACAACAGAAATCTGACATGTGGTCATTACCCTCCAGAAATGTGTAACCCAATGGATGAACAGATAGACAAAAAGTTATCTATAAATAGTGGGAGAAGGAGAAAGAACAATATAGCAGAAAATAGTACAAATTTTATAATTACAAGTAATGGCATTTGTTAAGTGCTTACTATGTGCCAAGCACTATATTAAGCACTGGGATAGAAACAAGATGATCAGGTACAACATGTAGCTCACAAATTAAGTAGGAGGGAGAACAGGTATTGGATCCTAATTTTCAGGTGATTGAACTGAGACACAGAGAAGTCAAGTGACTTGCCAAAGTCACACAGCAGGTGTGTGGCAGAGCTGGGATTGAAACCCCCATCCTTTGACTTCCAGACCCATGCTCTTTCCATTAAGACATGCTGCTTTCCATGGTCTAGCCGTAACAAAGGTATTTATTAAGTACCTACCATGTGGAGAGCCCTGTACTAAGAGTAACAGTCTTCTCTTTTTTTTTCCTGGAACAGATCTGAAATATTCTAATTACAAAGAGTAACATTTTTCTAACTCTGTCTCTCTTTTTTTTTTTTTTTTACCTCCCCCCTCCGGCCCCCAGCAATAGACCCTGAAATAGAACACATTTTCACAGGACCAGGTATGTCAACAGTTTTATGTAGACTTTCCAACCTTGCAAACTGCTCCCTGGGTCCTCTTTGTTGTTGCTAATTCTAAAGAACAAAAATTGTATGGTATGCTATTTACATCACTTAAAGTAGTAACTTCCTAAATGGCAAAGGAGTGACTTTAAAGAAGGAATAATTTCCAAAGGCCCCTTGAGTCCAGTGATTATTTGGTTTCTGGGGCAGAATCACTACTCCATATTCCTTGCTGATATTCAGGGACAACATTCTATCTCAGTAGGCTCTGCCTATTCTCCCACCTGCATCTGAGGCTGGGTTTATAGTACACCAAGAGGAGGATTGTCAATTTTCTTATCAATTTGCTGATTTAGGGGGGCTAATGAAATAGTTTCACTAAAACACAAACACACACACACACATATATCCTTGGGGCCAGAATTTGCAAAGTTCAGTTGTTTCCTTGGAGCAAATTAAAATGATTTAAAACTCTTCACTTAGTTCACCCAGTCTTAGACTGAGCCAATATAAGTCAGGTCTAATGGGGACGACTGTGGTTTTTCTAAGTACATTATTCAAAAAGAGAAAAAAAAGATTTGATAACACTGCCACATGGACCAATCCCAAAATGCTTAGTGCCTACCAATAAATCGGTGGTATTTGTACCCAACAAGGCTGTCTCTGTCTAGTGTCTCTCCAATGCTATATAAATACCATAAAATGTAAGAAGGATCTCATCCCAAGCACAAACTCCACTCCTGCTCTAGGAACTCTGGAACCATCACACTTCTCTTACTTGTCAGAGTACCTCGGACCTGGAGTCTCCCTGTCCGTCATCACTTTACGGATCTGGTAGCTCAGCTTGCTGCCAGGCTGGGTGATCTAGGGCCATTCCCAGAGTCTGAGAAGAGCAGCAGTGCAATGGAGGGAGGTGGGGGGACAGGGAAGGGATGGGGGAAGGAAGGAGAGAAGGAGGGGAGAGACGACAGAAACGTCAGCACCTCTAGGCATGATCTGTCATTGCAAATGCCCGGACCAAATGGGAAATGTGCATGAAGGAATCATCCCATGGCCACCTGCCTCACCTCCAGCAGCCCAAGATAGGCAAGGCTCAATTCCTTTAAGAAACCTTATTGCTCCCTAGTTTGGATTGGGTTGAAAAAATCTTGGAAAAAAAAAAAACCCACAAACCGGGATAGCTAAAATGATTATACTTCGGGAACAAACTGCCAAGACACTTCTCAACTGTTTCTGACTGCCCTGCGTTGTAGACATAGCCATGTCTGCCTGATTCAGGAATGGAATAGCTCTCCTAGCTCAAAGCACATGAAAAATAGTTAGATGCAACAATAATAACAATAATAATAATATTAGTGGGAATTCCCTCATAATGGAGATACAGAGGAGCTTTTCTCCGTTTCACTCCCAAAATATGAAGATTCCATTCTATGTTGACAAAGTTTTGGCTTACTATTATCTATAGAATTTGAACATTTGAACTATATAATAAAAAGAATCAATTGGGCCTTTTAAGCATTTAAAATTGGAATATGCCTCTTTTAATGTCCCTTTAAAGAAAATCATGAAGTGCCCATGTACTGAATCTGTTCTATCACGGCTCTGCAGTTCCAATCATTTCAGCTCTCTGCAACTCATCCTGTGCTCTGTCTGCTTTCTCTTTAGTGGCAGCAGTCATTATTTATGCTGTGGTATGTGGTGTCATCGGTACCATCCTCTTCATTGCTTTGGTCATAAAAGTGGTAAAGGTAAGACTGCAACTTTTAGTAAGGGATGAGATGTATTTTCTCCATTTTATTCATCCTAATTCACATTTCCGGTTGAAGGGTCATAGCTCAGTGAACAAGAAACACAGGCCATCCCCTGCACACCCACTTTCTACCTTCCCTTCCAGGTGCTTCTGAGGAGAGTGGAGACACAAACTGTCTCTCTCTCGTCCCACTTATGTGGCTGGGAGTAAAACGTCCTCCATTTAGTCTGAATACTGAGGCCCACAGGCAACCACAAGTCTCTCTGTAGCCCAGACCTGTTTTGTACTTATTTTTATATGCTGCTGCTTCTCCACATACTCATTTAGTGCCATGCAAAATAAACCAGGGATGCTTCTTTGAGACTATAATTCTTTTTGCTGCTCTTCCTAATACAAAGATGAACCCACTGCTGAATAAAAGTGTGACCCTAAATATAAAAAAACCACACCTAGTCCTATCCTGGCTTTCTCACAGATTTCTTCAGGGTTCAACAGCTCCAGCTGTCTTGGCAGGACTGTGTGGGGTCGGGGGAGGCAAAGGGGAACTATTATAGTATTTAGTAAGCACTTACTATGTGTCAACCACTGTTCTAAGCACTGAGGAGGTAAAAGTTAATCAGGTTGGACACATTCCTGTCCCGCAATCTAAGTAGGAGGGAAATCCAGTATTTATTCCCCATTTTACAGATGAGGAAACTGAGTCAAAGGGACATTAAGTGACTTGCCCAATGTCACACAGCAAGCAGTCACCAAAATCAGGATAAGAGCCCTTCTGCATCATCTACACACTTGGCTCTGTACCCTTTAAACATTTGTTATTCACCTCCCTTCAGCCCCTCAGCACTTACATACATTTCTATAAAGTACTTATATTAATATCCCCTCTAGACTGTAAACTCCTTGTGGGCAGGGAACGAGTCTACCATCTATGTTGTACTGTACTCGCCCGAGCACTTAGTACAGTGTTCTGCATTCAGTAAGCACTCAATAAATATTACTGATTGATTAATTAGAACCAGGACTCTCTTGATTCCCAGGATTGCACTCTTTTCACTAGACTCTGCTGCTTTGATGACAAGAAATTAATGACCTTCACTATATTGTGGTGCCATTATCAGAGAGAGAACACTAGACTCAATGGACCACTGGACTGACCAGTTATGATATTGCTTATGTTCTCAGTGTTGCAATTACCTCTTCATTTCCAACATCCACTAAATTCCTAAGCTATTTCAGTGAGTAGCCACTGTTTTTGATAATAATTGGTCAGCAAATTGCCTATGTATCCATTATTTCATTATTAAAGCATTGTTTAGGACTCCATATGCAAACAGAAAACAGGAACTGTCAAAGATAAAAAAAAATTAACACATTAAATATGTAGAAGGCATGTTTGGCTTTATGATCATGGGTGGCAGAACACTATATAAGGTGACAGAAAGCAAAAGGCCTAAGCGATGTAAGTTTATATTTTTGCCAATTATGTTCCAAGGACTTAAATCCCAAGGGTTCATGGTAACAACATCTTTCTCTTTTCATTTGCAGAAAAAATCCTTCAATGTCCAGCCCACAACATCAGAAGACCCAAACTCTCTAAGTTCTGTTGAAACAAAAAATCCAGGTTAGTGGATGGACTCGTGGGGAAAAAAGTGCCAGTAGTGAGTGTTTCGTATTAACGCTGGATCATTACTGGTGACCCAGAAACCCCATTATGGAGAAGTATTCACCTCTCTGGGATCAGAAATATCTATACACATTTGTGGCCTTTTTCTCCTAAAGGGATAAACTTTAAAGGTCTCTATTAAAAAGAAGGAGAAAAAAATTCAAACTAGTCCACACTGGGCAAGGTGAATTTCTGGAAATGTTTCAATTTCTGGAAAGGATTTAGTAGATTATCTCCATTCCTGATTAGAATCTTCTGCAGAGAGCACAAGACTGTAAGCTCATTTCTTGATTGGAAGCTCATTGTGAGCAGGGAATGTATGTACGTGTTATATTTGGCTCTCCCAAGTGTTTTCTACAGTTCTTTTCACACAGTAAATGTTCAATAAATGTGACTAACAGTTAGAAGGTGATAATGCTTTGGAAGACATGCGGCCATCAGCAGTGGTAAAGAATAAAGGTTTCCCCTTTGCTGACCCAGAGGAGACAAATGCAGGTTACATTACTTGGGTTAAGTAATGTAATAGCAGCAAAAAGACACACAAGAAGGTTCTTTGTGGATATCTGCAGCTTTAAGAGTCCAGGCCGGCTGGTGGGGCCAGGAGGGGAGTGGTGGACCTGGGAAGCAGCTGTCAATCAAGCTGTTCCTGGGCAGTCTAGGGGTTTGCCCAAGTCTGCAAAATGCATGGCCAAAATGCAGGCTCAAATAAACAGCTTTCAGCCAGAGCTGAAACCTGCAGGCAAAATTCTGGTTTAGTTTCAGCCAAAAGGGGTTCCTGGGCACAGTCCTACCAGTAGGGTACTTATGGATTCAGGATTCTTTCCAAAAAATTACAGGTTTTAGCTAAGAAAGCATTAACAGACAGTCACATGTCAGCTCCAAGAAAGCAAACACCTAGGCTAGGAGAACTAAGTGTAGGGAAGGAGAGAAGTTTTTTGTTTGCTTGTTTTAAGGAGCTGTTCTCCAGCTATCCCCAAGCAAGCTGTTCAGAAACTCTCAGTTCCAGGTTCTGGAGTACAAAATTCTATACGCTTGCTTTTCTGGCCTCCATACAATAAACCCAGCCACTTCCTTTCCCTCTCATCCCCACCTCCTGCTCCTCTCCCATTATTTCCACCTGAAGGGCACAACACCTGCCCACACCCCATCAGTAGTATGTATTGAGCACATGTGAACAGAACCCTGTACTAAGGACTTGGGAGAGTATCAGAACTAGTAGACATGAACCCTGCTCTCAAGGCCTAGTCTGCAGCAAACACAGCCATGTAAACCAATTACCCTATAAACCATTTCCCATATAAATTACACACAGAGAAAATAGGAAAGAGATATTTTAAATTATTTTCAGCCTAATACCTACACTGTTAGCCCTATGAGACACAGACTGCATCTGATCTGAGTATCCTCTATCCACCTCAAGTTCTCAGTGCATTGTTTAGAACATAATAAGCACTTAATGCCATTATTAATATTATTATTGCTGCCTCATTTTCATTTGGCTCACAGCCAATTTCTAAAGGCCTCATCCTTATTCTTTAGCGCCTTTAGCAGATGTTCCAATGCATGTTTTTATATTTCATATCCTCTCTATCCTACACTGTGGTTATTTGATGTCTGAACCCCCTCTCTGACTAGTATGAGGTTAGTCAATCCCTCCTTACCTCATTTACCCAATCAAATTTAATGAGATCATCCTGATTTATGAATTCAATCAAAAAAATGAAACAAAGGAACAAGCAAAGCCCTGTTCAATCATGTTCCATGAGTGATTCTCAGTAGAAATCCCACCAGCAGCTATCCCTACAGAAGGCCTAGGGCAGTGAGAGGCAAGATCCAGTCTACAGGCTGCAGCCATCCCAGAAAGAGGTTCATTCTCCAGCCAAATCCAACAGAAGTGACTAATTTGTAGTGGTGTCCATCAGTCCTATTTATTGTTTATTGAGTGCTTACTATGTGCAGCACACTGTATGAAGCACAGTAGCAGAAATTGGTAAAAACCATCCCTGCCCATGAGGGATCTAGCTGGGAAGCACCTGTCATTTCCACTGTCAGCAAACCTTGCTCACCAGAGCCACCAGAACTGCTGCACATAATGGGGATGGGAGACGGGTGTGTGTAATGAGGGCATTCCTCGTAGAGATTTGGCATCAGTCAAAAGGACAGCTACTTCCGCCTCTTCAACCACCTTTAAAACAGGAGCCACGTCTGTTGGAGGCCCACACGTGGTTTGGAAAATTCATGAAAGTGTGTCCACTCAAGGAAGGGGTCATACCTAGCTGGAGAGATCTGCAGGATTATACAGGCGTTGATGTGCATACAGAAGTGGTCAATCGATGCTATTTATTGCACGCTTACTCTGTGCAGAGCACTGAACTAAGCCCTGGAGAAAGTACAATGCAAAAGAATTGGTAGACACAATCTCTGCCCACAAGAAGTTTACAATATAAAAGAGAGAGCAATTCCTTACTGCTCTTCCCTAAGCCATTAGGAAAAGAAATATCATTTGAAAGTTTTATACAAACGGTCCTGTTGTAGTAGTTGTTTTCTTCTGGACTGTAAGCCCATAAAGGGCATGGATCCTGTCTATTTAGTTTCTTGTACCCTCCCAAGCAACAAGAGCTTAGTACAAGTCCTCTGTCCAAAGTATGTGTTCAAAAAATACTATCAATGAGAACTCTCAATACAACCATTTCCTGTTATATCAGGAAATAAGGGGAGAAAAAAAAAAATTCAAGTTGTAAAAGACAAAAAGGTCTACGTCTTGTTTCAAGCATTTACCACTTATTTATCTAATGCTTTATATTAGTGGGCATTATCACTTGACAGGGAATCAATTTGAAATAGCCTAAAGTCAATTTCCTGTTACAAAAAAAAAACCCAAAGCCCAAAACCTTTAATAATGACAATTGGGTCTCTTTGCAGTGCTAATGAGCTACTGATGACAGTGTTGGCATCTGAGCATGACTCACTTTGCTATAGAAATAGTAAAAATAGTAACTATATTCCCCAATTCTTCCATCATATTATTTTATAGAGTGATATGGATAATCACATTCTGGCAGTACTATTCCAACCGTAAAATTCCATTACATTCCCCAGATTCTACGGCAAGGCACAGCTCTGTAGATCACTATAGAGGAGAGCTATGTAGCAGCATGGAAGAAGCGAAAGTATTTTAAAAAAAACCTTTAATCATTATTCTTTTTCATCTAAAATTTATAATATTATTGTATTTTTCATTTTTTTCCAGAGAAGTAAATGACAAAAGATACTTTAATAAATATCCAAGGAAGAACTCAGCTAGGATAATGTGGCTGATTCTGTTGGAAATTGGAAGACTGACTGGAAAAGTTTGGTGTTTACTTGACCCTATGGATACATGACCTGCTTCATCTGAGCCAGACAATTGGACCTGTCCCTTATGGCTGAATGTCTGTTTGATCTTTGTGTTATTTAGAGAATACATAGTTTACCTTGTTAAAAAAAAAATGAATTCAAACTTTAGTGTATTGATTCCCATAATGCAATGTTATCCTAGGGGGCAAGGGTGGGAAGATAAGGGTAAAATTACAGCATGATCATAGTGATGAGTGTCACAGATCTACCTTTTTTTTTTTAATGTCCTCTTACAAAATTGGTAAAACTATGTGGTTCATTTCCTGTCACTTTTTAATGATGAGGAATCCCATGAATGCCCACATTGGGGGAAAGAAAGTCCCATGGAAACTTCTGTTTTTGCATTCCCTGTTCTAAATACATATCAAATCTCAACTTTATCCTGGTGTTACATTAATAAATTTACTCATTCTATATTTTTAATGAAATAAAATAGAACAGTAATAAAATGCCAAAGGAATCTGGTCAAGAAACACACCTGCATTATTCTGCTGAATGAATCACATTAATGGCCCTAGAATGAAATTTTAAAAGTATTTTTTTATGGATTAAACAAATGAGAAAAGTTTGGGGTACAGAGAACCCTAGCATATAATGGGGTATGTGGTGGATGGGGGTAACCAGTCAGCTATAACTAAGGTTGCAGTGAAACCCTCCGCCCCAGAAGACAGCAAATACCTGTAGCGATAAAGGGTAGGGAGGATTCGATGTCGGGGGAGGTTCCTTCAGAGTCTCCAGATAGTTTATAAAACACACAGTTTTCCTTGAATGGAAAACTTGGACATTTTTGATATTAAAAATTCTTCACCAATATTTTTCTTAGGTGTAATGATAGCTAGAAATCTTTGTATAGGGATTATTTCTTATTTCAAATGATTAAGTCTTATGCTTTGAGGGTATCAACATGCAACCAAGAGGGAGGGTAATTGCCCATTTTATCAATTGAGCTTGGCTAACGGATGATGTCTGTACATTTAGACTGTACCTACTATGAGTCCTGTAATCATATTGTGCTCTTTCATTACTCTGATTTACCTCGACTGAAAACTAGAGAAGCTTAGCAGGCAGTGGGGAACCCCATTTGACCTTGGAAAATCCTTACTGCCTTTCCTAGATCTTCCTGTTTGCTTGAATCTGGGATTGAAGTGCTCCTGTAGATACTCTGCTTGCTTCCTTTTCAGCCTGTGACCAACCCGAGTGTAGCCTAACAAAGCTTAGGCCAGAGCAAAGAACTACTGTGTCCTCACAGTGTATAAGGAATTACACTCTTCCTGGGATTATTTCACTGTTATGAAGACTGCAATGTGTCCTTTTTAATAGTAACAATAAGCGGTGTGGCCTCGTGGACAGAGCACGGGCCTGGGAGTCAGAGGACCTGGGCTCTGATCCTGGATCTGATACTTGTCTGCTGTGTGATCCTGGGCAAGTCATGTAACTCCTCTGTGCCTCAGTTTCCTCATCTGTAAACTGGGGGTTAAGAGTGTGAGCCCTACATGGGACATGGACTGTGTCTATCCTGACTAGCTTTTATCTACTCCAGTGCTGTACAATGCCTGACACATAGTATGCATTTAAATACCATGCTAATTATGTGCCAAGACTGTACTAAGCACTGGAGTAGAGACAAAATAATCACGGCCCATATGAGGTCACAGTCAAAGTAGCGGGGAGAACAGGTACTGAATCTCCATTTTGCAGATGAGGCCCAAAGAAGTGAAGTGATCCACCCGAGGTCACACAGCTGGCAACTGGAGGAGCTGCACTAGAACCCAGGTCCTCTGATTTTCAGGCCTGTGCTCTTTCCAATAAGCCATGTAACTTCCTTCAAAGCCATACTGGAATAATCTTTTTCTAGGTCAGCAATGGTTTTTTTTTCCTCCCTGAAGCAATGGAGGAATTATTAGCAAGGCCTTACCCAGTATGGGATAAAATGGGACAGAGGGAGAGGAAGAGGAAAAAGTGGTTTGAAGCTAGTTGGAGGATGGTTGGGTCGAGGTCTCCTCCTTTCCACCTGTTTTCCCGCCCCTGCTTGTCCTGCCAAACAGCTCGCCTAAATGGAGATCTTACGGTCATCAGACTGCTCTCTGCCTCCCCTCAACCCTGCTCTTCCTTCACCCCAAATTCATGCTGCTCCATGCTCTTTTCTTGTCCCCAGTCTCCTGTTCCCATTTCCTACCTGCAGCCTGTTGCTCCATTTGATGCCCAAGGTATTATCTGTCTATTTTAGGGGCCCAATCTCCAACCGTGTGTGACCAATATTAAATATATAGTAGTTATGTTTGAATTCTTTGTGAATTTACTGGGTACTCTGTAGAATGATATATTTGGAGTTAGATCGAGAGTTTAAGTGAGAAATTTAAGGCACCACTAAATGCTGCTCAATGTACTAACTAGGATTACAAATCAGATGATGTATGTTTTTAAAACAATAATAAAAGTTTTAATGATTTCATTCAGAAGTGGACTGAGTTTCTTACACAATGGCATCACGAATATAACATTACCCTCGACTTCTGCTTTCAGCAGCAGCATTCAATCATATTTATTCAGTGCTTACTATGTTCAAAGCACTGTACGAAGTGCTTGGGCGAGTACACTGTAACAATGAACAGACATTCCCCACCCACAACGAGCTTTCACAGAGTACTATAGTATGAGCCTGGGAGTATACAATGAAAGTAGAAAGTTTGGTTCCTGCATTGAGGGGTTTATAATCTAAGAAAGAACTCAAGGTAAACATTAAACAAGAACAAAAGTGGAAAAAAACAACAAAAAGACCAGTAAAAAATCAAACAAAGGATGAATAAAGAGAGTGCTAAGGGTGGCTAATGAGATGCCATGATCGAGGAATTGGAGATAGCCTTCTGGAGG
Source organism: Ornithorhynchus anatinus (assembly GCF_004115215.2). Classification (NCBI taxonomy): domain Eukaryota; kingdom Metazoa; phylum Chordata; class Mammalia; order Monotremata; family Ornithorhynchidae; genus Ornithorhynchus; species Ornithorhynchus anatinus. Next base: position 25,943,739 of record NC_041739.1, read on the forward strand.
AGGTTACCTTTTGCGAGGACTTTTGATGGAGAGAAAAATAATTGAATTATAGGAGATGAAATCCTTAACTCAAAACTATTATTCAACTGCAATTCAAGGATAACTTCTACTAATGGCAGATATAATAATAATAATAATGTTGGTATTTGTTAAGCACTACGTGCCAAGCACCGTTCTAAGCGCTAGGGTAGATACAAGGAAGTGGGTTGTCCCATGTGGGGCTCACAGTCTTCATCCCCATTTTACAGATGACATACCTCGGGCCCAGAGAAGTTAAGTGACTAGCCCAAGGTCACACAGCTGACAAGTGGAGGAACTGGAACCCACGACCTCCGACTCCCAAGCCCGGGCCCTTTCCACTAAGCCATGCTGCCCGGTAGGCCGTGAGATGAATCTCGGACTACTGAAATCCTCAGTTAATCCCAAACCATCACGTGGATCATTAATTGGGAGAGTGCAACATGACAAGTGCTCAGTAGAGTGCTCTGCCCAAAATAAGTGTTCAATAAATACCACTGATCGATTGATCCAGAACCAACTTTGATGCAATCCGAGAGGAGGAGGACCGCTAGAGGTCACCAAAGAACTCTCAATTTTTGCATTTGTGAATTGAGTACACGTCCAGATACCAAGGTGGCTTGCTAAGCTTCACCTCCCACAACAAATGATAGGCCTTTGGAGACCTTTCTTAGATTCTCTGCCTCTTAAAATATTGCTTCCCCACCCCTCCCCATCTTCCCAAGCAGGGCAGAAACAAGTGGCAGGATCCATGGGAGCCAGGGGGTATCCCCTTAACAATGCCTGGTTCAACAACGTCCCAAGGACGTAGCAATGGAGAACCTTTGCCATCCGGAGGCATTTTGGTTCTTAAGAACTTTGAGCCGGATACTCCACTGGTTTGTCCCACTCGGTACTCTTCAAACTAGAAAAGTGACCCAGATTGACATCTTCCTCAATTCCCATACGCTTTGGAAAGTTTTTGTTTTGTTTTGTTTCTGTCCCCCAGCCACTCTTCAAAATAGAGTGAAATGGTGAAGGTGAAATGGTGCAGCTGGCCAAACAGGAGAGAGGGAGGGATCAGCTGCTGTTTAGGCACTCAATCGCCTCTCCCCTTTATACCTCACCCCACAAAACTCCTATATCCCAGCCCACACACTTCACTCACCGAATGCCAGCCTACTCACTGTACCCCACACTCATCTATCTCACCAATGTCCGCTTGCCCACATCCTCCCTCCGGCCTGGAGTTCATAGCCGATAGGCCAGCAGTCCTGCCCACTTTCAAATCCCTATTAAAATAATCACACCTCCTTCTAGCAGCCTTCCCCAACTAAGCCTCATATCCCTGTTCCTGCTCCCTTCTAATCCTTAAAAGAATAGATCATGTCTTCCTAATTCCATTATACTCTTCCACATGCTTAGTACAGTGCTCTGCATAAAGTGAGCACTCAAGAAATGTCCCTGGTTAATAGGGAATCTCAAACACTGTAGCAACCTATGCTCCTTTAGGGCCTAAATGCTTAATTCCAAAGATATGGAATCAAAAGCAAGAATGTTTTAGAGTTTGTCAAGTTCAATTTTTGGTTCTGAAGTCTCAAAGCTGTTTCTGAAGGTGTGCCACTGCTGAGAGTCTGCCTCGGTCTGATAAACATTTTTGGAGGGAGAGCGGGCTTTCTGGAATTCAAGACCTGTTTGAAACTCAACTTCCCTCTTATATTGGAAATGTTGTGTCACAGGTCTCTAGTTAAAGCAATAATATTACCAAACACTCTTTTTTCAGAAAAGCAGTATGGCCTAGGGGAAAGAGCACAGGCCTGGGAGTCAGGAGACCTGGCTTTTAATCCCATCCCCTCCACTTGTTTGCTGTGTGACCTTCAGCTAGTGACTAAACGTCTCAATAATCGGTTTCCTATTTATAACACAGGGATTAAATACCTGTTCTCCCTCCCCCTTACACTGTGAACCCTGTGTGAGACCGGGACTGTGTCTGATTTGATTGTGCTTAATATATACAATTATTATTATTAATATATACAATTATTATTATTAATATATACAATTATTATTATGTCCTTATCCAACTGCCACCTTTTAAACACTTTCCGCATGAAATTATAATCCAATCTAACTGTACTGGAGCCCCAACTATCATCATTCATTGAGGGTAGGTCCACACAAGGAAAGACAAGTGAAGAGCTGAAGGAACTATCCACATCCAGATACTGAGGCCAAAAGATCCTGGAAAAGGAAAAGAGTTTTTGACCTGAATTACCCCTTGGGGAAGATGGACCAAGACAGCCTACATGGCTCACCCCTTACCGTCACTTTGTACGTGGCTAATAATGTTTCATACTTTTGCCAAGGTGGAAGATTCTAATAATAACCTCATTACGACTGTCGGTTTTGGGAGCTCTGATGAAAGCACTCTTTCCCCATGCTGAACTCTTCAAAACTTGGGTGGCGTTGTGAAGAGAAAAAGCTTCAATAATTCGGAAAGACCAGAACATCAAACACCCGGGAGAATGCCATCTGTCACACCACCCATCCCATTTGGGCAGATGCAGTTACTTTAATTCATTCATTCGTTCAACTGCATTGACTGAGCACTTACTTTGTGCAGACCACTGCATTAAGTGCTTGGGAGAGTACAATACAATTAGCTGACATATTCCCTGACCACGACGAGCCACTTTGTTGCAGTTGGAGGTATGATTATCAAAGGAACAAAATGTTAAAAAAAAAAACTCCATTTTTTCAGCACAGAAAATTTCCCTTCCTAAATCAGGCTGGAATCACTGACCACCCCTCCCACAACTGGCCCAGCTGGAGACACCCTCACTCCTTTCAGAATTCACTGACACTGGTTAGGCAGTTGCCAACTTTTCATATTCCAGTGTGCACAATTCACTGAGATGAAGGCTACATTTGAAATTAAAAAAAATTCCAGGCTGACCAAAATTCTTCTGTTAATATTCAGTCAATCAATTGATAACATTTGAATGGTGCTTATTGTATGCACAGCACTCAGTCAACAGTATTTATTGAGCACTTACTGTGTGCAGAGCCTGCCCACATCGAGCTTACAGTCTACAGGAGGAGCACTAAGCACTTGGGAGACTACAATAGAGTTGGCAGATACATTTCCTACCCACCAGTTTACAGTCTAGAAACAAGCCTACTCAAGAGTTTATCTGGCTACGATGGAAAAGACCTGCTGATGCCTAGTAACAGATAACGTGCCCCAAGAAGCTGGAACGGCCAGATACCGTAGACTCCTTCTGCAGGCCATGAGTCAAGCTCACACATCATCGTCCTGGGTTTCGAAAATAAAATCGGGAGCTGAGGATGTTCAAAACAATAGTTCTTGTGCTTCTGTCTGTGGGTAAGTAAAAACCATTTTTTCATCTTATCCTGGGGTATTGAATATGATGCTGTTACTACAAGCTGTTTCCCAAGTTTTAATCTTGAACTAAGTAGCTCTAAGTTAAATATGAAAATGAATAATGTGCTAAAGAATTATAAATGTAGGGGCCGGAGAGAGCGCCAGGTGAATGGGGCACCAACTCCCCCAGCCACCCGTCTGTACACCGGGGATGTGGGATTGTGCCAGGTGGAAGAGACACTGATCTCCCCCTCCACATCCCATTGGCGGCCCCCATTCCCCAAGCCCCTCCTTCACACACTGGAGGCCTGGGTCCGTGACTAAGACTAAGCCAAAGGGAGGGTCACCGACCACCACACCCCCTGCCTCCCTGCTGAGGGCCTTGGAACCACACCAGAGGGAAGGGACACAGACCCTTCCCCTTCCCCCAACCCTTTCAATTCCCAACCACACTCTGGGAGCAGGGAAACCCAGCCAATGAAAGACCCACCAACCCAACCCGCCCTCTGAACACCAGGAGCCTGGGACAAGGGATGCCGAAACCCACGGTCCCCCACAATCCGGTGGGGACCACACCATAGAGAAGGGACACAGACCGCCACCACCCTCCCCCACTGCCAAACCCCATTCCCAACTCTGGGGTAAGGAAATGACCTCCTCTGCCCTGGATTACTGAAAATTGGTTTGCCCTAGATAATACTGTCTTCCCTGCAAGCCTCTCCAGAGGAAACCTCATCTTCTCCGGCTTCCCAAGACTTACTGGGAAAGGGGGAGAAGTTGGTTTCCTTCTTGCTCCCCAATGTTGTTGTCGCACTATCCCAACTTCCCCATTTCTCTCTTTCCCTCCCTTTGAAAGTTATCATCCACCTCTATCACCCACTCCAACTACTAATCATGGTCATCTACCACCCCCAAGTCCCTCCTCCAACTTTCAGGACAATTTTCATCCCTTTCTCACATTTCTTCTCTCTTTCTCCAACCCTAAATTGATCCCTGATCATTTCAGTGTCCATATGGATGCCCCTAACTACTCTTTCATGCCCCGCTTCCTCTGACTCCTCAATTCCACTCACCTCCTGCCCCAATCCCACCTTCCCTACACACCAGTTTGGACACATGCTCGATTTCATCATCTCATGTCACTGCAATCTTTCCCCGCACCTAGAGGAAATTCCCAGGGAATGTGTCTGTTTATTGTTGAATTGTACTCTCTCAAGTGCTTAATACAGTGCTCTGCACACACTAAAGCACTCAACGAATACAATTTTATCAATGAATGAATCGCATCTTCAACCTGCCTACTCTCCCACACAAATCTATCCTGTTCCCCATAGAGACTTCTGAGCTTTAGGCCTCGTCCAATTTTCTAAAATCACCACATCCCATTTCGTCTCCAAACTACTATTTCTAAATGCACAAAAAGACAGCTTCAACCCCGCCTCTCCACTGAACTCAACTCCCTCTCTTTCCTGTCTCTCCAATAATCTTGTACCCCTGAGCCACAGCCTGGCATCACCATCACAGTACACTTCCTCTGCTCCTGTGCTTGAGCTGTGGAGTGTTGCACTAACCCTTCAATCTGGCCTCGTATAGAACACGGGCCTAGGAGTCAGAAGGACCTGGTTGCTAATCCCAGCTCTGCCACTTTGCTGGGTGACCTTAGGCAAGTCACTTCACTTCTCTGTGCCTCAGTTACTTCATCCGTAAAATGAGGATTAAGACTATGACCCCTATGTGGGACAGGGACTGTGTCCAACCCAATTTGCTTGTACCCACTCCAGCACCTCGTAAAGTGCCTGGCACATAGTAACCTTAACAAATACACAATTATTATTATATCAATTTTGCACATTCTCCTCTTCCTCTTATCTGTCTTATTTCATTCATTCAATCGTATTTATTGAGTGCTTACTGTGTGCAGAGCATTGTACTAAGTACTTGGAAAGAACAACTGGGCAACAAATAGAGATAATCCCTGCCCAGCGGGCTCACAGTGTAGAAAGAGGGAGACAGACAACAAAAAGTGGGCAGGCATCATTAGCAATGTAAATAAATAGAATTATAGATATGTATATGTCATTAATAAAATAAATAGCATACTTATTATTACTGTTAGAGTGCTGTGGGGCGGCAGGGGAAGGGAAGTCCCTCCCGCTAGATTGTAAAGACCTTGACCATGTCTCCTAACTCTGTGTACTGTACTAAGTGCTCAGCTTTTTCATACAGTAAGTGTTGAATAAATACTATTGATTTTGCACCCAAAATGGAGGGAAAAGTACAGAGTTCTCTACGTTAATGCTGCCTGTTTATTAAAAATAAAAGATGACTAATTTATGCCAATGTCTTTAACAAACAGGTCCCATTGAACCTTTAACTTGAGCCCTGCCAGCTCATTACCCATTTTCACTTTTTCCTAAACTATGTCCTACTCTGAGATCCCAAAGGCGAATTCCATCTGGCAGGCACACAGGAGGAAATGCTATTCTTTAATTAATAATTTGGTAGAAAAGGCCCATGAAAAATGGTATTAAATGTAATTTAGGATACAATTCCTTAATTGTTAAATCATGAAATGTGTTACACAATAACATTTTCTTGTTAATCATGAACTAAGATACTTCAACGCAAAGGAAAAAAAGTATAAAAAGAAAGATCCATAATGAGAAAATTGATTGAGGATGAAGAAAGGCAGATAGGAGAAACAGATAGACAGAATCTTCCTATTGTAAATCCTGTGAAAAATATTTAAATATTACATCAGGCTTTATTTTCTTCAATTCCAAATTTTGTACCCTAAATATATTTTCAAATCTAACATTCAAAGATGACTGCTTTTTTAGTGTTCCTTGAAGAGTAGAATACATTCTTTTAATGCAGATTTTAAACTGTAAACGTATCTGTTTTATATCTATGCTTCTGTTGGTCACAAGAGTAATGAAGTGGCAACATTTTCAATTTGAAAGGGAATATGATGAACAGTAGTTGTCCTCAAAATAAATGGCAGGAAACATGGGCTCTTTCATTTTTTTTTTGTTATATGGGGAACTAAACTTGTAGCACACATCATTTTGTGACCTAAAATGTGGGTAACTCTTAAAATCTGTACATATGGAAGAGCTCTGTGGGTTCTTAGGTGGATCCAGTGCGAAGATTGCCTCTTGTCAAGTCCTTTTGGTCAACTGTCTGCTGCATGACCTTGGGCAAGTCATTTAACATTTTTGTGTCTCAGTTACTTCACTTGTAAAATGGGGCTTAAGACTGTGAGCCCCACGTGGGACATGGACTGTGTCTAACCGTTTTTACTTCTATCTACCCCTGGACAGTTCAGGGCCTGGCACATAAGCAGCACTTAAATACCACTTTTAAAAAAAACCAACACAGAGCCAGCCCCGTCCCACATGGGATTCACAGTCTAAACAAGAACAACAGATAATTAATCACCATTTTATAGATGAGGAAACTGAGGCACAGAGAAGGGAAGTGACTTGCCCAAGGTCAACCAGCAGCAAATGCAGAGTCAGGTCCTCTGACAACCAGGCCCGAGGTTGTTCCACTAAGGCCCCTCTGCTTCTCATGTTCCTCCCTTCAAGAGAGGCCATGAAGGGGCAACAGAAGAAACTTCTTTATGTCTTCTTGGTGGTTGGAGCATGAACTCTCTTCACTGGACCATTCTACGAGTAGTGCAGGCAAGAGGAAAGAATTCCACAGGAAGACCAGACCACTTTCCCTCTCACACCTCCCACTGGAAACTGGTGTCAAAATACACTTCTAATCCACAAACCTATGTGTCTGTTATATTGTGTTGTGCTCTCCCAAACGCTTAGTATAGTGCTCTGCACACAGTAAGCACTCAACAAATACAACTGACAGCGTGGCTCAGTGGAAAGAGCACGGGCTTTGGAGTCAGGGCTCATGAGTTCAAATCCCAGCTCTGCCACTTGTCGGCTGTGTGACTGTGGGCAAGTCACTTCACTTCTCTGTGCCTCAGTTCCCTCATATGTAAAATGGGTATTAAGACTGTGAACCCCACGTGGGACAACCTGATTCCCCTGTGTCTACCCCAGCGCTTAGAACAGTGCTCGGCACATAGTAAGCGCTTAACAAATACCAACATCTGATAGACTACATCAATACTCTCTGGGAGTTACCCAAGAACCTCTGTGAATTGACGACTGTAGTCGCCAGACGTATAAAAGCAACACAGCAGGGTGATTATCAATCACTTCTCAGAAACAGCATAGTACATGCACAGCGAAGACAAATGACATGCCCAAGGTCACTCAGCAGACAGTTGGCAGAACAGGGAATAGAACCCAGGTCATCTGATTTCTAGGCTCACTTTCTACCCACTAGGACCACAGTGTTTCCCAACTGTGTATTCCTTCCCGGTACTTAGTGCGCTCTGCACACCGTAAATGCTTAATAAATACTATTTCTACTATTCCTACCGTCACTAGAGCACAATAGCTCAAACAACCAAGCGGTGTCAGAACACTAGGTGGGATGTGACCGTTGATGTATGTGAGGCAAAAAGTGTGACGTGCACTTGTGAGAGAACCAGAGGGTGACTAGTGAAGTACTAGAGGGTTCCTAACAGAACAGCAAAATGTGACAGGTGATTTGGGAAAATGAGAAATATTATGTTCTTTGATTTTCTAAGGATTTGAAAGGATAATCAACATTTCTCCCTGCACTTGTGTCCTCTCAGATGGGATCAGAATCTAAAATCTTAGATTATGCCCTGAGTTTAAGTGGGGAAAGGAATGGAGCCTAGTAGAAGAAGCACTGGACTGGAACTCAGGAGACCTAGGATTTTTGAGTCCATACTTTGTGTACAGAGCACTGTTCTAAGCGCTTGGAAGAGAACAATACAAAAGAGTTGGTGAGACACATTCCCTTCCCACAATGGGGTTACACCATCAACATCATTGATCTAATCCCACCTCCACCACTTGCCTGCCGTGTGGCCTTGGAGAGTCGCTTAACTTTCCTACGCCTTAGTTGTAAAATGGGGATTAAGTACCTGTTCTTCCTCCCATAATACTAATAATGGTATTTGCTGAACGCTGATAATAATAATGATGGTATTTGTTAAGCGCTTCTTATGTGCCAAACAATGTTGTAAGTGCTGGAGTAGATATACAAGGAAATGAATTTGTCTCACATGGAGCTCACAGTTTTAATCCCCATTTTACAGATGAGGTAACTGAGGCACAGAGAAGTGAAGTGATTTGCCCAAAGTCACACAGCTGACAAGTGGCAGAGGCGGGATTAGAACCCACGACCTCTGACTCTCACAAGCCCGGGCTCTTTCCACTGAGCCACATACGCTGCTTACTATGTGCCAGGCCTGTACTAAGTGCCGGGATGGATAAAAGCACATCAGGTTGGACACAGTCCATCCCAAGTGGGGCTCACAGTCTCAATCCCCATTTTACAGATGAGGTAACTGAGGAACAGAGAAGTGAAGTGACTTGCCCAAGGTCACAGAGAAGACAAGTGGAGAAATGGGATTAGAACCCAAGACCTTCAGACTCCCAGGCCCATGGCCTATCCTCTATGCCATGCTACTTCTCTCCTATAGCATGCCGCGTTATCCAACCTCACGAACCCCACGAGGGACAAGACTGTATCCAATCAGTCTTGTATCTTCAGCGCTTAGAACAGTGCTTTGCACATAGTAAGCGCTTAACAAACACCATTATATTATTATTACCCTAGTACTTGGCATATTGTGCTTACCAAATACCACAATTATTTTTATTAAGGAAAAAAATCGTAGTTGGAATTTTAATTTATTCCTTTGAGCTTGCAAATGTATTCAGAATCCTTATTCAAACTTTACAGAACAGATTCAAGATTTCTATCTGACCCTCCAAGTCTTCCCCACTACTAGTCTGAGAAAAGTAGTGTCGGCCTATTTTCACCAGCATTAGTAATAGTACTAATTTTGCATCTAAGCAAAACGCTATAGCGAGCACCAGGGAAAAAGATACATAGAATTAGGCCGCCCTACCTCACATTGTGCTCACGGCTCTTCTTTCTCTCATTCATATTCCCTTCGGTTCAGTTTCCAGTGGGGCCCAGGACCATTTCAGCGGCACGCCGTTTTTCACATCCATAGAAATACCAGTCACAACTTCAGCTTCTTCAATGACGACTAAGGCAGAGATCATGTCTGAAGTCACAATTTCCACAACTTCAACAGAAGGTTTGATCCTCTCTATCGATTTGTTTGTAAATGATCTATGTCGGGATATCAAACTGCAAGCACGAGCATGAAAACTAGCAATGTGCTGCCTTACGGATTCTCATCCCTCTCATAAAACTGGTTTTCCAAATGTGCTTCCTTCCTGCATCACCTTGTAGGGTTGCTTGCCCTTGGAACCTTCCTTTGTGCTCCTGTCTCCCTCACTCCAAATCTCCAAATACTCCTCTCCCTCCTGCCCCCGCCATCCAACATACATAAATCTTTTTTTTCCTTTCGCTAGCTGCAAAAGCAAACAGTTGTCATGCAGATGGAGGGGTATGTGGGTGTGAGAAAGAGAGAGAGAGAGAGAGAGCAACCATGTCCCTGTGGATATGTTCCTGAAAACAATATTTTTGTGGGAATAGGTTTGCTCAATAAATGACAAGGTATAGAGTCTCCCTCAGGAAGCCCAGTAGAGAACTTAACAGATAGTCACTAACATGGTCTATTGACACCTAAACTCCTCTTATTCTCTCCCAGTTTTGAGATTAAAGGCCTCAGGGGCTCACGCATTCATTCCCAGGTCTTTTGTAAAGAATGTACTTTATTAATGCAATATTGGTTACGGTATTTGAGTGCTTACTATGTATCAAACACTGTTCTAAGCACTGGGGTAGATATCAGTAAATCAGGTCAGACACAGTCCCTGACCCATACCAGTCCCTCAGTTTAGAGGAGGGGGAGAACAAGTCTTGAATCCTCATTTTGCAGGTGAGGAAACTGAGGCACAGAGAAGTTGTGAGTTGCCCAAGGTCACACAGCAGACAAGTGGCAGAGCTGGGATTAGAACCCAGGTCTTTCTGACTCCCATGCCCATGCTTTATCCACTAGGCTACGCTGCTTTTCTGATCACCTTATATGTACCCAGTGCTTAGTAGAATGCCCGACAATTAATAAGCACTTAACAGGTACCATAATAAAAAAAAATTGCTGTGCCCCTCACCAGGATACTCCCTTTCAAGTCTCTACCACACCTATCTAAATCCAGAATATATTGTTTGAGGTTGCAGAGATGCTCCAGGTGGTAATATAGAGAAGCAGTGTGGCTCAGTGGAAAAAGCCCGGGCTTGGAAGTCAGAGGTCATGGGTTCGAATCCCAGCTCTGCCACTTGTCAGGTCTGCGACTGTGGGCAAGTCACTTTACTTCTCTGTGCCTCAGTTACCTCATCTGTAAAATGGGGATTAAGACTGTAAGCCTCATGTGGGACAACCTGATTACCCTGTATCTACCCCAGCGCTTAGAACAGTGCTCTGCACATAGTATGTGCTTAACAAATACCAACATTATTATTATTATTATTAATCCACCCATTACAAAACCATCCAATCTATCTCCCAACCCAACAGGCTAAAAGCCCCATCTAAAGTCCTTGAAAGTTATCCAAGAGCTTTTGCATGTTTTATGAAGTGCATAAAAACAACATAGCGGCATGGGCTAGATTATAAAGTTAGGATCTGAGTTCTAATCCCAGCTCTGCCACTTGCCTGCTGTGTGAATTTGGACAAGTCACTTTGCCTCTCTGTGTCTCAATTTCCTCAACTGCAAAAAAGGGATTCAATACCTGTTCTCCATCCTTAGACTGTGAGCTGTGCTTGGGAAAGGGACCCTATCCAGTCTGATAAACTTCTCAGTCAGCATAATATAATTCTGGGGGAAAAAAAGGGTTATCTATCAGCTTGTCCTAGAGAAACCCTCCCTCAATCAAGGGCATTTATTGAGTGCAGATATTCTTTATTACCTCAATGATTTCCTACTACAACCCAGCACGTTCGCTTTGCTACTTTAAAACCAACCTATTCACTGTACCTCTACCTCATCTTTCTCACCGCCGACCCCTTGCCCACATACTTCTAGACTGTGAGCCCATTGTTGGGAAGGGATCGTCTCTATTTGTTGCCGAATTGTACTTTCCAAGCACTTAGTACAGTGCTCGGCACACAGTAAGCGCTCAATAAATACGATTGAATGAAATCCTGCCTCTGGCCTGGAACTCCCCTCCCTTCATGTCCAACAACATGATCATTCTCCCCACCTTTAAAGCCTTAATAAAACTGCATCTCCTCCAGGAGACCTTTCCAGACTAAGCCCTCATTTCCCCTATTCACTCTTACACAGAACACAGCACAGCACTTAATGATGATAATAATAATGGTATTTGTTAAGCACTATGTGCCAAGCATTGTTCTAAGCTCTGGGGTGGATACAAGATAATCAGGTTGTCCCACGTGGGGCTCACAGTCTTAATCCCCATTTTACAGATGAGGTAACTGAGGTACAGAGAAGTTAAGTGACTTGCCCAAAGTCACACAGCTGACAGGTGGCAGAGCCGGGATTAGAACCCATGACTTCTGACTCCCAAGCCCGTGCTCTTTCCACTAAGCCATCTGCTCCTCGGGAGAGATTAGAGTACATTAGAGTTGGAAGACATGATCCCTACCCTCAAGGAGTTTATGATCTATTGGAGGAGTTTGTAATCTAGTGGAAAAAGAGAAGAGGGATTGAAGCATCAGAACGTTGCCCAGTGATATACTTACTAATGTTTATTTGTTCTGTCACTAGCCTATAACTTCTTGTGGGCTGAGTGCCTTCAATTTATACATCCTTCATGTACTTCCAATCCCCTAGTACAGTGTGATTTTGCAGATGTTCAGGAAATGCTAGTAATAAAAAATTAGGTGTGAGATAAACACAGGTCTACGAAAACCTGAATGGCAACTTTCCAGTCTTAATGATTGAACCTTTTCTTTTGCTGGGTTTTCTACATTTTGCCAGTAGTGATAACAAGGCCATGTATTTTTTCACAATAGTCTCTCATAATACTGTAATAATGATAATAGTATTTAAGGGCTATTAGGTTCCAAACATTATATGAAATGCTGGGGTTGGTACAGAATAACGAGGGCTTAGGGGAGTACAATATAACAGAGTTGGTAGACGTGTTCCCTGCCCACAAGGACACTGCAGTCTAGAGTGGAAGGCAGACATTAAAATGAATTATGGATATGTACATAAGAGCTGTGGGACTGAGGGTAGGATGAACAAGGGGTACAGATTCAAATGTAAATGCTGATTCACAAGGGAGAGGGAGTAGAGGAACTACGGGCCGAGTCAAGAAAAGCTTCTTGGAGGACATGTGATTTTAATAAGATATGAAGATGGGGATGATGATCGTCTGTTGGACATAAAAGATGAGAGTTTGATGATGAGGATGGATGAGGGGTCAGCGGATAGACAGATGAGACTGAAGTACAGTGAATAGGTTGGTGTTCAAGTAGCAAAGTGAACATGGTGGGTTGTGGTAGGAAATCAATGAGCTAGGTAGGATAGGCAGGGGCAAAATGATTGTGGGCTTTAAAGCTGATGGTAAGGAGTTTCTGTTTGTTGTGGAGGTGAATGGACAGCCCCTGGAAATTCTTGAAGAGTGGGGGAAATGTGGACTGTTTTTTTTTTAGAAAAACAATCTGGGCAGCATGGAATAAGTCCTCATAAATACCACTGTTTGACTGATTGAAAAATATTCCAAATTTATGCATTAGGAGCACCTCCGATGAATGATTTTCCTTCAAACTAAATGTTACAGAAATGAAGCCAGTCACACACAAAAACGTACAAAGCATCAGGGCCTAATGGGAAAAAAAAATCAATCTTATTTACTGAACGCTTACTGTGTGCAGAGCATTGTACTAATTGCTTGGAAGAGTACAATATAACAGAGTCAGAAGGCCCATTTCTTGCCCGCAACTAGCTCACAATCTAGAGCCCTAGGTTCCAATCTCTGCTCCGCCACTTGCCTGTTGCGGGAGTTTTGGCAAGGCACTTAACTTTTCTGTGTCTTAGCTTACCATTTTATCATTATCATTACTGGAAAAAAATCCTAATTGGAATGTACATTTATAAGTTTGCAAATGTATTCAATACCATTATTCACACTCTTTACAACAGATGCAAGTCTGACCCTTATATGTCTTTCCCCTACATGTGTGAAGAAAATAATTTCAGCCTATTTTCATCAGAATTAGTAGCAATAATATGTATTGTAGATCTATCATATACAAAATGCTGTGATAAGTACTGGGAAAAAAAAAAAACAAATGATGAGAATTAGGCATCCCTACACTGTTGAGCTCACAGCTCTTTTTTCTCTCTCGCATTCATATTCCCTTTATTTTGGTTTCTAATGGGGCCCAGTCCAATTTTAGCAGTATGCAGAATGACACCCCTGTGATACCTTTTAGACCATCTTCCTTTGTTTTTCCCAGGGCTTACTTCCACCCTTCCAGACATGTTATCCAGAACTGAACCTACTCCTACGACACCCCAAGGGCAAATGATGACATCTGTAACCTGGCCTGCACCAGAAGGTTTAATCTTCTTGATGAATTTGTTTGTGAACAATCTACTGTGTCAGGATATCCACCGAACTGCTAAAATGAGCAGAATCTTGGGAACTTGCTGCTTTCCAGATCCTCATCTCTCTCACAAAACTAGCTTTCCAAAAGTTCTTCCTTACCGCAACACCTTCTAGGGTTTCCTTCCCTTCACTTGCTCTTGGAACTTTCCCATGTGTTTCTGCCTCCCTTGCTCCCAAAGCTCCTCTCCCTCCTGCCCCTGCCATCCAAGATACATATGAATTTTCTTTCCTGTTGGCTTCTAAAGCTAAGAATTGTCAAGCAGGTTGAGGAATGTGGGGGTGGGGGGGAGTGTGTGTCTGAGAGAGAGAGAGAGAGACCCCCTGTAAATATGCATATTTATGGTAGGGGGTTTGGTCAATGAATGACAAGATACACATCCTCCTTCTAAAGTCCAGTAGAGAACTTCCCAGGCATCACTAACATGGTCTACTAGCACCTAAGTTTCTCTTCCTCTACCTCAATTTTGAGATTAAAGGCCTCCAAGGCTCAAGAATTCATTCCCAAGCCTTTTGTAAATCATGTATTTTATTATTAAAACTACTATGCTATTCAGTGAACATGGCTTTAAGCACTGGGGCAGATATAAATTAATCAGGTGAGACAAAAATCACTGTCCCATATGGGACTCCCAGTTTAGAGGATGGGGAGAACAAGTATTGAATCCCCATTTTACAAGTGAGGAAATTGAGGCACAGAGAAGTTAAGTGCCTGTCCCAAGGTCACACAACAGGCAAGTGGTGGGGCTGGGATTAGAATCCAGGTTCTCTGACTCCCAGCCCAGGCTCTTTCAACCAGGCCACAGCACCACAGTACGGAAATAATGCACATGGGAGTCAACCCCAATACCATGTCTGAACCCTTCATCCTCTGGAGTCAGACACTACTAAAGGGTCCTAGTTCTAGAGAACCCTGTGGCTTGCTTCTGCCTTTTTAATATAAAAGCTATGAGCTGGATGATCATTTCATTTGGGTAAACCACAACTCAAGCTCTAACTGCAAAGAACCCCAGAAGATGATGAGATACAGTGTAAGTTTTGCCTTCCGGTTTGGGGGAGTTTCCAGGGCACAGGCCACGAGAGCAGATAGAGGATATTCAATGAGAGGGGGAAGGGGGGCAGTGTATTTGTAGAACGTAGTATTTATTTTCCGTCATAGTAATGTATTAAACAACAGTGAGGGTGGGCAGGGTGACAGAGAAGGCCAATGCCTAACAAGCAGTCTCTTCTGCCCTGGGTCTTACGGGAATGAACCTTTGATTTGTGGCTTCAGCTGCCACATCCAGCATCTAGTGTTGTTCCTGCCCTCATGAGCTGACCACCACCTTGGCTGAGGAGTTGCCTCCCCGTTCCCATTTGTAGTGCCCTTACTCCCTTTCATGTCCTTACCCCAGCTATCCAAATCCAGAGCAGATAATGAGAAAGCGGAGATGCTTCACGTGGTAAACTCCCCACGATGGCAAATTCCTGCAACGCCTTGTTAATGTGCATGATAAAGTTTACATCAGACAAATGTGCCTTTGGACTCCTGTTCATGAATCTTCTATTTCCTCTTGGAATGGTTGCGTGGCTGCTTAAAGATTTCATGCCGGGACTCGAATAGGCCCTTGGTCGGGTCTTTTAACCATCCAGTTCTCTTGGGTATTCTCGTGGGATTTGGGATTTTGATACACCTATAGGTAACATGTATGTAAGTGTGCATACCTCAAAGTCCTAGAGCAAGAAGCCGTAGTGGTAGAAAAGGTGATTTTGGTGGTTAAGTTTGCTTCAGAAGGGGATGTTTAGATCCTGAGAGTGTGGGTACCAATTAGTTAATAGTTTTTGTTGAGCACTTACTCTGTAAAGAGCACTGTATTATGGGCTTGGAAAAGTAAAACAGAGGGAGACATGAGCCCAGCCCTCAAGGAGCTTACCATCCAGTGAGGGAGGGTGCCAGGAGGGGAAAATTGCCACTCAAAGAACGCCTCTATTCTGCAGCTTGCCCTTCATCATCAGTGGTATTTATTGAGCGCCTTTTCAAGTGGGAAGCACTATATTCAGCACTTGGAAGAGTACAACAGAAATTTGACATGAGCATTGCCCCTCAGAATGCATAACCCATCGGTTGAACAGGCACACAAAAATTATCTACGAATAGTGGGAAGAGAAAGAACAATATAGCCAGAAATAGTACAAATTTTCTGATTACAAGTAATGGCATTTAAGTGCTTACTATGAGCCAAGCTCTGTACTAAATACAAGATAATCAGGTTCCACATGGGGCTTACAGTCTAAGTAGGAGGGAGACCAGGTACTGAATCCTTAATTTTCAGATGAGGGAACTGAGGCACCGAGAAGTCAGGTGACTTGCCAAAGTCACACAGCGGGTATGTGGCTGAGCTAGGATTGACACCCAACTCTTCTGACTCCCAGGCCCATGCTCTTTCCACTAACACATTCTACTTTCCCATGACCTAGTAGTAATAATGGTATTTATTAAGCACCTACTAGCTCAGATGTCATTACTAAGCACTGCACTGAGAAACATAACATTCTCCTGTTATATTTTCTTCACCTGAAACGGATCCAAAATATTCTAATTACAGAGTAATATTCTTCTAACTCTGTCCTTTTTTTCCCCCCCAGTAATAGAGCCTGAAGTGCTCCACATGTTCACAGGACCAGGTAAGCCAACCATTTTATGTAGACTTTCCAATCTCGCAACAGCTCCATTTTTCTCTGCTCCCTAGGTTCTCTTTTTTGTTCCTAATTCTAAAGAACAGAAATTGTATGGAAAACAGAAATTGTATGGAATGTCATTTAAAAGCCTGAAAGTAGTAACTTCCTGAATGGCCAAGAAGTGACTTTAAAGAAGGAATAATTTCCAAAGGCTCCTAGAGTCCGGTGGTTATTTGGGTTCTGGGGCAGAGTCAGTATTCCATATTCCTTGCTGCTATTCAGGGACAACATTCTATCTCATTAGGCTCCTCTTATTCTCCTGTCTGCATTGAGACTGGGTTTATAGTACACCAAAAGGAGGATTGTCCATTTTCTCATCAATTTGCTGATTTAGGTGGGCTAATGAAAAGTTTCACTAAAAAACCACACCTTTGGGGCTAGAATTTGCCAAATTCAGCTGTTTACTTGGAGCAAATCAAAATAACTTAAAAACTCTTCACTTGGTTCACCCACTCTTAGGCTTAGCCAATATAAGTCTTGTCTAAAGTGGACAACTGCATGTGTTTGTTTTTTTAAGTACTTTATTGAAAAGAAAGAAGTCACACTGCCACATGGAGCAATCCCAAAATGTTTAATGCCTATCAATAAATCGATGGTATTTATACTGAATAATCAGTCTCTGTCTAGTGTAAAGCCAATGTTTGAGTAGTGTCTCTCCAATGCTATATAAATGCCATAAAATGTAAGAAGAATCTCATCCCAAGCATAAATGCCACTTCTGCTCTAAGAACCCTGCTACCATCACATCTCCCTTACTTGTCAGAGTATCTCAGACTTGATGTCTCCCTCTCCATCATCGTGTTACAAATCTGGGACCTCAACTTGCTGCCAGATTGGGTGATCTAGGGCCATTCCCAGAGTCTGAGAAGAGCAGCAGTAGAGTGGAGGGGGCAGGGGGAGACAGGGTTGGAATGGGGGAACGAAGGAGAGAGGAAAGAGAGAGACGGCAGAACTACCAGCACCTCTAGGCATGATCCATCACTGTAAATGTCTGGGCTAATCAGGAAATGTGCATGAAGGAATCATCCCACCGTCACCTGCCTTGCATCCAGGAGCCCAAGATGGACAAGGCTTAATTGCATTAAGAAATGTTGGTTATTGCTCCCTCTTTTGGATTGGGTTAAAAAATAACAGATCGAGATGGCTAAAATGATTATATGGTAGAAGCAACCTGCCGAGACACTTTTATATTGTTTCTGATCGCCCTTTGGTTCCCCTACTGTAAACTCAAAAGTGAAGAGTCCAGCCACTTTCTGAATAATTTGATCAATATAAACAATCAAGATAAGCACAATCCCTCCAGTCATTCTTTCCGCTCAGTGGCTTTTTGACCCGAATGGATTAAAACCCACAGACATTTCTGTTTTGTAGACATAGCTGCGGTCTCTCTAATCTGATAACTGAATATAGGGCTCATGGTAAAGGCTTGTTTGCAATAATAATGATATCAGAAGGAACTCCCCTCATAATGAAGATGCAGTGGGGACATATTGGGCATTAGAACCGCAAAATTTCTCTGCTCCACTCCCGTACTATAAAGATTCCTTTCTACGTTGAAAAAATTTTGGTTTACTATTACCAAATATATGTAATATATGTAATAAAAAGAATCAATCAGGACCTTTAAGCATTTAAAATTGGAATGTGCTCCTTTTCGTGTCCCTTTAAAGAAAATCATGTATTCATGCACTTCTATCACTGCTCTGCAGTTCTACTCATTTCACTTCTTTGCGACTCACCATGTGCTGTTTGCCTTCTATTTAGTGACGGCAGTCATTATTTATGCGGTGGAATTTGGTATCATTGGTGTCATCCTCCTGATTTACTGGGTTGTCAGGCGGGCGATAAAGGTAAGCCTGCAACTTTTAGTAGGGTGCAATATATATTTTCTTAATGTTATTCTCCCAAATTCACATTTCCAATTGAATTATCGTAGCTCAGCAAACAAGAAATACTGAACATTCCCTGTACACCCACTTTCTACATCCTTTTCCAGTTGCTTCTGAGGACAGTGGAGGCAGACACACACATACAAACAGTCCGCTGCCCCTATTACGTTCAGCAACAGCTAGGAGTGAAGCCTCCTCCATTTAGTCTGAATATTGAGGTCCATAGGCAACCACAAGCTCTCTCTACAGCTCAGACATATTTTGTATTTATTTTATGTACTGCAACTCCATAAACTCATTTAGTTCCCCACAATATAAACCAAGGAGGCTTCATCGAGAGAATAGTTCTTTTTGCTGCTCTTCCTAATACAAAGATGAACCCACTGCCGAATAAGAATTTGAATGAAAATATGAAAAAACACACCATTTAGGCTCTCTCGGTCTGACCCTGGTGCTCTCACACATTTCTTTAGGGTTCAACAGCTCCCGCTGGCTTGGTGGGGTTGGGGAAGGTGAAGAGAAGAGGCAGTATTATGGTAATTATTAAGCACTTGTGTCAAGCACAGTTCTAAGCACTGGGGAAGGTAAAAGTTAATCAGGTTGGACACGTTCCCTGACCCACAATGTAAGTAGGAGGGAGAACAGGTGTTTATTCTCCATTTTACAGATGAGGAAACTGAGGCAAAAAGTGATTTGCCCAAGGTCACACAGCAGGCAATTACTTAGCAGAAGTCTTACGTCTGCTTACTAAGCAGAAGTCACTTAACTTCTCTGGGCCTCAGTTACCTCATCTGTAAAATGGGAATTAAGACTGTGAGCCCCACGTGGGCCAACCTGATGACCCTCTCCCCCAGCGCTTAGAACAGTGCTCTGCACATAGTAAGCGCTTAACAAATACCAACATTATTCGATTAGACTGTAAGCCCGTCAAAGGGCAGGGACTGTCTCTATCTGTTACCGATTTGTCCATTCCAAGCGCTTAGTACAGTGCTCTGCACATAGTAAGCGCTCAATAAATACTATTGAATGAATGAATTACCGAAACCAGGATTAGAACCCTTCGACATCATTTATCACCTTGCCCCTCCTACCCTCCCTTCGCTACTCTCCTATCACAACCCAGCCCACACACCTCACTCGAACACTAACCTTCTCATTGTACCTCAATCTAGTCTCACTTTTGCAGACCTCTTGCCCACTTCCTGGCTCTGACTTGCAACCTCCTCCCTCCACATAGCTGCTGGACAATTAATAATAATAATGTTGGTATTTGTTAAGTGCTTACTATGTGCAGAGCACTGTTCTAAGCGCTGGGGGAGATACAGGGTCATCAGGTTGTCCCACGTGAGGCTCACAGTTAATCCCCATTTTACAGATGAAGTAACTGAGGCACAGAGAAGTTAAGTGTCTTGCCCACAGTCACACAGCTGACAAGTGGCAGAGCCGGGAGTCGAACCCATGACCTCTGACTCCGGAGCCCAAACTCTTTCCACTGAGCCACGCTGCTGCTTCAAGGCACATCTCCTCCAAGAGTCACCCAACTCCCTTCTGAGTCACCCTTACTTTCTCCCTTCATTTATCCCCCTTCCCAGCCCCAGAGCACTTATGTACTTCCCAGCCCCAGAGCACTTATGTATATGTGTAATTTATTTATTCATATTAAATGTCTGTCTCCCCCTCTAGACTGTGAACTCACTGTGGGCAGGTAAAGTCTCTATTATTGTATACTCTCCCAAGCACTTAGTACAGTGCTCTGCACACAGTAAGCATTCAATAAATACAATCAGAAGCAGCGTGGCTCAATGGAAAGAGCACGGGTTTGGGAGTCAGAGGTCATGGGTTCGAATCCCTGCTCTGCCACTCGTCAGCTGTGTGACTGTGGGCAAATCACTTCTCTGTGCCTCCGTTCCCTCATCTGTAAAATGGGGATTAAGACTGTGAGCCTCATGTGGGACAACCTGATTACCCTGTATCTACCCCAGTGCTTAAAACAGTGCTCTGCACATAGTAAGCGCTTAACAAATACCAATATTATTGTTATTATTATGTGCATGTAGGGGAGGGGGAGAAAGGGGGGCTATTGTTTGGGTATAAATGTAACCTTAAAAGTGTCTTCGGGGTCTTAAACTCATCACCTCCCGAGGCATGGTGTTTGACCATTCTGCGGAATAAAATTTGGAGACTGTCTGAAACTTGTATGCCTCTTAATGACCACTCTGAGCAATGAATAGGAACAATTTTACATGCAACAATTGTAAATCCTTGTGGGCAAGGAATGTCTCTACCAACTCTGCTGTACTGTACTCTCCTATGTCCTCATAACAGCGCTCTGCATTCCATAAGCCCTCAATAAATACCACTGATTCATTCACTCATATTTGAGTGCTTACTGTGTGCAATTCAGCAACAGAGACTCAGATTCTTGATTCCCAAGGCCACACGTTTTTCACCAAGCCACGCTGCTCCTTGGATGACAAGAAATCAACCACCACACTGTTACTTCACTATACTTTGGTGTCATTATCAGAAATAGTATACTAGGTTCAATGGACCACTGGACTGACCAGTAACTATATTGCTCATGCTCTCAATGTTGCATTTCTTCAATTCTAACTTCTACTTAATTATGAAATCTGTCTGTGAGTAGCCACTGTTTTTGATAATTGGTCAGCACATTGTTTATGCAACTATTTTATTATTAAAACATCGCTTAGGAATGCAGACGCAAATAAAAATTAGGAGCCGTCAAAGATTTAAAAAAAAATTAACAGTTACTGAGTATGTAGAAGGCATGTTTGACTTTATCACCATTGGTGCCAGAACTCTCTCTAAGGTGACAGAACGCAACCGGTCTAAGCAGTGTACGTTTCTATTTTTGCCATTCACGGATTCCTGAGGCTTAAACCAAAGGGATTCATGGTGATAATACTTTTTTGTTTTCATTTGAATAAAAATTAATTCTACATTCTACCCACATCCTCGTAGGACCCAAGCCTTCTTTTAAGTTCTGTTGAAACCAAAAGAATCCAAGATAGGAGATAGCTACCTCTATTTCCTTCCGCTCTGGGGGAGAAGCAATAGTGAATAATAATAATAATAATGATGATGGTATTTGCTAAGTGACTACTGTGTGCCAAGCATTGTTCTAAGTGCTGGGGTCGATAAAAGGTAATCAGGTTGTCCCACGTGGGGCTCACAGTCTTAATCCCCATTTTATAGATGAGATAACAGGCACAGAGAAGTTAAGTGACTTGCCCGAGGTCACACAGCAGACAAGTGGCGAAGCCAGTATTAGAACCTATGACCTCTGACTTCCAAGCCAGTGCTCTTTCCACTAAGCCACGTTGAATGTTTTACGTCACTGCATTTTCCACTATTGGCAACCCAGAGAGTCCATTATCAGTTAATGGCCTATCTGGAATCAGAAATCTCTAGACACATTTGTGGTTTTTTTCTCCTAAAGGAAAGAACTTTAAAGGCATTGTGGTGCCTCTATTAAGGAGAAGGAGGGAAAAAAAAAATCAAAACTAGTCAGCACCTGGGCAAGGTGAATTTCTGAAAAGAACTTCTTGGTAGCTTATCTTCATTCCTCATTAGAATTTCCTCTGGAGAGCACCAGTTAAAGGGGATAATGCTTTGAATTAGGGAGGCCGTAGCAGTAGTAAAAAGTGCCGGCTGCTCCTTTGCTGACCCAGAAGCAAAAGATGCAGGTTACATTACAAGGGTTACATAATGTAATGGCAGCAAAAAGACACCCAAGAAGGTTCTTTGGGGGAAATCTACAGGTTTCAGAGTCCAGCCCGGCTGAAGGGGCCAGGAGGGGAGTGGTGGTCCTGGGAAACAGCTGTCACTCTAGCGGTTCCTGGGCAGTTGAGGGGCATACACAAGTTTGCAAACTGCACGGCCAAAGCGCAGGCTCAAATAAAACAGCTTCCAGCCAGAGCTGAAACCCGCGGGCAAAATTCAGGTTTAGCTTCAGCGTAAAGGGATTCCTGGGCAGTCATACCAGTAGATTACGTGAGGATTCGGATTCTTTCCTAAAACTTGCAGGTTTACCTAAGTTAGTGTTAACTGACAGTCAAATGTCAGCTGCAAGAAAGCAAACACCTAAGCTAAGAGAAGCCGCTGTTTAGAGGGAGGGTTTTGTTTGTTTTAAAAAAAAAAAAAAAAGCTGTTCTTCAGTGCCCCCCAAACAGCTATTCACAACCCTCAGGTCTAGGTTCTGGAGCACACAATTCTACACACTTGCTTTGCTGACCTTCAGATAAAAAAACCCAGACACTTTCTTTCCCTCTCATCCCCACCTCCTGCTGCTGTCTCATTGTCTCCACCAGGAGGGCACGACACCTATCAATCAACAGTATGTTTTGAGCACATAATAATTATGGTATTTGTTAAGTGCTCATTATGTGCCAAGAACTGTTCCAAGCATTGGGGTAGACACAAGGTAATCAGGTTGTCCCACGTGGGGCTCACAGTCTTCATCCCCATTTTACAGATGAGGCACTGAGAAGTTAAATGATTTGCCCAAAGTCACATAGCTGATTAGAACCCATGACCTCCAACTCCCAAGCCTAGGCTCTTTCCACTAAGCCACACTACTTCTCTGTTCACACATGAAGTACTGTACTAAGGATTTAAGAGAGTGTATTAGCAGTAGACATGACCCCTGTTCTCAAAGCTAGCTGGCAGCCAACACACCCATGTAAACCAATTCCCATGTAAACTACACACAGAAAACAGAAGAGAGATTTTAAATTTAAGCCTACTGCCTTACACTGTTAGCTCTATGGGACAGGGACTGCGTCCGATCTGAGTCGCCTCTATCCACCTCAGTTCTCAGTGGAGTGTTTAACGCATAGTAAGCACTTAATACCATTATTAATACTGCCTCAATTTCATTTGGCTCACGTCTAATTTCTACAGAACTCGTCCTTATTCTTTAGAGCCTTTAGCAGATGGTTCAATGCATGCTTTTATATTTCATCTCCTTCCTATCCTAGGCTGTGTATATGCCAAATCGTACATTCCAAGGGCTTAGTACAGTGCTCTGCACACAGTAAGCGCTTAATAAATGTGATTGAATGAATTTAATGTCTGACCGCCCCTCTGAGTGGAGTGAGGTTGTTCGATCCCTCCCCTACTTCATTTACCTGGTCAAATTTGATAAGAGGTCATACCGATTTATGAATTCAACCAAAATATGATACTGGGCAACCTAGGGATTTGCACAAGTCTGAAAACTGCATAGCCAAAGTGCCGGCTCAAATAAAGAGCTTCCAGCCAGAGCTGAAACAGTAAAAGCAAATCCCTGTTCAACTTCCATGGAGTAGAAATCCCAAGAGCAGCCACCCATAGAGAAGGGTCTAGGACAGTGAGAGGCAAGATCCGGCCTATAGACTGCAGCCAGCCCAGTTAGAGGTTCATTCTCCAGCCAAATCCAGAAGAAGTGACTAATTTCACTTGTGGTGGGTTCTACCAGTCATATTTATTGAGTTTACTGTGTACAGAGCAATGTATGAAGTACAGTACCATGAGTTGGTAAAAAAAAAAAATCATTCCCGCCCATGAGGGATCTAGCTGGTAAAAACCTGCCATGTCCATAGTCAGCAATCCTTGCGTACCAGAGCCACCGAAACTGCTGCATTATAATGGAGGTCAGAGGGGGAGTGTGTGTCACGAGTGCATTCATCGTAGAGATTTGGAATCAGTCAGAACAGCTACTTCCACCTCTCCAACACCACGTGCCCCTTTAAAACAGCACTGGTATCTGTGTGAGGCCCACAGACATTTTGGAAAATTCATGAAAGCGTGCCCACTCAAGGAGGTGCTCACTCCCAGCCTGAGAGATTATAGGATTATACAGGCTTTAATATGCAAACAGAAGAAATCAATGGTATCCACTGCACACTTACTGTGTGCAGAGCACTGAACTAAGCCCTGGGGAAAGTACTTTGCCAAAGCGTTGGTAAACACAATCCCGGCCCACAAGAAACGCAGCCTTCTGGAGAGAGCAATTCTTAACAGCTTTTTCCAAAGTCATTAGAAAAAAAAAATCTATTGGAAGTTTTAAACAAGCATTCCTGCTGCAAAAGTTTCTCTCTTCTGGACTGTAAGCCCAGAGAGGGCAGGGATCCTGTTTATTTAGCTCACTGTACTCTCCCAAGCAGCAGGGAAGCAGCATGGCCTAGTGGATAGAGCACGGACCTAGGAGACAGAAGGACCTGGGTTCTAATCTGGCTCTGCCATTTGTCTGCTGTGTGGCCTTGGGTAAGTCATTTAACTTCTCTGTCCCTCAGTAACCTCATCTGTAAAATGAGGATTAAGGTAATAATAATAATAATGTTGGTATTTGTTAAGCGTTTACTATGTGCCGAGCACTGTTCTAAGCGCTGGGGTAGACACAGGGGAATCAGGTTGTCTCACGTGGGGCTCACAGTCTTAATCCCCATTTTACAGATGAGGTAACTGAGGCACAGAGAAGTGAAGTGACTTGCCCACAGTCACACAGCTGACAAGTGGCAGAGCTGGGATTTGAATTCATGACCTCTGACTCCAAAGCCCGTGCTCTTTCCACTGAGTCACGCTGCTTCTCACTTAAGACTATAAGCCCCATGTGGGTCAGAGACTGTATCCAACCCAATTGCCTTGCATATACCCCAGTGCTTAGAACAGTGCCCAGCACCTAGTAAGAGTTTAACAAATACCACTATTGTTATTATTGTCATTATTGTTATTCCAAGCACAAGCGCTTAGTACAAGTGCTCTATTCATAGAATGAGTTCAATAAATACCATTGGTGAGAACCCTTGTGACAGCCATTTCCTGTTTCATCAGGAAATAAGGGGAGAATAAAACCGTTCAAAAAAATTAAAGAAGTTTGTGGAAAACAATAAGGTCTTCCAAGCCTTGTTTCAAGCATTTGCCAGTTATTTCTCTAATGTCATTATCACTTTACAGGGAATCAATTTCCTGCAAAAAAAAAAAATCTTAGTGGCAATTGGGTCTTTTTTCTATGCTAATGAGGTATTGATGACAGTTTTGGCACTTGAGCCTGACTTATTTGGCTCAAAATAAACCATATAAATCATTCTTGGAAGAGTCTCATTACCAGAGCTGTATTACATAACTATATTTCCCAATTCTTCCATCATATTATTTTATAGAGTGATTTGGATAATCACATTCTGGCAGTACTGTTGTGACTAAAATTCCATGACGTTCCCCAAATTCTCCACTAATGCACAACTTTGTAGATCACCATAGAGGAAAACTTCATAGCAGCATGGAGTGAAACTTTAAAAAAACCCATACACACACATAAAAAACCTTTGTTCATTATCCAGTTTAAATCTAAGACTCATGATGTTTTTTTTTTTTTATTTCTTCCTTTTTTTGTCCAGAAAACTTAATAATAGAAGATGCTTTAGTTAACATCCAAAGAAGAACTCGGCTAAGATGAGGCTGATTCTGTTGGAAATTGGAAGATTGACTGGAAAAATGTGGTGCTTACTTGACCCTACAGACACCTGACCTGCATCATCTGAGACAGACAACTGGACCTGTCCCTTATGGCTGACTGCCTGTTTGATCGTTGTGTTATTTAGAGAATGCATAGTTTATCTTGTTAAAAAATGAATTCAAGTGTTAGTATACCGATTCCCATAAGACAGTGCTGTTCTAGGGGGCAATGGAGGGAAGACTTAATGGTGAGAATTAACTGGAAGGTAAAACTATAGCAACTCCTCTCAAGATGGCACTTGGAGAGTTTCCAATACTCCACCAGTCTCCCCTACGGGAGAGAGGAAGAGTCAAGGAGAGGCCTCCGCATCCCATTCCTAGCTTGGCCAGTAGCTAGTGAGCGAAGGCAATCTGCTACAAGTCAAAACTCTCTGTGCACAAGAGAGAGTCGAGGGCAGAGACTCAAGTTGCCTGCGCAGAAGAAGGAAATGGTAACCACTTCCATATTTTTACCAAGAAAACTTTATGGATACACTACCAGAATGACTGCAGGTGGGGCGTTCTGGGAGAGACGAATCCATAGAGTCGCTAGGGGTTGAAAATGACTCGACAGCATAAAACAAGAGAAAACCACCGCATAGTCTTAGGGATGTTTGCGTAACAATTGAGGAGTCAAAAATGTACCTTTCTAAATGTCATCTTAGAAAATTTGTAGAGCTTTGTGGTTTATTTTCTGTCATCTAATGATGAAAAATCGAGTGAATGCACATATTGGGAAAGAAAACACCAAGGAAATTTCAATTTCTACATTCCTTGTTAATAATAATAATAATGTTGGTACTTGTTAAGCGCTGACTATGTGCAGAGCACTGTCCTAAGAGCTGGGGTAGATACAGGGTAATCAGGTTGTCCCACATGAGGCTCACAGTTAATCCCCATTTTACAGATGAGGTAACTGAAGCACAGAGACGTGAGGTGACTTGCCCACAGTCACACAGCTGACAAGTGGCAGAGCCGGGAGTCGAACCCATGACCTCTGACTCCGAAGCCCAGGCTTTTTCCACTGAGCCATGCTGCTTCTCTAAATACATGTAAAATAATGATAATAATGTTGGTATTTGTTAAGCGCTTACTATGTGCAAAGCACTGTTCTAAGTCCTGGGGGAGATACAGGGGAATCAGGTTGTCCCACGTGAGGCTCGCAGTTAATCCCCATTTTACAGATGAGGTAACTGAGGCACAGAGAAGTGAAGTGACTTGCCCACAGTCACACAGCTGACAAGCGACAGAAGCGGGGTTCGAACCCATGACCTCTGACTCCCAACTCTGGGCTCTTTCCACTGAGCCACGCCGCTTCTCCAGTAAAATCTCAACACTGCAACTTGTTTTCTGTATGACCTTAAGCACTCTTGGAAGCTGCCCGGATAAGCCAGCTGCAAGATGGCCAAAATTTGAGGGATTCACCAAAGATGAGGATGGTTGTCCACAAAGTCACACTGGCTTCATGGTACCAATTTAAAATTGCCCTGGGCAAAACCTGGAGTGGGACACAGTTGATTAACTCCAGTTTGGGGGGAGTCAAGGACCTTGGGAGTCAGGGGACTTCTCCTTAATGACGCCTGGTTCAACTGCATCCCAAGGTCATGAGAAATTGAGAGCGAGCGTCATCCAGAGACATTTTGGAACTTATGAACTTTAAAGCTGGATTCTCCAATATTTTGCCCAACTCAGTAGCCTTCAGACCAGAGAAGAGCCGCAGATTGAAATCTTCCTTCAATCCTCAAGTGTGTTGGAAAGTTTTTGTTTACGTCAGCCCCCCAGCCACCTTTCGAGACAGGAAGGTGAAATGGGGCTGCTAGGCAAACTGAAGAGAGGTAGAGACCAGCTTCTGCTTGGGCACTCAGGGCTTTCAAAGTGTTCTCCCCTTTCTGCTTCAGCTCATAAATCTCCTACTACAACCCAGCCACACACTTTGCTCCTTTAATACCAGCTTATTCGCTGTACCCTGATCTCATCTATCTCACCGCTGTCCGCTTCGCCATTCACTCCCTGTGGCCCGGAGTCTCCTCCCACTTCATACCCGACAGACCACCGCTCTCCCCGCTTTCTCTATTAAAATCATATCTCCTCCAACCAGCCTCTCTCAAGTAAGCCTCAGTTCCCTTATCCTACTCCCTTCTGATCCTTAAAGGCACAGATCCTGTCTACCCATTATATATACTCTGCCACGTGCTTAATACAGTGCTCTGTCTACCGTAAGCACGCAAGAAATATCCCGGATTAAGAGGGTCTCTCCTGCACTGCAGCAACCTGTGTTCCTGTCGGGCCCAAGAATATGCAGTCAGAAATAAGAACTCTTTAGAGTTTGTCAAGTTGGGCTTTCAGTTCTGAAGGCACCACGCTGGTTCTGAGGGTGTGTCCCTGCCGAGAGTCTGACTCAGTCTGATAAACATTTTTGGAGACAGAGCGGGCTTTGTGGAACTCAAGACCGGCTTGAAACTCAATTCCCCTTTTATCCGGGGTCCACCTAATCGAGTTATGCCCGGAGCTCAGCAAAGAGATGCTCTGGCTTGTGTCTACAGGTAAAGCAATAGTAGCACCCAACATTCATTTATCAGAACAGCATTCAATCTTATTTATTGAGACTTACTGTGTACAGAGCACTATACTAAGTGCTTGGGAAAGTGCACTACAGCAATAAAAAGTAACAATCCCTGCCCACAATGAGCTCACAGTCTAGGAGGGCAGGGACGGGGAGGACAGTCATCAATATAATAAAATTACAGATAAGTGCTGTGGGGCAAGGAGAGGTGGGAAGAGCAAAGGGAGCAAATCAGAGCAAAGCAGAAGGGAATGGGAGATGAGGAAAAATGGGGCTTAGTCTGGGAAGGCCTCTTGGAGGAGATGTGCCTTCAATAAGGCTTTGAAGTAGTGGGAGGGGAGAGGAGAGTAATTGTCTGTCAGATTTGAGGAGGGAGGGCGTTCCAGGCCAGAGGTAGGACAGGGGCTAGGGGTCAGCGGTGAGACAGGCGAGATCGAGGCATAGTGCGAAGGTTAGTACCGGAGAAGCAAGTGTGTGGGTTGGGTTGTAGAAGGAGAGAAGCAAGGTGATGTCGGAGGGAGCGAGATGATGGAATGCTTTAAAGCCAATGGTGAGGAGTTTTTGTTTGATACTGAGGTGGATAGGCAACCACTGGGAATTTTTGAGAAGGCGGGGTGAATGTCCTGGACATTTCTGTAGATAGATGATTCGGGCATCGGAGTCAAGTATAGACTGGAGTGGGGAGTGGTAGGATGTTGGGAGGTCAGAAAGGAGGCTGATGCAGTAATCTAGGTGGGATAGAATGAGTGACTATAGTAACGTGAGACTTTGGGGAAAGAGCACAGGCCTGGAAGTCAGGAGACCTGGCTTTTAAGCCCATCTCCTCCACTTGCTTGCTGTGTGAGCAAGTGACGATGTCTATGTGCCTCAATTTCCTATTTGTAAAACCAGGGATTAAATACCTGTTCTCCTTCCCCCTTAAACTGTGAACCCTATGTGAGAGACGGGCTGTGTCTGATTTCATCATAGTGTTTCTATCCCAGCTTAATACATAAGACAATTATTATTAAAGTCCCTTTCCAACTACCAATTTTTAAACCTTTTCCACATGGAGGTCTAATCTGATCTGGTTATACCAGAGCCACAAATATCGCCATTCACTAAGGCTAGGTCCACACAAGGAAAGAGAAGTGGAGAGCTGAACGAACTATCCACCTTCAGATTCTTGGGCCAAAAGACCTGGAAAAGGAAAAGAGAGTTTTTGACCTGAATTACCCCCTGGGGAAGGTGGGCAAGGAGACCCTGCATGCCTCAATCTTTACTTTCACTTTGCTCGTGGAGACCAGTGTTTCTTACTTTTGCTAAGGTTACAGATTCTTATAAAAACCTCATTACTGATGTCAGTCTTGGGAGCCCTGATGAAAGCATTTTTGAGCTCTTCAAAATTTAGGGAGCACTGTAATGAGACAAAACTTCAAAAACATGAAAGACCAGAATACCAAACCCCTGGGAGAAAACCATCTGTCACACCTCCCAGCCCATTGGACAGAGAGTTACTTTTAGTTTGACCCACCTTGTTTTACAAGAGGTATAATTGCCAGAGGAACCAAGGGTTTTAAAAAAAAAAAAAAAGACAAATCATCTTTTCAGTACAGAGAATTTCCCTTCCTAAATCAGGCTGGAATCACTGACTCCTCCCTGCCCCCTGTCCCCCATCCTCACCCAGCTGGAAACACCCTCACCCTTTCAGAATCCAATTCCTATTATTCATGTAAGTGACCCTAGTTAAGCAGTAGCAAGCTTTTCATGTTCCAATGTGCACGATTCATTTGATATTAAGACCAGGTTGACCAAAATACTGTGTGTGATTAATCAATAGTATTTATAAGGGAAGGATTTATAGAGAAGCAGGGTGGTTCAGTGGAAAGAGCACAGGCTTGGGAATCAGAGGTCATGGGTTCGAATCCTGTCTCTGCCACTTGTCAACTGTATGACTGTGGGCAAGTCACTTAACTTCTCTGGGCCTCAGTTACCTCATCTGTAAAATGGGGATTAAGATTGTGAACCTCACGTGGGACAACCTGATTACCCTGTATCTACCCCAGCGCTTGGAACAGTGCTCTGCACATAGTAAGCGCTTAACAAATACCAACATTATTATTATTATTATTATTATAAGGGGCTCCCTGGGTGGAGAGCACTTTACTAAGCATTTGAGATAGTACAGTATGACTAGGAAATAAAATTCCCTATCCACAATGAGTTTACAGTCTAGAATAAAAAAATTACTCAAGACTATCTGGCTACGATGGAAAAAACCTGCTGATGCCTAGAGACAGATAAAAGTACCCCAAGAAGCTGAAATGACCAGATAGCATAGACTCCTTCTGCAGGCCATGAGTCAAGCTCACACATTCTCGTCCCGGGTTTCAAAAATAAAACTGGGAGCTGACGATGTTCAAAACAATAGTTCTTGTGCTTCTGCTTTGGGGTAAGTAAAAACTATTTATTCATCTTATATCGGGATACTGAATATGATGCTATTACTTCAAGTTGTTGCCCAAGTTTTATTCTTGAACTAAGTAGCTTTAAGTTAAACATGAAAATGAGTAATGTGCTAAAGGATTATTAATGTGGGAGCCAGAGACAGTGCCCGGTGAATGGAAGAGCAACTCCCCCATATCCATGTGCATCTCAGGGACCACACTGACCTCCCCCTCTCTCCCCTCAACTCCAGTCCCTGCTCCACAAATTGGAGGCCTGGGTCTGTGCCAGGGGGAAGGAATAATAATAATAATTGTGGTACTTGTTAAACACTTACTAGGTGCCAGTCACTGTTTTAAGCGCTGGGACGGAAACAAGTTAATCAGGTTGGAACAGTCCCCGTTCCACATGGGGGTCACAGTCTCAATCCCCATTTTACAAAAGAGATAAGTGTGGCAAAGAGATGTAAAGTGACTTGCCCAAGGTCACGCAGCAGACAAGTGGCAGAGCCGGGATTAGAACCCATGACCTTCTGACTCCCAGGCCCGTGCTCTATCCACCACACCATGCTGCTATGCCTGAAAGAGCTGAAACGGAGCCAAAGGGAGGGTCATCGACCCCCACTCCCTCTTCCTGCCTGCTGGCAATCTGGTACGGCAACAGAAAGGACACCAAACCTTCCTGTTCCCCCAATCTCCTCAGTGCCCATCCGCACACTGGGGGCATGGACCCAGAAAGAAAAGAGCTACCAACCCAGGCCAACCCACCCTCTACACACCAAGAGCCTGGGACAAGGAATGCTGATGTCCCATAATCTGCCAGGGACCTGGGACCACACCATAGAGAAGAGGACACTACCATGCCACCTGCCCCCCCCCCCACACACCCCACTGCTCCTAACTCTGGGGGAGTGAGATCCAGATAAGGAAAGGGTCAACAACCTTTCCACCCCACTGTTGGCACACCAAAAGCCTTGGACTGTGCACGGGGGAAAAGGGATGCCAACCTTCCGGTGCCCCCTGCTCCTGCGACACCATAGACCTGCAACTTTGCCAAAGAGCGGGGACCATCCCCCCTGCCCCACCTGCACTCTGGCAGCAAACTAATGGGAGAGTGGCTGACTCCCTCACAATTCCCCCAGCCTTGCAGAAAAAGGGAGCCAAGAACAACGCATGGGGAAAGGGAAGCTGACCACCCAGCCCATCTCCCGTACACTCAGGGCCTGTGACCACACCAGGGTGAAGGACACTGCCCTTGTTTCTTCCCTACTCCCCCCCCAACCCATCACACACTCCAGTGGCCACATTGTTGCCCACTTATGCTTTCCTTCTCGGCACTTGGCGTGCTCCGCACACCTAAACGCTTAATCCTATTCTTATTACCACTACTTCCATTGCACGATAGCTCAAACAACCAATCAGTGTATTTGTTGAAACCCTGGGTGGGACTTGACCATGGAATTTTGAGAGACAAAAGGTGTGGAGTACCCAAGTGTGAGAACCAGAGGGTGACTGGAGAAGATGTAATGGAACAGGTCCCTAACAGAACACCAAAATTTGGCACGTGATTTGGATAAATGAGGATTATGTTCTTTGATTTTCTACTGAGCAATTTGAAAGGATATAGTCAACCTTTCAAAGTGCACGTGTCTCCTCTCAGATGGGGTCAGAATCTAAAATCATAGATTAAGCCTGAGCATAAGAGGGGAAGGGAATGGGGCCTAGTAGGAAGAGCACTGGATTGGGAGTCAGGAGATGGGGGATTTTTGACCGCATATTGTGTGTGCAAAGCACTATTATTAAGCATTTGGGAGAAAACAGAACAACAGAGTTGGTGAGACACATTCCCTTTCCACAACAAATTTACACAATCAACATTGCTGGTCTAATTCCTGATCCATCACTTGCCTTCTACGTGACCTTGGACAGTCACTTAACTTTTATGCGTTTTAGCTGTAAAATGGGGATTAAATATCTGTTCTTCCTCCTACTTTGCCTGAAGCCTACGTTGGACAGGGACCGTGTCCAATCAGATAGTCTTATATCTACCCCAGCACCTGGAACATTGTGCTTAATACCACAATTATTTCTGATATTAAGGGAAGAAAAATCCTAGTTGGAATTTAAATTTATTCATGTAAGCATGCAAGTGTATTCATTACCACTATTCACGCTTTTGGGCACAGAAGTAACATTTCAAGCTGACCCTCTAAGACTCCTCAGTCCAGTAGTGGGGAAAAGTAGTTTCAGGCTATTTTCACCTGTATTAATAAGAATACTTATGCATCTGTTCTAAGCAAAATGCTATGGCAAGCATAGGAAAAAATACATGGTCAGAATTAGGCAGCCCTTCAGCTCACCTCATGCTCATGGCTCGACTTTCTTTCATATTCCCTTTAGTTCAGTTTCTAAGGGGTGCCCAGTACTGTTTTAGTGCCATGCAGAATGACACCTGTGTGACACCTTACTGGTTTTCCCCTCACTTGTTTTTCCCAGGGTTTACCACCACTACTGAAGAAATACCACTCCCAACCTCAGTTTCTTCAACGAAAAGTACTGGGCCAGTGACCAAATCTGGAATCACGAGTGCTGAAACTACAGGAGGTGGTTTGATCTTCTCAGCTAACTTGTCTGTGAATGATCTATCATGTCGGACTATCTGTCAAACTGCTAGAATAAGAAACGATCCTAGCAACGTGCTGCCTTCTAGATTCTCACCCCTCACAAAACTAGCTTTCCAAATACTGTTCTCCTCACACCATTTTCTAGGGCTCCCTCCTGTACACCTGCCCTTGGATAGTTCTAATCCCAGCACTATCACTTTTCTGTTGTGTGACCTGGGGTAAGTCACTTCACCTCTCTATGCCTCCGTTCCCTCAGCAGCAAAATGGACAGTCAATATGTGTTCTCCCTCCAATTTACACTGAGTTCCATGTGGGACCCGAATTTCTCGTATATTCAATAGTATTTATTGAGCGCTTACTATGTGCAGAGCACTGTACTAAGTGCTTGGAATGTACAAATCGGCAACAGATAGAGACGGTCCCTGCTCATTGACGGGCTTACAGTATATTTATCCTAACAGATAGTACTCTGCTTGGCTCCTGGTAAGCACTTAACAAAAAACATAATTAGTATCCTCTTCGTGAGGTGAGAAAGAGAGAAAGCGAGACTTTCATGATCTCTTGCTGGTGGCAGGAGCATGAACCCCTGTTTGTTGGACCATTCCAAACCAGTGCAGGCAAGAGGAAAGAATTCCTTCAGAGCATCAGACCTCTTTCCTTTTCCCCTCACCCATTGGAAACTGGAGTCAGAATACACTTCTGATGGACAAATCTATCTTCCAAACCAATGGGACACCAATCCCATCAATGCTTGGATGACCAATGAATCATCCAAGGGTCTCCGCGTGTTGACGACTGCCATCCAGAAGCAGCACATTAAAGCAGACACACCCAAGTGATACCTCGTTGGTTTTCCCTCACTTGTTTTTCCCAGAGTTTACCACCACTACTGAAGAAATACCACTCGCAACTTCAGTTTCTTCAATGATAAGGCCTGGGCCAGTGACCACGTCTGGAACCACAAGTGCTGAAACTACAGGAGGTGGTTTGATCTTCTCAACTAAGTTGTTTGTGAATGATAGACTATGTCAGACTGTCAAACTGTTGAATAATCAACAGTCCTAGAAACATGCTGCCCTCTAGATCCTCGCCCCTCATGAAACTAGCTTTCCAAATGTGCTCTTTTTCTACATGACCTTCTGGGGCTTCCTCCTGTACAGATGCCCTTGGACTCCATGTGGTTCCTGTCTCCCTTTGTCCAAAGTCTCCCTTCTCTGCTGCCCCTGCCATCTAACCTACATATTGGGGGGGGGGGGGGGTTGCCTTTGTTGGCCGCTAAATCTAAGAATTGTCATGCAGGTGGTCGTGTCTGTTGCATGAGAAGCAGCATGATCTAGTGAATAGAACACAGGTCTGGGAGTCAGAGGACCTGGGTTCTAATCCCACTTCTGCCACTTGTCTGCTGTGTGATTTTGAGCAAGTCACTATACCTCTCTATGCCTCAATTTCATCAGCAAAATGGACATTCAATACCCATTTTCCCTATTTACACTGTGAGTACCACAAGGGAACTGAATGTCCCATATATCTACCATAACGCATAGTACAATGCTTGCCTCCTGTTAAGCACCTAACAAAAACCATAATTATTATTAACCTCATGAAGAAGAGAGACACACAGAGAGACTTTCCTGATCACTTCCTGGTGGCTAGAACCTGAACTCTGTTTGTTGGACCATTCCAAAAGCAGTGCAGACAAGAGGAAAGAATTCCTTCGGACCATCAGGCCAATTTCCCTTTCCCCTCTCCCACTGGAAATCGGAGTCAGATAACACTTCCGATCGACAAATCTATCCTCCAAACCTATGGGCCACAGGTCTCATCGGTGGTCTCAGAGATATCCAAGAGATTCTGCACATTGATGGCTGTAATCCAGAGATAGAACTTAAAAACAACACACCCGAGTGACACCTTACTAGTTTTCCCCTCATGTGTTTTTCCAGGGTTTACCACCATCACTGAAGAAACACCACACACAATTTCAGCTTCTCCAGTGACAACTACTGGGCCAGTGACAACGTCTGGAACCACAAATGCTGAAACTACAGGAGGTAGTTTGACCTTTTTGATTAACTTGTTTGTGAATAATAACAATTGCATTATTTGTTAAGCACTTACTCTATGTCAGACCCTGTAGTAAGCACTGGGGTAGATACAAGTAGGGTTGGACACAGTCTCTGTTCCAGATGGCGCTCAAGTCTCAAATCTCAAATAGAGAAGCAGCGTGGCTCAGTGGAAAGAGCACGGGCTTTGGAGTCAGAGTTTATGGGTTCGAATCCCGGCTCGGCCACTTGTCTGCTGTGTGACTTTGGGCAAGTCACTTAACTTCTCTGTGCCTCAGTTACCTCATCTGTAAAATGGGGATTAAGACTGTGAGCCCCAAGTGGGACAACCTGATTCCCCTGTGTCTACCCCAGCGCTTAGAACAGTGCTCGGCACATAGTAAGCGCTTAACAAATACCAACATTAACATTATTATCTCCAATTTTACAGATGAGGGAACTGAGGCACAGAGAAGTGAAGTGACTTGTCCGAGATCACACACGGCAGGCACGTGGCAGAGCTGGGATTAGAACTCATGACCTTCTGGCTCCCAGGCCCGTGCTCTACTCACTATGCCGTGCTGCTTCTCCGTGAATGATCTATTGTGTCACACTACCTATCAAACTGTCGATTAATCAATAATCCTAGCAATATGCTGCCTTCCACAAAATGAGCTTTCCAAATGTACTCTCTTTCCACATCACCCTCTAGGAGTTCCTCCTGTATCCTTGCCCTTGGAATATCCCCATGTGATCCTGTCTCCCTCTCTTCAAAATCTCCTCTCCCTGCTAACCAACCAATGTATGAAGTGGTTTTTTTTTCCTCTACTGGCTGCTAAACCTAAGAATTGTCATGTAGATGGTGGTGTCTGTTGCATAAGAAGCAACGTGGCCTAATGAAGAGAGTTCTTCCCACTAGGCCACACTGTTTCCCACTCGTGCGTTCCTTCCCAGTACTTAATGTGCTCTGCACACCGTAAATGTTTAGTAAATACTATTCCTACAATTACTACTAACACTGCACAATAGCTCGATCCTCCCTTAAACAAGCAAATGTTTTATTTGTTGAAACACTGGATGGGACTTGACCCTTGAGATATGTGAGACCAAAGGTGTGGTGTGTACCAGCGAGAGAACCAGTGTGCCCCTAAAACAATACCAAAACTTGACATGTGAGTTGGGAAAATGAGGGTGATGATGTTCTTTTTTTTTTTCTACTGAGGGATTTGAAAGGATAATCAATATTTCTTCCTGCACTTGCCTCCTCTCAGATGGAGTCAGAATCTAAAATCATAGATTACAACCCTGAGCATAAAAAGGGAAAGGAATGAGGCCTAGTGGAAAGAGAACTGGATTGGGACTCAGGAGACCGGGGATTTTTTGAGGGCATACTGTATGTGCACAGCACTGTACTAGATACTGTGGAGAGTAAAAAAAAAACAAAACAAAACCAGAGGTGGTGAAATACTTTCCCTTCCCATAGTGAGTTTACACAATCAACACCATTGGTCTGATACCAGATCCACTACTTGTCTGCCATATAACCTTGGACATTCACTCAACTATCCTATGTCTTAGCTGTAAAATGGGGATTAAATGCCTGTTCTTCCTCCCACTTCACCTGAACCCCACTTAGGACAGGGACTGCATCCAGATAGTCTTGTATCTACCCCAGCACTTGGAACATTGTGCTTAAATACCACAATTATTATTTCTATTATTAAGGAAAAAAATCCTAGTTGGAATTTAAATTTATTCAAGTGAGCATGCACGTGTATTCAGTACCATTATTCATCATAGAAAAGATGCAACACTTCAAACTGACCCTCTATGTCTTCCCCATTACTACTCTGAGGAAAGTAGCTTCAGGCTATTTTCCCCAGCATTAATAATAGTACTTGTGCATCTATCCTAAGCCATTCTA
Source organism: Ornithorhynchus anatinus (assembly GCF_004115215.2). NCBI lineage: Eukaryota > Metazoa > Chordata > Mammalia > Monotremata > Ornithorhynchidae > Ornithorhynchus > Ornithorhynchus anatinus. The sequence goes on from NC_041739.1 coordinate 25,981,463, forward strand.
CGTAGCAAGGACCAGGAAAAAATACATGGTCAGAATTAGGCAGCCCCACCTCACGTTGGGCTCACGCCTCTTCTTTCTCTCTTTCGTATTCATATTCCCTTTAGTTTGGTTTCTAGTAGAGCCCAGTACAGTTTTAGGGGCATGCAGATTGACACTGGTGTGACCCCTCACTGGTTTTTCCCCTCAAATGTTTTACCCAGGAATTACTTCTACCACTGAAGAAATAGCACTCACAACTTCAACAACTATGGGGCCTGTGACCACGTCTGGAACCACGAGTCCTGAAACTACAAGAGGTGGTTTGATCTTCTCAACTAACTTGTTTGTGAATGATCGATCATGTCAGTGTATCTGTCCAACTGCTAGAATTAACAACAATCATAGAAACGTGCTACCTTCCGTACCGTAAACCCTCTCACAAAACTAGCTCAAATGTGCTCTCTCTCCAAATCAAAGTCTAGGTTTCCTCCTTTACCAAAGTCTCCTCTCTCTCCTGCCTTCCAACAGATATATGGAGGCTTTTTTCCCCTTCGTTGGCTGATAAACCTAAGAACTGTCGAGCAGGTGGTGGTGTCTATTGCATGAGAAGCAGCAAGACCTAGTGCATAGAGCACAGGCCTGAGCGTCAGAGGCCCTGGGTTCTAATATCACCTCTGTCACTTCTCTGTTGTGTGACTTTGAGCGAGTCACTATAACTCTCTATGCCTTGGTTCCCTCATCAGCAAAATGGACATTCAATACCCATTCTCCCTCCGATTTACACTGTGAGTCGCATGAGGGACACGAATGTCTCATATATCTACCCTAAAGTATAGTGCAATGCTTGACACCTAGTAATCACTTAACAAAAAACATAATTATTATTATCCTCATGAGGATGGGGGGGAGAGAGAGAAGGGGGGGAAGGGAGAGAGAAGGGGGGGAAGGGAGAGAGAAGGGGGGGAAGGGAGAGAGAAGGGGGAGGAAGGGAGAGAGAAGGGGGAGGAAGGGAGAGAGAAGGGGGAGGAAGGGAGAGAGAAGGGGGAGGAAGGGAGAGAGAAGGGGGAGGAAGGGAGAGAGAAGGGGGGGAAGGGAGAGAGAAGGGGGGGGAAGGGAGAGAGAAGGGGGGGGAAGGGAGAGAGAAGGGGGGGGAAGGGAGAGAGAAGGGGGGGGAAGGGAGAGAGAAGGGAGGGGAAGGGAGAGAGAAGGGGGAAGGAGAGAGAAGGGGGGAAGGGAGAGAGAAGGGGGGAAGGGAGAGAGAAGGGGGGGAAGGAGAGAGAAGGGGGGGAAGGGAGAGAGAAGGGGGGGAAGGAGAGAGAAGGGGGGAAGGAGAGAGAAGGGGGGGAAGGGAGAGAGAGGGGGGGGAAGGGAGAGAGAGGGGGGGAAGGGAGAGAGAAGGGGGGAAGGAGAAAAGGGGGGGAAGGAGAAGGGAGGGGGGAAGGGAGAGAGAGGGGAAGGAGAGAGAAGGGGGAAGGAGAGAGAGGGGGGAAGGGAGAGAGAAGGGGGGAAGGGAGAGAGAAGGGGGGGAAGGGAGAGAGAAGGGGGGGAAGGGAGAGAGAAGGGGGGAGGGAGAGAGAAGGGGGGGAAGGGAGAGAGAAGGGGGGGAAGGAGAGAGAAGGGGGGGAAGGGAGAGAGAAGGGGGGGGGAAGGGAGAGAGAAGGGGGGGGAAGGGAGAGAGAAGGGGGGGAAGGAGAGAGAAGGGGGGGAAGGGAGAGAGAAGGGGGGGAAGGAGAGAGAAGGGGGGGAAGGGAGAGAGAAGGGGGGGAAGGAGAGGAAGGGGGGAAGGAGAGAGAAGGGGGGAAGGGAGTGAGAAGGGGGGAAGGAAGAGAGAAGGGGGGAAGGGAGAGAGAAGGGGGGAAGGGAGAGAGAAGGGGGGGGAAGGGGAGAGAAGAAGGGGGGGAAGGGAGAGAAGGGGGGGAAGGGAGAGAAGGGGGGGAAGGAGAGAGGGGGGGAAGGGGAGGGGGGGAAGGGAGGGGGGAAGGGAGAGAGAAGGGGGGAAGGGAGAGAGAAGGGGGAAGGGAGGGGGGGAAGGGAGAGAGAAGGGGGAAGGGAGAGAGAAGGGGGAAGGGAGAGAAGGGGGGGAAGGAGAGAAGGGGGGGAAGGAGAGAGAAGGGGGGGAAGGAGAGAGAAGGGGGGAAGGGAGAGAGAAGGGGGAAGGGAGAGAGAAGGGGAGAAGGGAGAGAGAAGGGGGAAGGGAGAGAGAAGGGGGAAGGAGAGAGAAGGGGGGGAAGGGAGAGAGAAGGGGGGAAGGGAGAGAGAAGGGGGGAAGGGAGAGAGAAGGGGGGGAAGGGAGAGAGAAGGGGGGAAGGGAGAGAGAAGGGGGGGAAGGGGAGAGAGAAGGGGGGAAGGGAGAGAGAAGGGGGGAAGGGAGAGAGAAGGGGGGAAGGAGAGAGAAGGGGGAAGGGAGAGAGAAGGGGGGAAGGGAGAGAGAAGGGGGGAAGGGAGAGAGAGGGGGGAAGGGAGAGAGAAGGGGGGAAGGGAGAGAGAAGGGGGGAAGGGAGAGAGAAGGGGGGAAGGAGAGAAGGGGGAAGGGAGAGAAGGGGGGGAAGGAGAGAGAAGGGGGGGAAGGAGAGAGAAGGGGGGGGGGGAAGGAGAGAGAGGGGGGAAGGGAGAGAGAAGGGGGGAAGGGAGAGAAGGGGGGAAGGGAGAGAGAAGGGGGAGTGGGGGGGAGAGAGACTTTCATGATCTCTTGCTGGTGGCAGGAGCATGGAACTCTGTTTGTTGGACCATTCCAAATGCAGTGTAGGCAAGAGGAAAGAATTCCTTCAGAGTAATCAGGCCACTTTCCCCTTCCCCCTCGCCTACTGGAAACTGCAGTCAGAATACGCTTCTGATCGACAAATCTATTTCCCAAACCAATGGGCCACAAGCCCCATCACTGATCTCAGAGTCATCCAAGGGCCTCTGCGTGTTGATGACCTCAGTCCAGGGGCCGCACATAAAAACAACACACCCGGGAGACACCGCGTTGGTTTCCACTTGTTTTTCCCAGGGCTCATCAACACTATTGAAGAAATACCACTCACAACTTCAACTTCTCCAACAACTACTGGGCCAGGGACCACGTCTGGAACCACGAGTGCTGAAACTACAGGAGGTAGTTTGATCTTCTCTGCTACTTGTTTGTGAATGATCGAACATGCCAGATTAACTGTCAAACTGTTGAATAAGCAACAGTCCTAGAAACATGCTGCCTTCCAGATCCTCGCCCCTCACAAAACTAGCTTTCCAAATGTGCTGTCTTTCTACAACACCTCACAGGGCTTCCTCCTGTACACTTGCCCTTGGAACATCCCTATGTGATATTGTCTCCCTTTTACCAAAATCTCCTCTCTCTCCTGCCCCTGCCAACTAACCTACATATGCAGTTTTCTTTGCCTTTGTTGACTGCTAAACCTAAAAACTGTCACGCAGGTGGTGGTGCCTGTTGCATGAGAAGGAGCATGACCTAGTGAATAAAGCATGGACCTGGGAATCAGAGGCTCTGGGTTCTAATCCCACCTCTTCCATTTGTCTGTGGTGTGACCTTGGGGAAGTCACTTGGCCTCTCTATGCCTCAGTTCCCTCATTAGCAAAATGGACATTTACTATCTATTCTCCTTCCTAGTTACATTGTCAGTCCTAATATCTCAATTAATCTACCCTAGTGTTTACTTGGCACCTATTAAGCACTTAAAAACTACAATAGTTATTAAACTCATGAGGAGAGAGAGAGAAATGTAAAATATACTATAGTAATTATTATTAATTTTCATAATCTCTTCTTGGTGGCTAGAGCATGGCCTCTGTTGGACTACAAGCAATGCAGGAAAGAGAAAAGAATTCCTTCAGAACATCAAGCCACTTTCCCCTTCCCCTCTCCCATTGGAAACTGGTGACAGAATATTCTTCTGACCCACAGATTTATCTATCAAATCAACAGGCCACAAGCCTCATCAGTGGTCTCAGAGTTATTCAAGAGTCTCTGCTTGTTAATGGCCGTAGTCAAGAGGCACATAAAAACAACACACCCGGGTGACACCTCACTGGTTTTCCCTCACTTGTTTTCCCCAGGACTTACCCCCATCGCTGAAGAAATGCCACTCACAACTTCAGCTTCTCCAGTGTTAACTACTGGGCCAGTGACCACATCTGGATCCACGAAAGTTGAAACTACAGGAGGTGGTTTGATATTCTCAACTAACTTATTTGTGAATGATCTATCATGTTGGACTACCTATCAAACTGTCGAATAAGCAACAGTCCTAGCAGTGTGCTGCTTTCCAGATCCTCACCCCTCTCACAAAACTGGCTCTGCAAATGTGCTCTCTTTCCAAATGACCTTCTAGGACTTTCTCCTGTACACTTGCCCTGGGAACATCCCATGTGATCATGTCTCCCTCTCACCAAAATTTCCTAATCCTCTTGCCTCTGCTATCCTACTACATATGGAGTTCTTTTTCCCTTTGTTGGCTGCCAAACCCAGGAACTGTCATGCAGGTGGTAGTGTCTGCTGCACGTGAAGCATTGCGGTTTAGTGAATACAGCACAGGCTCAGTAGTCAGAGGCCCTGGGTTCTAATCCCAGCTCTGCCACTTGTGCATTGTGTTACCTTGGCCAAGTTCTTCACCTGTCTGTGCCTCAGTTCCCTCATCAGCAAAACAGACAATACCTGTTTTCTCTCCAATTTATACCCTGAGCTCCATGTGGGACCCAAATTTCTCATATCTATTCTAATGCTTAGTACAGTTCTTGGCACATAGTAAGCTCTTAAAAACCATAATTATAATTATCCTCATGATACTGTGTGGAAGGAGGCAATGGTAAACGACTTCCATATTTTTACCAAGGAAACTCTATGGATCCACTATCATAATAGTGGGGCACTTTGGGAGAGATGTGTCCATCGAGTCGCTAGAGGTTGGAAACAATTGACAGCATAGACAAGACATGAAGATATACACACACACGTGTGTGTGCATACATATATATGTGTGTGTACATATGTACATATGTATATGTATATATATTATATATATGTATTCATATGTGTTCTCTCTTTCTCCATATATATATATATATATATATATATATATATATATGGAGAGAGAGAGAGAGTGTGTTAAAGAACTGGATGGGCAACCACTGAAGGGTCTTGAACAGTGAGAAAATGTAGACTGAACATTTTTTAGAAAAATGATCTGAGAAGCATGCTGTAAGCACTCAAATGTCACGGGGAAGCAGCGTGGCTCAGTGGAAAGAGCCTGGGCTTGGGAGTTAGAGGTCATGGGTTCGACTCCCAGGTTCTTCCACTTGTCAGCTGTGTGACTGTGGGCAAGTCACTTAACTTCTCGGTGCCTCAGTTACCTCATCTGTAAAATGGAGATTAACTGTGAGCCTTACGTGGGACAACCTGATTACCCTGTATCTACCCCAGCGCTTAGAACAGTGCTCTGCACATAGTAAGCACTTAACAAATACCAACATTATTATTTGAAAAATGTTCCAAAACTATACACTAGGAGAACCTTGTGGAATTATTTTCCTTAAAATATAAATTATGCACCAGTCAGAGAAATGAATCAAAGACAAAAAAAAAATTATAAGCAGCAAACTTTTAGATGAGCTGTGATCTATTTCAATAAACATTTTCAAATGAAAGGTTCCTTTTTGATTGTGAGCCCCCCAGAGAGACAGGAACCATACCTAATTTGTGGGATTTTTTTTTTGTTTTTTTTTTTAAACTATTTAATGGTACTTGTTAAGCACTTGCCATGTGACAAGCAGCGCACAAAGTGCCATATGGGGCTCAAATTTAAGTCCAAGGGAGTCGGGTTTAAATCCACATTTTACAGATTTGGTAACAGGCATAGAGAAGAGAACTGACAAGCATAAGGTTACCCAGCAAACAGTTGGTAGAGCCAGAATTAAAACCCAGGTCCTCTGACTTTTGGGCTCAAGTTCTTCCCACTAGGCCGCACTGATTCCCACTTGTGCATTCCTCCCCCGCATTTAATGTGTTCTGCACACAGTAAATCCTTAAATAGTATTCCTACTACTACAAACACTCACAATAGCTCAATCCTCCCTCAAACAACCAAGCACTGTATTTGTCAAAACACTGGGTGGGACTTGACCATTGTGGTATGTGAGGCAAAAGCTGTGGAGTGCATATGTGAGAGAACCAGAGGGTGACTAGGGAAGACAAATTGACATGTGATTTGGGAAAGTGAGGAATGTTATGTTCTTTGATTTTTTTTACTGAGGGATTAGAAAGGATAGTCAACATTTCTCCTTGTACTTGTTGCCTCTCAGATAGGGTCAGAATCTAAAATCATAGATTAAGCCCTGAGTATAAGAAGGGAAAGAAACGGGACCTAGTGGAAACTGGTTTGGGACTCAGGATATTGGGATTTTTGAGTGCATACTGTATGTGCAGAGCACTTGTGAGAGCACAATACAACAGAGTTGGTGAGACACTTTCCCTTGCCACAGAGAGTTTACACAATCAACATCATTGGTCTAATCCCAAATCTACCACACTTGACCTCTATGTGACCTTGGGCAGTGACTTCACTTTCCTGTATTTTTGCTGTAAAATACAGATTAAAGTAATTGTTCTTCTTCCCACTTCTCCTGAGCCCCATGTGACATGGAGCTTTATATTAGCAGGCAAGTGTATTCAGAACCACTATTCACACTTTTTGGAACAGATGTAACATTTCAAGCTGACCCTCTAAGTCTTCCCCTCCACTAGTATAAGGAAAAGAGTTTCAGGCTCTTTTCACCAGCATTAAGAATAGTATTTAATGTGTCTATTCTAAGCATAATGCCATAGGAAGCACCAGGAAGAAAAAAAAGTCGGTCAGAATTACACAGCCCTTCTTCACACTGTGTTTATGTTCTTCTTTCTCTCTTTCATTTGTATTTCTTTTAGTTTGGTTTATAGTTAGGCCCAGCACAGTTTTAGTGGCATGCAGAATGACACCTATGTGACACCTCACTGGTTTTTCCCAGGAATGACCTCCACCACGGAAGAAATACCACTCACAACTTCAACTTCTCCAATGACAACGAATGGGCAAGTAGCCATGTCTGGATCCGAGAATGCTGAAACTACAGGAGGTGGGTTGATCTACTCGACCAACTTGTTTGCGAATGATCTATTGTGTCAGACCATCTGTCAAACTGCTAGAACGAGCAACAATCTTAGCAACGTGCTGCCTTCCAGATCGTCGCCCCTCTCACAAAACTAGCTTTCCAAATGTGTTCTCTTCTCACATCACTTCCAGGGGTTCCTTCTTTACACTTGCCCTTGGAACATCCCCATGTGATCCTATCTCTCCCTCTCCAAAATCTCCTCTCCCTCCTGCCATCCAATATATATATATATATATGCAAAAAACTCTATGTATATACATGGAAGTTTTTTGCCCCCTTATGTCGGCTGCTAAAACTACAAATTGTCACGCAGGTGGTTGTGTCTGTTGCATGAGAAGCAGCGTGGCCTAGTGAATAGAGCACAGGCCTAGGAGTCAGAGACACACACTTCTGTAGTCTCTTTTTGGTGACTAGAGCAGGGACTCTGTTGTACCATTCCAGAAGCAGTGCAGGCAAGAGGAAAGAATTCCTTCAGAACATTAGGCCACTTTCCCTTTCCCCTCTACCATTGAAAATTGGTCAGAATACACTTCTAATCAGCAAATTCCTCTTCCAATCCAACAGGCCACAAGCCCCATCAGTGGTCTCCGAGTTAATCAAAGAGCCTCTGCATGTTAATGACTGCAGTCGAGGCAAATAAAAAACACACCTGAGTGATTATGAATCACTTCTCAGACAGAGTGCTGTACAAGCCCCAAAAGAACCCAGGTTCTGTACCAGCTCGATCCCAGGGAAACACTCGGTCAATCAGTGACATTTATTGAGCACTTACTGTGTGTAGAATACTGTGCTAAGCACTTTGGAGGAAGTTCCAGGCCAGAGGTGGGCAAGGGGACTGCTGTAAAATAGACAAGTTCATTGAGTAGGTTGGCATTAGAGCAGCAGCATGGCTCAGTGGAAAGAGCCTGGGCTTGGGAGTCCGAGGTCATGGGTTCGAATGCCGGCTCTGCCACTTGTCAGCTGTGTGACTGTGGGCAAGTCACTTCACTTCTCTGTGCCTCAGTTCCCTCATCTGTAAAATGGGGATTAACTGTGAGCCTCACGTGGGACAACCATATGACCCTGTATCTACTCCAGTGCTTAGAACAGTGCTCTGCACATAGTAAGCGCTTAACAAATACCAACATTATCATTATTATTATTATTAGAAGGGCAAAGTGTGTGGACTGGGTTGTAGTAGGAAATCAGAGAGGTAAGATAGGAGGGGGCAAGATGACTGAGTGCTCTAATGCCCACTATCCATTTTTTTTTGTCAGTGGCTTTTTGACCTGAATAGCTTTAAACCCATATGTAATTTAGTTTTGTAGACAAAGCCAGGTCTGTCTGATTTGATGATCAAGTATCTTCCCCAGCACATGCTAAGTGCTTAATAAATGAAGTGATACTGTCAGTGGAAGCTCCCCTCATAATGGTCATAAAGAGGGGGCATATTTGGCCTTAGAATTGCACGTTTTCTGTTCATTGCCCACAGTATGAGTATTCCTTTCCAGGTTGAGAAGTTTTCGGTTTTCTAAGATCTAAGGAATTTTAACTTTTGAACAAAATATTATAAAAAGAATCAACCACACTTTTAGGCATTTACAGCTGGAATGTGCTTTAAAAAAAAAAAAAAGTCCCTTAAAAGAAAAATTGGAAAACGCTCATAGATTGAATTTGTTGTCCTGTTGCTTGGCAGTTCCATTTGTTTCACTTCTTTACAATTCACCGTGTGCTTTCTTTCTCTTCAGTCATTTTAATCATCGGTTCTGTTCTGGCAATTGGTACCATCTTCCTGTTGATCCTTTGTGCCATAGCACAGGTAAGACTGCAACTTTTAGTAGGGTGTGTTATGCATTTTCTTTTTTTCTCCCAAATTCACATTTCCAGTTGAATTTGTCATAGCTCAGCAAACATAAAACACAGAACATCCCTTGCTCACCCACTTTGTACCTCTCCCTCCGTATGCCTCTGAGGAGAGTGGAGACACCTACATAGCTCTCCAGTCCTTTAAGGCTGCCCCAATCACGTTCACACGAACAACTCTGTTTAGCCAGAATACAGAGGCCCACAGGCAACCACAAGTTCTCTAAAGCCCAGACTGGTTTTGCGCTTATTTTTACGAGCTGTTACTCCACAGACCCATTTAGTTACATGTAAAATAGACAAGGGGTGCTTCACTAGGACTATAGTTCTTTCTGTTGCTCTTATACTAAGGTGAACCCACTGCCAAAGAAAAATCTCAACACAAAATTTGAAAAACCACACCATTTAAGCCTTCTCAGCTCAGCCCTGGTTCTCTGAGTTCTTCAGGGTTCATCAACTCCAGGTGGCTGGGTGGGAAGAGGGAAGAGTCTTAGATGGCCAGCAGGAAATCAAGACTGAACTTCAGCGCAATATATACATGTCTCCCTGCTTCAGATCCAGCGTGGCTCAGTGGAAAGATCCCAGGCTAGGGAGTCAGAGGTCATGGGTTCGATTCCCAGATCTACCATTTAGCTGTGTGACTGTGGGCAAGTCACTTCACTTCTCTGTGCCTCAGTTCCCTCATCTGTAAAATGGGGATTGACTGTGAGCCTCACGTGGGACAACCTGATTACCCTGTATCTACCCCAACGCTTAGAACAGTGCTCTGCACAATGTAGCACTTAATAAATACCAACATTATTCCTTCGACTGGTGAAGAGTAGCTGTGCTGCCCAGATAATAATAATATTGGTATTTGTTAAGTGCTTACTATGTGCAGAGCACTGTTCTAAGCGCTGAGGTAGATACAGGGTAATCAGGTTGTCCCACGTGAGGCTCACAGTCTTCATCCCCATTTGACAGATGAGGTAACTGAGGAACCGAGAAGGGAAGTGACTTTCCCACAGTCACACAGTTGACAAGTGGCAGAGCTGGGATTCGAACCCATGATCTCTGACTCCCAAGCCCGGGTTCTTTCCACTGAGTCACACAATCTTCCCTACCCACACAGACCTGACAACTACATCTCATTAGGCTTACTTCATTGCTCTCTTTCTGTTTGTCTTCTGGCCCAGTCGGCACTTTTCTGCTATCAAATTTACGTAAAGAACAGGCTGCTTAATATTTAATAAAAACTCCTGACACCTCACTGGAGAGATGAATTAACCCATTCCACCTGTCCCCGAGTGAGGCATCGCCACAGATCCCTCCAAGTTCTGATTCCCACACCATGCTGCTTTCTGGGTGTTCTAGGCATTATTTACAAAAGCTGGCTTCAAGTAGAATTTCTGCATTTTCCTGTGGACAACTGCTCTGCACGCTGTATGCGTTCAATAAATATGACTGATGAAAATCCTCATATCAATCATTGTTTCATCAGTAAATAAAGGGTAGAGAACAAGATCATTCAAAAAATTCAAGAAGGTTGTAGAAGACAAAAAGGGCTTCTAAGTCTTGATTCAAGCATTTACCACTTCTTTTTATTTGTGGTCAATATTACACTACAGGGAATCAGTCAATTTTCAGTAAACAAGGAATCTTAATAGTAACTGGGTCTCTTCACAATGTTAATGAGCTATTGATGAAAGTGACACAATCCTGTTATGGTCTTGAAAAAACTTTTAAAATCACTGGAGGAGTCATACAACCAGTTCAGAGCTGCATTATGTAACTATAGTCCCCAATTCTTCCATCGTGTTGTTTTATTTAAGGATTTGGATAATCAATCCCATTCTGGCAGCCCTGTTCCAATTGTAAGATTCCATACATCCCCAGAATGCCCCTTTAAGGCCAGTCTATTAACCATCAGAAAGGACAGCTTTATACCAACATGGAAGAAGTATTAAAAAAACAAAAAACTTGGTTCATTAGTCAGATGTTTAAATCTAACAAAGACTATGTTTTATTTTCCCTGTAAATGATAGAAGATGCCTTCACAAACATATACAACACATCTCACATAAGACAACATGGCTGATTCTGCTGGAAATTGGAAGATTGACTGGGAAAGTACGGTGTTACTTGAACCTTCACATATATGATCTGCCTCATCTGCAACAGACAAGTGGACCTGTCCTTTATGGCTGACTCTTTGATCTTTGTGTTAGAGAATGCGTAATTTATCTTGGTAAAAAAAAAATGAACTCAAGTATTAGTAGGGCGATTCCCATAATGCAGTGCTGGTTTAAGGGGCAACTGTGGGAAAACATAATTCACTAGTAAGGTTGAGAATTTACTCCAAGTGAAAACCAATCTATAGTCACAGTGATGCTTGTGAAACAACTGAGGGTCACGAATGTTCCTTTAATAATCTGTAAAGCTATGTGGTTTGTCTAACGATGAAAAATCCAATGATTACATTGGATTTCTGCATTGCTTGTTATAAATACATGTAAAATCTCAACTTCTACAAGTATTTTTAGTCGTTCAATATTTTTGATGAAATAAAATAGAAATAGTGGTAAAACACCAACACACCTGAATTACTTCACTAAATGAATCGCATTAAATGACCCAAGAATGAAATTAATTTAAAATTATATTTTTTTCTGGATTAAATGAAGGAAAAAGTTTTGGGGCCGAGAAAGCATGAGCAAGTTCTGCCCCTTAGAGAATGCCTTCCATTATAAACATGCAGTTTTCCTTGAGCAGAAGCTTGGTCCTTTTTGGCATATTTTTATTAGAATAATATTCAAAAAATATTTTTAGATATTATAGCTATAAAACTTTGTGATCCCTATAAATAGGGATTATTGTTTACTCCAAATTATTAAGTCTTATGCTTCAGGAGGTTTCTAGGAGGACGGTGGCTGCCCATTTCATTAACTGGGCTTGGCAAAGGGATAATGCTTGTACATCTAGATTATCTATAGTGAGTCCTGAAATTCCACTGGGCTGTAACCTCAGTATGGGCAGGGAACATGTCTACCATCTCAGTTGTACTGTATTCTCCCTGGCACTTAGTACAGCATGCTGCACGTAACTGCTCAATAAATACCACTGATTGAAAAGAGAGACTCTTGGCTGTGGGGAAGGGTGTTTCCCACCTCATTATGGCATTGGAAAATCCTTATTGCACTTTTTAGATGAATGTGGAATTCGGGTGCTCCTGCGGATAATCTTCTTGCTTCCTTCTCAGCCTGTGACCAGCAGAAGTGTAGCCTAAAAACACACAAGGCAGAGGCCCAGGCAAACCTGTTTTTGTTGGGGAGAGGGGTGTGGGAGTGGGGAGGTGGGGTTGATGGTATTTGTTAAGTACCAACTATGTGTCAAACAGTCTAAGTGTTGGGGTAGGTAACAAGTTAATTAGATTGGACACAGTCCCTACATGGACCTCACAGTCTAAGTAGGTGGGAGAACACGAATTTAATCTCCATTTTATAGCCAGGGAAAATGAGGCACGGAGAAGTTAAGTGACTTGCCCAAGGCCACCAAGCAAGCAATTCACAGAGCCAAGACTACAACCAGGCTCATGCTCCTTCCACTAGGCCAGGCTGCTTCTAAGAGCTGTTGGATCCTCATAATGTGCAAGTGATTAAACTCTGCCTCAGATTCCTTCACTGTTAAGGAGACTGTAATATTTCCTTCAAAGTACTGGGACATTCTATTTCTCTGTCAGAAATAACACATTGATTTATAACAACTACATGCTTTTTCTCCCTGACCAATTAGGGGAATTATTAGCAAGGGGAGACTAAATGCGCTCACTGCCGACCTCTTTCCTAAATCCTTTTTCTGTCCTGGAACTCCCTCCCCAGATTACCACTGTCCCCACCTTCAAAATCTTAAAATCACATCTCCCCCGGCCAGGGCCCATAACCTGTTCACTGCACTAGATGGAAACTTGGAAGTCTCTGTCCCAAGATGGGGATCCACCCATCACCCCAGAGATACATGGAGAATTGCACAAAATTTGAACGCATGGCATCACCGAGCTTACACTGAAGGTCGACTGTGTACAAAGCATGCTAAGCACTTGGATCATACAAGAGAAGAGGTCAGGGACCATATCTAAAGAAGCTGAGAGCCTAGCAGGGAAGACAGACACTAAAATATATGAGAGGGAATATTAGAATATGTAAGAATTTATGTAAGTGTTAAAACAGGATGATGGGCGTCCTTAAGTGTTTATATGGCATGTAAGGTCACAGTGTCAGTTAAGGGTGTATGTGGGTGGGGGTGGTTAAATACACGCATGCCTGGTGTTACATGGAGTTACCCATGTCTCCTTGTCTGGTGTGTGGGCAGGCCGTTAATGGACACCCTTATTAGAATGCCTGTGGGATGCTGCTACTGGAGACAAATAGACTATTGCCAAGTTTCCTTATCTCATAAAACGCATGCCTGCTGAGAGTGGTTGTGGCCAAAAAAGGCATGACATTGCAAAAATAACTCGGGCAGCTGTGAAAGTGGCCCGTCTTCTTCCAGCCCAATAATGGACAAAAGTTATAGACCTGCAGCTGAGACACCAGAAGTCTGCTCCTGAAATAGGAAGATAAAATATTTACTTACTGTCAGATGAAATTCATATGGCATGTACTAGATAATTTATTCTCCCTATCCAGATAAAAAATTTTGAATTCACTTGGAGCTCCAGAAGTAATAAGGCCGAAAAGAATATAAACGGTGCTATCAGCACGACCCAGACCAACAAATTGGGTAGCCCACTTCTGTCTCTGATGGTAACTAGATGATTCTCAGAGGAACGGGAAGTCATTGGACAGTGCAATAGAACAGGGGTGAATAGTGAGGGGAGTTGCTGCTTGATAACTAGAACTGGCCGATCCAGAATCACCTCCATTCTACACGTCTTCATTGTTTAAGGAACTTACGCTGTCTTTTTATAATAATAAATTATGGTATTTGAGTGCTTACTATGTGCCAGGCATTGGGCTTAGTGCTGGGGTAAATACAATGTAAGCAGATTGGACATAGTCCTTGCCAGTCAATTGTATTAATTGAGTACTACTACATGCAGAGCCCTGCACCAGTGTCTGGGAGAGTACGACAATAAACAGACACACTGGGGCTCAGAGTTCATGGGTCAAAGCATGAACAAAGGCATGACCTGAGGGAAGTCTCTATACTAGGTTCTGTTGGCAGGCATAAAAGATATCAGAAAAGCTCTCTATGGCCCCAGATTAGTCCTAGTCATTAAAAAAAAAGACAGACTCTCTCGCAGGGAGATGATTATTTCCTCACACCAGGAATCGTCGATCAGCACATACGTTTTTACGGAATCAATGTTCAATCGGTCAGTCCATAAGCTATTATTGAATGATACATTTTGAAGGTGCAAAACTGACTTAAAGAATTGGGGGGCAGAGGGCTCCGTCGACGGGGAAGGAGTCGTCGACGGGGAAGGAGTCGTCGACGGGGAAGGAGTCGTCGACGGGGAAGGAGTCGTCGACGGGGAAGGAGTCGTCGACGGGGAAGGAGTCGTCGACGGGGAAGGAGTCGTCGACGGGGAAGGAGTCGTCGACGGGGAAGGAGTCGTCGACGGGGAAGGAGTCGTCGACGGGGAAGGAGTCGTCGACGGGGACGGAGGTCGTCGACGGGGAAGGAGTCGTCGACGGGGAAGGAGTCGTCGACGGGGAAGGAGTCGTCGACGGGGAAGGAGTCGTCGACGGGGAAGGAGTCGTCGACGGGGAAGAGTCTCGACGGGGAAGGAGTCGTCGACGGGGAAGGAGTCGTCGACGGGGAAGGAGTCGTCGACGGGGAAGGAGTCGTCGACGGGGAAGGAGTCGTCGACGGGGAAGGAGTCGTCGACGGGGAAGGAGTCGTCGACGGGGAAGGAGTCGTCGACGGGGAAGGAGTCGTCGACGGGGAAGGAGTCGTCGACGGGGAAGGAGTCGTCGACGGGGAAGGAGTCGTCGACGGGGAAGCTAAGCAATTATTTGCCTGCTCACATGTTAGTCAGTGCCCTGCGGTAACCTCTTGTGTCTGAAATCCTCATATTGGCTATTTCAAAGTTGGGTGCCGAGAACCTTCTTTTCCTGTGTTTGTCACTAATGACTTGCAGCTGTTGCTAATCTGCACCTCTGACTTCCTTTATTACGTGTATTGATGTCTTTGGTAATGGCCAGGTGCCAGTCCAATCAGGTGAAATATATAAAAAGTTTCCTGTTTCAAATTCAATGTGACATTGTGCAAGTTGAGAGGCAGACATTTAACTATTTAAAGGGGCACAGGCTTCCCAAAGCTCTCTCCAGTAGCCCACACAGGGAAAATCCTAACATTTTGTTGTTGTTTTGGGCAGCAGGATTGGCGGAGGTTGGAAGAGTGTCTTTTCTAAATCAGGTTTCAGGGTGACAGGAAAGTATCTATGTGGGGCTCCTGGGGCTGGGTCAGGGTAGTATACCCCCAGCCCCTGACAGTTTCAGGTAGCAAAGAACCATCCATCCCCTCCCCGTGACCCCACTCCGGTCCTCCATAATAGTACTTCAATACTAATTTCTCTTCCCACTCTATCGTCAAAAATATCCTGTAGACCATGAGGCTGGGGATGGCTTTAATTTTCAGCTTTGCCCTTCATTTCTAGCAGCCCCTCTCTTCAAATCCAAGGGATGGAAGATAATCAGGTACATAAGATAGTGACCAGATTCTTCCTTAGATAGCTTCAACTCTTTACTGCCATCACTAAAGACAACCTGAATTCCAACACCTGTCAGCCTCAAATCTTTCCTCCCTACCACCCAACTGTCAATACTGTTTTCAATTACAGTTAGAAGGGTATTTACTCAGAGTACATCAAAACTCCAGAAACTATTTGGGTTTGATTCACACCCAGTGAATTCAACTATGACTAACAGGAGTAATGTCCTCCAAAACAACTGTCCCCTCATGAAACGGACTCTAGGCTCAGTTGAAGAGAAAGAAAATGGAATGTTTCTGGTATTGTTTCAACGGGAGAAATAAGGAAGAAGGATGGTTGCCCCAGAGCATGGGCCTGGGAATCAGAAGAATCTGGATTCTAATCCCAGCTCTTCCACTTGCCTGCTGTGTGACCTTGGCCAAAGTCCCTTAACTTCTCTGTGCCTCAGTTACTTCATTTCTAAAATGGAGATTAAGATTGTGAGCCCCAAGTGGGACACATCGACTGTGTCCAATCTGACTAGCTTGTATCTACCCCTGAGTTTAGGACATTGCCTGGCACAGAGTAAGTGCTTAATAAATACCATTTTTAAAAAATTGTCACAGCGCCTCGAGGGCAACCTGTGTCTTTTACTCTACTCCCTAGAAAAGAGGTCTATACCTGTAGGGACAATAATGCTGGTGACACACAGTTGTCCCTTGAGCTCAAAGATACAACTGTCAATGAAAAATCATCTGTGAGGTGAAAGTTGCTGCTGATGAGGTACAATTCTATTCCTAAGAAGCTGAGGGAGAGGATCAGGCCCTTAAAAGAAATGGAATGGCAGCGGACACCACAAAATGGCTCCTAGAAGAGGAGCACATCTCTGCATCACCATCAGTTTCCTGTCTCAAAGGGAAATGATGGAAGGTGCTGCTGAATTTCATGGTCTAAAGAACCTTAACACATTTTCATCTGTATCAGTTGTATTAACTATCTAATTTGGAAACCCACATGGAGGATGAGACTGCTCAATGTAGCAGACAACAAAACTGCTGGCTCCAGGATTTGCCTTCACCATAATAGCCAACTGTAGATCATGAAAGGAAGCATTTTCATTTTAGGGTTATTACATTTCTACCTGGTAAATGACAAATACCAAAGATTGAATAGCTTCTAGAGGGGGGGAAAATAATGTGTTTCAAATATGTACTTGTTGAGCTAAGAGTACTTAATGTCGTGGAAACATGAGGCGTTAAAAGCAATTTTCTCTCTGTAGCCAACTACACACATAAGCCTCCTCTTGTGCCAAATATCCCTTTAAGGAGAAATCTGGGGAAAAGCAAGGAGGGGCAGAGAGAGGATGCCAGGTGGAGAGGGACAAGGGATCAGGTGTGCATCAACTTTTAGTTTATCTTCAATGAATAATTTAATATCTTGGCATTTGTAGGCACTATGTGTCAAGCACTTTTCTAAGCACTTGGGTAGTTGAGTTAAGCACAGAGTCCCTATCCCACATGGGGCTCACAGTTTAAGAAGGCAGAGGAAAAGGTATTCAATCCCCATTTTTGCAGTTGAGGAAACTGAGGCACAGAGAAGTTATGCAATTTGTCTGAGGTCACACAGCAAGCAATTGGCAGAACCAGGATTAGAAGCCAGATTCTCTGACTCCTAAGCCTATGCTGCTTTTAAAGCCTCAGTAACTGCCAGT
This sequence comes from Ornithorhynchus anatinus, assembly GCF_004115215.2. Classification (NCBI taxonomy): domain Eukaryota; kingdom Metazoa; phylum Chordata; class Mammalia; order Monotremata; family Ornithorhynchidae; genus Ornithorhynchus; species Ornithorhynchus anatinus. The sequence goes on from NC_041739.1 coordinate 25,998,808, forward strand.
GATTCACAAAATAAGACTACAATAGTGCAGTAAGTGGCCTTGTCTTGGTAAAATTGGAAGTACTGCTGATTTAGACTTGTTCAATAAATGAAGTAGACTTGTGATTCTTGACCTGAATTACTTTCACTCTTACTCATGGCTATATTGCCAGACCTCTACCAGGAAGGAAGGGGAGAGAGAGATGTATAATCCCTGCGGAAAGAGAATGTGTGTTATGTCTTCTACACTCTACAGGGTTTGGCTCTGAGTAGATGCCCAATAAATAAATAATTGATTGATTGCAGGGTACACAATGAAAAAATACAGGAAATCCTCTCAAGCTAACATGAATTTAGGAGGGCACACAAAGCTAAATTGTAACTATACTACCCAATTATTTGATCCTGTGAGATGCTTGAACAGAAGTAATATCCCCACGTTTAATATGAAGAAACTAAAGAACATTCCGGTAACCATGGAGACGCTCAGTAAAGAGAAGAAGAAAGAGCATGAGACTAGGAGTCAAGACCTTGGTTTGAATCCCAACTCTGCCACCTGCCTGCACAGTGGCCTTGGCAAATCGCCCTGCCTCAGTTTCCTCACCTTTCATTCAATCATATTTGAGTGCTTACTGTGTGCAAAGCACTGTACTAAGTGTTCTGAAGAGAACATCGATAAAGACCTGCCCACAGTGAACTTACAGCCTGGGGGGGAGAGACTTGTAAATTGAGGATAAAATACCTGTTCTCCCTATCTTTTAGATTGGGTGGAGGGATAATGTCTGACCTAATTATCTTGTATCTATTCCCCCAGCACTTTGCACACTGTAAACAATACTATTATCATCACTAAACATTTATGGAATGAAAATTAAAGAAATGCAATGATTTGTCCAGGAATTAAAAGAAAGAGTTTAGAGGGCCTTGACCATCTCACAACTCACTGCCTACTGCTCCAGGTTGAGAGGTAAAGGTAGGATTCGGATGAGGTGCTCTCAACAGCAGGTATGGTGACAAGACCAGACAGAACAGCAGAGCAGGTGGGTGCAGAGAAGCCTTCCTTCCTTTGCCCAAGTTATTCAATTTGCCAAGCACGTGTGAAACCACGAAGGCTCCATTAGCACTGCACATTACATGTAGTTTGAATCTTTTCATCTGGCTCACCCACAATCTAAATTTATCCAGTTCCCAATCTTCTCCAAAGTTGTTTCCATTAATAAGGGAATATTCAATCTTTCCTTTTGGAGGGGGATGGATTTCCTTCTATACTATCTCTCACACTGTTTTAAACTTGCAAATTGGACCAGATCATTTTTCATGTTCTCCTCCCACCCCCCCAGCCAGACACACACTCCTTTACGACTTTAAAAACCTCTTTCTCCAAACCATTTCACTCTGTACCAATTAAATGAGTTTTTAATTTTTTACCTCCCAAGATTGTGCCTTGTTTCCGTTTGCCTAGACTGCCTCATTCTGGGAAATTAGGTAATGGAAGCTATCTGATCATTTTCTACTTAGTGCAAACTTTGGTCCACAGCTGAGCCAGCTTCACTGACATCATGGAAACCAAACACCCTCCAGGCTTTCTGGCAACAGCTGTGGTGTCTCCTTGAGCTAAGGAAACAGTGCTTTCTTTCCCTCTGCACCCCTCCAAAACCACCCAACCCCAGAGACCCCAGCTCCTTCCTCTAAACCAGAAGCAAGGAATATACGGTTTTCCCTGAGCACTACGTCAGTCCTACTTTCACCTTCCAAATGGGAAACATCCCCAAAAAGGAACTAGATTCAGTTGGGGTGGCGGGGGGGGGAGGGGGTGAGGGGGGTGAAATTCAGCCCCTCCTGCTCCCTAAACTGTCAAATTCCTGTCAGGGGAAAACAGAGTATAGCTGCCCACTCTCTTGGTGTTAATTTATCTTAACTCCACTTCATTCTTCTTTATATCTTCACACACATATGTCCCACTCACCTCTGCATCACCTTTGGGAGGTTACTTATAATAATAATGGTATTTGTTAAGCGCTTACTATGTTCTAAGTGCTGGGGTAGATACAGGGTATAATGTTGGTATTTGTTAAGCACTTACTATGTGCCGAGCACTGTTCTAAGCACTGGGGTAGACATAGGGGAATCAGGTTGTCCCACGTGGGGCTCACAGTCTTAATCTCCATTTTACAGATGAGGGAACTGAGGCACAGAGAAGTTAAGTAACTTGCCCACAGTCACACAGCTGACAAGCGGCAGAGCTGGGATTCGAACTCATGAGCCCTGACTCCAAAGCCCGTGCTCTGACTACAGGGTAGTCAGATTGTCCCATGTGGGGCTCACATTTCTTAATCCCCATTTTTACAGATGAGGTAAATGAGGCCCAGGGAAGTTAAGTGGCTTGCCCAAGGTCACACAGCAGACAAATGGAGTCAGGATTCAAACACAGGACCTCTGACTTCCAAGCCAGTGCTCTCTCCACTAAGCCACGCTGCTTCTCTACTTATCTCTGGCCTCAGTTTCCTCATCTGTAAAATAGATAATAATAATAATGGCATTTGTTAAGTGCTTACTATGTGCCAAGCACTGTTCTAAGCGCTGGAAGGGATACAAGGTAATCTTGTTGTCCCACTTGGGGCTCACAGTCTTAATCCCCATTTTACGGATGAGGTCACTGAGGCCCAGAAAAGTGAAGTGACTTACCCAAAGCCACACAGCTGACAAGTGGCAGAGCCGGGGTTAGAACCCATGACCTCTGATTTCCCAGCCTGTGCTCTTTCCACTGAGCCATGCTGCTTCTCAAAGACACCTGGCTTGGTGCTTGTCCAAAAGTAACTGCTTAAAAAATGCCAGAATTATTTTAAAAGTACACTACTCTTTAAGAAGCACGGCAGGCACAAAATAATGTTGGTATTAAGCGCTTACTATGTGCAGAGCACTGTTCTAAGCGCTGGGGTAGATACAGGGTAATCAGTTGTCCCACATGAGGCTCAGAGTTAATCCCCATTTTACAGATGAGGTAACTGAGGCACAGAGAAGTTAAGTGATTTGCCCACAGTCACAAGTAACTTCAGCCAAAGAGCCTCTAGCAAGATTACACTGAGGAATGATCTGAGTTGAAGAAGACAAACTGGGATCTGGCCCTCCTTCCACCAGTCAGCAGAATTAGCCAGTGTCCACTGAGCTCTCCCATCAAAATGGCTTAGTGGAAAGAAAACGGGCTTGGGAGTCAGAGGTCATGGATTTGAATTCCAGCTCCGCCACTTACCAGCTGTGTGACTTTGGGCAAGTCACTTAACTTCTCTGTGCTTCAGTTACCTTATCTGTAAAATGTGGATTAAGACTATTAGCCCCACGTGGGACAACCTGATTACCTTATATCTACCCCAGTGCTTAGAACAATGCCTGACACATAGTAAGCTCTTAAATACCATAATAATTATTAACAACTGAGAGCAAGAGGCTAAATAAAAGTAGGATTATTTTCTTGAGGAACTTAAAACCTCTCCCCTACTCAGTTCCCCTAGTCATTTTACTACAATTACTCTAGTATTTAGACTCCAAGATAAACAGCAAGTGTGGTTGGTCACCACACAAAAAGTCTTTCCCGAGAGATTAGAATGACACGTTCCGGGATACCTAGTTTAGAGAAGCAAAAGGGATGGTTTCTGACTTGAGGGGCTTACAATTCTCCTACACCAATAAAAGCTTTAAGCACTTTTAGTCACCAAACCACTCATACTACAAAAGCTTCCAAGCTCCAACTCCAGCCTCCACACTAGAGGCAGAAGAAATTTAAGCTTTCCTTCTTATCAAAAGCAAGGATTTTGACATTTTCAAAAAACCATAGCCCTACAGCTCCAAGATTTCTTTCACCTGACATTCTCCCCACCCATCAACAGCCCCCCCCCTTCCTCATAACTGCTCCCACAAACACAGAAACACTTACCAGACTTCAGCCTTCCTTCTGGTAGAGCTGAGAACAACAGATGCACCGGAAATGCTAATCAAGACAACTTCTTATCACCTGCTCCTGACCCAGAGACTGCCTTAATTGCCTCCAAATTGGCTTCACATGAACACTTGCTTGACCATCTCCATTCCGCAGCCAAGAATGTGAGGAGCCTTTTGCAGTTACAGCCTCCCCATATTCGGGAGGGGAAAATACCCCTGTCACCCAATTAATCAAAGGCATTTATTGAGCACTCCGTGTGTGCAAAGCACTGTACAAAGTACTTGGGAGAGTACAATAGGGTAGGCAGATACAATCCCTTCCCACAAGGATTTTACAGACTAGAGAGGGAGACAGACATTAAAACAAATTACAAATGGTAATTACATAAACGCTGAGGGAAGTAGGGTGAAAATCCAAACGTTTAAGAAGCCTTGTGGCTTAGTGGAAAGAGCACGGGCTTAAGTCAGAGGGTGTGGGTTCAAATCCCAGTTCTGCCACTTGTCAGCTGTGTGACTTTGGACAAGTCATTTCACTTCTCTGCACCTCCGTTCCCTCATCTGTAAAACGGGGACTAAGAGTGTGAGCCCCACGTGGGACAACCTGATAACCTTGTATCTATCCCAGTGCTTGGCACATAGTAAGCGCTCAACAAATACCATCATTATTATTATTATTTAAGGCCCACAGACCCAACTGCATAGGCAATGGAGAAGGGAGGGCAAATAGGGTGTGAACTCCCTAGGCTTGTCATACTGTTAGATTCTCTGAAATAGGATGATATCCAACACAGGTCGCTCTCATGTTGCCCACAACCTTTCCCATAAGCTCTCCCTTACGATTAGCAGCATAGACTAGTAGAAAGAGCCTGGGCCTGGGAGTCAGATGACTTGGGTTCTAATCCTGGTTCCTTCATTGTCTGCTATATGACTGGGCAAGTCATGTAACTCCTCAGTTCCTCAGTTACCTCAACTCAAAAATGGGAATTAAGACTGTGAGCCCTATATGGGACATGGATTGTGTCCAACCTGATTTATTTGTATTTACCCCATAGCTCAGTACAGTACTTGGTCAAACAAGCACTTAATGCCATTCAAAAAGCATTTCTACCAATCCCAGTGTTTAGTGCAGTGCCTGGCACATAGTAAGCATTTAACAAATACCATAATAAAATAAATAAATACTACTGAGCGATTGGTTATTGCAACCCTATTTTGAGAGCCCGGCCTCTTTTTCACATGCAGATCAGAGATGTCTGAGTGAGGGAGGAGGAGGGAAAAAAATAAATTTACCCTGGAGAGTCTCATATGTCAAAGGATGAAACGATATCCCTTTCCACATTATTAAAATACCCAAGAAAGTGTTCTTAACTATTGGGTTCAAGCCCAAACAGCACACGATTGAGGACAAATGATAATTTCTAGAAAGCATTTTACAATGCCTTATTCTGAAATTGGTTTTGTGGTTCTCAACATCGTTCCTTGCTATACTTATGATTCATGCTAACTGCTGTTTTTTCTGACTGGTTAGATGTGGTTAAATTTATCTCATTTTCTGGTTTGGTAAATCTGAATGAGAGAGTGCTATGAAAACCACAGACAAATAGACTACATACCCCCGGGGCCAGGGGCAGCTATCATCATGCTGTTGGTAAGCACTTCTTCTAGAATGTGGGATTCTTGCGACTGTTTGTCAATGAATCACTGGTGAAGCACTATCCTAAGGCACTGGAGAGAATACATGGCTATCGACTAAGACAAGGCTACTGGTCCAAAAGGGCTCCCAGTCTTCAGGGAGGCAGGCACAAAGGTAAGTATGATAGGCTCGATTGAATCACTCAAATGCAGCAGGGGTAAGTAAGAAGTCGAGAAGCAGTGAAAAAATCATGGGCCTGGGAGTTAAGGGACCTGGGTTCTAATGGTGTCTTCGCCACTTGCCTGCTGTGTAACCTTGGGCAAGTCAGTTAACTTCTCTATGCCTCAGTTTTCTCCTCTCCCTCTTACTCAGACTGTGAGTCCCCTGTAGGACAGGGACTGAGTCCGACCTGATTAACGTGTATGTACCCCAGGGCTGATTATAGTGTTTGGCACATAGTAAGTATTTAACAAATACCACAATTATTATTATTTATTAAAATTAACAGTGACTGTTGCTTCAAGGAGGTAGTCCTTAACTCCTCATCACGCAGGGTCCCCTAGTGAGTACCCTGGCCATGACTCCCTCTTCCGTCCCCTTGAAAAGGATCATTTCTAGCAGCACACTGGGAGATGGAATAAATCGATCAGCAGGTCACTCAAATGTTGCCCACAGCCCTTCCCAGGACATTTCTATCATGATTAGTGTCTTCTGCAGGTCCAGGTTTTTGTGAAGAAATCAAACGAAAGTGATTATTTTCAAAGCAATTTTCAAAGCTATGATGTCATATTGCCATTGTTCTTGTCTGTCCGTCTCCCCCGATTAGACTGTAAGCCCGTCAAACGGCAGGGACTGTCTCTATCTGTTGCCAACTTGTTCATTCCAAGCGCTTAGTACAGTGCTCTGCACATAGTAAGCACTCAATAAATACTATTGAATGAATGAATGAATGAATGACACTAATCTTGCAACACTTTCACTCCCAAATGAAAGGACTATGGTTCACTTTATGAATTCCAATTCTGGGTAAACTTTTAAATTACCTTATTTTGTCTGAGTAGGTTGAGCCATTTCTAGGGTCAATGCCTTTTCCGTCCTGGATACGTGAATTGCCTCTGCTCTAACCACTGTCCAGAGCCAGCTAGCTCACAGTTGTTTTCACCCTGGTGAAAAAAATATCCCAGCAGAGAAACTTTTAAGGTGATAAAGGGACTGTTTGTAAAGAAGAAAATTCAGCACGTTGGGAAAAGAGGTACTGCTCCTTCATTTCACCCCTCAACTCTGCTGGGTTCTACCTGAGGATGAGTCTTTCTGGAGAGAATGGTTGGCCATGGTCACATTTTTCATATATTTCCAGAGGATTTAGCTTTTCCAGATGATCAACTCATTATTTCCCCTTCCAATGTTCTTCTTTGTGTATTTCCAAATTTCCCGAAGGCCTTATCTGCATGTCCCACCAGCCTGGAATCAGATCACCAGGGCCACCTCTAACAAGACCACATTTGGATGATCTTTTTTTGAAATGGCTGAAAGACCCCTTCTATGGGGTGAGAATGACAATAAATGGTATTTACTGAATGCTTAATGTGGGCAAAACACAGTACAAAGCAGTTGGGAGGGTGCAATATAACAGAGTTGATAGGCCTGTTCTCTGCCTGCAACAAGCTTACAGTCTACACTGGATAATTATTTTAGAAAAATTATTTTAGACTGGAATTTTGTCTGAAACATTCAAAAGTAGGAAGTCATGTATTTAGATGTCTCAAGACAAGAATTTAATTCAGCGTGCTCATGAACTCAGTAGTGGCTCAATAAATACCATTACTACTAAAGTTAGGTTAACAGCTACTAAAATGGTGGCATAGGGTATAGTAGATGATATAGGAAGAGTGTCAGTGTGTCATCTTGGATGACTCGGACACATATATCGCAATTTCCATTTCCATACAAAAATGTACAAGACAGTTTTGCAGCAGTGTTACAAATAATGGAATAGTAAAAAAAACCCACCAAATACTTGAAAGGTGTTCTCCTTGAATACATGTATTTATTGTGCTTAACTAGGCTGTCTCTACCACATAGACAAGCCAGACAATTGTCCATGGTACTATTCAGCTAAGAATGACTCTTTTGTCATTCTGAATTACACTTCTCATCCCATATTTCATCTGCCTTCCGCACCCTTCCTTTTGCAAAGGATGCCAAAAGGTCCCAAGTCAGATCTATCCTTATCTGAAATTCTATTTGAAAGTTTGCTGAAGCCGGCAGGGTCAGTCTCCGGGGAATAGACTTTCTTTCATGCCTTTTCGGAGCCAACAAAATTATGTTTATGCTGAGGACACATTTTAATGGTTATTGTTTATCTTGTCTAAATAGTCCCTTGGAGACGGCTGGTAGCTAGGAAACAATGAAGCTGGGTAATTTACACCTGTCCAAAATGGTCACAATAAATCAATATCAGTGAGCACACCCCCAGTTCCTTCATTCTGATGGCAAAGAAATGGCATCTTATAATTTGAACAACTGGCCATCAGGTGGTATTAGAAAGGCCTCTATGGGCGCTATAGATTTGTGTTGCAGTTATAATTTTTGCAGGCTTGGCTATGAGAAAAATTCGGCCTTCTCATTAATTATATTTACAAAAGGAAATAAGTGGACAGTAAGAAAAAGTATGAAGTAAAAATGTACTTGAAGATATATTTGGAGTTCATATGTTTCACATGGCGTGGCTCAGTGGAAAGAGCACGGGCTTTGGAGTCAGAGGTCATGGATTCGAATCCTGGCTCGGCCACTTGGCAGCTGTGTGACGTTGGGCAAGTCACTTAACTTCTCGGTGCCTCAGTTACCTCATCTGTAAAATGGGGATTAAGACTGTGAGCCCCACGTGGGACAACCTGATTCCCCTGTGTCTACCCCAGCGCTTAGAAAGTGCTCGGCACATAGTAAGCGCTTAACAAATACCAACATTATTATTACATGGGCGGCATCAACAGGATAACCTGGAAAGGGAATGATAGACTCATTCCTTTGAAAATTTCATAGATGAAAATATAGTCATCATTTGGTTGCAGTGGAAGATGCCATTTTTAAAGCTATGCAGATGAAAGATAGCTATTTAACTTTTTACCCTGAATTGCTAAAGCTACACCAGTATCAGAAAGCAAATTTCTCACCTGTGTCAATTATCACTGGTCAGAGTCACCAGCACAGTTGAAATCAGTTCATTGATGGTGGGTTACAATACTGGCTATATTACTCAGTGACACATAATAAACTATCAATTAATGGTATTTATTGTGTACTTACTATCTGCAGCGCACTGTACTAAGCACTTAGGCGAGTACAATACAATGGGCACAATAGTACTAATTATAATACTATAAATATTATTATGGTATTTATTAAGTGCTTACTACGTGCCAAACATTGAACTAGGCATAGATACAAGATAATCAGTTTGGACGCAGTCCATGTCCCACCTGTGGCTCCCAGTCTAAGCAGGAGGAAGTAGGATTTAATCGCCACTTTACAGATGAAGAAACTGAGGCACAGAGAAGTTGTGACTTGCCCAAGATCCAACAGCAGGCAAGTGGAATTTGGGATTAGAACCCAGATCCTGACTTCCAGGCCCGCACTTGTTCCACTAGAAATCATTGTGTAACCAGTGTCAGCATTGCCCATCAGCATGAACAAGATGATCACTAATCTGCAAACTTCCCATTATCGGCAGGAGACAAACAGGGCTTTCTTGGTTGGAAACTTGTTCACATCACTGGGAATCGGCACTGATGAATAACCAGGGCCCAGACCCAAATAGTCAAAGGGCAAAGAGAGTAGGAACGCAAGATTTTTCTGGAGTGATCGAGATTAGCTGCAGAGGTGCTAAAATACATCATTAAGAGCACTTTCTGAATAAGTTGCAAATAAAATGAACATGCTAGAGGGTAGTGTCTACTGTAAACTGTCACTGTGGTAACTGGTGCCCATCAACATGACCAGCAAAATGCTGGTTTCAATGACCTGATCTGATCAATCAATCAATAGTATCTACTGAGGGCTTACTATGTGCAGAGCACTGCACTAAACACTTCGAAGAGTACATCAGAAATAGCAGACACGATCCCTGACCATCTGATCTCACTTTAATGACTATGGTATTTGTTAAACACTTTCTATGTGCCACACTCTATGTTAAATAAGCTGTTAACTGCTACCTGAGGAGTGGAGGAGAAAATAGATAATTAAAGGACCTAGGTGCCAGGCAGTTGAATGTGGCCTGAAATTTAAGGCTTCTGGGTGAACTCTGAGATGTAGTCCCTTCTCGTTAGTAAAGTGGCTTATAATATTTAAAGTCTCATTTTTGTCATTCCTCACAATATCCTTTGAAGTGCTCCCGAAATTCTTCTACCCTGTTTCACAGCCAATTAAAGGATCTATTTATTTCCCTTGATGTCTACTTTCAGTTTTCAGCAATGGCTTTGTCCTTGTCATATATTAAAAGAAATGAAACCCCAGGACTTCCCTTGTATGAGAATTTCATCAAAACAGTATGGTCAAAGCCTAGCCACAACCATATGGGGCTTATTTGGCCTTTAAATATTCAAGCGTGATTGTGTTCTACCACTGGCCCGTGGGGTGATCCCGGGTCAGTCACTTAACCTCTCTGGACCTGTTTCTTTATTTTTAAAATGGGGATAAAATAGATTGTGAACCTCCTATGGGACAGGGACTGTGCCTAATCTCATAGGCTTGCTATATTGTACTCTCCCAAGAGCTTGTACAGTGCTCCGCACCCAGGAAACACTCACTAAATACTATTGACTAGTATCAAACCAATGCTTAGCACATAACTTGACACTGCATACATTCCACAGTTATCCTTCTAATTCTGAAAAACCCTCTCTGCCTTGGAGAAGGTTGCTACAGTATGTGATGTGCAAGTGTGGATTTTTTTTTTAAGTTTGTTTTTATATTCAAGGAAGGAAGGAAATCACTGGACACCCTGGTGGTATCAACAAAGTAGTAGAAGTTGAAAAAGTAATATTAGTAATAAAAGTAGTAGGAACATCTACTGAGCATCCACTGGGTGTTAGTGCTTAGAAAGTACAGACTTAAGAAGTGACCTGCTCCCTGCTCACAAGGAATTTATTCTCCAGTAGAATTCAGATCCTAGGGAGGTGATGAGAGAGAAGTGGCGGGGAGGAGAACGCAGAGGCTGTCTATAGCACATTCAATTACTTTGGGCAAGGATGGAATCAGAGAGTGTAAATATTGATAGTAAAGGGAGGGTGTGGTGGGCCAATGCCTGGCTGCTTGAGTCTGGGAGAGAATTTCAACATGTCAGAAGACAGAAGGAAAGAACCCACAAGAGAATGAGAGGCTGAAGAGTACAGGGAGGGAGGCGAGGCCACTGGGAGCAATAATTTTCAAGGTGAGAGGGAACTCAGGGCAGAGGCACAGGGGCTAGATTTTAAGGGTAGGCAGGCAATTTCCCACTTGAGTCTAATTGCATTTCTTGTTGAATTGATTCTCCATTACCTGTGAACCAAGTCTCCCACCTGAGAGACATCTGGGAAAAAGGAGAACTTAGGCCCCTGCAACCAATAAAAGCATGAGTGTCCAACTCACCAAATATTTCACAGGGGACTATTTATAAGAGTCCCTATCCAAGTACCAAAACCACTAAGGCTATGATGAAATAAAACAGTGTCTCACCCTCCATATCCTTCATTCAATCGTATTTACTGAGCGCTTGTACTAAGTGCTTGGAAAGAACAGTTTGGCGACAGATAGAGACAATCCCTAGCCGACAATGGGCTGGGACACTTTAACCAGTTTGGAAACTGGGCCCTAGCTCATGGCTACTGGTTGAAGTAGTTGAGTAGAGGAAAGGGAAATAGGCCTGATCAAGCAAGCTTCTTAAGTCTCAGGTTTATGGCCTTATTTTCTTAGTCGTGTCACTAGCCCCAATTTCTGGTTAGGATTAAGAAGAAATTATATACGCTCCTTGGACCACATTGGTGGGAGGCAAGGTCAGTGAGTTGCGGTCAAATTCTGGCAAAAAATTTAGTGTGACTGCAGACAAGGTGCTAGAACGAAACAAAGCTTATTTGTTTCACTTGGAATTTTGGATTTCACCACATGAATTTGGAAGAAATTCAATATATAACCTCATGGCCTTGAAACCACACAATCCAAACACCACTGAAAGTTTCTCCACAGCAATGAGGGCTGCAACCACACAATTTTACCAAATAAGGTTGAAGACTGAGATGAAATATTCCATTCCAGATTTCTACATTTCATAGATGTCCCAGAGAAGACAGTGGAAGTGAAAGGAACCTTGAGACGTGGGAAACTTTTGATCTCAAGTTTTTCCCTCAGAACTACTGAAGACTATAGGTTCTGCAGGACTTGGTGTTTTATTTAAAAAAAACAACTCCTCAACCAGGTGATGCTAATATACTGGATTTACTCCTGATTCTTAAAATGAGTCTATACATGCATACTCCTTAATGTGCGAAGGAGTTGGTTTTAATCGGAAGGCATCACCGTTGCACTTTGGTTTCATACTTATCTTACAGTTGCTTTAAACCACTGCTTCTAGACATAATAATTATATCACTTTACTATTGTTAGACATAATCGCTACATGTAGAGCAGCGCTATCCTCTGTATTCAAGCAAAACTTAACAAAGAGATGTCTTTCTCTGACTCCTTCAGAGCAAGTAGCACATTTAATCAAACGATCGTATTCTTGGAGCATTTACTGTGTGCAGAGCATTGTACTAAGTACTTGGGAAAGTACAACATATCAGAGTTAGTGGACCATGTTCCCTGCCTATAAAGACCGCAGAGTCTAGAGATGTATTCTGGCAAAGCCCATTCTTCACGTATTTATCAGAGGAATTACATCTAGTTGTGCCTTAAGTCCTTTCAATTAAGTGCCAAAGCCTCCGATTTCACTTCAGAAGGCACAGCACTGGAAAACTGTCCACAGAAAACTGAGGCTTCCCCAAAAGCACTTATTTATATATCCTGATACGTTTCCCCATGTGTAATTAATTTTAATATCTGCCTCCCCTGATAGACTGGAAGCTCTCCGGCAAGGATCGTGTCTACCAATTTTTGTACTGTCCCAAGCACTTAATACAGTGCTCTGCATACAGAAAGTGCTCAAAAAATATCACCCTGTAGATTGAGCGCTCCGTGTGGGAGGGAACTGCAGCTAGCAGCTATAGAGTACTGACCCGAGTGCTTAGTACGGTGATTGGCACACAGTAAATGTTTAAATACCAATGATTGATTGATTTCCCACTAAGAGTCGGGACAGAGTTACAACCACAGTGAAGGGATAAGGAATTTGACTTGAGTTTTGAAATGGCCAAATCTAAGTAAATGTCTCTATGTCTTGCTGCCATCCATCCTTTTCCATATTCTGTTCCTTCATGGCTGGATGCCTTCGCTGGCTGGATGCCTTCGATGTTCAGTTGCTGGGTCCATCGTAGGTCAGAAAGATAGCCTCCACGACTCTCCTGGACTTGTTCAAAAATCATTTTGGATCTGAAGTGATCACAGTGTGTTCCAAGTGATTAATCCCGACAATAACTGCAAGAGTTCTAGAAAGTCTTTATTTTCCTCTAATTTGGCAATATAGGCAAGAAACCTGAATTTGGGGTCTGGAAATCAAACAATAATAAATAAAATAAATAAATCTTCTCTGGCTGGAAAATTTTTAAACCATGGACTGTCAAGCACATGCTTTATTTTATATTTCCTTGGGGTTACAAATTCCATTTACTGTACTCAGAATTTCAAATGTAAGATGGACCCCAAATAAACAGTATAAATTTTCATTAAAAATGGAAGAGGCTAATGGATAAATTCAAACCTGTAGATACAACTGAAGGGATTTTACTCTGCAATTTTCCAATGTCAGAGGTATTCTTCCCATTATCCCAGAAAATGTGACCAAAGGGACAGATGATGAGAAGCAGCGTGGCTCAGCGGAAAGAGCCTGGGCTTGTGAGTCAGAGGTCATGGGTTCTAATCCCGGCTCCGCCGCTTGTCAGCTGTGTAACCTTGGGCAAGTCACTTTGCTTCTCTGTGCCTCAGTTTCCTCATCTGTAAATTGGGGATGAAGATTGTGAGCCTCAAGTAGGACAACCTGATTACCCTGTATCTACCCCAGTGCTTAGAATAGTGCTTGGCACATAGTAAGCGTTTAACAAATGTCATCATTATTATTATTATTATTATGACACCCCCAATTTTAACAGCCCCACTCACTGCTCCTGGGGCCACTCACTTCTGAGACACCACAGTCCTTACTAGGAACCCCACCACATTGGATACCCATGACATTAGGCTCTGATAACCATTAGGGTGCAAAATGCAATTGACCCCCCCCCAAAAAAAAAGCACACACACAGGGAAGAGGGTCCTTTGGTTACTAACATAATAATAATAATAATAATGTTGGTATTTGTTAAGCGCTTACTATGTGCAGAGCACTGTTCTAAGCGCTGGGGTAGACACAGGGGAATCGGGTTGTCCCACCTGGGGCTCACAGTCTTAATCCTCATTTTACAGATGAGGTGACTGAGGCACAAAGAAGTTAAGTGACTTGCCCACAGTCACACAGCTGACAAGTGGCCGATCCGGGATTCGAACCCATGACCTCTGACTCCAAAGCCCGTGCTCTTTCCACTGAGCCACGCTGCTTCTCCAGTTAACATAAAAGTGTTTAGGATTTTTTTTTGTGAACATCAGCCATGGCACCTCCCCACCCTCATCCCAAAACAACCCGCTCTAAATCGGAACCTATAGAACCTACTAATCATGATTGCTCAATCCATGGAATTTATTGAGCACTTACTGGGTGCAGAGCACTGTAGTAAGCATTTGAGAGAGTATAACACAGCAGAGGTGGCAAACATGTTCCTTGCCCACAAGGAGCTTAGTGTAGACGTGCATTGGGTGCAGGGTCCTGCGATGGACCTACAGTGGAGGTTTTAACAGACGCAGAATGTACCATCCCAGTCAAAAAGGGTCAATAGTCCAAACTCAGGCCAAAATGATCCTGTGGGCCCACGAACAAACTGCCACCCTGGCAGACGACAAGCAGCATGGCCTCGTGGCAAGAGCACGGCCTTGGAAGTCAGAAACAGTGGGTCCTGATCCCGGATCCACCACTTGTCCACTCTGTGACCTTGGGCAAATCATTTCACTTCTCTGTGCCTCAGTTACCTCATCCATAAAATGGGATTTTTGACTGTGAACCCCGTGTGGGACAGGGACTGTGTCCAACCTGATTACCTTATATCTATCCCAGTGCTTAGAAGAGTGTTTGGCATATAGTAAGCGCTTAACAAACACCACAATTATTATCGATTAGACTGTAAGCCCGTCAAACGGCAGGGACTGTCTCTATCTGTTGCCGACTTGTTCATCCCAAGCGCTTAGTACAGTGCTCTGCACATAGTAAGCGCTCAATAAATACTATTGAATGAATTAATTATTTTAAATGCTCAGCCATGCCCACCCTTTCCTCCAGCACCCACTACCTCTTGCAACACCCATCTGGCTTTCCAGTTAATTTTTTCCTTTTACACCTGTAAACTTGTAGTCATTCTGACAATTACAGAACTCTGTGTGTGTGTTGGGGAGGGGGAGGAAGCAAACACATTCCATTAAGCATAGTCATTGAAACCACAAAATGATTATTCTGGACCATTTTAATTAATTATTTTTGGTGTCCACTTGAGAATCTGTCATAAAGTAATTTTCTGGGCAAAGTGGCCCTCTCTCCTCTCTTCCGCACCCCGAATGTAAAAGTTAAAGGATGGATCTTCTAATGCTTGTCTGATGCTCCAGGGCACCTGTAAAATTGGGATCATGCAGAATGTCCGGGGATTGTTACAGTTCAATTTCTAAGCATTCTTCAGGAACCTAGAAATGACGCAGGATAGTAGTCCCAAAAGCACATACTTCCCCGAGGTACAGTCGATCTAATGTTCTCCAGGAATTCTACTCGTTAATGAATCGTTCTCAATCTTCCTCTTACCTTATTTCAAAACTGGTCATTGTCAAGGCTTTATCCACTCGTGATCAAATCCTTTCACTCCAACTGACTGAGGAGGAGCTCAATCAATCAACCGTAATTACTGAGCTTTGGACTCTGCACTGTACTAATCTCCTGGAAGAGTACAACAGTTAGTAGACATGATCCCTGCCCTCAAGGAGCTTACAGTTTATCGGGGGACGGACATAAAAATAAATTACAGGGGAGACGATAGAACTGAGTATAAGATTTAGACATAAGTGCTGCAGGGGAGGAGAAGGGAGGGGATAGGTCCTCACCCACTAAACTCACCCTATTTTTAAGAGTTTAGGGGGTGAGGGCTCAAGGGCACAGGTGATGCAGTAGTGGGAAAATAGTGGGAGGGGAGGAGAAATTAATCAGGGAAGGCTTCCTGGAGTGTGTGTGATTTTAGTAGCTCTTCGAAGATGTTCTGTCACATACAAAGGGAAAGGGAGTTCCAGGCAGGAGGGAGGATGGGAGCAAGGGGTGGATGGGGGCAGAAGCCAGATCACGATGCAGTGAGCAGGTTGGAGTTGGAGGAGCATAGCGTGCACTATGCTGGCTGGGTTGTAGTGGGAGAGGAGCGAGCTGTGTGAACCAATAGTCGGTAGTTTCTGCTTGATGCGCCTGGAAATTTTTGAGGAGTGAGAAGACTTTTGCAGGACAGTGCTTTAAAATGATATTTCATTTCCAAGGAAACTAGTCAAATACTTAGAGAATTACAGAAATAACTGCATATCTCAAATAAGATTAGATGTGTATTCATATACCCAGGACAGCTGGCCCTAAGAGCCTAGCCAGGAGATAATACCAAGTTCCCAGCCCCCAGCACACAAACTCTGGGGGTATAATTAAGCACTTTCACAAAATGGATCTCCCCTGATTCCCAAAATACTGAATCTATCAAATATAGGCATGGCGAGACACAAAATACACATCTCAGTGCTGCTCCATCACCCGAACTCAAAAACTAATTTTTGTTCTGATTTAAACAGGTGGTTGAAAAGTTCTCATTCTCATATAATGAAATTTGCTTGCCTACTAAGCCTTATAACAATTCTTGTTGAATTGACTCCGTTAGCTGTGAACAAATAAAACTCTCAGGCTAAAATGTGCTGCCTCATGAGGATGTCAAGAAGATTAATGATCTTAATACGCAAATGATTCTTTGAAGATAAAAAGTGCAAGTGCTCAGTTTTTAAAAGGCTCATTGTTAATTTGAGTGGAACTGAAATTTGATGTAATGCTTCATTTAGAGAACTCCTTAAGGAAGGAAGAAGCACCCAGGAGTTAAATTGATTTATGTCCTTCTCCTAATCTTGTGTTGTTCAAGGATTTCTTTCACAACCTCGGGAGGATCACGGGGATTTCTTGCAGCCCGGTGACCGGAGTTGGGGCCAGGGACAGAGAGCCAAATAATTGGTCCAGTTTCAATAAAAATAATACAGTTGTGCTATTTGTTACACACTTACTATATGCCAAGCACTGGTATAAATACCTATGATCAGGTTGGATCATATTCAATAGTATCTGTCCCCTATGGGGCTCCAAGTCCGAGGAGAAGAGGGAACTGATAATGAACTCCCATTTCAGATCTGAGGAAGCTGAGGCACTGAAAAGTTTAGTGACTTGCCCAAGATCATACAACAGGCACGTGGCGGAGCCAAGATTAGAACCCAGGTCTCCCAGTAAATAATAATAATATAAAAATGACAATAATAGTATTTATGTGCTGGCTGTGCAAAGCACTAAACTAAGTGCTGGGGTAGATATGAGATGGGCTGACACGATCCTATAATCCTTACACTAGGCCATGCTGCTTCTCTATTTTCTGCTGCTACAGCCTTCATTAAAACTACTGGCCCAGGATGGGTAAGATCACTTCTCAAGAAGGAGGGAAGGGCTTGGAAGGTAAAGAAAGCTCATTTCCTGGCAGCTCTGAAGCAGCTGGTCTCCTGCTCTGATAGCACTCGCTCTCCGGATCGCCTCCTCAACTCTGCTCACTCCCACCCCTGGCAAACGAGAGCTTCCGAGGCAGCCTTGAATCCGAGAGGGAGTTGCTCACAATGTGCCATCCATCACCCCAGCCTCCTCTCTAAGGTCTCGGTGGCTGAATTCCTGAAGAAAAGAGTCTTCTTCAGCTTCCTATTGCCCCACTCACTCCAAAAAAACAAAGAAACATCTGCCCTGCTTTTAAAGCAATTCAGAGAAGGAAATGCCACACCTGTCCCCTCAGAAAACCAATCGGAACAGATAACAAGCAGAGAGATCAGATGATCACATGTTTCTCTCAGTTCCAAATCCTCACCAGTTGCTGCACACAAGAATTGTTTTAATTGCTATATAACAAACAAGAGGCATGAGTGAAAAAAGTACGATTTTTTTCCATTTTAATTTCCATGCTTGGATGCTTCAGCTGAATAATTCTCAAAACCTTTACTAGGTCTTCAGTTGGTAAGTATTATCCCCATTTGGCAAACAGAGACTCTAAGACAGACACTTACCAAGCCCCTGGGAGAGTCTCATTTGGAAATTTTCCCATCTTCTAGTTGCACTGACCTAAATCAGGCTGATTCTCTCTTGTTAAGTCTTCAACCATTTACAGGGTGAACTTACTTATTCATACAGGGTGAATACAGGGTGTATTTATTTATACAGGGTGAATTTATTGTCATTGTTCTTGTCTGTCCGTCTCCCCCGATTAGACCGTAAGCCCGTCAAACGACAGGGACTGTATCTGTTGCCGACTTGTTCATTCCAAGCGCTTAGTACAGTGCTCTGCACAGAGGAAGCGCTCAATAAATACTATTGAATGAATGAATATTGAATGAAGTGAAATCAGCTCTTCGATGTCCATCTGATGTTTCATCTGCAGAGAATGCTGGTTGATTTTTTGATGTTGCTGTTTCCTGATTACAGCAAGATTAAAAACAATGAAATTAATCATCTTGAGTGTGGAGTCTCTACTGTTGTCCCTGCAAAAGAAGCACGGCCTAAACGGGCCTGGCACCCCAGGACTGACGGGGATGGCCCAAGGCACTGGAGTGTGATCTTTCATGAGAAAACCAGGAGCCTCTAGGACAGGTGAAGGAGAAGCAGCATGGTCTGGTGCAGGGCTCTGCAACCTATGGCTGGGGAGCCATATCCGGTTCGTCTTGGAACCAAACTAATGTTGGTATTTGTTAAGCGCTTACTATGTGCAGAGCACTGTTCTAAGCGTTGGGGTAGATACAGGGAAATCAGGTTGTCCCACGTGAGGTTCACAGTTAATCCTCATTCTACAGATGAGGTAAATGGCACAGAGAAGTTAAGTGACTTGCCCACAGTCACACAGCAGACAAGTGGCAGAGCTGGGACAGAATCTAGAGTTGAGGGGGTGGGGGAGAGAAAGGGAAAGAGGGGTATTTAAGACTGCCATCTCAGGGTCTTGGGCTAAGGTGGTCCCGACAACCTGAAGGGCTATTTCACACAAGCACCGATGCCACAACCTACCTAGAATTGTAGCAAGTGGTGTGGGACCTCTGGACTCCACCTGGCCCATTAAGGCTGGGGATGGGAGACAGTGGGAGGGGGAAATTGGAAAAGGCAGAACCCCCCCCGGCCCAAGAGCCTGTAGGCCACATTCAGCCTCTGGGAGGGCCGAGTGGCACCATCCTCGCCATGACGGAAAAGGCACTGGAGCTGGTGGTCCCAAATGGGCCCACTCTCCATTCCACCCAGGGTTGGAGCGAGCTCCCACCCACCCTGAGACTCCCTCAAGCTCAGCAGCTCTTTGCGGCAGGAGGAGGGAAAGGGAGAAGGAAGGGGAATGCGAGCGGGAGCAGAAACAGGAGAGGGTCTCAGACACCCACCACGCAGCCCTGGAAAACTCCCCCAGTCCTCACCCCCAAACAGCCCAGTCAAAACCTGCCAACGGCACTGGGTGGGGAGGGATGGTGCCTTGCTCCCAGATGGGGAAAGCAAAACTTGGTTGTAGCCCCTGCTGGAAAGGGTGGGGGACTCCTGCCTTGTGCTGCTGGGTCAGTGTACTGTCACTGGTTCTGCCTGTTACGCGGCTTTGTGGGCACGTCCCAGAGAAGCAGTGTGGTTCAGTGGAAAGAGCCCGGGCTTGGGAGTCAGAGGTCATGGGTTCGAATCCCAGCTCTGCCACCTGTCAGCTGTGTGACTGTGGGCAAGTCACTTAACTTCTCTGTACCTCGGTTACCTCCTCTGTAAAATAGTGATTAAGACTGTGAGCCTCATGTGGGACAACCTGATTAGCCTGTATCTACCCCAGTGCTTAGAACAGTGCTCGGCCCATAGTAAGCGCTTAACAAATACCAACGTTATTATTATTATTACAACCCCAGGGTGAGGAATGGTGGTTCATTGTCTTTTATTATGATTAATCTGTGTGCAAAGCACTTTCTAAGAGCTTTTTTTCTGTCTTTTCCTTTTTCTTTCCCTCCTAAGCTTACAGCATGCTGTTGCGGTGTAACCGCCATATGACATAATAATGTCATGGGTCACACTGGGGCTCCCGAAAACTGAGTAACCTTCACCTCCTGGTTGAGTCGGCCCAGCCACCAGTGCACTACAGGGGAGTGAGGTGGAATACGGGGCATTTAAAACCACCAGATTCAAAGTGAAGTAAGTTATGTTACGATTGTTTGTACACCTTGCTGGAGGAGGTGATATTTGGGAGGAATTTTAATGTAAAGGGAGATATTATCAGGTAGCATAAAGCATTTTGCTGAACCTAGCAAACACACTAAATACTTAGTCTTCCAACTTTTAACCCAGTACTGCTCTAATTTCGAGCTAAGAAACTGCACTGGAATTACTGTGGGGCTGATTCTGTTTGACAGTGCACCCAAAGAAAATAACTTTGCATTTTGCCAATTGCGAAATGGTTATTCATAGACACAGCGTGGCTCAGTGGAAAGAGCTCAGACTTGGGAGTCAGAGGTCATGGGTTCGAATCCCGACTCTGCCACTTGTCAGCTGTGTGACCGTGGGCAAGTCACTTCACTGGGCCACAGTGACCTCATCTGTAAAATGGGGATGAAGACTGTGAGCCTCACGTGGGACAACCTGATGACCCTGTATCTCCCCCACCGCTTAGAACAGTGCTCTGCACCTAGGAAGCGCTTAACAAATACCGACCTTATTAAATGAGTTCGACTGCTGTCCATAAAGAGTTGAGAAAAAATATACACCTAGACAATGCCAAAAGTGATTAGAGTGGAGAAAAAAATATACAACTAGACAATGCCAAAAATGATTAGAGTGGAGAAAAAAATATGCCACTGGAAAATGCCAAAAATGGTTATTAACGCAACAGGCGCAACGGCTGCAACAGGTGCCACGGGTGCAGCAGCAGGTGCCACGGGTGCAGCAGCGGGCGCAGCTGCAGCTCCAGGGAGCACCGCCCCCGACGCGCATGCGCAGGTGCCGGGCCCGCCGGGGCCGCGCGTGCGCGCACCTGAAGCGGCCGCGGGGCCGCGCCCGCGGAGCGGCCGGCGCCGCTGGCGGGGCCGCGGGAGCCCCCTGCTGGGCAGTTCTCACCAGGCCGCGCGAAGCCTCTAATAATAATGATAAATAATAATAATAATAATGTGAGTATTTGTGAAGCGCTTACTCTGTGCAGAGCACTGTTCTAAGCGCTGGGGGAGATACAGGGTCATCAGGTTGCCCCACGTGAGGCTCACAGTCTTCATCCCCATTTTCCAGATGAGGGAACTGAGGCCCAGAGAAGTGAAGTGACTTGCCCACAGTCACACAGCTGACAAGTGGCAAAGCCGGGATATTGATGTTTGTGAAGCTCTTACTGTGTGCCCAGCGCTCTTCTGAGTGCTGGGATAATAATAATAATAATGTTGGTGTTTGTTAAGCGCTTACTATGGGCCCAGCACTGTTTCAAACGCTGGGGGAGATACAAGGTCATCATGTTGTCCTACGTGGGACTCCCCGGCTTCAATCCCATTTGACAGATGAGGGAACTGAGACACAGAGAATAATAATAATAATAATGGTATTTGTTAAGCGCTTACTATGTGCCAAGCACTGTTCCAAGTGCTGGGGGAGATACAAGGTCATCAGGTTGGCCCACGTGGGGCTCCCTGGCTTCATCCCCATTTGACAGATGAGGCAACGGAGGCACAGAGAATAATAATAATAATAGCATTTGTTAAGCGCTTACTATGGGCTGAGCACTGTTCCAAGTGCTGGGGTAGATATAAGTGAATTAGGTTGGCCCACGTGGGGCTCCCCAGCTTCATCCCCATTTGACAGATGAGGGAACTAAGGCACAAAGAATAATAATAATAATAATGGTATTTGTTAAGTGCTTACTATGTGCTGAGCACTGTTCCAAGCACCGGGGTAGATACAAGGGAATTAGGTTGTCCCACGTGGGACTCACAGTCTTCATCCCCATTTTCCAGATAAGGGAACTGAGGCACAGAGAATAATAATAATTAAGGCATTTGTTAAGCGCTTACTATGTGCAAAGCACTGTTCTGAGTGCTGGGGGGCATACAAGGTGATCGGGTTGTCCCACATGGGGCTCCCTGTCTTAATTCCCATTTTACAGATGAGGGAACTGAGGCACCGAGAAGTTAAGTGACTTCCCCAAAGTCACACAGCTGACAGGTGGCAGAGCAAGGTAATCAGGTTGTCCCACTTGGGGCTCACCGTCTTCATCCCTATTTTCCGGATGAGGGAACTGAGGCCCAGAGAAGGGAAGTGAACCCCCCGCAAAGTCACACAGCTGACAGGCGGCGGAGCCGGGATTAGAATCCATGACCTCTGACTGCCAGGCCCGGGCTCTTTCCACTGAGCCACGCTGCGTCTCTACGAGATAGACACGAGGTGATCAGGTTGCCCCACGTGGGGCTCACAGCCTTCATCCCCGTTTGACAGATGAGGTAACTGAGGCCCAGAGAAGTGAAGTGACTTGCCCAAAGTCACGCAGTTGACAAGTAGCAGAGCCGGGATTAGAACCCACGACCTCTGACTCCCAAGCCTGTGATCTTTCCCCTAAGCCATGCTGCTTCTCTAATAATAATTATAATAATTAATTACTTTATTTGTTAAGCATTTACTATGGGCTAAACGCCATTCTAAGCACTGGAGTAGATACAGGGCAATCAGGTTGGACGCAGTCGCTGTCCCACATGGGGCTCACAGTCTCAATGCCCATTTTACAGATGAGGTAACTGAGGCCCGGAGAAGTGAAGCGACTTGCCCTTGCCACTAGGCCCTGCTGCTTTGTATTACTACTAATAATAATGCTGGTATTTGTTAAGAACTTATTATGTGCCAAGCACTGTTCTAAGCACTGGGGGAGATACAAGGTAATCAGGTTGTCCCACGTGGGGCTCACAATCTTTAATCCCCCTTTTCCAGAGGCGGTAACTGAGGCCCCGAGAAGTTAAGCGACTTGCCCAAAGTCACACAGCTGACAAGTGGCGGAGCCGGAATTAGAACCCATGACCTCCAGCTCTTTAACCCGTGCTCTTTCCACCGAGCTACACTGCTTGTCTAGGCCAGGAGGCCTATTATAAGGCCAAACTAGATTCTGAGGCCTTCACCGTGGCCACGGCCCACCAACCACGACCACCTGCCCCTGTTGGGAGAACTGGCAGGGGCAGAAAAGCACTTGGACCCTTTCCAGCTGTCGGTGAGGACCCCGAATGGCGTGGAGAACAAGAATAGTGATGGCATTTGTTAAACACTACGTGCCAAGCACTGTACTAACCCACTGCCTCGACGGCCATAACGCCCAATATCCTATTTTTTAATGGAATTTCTTAAGCACTTACTATGTATCAAGCACTGTTCCAAGCCCTGAGGTGGATAGAAGTTGATGAGATTTGACCCAGTCCCTTTCCCACATGGGGCTCACCGTCTAGAGAAGCAGCGTAGCTCAGTGGAAAGAGCATGGGCTTGGGAGTCAGAGGTCATGAGTTCGAATCCCCGCTCTGCCACTTGTCAGCTGTGTGACTATGGGCAAGTCACTTCTCTGTGCCTCAGTTACCTCATTTGTAAAATGGGGATTAACTGTGAGCCTCTTGTGGGACAACCTGATTACCTTGTATCTACCCCAGCGCTTAGAACAGTGCTCTGCACATAGTAAGCGCTTAATAAATAACATTATTATAAAATAATCGGATTGGATTATCCTGCCCGCATCCCTCTCCCAGTCTGGGAAAGCTATCATAGCTATTTAATCCTTGGAGCAACAGCTCTAGAAGCATTTCAGCTCAATGGAGTAGGGTGGAATCAAATAATGGGAGCAGTTCCGCTCTTGGTTTTTTTCAGCAGCATAATCGATTCATGAAAATCCCCAAACCACATTAATTGCCCCGTTTGGGCAGGTGTGCCAAAACAAAATTCCCACCTTGGTATAACAGAGTTCAGCGCTATCAAATAAGCATTCGGAATAAGTCAGCAGGCCACTGCAATGGATGTGCCCCAGTCCTGCTAGGAGAGTGGTTAATTTCTTTACTTGAAATGTACGCTGAAAAAATAAAAGTGGAAAATTCCTTCCTATAATCCATGCCAATTTAAGCACGAGGCAGAAGTTTACTATTCAGACCGAAGCAGTACTGGATTTAAATCCGTATTTAGAACCTGAGTATAGAAACTAGGTTCTGATTACAGCAGTACTGAAATCTTGAAGAGATTGACTGCTATGGGAAAATGCAATTTGATTACGTGTGAAGAAACAGCAAACAAGGTAGGCAACAATTTGTGTGGGGGTGTTATTAAGTCAGTCGACAGTATTTACTGTATGCAGAGCCCTCTTCTAAGGACTTGGGGAGGGTACGATAGAAGTACAAGGCACAGATTCTGCTTTCAAGAAGTATATGTGCATGGCTATAGGTTTCTGTAGATTGGGATATGGTGATAAGAGTGGTAATTACCCTAAACTGGAAGGGTGGTGGTTTGAGTGAGGAAATAAAAAAAAAATAAAAGTACAGGGAGGGAGCTCCGGTAGGGCAAAGAAATAACAGCTTTTGAGAAGGGCTAGAAAGACTGGATCATGCTGATGGTACAGTACATAATCTGAATATATACCTGTATATTATATGGTTCAAGTAATTTAGAAAAACATAATTTTGATTTTCCTGTATTTTTAAAGTAGTACATTCAGATTTTTTTTTTTTTACAAATCCTGTAACAAACTCAGATTTTCAGATTTTAATGATACTCCTTTGAAATAATCTGGTTAGATTTTGCTAGGTCGGTTGCCAAAGAATTGATGTCACAGTCCAGATGTGAGGCAGCGGAGCCTAGTGGAAACTGGCCCAGGGCTGGGAGTTGGGAGATTTAGGTCCTGTACCTGGCTCCAGCAACTGCCAGCCAGAGGTCCTCGGAAAAATCACCTAGCCTTTCTGTCCTTCAGGTTCCCATTGTAAAAATGGGAATAAAATGCATATCTCCATCTCTCTTGCACTCTGAGTCCCATTTAAGGAAAGGATTATGTGCAAATGATTATCTTGTATCAACCCAAGCAGTTGGCAAAGCATAGTAAGTATGTAACACTATTCTTCCTCTTATTATACAGCGTGGCTCAGTGGAAAGAGCACGGGCTTTGGAGTCAGAGGGCATGGGTTCGAATCCCGGCTCTGCCACTTGTCAGCTGTGTGACTGTGGGCAAGTCACTTAACTTCTCTGTGCCTCAGTTACCTCATCTGTAAAATGGGGATTAAGACTGTGAGCCCCATATGGGACCACCTGATGACCTTGTATCTCCCCCAGTGCTTAGAACAGTGTTCTGCACATAGAAAGCGCTTAACAAATACCAACCAAAAAAAATATGGATTGCCCCAGTATGGTGTTTGAATTGCCTTGATGCATGCTGTTTAGATCTCCTTTTGGTGTGTTCCTTTATGAAAGTGTAGTATTCAAACTGCCTTCCTCCTTCATCGAAGACTTGGTTTATGATATAAATGCTCCGATTCACTTACTGTTGCTCTTATCAGGTGACACTGATGAGAAAAATGAGCTGAATCCTGGAAGAAGGCAGCAATACAAACTGTGATATCTTCTACTTCTCAGCTGAAGTCAAAGGGAAGGAGGGAAACCCTTGTAAACAGAGCTATTCCCATAATATTGCCCTGTGAATTGGTAAAATTGGCTCTTTTTTTTGTTTCAAAGTAGGCTCAACGGTCAAACTATTCAGATTTGAATTTAAAAACCTCAGTTTTGTTTTATAGCGTGTCTGGGATAAACAATGCTGAATTCTTCACTGTCGTTGAAGAGGGTGTGAAGAGTGAGCTGTTGAAGGAGTTTACGGAGGGGGGTATTTCTCCCAGTTCTTAATCTTACCTTAGGACAATAAGCAAGTGGGCTCACAGCCATTATCAAAGTATCAGGAAAAAAAAAACAAAACCCTGCAAGTCTAACACTGATTGCAGGCCCAGCTGGGAGTGGAGTGAATCTGAATTAAACTCAACCTTACCACTTTGAGCTAGACATTAACAGACCCTTAAAAGCATTTCACCAGAGTGATGCATTCAATACCTAAGTTTGAACTTCACGTTTCCAAAACCCTTCATCTTCCTGGCCCGTTTCCCTACACCCACACTGCTTATTTTCTCACACTGCTTATTTTTTCAACACTGCTTTTTGTTCTCAACAACTAATTAGCTGTAGGGAATGGCTCTTCTAAAATTAATTGGGCAGGACAGTAGGAAATTCATTTTTGAATATGGCAAGGAAATTATCAACCATTTGCTGCCAGATCAGTATCATCTTTCCCTCTAAATCATTAAGTATTCAGAAGAAGAACCCCAAACTTCCTACTCTAGTCACATGTAATCAAGCATTAACTGTAGTAATTTACTGGGCAGAAATACTGTATATACTGATAATGCTTCTGAAAAGACGCAACTTATTGCTGCTCGGTGTGGTCTTTTCCTCTTCACGGGTTTAAGAGGCAGTCTTGACAATTCTTGCCTGCTGTGCGACCTTGGGGAAGGCACACAACTTCCCTGTGCCTCAGTTTCCTCATCTGTAAAATGGGGATCAAATCCTATACCCTCCCCCTAAGACTGTGGGCCCGGCGGGAGAAGGAGCGTGGCCTAGTGGGTAGAGCACGGGCCTGGGAATCAGGTCGTGGGTACTAATTCCAGCTCTGCCACTTGTCTGCTGTATGACCATGGACAAGTCACTTCACTTCTCTGTGCCTCAGTTTCCTCATCTGTAAAATGGGAGATACCCCAACTCGTAGTACAGTGCCTGACACATAGTAAGTGCTTAACAAGTACCATAATCATTATTATTATTGATTATCATAGGAACTGTGCTCAATCTGATTATCTTGTATCTTAGTATAGCACAGGGCACATAGCATATAATAATAATAATGATGATAACTGCTTTTCTCATGCTTTTTATCTTTCCTTCTACTGTCCTCCTCTAAAGCAGGTTTCCATAGTAATAGGTTCACCATTACTAAACCGGTTCGCTCTACCAAAATGCTGGTACTTGGAAGTAATAAAAAATAGATTTTTTGTTTTAGAATTAAGTTGTATTCATGTAAAATATTCACATTTGCCTAATAACTTCTTTCTTGGGGTGAGAAATAATAATTCTGGTATGTGTTAAGCACCTACTATGTGCCAGATACTTTACAAAGTGCCGGCATGGAGACAAGCAAATCGGTTTGGACACAGTCCCTGTCCCTCATGGGGCTCACAGTCTCAAACCGTATTTCACAGATGAGGAAACTGAGGCCCACAGAAGTGAAAGTGGCTTGCCCAAGGTCACACAGCAGACAAGTGGCGGAGCCAGGACTAGAACCCACAACCTTCTGACTCCCAGGCCTGTGCTCTACTACGCCATGCTGCTTCAAATCCCATACCGGGCCTCATCCTTGACTCCTTTCTGCAACCGGGCTGTTGTAAGAAGAATAACAACTCTAAACTGCTTGTTTTGAGGGCTGGGGAGAACAGGGATTAGCGTTGAAGCTCATCTTCCACTTCCTGGGGAGCAGCAGATTCTGCAAGCAGTAGCGATATGTAAATTAGACTTAGCTCGTCCCATTGAAGCATTTTGTCATTGATTTTCCAGTTGTATTTAGAGCTAATCTGCATATTTTCCCTCTCAGAAGAGCTGTTTCCCCTTATAACCACGTTAACAGCTGAAGCCCAAGCGATCGCTTTTTGTACAACAATCGATTTAAGAATTTTCCACTTCAGGTGTCCTGTTCTGATGTTCTCAAATGTTAAGTTTCCATCTAACGCCAGATGTGGAACGATGTTTTGGGAAAATGAACTTGGCACCAGAGAAAAGTATGGACAGGAGAGGGGTGAGACTGTAGGCAGGAAGGCAGTAATTGAATAAGAATTTGACAAGTGTCTGGACTAGTGTGGGAGCGGTTTGGATGGGGAGGAAGGGGTGGATTGAGGTTATAACAAATAACTTAGATGAAAATTAAATTAAGATTTCTAGAACAACAATCCCTACTCTTAATGAAATTTCATGTAATTGAGTTTTGCATCTTCACTGGGTTCTGAGGCCGTAGCCTGAGGGAAAGCCCTGTTAAATGCAACACTACTTTGATGTTTTAGTGATTGAACAAGAGCCTGAAAGAAAAGTTACTGCTCTGCAGATCTATGAGCAGGCTCTTGAATAATCGACTCGGGGTCAGTAGCTATTTGGAAAATGATTTACCCACTTAAAGAAAGAATTTACAATCCAGGGATTGAGTTCTGAATATGTACTCCGAAATATGTTTTACTCACTTAAAGACAGAATTTACAATCCAGGGATTGAGTTCTGAATATGTACCCCGAAATATGTCTTTATAAAAGAGAGAGGGAGTGTTTTGGCGTATTTGCCACTCCCCGATATTATTTTTCCCCTCCCCGTGGCTGAGAGGAGAGGCTATCCTACCTCAGCCCAACGACGGTCCCCAGGGGACGCTCAACAGTGTAGGTCAGTTGTGACATGCAGCATCCAGTGAATTGGGAGGGGCGGTTCTTCACAAACCGAAATATAACCCCTCAGGATAACCTGGAGAAAGCTGCTTATCTGAACCACTCGAGGCCCGGCGTAACTCGGCTAGCCGAATGTTCGGTGAATCCAGAGAACCTACGTGGATGGAGTTCGGTATTATTAGTGCTGCATTAACCTCCACAGTCCCAAGACAGCCATGGCAGAAAGGGGAGAGAGTGGTACGTCCATACAGTCTGTACTGAGCGCTCAAGAGGAAATGCTAATGGAGGGATGGGGAAGAGGCGTTTGGAGTCCCACCACACACGCTGTCCTCCGTGTAAGTCTCTACCATGGTAAGACCTCGAAACACAGTCAGAGGGCTGAGCGGGCTGACCCCTCCCTGCTGCAAGACGTCAGAGCTGATCAAAACGAGGGCACCGACATCCAGCATATCATAACTCTGGATTATTCCAGCCGAGCTGCTGTTAGTCAAACAGAGCTACCAGCCGCTGGGGAACACGGCCTGTGACCTCATCCCAGGCCTGGATCCCGAAAACAGTCTGACACCCAAGGGGGGAGGAGCCGTCAGGCAGTCAACCCTATTAATTGAGCGCTTACTGTGTGCAGAGCGCTGTATAATAACGGTATTTATTAAGCGCATACTATGTGCCAAGTACTGGGGTAGAAAGAAGGTAATCAGGTTGGACACGGTCCCTGTTCCACCTGGGGCTCCCAATCTGAATCAGATGAGCTAACTAAGGCACAGAGGAGTGACGTGCCCAAGGTCACCCAGCGGACAAGTGGCAGGGCCAGGATTAAAACTCCACGAATTTCTGACTCCCAGACCGGTGCTCTATCCACTACGCCACGAGAGAGCAGCGGGCCTTCTGCTCCTGAGCTCTCCCTAGTCACTGCAGTTCTACTCAGGCAAAGGATGCCTGCCTCACGGGAGAAAGCGAATTCAATCAGGAACAAAGCACGGGACAATAAGCGGTGGCACCTCCCAAGTTTAGATGTGGCTCTAAACTGGGGTGTTTCCTTCGTCCGATGTAAATTATGTAAATTATGTTTAGCATTTGACAAAATTTGATCCATATAACAAAGCGTATATTAAATATTATAAACCTAAGGCCTTGTGTCTTTTTTTAAGCAGGAGGAAAATAATTTCAGCCCTTGACACAGACAATACATCTCAGATAGGCTTTTCTATGCCTATTATTTACAAATGGACTTTAAATTTGTGAAGCATTTAAAATAGAAGTTGAAGCTGTTTCTTAAGACCAGGTTCTGAACAACCAAAAGGTACAAAAGTTATTACACTTTACAGAAAGAAGATGGATTGGATTGAATATTTAGTTATACAATCACTTTCTACGGAATGTCTTGCCCAGATTCCAACAGAAAAATGTAATGCGGTAAGTTATATTCAGTACATAAATTCAGTAATCAAACTCTTATGTGGGGCTGCAAAATTCTGCACATTTACTTGTGTAAAATACTGTTTATGCCTTTTCATATTGTAAAAGTATTAGATGTGGCAATATATAGAATAAAATTGCTTCTATAAAAAGTGGCCTTTAGTGCTTTACAAGCAACCCTGCAACTTTGCTTTACCCATCAACGTAAGATCAGACAAGGAGTCCTTTACTTACAACATTGATTCCTTTTACAGCCTGCCGTACTTCACCAGTGGTAAAGTGGACCTGGTGACCCTCTCCTCCTGGTGATCAGGTAACCTCACCGCCCCAATTTTTTCCCTCCCATTTCCTCACTCTCTCTTGCCTCTCCAGTTAGGGGAAGTCAGAGGAGAGCCGGCTGCAGC
The DNA here is from genome assembly GCF_004115215.2 of Ornithorhynchus anatinus. Classification (NCBI taxonomy): domain Eukaryota; kingdom Metazoa; phylum Chordata; class Mammalia; order Monotremata; family Ornithorhynchidae; genus Ornithorhynchus; species Ornithorhynchus anatinus. Next base: position 26,029,191 of record NC_041739.1, read on the forward strand.
AGAAGAGGTCAGCCAGGCCATGAAACAAGTTTAAACTCTCTTCGTAAGTAGTTGGTGTGGTGGAAGGTGGACAGGAGAGAGCCACGGGGAAGTTATTTTAAAAGCAATTGTTTGAGGAGGTGGGAGTGCTAACCAATCTCTGGGAAAGGTTAGCATGACAAATAGCATCCCTTTGGGGAAACTTTTAACAATCTAAATATATTAATTTTGAGTATTAATATGTACTATTAATATAATAGCATTAGTATAGTAGTAATAGTATAATAGTATTAATATTAAATTAAGTATGGTGTCTGACTTTGATTCAGAAACCATTACCCCACTAACATTGTTCCCAAAAGAATACTGGTTTCAACTTACAACTTTTTGACCTACGATGCCAATTTCAAAAACTAATTTTCAGTTCAAGGACTGCCTGCCTAAGAAACAAAGCAGTAGTTTCAAACTTCGTTTCCGAGCTTCCCGAATTGATAAATCCATCTTCTATCCTAGATGTGCACGCTAGTCTACTCTTTGGCTCAGAAATGGTCCGATTAAGTAGTTTGTTCTCCCTGCTTGAAGTGGGTTTTGCCCTGCTCCAGCATGAGAACTAAGACTATCCCTCTTAACCCACTTCCACTTTTCCCTTCTTTTCCCCCAATAATAATAATAATAATGTTGGTATTTGTTAAGCGCTTACTATGTGCCGAGCACTGTTCTAAGCGCTGGGGTAGACATAGGGGAATCAGGTTGTCCCACGTGGGGCTCACAGTCTTAATCCCCATTTTACAGATGAGGGAACTGAGGCACAGAGAAGTTAAGTGACTTGCCCACAGTCACACAGCCGACAAGTGGCAGAGCTGGGATTCGAACTCATGAGCCCTGACTCCAAAGCCCGTGCTCTTTCCACAGAGCCACGCTGCTTCTCTTAGTGCTTAGTACCACCACAATGTTACTGTGGTGGTAACAGGGACCTGGCTCGAGTCCCAACCTCTCCAACTGGGCCAGAGCTGGACCCTAGAGTTTCTACTGTTCTTTCAGAATTCAAAAAGCAGTAGAAAAGACTTGCCAAGGGGGAAAATACAAGGACTCCTCTCCACTCAACCCTTCCACCAAGGCAACTCCAAAATTTTCAAGTATCCTTGACTTGATTTTACCAGAGTTCATAACAGACCAGAGCCTGGAAATCAGGTAAGCAAAAATTCTATGGAAAACAGTGACAGTTTTTGGAATTTCCTGAAATAGTCTGCAGTCAGCTTGCCTTGCAAGATTGGCTGCCTAGTGCAGAAGTCACCCCCCAGCAGGTGTAGGCTGCATTCGTAATAATGGGCTCTGCTTTACTTATCTTATAAATCTTGGGTATTCCTTTACCCCACTTTTTGCCGTGTCTCACGCCAAGACGGATAACCAAGTTTCCAAGCACCTCACAGGGCCGGATGGGAGACCACTAGGAGAGACGGAGATGAATGAAAATTCACAACAGAGCGGGAGAAATAAAAGCAAAAGTAAGCGGGGACTAAAGAACTGGAAAGAAAGGACAACGTTGTTAGAAAAATTGTATTTATTCATTTTGCTACATTTATTGCATTCCCCTAGAAAAACGGGGAATTGTTCTGAACTCAATTTGCACATATAAAATATACAAATTACATGTAGCATACAGGCACCTGGGACCTGCCAGTGAAGTCTTCTGACTCCACCAAATTTGGGCATTCCTGCCTTGGCTATCAATTCTAAGGAAAACGACGTCTAGTCTTAAAACCAGTCTACACATCTGCCTCTGAAAAAAGTTTCAAAACGGACAGTTGTAGCCAATGAGACCAATTATTTCTAATCCCCCAGGAAGCAGTTACTTCCTACCTGGAAGAAAGTGCTTATGCTATCGAGTTCACCCTAGTGTTGACTCGGGCCCCGGACACGAGGGCTGTTCAATCGAATCTCTAGCCCTGGCAGGTAGCCATCCAACGGGATCTGTCAAACAATCATATCTGAGCACTTACTGTGTGCAGAGCACTGCACTAGCGCTCGGGGGAGTACAATATAGAAAACTAAAGTTATTCCTCTTGCTAGCGGGTACATTCATACAATAAGCAACATTTCCAATAAGAGAGGGCATTGAAGTAAGAGGCACAGCGAATGGATGGTGGACAGAACTGAGTTAGCTAAGCCTGCCTTCTGCTTTAATTTCACCTTACCCACACAGTGAGCAAGGAGAATGACATTTGCATCACCTTAGAAATAAGACTTATGGTGCTCAAGGAGGAGACTTAAAACTTCTAGGTCAACTAATGGTCTAAGAAGGAGGACTAAGGCTACCAGTGATATGCACGTTTGTCATAGCTTGGTATTTATTACAAAAGTTATCTAGAAATTGTTTACAAACCTATAGTTAAAAACAAAACATTCATTATCTTCTCAAGTAGACCTACAGTAGAAAAATAAATCAAATGAAGCATTTATTAATAAATGAAGCCTATTTTATTACTTCAAGTGTTAATGGTAAAAAAAATTTCAGCACAGCTGTTGCATTTAAAAAAGTGAAACTACATTAAGTACTATGTTTCTAATTCAGTAAACAGATGAACCCGATGTCCTTTAATGACATAATAGTTGAGCATTGTACAGTACATCTTATGAAGACCCGTAAATTAAAGAACTACTTTTAAATTTAGTGATTATAAAACAATTCTCCTTTCACAGTTTTAGCTTCTTTTTCCTTCCTCGGCCATCGGGTGCTCCATCCAGTTTACGTTTCTGGGCCTAAAGCAAATAAAAGTATGAATTATTTTCCCATCCAAATGTTTTTTAAACCCACTATACAAACTGCGTGGCACCCAAACTCACTACAAATTTACTGGCGTAGGATGTCACGAATTTTGAACAATGAATCGTGAGCTTCAGGCATCCTGGGTGGGGCATATGCTCTGAATTAGAAAATCTGAAAGTTTCCCCAGTAAAATCATAATATCTATTATATCTACACCAAAAGTTGAAGGAAACAAAGACTTCCACACACTCAGAAAATTTACAATGCACCAAAGTAGACAGGAGCATTAGTAAATATATTCCACCATGAAAAATTCTTGCTGCAGAGATCAAGGGATAATCAGGGCTAAGTCTGACTTCTCAGGACAGAGTCAGAGAGCCTTAACAAGTTTACATTTTTTAGTAAATATCATCTTAGCATCACCTAGAATCATTGAACCTAATTCTCGCAAATTCCAAAATACTTCTTGATAGCCAGGAGTGAAATGGACTTACTAGAGGTCTGCCCTGTCCTAGATTAGGGGTGGGAGGGATTTTACTCCAATTCTTTTCCCACTAGATTCATGTTTTTTAAAAAATCTGGGTAAAACCACACACATATACACAAAAAAGAGCTATTTTATGTGCTGCTTCCCCCCACCCTCTCCTCAACCTTAAAGCTGAATCAATGGGAGCAGGCCCGGTGGGGGAGAAGTCCAAGATAGACTGCTGAGCTGTTGCTGCAAACTTCAAATCCTACTATCCTGTCCCCAGTGATGGTTCCAAGCTGTGGGAGTTTCAGCTAGCACAATTGCCACCACTTTGCAGCATTGCCCCCAACTTTAATACCCAGCTTCCTCACTGAAGAGCAAATGCTTTTCTAGGAATTAAAATATGAGCGTGTAACTCTTACCAAACTAATATTCTTAATGCCCTAACAGCTCTACAAATGTAGCAAGTGCTTTCTCAAAGTTCACCTCAACGAACCTCAAAGACCAAAGCAGTAAAAGAAAATAAATATTCACGTACACGTACCGAAGGCTTTGGTCCTCGTTTCTTTTTCTCTGCCTTTTCTTTTTCTTCCAGTTCCATGTTTTCTCTTTCAATCAAGGTGATTAAGGTGTTGCACCTCCTCTGAAGCTCCTGTGTTATACAAAAACATGCCACTGGTAAATTAAGATTCCCCTCTTCCAAAGTCCCTTTTTAAAAGAATTCTAGAAAAAACCCAGGAGGCCCATTTTGTATATAATAGTGATATGAAAGTACTTAATATGTACCCTGTAAGTACTAAGCTAACTACGCACTGGGATAGATATAAAACAGATCGGACATGGTCCTGTCCCACAGTGGGGCTCATAGTCTAAAAGGGGGTTTAGGGGAAACAGGAATGTAATCCTCATTTTACAGCTGAGGAAACTGAGGCACAGAGAAGTTAATTACCCATGGTCACAGCAGACAAGGGATAGAAAAGGAATTTGAACTCATCCTCATAATAAATAACAGGCCAAATCTTTTGGTAATTTCTAGAGTACTGCTGTGCATAAAAGCTAGTAGACTATTTCCTCCTAATTTATCTCTTCTGCTAGATGGCAGACAATATGAGGGAAGTTAAGGAGTTTACTAATTCTACAGTATCTCCCCAACCACTTATCTGTGTGCTTACTGGGTGGAGAGCACTGTACTAAGCTCTATTGACTTTCATGTGCTTTAAAAGCCTTTCAACAACTCTATCTTGATTTTGAATTTCCAATCAAAATCCTATACTTCAAGTTCTACCTTAAATTACTTACTTTGTGTCAGTTTAACCAAGAAGATGGGAAGAACCTTAAGACAAGCCCAGAATACATCTCAGGTACTATCTCTTTATAAATGACAAAATGCCTTCCCTTTTCTCAAAGCGTATGAAATCAACTAATAACCCCAAGGGTCCAAGTATTCAGAAAAGCATTACCCGCACCACAATCAGAAGCCACCTCATCGACACACTCCGGTACTCACCATTGCCGTCCTGGACTTGAGGAACCAATCGAATCTGAACTGAGGAGAGTTGCGAATGCACTGTCGTAGTTCATCATAAACATTTTCCTTGTCAAATCCAAGTTTGTGAAGCATGCAGATTAGAAATCGATCCTCTTCCTCTGTGTAGTTTTTACCTTTGTTAGTACCATAGGAAATTCTCAGCTGGTGGAAAGGTGCTTTGTATCGTCCAATCTAGGGCAATGATAAATTTTTCAAGTTTTTAACCCTCAATCACAAAGGACTATGAATACAAACAACGTTTTTTAAAATGATCTTATTTATTAAAACAACTAAATATCTTCTGATATGAGAGGCTGAAACTACTTTAATTTGGATGGAAACTCCTAATCAAATCAGAAGCATCTCAATTGCATCTGAATCACCACTCAGGTGCAGACTGCCAATTTTCAATTTAAGAAGGCAAAATTTAACTTTATTAAGGTGTTTACAGATCAGCTCTTATACTGGAAAATTATCATGACTCCCTACCCAGTGAAGATGAACTGCTACTTGGCAGTCATTTCCTGCAAGCCACTTCAAGGCTCTTGTTTTCCCTATTCTTCCCATCACACAGCCTATTCAAAAGCTGCATATTAACATGTTGCATTATGGTAAGAGTGACCTGTATTCCAAATTGAACTACAGATCCCATATTACTCCATATGATCGAAGGATACAGCTGCCGTTACAAAAATATCACTTGTCAATTTCTTACGTAGAAGAACCCTGTCACATCTGCACCTGACATTAATCTTTCAAAAGTTTTACTTTTTTTTTTTAATGGAACACAAATAGCCCAAATTTAATTTTATTAAATTCTTTTTTAAAAATACCTTTGTGTCAAGTGCTTTTTTGATACTGATTCTTCTTTGAATTCTTGCTTCTCCCCTTTCAATCTGAGCCATAATCTTCTCAATGTCTTGGAGTTCATTGCATCTTTCCCAGAAGACAGCTTTATTTTTTTCAAATGAAAAAACTTGTTAGTTTTAATGAATGAACCATTTCCAACTTTACCTTTTCTTCATAGCCAAGAACTCAGAAAACATTATTGTTCCATAATTCCCTTTGTTACTACTTTACTACACAGAAACATTACGGTCCCCTGCTCAATCCTTAGCATTGTCAGAGATGCTCTAAATAGCTGTATATTTTCAATCGAATACCACTCTACCTTCTCCTCTTATAATAAAAGTATCAGAAGTATAGAAAATATTTTATGAGGTACTCGGGTAGAAGGTATATGACGGCCTTTCCAAGAAGCATGATATAGCAATGCATTTACTAAAGTTTATAAATGCACAGAATGATCTGGGAAACCAAGCACATTAGTGGTCAGACAGAACTAAGCCTCCATTTTTCTTCTAAGTGGTGAGAAGCTAGAGGAGTCTAAGGGTGAAATATACACCTTCCTCTATATGCACTTATACTCACAAACATGTCATAACTTTCAGGTTAGAGACGTACAGAACAGTCGCAATAAATTCTATTCGAACCCCAGAAATTAGTCTACACCTACTATGGAAGTTAAAAAAAATTACCTGAGTACTCAATGACTTCCTCTGGGGTTTTGCCTTCCACTTCTCTCGCTATATTTTCTATGTCATCACGGCCCCACTTCTCATTAGCTTTGATGAACTGGTTAAAATCTCGTTTATTCCAGTTGGTAAAACCCTTCCAAAACAATTAGGGAGAAAATATTAAGTACAACCAAATAAAACTCTTTAACATCAATTCCAAGAACTTTTTCAAAACAAAATTAATTTCCTAGCACTGTACAACAGATTCTCAAGAGGTTTCTGACAAAGTTTTATAGACCAGGCTTTAGCTGTGTTTTCACGTTACTGTTATCAGGCCACCAGGGATTGAAAACAAAGGAAAAGGAGTATGTTGGGTCTCTCTGTACCAAAGTTACTACGCCAGAATTCAAAGCCACTACTTATGCCTGGTACCATAACTGCTCTGCCCAGACATCCCCCCTGACCTCCACCCTGCCCATCCAAGCAGAGACACTGGGGGACGGGGAAGGAAACCTAAACAAAGATACAGATTTGCAGAGGTGCCAGACCCCAACAACACACTGTAAATTGAGTGTGACATGATCTGGCATACGCCACCTTCGGATATGTGGGCCTAATGTTGCCAATTTGTTCTGGATCTTCTAGCAACTTTCTCAGGCTCCACAAGTGGCCATACTTCAAAAACTACAGCCCTCCAGGTTACACAGCTCTTTAGAGAGGCATTTGCAGGTTTTCCCATCTAGAACAGAGTGGAGGCATTACGGAACAATTCTATATTTTCACATTTTATATTATCACATCCATCCTCTGGCACAATAACCCTGTACCTCTACACTTCCACCTTTAATAGGTGGCCAAATCCAAAACAGTCAGTAGTTTTTGTGTGTGTGAAACCATTTAAAATCCAGATATTCATTAGGAACCTGCCACACTGCCAAGGCTTAAAACAAAATGGAATTTTTAAAAAGTTATCAGTGAATTTAAAAGGAGAACCTGTAACCTCACATTCTAAAGATTTGGAAAAAAAAAAAACATGCTCAGGACAAATTGTTTTGTGTTTCAACAGTACGGCTAAGTAAAGCTCAAGATACATGTCTAACATGTTTTTAAATCACTTGTGTGAAGCAGTACACAGACTGTCAGTAAGATCCTCTTCGTCCACGAAAAGGAGATAGAAAAGTGCACACCTATATTTAGATAATTTTCATACCTGTGTTAGCAGCTTTTCCTTCTCTTCTAACTCTTCATCATTAAGGGGTTCAGCTTCATCAATTTTGAGCTGTTCTTCTTTCTGAGCTTGGGCTGCATTTGGAAGGTCAGGGTTTCTAGGTACCTGAGAAAAATTTATTCTGAATTATGCTACTGCATTAGGTTGCGAATTTCAATTCGTGGCCAGTAATGTATCTGTCCTGAATGACCTAAATGACATCTAATTTTGTTCCAACTAAACCAGGTCATTCATGTCCCTTGAAGAGTTAATCAATACTACATTTTATTTTAAATAGATCAGCTTTGATTTTTTTTAATTTACCAATTCACAAAAATATTTAATGCTTCAAACCCTCCTGAAGGAGAATGCACAGATAGTAAAATTAATGCAAGAATATTTTCTTCTGGTTTATGGCATCTTTCCACACTTGGAATCCAAGATTCTTACCTTGTACCCAATGGTTTTTCTGTAATACAGAATTTCTTTTTCCAACAATTCAAATAAGCGTGGTGGAAAGAACTGGAAATCCTGAACATTGGGTTGTTTTGGTGGTCGAGGAGCCTGAAGAAAAAGTTAAGCAGAATCATGACTGGGAATTATATAAACAGGTTACAACTAGACTGTAAGATGCCTTGCACTTGGCGGATGCTCAAATATGAACTGATACTAGCAGTCAGCCTCTCCTGGAGGGACAAATTCCTAGAGGCTCCCCTCTGGAAACTCACACACGGGAGGAGAGAAAAGTTTCATAACAGTAACATCTGCGGTATTTGTTAAGCACCTACATCTGCTAAGCACTGCACTAAACCTCGGGTCGATCCAAGATAATCAGGTTGGACACAGTCCCTGTCCCACACGGGACTCACAGCTGAAGTAGGGTGGACAAGAGATACTGAATCCCCATTTTCCACAAGTGGAAATTAAATGACTTGCCCAAGGTCACCCAGCAGGCAGCAGCAGAGTCAAGATTAGAACCAAGTCCTCTGACTCCTCAGCCCAGGCTCTTCCCACTAGGCCACGTTGCGTCCCCCTCCCCTCTGTGTGGGACGGTAGACCTGTAGACCGTTGACCCTCCCCCTCATCCTCGGTAAGCACCGAGAGGCCAGCCATTACACTTTGGTAGTATTTCCGCTGCCTGTACATTATCATCCAGACACTTCTCTTCTGCCAACAAGACCCGCTTTTGGGCCCATCCCTGAGGTGCACATGGTCTGAGCTCTTAGCCATGGGGCAGTCTACCTGAGCAAATGCCCCCCGCCTCAAAGATCAAAGTAAAACTATTTCCTGCTTTCCCGTGGGGAGAAAAGGGCGGGTGGCCCTTCAGCCAGACACTTACAAGAGGCTGGGCTGCAGCTGCTAAGAGCAGAGGCAAGAGCTGGGCACTTTCCCCTACACCCCAGTGACACACACTTCCATTTCCTTCCGAATAAAACTTGTAAACTTTCAACTCCAAAAGCATCATGTTCTCAAAACCTCACCTTCTACAGCACCTATAGTTATGCCTGTTTGAGCTCTTTGAATTGAAAAATTGTTTCGCTGTAAGAAAAGATGGAATTAAATATACTGATTTTTTTTCGCTCACAAAATTAAGAACTACAGCAATCAAAGCTACAGCAGGAACTTGTGGCCATTTTAATATATGTCCATACACTGTATGTCCCACTTATGTACACAGAAAAAATAGTTGGATTTTTTGTTTCTTATAATTTCGCTACTGCAATCTCATCAACTCACCTTGGGTGCTTTGGGTTCACTGACACGAAGAGCTTCCCTGAAATATGCATCAACTGCATAGTTGGCTTTTCTTTCTCGCTTGGGTGGTTCAATCCACTCTGTGAATGCCATCTGAAAAAATGCAAGTGTTTAATATCAAAGTGACCGTTTTGACAAATGACTTGTACTGTCACTTCAGCTGTAATGTGCTATATAGCATGTTATATATCACGTTCTTGAAGAACCTCAGGTTTGGGGAAAGCTTCAATACATAAAAACGGTTAATTCAAGGGAATAAAGATGATTACAACATATCACCTTGCCCGACCTATTATGAAATATTTTTCTACAGTTTTTTGTGGTATTAAGTGCTAAGAATATGCTAGATACTGTACTAGGGGCTGGAGGAGATTTGAGCTAATCAGGGTAGATACAGCCCACATGGGGCTCACTCTTAATCCCCGTTTCACAGATGAAGTAACATGCACAAAGAAGTGAAGCGCCTTGCCCTAGGTCACGAAGGAGACAAGTGGTGGAGCCAGGATTAGAACCCAGGTCCTTCTGCCTCCCAGGCCCACAGGCCACACTACTTCTCTATAATATGTTCACCATTAGCAGAAGCGTTTACAGCTTTTTCCTGTAAAGTTCAGAAGTTCAAAAACACAAAGAAATGCAAAGTACAGTGTGGTATAGTGGAGACTGAGGCAGAAATTGGGAAGCATAGGATAGACATCTCTCTGTTATCTGCGTCGTCTTGACTGACACATTGTGTCTGCACAATTTAATCCTCCACTAAATCTTTCTGAGCCATTATGTGGGTTGTGTTTTATTCAGGACAGACTCACATTAATGGAACAGCATTTCCTAATACTTCCACTGTGTTTTACCTAACCACACAACAAAAATCCCCATTGTAGCAAAATTAAATCTAAAGTACCCTAGGACCCTTCACAGTTTAGGTCCCTGGGACTCTTTTTGTTGTGACCGCCTCCCCACCCCCCATAATTTTTATTCCCAAAAAAGCCACCAAAAATTGTTTTTCCTGCCATCTGATAAACCTTTTTAAAAGCAGGATTTCCCTGAATTTCTGGTCTTAAAAAGAGAGACAGAGATGAAGAGAAAGAGAGAAAAAAAACACTGCAGTCCCAATGTACCACAAATTAATTAAGCTAAAAATAAAGCTTTGTTATACAGCTTAAGGGAAAGTGTTGATGCTGATTAATGAGACATTCTAAAACATTTGAAAAAATTAATTTTGCAATTTTCCAATAATTGCATAACACACATACATTAGTTCACCCATAATCAGCTTCAAGCCTCATCACCTCGTGGCCCCACTTTAATAATAATAATAATGATGTTGGTATTTGTTAAGCACTTACTATGTGCAGAGCACTGTTCTAAGCGCTGGGGTAGATACAGGGTAATCAGCTTGTCCCAGGTGAGGCTCACAGTTAATCCCTATTTTACAGATGAAGTAACTGAGGCACAGAGAAGTTAAGTGACTTGCCCACAGTCACACAGCTGACAAGTGGCAGAGCCGGGATTCGAACTCATGACCTCTGACTCCCAAGCCCGTGCTCTTTCCACTGAGCCACGCTGCTTCTCTTTACCTATACCTATCTGCTCCCTTCATCCAGTATTCCCCAACTGTCTGTTCATCCATAATACTAATGATAATAATAACAGTATTTGTTAAGTGCTTACTATATGTCAGGCACTGTTCTAAGCGCTGGGGTGGATATTGCAAATCAGGTTGGACACAGTCCCTGTTCCTCTAGACTGTGAGCCCACTGTGGGCAGGGATTGTCTCTATTGCTGTATTGTACGTTTCAAGCAACTAGTACCGTGCTCTGCACAGGGTAAGCGCTCAATAAATATTGCTGAATGAATGTTCCATGTGGGGCTCTCAGTCCTACACACCCACCATCTGATCCAAGATTAATCTCAGTCCCAAATAACCTCTGCACCATTCCCTGCTAGTACGCTAAAGTCTGCTGGTTGAAAAATAATCCTCAGAAATGTCAGTTTTCATAGCTTTCTGATTGGTAAAATGCCAGATAAAACTTTTACTCTCTAAAATCAAGTCTCAGGCAATCTGTGGATTATCCATCCTTTGCTGCTGAGTTCTTTCTGCACATTTCACTGTTCATCAGCTCTTCTGTCAAATAACGTAGCAAAGTAAGAAAGAGAGAAACAAAATGAAATACAAAACAATTAAGTTTGCTCCTAGCCAGCAGCAATGATAAAAGGTTTAGGGAAGTGAGGTCTTTGTAATTATTGGATAAAAGCTTATAAATTAACATAGGATTTCAATTACTCATGAAAACTCTACATACTTTAGATGATTAACTGCAAGCCACGGCATTCATTTATACGTTGGGATATATGATACACATTTGTGATTATACATATATGTATATATATAAAACCTGGAGAAAATTTTCAACGTTTCCAAGCTAAAATACTGTAAATTTAAAAGGCACATGGTTTTGTAGAGAAACCTGCAAAATGTCTTCATTCCAAAAAGCACTCATCAGAGTGTTGATACCCATATTAAATCTTCAGTCAGCTAAACTTTAGGTACTACCTTTTGCTTTTCTCTATAGTCCTCTCCTTCGAAGTTATAAACACTGGATTCTGTATCCATTGTAAAGTTTCTGAGTGAGCTTTCACCCATCTTGGAAAGTTTTTCATTCATTTCTGCGGTCTGAGAAGAGACAAGATCAGAACAATATTCAAATGAAGATTTACCATGTCAGTTATGTCTGTTTCAAAATATTTTCCATAAACATGTTGTGTTCATTTTGTACCCGCACCTCTGCTATTCCACTATATATTCGCCATCCTTTGCGCCTCAATCTCTTTTGCATCTTCCCTACAGCCCATCCTATGCCTGACCACAATTTTGTCTTCAAAAGTAGCTTTTTTTGCTTGGTTCATTCCCCTCCACCCTCATTATGTCCTAATGCTCCTCCATTACCTCCCTCTAAGCCTCAGCGTGTTGAACTAGCCTCAAGAATAATCAAGACTGCTGTCCCCAAAATCCTGGGAGCGGAAAATAAGAGAACATCTAGAAGGGAGCTCTAACCCTGACTAGACAATATATCCATTCAGTGGGGTTGCTTGGGGTGCACCCTCTGCAGAGGAGCAGAGAGATAGACTATCCGTTAGCTATATAAGTTTACGCAACCTGAAATTAGTTTGTACTTCACCTTCTTTGCACCTCTTTCCAAGATACCATCGATATCCTCGTCAGTAATCTCACTTTCCTTTGAAGCAAACACATGTGTTGCCCCGTGCCGGATCATTTGCAGCATTTCGTCTTTCCCAATTTTATTCAGATTTTGATCCACTAGCCTTCCTGGGAAGAGCATATAGTAAAATTTAAAGAAAATGAGAAAGGAAAAAAGTTTGACACCAAAAACTAAGAGCTTAAAAACAAAAGTCATCTGGTACTGTCCTACATTTTCCCATATATACATTTAAATAATAACTGTGGTATCTGTTAAGTGCTTACTGTGTGCCAAGCGCTGTACTAGGCGATGGGGTGGATACAAGCAAATCGGGTTGGATGCAGTACCTATCCCACCTGGGGCTCACAGTCTCAATTCCCATTTTACAAATGAGTCTCAATTCCCATTTTACAAATGAGATAACAGAGGCAAAGTGAAGTGACTTGCCCAAGGTCACTGAGCAGACAAGTAGAACCCATGACCCTCTGATTCCCAGGTCCGTGCTCTATCCACTACATCATGCTGCTTACTAACACAATCTCTCCAATGGGATCCACTTTCAAATATATTTTTCACCAGACCCTTTCCCTGTGTTATAATACTTATTAAATACATACTGGGGGGAAGCAATGGGGAAGATTACAAAGATAATTATTAGACAGCAATATAGTAAATTCTAGGAATCAGAAGCATTCTCAATTTCGGTTCTCCGGCAATTATTCCTGGAGAAGAGCTTCAATCTTAGCCCTCTACTCCTAGGCATTATTAAACAAACTCGTTTGGTGTTTGAGAGTTTGTAAATTAAAAACAGTAAGGAAGCACAATGAATACTACCATTCTCCTGTGAAGAGGGAATTGCATTCCTGCACAAAAACCACACATAAAAGGAAAATTCTTGTTATATTATTGACTGTGCCCATCACCACCCACATGTGACCAACTATTTCTTCCAACACAAGCCACACTTTATTGACAGGCTCATGTTGAAAGAATGATCTCTCAATCTGCAGTTCTTTTCCAGTCAAATGGCAGTGAAGACCCATAATTTACTTACATTCAGATTTTGAGGTTTGTGGCATTAATTTTATTTTCTAGCTCAATTAGTAAAAATGACGGAGAATAACTTGAGCTAGAAAATGCGGTAGAAAATCAAGGTCCCACGATCTTTTTAATGATTTGAAAATTATCTTTCTAGGCAAGTTAATCTGTTTCAGTTTAGAACTTACTTCTTCTAAGGAAATTTTGCTTTACAGAAAATGGGTAAAGCGGGGAGGAAAGGAGAGGAAGATTCTCCCTTCCAACTATTCTGGATTTGAAAACTTCTTCCAGAACCCAAAGGAACAATGTTTGCTGTACCCACCCTGTTTAGTAGTGTACGAGTGGGTGTCTTCCTTCAGGCTTATAACATTCAAGTACATATCCTTATGCACTATTTCTAACTGTGATTTACTTTAATGTCTGTCTCCCCCTGTAGACTATAAGCTCCCTGTGGGCAGGAATCACTCTACCAACTATATTCATTTTGCCAAGTGCTTAGTACAGTGGTCTGCACACAGTAAGTTCTCAATAAAATACCACTGACTGTTTTACCATTAGCAAATAATGATAGAGCAAATAAGACAGTTCAGAAAATCAAAATGTAAGTGATAATTTTATGGAATGAAACACTTCAGGGAGTAGAACTACAAAAAGTTAACAGACTTACTCCAAATTCAGATCATCGGGAAACATGGGCACCTGCTTTTAATCATACTAGATAAACATGACTGACTTGGTTAGAATAACAAATGATCCAAAAATGGAAAAAAAAACCAAACCCAAAAAACCCCCACCAAAACTCCAAAACCTGCTAAATACATCTTATCCGAGAAGCAAAGGAAAATAATTATTTTTTAACGTCTCATTACATACCTTGTTGAATAACTATTGAATCCAATCTGAGTTTCATCTCAGCACGCTCTACTATTCTTTCCTCCACTGTGTTGTCGGTGATAAATCTGAATACTCTAACAGTCTTGGTTTGTCCAATTCTATGTGCCCGATCCTAGACAAACAAATGTATGTGAGTACTGTGTGTGATGACAAACTCAGAGATGATTTAATTCTAATCGGATATTATACAAGTGGCGGAGAACAGTATAAGATGGCCTATAGGAATAATCAGACTAAGAAAAATATATGCAATTATCTAGAGGCGTTCTCAGAGTGCATATATAAGCATTCCTGTTACAATGCCAAAATTGCATCCTTAAAAAACCTTAGGAAATCTAAGAAGTTGTTTCTGAGCAACCATTGTCTCCCCAAATAAACAAGGGACTAAAGGAAAAATAGTTCAGAAACAGCAGAAACAGTAATAAAGAAGCTTCAGCCTCTAAAACCCATTTAAGGTAGCTTGCATTATGTCTCCGCCACCAGCAACAGTATTGTCTCATCAGTATTTTACAGGAAGCTAATTTGTAACTGATTCAAGTTCACTGTTTGCAGGAAACAAATGTGCAGCAATTAGTTTTCTACACAATGTTGCTGAAAGTGATGTTTTTGATCAAGAGACCAATGTGATCGATATGCTTACGGCCAATTCATAGACACACTGTGACACTAGAGTTGTGTCCAAAGCACTAAAAAGCTGCATTCTGGCAAAAGTAACTTCAAACGGAGTTATGTGAATGCCCATAATTTTCCCTCTTTAAAAATTAATTTCAAGTTCTTAATAACTGGTCCTTTCAAAACGTCAAAATTTTATTATGCTTTTAAAAGCCTCTCCCTCTGCATCTACTCGAATCATTCATAAAATACAAGTTCCCAGTTTTTTTCAGATCAAAGGAGGGGGTCTTCTTTAAACAATTCAAGCATAAACTTTAGGTGTCCACCCTGTATCTTTCTTATGCAACAAAGACAATGCTCAGTTAACTGTTACTATGTTATCAATTATCTGATGGAGAAAGGGAAAGCCCAGATCAATTAAATCCAACAAATAAGCCCTACCCTAAGTAATCAATAGTGACTTCATGCTAGCCATTGATTTCAAACTTCTCTGCCTCCAAACAATTTCCCAAAGCTGCTAATTCTAATAAAAATCAACTGGAGTTCACCTACCATTTTTCACATCCAACTCCTGTTGAAGATATTAATGTGCATACTGAAATTCCCAAAAAGAAAAAGAGTGGAAGACCTATGGTTCCCTCTTTATTCATAACTAAAGTATAAATGCAACAAAGAAAGAATACAAGCTATGGCTACTATATTTGGAGCACTGATTTTCTCAACTTCTATAAAGCACTTTTTGGCAGTAAAACAAATTATTTTCATATATTCATCATCAGCTTGAATAATGTGCTATCTTATTCCCAAAATTGAACTATTTTAAAATAATATTTTGACCACAGTGAAAATGTTAGTTGTAAGATTTCAATTAATGAAAAATCATAAATAAAAATTGCTTTATTTCTAATCAAGCAGTTGATGTTGCTTTAATCTGATCAACCAGTTTACCTTCATGCTGATACTACACAAACAAAAGCTTTAGGCCAAATTTTCTGAGATCCTCGGTCAATTTAAAAAAAAAATTAATTGTACTCTGAAGAGTACATTTCTTCCGAGGAGAGTCAACTACATTGTCTCCAATGTCCATTCCTATGGTAATAAGCAAGACATGTGAAGAAAGCACCCTCTTTCATTTAACTAGAATACCATTTAGCACACCAGAGCTGTAAATATCTTGGATGGGGGAGCAAGTTATCTCAGGTCATCCTCACAATATCCCTAGAAGATAAAGCACTTTCTTTTTTTCCAAAGCAGTCTCAATTTTCTTGGCTTAAAAAAATTAAAGCAAAAAGCACTCTCAGGTCTTGCAACAAAATAATTTACTCCCTATAATTGTGTATACAGTAAATTTAATTTAAAATTTAATTTTCCCCACCTAGTAAACTTTAGCATTGTCCAGACAACAGCAAATACAAGATATTTCAATAGTGGCTTCATGTCCCTAAACTTTTGCTTGCACTCTGAAGCTCCAGCCAGAACTATGGCAGACGAAGAAGGGAGAGGAGCTCAGGCACAGAGCTCTGAGAAATTAATCCCACCCTACTCGTGATTGGTTCCAAAGCTCTACAGGTCCACAGAGTTATCACTATCTGCTCCGTGGCTCATTGTATTATTATAAAAAAGCCTGCACAGGCAAAATTCTTAGTATAGTTGTTCTCAGCTTTTCCCAAAATAATCTTTTCCATTCATTCCTCCATTCCCATCTGGCAGCTCCTCAGCATATCTACTAGTATTAAGAGCCAATAAGGAACAAACTCCTCTTTATTGAGGTCTTCTTAGTGGGATGAAGGCTGGGATCCCAAGCTCAGACCTTCAGCATCTCCCTTCACACATCAAATACATTTAAGAGAGCAAAGGATTGCTCATTTCCCTAATTCTGGAAATAAGGTTCTCTAGTCTACAGTATACTATATTTTAGGACAAAAAGGATTTTTTTCCTAAACAGATATCGGCAAGGTTTGAACTGCTTCCCTTTTGGGGAACTCTAGGAGAGGCACCACAACAAAGCATGGGCTGCAGTACATTCTGCGTAGTTTTGTATCATATAGTAATTGGGGCCTCCACAGTAGGAACAAATGAATCTGTTCTCTTTAAATCCTTAAGACTACTGCCAATAATATATATGAGAGGCTGGGGCTCCGACCCATATCCTTTCTCTGTGGATCAGATCAGCTGGTCATCTGGTCACAATTCTTCCCCATAGCCACCCCAACTGACTACTCTGACCTGCTATGGGCTTTCTTTAGGCACTTATAAGAGCAAATGCTTTCGTGAATAGGGCTTATAGAACTGATCTGTCATCTCCTACCATAGCCTGAAGATCTACTTGTGGATTCCAGTCAGAGTCATATAAAATTACAACATCAGCAGTAGCAAGATTGATGCCAAGACCCCCGGCACGGGTGCTCAGCATAAATACAAATTTGGAGCTGTTTGGTTCATTGTAGGCGTTGATGGAGTCCTGTAGAAATATAAGCAGAGTCAAAACATGATTCTGTATGACATCAACCTCCCTCCTTCCTCACAGCATCCCTATAACATTCACGTACACATTCTTAGGTATTCTCACTGACCTCTCCATCTCTTCCCACTCCAGGCCATATCTGACTCCCGAGCCCAGAGCATTTTTTTTAAAAAAAAAAAAAACAAACCTCAGCCCACATCTCTCCACTCAAAAACATCCGGTGGTTGTCCATCCACCTCTATATCAAACAGAATCTCCTTTACCGTCGGCTTTAAAGCACTCCATTAGCTCATCCCCGCCTACCTTACGTTGTTGATTTCCTACTACAACCCAGCCAGCAAACTTTGCACCGCTAGTGCCAGGTTGCTCACTGTGCCTCGATCTCGCCTACCACGCCGCTGACCCCTTGCCCATCTCCGACATGACCTGGAACTCCCTCCCCTCCCAGATATGACAAACCGCCACTCTACTTTCAAAGCCTTACTAAACTCATATCTCCTCCAAATGGCCTTCCCCAAATAAGCCATCTTTTCTCTGATTTCCTCTCACTTGGATCTGTAACCCTAAGCACAGCTGTCTCCCCCTCTCAACTGTAAGCTTGCTGTGGGCAGGGAACTTATCTACCAACTCTGATGTACTGTACTCTCCCAAGTGCTTAAGACAGTGCTCCACACACAGTGTAATAAGCACTCAATAAAATAAATAGCATTGATTAATTGATTGATTATACTTATACTCTCTTACTTCCCTTACATGCTTTTTTATTTTAGTGCCTGTCTTTCTCACTAGATTGCAAACTCCTTGAGGGTAGGGATCATATCCACTAACTTTATTGCACTCTCCCCAGGACTTATACAGTGCTTTCCACATAGTAAGAACTCAATAAACACTACTGGATGACTGATGATAAATTAACTCACTTGTCTCTCATCATGAGGTGTCTGCCCATCCAACCTGCAGTACTCATAATTTCTCCACATGCAGTAATCTTCCAAAATATCTAAAACTCTTGTCATCTGACTGAAAATCAGTACTCGTGAATCTGTAGGGATTAGAAGATTTGCAATATTAGGCATCTCAAAGTAACAAAATCTTTACTAAAACCTTAAAAACTACTTAAAAATGCACAAGCCTAAGGGTTGCCATTAATAAGCATCTCTACTAACTACTGCAAATCTTTAACATGAAATTTTGGAAAGTTCAATAACCACACCTAGGTGCATTCTGTCATGGAAGTTTTAGGTTTCAAAACATATTAGCAAAATTACTAAAATATCTGGACAGCAAGAACATTTTGCTCTCACCCATCAAGAAATTTCTATATTAAAAGTATGTGTCATTGACAATAAGTAGAAATTATTTATCAAGAATTCTGATATTTTAATGCCAATACCTAGAATTTAAACAAATGTGTATTAATGCTTACTACTGAATAACCATTTTTTCACTCTCTCACAGCTGTTTCCCAATGTGGAATACTGAAATCTTAAAAGATAACAGCCAAGAATACATTAACATTAAAAAAAAGACTAATTTTAAAGCCATTATAAATCTGCACTCTTCAATTCTGCAACAATGAATGACAAAAATAGGCAAACTGCAAAACTGTACCTGGAGTGCGTTACCACAGCTTGCATTTTAAAATTCAATACCTTGAATAACCTTATATAAAATGTTATGTGGAGCCCAACATGCAAAGACCGAACAGAAATATTGTGTGATTATAGTCTCTCAAAACAAGAGTTATGTCTTGTTTAACTAAAGATTGTGTGCATATTCCAGGCATTAAGCATTCCAAATATACACTGGGTTGCTGCCATTTTTAAAATTTTGCCAAGAAGATTATAGAGAAGATAGACAGATGTAAAGAAAAGGAGGAAGACCTGTCAACATTTCTTTAAAACAGTGCTTCCTCAAATTGTAAGTTAAACCTATTAGTAATGATGGGGAAGACGATAGGGTTGAAAGGCAAAAAACCAAAATTTCCTCTCCTTTAGGAGGCATCCACATGCTGGTCTCAGAAGCAGCGCAAGGGATGTTCAATCAGCTCCAAGAGGCAGAGAATAAAGTGGACTAAAGTGTTTTTCAATAAGTTGCCAAAAATCCAGGTGACTGATAAAGAAAATCTGCTAAACTAATAATAATAATGGAATTTTTTAAGCACTTTCTATAGGCTAACCATTGTTCTAAACACTGGGACCGATGCAAGACAATCATATCAGATGTGCTTCCTATCCCAGGCTAAGTAGGAGGGAGAACAGGCATTGAATCCTATTTTACAGATGAGGAAACTAAGGCACAGAAAACCTAAGTGCCTTGCCCAAGATCACAGAGCAGGCACATGGGGAAGCCAGTATTAGAACCCAGATCCTCGGAGTCTCGGGAAAGTGTGCTCTTTCCTCTGAGTCATACTGCTTCTCTAGACAATCAGCTCATCTCTAAAACCATCACCTTTTTAATAAGTTTCTGTATTTTAAAAACTTAAGCGTAGTAAAAAGCGGAAAAATTTTGAAGTGAAAATCATAGTCAAATTTGGAGAGCTTTAAAAATTTGTGTCAGTCCCCTATTTTGACACACTTAATACATACCTTGCTCTTTCAATTTAGGAAGGAGTTTATCCAGTACCACCATTTTTCCACTATTAGTAACTAGATGCATATCTGTTGTGTAAGGAGGACCAGGTTCTGCTCCATCAAAGAGATATGGATGATTGCAGCACTTCCGCAACTGCATAAGAATGTTCAAAAGCCTCATCTTGTCCATTTTTCCTGCAGAGTTTAATATGTCTATGTCCTTCATCAGGATTCTCGTGTACCTATGGAAGGGAAAGTATTTTTACTCAAGAGGCTTAGATGGTGGGTAAATCAATAAACTGAACAATAAACTCCACCCTCAACTTTTCTTCACCTCCTCTCGAATCTCTGCCTCCTCTTTTTGTCAAAATTACCACACCATTTTCTACAAACAGTGAAACAACAGAAGAAAGCAGCCAATTCTTACCATGAGGTCAGGAGTTAACCGGAAATTTTACATTAACATTAAACTATAATTCTACATCTACATGGTGGCAAAATGCAAAACAGTTTTGTGCTCTAAAATTATCGCGTTCTGAATAATGAGAACGCATTCATTAAACTTCAACAACACTGTTTTATCTTTACTTGTTCCTCTCTTGTTCTTATCCCTGCTGTCCCAACTCTCCCATCTAATATAAACTGTTTACCTTGATGTTCGTTGCTTGACAAGCTATTGGTCAAGTGCCTTGAAATCAGGAAAGGCACTCTACATATCAGGAAAATAGGCAAATTACCCAATCAAGTTCTATTTAAAACGCTGGAGCCCTACGCTGTGGTCTGTTTACAGTAGTCTCTGAAGCAAAAATCAAAGAAGCAAACTTTTACAAACATTAAATGTTTGATTCCTGCAAATGGCCATTTGACTATAGTTATAACTTTGCGCCGAGACGGCAGTTTTTTTTATGGTTGCCATTGCAAGTCCAAAGAAGAAACAGGACAAATGCCAAGCCTAAGCTATTAGCTGTGGCCATAGCTCAACTGCTGCCATCTGTCCTACTCAGACCAAAATTCTGCTTCACTTTTACTGCCATCCCACCATTCTTCTTTCCATATTATGATCCAGCACACTCTACGGAATCCCTCCTGCCCAAGCACAGATGGGATCAGAACAGGCAGAGTTGGTGGTGGGCCCGGGGTGATGAAGACCCAGAAGGACCGTCTTCCCACCTGCATGAAATCACCCCAGTGCTTTACCCACTGTAAGCAATCATATGAAGCAGATAATGACAATAAGAGATAAGACAGGGTGACATGAGTGACATCTGAAAGGGCACAATCCCCAAAATGATAGAAAAATTGCAGTGAGTGTGTGTCTATGGCCTGGAAATAGGCACACCAGTATGTGAGTTGTGTCAACTCACGGGACAAGGGCCAGGAGTTCCTACTGCTTAAGTCTTTCACTTAAGTCTTTCACTGTCTCACCACCTCTTATCCTGCCAACATCCGGTCATTGGCACAGATCAGGTTTCTCTTGCAGTTTGGGAAGGACAAAGAAAAAAGGCCATTTTTATCACTTACCATTCTCTTTGCATTTTACTGAGACCAACATAAATTTTAACTTCCTTCTTTGGAGGTAAACTCTTTTCCACATCAGCCTTAATTCTTCGGAGGAGGAATGGCCGCAAAACCTAAAATATGAATTGAAATGCTCAAAGGAGATCTGTTCCCTTTACGGGTCCCAATTCATTTCTGGGCTGCGATATTAGAGCAGCTCTGTTGGAAGATGAAATTCAAACCACCATTCCAAATACGAGCAACAAATGTGCTTTCCTCCCCGATTCTACCGAGCAGAGACACTGGGCATGACCTGGGCAAGTCACCAACATTGGATTAGGGCAAATGATTCAAAAACAGAATTTACTTGCAACAAAACGATTACTACAGTAGGTGCACCTTGCGATAGACCAAAATGAGACTGCATTGCAACATGCAAATCAAGATACAATATAAAAATCAGGATACCGTCCCCTTTAGACTGTGAGCCTCATGTGGAACAGGGACTGGGTCTGGTCTGCTTATATTTTATTTGCAAACATTCAAGTGGACACACAAATTAATGTAAATTACTTCACCAAGTTTTACCAGGCACTACGGGGCTGACGGTAAGTCTAAAAAAAAACCGAGGTCATGTACGTGACTCGACCGGGGAAGGTGCAAATACACACAAAAGTGCACACTGGCAACCCAGACCTAAATAGACTCTGACACGTAACTCTCCTACCTAGGCAGCACTCTGACAAACAATACAATAATAGAAAACCGCATCAATAAGGCCAGCACACCCTTTAGGGACTAGCAGAGTGAGGTGGCAGAGGTTTCTCAGGCTCCAGAGCAAACTCAGGATTTATACAGCTGTAGTACTCTCCAACCATCTCTATCCCTTTGAGACCAGGACTCCCCCAGATGCCGCCTCTAATTCTCTGAGCACTTCCGTCATTATCAGTTAGGAGCGATATCAATATCAAATGCCAAGACAAGAGCACAAAAATGAAATGCTGGAACAGGGTTATCTCGTATGTGTTACCTCAACACAGCTATACTGAATTCTATTCAGTCCTATTTATTGAGCGCTTACTATGTGCAGAGCACTGTACTAAGCGCTTGGAATGTGCAGTTCGGCAACAGATAGTGACAATCCCTGCCCAACAACAGGTTCACGGTCTAAGCGGGGGAGACAGACAACAGAACAGAACAAAAACAAGTAGTCTGGATATGTATGAAGACTAGACAATATGCAAACAACGGCTAAACTCGGAGTTTGAAATTGGAAAACCAAAAGCAAGGGACAGGGGACATTTTAAGGACACAGGTGTGGGGAAAAAGAGTCTCAGATAATGCTGTATATCGGCTGAAAATTAGTCAACTGCTGTAGATTGACCAGTATGGACACTGCCATAAATAAAAGGGCTTCTCTTTTCAAGCATAAAATATGTATGGACTTTGAGGCAAAAAAGCAAAAAGTGTAAACAGCACCAGACACTGCAAATAACAAATATAACATGACAGTCTTTGGGCGAACAAACTGTGGTCAGGGCTGTGGATACCGCTCTTATCCCTTCGGCCACCCATCCACCTACCCAAAGGTGAACTTAATCATCACTGGTGTCATCTTCAAATAGGAAAGAAAACTATATCTGTCAAAATGTGATTTAATCGAAGTTACCAAATATTTCGAAGTACATAATCTTCCTTGAACAGAGTATGGCTTTTTTTTTTCCCCAACACTAAAATGGGGGCTCATGCAAAAGCAATAACTAGTTTTCAGCAGATAGTCTGAGGAACTTATCTGTTTGCCAACAACAAATCCGCTTAACTACCCTTGCAGAAGCAAAGCAAAACAAGCAAAATTCTAGGACCTAGAGACAGGGTGGCCTATGACTCCTGGGGCAGTTTGGATCAACAAGGAACCCTGAGTATGGAGATCTGGGAGGTCAATATTTCCATGTCTGTCTCTATGTCAGAATTACCATATAAACTATTTCTGTGTAGGCAACATCGTTTGCAAACATTCATGGAAACAATGTCTATGACAGCTTCAGAGAATTCCCATTTTATCAGTAGCCAACAGACTGGACCTCTGGGCAATTTTCATTAGTTAATTAAATGAGTGGAGTACTACTCCAAAATGAAAATTGTCTACTTACCATATGAAGACGTTCAACTAGTTTTTGATCCCCGAGGCAGTTATTTGTATCAAACCATGAATCAAAGTCCTAAACCAACAGATAAAACAATTTTGAGCTCAACTAGTGCACATACCTAATTATGAGCACACAGAAGCACAACCCTATGTTTTATTAAGTGAATTCTGCAAAACTGAGCATCATTTAAGGTTCAAACCAAATGTTTTATGAACTTATAGCCAGATATCTTGGTGATAAGTTTGCCCAAGAAGTCCACCCCTACAGTAACCTCCCATTAAAGTTAAAATGTGATAAAAATTAATTAGTGCAGGCCTCGGGAATACAACTCCTTGACCCCTCCTACCTTCTACAGCTTAGTCTACTGCAGAGCTATAGAAAGGCAGGTAAACACTTCTGAATGCACTCAATTCACTTCCAAAACAATAAACACCATTCCAAAGTTTAACTTCAACTGAAGAAAAAGTATCAGTTTAAAAGCCAAACTTTTTTAAGTAAGTGCATTCCCAATATTCCACTTTCAAAGTATTCCCGTAACTATTAGTACAAAAAACCAAAATAAAATGGATTGTCTGGGGGTTCAAGGAAAATAGGAAAAGAACCCAAATCACAGTCATAGTCTTTTCTTGAAGAAATGACCTTTAAATGTGATTGGGAATGGGAGAGAAGGACAAGGGAAAGAAAGGAGGAGAAATGGGCATATCTCAAGGAAAAAAACTCTGAGGTAAATGACATCTTCATTTTAAATAGAGGGAAAATGAGTGGATATTGTTTAGATACTTGCATCTACAAAAGTTTCTTAAACCTATTTCTAAAATGTAATGTTCAATCCTATCAAAGATAAAATATATGATTAGCCCAAAATTTGATCTTCTAATTTATCAACAGTTATAGTGTTTTTGGCAAGCATTCTCTAAATACATTGGTTTGAAATGGACCTTTCCTGGCCCAAAAAATTTCAAGCTGGCACGATAAAATCAAAATTAACAGTGATGTAAAAAAATGTGTGTGCGCGTATATATAAAATTTATGCCAGTTTCCAATTCTAGACAAAAATGAAAATAACACCAAGACCGAAACTATCATTAAATATGTAAATTATCAGTAATAATTTTTTAAAAAATTACATCAGCTGAGTTAAAGACATCTGGCAACAGAAAGTTGAGAAGTGCCCAGAGCTCATGCAAGTTGTTCTGAAGTGGTGTTCCTGTCAACAGCAGTCGATTCGTAGTCTTGAATTCCCTCACTATTTCTGACAACTGAAAGAGAAAAATTAATCAGTTTCACTAGAATTCACATTTTACTGTTAGCCCCTTCAAAATTAAACTTAAACTCCAAGTTAAAATTAAACAAACTCTATCAAAGTCACCTTACGGCCATTACCTTAGATTTTTCATTTTTGATTCTGTGGGCTTCATCTATAACTAAATACCGCCAGTTAAACTTTTTGAACACCGACTTTTCTTTGATGAGCATTTCATATGATGTTACACACACATCCCATTCTCCAGGTAACAAGACATCTCTGACAAAGGCAGCCTGCATGGCAAAAGGGTAAAGGATATTATGTTTCAGAAATATGACACGCTTTATGATTATATATAATCAAGAACAAAATGCAGGGAAAGGAAATCACCCAACAGTAGTCATTTACTTAGTATTAACTCAGTAGAAAGTAAAAGACATCAGCATTACAGTATTTCAAGGATTTCAGTATTTCAAGTACTCTAACAAGCTGAATGACTTCAAAGGAGAATACAGGACACCCTCCATACCCTAGAGTAATGTGACTCTAAAGTCATAACAACTTTTCTTTTTTATCACTAACTTACTCTGTAATTACCAACCTTCCCTTATCACTGACACCATCACAAGGGGTCATTAATGATATTTCCCCTAATAAAGTCGAGACTTTCCGCACCTAAAATAATTCTTGCCGGATCCCAGGCCAGTCATATTCTCTCTCAAAGACTGGATATCTTCTTATACAAAGCTACCCCTAAGAAATGTTTAATACTTACTCTCTGTTCTTTATCACCAATTAAGCACACAGATCGAAGTGTTGGGACCCATCTCTTGAACTCATTCATCCAGTTGTGTAGAGTAGACTTGGGAACCAATACCATATGTGGGCCAGGAATATTTCTATAGTGTTTCATGTACCCAAGAAGAGAAATGGTTTGAAGTGTCTTCCCCAGACCCTGAAAATGGCCAAGCACACAAAAATTATGCATCCTGGTAAATCGCAATTTACAGTCAGTTCATAATTATCCAGAGCCTGATGATCCAGTTAATGAATTTTCTTTGAACCTGGATTCCTCCCATTTACTTCTTCCTTTTGAGTCATTTCACACCTCATTAGCACTTTCAGAAAAAGAATGCAGGTAGATGAATGAAGTGAATTATCAGGTTTGCTGCTTCTCGGGAATTTTTGCAAAAAATGAGGTCAGAATGTAGTTGATAAATGCTAATACGATTATAGCATTTATTTTACCAACTGGCAGGAATAACCAGTTTGTGCCCATGTACTTGGGCGATTAGATTACGTACTTCTCATTCTTTCTCCTTTGGTTTTCCCTCTACTGCTCTGAGTGGTGAAAGAATACATTTTTTCCTAAGTGGAACACCCGGGGATTGAAAACAGGGCCCTTTGCCACAGCAACAATCAACCAACCATATTTATTGAAAGTTTACAGTATGCCAGGCACTGTACAAGTGGCGTAGAGATGGGGAGGCACGGGGGCAGTCGGCCACTAAGGAAGGGTCCGACTGCTTCCAGAGACCCAAGGATGGGGGCCAAGAACTGCCGGTCGGCAAGGACGGTGGGTAGCCCACAAGTCACGGGCCTGGGCCAGGGTCGAAGCAGCAGGACCGGCGGGCCACCTCTCTCACCCCTTCCTGTGCAGACCTCACTCAGCACTACCATTACGCCTTCGGTAAGAGCAGATGGCATTGCTGGTGGCCCACTGACCCCCTGAAGCCCAATCCCATGCCGGAGCCTTGGGTCAGTGCCATTTTAGAGCCATTTCCGTGACTTCATACGGGCAACTACGAGGGCCCCCCGACTAATAAGGGGAAGCCCAGATCCCACATCGCCATGAACTTGCCGGTTCGAAGTCCGATCTAACAACATTTCAGATCAGGTGAGTCAGCCACGTTCCTAAGCCTCAGCGGGAGGAGGCTCGGCGCCAAAAGGGGAAAAAAACCAGACCATCCACTCTGAATAATTCAGACTGGAACGGCCACACCACACTAATGTTGGCGTTTTGTACACAACTGCCTTCCTTTTTACCTCTGATCTCTGCTACTGTCCTCCCGAGGCCCTACGGTTTCTGTCATTTACCCTACCTGCCTTTAGACCTTGTGTGCTGGAGTGTCTCTGTGCCTACTGGAAAAAGCTCAGGCCTGGGAGTCAGGGAACTTGGGTTAAAATCCCAGCTCTGCCACTTGGGCAGCTGTACAGCCTCCCATTCAGACCAGCAAGTCGGCACCTCAAACAGTGACACTGGTCAACGTATTTTTTACATAAACAATTTCCCTCATCAGGGTAAATAATAATTGGCTGTATTCCAATTTCTAAGCAGTCTGACCTTCTGGGAAGTGCACAGGCCTGGGAATCAAAGGACCTAGGTTCTAATCCTGGCTCTGCTGCCTGCCTGCTGAGTGACCTTAGGCAAGTCACTTAACTTCAGTAACTGAGTTCAGTTTCCTCCTTTGTGAAATGGAGATGAAATACCTGTTTTCCCTCCTACTTCGACTGTGAGCCACAAATGGGCCAGACACTCTGTCCAACCTGATTACCTACCCCCAAGAGTTAATACGGTGATCAGCACTTCGTAAGTGCCTAACAATTATTACTATTATTATTACAACTCCTCCTAATGAGTGACCTTAAGAAATGCCTACCCTAGTACTCTAAAACTAGAAACTTGAAAAGATGCCCAAATCAATTAAATTCATCCAAAATACTGAACTGCCTAACAATAGTAAATGTGGCATTTGCTAGGTGTTTACTATGTGCCAAGCTCTGTACTAAGCTCTGGAGTGGGAACAAGATAATCAGTCATACACTGACCCCGGATCACACAGGGCTCCCAGTCTTATGGGAGAAGGAGAATAGGAATTTAATCCCCATTTTACAGATGAGGAAACGCAAGTCCAGAAAAGCCAAGTAAACACAGAGCAGGCAAATGGATGAATGGGGATTAGAACGCGGGTTCCCTCACTGACAAGCCCGTACTCTTCTCACTAGGCCACGCTGCTCCTCTACCCCTCTCAGTTTTTAAAACAGGTCTTAAAATAAGCTTGAGCCATAATGAGATTAAAATTTCTGCAAGGACAGAATTCCTGGAATGGGGTCTGCCACCCATTCTGAGCGTCATTACCTCTGGTTCTCTACAAAAGATCATTTGCGGGGCCTGAATTAAGCAGTTATTCCAATTATCTATGGCTCCAAGGACCTCATTATAAATTGAAGAAATTACATTGCTTATAGCTGAGGCAGAACATTCAAAGATTTAAAACTTTTTAACAAACATTAAGGTCGATTTTTATAGCCACTGTAATCAAGCAAGGATGCAGATAATAAGAGTCATATTTCTTAAGCACTTACTATGTGCCAGGTACTGTACTAAGCGCTGGGTTGGACACAGTTCCTGTCCCATGTGGGGCTCAGTCTCAATCCCCATTTTACAGATGAGGTAACTGAGGCCTAGAGAAGTGAAGTGACTTGCCCAAGGTCACACAGCAGACAATGGTGGAACTGGAGTTAGAACCCTTGACCTTCTGTCTCCCAGGCCTGTGCTCTATCCACTAGGCCATGCTGCTTCTCAAAATGTGCCAACAGGACTCTTGCCAGGAAACATTTGAAGGCAAAATCCAACTTTTCCCAGGCAATAACCAACCACTTACAGAGGCAGAACGGCGTAGTGGAAAAGCACCCACCTGGAAGATGGAGGACTCGATTCGGGCTGGAGTCCAAGCTCGGCCACCAGCCTGCTGTGTGACCTTGGGCAAGTCACCTAATTTCTCTGTATCTCAGTTTCCTCATCTGCAAAATGGGATAACAATACCTGCCTCTCTACCTACCTCTCAGGGTTGGGAGGGCAAAAATGTGTTAAGGAATATGAGAGCGTTTGGAGAATAAAAGTGTTATACCAAAACTAAGGTGTTACTAAAAATAATCTTCAAAAATGAGTTTGCTTTCAAACAATGTTGGATTAGAAACTTCTTAAAGACCCAAGAGTTCAACCTGTTACGGTTTCAGGAAAAGAAAACTGGCTCAAATCAGTTTAGCCTTCTTACAGAAATATTAAAATATGTAGCTGTCGATTCATAAAGAAGGGACTTAGAGATTATACGCTCTAAGTAAATGTAACTTGGAAAGCTACTCTTTAACTTCCAATACCGAGGACTGACCTTTATCCCAGGATCTGGAGTTCTTGCCTGCCTGCCTCCCTGCCTCCCCTCTAAGCCCCATCAGGAGAGATTCGGCTTGACCTAGAGCAAAAGCGGTTGAGCACTAGGTTTTTCCTGTGTGGCAAAACCATGAGGTTACTTACTAGCCAGCTTCGCAGTGCTCTCGCTGAGATCTAACTTAGTCCATGCCCAGATCCGCCACGCACCAAAAGAGGGACAAAGTTACGGTGAAAAGGTGGAGAATAGTGCGATTGCTTCCATGAACAGAATACGTCCTGTAGACTGTACGGTGATTAAGACTCTAGGCCTTTATCGTAAAATAAACTTGTTTTTCATTTGAATTCCCTCAAATTGATTACAATGCTAACATTAATCAATGTCGCAAAAGGAGTGTGCCTAACTGACAGACCCCTCAAGACCTTAAGTTTGTTGTAGGCCGGGAACATGTCTACCAACTCTGGTGTACTGTATTCTCCCAAGTGCTCAGTACAGTGTTCTGTATCACAGTAAGTGCTCAATAAATACTATTGATTGACTGATTTACACAATTGGTGAAGCAGCACTGTGGAAACTATTAAAAATATGTTTTTGGGAGACAGAAGTTGAATTTACCCACAACTGCAGATCACTACAAAACCCCAGCTGAATTTCACACTGAAACAGTTCATCCCTGAAACATTTTTAACTTCACCACAGTGCTAAAGTTCTCCTTCAAATAGCTGCCAACAGGAACGTACCATTTCATCTGCGAGGATCCCATTGATACCATTCTCATACAAAGAAATGAGCCAATTTAGTCCTCGTACTTGATAATCTCTCAGTTTACCCCACTTTACATCTAGAAGTGACAAAGAGGAAGAAAAATTTAGCACAACGACGTTATAAGACCTCAACATCACTGACAAACTGCAGGTTGCAAACTGCCCTTAAGAAAGAAGAATTCTAATTTAGAGCAGGCTACCTCATTTTATGCTGCTGTTATATCAAAAGCTGCCGAAGCTGCTCTCACCCACCCATTTCCTTATCCGGTATGATGAGCACCCAAGAGCATTCTTATCCCTGTGCCCTCCATCGAATGCTCTAAAAGGGTCAAATAAAATTTACATGCCATGTTTCTTTAGATCACATTACTCCACCTCTGAAAAAGAGCATTCATTAATTTTTTTTTTAATTGTATTTAGAATCAGATACACAACAAAAAAAACCTAATCGACCTTTTAGAGGATTCTACATCAGATGACTGCCCAGTGAAACATTACCCTAAAGACTGTCCTAAAACCACCTTCGAACCAACGTACATGATGGAGAATCTTCAAATCGCGTGCACACATTGGTTGCCTTGGAACTTTCAGTTAACAGCTCCTCATCTTCTTCTTGTTCAGTTCTACGATGCCGGTAGCTTAAAATAAAAAGAAATTAAGTGTTTTGAAATGAGAATTTATAAGCAGTTTGGCTTATTCCTCATATGTCCGAAAAGACATTCCTGCAATCTTTTAGATTTTGTTTTAAATAGTCAAAAAAAACCTGGATAAGTTTAAAATTATAAGATCAACATTAACGTGAGCCTAAGAGGAGTTCAGTGTAATTGTTCTTATCGAGAGATTCTTAGTATTATGATTTCCAACGACAGGATATTTCAACATATGCAGTTATCCTGTTAATTCCTAGAGCATAACATTCTGAATAACCCCTCAAAACTAAGCTCGCTGTGGGCAGGGAATTTGTCTACCAACTCTGTGGTACTGTACCCTCCCGAGGGCTCACTACAGTGCTCTGCATGTGGTAAGTGCTCAGTAAATACCAGTGATTTTAGCCAATGTGACTACTAGAAATACAAGCAGCGCAATAGTTTGTCACCATTAGATTTTTTAAATGGTATTTTTTAAGTGCTTACTATTTGCCACGCACTGTTCTAGGCACTGGGCTGGTTTGTTTTTTTAATTATATTTTTTTAAGGTACCACACTAATTGCTGAAGTAGACATCAGATAATCAAATTAGACACAGTCCCTGTCCTACATGGGGCTCACAGTCTTAATCCCCATTTTACAGATGAGGTAAACTGAGGCCCAGAGAAGTTAAGTGACTTGGCCTAGGTCAGGGCAGACAAATGGCAGAGCCAGAATTGAATGAAACTTTGAGATGTCCTTTGAGTCCCAGCCCCGGCGGGCTCTTTCCACTTGTCCATGTTGCTCAACAGAAGACTTTCAGGCTGGAAACAGTCTCTGACCTATTTGAGGCTCACAATTATGGTATGAGGGAGTAGGAGTTAATCCCCATTTTACAGATGAGGAAACCGAGGCAAGAGATATTAAATGACTTGCTCAAGACTCCACAGCAAACAAGTGGCAGGGCCGGGATTAGATCCCACGTCCTGACTCCCCAGCTTGTGCTCTTTCCACTAAGCTACACTGCTTCTGTAGGACAAAAGATGCTCCATCCTAAATTACCCAAGAAAGCATATTAACATGGCAAAAGTAGTATATACGAGGTTTAAAGAACTAGCAGAACTTTGTCTCTAATAAATATGATTTAAAATTTTAGAGAGAATTAATTGAATCAATCTAATGGCATCAAACCTTCAAAGAGACAACGATACTGCGTTTTCTGCCTCCATGAATTTCAGATTAATGAAAATCTATTTAATGCCTGCTCTAAATCAAATTCCCAGGGTTTAGCCAAAGGTCATTCTTAAGGAGCAACAACCAACTCCAAAACTCATCTTTGCTAAGCCCACATATTACACTCCTTGCAGTTGCGATCAATTTCAATTTAAGTTGAAAAAAGTAAGTCTAAGAATACAATACAAATTTCACAAAATGCAGCAGCAAAATGAGTGTTTAAATTAAATAAGCTCAAAAGAATTCTTTTTTTGCAACTGATTTATATTAAAACTACAGATAAAAAAATTATTCAAATTACTTGATCTAAAGAAAATCTATTCTTTAGAAATAATTTTAAATTAAATTACAGAACTATTTTCAAGTGATATGCTGTGATAAACAAGGAAACTAAGGCAAGCAAAAAATGCAATTTATATTTAATTCTAGCTGAGCACTCTGAATATAGTTTTTCCTAACCCGGAAAGTAAAAATACCACGTTTTACTATAAAATGTCTCCATTCTTACTTACTCGCCAACTGACAGAAGATTCTGCTTTTCATCCTTCTTTATTCGGGGGCGTCCCGGTTTCATCTTCAGAGGTGACGTGGGAGTTTTTTGCGCAGCAGGCTGAATGAAATGTGCAAACAGCTCAGTCTGCTTCAACAGATACTCAAATCTGTTCGCTCGATCAGTTTGCTGGAAGGTATATTGAAAGATACTTCAGACCCAGAATAGTCAACATCAAAACAGGAGAGATTACAGTAAAATAGTGGGTTGAAAAGAGTATTGCATTTTCAGTCGGATTCACTATTCACTAAATCAGCACATGCAGAAATAGATGCTTACAATTACAGCTACGAGTCAGTCCAGTCCCGAAGAGGAATTGATTATTTGGTCACTGACAGTCTTGCAAATTTTTTCAAATCTGCAAAAATTCAATTTGATCCACAAAATTTACACTGATCACATCCACTCGCCATTTAGTTACAGTCCCACCCCTTTCTACTGCTCCTCGTGTTACTAGGTCAGGATTTCACAAACTGAATTCTGACACTCTCGAAGGAAATGCAAAAGAGTTACAGGGGCAGGCCCCAGACTCGGAATCTACAAAACTCAGAACCCATCTGGCGGTGGCAGCAGCAAACTATGGGCCATTCAAATCAAAGGAGCTGGTCTTTCTTCTGAGTCTTCCCTTTGCGTTCTAACTCCCAGATTTTGTCATCTACTGTGACGCCAAGGGGGAAAAATCCCGGGCTTTCTTGCGGCGGATGAGGGGAGAAAGTAGATCATGCAGGATTGCTTGCAGACAGGAATCACGTCTACCAATGGTTGTATTGTACTGGGGCCGCTCAGAGGCCTACGGCTTCCACCGAAAGCCCTGAAGGCCTTTCCCGCCCGACATGCTACTCATCCCACTGCCACCGTGGCTGCCACCTCGAATCACGCAAGAAGTACAGGTGCTTTGTTTTCTTTTTCCAGAAAAGTTTTCCAGTTGGGGAGAGCTGTGTGGTCTGCGGATTTTGATGGGAGGAGTGACCGTCCGGGTGTAAAGGGGCAACTCGGAGGGAATGGCAGGTGCCATCACCGCGCCGGCGGTGAGCCCGGAGCCATCTGTGTCAGAGGTCCCGTGGGGATCTAGCCAGACAGACAAACTCCAGGCCTGAATTTCCATAATCCCAGTCCCAAGTGGAACGCCTAAATCTAAGGGGTGTGACTAGTGGGAGAGAAGGGGTGTGATGGGGGCAGACAAGTGGTAGGAGCCGCCAGAGACAGGCCAGGGGAGTTGGGGAGGCCGGCTTTATCCCTGGCCCTTTGCAGGAGCATCTAATAATCAAACATCTTTGGCGCCTAAATACAGATTTCTTCGAGGCTCTATGGGCCCTTCCTTTCTAATTACTAGGTGGTGGACTTATGCTAATCGTTAACTACAACGGTAGACGACACTCTTGAATTCATCCAAGATTATAAAGGTTTGAAAAACCCTATACCCAGGATTGCATCCTCTCTCAATG
Source organism: Ornithorhynchus anatinus (assembly GCF_004115215.2). Classification (NCBI taxonomy): domain Eukaryota; kingdom Metazoa; phylum Chordata; class Mammalia; order Monotremata; family Ornithorhynchidae; genus Ornithorhynchus; species Ornithorhynchus anatinus. Next base: position 26,062,868 of record NC_041739.1, read on the forward strand.
CAAGGTTAAGAGACTGGCAGAAAGCATTATACAGGCCTAATTTTACAGGACAAAACTCAACTGCATCTTGCATCTCAGGGTGCTTTTAAATTTTTGTTTTTTCCATCCCCGACTTCCCTGCTGTACTACCCACGGCTGACTTCCTCCCTCTCACTTCTACACTTTAATCCATCTTCAGGGTCTGTCCATCTTCGAACCGCTACCGTCAACTCCATCTTCTTGCCCTCCCCACTCTCCTATCCTAGTTTTCCAGCATCCTCCCATATTTTCAACACCCATTCCTCATTTATCCACTTTCTCTCTCCACTTCTCTTCAAATTAAAAAAGGGTTTGCTTTTTTAAAAAAGTATGTTAAAAGTGTAGTGATAGAGGCTGTCCAGTAACCTCTGTGCCCAAAATAAAATGGAGCCTCCCAACTACTCCTTTTTGTCTTAAGAAAATCACACTTCATCCAGATTTATCACAGATTATGAAGCAGAAACATCTTTCTGAAAAGACTATTTTGCTTACTTGTGTTATCACCCGAGCCCCAGAATGCCACCATGCAAAAGTGAGCGCCTAAATACTACGGTGATTCTGAGCAGAATCCACTACGGTAAAACCTTCAGAAAAGGAGGATTTGCCAGTGTCATAATTCTGATCCTTTAAGCCAGTGCTGCTGTACCTATTTCATCCCAAGCTAGAGCAAGCACATGATAAACACTGTGAGGTGCTACTTGCATACCCACCCACGCCCAAGAAATCAAAGAGCCAAGGATAAAGGGCTCTAGGATCATAACTCATATGTTCTCGTGGCTCAGAACGAGCAGCCCCTGCCCATTCACACTGCAGAGCATTCCCACGTAGTCAAATTCAAAAACGCAACGGCTGAGATTTCTAGACTCCAGTGCGGAGGTCTCACCCGGCTGTGGACCTTGGCTCAAGTCTTTTGCTTCTGGTGACAACTGCGCTTTACAAAAAAAAAGTTTCTGAAAGATAAACTCCTGCTACGAGAAAAGAGTTCATTTCCACTCCACATACGGCTGTACTGCAAGGGGCTACTTCCCGAATCTCGCTGCAATGGGGTTTCTTTGGTGAGGAAAAGGAACAAAACAAAACCGTTTCTGCATTTAAAAGGATGTAAAAACTACGGGGGGGGGGGGGGGGGGGAGCAGGACACAGACCAGGCTTGGGTATAAGTGGATGTGGATATGCAACAGTGAAAGTTCATTCAAACAGGTTTCAAGAAATAGCAAAAGAATCACATTATTAGCTGCCCATGGTGGAAGGAATTAATCCAGTATACTTTGGCCTGGTAATTCAGCGTTTCATAAGAGATACATGGGAATCTAAGGTTTAATGAGCTATTCTGTAGTAGAATGTCATTATCTACAGAGACGGTTTGGACGTAGAGACTATAAAACACACCATTTTTTCTTCGTAAGTGGGATCTGTTTCTTGGATTTCTTTTTGTTTTCCTGGAGATGCATCACCAAATACTTCCTAGGAGGAAAAAGAAATCAAGTAATTAAAATAGGTGGAATTGATTTCTCTAAATAGTTAGCTTACCACCAACTTATATAGATTTCTCCCCATACCATTAACCTACATGTAAACAATAATTCACTCTCCATGAGAACTTTAATCACACACTCCAGTCACAAACAACTGAGACCTTGATTAAAATGGCTGTCACATAAACCATTAGATGAGCTGTATGAAATTAATCAGGATCTTGGGGCCAAAGATCTCACAATAATTAGAAGGCTTCAAGAATAAGAGTGATCTCGTAAGGACCAAAAAAAAAAATCACATTCCTAAGAGTTGATTAAAAACATATTGACTAGTTAAAAACTCATCTTCCTCTATTTAAAAGTTGTCATGTTGTAAGTATTGTAGCCCTTTACTTAACAAATGAGGAGACAGGAAATGTGTAGCAATATTCATGCAATAGTAGGTACTGCACACATTTAACAGTTGCATAATATCTCTGAAATTGGAAGGTTTTCTAGCACGATACAACCCCTCCAACATTCTGGATCATAATTCCCCATTGGGGTCAGTCATTTTCTCTTGGATACGCTGAAAAAAAACTGGGTTTTGAAATCAGAAACTGGAAGAAAAGGACAAATTCAATGGTTAATATATTGATATTACATAAGAAGCGAAGCAGTGTGGCCCAGTAGAAAATTCTAATTCTGACTCTGCCACTTGTCTGCTGTGATCTTGAACAAATCACAACTTCCTCAGTGCCTCAGCTGTCTCATGTGTAAAATGGGAATTAAGACTGTGAGACATGGACTGTGCCCACCTGATTAGCTTGTATCCACCCCAGTGCTTTGTTCAGTGGCCGGCAGATAGTAAGTTAACAAATACCATTTGGAAAAAAAAAATGGCAGAGGACGAGATGTGTAGTTTTCTGCATCTTGGCAAATGAATTTTTTGTCCATAAATTTACTATTACACAAAAATAAATTTTGACTGAAATAAGTGGCCAAAATATAATAATGTTGGTATTTGTTAAGCGCTTACTATGTGCCGAGCACTGTTCTAAGCGCTGGGGTAGACACAGGGGAATCAGGTTGTCCCACGTGGGGCTCACAGTCAATCCCCATTTTACAGATGAGGTAACTGAGGCACCGAGAAGTGAAGTGACTTGCCCAAAGTCACACAGCTGACAAGTGGCCGAGCGGGGATTCGAACCCATGACCTCTGACTCCAAAGCCCGTGCTCTTTCCACTGAGCCATGCTGCTTCGTAAGAACAAGCCACGGCATACAAACACACACCACACTGAGGTGTGCCTAGTGGTTAGAGCACTGACGGGCCAGGGAGTCAGAAGAACGTGGGTTCTAATCCTGGCTCTGCCACTTGTCTGCTGTGTGACCTTGGACAGGTCACTTAAATTCTCTGTGCCTCAATTACCTCATCTGTAAAATGGGGATTAAGACTGGGAGCCTTGTGTGGGACAGGGGCTGTGTCCAACCTATCTAGCCCGGCACTTAGTAGTGTGTTGGGACAGTACTTAAAAAATACCTTAAAAAAACCAAAACTCAATTACATTCACTGTCAGTGGGGCGGGGGAAGATAATGATAATAATAATGGTATTTGTTAAGCGCCTATGTGACAGGCACTGTACTAAGCGCTGGGGTTGAAACAAGCAAATCGGGTTGGACCCGGTCCCTGTCCCTTGTGGGGCTCACAGTTTCAATCCCCATTTTACAGATGAGGTAACTGAGGCCCAGAGAAAGTGACTTGCCCAAGGTCACAGAGCAGACAAGCAGCCGAGCCAGGATTAGAACCCGTGACCTCCTCACTCCCAGGCCCGTACTCTATCCGCTACGCCACGCTGCTTCTAATAATAATGATGATGATGATGATGATGGTATTTGCTAAGCACTTATTATGTGCCAAGTACGTTTCTAAGCGCTTGAAAAAGACAAAAAATCTCACATTTGAGACTGTAATCTTATATAGAAAAGAAAAAAAATTAAAATATTGTTTAACTTCTTCATTCTGTACCCTCCCAAGCACCTCATGCAGTGCTCAGCATCAAGAGGACACTTAAAATGCAATGCCATTTTTTTTTTCCACCCACACATTTGTTTTCAAGAAACTGCACTACTTCAAGCAGCCTGGAGGATTCATTTACTAGAGAATGACGCTCCTCCTTCACCCCAGATGTCTTCATTCTGAACACCACCCCGTATATCCCCTTAACTTGAAAAGTCACTTTAAAACTTCCCATCCGGACTTTTCGCCTTGCGGTCGGACGGCTTAGCGGCTCTGGATTTAGAAGAAATCACCACTGCTGGGGTTATTTTCTACCGGCGGCTCAAAGGGTTCCTTTCAAAAAAAAAAAAAAAAAAGCGGCGTTTCCTGACGCCTTTCAGCAGGAGCAAGACCCGATAATGAAGATAAAATACGATATGGAGGGGGAACGGGCCTCCTAAAAGGACATGCCCCCAAACTGGTGGCCACGTGTCGATCTTTTTCAAAACGACGGGGGGGTCGACTCTCCGTCTAAGGGGGAGTCGGTTGGGGCAGCACGGCCACCTCGGGGAAGGGCGGCCAAGCGGGGCGCCGGGGGCTCGTAGTGAGCTCCCCCGGGGCAGGGGGGGCCGGCAAGGGGGCGTCACTTAAGTGGCGGGGGAGCCCCGGTCCCACGAAGGCGCCGCCTCCTCGGCCCCTCGGTCCTGCCAGAGGAAAGGCCCCAACGGCTGGAAGAGGGCTGCGGGGCGGGCAGCAGGTTGGCAGCTGGTGGGGTCTGGGAGGCGCCTCCTTTAATAACAACAACAATGGTGGTATCTGAGAAGTCAGAGGTTCAGTGGAGTCAGAGGTCATGGGTTCGAATCCCGCTCTGCCACTTGTCAGCTGTGTGACTGTGGGCAAGTCACTTCACTTCTCTGGGCCTCTGTTACCTCATCTGTAAAATGGAGCTTAAGACTGGGAGCCTCACGTGGGACAACCTGATGACCCTGTATCTACCCCAGCGCTTAGAACAGCGCTCTGCATATAAGCGCTTAACAAATACCAATATTATTTTTATTATTATAAGAGCTTCCTATGTGCCACGCGTTCTTCTTAGTGCCAGTTGGGGGGGGGGGGGGGAGCCCAGGTCGTCAGGTTGTCCCAGACGGGGCTCCCAGTCTTCACCCCCATTTTACAGATGAGGCCCAGGGAAGTGACTTGCCCAGAGTCACCCAGCTGACCGCTGATGATGAGGGTATTCAGGCGCTATGTGCCGAGCACTGTACTAAGCCCTGGGGGAGACAGAAGGTGATCAGATGGCACCACATGGGGCTCCCGGTCTAAATCCCCATTGTACAGATGAGGGAACTGAGGCCCAGAGAAGGGAAGCGACTCGCCCTGGGTCACCCGGCCGACCGGTGGCGGAGCCGGGATTGGAACCCACGACCTCTGACCCCACGCCCGGGGTCCGGCCACTGAGCCACACCATCTGCTCCCCCTGTCTCCGCCGGCCCCCCGGGGGAGGCCACTGGCTCGGCTGGGGGAAGGCCATTCATTCATTCCTTCATTCGATCGTACTTATGGAGCCCTTACTATGTGCAGAGCACCGGACTCGGCGCTTGGAAGGTACAATTGGGCAGCGGAGGGAGACCATCCCCGCCCAACGACGGGCTCCCAGGCCAAACGGGGGAGACTGATGGCAGAGCAAAAGAGAACAAGACAACCCCATCAAGATAAATGGAATCAAGGAGATGTACACCTCATTAACAAAATAAATGGGGTGATAAAGAATATATTAGAGAGAGAGAGAAAGAGGGGAAGGATATAACAAATATATATAAGGTAGAGGGGGGGAAGGGGGATATAATATAATAAATGGGGGGGATATAATAGAGAGAGGGGAAGGGGATATAATGGGGGGGATATAATATAATGGAGGGGAGGGAGATATAATAGAGAGGGAAAGGAGGATATAATAGAGAGGGGAAGGGGATATAATAGAGAGAGAGAGGGGGGAAGGGGGATATACTATAATAAAGAGAGAGAGAAAGAGAAAGAGAGAGAGAGAGAGGGGAAGGGAGATATAATAGAAAGGGAAAGGGGGATAAAAATATAATAGAAAGAGGGGAAGGGGTAGATAATAGAGAGGGGGGAAGGGAGATATACTAATAGAGAAGCAGCGTGGCTCAGTGGAAAGAGCACGGGTTTTGGAGTCAGGGTTCATGGGTTCGAATCCCGGCTCGGCCACTTGTCAGCTGTGTGACTTTGGGCAAGTCACTTAACTTCTCTGTGCCTCAGTTCCCTCATCTGTAAAATGGGGATTAAGACTGTGAGCCCCACGTGGGACAACCTGATTCCCCTATGTCTACCCCAGCGCTTAGGACAGTGCTCGGCACATAGTAAGCGCTTAACAAATACCAACATTATTATTAATAAATAGAGAGAGATAGGAAGAGGGCTATAACATAATAGAGAGAATAGGAAAGGGGAATATGATAGAGAGGGAAAGGGGGATATAATAGAGAGGGGAAGGGGATATAATATAATAGAGAAAGAGGAGAAGGGAGATATAATATAATAGAGAGAGAGGGGAAGAGGGATATAATATAATAGAGAGGGGGTAAGGAGGATATAATAAATAGAGAGAAAGAGAGAGAGGAAGGGGTATATCATATAATAGAGAGGGGTAGGGGATATAATATAATGGGGGGGGGAAGGAGGTTTTACTATAATAGAGAGAGAGAGAGATAGGAAGGGGGATATAATAGAGAAGGAGGAATAATAGAGAGAGGGGAAGGGGGATATAATATAAGGGGGGGGGGGGGACGGGGGATATAATATAAAAAATAGAGAGGGAGGAAGGAGGATATAAGAGAGAGAGAGAGAGAGAGAGAGAGAGAGAAAGGGGATATAATATAATGGGGGGAAAGGGGGATATACTATAATAAAGAGAGAGGAAGGGGGATATAATATAATAGAGAGAGAGGAAGGGGATCTAATATAATGGGGGGGAAGGGGAATATACTATAATAAAGAGAGAGGAAGGGGGATATAATATAATAGAGAGAGAGAGAGGAAGGGGATCTAATATAATGGGGAGGAAGGGGAATATACTATAATAAAGAGAGAGGAAGGGGAATATACTATAATAAAGAGAGAGGAAGGGGGTTATAATAGAGAGAGAGAGAGGAAGGGGATCTAATATAATGGGGGGGAAGGGGAATATACTATAATAAAGAGAGAGGAAGGGGGATATAATATAATAGAGAGAGAGAGAGAGGAAGGGGATCTAATATAATGGGGGGGAAGGGGAATATACTATAATAAAGAGAGAGGAAGGAGGATATAATATAATAGAGAGAGAGAGAGGAAGGGGATCTAATATAATGGGGGGGAAGGGGAATATACTATAATAAAGAGAGAGGAAGGGGGATATAATATACTAGAGAGAGAGAGAGAGGAAGGGGATCTAATATAATGGGGGGGAGGGGAATATACTATAATAAGGAGAGAGGAAGGGGGATATAATATAATAGAGAGAGGAAGGGGATCTAATATAATTGAGGGAAGGGGAATATACTATAATAAAGAGAGAGGAAGGGGGATATAATATAATAGAGGGGGGATCTAATATAATGGGGGGAAGGGGGATATACTATAATAAAGCGAGAGAGAGATGGGATGGGGGATAGACTATAATAAGTAGAGAGAGGTGAAGGGGGATATAATATAATATGCGGGGGGGGGGGGGTGGAGGGGAGGAGCAGAGGGAAAGGGGGCAGCTCAGTCTGGGGGGGCCTCCTGGAGGGGGTGAGCTCTAAATGGGGCTTCGAAGAGGGGAAGAGAGTTCGGCGGCGGTGAGGAGGGAGGGCGTTCCGGGCCCGCGGGGGGATAGGCGAGGAGCGGAGGGTGCGGGCTGGAGAAGGAGAGGAGGGCGGCGGTGGGAGGCGGGGAGGTGTTAGTGGCAAAGGGGCGGGCGCGGGAGCCTCACCTCCATGGCGGCGGCCCCCGACGCGGCGGCGGGGGCGGCGGGAGGGTCCACGCCGCTTTTGTTGTGGTGGCTGCTGGCGGCGGCGGCGGCGGGGGCGGGGGCGGGGGCGGGCGGGGCGGGGCCGGCGGGCTCCGGCGGGGGCGGCGGGGCGCCAGACATGGCGGCGACGGCGGCCGAGGGGCCGACGGGCCCGGGCGGCGCACGGACGAGCGGGGCCCCGCCGGGCCGGACCCCCCCGAGGGGCGGATGGGCGACGGACGAGGGACGACGGCGGCGGCCCCCCTCCCACCGCCCGCTTCTTCTCGGCCTCTTCCTCCTCCTCCTCCTCCTCTCGGCTCCCTCGCCACCGACCAGGAACAGCAGCGCCGCCGCCGCCGCCGGCTCCCCGATCTCGCGAGAGGACGCCCTCCGCCAAAGCGCGCGCGCGCGCCCCCTCGCGCCGGCCCCGCCCCCCGGCGCAGGCGCAGACGGAGGGCGGGCGCGAGACCCCCCCACGCCCCAACCGCCGCCGCCGCCGCCGGGGGGAGACACACCCGGCGCGCGCGCGGACAGTCATTCGTTCATTCATTCATCCATTCATTCATTCATCCCATTCATTCGTTCGTCCATTCGTTCATCCCTTCGTTCATTCATCCGTTCGTTCATCCGTTCATTTGTTCATTCGTTCATTCATTCGTTCGTCCATCCATTCGTTCGTTCATCCGTTCATTTGTTCATTCATTCGTTCGTTCATGTGTTCATTCGTTCGTTCGTTCGTTCATCCGTTCATTCATTCATTCTTTCGTTCATTCATTCATTCTTTCGTTCGCTCATCCGTTCATTCATCCATTCGTTCATTTGTTCGTTCTTTCATTCATTCATCCGTTCACTCACTCATTCATTCTTTCTTTCATTCATTCATCCGCTCATTCATCCATTCGTTAGTTCATTCATTCATCTGTTCATTCATTCATCCGTTCATTCATTCATCTGTTCATTCATTCATCCGCTCATTCATCCATTCGTTAGTTCATCCGTTTATTTGTTCATCCGTTTATTCATTCATCTGTTCATTCATTCATCCGATCATTCATTCATTCGTTCTTTCATTCATTCATCCGCTCATTCATCCATTCGTTAGTTCATCCGTTCATTCATCCGTTCATTCATTCTTTCACCCGTTCATTCATTCGTCTGTTCATTCATTCGTTTGTTCATCCGTTCATTCTTTCATTAATTCATTCATCCGCTCATTCATTCATAATAATAATAATAATAATAATGTTGGTATTTGTTAAGCGCTTACTACGTGCAGAGCACTCTTCTAAGCGCTGGAGGAGATACAGGGTCATCAGGTGGTCCTTCATGAGGCTCACAGTCTTAATCCCCATTTTACAGATGAGGTAACTGAGGCACAGAGAAGTGAAGTGACTTGCCCACAGTCACACAGCTAAGTGGCAAGGTGGAATTCGAACCCAAGACCTCTGACTCCCCAGCCCAGACTCCTTCCATTGAGCCACGTTCATTCGTTCATGCATTCAATTCATTCCATTCATTTGTTCATTCATTCCATTCATTCATTCATTCATTCTTTCTTTCATACATCAGCATGGCTCAGTGGCAAGAGCTCCATCTTGGGAGTCAGAGGTCATGGGTTCGAATCCCGGCTCCACCACTTGTCACCTGGGTGACTTTGGGCAAGTCACTTCATTTCTCTGGGCTTCAGTTCCCTCATCTGTAAAATGGGGATGAAAACTGTGAGCCCCATGTGGAGCCACAGTGCTTAGAACAGTGCTTGGCAGATAGTAAGCGCTTAACAAATACCATTATTATTATTATTCTTTCATTCATTCACTCAATCGTATTTATCCAGCACTTACTATGTGCAGAGCACTGTACTCAGCGCCTGGAAGGTACAGTTGGAAGTGTCGTGGCTCAATGGAAAGAGCCCGGGCTTGGGAGTCAGAGGTCATGAGTTCTAATCCCGGCTCCGCCCCTTGTCAGCTGCGTGACTTTGGGCAAGTCACTTTGCTTCTCTGGGCCTCATCTGTAAAATGGGGATGAAGACGCTGGAGAAGCAGCATGGCTCAGTGGAAAGAGCACGGGCTTTGGAGTCAGGGCTCATGAGTTCGAATCCCAGCTCTGCCACTTGTCGGCTGTGTGACTGTGGGCAAGTCACTTCCCTTCTCTGTGCCTCAGTTCCCTCATCTGTAAAATGGGGATTAAGACTGTGAGCCCCACGTGGGACAACCTGATTCCCCTATGTCTACCCCAGCGCTTAGAACAGTGCTCGGCACATAGTAAGCGCTTAACAAATACCAACATTATTAAGACGGTGAGCCCCACGTGGGTCAACCTGATTTCCTTGTATCTCCCCCAGTGCTTGGCACATAGTAAGCGCTATTGAGATGTTCATCCCCTTGATTCTATTTATTGCTATTGTTTTTGTCTGTCCGTCTCCCCCAATTAGACCGTAAGCCCGTCGAAGGGCAGGGACTGTCTCTGTTACCGATTTGTACCTTCCAAGCGCTTAGTACAGTGCTCTGCACATAGTAAGCACTCAATAAATACTACTGAGTGAATGAAATACCAACATCATTATTAGGACAATTGGACAACAGAGAGAGACCATCCCCCCAATGACAGGCTCACAGTCTAAACGGGGTAGACAGCAAAGCAAAAGAGAACAAAACAAGACCACGTCCTCAAGATAAAATAGAATCGAGGGGATGTTCACCTCATTAACCAAAGAAATGGGGCGATAAATAATACGTACAACTGAGCGCAGTGCTGAGGGGAGGGGAAGGGGGAAGAGCAGAGGGTGGGGGGAGGGGGAGCAGAGGGAAAAGGGAGGCGCAATCTGGGAAGGCCTCCTGGAGGAGGTGAGCTCTCATTGCCCTCTTCCAAGAAGCCTTCCCAGATTGAGCTTCCTCTTTTCCCTCTGCTGCCTCTCTGCCCCCCCCCAACTTCACCTCCCCTCAACTAAGCCCCCTTTCCCTCTGCTCATTTGTATATATTTTTCATGCCCTATTTATTTTGCTAATGAGGTGTCCATCCCCTTGATCCTATTTATTGCAATTAAGTTGTCTCGTTTTTGTCCATCTGTCTCCCCCTATTAGACTGTGGGCCCGTCGATGGGCAGGGATGGTCTCTATCTGTTGCCCAAGTGTCCATTCCAAGCGCTTAGTACAGTGCCCTGCACATAGTAAGCGCTCAATAAATACTATTGAATGAATCTGCTCATTTGTCTATATTTTTATTACCCTATTTATTTTGTTAATGAGATGTCCATCCCCTTGATTCTATCTATTGCTATTGTTTTTGTCCGTCTGTCTCCCCCGATTAGACTGTAAGCCCGTCGGTGGGCAGGGATGGTCTCTATCTGTTGCCGAATTGTCCATTCCAAGCGCTTAGTCCAGTGCTCTGCACGTAGTAAGCGCTCAATAAATACTATTGAATGAATGAATGAATGAATGGACAATCCCCGCCCAGCAACAGGCTCACAGTCTAATCGGCCTCCCCACCCTCGTCGCTCTCCTTTCCACCAAGCCCAGTTCACAGACTTCCCTCAGAAATAATAGTAACAGTAATAATGATATTTGTTGAGTGCTTAATAATGTTGGTATCTATTAAGCGCTTACTATGTGCAGAGCACTGTTCTAAGCGCTGGGGGAGATCCAGGGTCATCGGGTTGTCCCACGTGAGGCTCACAGTTAATTCCCGTTTTACAGATGAGGTCACTGAGGCATAGAGAAGTGAAGTGACTTGCCCACAGTCACACAGCTGCCAAGTGGCAGAGCCGGGATTCGAACCCAGGACCTCTGACTACCAAGCCCGAGCTCTTTCCACCGAGCCACGCTGCTGCTCAGGCACTGTACTAAGCGGCGGGGTAGGTACCAGCAAATCGGGTTGGTCCCCAGTCCCTGTGTAGAGTCTCAAACCCCTAGAGGAGTAAAATGACTTGACCAAGGTCACTTAGCAGACAAGTGGGGGAGGGGGGAATTAGAACCCATAACCTTCTGCCTCCCAGACCCGAGCTCTATCCACTACACCTTGCTGCTTCTCCGGTGACACCCCACCCCTACCACAGGGCCCCTTTAACTGGCTTGGAACCCTCTCTTAATAATAATGTTGGTATTTGTTAAGCGCTCACTATGTGCCGAGCACTGTCCTCAGGCCCTGGGGTAGATACAAGGTAATCAGGTCGTCCCTCCTGAGGCTCACGGTCTTAATCCCCATTTTACGGATGAGGGAACTGAGGCTCCGAGACGTTAAACGACTTGCCCGAAGTCACACAGCTGACGGGTGGCGGGGCCGGGATTAGAACCCATGACCTCTGACTCCTAGGCCCAAACCCCAGTGGCGGAGCATCCTCACACTCTTTGCCTTCCAGAGGTGCAACTCTCTTCCAACACTGTTTTAAGGAGCTGCTGCCCCCATTTCTACTGGAAAGTTGATGAAAGTCAGGTCTAGATGGCGATGACTTCATTTCATTACTTCACATTACTTCATTCGTGGAGCAGCGAGGCCTAGTGGATAGAGCACGGGCCCGGGAGTCAGAAGGTCTCGAGTTCTAATCCTGGCGCCGCCACTTGACTGCCGTGTGACCTCGGGCGGGTCACTTTACTTCCCTGGGCCTCAGTTGCCTCATCTGGAAAATGGGGACTAAGACCGTGAGCCCTATGTAGGAATGGGACTGTGTCCAGCCCAAATATCTTGTATCTACCCCAGTGCTTAGAACAGTGCCTGGCATCTTGTATAATAATAATAATAATAATAATAATAATAATGGTATTTGTTAAGCGCTTACTATGTGCAGAGCACTGTTGTAAGCGCAGGGGTAGATACGGGGTAATCAGGTTGTCCCACATAAGGTTCCCGGTCTTCATCCCCATTTTACAGATGAGGGAACTGAGGCCCAGAGAAGTAAAGTGACTTGCCCCAAGTCACACAGCTGAGAAGTGGCGGAGCCGGGATTTGAACCCATGACCCCTGACTCCCAAGCCCGGGCTCTTCCCACTGAGCCACGCTGTATCTAACAGAGTGCTTAGAACAGTGCCTGGCACATAGTAAGCGCTTAACAAATACCATTATTATTATTATTCATTTCTTATGCCTTCCTCCACTTAAGGTGGCTCCCGTCGACTCTTAATGATATCAGAGACACGTGATATTCCACGAGCGGTGTTGGGCACCCGGCGTAACACGATGATGCCGTACGCTTGACAGACTCACGGCACGTTCTCCTGATCCTGGAAGTATTCCAAGACTCCCAAGAGCAAGGGCTTGGGAGTCAGAGGTCATGGGTTCGAATCCCGGCTCTGCCACTTGTCAGCTGTGTGACTGTGGGCAAGTCACTTCACTTCTCAGTGCCTCAGTTCCCTCATCTGGAAAATGCGGATGAAGACTGTGAGCCTCACGTGGGACAACCTGATTACCCTGTATCTACCCCAGCGCTTAGAACAGTGCTCTGTACATAGTAAGCTCTTAACAAATACCAACATTATTATTATTATTATTATCGTTAGTATCCCTGATCCCCCCCACTTGCTCTTGGCCCATCGGGTTCCCCATTAGGAGGGAACAGTGTGGTCTAAGGGAAAGAGCACAGGAGTGGGAGTCAAGGGACCTGTGTTCTAAGCCCATCTCCTCCACTTGCCTGCTGTATGTGTGGCTCAATGGAAAGAGCACGGGCTTGGGAGTCAGAGATCATGGGTTCGAATCCCGGATCTGCCACTTGTCAACTGTGTGACTGGGGGCAAATCACTTAACTTCTCTGTGCCTCAGTTACCTCATCTGTAAAAATGGCGATTAAGACTGTGAGCCTCACGTGGGACAACCTGATTACCCTGTATCTACCCCAGCGCTTAGAACAGTGCTCTGCACGTGGTAAGTGCTTAATAAATACCAACATTATTATTATTATTTGGGCAAGTCATAACTTCTTTCGGCCTCAGTTCCTCATCTGTAAAATGAGGTGTCGCTCCCCTTGATTCTATTTATCGTGATTAAGTTGTCTTGTTTTTGTCCGTCTGTCTCCCCCGATTAGACTGTAAGCCCGTCAGTGGGCAGGGACTGTCTCTATCTGTTGCCGAATTGTACATTCCAAGCGCTTAGTACAGTGCTCTGCACATAGTAAGTGCTCACTAAATACTTCTGAATGCATGAATAAAATGGGGATTCAATACTCTAATAATGTTGGTATTTGTTAAGCACTTACTATGTGCAGAGCACTGTACTAAGCACTGGGTTAGATAGAGGGTAATCAGGTTGTCCCACGTGAGGTTCACAGTCTTAATCCCCATTTTACGGATGAGGGAACTGAGGCACCGAGAAGTTAAGTGACTTGCCCAAAGTTACACAGCTGACAGGTGGCGAAGCCGGGATTAAAACCCATGACCTCTGACTCCTAAACCCGTGCTCTTTCCACTGAGCCACGCTGCTTATAAACATCTCACGGGCCGGGTCCAAGTCTTAATTTTTCTTTATACTGTTGGTCACTCTCTAAAACAATGCTCTCTATAAAACAGGTAATTCATGAATACTCAGCTCACAATGTACTATCGTTTTACAAATGTGCACACTGAGGCCCGGAGAGGTTAATTGAATTGTCCAAGATCACAGAGTTAGACCAATGGCAGAGCTGGGACTAAAACCCCGGTGTCCTGATCCTTCACCCCGTTCTCTGTCCGTTAGGGCACGTCGTCTCCTTAACGGTAGCCTTGTACATGCCTAAAAATGTGGTTAAGCAACCCTCAAGTCACACTTGTAAACTTCCAAAGTTTGATAGCCATTCCCCTGTCAGATGCTGTCTAAACTCAGCGTGGCTCAGTGGAAAGAGCATGGGCTTTGGAGTCAGAGGTCATGAGTTCGAATCCCAGCTCTGCCACTTGTCAGCTGTGTGACTGTGGGCAAGTCACTTAACTTCTCTGGGCCTCAGTTCCCTCAACTGTAAAATGGGGATGAAGACTGTGAGCCCCACGTGAGCCCCACCTGATTCCCCTGTGTCTACCCCAGCGCTTAGAACAGTGCTCTGCACATAGTAAGCGCTTAACAAATACCAACATTATTATTATTATTAAACTCACAACAGCTAGAGGAGAAAAGTGAAGATTTCTAGCCCTATTAAAATCATGTTTCATTCAGGGAACCTTCACTGATTAATCTCTCAACTCCCTATCCTATTTCCCCCTCTACTGCACCTCTATGAAGTATAATCCTCCAGACTTTAAGCCTGTGGGCAGCCAATGTGTCTACCACCTCTGTAATACTATACTGTCCGAGCGCTTAATTACAGTGCTCTGCACACAGTAAGCGCTCAATAATATTACCATTAATCCATTTCCCTCTCTACTACATCACTCATATTACTGGAGCCCTCACCCACTTAGCACTTAGATACTCCTTCCACCCCGACCCATCACAGAACTTATGTACGTATCTTTAAACTCAATTTCTTCCCCCTCCCTGTAATTTATTTTAGTCTCTGCCTCCCCTGCTGGACCGTAAAGCTTCTTGAAGGCAGGGATGGTGTCTGTGAACGCCATTGTATTTTTCCAAGCACTCAGTATCGTGCTCTGCACAGACTTAGTGCTCAATAACTATAACTGATTCAAACTCACTAATTAATTTCTGTCCAATTATGTACATATCCTTATACTCTATTTCCTCGATCTGTCATCTTTTATTGCCTGTCTCCCCTTGTAGACTCTTAGCTCCTAGTGGGCAGGGATCGCCACTACCGACTCTATCGTACTTTCCCGAGTGCTTAGCGCAATGCTCTGCACTCAGTAAGTGCTCAATAAATGCCATCGATCAGGCGATTGACTCACTTCCTCCAGTGTCACTGGAGGCATAAAACTTTGGAAGCACAGTTGAAAGATGAAGGTGAGTCAGGATGGAAAGAGCCCGGGCTTGGGAGTCAGAGGTCACGGGTTCGACTCCCGGCTCTGCCACTTGTCAGCTGCGTGACTGTGGGCAAGTCACTTCACTTCTCTGTGCCTCAGTTACCTCAGCTGTAAAATGGGGATTAACTGTGAGCCTCAGGTGGGACAACCTGATTACCCTGTATCTACCCCAGCGCTTAGAACAGTGCTCGGCACATAGTAAGCGCTTAACAAATAGCAACATTATTATTATTATTATTATTTGGCCTCCTCAGCGCTCCCCCCCACTTCCTGCCACTGCTCAACTTTTGTGCCCATTTTATTTCTGGGCCGGCTCCGATCGCAATCCACACTGAGTGGGTGGGAGCTGTGACTGCAGCAGCTCCTGAAGTAGACCTGAGCCAGAGAGGTGGCGGGACTAGGCCTGGAGAGGTCAAATACGAAACAAACAAAAAAAACTAGGAAAGTGTGCGACAATACCTGGGAAGCTATCTGACAGTGTGCACGAAGGCTAGTGTGTGTATATGACCCACGGCCACTTTTCTCCTCCATGGTTCTGATCGTGCTACGTCCTCTAACGATCAGTTCACCAGCCTCCACGCTTTTGTAGCTCTTCTGTCAAACCTGTCGACCTGTTTATTCTCTCTGCCTATGTTCTGATTAAGGAAAAAACCATATTAAGACATTCGATAAAATCCTTGCTGTTTTACTTATTGGTCAACAATCCCAACTCGGACCCAATACATTTGACTGTCGATTGTCAGCTTTCCTCAGTCCACAAAAGCAAATAAAGTTTATCTTCTAATGAGTCAGTTTGGTAAATTGCTTTGAGATGTAGGAAAGGACAAGGAGTAATCCCATTAGACTACTAGAAATGCACCCTAAACTCATCTAAATCTATAGAAGTTAGTTCTTTCATTCAATAGTATTTATTGAACACTTGCTGTGTGCAGAGCACTGTACTAAGCGCTTGGAAAGTACAATTCAGCAACAAATGGAGACGAACCCTGCCCACCACGGGCTCACAGTCTAGAAGTGGGGGAGACAGACATCAAAATAAGGAAACCAGGCATCAATAGCATCAGTATAAATAAATAGAATTATAGATATACATCATTAATTAGAATTGGCCTTGTGTTTAACGAATATTTAAATGGAAAGTCTCTGGGAATATTAGATCATCCTATAAGATGTCACTTCTACTGCTATTTCATTTTTATAGCTTTCACTGCTTTAGGCTTTAACACCAGGTGGCAAGCTTCACAATTTACTTTTATCATCCATTTTTTTCTTTTTCAATTTAAAATTGTAACAAAAAAAGCGTTCTTTCCAATTAAAATTGGCTACTGAGAAGAGTTAATTTTGTGGTCAATGATGTGGGCAGTTCTTAAACATTTGCCCTCCAACAATTATCTATTTTATAATCATAAAAATAATAACCTTGGTATTTGTTAAGCACTTACTATGTGCCGAGCACTGTTTTAAGTGCTGGGTTAGATAGAGGGTAATCAGGTTGTCCCACGTCAGGCTCACAGTCTTAATCTCCATTTTACGGATGAGGGAACTGAGGCACCGAGAAGTTAAGTGACTAGCCCAAAGTCACACAGCTGACAGGTAGCGGAGCCGGGATTAAAACCCATGACCTCTGACTCCTAAGCCCGTGCTCTTTCCACTGAGCCACGCTGCTTATAAACATCTCAAGGGCAGGGTCCAAGTCTTAATTTTACTTTATCACTCTCTAAAACAATGGTGACTCTCTAAAACAATGCTCTCTATAAAACAGGTAATTCATGAATACTGTTGATGATGATCTCCATTAACTATGTCTCTCCCTAACAATCCAATGGCACTTTCAGGGCAAGGGATTTATCTTTGTCACTGAAGACCTCCCTGAACTTGGCCTATTTTTTGCACCTCAGTTTCCCTCTTGATAACATGGGCTTAAACCACCTGCTCCTACCCATTTCACAGGAACATGAACGAAGAAGAAATGGTGAAATCTACTTATGAAAAAGGCAGTCAACTTAACCTTATAGGAATGATTTCAGTTCAAACTTGATTAGAGGAGAAATAGATGTGATTTTACAATTAACCACTCAGTCTCATTAGGGAGAACTTGGATGTTTCTAAATTAATTAACTTACCTTTGCCAGAGTCCAGGCATCGCTGGGTAATGCGTGTTTCAAAATAATAATGGAAGTTTGGCACACAGTGCACTGGTCAAAGCAAACTACGACCTTCTAAGGAGCCTTTCATACAAATGCAGAATCTCACTCCAGAGCTATGTCTAGAGTTTTGGTTTTAAATTCCAGTCCAGTTGCACAATCCATTCACCTATTGCCCTAGCCTGCTTTAAAATGGCCGGATTTAATTTTAGCTGGGTAGCTGTGGCCGCTCTAGTTTGACCAGAAAGCTTCAGAAAGCGATGGCCATTTGCCGAAGTCTTTTCCTGGCGCACACACAAGTGAGTTGCAAGAGGGTGCTGACAAATCAGGGACCTACTGAGTGAGATGAAAGATGCTGTAATTACATTTCCCTCCCCACCCCTTGTGCCGGATTTGAGGGGTGCTACATGGGACCAGTGTTCTGGGAGAGGAGATGTTGATTCCATTTTTAGTCCTTTGCTGATGCCAGGCTGACCTAGGACCCAGTGGGTCCACCGTTTGAAAGGAAACTTGTGAGGGGAAGAGGGATGGGAGGGAGAAAGTAACGAGGGAAAAAAGACCAAAACCACCAGGCAGTAGCTAGCAACGAAGAGGGGATTTCTGGTACTCTTGACAGGGACAGCTAACTGGTGCCGCCTTCTGAGGCATAAGGGAGAAAATCAACCTTAGCCCCCAGGCCCCCAGAGTCTTAATTCTACTCTGCTCAGGGGACAGCGTGCCGGGCTGGGAGCCTCTGATTGATTTTACCAACAGAGGCCTCCCACTGTCTGTCTTCCTTATTGTGTCTCCGGGTCTGCTCTCGTGGAAGACGTTGGTTGCAAGTAAAATGCAGTTTTAGTTGATTTGGATGAAAGTTGTCCATGGGGTTTCCTGAAGAGTTTCTACAGTTAGTAATCAATTTTTGGTTCTCTAAAGCCTACTTTAAATGGAAACAGTGTTGATTATGAGGAATTATTTGGCAAAACTGTAACGTAAGAAGATCGGTTGGAGTTTAGGATACGGTATTCATTCACTGGCTTCCTTCAACACCGATTACACTTTAGAATGATCAAGAACTACCTTAAATGAACAGTAGTTCATTTAACCTTGCTTTAAAGTCAGGGAGGTCAATGTTTACCTTTATTCAGCCTACAGAGCCTTTGCTAAACCCCTTGTTTCTACAATGAGCAGGGTTACCTAGTGCTAGGGCAGCAGAGTAGGAGTTGTGATTCAGGAACCCTTCCTCCACCTCAACCCTAATGGAAATATCAGATAACTGACTAATAGTCTCACAATTAGAAGGCTGTCTTGATAGACATCATAGAGAAAAATTACATTTCTATGCAAACATATGTTTGAGGAAGGGGAGAGAGAAGGTTGAGAGGAAGAGGAAAATGGAGGGGGGAAAGAAGGAGAGGAGCAGGGAGACAGACAAACACCAAAAAACAACAATATTCTTTAAGTGTACGTTTGCTAAATTTCAATAAGTATTCCGTACAGTTCTATTTAGATATAAATGATAATTTTTTTTTACTTTTTCGTCATCTCTGTTGCATCAATATCTCAGCTAGGCGTACTCTGTTTATTCAGTTTGACAAGGTTGTTTCTATAAATAACCTCGTTATTTTCCCACTCAAAGACAATCCAACTGTGTTCAAAATGTTCCAGTCACGACTCAGTTATTCCCAGAGATTTCAACTCACAATTCAACTGCCCTTACAATCTATTGCTTTCAAACCAGTTATGCTGGAAACATATTTGGGTGTAAAATGGAAGCTCCCTTGAGACCTTTTGTAAATTGGGTTCTTGTAATTTTAGGGGTAATGATAGCCTGTGGCAACATATTGTGCAGCAGAAATAAACCTGAGATCTTGTATGAGTATAAAAGCAGTTTTCCAATTCTGGTTTCTATAATGATCACATCAGTAAAGTTAACCAGCGTTTGCACTGTAAGCCTACCAAAATAAAACTGCAAATTAAAGAAACGTGCTTTATGCACAGTTCCTTGCCCACATAGGGCTTACAGTCTACAGGGAAGGGAGAAGAGGTATTGAATCTCCATTTTATAGATGAGGAAACTGAGGTGACAGAGAAGTCAAGTGACTTGCCTAAAGTCACACAGCAGTCAAGTGCCAGGTCCTCTCTCCACTAAGCCATGCTGATTCTTAATTTCCTTTAATATTAAGATTCTACAGCTTGACTCCATCCACTATAGTCAAAATCTTTCATTATGTTACTTGTTAAGCACTTACTATGTGCCAAGCACTGTTCTAAGCACTGACGTAGATACGAGTAATAAAAATAGATACAATAATTCAGTGCTGTCCCCTGTGGGGCTCACACTCTTAATCCCTATTTTATAGAGGAGGTACCTGAGGTTCAGAGAAGTTAAGTGACTTGTCCAAGGACACACAGCAGACACGTGAGTGAGCCAGGATTAGAACCCAGACCCTTCTAGCTCCCAGGCCTGTGTTTTATCCACTAAGCCATACTGCTTCAAATATGACCACCAGAGTTTGAAGATTTGTGTTGGTATTCTTTCTTTATTGTGCCCAAGGACTCTTTCACTAGTTATCCCAATCGATGAATGGAGACATTTGGAAAAATTTGCATTTCATTTTATGGTATTAGTTGAAATGATAGACTTTGGAAGTTGATCTTCTCTATTTGTTGGATAAGAATAACCAACTGAGATAATAATAATAATAATGTTGGTATTTGTTAAGTGCTTACTATGTGCAGAGCACTGTTCTAAGCGCTGGGGTAGATACAGGGCCATCAGGTTGTCCCACATGAGGCTCACAGTCTTAATCCCCACTTTACAGATGAGGTAACTGAGGCACAGAGTAGTTAACTGACTTGCCCACAGTCACACAGCTGACAAGCGGCAGAGCTGGGGTCAGAAACCATGACCTCTGACTCCTAAACCCATGCTCGTTCCACTGAGCCAAGATGTCTGTGACCAAACAGGAAGGTAATTACGAAAACTCGATTGGCAACAAACCTCCTCAGCCTGCCACCCCATCGGACGGCCAAGCAACGCCATTCGCCGTGCCCTTCCGGGATTTCACTTCCAACAGATCCTCGGTCACGCTGCCAGGACATCTCCACAAATGTTAAAGCGTAGGGGAGACTGTTGCTGTGACTGTGGCTAATGTGAATGGTGAATCCAGAGCAACCCTCCTGCTGTATTGATCATTTTCCTTGCCTTTTATGTTGGTTCTGTGTTTTTATCATTTCCTCTTTCCTTATGTGCCTGCTGCCAACTCTCTTCCCCTCTCCCCCGCCCTCTGCTTATCCATTTAAATCTTCTGTCTCTAGAGCTATTGTTCCTGGACTGCCAGATGAATTCGTTGGCTCACCTTATAACCCTGCCCTTATTCCTAGATGTGAGCATTTCAGAAGCCAGGGATCAGGTGCGATTCTCAACTGTGCATTTTTCCCCAGGCTTAGAACAGTGCTTTGCACAGTAGTTGCTTAATCACTTATATTCATAACTGTAAGCCCGTCATGGGCAGGGACTGTCTCTATCTGTTGTCGATTTGTATATTCCAAGCGCTTAGTACAGTGCTCTGCACATAGTAAACGCTCAATAAATACTATTGAATGAATGATTTACTTATTTATATTAATGTCAGTCTTCCCCTCTAGACTGTCAGCTCCTTACGGGCAAGTAATGTGGCTGTTTGTTGTAATATTGTACTCTCCCAAGTGCTTAGTACTGTGCTCTGCACACAGTGAGCACTCAAAAATACAACGGACTGACTGGTGAGTACATTTTTAAAAGGATGAATTGGTGGTGTGAGACTGCCTTCAAGGAAGAAATATTATAAATGAGTTGTAGATTTTTTAACCTGAATGTTAAAATGAGTATCCTGATTTATAAATCCCTATAAATATGGAAAAAGGATTTTCAATTATAGTTCTTTGTGCTCATGTAATTAAAATGGCTCCATTGTCAGAACTTTATTTAACATCTTTTTTTAACTGAGGAAAAAGGTCCCATAGAAAACCAGAGACCGATGAGGGAAAGAGCTATGGAGTGACAATTTTAGGGGCCGTATGATGGGGGATTGGGAATCAATTCTATACAAAGGTTCAGTGAGTGCCTACATCATGTGCAGCCATTATTTATGACTAGGAAGTAGGTCTAGAAGCCACAAGGTTTGCACTTAAAAACAAAAGCAGGTACTGAGGAAGAGCAGGGACTAGAAAATAGGGCCAGAGGCCAATGATCTAGAAAAGAGGTGTATAAAGTGGGCCCCTGTATACCTGCCCTGTAGGCTGTAAACTCCTTGTGGGCAGGGATTAAGTAAACTATTTCTGTGGTATTGTACTTTCCCAAGAGCTTAGTACAGTATTTGGCCCACAGTGAGCACTCAATGAATATCACTGATTGATTGACTGACCCGGATGCAAGGTGCTTTGTCAACACACTTTGGGGTCCATCCTGCCTTCTTAAAGTTGGGATAGCAGGAGAGGATGCAACAGTAGGGAGGTTGAGGAGTGGATACGTTCCTCCACTTCCTTATTTACGGTCCTCCACTTCCTTATTTCTGCAGCAGTAACTTGCCCTGTGGGGATAGACCAGAAAGTTTCAGGGGTGGCCAAAATAAAGTATGTCCAGCAGTGCCAGAAATGCCCCAGAATTGGCAATAATGGACCATCAATGTGGGCCATGCTGCTAGTGCTGCCCATTCCTTGGGTGAGAGTGACCGCAGTGGAGGTCTCCCGGCAGATATGGAAGATTCAGGGCGGTGGGTGATGAGGATGGAATTAGTAGTTGTAGAAGGAGGAGTAGTAATAGATCAGTCATTACCTCTCCTACTACTATGCTTGGTGTTTAAGAGATAGAAAATAAAGAATCAATCGTATTTATTGGGCATTTACTGTGTGTAGAGCACTATACTAAGCACTTAGGAGAGTGAGTTGGTAGCTACGTTCCCCGCCCACAACGAGCTTACAGTCTAGAGGGGTTGACAGTTCTTTGCCCACAAGGAGCTTTCACTTTAACAGGGAAGATATACACAAAGATATTTACAAATAGAAGCGACTCTTCCCCTTCCTTCTTCTGTCTCCCTCTTTCAATCCTTCTTCCTTCCTGGCTCTTCCCCTTCTCTCCATCAAGCCCTCCCTTCATCTCCACATAAATCTTAGGTCCTGATCCCTGGGACACCCTGCCCCACCCCGACTTGGGTGGTCAGATGGCTGGTTAATTTACCCGGAATTGGGATGAACAAAGGCTTCTTTTACTTTTAGCAACCTCTGAAGCCCATGAGGGATCTTTTCCTCAGAGAGAGACGGGAGACAGGGAGAGGCCGTAGAATCATTCCAAATTAGATTAAATTGCATGAAAATAAAGTGAAAGAAACGTTGGCTCAGGATTGACAAGGAATATTAAACTGACCTGAATCAGGAAGAACAGCCAAGAACAAGTGGTTTCTGCCAGGAGGTGGAAATATGAGACAAAAGTCCCCTCCCAGCTCCATTGGCTTCTCTCTTTCTCTGGCTAGAAACCTGCCAAGACTGTTGAGTTTTAACTTTATTTAGTACGTATAGTTCTTCATTTTTTTAATTTCTTGTTCATCCTGTTTCACATCTTACATCCTCTGACCTCCCACCTGGCAGTGTCCCTGAATCAACATTACCAGAATCACGATTCCTGCCCATCACTGATTCAGAACTCGGCCTTTGACAGAGTGACTTGGCATTGTTAGGTATCAGAGGCCTGGGTGGGGAAGATGGGTTCAGAAGAAGTAAAATTGTGGAACACATAAAAGTTGGAGATAAGAAAGAGTAAGGGCTTTAGGATGTGCAGGTGAACACTTAACAGTTGGAGATAAGAGAGAGTAAGGGCTTTAGGAGGTGCAGATACACTGAAGCAGGGTTTTAAGCCTGGCTTTCATATCTGCTACTGACACAGTGAGGCCGATCCTACATTATTAAACATGAATAACTAACAATTTACATGTATAGAGTGTCTTTGGCACTGCGTTTCATTGACACTAAATTTGCTATTTGATCTCCTGTCACCTGATAGCGAAGGATGGGGAAATGTAAGCATGAGTCCATAAAGGGCTTTCCAGTCATTAATAGTTCAGCAATAATCCAGAGAAGAGCAGGAGAGGCACTAGTAAAAATGAAATCTAATGGAGCAGAGAAGTTGCTAAAGGGATCTGATTTTAGACACCTTCCCTCTTCTCCCCACCCCCAACTTTTCCTAAGATTTTCTATATATCGGGAAAAGCTTATTCGTTCGTCACTATCCCTGCTCCCACAGTTCCCCGACTCCTTCCCCTTTCTCAAGCTATTTCCCTCTCTGGCATATGCCAAGAACCAGAGATGGCCAGGAAGCTTTGTCTGCTAAGATGATGCAGAAAGAAAGATGGATTTAAAAAAAAAATTCTCCATAAGGGGCTTTTGCAAAGATGAAATAATCTTCCAGCAGTTCCATGACCTAAGTGTGAGGGTGCCCCGTAGGGGGTTCACTGCTGGGAAGAAAGAACAGAGAAGAATCAACAGGCCAGCAAAGAGGGTTAGTTAGTGAGGTAAAACACTCCTGCAGGAGGGAAAAGAAGAGAGAAGAATTCAAAGGCAACTAAGAGCAGAGACACCAAATGGAAGGGGTGTGAGCCACTAGGAGGATAAGAAGATACAAGACCAACAAATGAAAAGTAAACAGAAGATGAAGACAAAGGAAAAGGAGAGAAATTACCCCTGCCAGCACTACCTTATTGCCCACAGTCAGGAGACTGTGTTATAAGGTGAGCCAACGAATTCATCTGGAAGTCCAGGAACAATAGCACCAGAGATGGGAGATTTAAATGGATAAGCCGTTTCATTTCAAAATAAGACTTAAAAGAAGGAGAGTGGGGAAGGGAGTCATATTACTTTGTTTTTCAACTGTTCCTCAGTCACATCACTGGAACAGAATAAATACCAAGAATTTGGATTTCAAAACCTCTGGAATCGGATCCTTCCGTTGGCATTTATTCTTTCTCCCTCGCTATTTTCCATGGTGTTAACTGCAGAAACACGGCCAGGACCGTCCTGAAAGTAATCTTTCTGGAAGGAGGTGGAGCAGCGTCAGGAAGTCTAAATCTGGTAGCAAGGTGGGTGGGTTTGTGGGGGCCATGCCGCCCCTTCTGATGTGCCTGAGGCCAGGCGCTGGGAGCTGCAGCAACCCGGCTGCCAAAACTAATTCTCTTCAGAAGAGTTCCTGGAATTAGTGTGGTTTTCCAGAGCTCTTGGTTTTGGGGGTGACAGCCTGGATACCTAGCGGAGTCCAGGGTTAAAAATGGAGCATGCCTTCTCTTCTCCTTAGCCCTCTCCCACATCTCAAACATTCACTGTCCAGTTATTTCCACCTCCAACAGCAAGCACTGTGGCACCAGGGTTAATCTGGTCCCGGTGGCAGGGTCTGTGGCGACCACATAAACAGGACTAAGCTTATTTAAATTGCTGAGCCTTTTCCTCCCCTGTGGCTAGATGAAAAAAATAAAAGCGTAGAATCTGTATTTTTGAGGGAAACTCGGAAGAAAAAGTCATCTCCCTGGCCCCTCTCCTTCTCTGTTTGAAGCGGATTTACTCCTGCCTCAAGTAGCTGCTTGCGCAGGGCATCCCCACAAATGGTGCTATTTGCCATGACGCGTACACATCATAATAATAATAGTAATAATAATGATGGTGGTATTTGTTAAGCATTTACTATGTGCTGAGCACTGTTCTGAGTGCTGGGGTAGGGACAGGGTAATCAGATTGTCCCCCATGGGGCTCACATTTTTTAATCCCCATGCTTACAGATGAGGTAACTGAGGCACAGAGAAGTGAAGTGACTTAGCCAAGGTCACACAGCAGAAAAGTGGCAGGATTAGAACCCACGACCTCTGACTCCCAAGCCCGGGCTCTTTCCACTAAGCCACGCTGTGATGGGCTATCCTCCTACTGATCAATGGAGAGGGTTGTTGGGGTGGGTGCAGAGGTAGTGGTAGGATGCTATGTAGAAGAAAACAACTTTTCGAGTCTCGTGGGGTTTTTTAATGGTTCTTTTTAAGCACTTCTTATGTGCCAGGGACTGTACTGGGTGCTGGGGTAGATACAAATTAATCAGGATGGACACAGTTCCTGTCCCAAATGGGGCTCACAGTCTTAATCTCCACTTTAGAGATGAAGTAATGGAGGCACAGAGAAGTTAAGTGACTTGCCCAAGGTCACACAGCAGACAAGTGGAGGAGCCGGGATTAGAATCCAGGTCCTCCCGACTCCCAGGCCCATGCTCCATCCACTAGGCCACGCTACTTTTCGATTAAGGGAAAAATATTTGCTTAAACTAATCAATAGCAGAACCTCTTCCCCCAGATTTTTGGACCAATTTACATTTTGGTTTTCTTTAATATATATATATGTATGTACATAAGGATATATATACATACATAATTCACTTTACACAATATATTAAATAGTATAGTCAAATAATTTACACTTCTATAAGTCAAGCAATTCTTGGTTGAGATTTCACCTCTAACTTTAAACATGTCTCCTTCCTCCCTCCTTCCTCACATTTCACCAGAATGCATCACCAACATCATTGAAATTATTTCTTGAGCAACTACTCTGTACAGAGCACTGTACTAGGATCTTGGGGGATGGTGGACTGGTCTTGCAAGCTCTCAAATCTCTGCTGGAGGCAGAGTTAAAGGGAAGCAGACTCAAGTGGAGTATTTTCCCTAGGAAGACTTCATTTCCCAAAAAGCATAAGGGCATTTCCTGCTTCTAAGGGGTATATGGGATGTTTGAGCCTCGCTAAAATATGACACACAAATAGCAGGATGGCCGTCTGTCCACGTACAGTCCCTTTGTGAAACCATACGGAGAATTGTCAATGAGTGTGCAATATTCGCTTCATTCATTCAGTAGTATTTATTGAGCGCTCACTATGTGCAGAGCACTGTACTAAGCGCTTGGAATGTACAATTCAGCAACAGATAGCGACAATCCCTGCCCAGTGCCGGGCTCACAGTCACCGTTGCTAGAGGTTAGTCATCTATATGGGAGGGGAAGGATCAAGAGATGCATCGATGACTTACTTGACCGGGGAATAGCTTAGGTCTCTTCTGAGGTTCCCTTTAATCGAATGGTTAAGCAAAAAAAATAAAATGTGGCATTATTTTCCTCCTCTTTACTTTGCAATTTTAGTCACTGATGTTTGGGTGCTCTTTGGCACAAGAGGGAGCTCTCCACCTAACAACAGTTTTCTCTTTGGGGAAGAAACAATCGGCAGGGGCCAATGTCACCGTCCGTAGCGCCGTGAACAACAGAAAGAGCTTTAATATAGGAGCAGCGAGGGTGTTCCCTTCATTGGACCTCGTCAATCCAAGTGGAAGAAGCACGCGAGCCACTCTCCTACCTCTCAGCTGGGATGTTTTGGCTGCAAAATGGGAAATCATTACCATCGTCAGTATTTTGTGAGTCTCTTTTGTGTGCCTAACATTGCACTCACTTCTTCCCCACCAGTAAATGCTTTCACCATGAGTTTGGGATGGGATGCTGTTAGGGAATTAGGGAACTTTTTTCCAACAGAGAGCATCATTTGGATAGAATGTGATGTAATGGCAGAAAGGGGGTTGCATGTTCTCCGGTCACGGTCAACATGAGTTCTCCCAGTCCCGCCGTCCCCCGGGGGCTTAAATGGGAATGTAACGTCCATGCTATGTAGGAGAACTGAATATACTAGGCATTTGAGAGCTTACCATCGAAGTCTAAGACATAGGACCTGCTTTCAAGATACTTACAATCAAATGGGAAGCCAGTCCAAAGGTCCAGTGCTGTTCACTTACTGGTCCTCTCTCTCAGCCAAACTTAAAGCAGATTTTCAGCCCCACTGGGGAAGGGAATTCATCTCTAGTTTGTGTGACAGGCCATGATATCAGTTAAAATTTGGATTGTAGTTTTTGTTTTCACCTCCCATGAATTTAAACCAAATCAGAGCATCCTATTCAGTTAATTTTATACAAATAGTAGAGCAAATCCCAAATCACACAGTACAGTGAGTATTTTTCACTGAAAAGCTCTGTACGTTTATGTAGAACCCAGTGGAAAAACCAAACGGCAGCCTGAACTGGGGTTGAGCTACCTTACCGAAGCTTTGGGATCACTTGTTACAACACTTTCTTTTTATTTTTCCAGATATGAAATAAAGAAAATGGGCTGTTGGCATCCACTACCCTGTAAAACAGAGAGGTTCCTTCTATGGGAGAGCGGTACCGCGGACCCACAGACTCATACTTCCTTCTCTGGGTCACTCCCCATCCTTTCAGCTGGAGCAGGTTGAAGCATGTTACTGGAGATAAGACAAGCTGTTCATGCTCCTTGATTCCTAGCCTGCGTCAGATTTTCCAGCCACTCTCTTGTTACATCACCTTTTCTTAGAAGGACAACACTGGGAGGCCACCCCACGTTTACTCCCTCTTCCCACCTTCTCAGGACCGATTAGGATCTTGATTCGGTTCTCACAGAAAAAATGCTCCCTTGAGGAAGGGCAATAAGAAGAGCTGGATACAAGCAAGCAGGAAGGCAACCCATGAATGATGAGGCACCCAAGGCTTAAAGTTGCATTTATTTTTCATTTTTTAAAAGGTAAAACTATGACAAGGCTAATGGAAAGGCTTTGGGGTGAATGGTTGTTAGAAGCCCCCAGCGTCAACACAGAAGAGCAATTCTAAGAGCAATGGATTCTACTTCATTATCAATTTATCCCAATTCTTGGTCATTGCTCAGATGGAATTTTTCGCCGGACACAAAGTGAGCAGCAGCTCACTACTCTGTGCCTCAGTTACCTCATCTGTAAAATGGGGATTCAGATTGTGAGCCTAATGTGAGAAAGGGACTGAGTCCAATTTGATTATCTAGTATCTAGATAATGTCAGCATGTCTAGTGTCAGCATAGTGCCTGAAACATAGTAAGCACTTACCTTAAAAAATAGACTATAAAGATAATGTACACAAGTGCTAACAACTCACGTTCCTTCTCCCCTCCCACTAAAGACAACTGCTCCCAACAGGAACTCTCAACTCCCTGAGGCACCCACTCTTTTCTTCCATTCTTGTCTCTTCCTACTGCCTCTGACCTCTGCTTCCGGGATATTTGCCCATCCAAGATAGAGACATCTACCAATCTTTTTGGCAAACTATAACTCTGGATCTGACTAGAAGCCCTAGTTCTCAGGACAAAAACACCCATCTCTCACCTTGGGACCATCCCCGAGGACACCTGCCTCTCCAAGAGGTCTTCCCTGACTAAACCTTCTTTTCCTTCTCTTCAACTTCCTTCTGCTTTGCTGACTTGTCCCCTTGATTCATTCCCTCTCCCATCCCCACAGCACTTATGTACATATCTGTAATTTATTTATATTTATTTACTAATATCCGTCTCCCTCTCTAGACTGTAAGCTCTGCCTAGTGTATTGTAATATTGTACTTTCCCAACCGCTTAGTCCAGTGCGCTGCACACAGTAAACATTCAATAAATATGTTTGACTGACTGCCACAGGAACTCAAACTCCTAATCCCAGCTTCCACCTCAGAAAATTCACACATCCTTGCATACCTAACTCTAGAAGACACAGACACACTCCCAAATAATTCCTCACCTCATTATCTACACTGGAAGAGAGCACGAGCCTGGAAATCAGAGGTCTTGGGTACTAATCCCAGCTCCACTACTTGTCTGCTGTGTGACCCTGGGCAAGTCACTTACTTTATCTGTGCCTCGGTTACGTCACCTGTAAAATGGGGATTAAGATTGTGAGCCCTATGCGGGTCAGGGACTGTGTCCAATCTGATTATCGTGTATCTACCCCAGTGCTTAGTACAGTGCCTGGCATCCATCAACCAAGGATATTTATCAAGCGCTTTCTGAGTGCAGAACACTGCACTAAACACTTGGGAAAATACAACAGATCCGAATGAAGGAACTGAGAACTCACTCACTGAATTTGCAGATGATATGAAATGGAGGGGTTGCCACCCTTTTGAAAGACAGGAATGGAATTCGAGTTGAGACATATTGAGAAAATGGCCCTGCCAAAACAGGACCACAGAAAGACATGGAGATTCACTGGCCAGAACTGAACTGGCTTCAGCAGTCCAGAGTTATTATTAAAGAACGACAACATGCTCCTGGGATGCTGCAACAGGAGTATAAAATGCAGGTGCCAGCAAGTCACCCTTCCACCTGCTCTGCCTTGTCCAGACCCTTAGAGTACAACGCCTGACCGGCGCTCACCATCCTTAAGGGGGATACAGAGAAACAGCAGGGAACCCAGAAGCAAGACTCCAAAACAATTAACCAAAAGCTGGTCCTCGTGAAATACAAATTGACCTGAGATAAGAATACTTGTATTTGACATTCCTTCTTCACTTCCGGTGTTGCTCAGTAATAGACTTTGAGTTTCAAATGTTCGCCCACTTGCACTGCCCAAAGCCAATACAAAACAGTTCTTTCTCCTCTTTCTACACGCTCACCATTAAGAATTCCAGTTTGGGAGATGGAACAAGAGCATCACAAGCGGCTACTTGTTCCCAATTTTTTTTTCCCCAAAAACAGAGCAGGAGACCCATGTATAAGTCCCAGCTCTGCCACTGGCCTACTATGACCTTGAGCACGTCATTTAACCTCTATCGGCTTCCCGTTTCTTCAGTTTCCTGTAAAATAGGGATAAAATACACCGTGAGCCCTATGGGGGTCAGGGGCAGTGTCTGATTTCATAACTGTGATTCTTTCTCCCTCACAACTTCCCAGTGCTTACCAGAAAAATGCACTAAGCACCATTCAGATCATAAAAAATGCACTAAGCACCGTTCAGATCATAGATTTAAGCATGGGTGCAGCCCCAGGGGTCACAGAGGGTCCAAGAATCCTTGGTATTTATCAAAATGAGAAAAGCCCTTGCCCACAAATCCCCTGATGGAAAGAAGGATAAGTGGATGCTTTGCTGACATTGATCATTCTCTCTAACAGCCAGTTTGTTCCAGCAGAACCAGGGGAGGGGAGAAGGCTGCCTGTTAATAGGGGTTTCAAAACTTTACAAACTTTTTCTCACTGAAGACACAACTTCAAGTGAGAGAGGCAAAAAAGGGCAAACCCAAAGTAAAACCTATGGAACACCAGTAAAAAGATAAAAACAACCCCGTTTTCTCCCCCTCACATGCACATTACATAACCATGATTTTGGAAACTTTGCTTTTATTTCCTACAGCTTTTCATTTATTTTGATAATCTTTTAAGATAATTATTTTTAAAATTAAAGTAGCCAGATTAAGGATGATACCAGATTAGCTCAACCGTAATTAAATCTAACCTGTCACTCAACATTGGAAAAAAATACAAAATGCAAATAAGATTTGCTGTACCTTAGTTTCCGTGAATGTTGCAATTCCCCATGAGACCTTACCCAAGGCAGAAAATTTCAATCAGACAGTTTTGTTTCTATGATACATACAGGAAGTTATGATGAATTTCTTTTCAGGAAATCTATTTGCATTTCAATCAGATGCCTAGGAGTTTTGTAAATGACATTACTTAGCTTCACCTATTACAAAGAAAGGAATGAAGAGCGAGAAGACAGGAAGAAAGGATGTTGGAAAGTGTGTTGCCAAGATATTCTTTCGATGTGGGTTTGTAGAAATCTACTGAGATAAAAATGGGTGTATCACGGTCACATTAACCAATAAGGTCATAATTCATGTCTTGTGTCCTACCTGCAAAAAGTGATTTTTCTTGTGAATGATTTTGCAAGCACAGGCTCAGAGAGAAAAATATATTGCGTTTGTTTTCTAAGCGAATAAAAGCCCCCAAATGACTTTTCTGCCCCCCATCTTAGTAAGTATGTTTGCAACAGAAGTGGGACACCAAAAGGAGGGGCTATCTGTCAGAAATGATAAGCCTCCGATAACTTCTACGTGAAAGAAGATTTCTTCAGCATAAAAGGCCACTCCACGTAAGTGGGATGGGAGAATGAGTTGGATGTTTTGGGTCACGCGGAGGCTCTTTGAGTCCCTGCATGCATTATACATTATAGGATTCATGCCGACAATCAGTCAGTGGTATTTACTGAGTATCTGCTGCGCAGAGTTTACTAAGCACTTGAAAAACTTACAATAACAAAGAGTTGGAATATGCAATCCCTGCCTTCGAGGAGTTTACAGTCTACACACGGAGAGATATTAAAAATAGATTAGGGATAAGGGAAAAAGATAAAGATGACAGCCACATCACCCAAACAAAAAATTCTACTGAAGCAAATGAAATTGGAGCCATCTCCTCGAATCATTTACAAGTGGATTAAAGATAACATTTCACCCAAGCTTCATGTAGATAAGGGATTTGTGAACATTTTAATGACCAGGTAAGAATTTGGATTGGTAATTCCTTCCATTTAGAGTTGTATCGAGGAAGGCACGGTTTTAGCGTGGCCTATTGCGCCTTTCTTGTCCCTTCCAGCTTCTTGCAGCATATTTCTAGTGAAATTAACCCACCCAATGAAGAAACTGATACTTCTTCTGCTCCTTCAAAAGAGCAGTTGAAGCAAGAAAAACAGCTGCTTCTTTCTTTCAAGCCAGTAACGCAAAAGTTCCTTCATGATCACACTGACCTTCAGGTCAGTGCCCTGTATGCTCTTCAGGTACATTGCTGTAATAACAACTTTCCAAAAGGTGGGTTGCCAAGATTTGCTTCTGAGCACTGGACTGACAGTCTAAGGGACAGGAAAAGGTCTACCCTGTCACAAAAAATAACTTCCTGTCACTGCTTTACGTCAGGATGTTGTTCAAAACAGACTATTAAAAAAAGATGTAATTAAGAATACATGCAATTAGAATTTTACGAAGGCTGATATGAAGGAGAGGTGGAGAGACAGTGTTGGCATTTTTAATTCATAACAATGATGGAAGGGCATTTTTCTTTTGGTAAGGTCTTGAGTGGCCTATCAAACGTACAACTTGGGCCACAAACATATGGATTGAAATTAAGTTCCACCATGATTCTCTTCCTACCTGATGAGGGAACCTCGAACATTTTTTTCTTGTGGTTACTCTGGTGTCAAAACCCCAAATAAGTTTTACTGCTATCTAGAAGGACTCAAATTCACCAAGAACTAGCAAGATTAAATTACAATGTTCCATAGATATATTACTCGTCCGTCATATTTTGCTAGATGGGCTCAAATAGCTAATCTCAGCCAGAGATGTCTAGCCATCTCTTAGCTATGGTGTTTGCAAACCCCGTTAACATCAGTGGACATTGCATACATTTTTTACAGGGAAAAGAATGACCTTTTACTCCTCGGCATAATTAGAATTTGCAGATGAAGCTACAGAGCGACTGCGCTATTAGGAGATATTCTTGCTTGAGTTTAAACAGACTTGCATAACCCGTGAATACTGTCACTAGAAAAACATCGGGCGTTCCTAACACTCCAAAGTCAGTTAAGCAGGAGCCATCATTTAGCCACATCATTTTAAAGGCTTTGTACTTCGCTCAAAAACATTTATCTGCACACTTTCACTGGACAAACTAAAGAGGCACCAAGTACGTGGACAATACTCAGTTGCATCATACTTTTGTGTCACTGGTGCATTACTTGTATTAAAAGGTCAAAAATGCAATGGAAAGTGAGATTCTAATTACCTAAAGGGGGACTCAGATAACTTCCCATCATTGGATATAAAACTGGCAATTCATTTTTCAGTTCAACAGATCTTCAAATACAAAAGAAGTGTAAAAAGAATTTTAACAAATTCGACTGAACATAAAGAATACAATCCAGGGGAAATTGCGATGAGGCTATACAGGCACTGTTGTGTTTTGAAATTAAGTCAGAAGGTGATGATCAAGATCATTTAAAATCTCAGATGCCTGCCGCATAAAACATCTGTAAGCCTCACAGGACTTGGGTAGTATTCTCTACACTGCTCGCAGTTGCTTACATGCATTAATACAAACAGATAAAACCTCAGGACACATAAAACAATACACCCAGCTCTCTCATTGCACATGTCTTCAACACACATTATGGACAGAACAAGATTAGGGAATCAGGGAACTTTCTTCCAACACCAAAAGCTTGTTTGGCCTTAAAGGAGTGTCACATCATCGTAGAAACTACTTATGCACCTGGATGCAACATCTGAACAGAGAAGCACGTGGCTTAGTGGAAAGAGCACGGGCTTGGGAGTCAGAGGTCAAAGGTTCTAAACCCGGCTCTGCCACTTATCAGCTGTGTGACTTTGGGCAAGTCATTTCACTTCTCTGTGCCTCAGTTACCTCATCTGTAAAATGGGGATTAAGACTGTGAGCCCCACGTGGGACAACCTGATTACCTTGTATCTACCCCAGAGCTTAGAACACTGCTTGGCACATAGTAAGCGCTTAACAAATACCATCGTCGTCATCATCATCATCATTATTATTATTAGGTATGATGGTTTTTCCTGATGGTGAGGTTATGCAAGTATGGAATCCCCATCTTATAAAAGACCTGGATGTACCATGGGCAGCTTAAAAACTATTAAGAGAGACTCTCCGGGGGTTCAATAATTTAAATTTTCCGGGTTAGGAATGGAAGAATCTAATGTAATCTAATGGAAGAATCTAATCCCCCGATTAGAGTGTAAGCCCGTCAAAGGGCAGGGACTGTCTCTGTTACCGATTTGTATATTCCAAGCGCTTAGTACAGTGCTCTGCACATAGTAAGCGCTCAATAAATACTATTGAATGAATGAAAGAAAGAACAGTTTGAATTTCTGACACCATTTTTAAATCTGCATTAAAAGCCGCTTTAGGGTTTTGTACAAGAAATACTCATGAGCCTACAGTTTTCAGACAGCTGAAGGAATCACCAAATTTAACTACATTTTTAAGTTTTGGGTACACCAACATTGTGGAAGGAAAACCTGTCAGGAGACCCCTCGTATCTTCAACAATGGTTGGTTAGCCCCAGTATCACTTTTCAGGAGAAAGTCTCCTTTATTAAACTGCAAGCTCTTGAAAGGCAGGGGCTGTGTCTTCTACTGTACCCCCCAAGTACCTACTAGCTACTCTGCACCCAGAAGGTGTTCAATAAATACTGATAATGACAACTACGGTCTGCTTTTTATCCAGTATTGGAAACAGCATTGTAGTGGACTTTCACTTCCTAAAACAAACCGCCCTTCCCCAGTACTGATTTCAAATGCTCTTTCTGCACGCTAGGGAAACACCCCCAATATTTTGGGAGTGTCATTCTGGTAAAGGAAACTGTGAAAAACTTTAACTTGGAAAAACTCAGAAAACTAAAATTTCTCTAATAGTTTGAGTCCCCAAATACAGGTGTCCTTATCCTTAACGACTTCATATACCATTCGCGTCGGCCAATGGGAATCCACCATTTTCACAAACCAAATGTGTGTCTGGAGAGTAGAGTCTCAGTCTTTAGACTTTAGCTTTTATTTTGTTTTTGTTGTGGTTTCATTGGACAACAGCTTAAACATAAAACTCGAACAGTCAGATTTATTTAAAATCCACCTCAAAATGCACTTCTGGGTTTAGTTGTTTTAAAAAGAAGCAAACAGTCAAAGAATAAAAATCTTACGAATTCAACAAGTTGTCACCTCGCTAAGATGGGGGAAGCCTCACTCTGGTCGATTAGGCACATAACTAAGGCCAACATCCCAGAAAACAGGAAACTCCTGCAAGTCCGGGCTGAGGTCAGAGGTCAGGGCACAGGGAACCACCTTCCAATTGTGGGCACTTGTCTTCTTCTTCTTCTTCTTCCAAAAAATGTTAGTAAATCTTTAGTCCATACATAACAGATTTAATATGTAATTTCAGTAAAGAACTATATTCTCTTCCTGACATCTAATCCATGCTCCTAAACCGAGGCATAAGGGGCACTGAATGAAAGAATCACAGTACAGAAGCTTTAAATCCCCTACCAGGAAAAGCAACAGGTGTTGTACACAGAAATCACTCAGATAACAGTATCTATTTTTCTTTTAAATGTAGATATAAAATATCAGTTGCATAGGGATTTAAATATAAGGCCAAGAAGGAGATTAAGTAACATAAAAATCATAAAAAGGGCACTATGGTGTCAAAACATAGCATCTCCATTCATAGAGTAATAAATCTGAATTACTGTCTAATTAAAAATCACAGTATCTTGCTAGTACTACTAACAGTGAATGTCAATTGTCCCATTAATTTCAAACTGGAAACCAATACCAGGACTTTCCAAGATGTACAAAACTAAGGCTCACTGTCAAAACCTGATCAGTGTATTAGCACAATAGTGCTTGGTACGTACCTGATTATTTATATATTCTACCTTCTGTAAATAATGTCAAGGTTACTACACGTTAATAAGTGTGAGATCACAATACTACTGCATGCCATCAGTGCTTTGCAGGCTTCCTTGGTATTTAATTATTCAGTCTTTAAAAAAGGGCAAGATCCCACCCTGCAGAATCCTCACCCAATGAACACTGCCATTAACACACCACAACACAAAGTCCACCCCTAAGGACTAAATGTTCATCAGGCAGAATGGTAGGTCCTAAACACACAATAGTTCATTATTATTAACTTGTAGCAAATTGTGTTAGGAAGGCAACTGGTCGGCTTCCAGATATTCTTTGCACGACATATAAAAACGGCATTCAGCTAATGGCCCCCACTTGAAGGTTCAGGTCAGTGATTCAGTTGTGAATCCATTTCTGTTATTTCAGTTAAAAGTTGTGAAACTGAAGTTTAAACACCAATTTCCATATCTACAAGTAGCTTAGTTAACCTAGGATTGTTATGAAGAGTAGTGTGAAAACAAGAAACTCCCAAAGCAATGGTGTTAAGGTAACACGAGCTGGGAATATCTGAACCGATGTCTTAAACTGAAAAAGTGCATAAATAGAATAATACTACAGATGTGTTAAATGCAGATCAATTGTTTCTCTGGGAGCTAAGCGACACGTCTTTACAGGTTATTTACATCTTATGACTTGTACAGATACCACAAAGCACCATGTAGGGTCTTAAATTGTTTGGATTCATCTGAAATGCTCATTGTCTCCGACTCTCTTCCGTCAAAGATCTGCCTGCAGATGAGCTCTCAAATACTCTCCGGTCAAATATTCTTGCAGATGTGGTTCCGGGTGTTACCGTGGGTTAACCTAATAGTTTAGGTTTCTTTTCATTTTTGGAAGGCAAGGGAGTGTTATCATTTGACACTCTTAGTGGGTGTTTCAGATTCCGTACTCTGTCTCCCATCGGTCCATGCTTCTCGGGTGCTCTTCAGGGCCAGCGTCTTCTGTTGGTCAACTACGACATAATCTACTCTTTCATCTGCCACACTGCTACCGGAGCCACTGCTCTTCTTCTGAAGAGGAAAACAAGAGAAAGGAGTTAAGGATGAATCAATTTAAAAATCTAAGGAGCCTTTCGGGGTGGTTTTTTCCCAATCAATTTTATTTATCGAGTGCTTACTATGTGCAGAGCACTGTATTAAGCGCTTGGGAAAGAGTTGTCAGACATTTCCTGCCCACAACGGGCTCACAATCTAGAGGTTCCAGTGAGAGGTGTAGGAAACAGAGTTTATTTACTGCAGCAGGGGGACCAGGAAGGAACCTGGCCAAAGGATCAAACCCTAGAAAGGCATTTGGTCCAGGTTTCTTCCTGGCCCCTCGACAGCTCGTTTCACGGGGGCTTTGGGGTTAGTGAACATAACCCGGTCAGAGAATATCTAGCTATCACCTTTTTTTTCTCCTGACATTCACTCTTGTTTCTTTCCTTCTCCAAATCATGACACAGAAAAAATGCAAGCACCTGCCCCCAGCAAATTCAGGCCTGTTTCCCACATACTGAACGGAGAACAGTACGGAAAGACACATCCCACACACTCGCTTCATTCTAAGTCTGGGCCATGGAAGGTGAAGCTAATTTTCATAGTTTGCTCAGGTCGCTTTCAAGGCAATACCTTCAAATTTATTCTCATAATCCTTCAAGGCCCGGGGGAAGAAACAGCCAAGTAATCTTTCAGTAAAGAGAAAACAAGGGCAGAAAATGGGGATGATCACCCCCCACCAAAAAAAAACTCAAACAAACCTCAAACATCTCATCAAAATGAGATGAGGTACTACTGTATATTAACCAACAGGTTGATAACGTTTTATTTCCACAGTCCTGAACATGACATTTACCTTACGAGGTGGTGTGGATTTTCCAGAATCTAAATCTAGATCTAAATATTCCACTTGCTTATCTCCTTTAGGCTTTACCATAGGGCTGCTTCCTCCATCAAGACTACTGCTGCCAAACAGATTCTGAAATTATAATAAAAATAATCAAGGACAGAACATTTCAATGGAATGTACTTCCCATCTAGCTGGCCTATTAGAGACTGTCTAAATATTTACATAAGAGAAGCACATCAAAGCACTGTCTTGGTCTTATAAACAACTTTCATTTTACAGCCTCCTTGGGGTGAAACAAGCTGTGCTAATTAAAAATGAGTTTTAATTAATGTTAAGCTCGTGACAGAGACAACAGTTTCTTGTAAAATTCAAAACTCAATTTTAGATGAGGCCGGGCCACCATATTGCAATTCTGGGGTCTCAACCTAAACATTATTTAAAGTAACTGTTTAAATGGAGTCACACCAGAAAATTTTGTCATTTTTAGTTTCAAGGCACTTTGTCTTTTTAAAAGAAAAGGACTTTCTATACTCTGTTCAAATGCTAATATTATACTTAAAAAGAATAATTAAGAATAATTACCACAACAAAAGGTAAAGTTGTCACTAGAGAATTAATTTCATTAGGGAACCATTAGGAAAGGGACAGACAGAGATGCCTCGCTGAACTGCTCGGCCTAATTTTCAATTACCTCACATTTTTACTACTTCACCTCCGTTCTCTCCCAGCCTGATCCCTCCCTCTTAATTGGTGTTGTAGGAAAATTAAGATTCTTCTTAGTTTAGGAAAATTTAGGATTCTTCTCTAAAAGATTAAGGAAAAAAACCCAAGAAGACAGAGGGCAGCAGTGAGCCAAAAAAAAAAATGAAGAGAAAGAAATGGTGCAGGCTGACAGGAACTTAAAGGAAAATGTTGAAAAAGGTAGAAAGGGTGATATGTGGGAACAAGGAAATTTATGCTCGATGGCATGGCAAGGGCTACCCACTAAGGTCCCTCATGAATATATGAATAGAGATGTCCAAACCTCCACTTGACACTTGCACGTTTTTGATTCAGAGATTCCCAAATAGGACACCCCGCATTCCAGTCTCTTTGATGCTTGCCTGACTGGAAATAAGATTTATAGTGGCAACTACCTAGTGGAAAGCAGTCCCTTTTAAATCGCTACTGCCATTTCAAATCCTAGACACCTCCTTCCTGCCCATGGTGGAGGGGCAACCCCTCTAAGGCCAATTACTGCCATTCTTAATGGCATCGGGCAGAGCTCCCGGCTAGGGGCCAAAGCATTTATTGAGATTTGATGATGTTATATCACAACGCCCCTCCATTAACTGGAAGAAGAGATGCTAATAGTGTGAAAGATCTGGGAGGTGCCACTTCTAGGAAGGAACGTATTTCTGTTCTTTAGAATAAATGACTCGAGTTTCTAAATGTTTGATTAATAAAGACGGTTTCAAGGATTAGCAGGTCCTGCTTCCCACCATCCCACCCCAGGATGCTTTTTTATTGCATCAACAACTCAAAAAATGAAGCAGATAAAAATGGATGGACAAATAGATTAGTTTGGAATTTTTTAAAACCACCAATGTCTGATACCAGGAATTCTTTTCAGTGGACTTGGATGCGTTTCAAATGCACTGCATTTCTGTTTGCATTTGAAAATTGTACGTTGCTATTGGTTGGGTTAAAGAAGGGAGTCTGTAGTTCCCACAGTTAACCAAACACCATAAAATACCACAGAGTGAAAGAATCATGAATGTCTATTCTGTTTTCTAAAAGATGAGAATAAGAAACTGAAAATATAAAGCCTGGGAGAAATCCTCCTGGAAATGAAGCAATACTTTTTGAGGGTTGTTTTTTTTTTTTTAAAAAAAATCACTTCCTTTGCTTCTAAATCCCTACTAAAATCTCATTCCGACATGCCAAAGTAAATTATTTCCAGCTGTTCATATGTTATTCCAGATATGCTTTTCAACAAACTGACAACAATGACACAAAAAAATCCAAATTATTTGTGTCCAATCAGATATTCTATCTACCTTAGTGTTTAGCACAGAGTGCTTTAATAAATACCATTCTTAAGCAGGAGTTTTAAAACTACATATGCGTGATTAAACTACTTTAACCTAGCCAGTTCTCTCAGTGCTTCTGCTTTCTTTAGACTGCAAGATAGATACTGCCTGAAAAAGGTTATTTGATTAAATGATCCTCTGCACATTATTTTATGAGTCACTAAAAATCAGGACATGGCTAATGAAATACAGACACCAATTTTAAGAGATGCCATTCCAAAATTAAGCGACCCCCTCCTCCTAAACTGTGGTTAGTATAGAAGTTTTGGATGGCTTTGTGACTATAAATCTGCTCTTTTCTCCATTCAGAGAACTGAAATTTCCAAGAAATCTCTGAGTCTGTTGGCAGAGAATTCTCTGGAAGGCTTAGAAAGTGCCTCACAAACTGATCTATAGTTCAACTCTGCCTTCAAGCGTGACTACACTTAAACCTAGTTACCAACAAAGTTATCCAACTTTTAAAAATAGCAATCCATAACCTCCTGAGGCAGTCTAAGTCTCTAATGAATCCAAGTCAGTAGATTCGTATTTGTCTAAATCAACAGGGAATGTGTCTGTTGATTGTTATATTGTACTCTCCCAAGCACTTAGAACAGTGCTTTGCACACAACAAGCACTCAATAAATACGACTGAGTGAATCCCCATTTATGTTGCTACAATGAGACCTATCTTCTCTTGTCCTGCTCTATGAGGAAGTAGAGAGACTGTCTCTAACCTCCTTATAACAACCTTTCCCAGGTTACTAGGACATCCTTCAACCATTTGTTCCCCAGGTGAAATGATCTCAATGCCAGTGATTTTAGGACTCTTTATTGCCCAAGATGGGGAGGTTGGATTTTCCCACGAACGGAGGCAGCGAGACCTGGTGGAAAGAGCACTGGACTGGGAGTCAGTGGATCACCTCAGGCTCAGGCCCCGGGCTTTGCGACATGCCTCGAGTGTGACTCTGGCAAGTCATTTAGATTTGTTGGGCATCAGTTTCTTTAGCTATAAAATGGGGATAAAATACCTGTTCTCCAGAAATTCAAGTTAGCCCATTAGTCAATCAATAATACTTGAGCCCCGACTGTGTGCAAAGCACTGTACTAAGTGCCTGGGAGAATAGCAGTCAATACAACAGAATTAGTAGGCAACATCTCTGCCCTCAAGGAATTTACAACGTGGAGGGTGGAGGTGGTGAGAAGAAAAAGACATTAAAATAAACTACAGGTAAGAAGAAGAAGGAATATGGACTGGGCATATGAGTTAGTGCTTAAGGAATAGGGTACGCAAGTCATAAATAAAATGCTAGCAGAAGTTGTGAGCTCTTTGGTGTTTGGTTGGCTGCCAACTAACCAGAAAATCAAAAACTCGGGTTATAAAAAAGGTGTATTAGATTGACATTTTGTCTGTCAACTTAATATTCAAAACAGCAACAATTATCTACACTTATTTTGATATTCTGCATTGTGCAGGTCATACTTTTTCCACACCTATTTTACTACTGTGAAAACAGGACCAATCTAAATCAGACCAAAGTAAATCCCTGAAAGAGGAACTGTTATGGATTGTAAGAAGCTTCATTCAAAAAGCATTTCACTCTTAATTTAGTCTACATTCACTTTAACAAGTAAACTTCTCTTAAACTTTCTCATTGTCAATTTTAAGAACCTGACACAATATCTGATTTCAAAACATACAAGAAGAGAGGCAAGATTTGCAGACTGGAAGAAACAGAGTCATTTGATTTAAAAGCAAAGGCTGCACTGGAAGAGGGTAGTTAAGATATAGATTTTACATACTGAGTCTTCACTGGATAGATTTGGATTCATGGGTACATAATTCTCTTCACTGTCGTGCGAGTCACTGCTTGAAGTTGTGCTATGAACTGAATCCGGTCTGGGAGACATAGGAAACCTGGAGGAGCTAATTACCAGGAATTAT
Source organism: Ornithorhynchus anatinus (assembly GCF_004115215.2). Lineage (NCBI taxonomy): Eukaryota > Metazoa > Chordata > Mammalia > Monotremata > Ornithorhynchidae > Ornithorhynchus > Ornithorhynchus anatinus. The sequence goes on from NC_041739.1 coordinate 26,104,534, forward strand.
TTTTACAAACAATATAACTTAGAAAAAATATTATAAAAAATTCCTGGCACAAAAAGAAAAATGCTAAGTGAGTTTTGGTCATTTCCATCAGAGTTGCACTTTCTCATTATACCTGGTGCTTTATTCCTAGCATATTAAAATGGAGAAAAACCCTGAGGAACAAATCTTCAAAGGATGACTTCCCTTCCTGAACACACATTTAAATAGTCAGGGTAAAAGCAAACAACAACTACTGGTGGGTGAGGACAGGTGTAGAAATAGAGGTTTGATGGGCTGCTCCTTCAAAACCTTGGCTAGAAATCTAAGTGTTCATATATACATCTGTGTGTGCATATATGAATGAATTCTACGCACAAAAACACAGGACAGGCCCTGCTTATACTGTGTCTATCCTTAGAACATCCACACTCAAACATTAGAAAATGCCTGATCACACCAGATTAAAAAAGGACCCAGGCAATCCTTACTCTAGACAGCGTCAGGCAGGCCCACCTATTCTGCCATCTCTAAGCACAGGCAAAAAGAGTGGGGCTGCAGGAAAGAGAGAGGAGATTGGCGAGTCATGGAATGGGAACTGATGAAGAACAAGAGGGTTTGAGAAAAGCAGGAGTCAATGTGGACAGCCAAGAGGGAGGCTGGGTTGGGAGGGGAGGCTGCAGGCTAGCTGGCAGCCAGATCCAGGAATAGGGGTTAATAATGTTGGTATTTGTTTTAGGCTAGGAGCGGTGGGGCTAGAGGTGGGCCAGGGTAATGAGGAGCTGGGAGCCAGGTCAAGAAATAGACGCTGATGAAGTGTGGTGGGAAGACAAGGTGGGAAGGAGCGGAAACCTGGGACAGGGTGGGAGGGCAGAGGACTGGTGAGGAGCAGGGCAATGGGGTGAGAAAAGGGAATTGTGGAAGCGCAGGGAACTGAATTGAGGATCTTTATTTCTCACCAACCTAGCTTCTTATTTTACACTAATCTCTGAACTTGGTTTCTAGCCCCTCACCAAATTCCCCATCCCACCCACTGATCAGCCACCCACTCCCATCCCTTTCCCCCATCAGCCTCCTCACCTATAGAGGATACTTGCTAAAAACAAAAACACAAGTTTTCCATCAGCACCTCAATGTGGAACTTTGAGTTTCGATCCTCCCACCTTTTACACAACAGTTAAGGAGATGGAACTTCCTTGTTCACTTGGACATTGCCTATATTGTTGTCCCGTCTACAATCCCAGCAGTCGCCTTAAACACTTTTAAAGAAAACTACATTGGCCTGACAATGATAAAATAAATATCCAGTTTTCTATAGGGCAAATCACGGCCCAAGTTAATCAAACACTTACTCTCGGGCAAAGCTTCTAGTAATAGGAGATCGGACTGGGGCTTGAAGTTCTTCCCATTCAGGTAAAGGTTTTATTTCAAGTGGCGCTGGCTTTACTACACAGGAAAAGGGAAATAAAAACCTGATTAGGGCCCATACCATAGGAAAAGAAGTTCACATGTCTAATAAGAACTTCATGTATCAATTCTACATCGCATGCACATATTTAATAGTTATAATTCCAAAAAATGAGGAAGTGAAACATTTTAAGAGTTTTCTGAGCTGTTTCAGAACAATCTTACTTTTCATAATTTAATTCTGAATCCAACCCCTGTAAATGGAGACTTTTGAAACCAAGTTAAAAAATTAAATTTCTCATTAATATAACACCGTGAGTTACAAAATTCTATCAATTCTATTAAAAGACATGGAGGCAATGTTTTATAAAACCTGTCACTTTGCTAAAATCTAAATTTCAATAACAATATGTAATCTAGAGGATTTTTCTTACATCTGGTTTTCAGAAAAGTGGCAATTACACTTTAAAAATGAACCAATTATTTGAAGAAAACATTCTAAAATTCTTAGTTTCATAAGTATAAAACAATTTAACCACAGTGTGAGTCACTCACTACCTCAACAACAATAGAAACAAGTCCCTCATATTAGGGACTGTCATAGTTAATTGATGGCAAGCCTTATTTGCCAATAAAATTGAAAATTGGGTTCAGATTCTTTAAAAGCTGACTTTAGACATGTCAGCACCAAGCAATTTGTGGCAAGAATTACCCAGATCTTTTCCTAAACTTGCATTTCTAATGCATAAATAGCCATTACAAAGAAAAAAAAACAACAATGTCCAGGAGCCACTACAGGACACATGGCTATTTTAGATACCTGCCCAGGTTTGATGCATTATGAAGTACCCTGCTCAGGAATACCTGTCTTTGGCTTTCCAACAGACATAGGTATTGAAGATAACGGCTTTTTACAGTGCATCACTATTTTTTTTTTAACTAACTCTTGAAATAACTGGGTCCTAATCTATAGATCAGGATGCTGAACTGCGTAATTGAGCATGCCTCAGTTGAACTTGCCTCTTTCATTCCAGTTGCTCAATTCGATCAAAAAGATATCCTACAGTCTATCTGCCAGAAAAGCCAAGTTATCTACTGAAAACCAATGTGGCTGCTGGGAATTGTTAACCCCTAGAAGGACTCTGGTTCCACTTCTGGCATTCTCTCAAGGACAGGTTCATTAGAATAATGAGATAGTGTGTGAAACACCACAGGAGGTTCTTATACTGGAGGGAAAAAAAAAGACAAAAATCTGGGATGCAGAAAGCATTGCCTGGGACAAGATGAATCAGAAGATTAAGTACACGGGCATTTTTTTTTTTTTTAACACACACCAGATTAATGTGACATTAATGAACCGGGGAGTCCTTTTGTAGAAAATATTTCCTTTCACAAGCAAAATGTCTCCTTTAAATTTCATTTACAATAGTTGGAGTAATGAGGCTTTCTTGAAATTGAAAAAACCCCACAATTGAAAAGATCATCCCAAAAGCCCCATACAGCATGCAGTACTAAAGTACATACCCTTTCTTCTTGTGGCAAAGTCACCTATGGTTTGTGAGTCAGTTCTCTCTAAACCATGTGGTTTAGGTCTTAAAATTTTAGGACTTTGACCTAATTGGTAAAAAGAAGACTCTCTTAATATAATGTTCTTTTGAAAATGGGAAAAAATGGAATTCTGTAATTAAGCAATCGAACCCTATGCAAAAAGGTTAAATTCCCAAACCAAAGCAAATTGCTCGTGGAGAATTTTACAGTCTAGCTGTGCCTCATGCTGAGGCTTAAGCATCAGAATTTAGAGGAAGAAGTTACATGCAAACAGCTTGTCCAAGGCAAGCAAAATATACATAAGCAAAGGGTTATTAAGGATTATTAAAGATAGTGGGAGAGATTGCCTTAAAATAGTCAGGTTAGATTTCCTTTTTTAAGCATTTGCTGAAAAATATCCCACCATGTTAGAAAGAAAAACTTCTAAGATGATACAAAAAACCACTATACTGAGGAAAAAATAATGGTTAAAGTGAAAATTTTCCTCTTATCTTACATAAGCAAGCCATTGTTTCCTGACCTCACCACTTCCTTCACCCAAATGGGGCACTTCTATAAATTAATCTTCAAACTGCTGGTTTTCATCCTACTGTTTTCAGAGTATAAGTGGCTCTAGAGGAGTCCATTGAACTCACAGTCACCTTGCATCTAGACGTTGCTCTGTTCCTTCTGTTCTCTTGGGGTAGTAGATATTCACCTGGTTTTACTCTGGACAATGGTTTACAATTTGGTCTTTTCCCTGTCTGGGACTGATGGCACCTTTATGTCTGGTATTTTTATTTTAAACTCCCAGACTCTCTCTGCCATGAATCCCTCCATTCATTCATTCAACTGTATTTACTGAGAGCTTAAATAAATATGACTGAGCGCTTACTGTGTGCAGAACACTGTACTAAGTGCTTGGGAGAGTACAATATGACAGTAAACAGATTCATTCCCTACCTGCAACAAGTTTACAGACTAGAGGGGGACTAAGCTACCAAATCCCACTGCTAAGGAGTGGTACCTGCATTTACAAGGACCTTATTTGGATGTCCTGCCAACACCTCAAACTTATCCTGTCCAAAACAAAACTCCTCATCTTCCTACTCAAATCCTGTCCTTTCCGTAACTTTCCTATCACTTTAGAAAACACCACCACCCTCCCTGTCTCTCACAAGCCCATAACCTAGGTATTATTCTCAAATTATCTCTTTTTAGACCCACGTGCTCTGTGACACCAAATCCTATCAGGTCTACTTTGGCACTATCTCTAGACTCCGCTCTTTCCTCCCCATCCAAACTGCCTCCATGCTCATCCAAGCACTTATCGCCTACCTTGACTACTGCATCAGCTTCCTTGCTGACCTTCTTGCCTCCTCCCTCTTCTGTCTCCAGCTCACACTTCACCCTCCTGTCTGGGTCACTTTGCAAAAAAAGTTCAGACTATGCCTCCCAACTCCTCAAGACCCTCTAGTGCTAGCCCACCCACCTCTGCATCAACAGAAACTTATTGTGGGCAGGGATTGTCCCTCTTTATTGCTGATTTGTACTTTCCAGGTGCTTAGTACAGTGCTCTGCACAGAGTAAGTGCTCAATAAATATGACTGAATGAATGAATGAGCTCTCTCCCTCCTACCTTACCACTCTGATCAACTGCAATCTAATCTGCACACTCCACTCCAACACCAGCCTACACTCTGTACCACGATCTGGTCTATCTTTTCTGCTGACCCCTTGCTCAGGTCTGGAATTCCTTTCCCCTTTAGAAACAACAGTCCATCAAGCTCCCCAGAACCACAACCTTCCTAAAATCACAACTCCCACAAGAGGTCTTCCCTAACTAGGCACTCATTTCCTCTATCCACCTCCCCTCCCTGTCAACTATGCACCCTTATGCACTTTGACACTCATCTTAGCTCCATAGCATTTATGTACATATCCCTATATTCTACTAAAGCAGCAGCATGGTCTACTAGAAAGAACATAGCACTGAGAGTCAGAGGACCTGGGTTCTAATCCCAGCACTGTCACTTTCTTGCTGTGCAACCCTGGGCAAGTCACTTAATTTATCTGTGCCTCAGTTTCTTCATTTTAAAAATGGGAATTCAATAACTATTCTCCATTATACTTAGAATGGAAACCCTGGTTGGGGCAGGGCGTGTGTTCATCCTGAATATCTACTCTAGCACTGTTACCTCTGTTGGCACATAGTTAGTACTAGCTAGTACCATAATTATTATCATCATTATAATAATATAATATTATTATAATTATTACAAATATTTCCTCTGTAAGCTCATCTCTAGACTGTGAGCTCACTGTGGGCAGGCAATGGGTCTATATTGTACTCTCCCAAGCAGTTAGTGCAGTGCTCTGCACACAGTAAGAGCTCAATAAATACCACTGATTGTTCGAATGAGAGCTCACCTCTATCAAGAGGCCTTCCCAGACTGTGCCCCCCTTTCCCTCTGCTCCCCCTTCCCTTTCCCTCACCTTTTGCTCCTCCCTCCTCCCCTCAGCACTGTGCTCATTTGTATATATTATTTATTACCCTATTTCTTTTCTTAATGAGGTGTAGATCCCCTTGATTCTATTTATCTTGATGATGTTATCTTGTTTTTGAGTTATTCTGTTTCGCTTTGCTGTCTGTCTCCCCCCGGCCCCACCACATTAGACTGTGAGCCCATCATTGGGCAGGGATTGTCTCTCTCTGTTGCTGAATTGTACATTCCAAGCGCTTAATACAGTGCTCTGCACATAGTAAGCACTCAATAAATACTATTGAATGAATAAATGTAGACCATAAGCATCTTATGGGCAGGGATGTTATCTACCAATTTTTCCAAGTGCTTAGTGTATGCTTTGCACACAATAATTCCTCAGTATATACCCTGATTGGTTGATAAGCCCACCATTCCTCATTTCTTTTATCGCTGTCTCTAAGCACCACTGGGAAGCAGGCACTGAATTTTTCCCATCACAATTCTTGACTCCAAATAAGCAGCTTCATCTCTATGGGAGGTCCAAATTCCCCAGGCTCAAAGACTAGAGTGGCCTGAGGAGGTGTAGCTAGACTACTGTAAATAACACAGAACTGCACGGGGCGTAGCTAGACTACTATAAATAACACAGAACTGCACCAGGTTCCAATCCCAGCTCTCCACTTATCTGCTGTATGACCTTGGGCAAATCACTTAACTTCTCTGTGCTTCAGTAACTTCATCTGTAAAATGGGGATTAAGACTTCATGTGGAATATGGACCATGTCCAATCTGATTAATCTGTATCTACTATACTATATTATACTACCAAATAGTATCTACTATACTCTGTATAGTGTATAGTATAATGCCTGGCACTTAACCAATGCCATTTTTAAAAAAAAGTAAAGAAGGAAAGGCCCCAGTTCATTTCTTGCCTCACAGGTCCAGCCTAACTAACCCCTCCCCTCAGTTAATGTTGTTCCTACAACAGTTTAATGCTTAAAAGATGTAAAGGCTTTAAACAATGAGGAATATTCTGCCACCGTCCATGCATATTTAAAATATGCTTCATTGTTGGGGTGCTCAACCTCTGAAATGAAGACAAGTTTCTCTTGGGTCCGTAAAATGGTGTGACTATACCTCTTTTTTTAAAAGGAAAAAAAAAGCCAACAATGAAAGTTATGGTTCAGCTCTTGGAATAAAATATTTACTCATATCATCACGAATTATTCTAAAATCTTGGTGACCCAACTGAGATTTCAATGAAACTGACAACTGACAATCTTTTCTGGCTTTGGCAGAGAGCAGTGGAGATTGTCTTTGGAAATTTCAAAACCAACAGTAGTATTAGTGTTTACTTGCTTATTCCCCAGGGGCCACTTCTATTTATAGGTCTCATGAAGAAAAGAAACTGCTATTCATATGTATAAATGTAAGAAACATGTAACCATCCCTTTGATTGGGGTTTTATTCCCATGGTTGACAAAAGGCAGCAACATTAGTGAAATTCACCACACAGATATTTAAGATGGTTTAAACAATTACTGCTTTGTTTTTTGTGTGAGAGAGAAGTCCGTCAGTTAGCTCTATGTAAGTCTCCCAAAGCAGATGAATTTAAAAAATAAGCTTCCTGTGTAAGACAGCTAAACAAGGGTACCAAATTTGTAATGGTATTTTTCAGTTAAAATTGCCAATAATTTTAAATAGGAGAGTCTGAAAATTACTCTTTGTTCTATTTCTGGCCCTTTTCATGCATTCCAGGGAACTAGTGAACATTTTTTATTGCCCTGTGGAGTAGAAGGCAAAGCTAAATACATTTTTCTTTACCCCAAATGTTTAACTCTATGAATAGCCAGTTATCCTCCATGCTGCAACATTCTAAGTGGTGATAACTTTGCGCAAGCCATTAACATTCTCATTTTTTGTAAAAATAGAGATACCTCCTCCACCTCCAGGGTGGTTACAGTTATTTATACACTGAAAAAGTAAATATGGTGTTCTCCATATAAGCAGAGTGGATCGTTTGCAAATATAACAGTGGCTTTTCAAGTGCCTATGTATATGTTGGGATTAATAATATCAATGAAATTTACATCTTTAAATAGCTGCAAAGTGTGTGCATCAGAACTGTTGAACAGATACTCTGCCTTGCTTGGAAGAATAATCTACATTACTGCTTCAGGCTTTTCAGTCCAACTCTTTTGTATTCTCCCAAGCCCTTAGCAGAGTGCTCTGCACACAGTAAGTGCTCGATTAGCACCACTGATTCACTGAGCAACTAACTGCCCTTTCTCTCCTACAACCATCTTTCTGTCCTTCGAAGATATGCTTCAATTTTCCAGAGGAAAGGTTATAATTTGAAATGAGGTTTGCAAATGGAACCAATGAGTTCTCTATTTTTCATTCAAACAAACCTCAAAGCTGGACTGACGGCATTAACTCATAAAAAAACTCTCAAAATCGGTATTTTTTTTTTGTGGAAAGAAGTCAGATTCATTCCGCAGTTTTCAAGTTTTAGTTTCCTGACCCTCAAGAGGTGACTGCTCTAACTAAGTTACACATACTTTCCTGAAGAGAAAACAAGGTAGTTTACAAATTTCTGTACTGTTTCTCCTATTAAACTGTAAACCTCTTGAGGGTCTATTCCCCCCAAGCATCGAGTACAATGTTCTACTCATAAGAGATTTCAATAGATAAATTCATGAAAAAATACACTAAAAAGCACTATAAAATATACTTTACAGATCCTGAGGAATGACAGGTAGTATCATTTTATTACTTTAATAATATGCTAGGATTATACCTAACTTCTTTAGCATTTCCACTCTGAAAATCAATTATTTAGCCAGTTTTCCCTTCTAAACAGGGTCAGGCATGTTCAATGGGCAGGGATTGTCTCTATCTGTTGCCGAATTGTACATTCCAAGCGCTTAGTACAGTGTTCTGCACATAGTAAGTGCTCAATAAATACTATTGAATGAATGAATGAATGAAAACAGCCCTTTTTCTTACCTACCAAAAATCATTATTCACTCAGGCACGTGTTTTTTTCTAGGCTCATGTAATGTACATATGGAATGTACCATATCCTTCGCATGTTTGTCTTCCCTCTCCTCTGCCTCCTAATCTCCGTACTAGGGAAATTTTGTGTTCCTTTTCATCATAACCCATTTTAAGCACACAAAAGAGGAAGCCAATAGTGTGGCTGACTGAGGAGCTTTCAGTATTTTTCACTACCCTAACTACATGATGATTCAAGTTCTTCTGGCCTTCTTTCTTTGATCCATCATGCTCCACTGAGGAGCATTTTCTTATTTTTAACATTTGGCATGTCAAAACTGAAATCAGAAGTAACCAATTTCTCTTGATTCCAAAAAAATTACCACCCACTCTTGCTTGGGAAAATATCCTTGGATCGGGCAACAAAAATCCATCCGTGAAAGTGAATCCCGCAACTCAGATCCCAATTTAGCTCCACCACTACATGCAACTATAACAAGCTAAAGCAGCAAAAAAGTATATATATATAAATATATATAAAGCAGGATTCTCTATAGTACCAGCAAAAATGCAAAATTTTCTCGAATATTCTTTCCACACCAGTTTAAGTACATACTTACAGTAGCTCCAGTTGAGCTTGAACAGTGAAAAAGGCAATATACAATATCACTTACCTGCTTTGGTCGTTCTCTGAAAGTAACATCCTTGCATCAATGCACAGTCTTGTATCATGGGGCCTTCAACCAAACGTCAAGTGTGCCCTCATAACTCCCAGAAATTACTGGAAGTCCCCCACTTGAGGGAGCAGCTGTGAGCCAGGAGAGGGAGGACTGTTACAAAGAATGCATCATCACCTCACACTGCTTGACCCCGCTAAACTTAAGGCCTTTAAGCGCCCAACATTTAGAAAATAAAGGGGCAAAACATAGTAATCACTCCTCACAGGCTGGTCCTGGAAAAAACCACAGGGCTGCACTAGTCTTACATGACAAACAGTCTTTTGGACTGAACGCCAAAAAAAGGCATCAAGGCAAAAGTTGTTCCTCCTGAAAATCGGCTTAATGGAATGAGGGATATTTTGAACAAAAATAAAATACTGTCTACCCAGGAGAAGTCTGATGCAGGGCAATGAGGAAATCAACCTAATTATTCCTACTATTGATAGCGATCAATAACATTTATGAAGTGCTTACTCTGCACAGAATTTGGGTATAAGGATCAATGACTGGCTCCCTCTGCCAACTGATTTCTTTTAGTATTGGTCAGTGCCATATTTGTGAAGTTCCACTTTATGCTGAAAAGTTACAGGTTCATATTTATGCTGTTTGTATTCAAAAGTTTATGAATGATGCTCAAGGCAGAGGGCATTGGTTTCAATGAACAGATTTGCTATACAGGATTATAATCCTTAGGATTCCAGATTACATTTAGGTCTGCCATAATGGGTGTTTTCAAGACACATCTTGGTTAGCATAAGATCAGGGAATTGAGGAATGCAAGCATCGTTGGTCTCGGAGTGCCATGTTACTGAACAAACTACTTGTGTGGAGGGGCTTGACATTGGAACAGATGAGTACTGCAACCGTGATTTTCCTTAACCTGAGGTTTCACAGGAACCCAGCCTCCTGTTAGTGGGTATAATTCCATTTTTCTGCTCTGGAACAAATGAAGGGATTCTGTATTATCTCAGAATGGGAGCTCTCCTGTGGTTCTTCAGTATGCCAAATGTTTAAATTAGTCAGAATTCCCATAAATGAGTGGAGGAAAAGTTTGCAATTTAAAACCTATAGGTTGAAAAAGGCTTCACGGGTTAAAATTTGCTGGCATGCAGTTGAGCTGCCGCTCCGAAGATGAAAAGTTCTACGCTTGGCTATTTTAAGCTGGTCAGATTTAGCAGGATTTATATCAACTACCCAGATATTCATCCTGTTGCAAACTCTTTTAATTCAGTTTATAACACGCCATCTCTGAAAGCTCTTATAAAAGGACGGGAAAAAAAAGGAAGCCCATCGGACACTTCAGAGTTTTTAACCCTGTTCTCGAAAGACCACAACAACTAAACGCTAGCGATACGGTATGGAGAAATGAGCTCAATTCTTATCTTTCTTTACTTTCCTAAATCTTTAGGCCCTACCATTTCTTTACTTCTTTAATAGCTTCCATCAGGGACCTTGTCTACGAACTCTGCTGTACTATCTCAACTCCTTACTTAAGTCCTCTGCAAATGGTAAGTGTTCAATAAATGCTATTGATCGATAGGTTGATCTCCTCAGTGCATCTCTTTGTGGGCATTGGAAGACAACCTGTGCAAAAGTGCAATAAGCAGTGGTTTGAAGGCACCCGTATTCTTTCCCCAATAGGATGACATTCCCCAGAAACATAATGGGGAATCAGCACTGGCAGATACAGGCTATGACAGATATCCCAATTATGGCTCAACAGCTGTTATCTCAAGTTGGAGGGGGCTGGATCTAGATTTTTCTAAAAGCCAAATGGTCCAACACTGTGGATTTATGCAGTGATTTACCGTTAGAGAAATAGCACAATTGACAATCTACTGACACTCTTAAACATCCTGAAGTCTTACACATAACTTACACCTGATTAAAAAGGAGTGCAAATCACTTTTGCGGTTACGTTTTCAAAATTTTCCCTTAAATAGTAAAACAATTTCCTTGAAATTTTAGACATGTTAACATTTTACACCAAAATGTTTATAGCAAATACTGTAAGTTTAGCAACAGTGGGGGAAAAAGAGATGATAATGACTTGACTAAAGAAACCAGCCCTCTCAAACTTGGTTACATACGCTAAGCGCGGAATATCCTAAATTCTGTATTAAGTGCAAGAAGTTTCAGAACCTTAGTACACTGTGGCAGATTCAATTACTCAAAAGTATTTTAAAAACTCATTTGACTACAAACTGCAGCAGCTGGCATCTATAAATGACTGAATAAATAAGACTAGTGTTTTACTCCCTTGAACCGTCACAACGGGTGTGAAGGTAGCCACAAAAATGGTTATCACGTCCCACGATGGTGATTCAAACAAGTTTACATTAAAAATCAGCTAGAATAAACTCATTTTCACATGTTTGTGTTTTAGTAAATGAAACCCAGGCCTTAGCTATAAGTTGCACAGTAGGATACTGTTTGCCAAATGCATTTAAGATGGAATTTAGAAGTCATATAGTCTACTGCTCCCAGACATTACTTCCTAAAAAATAAAAACCCACACATTTAATGTGATGGGAAGTTTCTAGGTCAAGTAATTAATCAGCACTATTTGCTGCAGCTTCGTTTTTCTCAACCATAATCTTTAAATACATTCTTCTCACTCTCAATTTTTTTTCCTCCAAAATTAGTCTCAGGTTAATAGACGGTGGAAAGTAAAAACAAAATTCAAAGTACTCTGAAACAATTAATCACTCCTCTCCTGCTACAACCAGTTAACATGCAGAGAACTCCCTGCATTTAGACACAGTTAAGACAAGGAAAAAAACAAAGACTCCTTTTGCTCCAGTGTCTGAAATCTGTTGGGATTTCTGCCAAACCTGTTCTCCAGTGCTGCCAGCTGTATAGAGAGGTACGCTTCCTGTTTCAGTTTTACTTTCTTGATTTTCTCAAAACTACAGAGCTTGTTTTGTGGTGTTTTTTTTTTTTAAGAATACCTAAAATAAATGAACTAGCATATGAAAGAATGAAGTTCCAAAGGTTTTTTTTTCAAAATGCTAAGGTTCACTATTCCCTACAAAAAAATAATTGGGGCAAACGTTCAAGGCTTGGAAAGCAAGCAGCTTTACAGTCGGCTGGGTGAACCACCAAGTTGGGGCCACTTTTTCCAGCATGGTGTAGTGGACAGACCAGGGGCTGGGAGTCAAAAGGTCATGGGTTCTAATCCCTGCTCTGCCACTTTTCTGCTGTGTGGCTTCGGGCAAGTCACTTCACTTCTCTGTGCCTCAGTAACCTCATCTGGAAAATGGGAATTGAGACTGTGAGCCCCACATGGGACAGGGACTGAATCCATCCTGATTCACTTGTATCCACCCCAGAGCTTAGTACAGTGCCTGGCACATAGTAAGTGCTTAACAAATACCATCATTATTATAATTACTTTTTTTTTAAGTATAGAATATTTTAACCTGACGGCATCGCTGAAGTTCAGGGTCAGTTCAGTTTGAATACTGTGGATATTTAAAGTTTTTTTAAAAATAAAGTTTCAGAGAGTTTGAATGTTGGTTAATTTTACTTAGCCTTCTGGAACATAACATCGTGACACTGCTTTTATAATTAAAAAGTCTCATGTGCCAGATACAATTGATTAGTTTTCCTTAAATTATATTGTAATAATACTCTGGTTCTTATTCCCCAAGTGCTCTCATATTATGTATCTCATTTTACCCTCACAACAACCCAGTGAGAGGCAGGTAGACAAGCAGGTATTATTATCCCCAATTTGCAGGTAGGAAAACTGAGGTACAGAGGGGTTAAGTGACTTGCATGGTCACAGCAGGCCAGTTTCGGAGCTCACACTTGAACCCGGGAACCTCCGGCACTCTATTACACCTCCCTGTACCAGTTCAAACATCATTAAGTTGAATTCTTCTTTTAAAGAAAAGTGATGAAGGATACTTTGGAATTTCAATCTCACGGAGTCCTTGGACAGTGCTTTTAGAGATAACAAATTTGTGCCACGACCAACAAATCCCAAAAGAATCTTCAAGGGTATTTAAGAGTCTGCAGAGGGCAGCATTTGGCTGGCGGGTTCTGGAGTGAAGTGGAATGTAGTGAAGGACCGGTCTCACGGAGGATTTGGCTTTTCTGCAAAGGGCTTGTTTTTTTTTCAGGGAAGAAGATGAGGACGCCTGGCTGGGCATGCCCCTTTATGCAGAAAGCCACGGGGAGGGGCGGTTTAGAATGACCCTCACAAAATCCCACCCACAAATTAGTCCACACAGGCCCCACCTCCAACCAATACCTCTCAAACTCTGCAGGTATGGTCCATTTTGAGTCCTACAGAGTACAGCAGTTTACATGTCAGGACATGACTGCTCAGCTCCCACAAGTTTTGGAGTAAAGACACTCCTCTCTTTTGACCCCATCATCTGTACAATTAATAAGGGTGCCAGATTCATCAATGTCTAATTAAAAGGGCAAGGGGACCCAGTGGTGCCTAAGCAGCCATATTTAGGTGGTCTCGCAGATTTTCAGTTCTATGACCAGAAACTGCACCTGCTACCTCTACAATCATCTCACATGAGGCGGCGTGGTGTCGGCCCCACACGGATCAGGAGAGAGGGTGTATGCTTTAGCTCAATTCGAGCCCACTCCTGGAAAAAACAGTGGAAAAATTCCTTCTCCCTACTTCTCCTAAAACCGTGCCTTTGGTAAAAAAAAAAAAAAAAAAAAGAAAGCAGCCTAGGACTGATTTTGCACTGCTGAATCACATTTTGCTAGCCCCCCTGGAATTTATGCCCGCCTGTTCAAGGGGAGCATTTTCCCATCTTGATTGGACAAGGAGGCAGAAGAGGCCTACTCCTTTATTATGGTATTTGTTATGTGTTTATTTTGTGCCAGCCACTGTACTAAGCGGTGGGGTAGATACAAGCTAATCAGGTTGGGAACAGTCCATATCCCACATGGAGCTCGCAGCTTTAATCCCCATTTTACAGACGAGGTATCTGAGGCCCAGAGAAATTAAGCAACTTGCCCAGCAGACAAGTGGCGGAGCCGGGACTAGCACCCTGGAACCTTCTGACTCCCAGGCCCGTGCTCTATCCACTAGGCCATGCTGCTTCTCCAACCTTCTTGTATGTAGGAGACTGTCTTTCCAGATTACATTCTCACACAGAGGGATGAGATCTCTCTAGCACTTTCCACTGAGGGAGAACCTGGTGGGGAGGGAACATTCCTGAGAGAGTGGGAATTGTTCAGGATATGGCATGGTTCTGTGCTAGTTCTCATGACATCTGACAGAGTGGGGAAACTCAGAGAGAGTCCTGCAAAGTCCATGTCCTTACCCCTACTGCAGAAGTGGTAGGAAACTGTGGGAAAAACTGATAGATCCTAGCTCTGAAGGGGTGTGAAAGGAAGCAAAGAGGTAGAAAATGAAGCCCTCTTGTGTGCTTCATGGAGTGGAAGAATGGGCTCAACAGAGCTGAGAGCAGCAGGCCCAACATATAAAGATAATGATGGCATTTGCTATGAGCTTACTTTGTGTTTGCACTGTACTAAGCCCTGGAGTAGGCACAAGATCATCAGATTGGACACAGTCTCTGTCCCACTAGGGCTCAAAGCCTAGGCGGGAGGGAGAACAGGTACTGAATCACCATTTTACAGATGAGGAAACTGAGGCACAGAGAAGTTAAGTGATTTGCCCACAGCAGACAAGTGGCAAAGTTGGAATTAGAACCCAGGTCCACTAATTCCCAGGCTTGTGCTCCTTCCACTAGGCCATGCTGCTTTGCTTTCGTGGCCTATATCGATGACTGAAAATCATTCCATTTCTCTACTGGACTGACTTTAACACGATTCCTCAAATGTAATTACTAGTCTGGGGGTGCTCTACGCAGGCCCTCTTTTCTGTAAAAGACCCACCCCACTCTTTGAGATTAAATTTAATACTATCATTCAAGAAAAAAATGGATACCATTTGGCTACATATTGAAAATGCAGACTTAGAAAAAAGTGATGGAATCTCTCAAAAGTACTATGAAAAGTGTACTTTCATCCTTAAAGAGGTGCTGTGTGAAATTCTCCAAATAAAAGTCATTTTCTAAGACAATTCATTTTGGCTACGGCAAGCTCAAAGTAACAGAGTTCACTTAGTACCTCTCAGCAGCTGAGAGATTAACATTTGTAAAAGGAGCCAAAGGAAGTGAAATAAATAAAACGTAATAATAGTGATAATCTAATGTCAGATTTTAACATTAACTGACAATATAAAATGTCCTGAAATGCCAATGCTGTATTTTAGCTTTATTGAATAGACACTACCTACAGAAGATAACCACATTAGTTCGACTCAGAGCTAGTCAATACTCTGAATTTTCTTGATTATATTTAGTTTTAAGTAACATTTGAAAAACAACGTGAAAACTTCAAGGCTTTAAAAAAATGAAACAAAAACAAACTCACTATGCGCATGCCTCAAATCTTTTTCCAAAAATCTCAAGAGTTAGATGTGTCCTAAACCTTACATGTCCTCCTGACAGGGTTTGCAGAGATATACTTTATACCAAAATCATTATACTTTTATATTTTGACCACAATACCGCAAATCAAAGTTGCCAAGGAAGAAAAGACTTAAAGATATACACTCACCAGCAGCACATAACCAAGATCATGTAAGAATCAAATAAACTTTACAGCGACAAATCTGACTCATTTTCCTGGCTGTGCTTGAAAGGATTTTTAATCAAAAACATGCATATTTTCCACTGAGACGTGCGTACCATAATAGCAGGTTCCTGATCTGTTTGGGTTTACTAGGTTTGAGTAAAGTGACACACAGTTTAATAATAAAATCCATAGGAGTAACTTAGGCCCAGTTCTATAGTCATAATCAAACCAAGGTTCTCACACCCACCAACCCACACAACATTAATGTTTGGCATAATCTCTCCAATTCCATTCTGGAAACTGTTCTGATGAAATGCTCTTTTGGAACACTTAAGAAAAAATGCAAAGAGTTAAACAAAGTTTCTCAAGCACGCTCTTCTCACCTTTTCTGTCTGGCTTGAGGTTCCTATCCACTGGTGGAGGCTCACAGTCTACTCCAGGAACTGGCCTTCTGGGAGGGGTCTTTGGACTTGACCTGAAGCCCATGTGAGCAGGAGGAGGGACTTGCATTCCAAAGGACGAAAAATCAAACGTGCCTGGTGTCATTGGTACATAGTTTGCTTCCTGGATTGGCTCAGTGAGACTGCTGGAATGCTGTCGTGATGGTGAGTTGGGATTCATCGGGACATAGTTTTCATCTAGTTCTTCACTTGACAAACTTCCCACTGTCAACATGCTTTTGTTTTTCTAGAACACACATACACAAACACACACACGATTTTTAATCTCCGGTCGGCAATTACGGTCAGATGTGAAATCCCAGTTTTTAATCCCACTTACTCCAAAGGCAAGAATGAAACTGCTCTTAAGCCTTAGCGCTGGTTTAGTGCCAGAGCACAAGGAGTGCTTTGGGTCATTTTACAGTGCACCGGCTTCAACATACTTACAAAGTGGTTATGGAAGCCTTCAAGTGAGCTAGATCTATCGCTTGGAAATGTTCGGGGAATATCATAACAGTCTTGAGAAGTAGCATCTAAAAAAGAACAAACCAATTATAAACGTTTCCGACTTCTGGCAACCCTCAGTATTCAGGAATGAGTCATTCTCTTTACAACAACAACAAAAAAATCAAAATGAAAAAAGCTGCTCTCAGAAAGACATGAACTTGAGAAGACATGAACTTGACCTGGAACCTAGTAGAGAGAGATGGCGGATGGGCTCTTTCTATTGAGAACCAAAATCAAGGCTCTATGAAAACGAATTAAGGTATATCCTGGGCCAGCCCCACCAAGGTGGGCTCAGAATGTACTAAACCAGGCTCAAAAATGGGTCCGCAGGCCTGGAGGGTCTCTACCCAAGTGGATAACCCCCTGAGGGGCAGATGGAACAGGCAGTAAAGCAAGTGTCTCCTACCCACCGCCTCTCACAGCTCCAGGACTATAAGAAGCTTTCGGAAAAAGAGAAGCACCACATCCTACATCCATTACGATGAGGCTGAAGGGCAAACTAAGTCTTTATCTAGTCTATTTCCCCTCACACCCACCTGATGCATAGAGGATTCAGATCCCCTGCCTGGGTCCTCTGAGTCTCCTGAAAGACTTGAGTTTCCAAGACTCCACTGAAAGACTAGAGTTTCCAAGACTGCCCCCAGCATGTGCTCAAAAAAGCGGTCAGCTTATTTGCTGCCTTCTATGATGTTGATCTCTGGAGCTCCAGGTGTTACCCCTCTCTACCTTGCAAGTAAATCAGAATACGTGCCCAGGAGTTTAAAGAATCCACACCATTCCTCCCAGTGGCCACAGCCACCCAGAGAGGGGCAGAGTTAAAGGAGAGTGCTTCCAAAAAGGACTGTGGGAGAAGCACGGAGGGCTAGATCTATACAAGAGCCTCACAGTGCTACTACTGCTTCCATTTTACTCCCAGGAAGGCAGTGCTAGGTGGAACCCTGCCCCTCTCCTGCCCAATTTCCCACCGATCCCACCCCACCGTGGAAGGAGCAGCTTGGAGACTGTGTGTAACAGTTGTTGAATAAAGCTCTCACCAAAATTCTCACCACTACTTCTGTTGTCCCTGCCACAAAGAAAGTGGCCTAGGCCAGGGAGAAAGGTGGGTGCGGCAGAGTTGGGGCATGGTCCCCCAGGATTTTTCTCTGTTTTACTGCAGTTTTATGACTCTCTGAAAGCGGGAGGGGTGGGGAAGGAGCACACAAGTCCTTTGAACTCCCTCAATAAAATACAAGGAAGTGAGCTGCATTTTATCTGAGAAGAATGGGGGTGGTGAATTCTGAATTCTAGAGTCGGGGGGACTTTAAAATCTAGTCTCCCTTTTGAAAAACTACAGTGAGAGATTACCTCAGGCTCTCACATCCACTTTTTTTCCCCTTTTCTTCTTTTCCTAATTGTCTTTTTTTTTTAATTGGCTCCAAGAGAAAGCGCAGTCAAGAGAGCAAGGGAGATCTGGCATTTAAATACCCCTTTCACTCCTCGAGGCATCTTGGCTGTATCCATGGCTACATCCAACCACCAGCTGGCCAGTGGCAGTTGAAAATGGCTGAGGACACATTGAACAAGTCAAAAGAACTCATCCAGGACAAGATGTCGGGGGATCAAGAAAGTTGCTTAAACAAAAATGAGTAGAAATTCACAGGGAACCCAATGCAGGCTGATCTGAAATAATTTATAGGAAGATATTTACCAATAACTAGAAGGGAGAAAGGCAACTTACCTATTTGGCTGGCCAGCCACTCATGCTCATTCAAGCTCCAGACCCTTCCCAGGAAGGAGAGGGTGGGGTCAAGCAGGAGTAACAGACCAGAGGGCCACAGCCAACCCCCCTCTTCCAACCCCACCCCCCAACACACACACTTCCACCAGTCCCAAGGCAGGGACAGGACAAGTTTGGCTGCTTCATTTCCCCTCTCCTAGCACAGGGTCCTTCTGAGGTACTGGAACAGAGGAACTGAGGAATGGGAAGGTATAAAAGCATTCCTCCTCCTCCTCCTGAATCATGGTGTGGCCAGGTTTCTGAAGGAGTGGGGAAGTAGCCTCCCCACCCCGCCTACCGGACAGCTACTGGCCTGCCCCTGTCACTTGGGCATACTGGCTACAAAGATGGACTACTGCTTGGGCAATCCTTCATGTTTTACCAGATTAAGAAAACAGACCCTCTGGACAGGGTAAACTTCCCGTTAGTATGCTCAGGCAAATGGTATGGACTAAGAGTGGCTTCCGCATGCCAAACAGTGCTGACCTTTTCGCAATCTGTTCAAATCCACAGTGGAAATGGTATTACTACGCGATGGCGGCACCCCCGCTGTAGGGATGCAGTAACTATTGTCAGTGTCTGAGGCAGTGCGGGTTATGGTACACGTTTCCACAGGGGATCGATCGTGAGCTGGGTGGGGTTTCGGAGGCCGGGGTGGAGGTATATCCGGAATAGTCTCTAGCTTGGACGTCTGTCCCAAGGTTCCGTCTGGAAAAGTTCGTGGAATCTGGTAAGTACCTCCGGGCGTTGGGGGAATGTCATAGCTCAGAGAGACGTGCCTCATTTGACTCTCTACTGATGATGCTCCAGATGGGGTATTAAAAACATAGAGTTCTCCGTCCGCCTCGGTGCTCGATGGAGAAGCTGCTTTTGGCAAAACATCGTGGGAGTAACTCCTCGGCAGGTTATAAAGGCTGGAGTCTATAGAAACGGATGCGGCGCGGGAGGGCGGGGAGTCGTACATGCTTGGCTGCTGGAAAAAGCCATTCACCGCGTGTTTGCCCTGGGAGGAACCTGGATTTTTGTGAGACGGGACGTTGTCATTGCAGTCTGTTTCGGAGGAGGTGGATTTCGCAGACTCAGCATGGGGTCTAAATAAAAATGATCCATCACAGAACGGTCAGTGTGACAAAAGGCATCTTTTCAGTTTCCACAGAGAGCAGTCTCAATCAAAATGCACAAATTAGCTTTTCCCTTTGGTTCTTAGTGTCCCGTTTAATGAGCTGCATGAAATAAGAGAGTGTACAAAACCCAACCCCCATTCGCTTCTGAACAGGCTGGGTTGTCTTCTTTGAGATGCTTTTCAGACAACAGCCAGTAGGGCTACTTAACTAGGAAAAAGAAACGAATATGACGAACGCTTAGTACAGTGCTCTGGATGCAGTGAGCCATCCATAAATGCCATCGATCGACTGATTTGACATTTGACGGAACAACATCTTTTCAGCTGTCTCCCTCTGGACACCGTATAAGAGTCCGTGGAAAATAAATGTCATGAATCTGATTAGTCCCTCCACCTGGGATCTAGCAAAGCCTTGCCTTAGAAAGTGAAAATGCAAAAGAAACATGCTGGCTACGGTGTGACGTTCAGAGCAAACGGAGTTTTCCCCATCAGTGCGACGTAGTGCTTGGCTCTGAATTAGCGAGCCTCCTGGATGGAGAAGGGCTGGACTCCCTTCTGGAAGAGCACTTCCATTCTGAGGTGCCCAAGGCATATCAGTACCTTGGGGAGTGGTGATGTTCAGGCTGATCCCTGGGGACCTCAGAACAAAAGGGTTGGGAAGCATTGGTCTTGGCAATGCAGCCAGCTTTATATTTTTCACCCTTCTCCTACTGACCCGGATATTGATTCCATTTCATTTTAAGTTTCAGGGTCTAACCTTAAAAGTCTAACTACGGAAATACCACAAAAAGGGAACCAAACACACATATGAAATCTCTCAGCCAACAATGAGCAATAATGACCTGCGATAATGACTGTAGCTAGGTCTTGTTTGAAATGGGTTTTGTGCTTTTGTTGCATCTTTAACTCACAACATTAATAACAATTAACATGAGGACAGCTTTCAACTCCTCAAAAACACTCAATAGTGACCCATCTCTCGCCGCATCAATCAGAAATTACGTATATAGCCGTAATTTATTTTAAAGTCGATCTCCCCATTTAGACTGTAAGCTCCCTGTGGACAGGGTACATGTCTACTGACTCTTTTATACTGTACTCTCCCAACTGCTTAGTACCATGCTCTGCATTCAGTAGGCACTCAATAAATCCCAAGATTGGTTGAAATTAAAGATGCAACAGGAGCTCAAACAACTCCCACAATCAAGTCTACCCAAAGCCAAGATTGTAAAATAAACTCTACCCATCACTGAACAAGACATGCTTATGATCTGCCTGCCATCTTAAAATGCACTGCTTCTTTGAATATTATCATTATTATTATGATGATGGTATTTTAATTGTTCCTTTTGGCAAAATACTATCAAAATGGAAAAGAAACCTGGAAACTTGAAAAAAGGAAATGATTTTTAATAAATGGTTTCTGAGTCCGTGTAGGACAAAAGTCTGACACCTTTTAGTCAGTGAAAGAAAGGCACTCCATTTTTTTTTCCAAGAGAAACAAAATTTTGCAATGAAATATTTTCAATTTTGGGGTCCCTAAAAATGGTAATAGTCTGGGCTGACAACAAGACACTTGCCTGCTACTCAGTGATGAGTGAAAATATCAAGGCTGAGAGAGCTGCCCCCTAAATCCTATGAGCAACTAGCAAACCAACAAGGAAGCAAAGAAATATTGAGAGGCAATGAACAAACAGATAGGCAGAGGCAGAGCACACCAGACCAATGACAATCTTATTTGATGAATTAAGCCACCAGTTGTTGATCCCTGTTTTACAGGTATGGCCCTACCTCTGCTTCACAATGAAAACAAAATCTCAGTAAGCACAGATAACCAAATTAGGGTTGTGCAATTTTTAGACACTCACAGCAAGCCATGCATAACCGAGTCAGAATTTTATCAAGTGAACTAGAGATTTTCAAACTCTCTCTAATTGATTTTTTCACACAGATTCAAGCCAACCATAATACACTCACTGCAGTGGCATCTTTTTGCTTTCAAAATCTTCTAGGAGTAGATATTCCTCCCCTTCTTCAGAGACAAAAGATGAACCTTGGCTGTTTTATAATCATATGAGAAATGGAGCAAGATCACCATTAATTAGTTAGTGAATTTGGTAAGCAAATGATACTCTGAGTCTAGGCCACAGGCTCTATGACTCCCAGCAAGATGAAGCTTTCAAACAATATACTTTTTCTTCTTTTAAGATTTCCCATGAAACAAAACTGTTCCCATGAGGCAACACTGCAATGACCGACATGCTTGTCCCTGCACTCCGAGCTCTTGCTGAGTCTTCAAACTCGAGGGTAACAAAATATAAAGACACCAAATTGCATAGAGAAAAAAGTTTCGGTTTACCTTGCAGGTTCAGGCTTCTTGCTTTGACAGTTGATTAGCAACAGGTAGTCTTGGGGATCATCTTGAATGGAAAGAGCCTCCAGATGTGGTGGTAGATTAATTAGTTGATAAGGAGGAGGTAGAGAGCCTAAGGATGACTCTGCCTGCATAGATGGGGGTGAAGTATTGATAGCTAAAGGCAACTCAGCAGATGCTGGCAAGGCTCCAGGGGGTTTCACAGGATCTAAAATATATATATAAAAAAGTCATTCAGTTATTCCTTTCCCATTTCTGAGAGAACTTATTTTTTTTGACCAGGCTCCCTACAAACTCAGGGAAGTGAACCGGTGTCATTTTTAAGACTTTTTAAGACAATCTGTTGAACAAATCCTCCATGACTGTCGAACACACACACACACACAACCAAACAAACAAACAAAAAAACAAGAGGAAAAAAGAACCTCCCCGAAGAACTAATTCCCATGGGGGCATTTTCTTTTCTTGTCTCATCAGGAATCTGGAGAGAGGGAGTCTCCATTAAACAGATCTGAAAAGGCCTTGGGCGACACTGCCCTTCAGCCAATGTGACAGTCCCATGACCCAGTTATGGAAACTTAGATGTTTTCTCTGATCGGAGGCAAAGAAAGAGATGCTTAACAGGCCCAGCTAAACCACAAAGCAGGCCTATCTGTTGCTTAGGCCCTCTGTTCCCACATACAGCACTGTTAGTTGTGCTCCTTCTTGGCGTCAGGCATTTCAGTATTTGGCACCATCAGTTTTTACATAACGTGGGGGCTGTGTTCCTAGAGAACCTCACATTACAGAAAGCTCACGCTATGGGACTCAGGCCTTGACCGATGCCACCCACGTGAGCAAAACTGCATCGTGTTGTATCCAGACAGATGTACGTTGTGTGAAGAACATTCCCTAGGAGTTTTCTACCATAAACATGTGATGGAAATAGGCTCTAGAGAACTGACTGTATTAAGAGGCTGGACTAGAGTCTGTGCTGTAAGAAACTGACAAAATCAAAATTCAGCTATGGTTAGGAAGTAAGAAACTCCTGGTATAGACACTCTCCCACAACGTCTTTCACCTGTTCTCAGTTCCAAGTAATAACTCCATCTAATTCTGGAGTTCTTCTGCAAATTGGAGGATGACTTCAAATCCCAGCCCTGTCACTTATCAGCTGTGTGACCTTGGGCAAGTCACTTGATTTCTCTGGGCCTCAGTTACCTCATCTGAAAAATGGGGATTGAGACTGTGAGCCCCAAGTGGGAGAGGGACTGTGTCCAACCTAATTTGCTTGTACCCACCCCAGTGCATAGTACGGTGTCTGGCACATAGTAAGCGCTTAACAAATACCATAATAATGATAATTATTATTGAAAAACCACAACAAACAAAAAACTTAGGCTCCAAATAAATCAGTATTACCAAGAAGCTACTCAGAACTTAAAGCTCTCTGCTTAAAGAGGCCAAGCAGGTCAAAGTTTCCAGATAGAAGCACTGACAAACTGTATAAATGAGAAGGCTTGAACCATAAACAGAAACCAATAAACTTAACAAGGCAAGAAGAATTACAAGGAAAAGGTGCCTATCTTAGATGATAAGAAATTACGGCTCTTGCCTTTACCGGATGTTTATGAAATTCTGTAATCCTAGCAAACCTGTTCAACTATTTACCACGGACATCATCATGATCTTGAATAATGCTCCACTATAAACTTCAGAAAAACTATAATGTATAGATAAATGTGGAAAAAACTATTTTTATCTCTCATCTCTCAAATGTTCTCCAGAGGTGTGGAGTTCAGTATGGCAGAGATGTGATTATATCAACAGTTGTAGGCTGCCTACATTATGGGGGGCGGTCACATAGCCCTTGTAATAAAATCCCTTCTGGGTGACCAATATGGATCTAATGATAGCTGTCTTTTCATCCTTACCACAAGACTATAACTATGTTTTTAAATGAAGTAGCAACTTTGCTGAAGCAGCTATGGAAACTGATTTTACAAAGTGTACAAAAAGTTTCTTTTTTTCCCTTCATGTGGCTGGATGGCAAATATCTAAAAGTTTCATAAGTCGTACATAATGAGTGACTGACTACTTGATGGAGGGTACTATGCGAGGTGCTTGAAACGTACAGAATAGAGAAGTGACATGATCCTGTCTGGAAGGAGCTTACGGCTCCAGTGAGGGGAGACAAACATTATAAATGAAATGGTCAAAATAAATTGAAATATACATATAAATGCCCCCAGAAAAAGGAATGAGGGGGCTGGCCCACTGAATACTCCAGATGATGGATAGCTATCATGTTTAATTCCTACCTGTATTTTCTCTCTCAGTGCGTAGTACACAGGCCTGCCCACAGGATGCACTTAATACACATTATTACTACTAGAAGAAATCTGGGGTGATACCAGGATGTCGGCAGGAGATCCCAGAGATCGTGGGAATCAAGCCAGTGTTCAACATGAATTTAGTGAGGACCAGCACGGCTCATGATCAGAGCATTTCCAGATGGAAGAGAAAGTCAGAAAACTTGCAGTTCTCTTTCTAATTCAACACAATTAATTGAGCACTTTCTCTGTTCCAAGGGCTACAGGTAGCACTTGGGTGAGTCCAATGAACAAGGAAGCAATCTCAATCGAGCAATCAATCGTATTTATTCAGCCTTTACTGTGTGCAGGGTACTGTACTAAGCATTTGGGAGAGTACAATACTCCCACAGCAACCAAAAGAAAATTCCCCAAAGCTAGAACAGAGTCACAAGAATCTTTCAAATCAGGATACTACCTAAGACATTAGAGAAGCAGCTTGGCCTAGTAGATACAGCACAGGCCTTGAAATCAGAAGGACCTAGGTTCAAATCCTGGCTCTGTCACTTGTCTGTTGTGTGACCTTGGGCAAGTCACTTCACTTCTCTGTGCCTCAATTTCCTCATCTGTAAAATGGGGGTGAAGTCTGTGAGCGCCATGTGGGAAATGCACTGTGTCCAACTTGACTACTTTGTATCGATCCCAGCGCTTAGTAAACATTTAACAAATACCTTTTTTTGAAAAAAAGACATGAAGTCTGTTAGCACTTAGTATATTGATTCTTCACTCTCCTGGGAAATAAATCACTAAACAATTCTCAGTTAATGGTATTTATTGAGCATTTACCATGTGCAGAGCATTGTATGAACAAGGTAATGCCAGAACCCAAATAAAAGTGACATAGGCCATTTCTTATTTAGAGCCTCCTCCCTGAGTTACTCCTAAATTGATTTCTTAAAGAAAGCCACATTCTTCCATGTCCCCTGTTCCCACACTAACATAAGTCTGTCGACACGACCCCTCAGACACCAGCGAGATTATTTTACCGTGTTACCTACCCCTCCTTCTGGGCACCCACTGGAAAAACCCACCTAACCCACCTCTGCTGGTTTCACTTGCCTCTCTGAAGTGAGTGTCTTTCAACAGTTTTTAACTGATTTAGAAGACGAGTTATTCTGGGCCATGTTTACAGCAAGAAGATCCCTGAAATAGTAGGCATTCACTAGGCGGGGGCAGGACAGTTTACAGCATAGTATTCATCACGCTCATCCCGTTTTAGATAATCCCTGCCTGGATACTTCCACCGTAAACTAAAATGACAGTTGGCAAAACCTGGAGAAAAAAAAACCAACCAAAACTAGCCTCTGAGCAAACAGATTTCCCTGCCAACTTTACTCTCCTTTCACTTGGCACATGCAGTTCGAGATTTTTCAGAAAAATAATTTTTCCAGATTAACTAAAAAACATCTAGAAGTTAAGAGGAAGGATGGACCATTTTCAGCCCAAAGACATGATGAGATTTTTGAATGAATGAATGAATTATAAGGAATATAAGCACTCATGGGATAAAATAAATGTATACTATATTGGACATGTCATCCCTGGATTTATAAATACCTTGATAATTACTATTATCATAATTACTACTAATAATAATTTGTAGCATTTATTAAGTGTTTACTATGTGCCAATAACTGTACTAAGCACTGGGGTAGATACAAGTGAACTGGGTTGGACACATTAGTAGTCTTAATCCCTGTTTTACAGATGAGGAAATTGAGGCACAGAGAAGTGAAGTGACTTGCTCAAGGTCACATATCAGGCAAGTGGAAGAGCCAGGATTAGAATCTAGGTCCTTCTGACTCTCAGGCCTGTGCTGTATCTACTAGGCTATGCTGCTTCTCAACTAAATTGCAGTGTTCAGGGGTTATGCTTGTAAATCTCCTAATTCTATACTGCCAGGATTTATGTCTCAGAAACATGACAGTTCCCATTATGATCATTTCTAATTAAGTAGGCTGAAAAGTATTTAGGATTTATAGGCTTTCCTAAAGACTTCCCTCCTCCCCACCCCTCACCCTACATTCCTCACCATTTTCGGCTGATCATAAACAAACTTGCAAAAAGTCTCCCGGAGTTCCCGTGATTTAAAAATGTAAAACACTTACATTCAATAAACTTGATGCTGATTAAACACTGCTAGGAAGTGGCAGGATTGGTGAGAAGGTGATGGATCGAATTAATACCACACCCAGGTTTGTCAACAAAAAAGAATACAGGCCTCTCTGGATTTCCTGGGTTCTCCATGGGCGACCTTCAAAGCGCTGGGCGGGTTTGAGAATATCACAGGCCAGGCAGTTTTAGAGTATATCTCATGTATCTAGCTCAAGTTCTCCTGTCGTTCTCCAGCCTCTCTCATACCCCTGAATCCCCCTAGTAGTTTCCTTCTGCTGTTTGTACTCATGTAGCCCACGGAAGACCTACTACACTGCAAGAGCTTCTTAGGTGACTAGAAGGTAGTTGAGTTTTTGGTGGGTTTTTTTTTTTTGTGTGTGTGTGTGTGTGTACAGTATTGGGTAAGTGCCTACTATGTCCCAAGCACTGTACTAAACACTAGAGTTGATACAAGATAATCAGGTTGGACAAACTCGTTGCCGCCCATGGAGTTCACAGTCTAAGGGGAAGGTAGACCAGATACTGAGTTCCCACTTTTCAGAAGAGGAAATGCACACAGAAATTAAGTAACTTGCCCAAGGTCATACAGCAGACAAATGGCAAACCTGGGATTGGAATCCAGGTCCTTCCACTCCCAGGTCCGTGCTCTCTCCACGAGGCCACGCCACTGTGTGTGTTTACACATGGTGACCCCAATTTTTTAAATTTAAAGGAAGGAGGGCAAGTTAGGCAGCTCTCTTTCAGTGGGAGGTGGTATTTCACTGTAGTGCTTTGTTTAAGAAAATAGTCTTGAGTGCTGTTTACAGTACTGTTTTTAATGCCTTGGCTGAAAGTCGAATGTGATTCTTTCTATGGTAAGCTGGATTCATTTTACTTGGATTCACTTAAAACTACCTTTCTGAAAACAAAGCTTCAATGTTTAGTGAAGAACAGCTCCTTCTAGTAAGAGCTCTTTATTAGGTTCTAGATCCCACGTCTCCTGATTCTCAGAGCAGAGCTCTTTCCACAGGGAAACAGCAGGACTATTCATTCATTCAATAGTATTTATTGAGCTCTTACTATGTGCAGAGCACTGTACTATGCGCTTGGAATATACAATTCGGCAATAGATAGAGACAATCCCTGCCCAATGACAGGCTTACAGTCTAATCGGGGGAGACAGATGTATAGAAACAAGACAACATAATCACGATAAATAGAATCAAGGGGATGGACACCTCATAAACAAAATAAATAGGGCAATAAAAATATAAACAAATGAGCACAGTGCTGAGGGGAGGCGAAGGGAGAGGGGAAGGAGCAGAGGGAATGGGAGCTTAGCTGAGGGGAGGTGAAGGGTGAAGGGAGATAGAGCAGAGGGTGGAGGGGGAGCAGAGAGGGAGCAGAGGGAGCAGAGGGAAAAGGAGCTCAGTCTAGGAAGGCTTCTTGAAGGAGGGGAGCTCTCAACTCCTTAGTTGTCAGGAGAGCCTTGCTTGCAGAACGTGGGGCAGCACTAGCTCAAAAGGTGCTGGGGACTTTAAGAGTTTTGTGGCCAGGGGACAACATGGTAAACCTCTATACTCCTGGACTTTAGCCCAAACCATAGTCCACAGGACAGGTGGTGGGAATGGCAGAGATACTGTACTCGCCTAAGTGCTTAATACAGTGTTTTGCACACAATAAGCGCTCAATAAATATGATTGAATGAAGGAATGAATGACCCAGAGGGCCTGCATCGGAGCCCAAAGTGGTTCTGGGGACTTCCACTCCATACTGGGATAATGATGATAATAATAATAACACTAAACAACGGCCATAATAATACTAATAATGGTATTTGTTAAGCACTTACTATGTGCCAAGCACTGTTCTAAAAGCTGAGGTAGATACAAGGTAATCAGGTTGGACACAGTGCCTGTCCCACATGGGGCTCACAATCTTAATCCCCATTCTACAGAGGAGGTAACTGAAGCCCAGAGAAGTTAAGTGACTTGCCCAAGTTCACACAGGTGGTGGATCTGGGATTAGAACCCATGTCATCTGACTCCCAAGCCCGTGCTCTTGCCATTAGGCCATGCTGCTTCTAATAATAATGAGAGTAATAATATTTCTTATCCATTTACTATGTCACACATTGTACTAAACTCTGGGGTATATACAAGATAATCAGGTCAGACACAGTCCCTGTCCCACATGGGGCTCACAGGCTAAATAGGAGGGAGAACAGGTGTTGAGCCCCATTTTACAGATGAGGAAACTGAGGCACATCAAAGCAAAATGACTTGCTCAAGGTCACACAACAGGCAAGTGGCAGAGCCAGTATTAGAACCCAGGTCTTCTGACTCCCAGGCCCAGACTCTTTCGACTAGTCATGCTGACACTTTCTGTCCCATGCCCCAGGTTGGTATGGTAATTGCACCTCCATTTCCCCACAGGTGGTCCATTTTGCTTGAAATGAGAACTGGGGTGCCCAGTCTGAACTCAGTCTGGACCAAGGTTGGACATTCGGGCATCTGCGGGGAGGTGGAGTACAGGGAGGGAACAGAATTCTGAACATCCATTACCACTAAGTGCGCATTTCTACTTGCAAGGGGCCTAGAACCTCTAGAGATGAAGCTGTTGCCTATCCTATATCTTCAAATTGCTCATTCTAAAAGTCTCCATAATCTTTAAAAGCAAAATTTAAAATCCCGTACTAAAAAAAGGACAATAGGAACAAAGAACAGATAACCATTCTAAGTCTTAAATACAATACTATGATTCGAATTAATAGGAGCTCAGTAGAACAAAGTAAACTTGAGCATGAAATTCACTTCATTTTTCCAGCAAAGCCAGGGAAAACAAGAGCAAATGAGGCAATAAGATGGAGACAACACTTCACCAGAGAAGTGCTAAGAATTCTGGACCTAGATTTCTGTGCTAATGTGACATCTGGAAGTCCTATTCTATGTGGTCCTCCTTTCAGGGGTACTCTGACTTCTTTTTTTGGTAACTGAATAGCCAAGTGGCAAAAAAAATGAGTCATCCTGAGAAAATAAATCTCAGTCAGACAATCACTTTTGCCTGCTGCTGATTCATTCACACAATAGGAAAATCTCATTTCTAATCTTCCAGTTCTCCCACCTGCAAATGATGATATCTCAATCTGTCCATATCAGCAAAACAATATTTCATAAAAGGCAATCTGAGAACTTTTGAACATCTTTTCACAGAAAGAACATCAGTCCTGTACTTATCCCAGTATGGAGCATAAGTGCTAACCAAGAGGTAAAGAAGTGCAGAGCCACATCTTGTATGCTCTTTGGCAAGCTCCAGAAAGACCTCCAGACGGCCATGAAAAAACAAACACACCTCCAAATTCAAATGCTCCAGGAAGGGTTAAAGAGAGAAAATCCTCTCTTCAGCTAAATTTTAGATTTACTCTGCATGTGTAAATTTGCCTTCATGTGTAGTTTCACATACTTCTAAGACAAGAACAGCACTGTGGGGAAAGGCTCAGAAGAAAATCTCCGTCCAAAATTAACTTGCTGGCTTGAAAAAACCCCCGCTCTGGCTGGCAGTCATATGATCTTAACTGCACTGTACACATACAAGGAGCAAAATGGGCCATTTTGCTCAGTGCCATGCTAATATTTCCAGTTCAATGCCACTGCATAGCAACTCTGCTGTCTGATTTCTTGGAACTAAACAATGGGTTTGGGTGTGCTTCAGAGAATTTCTATGTTAATTCTGATGCTTGAAGGGTATAATTAACATATATTAAAGACATAATGAGCTTCTGGTACCAACTCTAAATTAAAATTTACTTTGGCATCTAACCAGCCCTCCGAAAGGAAGGCTTATGAGAGCCCCTTCCTGAGGGAACAGATTACCCAGCAAGGATCTACGGGAGTGTAACCTAACTGCATGATTTCTAGCCGTCTGCCACGCTAACTAGAGAAGGGGTGTTCGGCCGATGGAGTCCATCCATCCCCGAGACAGCCTTCCGGCAGATTCGTGTCAGTCACTTGTCGCTCAAAATGTACGAGGGACAAAGACCGAGCTCTGAAACGGAGACACGTCCCCAGGGTTCATTCTCCATACACCACAACAAGTCGTACTTGCTGGCACATATTTCCCAATCTTAATATACCCTGCTTCACCTGCTGCCTCACACTTCGAGATGGCCACAGGGGCTCATGGGGCTGGAGCCCAGGAACCCTGAGCTAGTGTCGGCTACTCAACGTGCCACACAATGTGGCCTCCGGCTGCACGAGCTGTGAACCTCACTTCTCCAACACCCACAAGAGCACCTCTCAAGGGAAGCTGGATGGAGCTCACTGGCCCCACGATCGCTCCCTCTCCTGTGGCAGAAGTCTCTCCCCTCCTTGCAGCTCTGGCCTATTGCTGGGGATGGGGCGCAGGAGGTGCCGGGAGCTATGGCTCCCGGCTGTGTGGAGAGATTAAGACCCGATAAACCAGAGGTCTTCTGGCTCATCTCTGGTTAGGAAGAAAGGGAGGGAATTCCCAAATCTGAAAGGAAAGAAGCAGGGTGGAAGATCACTGCTCACCTGCCTCTTCTCTTCCGCTACCTCTAAATCCTTGGCTTCAGAGAAAGCCTATCCAGCCAGAGCCATGCCAGCTGTGGCCTCCAGAGAAAGCTCCGACTCTACTGGGGGGAACATGTTAATAGCCCCATTAGCCACTGTCAAAGGAAGCAATGTCCACTGGGGAAGAGAGTACCAGGATGATCCCTCATCGGGTGTATGTCTTGGAGTTTCCTGATACTGAAAAATCCGTGTGTTCAGACCCGCATTCACACACACAAACCTGGGCCAGAGGCTAGCCCTGGCTGCAAACAGTTCTGTGCCCTCAAGTAACTCGGGTGTGAGTGTTTGTGGGTGGGTTCGAGAGGAGCTAGCCCATAGGAGAGGGGAGCGGCTTTGTGGTGGGAGCAGGATCGGAGTGATGCCGGGGAGATGGGTCCAATATCGTCATACGTAGAGTAATGTAATGATGTCATACATACATACACACACACCACATGGGGACCCCACAAAGTCAATCAGCCCTTGATTCCATGGTAGGGGGGGCATCTGCAAAGTCAGTCATATTTATTGAGCACTTGCTGCGTGCACTGTACTAAGTGCTTGGGAGAGTACAACAATAAACAGATACATTTCCTGCCCACAACCAACTTATAGTCTACACTCTAGAAGCCCTACTAGGATACCTAAAATACTTACCTATGCTAGACATCTAATACTGGAGGAAGCATGTACAAGAATATCCCTTTCCCTTCATGATTCAAATGAGAAATTATCTTCAGTTTCATGCAAATTATTGGGTTTTCTCACCGATTACATTTAACTTCAGTTAGAATTCAAACAAGAGGATCCAAGGTTATCTGTGCTAAAGGAAACAAAAACAACGTCCATTCTATCGGCAATGTCCATTTGGCCTCGATTTTCTTGTGTGATAATGAGGCTGCACTGCACGGAAACTAATAAAAAGGAACTAAGGGTAACTGTAAAGAGTGGGATGATAACTATTAAAGTAACCATATTGGTTCTCAGTTTGGATCACGCTTAGTTTCCTTAAAAAACGAAACCAAATTGAAAAAAAAATTGAAGTAACCTTAAAATGAATAAAACCAAATCTCCATTTGCAGGTGAATATGCACCTGGAAACAATGAGGAACCTTTTCAGGTCTTCTGATCTAACTTCACCAAATACCTTGGGAAGTTCAACTTGATTAACTGTCCTCTCAAGCAGAAAACCTCTACTTTTCTTCCTGCTGGGAGGCTCTCCTTTTCAGGAGCAGGAAAAACAATCAAGAAATAAACGAAAAAAAACCCCAAGGCATTTAATGCATTTAGAGTAGGCATTACTGCGCCAGACTGAGAAGTCGACGGCGGGGGGGGGGGGGGGGGGACAATGCATTACTCTGGGATTCCGGCCCATGCTCCGGGGTCTCTAATGCCCTGGCAACATGAATGAGGTGGGCAGCAGAAGGGCACAGGGTGTTGAGAGCAGGAAGGTGATCGGGAACCTGAAAATATGGGATCGTCCTTGCCTGCTCCGAGTCTAGCCTAATGACCAGGCCAATTCCTTATCCAAATGCCAAATGAGATGTGGGATGGGCTCACCTATGGACATGTGAGGACTAGGTGCTCCTGGGCAGGTGCAGTTACTCCCTAGGCTCCTGGGATCTGAGGACCCAGCAGTATCCCAGACTAATCCCTCCTTTTCCTCAGCTTCCCCTCCCCCCGTGTCACCCCGACTCGCTCTTTATGGTCTACCCCTCCCCCCCGGTCCCAAAGCATTTGTGTATATATGTACATATCTATAATTCTATTTATTTATATTGATACCTGTTTACTTGTCTTGATGTGTGTCTCCCCTCTTCTAGATTGTAAGCCCAGTGTGGGTACGGATAGTCTCTCTTTATTGCTGAATTGTACTTTCCAAGCACTTAGTACAGTGCTCTGCACACTTAGCGCTCAATAAATACGAAGGAATGAAGAGTGCCACATCACAAGATGGAGCACCCTGGAGCACCAGCTGCTCCAGGCTTTGCGAGAAGGTGCAACACTCTGAAGTTCAACCCACTCCTCTCATCCCTCCACTGGAGTAATCCTCCTGCATGGAGCACGTTTCTAGGCCCTACATCCCCAGCAGCCCATTGGGCAGTTTGGGGTTTGCTCCAATGTGGGTCAAGATGGGTTGCCCTTGGCAGTTCCTTTACTTCTGCTCTCACCACTGCTCTCCCACCTGGCTCTAAGCCAAAGCCGGGTTGCTCTAATTGGCTTGGAGTCAACCGGCTAGGAGGGCAGCTTGGCCGCGGAGCTAAGTAGGAGAGCAGTGCGGGACAGATGTAAAAAAAACTCCCCACCCCAACTGGCCTCTCTTAAGGCTCTCGCCTGGCCTGCCTGGGGCTCACTATTCCAGAGTCTTTTGGACCCTTTGGTCTTCCCAAAGAAGGTATTCATGGCTCTGGGGATGAGGGAGGAGGGGAGAACTTTTCAACTCTCATTTGTGTGTATATGATTGGCTGCAAAATTCTGGCCTTTCATCACTTAAATCCAGAATCCACACAGACCTGAAACGGGCTTAGCTTCTAAAGAGTCCCTTCTATTTAGACAGACTTTTTTAGGCAAGTCATCTGCAATCAGAAGTAGATGTAGTCCCAAGATAATACCTGCAAAGTTTCCCTGGGGTGGAGGGGAGGGGGAATGCAATGAGTAAAATGGTTTAAAATCATTAAAAAGTGATTTTTGCTTTTTAAAACCTACTCTTAGAGGAATAGAATGTCTCTCACTACCGTACATGGATTAATGGTGCCAGCCCTCGAAGCAATTTCTCTTATTCCCAGGAATGGATGAAATGAGCAGGAAGTACCATCTTACCTATTTCATTTCAGAATTACAGATAGAGAGCCTTTTCAAAACTATCATATTAACTGCTAGAAAACATCGTCCCCGACTACAGCTTTTTCTAACTAAAGCATTTCAGCACGTGAGAACCAGTAAACTTGCCAACTTTGTCTATCCAAATGGCACAGTGATTTGGGCTTATGTGGGATTGACAATTGACAACAGGGACAAAATGAGAATTTCCTTTCTACCTCCAGGTCCAGTTTTAGGGCCACTTAGCAGGAAAAGTGCACACTGCATTTTACCATGCTTGACATTGGCTGGAAAGTTTTGACTTTTCGACAACTAAATAGATGCCCGATCCCCGCCTTGCCACAGACAAAGGTTGCCTAACACAGTCCTGGAGGTTTCACAAGAAGTCAGGTCCCAGTTACTGAGAGCCCCGGCCAGATTTCCGAGGCTCAGGGAACAGACACGGCTCTGTGTTCGGGCTACAAAATAGCTCATGTAAATTGAAAAAATCCTTGTCCGCTAATGGGCTCTGCTGTCACCCCAGAAGCATAGTGGGTTCCCAGGCAATTAGCATGGACTCTCCAGAGCTTAATTTAGCTTCCGGGTAGTGGCACTTCCCCCGGGTAAAGGTAGTTCTAAAGGTTTCCATGCTGAGTTTTCCTGGGAAAAATTAAGAGACAGAATGCCCCCCCACCCCTCCCTGTTCACAGTGGAACCCTCATTCAAGATATCACCACAGAGACCAGAGTCCTTTTCAAGAATACTTACTGATCTCTGGGGCTACCCCCTAGGAGAAATTGGAAGACTTGGAATTTGCAGGTGAGAATGGTACCAGGGAACCAAAGCAGGGAATTCCCCAACCCACCGTGGTTATCCAGGAATATCTTCGGCTGGCCTACTCTAACAATCCAGCAACCC
Organism: Ornithorhynchus anatinus; assembly: GCF_004115215.2. Classification (NCBI taxonomy): domain Eukaryota; kingdom Metazoa; phylum Chordata; class Mammalia; order Monotremata; family Ornithorhynchidae; genus Ornithorhynchus; species Ornithorhynchus anatinus. Next base: position 26,139,200 of record NC_041739.1, read on the forward strand.
TCAGGATCCTGCCGCTATGCCTTCAATTGGTCACAAGCCGGGGCTGCCGTGGATCAGTACGGCTGGCGTCCTTCGGCCTTAGCACATACCTCAGTGGGAGCGCTGAGCACTGGATCAACTCTGGGGGCATCTAAATGCAGAAGTCCTCTGCGGGAAGGAACCTCAAGGTCCCAGGATGCAAGGTAGGGGCTCTCATTGTCGAATGGCACCAATCATTGTCACTGCTGAGCTCGGGAATTTGGCCAGAAGATTCTGACTACGGTAAGCGCTGCTACAAAATGAGCTGAGAGGAGGAGTCCTGCATGGACTAGAAATTCACACTGTCACAGTTCATGCCTATCCCAAGCTCAAGTCTGGACCCCAGCAACTTTGGCCGGTCTGGATTGGAGGCCACTAGGGTGAACTGGAAGTGAATCCAGGGCTCACTTCCGAGGGTGCCTTTTGTGATTGGTTCTCCTGGGAGTTGCTGGAAGCAGCATGGCCTAGTGGATGGAGCCCGGGCCTGGGAATCAGAGGGCCTGGCTTCTAATCCCAGCTCTGCCACCTGTCTGCCATGTGACCTTGGGCAGGTCACAAAACGTCTCTGTGCCTCGATCTGCTCATCTGTAAAATGGGGATTCAAGACTGTTCTCCTGCTGATAGTGAGCCCAGTGAGGGCCAGGGTCTGTGTCTGACCTTATTGTTTTGTATCAACTCTAGTGCTTGGCATATAGTAAGCACTTTACAAATATTATGATTATTATTTTTAGTGGAAGTTGGAATCCCAGGAGAAAACTATGGATGAACAAAACAACCCCAAATGCCCTGCAGTGCTCCAGCTACTGCGATGTAGCCCCAAGCCCCCAAAACAGGAGCACTTATGCGGGAACTAGTCCCCAAACTGGGCCAATATAAGCTTTGCCCCAATTTTCCCCTACCTCAAAGGCTCTAGGTGCGAGGGCTCGGCTAAGAGGTGATACAAGAGATGGGAGCATCTTTCTGACCCATTTTGATCATTTGAATACTGTAATCAAAACCCTACTGTGCGAGGCAAAAGCACTACTATTTCTAATCCCACTTTCAGAAGATAAATTCAAGTGACTGTGACCCTAATGAGTCAGAAACATGAATCAACTCTCAGACTCCCTCTAAGATAACAAAAGATTTCCCTCGTCTTCAAATCTTCCAAATAAGAGGGAGGCCTGGTGATGCAGAACCTGCTTTCTCTAGACCATCATCTAGTTCCCACTGTGGAATTTAAAAACGGATGTGGCTTGCCAACTTTCCAGGTATTCAGTAATAGTATTGGTCACCTGGGGCAGGGGAAATAACATGGTAATTATTTCTGAGAGGTTCCTGGAATCAAAACACAGAACCGGCATTTCCCCCCTGTCTTTTTGTGTTTTTCTAAGTTAGTTATTCCTGCACTGAACAGGATTAGCTGCTTTCTCCAAGCTTTGGATCAAAGCTAAATCCATTTTTCTCCTACCTCTATCAGACCCTAGGGGCTGTGACTTTCTTGTGGTATTAGCAATCACTCCAGCCAAGACAGACAGTTTTAAAATACCACTAAAGGAGCCTTAACTGACTCTCCTTAAATCCAACTGCCCGTCAAGATCAGAGATCCCTCTTCCGAGTCAACAGATCTTGATACGGACAAAAGTGCTTCTAGAGGCTCAGTTGTCTGCTACAAGAAGTCCCAAATAAAAACCACAGAGCACACCTACGTGGGCAAGAAAAGTTTCATGTTTACCTTTTCATAATAAACTGTACTGTGTAAACAGAAGGTCATACATGGCTCCACTCTGTACAGGGTCTGCCTCTGACCTTTTTAATACGTGGATTTGAATATGTGCAACTTGTAAAGTCACAGTCAAGAGAAGTGCCCAGGCAACCAGGGTGGCCCGCTTTACAAGCTGTAGTGTAATGTTGCCACTGAACATGATGAGAGGCAGGATCCAACCCATAAAGTGAAACTGGTGCAGGTAGGTACAAAAATACATTTGGGGAACATGGCAAAACTTCAGGATACTCATTTCCTTTGGCCTTCAGATGGAAATAAAGCGAAAGTTCACCCCATCTCCTCTCACCCTGCCAACAGACCCACAGAGGCTCACAAAAATTTCACAGATTAGAAACTTCCTCCAGTCCCATCTCCTAAGGCTACTGCTGCCTCTGATCGGCTTTAAAGCTCGCCAATCGGCAAAGCTGCTTTATATTTAGGCAGTTACTGACTTCTTGGAAGATTGCTCCTCTCCCTTGGGGAAGAGTAAAAAACAACATGTGGGAATCTGGGGCAGATAATTGGGGGAAAGGGGAACATCGTAAACTGACCCAATTCCCGAACAGAGAAAACATTTTCAAGGACCTAAAGGTTCATACCAGGACCCCTAAACCACCGGGCAAACTGGCCCAGCACTCCAGCTGATTGATTGATAGTCCCCATCCCCTTCATCCTTCTCCCCTTACCTCTGTGGGGGCCACTGAACCCCTCAGTAACAGGGAGGTATGGGCCCAGGAGGAGTTACAGCCTTCAGCTGGCCGAGGTTTATGTTTCCACACCCACCACAGTTGTATCTCAGTGAGCCTCCTGTTTACCAATATCCTGAGATCTCCTTGATGTTTAGTCTTCTAACGAAAAACCTCAAAGCAACTCCATAAATAATGGACTTCACCAACTCGCCTTTCAGAGACAAATCAACTCCTTCACACCACAAAGGTATCACTTACTGCCAGGGAAGAGATAATTTCCTAAATGACACCACTGAACGAATCTAGAACAAAAATGAGAGGCACCTCCAAGAGTAGTGCCGTGCCCTACTTCTCTCCCAACCCTCACAAACTTCTTCTCCCAGGAAAGAGATGGAAAACCAGGACAGAATTAGTTTGGACATGTTATAAATGAAAATTTATATTCATGTCTGTCTCCCCCTTTTGACTGTAAGCTCACTACAGGAAGGGAATGTATCTGCTAATTCTGTATTGTACTCTCCAAGAGCTTAGTACAGTGTTCCGCACATAGTATGCTCTCAATAAATTGTTGATTGATTGACTGATTGGAAAGGATCTGCAAAAAAGCAGTTTGCTTTGACTCCCTTACTTGGTGTGCCCACAATCAGCACATACAAAAAGTGCTAGCAGAAGAGACCAAACTACAAGCTACAAACTGAGGAAAGCACCTGAAAGCTCATTGTGTATCTGCTACACTGTTATATTGTACTCTTCCAAGAGCTTAGTACAGTGCTCTGCACCTAGTAAGTGCTCAATAAATACAATTGATTGATTGATTGAACCACTGACCACAAGGAGCAGAATCTAGTAAGTCAAATAGTTTTTTAATCCCGCCTGAGTCAGGGGCCGGTCTTTCGGTCAAGGTTGGTCAGAGACAAGTCCTGTTGCAGGAAGTCCAGGGAGGGTTTGAACTGGGAGTTCAGTTCACCCCAGGACCCTCTGTGTCTCTCAAGTTAAGGTGTCTTGGACCCTGGAGACTTTAGACAGGTTGGGAGTGAGACCAAAAGAGGGTGATGATGGAAAATGGGGTCGAGAGGGGGAAAAGTGACAAAAAAGGAGGCAGTGGTATGGGAAGAGGAAACAAAAAGGTTAGTGGGGGTGAGAGGGAGAGAAGAAGTAAGGAAAAGGAAAGGGAGAGGGGTGAAAGGAAAATCAATCAATCCTTAGAATTTTTGAGCACTTACTGGTGCAGAGCACTGCCCTAAGCACTTGGGAGAGTACCCTACAGTAGAGGTGGTAGACATGACCATGCTGCTATGCCGGGCAGCAGCAGCATGGGAGAGAGTTGAAGAACTGAGGACAGAAACTCAATGTATTTATTATTATTATGGCATTTGTTAAGGGCTTACTATGTGCCAGGCACTGTATGAAGTGCTGGGGTGGATACATGCAAATCGGGTTGGACACAGTCCCTGTCCCACGTGGGGCTTACAATCTCAATCCCCATTTTACAGATGAGGTAACTGAGGCCCAGAGAAGTGAACTGACTTTCCCAAGGTCACACAGCAGATGAACAGTGAAGCTGGGATTAGAACCCATAACCTTCTGACTCCCAGACCCGTGCTCTATCAACTATGCCATGCTGCTTCAAAACCACTTCCATATTTTTACCAAGAAAATTCTATGGATACACCACCAGAATGACTGCAGATGGAGGTGGGGCGTTATGGGAGAGAGGTGTCCATGGAGTCATTATGGGTTGGAAACAACTCGACAGCATAAGACAAGACATGATCCCTGCCCTTAAAGATTTTTAAATCTAGAAGGGGAGCCAGGCGTTAAAATGAATTACAGAATAGGCAAAGCCTCAGGGTAGAAGGTTTTGTATTTAATCCTGTGGAGGTTGGGGTGGGGTGAGTATCAAAGTGCTCGAGGGAGCCTGGATCCAGGTGCACAGACACCTCAGAAGGGAGGTACAGCAGGGTGGGGAGGAGAGAGGACAAGCCAGTCTAACCAGGGCTGGCACCCGCTGCTCCTGCCTGGCTTGGACGACCACAGTGTGGGCCTCAGGTGAGCCAGCCTGTCCTGGGCTGGGTCCCCCTTTGGGTTGCCAGCCACAGACTGGCCAAGTGGCTACAGCCGCTGTCCCCTACCTTCTCCCCAGAGCCCATTCCTCCCTGGCGGGATCCCACCCGATAGCTAAGAGGCAAGTGCATAACAATGATAAGATTTATTAAAGTGCTTATTTTATTCAACCACTCTTCTAAGCAGTACCGGGGTCGCCTCAAGATAATCCTGTAAGACACAGTCCCTGTCCCACATGGGGTTCACAGTCCAAAAAGAAGGGAAAACAGGTGCCTTTCAGCCAACCATATTTTTTCTTTAGCCTTATCTGGACACAAACACGTTTCAAAGACTCTATAGCCAAGGGTGGGTCAGACTCTGAAAATTGGCTTATTGACCTCGGTAACTCGGCACTCTAGTCATCTGACTGGGTTCACGGTATAAAAGCTGACCGCCACTGACTCATTTACTACAGAAGTAGTGTGGTCTAGTGGCTACAGCAAGGGCCTGGGAGTCGGAAGGACTTGGGTTGAAATCCCGTCTCCGCCACTTGTCTGCTGTGTGACCTGGGAGAGTCGCTTCACTTCTCTGGGCCTCAGTTACCCAGTCCGTAAAACGGGGATGAGCCCCATGTGGGACAGGGACTAGGTCCAACCTGATTATCTTATCTACCCAGCACTTAGTACAATGCCTGGCACATAGAGCTTAACAAATACCATTTTTTTAAAAAAAAGAATCAGTGGTGACAAAGCCAGTGCAGAACTCCTGCCAATGAGCACAAACCTTCAATCTTGTCATGGACATGTTTTTCTCTCTGTCTGAAATCCCACCGATAATTAGGGTCAGTGAATAATCTGGACAATCCTAGAAATTCATATTTCTAGGCATCCCTTGTGGATATGGTCTATGTCTCCGATTTCCCGAGCACCTAAACTCCCACAAATGCTACCAGAGGTGTAGTCTAAATAGACTCATTATGCTCACATACGCTGTGTAGTCATATTCGTTCCCTAATGCTTTTGGGAAATGCCCTACACCAAGATGGCTACCAAGCCTTTCTGGGCCATATGCTCCTGGTCCTCCCCCTCCCCCAGAAAAATTTGTAGGGCATAAGGTCTCCCTTACTCATCATCTTCCCATGCTCCCATGCTCATCCAGGGAATTGACCCATGTTTGGTAATAGGATATATCACATGCATTCCAGAGCAGCATTAATTCCTACTTCCATCTAAAGATCCTTGGATTTGCTGCTTATGTTGGAATGTTCAGCCACAGACTTTATATTCTGTGATCTATCCCAACAGCCGGTGAAGAGTTAATGCATGCCCCAAAAGTAATCAACTTACTCCCTCTTTCCAGGCATAAGAATCTTGTCTATGATCTCACTGAGTATCCTCCTGAGTTCAAGAATCTCGGGAGAAGTGAAAAGGGAAGAGGAGTGGTCCTTTATATAAGAAGCCTCCTAACTCCACCTCCCCCACCCAAACCAGCCATTAGATAAGGAAAACCTGGACCTGAACATTTCATCACTGAAATCGAGAGGCAGAGTCTGTACTCTATTCCCTCCCAAACTGAGGAACCAATGTCCTCATGGCTTTATGGCTTTGCAGCTGGCCACTGCCATTCCTCAGCCCTTTCCTAGACCACACAAAGGGGTTTTTCTGACTGAAGGACTTCAGGAACTCCTGGAGGCTCTAGCCAGTGAATGCAGGGGGACGGGGAAGAGAAAGGGTCAAGTAGAAAACAGGGAGGGGAAAGTGCTTGTGAAGAAAAGAGCCAGCGGGGAGTGAGGAGGGAGATGAGACATGACTGCTAGCTGGTTTAGTGGGGGAAGGCAGGGAGCTCATTACACAGGCTCTCTTCTCTTCTTCAGCCTTTCCACTGACCCTTAGACACTGAAGGTTTTTGTTTACTTCTTTTAAATACAGTTTTGCCATTGTGCTGCAGGCTGCTCTATACATTATAACAAAAATAAAAGCTTTGAATATGACTATTAGAGCATAATCATGCTGCTGCCCCTGGCTTCTTGGACTCAATTTTATTCTGAAAGGATACCAAAGCCCCATTAGCGATTTTCATCGAAGGTATTTTGATCTCCGCTTCACTCTAGGTAGGTTAAAAACAGTCAATAATAAAGGAAACCATTTAGAAATTCTGAACTAATGGATGAGAGTGTGCTCCCTCTGCCCTACTTCTCTGAAGATATTTTAAGAGCACTTTCCTAAATAAGCAGCAAGACGTCAAAAAACGAGGAAGTGGCTGACGCGAAGAGCTGGGCAGCTTCGCACATTTGGCCTCCTTATGGCAAGAAAAAATTAGCTGTCCCCTCCCTTTAATTACACTACGCCTGCACGTAGTTTAACAAAATAATGTAATATACAACACTTTCAGATGTCCATTTGAAAAACACCCTTCCAGTGAATGTCCCAGGCGAGGTGCCAAGGTGGCTCCCAAGTCCCGATTTTCTGCCACTCATACACAATTTGTACCCTGAATAACCCCAAACCCTTATACTTAGTTAGTAACTTCATAACCTGAGACTCGGTTGCTCGCCCTATCTGAAATTTATTGCGCTGTCTCTAGAGCTAGACTGAAAGACCCTTGAGGGCAGGAACTGTGTCTGTATTTGCTATCGTACTCTCCCAACTGCTGAGCAGAGTGTGCCGCACACTGTGAGTGCTCAATAAATGCTGCTGATTGACTGATAAGCCTGCTGCTACGACCTTTCAGAGAGGAGCAGAGACCACATATCCCTTGCCTTTGTGAGAAGCCGTGCAGCCTCTGCCCCTGCCTCCAAGAGCCCCGCTCTGACGGTGGGCCCGGGTCACCTGAAGCTGGACCATTAAGCAGCAACTTTTACAAAGCCGATCCTCAACGACTCACAAGGAGAGTCCCTCCACTTTGGATGCAAGTGAAACAGAGTTTCAGGATCAATGCATTACTAACCTCCATAGCTACATGTCAACTGTCTCCAGGGCAAGTTAATTCTACCCACATGTCATCAATCAATCAGTTTTATTTATTGAGCACTTACTATGTGTAGAGCACTGTACTAAGCATTTGGGAGAGTACAATATGCTACTTTGTGACCTAAACAACCTCTCAAGGCTCAACTGAGTCTATGGTGCCCAACTCTTCATCTTGGTGGCAGGGTGAAGGGACAGGGGAGGGGCTTACAAATGGCAGGCTGGCTTTGGGGACAGACATTAAAATAAATTACAGACCCCACCTCCTTGGAAACTCTTAGCTCTTTAAATCCTGCTCAGGGCTTTTCGATGGTATTTTCTAAGCGCTTAATGCGTGTAGAGCACTATACTAAGTGCTCGAAAGAATACAATCTAGAGTTAGTAGACACATTCTCTGCCCACAACCAGCCTACAGTCTAGATGGGGAGGCAGATTTAATATAAATAATTTTTTAATATTTATCATTTATATTAGTACTAGGTTATGGACCAGAAAAGTACGGAGCTGCCTGTTGCTGCTGGTAAAAAATCAGAGGGGGAATTCTTCAGGTTTTTGAAGTACGATTTGGGGAGCATTACATTACGGTAAGCTATCCCCAACTATACAATCTCAATGCAAGGGTAAAGTTGCTTTTCTAGGTATTAAACTTTGGTAAGGGAAAGCAAAACACCCCTAATACCTCTTCTATATTTGAATTTAAGGCAGATTGTTATGGAGTCATTCTAATATGAAACAAATATAACCCGCTTTTCTCAAGCGAAAATCTGGAACTTACCTTCCTCTGTTGGGTTAAACCCACAGATGTCACAGATACATCGAACCCACTTATTCATCTCCTCTTCGCTGTCTGCCACCAAGTAGAAGATGCGGTCTATAGTGTTGATGTCAAAAATGTAGCTATTTTCAAACTCCTTTTTGTTAAATGTCAATCCAGCATCTACTTGCTGGCATAAATTTAAGTCAATGATACGGATAGGTTTTTTGGCATGGTCATTTTTATAGTATTCCAAGACATCCGGATCTCCTGTTAAACGGCCACTCCGCAGCACGAACCATCTTCTCTTCCATGCCTGCGAACAAGATCAGAAAGAATCCATTGAGTTTTATTGACTCGGCAACAGATTTCCCACTGAACTGCAATTTACAACAAAAACAGATGTTCCCACAAGATTATTTTCTTTTATGCAAGGCAAAATTACTTTATATTTAACAGCAGGATCCACTGTTGTTCCGCTGTAATCTTCTATCAGGCTAAAAGCTTTCTCAGTGCTTCTCAGTGTTCTCAGTTATTAGTATTTGAATATCGTAAACATATTGCACCCTTCCAAGCACTTGGCACAGTCTCGGTACACACTAAGGGCTCAATAAATTTGATCATATGATTAACATATTCCTAGAGTGAAAGGGTTTCTGGCAATGCTTTTTGGTTTGATATTCTGCTAATAAGCTCTTTTGAACTTCTAGTCACTCCTTTGCCACAGCTGCCTATAAGATACAGGGAGTTCTTCATTAGGAAGTGTTTTCATTAGGAAAACCCCAAACACAAAGAGGGCAAGTCTAATGTAGAAACAAGAGTTGTTGGAAAGGATACATGTTTTGTATCTTCTATAGCACTTGGCCTAGTGCTTTGCACATGGTAACCGTTAATATATATCACCATTATAATTATTCTAATTATTACAAAAAATGTTACCTCCCCCTAATGCTAAATCTATCTGTACTGTTGGATTTTATAACAACTCTGACCTGGAATGACAAAACCTAATACCTTTTTATCCACTGTAGAGTTCTGTCCTCAACTATTCGGCAACACTACTAATTCCCCATTCTCCTAGGCTATCCATTCCAGGGGGCAAATGCTTGAACCAGTTAAACAGCACAGAATTGAAAATAAGTACCCTCCCCCCCACAATGAATCCAAATAATTGGTTGTCTCTCTTCACTGCTTATGGACAATTCACTTTGGTAAGACACTCAGGTATCCTGGGTTACAGGAGACCCAGAACCCTACGTTGGGGGAAATTTGGGATGTGATGTAGCGTTCACTTTGTTCAGTACAGCATGTTTGCCCACAGTCTGATTCTTCCGACATAAAGTCTCATGGCACCCAGACAGACACGCATTGTCAGGAGACCTTTCCCTAATTCTACTTTGGCATCTGTGCCAAAATGTGCAGTGACATCACATTTTGGCAGAACCGAGGGTAGGGATAAATTCAAACTGGAGATATTATTCAGTGTTCACTCTTAGGTATAAGTAACTTCCTTTGCCTCTATAGAGTACTGATTTTTTAAAAAAGGACTTTCAAAGGCCCCAGAATATTGGCCTTATATAGATTTAGGTCAATAATTCATTTACAGATTGAAGATGTGTGCCAAAATGAAATATGCACTGAATATGGAACACTGAAGGAATACCATAGGATTTCAGAGCTGCTACCATCATCTCCATCTTTGAGGAGAAATATGAGAGCTGACTGGTGACACTACCAGTGTCGGAAGTAATAATCCTGCTGAAATGATCCTTGCAGTCCAACAGATACAGGAGACATGTAGAGAGCAAAGCCCAAACTTCTACACGACATTCATGTAATTCACAAGAGCATTTGACACCAGTAGCAGACCTGCCCTCTGGCAATCTCTAAGCAAATATAGCTGACTTGAAACATTCACCAAGGTTTTGAAGCTAGACAGTGGACAGAACATGAGTCTAGGAGTTGGAGGATCTGGGTTCTAGTTCCAGATCTGTCTCTGCCACTTGCCTGCTGTGAGACTTGGGGTATAAGTCACTAAAGCAATCAATCAATGGTATTTTTTGAGTGATTATGATGTACAGAACACTGTACTCAGTTCTTGAGAGAGTACAATACTAAAGAGTAGGTATCTATGATCCCTGCCCACAAGGAGCTTATAGACCAAAGGGGTAGACAGACATCAATCAATCATATTTTAGAGCTCACTGGGCACTAAGCACTTGGGAAAGTACAGTATAACAGAGTTGGCAGACACATTCCTGCCCACAATGAGTTATTACAATAAACTGCAGGTGGTAGGTATATAACTGTTGTAGGGCTGGGGCAGGGGTGAATAGCAAAGTGCTTAAGGTGAGCCAATCCAGGTACATAGGTGATAAAGGGGCAGAAGACAAGGAAGTGAGGGATTAGTAAGGGAAGGTCTCTTGGAGAAGATGTGATTTTAGCAGGGCTTTGAAGGTGGGGAGAGCGGTGGTCTGTTGGACATGAAGCAGGAGGCCAAGCCAGAGGGAGGACTTGTGTAACGGATCGGTGGTGAGAAAGATGAAGTTGAGGTACAATGAGAGGTTGATGTTAGAGGATGGTTGGGTTGTAGCATGTCAGCAAGGTAAGGTAGGAGAGGGAAAGTCCACCGCGTGATTTAAAGCCGATGGCAAGGAGTTTCTGCTTGATGTGGAGTTGAATGGGCAAAGACTGGAGAATTTTGTGGAGAGGGTAGAAAAATATATGCCTCAGTTGGTTCATCTGCAAAGTAAGTATTAAAATATTTACCTTTCCCTACCTCACAGGGCTGTGGGAGGAGTGTGAAAGTACTTGGAGGATAAATGCACTACATTAAATTGAGGTATTATTACCACTGCAGCCTGTAAAATCAGAGTGAAAAACACCCGTCAAATCCCATCGATATTACTAACGGAATAAAGCAGGGATAGGCTTCAGGTTCAGTCCTATTCTTACCTGTCAGGCTTAAGGGGGCAACAAGAGATTTCCTCCTCACCATCAATGGCATTTATTGAACACTTACTATGTGCAGAGCACTACACTGAGTGCTTGGGAGAGTATAATACAACAGAGTTTGGCAGACACTTTTCCTGGCCACAATTTCCCTGGCCTGTCCCTGCGGTCGACCCCGGCCACATCCTACCACTGTGGCCAGTGTAGAGGTAGTGTGTAGGATACCATGTATCCTACGGTAGTGTGTAAGTTTTGGATCGACTAAGAAACTCTTCCTATAAAAAAGGCAAAAAGCATTAATGGAAGTGTATGACAATTGTCCAGAAGCTGTTGTATACTAATGAATAAGCCCTGGAAGCACGTATATAAGATGAAACATATGATTACGAGCTGCTTCACAAAGTCAGCATAACACTATGGACAGACAATAAGCCTGAAAGTGACTAAAGTAATCTCCCAGTCTCCACCTGGGACTCTCTACATACTGCCAAACAGTTTTATCGGTGAAACAGAACTTAATGTTGTCACTGAAATCTGCCACGCAGGTGGGATACACCAACAGACAAAAACGAAACCCAAATCAAGAAGGTCAGCGTTACTCTGTGAGACTGACAGTCTGGAGATAATGAAGCATCAAGCTTCGTTCCAAATTAAAAACTGTAGATATGCCAGATCTTTTTTTTCTGCTTGCATAATTAGACCTACAACAGAAGGCACACCCGGCAGTTTCATCAGCATCATCTGCAAGTCATACAACATCAAATGGCAATACAGGATCATCAACTAAGCTTTTTGTTAGGGAGCACTTAGGCAAGATTCATAGCAACACAGCTCCTCTGAGCGGGAGAGGTAAACAAAGTGGTTGATGGCAAGATGGCCATAAAGCTGCTATATGGGTAACTGACTTGGGATAGATATATATAGAGGGAGGGTCAGAGAAAGTTTGAATGACAGTGAAACACAGGCTCAGTGTAGAAGAGCCGCAGACTGTTGAAGACGACGAGGACAGTAGACAGTCCATCCTCGCTGGCAGCAATCAGGAGATGGATTGCTCACCTTGAGACGCTTTGGCAAGATCTGGACGACAAAGAACAGATCCTAAATGACTGACAGATGCTGCAGAGGATAAGGGCATCGGCCTGGCAAGGGGCAATCAATCCTCACACAAACGCCTTCCCCGATTAAGCCCTCTTCCACCCAACTCCCTCTCCCTTTCGCATCACCTTTGCACTTGAATCTGTATCCTGATATTCACATTACCCTCAGCCCCAAAACACTTACATACTATTTATATAGATTCTGGGGAGTCTAGTTTGTAAGCTCCCTGTGGGCAGAGAATGTGTCTACCAACTCTGTTGTAATGTACTGTCCCAAGCACTTAGTACAGTGCTCTGCATACAGTAAGTGCTCAAAAAATAGCACTGATTTATTGATTATCAATCGAGTATTATTGATACTTGTTGAGTGCTTCCTACATGCCAAGTACTGCATTAAACACAGCGGTAGATGAAACAAAATCAAATTATTACTGGTAAAATGTGGGGTGCCAATTCATTATGCACCATAGCTTACTCCAAAGGGAATAAAAATCAAAATTTTTAAGAGAGCTACATTTTGGGTCGAAGGGAACAGAATATTCATATTTATTCATGCCATCTCCCTCCCTGCTCCCTGTCTTCCCCCATTTTGGTCAAGGAAAGAATAAAAACAATCCCGAAGGCTTGAGAAAGTCTTCTTCAGAGCCCATTAAACCCATCAGCAGAGCCCAACAATCTAATTAGACCCTGCAGCCCTTTGAAGTTCCTTCACAGCTGGTATACTGCTAGAGAAAAAACAGGCCCACATTAGGAAATCTAGGTCACCCTCTGAAGAGGGGCAGATAAAATTCTCCACTCGGGACTGCCAGACTTTACCGGGAGTGAACACTCCCTGGGGTAGGACGTTTCGTCCAGGAGGAACACGGACAGCATACCGTGGTACTGTGTGTTCGTTATTGGAACCAAATATTCCCTGTGGCTGTCTCACTTCTGTTCTTATAGCAACCTCTCCAGGTCACTGGCTAGGCAAGATATCTGAAGCCCTTGAATTGGACAATGGAAGAACAAAAACAAATCGCTAATAGCACACAGTTTTTAGAACCATCAACGCAAGGGGTTTTGCCATCTGTTGACTCAACCTGTGCAAAAACAAAGGATTCCCCAGTGGCAATACAAACAGGAATCCAGTGAAATTTAGTCTATTTAGAGCTAACACAACGTTTGTCAAGTGGGACAAGATGAAATTAGCCATCCTATTGAAAGTTTCTAAACAAGGTATGGGTGACAGGAAAATACTAGATCTAAAAGATTAAGATTAGTTGAATGAATCCTCTTAGTAATAGTTCCAAATCAAATGGATGGTGCATTTGTGGTGTGTCATCCGCTCTATATTTGTCACCCTGGCTTTTTACATGCTGAGCTATTAAAACGCTTCTTTTCTTGGCACCTAAAAATATTAAAAGCCTATTCGTACAATGGCAGCAATTCCAAATGGCCATACTTGCAAAAATTTTTTTTTTGAATGGGGGGCTAACCAAAAATAATTTCCCTTATGGGAATGTTTTCTTTGTCATGTAGTGAAATACAGCCAAAGATGATTATCTGTAGTAATGGCAGACTTGGAAAGCAAAGAAACGTCACCTTATTCAGTAGTTTTAACTTTCCTCCTCACCAGAGATTTACAACTGCTGCTCTGAAGCAGAATTGACTGATTTTGAGTTTCACTTCCTTTCTTTACTGTTCTTCAAGTCCTATGATGGAGGTGTCAAGAACTAACAAAAAGGCCAAAAGACAGGTAGTAGGGAAGGAAACAGAAGAGAAACCAAAGGTCTGGATGATCCATAACCTGGAAAATTCAACACTTTAATAATTTAGGAGTTGACTATCATAAACAAAACCAAATGAAACAGAAATCAAAATCGGACTCTTTTCAGAAATGGAAAGTGTATCACTCCGCCCAAGAAAAATACCCAGGTCAGTTTAAAAAAAAATATTTTCTTCAAACCGGATTTTCCGAGCCCTTACCAAGAAGTTGCAGAAAAAGATGGTCAATCATTGATATTTTTTAACAACACTCCTAGTACTGACAGGAAGGTGAATGGAAGAACAAAGAAGTGTCAATGTCAGAGAGAAAATTGTGTGGAATCTTTGGGATGCTTGAAGACACAGGTTTATGCATTTAAAAAGATGCTTCATATAGAAAATGAAAGTTTACAGATTGGATTTGTGGGCCTATGATAAAATACAAAATAACTCGGCCTGGCACTGGGTGGATACACATATCCATTATGGGCCCAACTCGCCTGTTTTCCTTAATCGAAGCAAACTATTAAAGTCATGCGATATCAGAATCTAAATCAGCACTATCCATCGTGCTGACAGGAAAGTGGTTACGAATGCATCAGCGGCATTGAAAGATTACTTTAAAAAGCTAGAACAGTGTTTCTCAGTGGAAAAAAGCCCCTGAAGATTATCCACCTTAGAACGAAGACTAGTAAATCTCATTTGACTTTTGTAAAAGATTTTTGGGTACTTGAGGTACTCAAAACATGCTTCTCTATGCCCCGCAATAGACATAAATCTGCTTTCTAGACAGGGTTCCCTGAATAGGCTGCTTTATTTCACATTAGGTAGGTATCTTGTTCGTCAAACAAAACTCCTTCTATGAATTCACACAAAAAATATACAAGTAGGAGGAGAAGTAAAAAGTAGGATCCCTTTTTAACTATAAACCGGTTGTGTTAATTTGAGGAATCAAATCACATATCCTGGAAGGAAAAGAAAATAGAAGTGGAAAATATCCAAAGAAAAAGGAATCATTCATTTCGATGCATACAGCACCATAAAGCTCACTTTACTTCTTGTTTTGTGCCTCTGGGCCCTGGCAGCTTCTCTAGTTCCTCACAGGGTTCCAGAAAGTCAAATTAAACATACATTTGAAAACCAAAATAAAGTACACACGATATGATTTGGTGCACACAGGGGCCATGATTCATAGGGATTTGGCGAGGAGATGTTATACATGAGGTGAGCTCTATAAGCAAAAAACCACTGCCTTAAAATACTGAGTTTAGTTTAAGAGCACCTGCTTTTTTTGTTGCTGTTCATGGCGTAAATGTGAATGTTTCAATTACATAATGACTCACGCTCACTGAATTTGGCAGAGATTAAACAGAAAAACAAAAGCAATTACATAAACTACACACTCTAATAAGGCAGATACAAAGGTTCCCTGGATTATAGTACAAAGCACAATTTAGCAACAGAAAAAAGCATGATGCTAGACAAGAGAACTGACATCAGCACACTTGCTAATCAGAGTACAAAAGCTTCTCTATGTTTTGTCAAAGCCCAAAATGCACCCACATAAATCACTCTTTGTTATCTGAAAATATCTGGGATTCTTAAAGTTTGTTCTATTTATAACCTTGCAGCATTCATAGTCCCCCTGAAAGCTGAACCGCTCACCAAGTCCATGGTACTGTGCTCAACAGGACTAACCCAAACAGCAAAAACATTTTAGAACTAAACCTTTGAAACAATTTGTGCACGAAAGTTGATACATAAAAGCTTAATTTTCAGTCTCTCCCCCTGCCCGCCCCCTTCAAAAAGAAAAAAAACAAACCCTTTGGGCTAATTGGGAAGAAGTGAGATCAAATTTCCTCATTTTATTACAATTGCATTACTCATTGAGTAATTTATTTGTGTAAAAAAAATCATACACTGCTCAACAGTTGAACAGACTACAATATAATTCTCATCTGCGTAAACACATCTGAAAATCTGAAGCAAACAGCAGTCAGATATTGGCTGTTCAGTGTTGAATACTCCACGGTTTCATTCCACAGTTAGCTTTCCATTCTCTAGCCACAGGGATCAATCCATCTATCATATGTATTGAGTGCTTACCATGTGCAGAGCACTTACAAAGTCCTTATCGTTTATTTCGATGCTTACAGCACCAGTGGATACACATCACTTCTCATTTCACGCCTCTGATACGACGGAATTGATAAATTCAATTCATTCCTTATCATTATTATAAACGATTAAGACTGTAAATTTTACCAAATGTCAGCATCAAATAGGATAGGAGGGATATTGTTCATCATTATATGATGCATTTGACTTGGATCACCATCTTGAATGCTCCTAGGTACTTTCTGATTATTTAGGAGCTAAGGAAGCTTTGACACAGATGACCCAAAATCAGACACCAATTAAAACCACAATTTAAACTGCAAAACTTTACAAACATAGAAATCAGCATTTTGTTACTTGCTTCATAGCCTCCAATTATAAAAAAAGTGGGCAAGAAGACCTTGGCTTTCCTTGTTTCTTTCTTCTCCTCTTTTCCCAACCACCTACAACCTTCTAACATTTGGGTTTTTTTCAGCATTTTTCCTGCTACCTCGCAGCAACCCGGGCCCACTGAGGCACCCCTTCTCAATCCTCCCAACCTCGTGGGATCACCTATATGTCTCTTTCAAGCTCCTGCTTTTGGTTGGATATGGTAAGGTTCCTATCCCATCTCTGCCACTTGTCAGCTGTGTGACTGTGGGGAAGTCACTTAACTTCTCTGTGCCTCAGTTACCTCATCTGTAAAATGGGGATTAACTGTGAGCCTCACGTGGGACAACCTGATTACCCTTTATCTCCCCCAGTGCTTAGAACAGTGCTCTACACATAGTAAGCGCTTAACAAATGCCAACATTATTATTGTTATTATTACTCTCCTTCCCGTTCTCTTCTTCCTGCTACCAGAAGAACTGTCATTTCTGCTATAATAATCAGGGTATTTGCCAACTGCTTACTATATGTCAAGCACTGTACTTAGCACAGGGGGAGATACAAGATAATCAGGTCCCACATGGGGCCTGCAGTCTAAGCAGGAGGGAGAAAAGGAATTGAATCCCCATTCTGCAAATGAAGGGACTGAGGCACAGAGAAGTTAAGTGAAGGTAAGTGACTTGCCCAGGGTCATACAGAAGCAAGTGGTGGAACTGGAAACCCAGTTCCCCTAACCCAGGAACTCTAACTCCCAGCTCAAGGCTCTTTCCACTAGGCCACACTGCTTCTCATTTCTCATTCTCATGAAGCAACGAACCTCAGTGGAAAGAGCCCGAGGTTGGGAGTCAGAGGTCGTGGGTTCTAATTCCGGCTCCGCCACTTGTCAGCTTGTGTGACTTTGGGCGAGTCACTTCACTTCTCTGTGCCTCAGATACCTCATCCGTAAAAGGGGGATTAAGACCCTGAGCCCCACGGGGACAACCTGATTACCTTGTTATCTACCCCAGAGCTTAGAACCGTGCTTGGCACACAGTAAGCGCTTAACAAATACCATCATCATTATTATTATACCATAGTTCAGTAGTTGTGTTCTTGAGTTCTGGTTATGTGTGTTAAAGGAACAATTTACTCTAAGGGAATTCTTGGGTTAAGAGCAGATGATAAGAAGATAATACGAGGGTGGATACTTTTTTGTACACATTCCTTTATTACTGATCTATCTACGACTAGTAGCCGTCATTATACTCTTACCCCTTGTTCTCTTACTACACTAAGATACCATGCAGTTGTTAAAATACAAAGAAACCCAGTGAATGCACAGTACAGAAGGCTGTACAGGAGCCCAGCAAGTATAGTAACATCACACCTTGATTAATGCCACATGCTGATACTTACAGCAGTTTTTCCCCACTCTGAATCTACTTGCGTCAACTTGTGATCACATTATACCAGAACAGATTCCTACTGTTGAAAGAACATTCCCTAATACTTCCACTGGGTTCTAACCACATGGTGCAGTGAAAGCATGTTAAAACAGAAATGACTATATTACCAGTATTCACACACACACACATACACTCTATACACAGTAGAAAATACTACACTTCCTCCCAAGTGGATGGAAGGAAATCAAAAGACTGGTGAAGGAGGTAGAAAATTCTGTCTTAAATAACTGAAACCTGGCTGCCCTATGCATTCTATTTGTTATTCTCCGGATTCAAAGATGACACTACTGGATGAGTTATTTTAGAACTCTAATTCAAAATGGGATGCAAGCTTTGACAGTTTATTTAGGGTGGGGATGATGCCATGGAATATATGTCAAATTGATGAGACACATGCAAAAATACATTAAAATACTGTGCAGTTGTTAAAATACAAAGAAACTCAGGGAATGCACAGGGGTTAGGGTGTAATCAATAGACTGTCACAGAAATGCTATGGGTTTTTATAATAGGCCAATTTGTAGGATCCCAACCATTAAAGGCACTAGCTTTTTTTAATGTATTTGTTAAGCACATATGTGTCAGGCACTGTACTAAGCACTGGGGTAGATACGAGCTAATCTGATTGGTGTGACAGGCAGACGCAATGATATCCGATTTTGGGTGGATTAAAAAATAGGAGGCTGATTGTTTCCCTAGCTTATTCCTTATAAGAATCTGGATTCTAATACTAGAACTCCTCAATGCCTACTGAATAGTTACTTTGACACTCAGTTAAACCCTGTTTGTAAATATCTCTGATATTTTGAAATCTTTGGATGGATGGGCTTTCAAATTACTTACCTCAAACTGGAATGGGTATTCATGCCAAAATCTGTATCCCAAAATACTTTTTCAATATACTATAATCACAGAAAGCTTTCCTTTTTACAATAAGAGAAACAACTCCAAAATGTGCTACTGCCATGTCATCAAAATGATTTTTATAACATGCAAATTTTTTAATCCACAACAGTGGAATAAATTAACATGAAGGAAGGCAGTTATGATCATACCATGCAAAAAATCCCTAATTCTGTTGAGTCTGAGAAATCTAATACTCAAGTGACCAATTACTTTAAGTAACTGGCAAATGATGAAAGGACACTTTGCAAAAAAGGAAGACCAGATGTAAGAATTTATTAGTCTTTCTCCTGTTTTCTAAAGTAAATTTACTGGTGTGGGTTTTGGGGTTGGATTTTTGTTTTGTTTCGTTTGCACTGGTAGTGGATATTGATCAAAGACAAAAGTTTCCACTGAAACATTCACTGCAATGGATTGTGTGTTGAGAAGTCCAAATTAGCCCATCAAAATACATAGTTTTTGTAAATGTCTAAAGATTTTAATTATACTGTGAATAACTTAAGAGAATCATGTTATACCAGAACAGATTACTAATGAATAACTTTATAGTTTGATCTTTATTCTTGGTTTAAGCTTGTTGTGGCCGGGAATGCATCCGTTTATTGTTATATTGTACTTTCCCAAGCATTTAGTACAGTGCTCTGCACACAGTAAGAACTAAATAAATACAACCGATTGATTGATCGGTGTGCCGTCTAGCTTTACCTTTTTGTTTTAAAAAAGTGAACAGTTGACTTTACTCATGAGTCTTTTCAGAAAGTACCGTGGATATCTTTTAAAATATTGGGGGGGGAAATCTTTGAAAACAAAATATTTGTAGAAAAAAACAACATCCAAGAAACTTAAGTACAAATTCTCTTATGACTGCTTCAAGCCAGCTACCTAAGAGCAGGTCTAAGTACAAGGTGAAGTGGGCTGGAGCCAGGCAAAATAGATAATTATAGCTAATAATGAGAAAATCATAAAGTCTATTTTCACTTTAAGTATGAAGACTGAAATTCAAGCCTTAATGAGCATGTTTAAATATTGATAGTATGCAGAATATATCCCTCTCTAGGATAAATTCCATATTGCTGAATGGCTACAGTAAGCCAATTTAAATCAGAATAAGCAAATAGCTCTCTTCATTCCTCAGGCACCAGTCCACTATCTTGCACTTTTGTCACTGCAATTCCACTAAATGTCACTTTGTCCGAGGAAATTATATGCAAATAGACTGGAACTCCGCTTGAACTTGCTTGTGTGGTTTTCAAGGCCCTGATGTTAATTATTACTCAACATATGGAAATCTACTTTACAGGTCTTTTGATGGGATTCCAAATTTCAGCACTCGGTATTGAAATATGCAAAATCCAGAAACAGCCCAATCTGGTTTCACCAGATATCTAAAGCAGTTTTGCAGAGAAGCCTTCTGCATGTAACCAATACACCTCCCCCATCCCTCCCACCTCCACCCTCCCCCCCATATGCACGGTAACTAGTGAAAGACTCTTATCTTTCTTTGATACGGAAGACTATCTTAACACTGTGGAGCAAAACTGGGAGGTGCTTTGGTTAGCATGGGATTCAGACTGTGCAGTTTCAGTAACTGATGGCATGTTTCACTATGCAGTTTGAATAGAACATTATTGTAGAATTAGGGAATGTTTTCCCTACAGTGATATCGTATGGCCACGATGCAAGGCAGGAAGAAAAAACTGATGTACATAGCTGCAAGGCCTGTTTATAGAACAAAAGTTTACCTTAACTTTAGGTTTTTCTGAAATGTAAGTTCCGGTAAATAGGAGAACTGACTGCACTTTGTTTTAACCCAATTTCAAAGTAGAAAGCATTTTACATAGGCACGCATGCGCACATATACACATACACACACAAACACACACACGCTTTTCCTTTGCGGCCTTCCCTTTTAGGACTGGAGACTGTAATATTCATCTGTTGCCATTTTCTTAAAAAAAACACACTTTGGTGAATAACATCTGAATGTTGATATTCAAATATCTGAATAGATGTATTTTTCATAGGTTTCATAATGCTATTATTGCATTAAAGAAAAACAAGTTAATTATGAAGCCAAAAAAAGGAACATTACTATTTGCTCTAAAATACTTGAGTTGTTTTCCAGGAAGCACCATCTTTTCTCACTGAACAAAATAAGGAAAAAACAGGCTCAGTGGAAGTTTCCACTCTACTGGCTCTATCATCATGATCATCTGTTCCAAACACACACAAGTCTAAAATTTCCTGTTTTCAAACTATTGTCACCATTTTCTAGTCTTGTGCTGTCGGTTCTAACTTTAGCTTTGTTATATAAACAAAAAGAAAACTCTGAAAATACGGCTGGACAATGCTCAGAGGAAGGTTTCGGAAAAAGCAACGTTCCATAACCCTGTTAAATGTTTGTGTTTACATAATTATCCAGCACTAAAACCAGCCATTAGAGTTGAAAAGAAAAGGTCAAACTGAGCTAGTAAAAAGTCTCACTGGTAGTTACCCAAAGAGGTTCTCAGTTTCCTCTGGTAGGAACGGAATTTAGAATTACCAAATAACTAATGGAAAAAGCATCTTCCCAGTGCATCCGGGATGGTCTGATTTGATCACAAAACCTCTGGGTTAGAATTAGATGGGGCGAGGACTCCCTTGGGTTTTGCTGCATGAGACGGAAGACTCTAGGAACAGGCCATCACTGCAGCAGAGCCTCAGCACCAAGAACCTGAATATTCCTGAATAAACCAGGACCCGTGTTCTCTCTCTCCCCCAGGAGAATTAGGGTCCGGCAAACAAGGCCCTTTTCTGCTTCCTCTTCAGATGGAAACAGGGGCTGAATCACATTAGGCCAGAGACTTTCAGCTCCTGGTTGGGCAACAAAACATGTGTACACGTGTTTCGATGCATTCCAACATCTGCCATCATGCATTGCTGAAATGCTTGTTAATTCAAAGTAGCAGAACACAGTCACTTAACATATATAGCATGCCCAGAACACAAATCCTTCAAACCCTAGAATACTGCTTATGTATCTATGTATTTGCCGCATTTATAGTGATATTTATATACTCATGAGTGTGTGTCCATAAGAGTGTGGTCTGATGAAAAGAGACCAGAGTCCTGGCCACTGGTCTTAGTCCCAGTTTTGCCGCTGGCCTGCTAGGTGACCTCGGCATGTCACTTAATCTCTAGACTGTAAGCTCGCTGTAGGCAGGGAATGTGTCAACCAACTTTTTTAGGTTATACTGTCCTCTCGCCAGAGCTTAGTACGGTATTCTGCACACAGTAAGTGTTGG
This sequence comes from Ornithorhynchus anatinus, assembly GCF_004115215.2. Lineage (NCBI taxonomy): Eukaryota > Metazoa > Chordata > Mammalia > Monotremata > Ornithorhynchidae > Ornithorhynchus > Ornithorhynchus anatinus. The sequence goes on from NC_041739.1 coordinate 26,161,325, forward strand.
AAAAATCTGATCTATTGATTGATTTCTGGGTTTTAGCATCTTCGGCCTTTAAAATGGGAATAGAAATACTCACATCTTCCTATTCCAGGGTGTGAAAAGGTTTTGGAAACACAAAAGCATGTAATAATACAAAGCATTATTACCGTTTACAAATTCCTCAAGACAGGGACGGTAACTCTCGGCTATTTGATACTCTAGCACTTTGTCCAATTCAGGGAAAAAGGAGAGGGAGAAAATGAGCAAAGGTTTCAATCTTCTGAGCCACCTGGTTTCATCTACACCAAAATGTGGCACAGGAGCTGCAAGATGAACTTGGGGGTTTCTATGACATGAGAAGAATGAGGAGCATAGCTGTGGAGGTAACTGGCAGTGGAGAGGCAGACAACGCAGTCCCACTGAGCTTCTTCACCACTAACTCCCTGCAACCAGCAAAAACCAGTATTTCCAGGTGGCAGAGAGACTCCAATTGTAGGGCAGATAGACAACAGCTGCTACCTATGAGCAGGATTAGAAAAATGTAGTCAACAGCTCGATGCTGGCAACCACATTTTTCATTCAGGCAAGCAGGAACAGGAATGAGAGGATACATTTCCTGATTAGTCTTTTCCTGGTCTCTACAGACTCCCTGCCCTAACAGTGACAGGTATCACACAACCCAGTGTCTCTGTTCCGAGCCCTCATCCAGATTAGCCCTTCCTCATACATTAGGGGTGGTGAGAAGGCTGCATGGCCAGGCAACCATAAGGACAGAGATATGGAAGAGAAGGGAGAAAGTTAGCTCCCAGTACCTCCCTTTCATGGCCAGTAATTAACTTTCCTTTTCATTTTTCAAAACTGCCTACAGGCCAGAGATGAAGAGGAAAAACCCAAGCAACATTCAACACATGCCTCAAGGGACTAAAACATCTCTAAGGACTCTGCTCTTCACTAGCCTGTGTTCAGGAAAGCTGGCTACAGAATGAAGAAGATGGTGGATTGCAAACCATCTAATCAAGCCCACGAACGACTAAAACTGATCTAGGTCTGAGAACCAGATCACCAAGACAGTGAGCCACAATCATTCTACTGTTCTTGTCAACAGACCCTTGCTGTGAAGTAATTAAATAAGTGTTGCACTGAATAGGGACAGGAGGGAAATCCATAAAGTTTTTAAAAAGTCCAGGAGAAATGTCAAACACTGCACAAGAATCCACATGACAATCCATATACAGTAAAGGAGATAAACCATGAGGAAGAGCTAATCCTAGCATTCCAACTCAGTGGTTTGGCTATCTTCTGAATGGACGTTGCTGTCCTTTGTGTTTGATGATCACCTTCATGATTCTGAGGCTACCCAAGGATGTGGGTGCTGCATTAGAGGCAAGTTTGTCTTCCACACTGACCATACAGAAGGATCGTCTTCCACAATGCATTCATAATCAATGCTTATATTTTAGTTGGTGATGTCAGAAGGGTTAGAAAAATGATATTGAGAAGCATAATAAAATGCATTTATAATGAACTGTGATGTAAGAAGCCTGGACCGTAGGTTTCAAAATAAAAACTCAAATTTTTCCAATTCCAGTTTTAGTGCCACTTACAGTATATTAAATTGGGGGGAATTACACCCCGTCACAGGGGCAGTTCTACATTGAAAATTATGATGCTCATAAATATATGAGTAAATATACTTTCAATCCCACACAATATGTGATAATATTGTAACTGCCATCACAAATTTCTCAAATATATTACCTAAAAAAAGGTGGAAACTGGTTTTAAAATGAAATCAGTTTTAGAAATCCTCAATTATTTCCTGCCAAATTAAAAATAATGTACATCTTTCTCTAACTATCATGCTCCTTCAAGTACATCTCTTCTGAGAACTCTAAGTTTTCTTGCTCAGTAATGTAAAACAAAGTAATTATGTTCCATTCATTATCATGAGTCATTCAAGATTTAATATACAGAAAAATTCTGAAACACTAGAAATGAAGGGCAAATGATAACAGCACACTGATTATCTGATTAGCTAACCATTACTGGAAAGCATGATAACAATACTAGGGATCAGGAAAACACAGTTTTCACTCTTTCATAGAAGTTTACTTCTGATTATTCAATGCCACATTTTGTGTAATAGCTCTGAAATGGAACGTCTATAAAATCCAATCAAACTATACCCAGACACTGTGGCACAAAGTTTGTCTTTACTTGGACAAAGTACTCTTCCAAAAAGATATGCCATTCATTCTGGATAAGCCCAACCGAACACAAAGAATACAAAGCTGCAAGGAAGAATCACTTTTCTCAAAGAAAAATCAAGTCCTAAGATGTGTGCAAATTTGCAAGCACACTCTATAATGAAATCAAGAGCTTTCAGCAACACACATGCAAATCTCAAACCCTGCTCCCAAACTACTTAATCTTCAGGAACAGCAACTGCCCTTTTCCTCCTCGTAGGATATATATACATATATGTAAAGCCTCCCCCTCCCCCTTCAACTCCATAGCCTACTCAATTCCATCATAGGCAGATAATTAACAAGAAAACCATTGAAGAACAGTTTTGGTTTGGATGACCATTTACCTCTCTGTGTTTTCGACAAATCCAAGCACTGTCTTGCCCATTTCTATAGTTGTGTCGACCCCAAAATAAGTACAGCTTTCTTCTTCCTGTCAGCTTTCCATCTCACTATACACCACCCAGGCCTAATAACCTTTGACCAACAGGAAGCAGACACAATGGACTGAAAATAGCAATTGTTAAGAGTATTGCATGATTTAACAAATAAAGGGGTGGGCATAGATGATGGAGAGAAATGTAGAAAGAGGGGAGAACAACTGAATAGGGCCAAAGAAACAGCACCTCAAAAGGTTTTGAACTGCCATCAAAAAGCAGCAAACAATTACGCTGCTATAAAAAGACTGTGCACTCAATCTGCACTCACACCATCAATACTAAGATGCTCCATTTACATTAATGTTGCAAGCTAGTTCACAGCTTTGACCGTTATCAAAAGTAATGGTGAAGGTCTCTCCTCAGACTAGGAAACAAAATAATCTACGAAGCCCCTGGCATCTGAGGTCACAGGATGCCAACAGACTATTAGTGGGCTTGCCAACTGGGAAGTTCAGGAAAGTCTGCAAACCCTAAAAATATGCTTACAAACATGTTTATGACATTTTGAAATAGAGAATCCACAATGTCATCTAAATATAAACCTCTCATGCAGCTCCTCGGGGACTGTCTCTGGGTGTTCAGAAACATCGGCAGGAACCACTGGCTCCCACACTTCACCACAGGCATTTTTTCCTGTCAAATTGGAAGCGTTGTATGTAAAACGCATAATTGTTGCAATTCAACCAAAGGGAAGTAGGGTTGGGACGGTTGAAATCGCTTCTCCCACAACCACTTGGGGAGTGTCACAGACCACAAAACCCATCAGTTCCAGGAGGCAGACCCTGACACCATGAACACTGGGAAATAACAGAAGGGGGATATCCTGTCTGAAATTTTCCATTCAGCAAAGCAGATCATCAATCTAGAGGGTCCTTTCCTTGTACGCAGCATTTTAAGATTCTGTTGCAACAGATAAACCCAAGAAAGGAAACTTGCACTTTCTTAAAGTGTGGAGCTGTTGCATGTGACAGCTATTTTAGTCTGGCTCCACTCTTTGCTCTACCCACTGAAATATACTAAGAAAACTTATTCCCAGGATCATGAGGAAAAAAATTCCTACAAAATCAAGCAGATTACAAGCATTAGTTACTGGTGCAGCAGCTGGTGGGGGGATAGAAGGGTTAAGTGGTGCTTTTACTATTGGCAAGGAAAAAATTGATTTTTCTTACAAACTATTAAATTAATTTGTGGGTCCATAGGGTTTCCAATTTGCTCCTTTCTTTTGAAAGTATAGTCTTTTTTTTTCCCCTCCAGCAGACAACCTCTGTTTTGGGGTCATTAGTTTCTGATGTTCCTGATCAACTTTGAAAAATATTGTAGTTCTTCAATCTAGAGTTTGTCCGTGGCAGCAGCTTCTTCTATTCTATAGCCAAGAAAAGAACCCTCTGGACTTATGGTCTGATCTCTTCACTGAAAATTTTCATGCAGGATATCCTTCTGCTACCGTCGATGCTCGCGAGGGTCAATCTAAAAAGGTTGAAATCAAGAAGGTGGGGTGTAAGAGTGTACTGTATGCACATCCAATTTTCCCAGAATGAGTTTTCACTGAGCATGCGGATTACAGCATTGCTAAGGAATTGGGCATTGTCTCTCTGACAAACTAGTTCCGTGTGGATACAGTCTAGGTACATGCTACCGTGAACGCTACAGTGTGATTTTTCCCTTAACCTGGGGTTCTGTGAGAATGAAATTCTTGCATTTTAGGAGAACACACGGTTTGCTTGTCGAAACTCAAAGTGTTTTGAGGAAAACTTAAACAGTAAATTCCATTTTACTCTAATACTGGTGCACCAGATATAACCTTATCTATGGGACACATGGTTACTGCCCCCTTGTCTCTTCACTGTACCCTGATAATGGACTCTTTCCAGGCTTGGAACTGAAGAAACTATCTACAGCCTCTTAAGAGGCTCCAAGAATGGGCAGGTGAGCCTGGTTAAGAGTGAGACGAGGGCCCTCGAACCACAACAGTGAGAAGCTTCTCCTCAGTGCTGTCGCCTAGAAAAATTGCGTTAAACTGGGAAACATCGGGTCCTGACCCACTCTAGATAAATGAGATGGAAAAGTCCATACCGTAAAGACTGTGCACAATATCGGTCAATCCATTATGGGTATTTTTTGAGCCCTTACTGTGCACAGAGCACAGTATTAAGCACTTGGGGGAGTATGAGTCTGAAAAATGCTTGCGCTAAGTAGCCAAATTTTGAATTGCCAGGGTGACCAACTCTATTTTCACGGGTCCAGTGTGCAAGAGATTCTCTCTCAACAACACTCCCAGTAATGGCTTTCGACTCCATTTCGTTCCTTAAAAACATTTTTTAAAAGGACCATGGTTAGCTTCCCCCGGTCTTTTTATGGTATTTGCTAGCCACTTACTATGCGCCAGACACTGTGCTAAAGTTTGGGATGGGTACCAGGTAATCAGATCAGACACAGTGCACGTCTCAAAGAGGGCTCACAGTCTTAATGCCCAATTTACAGGTAAGGTAAGTGAGGCACAGAAAAGTGAAGCAATTTGCCAAGGTCACTCAGCAAAGTCACAGACCCAGGATTAGAACTCAGGTTCTTCTGACTCCAGGCCTGCACTCTACCCACCAAGCCATGCGGCAGTTTAACAATTCTGAAAGAATTTAAAAGACCTCTCCATCAATGATTTACTCTCTTTTACACATATACATTGCAATTCTGCACAATCAGCTTATGCACCGGCACTCATTCTTTCAAGCAAGGACTGTCACAACTGGAAAAAAATTTCAAAGACTTCAATGTCACTTGTTCCTTCTCTGTTTCTAGTTCAATTGCAGATTGGGGTTGCTCAAGGCTGACCTCAAATTCTGCTTTCAAGTTACGTAGTGCTTTCATTCCTCTTTGCTAGACGTAGCTAAGCAGGGCTTAAAATTTCCTCCTCAACACTTTTTTTTTAGACAAACTCCTCCACTCGAAGCTTTAGTTGGTAATGGCAGGCAGATGTGTGAATTCATTTATTAATGAATTCGTTCATTAATTATAGTTTATATACACAAACACAAATACACACAAACACAAATACACACACACACACTCTGGTATAGATGTGGAGCAGGGGAAGCAGCATGGTCTAGTGAAAAACACATGGCCCTGGGATCTAGTTAACCTGACTCTAGCCCACCCCTCCAACTATGTAACCTTGGGCCAGGCATTTAACTTGTGTTTCAGTTTGCTCATCTGTAAAATGGAAATGATATCCATTTTCCCTACCTCTGATTGTGAGCCCTGGGAGAGGACAACAGACTCACTCTGTCTGATTTGATCATTTTGTATCTACTCCAGTGCTTAGCACCATGCAGGGCACAGAATTAGTACTTAAAATATTCTAACACTACCACTACAGCTCTAGTTGGTGGTGAGTATACGTGTCACTTTTGAGTGACAAAACTGCTACTAGCCTGATCCAAGCACCTATATCCCAAGCTGACTCCTTCATCAGCTTCCTCATTTGCCTACCTGCCTTCAGTTTGTCCCAACTCCGGTCTTTACTTCTCTCTGTGGCCTAAATCATTTTTCTAAAAACAGTTCAATTCATGTCTCACCACTTCTCAGAAACCACCACAGTGGTTGCATATCCACCTTCACATCAAATGGAAACTCCTTATCTTTGACTTTAAAGCACTCAATCAGCTCGCCCCCTCCTACTTTACCTCGCTGATTTCTTACAACCCAACTCACACACTACACTCCTCCAATGCCAACCTGTTCACTCTACCTCGATCCCATTTATCTCACTGCCGTCCCCTTTCCGTCATCCACTCGCTGGCTTAGAATTCATATACAACAAGCTACCACTCTTCCCACCTTCAAATTCTTATTAAGGTCACATCTCCTCCAAGAGGCCTTCCACAACTAAGCCCTCGTTTCCACTTCCTCTCCCTTCTGCCTCAGCTATCCACTTGGATCTGTATCCTTTAAGCACTTGACATTCAACCCCCAGGACTTATGTACATAGCCCTAATTTATCTTAATGTTTGCCTCCCACTCTGGTCTGGAAGCTCCTTATGGGCAGGAAAAGCGTCCACCATCTCCCATGCATTAAGCACAGTGCTCTGCACACAGGGCTCAAAAAATATCAGAGAGACAGAGAGAGAGTGTGTGTGTGTGCACACGAGTGAATATGTGTGTATTTGTTCTAACGTCATCATCAGTTCTCTAAGCTTTTTGAAGCTGGGCTCTTCTACTCCTTACAGAGCCTAGAACAGATTTCTAAAAACAGCAGGTACACAGGTGTTAGGCACCCATTCAGAGCTAACTTTCTAATAGATAATAGATAATTCAGATAACATAAAATAGCACGATGGAGCCATTTCTGCTTGTCCTCTATCTTTTTTTATTAACATCGCTAATCTTGGCTCCCTACTAAGGATCCAGAGGAGAGTGAGTTTCTTTTGGGCCTTTATTCCAGTACTAAAGGTTGAATTGCCAGGGCACAGAAAAGAGGAGTTTTGCAGTGCCTTTTCACACAAAATATACATACTTGAACTAAGACCTGATGCCACGACGGTTTCATCCCCTAATTACATATGGATAAATCTCATGTTACAGGAGATGAGCTAATTTCAGGGAGCCTGCTCTCTGTAAACTTAATGTATTTAGAAAGAGATTTCAAAACCAAGTTAAACATTTTGGTATCATACTATTGTTAAAGCATGTTTATACATCTCCCCTAATGTTTTGGGGCAAGTCCAAATTGTTCAATAAAAGTACATTACACAGAAGCAAAACAATTAAGAAGCAAAAACACACCTTCTAAATCTGATTTGCAAGCATTGCAAGCACCAACCACATCTCTCTGCAAATATCCAGATATAAAATTGGAAAAAGTGAAAATTACAGAATATTAGTTTCATTCTTATGGAACAGAGCTGGAGAGTTAGAAGATAATACAAATACAGTCAGTTCTGCTACAATGTGTGCTTCCATTAGGTATTTCAGCTCTTGAATTTTAACTTTTGAAGAATTAGGGAGTGTTTTTCTGGGAACACGTGCCTGGGTAGAATGTGATTTAGTATGAGAAGAAAAACTTGGGTGGAGTATCAGTCAAGCTGTAAATTCAAAGTGATTTCTCCTGGTAGGCACAGAACATGTCTACCATCTCGTTCATTCATTCAATTCATTTAATCGTATTTGAGCGCTTACGGTGTGCAAAGCATGTACTGTCCCAACTATCAACTCTGTTACACTGTACTCTCCCAAGCATTTAACACATTGTTCTACACACAGTAAGCGCTACTAAATACCACTGATTGACTGATTTTCTTTAACGCAAAGTTCTGGAAGGACATAACCCCAGCATTACAACTAAAAGCAAGGAATTTTGAAAAATTCTATGAAAAAGTTTCGATATTTATGTACTTACATAATTTACAACGACTTTTTGAAAGAGTTATTGGGGAAAAATGAATCGGTAAATCTAAAAATACATATGCAATAGGGTGTTCTTTCCAAGAAAAATAATCAATTAAGAATCTTATTACTTGGAACTTGGTTCAATCCAAACAGGGACTTCATCAATATGGACAATGACAAATGGAACTGGACAAATCATCAATAATAAAACAAATATCCAACATTAATATATTTAATCAACTAATGCTAAGGCCTCACCATCCAAACATTGTTCAAACTAACCGCTTATAGTACAAGAAAGGTTGGCAGACTGCAGTGACTACAGCCATTAACCCAGGCGTCTCCTCCCTCTGAGGATGCCAAGTGAAAATGCCGTTTTCTAAGCAAATGAATCAATTTTGGGACTCATGTCCTAGAAGCGTCACCTGTCACAGAACAACCTCAAATTACCTACAGCTCCAACATATGAGTTGGTCTCCAATCTAATGGAATCTTTGTTCTTGATCAGCTAAATTGTAATAATAATAATAATAATAACATTAATGATACCAGAGAGCATGGGAAGCAGCATGGATAGAGCCCGGGCGTGGGAGTCAGAAGGTCATGGGTTCTAAACCCAGCTCTGTCACTTGTCTGCTGTGTGGCTTTGGGCAAGTCACTTCACTTCTCTGTGCCTCAGTTGCCTCATCTGTAAAATGGGGATTAAGACTGTGAGCCCCATGCGGGAGAAGGACTGTGTCCAACCTGATTTGCTTGTGTCCACGCCAGTGTTTAGTACAGTGCCTGGCACATAGTAAGAGCTTAACATACACCATAACTGTGTTATGTGTTAAGTGCTTACTATATTCCAGGCAATGTGCAATCTGCAATCTGTAAGTAGAAGAAGATACAGTCCCTACTCCATGTGGGGCTCAGAGTCTAAGGGGAAATGACAACAAGTATCTTATCCCCAGTTTTAGTTGAAGAATTTGAAGTTATGACGAAGTTAAGTGACTTACCCAAGGCAGCAGGCCGGGATAGTCTTGCCTTCCATAACGTTATAAGAAGCCATTTCTGGTTGTGAGAGAAAGGCCATCTTTCTAATAGAAGTCCACCAGCCAGATAGGAGAGTGGGACTGATTATATAGTGGTGTTCTCCCTCCAAGTGAGCTTTCATCAATTGGGTGATAATTTTTCCTTCCTTTGGAGACTAGAGAGCATCTCCATTCAGATGGAGGAGGCCAGGCTGGAGCAGCTATTCAGACGCAGTTACTTCTGTGTGTTCGGTGGGATTTGGAGTGGTTGGGAGTGAGGGGGAGGAGTGCCTAGACAAGATGCAGCAAAATGGAGACTTCTGATCCCAGCTGGAATAATTTTTTTGTTTGTCACTATTTGCCAGTGATTGAGTATGACACTGAGTTGACTTTGGTTTTTGACATAATCAAAGATTGACTTTTGGGCTTCTGATTTTATCCCTGTTTGTCATTCCCCAGACAGAAGATAACTGTTGTCAAAGCAGCGGAAACTCCCTCCAAAAAGGCTATTTTGAGGATAAAAATCCTGAAGGAGCAAACAGTATTACCTTAAAAAAAAAGAATAGCTTGAAGGCTTGTGTTAGAATACTGTATTAGAATAAAAAAAAATTCCTTAAACATGGTTTAAAATGTGGTGACTCATGTGAAATCTCCCAAGTTTGTGGTTTCAAGGATAGTATGTAACAGATTTCTGTTTGAAAGTGCTTGGTCTCAATCAAATGAAACCTACAGAGTCTCTTTTGAGGATGAAAAAACAATCAAGCTGTTTTCCCTGCTTGTGAACTGTTTGGTGGAGAAGAGAGGAGTGGGAAGACCCAGAATGGAATGGTTAGCTGGTCCTTTCCATCTCAAATCGTCTCATTTACCAGTGGCAAAAAACTTGCCTGATGGACAAAAGCACGGGCACTTGAAGGTACAGATGTCAAGGCAAGCAAAAGAGAGGAAAAAGACAGTGTGATTTGTATATATCTCCTGTGAGGGTGCAATCTTAACATTCTTGTGGGCATGTGTCATGACTTGCAACCTCACTTAGGGCTTTAAAGTCCTTACAAAGAGTTGTGGTTCTATGCAGAAATTTAGAGCTGTTATCTATGAGGACACATTAGTGAATGAGAAAAGAAGTCCTACCCAAACAGGCTAGTTACAAAGAAGAAAAAACAAAAAACAAAAACATACTGCCCATCATCTCCCAGATGCTACAGATTAAAAAAAAAATTTTGTATGGTTTTTGTTAAGCATTTACCATGTGCCAAGCACTACATTAAGCACTGATGTCACGTTGTCAGGCTAGACAAACTCCCTGTCCCTCATGGAGCTCACAGTCTTAATCCCTATTTTACAGATGAGGTAACAGAAGCACAGAGAAGTGAAGCGACTTGCCCAAGGTCACACAGCAGACAAATGGGGGAGCCGGAACTAGAACCCAGGTCCTTCTGACTCCAGGGCCCATTCCATCCATTGGGCCACTCTGCTTCTCCATGAAACACACCATACTATTTCAGTGGCCATTATGATACCGATTCAAAAAGTCTCGTAACCTTGCATTTTTTTCAGCTGTATCATGAAACACAGTAGCATTGATGGCATAGAAAAACAAGGGAAAATAAAAGAAAATACTCCTGGTTTTGACCATCCCATATAAGAAAAAGCTACTACGGTGGGCAGTGGGAGTGATGGTGTGAGGGAAGAGATGGGTGACTTAAGATCCCAGCAGTAATAATAATACTCATATATCCCCTTTGGAAAACTCAACTAAGATTAAATTCATTTCCACCCCTTTAATTCCCAAGGAAACCACAACTATCAATGGCAAGAATGTTTGAAGCTCAAGTTTGGATGCTCTCTCTCAGCCCGTCAGTAATTTTAAAAGGAGATCCAGTGCATCTACGATCCTTAATCCAGTTTGCAGTCAATCAGATACGAGAGGAATGTTGCATCTCAATCATCTATGATTTCCATTCCCCTGAAATACAAGCATATTGCTATAAACTCTTTGGGAGCACAATATATCTTCTAACAATCAGTCAGTCGTATTTATTGAGCACGTAATGTGTGCAGAGAACTGTAGTGTTTGGAAGAGTGCAATATAACAAAGTCGGTAGCCATGTCTTAACACCATTGTAATCTCCCAAAAGCCTACTACACACAGTATACTCTACACACAGTAGATGTGCAATAAATACTATTATTGTAACCAACTTTCCCATATCAACATATCTCAGGCAATATTAGAATAGAAATTCTTTTCCATGGCCCATTCACTTGAGAAGAGTTAAAACTCTGTGCCTCAGTACTTCCTATTTATTCACTCAGGTAACAAAGAAATAAGCAGTCAAAATAGCTGTAGAGTTGTTGGGAATAAAACCATAATCACATGAATTGCAAGCCCCATCCTAGATCCTGAGCCTCTTGGAGGATGGGGTCAGTATCTAATTCTCACCTGGGTACTCCTCCCCAGAGCTTAGTACAATGCTCTGCACACAGTAAGAGCTTAATAAATATTATTAGTACTACAAATACGTATTTAAAAACATTTAATGAGAGGAAAAATAAAAGAGTGAGAGGGAAATATTTACAACACGAATGTCATGACACTGAGTCATATCAAGATTATCCTAAGCCATATATTGTGGAATTATTTCTACTTTGAAATCTACTTTAAAATCTAAATAGATTTATCCTTGCACACTACGTTTAAAGTAACACAACTGGCAGCTGCTAAACTAATTTTAAAGAAAAGACTTCAAAGGTAAAAAGTTTCATTCTGCACTTGAAAAGTTTCTCTGCAACCTTTTACTTAAGGATCTGAAAAAAAAAAGGAAACTTGCTCTTCCTTTTGCCCTACAAATTTATTTTACTTCTTACTCTAAGCCAAGTCTCTGGATAGAATCACAAGGGACGGTAGAAACTTCCAAGGTCTTAGATCAGATTCCAATTGAAAACTGGGTATCTTTGAAAGCTCTGGAATCTTGTCCTCTCAACATAGCTTTCAATCAACTAATGAGATGAGGTAATCAGTTTGTGGTTTCAGAGCTGTCTCAATGGAAGGCCATTATTCCAATCCCCTGACACCCTGAGGTATCCATCTTGTGCACTCATCAGTACACTCCAATATCCATAAAAGGACTAAGCAACTATGACACAAAGAAGCAAAGGAATGGAGCTAAGTGAATGCATTCCATTTTGTATATATGTACATAAAAATACACAGATATGTACATGTGTACATATTCTGAAGTTTTTTCACACTTAATAGACATCTGCTCATCAGGATATAAATTCAGACATAGAAGTCTGGAAGAAAACTTCAAATGTCCTAATCAGATCAAGGTAATGAATAGCTTTCATTGAGTACCTACTGTGTGCAAAGCACTCTACTAAGCACTTGGGAGATTCCAATATTGTTAGTAGACTACTATCCCTGCCCTTAAGGAGCTTACAGTCTAGTGGGGAATCTGTGACTAGCCATGCCTATTTTTCTGATAGACGTAAAAAGAAAGCTAATAGTCCTTCAACATCTGTAGAAGTGGAGAACAATGGAAAACCCACTCAGAACAGAGATGATCGCCAAGAATTAGCATCGGTCCTTCTCTTAACTGGTAACACTGCTGACAGTGAGATTCTATGACTGTGTCTTTGTGAGAATTTCTTGCACATCTTCTCACTTTGCTTATTCAGTGGTGGGGATGGCTTGTGTTGAACCATCCACACTCTCCCAAGCCAGTCCCCTGGTGCCCAGAGGCAAATATTGCCAGATGGGTGGTAGGAAGAATAGGTGCCGTCTACAGTTTCAGAAAAGAATATCTTGACTGTGCCCTCACCGATCTCAGTGGTAGCTTACCATACTCCAAGTGGCTTAGAAAGGGTTAGGACTGCCATTTCAACTTTCTTGTGAATATCAGAGGGAAAGTAAGAAACAGACAAAACAAAGAACAGCAGCAGCAACCCAGATAGTACACAGTTGTCCTCAGCACAATTAGACAGACTGGAGCTAAAAGAGAAATGCCTTATTTCTCCTTCTGCCCGGGGCCCCGTGTGTACACTATTGTTCAGGGAGACTCACTTTCAATGTACAAACTATTGGCATCAAAAGCCGTTTGGTAATAAAGTTTGCAGATAGTGAAAGACTGGGAAAGCAAATAAGGAGTTTAAGACTGGTAGATTCCACAGAAGTCCTCCCTTCTTTTCCGGGTTCGCTCCTCGAACGCTGATAGTGTTTTCGTTCATTCATTCAATTGCATTTACTGAGCGCTTACTGTGTGCAGAGCACTGTACCAAGCGCTTGGAAGACTACAACAATAAACAGATACATTCCCTGTCCACACCGAGCTTACTCTTGTTCTTGTCTATGTCACTGCCAAACCCTTGCCCCCATCTCCCTCTGGCTTGGAATTCCCTCCCCGTTCATATATGACAGACCACCAATCTCCACATCTTCAAATCCTTATTAAAATCACATCTCCTCCAAAGGTCTTCTCGAACTAAGCCTCACTCCCCCTCTTCTCCATCACTTGGTTCTGTACCCTTTAAGCACTTAACATTCAACGACCCCCCTCAGCTCCACAGCACTTAGGTACATATCTGTAATTTATTTTAATTTCTGTCTCTCCCTCTAGACTGCAAACTCCTTGTGGACAGGGAACCTGTCTACTAACTCTATTATACTGTACCCCTTAGTACAGTGCCCTGCAAACTGGAAACGCTCAATAAATACCATTGATTGATTAATTGATTGATCGGGATAAGCCCATGGTGGGAGAGAAGGGGTTTACCTTGCTTGCTGTCCTGCTAGCTAATCATGGACCCAAGAATGAATACAGAAAAAAAGACTATGCAAAGCAGGGCTCTAAATGGTGAGATTTCAAAAATGTTTACCTACAGTTCTCTATTGCTCAGGTTACTTTTTTTTTACCTACTGTAAACAAACAATAAACAATATCAATGTAAGCAGTTCAGTTCATTGACGTAATAAGGTCACATTTCACATGCCACTGGAATGCTTTCATCTTCAAAGTGCTTTTACTAAAGGTAATTAATCCTCAACCACCTAAGTATTTATTATTCTCAATATCGGAGATGAGAAAGCTAACCAACAGGTTTGGTAATTTATCCAAGGTTCCAAGGAGGTTTAAAGTCTCAGTGAGGACCAGAACTACCTCCTACCTCCACTTCCAAAGCCAGAACTATACAACTCACCCCTCTGAAGTGAAAAGCAAAGTTAAACATTTACCACTGTCTACAAGTTGTGAGAATCTCTAAACCAAATGTTTTATTACAACTCCATGAATTTCGAGTTTTAACCTTAAAACTTTCTCAGAGGCTTTCATTAGAGAGCCACTTTGTAACATGCAAGCAGGAATGGAAGTAAATGGAAATTAAGATGGGTTACCCTTATACCTCTTCACTAAGGCAAGCTCCTAGAATCCTATCGGTGATCAAGATTTATGGAATCTGGCTGAATCCATGTGGGAACTTTGCTGGTCAAGCTATTTGGAAGAGAGCTCTAGATAATAAATACTAAAAAGTACAGTACCATGATCTTCCCCAACAGCTTTTAACAATCCAGCTAAGAGAAAACAGATGCCTTCTGTTGTCGACCACCCCAACGTAAAACATCCTAAAATAGACTGCATGCACGCAAAAATCCACTGTACTTCCCAGGCTTGGCTGGAATTACAGGTTATTTAATTTCTATGTAACAGCTGAAGACCACAGTTCACACCATGGACTATAATTCAAAAGCAGCATTTGTTAACGTGGCTTTCATCTCCTGCTACCCAGGATATAGTACTTGATTCTACCAGTTAAAAAATTCTTACTTCAAAATGTCAGGTGTGGGAGTTTATGCGTACCCTGAAATCTTGTAAAATCTATACCAATTTAATCTTTTCTGAAAGTATTTCAGGAAATCTTCCTCTCTTGGAGACCTACAGCTGGAAGATCTTCAAGAGATTATCTGGTCCAATCCCTGTCCAATCCCCTGCCTCCAGACCAAAAAGCCCTTAAACTATACAAAAAGATGGCCATCTGTCCTACATTTAAATATTTCTATGAATAGACAGTCCACAAAATTCTTTGGTACCCCATCTCACCATCCAATCACTTTTATGCTTCAATCTGACTGTGTCTGACCTGTCTTTTACAGGTGATTCTTTGACAGAATGATAGATTTGGGGCAAGCAAACATTTAGAACGCTGAGAAAGCCCATAGCAAGTCAAGTGTAAGTGCATATAAGACTGGGATGTGGGAGTTAAAGACCATCTTTCTATGGAGCATCCTAAAAAGAAGAATGCCAGTTTCTATCCTTGAAGGCATAATTCTTGCATGGTTAATAAACTCTTCATCTCCTCAACCAAATTAAATATAATCAATATTTTTTAAAAGGCGTATGCTCATTTTTAGGGTCAATCAATCCATCAAAACTGTACTGCACTTGAGAGAGTACAAAAAAGCAGATATGACCTCTCCTCTCAAGCTAAAAGCAAAGTCAAACATTTACAGATACAGATTCTAGAATACTTTACAGGTAGGAAGGAGAAATGCAGTGTAAAGATATGCACATTAAGTGCAACAACAGGTGCGGGCGTAGTGTGATTTTTTTAAAATAGTATTTGTTAAGTGCTTACTATGTGCCAGGCACTGTATTAAACGCTGGTGTAGATACAAGGTAATCAGGTTGTGCACAGTCTTGGAACTCACAGTCTTAATCCCCATTTTACAGTCTGACTTCCAAACCCGTACTCTTACCACTAAACCATATTGCTTCTCTGCTGTTGTGGTGGAAATAAGGTGGGGAGAGGAGAGATTAATCAGAGAAGACATCTTGGAGATGTGATTTCAGAGGACCTTAACCAATCAATGGTATTTACTGAGCACTTACCATGTCCAGAACACGGTACTAGGTGCTCAGAAGAGGATAATACAGTTGGTAAATGTGATCCCTGTTCCACAGAGAGCTTATGGTCTAGGCAGGGAAGACAGGGAGAGCTGTGGTCTGCCAGCTGTGTAGGGGGAGGGAATTCCATGAAGAAAGGAGGGCTTGGATGCCAAGTCAGTGTCAAGAGAGACAGGAACGAGGCACAGCAAGAAGGCTGACTTGAGAGGAACGATGTGTGCAGGTTGAGGTGAAGTGTCAGAAGAGGGAAGGAGGAGGGAGAGCTGACTGGGTACCTTAAAAGCCAACAGTGAGGAGTTTCTGGTTGATGACGAGATGGATGGGTAATTACTGGAGGTTTTTTGATGGGTGGGGAGAATGATGTTTTAGGAACATGACGTGCAACAGAACACAGTTCTGATAATCACATCCCTTAACTTTTGACAAAAGACCTTCCAAAACTCACTATTTACTTAAAACCAATTCTGCCTCCGAAGGTGCTCAAGAAATAGTTCACATTATTTGATCTATATCCACTCCCTTTTGTGTGTTTAGACTTTCTAAAAGGTTAAAGAGCTTAAAGGATTGCTGCAAAAGCAGACTTTAGACAGTAACACTACAGAAAACATTATGTAGCCATCAAATGTTAAAGCCTCTGCAATAAACCTACATGGAAATTCATCCCATTCGCTCCATTTAAGAGGCCAGGAAAGCTCTAGGCTACAAAAATTTGATATAATCCAAACAGACTTGAGAATGTCTGTTTGTTCACTTTGTTCTGTCACGACCGCTTCGACTCCCACTAAAGACTCATTATCTGAAAATCTGAATTTCTATGAAACACACAAAAGTTTTTACAGGAATGATATGGCAAGCCAGCAAAGCAGTACCAAAATCCGGCCTCTGAGTTAAAGCCTTCACTGTGCTCCTAGCATTCCACTGTGCTGCACTCTGTGTAGCAGGCCAACAGCTTCAGAACGCCAGCAATTCCTTAACTCAAGGAAAGAGAAATACAATTCTTAACTCAGGATGAACTTGCTTTATCCAGTTTCCAATAGCACACTTACAGTGAAATAAATGGAGGAGAACACTGTTACACAATGTGGGGCTTTCCTTTGAAAAATGTGACATGACATACCTCACACCACATCTTTCTGGGGCTCTAACCCGAGTAGCTGCCAAAGAGGTAGGGAGAGGGAAGTGAAGAGACAAGTTTACGCAGTGTATACAATTCCTCCATTTTTCTACTGCTTTATTTCTGTTTCAACTGGAAAAAGCTTTTCGATCAATCAATCCCTGACTTCAAGGAGCTTATACGTTAGCGTACAATCAACTTTCCACGTGCCAAGCACTATGCTAAGCGTTGAGGCACATAGCAATGAAATCAAATCAGACACAGTCCCTGTCCCACACGCGGCTCTCAGTCCAAGCAGAAGGGAGAACAGGTATTTAATCTCTGTTTTACATGAGGGAAGCAGGGGCACCGAGTAGTTAGGTGGCTTGCCAGAGATCACACAGCAGGCAAGTGGCGGAGCCGGGATTAGAAAGAACCCTAATCAGTCAATCATATTTATTAAGCACTTACTGTGTGCAGAGCACTGTACTAAGCATTTGGGAGAGTATACTACAGTAGATTTGGTGGACACGATCCCTGTGCTGTTTCCTCTAGGCCACTCTGCTTCTCAACCCCATGTTTTAGGAGAACTGACTGTCCCTTTATGATGTGGTCTGGTTATAGAGCTCGGAGAAGTCTAATGGTAACAGGCTATTTCCAGTTTCAACCCCGAAACGTCTCTATGCCAACCTTTCCTTGGACACCAAAATCCATTTTTTATACGCAAAAAGAAACACCAATCCCGATTAAAAATGAACTGGCCATCTGCTACTCAAGGCTCTTGTCAGCTCGACTTGTTTTAATTAACAGAAGATAAGTGAACGTTTGCATTCTTTGCCCTGGTGAACCTCCTAACCAGTTTCCACGGCTGCAAAACGCAGAAGCAAAAAGTTTGGCGCTTGTTAGAGCAAATCAATTCTATAAATACATGGCTGGTGGATCATACCTTGTCTGGTGGATAGAGCACGGGCCTGAAAGTCAGAAGGACCTGGGTTCTAATCCCAGCTCTGCCACCCTTCTGCTATGTGACCTTGGGCAAGTCACTTAATTTCTCTGTGTCTCAGTTATTTCACCTGCAAAATACTAAGGCTGTGAGCCCCACGTGGGACATGGACTGTGTCCAATCTGAGTAACCTGTATCTACACCAGCACTTAGTATACTGCCTGGCACATAGTAAGTGCTTAACAAATGGCCATTAAAAAAAAATAGCTGCCTAGAACGGAATGAATTTATGAAAACAATGTCTGCTATGAATGTCATCTGACTGATGAGAAATGCATGTTCAAGAAAGTTTTCATAAATTATGGTCTCTGGGAGTATCCTGTGAATACTTTCCAAGTCTAGGCTGTGCTAAGTGGAGGGGACAGAGCTCTTCACATGCAATATTCAAGACTCCACCTCACTCTGGCATTTTTTCTTCTCACGCTTGATAAAGTGCTGCCCAACATCCCGGCTCAAGATACTCTCCAACAGCTGCCTGTTCTTTCTGTCCTTATTAAATAAAACCTAAATTTAAGAGTTACCTCTCCCAAATAATTTGCTCTTCGTGGCTGAAAGAGGTGACAATGGATTTTCATACAATTAAATGGGCTCTACTCAAGCAACTGAGATGCTTGGGGGGGAGTACGCAACACTTTCAGGCCCTCAAGCATGCCCATCTGGTGTATCAATCAGTCGATGGTATTTAGCGGGCACTTACTGTGTGCAGAGCACTCCTCTAAACGCTTGGGAGAGTACGATATAAGAGAGTTGATAGCATCTGCCACACAGAATGCAATTTACCCTCGAAGAGTATTCACTTCCTTAGTTCTGCAAGGTCCTCATGACTTCAAAATTAAGGTACCTTCAAGGAACTAAAGGCTATTTGGCTACTGCTTGGGGAATTGGTTAACTTTTTAAACTGTACAAGATACTGTCTACCCAACTAAGCGTTTCTGAATGAATCACAGCTGTCATGACCCTGCAATTTGTTCTTTGACAAGCTAAGGAAACCTACTGCAACATTACAGGCATATTTGAAATTAGCTTCAAACCAACGAGGACAGAGGAGTGGTTTGGTCTCAGGGGATTAAATCCTACTCTCTTCTACTCATTCATTCATTCAATAGTATTTATTGAGCACTTACTATGTGCAGGACACTGTACTAAGCACTTGGAATGGACAATTGGGCAACAGATAGAGACAATCCCTGCCCAATGACGGGCTTACAGTCTAATCGGGGGAGACAGACAGACGAAAACAAGACAACATAATCACGATAAATAGAATCAAGGGGATGTACACCTCATTAACAAAATAAATAGGGTAATAAAAATATGTACCAATGAGCACAGACTGTGAGAGCCCTCTGTGAGGCGGGGACTGTGTGACCCTGGGCAAGTCACTTCACTTCTCTTTGCCTCAGTTACCTCATCTGTAAAATGGGGATGAAGACTGTGAGCCCTACGTGGGACAACCTGATTCCCCTGTATCTACCCCAGCGCTTAGAACAGTGCTCTGCACATAGTAAGTGCTTAACAAATACCAACATTATTATTATTACCCTGCAGGCTACCGTCCACATAACATGGCCATGCAAATGGTCTTGGTCTTCCTCCCAGGCTACTTCACTGGAGACACGCTCAGCTCCACAACTCTGCAGTGGCTTTCCCAGAATTTTCCAAAGCAACTTCAAAGACCTACTTCTGAACATTAAACCTCAATCCCAGGGCACAGCCCTCCCACTGTGGTCACCTGCTGCACCATTTTCCTCCTATGAAGTTATCTCAATTTTCAAAACACTTTTGAAAGAATCATTCTCCCAAGGACACAAAAGCAAGAGGATCCATTTCCATTACCAGCTCTGTTAAACTATCACCCAAAGTAGCACGTAAAAATACTGTTTTGCTACATTCATTCACTAAGTGCATCAAATGAATCTGAAGGCATTTTTTAGCTACATTACTTTAAATATAGAAATGTCATTTTTAAAATTTAGATTTTCCTAGGGAATAAAATGGATCACAGAACTTTTAAATAGCAGAATCTAAAATACTGTAAACTTTTTCCTCAAACCCTGCCCATGAAACTTAAAATGAAATGTAGGATTTCTGAAAAATTTAGGGAGTTGATTGCTTTTTAGTCATAGGTGTACTAGATGTACTATTGAGTAGTGTGGTCTAGTGAATAGAACACAGGCCTGCGAGTTCTAACCCGGCTCTGCCCTCTTGTCTGCTGTGTGACTTTGGGAAAGTCACTTCACTTCTCTGTGCCTCATGTACCCCATCTGTAAAATGGGGATTACAATTGTAAATTGTAATTTACAATTACCTCAGGGCTTAGTAAGGCACTTGGCACATAGTAAGCGCTTAACAAATACCATAATTATTAACATGTACCCACCTTATGCACAATAAGTCCCCGAAAAATCTTGTAACCTGCCTTGGAAAAATGGTGGAAACCTATTTGCCGGGGTAACAAGTGGCAGAGTGGGGATTAGAACCGAAGTCCTTCTGACTCACAGGGCTATGCTGTAGGGGATGTGTATGTTGGTGGGGGAAAAGAGGGAACTGGAGGTGCCCTTCCTCCCACCCCAGAACCCCAACAGGCTCCACATGCATCTTGCCACTTGCCGGCTGTGTAATCTGAGGCAAGTCACTTCTCTAATCAATAATAATAGTAATTGTAGCATTTATTAAGTGTACTAAGCACTGGGGTAGATACAAGATAATCAGGCTGCATACAGTATCTCTCTCAAATGGGGCTACAGTCTAATGGGGAGGGAGAAAAGGTACTGATCCTTCATTTTACAAGTGAGGAAACTGAGACACAGAGAAGTTATGTGACTTGCCCGAGGTCACACAGCAGACAAGGGGCAGAGTTGGGATTAGAACCCATGTCCTCTGAGTGCAGAGTGACTTTGGGCAAGTCACTTCACTTCTCTCAGCCTCAATTTCCTCATCTGTAAAATGGGGGTGAAATACCTGTTTTCCCTCTCCTTCGACCGTGAACCTCACTTGGGACAGGGACTGTGACTGATTTGATTTTCCTTAATTTATCCAGTGCTTAGTGCTGAACTGGGCACAGAGTAAGCGCTTAACAAATACCACAATCATTATAATCATTGTTATCATTATTATTATTTCATCCAATACCACTGACAAATCTTAATCCAAAAGCATGGTAATGCAGATCTGCACTACTATTAATTGAGAAGCAGCATGCTTAGGGGAAAGAGCCCGGACTTGGGAGTCAGAGGATGTGGGTTCTTATCCCGCCTCTGCCACTTGTCTGCTGTGTGACCTTGGGCAAGCCACTTTACTTCTCTGTGCCTCAGTTATCTCATCTGAAAAATGGGGATTAAGACTCTGAGCCCTATGTAGGACAACCCAATTACCTTGTACCTACCCCAGCACTTAGAACAGTGCTTGGCACATAGTAAGCGCTTAACAAATACCATAATTATTATTATTAATTTCTTCCCCACTTCTTCCTCTAATATCAGTAGATCATTCCCCCATGGGTCTCTTACAAAGAAAATCCCTGTTATGGAAGTCCAGACTCCTGGCCCACACTGCAATAAGGCAGAAGAAATGCATCCACCAAATAAGACATCAGACATGCCCCTCTCCTAAATAAAGAAACCTATTCTGATTGGCAACATTACAGCAACTGAACTGCCAAACCTGCAAATCAAATGCAGTTCAAATCATCAATTGGTGCCTGTATATATATCCACTTGGGATTGTTCAATCTCGCAATTCTGAGTTCAGATCCTGATCTCAGCCACAGAGCCATCTTCAACCCAGTGTGTTTGTCCATAAATTGCTTGTAATTAGAAAAGGAAGCACAGATAGGAAATTTGAATATTTTCTTGGTTTTGCAGTGCCCCACTAGCAGGAAGCTCCAAGACCCCAGTCAGCTGCAGCAAAATTTATTTTCCTCTAGTCGTAATAAGGGCATAACTCCTTAGGTGTTGGGTCCACATATCGATACGAAATTGCTTTTTTCCCCACTCTCCTTTTTCCCCATAGTGAGGAAAGAGTAAAGAGTAGAGTGCACTTTTTAATAATTCTTTCCTGATGCCTTGCTCCTAAAAAATGATTACCTGGTCCTTAGGATCTTAATGTATTTTTTCCCTATCCTGATGAATATTTTTTTTTGCATAAAAAATGATATAGTCCTATGACTTTTTTCCCAAGACAAGGAAAAGAAAGTGCTATATACTGGAATAAAGGCACTTTTGACGAGCACAACTCTAACAGCAACGGTATTTGTTAAGTGCTTATTATTTGGCCAACTGTTTATGTCAAACTGGGGAAGAAACCAGAAACAAAGATCTGACAAGAGCAGAAATTGGGCTCACAGGTCAAGGATGAGGGAGCACAGGATGAGGGAGCACAGTTTACAAATGGGGGAACTGAGGCACAGAGAAGTTAACAGGCTTGCCCAAGGTCACACAGTGGGCAAGCACAGAGCCAGTATTAGAACCCAGGTCTTCTGACTCCCAGCCGCATGTTCTTTCCACTAGACCATAAGGCTTCTCTATCTATTAATAAGAAAATACCTTTGGTCTTTGAACGTATATCACTACAAAGGATCTTCAGTTAATAAATATACCACGGTAATTTAAATTTTGCTGTCCATCTGGGATAAATCAGGATCCAATAATACTTAAATGGAATGACCACTAAGTCAAGTAAAAAAGCAAGTCTACTTCAAGCAGTGCACCAAATCAGTTTCTCAAAAATCTGTTTCTTCTGATCACTTCTAAAATGAAGGAAGGAAAATGATCTTATCCTCTCTCCCCAGCTGTAAGCTCCTTGAGGATAGGGATTTTGTCTAATTGGCAAGCATATTCTCTCAAGCACTCAGTACAGCACTCTGCACATAGTAAGCCCTCAATAAAAAGTTCCAAACCAGCAGTATACAAACACTGGCATTAAGAGCAGTCATTCATTAATTCATTCATTCAATTGTATTTATTGAGTACTTACTATGTGCAGAGTACTGTACTAAGCCCTTGGAATGTACAATTTGGCAACAGACAGAGACAATCCCTGCCCAATAACGGGCTCACAGTCTAAATGGGGGAGAGTCTAGCTATGGTCTAATGGGAGTAACTAATTTTATATATCATCCAATGATGTTTGGGGTAAATTGGTAAGGAACTGAAACTACAAACAATTGAAGTTTCCCAACCTGAACATCATAGTTTCCAGTACCAGGGGACAAAAGATTAGCCCCTTTGGGTCCATATGATGTAAGGATAAGTGACATTTTTGCTCCATGACCAACAAAACTGTGCAGTTCCTTTCCTAGACAAGGGCCCCTCCCTACTCCACTTCAGCCCTGCTTTCACCTCTCTGGGCCCAGCTAGGTGGAGACGGATTCAAAGCTGAGGAGAAGGGGTCCATCAGACATGCCTCCTTTTCAGCTATATTCAGTCACTATCTTCCTCCTTCCTTCCTCCCCTGCCCACTTGACTAAACTGCTGCCCAGTGACAAAAAAGGCAAGTGATAAAAAAGCATGCCAGAGGGTGCATACAGAACCAGGAGGACAACTCAAACATTCACCCGCATGCACAAAAGGACATGTCTCTGTCTTGGACATGTGATGTTTTAAAAATGAAGGGACATTTCCAGAAATCTTTATTGAACTCTAATCTCATGAAACAGAAAGTTCAGTAGAATGTAATGAAACTAAAACTAATGAACTCTCAAAAAATTCCCTCTGCTGAAAGGCTAAAAGCCAACAAAAGGTCATGATCACTTTTAGAATGGGAGTGGCCAAAACCTTAGGACATTTTGTCAATTAAGGGAGCTGGACACAGGCTAAAAATGGTTAAATAAAACCCCAGATTCCAAGCTGGAATCTGCTCCTCAATCTGATATGGGAAAAAAAGTCTTAACTAATCCAGTTAACAAATCTTCACCCTGCACTGTGGTCTATGGCCACATAACCCTGCAAGACCCTTAGAGAATATCTGGCTCTACAAAAACCCTCTTCTAAGGTTATAAATCCAACACACAACCATCAAAGCTAAACCACACCAATTTCCTTGTATTTTTCTAAAAGACGAAGCCTTCAAATCAACAGAAGTCAATCACACTTTTACAAAGATCTATTTTTAGATAAGACGGTGATAAGGAGTTCAACAAACTAGCAGTTTCACAGCATTCATTCCTTCTAGAAACAAACAAAACAAAATTTACCAAAGACAAAAACAAAAAAGCATTATCGACTAAATGAATGCAATCTGTAACTACAGATACCTAATGAGATACACATGATCCACTTCAATGAATTTTTTTCTCTAGGGTTTATTTTTATAACCACCATGCAAAATCTTGAAAAGAGGAAAACACATTCAGGCATGTTTTAAAAAAAAATGGCTTTAGTGAACAAGGAAATTCCACTGACCTTATATAAACATCAGGTGAATTGAAATAAGGCTCTGATCAATGAAGTGTTCTTACTTAATGGAGATGGAATACTGGCTCCCGGGTCAGCACTGGTCTGGCTAACCAGGAGGCCAGCAAAATGAGTTCAGTGGGATAAAAGCAGAGAAATATGAGAGCAGAAGAGAAGGAGGAGACAGAACAAGATTTTGACCTAATGGCAAAAGCAAGGTGAAAAAAGAAAACATACCTTTCATCCAAGCCTAGGCCGATAACATCTCCATACCTCTGACTCACATCAGCACTGCTCATTACAGTGGTAGAAGGGAGCTATACACACAGGGTTAAATGCTCGTTTGGCCTACATCCAAATCTGTGACTTCACTGCTCCATATTAATACAGTAACAGAGGCAATCAATGCTCATGGGACTCTAAGAGAAAATGGAGTGGATTAGAGGATTGGGTCTGGACTTCTGCATCTAAGACAATGAGGTTGTCATTCGACAAATGATATAATTCAATCATCCCACTTTTTCTTCCCAAACAGTGGGTGCTACTACCTATATCATTGGTCTTTTGAATAAGCCCATAGTTGATTTCATAAGAAATTGTTTAAACATGACATTTCAACAGTGAACATGAGGTCGGTCCTTTTGCAACAGGCCTGTTGGGAGTTTCTGACCAAAAGACATCTGTTCTGCCTAAGGGAGGGGTGCAGACCAGCAAAGAGGAGGAGGTGAGGGGTGGGAAGGGGCATGAGAGGTTCAGGGGGAACTAAGATATAGGGTTGGTAAGAAAATCAGTCCTGGGGTCTTGACGGAGGAGCAGTAGTGGGGCCAAGAAGGGGTCTCTTTCAGGCTTCTCCTGCCCCCATGTCCCTCTTGCCCAAAATACCAGGACTGGTGCTCTAGTCAGGAGGAGTGGCTTGGAGACACTGAAGAATTGAGTTAAGACTGGCTCTCTTTTTGGCAAAGTCCTGATATTAGCTGGGTTACACTTCCTCCGCTGACTCAATCACCCCAAGAGCGAATAGGTGTTCAAGGAATACCGATGGTATTTGTTAAGCGCTTACTCTGTGCCAAGAACTGTTCTGCATGCTGGGATAGATACAGGCTAATTAGGATGGGCACAGTCCCTGTCCCATGTGAGGGTCCCAGTCTTAATCCCCATTTTACAGATGAGGGAACTGAGGCCCAGAGAAGTAAAGTGACTTGCCCAAGATCACACAGCAGTCAAGTGGCAGAACCAGGATTAGAACACAGGAAGTGTATTAACTCTCTTCAAGAGACCTTACTACAACAGTGTACTAGTGTGTTTTCCAAACCCCAGTGAGCTGCAAAGAGCCCCTCAGTGTCCTAAGAGAAATATGGCCTGCCATCATCTTGAATTCAGCGGCACATGGAGCAGGTGCATTCTTCAGCACCCTCGGTCATGTATAGCGTAGGTATAACCAGGTCCAGGAGGTGTGTGCCACTCGGTGGAAAGATCAAGGACTCAGAAGTCGGAAGACCTGCAGTCTAAACCCAGTAGAACCACTTGCCTGCTATGGGCAAGTTACTTTACTTCTCTATGTTTCCTCTTTTCTCATCTATAAAATGGGGGCAAATTACCTGTTCTCCCTCTCTCATAGACTGTAAGCACTGAGTGGGACAGGAACTGGGGTCGATCTAATTATCAACCTCAGTTCTTAGACCAGTATCTGTCATATGCTAAGTGCCTAATGTCATTATTTTTATCATTATTGAAAATTTTTGGACTTTCATCCCTTCTGCTCAGTCCCCTCCCCACCAGCCATCCGCTCTCTAACAGGCTGACCTCTTAGCTAATGCTAAAAATAGCTGTAGAGGGAAAGGGGGAAAGGGGGTGGAGGGGAAATCTAGTACTCTGATAAGAGTGTACCCAAATTTCCAGGTGGGCCTTTGTGTATCAGAGGCTGAAAAGCACAGTACTAAGGAATTAGAAATCGAAAAAATAACGGTGGACTTGAGAACCTTATTACAACTCAAACAGCCAAGGATCACAGACTCAGATGTACACAGGTATTAAGTACATTAAAACACAAATATTAAGCAACCAATTTTGTAACTAATTTCAAAAACACCACTAATATTAAAGTAGCCCCACACAACATCAACTTTAGCTTGGAGACTTGTTAATTTGAACAAAACTATTTGGCATCTAAATGAATCAGAGGAGACCTAAAATATTTTTCTAATTTTAACTTCACTTCCTGACTGCATTTAATATACATACCCTACTCTCCTGTTTTCATTAAGTGCCACATAAAACTGGACATGTTTCCCACACAGAAGGAATGTCACAATTTTTTTCCCTCCCATTTGTCCCTCGACATCCCCCACGACTCTCTTGTCAGCCCCAACCCCTCCACCCCCACAAACATATTGGCTGTTAATGACATAAAGAAGTGGGAAAGTCCCCTTCTGGTCAAAACCTATGCCAAGATAGCTGAGATGCTCATGTTTGCCAGGATTCTTTAAGTCAGAATAATAAACACTGAATATACAATTTTCAGATGGTTCAGCAAAAGGCCACAGTGAATTAAAAATATCAAAAACAGAGAAGCAGAATGACCTAGTGGATAGAGTCCAGGCCTGATAGTCAGAGGACCTGGGTTTTAATCCCGGCTCCCACAATTATCTGCTGTGTGACCTTGGGCAAGTCACTTCACTGCTCTGTGCCACAATTCCCTTATCTGTAAAAACAGGGACTAAGACTGTGAGCCCCATGGACTGTGTCCAATCTGATTACCTTGTATCTACCCCAGTGCTGAGAACAGTGCCTGGCACATAGTAAGCGCTTAACAAATACCATTCTTTTTTTAAAAAAAGAAATGAACTCTTCAGTCAAGAAATCTCTCAAAGTCCTCACCACTTCATGTGGATCTTAAAGTAATGAAAAAACATCTCTCTCAAATGACATGTTCCTACCAAAAGTATAGTCACCAGTTTAGAGATGGACCTCAGAACTCTGAAGAACTCTCAAATGCACAAAATAAAGTTTCCTGTTTAACTGGTAAGGTGGAAATAACGTATTAAACAAGACAGGAATACATTTCAAGAAATCACGGAAACAAATCTGTACTCAGATTCTTGCACTTTCAGCAAAGACTACCTTAACGAAAATGGATGCTTTAAAGTACAGAAATTCTAGTCCATATTCTAATAAACCAAATGATTCACTAAGATTGTTGTATTGAGGAGACAGTGCTCTGACACCAGAAGAGCTTTTCCAGGAGTGGATTCAGAATGATAGCAATTTAAACAAAAGAAGCCGTTACACACTTGAGAAGACTTGAATTTGACACCTTCAATGCAAAACCATCTCAGCTGAATGCCCGTCTCATTTATGTAAAAGTACATATAAACCTGTTTTCAAGTCATATCTAAAGGCACAATGTGTGAGAAACAAATCATCTTGGTTACTGAAACAAACCTCAAAATAACTGGAGGCAGTTAATACTCAATTTGATGTTTCACTTTTTATTTATTCACATGAGAGTTGTCACCAAGAAAGAAAACGTCATTTTAAACTGCATCCTTCCTATATTCTGGTACAAATCTACTTATCTAAGGAGGCTACAACTCCCAATTATCTACAAAATGAAAACTTTGCCACCTGGAATATTCCCACTGCTCTTCAGACACGCACTAAACTTGCATCATGTTGGATTCATGTAAGTACTGCACAGCTGGCCCATAAATTAAACCACTTGCCAACCAGATAGCCATTATTATCCTTTTAAGTGAAAATAGTCTGGCTGTCCACATTCAGCCATTTTACCCCAGTCCACTTTCAATCCCTACCACCCACATTCTCGCTCACACACAAAAAGCTCCTATAAGTCTAAAAGGGAATTCCCACAAGGAGGAGATCAGTGCCAATATGATTAACCCAAGCTCTGATAGGGGCCCACATGAGCTGTTCTAAGATAATTTAAATCATTGAGCCTGATTCTCCCCGGGGCTAGATTAAAAAAACACACACATACACACAAAAAACAGACTGTACAGCCTGTATTGGGGTGGGCAAAGGGGCAATGGTCGGGGGGAGGAGGGTGTATTGAGAGAGAGGGAAAGGGACTCTCTCTCTCCCATCAACAGTCCCCAATACCCAATGCGAGGGATGTTACAACTTCGTGTGAGTTGTGTACACTAGCGTGAACAATACCACTGGGAGCTGGGGACTCAATAGGCAGCATTCACTCAGATTAGTGATGGTCTCACTGAACCAGGTTCATAAACCCTGCAGACAGAGAATACGAGACAGGAGGAAAGGGATGGCTTTCCTCTCTAGGGCTTCCTTGGCAACTTCAAATGGGAGTTTGGAGCTCATTTTACTAGGTCATTTGTTTTCGTGGAAAAGGTTTTGTACTGACTCTGTGTGTGTGTGTGTGTGTGCGCGCGTGTGCGTGTGTATGGGAGGGATAGACAGGGGAAGATGAAGGGAGAAGGCAGAAAGTAACCTGAAATTGGAGCCAGAAAAGTGCTGCATTTAATAATAATAATGTTGGTATTTGTTAAGTGCTTACTATGTGCAGAGCACTGTTCTAAGCGTTTGGGTAGATACAGGGTAATCAGGTTGTCCCACGTGAAGAAGCAAAAGAAAAGCTTAGTGGTTGCTCCAGGAGCCTTTCCGATCTTTTTTTGAAACAAGAAGAGTTGGAATATTCTCTAGACTATAAGATCTTTGTGGGTGGAGAGCATGTCTATCAACTCTGTTGTATTGTACTCTCCCAAGCAGTTAGTACAGTACTCTACGCACAGTAAGTGCTCGATAAATACCATTGATGATGATATGCTAGCCAAGAGCCTCTTTTTGGATCAGTATCTGATCTGAAAAGCTTTGCCATCCCTCAGCCAATTAAAGTATATGTAAACAGGTGGAAACTCCATAGGTGACAAGGATACACCTTCAAGGAACACTCAAACTAGTTGCCACATCATAGGCCATCAGAACAAACTTTTTTCATATGTGAACGTAGAATGCGATGTCCTAAGAGGCCATCTGCAAAACAGCTTCTTTCCCTGAAATTTAGCTGATAATCTCCCTCCCTCCAGCAGGTGTAAGTGCACTCATTACTCAGGCTCACAGCCAATCTCAGCTCTCAGTCAAAGTCACTTCAGTGACACAGGCCAGACGTGTTTAACAACTCTCTAATCTAGGACTGTTTCTGCACTTTGGAAGCAGGAGAGATAGCTGGCTTCTGTGACTTTCTGAGTTTGAGTCACACGTGACTGAGCCAGATAGGTGTATTGCTCTACTTGAGTACTCCAGAGAGCACTAGGTGTTTAAATTTAATCCATAAAGCTCTTTAATGATGGTGGCTGCCCTGATACCAACCTCCTTCATGGAAACTCTTTGAGGTATCCTATTAATGGTTCCAAACATTGAATTCTGAAGAACTGGATGCATAGTGTTTCTGGAAAAGCACCTTTTGGCTACTAAGTTCCTCTCTCCTTATGGTTCAGGATGTACCTTTAAGATATAATGAAGAATTTGTTTTTTCCTGGTGGTGTTTGCAGTGGATTCCAAGAAGCTCATCCATCATTTGGAGATAAATAAAAGCATACCACAGAAAACACTATCGTGTTTGCTGGGGCTGAAAACAGAGGGTTCCGCTTACCATGGCCCCACTAATACCTGCTGCTGTTACTACCCTGGCTCTACAAAAACTTTACAACCACCCAAGAGACATCCTCCAACAGATCTGTTCAAAAAGAACTAAAAACATTCCTTTTTTAAGTATTTTTTAAGTGCTTACTATATGCCAGGCACTGTATTAAGCACTGTTTATTTCAATGCTCTATGCATTGGTACTGCCTATGCTTTCTAATTTTATGCATACACACTCAGATGACTCTTTACTGTTTCTACAAAGGCACATAAAATCCATTTAGTGCAAAATATTACAAAAATAGACTATAGTACTTTTCATTTCCATGGAACCTTTCTTTCCTGCAGCTTGAACTCTTAACAACTTTTTTCATATTGCTACTGAAGAAGAGAAAAGTTGCTGGTGTTATTTACATCCAAATTAACAGTCATGGTATTTGATAAGCGCTATGTGCCAAGCACTGTTCTAAGTGCTAATTTCACAAATCCTGGGGCGGGAGGCGGCTGGAAGGAGAAATAAAGGCACAAAGTTCATACAGCATCTAGCGGTAGAGCTGGGAGACAAATTCAAGCTTTCTCTTCTCACCATGGAGGCCTGGTCACTCTGGTCGCCTTTATGGTTTCTGTATATGTCCTGCATCAAGGGAATGAACAAATCCTCTCTCAAAACAAAATGCTCTCACTAAACCCCAAATATGCCAGACCACCTGTGGCTGCTCAGAAAAGGGTCTCCTGACAAGAGACCTTCAGAAACAGGTGGCCTCCTAGATATATTTCACTATGTGAAAATATTATAATCAGTTGGGGTGCTTTAAGTGCACACTACTTTAAATAAATTTGCAACTGAACAACCAAGATTAGGCAATGTTCTTACAGACTGCAAGAGGAGGGCAGATTTCCGGAAACGGCCTGAGCGTATGCAAGTCCCTGACTTCTACTATGTCACCATCCAACTGGATCTAGCCCCTAAACCAACACAGACCTTAATATTGCACCTCACTCAGCAAAGTAAGCCTTCACGAATGAGCATTACCCCGAGAATTATCCTGCCACTATAGTTAATCAGATATTTCAGCCCAATTGCTTAAATGGGCTTCCTGTTCATTCGGTAACCACTGTTGCTGCCTTCATAAGCTCCCTGGCCTCCTTAAGCTCTTTTACAAACAGAAAACAACTTTGCGTTTATCAAGCGAATATATCGTAGATTTTGGACAATAATGGCAGTTATCAGAAAATCGCGTATGTATTGTGTTCTTACCCCGGAAGCACGAGTCTATGCAACAGTCTCATCTAGCTTCTCGTTTTCATCTTAAAAATTCTGACCTTTCTTTCTCAAGGCTTCCTGAAATGAATGCAGATTTTTCTTCCAGGGATGCAGGTGGCAATCTTTTATAGACTGCCTTTTACCATTAAAATGGAAAGTTGCTAAGTAAATGCCTCAACTTCTTGTTTTTTTCAGGCACCATTACTAGAGCAAGCACTAGCTAGGCATTGAGAAGGGAGGTTGTAAACAAAATGAAAATCCTTAACAAAGAGAAACAAAGACCCATATGGAGCACCGCCCCCACTCCCCCCAAGATGAAGAGTTCATTGCTACCAAAACAAGAGAGAAAATTGCTTTTCAAGGATTGAACCCAAAACAAAGTGAAGTAAAATCTTCTCTGGAATCCATTAGCAATCAAATCAAATAACTGTCCATAAATTGTAATTTAAAAGGGATTAAAAGTCAGTTTTTTTCATCACGAATAAGAAATAGAAGTCCTTTTGCCAATGAGGCATGCTTTTGGAAAAAACTGAGTTTAAAATGACATAACAGATAGGGCTTTCTCAAACACTGTATCAGAAAAGGGTAACAGCCTCTTGTTTTTTTCCTCCAAAATCACTCTGTTTTGACAAGTAAAGCAAGCTCCGGCTGGCTCCCAATTCCCCAGTCTGGCCTAGCACATGCACAAGAGTACACTCACCCTGTATATGGCACTGATCGTGCCGAGGGCTTAGGACAGAGCGCTGCACACAGTAAGCACTCAATAAACCCCATCGATTAACTACCAATCATTTAGATGGGGCTCTGCATGCAGCAAGTGCTCGATAAATACCACTGATTGATTGAGCTTGGTGACCCTAATTAAGGCATGGGATACTGTGTGTTGAAAATCACTTTAAATAGGGAACTCTTGGCTAGAAATGTTCTACTCGCAGGCCTAAAAGGACCAGAGCTAACTCACAGATCATTTAACACACAAAAACTACAGAATGTACAGGCCTGAAAAAACCTTCAGTAATTTATATCATTTACTGGTCCTACCCACAAAAATGCTACTGGCACCCTATCTCCATTATAGCTTATGAATCTTCTTTGGCTGTCCTCCATTTCTCTACACTGGGACACAGGAGTATACCTGTAACCAACAGCGGGACACCCAAATGACTGCTGAATAGAAAGCAAGAAGGACAGACCAAAGACACTCAAGCAAAGCAATGTAGCAACAGATTGTTGGGAGACCATACTCGTGTACTAACCAACCAGGCATGTGGCAATCAGGAGAGGAGTCACCCTCCTTGAGCAGACAGTGATATCGAGAGGCCAATTCAAAAACAGCATCAGGCGATACAAATAGCAAACAAGCAGTGTAGAAAAGAATTATCTTTCCATGCCACAATGTGAAGTGGACTGTCAAACTCATATCGGTCTCTTCAGCCACACTTGCTCACAAGGGTAAGACCTTTCCTTCACTAGCGTCATCTTCTAACATGAAGGACAACGCACATACCTTCTCGCTCTTATACATATATGGCTGAACTCAGTGTGAAGAGAACCAGATCCATCTCAGCTAGCTCAGCCAGAAACATATTCCTATGAAAATCTTCCATTTATTTTGAAAATTACTATTGAGGAAAAGAGGTAGAATCAATTAAATTTCTCTTAGGCCTACTGTCTATTTTCTTTTTTAAAAAAAAAAAAATCTGGCATGAGTAATTTTGCTGTCTGTTTTCCTTTTAAGAAAAAATAACTGGCATGAGTTATTTTAGGCCCTGGGCTTAGAACCAGAGAGGACCACCTGTGAACTCTCTCAGACCAAGGACACCCTAGCCTCCTCTTCAAGATCTGCACAGGAAAATTCACCATCTCTAAAACAACTAACTCCAGTGCCTACACTGAATATTTTATCTTTTCCATACTAGAAAAGGAGCAAAACCCCCACCATACCTCCCTTTGTCACCAGGGTACAGTAGCAACTCAGTACCATAGCAATTCCTGATGTCCTCCTCTCCTGACCCTACAAAATATTAGATCAACAGGTCCAGCTTCAGAACTGTCATTTTCTGGGCTGCTGATTTAGCTGTACGCTCAAGTGGCTTGCAGTTTGACCAGACCCTATGCTGGGTCAGAGAGGCCCCATTCACAATTAATTCCTTTTCCTGCCCCAAAAAAGCAAAGAAAAGGAAACCGAAATGTTGCCACTTCCCCAAAACCTGATCCTTTCAAGACCGGAGATGAACGCCAGTGCCAGTGCAGTAAAAACTGGCTCTCTGAAAAAAGGTATCATTGCAAGATTTTATTCAGTAGCATAATAGCAGTGAAAGTTTAGTCTTTAGAGAAAACAGTTCAGTATTTAGTTAGGGGTTTAGCCACATGGACAGAATCAAGTGCTATTACTAAAATGATGTTACCATTTGTCTTTTGGCTTAAAAGGAAATGACTCTTAATTAATAGGGCCTTTTAAAATGTCACTTTCTGACAGAGGACAGTCTCCTTCAACCTATGGATCTGAATTAGAAGCAGCAAGGCCTAATGGATAGAGCACTAGCCTGAGAATCAGAAGTAACTGAGCTCTAGTCCTGACCTGCCACTTGTCTACTATGTGAACTTGGGCAAGTCACATTTCTCTGTTCCTCAGTTACCTCATCTGTAAAATGGGGATTAAGACTATAAGCCCCATGTGGAACATGGATTGTGTCCAACTTGAGTATCTTATACCAACCCCAGAGCTTTGAAACAGTGCCTGGCATATAGTAAGTGTTTAATAGATACCTTAAAAAATCAGTGTCACAATCACTTAATGTTGAAGCTTATAAAAGATGTTATGCATTTATATAAAAAGGTCTGGGCTTTTATTTTCCAGCAACGTTTAGTTACACAATACCTATCTGCAAAGCCACCTTAAGGAGAATTAACTCAGAATCATAACAATGCTGCAGACTGAAGAAATCTTTAGTATGAATATGTATGTACAAACAAGGATGCCTCCCACCCCCCAAATTGGAATACTCAAGAGTCTGACCTTTGCGTTTAGGCACATGAGCAAGAATACATGTCATTTATCTTTTAGCATTAACCCAGTTAGCAAACAAAATTACCTCCACAATGAGAGAGAGAGCTTCAGGGAGAGGAAGTTCCTACACTGCAGACAAACAAGATTCAACCCTTTTCTCCATTTAAGCAGGGAAAAAGCAACACCAAAAAACTACAACTCGCCCAATGGGATGAAGACGTCTGTTCTATCAACCAAGAAGGGATACTCAAGATTTCAGACCTGCTTCTTCAAAAACCCACAACAAAATAGTTTGCTTCCTCACCACCCCCCGCCATTAAAATCAAGATGCTAAACTATAAAAAAAGATAAAATCTGGTATTTCTCAGTGCCATGGAAAACTGTTCCCCCATTGCAAGTGGCATCAAGACAGTTCCATCTGGGGTGGGAGAGGGGCCTCTCTAGAGGACCTGTTTTCCCCACTATCTCCCTTCCTCCCGTGTTCCTGTCAGGCCTTGTTGCTGTTCCTGTACTCCCCTACCCTGTTTTCCCTCCCCTGCCTTCCCCTAGCCATTCCTAGTGTTTTCAAAAGCAGGAACAGGCTTTTCCAAAAAAATATTCAAATTTCTCCATTCCCCCTCCCAGAGACCACATTCAGAGACCAAACATAAAGGTGGTCGACCCAAGGTCCCCAATTTAGGAATTGACACCAAAATATCTTTTTTCATTCAGCGTATATAAAAATTCCTCTCCTATTTCTCTTATACCCTACTTATGTTTCTGCAAGTGGCCAAGAAGACCACTAAAGGAAACATGAAAATGTGCTTCTCAACTCTGCCTTAGAACCTGCCTTAGTCCTGCCAAGAGCCTTTGTTCAAAAACCGGCTACTCCCATTCCCGATTGTCAAATACCAGGCTGCTGGGCTCTCTTGAGCCGCTTCTCCTTGGGTTGCCAATGCTAAGTCTCACTGTTGGAAGTGCTGCTCTATTAGATTAGTAAATATTTTTTGAATACCTTTCTGGCAGTCACTATGCTGCAATTAGTTACACAGCAGCTGTTTGGGGATCCCGCTAGAATTCATTCCCTGCAGTGGCCCATGTCAGCCAAGCTGTTGTTTCTTCAATGCTTATAGGCTGGCTAGGTTCAGGCCCTAATTGTTTTACAACCAACTCTGTTGAAGAAATACAGCACAGGGAGTAAAAGGAGTAGAGACAGCAAGTCCTCCCTTCCCACCATGGATCAGACCATACCAGATGCAAACCCCCCCAACACACAGATCAGACCACACCAGATGCAAACCACTCCTCCACCACAAACACACACACACACCACACCACCCTCCCCACCCCCACCATATTAACCGAAGATCACATCTTGGAACCCAGGGTACAGCACAGAGGATAGAGCAAAATGTACTACTAGGGGCTCAGAACACACAGACTACCCTTCATTCAGATTCTCTGAAGATTTCTGTTTCAGATTTCAGGGCATATTTTGAGGGATTTAGAACTGTTGTCCCAAAGCACGTCTTTCTTTTTGAAAACAGGTAACATCTGTGGGTGGTATATTTGCAGGCAGACCTGCTGCGTGCCTTGTGGTGCCATTTTGAAAGATATCAAGTTGGAAGACTGTTTGTAGGGGCTAGCCTAAATCACTTCTATCTTTCAGATAGGATCAAAAAAGAACCATGTGTTGTGTAAACTATGTCCTGAGGCTCCTGTACCAAAAATGGCTAGTTTTGCATTCTAAAGAGCATACTGCACTCAGAGTAAATCTTAAGGATACAGAATATTTGATTTGAGTAATTGCAGGCACACATCAGGAGAATGTACATGTGCAAGGTGGATTTTAAGTTCAAAACAATAAAATATTAATATTTACATTATATAGAACTAAAAATAAAATTGCACAAAAGCAGGACATCTAAAATAGTTTTCGTAGCACCTCTCGCTTGACTACCCTGCCTGGCACACAAGTATATCAAGACCCAGAAAACTGCATCCCTTAATGCAGCAATCCCTAATGGTTAGAGCTAGATTTCCAGAAAATCTGATGTGTTTAGATTCTCAGTCTTAATTGTGCAATACTATTATTTTCAAATTAAAATGGAACCCTCAGTGAAAACAACTGTTCTGTCAATCCTCTTTAAGAAATTGCTTCCACTTCTCATTCCAGGAATGGTGAAACAATAATAAGCATCGATCAGAGCAAGTTAATCTGCATCCTGTGCATTTTAATAATTTAAAAATCCTTTCAAAAAAAGAAATCTGCATAAGCTCTTGCCAAATCTTGATAATAGGCCAACAGATACTAGGGGAAAGCATACCTTTATGAATTAGGCTTCTGAATTAAGGAGCAACAACAAGTGGAATGTAAAAGACTAAAGGTGCAGTAGCAAATTGTTAAATAATTTACATTTGGCTGTTCTGCTAAAATTGAATTGTTTGTCGAAAGTGGGCTTTCAATTTCCCATAATTGCCAAGACACCATTCAAGCTAGATGGATTTTCTATTCAGTAAAGTGATGGATAGGAAGTCTACACAGCCATAAAATTTGCAGTAAAAATGGGTGAAGCATTTAAAAATAAGTGATTTGCAAGGGTAAATTCAGGAGCCACCAAGACCCAGCTCAAAGTCATTCAACATGGAATCTGTTAGCCTCCCAGACTGAGGGTAAAATACCCTGCCTGGAAACTATACCTATTAGCTGAAAATCTACAACCCTGAAAAAGAGGTAGAAAACAGCTGTTTGCTTCATAACTTTAGTGTCACTTTCTCATTCATAATAAAGGGCCTGTATCAACAACAAGAGAAGCCTGTGCTTTAAGTCAGGCTTGAAACTAACTACCAGGCCATATTCCTAATCCAGTCAACGAGCTAATGATCTCAGCACGATAGACGCTCCTCAGAGCTGTAGGCCTTGACCGTGCCTGGCTAAGGTGGTCAGAGAGCTCCGCACAGGCCAGATTTGGGGGCCTAGCCTGACTAAACCCAAGGTTCCTCTGGCTAAGCAGGTTTGGGAAGGGAGGAATTGGAACAATAGGGCCCAGCCTGGCACATACTCACCTGGGGTACGGCTGGCAAATACTAAAATGCTGTTTCTCTTCAAGTTTCGTTTGGGGGAAGGCACAAGAGAGCATGACATTCAGCCAAACCCTTGCATGGTTCTTTTTTTATGGCTCTTGTGAATGTTATTGTCAGTCTTCTGATTTCACTTCCGTGTACCTGCGAAGTTTTCCTTACCTTAACCATTTCCCTTCCTCTCCTCCTCGTCCTTTTAAGTACTGTGATTGGAACTGAGAGATTAAAGCCCATTTTGATTTAACATTAGAAAATGACAAATCTATTCAGCCCAGAGAATGACAAGAGTTCCAGTTTGTTAGCACCAAATGCCATTTTGCTTAGTGTAATGTGAAAGATAACACTGAAAACTATTTGCATATTATTTTGATAATTGCTTTTAATACATATTTATATTCTTTTAATCTTCTTGGTTTGGGGCTCTGCATCGATGCCTTTTACATTATTTCCTATGGAAAACCATGTTTCATTTGGCTCTCTTGAGCTTAATACTCTCTTCTCACTGAACTAATGAAGGGCACTAGCTCTGTATGTTTGCCTTCGGCTTCCTTCTGCCACTGAGAGCTACTCTACGATGGAATGGCCGTGGGATGAAAATGAGGCCACTCAGGCCCAACATTGAAGGCATCATGTTACTCTGTGCCTTCCGCAATCTGGCCCCAGAGGCATCAATTTCACAAGAGCCACTGACCTGGGCTGGGCTGTGCCCATTTCTATGGTTGGCCAAGCCAAAGGAAAAAACTAAAATTTATTCAATAGTATTTATTGAGCGCTTACTCTGTGCAGAACACTGTACTAAGCGCTTGGAATGTACAATTTGGCAACAGATAGAGACAATCCCTGCCCAATGACGGGCTTACAGTCTAATCATGAGCCAATTGCAAAGTCTTGCTAAAAAACATTGCTCAATCAGTGGTATGTAATGAGCGCTTACTGTGTGCAGAACACTGTACTCAGTGCTTGAGAAAGTACATTGTAAGCTAGATTGTACTAGACCGTAAGCTCAACGTGG
The DNA here is from genome assembly GCF_004115215.2 of Ornithorhynchus anatinus. Lineage (NCBI taxonomy): Eukaryota > Metazoa > Chordata > Mammalia > Monotremata > Ornithorhynchidae > Ornithorhynchus > Ornithorhynchus anatinus. The sequence continues at coordinate 26,199,731 of NC_041739.1, forward strand.
GTAGGGAATGTGTCTGTTATATTGCTCTACAGTACTCTCCCAAGGGCTTAGTACAGGGCTCTGCACACAGTAGAGTGGTAGAGTTGGTAGATGCAATGCCTGCCCACAAAGAGCTTCCAGTCTACAGAACATCCGAAGACTCTCCCCCTTGAGGTGAAAGGTTGAAGGCTTTTTGACCAGGAAAAGGGAGCCATAAATGTTGAAAATGTTTTCCAATCCTGTGTTCACAGTGCTCTGGAAAAAACTCAGTGCTCATCAAAATTCCTGCCTTGGTCCTCTCTCATATTCTATAGTTGAAACAAATTTACCTGGTGATTGAAATAAAGAGTCACATTACCTGTTGATGACATAAAAAGCATTGAGTGGACCCCAGAACCTAAATCTTCAAATATCAAATGTATTAATCATAGGCTGAGCCTGTGAGGGCACAAAACTCACTTATACACATATTGAAATAAACACACCAGTCCTGAAACACTTTCTGCTACTAAGAAATGCTCACGCAGGAGAAAAATCAGGCAACGTTGATCTTCCTCCTCACCCCTCCTGTCACCACCACTTCCTTCAACCACCACCACCCAAAGGTTTTACACAGGCTATGGCAGTTGACTGAATTTCTCAAATTTCTGAAATTGAAATAATTTTCAGTTTCCAAATTTCAGTCATCTGATGTCTCCTCTGCCTGGAAGTCAACTTTTCCTCCTCTGTTGGGCCATTAGATAGGGGCTCTGTAGTTTTTCCTGAGCAGAGAACTTTGCAGGATAGGTTAAGGTAAATCCTGTCCATCAAGATTTGGCTAGGGGTCTGAGGCCCTATTTCCTCCAGGAAGCCTTTCCAGATTAACATTATTTCCCCATTCTATTCTCCCTCCTTTCTACATCGCCTATGCACTTAGTTCTGTACCAGCTGAGTACTTTGATACCCACCCCTCACCAAACCCCACAGAATTTATATTCGAATAATTATACTTTGCGGCTTCCCCCAGCTGGGGTGTTTTAACATCTAGCTCCCTGTTTAGATTGTAAGTTTCCTAGGGGCAGGAATGGTACCTACCAACTCTACTATGCTCTCTCAAGAGCTAAGGACAGTCCTCTGCACATAGTAAGGGCTCAATAAATACCACTGATGACTGAATGAAGAAGTCGCCCCAACATCCTTCCTTTCTCCTACCCCACCAACCTCCTCTCACTTTGGGTCTCCTTGATCCACGGAAATCTGTGCCAATCTGCTGTGCCAAACATGCCTACCCATAGCACACATGCCCAGCAGTGTCACAACCATCAAGAAACTGTCGCCTTCCTCCAGAGCATTCAGATTTACATGGCAGTGCCCTCGCCCACCTCAGACTCCCAAGCCCACAAGTTTCCTCAGATTAGAAGAGAGACTGTAACTCTAAATACTGGGAACTCAGCATAGGAGAGTTATGGATTTTTAAGGTTCTAATTTCAACCCAATTTCTTCTCCCCAGTTCTTTAAAAAAAATGAAATGTGCTGCACCTGAAAAAAAACTGAAAAATTTTATAATTTTAGAATTGACATTTATTTTTGGAATGTGATTTCTGAAAGTATTGATCATGTTTAAATGCCATTCATTTTTTTTCCTGGAAGATTTCCAAAAAATGGCCTGGGATTTTCTTAGATTACTATTGCTCCAGTTGGGAACTTCCACTTATTTCTTGTATAAGTGCCATCATTTCGCCTCGCTCTAATATAAAGCTTTCACCCTTAAACCTCGATTTGGATATTGCTAAATTCTGGATTGACACCCTATACCCTAAATTGAGCAAGATCGCCTTACCATGGTTACATATGCCAACAAGTAGCTGTGATGTCAACTGGTCATTTAACCATGTGCGTCATTTGCAAATTCCAGAAAGTAATAATATTACTGAAGAAATACTGCCCAGACAGAAGTGGTTACATATGAATAAAAAGTGTGGAACTTTTTGAAACATTTAACCCAAATTGTGCCCAAGTTAAAAGAATAAAGCCCTACAAGGACTCCTGAATTATACATGTATTTTAACCTGAAAAATACCTACCTGCAGGGCAGGCAGAGGTGAAGATTGAAAAGTAGTTGGGAGCTTCCCCCGCCCATTTATTTTTTTTTTCAATCGTATTTACTGAGCGCTTACTGTGTGCAAAGTACTGCACTGAACACTTGGGAGAGTACAACAGAACAACAAAACAACAAACAGACACATTCCTGCCCATAATGAGCTCATAGTCTGGAGGGGATTATTTAGGAGAACTTCAGAAGCCATTCCTATAAAGGAGGGGCTGGAGAAAAGTCCTTTGATCACATTATGAGGAAAATCTTGCCAAATCCCCCCTCCACAACTGTGCCGAGCAAAGACAATGCTTCTGCCCGAATTTGTTCTCTGATATGGGTTGTGCTCACTGTGAAGTGGTTTTAACCTGGGGTTCACTTAAACTCAAGAACTGCAAAAATAGGCCTAGGATGCAACCTGACCTAGTGGAAGGCCTGGGAGTCAGAGGACCTGGGTTCTAATCCCGGCTCAGCCACTTGGCTGCCGTGTGGGCTTGGGCATGTCATATAACCCCTCTGTGCCTCAGTTTCCTCATCTGTAAAATGATGATTCAAAACCTGTTCTCCCTTCCCATTAAACTGTGAGCCCCATGTGGGCCAGGGACCTGATTATTTTGTATCTACCTGAGAGCTTAGAAGAGTTCTTGGCACATAATAAGTGCTTAAGACTATAAAAAAATCACCTAGGAATGCAAATAATTAAGAGTACAGACACCATAGTCTTACCTGCAACTGCGCCACCATTATAACACCATTGCAGACAATCAGAGCAGACAAACTCAATCTAGAGCCACAATAAAGTTGAAAATACCACTGTCTCTCTCTTGGGGAGATGAACATAAATGGGTGACTTCTCCAAACTCTCCAGGGTCATGACAATAGTGTTATTTGGGTTAAAAAAAAAACCCAAAAGGCACTTCTGAAAGTGGCAAGAGTAGTTCCTGTTTTGCCCTACGTTTCAGTGCATGTTTTTTCTCTGAGGTAATCCTACCTCAATCACTTTTGACCCTGTTTTTTTCTCTCGTGGTTAGTATATTCCAGAAATTCCAATTCCTTTTGCTTTGAAGCTTAATTAGCCTTAGTGGTGAAACTATAATTAACTGTCCTAAATGAAAGTCTTTGTATTATTACAAGGAGTAAATATATGCAGAAATAGCATGGTAAATATTTTTTTTGGCTTTCAAATGAAAAATCCTTGATAAGAACAGCTAAATTTTTGCAGAGAGGAAAAAAAGCAACTGTAAGGGGGAAATTTTTTTTTTGGTCTTATAGTACATGTTGGAAAAGAGGAATGTTGGGGGAATTGAGCATGACTTCTACGTACATTATTCCCTTCAAATTTTCTTTAAAGAAACACAACCTACCCGAACCCCTATTATGCTTTTTACTCGGTGCACCCTTCACATGCCTCCTCCTCCTTAGCTGCTAGTGTGGAAAAGAGAATTCCTTAGCCTGGCTAGGCACTGATCTGATCAGGAAGGGGATTTCTCGTGCTCCTCCATTCCCCAAATATGTGTTTTCCTGTATATCCCATCTTCCTGATCCATTTGGCATCATCATCTTCATCATCACAATAATGATATGGTCTCCCTGACCCTGGTAAGTGTGAGGGGAGTGAAAGGGAATAAGGGATGGTCTTGGAAGTCCAGGAGTGGCAAGCCAGGAGGCACCAGGACCCCACAGATCTCCAAAGGTGCAGGAAAAGTGGAATCCCTGGCGCCCTTGCTGAGAGGCGAGGTGCCTCGGCATGCCCCACGCTGGGGCTTGCTGATACCTGGTCTTGGACACAGACGAGAACAGCTTTCTCTTCTTTAAATCTCTGAAAATAGATCAGATTGCACAGGACCAGTGAGCATTTAATCAGCACTCATGAAAGGACCGTTTCCTCCACTTCTTCCTAAAGTCCCTATAAACCAAGGATCCTATAATTCTTTGCAGGACACAACCTGCCTCTTCTGCTGGAATGGGAATCCTCTTTAGGACACATCCAGCAAAGAGTGATTCATGGGAAAAGCCTAAGGATGCTCAGCTTAAGTTTTATTAGTAGCAAGATGCAGGGCCATGATTCTTATGGGAGAAAAGAATTAATAATAATAATTATGGTATTTGTTAAGCGCTTACTATGTGCCAAGCACTGTTTCAAGTGTTGGGGTAGGTATAAGGTAATCGGGTTGTCCCACATAGGGCTCACAGTCTTTATCCCCATTTTTCAGTTGAGATAACTGAGGCACAGAGAAGTTAAGTGGCTTGCCCAAGGTCACACAGCAGACAAGTGGCAGAGGCAGGATAAGAACCCACATCCCCTGACTCCCAAGTCCGGGCTCTTTCCCCTAAGCATGCTGCTTCTCAATTAATAGGAAGGCAGAGAGGAGGAGGAAGAGCAAATGGAGGTGGTGGGGAAGAGGAAGTGAAGATAAAGGAAGGGAAGGAGGAGGAAGAGGATATGGAGGATCCTAAGTGCCATTTCAAAAACATACTGAAAAAAGCGTAACAAAATGAGTCTGTATGATGGGAATGAAAGTAATCTCATTGAAATGCCACGTAAACGCAAGAATTTTTCTAGAGTTCGGTCCTTACAATAATAATAATAATAATGTTGGTATTTGTTAAGTGCTTACTATGTGCAGAGCACTGTTCTAAGCGCTGGGGTAGATACAGGGTAATCAGGTAGTCCCACGTGAGGCTCACAGTCTTAATCCCCATTTGACAGATGATTTAACTGAGGCACAGAGAAATGAAGCGACTTGCCCTCAGTCACACAGGTGACAAGTGGCAGAGCCAGCATTCGAACCCATGACCTCTGACTCCCAAGCCCGTGCTCTTTCCACTGAGCCACGCCAGAAAAATATGCTTAAGGAGGAAAATAACCTTCACAGAAACTCTAACTAACCTAGATACTAGAAGGCAGGGACCACACCTTTGACTTCTATGGTCTAGTCTTAAGCTCCAGCACAATGCTGCATATACAGTAATTATTAGCAATAATAATAATTGTGGTATTAGTTAAGCACTTACTATTTGCCAAGCACTGTACTAAGCTCTGGGGAAATAAAAGATCATCAGGACCCACATGGGGCTCACATTTTAGTAGGAGGGAGAACAGGTATTGAATCCCCATTTTGCAGATGGGGGAACTGAGGCATGGAGAAGTTAAGTGACTTTCCTAAGGTCACACAACAGACAAGCAGCAGAGTCAGGATTAGAATCCAGGTTCTCTAACTACTAGGCCTGGGTTCTTTCCACTGGGCCACACAGTTTCTCAATAAGCTACAAGTAAGCACCTCGCACACCTTATTGAGGCATGAGGTGGATTCATATGTGCAGTTTTGAAATCATAACATTCAAAATATTTTAAATGCTAATTTCATTACTAATTCATTAATGAGATAGACATAAATACGCTCCTCTAGTTGTCATTCATAATAGCATATTAGTGATACCTAAAACAGTACTATACAATAATCACTGCAGTTTTTTGAAAGAGCTCAAAGCTCCTTGTGAGCCTGGCATAATTGCCCCTCAATGTAATGTTCAAAAAATTAAAAAATAATGCAGTTCTGCCAGTTAACCTGGCCCAGAAATCCAGTACCAAGGGAGAAAAACATCTATACCCGAAATTGGGTTGATGAGATTACGATGGAAATTTTTTAAATGACTGACATTGTTATTGTACTGCTAGGATTTAAAGCATCTAATGTGCCTCCCAAATGCATCATCTTTGAGGCATGGGAGACATGGGAAGGGCTAGTGAGCGGGGTTTTTTGGTTTTGTTTTATAGTATTTGTTAAGCACTTACTATGTGTCGGGCACTGTACTAAGCACTGGAGTGGATAGAAGCTAATCAGGTTGGACACTGCCTACGTCCCACATGGGGCTCACAGTTTTAATCACCGTTTTACACACGAGGTAAGTGAGGCCCAGAGAAGTGACGTGACTTGCCCAAGGTCATACAGCAGACAAGTGGCAAAGCCAACCTCTGGCCATTACCTGGACCACCTGAATCCAAGTTCCAAGCCAGATGGCCAGTAGGGCCTTAGGAAAATGCGGAACACACCGGTGTTCATATTCACTTTTGCAGACCTGGATTTTCCAGGCAAGATGGCTTCTTAAGTGACTGTTGTCATAAACCCCACTGTCACTAAGCCCCATTTCCAAACTTCCTGTTGAGCTGGAATTTGGGTGGAGGTGGATGGAGTCGCCACATGGGAGGTGCCCTCTCTCATTAGGCTTCCCATTTTGCGTTTTCACAATGGTCTTGGTCTGGCAAACAAGATGGCAGTTTTAATGAGTGAATGCATTATAGGCTGGTATTATTTCAGCCCTGTCGGCAAAGCTGATTTAATGCTGTATTTATCTGCTGCACACTCAGTACTTTACGGCACTTAGTATTTTATATCTGAATGGTAGCTGTCTTACCATGCTTTAAGTGCATGTTTATTTGCTGCAAAACCTTGGGAATACGGGCAGGTTCACATATGCGCACGTACATAGACTACATTTTCTCTCTCTCTCTTTCTCTCTCTCCAATGACAATAGCATCACCCTATGTTACCTTGGAAGACCAATTTACCTCCTGAAGCTATTTAAATGTTATCATACATTTCCTTACTTAGCTCTGCATTTTATAACTAAACCCACTAAACAAGAACAGCGAGTTTGGATTATACAATACATAAACAAGCCTTAGCGCAAACCTATAATAGGACAAGTTGGAACATCGGTTAAATTAGTTAAACCTCACTACACCTGAAGGCAGCCTCTTCATTTCTAAGCACCCTCCTTTCTTAGGGCATTTTCATTAACACCTATCCAATTCAAATAGATTCCAAACGTGACTGTAAATATCACTCAAAATACCACTAAAGTGAACTCTGGAGGAAAAGGCCTATAGATATGTATTTCACTTTGATTTTTAAGATGATTAGTATAAAGCCTTTATGCCCCATATTTAGACAGAAACATCAGACAGGTATTATTCAACAGAGATAATATGAAAACCGGGTCTTTTGTTGAATTTCTATTGCACTCAAAAATATCCTGACATGATTTAACTCAAGTGTACAGCAAGAACTGTCAAACTGAATCCTAGTTGTCTGGTACTCCAAAAAGTTGCTTTACTACACTATCTCGATACATCTGTCAGTAAAATTAAGTTACCTTTGAATATACATGATGTAATAAGAGGCAAGAGTAGGCCATTGCACAATTTGATTGAAGATGAGATGTTCTAAATTTACTTTAGAAGTATGAAATATCACTGTTTCTATAAAATGACCAAAAGGCCAAAGATTTTCTGTACCCCACCCTCCCACCCCCCGCCACCAAAATATCGCATTTGACATCAAGTGTTTGGGAACGCTACATTTTCAATTCCCAAAAGTCACTTCTTTATTTTCATTTAGTGTATTTATGATCAACTGAAAAGCAACTTTTGAAAAAACACCTTTGAAAAAACAAGCACTTGTTAGCTCTGGAAAGTAAAGAATCTTGCACATGAAAACCTGTGGTAATACTGTGATTCGGTTAAAGAAATTCAATGGAAACTAAGTTGTGATAACTTCAATTTGCAACAAATATGAAATCTGCATATTTACAAAGCACAGTCTATTAAAATTGAATGTTAGGGGCACAATTTTAAGCCCTTTTAAAAAAAGTTTTATGGATACCCTGACCCATTCTCTCTTCCGTTATCAGTGCTAATGCATTAGTGGCCACCTATCTCCTCCAAATATGTCTTTTCCATTTTAAACTGTGGTTTAATTGAGCCAGTCCCTGCTGGGGACCTGCCTCTGACCCACGGCCTCCTCCAGAAGGCCACCCAAAAAGACAGTCAAGTGGATGCAATTTTCATGAACTCGATCCATGCTAAGGAAGCTACACTAGGAAATTGGCACCTTATCCCAGCGTGGCTCAGTGGAAAGAGCCCGGGCTTGGGAGTCGGAGATCATGGGTTCGAATTCTGGCTCCGCCACTTGTCAGCTGTGTGACTATGGGTAAGTCACTTAACTTCTCTGTGCCTCAGTTATCTCATCTGTAAAATGGAGATTAACTGTAGCCTCAGGTGGGGTAACCTGATTACCCTGTATCTATCCCAGCGCTTATAACAGTGCTCTGCACTGTTAACAAATACCAACATTATTATTATTATCATCCCTTTTCAATAAATCAATCGTACTTATTGAGCGCTTACTGGCTATACCTGGGGAAGTACATGATAGCAGAGTTGCTAGACACGTTCCCTACCCACAAGGAGCTTTTCAATTAAGGGCCATTCTGGCTTTGGCCTAATTCCACTGAGGTGGGCTTAAATGGGTCAGGCCGAATTCCGGGAAATCATCAGTTCAGGAAGCAGCCCAGAAAACAAGCTTAGTTCTTGGAACCGGGCAGCGAAGGACTGGTTCTGCCCTGAGAAATGGCCTGCTCAACAAGGAAAACTCACGCCACCACCCAAGGATACCGACATTCTTAGGACTAGATGAGCAGCCTTCATGGGTCACCGTTTTGTTTTGGAGCCTTATTACTCAACTAACCAACGATATTTATTGAGTGCTTAATGTGCACAGAACACTGTCCTAAGTGCTTGGGAGAGTACAATTCAAGAGAGTTGGTAAACACATTCCCTGACTACAACGAGTTTACCGTCTAGAGGGGGAGACAGACAATAATATGAAGAAATAAATTTCGGGTACGTACATAAGTGCTGTGGGCAGAGGGAGGGACTTATGTAGTGGTTCAGGTAGAGAGGGATGAGGTAATAGGTACTGAATGACAAACCAGAAAATTCTTTCTCAAGCACCCCTTTCGCTGAGACTGGTTGTTTAAAGGGTATATGACAGACAGTTTTCTACATTTTCTGTTCTCCAACAGTCTGGAAGCCCCCTGTAAGCAGGGGCTTTACAGACTATCTGTTGGGTAGATGCTGGGTGGAAGACAGAAAGAAAGGGAGGTGATAGACACTCTTGAGGTGGGAGAAGTGTAAATAATGTGATTCCAGTCAATTGGTTTTACAATTTGTTTTGTTTAGCATTTTTCTAACGACCTGGAAGAGAGCACACCCAGTGAAATCTCCAAGGCCACAGAAGCTATTAAGTTCTTCCACATGATGAAATGCCGGAGTTGGGCATAAACTGGAGGAATCAATCAGTCATATTTCTTGAGCACTCGCTGTGCGGAGTGTGCAGGATACAGCAAACAGTACTAAGCACTTGGGGTGATACAATATAACCAAGTTGGTAGACACATTCACAATCTAAAGGCAGCCCACGGTAAGGCCTTCGGGGTGGGGAAGTCAAGCTCACCTAAAGGTCAGATCACCAAGTGAGTGCCCCTGACTTGGCTTTGAGGACCAGAGTAAAAATTATCAACTATGAGGGAAAGCAACCACTTCCTCCCCTCTATCTCACCTCACCCCCTCTCCATTTCCCCAATGATGACCTGGTTTATTGTTAAGATTTCCCAGATAAGAGGCAAGATTTCTTTTTCTGTCATTTGGAATGGGAAGGGTACAGGAGGGAGAGAGTAGCAATTGCACTATTTCCCAAATCTTCCTCCAATGAAGAGAGAAAAATAAGAGATTTCACTGGGAAAAACCTTTCCAATTCCCCATTCTAATCCCCTACCGGAAATATCCTGCTACAGTTCTTCACCTGGTACTTTCAAATGACTAGAGTTACTGTTAGTCATGTCTATAAATAAGGGTTTGCACGACAGCATTAAGGAAATCTCTTTCCGTAGTACTCGCCTCTTACAATTCTACGTGCATTCACACAACCATTTTTTCTGATGCTACATACGCTGCAATCAGACAGACACTCTTTGTCGGAAGAACTTACCCTAATTCTGCTCAGATCCTAGCAAAAGCCCTTAGTGAAAACATGCATGATAACAGAACTTCCTTTACAGCTATTTGTAAAGTTTTAATGATGCAACATGCAAGTTTGGCATCAGCAGTGTATTTATTGAGCACCTGCTGTGCACAGAATGTTGTTCTAAGAGTCTGAGAAAGTACACTGGAAGCAAAAGATATGATCAATCTACTGGGGAATGACAGTAGAGGAGGAGAATTTGGTCGCCACTGTTTAGGTTTTTGAGGGGTGGAAAGAAGTGTGGCAAGCCATGTTTTAAGAAGCTGATCTGAGCACCACCAAGAATTTTGGGGGGAAGAGTGCAAAGCTTGGGACATAAGTGAGGAGCCCAGTAGAAGAAATTATTCTTGATATGACAAGAGTTAGAATCAGGGGTCTGGTTGCTTGGGTGGGGAGGAAGAGGCAGAGCTGGGAAATGTGGTGGAAGAACTGGCAGGATTTGGCAGTTGAATGAATACAAGGCTTGTGTCACGTGATCCCACCTGCTTCCTACCCCTCACTTTCCCTGAATAACTCTGCACAGGTCAAACAAGTGTCCTAAACACTTGCTAACTGAAATCACCCACTTGCTGTCTTAACTGCTAGTTTCAAATAACCATGTAAGACTGACTATTTGCAAATTTGGTCTGCATTTAAACCTGGAACAGTTTTCTACCTTATCATTTAAATCACTCCCCCCCCCCCCCCCCCATCCAGTCCTATCAGTACTCTCCAACTAATGCTGAAAGTAATCAATCAGTGCCATGTATTGTGTGCTTAGCACTTTACTAAGTGTGAAAAATTCTAACCAGAAAGCTGCCCTCTGGCCATCCTCTGCAGATCCTGCCACCTTGGAATATCTGTTCTGGGACTTTTGAGATGATTTCAGGCCAGCTCCGGCTAACTTTAAGCACTGTCTCTAACGATATTTAACAGGAATCTTCATTAACAATTTACACTTCTAAAGTGTCCTATAAATCACGATCCCAAGGCATATGGCCAACATTCATTCTCGAGGAGGTTCAACTATCACCCCAGAAATGAGGAAACAAATGGATCAGTCACTGCAGTGAGTGACAAAAAAGGTAACAGGCCAAAGATCTTATTTCCCTTTCATTCAATATTGGCCTCTCCAGATCACATCCCCTTAAGAATAGACTTCATGTACTCATTTATATCCAGCAAGAGGGGCTGACTCCATGAGATCAAAGAGGGTAAGGATGAATGGGTGAGTAAATCAGTGCTTAAGAATGTCCAATATGCACAGAAAGTTGAGTTTTTTGGAATCAGAGCTCTTGCCCTGCTTCTCCTTATCCAAGTTAGTCTCAGTTGCCCAGCCCATGGTACAAAATTCAAGGAAAACATCTCAAGTGTAAAGGGTATCGGTGGGATTAGACATTTTACTACGATGACTCATTCTCACATGTTCAAAATTACACTGATCACTGAAACTGGGATCAGAAAGAAATTTCTCTTTGGGTCATAGAGGTAGGGTGTGGGAATTCCAAACTTGCCCTAAAGCAAGGATCAGGTGTGCAAATCTCACATAATTAACTACCTGCTGTAGTAGCATAGCAAGGAAGCACTGGTGAACCTGTTCCTTTCTGTCTTATTTTTCTTTGTCTAAAAACTCCTAATGTTTAGAGTTTGTTGAAAGTGGACATCTTCCAGCACTCCCTAAATTCAGAGCAATCTATCATTATTATTATTATTATTATTATTATTATTATTATTATTATGGTATTTGTGAAGCACTTACTATGTGCCAAGCACTGTTGTAAGCACTGGGGTAGATACAGGGTAATCAGGTTGTCCCACATGGGGCTCAAAGTTTTAATCCCCATTTTACAGATAAGGTAACTGAGGCACAGAGAAGTTACGTGGCACTCAGAGGAAACTCAAGGGTCTGCACTGGCCATGGAGCAAGCATGGCTTTTCATTTAGTCTGCTTAAATCTGCCCAAATCTGCACAACTGAGTTTTTCAGCAAGACAGAACTGAAACTCAAAGTTCCAGATGAGCTTCCTTAGCAGAAAGAACAGTCTTCTCACATTTAGAGAAGCACCAAATAATAAGAAACAAATGTTAAACTGGATAGGGCTTGCTGACAAATGCACAGTGACGCAGTTTGAGTTGGATCTTGCACTCTTAAAAGCAAGACTGATGCCCAAGCGTTGTCAGACTCTGTACTAGATGCATCAAGTGGAAGAAACAATCTGAGTCTACTAAAGTACACTGAATACTGTTTTAATATAGCCAACAGATTTGTTTTTTACAGCTACTTATTCATGAAATTGCCATTAGCGAATTATTGTTTCAATGGGAAATGCGAAGCGATGTTCCAACCCTTTCTTCACAACAAAAATGTACATGTCCACAGAGTTACTATGTGCTTTTTTGAGTTTTTAGGCATGATGAGTGCTGAGATAAATGATGATGAAGTTTAGCACAGGAAACACTGGCTGAGCTGGTGTCTTGGGACGTCAGGTCCACGAACCAATGCAAAGGAATTGTTTAGAGTGCTCGTCTTTAGCACAGCCCACTCATACTCTCTCATTCCTGCCAGTCGTGTTCCTGCTGGGGTACAGAGTGCAACAAGTGAAGAGGTGAGAAAGGATGCGGCACTCTATGAAACGCAGGCAAACGTCTGGACATGCTTAAATTGTAAAACATGAGTTTTCCATAATATGGGATTTTGCAACCCCCAAGTTAAAAGAGAACTGGGCATATTTGGAGTGTTAAAAGGCAAACCACCAGGTAGAGTGACCGGTGATATGAACACTAGTTTCTGAGAGGGAGCATGACATTGAAACCCACGGGAGACATACACACCAACTACGTATGCCAATTTAGTGTTTGATAAGGTCAATGGTCAAAAAAAGATAGGCCAACTCTTTAGGCTGGGAAAAGAGAAGTATAGGGTGGCTTTTTTTTGGATTGCTTTAAGAACTGCCTGGAAAGTGTCCCCGTGTCCACCTCGGCTCAAGTCGCAAAATAAACACTATTGAGGAATCTTTCCCATCCCCAGTCTCACAGTCAATCACTCACTCATATTTACGGAGTGCTTACTGTGTGCAGAGCACTGTACTAAGCGCTTGAGAGAGTACAATACAACAGAGTTGGCTAAGCTCTGACCTGGAAGTCCTGGTACCTTGATCTGTAGGAAAAAATACACACTAGAAATTCAGATGCCCACAGAAAAAAGTGTTAGCATAGTCAGCGCTCCTCTGGCACAGGGGCTGGGTTCTCGCAGAACCTCACGTTAAGGAAAGTTTGCACTGCAATACTCACCCGAATCCATCACCACAAGCATGTAGCACAACTGTTTCTTTGGACACCACATCGTGCTCTAGCCAGTCACATGTCGGAAGCGTGTTCGATAATTGTGCCATTGGGTTCTAACCAAAACCCAAGGTGAAAACCCACGTCACACAAGAACTGACTGTATATTCTGAGAAGGAAATCAATTTATACCCTAAGCATTAGCTTTTGATGTTTAAATCTTTGTAATCCTAAGCATCAGCTTTTGGTGTTTAAATCTTTCTAATCACAAAATACGTTGTGTGCCCAACAACTGTGCATTAAATTTTAATAACTTTCATCTTGAGCAATAAATTATTAAAGAATTCAATTCCTTTTAGTAGATAATATGAAAGACAGAAATGGAGAACAATAGTCTAAGATCTCTATTCAGTTTTCTTTTACAATTAATGAGAAAATGAAATTTGAAAATTGAAATCTGGCTTTGCCCCTTCATTCCAATTCACTTCATCAGAAGCCAGATAGTAGGCATATACTGTTATTAGTCATAATGTCAACAAATTGGAGTTTATGTAGTGGCTTTCTCTTTTCTGTTGCCTCGACTCCCTGAATACACTGTTCATTTGTAAAGGGATTTATTCATGCTTGTCTCCTTCAGATGCAATCATCTACTGATAATTTCTTTTACTATGTGATATTCCACAAAGTCTAGGGCCCTACTGTACAGAAATATAGAAAAGTCATATAAAAATATAGAAACGAAACAAAACTGCTTTGTCAATTTTTTTCACTAAAGGTAAATACTTTGTTTCTGTAGAGCATGCTCTTGCAAGCTGTTGAGATAATAAAGAAATGAAGCCACCTGAAATGGAGAGATAGAACTCTGAGTTATGTCTTCAACCAAACCATGGTATTTATCACTTACTGTATGCAGACCACTGTATTAAATGCTTAGGAGAGTACAATGCAATAGAGTTGATAGCCACAATCCCTGCCTACCTTCAGAAGATTACAGTTTAGTGGGGGAGACAGACATTACAATAGATTACAAATAGGAAAAGTGGAAAAGTATAAGTATGTAAGTGCTGGGGGAGAGAAGGGAGAGTATTAAAGTGCTTGGGGGCTACAGACCAAAAGCCTAAGTGACACAGAAGGGAGGATAAACAAGGTGGGGAAATAAGAGTTCAATCACTGAAATCTTCTTAAGGAGAAAGGATTTTAATAGGTCTTTGAGAATATGGGGAAACTGGTTGTCTGCCTGATATGAAGCAGGAGGGAGTTCCACACAGGGTTTGATAAATGCAAGAGCCCAGAAGCCACTGCGGACAAAGCTTGTATGTGGTCGAGATTGTATTTATTAGTCCAGTGGCCCTCTTCCATTTTTCAGTGCGACTGGTGGATGTAGTGGGGAAACTTCATTTAATAACAGCATTAATAATAATAATCTACCTATTTACCTAGCAAATGTGGAGACAGATGATCCTGGAGCCTGATTACTAGGTGTCACAAGAATTATTTAACGTAAGATTGGTAGGTGCTGACTGAAGAGAAAAAATGGGAACTTTTTTTGAATCGGGACCACTCCACTGCTATGTTCCCAAGATTAGTATATTTTCTCATTGACGGAAACATACGACTCCATGTAAAGGAGTTGATTAGCAAGGCAATTGATGTAAGAGGAGAAGAGGTAAAATAGCTATGTGTGCTTTTACACATTGTTTTTAAAGCCAGGAAACGCATAAAACTGGCCACCTCTCATCTTTGATGGGGTCACTTGACACTTGTTCAAATGCATCTATTTTTCTATGCAGTAGATGGGTATTTAAATGAGAGACTGAAATTGGCATGCAAATAATTCTTATCATTTTAAGAGTTTTCCAACATTATATACGTTTAATTTGCTTGTATGATGGCAGTACACACAAATCCCTGCTGAAGAAATTTCTTCTCTTGTCAGTTTTAGTGTGTGATCCTTTTATGCCTTCAGGGAAATAATACCAAAAAGCAGGGGAAGAATTTTCAGAGGCAAAGGAATAGCTAGAGATAAAAAAAACCGGATTAATTACTGAGTGCATTCTCAGGTAGGGGACCTTCCTTTGGACCAAAGTTAAAGGAAAACATTTGTTTTCCTAAAGCATTGTTCCTATTCATTGATGAAATCTTGTCAGGTCTCCAAAACAATTAAGGTATAGGGTTTACTTCTTTTTTCTAAATCTCTTCAAGTTTTGAGTTTTAAGATTTACTTCCCTTAAAGGCTGAACATTGCCTTTTCACTCCCAAGGAGAGGGCAGTTCCTCCTTTCCCACATACACATTTCCCCTTATCTAGGGTAGTCACTGAAGACCATATAACAATGGGCTTCCCTTTGTCGACCTGCAAAGAGCAGACAGACATTCCATTAAAGGACACATAAGAGGGTTCATTCATTCATTGACCGTGTGCAAAACACTGTACTAAGCGCTTGAGAGAGTACAATAACAATAACTTAATAATAATTATAGTCCCTGTAAACACTGGTGCCACTCCCAACCTGCGGGAGGCAGCTAAGTGCTGGAAATCAAAATATCGGTCAGAAAGGCGTCTAGCTCAGTAGCCATACAAGGTAAGGGCAGCCCAGTTGAAAACCAGACTGTCTGGTATAAAAGCGAATGGCCACCCTTACCACTAACCCATTACCTTCCACACCCACAGTCAATTTCTTTGGCGGGTGGAGCCAGGGCCCAACCCAGCAGGACCCTGTCCTTCTCCCCAGGTCCACTGAGGAGAGGAGCAGAGAGAAGAGAGAGACAGAGAGAGAGGAGGGCAATCTCTGTGCCCCTAGAAATCAGGGAAAGTGTCCAAAAGTAGGTTCTGGGGAGATGGCAGCCTGGGACCATCCCCAGCAGTGCATGTAAGCTTACCCCAGGCAGGGCATGTGTCTGTTTATTGCCATTGTTCTTGTTTGTCTGTCTCCCCCCCGATTAGACTGTAAGTCCATCAAGGGCAGGGACTGTCTCTATCTGTTACCGATTTGTACATTCCAAGAGCTTAGTACAGTGCTCTGCACATAGTAAGCGCTCAATAAATATTACTGAATGAATTGAATGTTTACTGTTATATTCTCCTCTCCCAAGGGCTTGTACCGTGCTCTACACACTGTGAGCGCTCAATAAATACAACTGAATGAATGAATCGCTCATTCCCAGTCCCATACTGAACCTACAGGGGCACTCGGCTGCTGCAAGTGGTAGGCATTTCAGGAACGAGACCACAAAGGCCTGACGACCCTGAGAAAGAGCGGAACCAACCCATCCCTCTTCCCCACTTTCAAAACAGCCCTGGGTTGGAATTAATCGACCAATCAATAGATCAATTGTATTTATGAGTGCTATTGTGCGCGGAGCACTATGCTAAGCACCTGGTAGAGTACAGTATTGGAAGGGACTAGGAAAGTAGAGGTGGTGACGGAAGAAAGATGACTCTTTCTGGGCCCCTGTCTGCCCCCTCTCCTAAACCCCTCCCACCCATTGCACCTGAGTTATGAGCCTGCCTGAGACTTATGCGATACGTTTGTTCACTTGTTAAATAGTCATTTCCCTAGTCTACCAACTTGTGCAGTACCACTGATTAACTAACTGAGCTCCACTAATACACACTGTTTGGGTGACCAGTATGTCTCTGTTTTATTATAATCTCCCAAATGCTTGCTTCAGTGCTCTTCACACAGTAGGCGCTCAATAAATAGGATTGATTGATTGAGACCCCTCTTTACTGAACGGCACAGCCCTAGAGGACTCCAAAAGAAGGGAAAATCAAATCCTTATTAGTTTTTCCCAACACTTGCCACCTACCTCAAAGTACCTGGCCCATTTAAGAGACAAAAAATGGAAAAGTAACGGCTCCAAATCACTTCCAAGACAAGGGTTGCTACCCTGGCTCACGGACCAGTGCTTTAACCACAAGTTGACATCTTTCAATAAGGCTTTCAGGAAATTAAACTGCTGCACAGCTCAAATCTCCCTCATTATCCTGTTATAAACAGCGTTATACGGCATCGCTGCGTCTGGATCTCACTAAGCAGATAATTACAAAATCATATGAAACGAGAGAGGCTTATTTGGCCATAAGATCCTCCAGATAGCTGTCAGAGGAAGGGGGCAAGAGGGGAAAGAGAAGAAAGGCAGATATTCATTCATTCATTCAACAGTATTTATTGAGCGCTTACTATGTGCAGAGCACTGTACTAAGCGCTTGGGATGAACAAGTCGGCAACAGATAGAGACGGTCCCTGCCGTTTGACGGGCTTACGGTCTAATCGGGGGAGACGGACAGGCATGAACAATGGCAATAAATAGAGTCGAGGGGAAGAACATCTCGTAAAAACAATGGCAACTAAATAGAATCAAGGCGATGTACAATTCATTAACAAAATAAATAGGGTAACGAAAATATATACAGTTGAGCGGACGAGTACAGTGCTGTGGGAATGGGAAGGGGGAGGTGGAGGAGCAGAGGGAAAAGGGGAAAAAGAGGGTTAAGCTGCGGAGAGGTAAAGGGGGGATGGCAGAGGGAGTAGAGGGAGAAGAGGAGCTCTGTCTGGGAACGCCTCTTGGAGGAGGTGAGTTTTAAGTAGGGTTTTGAAGAGGGGAAGAGAATCAGTTTGGCGGAGGTGAGGAGGGAGGGCGTTCCGGGACCGCGGGAGGATGTGACCCGGGGGTCGACGGCGGGATAGGCGAGACCGAGGGAGGGCGAGGAGGTGGGCGGCGGAGAAGCGGAGCGTGCGGGGTGGGCGGTAGAAAGAGAGAAGGGAGGAGAGGTAGGAAGGGGCGAGGTGACGGAGAGCCTCGAAGCCTAGAGTGAGGAGTTTTTGTCTGGAGCGGAGGTCGATAGGCAACCACTGGAGTTGTTTAAGAAGGGGAGTGACATGCCCAGATCGTTTCTGCGGGAAGATGAGCCGGGCAGCGGAGTGAAGAATAGACCGGAGCGGGGCGAGAGAGGAGGAAGGGAGGTCAGAGAGAAGGCCGACACGGTAGTCTAGCCGGGATATAACGAGAGCCCGTAACAGTAAGGTAGCCGTCTGGGTGGAGAGGAAAGGGCGGATCTTGGCGATATTGTAGAGGTGAAACCGGCAGGTCTCGGTAACGGATAGGATGCGTGGGGTGAACGAGAGAGACGAGTCAAGGATGACACCGAGATCGTGGGCCCGAGAGACGGGAAGGATGGTCGTGCCATCCACGGTGATAGAGAAGTCTGGGAGAGGACCGGGTTCGGGAGGGAAGATGAGGAGCTCAGTCTCGCTCATGTTGAGTTTTAGGTGGCGGGCCGACATCCAGGTGGAGACGCCCCGGAGGCGGGAGGAGATGCGAGCCCGAAGGGAGGGGGAGAGGACAGGGGCGGAGATGTAGATCTGCGTAGAGATGGTAGTCAAAGATAGACCCAGAGGCGGACAGGCACACATACACTCGTCGACAGTGATTCCCTCTTCCCTTTACCTTCTAATCTAACCTGAAAAGACAGTGCATCTCTTTGGTCCCTTGCCATGTGGATGACAGTAAGCCCCATACGGGCACTAAATAGCGGGTATTTACCCCAGTGCTTAGTGGAGTGCTTGGCACATAGTAGGTGCTTAACAAACACCACAATCATTTTTCCTCTCAAAAACCTCCACTGGCTCCCTATGACTCTTCGCAGCAGACAAAAAAGTCCTCCCAATCAGCTTCAAGGCTCTCCATCATCTGGCCCCACCTCTAGACTGTAAGCGCTTTGCAGGCAGGGAATGTATCTGTTTATTGCTATACTGTCTTCTCCCAAGCACTTAGTACAGTATTGTGCACACAGTAAGCACTTCATAAACACAACTGAATGAACGAATGAATCTACCTGTCTTCCCCAACCTGCTGTCTTCGCTCTTCCCAAGTCAATCTTCTAGTTGGACCTCGCTCTCAATTCTCCTACCTCCATCCCCTCACTCTCACTACGGCACTGGCTAGGAATTCCCTCCTTCCCCATTACAGAGACCCCAGGTCCGCCCACATTCAAGTCTTTCCTAAAATCCCATCCCCTCCAATAAACCTTCCCAGCACCCTGAGCCATATCATCCCCCCAGTCAGCTAGCATTTATGAACTTATTTATACCCGGCTTCGCAGTCATGTACACAATTCGACAAGTATACAATTTTTTAATTACTCTGTTTATAAATACTTTCACGGCTGCCTCCCCCTTACACTGTAAACCCCTGCTGGGCAGGGAATGTATGACCTATTTCCCAAGTGCTTAGTACATGTATTGCACCCTGTGGATGCTCAATAAATCATCTATAACTACTTTGTGTAGTATATAAAAAGTAAACAACCTAAAGGCTCATAAATCGTGAATTGGGACATTCCTGCTAAGAGCAAATAAAAAGCACGACTGATTGCTTCAGCTGTTTCCTGAAAACTCTCTTACTGGGATCAGAGGTGACTTAACCATTCAGTTCAGAGAAATGTAATGGATATTTGATTACTTAAGAAGAATTATTCAAACCCCCAGTGATAAAATACATACACCGGTAACAAACCAGAAATTGCTGCTCTTAAGCGTCACTGATAACAAATACATAAATTTGCATACCATTATTGAAATATTAACTTCTCTGTGCCTCAGTTCCCTCATCTGTAAAATGGGGATTAAGACTGTGAGCCCCACGTGGGACAACCTGATTCCCCTGTGTCTACCCCAGCGCTTAGAACAGTGCTCTGCACATAGTAAGCGCTTAACAAATACCAACATTATTATTATTATTAAATACAATCCAGGCTCTGAAAATGAGGAAATCGGGGAAAATAGAACAGGTCCAATAACTAAGTCTCGTGGGATTCATCTTGGCCAGACTACCTGAAAACACAAAGATGAACTGTGCTATTTATATAAAATACTGAAAAGTAACTGCTGTTGTCTCATGCTTTCATCCAGCATGTTTGCTAATATAAAAAACTGATTATACTCTCAACTATCCATTCCTCCCTGTTTCTCAGAAGCTTCTTATACACAGCAGTGTCATGAGGTTTCAAATAAACCAACCTGCACATGTTTACAAAACATGCTAGTATAACTTGCTATGGGCTATTACAGTAGTCTCACTTGTCAAAATAAATAGATCAAGTGTCTTATAACAGAGTAATCAAGATTTCTTTATAGTTGCTAATCCTCCTATATATATAAACCATAACTACTGCCCTTATTCTACTGTACAAACACTAATCGGACAGTCTGCAACCCAGGTATCAGATAATTCTGGTGGAGTAACCAGCATTTTGACAAGAACAAGTCAAGTTAAATGAAAAACAATCAATATTTTTAATCTAGAAAATTGCCAGAATTTTCACCAAAGCCCAAGCAATCACTCTGTAGAAACACAGAAGTGGCCTCAGAAGGGAGTTCAACACTTTCTACCCTGGGTCACTGGCAAATTCCCTAGAAAAAGTACTTGCCTATCCAATACATCACTTAAAAAAACAACAAAAGAGAAAAGAGGCCTAAATACGATGACTGATAGTAAGGTCACTACCCTAGGAATCTTAACTTTTTTAAACTACAAATGACTATTTTAATTCACACTGTTGCAAACAATCGATGGTGTTTACTGAGTGCTACCTGTGTGCAGAGCACTGTACTAAACCCTTAGGAGAGTAAAACAGAGTTGGAGACAAGATCCCAGCTCATAAGACTCTTATCGTCTATGCATACACTGTGCATAAAATGATCAGAAAGAATCAATGCTCCTTGCCAGGTTCTTAATTTGCCTCTACAAAGGCCCTGAAGAATTGGACTCAACTGGCTCAACTGGACCTTTCAAAATATAGCCTGTGAATCTCACCCATAATTGTCTCAATTCTTGAATAGTAATAGTAATTGTGTATTTGTTGAGCATTTACTTTGTGCCCAGCACTGTACTAAGCTATGGAATAAAGACAAGATAATCACGTCAGGCATGGTTCCTGTCTCACAAAGGGCACACTGTCCAGAGAGAGGAGGGAAAAAAAGTATTTTAACCCCATTTTATAGATGAGGAAACTGAGGTACAGTAGTTAAGTGATTTGTCCAAGGCCTCATAGAATGCTAGTGGTGGAGCCATGATTAGAACCCAGGTTTACTGACTCCCAGTTTGGTGTTCTTTCTACTAGACCCCACTGCTGAATGCGATGGAGAGAGGGAGCATTCCTTCATTTCACCAGGTAGGATTCTCTTCATTTGGCTCAAGTGATCATGAACCAAACCCAGTTGATCACTCTTCAATTCCTAAATTCCTCGTCCTCACATTTTTTACATTTGAACATTTTCTCTGTTCCCCCTTCATTTCAATTTTAAAGTGTTCCAGATTTTGTACTCTCCCAAGTGCTTAGTACAGTACTCTACACCTAGAAGACATTTGATAAATACCACTGATTGACTGGTTTTGTACCCCACTATCTGGACCAGGTCAATCCTTTGCAGATCAGGGAGGGTTCAATTAACACCTCACTGGTTGATCAAGGTAATAATCATTCCTCATCAAGCACTATACAATACTCCTGGAATTAAAAACATTCAAGGTGGTATTTAATCCAGGTGTTTGTCTACCAATTGTTCAGGATGAAAGCATTCATCTCAGATGGTCATCCTCTGCACCAGAACACTTTAATCATCTGCTGCTTAGAGAAAGGCGCTGAGGGAAACGCGTGGCAGGTTTATGCTGAGGAAGCAGGCGGTGCATTTTAATGCTTTAATCACCAAGTCCCACTGTCATCCTGGTGGAGAAGTACTTCAAGCCAGAAAGCGGCCCAACCCATTTCCTGATAGCAATTTAGAGCACTCATTTCAGGGAAAAAAAAAAGTCACATCGTGATAGAAACATCATTCCATTCCAATACTTAGTAGCACTTAAATCCTTAAACACTTTATGAATCAGAAATAAATCCAACCCAGTGGGGAGGGGCAGGGTGTCACCAGCAGCTGCCAAGGTGGTGGAATGAATACAACACTACACTGCTTGATGATCAGGGTGTTAAGTCTTCTGTGTAGAGGAGGAAAACATTTTGGCAGAAAGCGGCTAAAGAGAGACTGGGAAGCGGATGGGGTGAAAAAGACTAGTACCATTTATCCTTTAATTTTTTTTTTTCAGGTAGCTAACCACACTATGATTTTGGTTAGTTTTTATAGCAGCCAGATAATGGCCAGTGCTTGAACATTGGTCAGTGCTCCACCGTTTGGGTGGAGAGGAAGGAACGGGGCGATCCAGGATTAGTAAAGACAGCCAGGATTTTGAGGTAGATTAAATACGAGAGTTGAAAACAGAGAGAAGGTTAGGGATGACATCAAGGTTATGGGTTTCTGAGAGAGGGAAGATGGTAAAGATACCAAACAAAAGGAAAAGATGTCTCTTCAAAGCTTCAAATGCTGCCAACTCACTACCCTTTTGTTTCACGGTCTTTACCCCACTTACTTACTGCTATGCCATCTAGGAACTATCAGCTTCTTCTGTTCCATCATATATGATGCCAAAATAAATCATTAAACCCTGACATACTTGCCTTTTTTAGACCTATATGAAGAGTAAGGGAAAGTTATCTAAAATCCCATTTCCCCTCTTTGATATTTTCCAAAGGAAAAGCTGTAGAAAAGAGTATGTGCAATGTTAGACTAACAAGTGCATAAGCAAACAAAAAGGCAAAACAAAAACCTGAGAAGTAAAACAGGTTTTATTCAGTATTTTTATTCCACTTGAAATCTGAATTTTTTTGCTTTGGATTTTTTCACCAAAAGTGTGCTTGATGTCATGCATATCACCTGTTTTCATTTATCATATCAATAGGGAAAAATATATATCTGACTGAGTAAAAAATCTGAATTATTTTCTTTTGAAAGACTACTTGGAAATAAGTATTTTTTAATTGTGATATTTTAAGCCAAACTTTTCCTAATCCTGTTTTAGGAAAAAGTATGGTATTTTTATAATGAAACTTATTTTTGAAAGAAAATAACTTTTTTCCTACCAAAGTTACCACATATAAATCACCTAAATTACAATGATTTGAGTGATCCAGACAAAAGAAGCATATCAGTCACTAGTATTTACTGAGTATTTACTCTCTACTCTTGGGAGAGAACAACAGAATTAGCACACATAATCCCTGCCTTCAATCTAGTTTGAGAGAACCACATACTACTATATACACTTACTAATAATAACTGTAGCATCTGTTTACTTAACTAAGCACTGGGTTGGATATACATAATCAAATCACACTAACCCTGCCCCACACTGGGCTCACAATCTAAAGTGAACACAGAACAAACATTTGATCTCCATTTTACAAAGGAAGCAACTGAGGAACAGAGAAGTCAACTGGCTTGCCCAAGATTACACAGCAGGTAAGTGGCAGAGCCAGGATTAGAACCCAGGCCTCCTGGTTCCTAGACATGAATTATTTCCACCAGGCCCCATTGCTTCTCTAAGAGTCAACAAGCAATGTATATTTAGCAGTAGAACTATTCCCATGCTTTAGTACAATGGTTGACACATATTAAGTGTTTAACAAATACCACAATTTATAATGGTAAATAGTAGTATTTATCGAGCACATACTGGGAGCAATGTATTCATTCATTCATTCAATTTTATCTATTAAACGCTTACCGTATGCACAGCACTGTACTAAGCGCTAAGGAAAATACAACAATACACAGTGACATTCCCCGCCCATAACGAGCTCACAGTCAAGAGGTGGGGACAGAGACATCAATACAAATAAATAAAATCACAGATAAATACCTAGGAGGGAAGGGGAGAGGAGCAAAAGGAGCGAGTCAGGGTGATGCAGAAGGGAGTGGAGGATGAGGAAAAGTGGGGCTTAGTCTGGGAAGGCCTCTTGGAGGAGATGTTCTAGCCACCAAATGACCACAGCTTATACCTAAGTGGAAGTTGTCTGGGTGGAGAGGAAGGAACGGGGCGATGCAGGACTAGGAAGGACAGCCAGGATTTTGAGGTAGATTAAATATGAGTTGAAAAACAGAGAGGGGGTTAGGGATGACACCAAGGTTATGGATTTCTGGGAGAGGGAAGATGGTGAAGATACCAAGTGAGATGGGAAGGTTAGGAGGTGTGGGTTTGGGGGAAATGATGACTAACTCTTTTGTAGACATATTGAGTTTGAGGTACGAGCAGAACATCCAAGTGGCAATGTGCCGAAGGCAAGAGGAGACAAGAGTTTTCAAGAGACAAGCCCAGGGAGACAGATTGGGAGTTACTTCAAAGAGAGAAGCCCACACGGGTGCATACGCGAAAAGAACGGAGGACTCGGAACAGAACCTTGTGGGGCATCCAGAGTTAAAATAATGAGAGACAGAGGAGGAGCTGGTGAAGAAAAATGAGAAGGAGTAGTCAGAGAGGAAGGAGGACCAGCTGACTACTGGGTCAGCAAAACAGAGGCCACAGAGACTGTTGAGGAAGAGGGAATGGTCGACTTTAAGGAGCTCATTAAAGTCCTTATTGACTTTTTTGGGGACACTTTAAGAAGCTCAGTCTTGCTGGAACAGGAGGGTCAACTGCAGGACTATAGTGGGTCAGGAAGCTGGTTGGTGGAGAGGAAGTAAAGGCACTAGGTATATCTAACACGTTCTAGGAGGATGGATGAGAAAAGGAGCGGGGAGATGGGGCAATAGCTGAGAGTGCCATGGGGTTGAGAGAGATTTTTTTAGATTGAGGGAGATAAACACCTTTGAAGGCAGAGGGGAAGGAACCACTGACGAGTATCAGGAGAAAATAGCAGAGAGGGAGGTGTGTAGGAACGGGTGATTTGGGAAGGTGAGAAGCATTAGGGACAGAGAAAAAGGCAGAAGGGGAAGAATTAAAGAGCAGGCAGGAGACCCCATCCTGAAAATGCCAGGAAGCAGGAGAAAGACAAGGAAGCAGTAGTATCATTGGTTTTACAACTAATTCTCCTATAAAATGAGTTTTGGTGTTCTTGGAAAACTCACACTAGTGAGCTCACCAGTCTCAACAATGCCCATATGGGCACACACCGTTTCTTCCGACACCACGGTGGTACTTATCCAAATGTGCAGATTCCCTAGCAATGGTCCAGCTAAAACGCAAAATGAAAACACTCATTCTGGCCAAACTGAGGGTATTGTGAGCTTTCCCTTTTGGAACACTATCTTTCAGTTATATAATTCTGGATCCAAATAAATCAAATATGAATTCTGGAGTTAATTGTTTAAAAGGAATGATTACACAAAGACTATATGTTTGGAATATTTTACTTCCTTATCCTTATGTCAGCGAAGAAAACGAAACTAGGAACAGATGGCGCTTTTGAAAAAATGTTAAGCTACAATAAGGAAATAGTAATATTTACATTGAAATATATTTCTATCAAAAATCTTAAGATTAAAAAAAATTACGTGCTTGCCCATTTGTGGGCATAACTACCCGTCCCCTGCAATGACTTCCCACAAACTCAGCTTTGAAAGATCGACATTGTTCCTTTTATGGTTCTGGGAGACAGATCCTGGTAGCTTGCTCCTTTTGGTAGTTGGGATCATTTGTAATCAAAGTGGAGAAAACAACCACCAACAGGTATCTCAATATCACCCTTTAACTTGAAGTAGTGTGGCTTAGCGGAACGAACACTGGCCTGGGAGTCAGAGGACCTGGGTAGGCGGAGCCTCTTGCCTACTGTGTGACCTTGGGCAAGTTATTTAACATCCCTAAGCCTCAGTATCCTCATCTATAAAATGGGGATTCAATAACAGTTTTCTCTCCTACTTAAGCTCGGCACATAGTAAGCGCTTAATAAATACCATTAAAAAAAGTCTGCATCCAATTTGATTAGCTTGCACTTATTGCAGTGCTCAATACAGTGCTTGGCACACAGTAAGCACTAACCAAATAACACTAATAATGTTACTACTATTAACTTACTTTGAAAAGCCAAGTGTGTGCAAGGCCAAAAGCAACTTGGAAAACTGCCACACAACAATGTTACCACCGCCACACCGAAAAGACTTGACTTAAATTTAGGGGAAAAAATCTTCCTGTTTGAAATGGAAAAAGCCCCATACTGGGATAAATGGCATTCATATTACCATATGCAATAGGTAATCTGAAATCATACTTTCCAAGTGCTTAGTACAGTGCTCTACACAGTAAGTGCTCAATAAATGACTGAATAAATTGAATGAGTTTAAATAAATTTACATAACAGCACAGACTTATTTTCAAAACAAACCAAAGACATATCATGTCCAAATAATACTTTTGTCTATCCCTTCTAAAAGATTATTCCCTAGGACCTCAAAACAATTGCAAGCATTACTTTGGAAGTACAGACACTGCCCTACAAATAGCTACTTTCTCTGAACAGGTAACAATATACTTCATGATTAGAAAAGAATGTTGCGATGATTTCACCACTTGCGTAGGGCCCGCTCTCAGTGCCATCTGGACTCCCACTGTCCTCTACTCTAGCCTGGGAAGGACTCCAACCCCGGCAGCAGCGGATGCTTACAACCAATTCTCAAACACTGGGCCACAGAGGTCCACCTCATGGAAGTGGGGGTCTATGGCCCCCCCAACCACACACACACACCCCTTCTCCATGCCACCTGGACTCCCAGCGGCCTCTGATCCAGTCAGGGGAAGGGCAGGAGCTTCATGAAGCCTTCTCAACTTTCAGGACATTTGGGAAGACCATAGCCGTGGCCAAAAACAATAACTGTGGCATTTCGGTGCTTATTTCACGCCCAACACTTTGCTAAGTCCTGGGGTGGAATCAAAAGAACCAGATCACAACCAGTCCCTGCCCCATATGGGGCTGGGGCTGTGACTGCTGGATTGAGCCAGGAGGAGACAAAGTCTTCTCCTTTAGCCACAATGCCTTAAAGCTCTTGTGGCATCTGTCCTTTTCCTTCTTTCTTTTTGTTTGTCTTCATTTTGCATTATGTGTCCGTTGCTAGGCCCTTAGATTGGGAGCCCTTTAGGGGCCAGGGACCATGTCTCTATTTCATCCATGTTCTTTTTTCCTAATGCTTAGTACTGTGCTAAACAAATAATCAATCAATGGTATTTACTGAGTGTTTACTGTGTGCACAGAACATTACTTAGAGTTTGGGAGTTTACAATACTACTATTTTCTAAGAGAGGACCAGGTGGCTTAAAGAAGTGGGTAAATACTATGTACCTAGTTGCAAGGTGAGGTGATACATACAGTCAATAGGGCTAGGTCTTTATTTGGAGAAAACAATGCAGTTAATCCAACCTCCAACCATCTATTTAATGATGTCATTTGGCTTATCTTTGTTTACTGGTTTAAATCTCACTTTGTATGAACAACAGGGCTTAAGTGGTTGAGGAACTTAAAATACACTACTGTCTCAAGGCAGAGAGTACTCAACTCCCAAAGCAACTGAATCACAGATTCTTTACTCTTACTCCCGGCCAAACCAAGTTTTCTCCCTGAATTCACAGTTTGCCAAAACGAGTAATTAAAAGCAAGGACAAGAAACCTTAAACCACAACTATTCTTTGGTATTCAAATAGTGACCAAATAAGTCTCTTTTTCAATTTGACACAGCCTTGTGGTCAAGTTTCAACCTGGAGCAATAGGTCATGGCCAACACACAAAGCCTGAAACAATGGAAGTGCTACCTTGGATGCGTGAAATTGAACGTTTTGAAATACAGTATTACAAAGAGAAAGAAATTGACTTTCAAGATGCACTCAGATTCAGCATTTGGAGCACTGAAACTGCAATTCTCATACCCTGCCTCAACTTCAAATGAAAATCAAACCATATGTTACTTATTTTACTCTCCCAAGCGCTTAGTACAGTACTCTTTAAATAGTAAGCATTCAAATACCACTGACTGATTTTGAAATTGTGTGAAAAGCTTTTTTCTATTAATCGCAATTTCCTATTTCTAGATATTTTTGCTTTTTAAGGCAGATTCTAGAAAGTCCTCCATTTTCATAAGACTTCAACAATCGAATTGCTGTTTTATTAGGATGCGTTTAGCCAGAACAGATTCTTTGAGAAGCAAACTGCTCCAAAGCTTTTGCAGTTCCTGTCACAACCCACTTTTTGGTCCACATGAAAAGCTTCCCTTTAGATGTGCTTTCGATACATGCATTAAAACCAAGAACTCTGGAAGTACTCATTAATGAAAGAGCCCATCTATGATGATGACCCTTCGGTATTTGGGTGTTGAAATGAAGAAAGAAGATCTACTTCCACAAACACGCAATGAGTCTCTGAGCATGCAACAAGTTTCCTCAAAATACAAGTATTGAAAGCACATCCAAAGAGAAGTTTTTCATGTGGCCCGATAAAGTGGGTTGTGATAGAAACTTCAAAAATGCTTTGGATCAGTTTGCTTCCCAAAGAATCTATTCTGGCTAAGTGCACCCTAATAAAACAGCAATTCGATTGTTGACAGGATTTCACAATTACTCTTGTAGCATATTTCATTTCCATGGGCACAGCTTTCTACATTTCCAAAATACAGTGAATATTTCAGTGGTCAGATCTAGGTTAGTCTCAATCTGTCTCAGCAATGAGCAAATAGGAAGCCCAGGCAAGGGCTGGGCTGGGCAGGGCAAGCCAGACTTCCTCAGGTTCACCTCGGTTCTACCTCCACAACACCTCTAGAATCTGCCCTTTCTCTTTTCCATCCAAACTGCTATCACACTGACTGAAGCATTTATCCTATCCTGCTATATTTCTTTTTTTAAGGTACTTGTTAAGTGCTCACTTTGTGCCAGGCACTGTACTAAGCTTTGGGATAGATACAAGGTAATCAAGTTGGACAGAGACCATGTCCCACATGAAGCTCACAGTCTTAGTCTCCACTTTACAGATGAGATAACTGAGGCACAGAGAAATTAAGTCTGGACTTCTGCATCAACCTCCTGACTGATCTCCCTGCCTCCTGTCTCTCCCCTTTCCAATCGATACTTCAATCTGCTGCCCAGATCATTTTTCTTAATATCGTTCAAACCACAACTCCCTTCTCCCCCAAAACCTCCAACGGTTGTCCAGCCAACTCTGCATTAAAGAGAAAACCCTTCCCATCCGCTTTAAGGCAAACAATCAGCTCCAACCCCCGAACTTTACCTCATGGGATTTCCTACTTTAAGCCAACCAGCACACTTAACTACACAAATGCCAAACTATTCACAGTACCTTGATCTCATCTCTTTTGCCACCGACTTTCCCCATGTCCTCCCTTGGGCCCAAAACTCCCTCCCGCTTCATATCCGACATACCGCCACTCTCCCCACTTTCAAAGACTTACTAAAATCCCATCCAAGGTTTTCTCTTCCTAAGTCATTCCCCCCACTGGCCCTCCCTTCTGCACTGCCTAAGTCCTTAGGTCTAGGCCCCTTAAGCACTAGATATTTGCCCCACCCTCAGCCCCACAGCACTTACATATTTTCACCCTCCACCATTTTCCCTATCTGTAATTTATCTTAATGTCTGTCTCCCTCTCCAGTCTGTAAGCTCCTTGTGGGTAGGGAGCATGCCCGCGACCTCTATGGTATTGTACTCTCCCAAGTGCTTAGTATAGAGCTCTGCACACAGTAAGCGCTCAATAAATACCACTGATTGCCCAGTGATAATCATGATCATTACTGTCCATCCAGGTGAGCTACCATTTCCAGTAGCATTCATTCTTCATTTGTTCCACTGAGCACAGCCCTGTCCGTGTAAGATGCCACCACCATCAGAAGCCAGGTGAGACCTGGTTAAGCCTAAACTAATGAAACACACTGGGTCCGATTCCAGGCCTCGCGCATGTTGGTCCATTTTTTATGGTATCTATTAAGCGGTTTCTATGTGTCGGGCACTGTACTAAGCGCTGGAGTGGATACAAGCAAATCAGGTTGTACACAGTCCCTCTTCCACATGGGTCTCAAGTGAAGTGGCTTGCCCAAGGTCATACAGCAGACAAGTGGTGGACCTGGAATTAGAACCTAGGTCCTTCTGACTCCCAGGGCTGTGCTCTATCTCCTAGGCCACACTGCTTCTCGCCCTGAGGTCTTGATCTGGGGCTGAAATGAAGAAGAAACAGTTGGGAGTATGGATGGGGTGCTTCTCTCACTCCGGTAGACCACTGGTTGGGCTGTTTTCGGTACCTGCACAACCAGATAAAGTAGCAACCCACTGATTCCAAATGACAAACCCTGGCTTCAACCATAGATTTAGAGTTTAACTTCAACTCCAGCTGGGTATTAATTTTCACACAGCATCATGAGAGCCCCAGGTTCTGCTGATGAGTCTAGGTATACAATACTAATGCAATGCAAATGCACACAGGATTTTTACAAAATTGATCTGAGCATGAATTCTCCTGGAGGAAGGAAGGGGAGAGACACTGACAACCTCTGAACTCTAACAGTAAAAAAATTGCAACATGAGGATACATAAATGGATCTTTTTTCTTCACAATTATTGAATTCACACGAGAAATTTCAAATGCAGTACGGGAAAAGGGGAAAAAGGAGAAACAGAATGAGGAAGAAAAGAGACTAGTTCTGTCCAACCACCCAATTTCCTTGTCTCTCACTCTCTCTTATCTCTTATACTGCCTTCACCCTCCTCTTGGACCCAAGAAGTCCCCTGTAGATCAGAGGAGCAAACAAAAGGACTCTTACCTTATAAGAAACAATTCATTCATTCATTCAATAGTATTTATTGAGTGCTTACTATGTGCACAGCACTGTACTAAGTGCTTGGAATGTACAAATCGGCAACAGATAGAGACAGTCCCTGCCCTTTGACGGGCTTACAGTCTAATTGGGGGAGAACAGTGTTGTTTAAAGGAACATTTTAATGAGAAGGGTCTCTTCAAAGTATATATCTAATATTTGGCTTCCTAAAGTGCACTGAATTGTCATTATAAAAATCATAATAATAATAGTTTGGAAGTTGACCTGTCCATTTTGCCAATAAGACAATCGTCAAAGTCCCATGGGCTAGGTGCCAGTCTCAACAGCCTCAGAATGCTTCTTATCTTTCGAACTTCATATATAAAATTAATATTTAACAATTACAGGCTTGTAGAGTACTTCCAAAGAGTTTTTTCCACAGAGAACACAAGATTCCTCCTTCCAAATGAGAAACTCTTTTCCCATAGGGAGGAATCCCAGCACAGAAACAACTGCATTTTTATCCAGGGCAAAAGAAGAAAAGATGCTGTTTGAGAATCCTCATCCGGGCAATATGTACCTGCCATAGGACCCTAAGCGATGCCATACCTATCTTTGGACTGTTCTGCAGCTGAAGGAATACTCGTCAGGCACCCAAGTCAAAAAAGAATTCATACATTCAATCGTATTTATTGAGCGCTTACTGTGTGCAAAGCACTGTATTAAGCGCTTGGAAAAGTACAATATAACAACAGACACATTCCCTGCCCACAACAAGCCTGGATAATTTGGAATATTATCTTTAATCGCTTCCAGCACTTAGTACAGCACTTGGTTACATAGTGAGTGTTTAATGCCATATTATTATTATTATTCTTGGAACTTTAAAACTGTGTGTTCAATCACCTTGAGATACATAGGAGGAATCTACAGCTACATTGGAACTCATCATTCCAACCTATGCTTTCTCCTCCAGATTGTAAACTCCTTGAGGGCAGAGTTCATTGTCCAGTAGCTCTCCTGCTCCCTTCCAAGTGTTTATTGCAGAGTTGCTCCCTCCCAAGTGCTTAGTAAAGAGTAAGTGCTCAATAAATCTTAGTGATTGACCTCTCACTTTTACCTGCCCACCCTTCTCAAATCTAGCTTCCTGTCCACCCAGAACTTGCTCCCTCCACTCCCAAAGCATCAGCCAAAAACTGCCCATCTTTCCAAAATTAAGTCAGGGTTCCCTTTGTTGTGGGGGGGGCCTTCCTGGGGCGGGGGTGGGGGGAGGGGTGGAGAGAAACAGATAGGTCTTGACTTTCTCCCGCTTTTCAAGAATGCACGCTCATTACATTCCTTGATGTTTTCTGTATGTGAAACCATTTCAGTCGTTTATTGTCTTCCTTGTTTAAGTTAGATTATAAGCAAACTAAGGGCCACGTCTATGGCTTCTGCTTGTTCTAGGCCCTTGTACCTGGTGAGTGACCCATCAGTATTAAATGAAGGAATGATAGAGTGAATTAATCTCTTATAGGGATAGACGGTGGTGTAGGCGATTTTCTAAGAGAGCGGTAGCAATATTTTAGGATCGTATCTAAACTTCTGCCCTTCAGAGAGGAATCTGGCCAGTTGATCTGTGGGAAAAAAAGCAGGCAGCTGTTCTTACCTTTGCACCAGAGTCTCAACCTGTGCTCCCTCAATAGGACAAATCCTCAAAACCCAATTTCATCAACTGTAAAAGCGACCCTCCCTTGCTCCCCAAGGAAGCAAGTCTGCCAGAAGATCTCGGATTACATCAAGGGGAAAGGGACAAGATTCAGTGGAAATATGAAGCAGAGCCTGTGGCAGCGAGCCCTCATTCATTACTTCTCCAGAAGTCTAAAGATGATGATACAAATAGTTAAGTAAGCCAAAGTAAACTAGAAAGTAATGAGTGAGATATCAGAGCAGGTAAATATTGCTGTTCCTTGGAGGTAAACAAAGGAGAAAGATCCCCAAATAAACAAAAACATGCATTGGTAAGCACAGGAGCCCAATTCAGAAGATCTGATGTTTGAGGCTCACTCATAAAGCTCACTAAGGGAGGCAAATATTAGAAAAGGTTGTGCCCTGGAGGAAAGAGTCCAGCCTGTAACAAGCAAATGATAAGGCTAAATTCCTCAGAAATTTGTGAGATCTAATAATGATGATGAGAATAACAATGTTAAGCGCTTACTACGTGCTAAGCACCATGCTAAATGCTGGGGCAGATACAGGATAATCAGCTGGCATTCGGTGAAAACATGGCAGTCTGAAGCAAGATTCCCCGGACTCGAGTCCATTGAACACAATTTCCAAAGGAGCAAAGCTGGCCCTTTCAAGGAACAATTTTCCAAGAGTTAAAATGGTTCAGCAAAGAATCAACATCTTGTCTCAATTACCCAGATAGCATTTCAGCCACTTTGGGGCTCTGGGAAAGGACCTCTGTGGAGCTCTCCCTTGTGGCATCAGCCTTCCCTTCCTACGTGACTGTCAGTGCTCCTGTGACAGCGCTTCCAAGGAGCACTAACGGCAGACGCTGGAGCTCCACGGTGCCCTTCCCGGGGGAGGACATCTGCCTGCTCAGCAAACAAGCACTGCTTTCAGGCTAAAACTCCAATGTCACCTCACTGAGGCGCGCCTAAAGCATGCCCTGCCAGGAAGCGACTGTAAATACTATTTAGAAGGGCCAATTTTTGGCAGGTTCGAAATCCAACTCTTCGTTAATACCATAAAGAATTTCCCTTTCCTTCCCGGTAGGAATAAAGGGGAGGAGGGGGCAAGAAAAAGGGTGGGGAAGAGAGAGAGAAGAGGGAGTGGACAGAGACACAGAGAGGGGGAGAGAGAGAGAATATGGGGTGGGCAGGAACGGAAAGATGGGGTGGGGAAAAGAGAGAATGGGAGTGTGGGAAAGAGAGACTGGAGGATGGGGGAAGAAAGAATGAAGGATGGGGAGAGAGAATGGAAATGGGGTGAGAGAATGGGGTGGGAGAGAGAGAATGGGGGCCGGGGAGAGAATGAGGGGTTGGGAAACAGTGGGGGAGAGACAGAATGGGGAAGGGAGGAGGAAGAGAATAAGAAGCACTTGTGTAATTTATTTATATTAATGTCCTTCTCCCCTTTAGACTATGAGCTCGTTGTGAGCAGGGAATGTGTCTGTTTATTGCTGTAATATACTCTCCCAAGCGCTTAGTAAAGTGCTCTGCACATAGTAAGCACTCAATAAATAAGACTGAATGAATGAAGGGGGAGGAGAAGGGGGGGAGGAGGAAATAACAATAATTGTGATATTTGGTAAGTGCTGACTGTGTGCCAGGTGCTGTACTAAGCGTTGGAGTGGATACGAGCAAATCGGGTTGGACGCAGTCCCTGTCCACATTCCGCATGGATTTACTTGTATCCCAGTCTTACTCCCCATTTTACAGCTGAAGTAAGTGAGGCACAGAGAACTTGCCCAAGGTCATGCAGCGGACAAGTGGCAGAGTCGGAATTAGAACCCACGACCTTTTGACTCCCAGGCCCAGGCTCTATCCGCTACGCCATGAGGAGGGGGGTGGGAATGGGAGAGAAGAGAGGAAGGAGGGAAGAGAATGGGGAAGAGTGGGAAAAGGGGGTGGAGGAAGAGAGAAAAATGGAATGAAGGGAGAGAAATGAGGAGGGGGGAATGAAAAATAAGGAATGGGAGGAGAGATGGCGAGGAGAGAGAGCTGGGGAGACGGACGGGGGCAGAGACGTGAGAAATAAGAAAAAGTGAAGGAAGGAAAAAGACGGTTGAAGACCTTAAACTTAAAATTTTGCAGGGCAAAACACTGCATCGGAAATGTCAAACCCCTGATTAGTTTTGTGGGTCCATTTGTTTCTTGGGGCAGAGGGAGAGGCGGGAGCGGATAAACCCCAACACTTTTCCCTTTAGGGAAAGCAAAATCTCCTGCAAATTTACGGCCGAACTATATTCCAGGAGCGGGATCTACGGAATGGAAAGGGTTCTCCCCGCCCCTTGGGAAGGGAATCAAACCTCCCCCCCACCACCCCCACCCCAGGGGTCTGTATCTGACAACCCCCGATTCTTTCTTGGAGCTGTAAACGGTGAACTACGTCCTCGGCACTGGAAAAAGGAAGGAAAGAAAGAAAAGGGGAAAAAGAAATGGGGGGGGGAGATGAGGGAGAAAGTTGCTTTGGGCAAGGGAGGCCGTGGGGGGAGGTTGGCGAGAGCGCTTGGCACAGAGTAAGGGCTTAGTAAAAGGCACGATTATTTTAGGGAGAGGAGGGGAGCCCCTCCGGGGTCAGGGAGGGCGAAGGGAAGAGGGTGGGAAGGGAAGGACAAAGGGGGGAAAGAGTGGGAAGAAGGTGGGAAGGGGAGGGCAAAGGGGGGAAGAGGGTGGGAAGGGGAGGGTAAAGGGGAGGAAGAAGGGGAAGAGAGTGGGAAGGGAAGGGGGAGAGAGTGGGAAGGGAAGGGGGAGAGAGTGGGAAGGGGAAGAGGGTGGGAAAGGGAGGGTAAAGGGGAGGAAGAAGGGGAAGAGAGTGGGAAGGGAAGGGGGAGAGGGTGGGAAGGGGAAGAGGGTGGGAAAGGGAGGGTAAAGGGGGGGAAGAAGGGGAAGAGAGTGGGGGGAAGGGAAGGGGGAGAGGGTGGGAAGGGGAAGAGGGTGGGAAGGGTGGGAAGGGGAGGGGAAGAGGGTGGCAAGGGAAGGGGAAGAGGGTGGGAAGGGGAGGGGGAAAGGGTGGGGAGGGGAAGAGGGTGGCAAGGGAAGGGGAAGAGGGTGGGAAGGGGAGGGGAAGAGGGTGGCAAGGGGAGGGTAAAGGGGGAAAAAAGGGGAAGGGGAGGGCAGAGGAGGGAAGAAGGGGAAGAGAGTGGGAAGGGGAGGGGAAGAAGGTGGGAAGGGGAGGGGAAGAAGGTGGGAAGGGGAGGGTAAAGGGGGAAAGAAGGGGAAGAGGGTGGGAAAAGGAGGATAAGGGGAAGGGGAAGAGGGTGGGAAGGGGACAGTAAAGGGGAAAGGAAGGGGAAGAGGGTGGGAAGGGGACGGTAAAGGGGGAAGGAAAGGGAAGAGGGTGGTAAGGGGAGGGTAAAGGGGGAAAGAAGGGGAAGAGGGTGGGAAAAGGAGGATAAAGTGGGGAAGAAGGGGAAGAGGGTGGGAAAGGGAGGGGAAAGGGGGGCAAGCGGGGAAGGGCGAGGCCTCGGAGGGCAGGAGAGTAGCAAGGGCGGCGAGGGAAGGGTTCTGGCTGTCGGGCTGCAGGAGGTCCGGAGCGGGGCCCGGCAGGGGAGGAGCAGGGAAGCCCCGGGTCGGAGGCCAGGTAGAGCCGGCCGGCTGCCGTACTTACATAACGCTTCAACTTTTTCTCCGGGGGGGATTTCCGGAGCCACCCCGAGCAGACCACCTCTCCGCCGCTCATGGTGCGAGCCTCTCCGGGGCTTCTCCCCGCGATCGGGGCCCCGGGCCGGCGGGGACGGACGGACCGACCGACCGACCGACCGACCGACCGACCGAAGGGACGGGGCGGGGAAGCTTGGGCTTGGGCCGCTTGCAGACAAGGCCGGCCGAGGAGAGAGGGGCGGCTTGGAGCTGGGCTGGGCTCTGCCTCCCGCCTCTCTCCCGGCCCGACCCTCTCCCCTCCCTCTTCACACGGACACCCAGGGAGGCAGCCCCCGCCCCTCCTCCTCCTCCTCCTCCTCCTCGTCCTTCCTCCTCCTCCTCCTCCGCCGCCGCAATCGGCTCGGCCGGGCGGGATCAGGGAGAGCCCTCCCCCTGCCGACTCTCCCCCTGCCGGCCGATCCCCCCCCGCGTGCACACACAGTGCACACACAGTGCACACACAGTGCACACACAGTGCACACACAGTGCACACACAGTGCACAAGCCCAGCGCTCCCTCCCTCCACAGCGCACACACACAGGCCCAGGGCTCCCTCCCTCCACATTGCACGCTCTCACACAGTGCACACACAGTACAGGAGTGCACAAACACAGTGCACGCACACACAGTGCACACACACACACACAAATAGGCCCAGTGCTCCCTCCTCCCTCTCACCACAGCGCACACACACAGGCCCAGCGCTCCCTCCTCCTCCCTAGTGCACAGATACAGCACACGCACACAAAGTGCACACACACACACACACACAGGCCCAGCGCTCCCTCCTCCCTAGTGCACGCACACACAGTGCACACACACATACACACAGAGGCCCCACGCTCCCCCCTCCCTCCCACCACAGTGCACACACACAGGCCCAGCGCTCCCTCCTCCCTAGTGCACGCACACAAAGTGCTCGCACACAGTGAGCACACACAGGCCCAGCACTCCCTCCTCCTCCCTCGTGCACAGAGTGTACGCACACAAAGTGCACACACACAGGCCCAGTGCTCCCTCCTCCCTAGTGCACAGATACAGTGCATGCACACGAAGTGCACACACACACACACACACACAGGCCCTGCGCTCCCTCCTCCTCCCTAGTGCACAGATACAGTGCACGCACACAAAGTGCACACACAGGCCCAGGACTCCCTCCCACCACAGTGCACCCACAGGCCCAGTGCTCCCTCCTCCTCCCTAGTCTACACAAACAGTGCACGCACACAAAGTGCACGCACACAGTGAGCACACACAGGCCCAGCGCTCCCTCCTCCTCCCTAGTGTACACATACAGTGCCCGCAAAGTGTACACACACACACACACACAGGCCCAGCGCTCCCTCCTCTCGAGTGCACTGATACAGTGCACGCACAGAAAATGCACACACACAGACAGGCCCAGCTCTCCCTCCTCCTCCCACCTCGATGGGCTGAATCTCTGCCCCTTCCTCCCCCTGCAGGGAGGGATCGGGGTGCGGGGGCAAAGGAGAAAAAGGTGGGGGAGGGTCTGTATTGGTGTTTGTGTTGGTGCGACGGGGGAAAGGGGGGGAGAGCCACCGAAACTGAGGAAGCCACGACGATTCGGTGGCCCAAAAGGGGGGCAGGACCGGCTCGAAGAAGCCAGTCCTGTCGCCGGCCTTGTCTGGCCTTCCCTCCACCTCCCACCGAAAGCCGGGTGGTTTTTCCCCTCGGCCCGAAGAACAAGGGCGGGAGGGGAGGAGAAGGGAAAAGGAGGAGGGGAAAGCAGGAGGGAGGGAAGGCCGGGAAGTGGGAGGGAGGCGGCAGAGGCAGGCTGGGAGCTGTAGTTGGGGCAATGGCGAAGGGCGGGCTCACAAGCTCCCTCCCTCCTTTCAGTCCCCGGCGGAGGGAGGCCCCGGGGCCGCCGACCCTCCGGACACTGCCCTCCTCCAACCTCCTCTCTGGAGCTCCTTGTTTTCCCCGGCCTCGGCTGCCCTCGGCCGCCCATCCCCCTGACCATTCGGCCTCCCTGGGGCAAGGCCTCCCTGAAGGAAGGCTCCCCGGGGCCCAGGCCCCGCTGATAATAATAATAATGACATTGGTTAAGCTCTTACTCCGTACCAAGCACTCGCCTGAGCGCTGGGAGGATGCAATAATAATAATAATGAGGATGGCATTTGGGAAGCAGCGTGGCTCAGGGGAAAGAGCTGAATTATAAAGTGCAATTCTCCAGCTGGTTTCAGAATTGGCTACAACTACTTGGAGTCCTTAGAGAGTCCTTAGAGAAGGTGGGGTCAGCAGGGGCTGACTTCTGTATTGGGGTTTGCGAGGCTCAGTGGAAAGAGCCCAGGCTTGGGAGTCAGAGGTCATGAGTTCAAATCCCGGCTCTGCCACTTGTCAGCTGGGTGACTGTGGGCGAGTCACTTCACTTCTCTGTGCCTCAGTTACCTCAGCTGGAAAATGGGGATTAACTGTGAGCCTCACGTGGGACAACCTGATTACCCTGTAACTACCCCAGCGCTTAGGACAGTGCTCGGCACATAGTAAGAGCTTAACAAATAGCAACACTACTACTACTATGGGCCAAGCACTGAATGAAATGGTTCTACATGCGGCTCCCAGTCTTAATCTCCGTTTTACAGATGAGGGAACTGAGGCCCAGAGAAGCTAAGTGACTCGCCCAAAGTCACCCAGCTGACAGTGGCGGAGCCGGGAGTAGAACCCATGACTTCTGGCTCCCAAGCCCCTGCTTTTTCCACTGAGCTATAATGCTAAGGCTTGGGCCCCATAATAATAATAATAACGGCATTGGTTAAGTGCTTACTATGTGCCAAGAACTTTTCTAAGCATTAGGGGGATACCATAATAATAATGACGATGGCATTTCTTAAGCGCTTACTATGTGCCAAGCACTGAATCAGATGGTCCCACATGGGGCTCCCTGTCTTAATCCCCGTTTTACAGATGAGGGAACTGAGGCCCAGAGAAGCTAAGTGCCTCACCCAAAGTCATCCAGCTGACAAGTGGCAGAGCTGGGAGTAGAACTCATGACTTCTGACTCCTAAGCCCATACTCTTTCCACTGGGCTACACTGCAAAGCTGCAGTCTCCCTGAGGTGCAGCCTCCCTGAGGGAAGGACCCCCGGGGCTCGGGCCCCCCTCTAATAATAATAATAATAATGG
Organism: Ornithorhynchus anatinus; assembly: GCF_004115215.2. Classification (NCBI taxonomy): domain Eukaryota; kingdom Metazoa; phylum Chordata; class Mammalia; order Monotremata; family Ornithorhynchidae; genus Ornithorhynchus; species Ornithorhynchus anatinus. Next base: position 26,239,027 of record NC_041739.1, read on the forward strand.
CATTGGTTAAGCATTTACTATGTGCTTCTTCTTCTAAGCACTCTTCTAAGTACTAGGAGGATACAAGAATAATAATGATGATGGCATTTGTTAAGCACTTACTATGTGCCAAGCACTGAATCAGATGGTCCCACATGGGGCTCCCTGTCTTAATCCCCGTTTTATAGATGAGGGAACCGAGGCCCAGAGAAGCTAAGTGACTTGCCCAAAGTCGCCCAGCTGAGAAGTGGTGGAGCCAGGAGTAGAGCCTATGTCCTCTGACTCCCAAGCCCATGCTCCTTCCACTGAGCTATGCTGCTAAGGCTCGGTCCCCCTTAGGCGCGGACCCCAGGGCCCGAGGTGAGAAGCAGCAGGGTGTAGTGGATAGAGCCTGGGCCAAGGAGTCAGAAGGTCATGGGTTCTAGTCCTGACTCTGCCACTTATCTGATTTGTGACTTTGGACAAGTAACTTCGCTTCTCTGGCCCTCAGTGACCTCATCTGTTAAATGGGGAATGAGAGTCTGAGCCTCACATGGGACAGGGACTGTGTCCAACACAATTTGCTTGTATTCACCCCAGTGCTTAGTACAGTGCCTGGCACATAGTAAGCGCTTAACAAATGCCATTATCATTATTATTATTATTATTATACTCCCCTGAGGAAGCACAACCAAGCAGTCTCAGGCTCCTCCCAGGGACCAGCCGGGAGCACCTGGCCGGGCATCTCCCCCTCATCCCAGGCCCGGCCTGGCGACACCAGAGGAAAGGGCCAAGGGCTGCCGGGCCCAGGGGGAGCCCACCATGAGGGAGAAAAGGAAGGACGGATGGACAGAGGGATGAGGGGGTGCAGGAGTTCGATCAGCCGTTGTTATTGTTTTTAAATCAGCAGTTGCCCGGCCCTGCTGAAGGGTTTCCATCTAGGGGGCCTTTTAGTGATGTTTCCAGCTCTCCTGATGTTTCCAGCTCTCCCAGGGCCACCTTTGAGGTTTCCAGTGGCTTCTAACACACCTACATAGCACCGACTTGAGGATCAGAGGACCTGGGTTCTAATTCTGACTCTACCACCGTTCTGCTATGTGGACCTTAGGCAAACCCATGTGCTTCTCTGTGCCTCAGTTACTTCGTCTGTAAAATGGGGATTAAGAACATGAGCCCCATGTGGGACATGGACTTTGTCCAACCTGATTAGTTTGCATTCTACCCCAGTGCTTAGAACTTAGTGCTTTACAGACACTGTAAGGGCTCGACAAATACCATAAAAAAAGTACTGGACTACAGTGTCGGGTGGGGGTTGTGCCCTGGTACTGAATGTCCATTTCGTAAAAGGTCATTTTTATTTACAGTCATTGAATTCTAATTTCAAACTGCTTTTAAAACGCATTCTAATAATATAGTGAATATTTGGTGTTTTATACAGGGACATGACAAAAAAAGTGTAAAAAATAAAATCTAGATCATATATTCATTATATATAACATTCACAACGTGCTTCTATATTCAATGTGATGTACCCTGATAACCACCAATAAAGTTCAGTGATCTCATCCCAGAAGTCCACAACTTTGCTATATCTTCATTTTTCAACTTTCACATTCAGTCTGGCAGGAAATCTTGCCATTTTTTTTCTCCACACCATTTCCTGGCTATGTCCCTTTCTCTCCATCCAAACAGCCTCTGCCCAGGTACTTACCATATGCCAACTAGACACCTGCATTAGCTTCCAGCCTTTCCCCTCTGCAGTTCAAAACTCAATCAGTGGTATTCATTGAGTGCTTACTATGAGCAGAGCACTGTACTAAGCATTTTGGAGACTACATTACTACAGTGTGGCTAAACACGTTCCCTCCCCACAAGAAGCTTACAGTCTAAAGGGGGGGACAGACATTAAAATAAACAAATTAAGTACAGAGGTGCTTTGGGGTTGAGGGTGGGATGAATATCAAGTCCATGAAGGGTGCAGATCCGGGTTCATGGGTGTTACAAAAGGGAAAAGGAGTAGGGGAAATGAGAACTTGGTGAAGGCATCTTGGAGGAGATGGGATTTTAATAAAGCTTTTAAGGTGGAGAGAACAGTAGTCTGTTGTATATGAACGGGGAGGGAGTTCCAGGCTAAAGAGCAACTGGTCAAGGGCTCAGTGGAAAGATAGATGAGATTGAGATTGAGGTAGGAGCATGGCCTGGCAGTCTGAAGGACCTGAGTTCTAATCCCGCCTCTTCCACATATCTATTGTCTGACTCTGAGCAAGTCACTTAACTTTTCTGGGCCTCTGTTACCTCATTTATAAAATGGGGATTAAGATCGTGAGCCTCGTGTGGGACAGGGACTGTGTTCAACCCGATTAGAACAGTGTCTGGCACATTTACAAATACCATAAAAAAATTTGGTAGATCCAGGATTAGAACTCAGGTCCTCCAACTCCTAGGCCCATACTCTTTCCAATAGGCTATGCTGCTTCTAGTAACTCATGCTTTCCTCTGTGTTGACTTGTAGGCCCAGAATGAGCCTGAAAATCTAAAACTTAAAAAGGGTCTCTGGGTTGTGGACTCTTTAATTCCCTGGGACCCATATCAGGCTTTTAAGCCCTGCCATTTCCCTGAGTTTGCTAATGTGGAACTCCACCCATCAACTTGAAGTGCAGCGAGTATTGCTCCAGAGAATCTTCTACTTGTGAGCAAGTGTAGAAGAAACTCAATGGTCAGGCCCCTGAATAATAATAATAATAGTAATAATAATAATACTATTTGTTGAGTGCTTCTATGTACCAACCACTATACTATGTGCTGAAGTAGATTCAAAATAATCAGCTCCCACATGGGACTCACAGACTAAGTAGAAGGGAAACAGGTATTAAATTGAATCCCCTTTTTCTGGATGAGGTAACTGAGACACAGAAGTTGAGCGACTTGCCCAAGATCACAAGCAGGGGAATGGCAGAGTGGGCCGAGAACCACTCTCCACTCCCCACTCCCTTATTTTTGGCTTTCCTCAGTCTTTTCTGCAACTGATATCTTGGTCCCCCACCCGCTGCCTCCCCCGACCACCCCTCCCAAACCTCCCCCCAGCAGAAGGAGGGAGACTTGGAAAGAATCCTTAACTTCCAAGTAGTTTGAAATGAAATGGGGTAGAAGTACTCACTCCCTTTCACTTCCAAGAAACCCTGAATAGGGGGAGAAGGGAGACAGAAGAGAAGTAATTAGTCAAATGGGGTCATAAAATGCTGCTGAGCAATCAGAGTACAACATTCTGACATTAGCTATGCAATGTTTCCCCGGGATGGTGCATCAAAACAAGCCACAACTTGGGTTATAACAATACCTCTGTAGTAGTAATGGTATTTATTAAGTGCTTACTCTGGGAGGAGTACCAGGCTTGGTGCTGAGATAAAGAAAAGGCAAGCAGATTAGAGGGTCCTGGTCCCTCACTGGGTTTACCATCTAGAAGGGGGTTAACAGACACAAAGGACAATAGCACTAAAACACAAAACCATAAATTAGAGAGTCAACAAACCAAGATGGCAATGAGAAACAAAGTAGCTAAGCAAAATTTTTGGAAGCAAAGACCCCCTCTACCCTCCCCAGGCTCCAGGCACAGTCAATGCTAACTCCACATGCAAAGTAAACATTCCAGCTTAATGTCACTGATGCACAAAGCATTATTTATTCCCTAGCCCTTTTCCCCAATGAAGTGGCCCTCCATTTTAAAGTGGTGAACCACCAATCTCCGATTTCTTTGGAAACCAAAACTATCAACTGTGGTGTTTTGATTCTGTCAACCAGCATAAAGAGGGAAAATCCTTTCTAGAATATTCTGGAAGGTTTTTTTTTTCTTTTTACCCTACCTTAACAGCTACTTGGTTGTAAAGGAGTCAACTTCAAAAGTAACCATTATCTAAACCCTCAAGAATTGAGTGAATCAGTCTAGAGATCTATTTGATGTTTTGTGAGAGCCACTACAGAACTGGGTATTTATTAAAAAATCTTCCCACAGATAGCTCAGTTTAGGAGATAAGAAGACCAGGAATGTGGCCGCTGAAGACGACTGGAGCCTCCTGTCATCGCAGCAGAGGTAGGACTGTTGTGAATGCCTGCTTGACCATCATCCCCCAGCCACTCCAGCAGAGAACAGGAAGGGGATCGTGCGGCCTGGTCTTGGAGGGTCCCAGTCCACCCTGACTGATGGGCCAAGGCACCCACTGATGGACTGCTCTCTGTGGAGAGAGGGAAAGCGAGAGCCCAGAGAAGCTGGGCCAGAAGAGAGAATGAGGTATTCCCGTTCAAGAATAGAGTTTGAGCAGAGAGGCTCCACAATACCATCAGCACCTCCCAGCACTCCTGGAAACCAAGCTTGGAAGAATCAGTGTGCCTACTCTTGTCTGTAGGTGTGGGTGCTTGCTTCCTATGTGCACCTTTTTCATTTTCCTCTCTGCTTCCTTCTTCCCTCCATTTTCCTCACCTTCCTTCCTCTCCTCTCTCTTCTCCTTTCTCACCATCCATATTTGTTTTCTGGGCAGGAGGCAGGGGCGGAAGTGGGAGTTAGTTTTATGAAGCAAAACTCACCAGTTCAGTACCTTCATGTACTCCACTAAATAAGGAAACCAATTAAAAAATAAGCAAAAGCTAGTTTTCCATAAATATGACCAGAAACTGTGGTTGTTTTATATCAGGCAATTTTGCTTTTGTTTTTAATAATAATAATAATTATGGTATTTAAGCACTTATTATGTGCAGAGCACTGTTCTAAGCACTGGGGTAGAAACAGGGTAATCAGATTGTTCCACGTGGAGCTCCCATTTTTTTAATTTTAATCCCCGTTTTGACAGATGAGGTAACTGAGGCCCAGAGAAGTTAAGTGACTTGCCCAAGGTGGCAAGCTGCGATTAGAACCCACAACCTCTGACTCCCAAGCCCATGCTCTTTCCACTGAGCCACGCTGCTCATTTTTCCACATGTGATCTCTCAAGTGAAATTCTCCATTAAAATGGGAAATTCAATATCTGTGATAAACATAGCCTGCATAAATAAATACTATTCTCTACAGCTCTAACAGTCATATGGTGTATTTATGCTGCCCTTTTCCTCCAAGGGTCTCTGGACTTAATTCTTTCCCTTGCACCTGGGAGTATGCTATCATAAAGTGAACTTTAGCTAGTAACGGTAGCGTCTCCAAATAGGAAAATCAATCCTATAAGGGAGCCTTAATGCACAGATGTGAAGATAATCCGGTGCCAAATCTGGGAATATATGTAATCTTGACGGATTAGATCGACTTCATTAAATTCTCCCTCCCCCAAAATATTCAGCTTTTTTTTTCAGTCTGATGGCCTTTTTTGATAATGGGAAAGAAAGAAGGCATGACATAAACCTATTTAACTATAAAGAGGAATAGTTTACTGCAGAATGCAATCTACTACAGATATTTGTAGTTGAGCAGAAACCAGGATCTTTTTAGAAGAGTCTTCTATCTGGAATATCAAGCTTTTTCCCCAAAGGTAAATTTCAGCAGTTAAAACTTCACGATGACACATGGTAAAAACTTGAGGGTTTTAGACATTGAAATTTGATCTTAAATATCTTTAAAAAACCTAGATGCATGCTGACATATTACATTCATATCTCACATAACCACTTGCAATTTTTTATTTTAAATCCTAAAGTCTTCCCCGATGAGTTTCTTGAAGATGTCTGTATGACATTTCTCAGGGTTTATTTCTGAGTGACTGGTGACCCTCAGGTGGTAAGATTCCAAACAGGTTAGACTGGTTGACTAAGAATAGAACCAGTTGGATTGCTCTACAAAAGCTAGAACGCTTAGCCCAGTGGAAAATAGCTTCATGTTCACAGCCCTGAGCTTGTCTGCTTGCTGACGGTGAACATTTAATGATGTCACACACTTAAAGATGCTGGAAACCTCAAGATTCGACTCATTTTTCAATAAGTGGATCACATTTATTGAGCACTTACTGTGTGAGGGACGCTGTACTTAGCACTTGGGAGAATGCGATATAATTTTACACAACTTGCCCCTTCCTACCTCAATAAATACTCAATAAATACTATTGAATGAATGAATGAATGAATAATTTTCTGCCATCCTCCAAGGGGCTGCTTTTTGAATATGGAACGCCCAACTCAGTGTGCATAATTACATCCTGTGATTCTCCCCCCCTCAGTTTGAGAACTAAGCCCTGACAAAAGAGTAGACTTCCAACATTTTGAGGGATTTGGGAATTTATCAATTGTCTACTCAGAGTCACTGCAATATAGTAGCAGCAGCAACAGTAATAGTAGTATTCATTAATTCATTCAATTGTATTTATTGAGTGCTTAGTGTGTGCAGATTACTGTACTGAACGCTTGGAAAGTACAATTCGGCAACACATAGAGACAATCCCTACCCAACAACGGGCTCGGTAATAGTAACAGCAGTAATACTAGTAGTTAAAAGTAGCAGTTGCTGTTATTGTTAGAGAAGCAGCGTGGCTCAGTGGAAAGAGTCCAGGCTTGGGAGTCAGAGGGCATGGGTTTGAATCCCGATCTGCCACCTGTCAGCTGTGTGACTTTGGGCAAGTCACTTCACTTCTCTGGGCCTCAGTTCCCTCATCTGTAAAATGGACAGGAAGACTGTGAGCCCCACGTGGGACAACCTGATCACCTTGTATCCCCCCAGTGCTTAGAACAGTGCTTTGCACAAAGTAAGTGCTCAACAAATACCAACATTATTATTATTATTGTATTATTTATGAAGCACATGTCTGCCAAGCACTATACTAAAATGGGGAAAAAATGCACATATGAGAATCACACCTTGTCCCTGACCCTCGATGGGCTCCTATCTAAGAATAAGAATGGGAGGGAGGGTGGGTGGTGGGTACCTCAGGAAAGATGAACCAGTAAATACAATAAAAGCACAAAACCATCACAAAGACAAAGACAAAGATAGATACCACAGGAACAACAGGGTCCTACAACTAAAGGAGCAAAGTTTCAGGCTTCTCATTCATTCATTCAATAGTATTTATTGAGTGCTTACTATGTACTGTACTAAGCACTTGGAATGTACAATTCCACAACAGAGAGAGACCATCCATGCCCAAAGACGGGCTCACAGTCTAACCTGGGGAGACAGACAGCAAAGCAAAACAGACCAAAACAGAAACAAGACAACATCATCAAGATAAATAGAATCAAGGAGATATATACCTTATTAACAAAATAAATAGGGTAATAATATATACAAATGAGCAAATGAGCACAGTGCTGAGGGAAGGGGAAGGGGGAAGAGCAGAGGGTGGGAGGGTGGGGTGGGGAGGGGGAGCAGAGGGAAAGAGGGGCTCAGTCTGGGAAGGCCTCCTGGAGGAGGTGAGCTCACAGCTCCAACAGTCACAGCCGCAGCCACGACCACGGCCCGTCCAACACTCTAAACGTTGAGATGGCATCATCCCGCCCTTGTTTTTTCACCCTCCCTGGGCTGGAGCAAGGGCTGATGAGGGTCATAATGTCACAGACTGTAAGCTCGTGGGCAGGGAATGTATCTACCGACTCTGTTGAACTCTCCCAAGTGCTTAGTACAGTCCTCTGCACATAGTAAGAGCTCAATAAATTCCGTTGATGATGCTGGTGATTGGGAATTCATATTTGTATGTATTCTTATAAGCATTCGCAATTATTCATTTTTATGTATTTGCGATGCTCGACTATTTCACTCTTCAGACATGACCCTCTGGAAAATGCTTGGCCCCGTGCACATCCCCAAATAACATAGTTTTATAATACTTCTTCACGAAGATGTGCATTTACATCAATAACTAGCATGCCTTTGAAAGATTTAGATGATGAGGGATATTCAGACTCTGCCCTTTTCATTCATTAAGAAAGTGTGCCAGACACCCCTTCCTGTTTGTCATGTGCAGTAAGGATTACTCACACATACAAAAACTTGTGTATTCCTGCCAATTTCAAGGTGACTGGTTGCAAATTACACTGACTCTGTAAATCTTGATATCGGCCCTTTTTTTACCTCTGCAAGTTCTGAGAAATACAATGTTCTGAAAAACCAATTACTTAACTGTACATATTCAAGATTGATTAAATCTTTGCATCTAATGAAATCAGCAGTAGTTGTGTCCTTGGGGGAAAAAAAAACCTTTTTCAGTCAATCCAAGAGAAAATTGGGGAATTTGGAATCTCAGCATTTTCATAATTTTAAGAGCAAATTGTATTTTGACAAGTAGTTAGAAACAATATGAATACCCAGTACTTCTGGGTGTGGTCATTCTTCTGTGTCATCGTTTTTCTGCCTTTTAATTTGTAACTGTATCTGTTTGTATGTGAAAATTACACTCAGTCCCTGTCTCTCAAGGGGCTCACAATCTAAGAATAAGAAAAAGAGAGAGAAAGAAGGAGAGAGGGACAAAGACAGAGACAGAGACAGCAAGAGAAGGTAGGTGACAGACACATTGGGAAAGATGAAATAATAAAACACCTGGATGTTTGTATCTCTCTGTGGGTGTGCACTCTCTCTCTGTCTCACTGTCTTTTTTTGCTGTGTTTATATTTCTCACTTTGAGGGCTTGTCAAAGGAGAGAGGAAGAGGAGAAGGACAAGAAGAGAGCCAGAGTTAGAAGATAAGGACAGGAAGAGGAAAAGAGAGTCAGGAATAAGGTGAGGATGGAGGAAGGGATGGACAGGAAGAGGCACAGGAAAGAAAAATAAAGGGACAAGGAGAGAGGAAGCAGTGGTAGAACTGGTGAAGACTGTGAAGCATAGGCAGGAACGCACCAGAGTGGACCATCTTTCCCTTCACGAACGCACCAGAGTGGACCATCTTTCCCTTCACGGCAAGGCCTGCCTGACACTTTTTCATGTTTCATCCTCCCCCGCTTCCCATGCCCCGTCCTACACACTCTTGGCTCTTTGAAATCTTTGTCTCCATGGTTCCCCTGAGCCCTCCCACCCCACCCCACCCCACACTGCCTCTGTCCCTGCTTCTCACTCTTCCTATGCCCACCCCCTCCCACCTCAACCGTCTCCAGCCGTAGCCACCCTGCCCCTTACTTGTGGATCCCTCCCTCTCTGTGTTGCCGGGACCCTCAGAGTTGTGGAGCTGGTAATGGATGGGATCAGGCAGGGAGGAATCCTGGGAAGGAGCCACCGTTTCCTGGCTTTGTACTCTCTGCTGCATGGCTATGGGGAGTCCCAGGTGGTGCAGGCTTAAAGGGATCTGCGCAGAAGGGATGGCGTGGGTATGGTCATACTGCAACAAGTCAAAAATTAAGCCTTGGGGATGGGTCAGTTATGGTCATGGGTCTGGCCCCGTGGGGAGGTGGGGCACAGTTCCCTGTCTGGATGGGTGGGGTGGATTGAGGTTATGGGGGGCAGGAGCAGTTGTGCTGGGAGCTGCAGGAGCAGAGATTTCAAAGAGCCACAGCGAGGGTGGGGCGGGGGAAGTGGGAGTTGATAGGCAGGGTGGGGCATGAAGGCAGAGTGGGACAAAAGTCACCAAGACGTGTCGCCCAGTATAAGACACCTCATTATCCTAAAAGTGACCCATCCCTTAGTAAGGCCACCAGAGCAGATGCCAACCCAGGTGAAAGAGGCAGAATGAGGGCAAGACAAGGGTGGCAGCCGCCCCAGATGCAGCTGGAATCGGGCAGAGGGCAGGGAGCCGCCGGACCGTCGCCACCCTAACGGCTGCCAGGGGACTAGGGATTGAGAAGCAGGGGGAGGAAGAGAAATACAGAGGTTATTGCAGGAGGCTTTTGTGGTTTTCCCCCCCACTTCCTCTCTTCTCCACAGTACAAACCCTTCTCTCTTCCTGTGCTGCATTTATTTGAAGGGAGCAGGGAGAAACTCTTTCCCAGAACCAACTCGTTTTCCTGCCTCGTCCTTTGTGCCACTGATTTAGTGGATTTTAAGCAAAACTAAAGAAAATAATATACGGAACCAATCTCTAGTGCTTGTTCTTCTGAGGTGTGGGGATTCGTTTTCATGAATCTGTTACCATGAGGGTAAATGAAAAATTCTATTTATTGATGTCTGAAAAGTCGTTACAACTTCTGCTTGGGAAAAAAAAAGAATGACCTACTAGCACCATAAATACCTCCCTGGAAATCTCACCAATGGAGCACAAGCCTCCCAAAGCCATTACCACACATTACTTTGTCATGACTTCCCTAACTTGAGACTGATGCCTGCTCTACTTGCTGGCAAAGCAAGACAGGATTTACCAGCTAATCAACTCTCCCGAACAAGTAGCATGTCTGAACACATAGAACGTTTTGACTAGCTTGCAAAAAAATCATAAAAGCATTTTCTCACATTATACAAGGTTTGGGACTCTGGAAAAAATACCACCATGCACACACGCACGCACACACGTACACAAACAAATGCACATATCTGGGCTCTGAATGGGAAGGAATCTGATCATTTATTAGTCTATTGGCTCTTCTGAGCCGTCACACCCTCCTTGAGCATCTTTCCCAAAGGACCACTTCATCGCCACAGTTTCCAGCCTCTTCAGCCAGAAGGATCACTTCCTGCTGGGATGGCTCCTTCTAATGGCCTGCCCATCCTTTCATCCATCCTCTGCAAATGAACAACCTGGTGAAGAATAACTTTGATGCTCATAGATGGCTACTCCCTAGAATATCAGTGTTGGTGATCCTTTCTGGACATTTTAAGTTAAATATGGGTGATAATGGCACTGGACAAGAAAGTGGATGGGCTATCTCAATCAATCATATTTATTGAGTACTTACTGAACTCAACAGTACAGTACTCAGAGAACAGTGCTTGGCACATAGTAAGTGCTTAACAAATACCATAATAATTATTAATAATTACTTATCGAGCCCTGTACTAAGCACTTGAGAGACTACAATATAACAGAGTTGGTAGACATGTTTCCAAACCACAATGAGTTTACAGTCTAGAGGGTAAGAGCAGAGGCAAGTTTCTGTCAACTAAGCTAATGAGAGTTCAGAGATTATGGGTAACTGAAATCCAGAGATAACAGAAAATATTCGTTCTAGTCAGTGTCAATTAATAAGTGTAAAATGGCCAAAAGAGGGTGAGCGAGGTGAAGGAGAAGAAACAAGGACCCCAGTAATTCAGCGGTTGAACAGTCATTACTTGGCTACAGCATAGTGAACTTGACAACCTAATTGGAAGCTCTTGAGTTCTGAGTCTTTTTCCACCAGGATGCTTCACTGTCTTCTGACCTCACAAATGCAATTCGGATATTCTTGCTTCTTTGTTTGCCAGTGTAGTGCCTGTCCATGTGTTACTAGTGGAAGAAAACTTGGTGAGAACTCACAGTTGTTGACAAATAATTTCAAATCTCTTCTAAAGAACTTAATCTGTGCCAGGGCACTTGTGTGCAGAGCCCCGGCACCTAGTCTTGGCACAAGTGTCTGCTCTGGGCTTTGTGGGTGTGAACAGTGAGGTGTTGCTGCTGAAAGCATCCTTGCTCTCTGGTTCAAGATGTTCAGCAGTGCCAGTTTTACATTCCTTGGTACTGCCTATATCGGTTGATTCTGCTCCTCATACCCCTCCCTACTGACCCTTGTTCAAGCCATAATGGGAGGGGGATTGGTATTTGACCCTCAGCACCTATCACAGGACAGATTAAACCCTAGTTTTCATTCCTTACAAAGCTATTGATAATCAATCAATCAATCAGTGGTATTTATTGAGTGCTTACCGTATTCAGAGGGCTGTAATAAGTGCTTGGGAGAGAGAGTATAATACAATAGAGTTGGTAGACACAATCCCTGCCCTCTAGGGGCTCATCTCTGCCACTTGTCAGCTGTGTGACTGTGGGCAAGTCACTTAACTTCTCTGTGTCTCAGTTAACTCATCTATAAAATGGGGATTAAGACTGTGAGGCCCACGTGGGACAACTTGATTCCCCTGTGTCTACCCCGGTGCTTAGAACAGTGCGCTGCACATAGTAAGTGCTTAACAAATACCAACATTATTATTATTATTATTATCTTTTCCCTTATCTCTTCTACTCTGTGGGCATTGACTCTGCGGGCATTGACTTCGGACCTACCTGAAGTACTCTGAATTAAACTTTCTGATCAGATTCACAGCCTGTCCTCCTGCAAATTTCCTAGATGACCACATTGCAATCTACCACCATCTTTCAAGTTTCTCACAGACGCTTCGATAACAGGAGCAATCAATAGTGCTGACCTTATTACACAATCCATCTTTATTCCATTAGTGAGGGATAGTAGCATGATCAGGATACCACCAGCCCTGGCCTGTCTGGCAATATCACTGAACCAGGCCGCACAGAGCAGGGGCATTTTTTGACAGAATTTTTCCGGTGTCACAATCTACATGGGACAGGTCTTCAGTTCAGTGCAATTCCCAACCTTATAGTGGTGGGAATTGTACCATGAAGGAACAGGTAATGTTTCTGAAGCTAGGTCTCGCTAGACTCGCCTCAGAACCCACCCCAAGGGTCATGATGTTATTACAGCCTTCTGATTGACAAGCTGCACTTCAGGTTTTACCATTTTCTAGGGCTGTTCTTCACCCTGTAGTTCTCCTGTGGCTTTTGGGACAGTCCTCAGAGTCAAGGCAGGATGGGCTGGTGGTGGGCTGAGGGGAGCAATGTGGAGCCCTCAGCTCCCTCAGGCAGTAGCTGTCAATCAGGCCAACTCCCCGGCCAATCAGGAGTATGATCTTCAATCAGATAAGTTTGAGCCTCCTGGCTAATGTGTGACAGACACTGGATTAAGAAATGGGACCAATTATGCAATGTTTTTCAAAGGGAAATTTTTTTTCCACCAGGTGGAACACATGGGGAAGCATAGGTGAAGTAGCCTGGCTTAATGGGTGAAGCCTGGACCTGGGAGTCAGAAGAACTTGAATTCTAATCCCGGCTCTGCCACTTGTCTGTTATGTGACCTTGGACAAGCCGCTTCACTTTTCTATGCCTCAGTTACCTCATTTATAAAATTTGGATTAAAACTGTGAGCCCCATGTGGGACAGGGACTGTGTCTAATCTGATTAGCTTGTATCTACCCCAGCGCTTAGAAGAGTGCCTGGCACAAAGTAAGCACTTAGCAAATACCATAAAAAAGGTGGTATTAGCTAGCTTAATAACCTCAGGATTTTATTGAATTTTTCTGGGCTATTAGTCCAGTTTTCAGCTGGTTGTTCCCTGTCCCATATATATATATATATGAGATTGGATGCCTTTATGGCTGGTATTTTTTATTCTAAGCACCTGCCAGGGTTCTGCAGCTCGGAAGTGGCATCCGTGTTTGCAGGGATCAGGGAGGAGGCACAATAGCTGTGGAACAAGTTAGTGGGAGAGGTCACACACCCCACCCTCCCTATTGGAGAAAGGCTTTGGGTTCAAGTGACCTCAGATGAACCTTTGCCAAAGACTGACATCATCGCTTTGTGCCGTGTGCCTGGCATGTCACACGTGGGGCCATGTGAGTCTGCCTGGTATCTGTGAGGACATGGGTGGCCTCTGTACCTGGACAACTTAGCAGTTGGTTGCCACAGTCCATACCTGAGGATGGTTGAATCTGCATAGGTCTAATATATATTTTTGAGAAGATTTTTCTAGTGGAAAAGCTTATTTCTAGCTAGACTTCACATTGGGCCAAACAAAATTCTGACACCAAATAAATGCTTGGTGGCATTGCCTCATTCAGAGTAAATGGATCTTCTTGGAAGAACCTTGCTGGCAGCTCACCTGCCTGACTGACCTCTCTGCTCCCCTGGTTTCCTACTTTTTCCTCACACTGTGCTTCTGTCTGTGTCTCTGTCACTCTCTCTGTCTCTGCACTCAGTGTGAGAAGCAGCATGGCCTGAGAAGCAGCATATTTAGGAGTCAGGGGACCTGGGTTCTGCTATGTGACCTTGGGCAAGTCACAGTTTCTCTGTGCCTCAGTTACCTCATCTGCAAAATGGGGATTAAGACTGTGAGCCCCATGTAGGACTGCATCCAATATGATTAGCTTCTATCTACCCCACCTCTTAGTACAGTCTCTGGAACATAGTAAGCACTTAACAAACGCTATTCACTTAGAACAGTGCTTGGCACATAGTAAGCGCTTAACAAATACCACGATTATTATTATTGAAAAAAAACCCTTCAAAACTCACCTCTTCTCAGGGCAGGAAGAATGGAAAGGGGATAAAGCCTTTAGCAGGAAAGTTTAAGCATCACAAGGAAGAGAAGTTATCTAAGATGCAAATGGAAAATCAGCACATTTTACTCATTCAAAAGGACATTGCCTTCATTGCCTATCTTGAAATTTAATATGCTAGATTTTAACCTTCTCGGTCTAATTGTTTATTAGATATCAGGTCCCAGTGGAAAAAATATGAATATAGAAAGCACCAAATCAGGCTTAAAAAAACAAACAAAAGTTTCCTTTTCTAAATAGGGAAGAGACAGACCCAAAATGTCAATGTCAGGCCAATGCTTGGACCAATGGGGATTTATCCTATTGGATAAAACCCTGGCTTTCAGCCAGTTTATAATAATTGTGCCAAAAAGGACTTGTTTGTACATCTCTTTTATTTAATGGGAAAGGAGGCTGGGTCCATTTGCTACATTAAGACAAATATAGGTTAGGGAGTTTTTGTTTTGCCCTGTCTAGATTCATCCAATATGAGATAAAAGGATTGATATTTTTAGACACAAACAAATACAGTGTAGAGCTTTTCATTGCAATCTCGAGTGATTTGTGAAGACTTTGTCAGTGATAGAGAGCACCGGTTCTGAGGGTTGGCGTAGTCGACTTCTGACCTTCTTTTTCTCAAGTTAATTACTCTATATTGATTAATGTGTGCTTGATAATGGGAGAATAGACCTCACTGCAGTAAGTCCGTTTTCAGAATATCTTGACTGATTACTGAGCTTCCCCGTCAGGGCATGTGCTTTAATCCCAGTAACTTTTAAATGGCTACCCAAGATGGAGGCAACTGTGATTTGTATGGGCTCCTTAATTGAATGTCGTGTGTCGGGGGCGGGGGTGGGGGGAATCAATAGTTATTCCCGCAACCATCTAATGCGTTACAGAATCAGCTTCCGTCTCTGTAATCTACATGGTTAAAAGCATTTTCAGAAACCATAGATTTAAAGACGAAAGGTGAATGAAATTTACAGTATGTCGAATCAATTTGTTATACGTCTTTCAAGGGCTGCAGTGCTTTCTTGATCATATTGTACTGAATTTTTAGGATTCTTATATCTCACAGTTTGCAGTGCCTCAAGCACTGTAAATGTTTTCAACAACAAACAAACTCCACCTCAGGTAGTTTTCACTGTTGGAAGTTAAAGTCATCTTCTGGAGAGAGTTCTGGACTGGGTGCCTCAATTTAAGCTGGATTCTTTCTTTGGAAGACTGTGAAACCCTGGGAAATCATTTTGTCCTTGCTGTGACTCAATTTTTCCAGTCATAAAAGGAGAATAATGCTTGCCACTGGGTTATGCTGGATTATGTTTTTGAAGGGCTTAGGGATCTTCATTTTGAAGAGGACCTTGCGCAGGCTGAACGATGTTATTATTCTATCTGGAGGCAGGAAATTCCAATTTCAGAGCTGGGGCAAGTTTTTCTCCGGCAAGTGGGTTAACTCCACAATAGGCGACTCACCCCTTCCTGCCCAGCTCATCAATCTCATTCAGCCCTGACCCCACCCTTCTTTGGTGCTGCCACAGGGGCTGGTGGGAGGAAGAGATGGGGAGAAGAAAGAAAAAAGGGAAAGAGTTGTTTCCCAACTCTCAGCCCATTTTTCCCTTCAGAATTGGGGGAGCCATGACTGTGACATCTGGCCACCTAGAAGCTGTGCCCCCAAATGTCCCAAAGCAGCTGCAGTGCCCTAACAGGGGATTTGGGGTCAGGGTTAAGAGCTGAGTTCTGCCGGCCCAGGCTGCTTCCAGCTCAGAGACCTGCCCCTGGGCTCTTTTCCTTGCCCAGGGGAAAGAGTTGGAGGCTGCTCTCTCCCCAGCACTCTCCAGCATTGTTTCTGCAGAGACTTGAGGAAGGGGTTGAGTCACTGAGTAAGGGGATGAGGGACTCTTGGGTCCGGGGCAGAGGGAGAGTCACTCATTCATTCATTCAATCGTGTTTATGGAGCACTTACTGTGTGCAGAGCACTGACTAAACACTTGGGAGAGTACAATACAACAATAAACAGACACATTCCCTGCCCACAACGAGCTTACAGTCTTGCGGGGGGGAAGGAGGAGGAGACAGACATTAATATAAAAAAATAACAAATATGTACATAAATTGCTGTAGCTCTGGGCAGGGGAAAGAAAAAAGGGAGCAAATCACGGCAACGCAGAAGGAAAGGAAAGGGGGTGCTTAGTCAGGGTAGGCCTCTGGAGGAGTTGTGCCTTCTATAAGGCTTTGAAGGGGGGGAAAATAATTGTCTGTCGGATTCAAGGAGGCAGGACTTGGGTGAGGGATCGGTGGCGAAACAGGTGAGATGGAGGTGCAGTGAGAAGGTTAGCATTAGAGGACCCGAGTGTACGGACTGGCTTTTAGTAGGAGAGGAGTGCTCCAGATTCTCTTCCACACTTCTTCCCCTGCTGGGCTTGGCTTCCCCACCTCCCACCTCCCACCCTCCCAAGTGACCTCTGCCCCAACCCAACCAAACTGGCAGTCTGGGGGAGGGATGTAGGAATACTTTAAATCCCCTTTCCATACTAGCTTTGTTGTCTCTGGAGTTCAGGGAATCCAAAACACAAAATCAGACTGTATACTCCTCGAAGGCAGGGACCATATCTACCTATTCTTTTGTACTCTCCCAAACCCCTAGAACAGTGTTCTGCACATAGTCATTTTACTACACAATTTAAATATATCTTATCTGATTTTCTCAAAACTGTGCCTATGCTAGGAGAATAAAATGGCCGATTGAGGCAGTATTCCAGATAATTCAAGCAAAAATAAAATTCTTGTTTCTATTATCTAAATATTTCAGTATAAGAGATTTGCCCTAGTTATTTTTATAGTTTATTCAGTTCCTTATTTAATTTTATTAGTATAGATCTGATCTAAGTGGTATTTCAAGGATAACATTTATTTTCTCTTAAAAATAGTGAATCTATTTTTTTAATAGTATTGTTAAGCGCCTTCTGTGTGCCAAGCACTGTCTTGAGTGCTGGGGAAGATACAAGATAATCAGTTGGACACAGTCCCTGTCCCACATAAGGCTCACAGTCTAAATTAGAGGGAGAAGGATTTAATCCCCATTGAACAGATGAGGTAACTGAGGCACAGAGAAGTTAACTGACCTGTCTTAGGTCCTACAACAAACAATGGAGCCAGGATTAGAACCTAGGTTTTCTGACCTGTAGGCCTGTACTCTTTCCACTAGCCCATGCTGCTTTTCTCTATTTTAATCGTAAAGACAATAATTCAATTATCTAAGTTCAGCTACTGTTTGCCCAGTGAAGGGAAGAGAATTTTCAGTTGGGTTTTTACTCTTAGATAGGGAATGCCAACATTCTTCAGTTGAAATCTTCAAGTCTGACCAGAAACCATGACTTAATTCCACTGTTTTCAGAGCTATCCAAGATAATGACATTGAAGCTGGGCTTGTTTGTTGGGGCTGGTTGAGAAGAGTTGGTAGAATGCTGAGGTTCAGGGGTTGATCTGGGGAATTTGAATTCTTAACTCATTTCTAATCCTGGTTCTGTCCCTGTTTAGCTGTGACCCTCAATGGGTAAATCATGAAACATCTCTGTTCCTCAGTTTCCCCATTCACAAATGGTGACCATCTCCGTACACACACACACACACGCATGCACACACACACCACCCTCCTTCACAAGAATGTGGTAAGCTTCCCCTTTGCCAAGAAATCAGTGGAGATCCTTGGTTGGAAGTTGCTGTGTAAGGGAAAAAGTATTGTTTCAAACCCCAAGGCGCAGGCAGCTGTTGCTGACACAGCCTGACTCAGCTCCCTTCTAGATTTGAAAAGGATCATATCTCTCTCTCTCTCTCTCTCTCTCTCTCTCCCTCTCTCTCTGTATTTCCCTTTGCCTCTCTCCCTCATTCTCCTTTCTTTTTACAAGAAGTCACTGTTTTCTTCCTTTTTAGTGGTCGGACCCTGTCTCAGCTACTCATCCAGCAAGTTACCTGAACTTTATCAAGCATCTGAACAGGACTTTTCTAGTCTGGTCTGGTTTCCTGCTTATAGTGGGGTTTACTGGAGGTCAGAAAAGCAAGCCAGCGCCTAAGGGGATCTCAGCAGTGAGGAACAGGGCACAGCTGAGCCTGTGGCAAAATGTATGACAGGAGAGCCTGGCTCAGTTGGGCCTAGAAATGATCAATCAAATAAAACAAAATTCATGCTCAAAGCAATGCTCGGGGACTCTCTAGAAAAAAAAAACACAAATGTGCAGGCAAGAAAACTTGAATTTAAATAAGGCTCCTGTTGACACTACTTCCTTTCTGCTACCATCCATCTACACCACAGTACGTTAAGGAAAAACAAGCCAAATTGTTTAGTTGAGAAGTTAGCAACCCTGGCCTCGGACAGAAGAAAGAAGAAAGTTAGTTAAATAACACTGTCATGTTGAACCTGGGTAGAAATCCAAGGGAAACTGAGTTGATTTGAGAGAAAAGTCAAAAGACTTGAAGGAGACTAGCTAGAATGACTGTGTAAATTTCCTTCCACTGGAGATGTCAATCAGTTGAAATTATTGAGGGCTTACTGTGTGCACAGCACTGTACTAAGAACTTGGGAGAATACAATATAGACTTGGATACATATATTCCATGGTGAGCACCCTTGCACAGCCAGTTATCCTGGATGCTCAAAATTCTCCTCATTATATCAGTAAACTTTATTTGGGGTTGATGATGAAGATCATAAAACATTCTACAAAAACTACAGTCCAGGCTAGTATGGTAGCTGAAACAGTCATGAATGAAACTGAGAGAAGGAGAAGGTGCCTACAGCTCCAAGAAAGAAAACTGAACAACTGTGAAGTTCCCAGAAGAGTTCCATGTAATGAAAAAAATCTCATGTCATTTGGGATGCAAGGTCAGCAAGATGACCGTTGAAGGAAGTACGGGCCCAGTTGTTCAAAAATGAATCCAATGAAGAAGTTGAGGACCAAAATCTAGAACAGCAAATTTTGCAATGACTTTTATGGCCTGGTCGAAGTATTGCATTGCTGGTCTGCTATACCTCTGCAAGAGGAAAAGATGAGACGTCTCCTTTCGTTTCTCTCTGTTGCCATAAGCAGTTTTGCAGCATTTCACGTAGTGGTAGTAGTCATAGCATTTGCTAAGAGTCCATTGTGTGCAAAACACTGACAGAGTTCTGAGAAAAAGTACCTTAGGCACTGTCCTTGGACTGAAAGGGCTCGAAGTATATAAGTGCGGGAGTAGGGATTGACGCATTAAGGAAAGATAAACTGATAAAGATCCAAAAGACGTAAAAGACCAAGATGAAGATGAAGAGAGCAGTAGGGTACTGTGGTTAGAGGAGCGGGGTTTCAGGTTCCTCATGGCTCAGTCCAACAGGCTCAGCCCAAGTAACTGTCACAGCTACACAACATTCTACATTGTGTGAAAACTGCAGACTGCGGACACTGGCATAAGGTGGGTGGGAGATCCGGGCCTCTCGATGGCCCCCAAGGGGGTGGGAGGGAGGGGCGGGGGTTTGGCGATGAGGACTACCAACAACGCAGCTCGGTGGCCCAGTAGGTTGGGAGACCTTGACCCTGTGATGCTGCTGTTTGAGTTATGGCACATTAGTGAAGGAACGGACGTGTTCTCTGGCCTTCTTTCATATCTTTTCCCTCAGGAGTTAACCAGAGTGAGAAGAGCTGAGGCGAGGGGGGAAGTAGTGTGATGGATGGACAGAACACTATGGTGGGGATCAGTTTTCACCCCAGAGCGGCCCCAGTTGCAGAAGGAGTGAAGCTATTGGAGGATGATATCATTTTTCTAAGTATCTCTCACTCTTCAAAAATCTGTAATGGTTACTACCCATTCTTTTCTGCATCAAGCAGAAACTTCTGATAATTGGTTTTAAGGCCCTCCATCTACTCTCTCTCCTACTGATCCACTCTTTTTCCCGCTACACCCCAGCTCACGCTCTTTTTCCTCTCAGGCTCACCTGTGCCTGGCTCTTATTTCTCCCTCCACCAATCTCTTGCTCACACTCTCTCTATTGCCTGAAACTCCCACCCCTTCTACACCCTTACTTTCAGGCTACCTAAGCACTTAGGTACTCACAATCCCCTGTAGCATCACGTACATAGTATGGCATTCTATTTTGTCCTCTTATCTGTAATTTATTTTAATACCAATCTCCCCTACTAGACTGTAGCCCTTTTGCGAGCAGGATTATGTTCACTAATCCTACTTTACTCTCCCAACTGCTTAGTATAGCACTCTGCACACAGTAGGTAGTCAACAAATGTTATTGATTGATTGATTGAATCCTGCATTTGGGAACTCTAGACTAAAATCTGTGACTGCACAAAGTTAATGTAGAACTGTAAGGAGCACAATGCCAGCTTCACAGAAATTATGCTGTCTGCAAAAATATGACCCCACTTATTTCTATGAAAAGTGTTTGCTCTCATCCAAACCCCGCCTGCTTTATTCTACCCCACAAGAGTTCCTTCCACCCCCAGGTAAGAAGTGATCCACAAGAGTCTACCTGTCTTGATGGCCAGTGATCACCCAAGGGTCTGCGGATGTAATCTCTGGAGTGGGGGCCTGTTTCCCAGTTGAGCAGATGAACCAGGATTGAGACTTCCCTTTCAGCAGGCTGCCAGACTAAGGTTACACTGGGCTTCCACCACAGTGAGACCTTCTTCATAGCAAAGGAATAAAAGTCAATCATGAGATCACTGTGTCATTAGGAAAGGGCACATTTCTGGGTCAGAAAAAGAAGAGCCCCAGTGAAATGCTCCTCTGACTGAGACTTCACATGCAACTTCAAAGTCCCGCCAAGCAGAAGGAAAAGGCATTGTAATAATAATAATAATGTTGGTATTTGTTAAGAGCTTACTATGTGCAGAACACTGTTCTAAGTGCTGGGGTAGATACAGGGTAATCAGGTTGTCCCACATGAGGCTCACAGTCTTCACCCCCATTTTACAGATGAGGTAACTGAGGCACAGAGAAGTGAAGTGACTTGCCCACAGTCACATAGCTGACAAGCGGCGGAGCCAGGATTCAAACCCATGATCTCTGACTTCCAAGCCCATGCTCTTTCCACTGAGCCACACAGCTTCTCTCATCCTTTACCTAAGACTTTAACTTTTAAATCACCTCCTTATAGTGCCCTACTGCCAGTCTTAAGGGGAATGATTTTGACTGATCCTAGCATATTTTGCACTTTCTTGTTTCCCTATTCTCACAGGGGGATCACATCTGCATCTGTTATGGAAAACATCAGATTATCTTGAGAATAGTTCGGAGGGTTAAATAAAAGTCGCAAACTGAATCTGCTTCATGCCATTAGATCTGATTCATACCATTAGATCTGCTTCATGCCACTGGAAAAAGCTAGCTGTTTATGTTGCCTCGTAACAATGTTCCCCTTCAGTCAGCTTCAACGTTACTGGGTATAAGCATACACATCTCTTTGGGAGGAAGAAAGCAACTTAGAAAATTCAGTCCATCGGGCTCCCGGGCAGCACATAAGCCGAGTTCCATCTATCAGGGTAGAGTATTTTTTCCATTAATTCTGCAAGGGAAACTGACTTCCTATTTTATCATGTGTTTTTTATTTTAGAGCGGAATGGGGGTAGGCAGAGGAAGGAGGCTTTTTCTGAGGGAAAAGTTTGGCTCTGTGTGAAAAAATTAGTAATTGGAGTGCCTTTGTTACAGTCATGTCTCAGTCTCTCCATCACTTTCATTCCATAGGCTCAAATAAGGAGCAAATTGTTAGATGGTCAGTAAAGGAGAAAGTTCTCAAGGTTTTGAGGTTTTTAATACGCTGAACATGCTTTGGACAATTACATAACGGAAAGCATGTGAGGGGGTATATAGTCTGATAGAGATGAAAGAATCCTTTCTATTTGAGAATCCAGCCCTTTATGGAAGTTTTGTTTTAAAAGAGCCTAAACTTTGTTGGTGCCTTTCCATATGCTCAATGCTCACCTCCTTTAATACTCGTTCCAAAGACTTTGGCCATCTGGTGGTAGTCCCAGTCTTCGGACAATAAGACAATTGCATTTCTGGAAATGTCTCAGGATGGACTCGAGACGCTGGCGTTTTCATCAAAGACTGGAAACTGGGGAAGGGAAGTATTGCACAAGCAGATGCTTGGGCTGTTTCTCAGGATTTTTCTTTTTTTTACAGTGTGATAGTCCTGCCGCTCTTCAAATACGTTAGCAACAGGATCGTCAAACTCTACAGTGGGAAAGGTAGAATCCTGAACTGTGGAAACTGCCAGCCTAACCCGTCACACCCCTTCCACCTGCCCAATACAGTGTAACTAGTCTGACAAGTAGTCATCTAAGTTGAACCTTTTACAAAACCACCAAAGTCTATTTCTTTGCTCTCGGTGAGCTGGATTTTAGTGGAATTACAGTGGCCAAAATAAACAGGTTTCTCTGAGGTCCAGTCATTACCTACTTCTCATCCATGTCAGTCAGTCAACAGTTTTCAATGGAGCATGCACAGCGAGCAGACCATTACACTAGAGGCATTTGCATGACAGATAATAGACACACTCACTGGGAAAATCAGTCAGATGCCGTCACCAGGGATAGCTGATATGAGTCTTCCACTAGATTGTTAGCTCACTGGGGGGTAAGGAATGTGTCTACCAAATCTGGTGTATCGTTCTCTCCCTAGTGCTTAGAACAATGCTCTGATCACAGTAAGCACTCAATAAAAAAAACTGATTGACTGATGTCATATTCAGGATAAAGGTGCAAAAGAACACAGGTCATTTACATGAGCAATATCTTTCACACCTTCAGCAGATTGAGACATGCAGTCTCCCAAGTGCTTAGTACAGCTCTCTCCACACAGTAAGCACTCAGTAAATACAACTGACCAACTGATTGTCATAAACAGGATTTAGACGTCTTCACAGAGACTGGGTTCATCAGTGAAAGCTTTCCACTGCAGTGGATGGAAGGGCTTGTCACAGAGAGGCTTGTGAAGCTGGAGGAGCCTGTGAGCTCAGTATGGGTAGGGAGTGTGTCTATTTTTGTATTCTACTCTCCCAAGCATTTAGTACAGTGCTCCACTCGGCACACAGTAAGCACTCAATAAATACGAGTGAATGAAAGCCAGGAGAGCCTTCTGTATTTGTGAAGAACCACCTCCGTTATTGGCCATTACTCATTTTCATAAGAAACTTTCATTTTACCCCAGCCCCACTGACAAAAAAATCAATTTTTTTGAGAAGAAACTACCCCATACTTCTCAAAGTGGGGCCTCCAGAGAAGTTCTGAGAGGTATCTGTGGTTGAAGCCTGAGTGAGCAAGCTTCTTTCTGGTTCCCAGGGCCCTCACCTGGACACCCTTCCTAAAAGCCTTAGAGTCCCTGTAAAAATGCCCGGGAGATGAGCAGCTGGCTTTTGTTTTCTTTGTGAAGAGATGATCTGATTTTGGGAGGGGCTCTTGGGTGAAAAGGTTTGGGAACCCATGAAATATGGGGTCATGAGGAAGCAATCTGTGCCATGTTATCATTTTCTCTCCATTAAAGGCAGAATGTAGTTGATTGCCCCCCAAAGAAGGTGAGGAGAGAAATTGGTTCATAGCTTAATATTTATCTCACACTCTAATGAATGAGAGGCAGCCCAGGGAACTGTAGCCCATACAGTGATATAAATCATTTATTTATATCAATGTCTGTCTCTCTCTGTAGACTGTAAGCTTATTGTGAGAGAATGTCTACCAACTCTTCTGTAGTGGGATCTTTCATTCATTCATTTCATTCATTCAATTGCATTTACTGAGCACTTACTGTCTGCAGAACACTGTACTAAGCACTTGGAAAGTACAATTCAGCAACAGATAGAGACAATCCTTA
Organism: Ornithorhynchus anatinus; assembly: GCF_004115215.2. Lineage (NCBI taxonomy): Eukaryota > Metazoa > Chordata > Mammalia > Monotremata > Ornithorhynchidae > Ornithorhynchus > Ornithorhynchus anatinus. The sequence goes on from NC_041739.1 coordinate 26,263,018, forward strand.
CCCAACAATGGGCTCACAGTCTAGAAGCGGGGGAGACAGACAAAAACAAAACAAGTAAACGGGCATCAATAGCATCAATATAAATAGATAGAATACACATCAATAATCAAATATATGGAATAATAAATATGTACATATATACACAAGTGCTGTGGGGCGGGGAGGGGGTATTTCAGGGAGAGGGAGTCAGGGTGATGGAGGGGAGGAGGAGCAGAGGAAAAGGGGGGCTTAATGTGGGAAGGCCTCCTGGAGGAGGTGAGCTTTCAGTAGGGCTTTGAAGGGGGAAGTGCTTAGCGCAAGGCTCGGCATACAATAAAAAGGGCTCGATAAATACACTGATGGTGATGACACAGAGAACATAATTTTTCCAATAGTATGTCAGGGGACACCTCCTCAGAATAAAAATTTACAAAACACCCCCAAAACGTGTTATACTGGGGAATCCTAAAATACCTCAATTTCATCTCAGTCTAATGAGACACACAGTTCCTCATACTCATACCTGCAATACTGAGATTCCACCCATAACAGTAACATTCCTTAATCACCAAGAGCAGATAGGGTAGGGTCCGGGGATATGGCAGGAGATGGGAAGAGAAAGTGGAGGAGAGGTTCAGAGGGAAGTGTAACTTCCAACCCCCTCAGAGGGTAATATACCCAAATCAGCCACCAAACTCCCCCTTTACAAAGCTACTACAGACGGGCCCTTTGCCCTGATTCCCAGTTGGTTCTGTCTTTTCAGGGCTGTTCATGGTACAGGGAGTGTGGCAGGGAGGGTAAGATGGGGAGGACTCGACCTGACTGATCTTGGACTCTGAGTCCCAGATGTTAATTCACACCTGCATGACAGAGGTCAAACTAGAGGATAGCCCTCTCACCCGGATTAGTGGTGGAGGTGCTGACATTCTGAATGCGGGGAAAAAGAAAGGTTTCTGTTTCTCCAGAAAAGTCTCCTAAATCTTGTAGGTTTCAAAAAGCACCAGCCACAGGGCATTCAGGTTTATCTTCTACTTGGGCAGAAAAGTCAGCAAGAAGAGGAAGGAAATTTGGGTCATGGTATGATCCGATGGATCCATGAGGCAAGGGGGCATTTGTTTACTATACTCTACGGACAGGTGGCTCCTCCGGCTAGACCTTGGGGAACACTCTGACTAAATCCAGGGATATTTTCCTTTCTGGCCCCAAGGTCCACCCTGACTCTCGACATGAATTTGAATGTGTTTCATATTGTGGCTTCTGTTCTTTCTAAAAGTGGGAAGAAAATGTTTCAGTTTTTCAAGCAACAGTGGCATCCATTCCCTCCTACCTCAACCCTTTCCTGTCCTCAGCCTCAGGGAGCCAGAAGCCCACCACACTGCTCAGAAAGATGTTGACAGCTTTGGACCACACACAGACTTAGAGGGAAGCATTCTAGCCACTCCTCTTCCTCAGCCCAACCCTCATTTTTTACTTCTAAAGCTCCAGTTGCTTTGACTTCAAGTATAAAATTTCTTCCTAAAGGGACAGTGGTAGGCAGCACCTAAGCACTTAGGGACTCCCCTCTCTGTAGCACCAATCAATCAGTCCATCATTCCTATTTACTGAGGGCTTACTGTGTGCAGCGCGCTGTACTAAGCACTTGGGAGAGTATAGTACAATAAAGTTGGCAGACTCATCCCCTGCCCACAATGAGCTTACAGTCTAGAGGGGGAGACAGACATTAAATAAATAAATTACGGCTATGACATAAGTGCTGTGGGGCTGGGAGGGGGGAATGAATCAAGGGAGCCAGTCAGGGTGACACAGAAGGGAGTGGGAGAAGAGGAAGTGAGGGCCTAGTTGGGAAAGGCCTCTTGGAGGAGCTCTGCCTTCAATAAGGCTTTAAAGGTGGAGAGAGGAATCACCTGTAGAATACAAAGAGGGAGGGTGTTCCAGGACAGTGGCAGGACAGGAGCGAGAGGTCAACAGTGAAATAGATGACATCAAGGTACAATGGGTAGGTTGGCATTATTAGAGGAATAAAGTGTGTGGGCCAGGTTATAGTCGAAAATCAGGGAGGTAAGGTAGGATGAAGCAAGATGATTGAGTGCCGTAAAGCCGACAATAAGAATTTTCTGTATGCTGAGGAGATGGATGGACAACCACAGGAGGTTCTTGAGGACCGGGGAAACTCAGACTGAACATTTCTATACAAAAATGATCTGGGCAGCAGAGTGAAGTATGGGCTGGAGCGGGGAGAGACAGGAGACAGGGAGGTCAACAAGGAGGTTGATGCAGCAATCAAGGCGAGAAAGGATAAATGCTTGGATAATAACAATAACAATAATATTGGTATTTGTTAAGCCCTTACTACGTGCCAAGCATTGTTCTAAGCGCTGGGTTAGATATAAGGTAGTCAGGTTGTCCCACGTGGGGCTCACAGACTTAATCCCCATTTTCCAGATGAGGGAACTGAGCCCAGAGAAGTGAACGACTTGCCCAAGGTCACACAGCAGACAAGTGGTGGAGCCGGGATTAGAACCCACGACCTCTGACGCCCAAGCTCGGGCTCTTTCCACTGAGCCACGCTGCTTCTCATTAAGGTGGTAAGTGGATAAGGGGGTAGAAGTTTGGATCGAGATGGAAGGTAAAACCGACAGAATTTGGTGACATATTGAAAATGAGGGTTGAATGAGAGATGAGTTGAGGAAAATGCCAAGTTTATGGGGTTGTGATACAGGGAAGATGGTGCTGCTGTGTACAGTGATAGGAAAGTCAGGGGGAGGACAGGGTTTGGGTGGGAGGATAAGGAGTTCAGTTTTGGACATGTTAAGTTTGAAGTGTCAGGAGGACATATATATCTGTAATTTATTTATTTATATTAATGTCTGTCTCCCCACCTCTAGACCGTAAGCTTGTTGCGGGCAGGGAATGGGTCTGTTTATCATTGTATTGTCCTCTCCCAAGCGCTTAGTACAGTGTTCTGCACCCAGTAAATGCTCAGTAAATACGATTGACTGACTGAATGAATGGATGACAACCAAGTAGAGATGTCCCAAAGGCGGGAGGAAATGCGGGACGGCAGAGAAGGAGAGAGATCGGGGCTGGAGAAGTAGATTTGGGAATCATCCACATAGAGATGGTAGATGAAGCCACGGGAGCAAATGAGTTCTTCAAGGGAGTGGTGGGAGATGGAGAATAGAAGGAGGCTCAGAACTGTGCTGTGAGGGACAGCCACAGTTAGGGGGTGGGAGGCAAAATAGGAACCCACAAAAGAGACTGAGAAGGAGCAGCCAGATAGGAAGAGAACCAGGAGAGGACAGTGTCAGTGAAGCCAAGGTTGAATAACAAATGAATATAAATGTAAATGCTTGTAAATATACATATGCAAATATCATTATAATAATGATGAGGGTATTTGTTAGCACTTACTATGTGCCAAGCACTGTTCTAAGTGCTGGGGGGGGGGAATACAAGGTGATAAGGTTGTCCCACATGGGCCTTATTGTCTTAATCCTCATTTTACAGATGAGGTAACTGAGACACGAAGAAGTTAAGTGACTTGCCCACAGTCACAGAGCTGACAAATAGTGGAGCCGGGATTAGAACCCACGACCTCTGACTCCCAAGCTCGTGCTTTTTCCACTGAGTCAAAATAGCGCTCTCTCCTATCCATCACTAATTTTAGTGTCTACCTCCTCCCGTAGATTGAAAGCTTCTTGAGGAGGGATCATATCTACTGATTCTATTGTACTCTCCCAAGAGCTTATCCCTAATGTTTATTTAGTTATTTAATGGTATTTGTTAAGTACTTACTATGTGCCAGACACTACTAATGCTGGGGTAGATACAAGATAATTGGGTTGGACATAGTGCCTGTACCATATAGGACTGACAGTCTAAATCCCCATTTTACAGATGAGTTAACTGAGGCACAGAGAAGTTAAGTAACTTGCTCAACTTCACACAGCAAACAAGTTGCAGAGCCGGGATTAAAACCCAGGTCCTGTGATTCCCAGCCCCGTGCTCTTTCCACTAGACCATGCCGCTTCACACAATAGATGCTCAATAATTACAATTATTTAATGGAGAGATCTTAATCTTTTCCTTGCAAACTGATGGTGAAATCAATACTCCAAGGACAAAGCGAGAGAAAATTCTTCATCCTTCTGTTAGGGAAGAGGCAAAAGTTGGGGATATACTAGTAGATGAACTTGTTATGTTTCAGAGGCCTTTCAATCTGTTTCTTAAAATCGGGGTGACTGAGAGGTCACAATCCAGCTGAGCAGGCAGTGGTCAGGGAATTTTACTCAGCTGGACAGAGGTCCCCGGGGAGACCAGGGAGGCTCTCGGAGCTGTGCTCCCTGCTGGTTCATCCCAGACAACCCCAGAGGGCCGTACTGAACCAAACTCATGGGGCCACGCAGAACAGATCCAACTCCACAGAGGCTCAGGAGTGACACAGCCCTTCTAGAGTAATTTCCTCAGCATCTCCAATCGATCAATCAGTGGCATTTATTGAGCACTTACTATGTGTAGGGCACTGCACTAAGCTCTCGGGAGAGGACAGTACAACAGAATTAGCAGAAACATTCCCTGCCCATAACGAGCTTACAGTTTAGAGGGGGAAACAGATATTAATAGGAATAAATCATTTATAATCCACAATTTAAAGATATGTACGTAAGTGCCGTGGGGCGGGGTCGAATATCAAACGTCCAGAGGTCACGGATCTAAGTGCAAGTCAGAGATCTGCCCGTCTGTTTACTGCCTCTGACCTTGTACTGCAGTTGAACACGCCAATCCCTAGACCTTCCCTCGCTACCAAGGCATAGTCCCTTCCCTCCTTCAGAACACTCTTCCACCATGAAGTCTTCCAAGATTTACAGCACCTGACTCCGGTCAGTCCTGTCACTCCATCAACTCTCAGCCTGTCTTTACAAAATGTCTATAGGTGCCTACAATTTGAGTTCTCAGGTCTTTCGTCGGCCTATGTTTCCATCATTTGTGTTTTGGAGTATTTGTATGTCTGTTCATTTTTGTTGGCCCTGTCATTCCTACTAGATTGTAAAGACGTCGAAGCAGAGTGACCTACTGGAAAGGGCATGGGCCGTGAGTCCCGTGTTAGAAGAAACACGGTCTGAACATGTTTAGATGGAGGGGGAGGTCGACAGAGAAGCAGCGTGGCTCAGTGGAAAGAGCCCGGGCTTGGGAGTCAGAGGTCATAGGTTCGAATCCTACCTCCACACTTGTGTGACTGTGGGCAAGTCACTTAACTTCTCTGTGTCTCAGTTACCTCATCTATAAAATGGGGATTAAAATTGTGAGCTCCACGTGGGACAACCTGATCACCCTGTATCTACCCCAGTGCTTAGAACAGTGCTCTGCACAAAGTAAGCGCTTAACTGATACCAACTTTATTAAATGCAACGGAAATGTCGAGAGGGATTGGGACAGAGCAGGTCCACGAGGTCACCGTTGACGACAGAGACTGATCTCTTGGTATCTATACCCTTTGAACACATCCCACCCTCAGCCTCACAGCACTTATGTGCAGATCCATAATTAATTTATTCATAATAATGTCTGTGTCTCCTCTAGTCTGTAAGCTTGTGTGGACAGAGAACATACCTACCTACTCTGTTGTATTGTACTTGCCAAAACACTTAGTATAGTGTTTTGCTTATAGTAAGTGCTCAATAAATACCATGGACTGATTGATTGGTAGAATGAAGGGGGTGGAAGCCACGAAGGGGGTGGAAGCCACACTATAGTGGGTCAAGAACAGAGGAAGTGGAGGCAGAGGTGCATACGATGTGTTCAAGGAGTTGGGTAGATATGCAAGCAGGGAGATGGGACTCCTCCTTTTCCTTCTCTTCTCCGTCACCTGTTCCCTCTCCTCATCTCTGATGCCCTCTCCTCCTTTCCCCCAACCCCCAAAGAGCACAGACATGGGAGTCAGAGGACCTGGGTTCTAATCCCGGCTCCACCACTTGTCTGCTGTATGACCTTGGGCAAGCCACTTCACTTATCTGTGCCTCAGTTACCTCCTCTGTAAAATGGGGATAAAGACTCTGAGTCCCTTGTGGGGCAACGTGATTAGCTTGTAATAATAATAATGTTGGTATTTGTTAAGCGCTTACTATGTGCAGAGCACTGTTCTAAGCGCTGGGGTAGACACAGGGGAATCAGGTTGTCCCACGTGGGGCTCACAGTCTTAATCCCCATTTTACAGATGAGGTAACGAAGCACAGAGAAGTTAAGGGACTTGCCCACAGTCACACAGCTGACAAGTGGCAGAGCTGGGATTCCCCCAGTTGTATCTCCCCCAATGCTTAGAAGAGTGTTTGGCACATAGTAAGCACTTAACAAATACAATAATAATTATTATTATTACCTCCTCTTTTTCATCAACTCAGCTCCTCTTGCTCGTCTCTAAAGTTAAAAACCAAAAGGAAAATCACAAAAGGTCCTGCCAGTTTTGCTAAATGCAGACTGACTGAACTGACTTGAAAGCTGAAATGCTTCCCCACCTTGGTCTCTTCCAATTCTGCACCAGGCTTAGAGAGTCTGACTCCTTAGCCTGAAGTGTCAGCACCCACTTGAAGGATAAACCGTTACATAAATTAATTAATTATGGTATTTGTTAAGCACTTACTATATGTCAAGCACTGAGGTAGATACAAGCTTATCAGATTAGACAGAGTCCTTCTCCTAAGTGGGGCTCAAAGTCTAACTAGAAAGGCAAACAGGTATTTAAACTCCATTTTACAGATGAGGAAACTGAGGCACAGAGAAGTTAAGTGACTTGCCCAAGGTCATACAGAAGAACCCAGGTTCTTTCCATTAGGCCATGCTGCTTCTCAACTAAATCTTGGTGATTATTCATATCTACCTCCCTTTCCTCCCTGCAGCCTGTCAGCCAGAGCAAACAGAAGAAGGAGAAGCTTCAGACCCAGGGAACCTTGGCAGTGACTTTCACAGACGGCTCTTCACTTGTATGAAAGGGCTGTGTGACCTTGGGCAAGTCACTAAACTTCTCCGTGCCTCAGTTACCTCATTTGCAAAATGGGATTAAGACTGTGATCCTCATGTGGGACATGGATTGTGTCCACACTGATAAGCTTCTGTCTACACTAGCATTTAGAACAGTGCCTGACAGAGTAAGCACTTAAAAAATACCATAAAAAAACAAACAAAAGAAAAACCAGATCATTGGCGCAAATGTCTTTGGGACCCCAGAGTGTGTTCGACGCTACACATCTGGGATTCATACTCGATAAAAAATTTATCTTCTTTCTTAATCTACATCTCATCTGGGAGCATGGCCGAGTGCCAGGAATGGTTTGATTATTCCTTCCTAGGAAAAGATCAACAGCAAACCACATATGGTCAGAAATATTGCGAAGAAATGCTACGGGAGAGTCATGGCCAGCTGAGGCTGGACAGACCATACGATCTGTACAGTGTCTATCGTACTGTGGGATCAACGTGTGCTCAAACATCATTGTATTTAGAACATATTCTTGTAGATAAAAGCTACGTTAACTTTCTTCTTATTGTTTTTGTTAGAGTTCAATGAGGGCCCAAACTGTTCTAGAGCAAGTATACGTCACAACTCTTCCTCTAGATTGTAAATTCCCTGTGGGCAGGGAATGCTTCTACCAACTCTGTTACATTGTACTCTCCTAAATACTTAGTCCAGTTCCGCACATAGTAAGCTCTCGATAAATGTGATTGATTGATTCCCTTCTAAGGAAATCTTATGATAACTGGACTGTTAGTGGTAGTTCAGAACACCTCAGCTGGTACTCGACACAGGCCACTCTAGTTTTTGATTAGGGCCAAGTGCCTCTCAAAACAGTATTACTCGAGGAGTTTACGGTATTAGGATCCTGGCACACCTATCACACATACATGATGCACCCAAATTCCATTCCATAGAAATGCCAATTAGTTTTAGCATTTTGTTATTGGCTTTTGTTTTTCACTTCTCATTCTGGAGAAGAGCAAGCTCTTGATCTGGAAGGAAGGAGGAGCTGAGCATTCTCTTCCAATTTACTTGGAGTGTCCACCATCAAAGGCAAAACTGCCCAGTTTGGGTCAACAGGGAGCAGGAGAAAGAAAGAAAGCAGTGTGGTCTAACAGAAGATACAAGGGTCTGGGAGTTACAGAACCTGGGTTTTAATCCTGGCTCCACCACTCACCTGTTGTGAGACTTTAGTGAAGTGTCACTTCACTTCTCTGTGCCTTAGTTTCCTCAGAGTGAGGATTCAATACCTGTTCTCCCTCTCAGACTGTGAGCCTTGAGTGGCACAGGAACTGCCTCCAACCTAGTTATCTTGTATCTGCCCCGGTGCTTCGCACAGTACTTGACACATAATAAAAGCTTAACAAATACTAATACTACGAGAAGCAGCATGGTCCAGTGGATAGAACACGGGCCTGGGAGTCAGAAGGTCTTGGGTTCTAATCCTGGCTCCACCACTAGTCTGCTCTGTGGCCTTGGACAAATCACTTCACTTCTCTGGTCCTCAGATCCCTCATCTGTAAAATGGGGATTGAGACTATGAGCCCCACGTGGGACAGGGACAATGTCCAACCCAATTTGCTTGTATCTACCTCAGCACTTAGTACAGTGCCTAGCACATAATAAACATTGACCAAATAGCATAATTATTAATTATTATTACTAATAATGATGATGATAGAAGATGGGAATCCTGGGGGAGCTGGGGACCTTATATCCTTCCTCCCTGGACTCTTTTGTCTTTTGAAAATTGCCAAATGGGATACACTCAGAGAGAAATACAGCCACTTGCCCAGTTTAAACCCCACCTCTTTGACAACAGGAGCTCTTCACCTTGACAGCCAGATGGACTTTGCCTGCGGTCCTCATCTAACTTGATGAATTGAATAAGTGGCTCTCTAGCCAAAAATACTGCCTTACCTGATTAAACCCTCCTAGGGTCTTCTAATACCACTTGCTTTTCATTCGAACAATGCAGCCGCATCTTCTGGTCAACCATTAGAGATTTCTCGTCTGTGAATTTATTTGAGCCCTATTTGAACCTGTTGATATTTTCTGCCTCCCCAACTTTCCGTGCTAAAGAGTTTCATATGTTTGCCACCCCCAGTGTGAAGAAGTGTTTCCTTTAGTTGGTTTTTGAATCCAAACTCTAATGGATGCCCTCCAGTCTTGGTGCTAGGGGATTGTTATTAATAATTAAATGGAAATTAATAATAATTACATTTGTTGAGCATTTTTCTCTGTGCCAGATCACTGTACTAAACACTGGGGAAAGTTACAAGGAGAAGAATTTAGACTGTGCACTGGGCTGTGTACCCCTTAGAGAAGCAGCATGGTTTAGTGGATAGACTATGGGTCTGGGAGTCAGAAGGACCTGAGATTTAATCCCGTCTCCACCACTTGTCTGCTCTGTGACCTGGGCCAGATCATTTCACTTCTCTGTGCCTCAGTTACCTCATCTGTAAAATGGGGATTAAGACCGTGAGCCCCGTGTGGGACAGGGACGGTGTCTGACCTGATTTGCTTGTATCCACTCCAGCACTTAGTACAGGTCCTGGCACACAGTAACAACTTAACAAATACCACAATTATTATTATTATTATTATTCACTGTGATACTCACTCCAGCTCCACAGTGCTTAACGTAAATATTCTTATATTTTACTATTTCCCCTCTCTCCAATTTATTTTTAGGGATCTCCCCTTGTAGTGTGTAAGCTCCTTGTGAGCATAGTTCCTGTTTACCAACTCTATTGTATTGTAATTTCCCAAGCACATAGTGCAATCCTTTGCACACAGAAAGAGTCCAATAAACACCACCGATTGATTGAGTGGTGGCAGACACAAGAGAAGAAATAATGTGATAAAAGGGCCAGAACACAATTAATTAAACAACGATGACAGCAATTCAAAAAGCTGGGGTAGAGTGTAGGTGGAGGAAGTTTTCAGGACGCCCTTAGTCCAACAGTCACAACCTTCCCAGAGCACATTCTGCTGTGACAAGTATAATGCCTCTCCAGCTTCGGCCTGCCCACTCCCGTGGCAGTGGGGAACAGCGGAGGCTGGTTCTGCTCATCAGCCTCCCCTGCCCGAGGCTGGGTAGGCTCCCCTTCAGCTTTTGCCAACAATTGCTAGCCACGCCTTGGTGAATTCAATCATATCCCTTTTCAGACTTGGTCTTTCCCATCAGAAGCTTTAATCATTTCAGTGCATCTTCATATCGAAGCTGCAAGCACGCAATATGCTGTGAAAATACCACAGGTAACATTTTGCGGAAGAGTGTCTTGCCCTTGCTGCTTCACCATACCCATCCCCCAAACCTGGGTCTGCCCCTCAACCATGAGCCTTGGGAAGTTCAGCCCTGACACTTTGATTTATGCCCTGCTAATGGATCGCTTCTGTCCCACCACCATCCCTGCAAAGCGTGACAACACCGCCGTCTAAGACAGGAGTCCGATGGCTGCCATTTTGGAGATGTGCCAGTGGCTGCCAATATTGGGAGGGGTCACACACCTGCCACCCATGGGCAGAAAACATACATCTGCTGCCCCTTGGCCAGGAGCCCTGAAGTAATGGCTTAATTCTCTTACTGTCTGAAGACGGCTCTGGTTCCTCTTGACCTACTCCTATTCCGATTTGTCCTTCATTAAAATGCGTTCATCAGAGGTTCATTTCATCTTTGAGGTGTGGGTAAACTCGGTTTTGCATAACGGCAAAGCCCTGCTTTCCTTTTATTTTCAACAACGTTCCCGATGCTGCTGGCGACCCAGCACACTCGAGCGGGTGATTTGGAGGAGGTCAGTTGACAATGAGAAGTGCCAGATAGCTCAGATTCCACAATATTGTAGTTTGCAGTATTTTCCCTCTGTTCCTATGGAAGCTTATCCGTCACTGTTCTGTCCATTCCCCTTTAGAAGATCTTGCAGTACACTTGTGAAAAAATGTTCAGTCCTCCACCAGCTTCTCTCTCTGTTGTTTCCTCCCCCTTAATGGTGGGCTGTTGACAAGTACCTTGACTCATTTCTGGGGAGCCGTTTGACAGTCCTGAACAGAAAAGCCTGCGATGTTATTCCCTCCACGAGTATCCATATGTCAAGCAAGAGGTTAAAGAACCAGACCTTGCAATCCAGAGATAGGCAGCTCTGGTGCAGCGTAGTCATTCAATAGTATTCATTCAATAGTATTTATTGAGCGCTTACTATGTGCAGAGCACTGTACTAAGCGCTTGGAATGAACAAGTCGGCAACAGATAGAGACAGTCCCTGCTGTTTGACGGGCTTACAGTCTAATCGGGGGAGACGGAACAGTCACGTTCTAGAATTGAGGGGGAAACTTCTATTCACCCCAATCTCCTTTCTGGCTCTGATGCTGCTTTTTTGCTTCCCTGCCTGACTCTCCCAGTTCTTAACCTAAAGATTTCCACCTTTTGTCTCTGGAATCGGACTGCCCTAGTTCAAGGGAAACATTTTTGGTTCATAGGAAATATAGTTTGATGGCAAACACTGCTAATTGGATCTTCATCTTACTGGCCGTTATTAGTTTAAGGCTTTTTCTTGGGTGCCGAACACCTTTCCTCTTAATTAGATTCACACTGGTGTTGAATTCCCCAGTGGCTTAGAGAAATGATAGATATGTCAGTAATTAGATTCTCCAGCTGAAGAGCTATTATCTCCTCCAGAGGAGGGAACACATAACAAATCTGTTTGAACCCTGCAGCACATGGTATTCTATAATAATGGGCAGGACATTTTCCCAGACTCTTTCGTCGAAAGATCGTAAGGTGCTTGGGAACAACTCATTAATCACCTTCCACCCCCTACTCTCCAATGACACAGACGGGAAGGAGCACAATCATAACTCTTTATCTTTGGCACAGAAAGCATTAGTGACTTGCTATAGATCACACAGCTTAACCATGATAGAGCCAGTCATCAAGGCATACTAATAATAATAGGGGTATCTTTTAAGCAGTTCCTATATACCAAGATAATCAGGTCAGACACAGACCTTGTCCGACACTGAGCTCACAATCTAGTGGGGAGGGGAGATTCCCATTTAACAGATTAGGAAATTTAGACACAAAACAGTCAAGTGACTTACCCAAGGTCTCACAACAGACAAAGGGCAGAGTTGGGATGAAAACACGGGTACTCTGACTCCCGGCCCTGGGCTCTTTCTATTAGATCATACTGCTTCTCTGCAGCTGCATGGAAATACATTCAAAATTGACATTTTCTAATGATCACAAATTTTAAAGCCCCTCAAAAGGGGCTTTAAAAAATCTCAGACCCCATCCTTGAGAAACTGGAATATGAGAAATAGATATGTGACTAAATGTGACTATAGAGAGTTCTATAATAGGAGGTTGTGCTCTTGGAGAATCTTGTATTTCGGGGAAATTGTGTTACCTTAATTATTGATTTAATGGGGACGGGTGGGTTAGAGAATAGATGGTTTGATGATTCCTCCTTGACTGACATTTTTGTATTACTGTTATGTCTGTGACTAGCAGAATGCTTCTACACCCTGGCCACTCATTGCTATTTTATTGAATTAAATGCTGTAAAGTTGCAAAAGCACAAAGAAACACAGAATATTTTACAGAATAGTGCAAAAAGCTGAGGCAAAAACTGGAAAGGGATAGTGACACTGAAACCACAGAAATGTACACAACAGTTTATTCATTCACTGAATTTACTTGCTCATCGTGTTATAGCAGATCAGGTTGGTGTTGTAGGAGGAACGTTTCCTAACTCTACCATCGTGTTACCTCCGAATGGTGCAACAAAAACTTACATTCAGGAGGACTGGATGTATATGATGTCTCTAATTTTACTCAGACTCAACTGAGCCTGTAACTGCAGTGGAATTTAGTGATGGAGCTCCCCCAACATTGAGAATGATGGGTGAGCTTCATCCATGACACTTTCAGACAGAGAAACCAAATGGAGAATAATAATAATAATATTTGTTAAGTGCTTACTATGTGCCAAGCACTATTCTAAGCACCAGGGTAGCTACAAGGTAATCAGGTTGTCCCATGTGGGACTCACAGTCTTAATCCCCATTTTACAGATGAGATAACGGAGGCACAGAGAGGTTAAGTTGCTTGCCCAAGGTTACGCAGCAGACAAGTGGCAGAACTGGGATTAGAAACCATGTCCTCAGACTCCCAAGCCTGTGCTCTTTCCACTAAGCCTTGCTGTTTACTCCAGTTGTTGATGGTGATTACGACTTGCACAACATTCCAGTGCCATTTTGTGTTCCTGCGTGGAGTGACACAAGTGCGTAGACAGCAGGGGTGCAGTACATTGTGATGTGCACGATGATTTTTTTTTATAGACAGGATTCCTTTATGATCAAAGGGACCACCTCTTAAAATGTCCTGGTTCTGCATGGCATAGTGGATAGAACACGGGCTTGAGAGTCAGAAGTCGTGGGTTTGAAACCCAGATCTGCCACTTGTCATCTGTGTGACTTTGGACAAGTCAACTTAACTTTTCTGTGCCTCAGTTACCTCATCTGTAAAATGGGGATAACCTTGTATCTATCCCAGCTCTTAGAAGAGTGCTTGGCACATAGTAAGCACTTAACAAATGCCATTATTATTATAACTATCATTATTATGTCCAAACTGTGGAACTTGGCAGCAGAAGCTGCAGTGTAGGCAGGTTTGGGGCCCCAAATTTTCCCAAAGGACAAAAAAACAGCTGGCATTGATTGGTACTAGACAGGGAACAGGCTGAAAATTAAACTCTTTGGCATTAAACTGGACGTCCGCCCACCCTTAGCAGTGAGGTCTATGTAGAAACAGGGAAAGAGAGACTGCCAGAGAGAAAGACAGAGTCACAGAGAAAGGGAGAGGTGGAAACCCAGACAGATGCACAGGGGGAAGTGAAAAAGCAGAACATAGACTTGTTTTGATCTTTCTCCAGCACTGATTGCCCTGGGCCCAGTTCCGTGTTCTGGCACTCACTGGAGGGGAGAGGAGAGTGAGTAGGGCTGATGACTGTCAGCTGCCAGAGATTTATGCCATTCCCAACTTGCCATTTTAAGGTGAGACATTGTTTTTTCAAATGGTGAATATCCCAAAACAATTAATCTCGGCTTTGGAAAACTGTGGTGCCTCAACTGATGGAGAAATGAACAGAGCATCTCTCTTCTTCTTGACCAGAGAAGTCAGTGAGAGACTGTTTTAACCAGCCTCAGCCCCACAGTACTTATGGACATATCCATATTCATATTCATGTCTGTCTCCCCCTCTAGACTGTAGGCTTGTTTATGGGCAGGTAACATGTTTACTAACTCAACTGTATTCTCCCAAGTATTTAGTACAGTGCTCTGCAAATAGTAAGCACTCAATAAATACAATTGATTGATTGATGGACAGTCTATACTGCAAGTTCAGATCTATACTAGAATTGCAAGTTCTAGACTCTAAACTCGTTTGGGGCCAGGAATGTATCTACTAATTCCGTTACATTGTACTCTCCCAAATGCTTAGTACAGTTAAGCACTTAATACAGTGCTCTGCATACAGAGTACTCAATAAATATGACTGATTGATTGATTGCACTCTTATGCCCAGAGATTGCTCCCCAAAATGAGTGAGACACAATAAAATCAAGTTAATAGCTATTCCTGAGGAGATAGATGTAATCAGATATCCACTCAACCTTCCTTTTTACTATGCTAGGTAAGCCCCTCTTTTTTATGGTATTTATTAAACACTTACTATGTACCAAACACTATTCTAAGCTCTGGGGTGGAAACAAGTTAATTAGGTTGGACACAGTCTCCGTTCCACCCCAGATCTTAGAATAGTGTTTGGTACATAGGGAGAATAGGAGAACTGAAGCACAGAGAAGTTAAGTGACTTGCCCAAGATCACACAGCAAGTATTTGGCAGAGTCAGAATTAGAACCCAGGGCCTTTGACTCCCAGGCCTGTACTCTTTCCACTAGGTCATGCTGCTTCTCTTCTTCCCGATTCAAACTCTGCCTCTCTGACTTTTTTCTTGTCTGTCCCTTCACCTTCCAGAACAATGTGGATCTGTCCAGACTGTCATAATAAATCACCTCTGGCTCAATACTCTTCCAGTTTTGTTGCCAGAGGGATTTGAGGAATGTAACTGCCGATTTCCCAAAATTCTTGAAAGACCTAATGATTCATCTTATTGCTTGGAATGCTGCTATTTCTGCTTAGTAAAATGACTATCCCCTCCAGGTCCCCCAAACCCCACCAGCCTTCCAACAGAGCTGAAGACCAGATCTCATCATTTTATTCCTCCTGTGGTCTGAGAGAGGTCCACCCGGAGAGGGGATTGTCAAGTTACCTGGGAGAAGCTGAGAAATCTGGCCTTGCTAATTTGAGGGAAGGGAGTCTGTGGTGATCCAGCAGAAATGAGCGAGACTTACTGTTGCTCATCGTTTACCATCACGATGGTAATAATAAGGGCTGTTGCTGGCTATTCTTCTAGTGTATTGTGCTTGAGTAATCTGAGAGATGGCAAAGCTCGCAGTAATATGTATTGGGCTCTGACGGTACCGTCATCAGTCAAGGGCATAAAAGTGCACAACAGCAATCTCTGGGGAAGTTAGGAAGATTGATGAGGTACTAGCCGAACCTGGGGAGAGTCTGGGAAACTGATGATCTTGGCTTTCTCTTTTCCATTCTCCACGGCCATCTGTTTCCCTCTCTGCTTTCTGTCTCTTTTCAGCCTGTATCTTGATGGTACTGTAATGTCCGGCACTCTGTCTTTGCAGTGTGGCTCCTCAGGATTGCCTTTTGGGGTCTTTCTGGGCCCTCATTCCCCCTCAGTGTCCTCTCTGACTCTGCTCTATGTCTAAAGTCATAACAGGATTGGTGACTGTTCTTCCTCTCTCCTCCAGGCTGCAGCTGCAGTTCCAGATTTCCTTTCCCTTATGCCCTAGCCCTTCCATGTGGTTTTATTCCCTCCCTCTGCTCCCCCCACCCATCTCCTGCACCCAGCACCCCTCCTCTTCCCTCTCCCACAGGTTGGCCCTCCTCAGTTCACTTCCATCCAACCTCTCCCCACCCCTTGCACTGTCTTCCCCCCTTCCCCCGTCAGCCCATCCCTGTCACTCTGTCCCAGTGCCGCCCCTTACCTCCCTCCCCCTGCACTGGCCCCCGCCAGCTCACTCCCATTCAATCCCTCCCCATACCTCATACCATCCCCACCCTGTGCATCCTCCCCACAACCTCAACCAACTGTGGTTTATGAAACCCCCACTCCATCACGGGAAGGTTTCACTTCAACCTAGACCTGTCTCTGACCCAGTCACTGCTCCTCCTCTCCATCACTGAAGCTGGCTCTCCCCAGATGACACCGTTTCCCCTGCTGCTCTCTCTAGATGAGGCCTCATCTTCTTCCACTGTCCAAGGCTCACTGGGAAAGGGGGAAGAGTCAGCTTCCTTCTTGCTCCCCAATGCTGCTTTTGCACCCCCCTCACCCCCCATCTCTTTCTTTAGTTTCCTTAGAAGCTCATATCAGCTGCTTTTATCACCCACTCCAATTACTAGTCACAGTCAACTACCACCCCCTAGATCCCTCCTGCAACTTTCTTAACCATTTTGATCCCTTTCTCACACTCCCTTTCTCATTCTCCATCCCTACATTGATCCTCGGGGACTTCGATATCCACGTGGATATCCCCAGTGATCCTTCCACTGTCCACCTCCTCACACTCCTCTACTTCGATGACTTCCTGATCCACCCCACCTCACACGCTCACCATCTGGGGCACACATTTGATCTCATAATCTCTAGAAATTGTACAATCTCTACCCTCACCAATTCTGAAATTCCTTCAGACCACAACTTCCTCACCCTGCTTTCTTTCCCATACACCCACCCCCACTAATCTATCCTTTTCGCTCACGCAGACTTCCATTCTTTTGGCTTCTTCCAACATTCTATGGATATCCTACCCCTTCTGGTCTCCCTACCCAAACTATCTTCTCCTGACGCACAAATAGAAGAACTCAACACCACCCCTTCCAGTGAACTCAACTCCCTTACTCCCCTGTTCCTTCCCCAGTCTTGTACCACTAACCCGTAACCCTGGATCACCACTCCATTATGCTTCCTCGGCTCCTGTGCCTGAGCTGCGGAGCACTGGAAATTCAGACATCGCTCTGACCTTGTCCACTTTAAATTCATTCTTATCTCCTCAATCCGGCCCTCTCCACTTCCCAACAATAATACTTCTGCTTCCTAATTAACTCTCATACCCACTGCCCCAGCCGGCTGTTCCAGACATTTAATTCCCTTCTCAAACCTTCTGTCACCCCACCGCCACCATTTCTTTCCCCTAATGACCTAGATACGCACTTCATCAACAAAATAGAAACCATCAAATGTAGTACTCCCTAAAATCTCCTCTACTCTCTAATAACCTCAACTTCTTCCATTCTCTTCGACTCTCCCTATATTCCCTTCAGTAACTTAAGATGAGATCTCTCACCTCCTCTCTAAATCTACTCCTTTCACATATGCTTCTGACCCCATCCCTTTGTATCTTTTGAAAACACTATTCCCCTTTCTTCTTCCTTCCGTAACTTTCATCTTCAACTGTCCACTTTCCGGTAACTCCTTCCTCACTGCTTTCAAATATGCTTATGTATCCCCTATCTTTAAAAAACCCACCTTTGACCCCATGGCCCCCTCCAGTTATCACCTTATCTCCCTCTTACCATTTCTTTCCAAACTTCTCGAGAGAGTTGTTCACATCAACTGTCTCCATTTCCTCTCCTTCGTTTCTCTCCTTGATTCCCTCCAATCCGGCATCCAACCCCTTCATTCCACATAATAGCCCTCTCCAACGTAATCAATGACCTTCTTCTCACCAACTTTGACAGCTTCTCTTTATCCTAATCCTCCTGGACCCCTCAGCTGTCTTGACACTTTAGACCACCCCTTCTTCTTGGAACTTTATCCAACCTTAGCTTCATGGACACTGTCTTCTCTTGGTTCTCCTGCTACCTCTCTGACCACTCCTTCTTAGTTTCTTTTCCTTAAGCCTCATCTACCTTCCACCCTCTGACAGCGTGGGTCCCTCCAGGTTCAGTTCTGGGTTCCCTTCTATTCTCTATCTGCACCCACTCTCTTGGAGAACTCATTCACTCTCGTGGTTTCAACTACGATCTCTACACAGATGATTTCCAAATCTACATCTCCAGCTCTGAACTCTCTCCTTCTCTGTAGTTTCACATTTCCTTTTGCCTCCAGGACAGCTCTACCTGAACGTCCCGCTGACACCTTTAACTGAACACGTCCAAAACTGAACTCTTGATCTTCCACCCTAAACCCTGTCCTCCACCTGTCTTTCCCATAAATGTAGACATTACCACTATCCTCCCTATCTCACAAGCCCATAACTTTGGCATTGTCCTAGACTTATCTTTCTTATTCCACTCACATATTCAATCTGTCACCAAATCCTATTGGTTCTACCTTCACATCATTACTAAAAACTGTCCTTTCCTCTCCATCCAAACTGCTACCCTACTGATCCAAGCACTTATTCCAGCCTGTCTTGACTTCCGCATCTGCCTCCTCGCTGACCTCCCGATCTCCTGTCTCTCCCCACTCTAGTCTATACTTCACACTGCTGCATGGATCATTTTTCAACAAAAATATTCAGTCCATGTCTCCCCACTCCTCAGAACCTCCAATGGCTGCCTATCCACCTCTGCATCAAGCAGAAACTTCTTACCATCAGTTTTAAAGCACTCAATCAACTCACCCCATCCTTCCTCACCTCACTAATCTCCTACTACAGCCCAACCTGCACTCTCTGCTCCTCTAGTGCCAGTTTACTCAATGTTCTCCTATCCTCTCTGTCTTCCCGCTGACCACTTTCCCACTTCCTCCCCCTGGCCTGGAACTCCCTCTGCCCCCATATACTCCAGACCATGTCTCTCTTCACCTTCAAAGCATTGTTAAGGTCACATTTCTTCCATTTCTTCCACTACCAGAACGATTGCAGATGGAGGTGGGGCGTTCTGGGAGAGATGTGTCCGTGGCATCGCTATGAGTCAGACATGACTCGACAGCATAAGACAGAAAAAAACTGTACTTTCCCAAGCACCTAGTACAGTGATCTGCACACAGAAAATGCACAATAAAAACAATTGATTGATTGAGTTAGTGTCTGTCTTCCTTACTCACCTGTGAGTAGGAATTGTGTCTACTTTATTGTATTCTCCCAAATGCTTAATCTAGCATGCTGCTTGGAGCAAGTACTTAATAAATACCATTAATTGGTGGATTGATTAAATTCCTGGTGTCAGCAAATGATATTAAAGTGCGTTTCCTATTACTTATACAGAGTGTCTGTAAACTGTTATGGAGAACACGGATGGTATCAGTATGGTAGTCAGAATACCTCATGGCGTGTGGCAGATTATTAGCAATCTCTTCCCCAGTGTTTGTCTTCATGTACCTATACACCTTTCTCTTTCTATTTTGAGTAAGAGAACAGGAAGTTTACTGAACAATGCACACAGTGGTAGCTGATAAGCTCTGACTGACTGTTACAGAGTTGTCATTCCCATCCTTGGAGAATCAGTGGTGTTTATTGAGCATTTACTGCTTACAGAACATTGTCCCTAAAGTCTTGTTCCAGGACCCTGATTGTGAAGTCTCAGTCTTGGTAAAGTCACTGAGGCACTATATTCAACTACCTTTTGGCGGGATACTTCAGAGGAGGAATCAGTGCCGGGAATTGGCAATTCCTGACTGAGAGCTTTTCTGGCAGTTTTTTATCAACCAGAAATCTATCACATCAAGAGATCGATAGTATCTATTTAATGCTTCGTGAATGCAAAGCGCAGTACTAAGTGCTTGAGATAATACAACAGAACAGGACATATTCCCTGTCCTCAAATAGCTTATACTGAAATGGGGAGAGAGACATTTAAACATTATTTACTGGTAGAGAATCAGCACGGCCTACTAGAGACTGAGCCCCCCCTTTTCTTCTGCTTCCTCTCCCCTCCCCATTGCCCCAACTAGCTCCCTTTTCTCTACCCCACTCCCTGCCCCACAGCACTTGTGCTTATATGTACATATTTATAATTATAATCCTATTTATTTTTATTAATGTGTACATATTTATAATTCCATTTATGTATAATGATGCTACTGATGCCTTACTTGTTTTGATGTCTGTCTCCCCGCTTCTAGGCTGTGAGCCCACTGTGGCAGGCATTGTCTCTGTTTGTTGTTGAATTGTACTTCCCAAGCACTTAGTACAGTGCTCTGTGCACAGTAAGCACTCAATAAATATGATTGAATGAACGGAGGAGCAGCTTGGCTTAGAGGATAGAGCCCAGGACCTGGGTTCTAATCCCCACTCCACAACTTGTCTGCTGTGTGACCTTGAGCAAGTTAAGTGTCCCTCATTACCTCATCTGTAAAATGGGGACTAATATTGTGAACCCATGTGGGTCATGGACTGTGTCCAACTTGATTATCTTGTAGCTACTCTAGTACTAACACAGTGCTTCCCTTATAGTAAGCACTTTACAAATACCGTAAAAAAATTTAAAAGGTACTGGGAGTAGGAGGAAGAAAAATAATACAGTAGGTAGTAATAGAAATAGATCTGAATGAGAGGGGTGAATAAATAATCAAAGATACAAATATATATACATATATATATAAAGAAGGGACAAATATTTATGAGGACAGGAATATATTCATAAGTACTAAGGGTTCCTAATGGATGGATTCAATTTTAATTTTTCTGGTTTTCCTGGGTTTTTAGGGGATTTGAAGATGGGGAGATCTTGGTCTGGCAAATTCTTGGGAGGGAGGGAGGGAATTCCAGGCTGGGAGACCAGCAGGAATGAGGGGCTGGAGGCAAAGAGTCAAGAATAAAGTACAATTAGACAGTGATCTTGGGAGGAGAGGAGAATGAAAGCTGGGGAATTGTGGGTGAAGAAAGCCTAAATGTAAGATAGGATGGGGAAAACTGCTGGATGGCACTGAGCCTTGAGGAGTTTTTGCTAGATAGGGAGGAAGATGAGGAGCCAGTGGAGGTTTTTTTATCCTGAAGAATCAATCAGTGCTTCAAGATGATGATCTGGACAGCAGCACATGTAGTATAGACTCAAGTGGGGAGAAGCTGGAGACAGGGAGATCAGTGAGGAGGCTGACACAGTAGACCTTGGACTAAGGTGGCAGCTGTTAAGCGTAGAGGAAAGGGAGGATCGGGGAAGTGTTGTGAAGGAGGGAACAGGCAGGATAGCTGTTGATGGAATGTGAAAGCTTGAAAGCCAGTGAGGAGTGGAGAATGACATCAAGGTTGTGGACTTCTAGGACAGGGAGGATGGTGTCTCATCAACAGAGATGGGAAGATTAGCAGGAGGGGAGGGTTGGGAGGAAAAGTGAGGAGTTGTTTTATCACATCTGGAAGGCGTTCTCACTTGTGCTTGAGAAGAAACGCTGGAATGTGGATGTGGCCCTGGGCTGGGCGGGACTGGGCTAGGCTATGTTGGAAATGTACAGCTCAGCCAAGTGGGCAAGCACATTACTGTTGTCTTGATGTCTTTCTTCTCTCCCTTCTTCCTCACCCCCCACCACCGTGAGGACACTGAAGGCAGTGACTTTCCTGTACAGGAGAGAAGAGTAGATTTAAAGCCAATACAAACTGTTTCTGGAGAAGGACTTAATGAATGCATCAAGAGGAGAAAACCAATGTCCCAACTCCACCGAGGGAATCCTGCTGTAAGCTGGTTGAGGCAGGGATGGCATCTCTCTGAATCCCTAGGGTGGAGGAGGTATCATAAGAAGTTTCTGGGAAGCCACAGGGGAGGGAATCCTGCAGTATGTAATGTCTTGAAAGGAAGAGTGTGGCACACCAAAGCAGAAGGACAAGGATTTCACTTCAGTGTGATGGTGAAAGAGCCTGTGTCAAGGAGAAGCTCAGGAGAACCCGGACTAGTTTTAGGCATTGCAGTGGGACAGTAGAACTGGCTAGCTGGAGTTCTGGGTCTGCCGGAGCAGGAATAATTCCTAAGAAGTAATGTCAACTAATATGGAAAGGTAGCAGCTGAGGAATTTACAGGTCCGTGTGGCTCAGTGGAAAGAGCTCGGGCTTGGGAGTCAGAGGTCATGGGTTAGAATCGCGACTCTGCCCCTTGTCAGCTGTGTGACTGTGGGGAAGTCACTTCAGTTCTCTGTGCCTCAGTTCCCTCACCTGTAAAATGGGGATGAAGACTGTGAGCCTCACGTGGGACAACCTCATTCCCTTTTATCTACTCCAGCGCTTAGAACAGTGCTCTGCATGTAGTAAGCGCTTAACCAATACCAACATTATTATTATTATTATTATTACCACAGTGTTCCTGTTGGGAGCTTCATTTTTGAGAAAAATCAGAGACATTACCCCTGAAGAGTGCCTATTACCCTTTATGGTTTTTCTTCCTGCCAACACTTTTCAGAGAGAGATTCATCAATCGAGCAAGCAATGGTATTTATTGAGCACCTATGGAGAGCAAAGCTCTATACTTGGTTACAACAAGAGCACTTTAAGCGCTTAATATTCACCCCACCCTCGGCAATAAATACATACTGTAATTTATTTTAATGTCTGTCTCCCTTGAGATTGTAAGCTCCTTGTCGGAAGAGAACATGTCTGTTGTAGTGTACTCTCCAAACGCTTAGTACAGTGCTCCTCATATAGTGAGTGCTCACTAAGTAATAATAATAATTGTAGGGCTTGTTAAGTATTTACTTTGTGGCAAGCAGTGTATTTAGCACTGGGTAGATTCAAGTCAACCAGGCCCCACATGACACTCACAGTCTAAGTAGGAGGAAAAACAGGTACTGAACCTCCATTTTGCAAATGAGGGAATATGAGGGAACCGAGGCACAGAGAAGTTAAGTGATTTGCCAAGGTCACACAGCAGAACCACACATATCGGAGCTGGGATTAGAACCCAAGTTCTCTGAACCCTAGGCCCATGTTCTTTCCACTGGGCATGCTGCTTCTCTGTAATAAATACAGTGAATTGATTATTCATTATTGTAAGTTCTTGATATCGGGAAAGGATTAGCTTAGCAAAGAGCTACTCTCAGTTGTACTCTTTGCTGAGGGAAGAAGGGATTTAGAAAGACTCAGAACAAAGTAAATGAAGCTGATGGAGAGAGATGAAGGCAATGGTGTGCTCAATCTTTATAAGAAGTGGCCCTGCTTATCCTTTGAACTTTAACTCGTCACCCTCCTGGCAAGCACTTTTAATTGATTTTTCATTTTCTTTTTACTTCAGAATAATTAGAGCTATCATCCAAGGTCTTTTTTTCTTGAACCGAGGGAGTGACTCTTTCCTAGTCTTCACAATGTTTTCTTGTTCTAGGAATGTCCAAAATTAGACCTGGCCTCAAGTCCCATCAGCTGTGGAAAATCACAGCCTCAACCAAACAGTCTGTTTTGGTTCCTTTCTCTTCACGAGGCCTCCTTCTCTTCCCCTACTCCTGCCGGAACTCTTTCATTCATTCAATAGTATTTATTGAGTGCTTACTCTGTGCAGAGCACTGTATTAAGCGCTTGGAATGTACAAATCGGTAACAGAACTCTTTCTGACCAAGGAGCCAAGTGTGACCGACAGATTTTGATAACACTTGGCCGTATGGGGTCGGAGCACAGCAGCCCCTCCGCGGGTAGTTTTCTGGATGCTGCCTCACCCCAGGTCTTTGGGCAGTGAGTCTAGGGCAAAGATAACAGGCATCTGAAGGGAGGTCATGTGTTTCTCCGGCTTGGATCAAGGTGCAAGCTCTTGGGGCTGACGCCTCTTGTTAGCCTTCCCCACTCCAAAGTCCAAAGTCGATGATCATCAGAAGAGGGCAGGCAGGGCGGCTCCACTTTACCGGGCAGCGATCCAGTTTCCAGAGGCACACAGCCAATTCAGGGCCGGCACAGCGAAGAACACTGCGGGTGGTCGGGGTTGGACAGCAAGCTGGATGGAGGAGTCCAACACCTGTCAGGGTCTGGAGTAACGGGAGACGGCAAAGCAGGCTACAATTGTTCCGCAAATTGACCTTGGGGAAGAGAATGGAGGGCTTTGCGTTGAGATGGCCTTGTGGAAACTATTTTTATTAATTGGAGAAAGTTAGAGAGGACATATTTTTATTATACTACAAATGAGAAGCGGAGCTCCCATGTAGCAGCGGTCTTGGGTGGTGGGGAAGGCAGATAGAATTCACCCAGATTTTTGGTTTTGTAGGCAGGGGGCGGTGAAGTAAATTGTTTCAAATCTCACTGCATGTCAGAACTCATGAAGTTCACATGTTTTCTCCCTTTCTTCTGAAACTTCTCCTCATTCACCCCAGGATCTCCTAGAGCCTAATGTATAGCTTTTTAAGTTTGGGTGTTTCGAGCAGGTGGGTAGAGGCTCCTGAATGTAGACTGTAAGCTCGTCGTGGGTAGGGAATGTGACTGTTTATTGTTGTATTTACTCTCCCAGTAAGCGCACAATAGGTATTATTGAATGAATGTATGAATAAGCTCAGCAGCCTCTGGTGCTTCACTTGTGGTATCCGATGACCAAATGTTTTGTCCTTCACGGTAGACCTCTATCCCATGCCGTTGAAGAAAACAATCCTGTTAAGTTGTCATACATCTCCACGCACTCCTTCCTTCCATTTAAAAAATGCTTTCCTTTTTCCCGCATAAATCGATCAATGAAATTATTGAGCGCTTACTGTGTGCAGAGCACTGGACTAAGCACTTGGGAAAGTCTGATGCACTGGAGTTGGGAGAATCACGTTCTGCCCACAAGGATCTTGCCCCCCCACTATTAGTTTTCAATAGTGCTTCTTGGAGTTTCCAGATGAGGGTGTCCCTGGAGGCTGGAGCTGGAGGGCTTTGAACAGCTGTTTGGTAGAGCAGGGATAAGGAGGATCTTTAGAAAACCCTGTTTCCACTTAGCTTAGTGGTTTGCTTTCCTGCTGGCTGACTGTCCATCAAGCATTTGAATGGGGTAAAGCCAACACTAGATGCTCGTCCCGGAAATTTCCTAGTGGCCAAAATGAGTTTCTCTCTGTTTCCACTCAAATGGAAATGGCTCACTTGCCAATTGTTTAGGATCATGTTAGGATTAAGCTGACACTGTAGGGGTTGCGTTATATCCACGTGGATTATTGTTCACATGATTGGGGTTCTCTGTGTGACTCTGATCGGTGCCTAACCGCACGCACCGGCAGACACTGGTCTCTTGTCTGGGAACTGCACTGCCTGCTAAGCTTCTGAGCAAAGGAGAAGGAGGCTAAAAAGGCCCTTCCCAGTGATTTTTAGTGTGCTGCCAAGTCAATCAATTAATCAATGGCATTAACCGAGACTTCCTACGTGCAGCGCACTCTACTAAGCATCTGGAAGGGTGCAATATAACAGAGTCGGTAGACGCTTTTCCTGACCACAGTGAGCTTACAGTCTAGATGGGGAGCAAACATTAATATGAATAAATAAATAAATTGTGGATATAATTTAAAAACCTCCGATAGTTGCTCATTCCTCTCTGTATCGATCCAAAACTCCCGACCTTTGCATTTAAGGCTCTCAATCTGCTCCCTACCTACTTCACTCTCACTACACCCCAGCTTGCCCACTTCACTCCTCTCTAGGCAATTTATTCTCTGTGGCTTGTTCTTGCCTGCTTGCTGCCAACTTCTTCCTCAGGTCCTCCCTTCTGCCTGGAACTCCCTCCCCTTTAACATCCATCGGATCCATTGTTCTCCTCATCAAAGCCCTCCTGAAATCACATCAGCGTGGCTCAGTGGAAAAAGCACGGCTTTGGAGTCAGAGGTCATGAGTTTGAATCCCAGCTCTGCCACTTGTCAGCTGTGTGACTGTGGGCAAGTCACTTCACTTCTCTGTGCCTCAGATACCTCATCTGTAAAATGGGGATTAAGACTGTGAGCCCCACGTGGGACATCCTGATTCCCCTGTGTCTACCCCAGCGCTTAGAACAGTGCTTGGCACATAGTAAGCGCTTAACAAATACCAACATTATTATTATTATTATTCCATCTCCTCCAGGAGACCTTTCTTGATTAATCTCTAACCTTCCCACCCAAATACCACTCTGGCACTTCAGTGCCAGCTAAGCACTTGAATAGTTACAATAATACTAATGATAAGATGGTATTTGTTAAGCACTTATTATGCACTAAACACTGTACTAAGTGCTGAGGTAGATACAAGCTCCTCTAGACGGTAAACTCCTTGTAAGCAGGGAATGTGTCTGCTTATTGTTGCAGTGTACTTTCCCAAACGCTTAGTACAGTGTTCTGCACACAGTAAGTGCTCGGTAAATACGATTGAATGACCAGGTTGGGCACAGCCTCTGTCCCACATGGGCCTCACAATCTAAGTAGAGAGAGTAGGATTTAATCCCAATTTTACTGATGGTGAAACTGAGGCATGGAGAAGTGAAGTGACTTGCTCAAGTTCATACAATAGGCAAGTGGCAGAGGAGGAATTAGAACCCAGGTCCTCGGACTCCTAAGCCCTTGTTTTTTTCACTAAAGCCACGCCACTTCTATCCCCCACCGCAACGTAGTACTTAATCTTTGATCTTTGATGCTTCTCCCTATCTGATTTTAATGTCTGTCTTCCCCACTAAACTATAAGAACCTTGAGGGCAGGAATCAATAATAACTCTATTGCATTACCTCAAGTGCATAGTACTGGACTCTGCACTACGTAGACACTCAACAAACACCACGGATTGAGTGTGATAAGCATTGCCTCAGTGCTGGTAAGCATATTTTATGCTTGGAGCTCATCGTTGGTGACCCTGTCCTGCCATCTGATGTTGACTCTGTGATACTGACTAAATGTCACTGAGGCAAGCTCTCCAAGAGGTGGTAGATCCAGTCTCAGAGCCTTACAGAAGTCTGGACACCGCTTCAGCTTTGTAGAGCTTTAGTGCGCTGTGAAACTGGATGCCCGGCTATTGCCAAAAATCTGTCAGTTGCCCACAGTGCATCCCGGCCTTTTGGATTCAGCTATGTTTTCGAGCGGGTTTGGGCCGCGAGTCTGCATAGCCAGTCTGATCGGAGGTGGAGGGATCTGATCGGAGCCAGAGAGGCCGGGACGTTAGAGCAAGCGTGGCTTAGTGGATAGAGCACGGGCCTGGGAGTCAGGAGGATCTGGGTTCTAATCTTGTCTTGGCCACTTGTTGGCTGTGTGAACTTGGGCAAGTCACTTAATTTCTCTGTGCCTCAGTTCCCTCATCGGTAAGATGGGGATTAAAACTGTGAGCCCTATGTGGGACAGGGACGGGGTCCAACTCAATTACCTTGTATCTACCCAGCACTTAGTACGGTGCTTGGCACATAATAAGCACTTAACAAATACCACAATTATTATTAGCCTGACCCCTTGATCTCCTCCAGGCCAGAAGCCTCTCAGGAATGGGTGAGAAGAATTCAGCTCTGAGTCTCTGCTGTCCACCTCAGGAGAGACTGAGGAGAATACAATGAAAATCTCTGGAGGACAGGGGGAGAAGGAAAAGATTCCCACCCATTTTCAGAATACCCAAAGAAATCAAGTACAGATTCTTGGACTCATTCTGCAGGAGAGTGTTCAAACAGTCGGCTGACATTTGACAGTACAATGATGCACCCCTTCTCTGATGGTTGTGCCACTTGAGTCCACCCGGGTGAAAGAGTCTTAACCCCAGCTTTCCCTCTGTCTGTCAGCTTAATCCAGGAGGCCTGAAGTTGTAGTGCTTTCTCCCCCTGCCACTTTGTATTTAAATATGAAAAGATTTGGCTGGAGGCCTTCCTGCTTTCAAAACACTGGAAGACACAGCAGAACACACCTGGCCTGCAGATTCCGGTTCAGTTGGCTAGCCAAAGGGAGTTACTAAAAAGGAACCATAAGCAAATATTATTCCAGCTAATGGGGGCAATTACCGCCCAAGCCACACACACACTACTCTTAACTTGAACTGCAACTATGATCCCATTCCAGGTTCGATATCCAATCAAAAACAGTCTCTATATACCAAGGGCTAACTGCTTCAGCAGATTTAGCAACCGGGGCACTTTGAGTACAGAACATCTGAGATGTTCAGGACACCTGTAGAGAGCTTCTTTCTCCCAACCCCCCCCCACCTCTCAGGCTGGGAAGGTCACACAGAGCTTGGGGTCAAAAGGCCATTAGATCCAAATGGAAAGATTTGCCACAGTTGTCAGGCCTGCCGTTTGTCACCAACCTTGGGCCTCTTTCTCCTCCCCTCCCCTGTTCCATCTTCCGGGTGTGAAATCTCGGCATCAGTCCACGCTGGCTCGCCGGGTAGATATCAGCCAAGAACTGCCTTTTCAAGGAAGTGTTTCCTGAAGGGAAATGGCAGGATGACAACTTTTGGGAATTCTCTATTAAGGACAATATTTGTTCAAATCCATCCTGGCTCTGGAGAACATAGATCTCAGAGGTCTGAATCCACCTTAAAATGTGGTACAGAAAAATGGCTATGACTATTAAACATTCACTAAGTGACCCTGGGAATTTTGAACCAAATACAAAAATAGATGTCTTTCCTGACTTCCGATTGTTTCCATCCTATTAAAAACCCCACAGTAACCCCCTACACCCATTGATGGCAGTACTGTTGTAAGACACTAAGGGGTCCCTGAAAATGTTGACAAGCCTCCCTCTGGGCAACTCACAGTGGTCATTTCCTCTTGTGGAGGACCAGGCCCAGACCAGCCTCTGTCAGAGCAGGGTTGGGGCAGGGTGGACTATGCCACCAGGCAAGGCAAATCTTTAATCTCAGTCCAGAAATAACAAATGAATCCAGAAATAAACAAGGAAATCAATCTATCTGGGGGCCTCGAGGACCATTTTTCATCTTAATAGCTACTAAAGATAGTTGCAGTGAGACTTTTCCTCTCCTGGAATCTGCAAGTTCTGCCTTTTCCTCACAAAAATGTGCACATGATTTTAGCAAGTGAATTTTGGCCAAAACATGTAGAATATAAAATTGGATTAGAATGGTATAAACTGGCCACAGATCAAAAGGGCCTCAAATTTTCCTTTGTCTGCCCAAGTGCATTGACTAGGCAATATGTTTGATGTTATATTGTACTCTCCCAAGTGCTTAGTACAGTGCTTCGCCCACAGTATGTGCTCAATAAATACCATTAATAACAATTAAACCAGATATGTTTACCAGTGTCACTCCCAGCTTTCCTAACCAGCCCCTGCTTGCCTGTCTCCAACTCCCAAACTCAGGCTAAGAGGACTCAAAGATCTGCTTTGGATAAACTCACTCATAGCTTCCCTGTACACATAGTTTCCCCTCTTCCTTCCCCTCCCCTCAGCTCTGTGCTCATTTGTATATATTTTTATTACCCTATTTATTTTGTTAATGCGGTGTACATCCCCTTGATTCTATTTATCGCAATTAAGTTGTCTTGTTTTTGTCCATCTGTCTCCCCCGATTAGACTGTAAGCCCTTCAATGGGCAGGGATTGTCTCTCTCTGTTGCCAAATTGTACATTCCAAGTGCTTAGTACAGTGCTCTGCACATAGTAAGTGCTCAATAAATACTATTGAATGAATGGTTTACCTTGAAAATCTAACTGAAAAGTCATAGAAGAGGCAGGGTAAATTCAATTTGCTTTAGACCCACCTTTATTTTTTTCTGTGCTCTTTCTTTAGACCTGCTATCCAGTCTGTCCCCCATAACTTTTTTTTAAAACATAATGGTATTTGTTAAGTGTTTACTATGTGTCAAGCACTGTTCTAAACTCTGGGGTAGATACAAGTTAATCAGGCTGGTTACAGTCCCACATGGGGCTCACAGTCTAAGCTGGAGGGAGAAAAGGATTTGAATCCCCATTTTGTATTTGAAGAAACTGTGGCACAGAGAAGTACAGTGATTTGCTCAAGGTCACATAGAAGTCAAGTAGTAGAGCTGGGATTAGAACCCAGGTCCTCTGGCTCCCAGGCCCAAGCTTTATCCACTAGGCCACACTGCTTTTCCATGGTCTTCAGTTCCAACTTTGATTTCTTCCCAGATTGGGGCCCACACTAATAATGGCATAATTATAAAGCACTTACTCTGTGCCAATCACTGTACCAAATGCTGGAGCAGGTACAGTTCAATCAGAGCATATACAGTCCCTGTCCCATACGAAGCTCACAATCTGAGGGGGAGAAAGAACCCCTATTTAATTTCTATTTGACAGATTCATTCAATAGTATTTATTGAGTGCTTACTATGTGCAGAGCACTGTACTAAGCGCTTGGAATGTACAAATCGGTAATAGATAGAGACAGTCCCTGCCCTTTGACAGGTTTACAGTCTAATCTGGGGAGACGGACAGACGAGAACAATAGCAATAAATAGAATCAAGGAGATGAATATCTCATTAAAACAACAGCAAATAAATAGAATCAAGGTGATGTACATCTCATTAACAAAATCAATAGCGTAATGAAAATATATACAGTTGAGATGAGGAAACATCTCTGAAGCACAGAGAAGTTAAGTGATTTGCCCAAGATCACACAGCAGGCTTGTGGCAGAGCTGGAATTAGAACTCAGGACTCCTGACTCCAGGACCTGCCATGCTGCTTTTCCACATTAGTAGCCAACAGAGGGCCTTGGGAACAACCATGGGGCTGGAAGCCTGGCTCAGTTCTAGTTACTTCACTAGGCTGCTTGAATATATATAGGCCAACCCTGGCAATTTCATTTTAAAGATCAGTCTAAAGGAAAAATTTGCAAAGATTTAAGTCATCATGTTATGAAACTAAGAAGTATGTAGAAAATTTTCAGTATGGAAATAGTTTTCTAAAACTATTAATTTGTAAACTCCTGGAAAGCAGTGAGTGTGTCTTTCTTCTGCTGTACTCTCCCGGTGAATTAATAGTATTGAGTACCTACTCTGTGCAGAGCACTGTATTAAGTATGTGGAGAGTACAGTCATGTTAATAGACGTGATCCCAGCTCTCAAAGAGCTTACAAGCTGGAATTCCAAAAGGTGCTTCACACTCACTCAGTATTCACTGATCACTGACATTGACGATAATAAAATTTAAAGGAAAGAATATAAACTCTGACAATGTGGCTTTTAGAGAACTCCATGTTTTGTTAAAGAAAGTCCAAATTATAACTCTGGCTATGCCTGACAAAACAAGAGGTCCTTCAGCTAGATAATAATAATAATACTGTTGGTATTTGTTAAGCGCTTACTGTGTGCAGAGCACTGTTCTAAGCGCTGGGGTAGATACAGGGTAATCAGGTTGTTCCAAGTGAGGCTCACAATCTTCATCCCCATTTTACAGATGGAGTAATTGAGGCCCAGAGAACAATGATGGTATTTGTTAAGCGCTTACTATGTGCTGAGCACTGTTCTAAGCACTGGGGTAGATACAGAATAATCAGGTTGTCCCACGTGAAGCTCACAGTTAATCCCCATTTTACAGATGAGGGAACTGAGGCACAGAGAAGTGAAGTGACTTGCCCACAGTCACACAGCTGACAAGTGGCAGAGTCGGAATTCGAACCCAGGACCGCTGACTCCCAAGCCCGGGCTCTTTCCACTGAGCCACGCTGTGTACTGGGTAAATGGATGGAAGAATCGGGGGAGACAGGTAGAAGAGTAAGCTGATCTACCTCAGTCCTTAGGACAGTGCTTGACACATATATAACAAATTCCACAATTTCTACAAGTGCTGCGATGTTGAGGGTAGGGCGACTATCAAGTATTTAAGGGGTACAGACCCAAGTGCAATGGTGAAGCAGAAGGGAAAGCAGATAGGGTTCAGAAATGAGGACTTAGGTAAGGCCAAAGCCTCTTTGAGGGCAGGTGCTTCTGCTGTACTCTCCCAAGTGCTCAGTACAGGTTCTTGCACCCAGTGGGTGCTCAATAAATACGCTTACTTCCACATTACTATTACTAATCAAAATCCCCATGAGAAGTTTGGTCCTCCTTATGTATAACTTGGATGACATCCCAAGGTCTTAGGAACTTTACATTAAGAAAGTCCTTTTCACATCCCACCTTATGAACGAGAAGGAAATTTAATCGTAGAGCTCTGATCAATTTACCTCTGAATAATAAAGTGCAATTCTCCAGCTGGTTTCAGAATTGGCTACAACTACTTGGAGTCCTTAGAGAGTCCTTAGAGAAGGTGGGGTCAGCAGGGGCTGACTCTGTATTGGGGTTTGCGAGGCTCAGTGGAAAGAGCCCAGGCTTGGGAGTCAGAGGTCATGAGTTTGAATCCCGGCTCTGCCACTTGTCAGCTGTGTGACTGTGGGCGAGTCACTTAACTTCTCTATGCCTCAGTTACCTCATCTATAAAATGGGGATTAACTGTGAGCCTCATGTGGGACAACCTGATTACCCTGTATCTCCCCCAGTGCTTAGAACAGTGCTCGGCACATAGTAAGCGCTTAACAAATGCCAACATTATTATTATTATTAGAAGAAACTCCTCCTGTTGTCAGAAAGAAAAAAAAAAACATGTTGTGACCCTGTTCTAAAAATGGTCCGTTTGAGAGGGCTGTTCTCAAATAAGGCCACCTCCTATCTCTTCCAATGCCAAATTAAAGAATAATAATTATGCTATTTGTTAAGCACTTACTATGTACCAAGTAGTGTTCTAAGCACTGGGGTAGATATGAGATAATCAGTCTGTCTGATTCAAACCTACTGACCAGCCTACTCCAGTTTTGAAAACAGCTTATTTCAACCCAGATTCTCAGGCAGGAAAGTAGTTGTTTTTACCCAGAAGCGATAGGAACTCACCTCAATCCTTGTCACAGGTGGCAGTGAGGTAGCCGGGTGTGCAGTAGTGTGGTCCTAGTCCTCTGAAATAAAGGACGCTAGTGGCGTAATTGTCTTGAGGAGACTAATTGGTGTCACAGTAGTTGAGAAACAGAGTGGCCTAATGGAAAGAGTACAGGCCTGGGAGTCAGAGAACCTGGGTTCTAATCCTCTTCCCTCACTTGACTGCTATGTGACCTGAGGCAAGCCACTTAACCTCTCTGTACCTCAGTTACCTCATCTGTAAAATGGGGATTAAGGCTGTAAGCCCCACGTGGGACATGGACTGTGTCCAACTTGATCTTGATCTGGGGTAGCTTGTATCTACCCCAGTGCTTAACAGTGCCTGGCACATAGGAAGCACTTAACAGATACCACTGAAAAAACAATCCCCGAAGGCAAGTATATTGTATCTTCTGATCTTACTCTTCACGTTGGCAAATCAGAGGCAACTGCTGCTCAAGGATCATGGAATCCCAGGCGCAGAGAGAGAGAGAAAACATTAGACAGGGTGACTAAGTTTGTGGCTCGAAATTCATCTTTACCACAATGTTCCCTGCTGGCGTGCTTCCATGGGATTCTGCCCTTTCATTTTAAACATGCTCTGGATCCTCAAGCAGGGTTAATTAGATTAGAACCCTGCAGCCCCGCAGGCAGCCTAAAAGAGAGGAGAAGCCTCAACGCCTCCTAGCCCCCCTTCAGTTAGGACGAGTTCTAAGAGCGCAACAGCCCCCCACCCTGCCCAGCTCCAAGCGTGGGACGGACAGGGCCCCTCTTGTCCCGTCACAACCCCTGGGCTTTTATGAGCAGCTTAGGAAGTTTTAGCTCAGGGCATTTTTTCTCTTGCAAATTGCTGGGTGAAAACAAGGATGTGGTTTAGGAAACCCATTCCAAACAAAATTTGGGATATCTTTGAGAGGTTCTCATAATTAGATACATTTGATTTTACTTTTAAGAATCCTCGCCCTCCCCTCAAGGAAGAGATCACATCCCTCTTGAACAGGTTCACGAGAGCCCAGATTGGTTTGTCATTATTGAAATTTCCCTCTGCCAAAAGGTAATTCCCAGGAGGATGGCTGGCTTCCCTCTCTTTGTTTCAGTCACTTCACAAACTACAATTTTGTTTTACTGATGCATGCTTCCTGGTGACCCGGTGAACCATTTAACAACTGGCTTTTTTCCTCTGAGTCTTTGACTAGCTTTAGATATTCCCAACTATTTACCTGAACTTTTCTTCTAGTCAGCGCTGTAAATTTAAGGTCCGGGGCCCAAGAATAAGGCAGAAACTAGGAATTAGTCTGGTCTCCTCAGAAACCCCTAGCTCTCCTCAGTGAAAAGGTCCTGGGGCGTATCACTTCTTTTTAAGACCTAATGGTAATGATAACAATTTTGGTACTTGTTAAGTGTTTACTTTGTCTCAAATACTCTTTTTACCTGGAAATGGAGCAAGACACAACACATTTCAATCATATCAGGCCCAATCTCTGTCCCACTTGGAACTCACCATCTAAGAGGGAGGGAGAACAGGTATTTAATCTCCATTTTACAGATGAGGAGGCGGCGGCACAGAGAAGTTAAATGACTTGCCCAAAGTCAAACAGCAGGCGAGTGGAAGAGACAGGATTAGAATCCAGGTCTCCTGATTTCCAGTCATATGGTCTTTCCACTAGGCCACACTCCTGCTAACACCAAACCACTGACCACCTCCTCAGATAGTTGGCTAGCCATAGGATGGACAGCCACCGGACAGAAAGCCACCGGATGAATAGCCAGGGGAGAGTTGAAAGAGATGCCTCACTTCCCGGCAGGTCATCTTCTCAGGGCCTCAATCTCAACTGCCTTGCCCCAACACAGGAGGGATTGTGTGCAGCTTTTATAAAATACAGAGCATTGGAAAGGTTGTGTAGGCAGCATGGAATAGTGGATAGAGCTGGGGCCTCCGAGTCAGAAGGTCATGGGTTCTAACCCCTGCTCTACCACTTGTCTGCTGTGTGACCTTGAGCAAGTCACTTCACTTCTCTGGGCTTCCATGACCTCATCTGTAAAATGGGGATTGAGACTGTGAGTTCCACGTGGGACAGGAACAGTGTCAACACATTTTGCTTGTAACCACCCCAGCGCTCACATGGTAAGCACTTAACAAATACCACAGTTATTAGTATTATTCTGTGACTGGGGCAGTTACTGTGTATGCCAGACTCCGTGCCATGAAATGTCTGAATGTTTGCCTTCCTAGCTACAGTACCTGAAGTGTTTTGGTTTATATTTTATTTCTATATTTATCTCCAGGCTTTTCTTTGTGTGTGTGTGTGTGTGTGTGTGCGCGCGCGCGCATTCTTACTGTTTCCTTCAATGTGGGTTGCCAGTTCCCTTTCCCCCTTATTCGTAAATGATGAGCCCTTAAGGGCCAGGGACTGTGTTTAATTCTCAGCCATGAAATAATTCCCAATTGTTATTTCTCAATGCTTAGCACAAAGTAAGTGCTTGATAAATACAATTACTACTACTAAAAGTTATTCACCGACAAATAAATTGACTAATGTTCAGTCTATTATTGTGCAATCAACATCAATCTCCATTTCTGAAGTCCAATTCTCAGCCTGACCCTTGTCCAAATTATAATACTAATTGTAGCCCCAGTGAGGTTTTCGATGCCTGGGGATGTCAAAGCACTGGCTTTAATCTTTGGAAATGTTGGAGATTTAAATTAGTACATCTGGAGTTCAGTGGTTTGTTTTTCAATAATTTGTCATCAGCCCCTTCCATTTTCACTTTCTCTCTTTCTCCACTCTCCCTCAACCTTATTTTCTTTTTTCCTATGCCTTTTGCCCAATTTTTACCTCTTGCCTGTTTTTTTTTTTTTGGGTTCTTTTGGATAGCTTCAACAAAGTCGTAAATCTGCTATGATTCCAGAGTTAGGATCTATATCTTTTGGACACTGTTTTAAGAACTTGGGAGAGAGTACAATACAAGAGAGTTGGTAGACATGTTTTCTGCCCACAATGAGCTTACAGTCTAGAGGGGGAGATAGGCATTAATATAAATAAACTATGACTATGTATAAAGGGCTGTGAAGCTGAGGGAGGGGTGGATACAGGGTGTAAATCCATGGCTGATCCAGGAGGGAGCGGGAAAAGAAGAATTTTTTTTTATATTAATGCTCTCTCCACTCCAGACTGTAAACTTGTTGTGGGCAGGGATGGGTTTACCAACTCTACTGTATTTGTGTTCAAGTGCTTAGTACAGAGCTCTGCACACAGTAAGTGTTCCATAAATATCACTGATCGAATGAGACAATTAGGGGTACCTAGAGTGGTCCTCCACCTTATTTTATATGGGTAGTCAGGTTTCCAGCTGGCCCAGACCTGTCCGGTTCCAATGTGGGGAGGGATGCTTTTTTTGTCTGGGGCTTTTGTTTTCAGCAGCAGCCCTCCTTCAGCCACACCACCGGATGCTGAGTTCCCTGGTTCCGAGGTGGCCCTAGAATTCATCCAGATCCTGGAGCGAATCTGCATGTGCTAGGAGCCCCCCAAATCAACCTCGTCCTACAAAACAGCACGCGACATGTTACACCTCGTGTGCGGCAAAAATGCAGGAGTGTCATGTGTGTCTCCTCTTCCTTTGGCGAGAGTCACCTCAGAAGTGTCCTGCAGAGTGATATAGCTCACAGCTCGGAATCAGCTGAAAACTAGCAGAGCTGCCAGAACCTCTCTTCCTAGGAATGCAGACATTTTCACATCTGTTCATGGTCTGTTCTCAAATACCCAGGGATTCTGGGAGGTAGGACTTGGATGGCCCACTCTACCACCTGGCTCTATCTGTTCCTCTTAGGTTTCCTTGCCTAAAGTACTCCACAATTTCTGCCAGCCATCTCGCTCTACATGCCACTGGGCTCTACAGGGTGGGGATCCCACAGGGAGGATAGAACGTTGTAA
This sequence comes from Ornithorhynchus anatinus, assembly GCF_004115215.2. Taxonomy (NCBI): domain Eukaryota; kingdom Metazoa; phylum Chordata; class Mammalia; order Monotremata; family Ornithorhynchidae; genus Ornithorhynchus; species Ornithorhynchus anatinus. The sequence goes on from NC_041739.1 coordinate 26,299,754, forward strand.
ACGATCGATATCCTAAGCAAGACATCATCACAATCAGTTCCTGAAATATTCATTGAGCAGTCAATGTGCTTTAAAACCCATTCAAGAGAAAGGGCCTTGATTTCCAGGAGTTTGGAGGCAGACAAGATGGGATAAAAATAGATCGTTTTCTCTTTATGATGGGTTTGGGATTTTACATTTCCTTTTCAGGGATCTAATCCTCCTGACAAGCAGCCACAGGAAACAGTGCGGCTAGTAGCGTCCTCAGCTTACTCAGGGCAACGATTACCTCTCGGTATGAATACGTGTCTAGTTAGGGCTGCCTTGGGCAGTTTTTGCTCTATGTTACTTACTGGTATTTGACTTGTCTACCCGGGGAGGCTCTGGGAAGATGTCCTCTCGGCTTTCCCACACATGTTTGTTTTTTTCTGTCCTTCGTTTGCCTCGCTGTTCTGGCCCTTGGATAATCTTTCACAGTAATGTTTCCTTTCATCACGGGAAATCTTCTTTCCCCTTAACAACTGAAATCTTATTTAGGTCCAGATAGGAGCCGGTATAAAAACATTCAGCAGTTTTCCTTTCTGTCCTTCCCAACCCCTGATTTGAATTTATTCTTGCTGATATGATGTCTTCTCCCACCTACTCCCATCGATCTGCTTCTCACTATGTCCATCCGGCATCAGTTGAGTCTCTACTGATATCATAATAACGGTGTATTTGCTGCATTTGCTTTTGTACAAGCCAGAGCCATCAAGAATTCTCTCACAATGACAATATGGCTTTGAAGGGATTACTAGAATACTCTTCTCACAGAATCGAAAAGCAGTGGGCTCAGGGAGAAGTTTAAGCACCACACGGGGCAGTGGGAGGACAAATTGAAATGCTGCCTATAGCAGGGGCATTAAACTAAGGTTTTGTCATCTTCCAGTGGCGACTGCTTAGGAATCTTATACAAATCCTAGGTCATCCACAGTTCAGCTTCCAAGACTAAGTTGGCTTTAACCAGGAGCGGGGTCACCGGCAATAAGTCAGTGGAATTTGTCTTGTGTGTGGAAGCAGCATGGCCTACTTGATAGAGCGTGGGCCTGGGGTGTCAAAAGGACCTGGGGATCAAAAGGACTTGGATTCTAATCCCGGAACCCCATTTGTCTACTGTATGACATGGGGCAAATCACTTAACTGCTCTGTGCCTTAGTTACTTCATTTTTAAAATGGGGATTAAGACGGTAAACTCCAGGCGGGACGTGGACCGTGTCCAACCTGATAAGCTTGTATCTATTCCAGCGCTTAAAACAGTGCCTGGCACATAGTAAGCACTTAAAACCATGAAAAAACTCCTAGGTTTTATTATTCCTGACTCTTCTCTTTCTTTCAACCCCTACTTCAGTCTTTTGCCAAATCCTGTCAGTTCACCCACGTTCCTGTCCTTTCTTCTCCATCCAAACTGCCACCACCCTGATCTAAGCACTTGTCCTATTTTCTACTCTAGTCGTCAGCCTCCTTGCACGCCTCCCTGCCTCTTCTCATTTGAATCAATCAATCATATTTATTGATCACTTACTATGTGCAGAGCACTGTATTAAGCGCTTGGGAGAGTACGACAGAATTAGCAGACACGTCCCCTGCCCTTAAAGAGCTCAAATCCATACTTGGCCCTGTTGCTCGGCTCCTTTTTATGAAACTCCTTTCTGCACGTGTCCCTGCTCCTCGAAAACCTCCATTAGTTGCCCATTCCTCTCCGCACTAAGCAGAAACTCCCAACCATTAGCTTTATAGCACTCAATCATCTCTCTACCACTGGCCTACTTACCCACTCTCTTCTCCCAACTCCCCACAGCCGGCACTTTCGCGTCCTATCATTTCATCTCCTCACAGTGCCCTGTTCCAGCTCTATCGCTTGCTCACATCCTCCCCCTTCCCACCCAACAGACACTGCTCCCCCCATCTTCAAGATCTTTTTGAAATTATATCTCCTGCAGGAGGCCTTCCCCATTTCATTTCTAATCTCCCTTCGCTTCATCCCCTCCATTTGCTATTTCAGCACTTTGATCCACCTAAATACTTGACTCATAACTCTCCCAGGACTTATCTTTATACTCTATTAATTCCTTCTATCAATCGATTATTTCTATACATAGAGAGAGAGAGCCCTTACTGTTTGCAGAGCACCGTACTAAGCCCTTGGGAGAGTACAATCTAACAGAGTTGGCAGGCACATTCCCTTCCCACAATAAGCTTACAATCCAGAAGAGGCAGACATTAATATAAATAAATTAAATTGCAGATAGGTTCGGAAATGCTATGGGGTTGAGGGAGGGGTGAAAAGGGTGAAAATCCTTGTGCAAAGGTCGCACAGAACAGGGTAGGAATAGAAACAACCAGGGCTTAGTCGGGGAAGGCCTCTTGGAGGAGATACTTTTTTAATAAGGGTGGGGAGAGTGAACAGCTGTCAGATATGAAGAGGTAGGGAGTTCCAGGCCACAAGCAGGACATGAGCCAGGAGTCCACCACGAGGTAGATACCGTCTGTAATTTATTTTAGTTTGTCTCTATCCCTAGATTGTGAGCTCCTTGAAAGGAAGGATCATATCTATTAATACTATTTACTTGCTCAATTGCACTTCAGGAGCTCAATAAATAATATTGATAGTTTAGGGATAAATACTTTACCCCATTAGAGTCCTGGGAGGCTTTAAGCTTCCCTTCTATGCCACCATCAGGTGTTTCCTTGTCCCCGGAGCAGTTTCTCTCTCTCGCCCCTTCACCCTTTACCTGTTATATCAATCATCTACTTTGTGATGAATTTGTGAATTTTGCAGAAAAAGTCATCTTATGCTTTTAAACCACTAGAAGGTAAAGCAGTTCCCCCTGAAGAGGCTCCTGGGGAAGAGGTTCTCTCTTGACGACCCTCTGAGAGGCTGAAGCCCAGCTTGAGGTGCAGATGATTTCATATGCACGAGCTGCTAAATTAGAATCAAAGGAACAGGCTTGCTTTCATTGTGGTGCCAAGGCCCAGAACTTCTGGTTTGCAACATTAAAAAAAACAAAAGCCCTGCTAAATACTATCGGCTGCATGGGGATTCAGCTTACTGGACCCAGTTGGAAAAACTTTTACTGAAGTTAGGAAGCGACTCCTGGAAACTCTAAGGGTAAATGAAGGAGTTAAGTCGACAAACTTCCACTGGAAATTCGCTTGGCAGAAATGAAATGATCTTGGCCTGGCTTGAGGCTGGGCAGTTTCTTCATGGAAAATAAAAAGCTAAGTATGAATATAGGTTTATCTCTCTCTTTTAATCCATGCTACAACAGATCAATACCAGCTGATTAGCCTCAATGCCCTAGGTTACTTATAGGTGAAAGGTCTGAAATGGGCTTTGATTCATGCCCTATCCTGCCCTCTCACCCTCTTTGTTGCAATACTTTCTTCCCCTCTTTCAAATTCTGCCTGGAAAAGCCACGTCCTCCAGGGAGCCTCCCTGGATTGTCCTACATCGTAGTCACTCCATCCCTATTCCAACTTCAGCATTCACACACCATCAAAGGAAGTTCCACGTTTTACTTACATTTGAGGTTTTCAAGAGCCTACTTACCTAGCTTTGCATGTTCAGCCCTGGTTTTACTTGTCTCCCTTGTAGAGTCAAAGCTCTTTGTGAGGACGGACCTTGCCTGGAGAAGCAGTGTGGTTTAGTGGATAGAGCCCCGATCTGGGAGTCAGTAGGATCTGGGTTCTAATCACAACTCTCCCACGTCTGTTGCGTGACCTTGGGCAGGTTGCTTCACTGCTCTGGACCTCAGCTATCTCATCTGGAAAATGGGGATTAAGACTGTGAGCCTGTGTGGGACAGGAACTATGTCCAACCCAATTACCTTGTATCTACCCCAGGACTTAGAACAGTGTCTGGAACATAGTAAGTGCTTAATACAATTATTACTATCATTTTTTTTCCATCCATCCTTGAAGGACTCAGCAGAGTGCTTTGCAAATAATAAATGCTCAATGAAAAGAGCAATGATGGTGAGGAAACCTTCAGTGCCAAGGCCATCGGATCAGATGCGGACCCACGCTAAGTTCACAGAAGGCCGTGGCTGGATTGACGGGGGATTCGGACACCGGAACAGTTTAGAACCTCAGGCCCCGCGAGGGGCAGGAATCATTCTTGCACCTGGTTCTAATGCTTACGTAGAGTAAACTGAAGAAAAGCCAGGTGGAGAGTTAAGGCATCTAGGAGCCAAAGATGGAGCCTGGCCAGAGGGAGGTCGGTCACCATGTCAAAAAGGGAAAGCCCAAGGCACTGGGCTGGCAAGGGGAAGAGCGTGCAAGCCCCGAAGTCAAACCAGGCCCAGTTTAGTAGTCACTGCTTTTCCTACACTGATTAGAGGTAATTAATACATCTCAATGACAGCGGACCTTTGATTTCACTTGCACTCTTTCGCAGTCCAAGCCTTTTAACAAAATTGTCTCCCTCCGTATCAACCAATAGGATTTATTGAGTGCTAACTGTGCAGAGCACTGCATCGAATGCTTAGGAGAATACAACAGAGTTAGTAAACATACTCTTCATCATAAGGAAGAGTGGGGCAAAAGCTTTTATTTGATGGACAGAGAAACTGAAAGCCAGAAAGGTTGCATGACCAAGCCTAAGAGTCAGGGATGAAGCTGGGTCTTAATTCACAATTCGTGACTCTCAGCCCGATGCTCTTCCCATTAAACCTCCATGTGCTGAGCAATGGCTGCCTTGTTTGGATTGGCAGTGGCTGTGCTGGTTGAAATTCAAAGGGAATTATTGTGGGCAATCACTTCCCTAAAGCAACGCACTAGCTTGGAATATTTTTCCTGTTTTGTTTTTTTCAGGAGGAAAAAAATGTGTCTTGAACTGTTCTTTCAGGCTGTAGTAATTTTCCAGAATGAGAGAGGTGACAAATGCCAATCGAGGGGTTGCCTCAGAGACACGGGCTCTCTGACAGTGGATGTCAAGAGGGTAGATTTCTGAGGGCCGACTCGGGCGAGGACGGAGCTGGGCCCGGCCTGACCATAAACCGGGGCCTCAATTACCTTCAATGTCCACAGCAGTTCCTCCTCAGTTTTCATTTGTGGTGTTTTGAGACCGGTTGGGAACAAGCTGTGCCAAGCTGAGGTTCAATCACATCTTTCACCCCCACCCCCAATGTCTCTGGGAACACGAGCTGTCAAAAGTGCCATGTGAGCAAAGTTCATAAATACTGTGTGTGTCTTAGAAGAGCCGGAAGAACTGGGCTGGGAATGGGCACAGCAGCAGTGCTCTCTACTGGGCGTGATATGAAACCCAGAGAAAGCCCACATGGAGAGGATCTGAAATGCCCTCATTTCCACCCCCTGCTCTGGAAACTAGTATTGAGCTTGAAAGTAGTGGAGAAAGCAGAATGGCTCACGCTCAGACAGAGACAAAAACGTCTCCCTTGTTCAAAGTCAGAGGCAGACTAATTCCCACATGGATGGTTCTCAGATGAATTTGGGAACTCTGTAATTGAAAAGCCATAGGGACATTCTAATGCCGAAATGACAGGAAACCTACCCTTATTGACCCTTGTTTTAGCAAAGAGCCAATTAGCAAAGGCCTTCTTTTCATGCTGTGTGGCTATGGATTTTTGGTCTGACTTCTCAGCATAAAGAACCCTCAGTTAGGACTACACATAAGCAGCGTGGCCAGGTGAAAAGAGTATGGATTCTGGGGGTCTGGAGACATGGGTTTCAGTCCCAGCTCTGTCGCTGGCCGGCTGTTAACTCTCTTGACTCTGTAAAGTTTCTTCTGTAAAATGGGAATAATCTGTCTCAAAGGGAAGTGGAGTGGATACAATAATGATGTGAAAATAAAAGTGCTGGACAAATTCAAGATGTTCTTTAATATACCATCATCCCAGGCAGATGGAGGGGCATTATCTATTCTAATCTCATCCCCCTAGGAAGGTTATTCTCTGGTCTCCACTTAGAATCCACATCCTTTACCTGTTTGAATGGCTGTGCCATTTTAAGGGGTTGTTATGTGATGCTTTCCTCACGAGAGTCCATGTCCACACAGAGAGAATTCAGACCCCCTTGGACATATCTTGAACTCTTTCTCTACCCACCTGTCAATTGTAGGGCTCTGCAGACAAGCAATCAATATGCCATGGTGGCCCCTGTAAAGACTGGAAACTATACAACTCATTATCACCAGAGAGTATGGTGCCTAAAGAGGGATTGGCAGATAGCTTGTTTTTAATACCGACACCAATCGTTCATCAATCAATGGTATCCCAGTGTTTACTGTATGCAGAACACTGTGCTAAGCACTTAGCAAAGTATAATACAAGAGAGTAGGTTGATGTGATCCCTGCCCACAGGGAGCTTACAGTCTACAGGGGGACTAATGATAATAGTATCAATAATGATAAAAGAGCACAGATCTGCGAGTCAAGAGGACCGGGATTCGAGTCTGTCACTAACCTGCTCTATAAGCTCGGTTTGCTTCAGTTTCCTCCCTTGAAAGCTGGAGGGTCATTAATGCTTGCCTTTTCCTATTATTATTATCATTGTTATTATTAAGGTAATTGTTTAAGCGCTACCGTAAGCACTTTTTCTAAGCACTAGAGTAGATACAAGTTAATCAGCCTGGACACACAGTCCCTGGACCACAGTCTAAGTAAGGGGGGAAGAGGTATTGAATCCCTATTTTACAGCTGAGCATGGTGAGGTGGAAAGAGCACAGGCTTGAGAGTCGGAGGACTTGTGTTCTAATCCTCACTCCTCCACTTGTCTACTGGATGACCTCGGGCAAGTCACTTAACTTCTCTGTGCCTCTGTTACCTCACTTATAAAATGAGGATTAAGACTGCGAGCCCTAAGTGGGACAGGGACTGTGTCCAACCTGATTATCTGGTTTGTACTCCGGCACTCAGTACAGAGCCTGGCACCTAATAATGATGATGGTATTTGTTAAGTGCTTACAATGTGCCGGGCACTTAACTAGTAGGCATCTAGACACCATTAAAAAAAACCAAACCAGGCACAGAGAAATTAAGTGATTTGCCCAAGTTAGCACAGCAAAGTGGCAGAGGCAGAATTAGACCCCAAATCCCCTGAATCCTAGGCACATGATCCTTCCACTAAGCCTCACTGCTCCTACTTCACAGAAACACCGTGAGAACAAAAGGAGGTAAGCTACCTGAAAACGTTCCGGAAAACAAAAGTGCTAGATCGATTCAAGGTATTAGCCTCTCTCGGCTCATGGGAAGGTGGCTGCCACTACTCCTGGGAACCCCGGGAGCCTGGGAGTCAGAGGACCTGGGTCCTACTAGTGCTCTGCCACATGCCCGCTATACGACCTTAGGCAAGTCACAACTTCTCGTACCTTAGTTCCCTCACCTGCAAAATGGGGATTCAACACCTGTTCTTCCTCCCATTTAAATTGTGAGCCCCATATGGGACATCATTTGTACCTACTCCATGGCGTAGTGGAGAGAGCATGGGCCTGGGAAGCAGGTTGTGGGTTCTAATCCTGCGCTGCCACTTGTCTGCTGTGGCACCTTAGGCAAGTCGCTTCACTTCTCTGTGACTCAGTTTCCTCATCTATAAACAATGCTCTCTATAAAACAGGTAATTCATGAATACTCAGCTCACAATGTACTATCGTTTTACAAATGTGCACACTGAGGCCCGGAGAGGTTAATTGAATTGTCCAAGATCACAGAGTTAGACCAGTGGCAGAGCTGGGACTAAAACCCCGGTGTCCTGATCCTTCACCCTGTTCTCTGTCCGTTAGGGCACGTCGTCTCCTTAATGGTAGCCTTGTACATGCCTAAAAATGTGGTTAAGCAACCCTCAAGTCACACTTGTAAACTTCCAAAGTTTGATAGCCATTCCCCTGTCAGATGCTGTCTAAACTCAGCGTGGCTCAGTGGAAAGAGCACGGGCTTTGGAGTCAGGGCTCATGAGTTTGAATCCCAGCTCTGCCACTTGTTGGCTGTGTGACTGTGGGCAAGTCACTTAACTTCTCCGTGCCTCAGTTCCCTCATCTGTAAAATGGGGATTAAGACTGTGAGCCCCACGTGGGACAACCTGATTCCCCTATGTCTACCCCAGCGCTTAGAACAGTGCTCGGCACATAGTAAGCGCTTAACAAATACCAACATTATTATTATTATTATTAAAATGGGGATTGAGACAGTGAGTCCCCTCTGGGACCTATAATGCATCCAACCCAATTGCCTTGTATCCACCCCAGCGCTTCGTAGAGTGCCTGGCACACAGTAAGCACTTAAATACCAGAATTATTACTATTATTATTATTACAGTGCCCGGCACATAGAAAACACTGAACGAATACTGCAATCATGTTACAGAATGGCCATTAAATCAGCTTGATTGACTCATAAGTTGTGGGAAAGCCCCAGCTTATCAAAGAGAGTGGAATGAGGCTGCCACAGGGGAATAGCACATTCCATGCTAGTGAATGAAGCAAGATACAATAACCAAGTGGGGTCTGGAAGAGATTAAGTGGCCAAGGAACTAGAGAAGAAGATGGTTCTGAAGTCCTGAAACAAGAGAAAAGAGGAAAGAACTTGGGTTGGAAGCTCTGCGGGACTTGATGAGGGACTTTAGTTATGAGAAGCAGCTTAGCCTAGTAGAAAGAGCTCGGCTCTGGGAGTCAGAAGAACTGGGTTCTAGTCCCAGCTCCCCGACTTGTCTGCTGTGTGACCTTGAGCAAGTCACTTAACTTCTCTGTGCCTCAGTTACCTCATCTGTAAAATAGGGTACATGGGACACAGATTGTGTCCAACCCGATTTGCTTCTATCTTCCAGAGCTTAGTACAGTATTTGGCAAGTAGTAAGTCCTTGATAAATACCATTAACCTCCTCCCCCTCATTCCCAATAAAAAACAGGCTTTTATAGAGCTTTGAAACTGCATTGCAATACATTCACCTCGTGTAAAAATCAAATCAGTTTACCGAGCACCTACTCTGTGCAGAGTGCTGTTCTAAGTACTTGGGAGACTTCTTGAGAGTGATTCCTTCACTCAAGAATTTTACAATCAACTGATAAATAAAATACCACCTGTAGTTCTTTTCAGACTTTTTAATTTTGCAGCTTTTGACTTACGGATGATACAACACGTATTTTAATAGAAAAGCTCAGTCATACAGAATACTTATCCAGTCGGGCTTGGACTTCGGCAATCTGGATAAAAGAGTTATTATTCGTGAACAGGAGGGGACGTAGACCCGGAGATGGTGATCTGCTTTCTTAAATTAACTGTTAAATTGTTCATGGGCATAATATCCAGTGTTAAACTCTGCACAACCATGCAGTATCTAATTCAAGATGGAGTATGGCAAATTGTGCTTTGAAGTGATTTTTTAGAAAATACCAACACAGTAAGGATGTAATTACTTCACATCCAAACAGATGAAATAGTTACGGTTTCTCCACACAAGCTGGAAACTGGAAATTAAAGTCTCACACTGATTTTCAACTAGACTATTTACCTGGAGCAGTAGGGTTCTGAGGACTTTCATTTTCAAAATCCATTCTTTTACTTCTGATACCATTGGCTCTGCTTGTTGACTCTGTTGCTTCTTGTTACAATCCATTTTTATCTTTTTCTTCACTGAATGTGGGACAAGGACTGTGTCTAATCTGCTATTTCTACCCCGATGCTTAAATACTGCAGTTATTATTCACACAATGCTTCATACATAGTGTCTACAAATACTACAATTATTATTATTAGCAGTGCAAAATAAACACTCACAAACATGATCGAAGAAAGGAGCTCAAGTTGCACAGAGGTGCTCAGAGTTGGCCTGCTACAGGTACTTTATGAAGAACAGAAGCCTACTTTTAACCTAAGTTGGACAAATTCTTCACTTTGAAAAAACCATTACCATCAGAACAAATTTCTTCTTCTGCAGCCTCCTGCCAAGGCTTGTAATTTTATTACAACACCTCATTTAATGTTTTGATGTTATGCTTGGATTACTTCAAGATTAAACAAGAGTTTAGTGATATCTGTCATTATAATACAGCACATAAAGGAACATTACTTTTTTTGAGGTTCTGGAATGTATCCTAATTTACAACATATAAGTCTATGGGAAAACATACCTCACAATAATACTACGTCACGTTCCTTGAAGTTGTGGTTGAGCATATGAAATTTGGATTTCAAATGGGTTGGTGACTCTCCAGATGGAGATTGGCTGGGCTTAGAGGGCAAGTGTTGTGAGCAGCCCGTAACACCCCGGTTTTGCCCCCTCCCACCACCACCTTTGGCAGCCTTGCGGCTACAGAGTATGGTACTATGGGACTGGGGGGAGGGTGGGTGGTGGGAAGGAGAGAATGGGATGAGGAAGAAGGGCCGTTTTCAGTCCACCTTTCTCACTGGCTGTCACGGAAACCCCAACTCGTAGAAGGGGATACAGTGGGCTAAATCTCAAGGGTGGAGAACAAACACTGGATTGGTCTCTTCAGGGTCCCTCCAGAACAGGGTAGTCCGACTGGACCTGCAGAACTGGCAGAACCAATCTGTCTTCGAGAGGGGGGACGATCACCTTACTGTCTTCTCTTCCCTGTCACACATGTTGATTTGGGGGTGGGGGGTGGGTGGGAGGACTACCTTCCCCCTCTCTGTCACAAAGGTTAAACTGAAAAGAATCTCACAGTAGATGCTAAATAAAGTTCAAGAGATGCACTGTTGCCTAGTGAATAGAACACAGGCTTGAGAGTCAGCAGAAACTGGGTTCTAATCCTGACTCTGCCATTTGTCTTCTGTGTGACCTTGGGCAAGTCACTTAACTTCTTTGTGCCCCAGTTACCTCATCTGTTATTAAATGGAGATTAAGACTGTGAGCCTCATGTGGGACGTGGACTGTATCTAACCTGAATAGCTTGTATCTACCCCAGTGCGTAATATGGTGTCTGATGCATAGCAAGCACTCAAATACCATAAAAAAAAGCAGCTTCATCTGCAAGGGATTTATAGATTCCTTTATTCAGGTGGTTTTCACAGACTGGTTAAGAGCAACTCTCACTTCCCTCATGCTTCTTTCACCAAGCCTCGATTGTCATCAAGTGATTCCCTCTTTACCCCCGTCGAGACCCTTTAACTCACCTCTGCTGTTTGCACACACTAACCTTCTTCCAGCTTCCTCTTTTGGAAGGATGGCAAGTGTCCTGTGTCTCCAACCAGTCAATAAGCATAACCCTCCCTCCTCGCAACTTGGTGGGACTTTACTCCAACACTCTTCTCTGCCACTGCCCAAATCTACCCATCAGCTGAGTAACCGGAAGGTGATTCCTTGCTGATTTTAGGTCAGAATCACGAAGACTCTCCTATTACTTAATGCGAGCACTGACCCTGAAATCCATGGGAAAGAGAAACATTCAATTAAAAGCTTTAAAAATACACTGTTGAAACAGAGTGAAATCCCACTTTTGGCTACCAAGTCTCCAGGCTCTTCCACTGGCTCTCACTTTCCTCTCATCCATCTCTGCTCCCTAAATACATGAGGGAAGCACAGTTTGTGGGTGATGAGCTGTGGATTTGGGTATCTATTCTCTACATCTCCAATGCACAGCACATTTTGAACCATGTTGAAGGAATTGAAAAGTCCAGGATTTCTACCATAAAAATGGGCTAGAAACCCAGTCAGTCAATTGTATTTATTGAGTACTTACTCTGTGCAAAGCACTATACTAAACACTTGGGCGAGTACAATATAACAATATAACAGACACATTTCCTGCCCACAATGAGCTAACAGCTAGTCAACTGGCACAAACACAGTACAAGTTATTTTTTAAACCCCATAGTGTAGTCTGTGTTGAAGATGGGGAATTCAAACAGCACACAGCCATATTTGGGAGAGCTTTAACAAGGGGAACAAGGTAGCACACTGATTCCCTTATATGTTGTAAAATAAGAAGTCATCTCCCTAAAACAGTGTTGTGGGAGCTGGCTTACTGACATCATTTTCCTGAAAATATGAACCAGGCAAATGTGATATAGGATAAATTACTCGACTGGAATTCAGGAATCCTGGTTTTGGATGATACAAACTAGATTTTACTGCTTCACAGTTCCTCCAAATAAAGAAAAAAATCATAGTACAGAACTTGCTACCAGGAAGCAACCATAATTTCTGATTCGTGTGCAAGTCGAGCAATTTAGAGACATTTTAAACAGTGCTAAAACATGAAGCAATTTTTCTTAAAAACCACAATGGTGCTAAATTACAAATTTGAGGACAGGGACCATTTCTCTTTTAAACACGCATCCTTTGGCGCTGATTGACTGGCACTGCTGAGAATTGCTAGAATGACATGTATTCTGTTTTGGAATACATCTTTTTTTTCAACTTTAAAGTTGCCTTTTACCTTTCCATCTTCTCTTTGCCAGCGCTCAATCAATGGTATTTTTTGAGTGCTTACTGGGTGCACAGCACTGTCCTAAGCATTTAGGAAAGTACAACACAATAGAGTTGGTAGACACCAACCATGCCCGCAGGAGCTTAGGGGCAAGGAGAAGACAGAGTTACCCACTCCACGGGGGTGATGGGAGTGCCTGTCCCCACAGCACTTAGAGCTGGATTACTAGCTTTATTCACCTCAGGTCTCTGTGTTTCCAATCAAAACTGAAAAGATCCAAAATGTTAGTTCAATCGATCACATTTCTTGAGCACTTACTGCATGCAGAATACTGTATTAAATATGAAACGGGCAGAGATAATATATAAAAAATCCAGCAGAGTTGGTAGACATGTTCCCAGCCCAAGGAGCTCAGTCTGGTGAGTGTTCTTTCAAATCTGATGCCTTGCCAGCCCCTCCCCGTCCCCTCCTAAAATCTTATCTCATTCTAACCCCTGCACTGAAAATGAAAATTTGTCATCTAAACGGAGGAGAGGAGACTGGTTCTTTCAAGTCTTGGGGCAAGAGAAGGGAGAGAAAGGAGGGGAAGGTTAATCTCAATCACAACCTTACAGTCACCACAAAGCTGAGTTGGGACAAACTGCTCCCACCTGGCTAGAGATGACTTGCCTAGTGGTTGATGGCAGAGATGTTCTTAACCCTTATGGAAGCAGCACGCCTAGTGGATAGAGCATGGGCCCAGGAGTCAGGACTTGGACTCTGATCCCATCTCCACCACTTGTCTGCTGCGTGACCTTGGGCCAGTCACTTTTTCTGTGCCTCAGTTACCTCATCTGTAAAATGGACATTACGACTGAGCCCCATGTGGGACATGGACTGTGTCCAACCCCATTATCTTGTATCTAACCCAGTGCCTAATACAGTGTGGGCACATCGAAAAAAACCCCAAACCCCACTTGCCTCTGAATATCTAGGGTGGCTTTTTGACCTACTCCAATATAATGCCTCTTGAAATGTCAATTTATTTACAACTTATGTAGAACTTTCTCTAGTATATATTTCCTGGCCATGCTAGAGGAGAATTTAACTGCTAGGGAAAGGGAAAAAAGTTCAGCCACGTACATTACTTAGGAATTCAATTTTTTTTAAAGTGTTAAGGATCGTTCTTCCCGCATTTATTTTTAAAAAAGGCAATTATCTTCCTGCTAAGAATTGGGGGCAGTTCTGCTCAGAGGTAGGGCGATGGAACAGGACACATGGTTTTCAAAACTTAGCAGGCTTGCAAATATTTCTTTTGGCCCGTTAAATCTGCACTGATCCCAAGGCTCATTTAGCAGAGCTAAATTCTCACTTCTTTCTACTCCTCCACTAGGCTAAAATAATACAAGCAACTGCCTGAAAAACCACTCAAAGTTCATCCACTAGATGAAAGAACCCCGGGAACCATCAAGAATGACGGGACTAAGGAGAGGCAGAGACAACATGTATAAAGTTGTTTTAGGCCTTGGAAACGTGGACCAGTGTTCATTTTCCTGGCTGGACTGGAGGAACTTCTGACCACAGCAGAAATGGAGATGTAGGCTACAGAGAAATCAGTTTAAAAAGTCAAATTCAAATGGATTACGATAGAAAATCTAATTCAAACTCTCTCTGTAACAACTCTTATCATGCTCAGGCTAAAATGCTTATATAGATGAAGGCACAGGAAAGGAAGCGAAGAACTCTGGAATTTTTTTTTTAAGAGGCAAGCCTTCCAGGTGGCAAGAGCCCAGAACCTTTCATCTGGTTTCTGGCAGGGACAACAGCTTCCCAACCGACATATCCAGTAATAATATTGTTCCGTATCATTCAGTTCCACACTTAAATTATCCTGCCCTACCAGAAAGTCTCAGAATGATTAATTTATTGGTTTACCATCTTGATGAAAATCATCTTCACTCTCATCAATTTCTTTTTTCAATCCAAGAGGATTCTTACATTAAGCAGACAGGCTCCTTTATGGAGTAGATCTGTTATGATTCTTTTCTGGGCCCCTTTTCAGGCATTTGTAAGCTGTAATTAGGCCAGTCCACTTATATCAATCAGTGATACTTCAGTGCTTACTGTCTGCAGAGCACTGTAAGAAGCATTTGGAAATACAATAGAATTGGTAAACATGTTGATTCCTTTAATGACATTTGATTTCTTCAGCATTTTATCATGAGACTTCTCCTTCCTCCCTTTCACCTCTTACATTGAACACAACTGGGTCACTCAAGAATCACAACTTTTGGTTTGAGTTCTTATGGCAGTATTGCTACTTCAAGGGCTCCCACAAGAGAGATTTTATCCCATGCTCAGTGCTTGTGCACATCATCATTTGTATTTTCAATTTTATGTATTCAACTACTTCACTCTGACAAATTCATACTACTACATATTATGTCATTCTTCCTTGCACTCCTAATTTTATGCAAATAATTTCAGCCCATCCTCTCCATTAGATTGTAAACTTCTTGGAATATGTGACTGCTTCTGTCATATGCTCCCTGTTCCTTAGCTCTAAACAAAAATCCTTTACAAGTAGGTAGGTCAGGATACACATGTCAATCATTAACTGAATAAAGACCATTGATTATCCTTTCTTACAAATAATTTGATATGTCACCTGTACAAGTTCTTGCATGGCATGGTAATAGAACAAAAGCTGCTTCAAGTACCTAGTTCAGCGTTATGCACCTTATGGGCATTCAATACTTGCCAACAGTCTCTTTTCCTTAGATCCCCCTGAGAATTGCATTTATTCTTTTCTGGCCATTAATTAAATTGCTGCTTCAATGCATCCTGGTTAAGATGGAAGCTGATTATCTGAACTGATCATTTATCTGAACGGGAGCTGGCTTTAATAACCAAACAAACAAAACCAGGCAACTTCCCATTTGAGGCCACTAAATTCCATTTTATTTGAATAATGGAATCAGCCTTTGTCTCAGCGCAAGCAGGTTTCTAGTGCTTGGAAGAAGGGAAGGATCAAAAAGGAATCGATGACACCATGAAAGTGAATACGTTTGGTGACGAGAAGACTTTAAATAGAGCAGCATATTGATAATTTACATAAACCTACTTATTTACGTCCCTTACTGTAATGCCTTTCCTTTTAAGCGGTATTAAACGTGACTCGTGAAATTTTTTTTCCCTATTTTTCATTCCTATCTCATGGGCATCAGAATGAAGTTATCCAATGAGCAGTTTTTCGGTGTAGAAGTTTTTCTTAACTCAAAGTCATATCATTTCTCCTCATGCTCACATATCTTTATTTAAACACCTGCTTTTTGGCTTTATATCTACACAATACTAGTTAAGTTGAAAGTCCTAAGGCTGGCACTGGAAGCAGTGTTGGTGATCTGAGCTGAGGGACTGGAAGTGTGTGGCTTAAGGTTTTTCACGATTTTAGTAGGTGGGATAGTGCTGTGGTAGGAGACAAGTTTTTTTAATGGCTTGAGGTGTTGCTGTGCTAGTCCAAGAAACCTCATTCATGGAGTTTGTATTTTTCCCCTTAAATTTAACTGCTGAAAGAAGAGTGAACAGTTTTGTTTAATTACCCCTGTTTGTTCTTGAAAAAAAAAAAGATTCAGGCCAAGGGTGGTGGAAGAGAGGCTACTCACCAGGGATAGTGAACACGCTCTCCTAGGAGGAAACTTTCGCTCAGAATTGACTCTAGTGGAAGACAGAAATCCAAAGCAGAAAAACTCTGACCCCAATAACTGTGATGTAAATTAACAACCAGCTGAAAACACCATGCAAATGCTCTGTGGTGGAACTAGAGAAACGGCTTGTTGCCCAATGAGAGGCTTTCAAGCAGGCAAGGAAGGACAAAGTTAATGTTGACGAGAATCTTAAAAAAACCTTGCAGGTACAGGGTTCAATTATTCCAAATGCAGTATAACCTATTAATTCATGTGCAGGATCTTCTATTTGCATTTCTTTTCAACATCTCTACATCAAGCTAGCTCAAACTATTCAAGAGAGAAACTCGGTTTTCACAGATAAAGACCCTCAAATATTTCTATTGTCTGTAAATCCAGTACTGTGTACACTGACCAATACTTTCCTTCCACTCACCCCTACAACTCTACCTCTGTGCTCCCTATGACTAGCTGAAGAACCACGAGCAAAAAATTCAACTTTAGCAACTAAGAAAGAAAAAACAAAAAATATTAAATTTCCATTAGGCCAATTTCAATTCCTTTTAGTATTTTTTTTTCTTTTTGGTTACATCAAGGGGTGGAAAGCCTGTTCAGTCTACTCCTTATGTAGTAAATCCTTAAGAAAAGTTAACCAACGATGAAATTTCCTAGGTCCAGGTTTTGCACACAATTTCCAAATGCAGTATCATTTACACTGCTTTAGTTGACAAATTTACATTCAACCATCTTACAACTCTGGGAACACATGGTCAATTTATGTTCCTCAGGGCACATTAAATAACATTGTGCTAAGCATTTTACCTAACTAGCCCTTTTGAATGATTGAAACAAGATTGAAGACTTTTAAGTCTCTTGATTTTCATTTCTTTTAAAAATATTTATACAACAGAATGAGGTCTTTATCATGCCAGAAAATTGAAGGTTTTTCCAAAAAGCCTCTTTTTTGCGGGGGGAGGCAGAACATGCAGAGAATACCGTTACTCCTAGTCCTGGCTGCTTTTTCCATAACATGCTAATTTGGCATAACAAAGTAAAGCCAACAAGGAAAGCTCACTTAGGAAAACACAATCAAAAACAATCTCTGATGGTATAGTACCCTGCTTAAGAAGTTACAAAAATACTGAATGTAACTTACATTGGAAGCACACTCTATTACAGCCAAACTGGCATAAAAGCCCTTAAACCACGTTTCCCTACTGGTACAACGCGTACTCATCGGAGAAGCAGCATGGGTTGGTGAAAACAGCACAGGATGGTGCAGAGGAGTCAGGAGACCCAGCTTCTAGTTTGGGCTCTCTGGGCCTCTTTTGCAAAATGGAGATAAAATACCCGTTTCTCCCTCTCTCCTAGAATGTGAGCCCTGTTTGGGGCACGTACTGCCTTCAATCTGATTACCTCGTATCTACTCCACTTATCCCACTTCCTAACATTAATTATCTGGATACACTGGTACGGGGTACTTTCTCGACATACCCCACGTTAAGGAAAACCCATATTGCAGTACGTGTGCAAATGACAAGTGCATGCATACAACAATTTTCTCTGCTACTGCTTCATGCTCTGTCCAAATAGACATCTCTTAGAAGAACGCTCTCTAATTCCCCAACAGCATTATCCAAAACGCATCATGAAGACATGCATTCATGGAAGACCGGAGTGTGTGTATCAGCTAATTCCTGCATCCCTTGCAATCAGTTATTTGCTATAATCAATTTCTTCAGGACATCCCAGCCGCAAGACCCTTACTTGACTTCTATCCTATTTATTAACAACTGCTTACTGTGCGCAGAGCACTGTCCTAAGTGCTGGGGAGAGTACAATATGCCAGAGTTGGTCAATGGTATTTGAGCGCTTATTGTGTGGAGAGCGCTGTACTTGCAATCGGATTTTTCCATGTAGCATACTTACGACGTATTAAGTCTTGCACTAAAAAAAAAATCCAGCCTGGATTTCTACCTTCTCCTTTCGCCTGCAAGCACAGTTTAACGTGCTCCATTTGAGCAACAGCAGTCGGCCTCATCAGTCAAAATGAATACCTTTGGCTGAACTGAAGAGAAGCATTAACTGGCTCCAACCAGTTTTATCCAGTCAACCTTAGTTCAGGGGGCTTATTTGCAGTACCTGGAAGCTCTGGGAGGAAGAAGGAGGGGAAGGTGCTAGCCACGTCTGGGATGCAGAGGAAAGAAAATATCTTAAAATCCTAGGAAGCTGTATTTTTCAAGTGAACAGCTTGTTCAGTAAACTGGGGAAAATCATACTTCAAATCATAAGGCTTTTCTCCAGTCAGATGGGTTTTAACACACTTCCAATTTATGAATCATGCTTCCGATTCTTCTGGTGCCAATCCTTTCTAGACAGAAAGTCTCGCAGCAAATATTTTTAACATTAAGTCGGCAAGATTTTTAGATGCAAATCCTGAGTGCGCTGTTGCTCTAAATCTTTATGAGATGAGCAACGTGTGTTTCTGATATCAGGTTTTCTTCACTGTTTTGAAAAATCAAATGTATCACATTACAAGGAAACCCTGGTTGATCTCTCAGGAATTATAGGTTCCGCCCCGTCCCAACTACAGAAGGCGGTATGGCCTGATGGGAAAAGCAAGGGACCGGGAAGTTGGAAGACTTGGATTCTACTTCTAGCTCTGCTTCTGGCCTACTGTGCGACTGGGGCAAGTCACTTGGCCCAGCTTTCTCAATAGTAAAATGGGGTTAAAATACCTCCTCTCCCTCTCTGAGTGAGCGTCCCAGTTGGTTCAGGGACTAGGTCTCATCTGATTATTTGGTTTCTACCCCAGCAGCCTGACACATAGTAAACCCTCAATAAATACTTTAACTATGAGTTCAGACTTAGTCCTCCTAGTACGGACTTGGAGCATTTCAAACTCCCCAGGCAAGGCGGCTACCCAACTAAAATGTACCTCAAAGACTGCGACACCTCTAGGGATTTTGAGTCCCCTTCTGGATTCTCCGGCTGCCAAGCTTCCTTGCAGGTTAGCCAGTGTCAAAAGAAGAATACAAAATCCCAGCGATTCCCAGTCTGTTTGCTTGAGAGCAAACCTGACCCATCAGATTAGACTGTTCAGCAGGATAGAAGCAACAACCTCGGGGCAAACCTTAGGGAAGCAGTGTGGTTAGTGGAAAGGGCACAGGCCTATGCATCAGAGGACCTGGGTTCTAATCCTGACTCTGCCACCTGTCTGCTGTGATCTTGGGCAAGTCACTTGTTTGGGCCTCAGTCGCAACTGTAAAATTGGGGGTTCAATATCTATTCTTTCTATTTAGACTGTGAATCCCATGTGGGACAGGGACTGTGCCTGACCTGACTGCTGTGAATCCCATGTGGGACAGGGACTGTGTCTGTCCTGACTGATCGGTATATATCCCAGTGCTTTCCCCAGTCTCCTCAACTGTAAAATAGGGGGTTCAATATCTATTCTCCTTTCTATTTAGACTGTGAATCCCATGTGGGACAGGGACTGTGCCTGACCTGACTGATCGGTATATATCCCAGCGCTCAGAACAGTGCTTGACATATAGTAGGATCTTAGATAAGGTAAAAAAAAAAATCCTTTAACCCAGCATTTAATAAAACATCCCCATATGTGACCTGAACCAGAGTGACTTTAATCTGAGATCTGGAGGCCTGGGTTCTAGTCCTGGTTTTGCAAATAGGGGAACGCCTGCTTGGGCCACGCTACCTGCTTCGGCCAGGGTGAACCACAGAATATGTTTTGAGAGATGGACAGAAATCCCGAAAAATAGCTTGGAAACATGGGTGCAGTGGGAGAAGCAGCTTGTGGAAAGCAAGCTTTCCTGTGGGAAACCTGTGGAAAGCAGCTTGGCTTAGCGGGAAGAGTACGGGCCTGAGAGTCAGAGGACCCGAGTTCTAATCCCAGCTCCACCACTTGTCTGCTGTGTGACCTTGGGCAAGACATTTCATTTCTCTGTACCTCGGTTACCTATGGAAAATGGGGATGAAGACTGAGTTCCATGTGGGACGTGGGCTGTGTCCAATGTGATCAGGTTGTATCTAACCCAGTGTGTAGTACAGTGCCTGGAACAGAGTAAGTGCCTAAATATCATTTTTTTGAAAAAAGAAAGAAAGGAAAAAGCCGGCACTGACTTTTCAGGCAAGCCCCCGCTGGGTCACGGTGCCAGAGCCCACAGCACCAGCTTTAGGCTGCAGTCGTCGGCCACAAGTAGATTCCGCACATAAAAAAGGCTATGGGTTCTCCTGGCAATGAGCTTCCCACCTGCTCACCCTTCACAGTCTACGCCCCAGCGGGAACACGAGGGCGTGAGCGCACACGCCATTACCTCTAGGATCCATTCTGCTGTGCAGGTTTTCGGCCTATCCTTCTTGAGGGGAAACCCCCCTCACCACCACAATTTGCCTAAAGCCATTCCCAAATGCCAAAGAGGCAAGTCAGCAGAGGGAACCAAGTGGACACCCAAGAACCCACTCAAAGATGCAGATTCAAAGGAGTGACACCGAGACTATCCCCTTTTTCCCCATCCCTATTCCTGAGCACCCTGGGCCCGAACACTGGAGTAGGTCATCGTTTCTGTACAAATGGTTAAGGAAAACACTACAAGTGAGCACCAAACTATTCCTCCTGACTCCGTCTGCGAAGGAAAAAGTAAATAAAACAAATCTTGGAAGACTGATGAAGATGCGTTCAACACCTTTGGGTCGGGGGAGGAGGTGGCCAGCCTCTGCAATCCAGAGCAGGGCAGTCATGCACATTTTGTTTGTGTCGCTAGGCGGGCTTTGCCGCACCTCCCTGTGCTTTCACAAGACTTGGCAAACACTGCTAGACAACAACGAGCGTGCAAACGAGCCGTAAGACAACAATTTACAGGTCCACGGATCCGGGATCAAAATTCAAGGATCTTAGAGGGGTTTCCTTTTAATGCGGTCCAAAAAAAAAAATTACACTTGACTTTTGAATTCCTTTGATTTTCAGGAGTTGAAAATGAACGGCCGAACTTAGTTTTAGAATCACTAGACTTTACTTCTGGAAAAGCTAAGACCTCTCCAGCGAGCTCTAATAATTCTAATAGACAACACAAGAGTTCACGTCTAGCATTTTGTGTTCTTCGACTTTTCTGCGGCCTCAGGAAAATTCGCATTTTGAATTATAGTACTGCAAGGCACAATCAGAACCCACCTCCTTCCACACACACAGCAAGTATACTCCCTGAAATAGAATTTAAAAATCCCTTAAAACAATTAGAAATACTACAAAGTTAACAATTTCTAGTTAAAAATTTTGCTTCTACAGGACCATGCATTTTTCCTGAAAATGATTTAGCAAACATGTATAAATGTCCTTTTCCTTTTTAAACATTTGTATTTGAAATGCAAATACAGCGCATCTGAATTCAGCAGCACTAAACCTGGAAAGACAACCGGAGCGGGACAGATTTCAAGTTATTGCCTTCATTAGAGGTTGCATCATCTCTGATATATTTTCATGGACTAACAAATGTAATACTAGGAATATTATGCATGAAACCAAACAGGTTCTGAATCCTTTCCCACCCCCAAAATCATTGCTCAGTTCAATATCTATTTCCTATAAAAGTACATCGAATGAGTGATCTTTCTTTCACTCAGTAGACGACTAGGGGCAGAACAGTTTAACCGCGCCTTCTAAATTCAATGCAGATCAATTAGGGACCATGTACATATTTCCTTGGAAAGTTGTATTTTCTTTTGGCCAAGCATATCTAACCATAAAAGCAAATGGACTTTTAAGAGGTAGATTTTTCAATGATGCATTTTGTTTATAAATGAATTGTCAAGAAAATAAAAATCAGCACTAGGTAATTTTTCTTGGTACAAGGATCTAATTTGTTTTTTTTTTAAAAGAAAGCTAGATATGGTGTTGATTCAGACATTTAACAGTCATTAAGTGTTCGATGCGGTTTCATGATCAGTGCATGTGGGACTGCTCCTCCGATTAAAAAACTAGCCTGCCGATAGTACTGAATCCCCCCCCACCTCCTCCACCCGTCGGTCCACAGCTGCCTGGGGGGTCGTTGTCATCAAATCCATTGGGGCGAAATGAACAAGAGGCAGAAGCAGCTTGGAGGGCCCGGGTTCGGGCATTCAGCTCTTGTTCCTGAAACAAAAGACAAAAACAATAAATGAACACCACACTGAAAGTTGGGAGAACCATCCTGCCCCTAAGGTGATCCTGAGGGACAAGCACATTTCACGCGGTTATAACATCACTCAGAAGGAAAAACTGTGCTCTTCCGTGGGCCTTTTCTTGCCCACATCCTGCCTCTGGCCTGGAATGTCCTTCCTCTTCATATCCGACGATCACTCTCCCCACCACCTTCAGAGCCTTACTTATTAATAAGCTCCGAGAGGCCTCCCCTGACTAAGCCCTCCTTGCCTCTTCTCCCACTCCCTTCTGTGTCACCCCTGCACTTGGATTCGAACCCTTCAGTTCCCCCTCCCTCAGCCCCACAGTACTTACGCACACATCCGTAATTTATTGTCTGTCTCCCCCTCTAGACCGTAAGCTTGGTAATTCATTCATTCATTCGTATTTAACGAGCACTTTCTGTGTGCAAAGCACTGTACTAAGCACTTGGGAGAGTACAATATAACTATAACAGACACATCCCCTGCCCACAATGAGCTTACAGTCTAGAGGGGATTATTATTGTGTCCAGTCGTTTCTGGTTCAGAGCGACTCCGAGGATATACCTTCTCCAGAACGTCCAGTCCTCTGCCGATATCTGTATCCTTTCTACCCGTTCTTCCATTATCGATGTTACTGACTCTATCCGTCTAGCTGCTGGTCTGCTTAATATGCATAAATACGTTGTGGGCAGGGAACGTGTCTACCAACTCTATTGTCTCGTACTCCCCCAAGTGCTTATTATAGTGCTCTGACACATTGTAAATACTCAATAAATATGATTGATTGACTGACTGATTTTCAGACCAAGAGCATACCGGTCCTCAGCACATTCTAACCAAGTACCTGGCAAATCACTCCTTTTTTGCAGATGGGAAAACGTGCTAATTATTTTGTCTATGCTCACTGAATCAGAGTACAGCTGGGACTGGAACCATTCCTTCGGAACAAACTGCTATTCAAAATGTCCCCAAAGAAACTATTAGAGTGTGAATCACACCCACAAACACCTTGAATAAGGAATTTTTTTCCCTCACACATACACACCTGGCACGTAAACATCAAAGCCTACCCCAAAGCCCTATCAACTCTCCACCTGGGACAGTTTGGGGAATTTTTCTCTGATTACTGTCCTAAACAGGGGCCCTGGAAAAAACTGATTAGTATTACAGAAGCTGAGTTTCCCCTCTGTCCTCAGCTTTTACGCGGCACACAACTACTGACTTCTTTTAGATAGTTATACTCATGTCTCGGAGACAAAATAAATATAAATAAATCAACGGCAAATCCACCTGGCTCAAGCGCAGAAGTCATCCACAGACTGTTACACAGCAAAAGCCTTAAATTGCTATACCTATAGTGTCTTTAAGAGCCCAGTTAACTATGTCATCCATTAAAGTAAAAGCGAAAATGAAAATAATGCAAGCTATAAACTTCATTTACTCACCATTTACCCCAAAGTTTTAAACAGCCCAGTAAGATCAAACCTGACTGTCCATGCCTATTTTTAAGGCAAGAACTTTAATCCCAAGTATGCCAACTTCTCAGATGAACTTTTTGATTAAACATCACTCTTCCGTAGCAAGGTCATCTTGAAAGATTATCCAGTAATGTGAAAAAGAGCACATTTTCCAGGAGTTCCAACCTTTTTATTACCTCATCCATACGGTATCAACTTGAGATAAACAGCAGGAAGGCTAAAGTTATCACCCAATTCTACACTTGCAGCCTGCATAGA
Source organism: Ornithorhynchus anatinus (assembly GCF_004115215.2). NCBI lineage: Eukaryota > Metazoa > Chordata > Mammalia > Monotremata > Ornithorhynchidae > Ornithorhynchus > Ornithorhynchus anatinus. Next base: position 26,323,696 of record NC_041739.1, read on the forward strand.
GGGATCCCTTCCTTTAACAGGGCTCAAATACAATACAGCACGGTTTGGGACAGGAAGCAGAAACTGTTTTGCATTTAAAATTTCAGGCATAATTCAGGCTCAGCATGTAATTACCAAATTTCTAATTTTGATGGCACGCTCACATCCTTTCACTTGCACACTGTTATGGGGTAGTGAATGGGGACTGTTGTATTGTTGATAATTTATTTTTTGGCTGGGGTAAGTGGGAGGGGAGGGTGTGCTAGGTTTGGTATCTCTTGTTCCTATAGCTTAAACTTTTTTCCTCAAGAAACTATCAAACTATTTTGTCCACCTGTTGTTGCAGCAAAGAAAAACAAAGAAATCCAGTTGGTGCCTGGCTGATCAGCACACTAAATCTACCATTACAAAAAGGCCAAGGTTTAAGGGATATAAACCAGTCTGTATGGCTGCTAACCCAGCCACGAATCTGTCAAATGCTGTCCAACTATCTTAGGCGAGTAGACATGCAAATGAATAACTGTAATCTTGGAAGAGCCATTCTAAATTTTCATTTTTAGTTCTGCACCGTTATTTCCACTGATTATCCAGGCCCATCACACCCATCCGACTACTCTGCTTCACCTTAGCTCATCCAAATGTCATTCTGTTACTTTTTAGGAAAGTTGTTCCCTGGAGACAGTAAATGTCTCAAAAATATCATACTACCAGGGCGAAAATAATTCAGGACTCCCTGTGGAAAACTTCAAGTATCAGCTGAGTGGACTGGTGGAATACACTGGGGTCACAGCATGCTGGTGATCTCACTTCGGGATAAACATGTGTGGGCTCTGGGCTACTTGTTGACTGAGACAAAGCTACTCAGCACAAACTGTGATGGAGGGAGGACTTCTCGGGGATTTTTCCCATTTGTCTGCTTTGTGACCTTGGGCAAGTCCCTTCATTTCTCTCTGCCTCAGTGACCTCATCTGTAAAATGGGGAGTAAGACTGTGAGCCCCATGTGGGACAGGGGCCGTGTCCAAGCCGATTTGCTTGTATCTACCCCAGCACTTGTCAGCCAACAGTGGCTGACAAATAGTAAGCACTTAAATACCAAAATTATTATTATTCTCTTGTCATCCAGAGCACCCTGCTCACTCCAGTCCAGATTAGAGGAAGGCCCAAACCCACAAAATGTGATACCTACGGCTTGGATAATCATGTCCTTAAACCTAGTTCGTTATTAGAGATGATATAAACATGAAAAAACATAGGCCCGGAAAAGAGTCAAGACGAGGGAGATAAAGGTGCACAGTTCTTGTGCTCTAACCGGCCACCTTATTGAACTACAGTCTTAAAAAAACAGCGGTGGAACACTTCACCAAAGGAAAAACTCTTAGTTGCCGCAGCCTCACTCAGTTTGGGGGAATTTTCTGGTAACTGTTGCCTAGAGTTAAAAAAAAAAAAACAAAAAAAAACCCACCCCTAAAACAGAATGAATACGCAGTGCAGAGAACAAGAAGTTCTGCACGAAACTCCCAAGGTATTTGGTGGGAGTTTTGCCTGAACTCCAAGCAACTCGCTGCAGGACAGAGAACTTGCGGCAAAGTTGTTTACTTCCTTACTCCTCTGAGAGCCTTGAAGTTTCTGATAGTTCATGGAACTTCCTAAGAAAGCAGCAGATGGAAACTGACATTTCTTTTCAATCCTGCCAGGACTGAACTGACATGTGATAGTACAACTCCACTTAAGATACTCTAAATAGGGAAGAGGGGAAAAAAAGAAGAGACTAAACAGGAAGTTGGCTTTGAGAGTCTGAGAAAAAAAGATGCGTATCAGGGAACAGCATTCTGCTTGAAATTTCACATTAACGTCAAGATTTGTGTTTCAATCATCAAATTTTGTGTACACCGCATTCCCACTAGGAACTCAAGTTAATTCCATATACGGAAGCAGGGCTAGACCAGGAGGTGCGCGTTACCAGAAGGGCCGATAACTATCAAAATTTTTTTGACATTGACATTAAGACGGCAAAGTCAAATAGTCAAAATTAAACTGTTACCACAGAGAACCGTTACCAGAGAGGAGGTAAACAGGCGGTAGCATTAATAAAGCCACTGATGCTTTTCTTGGCTTTTTCCACTGGATCCCCATACTATCATTTAAACTGCTTGTCCAACAAAGAGGTACAGGTACGTAGCGACAGCATACTGCTTGGTTACGACTTTTACTCAGATATCTGACTACCTTCTCGGTAGTCAGCGGAAACATTCTACTCCACTATCTGCTACACTGGAGCAGTAGCAGAAGTGAAATAACTTACTAGAGATGGTCCTCTTTAAAGTTCTAACAGTTCCCTGCACAACAATAAGCTGGAGAGAAAATGCTGTCTGACTCTATTAGGGTGAAAATCAAACTAGGCTTGTACTAAAATACCGATACTAATTTTCATTCAGTTTGGAAGTCTTTTATTTAACTATGCAGGTTACCTAAAATTAGATACAAGCCCTTCAATTTTAATTCACTACACGAAAATCAATTTATAAGCATGTGCAATATATCCTATTGAGATATAGCATTACGGAAAAAATGCTATATACAATGAAATAGAAGTCCTGCTTTAATTTTGTACTAAATAAGAGTGCAGCTATTTTTAAAAAACTTCATCCTTCTATATCTCAATAGTAAAAATAACTACAGAAAACGTCAATGGAGCTTCTGTTCTGCCACAATTTTTTTTGTTGCTTGGCAATTATGATGTTTATTTCCTTGACAGAAAGTCGCTTGGCATTAAAAATAGAAATAAGAATGATCCTATTTTAACTTCTGTAGCTGAACAACTCATATCTTATCCACTTATCCCACACTACAGAAAATTGTGAAGTCTAAAATAGGTATCACCTATGACGTATCCTAGTATTTCATGTGGTCTTACACTTACTCAAATTCTATCAGTTAAGGGTTTTAAAAAGATCCCATCTGCAAAGAAGGCTTAGAGGAACAGGATGGCCATTGCCCTCCTCAAGATTCGGGATTTACTTCCCAATGTGGCTCTCCTTTTCCCTCTATGGTAAATTCTTGCTCAAGCACCCATTCTCCTCCTTTCCAATTTGGGAGGGGGTGAACAGTTCCTCATTCACCGTATCTGACCCTTCATGACTTCGTAAACTTTAATAGTGCCCTCTCTCACACTTCAGCTTTTCAAATTGAAGTCAGAATTTTTTCCAGCCTTTTTTGTACTCAAGTGGCTCAACTCCCTTAATTATTTTGATCTTTCCCTGCACCTTTTGATTTTACAGGTGGTCTTTATGTTGCTAAAAGTTCATTTTCATTCAGTTTCAGTTCTACAGAGAGGGAGCCTGTGCACACACAGATACCCTAAACTGGATTATGTGAGTTTTTCTACTAGTGTAGATTTGGTAATACATGCTTTTTTCACCCCTTCCCGAGAAGCAGGTAATAATAGGGAGGTGGGGGAGAGGGAGGAGTGGAAGGGAAGGATTCATTCAGGAACAGGTTACTTCCAGTACTTTGTACTTTAGCAATGAAGAGGAAGAGAAGAATAAACTGTACTTAATGAGCATATGGTACATGTGAAGCGCTATACTAGGCGTTTTGGAGAGTGTGGTGGAGCTATGACATGATCCCCATACTACAGGACCTAATAACCACTCTCCTGAGCGGATGTACTGAATCCTATATGAATAGGATGGTAAAATCACTCTCCCATACCTTATCCAGGAGTTAGGCTATATTGTTCCTCAAGGGCAGGGGCCATTCCTGCCAGTTTTATTGTATGCTTAATCCAGTGCTCTGCGGAGTAGCTACTCAAAAGGTACTACCGGCTGATGGGATTTCAGCCAGCTACCCTTTAGTCGCACATTTTTACTTAGTTGCTATTCCTTCCTAAACGGCAACCTGTGTGGATGATATTCCAAATGAATGTGAGTGCCCTAGCATTTTCCTCTCCCAAAAGAGGCTGGGCAGAAGTCAACAACTCATTTCACCTTCATGTTCAGGAAGCCCAGCTAGTGTTTCTGACCCAAGGGAGGAGGAAAGAGTACACCACTGAAGCCGCACTCTTCCTTGTCTTATGGTCACACATTAGTGAGAGAAAGTGATAAAGGAGGTGCTCTCTGCTTTGTTACACTGGATGTTAATCCTTTCTCTTGCCCACCAAGAATCTACAGTTTAGTCTTCCTAGAGATTAATGACATTCCAAGGATTTATTTTTTACGGTATTTAAGTGCTTCCTATGTGCTGGGCACTGTACAAACTGCTGGTATAGATACCCCCATAGTTAGATGGTTGCTTCTGTTTACAATTTTCACCAGTTTCTAGTATCACCTACAAATCCTGCTAAACTTCTGTTCACTCACAGTCCAAATGTTAAATAATTCCAGACAGACAGAGCTTCCCTGATTTCAATATCAAATGCTATTTACCATTTTACAGTGTTATCTTTCACCCAAATTATTTGTACCACATCCAATCTGGGTAAGTTAAATTAAATACAAAGATGTAATTAATAAATCATTGGATTTTACTACCTTTTCCATCAACTACAAGAATGAATTAAGACAACTAGCCAGGTTACCGGCAGGATTTTCTTTGTAAGTCTTCATGCTGGGTGTTCTCATGGTTTTTAGTCAGTCCCTGACCTATCTTTCCACAATTTAAATGTGACTCAGACAATTATCGTCTCCAGCAAGGGAAGATCTCCAAGGGCAAAACACAGTTGTCTTTCCCTCTATTGCTTTGGTACTGTTTTCGGGAACTTTGTGCCGATTTCCTTGAATTTGGGAGGTGAACTAGATTACATTCTCTTATCTGTATTGCTAACTGTCATATTGCTTTCAGCTACAGTATCCTGACAGTTTTGGCAACTGCTGAATTAAAAAGGTTTTTTTTTACTACTTCTCTATTGGCAAATCACTCGTTTTGTTGAAAGAGTATTTAATGAACGAATTCAGACTCCACCGCGCGAAAATATTTACTTGAAGAAAATACGCTAAGAACTATCTGCTACCATTTACTTCAGCCTATTAGCTTCTCATCCAAGTGTCACTTCACATCATCACAGTCTCATACAGCTTCATAAATGACCCACGATCCCCATTAGGATGACATGGAAACTTATGGATCTACATCCATTCCCAAATTTCCACTTGGAGATGAATTCCCTAAAAACGTACAAGCCCTTTTCCAAAGTTAAGGATGTAAATTGATTGGACTTGCCAGATGCTGGGCAACTTCTACAAGCGAAGACTTTGGCAAGTCACTAATTACACATGATTTTGATCTTACCTGCAAATACAGTTTATTATCTTTCGTGATAGCATCCATAAGCTCCTTCTGCAGAGGGGGATCTCCATTTACCCAGAGTCCGTTGGATGAGCTAGCATTGAAACCACTAGTGCTATTCTGTTTCTTGTACAGCAGGACATAAGCGGTGTCCTTTGGAAATCTACTGGTAATTTTCTGGACCGACTGAAATGAGGTAAATGTCACTCTGCTGTCATTAAATAAAAACCATTCTTTCGACCCGTCCTTGTCGCCCAGGTCCTGTTCGGCAACTTGCTTGGGAACCTCTCCCCCAAACAAATGACCCTGAGGGGGAGCTAAAGCCAGAGTTTCAGACTGATGGCACAATTGAAAGGAAGGTTCTGAACCTGTGATGTTTCTGGCATAGGAATAATAATGTCCGCTTTCAGATGATATGCCAGAGTGAACAACAACAGAGCTTAACAAATAGGGCATCGATTGCGGGCAGCATGCTTCTTCAACCCCAGAGGGCTTCAGTTTTTTAGCTAGGTTCTCACTCACGTCAGGGAGATCCACATCTACGGCCCAACTTCCGGACACGGAAGTTAAAGAGGAAGTAGTTCGTTTGACCGGTAATTCCAAAACCAGCGGCAGTGACACGTTGTCTAGGATTTTGCGTCTTACGTGGCATTTCTGATCATATGAGAATCGCAGGAGAGTGAGAATTAAATATTCAGGCTCCTCCATGATTTGCATAGTTTTCTCTGCATTCTGCAGAGAGGCACAGTTTTCACAATAGTATCGGTTATCCCCATTCAGGATTTCTGGTGCCAGATAATAATTTAGCAAATCGGTAACTGAGGGAGTCATTTCACCTCCCGGTTTCTGAGATGCCTCTCTATTACTCTGAAATCTGTAGGGATCTTCAGAGGCGGAAGTGTTTTCGTCAGTACGGTGAAGTTCCGAGGGGATATCGTCTAACGTTCCTTCGTTCATAGCCGTTTCATAGCCAAAGCCCGCCGTGAGAGGATGACAGGGTGCTGGTTCTTCAGGAAGTACAGCTGACTCTACACCGGCTTGCACCCCTGGAGAACGGGCCGAACCTTGCGAGGAAACGTTTTCTGCGGCGGGGGAGGGACAAAACGCTAGAGAGAGATCTGTGAAGGCCTCCTCTTTCTGTGAAGTACTTCTGCAGTTCAAACAGCAGATGTTAGTTTGCAGCTTCCCTCCAAACATTTTCTCTATTAATGTTTTCTCTCCGTCCTTCGTATAAGAGATCTCTGCAAATGGTGGGGTCTGGTTGGCTACCTCTTGAGATGTCATCTCTTCAGACCCCGGATTTTCAGGAGGCTTAAGTGAAGACAGGGCTTTCAAGGTTCTCTCTTCTTCGTGGAGTCTGCAAAGAAGTCACAGATCATCCTTCACAACAGCACTTTTAGAGAGAGATCTTTGGGGAAATCTGATGTTATCTTGTAATAATAATAATAATAATTATGGCATCTGTTAAGCGCTTACTATGTGCCAGACGCTGCACTAGGTGTTGGGGAGGATAAAAGCAAACTGGGTTGGACACGGTCCCTGTCCCACGAGGGGCTCACAGTCTCAATCCTCACCCAAGCGCTTAATACAGTGCTTTGCCCAGTGTAAGCACTCAATACATACGATTAATAATAAGAGTAATAATAATGAAAAAACTCATCAGGTTACTTAAAGGGGCCGAGTCCTGTTTAAATTTAATAAATGTAAATTCCTTATTTTTAAGGTTTGTAGCTTACTAACTTGTGGGTACAGGTACATTATGCGATATTTAACCAGCGCCTGCTGAACCTGGTTCTTCTGCTGCTACAAGATCAATTGAGAGACCCTCAAGTGGCATTTCTTAAAGTACAAATTAAAATTTAAAACAATCGCGTCAAAATTGAAATGATGCTCTAGTTAAGTTTGACCGCGAAAAGCAAAAAATTACAAGAGGAAAAAAACCCAAACCATACCTGTCTAGGAGAAATCTGAGATATTCAGAGCAGTCCTGCTGGGATCGAGGAGCAAACCAGGGAGGTCTGGAAGCCTCAAAGAAAATCCGAGGGGCATACGCCTCCCTCTGTTGATGGGCCCGGAAGAAACACAAGAAGGAAGTGATTTATGCACAATGAACTACACAAACAAGTCATCTTCTGAAGTGGCTGATTAACCCAACCATTAAAAAAAAAAATTTAGGCACTCTATTTTAAAGACTCAAAACAAGGGGAGTCTCCTACATACGTCAGTCATATTTGGGTCAAAATATATTTAACCAAAGTTCAATACCTGATGAATTGCTATGCCTTACAGACTTGCAGCATTTACAGTGTTCTAGCATGTGCATGACAAATTCAAAGGAATTAATGAGTTCAATGTTCCAGTGAGGAAAAAGACACAGGAAAAAGGTGGTTGAGTATTTCAGTTTTAACTGAGGAAAATTGACAAACAGGGTGGCAGGTCGCTCTGGATTTTTCACACTGCAACTGGAACTGCCAGGAATCCAAATATCCCCCAAATCTCATGCAAAGCAGGCGGAACGTTTAAAGAACCCCACATGGGAAAGAGGATTCAAGGCCGCCTGGGTGCAGCTCAAGTCATTTTTGAGCACATTCACTGAAACCTGGACAATTAGGCCTTTGGATGATTAAGCATTCATTTAATTTTTAAAAACTCTCTCTTGCATCAACATAGCTGCACTTGTTCATTCTCCTCCAGTGATAGTGGTTTGGTAGGCAGAAATCTCTTTACCAAGCCCCTACATTCTGTTTCCCTGTTATTTTGCTAAGAGATACTACATTTTTTCACCACAGCACCCAGAATTTAATGGTACAATCCCTTAAATTTTTACCTATCCTGACTAAATCATCCAGTCCATCTGCTTTAAGTAAACAAGTTAGCAACTGCATTTCTCTAACAAGCAGAGAGTAAGGGAGAATCAGCCCTTCCTATAATTGGAGGCTCTTGCTCCTGGCCACTGCTTCTCCAGAGCCTTCTGTCTCGAAGAAAGGAGAGTGGTTAAAAGCCACCACCTCATGGCTTCCTGGACGGTGCAGCAGTCACTCACACAGGCCCCACAGTCAGAGGAAAGTGGGGAAAAGAAACTCTAGAAGATGAGAAAATTCACTCCTGAGGACCCTCTCCCTGAGGGAAGGTTAACTGTATTAGGTAAAAAGGATGTATCAGGTACCTCCACCTGCAACATAGCCAATCACAAGGGAATATTAGGAAAGCATTGGCTGGGGGGGGGGGGGGGGGGGCTAGTTATTTGCAGGAAAGAAGAAAGAAGCCCCTCGGTCATTTTAGGGATAAAGGTTTGAGATAGGGAAAAGCAGAAGATCCTGGCAGATCAGGACTCAGAAGGATTTAGGATCCTGGGGCCCAGGTCTCCCACGCTGTTCCCACCCAAGAAAAGGGGTGAGGGGAGAAGTGATTGTTTAGACCGACAACCGAAGATCCTGAGAGGAGGATTCAAATAGGTAAATTTAGTATCTGGGACACTCTTAGGGAAGAGGGGAAAGAACCAGAAGAATATATGCAACCTGGAACTTAGAGAGGAAGAAGAGTCCCAAAGAAAAAAGAGCAATCAGCATTAGAGAAAGGGAAAGGCATTTCGGAGTGGAATTCTGTCCTATCTGTTGCCTAAACATTGTTTGCAGTTCACCTCTTAAAAACCCATTCAGAGCTCTAGCGCTGGTGCCCAGCCATGATTTGGGCTGAAGCAGCTCTGGGTTGCCCGAAAGGGGCATTTATCTAAGAAGCTGAGGGAAGAGAAGGGAGGCCTTTCCTCCACTGAGCATCCTCAAGTCAGCATCATGAGGGGAGAGGGGACATCTAACTGAAGAGCGAACGAACCCCTTCCTGATGGAGGGGTGCTTGTTTAAAAGATAAAGGGTGGTGGCAGGGGCCAATGGGGGTGCAGGAGTGGGCTTTGCTAGGCAGAGAGCCTCAATCCCCTGAACCCCAGTGGATGTTATCTCCCACATGTCAGGGTCTGTTTTGGCTGGGATTTACGGCTGTGTCGCCCGAGTAAGCCACAGTTTCATAAATTATGGCATGACGGCTAAGTTGAATATAAAGAAAAAGAAATTCCTAGTGGTGGGATTTAAAAGTTGCTTATTTTCCTTTATTCATCTTCTCCTTAATGCTGCCACTTCTCCTTTCCCCCATCCCTCCATTCGTCCTCGCCTTCTTGTCTTTGTTAAAAAACAAGGCATCCACTAAAGAAGTTAGAAGATTTTCTGAATAGCAGCAACAAGTACTCTGCGAGGTCTCAGTGAATTACAAATACCACAACTTTTGAAGGCCACCAGCAATCCTCTTTCAAAAGGAAGGAGTCATCTTAAGCCTTTCCACAGTCTCGGGGTGCGAAATTAAGACATCACAGATGGGGTTAAGTGTCATGAAATCAGAATGGTCTGCTTTCATCTCATCCAGGATACGGGATGTGCATCATTATCATCTGGTATCTTGAATTTCACCCATCTGGCAGCATCACCACAGCAAGCACAGGTGTGATTTCGGTTGTATTTTAACTGAGATAAACACATACATTCGCACTTACCTGGGTATGTGCCAAAAAGGCAAAAAGATGTTGCAATTTTTTCATTAATGAATTGCACCCATTTAGATTTAAGGATAATACATGTCTCCTGAAACTGAAAGAATAAAAATGCAATAATGTATACCGTTGTCAGATTTCTTTCGATTTCAATGAACAAAGTATCAAACAGAAAAGAGGTCTGACCGACTGAATTATGGTCCCCGTAGCCTTGTTAAGAGTCAAGCAAAATGGAGTTTGGAAAAGTGATTTTCAAATCAAATGAGAGAATAGTTAAGGATACTAAAATTGATTTGTACGTTAAACAATCCCCCTCCAGTCCCCAGCTGCACTCAGAACATGAGTCCCCCAGCGCCTTCTCTCCTTTCAGAGTTTGGAAGAAAAACGGGCAGCAACAGGGGGTGCAGGAACCTAGCCTGGCACTGCCTTCGCCTCTCCACTGTTCCCTCCAGGTCAAGATTGAACACCCTAGCTCTCTTTGGGTTTTTCGGGTCCAGGGCAGTCACCCAGAAGGTTTCTGTTCCTGAACGCTGGAGAAGGAGAGTTCGCTTCAAGGCTGGGGTACCTTACTTCCGAAGAAGTGAAGGCCAGTGATCTCAGTGGAAGTCTGGGCCTTGGGAGTTCTGGGATATTTCCTTGTGACTTTAGGGATGTAAATCTTCTTCAACTCCATCAGATTGTAAAGAAACCAAGTAATTCTATGAAATCATTATCAACGAGGGGGAACGGAGCCCACGGAGAGACCTCGGCTTCCAGGCCTTTATCGCTGCCCCCAAAGAACAGAATTGAGTCACAACATGTGGCAGAAGAGGGGAAAGAGTAAAAGTATATCAAGGATCTGGCTTCTACGGTTTCTCTGTGGCTGGGGTGAGTATTCTCTATCCTCAGGGGTCATGCGACACTTCGTAGGTGGATAGATTGCTTAGCGGACTCTGGAGAAAGGCAACATCCTCCTTAGCACTCAGGTATATATGTATAACTATTCTGACCACACAGATTGTAAATAATTTTATGTTTGTCTCTCCTGGTAGAGGGTAAACTCGCCGTGGGCAGGAAAATGTGTCACTTTAGTTCTTCGAAAGCACCTAGGCCTTTGTATTGCACCATATAAGGGCCCAGCAAATGCTCCTACTCCTAGACTGTAGGTGAGCACACTGACATTTTGCATAATTGCATTCATGTTTTATATTTGAAGCATATCAGACGAGCATCTGTCAAAGAATAACGTTTCTCAGTGTGTCACTGAGAAACATTCACCGACTGCCTCACTGTGCTTCGATAAACAGAATTTAATAATAATAATAATGTTGGTATTTGTTAAGCGCTTACTATGTGCCGAGCACTGTTCTAAGCGCTGGGGTAGACATAGGGGAATCAGGATGTCCCACGTGGGGCTCACAGTCTTCATCCCCATTTTACAGATGAGGGAACTGAGGCCCAGAGAAGTGAAGTGACTTGCCCACAGTCACACAGCTGACAAGTGGCAGAGCTGGGATTCGAACTCATGAGCCCTGACTCCAAAGCCCGTGCTCTTTCCACTGAGCCACGCTGAATTTAATCGTAGGTGATTCTGAAATAATGGATCAGTCAAATGTGCGTGACTGCATCACACACCCTTCAGCCGCTTTGCCAAAAGTGATTCGTGCAGAGAAAAATACTCACATCAACTAGATCCCTTTGGAAAACTTTGGAAAACAGAGCTGTTGTTCAAGAGACTTCACGAAGTGGAAAGAGCACAGGGCCACGTGGGTTCTAGTCCCAGCTCTGCCCCTGGCCTATAGTGTGACCGTGGCAAGTCACTTAACCGCTCTGTGCCTCAGTTTCCTCATCTATAAAATGGGGATAAAATACATGATATGGCCCACATGAGACAGGGACTGTGTCTCAGCTGACAACTACGATCCAACCCCAGTGCTCACCATACAGTGAGCATTTAATAAATGCCATAATTATTACTCTGCAGGTGGCAAAATAAGTGCTTGAATTAATCAGTTTCATCTAAGCAACTGTTTTTTAAATTGTTGAATTTATACATATGAGGAAAGACAGAAATTCTCAATTTCAAGAAAGGTTTTTTAATATCCAATCCTCCATTTTTTCTCCTAACAACGCTTCTGTGGATACATCCACCCTTAGACTTTATATATACACATTGATTTACATATTCACTTACTCATTTTCTTCCCGACACTCTTGCTGCTTCTAGTTGTATCTTAAATTGCCGCCCTCTGTTTACGTACAGTTTCTATCTGCCTATTCTCTCCCAACACACAGTAAACTCAAGAGCAGGGACTAGGTCTATTACACTCTCTCAAGCTTCCAAGACAGTGCCTGCGTGTGGTAAGTGTTCAATAAAAGGTACTAAATGAATACCTTAAAATGACCTCATTTCCCTGAGAACATACCTGTCAAATGAGGTACATAGTTATTACAATTTGTATGATATAGTGATGTCTCTTCCACCACCTCATCTTCTTCATTTGCTGTTCACACTATCACCATATCAACTGTAACCACGGGTAGTTATCTTGTAAAACTCTCTTAATAAAGCCGTTTCCAAAAGTATTTGACCTATCTCTTTTGGACTTTGTCTCGTTGCCTGGGATAGCCTGGAGGTAAGACACCCATTTTAATCCCTCCCAAGGCAAAAACATGGTCGCCCTCAACCTAACTGCACCACTTGCCAAGTTCCATACGAAAAGGCTCTGAGAGATAGAGTGCTTAGAAGAGGGACCAGGCCATTTCTACGTTCTGTGAGTTTTGAATACATTGTATGTGCTCAATAAATATTAACAATATTAACATTCTTCGGAAAAAAACCTGCTCCCACCTTGTTGACTCAACTGTTTTTTTTCACGGAAGGAGCTAGTAAAAACTGTTCTGTTGACTAAGGGATAATTCTAAGCAACTATTAAAAATATTTATCTTCTGGGAACAGGCCCTAAAATGATGGCAGTGGTCCAAACTATCACTTGCCACGCATCCTATCACATCCACATGTTCCTATGTGGCAAGTGAACCACTATATGCTGAACACCAAAAAAACAAAATAGGAACTTGACTGTAAAGATGACAAATAGGCTAAATTCTCTAGGGGAATTTATAGAGAAGCAGCGTGGCTCAGTGGAAAGAGCCGGGGCTTGGGGAGCCAGAGGTCATGGGTTCGAATCCCAGCTTGGCCACCTGTCAGCTGACTGTGGGCAAGTCACTTGACTTCTCTGTGCCTCAGTTCCCTCATCTGTAAAATGGGGATGAAGACTCTGAGCCTCACGTGGGACAACCTGATTACCCTGTATCTCCCCCAGCGCTTAGAACAGTGCTCTGCACATAGTAAGGCTTAACAAATACCAACATTATAATAGACCACCTCCACGCCCCCCAAACAACCCAGATCTATAATTTGAAAAAATATATCGCTAAAATGGTCACCTATCCTGGACAGTTTAGTCTTTCATTGGACCAGATGACTTTGTGAAATGAAACCCCACTCTGGGGAGAACAAAGCAAAGGGCAGCGGTAGGTTAAAACCCTTCTCCCATAAATGCAAACACACAAGAAATACTCTGAAATTATACCGATATCCTTTTACAATCATCTTTGTAGTTAAACCTTTTTTTTTTTTTCAGTCAATGAAGTCCCAGCTCAACAATGTTCTTATGTGTTTGTGTTCCTAGACTTGTTTTCTGACCACAATACTGTAGGGACTATAGAAAGCAGTTTCATTAGTCCCTGAATAATACAAAAAATATTCTCTCTCCCTTTGCTGTTAACATAATCTGCAACAGGTTTTCAAAGTTAACAAAAGCCTGAATTAAAAAAAAAATTAAAAAAAGACTTACTCTGTGGCCATAAACAATGCCTGAATTACACTGTTCATATAACATGTATTTCCTAGGTTAATCAGACCAGTTTTCCCAGTTTCAGATTTTCCAGAAAGTCTAGACAAACAAGATGCCAAAGAATTTGATTGAGAAGTCCAGGCACTTTGATTGAGGATCAATTTAATCTTTTCTTCACTGGGTTTGGGAAGATCCTGTGGACAAAAGCAAAACAAAGACAGAGTGTTTAGCAGCATACTTTCTACTGTTAATTGAAAACTAGAACTCACATCAACACCTTCTTGAGTTTAACTCTTTTCCCTGCCATTTTGCAATTTCCCCACTTCAACAGTCCAAAGGGTGTATTTTTTATGATATTTGTTAGGCACTTACCACTCGACAAGCACTGTTCTAAGCACTGGGATAGGTACAACTTAGTCAAGACGAATACAGTTCCCTGACCCACATGGGGTTCCACGTCTATGTAGGAAGGACAACAGGCAGAGAAGTTAAATGACTTGCCCAAGGTCACCCGACAGGCAAGTAACAGAGCTGGGATTAAAACCAAGATCCTCGGTCTCCCAGGCCCATGCCTTATCCACTGGGCCACACTGCACCCAAAGGATATGACTTCTATCTGGTTTTGCAATTACTCAATACAATCCTTTGGCCACTCAAATGATCAGAATGAACAAAGCCAAAATTAATTTCTCTTAGAGGCACATTATGTCAGCTTGAATGATACTGCAGAATCAGGAATCACCTCTGAACATTTATTCTTTGTATGTTAGAAAAGTAACTACCTCAATGTAAATCAGGCAACCACAGTGGTGCAAATTAGTCAGAAAAATGAAGGAGTTAAATTTGTATGTCACATCAAAATAGAACAATGAGAACAAAGATAAAACATGCTTCAAGTCATTATACACCTTTTCTCAAAGAACTTTGTAAATATTTGTATCAAAATGCAATTTTTCTTAGTTATCCAAGGACAGACTGCTTTCCCAGCTGGCACCAAGAATCTGGAAAGATATGGGATTTCCTTTTTCTTTTCAAAGTTTTAGAACTTTGCTTCTGAGAAGCAGTGTGGCCTAGAGGAGAGCGTAGGACCTGGGAGTCGGGACTTGGATTCTATTCCCAGCTCTGCCACTCGCCTGTGTGACCTTGGGCAAGTCGCTTAACTTCTCTGTCCTGCAACTTCTTCATCTGTAAAATGGGAATGAAATACTGTTAGCCCTCCTGTTTAGGCTGCGTCCGACCTGGTTAGATTGTTTTTATCCCAGTGTTTAGTCCAGTGGTTGCCACATAGTAAGCACTCAAATATCACTATTATGAGCTTAGCTGGGAAAATGAGTGAACAACCTTTTCTGACGATTTGGATTCTCCACTGAAATATTATATTTGGTAGGTACTATAGGTTTCTGCAAATAGCAGTCCCGATGTTTTTATGTTACCATTGCCTCAATTACTGTAGCTCCTTGTGGGCAGGAATAATTGTTCTCTCCCAAGCGTTTAGTACGGTGCTCCACACACACATTAAGTTAGCACTCGAAACAATCCAATATTTTTCAGATGCATAAGAAATAAAGACATGGCAACTGGGGAGGGGGGGAGGGAAGAGTCGAGAGGACAAACTTGGGGAGCCACGTTCCTGACTGAAAAAAGCATAAGAAAGGGGTGTCTGCAACGTGTTACCCTTCAAGGTGACAGCAGATTGCCCGACATAGAGGTAATTTGAGAAGAGGGTCACACACACAAGATATTTAAAATTTGATCCCATGGTGGTAACAGGTGAAGAAACAGGAATATAGAAATCAATAAAAAGCAATTAACCAGACTATGAGATAAGCCCAAGTATTCTAAGTGACGTTATTTGTCTGGTGCACTGCTCTCCAGTGTGTCACCAATCCGCAAAAAGAGATTCTTCGCCGACCTTCCTCCTTTCTTCACTCCTCTTTGTCTTAGTTCCCTCAACGACAAAATGGGGATCAACGCTTACACGCCCTCCTACTTAGCCTGTAAGCCTCATGTGGGACCTAATTACCCACCCCAGTGCTTAGTAGATAGTAAGCGCTTAAATACCACAATTTTAGAATGGACCATATTTATAGTAAGAAGCTAGAAGCGTACTTTTCTATTTCCCTTTTGCAGCAGAACACAAAAGGAAAACCACCACAGTTCATTAACAGCTGCATGCAGAATTCACAGTACCTTAATAGCCTCCAGAATAGGCTCGTACAGATCTGGAAATCCTGAATAGTGATACATCATACAATGAATTAATTCTGTCAACTGCACTAAGAAGGCAGTACTGGAAGGTAGGCCATCACTTTTGAAAGAGCGAAGCAAGGTGACCACATGAGGAACGATCTGCGGAAAAAAAGGGAAAGAACGACTTTAGTTCGTGCCGATGTTTTCTGGGTATGTCTCAGTCGGCAATAGCCCCATTAGGACTGAATTGCTGAAATTTGGACATTCCTAAAGAGAAAACTTTATACATATGCAGTATAAAGGAGAATGCAACATAAAATTTGGACATTCCTAAAGAGAAAACTATAGTCGTATGCAGTATAAAAGAGAATGCAACAGCAGTTGAGATCACTGCTGCTTTCTTAAAAAATGCTTTATTTGAAGGTGTAAAATATTAGTTCCTATAGTCCCGGATTCTTTCCCCAATTCACATCCTCAAAAGGCAATCTGAGGATTAGTTTAGAGCTCCACCTAGTGAAAATCTCATCTTTACTTTGAAACGGATTAACCGGCATAACTCCCGGCTGGGGCAAACTGGAAAAGTTAAAAGGACGGATAACTGAAAAACGCCTCGGCCGGCCGAGATTAAGAGCTTTTCTCACATTAGGCAGACCGACTGATCAGCTGACATGACGGTATACCGAAGGGGAAGAACTTCCAAGCCTCCCTGTGGAAGCAGAAACATCGTGGCTCTGGCGCCCTGCCCAAAGAGCTCGTACGGCGGCGTGCCCGAAGCGAAGGACTTTTGGACAACCCCGTCCACCACCCGAGCCCCGTTCGATGGACGCTGTGATCCGCCCGTCAAAGTTCTGGCTGGGTCAGTAGCACTTAAACTGTGCAGCATCAAATGCATGGTTCATCCTCATTATGGATGCACCACACCTGGTTAACAGAATACACTATATCTACTTGACGGTAAATTCTACTTATCCTCAGTGTGGACAGTCACAAGCAGTAATGGGCGCAGGAATACTGCCCCGACAACTTATCTCCCCCAAGGGTGGTGAATGATATCCAGTGGCGGAAGTGCCCATTCCTTTGGGTGATGGAGGTGCTCACCCCTAAAAGCAGTCTGAGCTGGTCTTCTGGTCTCACCCCAGCTCTCTGATCACAACTCGGAGTTCCCAATCAGGGCTGAAAAGACCCCAAATTGTGATCTTTCGACTTACTGGCTCTTTGAAGCCGGCCTCACCTCAGCACTAACCCCCACCTAAAATTCCCACCCATTTTTCAGAGGGTAATTTCAGCCAATGCAGTTTATATATGTATGTGGTAGGTAATCTGTTCAAAATTACCTTAGTTGAAGGGAGGCAAAAATTGGGAATGGCTGGAAATTGGACCTGCCTAGTATTTTGGATGGTCTAGACTGCACTCCTGGATAGGAGGACCCCGATCCAAGGCTAACCAAACCATCAAACTTAAGTAATCCTCCTTCCTGGATGACTGTTCCACTGTCTTTTTTTTAAAAATGGCACTTAAGTGCTTACTATGTGCCAAAGACTGTATTAAGCGAGGGGGTAGATACAAGATAATCGGGTTGGTCGCTGACCCTGTCCCACATGGGGCTCACAATCTCAATTCCCATTTTACAGATGAAGTAACCGATGCACAGAGAACTTAAGTGACTTGCCCAAGGTCAAACAGCAGACAAGTGTCTTGCAAATGACCGAAGCATGGAGGATGTACCGTAACATGGATTTGAAAACCCGGAGTATAATCATCGGTCTTCAAAGTCTTCCTTCCGAAATAATGGTGGATACACGATTTGGTGGAATGTGAAAAGGAGAAAATCTGATGTGATTGCAATAACTTAAAAGATCTTTATAGTCCGGACTTTACAAACAGCACAGCATATGGACACCCCTATAGGAAAAGGAACAGAATACATCTGCCAGCCATTCTCTTTGCACCAGTAGCAATTTTTTTGATGGGACTGTCCGTTGTTTTTCAAAATGATAAATATGTTGATTACTGGGGAAAATTGATGTTACTGTCTATACGAGATGTTGCTGAATATAACAAATGAGCTTACGATCTTTTAAATGACAACTGAAAAATATGGTATTAAGCATAAAGGCAAGATAATTTTCTATTTTATTACTAGGAAGTGTGAATTAAAATTAAACATCATTTAAAAAGGAGATGCTAAATTATTTTCTAGTGCAAATTACAGCTACACAACACCTTTGAGTGAGAGTTAAATAACTGTACTTCTCCTAGGTTTAGATGAAACAGAAAAAAATGAAGTACAAAAGTTTCTTGCTTTCTGAGCCTTCAGGGCTGTCTACTAATGGGAAGTACTACCATAGCAAAAAGTAGGATCAAAAGATATGAATAGCGTTAAAAATGGAAGAGAATGAGTGGTTGAAGTGATGTTGGCTTTGAATGCCAGCTTCATATTAGGCATATTCAGCAGTTAAATTCCGGCCTCATGAGAATTACGGGACCAGAAAGCATAAGTTTAATGGCCTGCATTTGACCGTTGTGCCTTTATTATAATTCTATATTTTCCTACACTCCCAAATACTTTCTGAAACCTTTTGGATTGTCTATGTTGGGAAAATCCAGATGACATATAAAAATGACATTTCTTGGATACATAACATCACCAGTGTGGTGACAAAATGCATCTCAAGAGGTCAGCCAAACCACTCACCTGCATCCAGGCAAGACAACATAAAAACTATTGTAAACATGTATTTATCCTAGTTGTATATCTTCTAAAGAAAGATTCCAGAACTCGGTTCCATAATTCTCATTGTCCCTTTTTCTTTAAATCAAACCTAAAAGCTTTATGTTATTAATTCAAATCCATTTCCATTTACTTTTTTCCTCAATGATGGCTGGACACCATTACAGTCACATATCTGAAGATTTAAATTGCACACCAAGCTTCTCTTTTTCAGGTTAAAACTCCATCTTTTTAAACCTCTTGGTGAATTATTTACAGTTTGGTTTACAATTTGAAAGTTGGTTTACAAATTTCTCTCCATTATCAGTCAATGACATTTACTGAGCCCATACTGTATGCAGAGCACTGCAGTAGGGAGAACAATAGAATTAGTAGACATGATTCCTTCCTTAATGAGTTTTCATCCTAAAGGGAAGAAGGATGCTAAAGTAAATCACACTTAAGAAGTAACAGGACATAAAGATTTGTAATAAAGTGCTCTGGGGGAGGGGGTGATAGGCCTACTCAGCTGCTTAGGCACCATGAAAATGCTGAAGCGGTTAGTAGTGGAGAGAAGAGAATAAGCAGGGAAGACCTCCTGGAGGGCATGGGGGTTTCAGAAGACTTTTTAAATGGTACTTAAGTGATGATAATATACATTAAGCTCTTACTCTGTGCCAGGCACTGTACTAAGCCCTAGGATGGATACAAGCAAATGGGATTGGACATGGTCCCTGCCCCCCATGGGGCTCACGGCCTCAATCTCCATTTTATAATGAGGTAAGAGACACAGAGAAGTGAGATGACTTGCCCAAAGTCATTCATTCATTCATGATGTGAGAAGTAGGAGGGAGAGACCTAATACCATGCCTTGAATCCAGTGGTCAAGAAAATCGAGAAACTCCACTTGAAGTGGGGCGGAAAAGGCAACGAATCGAGGCTTTTGACGACTTGGAAACATGCAGAACGACATTTTAGAAAAATGATTTGGCAACAGAGTGAAGCATGAACTGGGAGTGACGGGAGGTACAGGGAGATGACAAAGCATAAGGAAAGGAGTCATCAGAGAGGGTGTTTCAAGATGGCAGAGGAGTGAAGAAGAGCTGGAGCAAAGGTTCTCATCAGGTATGAAGGAAAAGCGCTGAAGGTGCAAATGAAGGGTATAGATTTTGAAAGCAAGTAGATCTCATGAGATGGCCTGGAAGAATGAGTAAATGGGAGGGGCTAGAAGATGTCCCTAGTAAATCCCTTCAGTACAGTCTAGCTGTTTCTGAACTTACTGTGAGTATTTACTCCATTGGGCCATCTAACAATAACTGAACACAGACTTCATAAGAAGAGTCAGGGCCACGTGAAAACTACGGCAGAAGGGTACTTTACCAAGTTCTAAAACTCCGGAAATTCCTTTTTTAATTCATTCTTATGTCTATAGGCAAGGGGGTCATTATATCTACTGGCCAGCCTGATCCAAGGTGAATCAAGGTCATTATGCTATCGGGAATAGTAGAACGGAAAGCTTCAAGTCAAGCTAAATCGCATATACTGTCACGAACTGATTTTCCAGATTTATCACATAATTTAACATTGTCCATCTCTCTGTTCTTCCTAAAGCCAACCTGGCTCCTAGGAACCTTGGAGAGTCTTAATGTTGGCAGGTCCATTCTTCAATTGCTTATTCTCAGCCATATCCAAATATTGAAGAGAAGATGACTGGTCAAATTTTCAGGGTCATTATGTAAGAGATGTGCTTGATCATCACTATGAGTTATGGCCTTGGAGTTATTCCATCTCGAGAGTGCTTAAGGACTCACAGGAAAAAAAAAAAACCAAATCAAAACCCTATAGCCGAGTTTTCTCTGTCCACTGGGCTTCCTTTCATATTTTGACATCACTACAGTAAACTATATACTTTAGCCTTACCTTGACTGACATGTTCTACGGTGATTATCCTTTAAATTCTACCCAGAAACTACTTCCAGACTTAAAAAAATCACATACCAAGGCTTCATCATCTGGACAGGCTAAGTACAGCATGCTCAGTGATTCGAAAGGATCGTGACTCGCTGGATCGCGGGATATTTTCCCATATTCTTACATGTTATAAATGAGAAATCCTGTCTGGAAAAATATGACATTCCTTCACCTGCTATATACTGTAATGCTAAACAAAACCTAACTTGGTTACTCTTTGTTAAAATCATTATTTTTGTTTGGTTTTTTTTCATATTTCTTAAGTGCTTACTATGTGCCAGGCACTATAGGTTGGACACAGTCCATGCCGCACATGGGACTCCGAGTCTTAATCCTTTAGACTGAAAGCTCAATTGAAGGCGGGGAATGTATCTACCAACTCTGTTATACTCTCCCAAGGGCTTAGTACGGTGTTCTGCACGGTTAGTGCTCAGTAAATACGATTAATCTCCACTTTTCAGATGAGGTAACGGGCACAGAAGTGACTTGCACAAGGTCACCCAGCAAACAAGTGGCAGAGTCGGAATTAGAATTTAGGTCCTCTCACATGAGCTCCCGCTACTTCTCAACTGAAACATCTCATCTACTCAAAGAGGAGTTGTAACATGCTTGGGAATCTTTGCAGGCGGCTGCAGTGAATAATTTGTCCGCTTCAGGGAGGAAAGGAGCTTGTAGCAAGCCGACTCCATCTGAACACCCCTAAGCATCGCTGAACTTCTCATTAGGGTCTTCTCTAAACATACTTCTGAGAGAATTCCCGCTTGTGGAAGATGAATGCAAGACTTTCTAATCTTAGAATTTTAGCTGGTGGTAGAGAAACAGTAAATATCTATTTCAGCATCTTATAATGATACATCGGAGGGTCAAATGTGAATGAGGTCCCTTGTCCGACAACTGTTCTTCCAAATGAGATCAATGGGATTGATTGAGCGCTTGCTGCGTGCAAAGCACTGTACTGAACACATGGGAGAGTACAATACAATAGAAGTGGTAAACAGGATCCCTGCCTACAAGGAGTTTACGCAGTATGGACACCTGCGTCATCCACTTCTAAATCAAGCCGGTTGGCTGGCAGTTAAAACAGCTTCAGCGTGGCTCAGAGGACAGAGCCCAGGCTTGGGAGTGAGAGGTCGTGGGTTCGAATCCCGGCTCTGCCACTTGTCAGCTGTGTGACTGTGGGCAAGTCACTTCACTTCTCTGTGTCTCAGTGACCTCATCTGTAAAATGGGGATGAAAACTGTGGGCCCCACAGGGGACAACCTGATTACCCTGTATCTGCCCCAGCGTTTAGAACAGTGCTCTGCACACAGTAAGCGCTTAACATATACCAACATTATTAGCTTCCTGGGTTATTTGCTCAGGAGTCTACTCAACACCTTGAAAATATGAAAGACTGAGGGCAGAGCTGGTTGGCTATTTGCAAACCAGGAGGGGAGGAGACACTGAGATAATTATTTACCTGTAGTGCTCAGTCAGAACAATACGAGCATCAAACAATACCTGAGACAAGTCTTTAAGTACCACCAGCTGCATCCTTAGGCTCTAAGCACTGAGGGGTAGCTATAACACGAGCTACGCCTCTATCTGCCTCATGAGATCCCCCCCAAACCCCTATTAAACGAGTCCTCGTTGTTTTGGATTCTGCTTAATCCTGGAGAGAAGTCTTTTTTCCCCTCAAATGATCTCACACAGTTTTAATCACTGTGCCTCTGCCGTTTGTTTTCAATATTACGTCCCCTTGATTCTATTTATTGCTATTAAGTTGTCTTGTTTTTGTCCGTCTCCCCCGATTAGACTGTGAGCCCGTCGATGGGCAGGGGATTGTCTCTATCTGCTGCCGAATTGTACATTCCAAGTGCTTAGTACAGTGCTCTGCACATAGTAAGCGCTCAATAAATACTAGTGAATGAATCAATTTGAACCTCCCCTTTAAGAGGCATGTGCTTGAACCACACTTTAACAAAGGGGTTAAAAGGCTACTTTTGTAATAGATGGTAACAGGTCTCCTTTAAGAGGTGCTGTGGACTAAAGTTTTGCTAATAATAATAATAATAATGTTGGTATTTGTTAAGCGCTTACTATGTGCCGAGCACTGTTCTAAGCGCTGGGGTAGACATAGGGGAATCAGGTTGTCCCACGTGGGGCTCACAGTCTTAATCCCCATTTTACAGATGAGGGAACTGAGGCACAGAGAAATTAAGTGACTTGCCCACAGTCACACAGCCGACAAGTGGCAGAGCTGGGATTCGAACTCATGAGCCCTGACTCCAAAGCCCGTGCTCTTTCCACTGCGCCACGCTGCTTCTCAACTAAAACTGACAGTTATACGTGAAGACATTCAGATTGAAGTCACAGAGAAAATGAGACATTCAATAAGAACACTGTACTCTATTTTTCGCTGGCGGTCACGCATTTGACATACTGGACTTGAGGGCCTCGGCATTGTGACTAAAATGGCTATTTACTATACAACTGTACTTTGGAATTTATAGACTCAAACCAATGTTTCTTCTCTCCTTGGTTTCCGTGACCTCAGGCAAATTAATAGTTTTAAAATCAGAGCTCCTCAGGTTCTTTAGCACGCCGGCACATTGATTTCAAGCGGCTTCCCGAAAGGGTGGCTCAGTGAAATTCAGAGAACAAAACCAGCTTCGTACGAATTCATTTTTAAAAAACCCAACCAAACAGATGAGTGCTTGCTGAGCCTTTCAGAGGGGCTTCAAGGCAATCTCCCTGCCCCGAGCAGGACTTTTACAAGGAAAAATGATCTCATAGGCATATTTCACAACTCAGAGCACTCGCTCTTTTTCACAGTCCTAGATCCGGCCGAATCCTACATTAAATAGAGAAGTGTATTCCCTTACAGAATTAGGATTAAGTTACGGCATATTTTACATTTACAACGGGACCCTCTCTCCGTGAACCATGATATCCGAGTATAAAAATCACAGCATGGAATAATCCTAGGGGACGATTCACATCATAAAAGCTCTTCAAACCTTCCCAACAACTTGAGAAATTGATTTTTCAAAACAAAGACTGGATCTCTACACCACATAAAATAAAAGCTTAACCAGTCTTCCAAAACTGACATCGCAAGCATTAGGTGGAGGGAAAAAAAAAAGCTATCCCGAGCAAAAAGCAGTTCTAGAGCTCATGATTATCTGCAGGGCACCAAACTTCCAAGTGATTACTTTATTCAAAATATTGAATATAAAATCAGAGGGTCTTGGTGTTCATCCCTCCTGGGGCACCACGAAATAAAAAACAGGTAAAAGAATTTTCCTGCCAAAAAGCTTGCTAAAAACCAAAAAAGTTGACTAGAAGAAGAATCTTTTAAAGGACGTTGCAGAATCCTGTCTATGGAGATCCTAAAGTTATGATTAATTGTCATTTGTTAAAAATGATTGACGTGTGGTCCCTTTTAGTCTTCCAATTTTCAGTAAACAAGCTCTGACAGCTTCAGAGAAATGTAGATTTACTGCTATAAGCCTCCTAAACCACTCAACAGTATATTAATACCTTCAATAATAAACATCATTTATTCATAAATATTAAGTCTTCCTCCATATGTTCTTAGCTACTGTGACCTACCAGTCTTTTCCCCCTATCAGATTCAAGTTCAGTTTTTAGCCATTAACACTTTGTACATTTAAGATTTGGTTTTAAGGTCTTCTAAAACACAAATTGAAGTCAACTCATTAAAAATGGGTATTTTCAGTATTCCCTAATTTGGGAGTGCAGCTAACATCTCATCCTTCCCAGAAAAAACAAACTTTAAAAACAGATTTAATGACAAAAAGCAAATACTTTTGAGGGCCAAAAATAAAATGACCTGCATCCAGAGATGGCCGAGAGTTTAGGCTTCAAACAACAAAAGGTATGACTTCATACTAAAGCAGAAAAGTTATTTCCACTTAAAGACACCGAGATAAACTTACCAAGTGGAAAGCCTCTGGAGAATGCTGAAAACTAAGCAACATGTGGGAAAGAACGGCAAGAGCACCAGGTCTCACGAGAGGAAACCAAAGTCGATTAAAAACCTTTAAAACAAAAATAAAAGTATCTTAGCATTGAGCAAACGAAGCGGGAACAAATCTTGATACTCCTTAAGTGACCCAAATCTTTAAATTCTTTATCTACACTGACAGAAGGCTTCAGAAAAAAGGTCATATTCACAAAGCAAATCTTCTAAGCAGCGTGGCTTGGGGGTCAGAGGTCGGGGGTTCTAATCCCAGCTCCGCCACTTGTCAGCTGTGACTATGGGCAAGTCACTTCACTTCTCCGTGCCTCAGTGACCTCATCTGCTAAATGGGGATGAAGACTGTGAGCCCCACGTGGGCCAACCTGATCACCACGTATCCCCTCCAGCGCTTAGAACAGTGCTTTGCACATAGTAAGCACTTAACAAATGCCATCATCATTATTATTCTAAGTGGTTGTCCACAGTTTCAAAGATATTTTGAAACCGTACAGGACAAAATAATCCATCAAGCCCCACGGCACATATACAAACACCCAAATTCTTTTAATGTCTGCCTCCCCCTCTCGACTACAAGCTCCTTGTGGGCAGGAAACATCCACTCATTCAACCCCATATATTGAGTGCTTACTGTCTGCAAAGCACTGTACTAGGTGCTTGGGAGAGTACAAGAGACACATTCCCTGCCCACACTGAACTCCCAGTCTACCAACTCTGTGGTACTGGACTCTCCCTAGGGCTCAGTACAGTGCTCTCTGCACTCAGTAAGTGCTCAATAAATACCACCGAGTGACCAAAGTTTCGCACCACTTACCAGTTCGATTTTCAGCAACGTGACATCTATCAGAATAGTAAACTTTTGGACTGCTGCCAGGCCTTTTAGTAGTGCAATCACCCATGTCTCCACATGTTGCGCCAAGGGCCAAGAGAGCCAGTCAATCATTCTGAAAGATGAAAGAAAAACAAAAAAACAAACCAGAAAACCCTCATGAAAACACATCTTCCTCATATCAGCATGACTTTTAGGATCCCGGTTCATTTATTTGGCCTCTTGCTACAAAGGAATGTGTGAAGTTGTAGACGTTAAACTCCGTGGGGGCAGCGATTGAGGCCACCAATTCTACTGGATTGTACTTTCCTAAGTGCTTAGTACAGTGCTCTGCAGACAGTAAGTGCTCAATAAATACCACTGATTGAATAAGACTGGATAATATCTATACCCAGTTCTCCAATAACTCCAGAGTCGCATTTTTGGGAAATTTTGAGTTAAGGAAGACTCACGCTTGTAGCACTCACCTGGCGCGATGTCTCATGTATTTCTTTTTTTAAACATGGCTGAAGAAGTCAGAGAGCTCCCCTCGGTTCTCTAACTGCTTTCTAGCCAAAATGCTGTGGGAGACCACTTGCTGTGGCATAAGTGAAGCAGCGTGGCTCAGTGGCAAGAGCCCGGGCTTGGGAGTCAGAGGTCATGGGTTCAAATCCCGGCTCTGGCACTTGTCAGCTGGGTGACTGTGGGCAAGTCACTTCACTTCTCTGGGCCTCAGTTCCCTCATCTGTCAAATGGGGGTGAAGACTGTGAGCCTCACGTGGGACAACCCGATTACCCTGTATCTCCCCCAGCGCTTAGAACAGTGCTCTGCACATAGTAAGCGCTTAACAAATACCAACATTATTATTATAACTGAATGCATATGCTTCTGAGATTTATCAGTGCTTACGTGAAATGCAGAAGGAGCTTCAGGACCTCATTCTCTTCTGCTTAATTCTTCAATTAAAACCACTTGATTACCCTGCAACATTTTTCTTGGTGAAAATCTACTTCGTTTTTTCAAATTGACAAATGAAATGACCAAGTGTATATTAAAAATAGGCTCAGCCAATTATATGAAGGGCTTTGAGAGTAGTGTCTCATTTTTGCTCCGAACAATCCAATTAAAACCAATATTGCCTGGCTGAAACATGCACAGAGATAAGGCACCTATGAGGCAATTTTTTCTCCGGCTTGTCACCTATCAATTCTGCTCTGATCTTTAGGGATAGCTCGCTGAGGGAAGGGAATGTGTCTACCAACTCCGCTGTCCTGTACCCTCCCAAGTGCTCAGTCCAGTGCTCTGCACACAGTAAGTACTCAGTAAATACCACCGATGATCCCAGTTGTAACATCTCACCGCCTGTGGCCGGCATGGCGAAGTGGACAGGGCATGGGCCTGGGAGTTAGAGGTTCACGGGTTCTAAACCCAGCTCCACCTCTCGTCTGCCGTGTGACCTCGGGCAAGTCACTTCACTTCTCTGGGCCCCAGTGAACTCATCTGTAAAATGGGGATTGAGACCTAGTTCCACGTGGGCGAGGGACTGCGTCCAACCCGATTTTGTATCCACTCCAGTGCTCAGTACAGTACCTGGCACATAGTAAACGCTTAATAACCACCACAATTACTCAACACTCATTCAAGAATTTAAACAAACTCTTCTTTGAACTTGCTATGTTTGGCCTGCATCGTTTCCTGTGGCACGGAATTCAAAATGTTTATCCCATTTTTTACTTCAGTTTAAGTGTTTCACACGACATGCTACAAATCACTTCACAGCAGTCAAATTATTATTATTATTTTTTTTTGCCCCAGGATGACACATTTCCGGTTAAAACTTTTCAGGTAATTTTTGGTTTCGTCAGCCACGTTTTAAAAGTGTATCGAGCCTAAGAATGCAAGCATTAAGCAGAGACGGAGACACCGTACCCAGTTTCTCCCTGGAACCACAGTGAGATGAAATACCTGCACAGAGCTTGAGTCGTACTTGCATCTTTTACATTTGGATCTGTGGTAAGGCTCCTGATGAGAACCGTAATCATCTGCAGGGGAATGTGCTGCACCAGGCTTGCCAGGGCAACAGAAGGTTCATATGAAGTATCTAAAAAGAAAAGGCATGGTGGTAACTTACAGGAAATACAGAGTTATCGCTTTACGTTTCTTCTCATCTTAAACTGATAACCAGGATGGGATCCCTTCACCGCACCCAAACGCTAAATACGCTGAAAAATAATCGTGACAATGGATAATTATTGAGGTTTCCTTTACCACCTGGAGATGCTGCATAAGCTCAGTGATAATTATCGATTGTTTACCGCGTGCTAAGTGTTGTACTAGGCACTTGGGAGAGACTACATCTGAGTCGATATATACATTTCCTGCCCACAAGGAGCTCACAGTCCAGAGAGGGTGACATCATTAAAAAAAGTTATGGCTAGCGGAAATGGCAGAGTTTAAGAATATGCATTTAAGTGCTGTGGGGCTGAGGGTAGGGTGACTATCAAGTGGTTATTAATGTAGACAGAGCGCAAAACGGAGGGTGAATAGAGAGAAATGAGAGCGGAGTCAAGGCAGTTGAAAGTGTTGTGCTTTTCCTCTAGCAGTTTATGATCTAATGACACGGGTAGACATTGATAATAATGTCGGTATTTGTTAAGCGCTTACTATGTGCATAGCACTGTTCTAAGTGCTGGGGTAGATACAGGGTAATCAGGTTGTCCCACGTGAAGCTCACAGTTAATCCCCATTGTACAGATGAGGTAACTGAAGCACAGAGAAGTTAAGTTTCCCCACAGTCACCCAGCTGACAAGTGGCAGAGCCGGGATTCGAACCCATGACCTCTGACTCCCAAGCCCGGGCTCTTTCCACTGAGCCACGCTGCCTCTCTAACATTACAGAACACAGTCAGACAATGAATCAGTCATATTTACTGAATGTTTACTCTGGGAAGAGCACAGCTCCAAGCAATCGGGAGAGTACAGTACGAGAATTGGTAGACACGTTCCCGACCCACAGAGAGTTTACAGCTTGGGAGAGAAGGCAGACATTAAAATTAATTGCAGAGATGCGCACAAAAGTGCTTGGGGATGAGGGTGGGGTGAATAAAGGGTACACAACCATGTGCAAAGGGGATGCAGAAAGGAAAGGGAGTAGGGGAAATGAGGGCTTCTAGTCAGGGAAAGCCTCTCGCAGGAGGTGTGATTTTTAATAAGGCCTCGAAAGCGGGGAAAGCGACGGTCTGACGGATATCAAAGGGAAGGGAGTTCCAGACCAGGGAGATAAGAAAGGTCAGCAGCAAGGAAGATAAGACCCAAGACAGAGCAAGTAGGTTGGCACTGGAGTGAACTGAGCATTTTAAGTTGTAGTAGGAAATCGGCTAGACAAGACAGTGCTCTAAAGCCAACGGTGGAGAGTCCTTTTGACGCGGAAGTGGATGGGCAATCACTGGAGGTTCTTGAGGAGTGGGGAAACACGGGCTGAATGGTTTTGTAGAAAAATGATCCAGGCGGCAGAGTGAGGTATGGACCGGAGTGGGGAGAGACAGGAGGCAGGGAGGTCAGCAAGAAGGTTGATGCAGTATAGGGTTAGTGCTTGAATCAACAGAATAGCAGTCGGGAAGGAAAGGAAAGAGTGGATTTTAGCAACGCCGTGAAGGTTGTGACTATGTGGGTTGAAGTCGTATTGAACCCTCCCAAGTGCTTAGTACAGTGCTCTGCACATAGCGAGCGCTCAAATGATTGGGAGATGAACCGAGGATAATACCTTGACAAATAGTAAATCAACAGGAATATAGATTCACCTGGTAACAAGCCAAAAAAGAAAAAAAGATGACATGAATAAGTAAGTGAATAAACTAACACAAGGATAAGTGCTTAAAGGGTGCCAATGGGATGATGTAATCAAGGCGGGGATTAGTTGGGGAATGCTTCCCACGGGTGATGTTTCAGGAGGGTTCTGAAGGTTTGGTCCATTTGAGCAGGAATGGAGTTTCAATCGGGAGAAAGTATTTTTTGTACAGTGGGTTGGAGATACGAGAGTCGGGAGGAACGAAGAGTTTGAGCTGGGGTGAGGAGGGAGAGGAGAGCGGGTGAGTTCCCTAAGAGAATGAGGGTAAAGTGGGATTTCTGGTTTCAAGGTCGCGAGTCTTGTGACGACTGTATTTACAAAATAGAGATCAAGGGGAAATTGCGAGAAAAAAAAAAACGTATACTGACACACAACACGGGAGCTCTATCCCGACCATAAAGGCAAAGAGTCTATAAACCGTAACCAGGCAAGGATGTCCTTACAGCAGGCTGTATGGATGATACAGAGAGGCAAATCCCAGCAGAAACTCCGAGAGTGGGTGACACTGAAGGAGGGCAGTACAAATGGGTTCATATTTGTGTTCCTAAATGCACATAAATAAAGCTTATAGGCTGTTTTAATGCTGAAATTTAAGGTTACCGGATGGGCAAATAAGAATTTGCACCACACCCTATTGTCTATTTTCAAAGCATTTACAAACATGAATTCACTCCTTAACATATTGTTTCTCCTCAAGGAAAGGACAGACTGAACCAACTCTAAGGTCCCCCACCAAAACGGAGTTCCCCAACCCTTCTGGCCTGTGGCGCGTGTACCATCCTAAACTCATGAGAAGGAATGACTGGTTTTGTGGTGGGAGGAAGAAGAGAGATCAGGGAAGAGGAAAGACAGAAGAAGACACCGATGCACACGTGTACAGTTTGGTACGCAGTAGAAATCTGGAGCTCGGCACCAAACTGCGGTACCTGACTGGAGAGGATGCCTGAAACTTGTTTCCGGAGGACCACGGAGTAGCCCTGGGGCACCGGGGCAAACCGCCTAGAGGTGAGTTTCCGTGGTATTTCCAGTTTGCTACCACGCATTTCTGTTGGAGGCTCTCGACTGAGGGAGAACTGAGGGGCCATTAGAGCCCGGGCCAAGCATGGCGAAGTCGAGCTGCGTGCCAATCCGGTCCAGCCCTTGGTGTCTGCGGCCTTTCTTGAACCCACGTGCGGCTCTGGTACGCCGTGCCTCAAACAAAGAAGGCCACGCATCGCACATACGTGAGAACTATTCGAAGACAGGTTAAAGATGGCAGCGCTCAAAATTCCTAAACTACAAACGTGAGAAAATTCTGGTTTAAGTGATTTCTTTGGGCACCATAATCACGGGTATACTCCTCCTTAAAAATCTCCAGTGGTTGCCTATCAACCTCTGCACGAAACAAAAACTCCTCACTCTGGGCTTCAAGGCTCTCCATCACCTCGCCCCCTCCTACCTCTCCACCCTTCTCTCTTTCTACCGTCCACCCCGCACGCTCCGCTCCTCTGCCGCTCACCTCCTCACCGCCCCCCGTTCTCGCCTATCCCCCGTCGACCCCCGGTCCACGTCCTCCCGCTGTCCGGGAATGCCCTCCCTCCTCACCTCCGCCAAACTAACTCTCTTTCCCTCTTCAAAGCACTACTGAGAGCTCACCTCCTCCAAGAGGCCTTCCCAGACTGAGCTCCCCCCTTTCTCCTCTGCTCTCCCTCCACCCTCTGCTCCTCCCCTTTCCCCCTTCACCTCTCCTCAGCTGAGCCCCCTTTCCCTCTGCTCCTCTCCCCTCCCCTCAGCACTGTGCTCATTTGTATATATTATTTATTACCCTAATTATTTTGTTAATGACGTGTATATCCCCTTGATTCTATTTATCTTGATCATGTTGTCTTGTTTCTGTTTCATTCTGTTTTCTCCGCCGCCTGTCTCCCCCGATTAGACCGTGAGCCTGTCACTGGGCAGGGGTTGTGTCTATCTGCTGCCGAATTGTACATTCCAAGCGCTCAGTACAATGCTCTGCACATAGTAAGCGCTCGATAAATACTACTGAATGAATGAATGGGTTAGAGTCAGAAAACCATCACAATCTGCCCCTTTCTTTCCATCCGAAAGCCCACCACACACGGTCCAGACACGTGTGATAACCCGACGACTCCTGCCGTGAGCCGTTCAGATGACCTCCCTGTCTCCAACCCATACTTCACTGCCGCCCGGATTATTTTTCTCAAACATCATTCTGGGAACAACTCCCCACTCCTCAAAAGCCTCCAACGGCTGTCCATTCCTCTCCAAATGGAGCAGAAACTCCTGATCATCGGCTCAAGGCACTCCGTCGGCTCTCTCCTCCCACACTACGCCCTAGCTCGGACGCTCGGTTCCTCTGAAGTCGACCTACTTACTGTGCCTTGATCTCGTCTCCCTCTGACAGCTGACCCCTTTCTCCCTAAAACAGGACGCCTTCCCACTTCCCACCCAGCCGACCGCTGCTGTCCCCATCTTCAAAGTCCTCCCGAAATCACTTCTCCAAGAAGTCTTCCCTGATTAACTGCTCCTCTCCCCACGATGGTTACTTCAGCACTTCTGCATCCCCTGAGGCCTTGAGAAGCAGTGTGGCCTCGAGGAAAGAGCAAGGGACTGGGAATCAGAGGACCTGCATCCTAATCTTGGCTCCTCCCCTTGCACGCTGGGTGAAATTGGGCAAATGAGTTAATTTCTCTGTGCCTCAGTTCCCTCATCTGTAAAGTGGGGATTCAATACCTGCTCTCCCTTCGGCTCGGTGGTGGAGATCAAGGTACAGAGAAAAAAGGTTGGCGTTAGAGGAGCGGCGTGTGTGGGCTGGGTTGTAGAATTTCCGATCGATGCACAGGGGGTTGGGTAATCACTGGAAATTTTGGAGGAGTGGGGAGGTGAGGCCTCGAAGTTTTTTTTCGGAAAAGTGATCCGGGCAGCCGACTGGAGGAGATACGGAGGGAGGTCGGCGAGGAGGCTGACACAGTAGACAGAGCAGGAAATGATGAGTGCTTGGATCAGTGTGATAGCAGTTTGAATGTTGTGAAGTTTAAAACTGTCAGGATTGCAAAACGGAATGAATGTAAGGGTTGAATGAGATGAACAGAAGATAATGCCTGTGACACAGGAGGACGCTGGTACCGTCCACAGTGATAGGGAAGTCGGGTGGAGCACAGGGTTGGGGTAGGAAGATGAGTTCTATATCGGACATGATGAGTTTGAGGCCCTCCACCAAAGCGGAGTTCCCCAACCCTTTCGGCCTGTGACGCGTGTACCATCATAAACTCACGAGAAGGAACGACTGGTTTTGTGGTAGGAGGAAGAAGAGAGAACAGGGAAGAGGAAAGAGAGAAGGGGACACCGATGCACACGTGTAGTTTGGCATGCAGTAGAAATCTGGAGCAGTGTGACATCCAAGTAGAGGTGTTCTGAAGGAAGGAGGAAATGCAAGGCTGCAGGATAGATCTGGGAATCCGCATAGAGATGGTAGTTGAAGCCTCTGGGGCAAATGAGTTCTCCAAGGGAGTGGGTGTAGATACAGAATAGACGGGAACCGGAACTGCGCCTCGAAACGTTCGCATTTAGAGGAAAGGAGGTAGAGTAGGGGTCTGCAAAAGGCTAAGAAGGAATGGTTAGAAAGGAGGAGAACCAGAGATAGAAACCTTGGGTGAAGCCAAAATTGGACAGTGTTCTCAGTGTTGAAGGCAGTAGGAAGGCTGAGGAGGATTAGGATGGAGTAACGGTCACTAGATTTAGCCCGAAAGAGGTCAGTGGTTACCTTAAAGAGGGCCGTTTCTGTGGAGAGAAGGGGACGGAGAGTCAGACTGCAGGGGGCCGAGGAGAGGAAGTGGAGACTGTGTGTAGATAATCCACTCAAGATGTTTGAAGAGGAACAGTAGGAGGGAGTTGGGGAGATAATTGGAGGTGCCCTGCGGTTACGGTAGAGTTTTGGGGTTTTTTTTTTTAGGATAGGAAATACACGGGCATGCTTGAAAGCAGCGGGGAAGGAGCCACTGGAAAGTGAGGAGCTGAAGATGGCAGTCAGGGAGGGGGATTTGATAAGGTGAGAAGGAATGGGGTCGGAAGCACTGGTGAAGGGGAGGGGCAGAATCTGAGAGGATGCAGACCTCCCTTGGGAAGGATGGCAGAGTCAAAAAGGGAGGAAGGGACTGTAGAGGATTAGGGGAGATTTTTAAGGGACCACGGCTACTGGTTTCAATTTTTCCGATGAGCTTCGTGACCAGGTCGTTATGGGCGAGAGATGTGCGGGGGCACGGAAGAGGGAGCTAAAAGTCATAAACAGCTGTCACGGGCCAGAAGCCGGAGGTCAAAGATGGAGAAGTACCGTGGCCAGGTGGACGACAGGACAGAGTCGAAGCAGGTGAGGACCAAGGAAACGGACAAGGTCAGGCTAGCGTCTAGATTTCTGCCGGCAGCGCTCGGCAGCTCAAGCACCAGGACCTGAGAAGCGTACCGTGGAGGAGACCCGTGCTGCGGGTTGGTGATACGAGATCGGCGGAGAGACGAGGGAACGGAGGTTAGTTGAGAGGACGATGTGGATTTGTGTGTCGAAGTTGGGCATGGAGTCCAGGTGAGACATCATGACTTTAGAAGATTGGACGGGGGTCCCTCCCCTCAGAAAATCAAAAAAAAAAATCATCAGAGGACTCAGTGGGGAATAGGACAGATTTGTGGGGAAGGGGTGTATGGGAGAGAAGACAGGTCGGCAGGTCGTAGTGGGAGAGTGGAATTTTAGAGTTGATGAGATCAGAGGTTGCCCAGGGAGTGAAGATGCGATGGAGCGCGAGGCCAAGTTGGTGGGTAGGTGAGGTGGGGGTGACGTTGAGCAGGTCAAGAGAAGCTGAGAAGTGAGAGGAAACGGGAGGTGGAAAGGTTGGCGGGAACATTCACGCGGGAGGTGAAGTCCCCGAGGATCGGTGCGGGGATGGAGAAAGAGAGAAGGAATGTGAGAAAGGGATCAAAAGGGTTCCGGAAGCTGGAAGGCGGGGCCCGAGGGATGACACACGATGAGGAAATGGAGGGGTAGAGGCGGACGGGGTGGGCTTCGGGAAAGGAAAGATACGGCCGGGCCGGGTGGGAGGCGGACTGTATTAAAGCAGCACGGGAGAGGAGAGCAAGAAGGTTGCCACCTCCTTTCGCAGTGAGTCCTGGAGGGGGAGATGAGGTCCCCTTGGGAAACAGTGTCATTTGGCGAGGGCCAGGTTTCGGGAACGCCGAGGAGGAACGGCGACTGGGTCCGGAACAGGTCAAGGCTGAAGGGAAGCTTTCCCGTGATGGAGCGGGGGTTCCTCGGGCCACACTTGTCTGGGGTCGCGTTCGGGGTTGGATGGCGGTAAGGTGATGGGGACGGGGGGGTGAGGGGACGCAGGGAAGCCGAGACTGTCAAGAGAGAAAGTCCGGAGCTGCGGCAGCCAGTCTGGAGCATCCAAAGACCAAGGCAGGATTTTCGAGTGGATGGGGCCTCAGCAGCTCCCAGCCGGGTCCCCAGAGCCAATGGGAGAATGTTAAGTCCTTAGCGGCTGGGTTGGTCCGTAGAATGCTCTGGGTCCTTTCTCCTGGCTGCCGACTACCATTTTGCTCTCCAAGAACCTCCGATCCCTAGTACTCTGCCCGAGGTAATAATAATAATAATAATAATAATAATAATGTTGGTACCCGTTAAGCGCTTACTATGTGCCGAGCACTGTTTTAAGCGCTGGGGTAGATACAGGGTAATCAGGTCGTCCCACGTGAGGCTCACAGTTAATCCCCATTTTACAGATGAGGTAACTGAGGCACGGAGAAGTTAAGTGGCTTGCCCACAGTCACCCAGCCGACAAGCGGCAGAGCCGGGATTCGAACTCATGACCGCTGACTCCCAAGTCCGTGCTCTTTCCGCTGAGCCACGCTGCTTCTCTTCTTCTCAGGGTAACGATAATAATAATCATATTTGGTAATTACATATACGTGCCTAGCACTCTGATAGATGCTTCAGGCAGATACGATACAATCAGACCAGGCCCCGCGCCAGACCTGCACGGGCCTCAGTCTGAGGGAGGGAGAGAGTCACGCAGTGGCAGTTGAGGACTTACTGTGTGCAGTCGTTCAATGTTCAGTCTTAACGGAGGAGCAAACAGACGGAGAAGTAAAGTGCCTTGCCCAAGGTCGCACGGCAGGCAGAGTGGTGGAGATCAGAATCCAGATCTCCCGCCTCCCAGGCCGGTGCTCTTTCCACTAGATCGCCGGTACCCAATAAGTCCTACCGACAGACCGACTCTCTGGCTTCCGATCCCGGGCTTAACAAATGGTGACTAAATCACCAGTGTAAAACAGAATGTTCTGTGCCACTGCCTGTTGGCATTTAAGGTCTTTCCCCGATACCTCCTTTCCTCCCCACCTGTGCTTGCCAATGAGACCAAGAGGAAAGCCCTCGATCTCGTTTTTTTCACTGTCCCGAATTTTGGGGGAATATCTGATGTGGTGAAAAGGCACCTTTTAGAATATTTAAGGCCTAATTAGCAATCACATTCCATTCTTCTCACCACTGCAGAATGCAGATTCGATGGGGCAGAAGACTTTCAAGGACACTCTAACCGCCCCCTACCCCAAACCTGGTCCTCCTCAAAAGCCAATTTAAGATGGCTCCTGGACATCGTATCGCCTCTCGGCTCGACGCATGTCCGAAGATCTGTTTTGCTAAAGTAACCGGGCGTCCCGCAACGTTTTTCCGGTCGTTTCGATGTTAAAAGAATAAAACCATCCCAAAGATTTGAAATCGGAAGCGCCCCGGCAAACAACGCAAGGAACGAGATAGAACATTTCCAATAAGAAAATCCGTCCCTTGGCTGGCGGTCACGAAAACGACCGGGAGGCTGCAGTGAGGAGTCACCGCCTTTCGGATCAGGTCAAATGGGTCGCCGAGACCACCGCAAGTCTCGTCCTCTCTCTCCTCAATATCCAGTTTTAAAAAAACCCCAAACCCAACGGACGGTTTCTTCAGGCGGTCTTTTGCCCGACGCACCTCTCGACTCCCAAAATACCCCGGATCCGCTCAGTGACGGGGCAGGTCACGGGCCCGAGCATAAAAACCACTTTGGCGTCGCCGGGACGGAAGAGGTCATTCATTCATTCAATTCAGTAGTATTTACCGAGCGCTTACTACGTGCAGAGCAGTGGACTAAGCGCTTGGAATGGAGAATTCGGCAACAGATAGAGAGAATCCCTGCCCCTTGATGGGTTTACAGTCTAATCCGGGGAGACGGACAGACAAAAGCAATATCATTTATGCCAAGGCCTACCACGGTGGACAGTGACTCGATGTCCTGAAGTCACTGGGGAACAGAAACCCTTCCAAGCGACTGTCATTATCGTGGCCTTTCACGAGCGGCGACGAGCAAAAGCAGAGCGTTCCAGGAACGTGTTTCCAGAGGGTTCACAGCGAATGGCTCAGGGCCACCGCGCGAGACAAAACCTCCAGAAATGCCGGACAGGGGGAGGTGATAAAACCGATCTGAAAGGCTGGCGACGCCACTGGATTTCTAGAAGCAACGTGGCTGGGCAGCAAGAGCCCGGGGCCCGGGAGCCCGAGGACGTGGGTTCCAAGCCCGGCTGCGCCAACTTGTCCGCCGTGTGACCTCGGGCCGGCCCCTTAACGTCTCTGCACCTCCGTGACTTCACCTGTAAAAGGGGGACGAGGACCGTGGGCCCCACGCGGGACAACCCGACGCCGCTGAACCTCCCCCCCGGCGCTTAGGACGGCGCTCGGCACCGCGTAAGCGCTTAACAGCTACCACTGCTCTGATCACTTTGACTCTTGTGGCTTTCGGTGCGGGGGGTAGGAGCGAAGCGCTGTGGCTCGATGGAAAGAGCCCGGGGTTGGGAGTCGGGGGTCCCGGGTTCTAATCCCGGCTCCGTGACTTGTCAGCCGGGTGACTCCGGGCAAGCCACTTCGCCATTCTGGGCCTCAGATCTCTCATCTGTAAAACGGGGGATTAAGACTGGGAGCCCCCCGTGGGACGACCTCATTACCCTGTATCGCCCCGCCGGCGCTTGGAACGGTGCTTGGCACACGGTCAGCGCTTAACACGCAACGTGATGACCTTGTATCCACCCGCCCCGTTCCCAGCGCTCGGAACAGTGCTTGGCACAGGGTCAGCGCTCAACACACGACGTGATTACCTTCTATCCCCCCTGTTCCACTCCTACGGTTCGGAACGGTGCTGGGCGCAGGGTCGGCACTTATCTCGCAACGTGATGACCTTGGATCCCCACCCCATCCCGCTCCCAGCGCTAGGACCAGTGCTTGGCACAGGGTGAGCGCTTAACACACACCGTGATTACCTTCTATCCTCCTGCCCAGCGCTCGGCCCAGGGTGAGCACTTCAACGTGATTACCTTCTATTCCCTCCCGCCCTGTGCTCGGACCAGTGCTTGGCACAGGGTGAGCTCTTAACACCCATCGTGATTACCTTCTATCCCCCCCTCCCACCGCTCGAACAGCGCTTGGCACAGGGTGAGCACTTCAACGCGATTACCTCCTATTCCTCCCCTTCCAGCGCTCCAACAGCACTCGGCCCAGGGTCAGCACTTTTAACACCCATCGTGATGACCTCCTCTCCCCCTTCCCAGCGCTCCAACAGCGCTTGGCACAGGGTGAGCACTTCAACGCGATTACCTCCTATTCCTCCCCTTCCAGCGCTCCAACAGCACTCGGCCCAGGGTCAGCACTTCACCCCCATCGTGATGACCTCCTCTCCTCCCTCCCAGCGCTCCAACAGCGCTTGGCACAGGGTGAGCACTTCAACGCAATTACCTCCTATTCCTCCCCTTCCAGCGCTCCAACAGCGCTTGGCCCAGGGTCAGCACTTCACCCCCATCGTGATGACCTCCACTCCCCCCTCCCAGCGCTCCAACAGCGCTTGTCACAGGGTGAGGGCTTCACCCCCATCGTGATGACCTCCTCTCCCCCCGCACAGTGCTTGTCACAGGGTGAGCGCTTAACACCCATCGTGATGACCTCCTCTCCCCCCTCCCAGCGCTCCAACAGCGCTTGGCCCAGGGTCAGCACTTTTGACACCCATCGTGATGACCTCCTCTCCCCCTTCCCAGCTCTCCAACAGCGCTTGTCACAGGGTGAGGGCTTCACCCCCATCGTGATGACCTCCTCTCCCCCCGCACAGTGCTCGTCACAGGGTGAGCGCTTCACCCCCATCGTGATGACCTCCCCTTCCCCCCGCACAGTGCTCGTCACAGGGTGAGCGCTTCACCCCCATCGTGATGACCTCCTCTCCCCCCGCACAGTGCTCGTCACAGGGTGAGCGCTTCACCCCCACGGCGACGGACCTCCTCTGTCTCCCCTCCCTCGCTGCGGCGGCCCCTTACCGGTGGCCGAAATGGCGGCGAAGACCTCCTGCAGGGAAGGCAGCAGCGTGCAGGGCTGGGCCTTCCAGACGCCGTGCAGCAGCCCTCCGACGCGGGTGACCTGCGCCACGTACTCCCGCAGCTCCTTCTCCCGGCCGGCGGGGCACTGGAAGCGTCCCAGGGTGCGGACCAGCTGCTGGCAGAAGGCGACGGCCGGCGGGCCCTGGGGCACGCACTGGGCGAAGTCGGAGAGGAGGTCGCAGAGGCGGGCGCACAGCGGCGGCCGGGGCCGCTCGCCCACCAGGCGCAGGACCTCCCCCCGCAGCAGCCCGCACAGCTCCAGCCCGGACGGGCAGCCGCGGAGCAGCCGCAGCCCGGTGTGCACCAGGTCCACGACGGCCACGTCCCGCCGGTCGAGCGGGCGGGAGCCGCGCCGCAGGAGGCCCAGCACGAAGGCCGGGCTGAAGAAGGCCTCGAAGTGCGGGCGGTGATGGCGGGCGTAGGCCTCCAGGACCTGGCGGCCCACCTGGCGCTGGAAGGGGTCGCGGCCCTCCAGCATCAGCCGGGCGGTCAGCGCGAACATGGCCTGGCACTGCGCCGCGTCCTGCCCGTGCTCCGCCGACTCCACCACCTTGCGCACGATCACCCGCTTCAGGGGCAGCGGGTGCGAGGAGCTCACCAGCCCCTCCAGGATCTTGTCCATGGCGCCGCCCGCTCCTCCTCTACCGGCCGGGGGCCTCCATGGCGGCCGGGCCCCCCCCCCCCCGAGGCCGCGGGCCGCTCCCCCCGGAAGCAGAAGGCCCCGGGACCGGAAGTCCGGCGCGCGCGCGCGGACGGCTCCTCGCGCTCCTCGCGCTCCTCGCGCCCCCGGGGGAGGGGCCGGGCGGGGGAGGAGGGGACGTCGCCGACGTGATGACGTCCCGGGGACGCTCGGGGGACTCATAGGCGGCCGCGCGGGGCACGTCGGGACGTCACCCGGAGGCTCTGTCGAGTCACGGGCCCCCCCCCCCGCCCCCTCCGCCAGTCACTCATTCATTCATTCACGTATTGAGTCATTCACTCATTCATCCATCCATCCATCCATTCACTCATCCATCCATTCACCCACTCATGCGTTCATTTATTCACTCATCCACTCAGCCATTCACCCATCCATGCATCCATACCCTCATTCACTCATCCATCCATTCACTCATTCATTCATTCACCCAACCATCCACTTATTCATTCATTCATTCACCCATCCATGCATCCATTCCCTCATTCACTCATCCATCCATTCACTCATTCATTCATTCATTCACCCAACCATCCACTTATTCATTCATTCATTCATTCACCCATCCATCCATCCATTCACCCATCCATTCACTCATTCATTCATTCACTCACTCATCCATTCACCCATCCATGCATCCATTCCCTCATTCACCCATCCATTCACCCATCCATTCACCCATCCATTCACCCATCCATTCACCCATCCATCCATCCATCCATCCATCCATCCATCCATCCATCCATCCATCCATTCTCACACCCATCCATTCACCTATTCGCCCATCCATCCACTTATTCATGCATGCATTCATTCATTCATTCATTCATTCATTCATTCATTCATTCATTCATTCAACCAACCATGCATCCATTCATTCTTTCACCCATTCAGTCATTCACCCATCCATTCATTCACTCATTCACCATCCATTCATTCACTCATTCATTCACCCATCCACTCATTCACCCTTCCATTTATTCACTCATTCATTCACCCCCATCCATCCATCCATTCATTTATTCATTCACC
Organism: Ornithorhynchus anatinus; assembly: GCF_004115215.2. Lineage (NCBI taxonomy): Eukaryota > Metazoa > Chordata > Mammalia > Monotremata > Ornithorhynchidae > Ornithorhynchus > Ornithorhynchus anatinus. The sequence continues at coordinate 26,363,999 of NC_041739.1, forward strand.
CATCATCCATTCATTCATTCACCATTCATTCACTCATTCATTCACCCATCCACTCAGTCAACTATCGATTTATTCACTCATTCATTTACCCACCCATCCATCCATCCATTCACCCATTCATTCACCCATCCATTCACCCATCCATTCACCCATCCATTCACCCATCCATCCATCCATCCATCCATCCATCCATCCACCCATCCATTCATTAATTCACCCATTCCATCCATTTACTCATTAATTCAACCATTAATTCACCCATTTAAAGCAGCGTGGCTCAGTGGAAACAGCCCGGGCTTGGGAGTCAGAGGTCATGGGTTTGAATCCCGGCTCCACCACTTGTCAGCTGTGTGACTTTGGGCAAGTCACTTGACTTCTCTGTGCCTCAGTGACCTCATCTGTAAAATGGGGATTAAGACCGTGAGCCCCACGTGGGACAACCTGTTTTATCTTGTATCTTCCCCGGCGCTTAGAACAGTGCTTGGCCCAGAGTAAGCGCTTAACAAATACCATCATCAGTATCATTAATAATAATTATTACTATTGAGGGTGGAGGTGTGCCTCTTCTTCTGTTTCACTCTCCTAAAGAGGGACGGCGGGATATAAGATTCTGTAAGAGCTCTGTCTCTGTGTAGTGCTCGGATCTGCAGGGGTGCGTGGCCTCTCTGTGCACGCAGGGCTCCATTGTGGTGCCGCAGCTGCTAGGCCTGCAGGAGATTGCAGTTCTTCCTGACGGCTGGGGGCCAAAAAAAAACTGGAACAAGGGGAGCCTAGGCCACTAGCTCCAAAATGAGCCCAGCCTCTCTCGCAGTCTTTTCCTTAGTCATTTTCCTTTCCTTCAAGAAAATTCCGATCAAAGAAGTAAGACGATTTGTTTGTAAATGGTCGTCCTCCTCCTCTGTATCCTACCGATCACGCCTCTCCCCGCCTTTTAAGCCTTCTTAAAATCACATCTGCTTCCAGAGACCTTTCTGGACTAAGTCCTCAATTTTCTTACTCCCTCTCCCTTCCACCTCACCTACGTACTCGGATCTGTACAATTTAAGCACTTGATATTCACCTCACCCTCCACCTCTCAGCACTTCAGTCCATATCCATAATTTATTCTCTTATCTGCCTTCCCCTAAGGTAATGGGAGTATAATAATGACGTTGGCATTTGTTAAGCGCTTACTACGTGCAGAGCACTGTTCTAAGCGCTGGGGGAGATACGGGGTGATCAGGTTGTCCCACATGGGGCTCACAGTTTCAAATCCCCATTTTACAGTTGAGGTCACTGAGGCACAGAGAAGTTAAGTGACTTGCCCAAAGTCACACAGCTGACAAGTGGCAGAGCTGGGATTCGAACCCATGACCTCAGACTCCCAAGCCCGGCCTCTTTCCACTGAGCCACGCTGCTTCTCTTCTGTATAACTCTTGTACTCTCCCGAATGCTCAGTACAGTGCTCTCCGCCCAACACTCGATACATGCCACTGACTTCTTGGTTGATCTCAAGGTCTTATGTGAAATCTCAATCTGAAGAGGAGTTGCTCTGGCGAATGCCTTCAACGTGTCGATTAAAGCAGTCATTGTGGGATTAAAGTAGTAGGACGTCCTGCTGGGCCAGTGGCTTCCTCTATGATTCAGACTTTCTGACAATTAGATCGTTGCCAGCTGTGTAACTACAGACTCTGGAGACATAATGGCGATCGACCTGTTTAATTTAAAACGCTGCAGGGCCCAGACCGAAAGTTCAAATAGGGTATTTGCTCGGGGTTGTGAGAAGGCCTTTACCAAAGAGCCCTGCCTGATCAGCACAAACTTTAGGGATTATTATGAGGTTACAACAGATTCCCTTTTAGATGACCTAGTTGCCTCAACGGTTCCCAGATGGGTTTAAACCTGCTTTCTCTTAGCCTCACACCTCTGTGCCTCCGTCAGAGAAGATTTTGGTCTTAGAACTATTTCTCTGGAGAGTGGATGGGAAGGAGCTGGGGGCCAGAGGGTATGCTCTTCTTCCTTCTTTTCTTCCTCCTCCTCCTTTTTCTCCTTCTCCTTCTCCTGGTTCTGCCACTTGTCTGCTGTGTGACCTTAGGTAAGTCACTTTGCTTCTCTGTGCCTCGGTTACCTCATCTGTAAAATGAGGATTGAATCTGTGAGCCCCATATGCGACAGAGACTGTGCTAACCTGATTTGCTTGAATCTACCCCAGTTCTCAGTACAGTGTTTGGCACGTAGAAAGTGCTTAACAAATACCATTATTATTATTACTATTATTATTCTCCTTCCTCCTCTTCCTTCTTCTCCTCTTCTTCCTCATTCTCCTCCCTCCTCCTTCTTCTTTCTCCTTCTTTCTTCCACTTGATATGTGTCAAGCACTAAACTGAGCACAGGGGTAGACACAGACCCTGCTAAATTAAATAGGAGGGAGAACAGGTATTGAATCTCCGTTTTACAGATGAGGAAACTGAGGCACAGAGGAACGAAGTGATCTGTAGGCAGCTGACAGAGCTAGGATTAGTATCCAGACCTACTGAATCCCAGACTGGTGCTTTTTCTACTAGGCTACGCTATTTTCCTTGTTATTCTTCCCGGGACTCAGGCAAAAATATATAAGAATCCAGTATAAAAGGGAGATGGAGTTTTTCTCTGTCTCTACTCCAATTAAAATTTGAGGTAAATTGTATGTGCTAGTGAAATTTTAAGTTTCAGTCTCTGTGAAAAAGGAAACTAATGAAACAGCTATACAATTTGTTCTGTTCTGAATTGGCAAGTTCCCCAATTTTTCCCCATCGTATGGAAACAAGCTGCTGTTTTAAAGCACTCAGTCAGCTCTCCCCCCTCCTAGTTTACCTTGCTGATCTCCTATCGCTCCCCTCTAACGCCGACCTACTCACTCTACCTCCGTCTCATCTATCTCACCCCCGATCCTTACCCACGTCCTCTTTCTGGCCTGGAACTCCCTCCCCATTGGTATCTGACAGACCACCACTCTCCCCATCTTCAAAACCTTACTAAATTCACATCTCCTCTAAGAGGCCTTCCAGGGAAGGCCTAAACCCTCACTTCCCAAATTTGTTTTCCCTTCTGTCACTTAGGCACTCGGATCTGTACCATTTCAGCACTTTGATAGTCACCCCGCCCCGTGCCCCTTACATAATAATGTTAATAATAATAATGTTGCTATTTGTTAAGCGCTTACTATGTGCAGAGCACTGTTCTAAGCGCTGGGGGAGATACAGGGTCATCAGGTGGTCCCACGTGGGGCCCACAGTCTTCATCCCCATTTTACAGATGAGGGAACTGAGGCACAGAGAAGTTGTGACTTGCCCACAGACACACAGCTGACAAATGGCAGAGCGGGGATTCGAACGCATGATCTCTGACTCCCAAGCCTGGGCTCTTTCCACCGAGCCACGCTGCTTCCCAAGTTACATATCCCTTACATATAGTTACACCGTGGCATTTCCCCTATCTGTAATTTATTTTAATGTCTGTATCCCCCTCTAGTCTTTTTGCTCCTCGTGGGCAGAGATCATGTCTACCAACTCTACTGTAGTGTCCCAAGTGCTTAGTGCAGGGGTCTTATGTATGAGCTCTCTTTGGTAGATCCATTTTCTTAAAAATTAAAGGAACGAGGCATCCCACATTAATAATTTTGGTATTTGTTAAGCACTTACTGTGTGCTGAGCACTGTTCTAAGCGCTGGGGTAGATTCAAGGTAATCAGATTGTCCCACATGGGGCTCACATTTTTTAATCCCCATTTTTGCAGATGAGGTAACCGAGGCACAGAGCGGTTAAGTGGCCGGCCCAAGGTCACACAGCAGACAAGTGGCGGAGCCGTGATTAGAACCCACGACCTCTGCCTCCCAAGCCCGTGCTCTTTCCACTAAGCCACGCTGCTTCTCGTTAAGTAAGGCAGTCATGCTTGCCTGATTTCTGACCCATAATAGATGATGCCTTAAGCAGGGGTGGTTGGAAGAGAACCCCTCGGTTATGTTGGCGAAGAAGGCAGCAGAAGTGATGGCATCGGCTACCGTGGCCACCGCTGAAGAAGAGGAGAAATAACCATCTATTTCACTGGAGGCAACAGGAGCCACAAGCCCTAGTTGGCTCCTCGGGGCTGGCGATAGGAATTTCGTGTGCTCTTGGAAGTCTGCCATTTGGTCAGGCTAGAACAGCCAGTTGCAACATGGCCAGCTGGCTAGGGACGGCTATCGGCCCTCAACGGCCCGCTGACGATAGGCGGCTCTTGACTCCAGCGTGACAGCTCTGGGGGCCGGTGACCGTGGAGACAGCCTGGCTCCCCAGCCCAAATAAAAGATCCGGGGACCGGCGGGGCCGGGGCGGCACATAGGCCCCGTCCATGGCAACGGCGAGCCCTCTCTTTCCCCCCGACTCTCCTCTCCTGTCCACTTTCTCATCTCTGCCCTTTTGATCCCCACCACCCCCCATCCTGTCTCTCGTGACCATATTTCTGGAGGGCACGAGGTATAGCCCGATCCCGTTTACATTCAACAACTGATAATATGTTAACTTTCAGTCCCCTAGGATCTGTAATTCAAATCTAATCTTCGCTGTCCTTCAAAGTTCAGTTAGGAGCTCTAAACTCCATCTTAGGTGGATGAGCTGCTTAGAAATTTATAATTGACCCATTTAGCCACTTGCTCATTAAATTGGATCTACTCTTCCACCCTTTAAACTTTTGAATATTCAATCAATCAATCGTATTGATTGAGCGCTTACCGTGTGCAGAGCACGGAACTAACCGCTGGGGAGAGTATACTATAACCGAGTTGGTAGGCACATTTCCACAATCTCGACGGGGAGACAGGCATTAATATAAATGCGTAAAGTATGGATGTGCACATAAGCGCTATGGGGATGAGGGAGGGGAGGGTAAAGGGAGCCGATTAGGGTGATGCAGAAGGGAGTGGGAAAAGAGAAAATGAGGGCTTAGTCAGGGAAGGCCTCTTGGAGGAGATGGGCCTTCAGTGAGACTTTGGAGATGGGGAGAGTAATTGACAGATATGAAGAGGGAGGGTGTTCCAGGCCAGAGGCCGGACATCGGTGGTGAGGTAGATGAGAACGAGGTACAGTGAGAAGCTTGGCATTAGAGGAGTGAAGTGAGCGGGTTGGGTTGGAATAGGAGAGGAGCGACATGAGGTAGGAGAGGGGCAAGGTGATTGAGTGTTCTAGAGCTGATGTTAAGGAGTTAATAAATTAATTAATTTATATCTCTGAAAACCCTACTAAGCGTAAACTCCTTCAAAACCGCACGTGCATCTTATGCTTCTTCGGTCTGCCCCTGTGAGTCTAAAACAGTCTTCGGGACGCTGTAAAGACTCAATAAACATTGATGTTGAGGATGATTGGCTGAGGCTAAGATTATTTTAGCCCTATAATCTTCTTCCCACTACCCCATTCCACCACATTAAGAAAGAGACAGTACGTTTCTTGGGAGCCAAATACAGACATTTCCACCCTGTAGTGTAAAAGTAGAATTTGATTGACTGAATTTGAGTTATCCACATGAAGAGAGAGAAGCAGCGTGGCCTAGTGGAAAGAGCCTGGGCCTGGGAGTCAGAGGAGCTTAGTTCTAATCCCAGCTCCGTTACTTGCCTGCCGTGTGACCCTTGGAAAGTCACTTAACTTTGCTGTGCCTCAGTTCCCTCATCTTTAAAATGGGGATTCCGAACCTGTTTTTCCTCCTACTTAGACTCTGAGCGCCGTCTAAGCAACTTTGTCCACCCTCTAGATTGTAAGCTTGTGGGCAGGGAATGCGGCCGATAATTGTTTTATTGTGCTCTCTCAAGTGCTTAATACAGTGTTCTGCACACAGTAAGTGCTCACTAAATACGATTGAATGAATGAATGAATGAAGCTGATTTTTCTGTATCTACCCCAGGGCTTAGTACAGTCCTTGGCACACAGTAAGTGCTTAACACACACTATTATTATTATTAATATCTCCTCTGAAACTTATGCCAAACTATTCTCACTGCATACTCAACAATATACTAATACTAATAATCCATCTTGTATTCTCTTGCTTCTGAAGAAGTAAATAACTGGGAAAAATAGTCCTCTCAGTTATCAATTTTTGAAACTCACATTTAGGTGTTTAGACGCTGCATTTGTAATCCACTTTAAAGATACAAAATGTAAAATCAATTGGACTCATCTAGTTTAATGAAGCAACTTATGTTAAATACTAAGCTTTTAACTTTTATTGAGCTACGAGCATTTTCAGTAACTCTCCAAATTAATTTCCTGAAGCATAAGCAAAAGCAGTGTAGGTCACGCTAAAGAATATTGAAGTGTGGTATTTTAAAGTTTTGGTATTTTTCATTTTCCAGATTAGAAGGGAGACATTACACTCTCACTTCCAATTAATGTTGTAAAGATCTTTGCAGAAAAGAGGGTATTTGGCGAATAAGGAAGATGAGTAGGTACTCTGAAGCATGCTGTAGTGGCCGGACCAGCGGCCTGGGATGTGGAAGGTCATGGGTTCTAATCTCAGCTCCTCCACTTGTCTACTGTGTGACCTTGGGAAATTCACTTAGCTTCTCTGGGCTCAGTTACCTCATCTGTAAAATGAGGATTGAGACTGTGAGCCCCACGTGGGACAGGGACTAATAACAATAATAAAAATGAGTGGTTAGAAGCGGGAAGAACAGGAGGTAGAAAGCAATTAGCAAGATCACTGATCGATTGACTGAGTACGCAAGAGTCCTGTTGAAAGTTGAAAGCAGAGTCGAGCATAGGGGCTCAAGAACATTACGAACTTTAATTTTGAAGCAGCAAATCAAACAGGTGATTTTGTTAGTGGCATTTAATGTTGACGATATGGAAGGACTAGGGCTAGGTGTCTAGTGAAGAGAAGGCTGTAATGGGTGTTGACCAGATGGTTCGATTTTGTCCTCTTAGAGTCGTGCAATCAGCGAGAAGCATAGTTCCAGGCAGAAAAAGGAATGCAGATGCAGGGTAGGATCCGCTTTTCTTCCAAGTACAAATTGCTTTAAATGTAAAAGGAGGCAAAGTTTATGGGAAAAAAAAATGCTCTCTGATGAATGACACGATGGAAAGAGCTCAGGTACCCGCTGTGAAAACAGCCTGTTTATATAAATGGAGTTATACATCACCATAGAGATCTGTCAGAAAATAGCGGTAATGTATTGGCTGCAAAAGCATCTCTGGCTCGGAAATAAGTCAGAACATGCACTGTGGAAGAACCGACTGAGAGGCCAATGTGGAAGTGATTTTATGCATACTCCACTGAACTTCCCCCCCCCCGCAAGATGTGTCAAGTATCACATATCTCTTGAAAGGAAATGATTAATCAGATGGAAGAACAGTGAAAGAATTCCTCTTACCATCTCTCTTGCCGCGATAAGATAAAAGCGTTGATTATTAGTCACGTTTTTCTGAAACTTTTCATGGCAGCAGTTAGGAGTGGAAAGATTTAAACTGGAATTATGCAGAATGACATTATGCTTTGCTAGCTGTGCTTAGTTAATATTGGAGTGCACTGGTGCTTTTCTCAGATTTTAAAGCGGCAACTGGCAAAATCAGATTCAGGCAAATGGTTATTGTTTTGTATTGTGCATGTTGTCAGGCTGCCATTCCATCCTGTGGAAACCATTCCTGCCGGGCTGCTTAACAAAGGGTCAGCATGTTTTGGGGTTTTTTTAATGGTATGTGTTAAGCCCTTACTATGTGCCAGGCCCTCTACTGAACGCTGGGGTAGATACAAGGTGATGAGGTTGGAGACAATCCCTGTCCCACATGGGACTCACAGTCTTCGGCCCCATATTAAAGATGAGTTAACCGAGGCAGAGGATTTAAGTGACTTGCCCAAGGTTACACAGCAGACAAGTGTCAAACTTGGATTCAAACTTGGGTCCTTTTGATTTTTGGGCTTAATTCCCCTCCTCTGCCATCTTCAAAGCTTTATCGAAGACACACCTCCTTCAAAAGACCTCCCCTGACTGAGTCCTCTTTTTCTCTTCTCCCACTCCCTTCTGCATTGCCCTGACTTGCTCCCTTTATTTGTCCCCCCTCCCAGCCCCACAGCACTTGCGTACATATCTGTAATTTATTTCCTTCCTTCCTTCCTTCCTTCCTTCCTTCCTTCCTTCCTTCCTTCCTTCCTTCCTTCCTTCCTTCCTTCCTTCCTTCCTTCCTTCCTTCCTTCCTTCCTCTTTTCCTTCCTTCCTCCCTTCCTCCCTCCCTTCCTCCCTTCCTCCCTTTCCTTCTTTCTTTCTTTCTTACTCTCTCTGTCTTCTCCTCTAGACTGTAAACTCGTTCTGGGAAGGGAGTGTGTCTATTGTTATATCGTACTCTCCCAAGCACTTAGTTCCGTGCTTTGCACACACTAAGTGCTCAGTAAATATGATCGAATGAATGAAAAACAATTCTAGGCCTGTGTTCTACCCATTAGGCCACACTGCTTCCTTAGAAAGTGTCAATCAGTCATATCTTTTGACCACTTACTGTGTGCTGAGCACCGTACTAAGCACTTGGGAGGGTACAATAGAACATTTTGTGGACACTTGCCCTGGCCCACAACAAGCTTATATTCTAGAGGGGTTATGTCCTTGGGCATATAGGCAGTTACCTTATTTTTTTTTGTTGTTTTAAATGGGATGAAATTTGGTTTCTTTCCTTATATCCTCAACAGTGGGAATGCCAAATTGGCTTCAAAATCTACAACTCCTCAAATCTATTTATTGTTCTTTGTGACAACATGGCTCAAAAGATTTATGGGGTTGGGCTAAAAAGTTATCTATAGCTTGGCTAGAGATTGTCTCAAAACCATTTTTTTTTTTGGCAATTGGGCTCTGTGGACAATTGGAAAATAGTTTTCTCTTGGAGTTGTCTTTGGTCTTCAACCACTAGGGAGCTGCCTGATTTCATGTATTTTGAAAGTCTCTGGCCCTATCACGAGAAGGGCCGGGTTGTGGATAGGATATGTCCTGTAATGATGAGCAGAGCCATCAAACCCTATCGATATCTTTTTGGATAATAACAGTGAAAGTTGTCGTACATTACGTTTTATCTCCAAATGGGTTACATTGCTTCATTAATTTTGTAGTTTCATCTGTGAAAGAACTAATCTCGATTCCCTCATTCTCTTTCTTCTATAACTTTTTAATAACACTGCCCATGACGGAACCACCTCACAAAGGAACTTGCTTTTGAGAGGATGCAGCAATAAAGATGTCCAGGTATACTGTACGGTAGAGCGTATACCATGTGGCAACCTCAAAGCAGACCCGATTCAGATAGAGAAGTTAAAGCGTTCTGTATTTCCTCTGGCATTTTAGGAAGTTGTTCTACAAAATGATATTGCCATGTGCTTTTTATTGGGATGTTTGAAGAATATTAATGGATGTTTCCTGGCAACTCACCCCAAATAAGGTGGAATGAACTTCTTTTTAGAAATGTGCATATCTATCTGTTCGGCTCGAGTTCAGGGATTCACCTACAGTGATCATCATAGTCATGGAAACTGGGAAAAGCATCTTATCTTCCATTTATCTACGCTCAAAAGAGTCTTGGTTTCCCTGCATAGAACTAATGGAGAGGCACAGGTGAGATCGCTTTGGCCGAATTAGAATCTGGGCAGGGATTTTCTCTGTAGCAGTCAAGCAACGGCACCTGCTCCGCTATCAGTCATCTTGAAGTGTGTGCCATAGGATACGTGGGGTCAGGCCAACAGAAAGTTGATGGATTTATAAAAATAATCACAACTACTGGAAAGCAAATTTAGGGCATGCCCTATCCTTGAGAGGAAATACTCTTTCCAGCGCTTTATGCTTTCCTGCCTGAAAAGTCTTTATGTTGTTACAAAACTCATTGTTTCTAAACTCCAAAAAATAACTGATGCCAACGCCAGGGGAGACCAGTGACAACTCATCTGTCTGTCTCCAGCAGTTAATAGGAGTAACAGTGCAGTGGTTCCCCTCCTTTCGTACATCATAACGTTGAGTGGTGTATCAGGGACGTGCAGTTGGGGTGTGCAAGAATTTCGGTAGTGAGACCTAGTGGATAGAGCATGGGCCAGGGAGTCAGAAGGACCTCGGTTCTGATCCCATCTCCGCCACTTCTCTGCCGTGTGACCCTGGGCAAGTCAATTAACCTCTCCGTGCCTCAGTCACCTCATCTGGAAAATGGGGATTAAGACTATGAGACAGAGACGGTTTCCAAACTGAATAGATTGTATCTACCCCACCGCTTAGTACAGTGACTGGCGCATAGCAAGCACTTTACAAATATCAAAGTTATTATTATTATTTGTACCAGCAGTCAGAGTAGTAACCAAACAGAAATCTCCCGCAAAAGCTGGCAGTAAAATAAAATGTCTGCTTCACGATGTGTGTTCATCAGGCTTATTTTGCATGGGGCGAGGCGGTGCAAACATGCTGACAATCTCGTGCCGCGTAAATGAGCTCAGAATGCGTCGATCAGTGCTTCGAACACTATTTTGCTTATTCTTCTTTGTGGTAAATCGTTGCTACACTTTAGAAGTACAGGTCTGTCAACCGGTGTTAGCGTAGCTTAACTTATAAGCAGGAATTGTGTAAGCAGGCTCAGGTCACAGCGCAGAGCACAAGGCTGATGACAGGGGTGCGTGCTGTGTAGTTGCTAGGGAAGGAGAGGATGGGAAGGAGAGCGAATAGTCCCATGAGCACTCTGTAATCAGTAAGGATTTTGAAAGGGGAAAAAGGACGCTGAAACAAAAGAAAGTTTTCTTCAAAAGTCAGAAATTCCCTGAGAGAGACAGAGGGAGAGAGAAAGAGAGAAAGAGAGCTAGAGAAAGGGATAGAAAGAGACAGAAAGAGAGAGATGGAGAAAGAGAGAACACACACATTTCTGGGTAACAACTGATAAAGAAATTCAATCCTACCTGTCATTCACAGGGGCTTCATGTTGGAAATCCATGCCCTCTGTAATCATGACATTTCCCCAGTGCCACCTAATCTAAATACAAGAGAACCCTTGCATAGGGAAATCATCTAGCATAACTCTGCCACTTGTCAGCTGTGTGACTGTGGGCAAGTCACTTAACTTCTCTGTGCCTCAGTTCCCTCATCTGTAAAATGGGGATTAACTGTGAGCCTCACGTGGGACAACCTGATTACCCTGTAACTCCCCCGGCGCTTAGAACAGTGCTCGGCACATAGTAAGCGCTTAACAAATACCAACATTATTATTAGTCATTTTAGTAAATGACCTTCAGGGACAGGTTTATTGGTTTGTGACTAAGTTATCGGACATTGGCCCTGCGGTTTCCTTAGTTCTCAGCTGCTCTCAGGTGTCTTGTGGCTCTCTCTCTTCTAGCTGTTTTGCGTGGGACAGAATTTCCTGGGTTATTCGACCTGGATAATAAATAGTGGAGGTCCGCTTGCCTGCATGTCTGCAGTCCTCTGGGAGGGAGATGGTAATAGCAGTAGTCGTTTTTTTATTTTTTAATAGTATTTATTAAGCGCTTACTCTGTGTCAGGCACTGTAGTAAGGAACCTATGTTGTTAGCACTTATGCACATGATCTTTATACTCTATTTTTTTCACCGTATCTGTTGAGCGCTTACTATGTTCCAGGCACTCTGCTAAATGCTGGGGTAGATACCAGCTAATCAGGTTGGACACACCTCCTTAATCTCCATTTTACAGATGAGGTAACTGAGAGACAGAGAAGTGAAGTGACATGCCCAAGGTCACGCAGCAGACAAATGGCAGAGCCGGGATTAGAACTCAGGTCCTTCCGACTCCCAGGCCCGTGTTTCTCTCCAATGGGCCATGCTACTTTTAGCGTCTATGGTTTTAACTGTTCACCCACTGTGAAAAGCACTTGAGAAGTACGAAACAGAAAAGTGGCAGATTCCCTTCTTTCAAAGAGCTTAATTTATGGCGTCATGTGATGCTGAAGCAGAGTTGATAGCAAAACAGAAATATTTATCTATTTATTTATGTTACTGTCTGTCGACCCCTCTAGACTGTGAGCTTGTGGTCAGGGACTATGTCTGATGTTACAGCGTACTCTCTCAAGCGCTTAGTACAGTGCTTTGCACACAGTAAGCACTCAATAAGTCCAATTATTATTATTATTATTAATGACAACAGTGATAATAATTCCTAATAATAAATTATAAGGAGTGAGAACGTCTGAAAGACCAAAGGGGCATGCCAAAAGTTTCACAGAGAAAGGAGTGATTGGATAGATCAAGTGCCTGAGTTAGTGGATCTGTTGCCTAGGAAGACGGAGGCAACAGACCCCTTCTCTTTCTCATCTTCCCTCCCTCTCCAGTCCTCACTATAGCAGGCTGGAATTATGTCTGCTGCTTCTTCTCACATTCTCTTCCTCCTTTCCTCCACTCCCCGTCCCTCCCTGGCACACTCAGGGAAGCAAAATGGCCTAGTGGATCGAGCACGGGCCCGGGAGTCTGAAGGACCTGGGTTCTGATCCTGACTCTGCCATGTATCTGCTATGTGACCTTGGGCAAGTGACTTAACCTTTCTGTACCTCAGTTACCTCATCGGTAAAATTGGGATTAAGACGGTGAGCCTCATATGGGACAGGGACTTATGATTATTATTGAACCCGATGGTTAAGGAGAGGAGAGCCAGAAGGAGAGCAGCAGGGACACCTCGGATACTGTAGCCCAGGTGGCTACAGAGATGAAGTCCTTGTGTGGACTGAAGATGGGGAGAGTCTGGAGGCAGGAGGGCTCGCAAGTGAGCTGATACCGAAGTCTAACCACGGTATGGTGAATGCTTGAGCCAAGGTTCGGGGGTGAAGAAGTGACAGATCCAGGAAATACTGTGGAAGAAAAATTGGTTAAATTTAGCAGTTAGATGAGAATGTGAGGACTGACAGGGAGTTATTAATTATTATTATTAGTAGTAGTATATTTCTCAAGCACTTACTATACGTCAAGCACTGTTTTAAGTGCTGGGATAGATACAAGTTAAGCAGTTTGGACACAGCCTCTGCCCCACATGAAGCTCACAGTCTAAGTGCGAGGGAAGACAAGGACTGAATCCCCATTTTGCGGTGGAGGAAACTGAAGCACAGAGAAGTTAAATGACTTGCCCCTAGCAGACCACTGGCAGAGCCAGGATTAGAGCTCAGGTCCTCTGATCCCGGGCCCATGCTCTATCCAGTAGGCCATGCTGCTTCCCAAGATGGCCTCAAGTCGAGGCTGACCCGAATGTTATGGGCTTCTAGGACAGGAAGGATGGTGGTGTTATCAAATGAGAGGGGAAAGGAAGGTAGATGAGAAGTTCAGTTTTGGACACGATGAGTTTGAGGGGCTGACTGACCAACAAGATGGAGGTGCTCCGGGGCCAAGAAGAAATAAGAGATAGAATAGCGGGTGAGATATAGGAGCCAGGAAGAAAGATTTGATAGAGAAATGTGAGATTCTCTTTTTTGAAAGAAAGATAGAGAAGCAGCGTGGCTCAGTGGAAAGAGCCTGGGCTTGGGAGCCAGAGGTCATGGGTTCGAATCCCAGCTCTGCCGCTAGTCAGCTGTGTGACTGTGGGCAAGTCACTCCACTTCTCTGTGCCTCAGTTCCCTCATCTGGAAAATGGGGATTAACTGTGAGCCTCACGTGGGACAACCTGATTACCCTGTATCTCCCCCAGCGCTTAGAACAGTGCTCTGCCCATAGTAAGCGCTTAACAAATACCAACGTTATTATTATTATTACGATTTGGGAGTTACCTGCATAGAGGTGGTAGCTGAAGCCATAAGCTCATGGTGGACAGGGAATGTATCTATTTATTGGTGTATTGTACTCTCCCAAGTGCTTAGTACAGTGCTCTGCGCACAGGAAGCACTCAGTAAATACGATTGATTGAATGAATGAATGATTACGTGAGCTCCCTGGGAGAATGAGGGGAGTCCAAGAAGAGTAAGTCACTCAGAACAGAGGCTGCCAGGGAAATCATTCAGGGCTTTATAAAAATAGACAGTCAGGAGCTTAGTATCATTCTAGGAATATGTAACAGAACTTTTTTTTCAGGAACAAGGAGAAGGAGAAAAATAGACTTGACGCTCCAAATAAAGACATTCCCTGCTAGTGAGTTATCAGCCAGGAGAAGAAGAAATCAGAGTTCAGATTATGAGAGACAGGTATAACAACATGAAAATAGTATAATTTTTTCTTGGCCTTCTGATGATTAAAATGAGATATATTCCCAGCTCTCCTATGTTGTGGGACTTGCAGTCCTTTCAAATCCCATTTTAAGGAAAATCTGCATTATAGGGTATGTGGTAGCCTAACCTTCACTACATCAACATGCGGATTTGTTTCTCCTCACATCACATCACATTCTATCCCCCAAAATGGGCACTGTCAGATGAATTACGCCCAGATTCTCCAACAGTTTTCTATCCAACGTGCATAATGGAAACACACGTTATGAGAAGTATGCTACTGGGAAACACTTGTTAATGAGAAGCGGTGTTGCCTGATGGAAAGAACCCAGGTCTGAGAGTCAGGAGACTAATCCTGGCTCTACCATTTGCCTTCTGCTTGATCAAGGGTTTCTTCGTTGTGCCTCAGCTTTGACATCTGTAAAAATGAGTGTCAATATCTGTTCTCCCTCCCCTTAGACTGAGACTCCTCTGTAGGACCAGGATTGTCTGATCTACTTATGATGTATTTACCCAGTGCTTAGTATTCCCTGCCCATAACGAGCTATCAGTATGCAGGATGCGTGCTTGTGCTGCCCAGCACAGGAGTGTTTTGACCTGTAGAAGATTGCCTTCCACTCGGTAGCCACTGCCCAAGCTAGGAATGGAATGGGTATGTCTCTGCTTGACTCTTCCTCCCCTAGTCTGGACTGGTAGAGGACTGGAAACTCTCCAGATGCCAGAGAGGAGAATGTGTGCTACCTCGTCTTTAAAAGACTTTTATGACAAATAACTCAAATAACTGTATTTATTGAGTTCCTACTGAGGGCAGAACACTGCACTAAGAACTTGGGAAAGTACCACAGAGGAAAGCCTCGGTTCCCCGCACTCAACATGCTTAAAATCTAAGGTGGAAATGCAAATGATCAGATTGTACTTCTCAGAGCAGCAGAATTCTTTGGGGAACAATTACCTTTTTTTTTTGTTTTGGTATTTGTTAAACACTTACTGTGTGCCAGACAATGTCCTAAGGGCTGGGGTAGACATGAGCTGATCAGGGGGGATACAGTCCCTTTCCCACTGGAAGTCAGTCTTAATTCCCATTTTAGAGATGAGGTAAGCGAAGGCCAGAGAAGCTAAATGACTTGCTCTAGGTCACACAGCAGACAAGTGGCGGAGCCAAGATTAGAACCCGGGTCCTTCTGACTCCCAGGCCCGTGCTCTTTCCACTAGGCAACACTACTTCAGGAGATTGCCTAGTTGCTGGTGGATTGACGGCCTTCCAGGATCACATGATCTTTGCTGTCTGATGCGTATGACACATAAGGAGATGGTGACGAAATAATAATAATAATAATGTTGGTATTTGTTAAGCGCTTACTATGGGCAGAGCACTGTTCTAAGCGCTGGGGGGGAGATACAGGGTCATCAGGGTGTCCCACGTGAGGTTCACAGTCAATCCCCATTTGACAGATGAGGTAACTGAGGCACAGAGAAGTGAAGTGACTTGCCCACAGTCACACAGGTGACAAGTGGCAGAGCCGGGTTTCGAACCCATGACCTCTGACTCCCAAGCCTGGGCTCTTTCCACTGAGCCATGCTGCTTCTCTGTTGCATGTGTGGTCCTTGCAATTCTCAGCCATATAGAGGTCTAGGCCCTGCGATTAAGTTGTAGATTTCGGTCAGTTCGGGCTGAGGGCTGATGTAATATGAGCAATACTAAATCTTCCAGTGACATTCGAGCCTTTTGGACTCATTTCTTCATCTCTTTATCTAGTGACGCATCCCTGGAAAATGTGGGGCCGTGGAAGTTGACTTCAGTGCCTCCAGTGAACCCTGTGTCGTAGAAGAACACTCCTGCTTGGGGATGTGCAGGCCTGGCTACAGGCTGCTACCTAATCTTCGCTGTCGAGCTGAAACGGCATGGCCTAGTGGCTAAAGCCTGGGGCCGGGAGTCAGAAGGACCTGAGAGAGTACGGTACAACGGAGTTATTCGACGTGTTCCCTGCCCACAAGGAGTTTACAGTCCAGAGGGGCAGACTGACATCAAAATGAATTACAGATATGAACAAAGGCGGTATGGGGCCGGGGCTGGGGTGAATATCAAGTGTCCCGAGTGCGTAGGCGAGGCGGGAGGGAGGGGCGGAAGGAGGAACGAGGGCTTAGCCGGATAGGGCAGAGTTGTACCCAAGTGGGAGGCAGCAGAAGAAGAAAAACCAGCTCGGGATGAGGCAACTAGAGACGGTGTGCCACTCACAACAATTGACACAAGAAAGGGGCGGCAAAGGGAAGATTGTAACTGGTGCCTGGCAATGTGGGTGGCATTGTGACAGTGTGGAAGATGGGTCAAGTCATGCATCGGTCACAGGCTGATAAAACCCACGATTAGTAGCATCATCTTTAAACCTGAAAGGCGGCTGTCTACTTTAATACGCCCACCCACGTATGTATTTATCTTTATTTCTTTTTTGGCATTTGTCAGGTGCTTACTATATGCCAGGCTCTGTACTAAGCACTAGGAGAGATACAAGCTGATCACTGTGGACTCGGTTCCTGTCCCACATGGGACTCACAGTCTTAATCTCCATTTTACAGATGAGGTAACTTAGGCACGGAGAAGTTAAGTGACAAGGCGGACGAGTGGTAGAGTCAAGATTAGAAACCGGGTCCTTGTGACTACCAGGTCCAGGCTTTATTCACTTAAATGAATAAACATTCACCGCTTCTCCCCTTCCCCCTCCCTCCCTTTTCTCCCTCCAGGTCCTAAAGTTTTTCCCTCCGCCTCCCGCAGAGTGAGGCAGAGCAGTAGGAGAAACTTGTGTTCCAGGCTCAGCCGCTGTTGGGCAAGGGCAGAGAGGGGAAGTTGTGACCACTGTCCCTCTTGCTCTTCATCTCCCTTGCCCTTCTCCCAGCCCTGCTACTCTACAGCGTGGCTCAGTGGAAAGAGCCTGGGCTTCGGAGTCAGAGGTCCTGAGTTCGAATCCCGGCTCCGCCACTTGTCAGCTGTGTGACTGTGGGCAAGTCACTTCACTTCTCTGTGCCTCAGTGACCTCATCTGTAAAATGGAGATTAACTGTGAGCCTCACGTGGGACGACCTGATTACCCTGTATCTACCCCAGCGCTTAGAACAGTGCTCTGCACATAGTCAGCGCTTAACAAATACCAGCGTTATTATCGTTACCGGTGCAGAGTCTCATCTCAGTCAAGCCTGAGCGAGATGGTGACATTAAATTAAAGTGACAGCAACCCTGGAAGGAAAGACTTTGGAAAAAGAGATGCCAGCTGCCCAGTTTTCCCCTGGAAAAAAAAAAAATCACATCTACCATAGCCAAACAGATTCAGGTTCCCAAAGAGGAACAAGTTACACATAGGGCTTAGTGACGAGAGGCAAGTTTCATAAAGTTTCCATGATTTTCTCTGGTTGCTCCCAAGGAGAAACACACAGTGTACACACACTAAATTAACAGTGAATGGTTGTTGATTCGGTCACTGGTATCCGGGGATTTGGTGAGGGAAGAGGTACAGAGGCTTTTAAGGGAAGAGCAACAGGGAAGGCCACCCGACCTGCCTCAGTGCCCCCGGGCTTCTCCCTCGTGCAAGAGCGATCTCAATTTATTTTCCTCATCAGGTAAAGGCCAAAGGGATTCCGTCATCAGGACACTGGCCCTCTGTTAGATTATAAGCATAAAAAGATCATGAAAAGCAGTGTGAACTAGTGGAAAGAGCATGGGCCTAAGAGTCAGAGGACCTGGGTTCTCATCCCTGCTCCACCACTGATCTGCTGTGTGACCTTGGGCAACTTCTCTGCCCTCAGTTTCCTCATGGGTAAAATGGGGATTAAAACCGTGAGCCCTTTGTGCGCCACTGACTGTGTCCAACCTGATTATCTTGTATCTATCCCAGCGCTTCGTATTCATTCTTTCAGTCGTATTTACTGAGTGCCTACTGTGTGCAGAGCACTGTACTAAGCGGTTGGAAAGTACAATTTGGCAACAGATAGTACAGTGCTGGACACATGGCAAGTGCTTAAATTGCAGCACATGCAGAAGCAGCATGGCATAGTAGATAGAGCCCGGGCCTGGGAATCAGAAGGTCATGGGTTCTAATCCTGGCTCCACCACTTGTATGCTGTGTGACCTGGGGCAAGTCACTTCACTTCTCTGGGCCTCAGTTCCCTCATCTGGAGAATGGGGATTAAGAGTGTGAGCCCCACATGGGACAACCTGAATACCTTGTACCTACCCCAGCGCTTAGAACAGAGCTTGGCATATAGTAAGCGCTTAACAAATACCATAATTATTATAAATTATATAAATTATTATTATAAATACCCTTAAAAATAAATATAAGCCCCTTAAGGACAAGGATTATGTCTTCTAACTCTAGACCGTATGTTCACCGCAGACAGAGAAGCAGCATGGCTCAGTGGAAAGAGCCTGGGCTTCGGGAGTCAGAGGTCATGGGTTCGATTCCCGGCTCTGCCACTTGTCAGCTGTGTGACTGTGGGCAAGTCACTTAGCTTCTCTGGGCCTCAGTTACCTCATCTGTAAAATGGGGATTAACTGTGAGCGTCACGTGGGACAACCTGATTACCCTGTATCTACCCCAGCGCTTAGAACAGTGCTCTGCACATAGTAAGCGCTTAACAAATACCAACATCATCATCATCATCATGTCTACTAACTCTGCTATGTGATTAACTGAGTTATATGGTTCTCTTCCAAGCGCTTAGTACACTCTTCTACACATAGTAAGTGCTCAGTACATACCACTGATTGATTAACTCTATCGTACTCTTCCAAGCGCTTAGTACAGCGCTCTCACTCAATAGACACTCAATAATTGATTGATTGGTATAGGTGGAGATGGGTCCGGGATTAACTTTCTGAAATGGTCAAGAAATAATAATGCCAAGCCAGGGCTAAATCTAGCTGCTTCTAAAACCTAGGCAGAGAGTATTAATTCCAGTTGCCTTTCCTAGCCATATATTCCAAATGCTTAGGTTATTTTTAAAGTGGCAATCTTGCAACTGGGTTCCTGTTAGCTTATTCATTTTGAGAGGCTAGCTAGTTTATGAAAGCTCTCACAGTGTGAAAGCTGCTAGTTTTCTTAATCATTATGTCACCTTGAAGTCTCTCTTTCCATAGCAGCAAACATCCATCTTTGAGAATGGGTCCTCATAACATCTAGGCTCTGAAAGTAATATTCGCCACTGAGGCCATCAGTCCTACCTGCAGTTCCTCAAATGGGATCGAGCAGCCAATGCAACCTATTTTATTTTTTATTCTATCCCTTGGCTAAGAGAAGCTAATATCTCATTTGCCTTTCTTCACCGCTGCTGTTCACTGGGCTGATTATCTCGATGCTTTTTCCCCACAATAACAGTCAAATCTTTTTCCTGTTCACTGTGCTGGATGATTGTCCCATTTGGTACACATTCCCTAGGTTGATTCCCAGCTTCCAGGCTAATTATTTTACAAGGTACATTGGCAAACATGAACGGTTATATGAGGCTGCCAGTCTAAACACGGATTGTAGAATGTGTCGTTTCTTTCCCTTTTTCCTAAACAGCAGTCCAAATATTCACTAAGAAAATGCAAGCCAAAAATGGAGTGAACATGGAGTGTACACATTGCCTGAGCAGGAACGTCTTCCTGGAGATCCAGCCCTCCTTCGGAAATGTCAAAAGAACAGCCAGTTAATCCTCAAGGTCACTGATCACCCTTTTATAGCTTCCCGGTTTCCCTTTCATTCGGCCCAGTCCCTACTCCCAGAAAAGAAATCATCTGGGGAGGGGCTTTACATAATTATTAAAAAAAGTATTTAAAAATCTTTCACTGTCGGTACGTGAGGTCGTTATGATTCCATCTCTTTTCAAGGCAAAAGACTTAAAATAAACATGCACGTGTGCTTCGAAGACCCGGCCCGAACATTGAACTGTAAGGTAGTTATGGGTGGGGAATGGGTCTGCTAATTCTGTTGTATTGCACTTTCCCAAGCATTTCTTACAGTGCTCTGCACACAGTAGGCACTGAATAAATACCCCCAAAAAACACAGTGAAAGGTGACTGTAATCAGTCAATCAACCTGTGCAGTTTTAAATCTCACTGGTGGCTCTCCATTGGAATCTCTTTATGCATCCTTTCTTGTTGAGGCATCCATTAAACGTTAATTGCTGACCATCATTCAGTCTGGGAGCTGTTTCAAACACAGTTTCCACAGCTTTTGTAGAGCAGCATCTGGATCCTGACTAGGCAAAGTCTCTCTTTTGTTTGAATGCCCTGGGTGCAGAATAATAATAATGATGTTGGTATTTGTTAAGCGCTTACCTTGTGCAGAGCACTGTTCTAAGCGCTGGGGGAGATACAGGGTCATCAGGTTGTCCCACATGAGGCTCACAGTCTTAATCCCCATTTTACAGATGAGGTAACTGAGGCACAGAGAAGTTAAGTCACTTGCCCTAGGTCACACAGCTGACAAGCGGCGGAGCCGGGATCAGTGTTACTCCTTATCCAGTGTAGGACAGCAAGGAGGCCCCAGTTTTACAAAACATGTCATTCTAACAATAATGCTTATCGCTGTTTTGGTCACTTTTTGGGGATTTTAGGAGGACACTAATCCTATGGGCATTATCTCTGAGCTCTTCATTTTCATGGAACCAGTTAAGAATGCTCTCATGGTAAAGCAGCATTTTTATACACTAAATGTAGCATACATTTGTCTTTTTTCTCACCTATTAGATTATAAGTGTTCTGCAGATGGAACAGCTTCTTGCTGTCCATAAGAACTAAATTCAGGATGAGATCGCCTCAGATTGTTCCCTCTATTTTTGCATATCATAAGACTGGAGATCCAGATGGCTTCCAAGTTGATGTCCTTGTCTCTAGACAGGCAATTAAATCAAAAAGGAGATGATTGACTATCTGAATTCTTAGAAAATTCAGTAAATATCACTTGTGTTCCTGATCTAGATTCTGCTATCTGATGTAACAGCCCGCAACTGCAGTAGACTGCTTCTAGTAAACTAAAAATCGAGATGCAGTTATGATGTACCAAGGCCACACCATCTTTCAAACTCTGCTGCTTCGTACGGAAGCCTCCTTTTGAAATTCCACATCCATCTTTTAGACCCTTGGCAAACTGAAATGCCCAATCTTTATTTGCTGGGTACAATTTGGCATCTTTTCAACAGAGTGATAAATAACTTCAGCTCTTACACTTATGGTATGGATTTTATGGTGACGGTCTAGTTGTGCTAGTTTTTTTAATTATGAAAGAATGTGTCTATCAACAGCATCCATTTATAATTCACTGGTGCGAAGGAAAAGCGTTCCTGTAGATAGTGGGACACTATACACGAAAAACAAATCATTGTGTTTGTCCTTAAAGAGTTTATTCTCATTAGGGAAATGACAAATACAAACGTGTGATAAATACATTCGAAAGAAACCAGAGCTGCTCAGATACCTGGTGGGAGGTAGGATTATTCTCAGAATGCTTGGCGTAGTGGATAGAGCACAGGCCTGGGAGATAGAAGGTCGAGGATTCTAATCCAGGCTCTGCCGCTTGTCTGCTGTGTGACTTTGGGCAAGTCACTTCACTTCTCTGTTCCTCAGCTATCTCATCGGGAAAATGAGGATTGAACATTTCATTTTCATGGAACCAGTTAAGAGTGCTATCGCGGTAGAGCGGCATTCTTATACACTAAATGTAGCATACACTTGTCTTTTTCTCTCCTATTAGATTATAAGCGTTCTGCAGATGGAGCACTTCATCTGTGTGAGGTAAAGTCACACAGCTGATAAGTGGCAGAGCTAGGATTCGAACCCAGGTCCTCTGACTGCCACGTCCGGGCTCTTGCCACTAAACCACGCTGAGAGTCTGACTATGGAGGCTGAGGTTGAGGGAGGAGTAAAGGATAATTGCCGTGGTTTTGAGCTTCAGGGCTGGGGAGGATGATAGACTTGTCGAGTGTGATGGGAGATTTAGAGGGAGGAGAGAATTGAGTAAGGAAGAGGAAGAGTTCAGTGTGGGGCACATTAAATAGCTTGAGATAACTATGGGACACCCAGTTAGAGATGTCATAGAAGGAGGAGGAGATGTGGGATTGCAGAGGAGAGAGGTCAGGGCTAGTGAGGTAGATTTGGGTGTCATGTCGTGCAGACCGATACTGGTTTGGGAGCTTGGAAATCAACAGCCTCAACTCAGAGCTTGGCACGGGAACCATGACAGAAGCAAATATGCCCATATGACAAGCTGGGGTCCCTTCCCAACAGCCCTGGGCCACACCAGGAACGAACGAGTTTGCGATGAGGTAAGGAGGACACCTAGTAGGCAAATAAAACCCCTCCTCTTAAGGTTTCACAAGTACCGAAACGTCAGAGACCATAACCTCATCAGTGTAGAAGGGGGATGGGGCAGGAATAGGTTTGAGGTGAGGGACGGGTCACAGTTCTGCGTAGCCACAAGCCAATAGTAGAGAACCCTGCAGGGGACTACAACCTCGCACCCAACAAACCATGTCTGTGTAATCTCACACAGTTTTCGGTCTCTATGGAAATTGCAACAGATCACCAGTTGCGAATTTGGTCTTCTGGGCATCTAAGTAAGGCCGTTAGAAAACATTAGAATTCTGCATTTTTTAAAAAAATGGTACACTGGTTTCACCGCATCCAGACTCAGCCGACAGCCTCTCGTTGCATACATTACCCTTTTCACTAATTGCTGATTTATCTCCCTGCCCCCATATCTTTATTTATCCATGCTATGCAGGGCTCGTGGGAACCAAGTTCCTGAACCTCTACTAATGAGGAAGGTGAACAGCCCACAGTAGGTATTCAATAAAGCTAATAGTCCGAGCCAATGGGGAATAGCAGTAACAATCTTCTCGTTTAGCTACTGCGTACTCCTGCCTCTCCCCACGTCCCCTCCCGGGAAAAGCTATGCCTCACTTGAGGTGGACTCCGTTTTCCCCTTGCTTAATCAATCGATCAGTTGCATTTATTGAACTCTTACTATATGCAGAGCACTGTACTAAGCACTTGGGAGAATACAATGCAATAGAATTAGCAGACACGTTCCCTTACCCTAATAAATTTATAATCTAGAGGGGGAGACAGACGTTAGTATGAATAAATAAGCAATTTATAATAAATAATTTAAAGATACATACATAAGTGCTGTGGGGTTGGGGGTGGGGAGAATA
Source organism: Ornithorhynchus anatinus (assembly GCF_004115215.2). Classification (NCBI taxonomy): domain Eukaryota; kingdom Metazoa; phylum Chordata; class Mammalia; order Monotremata; family Ornithorhynchidae; genus Ornithorhynchus; species Ornithorhynchus anatinus. The sequence continues at coordinate 26,387,331 of NC_041739.1, forward strand.
CCAAGTGTCCGAAGGCGAGAGATTGAGCTGCCGATCGTCCGTCGGTGAGAGTGTGGGTGCCTCAAGCTGCTAGGTTTGCTGTCCCATAATCTCTCCCGTAGCCCGGGCTGAAAGGAAAGAAGTGCCCAAGCACTTTTAGAGAGGCAAGGGCAGGGTATATGTATGTTCTATTGTTATATTGTACTCTCCCAAGCACTTAGTACAGTGTTCTGCACACAGCAAGTGCTCAATAAATAAATTCGACTGATTATTTTGTATCTACCCTAGCGTTTAGTGTACTGTCCGGCACATAGTGAGCACTTAACAGATACCATAAAAAAAGTATTAAGTGCTTACTGTGTATGGAACACTGAAATAATAAGAATGCTGGTATTTGTTTAGGGCTTACTTTGTGCCAAACACTGTTCTAAGCACTGAAAAGCAGATGAGAGAGTACAGTCCAATAGCATTGGTAGGCCCAATTTCTGCCCTCATGGGGTCACAGTCTGAAGGGAGAGACTGGCAGTGAAATAAACCAAGAAAAAATAAGGGCCTGGTAGTCAGAGTACTTGGGCTCTAATCCCGGATCTGCCCCTTATCTGCTCTGTGACCTTGGGCAAGACACTTAAATTCCCTGTGCCTCAGCTACCTCAATTGTAAAATGGGGATTAAGACTGTGAGCCGTATTTGGGGCAGGGACTGTGTCCAACTCAGTCGTCTTATATCTACTCTAGTGTTTAGTAGAGTGCCTGACACGTAGTAAACGCCTAATAAATACCAATACAAATGTATCTACTGTAATTCCTGGTTTTCTTAAAAAATGAAATGGTCACCGCAGAGGTCTGACTCCTAATTCCCCCCAATACCGCTGGTCTTCAAACCCACCTCCCAACCCACCCCTCCTTCACCCTTCCTTTGCTCTCAGAAGAGATAAATTGGAGAGAAGCCCCCTTAAACCTGCTAGGAAATATAATCTCTGGGTGCCTACCAAATATAGGGATAACAAATTCCTACATTCCCCCACTAAAGATGGTACTTAGTTATCCCCTTATCTCCTGCACCCAAATGGGAAAATAACAACATTTTAAGCCTTTGCAATTAACTACATTGTCGAAGGGAGGGTAAACTTGATAAATAGGGAAGGAGCATGGCCTAGTGAATAGAACACAGACCTGGGAGTCAGAAGGACCTTTCATTCATTCAATAGTATTTATTGAGCACTTACTATGTGCAGAGCACTGTACTAAGTGCTTGGAATGAACAAGTCGGCAACAGATAGAGACAGTCCCTGCCGTTTGACGGGCTTACGGTCTAATCGGGGGAGACGGACGGATGAGAACAATGGCGATAAATAGAGTCGAGGGGAAGAACATCTCGTAAAAACAATGGCAACTAAATAGAATCGAGGCGATGTACATTTCATTAACAAAATAAATAGGGTAATGAAAATATATACAGTTGAGCAGACGAGTACAGTGCTGAGGGGATGGGAAGGGAGAGGGGGAGGAGCGGAGGGAAATGGGGGGAAAAGAGGGTTAAGCTGCGGAGAGTTGAAGGGGGGGCGGTAGAGGGAGTAGAGGGAGAAGGGGAGCTCAGTCTGGGAAGGCCTCTTGGAGGAGGTGAGTTTTAAGTAGGGTTTTGAAGAGGGGAAGAGAATCAGTTTGGCGGAGGTGTGGAGGGAGGACGTTCCAGGACCGCGGGAGGACATGGCCCGGGGGTCGACGGCGGAATGGGCGAGACCGAGGGACGGCGAGGAGGTGGGCGGCGGAGGAGCGGAGCGTGCGGGGTGGGCGGTAGAAAGAGAGAAGGGAGGAGAGGTAGGAAGGGGCAAGGTGATGGAGAGCCTCGAAGTCTAGAGGGAGGAGTTTTTGTTTGGAGCGGAGGTCGATAGGCAACCACTGGAGTTGTTTAAGAAGGGGAGTGACATGCCCAGATCGTTTCTGCGGGAAGATGAGCCGGGCAGGGGAGTGAAGAATAGACCGGAGCGGGGCGAGAGAGGAGGAAGGGAGGTCAGAGAGAAGGCCGACACGGTAGTCTAGCCGGGATATAACGAGAACCCGTAGCAGTAAGGTAGCCGTCTGGGTGGAGAGGAAAGGGCGGATCTTGGCGATATTGTAGAGGTGAAACCGGTAGGTCTCGGTAACGGATAGGATGTGCGGGGTGAACGAGAGAGACGAGTCAAGGATGACACCGAGATCGCGGGCCCGAGAGACGGGAAGGATGGTCGTGCCATCCACGGTGATAGGGAAGTCTGGGAGAGGACCGGGTTTGGGAGGGAAGATGAGGAGCTCAGTCTCGCTTATGTTGAGTTTTAGGTGGCGGGCCGACATCCAGGTGGAGACGTCCCGGAGGCGGGAGGAGATGCGAGCCCGAAGGGAGGGGGAGAGGACAGGGGCGGAGATGTAGATCTGCATGTCATCTGCATAGAGCAGGTAGTCAAAACCGTGAGAGCGAATGAGTTCACCGAGGGAGTGAGTTTAAATGGAGAACAGAAGAGGGCCAAGAACTGACCCTTGAGGAACTCCAACAGTTAAAGGATGGGAGGGGGAGGAGGCGCCAGCGAAGGAGACCGAGAATGACCGGCCAGAGAGGTAAGAGGAGAACCGGGAGAGGACGGAGTCCGTGAAGCCAAGGTGAGATAAGGTATGGAGGAGGAGGGGATGGTCAACGGTGTCAAAGGCAGCAGAGAGGTCAAGGAGGATTAGAATGGAGTAGGAGCCATTGGATTTGGCAAGAAGGAGGTCACGGGTGACCTTAGAAAGAGCAGTCTCGGTAGAGTGGAGGGGACGGAAGCCAGATTGGAGGGGGTCTAGGAGAGAATGGGGGTTAAGGAATTCTAAGCATCGATTGTAGATGACTCTTTCTAGGATTTTGGAAAGGAAGGGTAGTAGGGAGATAGGGCTATAACTGGAGGGGGAAGTGGGGTCAAGAGCGGGTTTTTTTAGGATGGAGGAGACGTGGGCATGTTTGAAGGCAGAGGAGAAGGAGCCATTGGAGATTGAGTGGTTAAAAAAAGAAGTTAAGGAAGGGAGGAGGGCAGGGGCGATGGTTTTAATAAGGTGAGAGGGAATGGGGTCCGAGGCGCAGGAACTCTGCCACATGTCTGCTGTGTGACCTTGGGTAAGTCACTTAACTTCTCTGTGCCTCAGTTACCTCATTTGTAAAATGGAGATACATTTGTAAAATGGAGATGCATTTGTAAAATGGAGACTGTGGAGACTGTTAGCCCCAAGTCACTTGGATTGTGTCAAACCTGATTAGCTTCTAGCTACCTAATTAGCTTGTATTCTTAGTATTGCCCCTGGCCCATAGTAAATGCCTAATGACTACCATGAAGTAAATAAATGACTAAATAAATGAAGTCAGGTTATCTCCCGTTCAGTCGTAATTTAGAAAGAGCATACACGCCAATTAGGAAACAGCTCCACAAGTCGTTATATAAAAAAAAGAATCCTGAGAGTGAGTTTTAGGAGAGAAGGATCTTGGTTACTGAAAGTTAATGCTGATCCTTTACTGTGTGGGTAGGGGAGTGTTGTGACAAGCTGTCACCTCAGCAGGGGCTTTCTCTTTCTTTTAGGAAATTTCAATTTGCTCCTCAGAGTTTTTCTCTGGGAATTTTCCTCAAGGGAGCAGTTCTGGCAGGAAAATCTCCAAGAAGCAACTTGAAATTTATATGAAACCCCACGCAAGCTGCATCCATCTCCCCGTTCCACCTTTCCCTTCCCAAATTCGCGACTTGCCCTGAGACGACCGATTGCAGGATACTGCAGTCCTGGACAAGAGTGAGGTAGCTGTCGGAATTGGAGCCTAGATTCGATATCCATCCAAGCAGAACGGATTTCAGAGGTTGGAAAGGAAACAATGAACCCACTTGTAGTTACCAAAGAGATTGGAAAGGGAAATGGGCAGGTTGAGAAGTATCTTTACTTCATTAGCTTCCACTGATGATGAAGTCTTGAATAGATAATGCCTGGGGTGATTATCCAGGCCAGCTTGCTGATGGTCATTGGCCTCAAAGCCATTGCTTGTATTATTTTTCTGAGATAACATTTCTCAGAACATATAGGGAAAGCCACAGAGCGTGACATTCTTTCCATTGCTAGTCCTTCCAACAGATGAGAGAATTCTCATCGGATGGTGTTTTGGGTGGCCCTAATACCCAAACACTTACTCGTAGAGCAGTATCTAGAGGTGTTTATTCCCAGAAAATACATTTTTCTTTCTGAAATATTGCTTTGGTCTAGGGTATTTTGGAGCGCATCACTGCTGCACAGTTGGAAGGGACTTCATTAAGCAGGATCATCATATGGCTACAATCCACATTTAAGGCAGAAATTCAGAAAGGTCAAGTCTTACCCCGTGCGTAGGTATCAGCTTGTGATTGAGGTTGGCAGTGGGTGCAGGGTACCTATTACAGGTAAATTAATGCGTTATCAGAAGTTTGGGGACATTTTCATTTCCACTCTTCTTTCCATTATCTTCTTGGTCAAGAATCATCATTTCTTTTAAATATAATTTCTAATTATTGTGCTATATTGCTCTACCTATTGATTCCCTCATCTGTAAAATGGGGATGAGCTATGTGGGATAGGGACTGTGTCCAACCTGATTACCTTTATCCACCCCAGTGCTTAGAATAGTGCTTGGCACATAGTAAGCGCTTATGAGAAGCAGTATGGCTTAGTGGAATGGGCAGGGGTTTGGGAGTCAGAGGTCATGGGTTCTAATCCCAGCCCTGCCACTTATCAACTGTGTGACTTTGGGCACGTTACTTGACTTCTCAGTGCCTCAGTTACCTCACCTGTAAAATGGGGATTGACTGTGAGCCCCACGTGGGACAACCTGATTCCCCTGTGTCTACCCCAGCGCTTAGAACAGTGCTCGGCACATAGTAAGCGCTTAACAAATACCAAAAATAATTGATTAATTAATTAATGTGGGACAATCTGATTACCTTGTATCTACCCCAGTGCTAAGAACTGGGCTTGGCACATAGTCAACACTTAACAAATACCATCATCATCATTATTATAATTATTATAATAGCCTCCAGAGCAGGGACTATGCTCTATACGTCTATGTCATCCCTAAGTATGTGGTACCATATTTTATAATTGATTAATAGTTTGGTTGATAAAATTAACTTGTGTGTTAATCTTACTTTACTTTTAAATTTTTATAACTATGTTGTTTTCTTTGGGTTGCCCTTCTAGGCTATTTCCCTTCCATATCCTCACTGCTTCAAAATACTTTAGTTTTTCTTAGCTTCCTTTTTCACCCCTTATCCTCCCTACCTTCATCCTTTCTCAATTACCGAGCATTTATTCATTTTAATTTATTATTGATCCCCAAGCTAACTTTTCTTTGTAACTCTACTACGGTTTTTCATTATTTATTGAGTAGGCCACCACTGTGTTCTATACCTCGTCACTGTCCTGATGAGCTTGTTGCCACAGACCATGACATAATGACGATACAATATAAGGAAAATAGAGCTCATTTCTCCCTTTTATGCTGGACAAGAAGGGATATGTGCTTCCTCAACTGTCCCCCAGCCCTCTCCTCAGCCAAGGGCTACATTCTCCTCTAGAGTCATAGCTTCACCAAATGCAGTTTTCCTACTCCTCTGTGCTCGTTCCACTAAAAATACACAGTTGCCAAAGGGGTAGAGGCTCTGCAGGGGGTCGGCCCGGCCGCTAGGTTCTGTGGAACCCGAGTTACGGGGTTGGATTGACGGAACACGGGGATCTGATTGTGTGTCCTCCGAGATTTATGAGTGGAGAGGGGATGTGATTCTCAGGTGCCTTCCTGGTCTCTTCATCAATGTTTGGCACACTGAAGAAATGCCAAAGGATCTCAAAAATGCCACAGTGACACCATTTTTCAAGAAGAGAGGCCAGAAAGTTTCCACCGCTAGCTGTTGTGGAATCCCACTCTTCTCCATTGCTTGGCAACACTGTAGTCGGAATACTTTTGAACCCTGTTACCAGTGGTCCAGGGGACCACTGGGCACAAGGCAAATGAGTACAGTGCTCTGCACATAGTAAGCGCTCAATAAATACTATTGAATGAAAGTCAGCTGCAGAATAATAGCAGTGAGATGTCCTGCATCAGCTCAGAGCAAGATAACCTGGAATGGCTCAAGGAGGAGGTTCGCTCATACTGGCATCAAAACTAAGCTCTCTTAAGGAAAGTGTTTCTGCTTACTATCAACCCAAGGGGGGAGAACTGTTTTCATCATCAGAAAAGGAATTTCCTTAAAAAGAGGTTCCCTGCATCTTCTTACATAGGATCTTTAAAAGGAAGGAGCAACTTTGCTCATCCGGCAGGATTCTTTGATGGACTGAGAACTAAGGGGAGGAGTCAGAGAAGCATTAGGAATTTGGATTCCTTTGGCTATAATAGACACAAGCCTTCACAGCAAATGTGTGTGTCTACCAGATCATGCTGGGATGGTGCACCCTAGCACGTTAAAGGGCTTTAACAAAAAAGATTTGTTGTAAACCACGATCCTGGTGTGTGTTCTCTTTTCTAATGAATACTTAGCAAAACACTCCTGTTGCCAGAACAGGTTAATGATAACAGATCCACTGGTGAGAAACACGGCTCATTTATTTATTTATTTTTTAATTGTGAAGCACTTACTATGTGCCAGGCAGTGTACTGGGGTAGATGCAACATAGTCTGGATAGACACAGTCCTTGTTCCACAGGGAGCTCGCAGTCTTAATCCTTATTTTACAGTTGAGATAACAGGTACAGAGAAAATAAGTGACTTGCCCAAGGTGACACGGCAGACAAGTGGTGGAGCTGGGATTAGAACCCAGGTCCTCTGACTCCCAGGCCCATGTTCTTTCTACTAGGCCACGCTGCTTGTCGGTGCAGCGTTTCGGTGTTAGAGTGGTGCCTGAGAAGCAGGGTGGCCTAGTGGAAAGAGCGTGGTTCATTCATTCATTCAATAGTATTTATTGAGCGCTTACTATGTGCAGAGCACTGTACTAAGCGCTTGGAATGAACAAGTCGGCAACAGATAGAGACAGTCCCTGCCGTTTGACGGGCTTACGGTCTAATCGGGGGATACGGACAGACGAGAACGATGGCGATAAATAGAGTCGAGGGGAAGAACATCTCGTAAAAACAATGGCAACTAAATAGAATCGAGGCGATGTACATTTCATTAACAAAATAAATAGGGTAACGAAAATATATACAGTTGAGCGGACGAGTACAGTGCTGTGGGGATGGGAAGGGAGAGGGGGAGGAGCAGAGGGAAAAGGGGAAAAAGAGGGTTAAGCTGCGGAGAGGTGAAGGGGGGGGCGGTAGAGGGAGTAGAGGGAGAAGGGGAGCTCAGTCTGGGAAGGCCTCTTGGAGGAGGTGAGTTTTAAGTAGGGTTTTGAAGAGGGGCAGAGAATCAGTTTGGCGGAGGTGAGGAAGGAGGGCGTTCCGGGACCGCGGGAGGACGTGGCCCGGGGGTCGACGGCGGGATGGGCGAGACCGAGGGACGGCGAGGAGGTGGGCGGCGGAGGAGCGGAGCGTGCGGGGTGGGCGGTAGAAAGAGAGAAGGGAGGAGAGGTAGGAAGGGGCAAGGTGATGTAGAGCCTTGAAGCCTAGAGTGAGGAGTTTTTGTTTGGAGTGGAGGTCCATAGGCAACCACTGGAAGTGTTTAAGAAAGGGAGTGACATGCCCAGAGCGTTTCTGCGGGAAGATGAGCCAGGCAGGGGAGTGAAGAATAGACCGGAGCGGGGTGAGAGAAGAGGAAGGGGGATCAGAGAGAAGGCTGACACGGTAGTCTAGCCGGGATATAACGAGAGCCCGTAGCAGTAAGGTAGCCGTCTGGGTGGAGAGGAAAGGGCAGATCTTGGCGATATTGTAAAGGTGAAACCGGCAGGTCTCGGTAACGGATAGGATGAGCGGGGTGAACGAGAGAGACGAGTCAAGGATGACACCGAGATCACGGGCCCGAGAGACAGGAAGGATCGTCGTGCCATCCACGGTGATAGGGAAGTATGGGAGAGGACCGGGCTTGGGAGGGAAGATGAGGAGCTCAGTCTCGCTCATGTTGAGTTTTAGGTGGCGGGCCGACATCCAGGTGGAGACGTCCCGGAGGCGGGAGGAGATGCGAGCCTGAAGGGAGGGGGAGAGGACGGGGCGGAGATGTAGATCTGCGTGTCATCTGCGTAGAGATGGTAGTCAAAGCCGTGAGAGCGAATGAGTTCACCGAGGGAGTGAGTGTAAATGGAGAACAGAAGAGGGCCAAGAACTGACCCTTGACGAACTCCAACAGTTAAAGAATGGGAGGGGGAGGAAGCGCCTGCGAAGGAGACCGAGAATGACCGGCCAGAGAGATAAGAGGAGAACCCGGAAAGGACGGAGTCCGTGAAGCCAAGGTGAGATAAGGTATGGAGGAGGAGGAGATGGTCGACAGTGTCAAAGGCAGCAGAGAGGTCAGGGAATGTGTCTGTTTATTGTTACACTCTACTCTCCCAAGAGCTGAGTCCAGTACTCTGCACACGGGAAGCACTCAATAAATACAATCAAGTGAATGAATGAAAATTGGAGCCTCACCTATTGCCATCTGCACAAATTCTTCCTGGCCAGGTTTGGGTTTTCTATTGCTGTTGCCTGCCGCCTCTATTCCGTGGTTCCCCAAAGGATATACATTTTTCGGGGCAGTGATCCCGCTCTTTGGTGAATGCCTCCAATATAAGGAAATGAGAAGTATTGTGTTTTTTTCTTAAATGATATTTGTTAGGCAATTATTACGCGCCAGGCCCTGAGATAAGTGCTGGAGTTTTACAAGGTGGGACGCGGTCCATGACGGATGCGGATCTCACGCTCTTAATCCCCATTCGACAGATGACGTAACTGAGACACAGAGAAGTTGTGAATTGCCCAAAGTCACACAGCAGACAAGTGGAGAAGTTAGGATAAGAGCCCAGGTCCCCTAACTCCCAAGCCCACACTCTTTCCACTAGGCCACACTGCTTTACAATCAAGCATGCTTTACACAACACTTTTTGAAGTGCTTTACAAAGACTGAGCTCCCCTTTTCCCCCAGACTGAGCTCCCCTTTTCCCTCTGCTCCCTCTACCCCCCCCCTTCACCTCTCCACAGCAAAACCCTCTTCTCCCCCCTTTCCCTCTGCTCCTCCCCCTCTCTCGTCCCACCCCCTCAGTACTGTACTCGTCCGCTCAACTGTATATATCTTCATCACCCTATTTATTTTGTTTAATGAGATGTACATCACCCTGATTCTATTTATCTGCTATTGTTTTAAGGAGTTCTTCTTCCCCTTGACTCTATTTATTGCCATTGTTCTTGTCTGTCTGTCTCCCCCGATTAGACCGTAAGCCCTTCAAAGGGCAGGGACTGTCTCTATCTGTTGCCGATTTGTATATTCCAAGTGCTTAGTACGGTGCTTTGCACATAGTAAGTGCTCAATCGATACTATTGAATGAATGAATGAATTAAGCATTTCATATTTATTAAGAATTTTCATTTCTGTGCTGCAAGAATAGAAATTCAGTAGAAATGTGACTCCAGTTGCTGTTGTGAATCATGGTTTTTAAACTGATTTGATTATCTCCACCTTCTGGGAGTTGCTTAATTGTAGAATTAGCAATTGGAAAAATTGAGAATTTTCAATAGTTCTTTTTCCAACTCTGGCAGAGGATGGCCAAAATGTAATATTTCTAAGGAAACGTTTTGCCTTTTGCCCACCTTTGTTTGTGACTATGGAAATGGCTATAGCAAAGCAGCTTGCACTAGTGGAAAAGGCACAGGTTCCACCACTTGTCTGCTGGGTGTCTTTGGGCAAGTCACTTAACTCACTTAACTTCGCTGTGTCTCAGTTACCTCGTCTGTAAAGCGAGGATTAAAACTGTGAGCACCATGTGGGGTATGGACTGTGTCCTAGCTGATTATCCTTTATCTATCCCAGCACTTAGAACAGTGCCTAGTACATCATAAGAGCTTGACAAATACCATTAAAAAAGAGTGCTGGGCCGCAAGTTCTGCAGTAATTTTGGAAAGGACATTTTATGGTTTTGGAGTAATTTGGTGTTAATGTTTTATTGATTTGAAAGAATAGCAGCCTCTGTTCCCTAGGGCTTTTTCATCTGTTTTAGCTGAAATTTTATAATCTATTCTTGGTCAGCTCACTTAGTGAAAAGTGGGGGCGGTGAGTTTATGAACCATGGTTTGTAGGAGAAGTCATAATAATCAATTATAGTACTAAGCAGAATTGCAATTTTTTTTTTGGAGGCATACACATTTGTAATTACGTAGCAGTTCTGAAGATGACTCTACTGATTGTGAGACTTCTATCAGTTTCACCAGCGTGTGCAAGCGTGACTGAGAATGTCAATGCATCCTTGACGATTCCTTCCACATTGTGTGAAGTTAAAGATCATTCCTTGCTGTACAGTTGCATTCGTTACCTTAACGCCGGGTTTGTTTTCAGTCTTGCTTCCTCAGCTCGGTACCTTCTCCGAAAGCTTTTGTTCTAAAACAGTCACCCCCATTACATTGCCGTACTCCACACCTACCTGTCTATTCTGACTTTCTCCCAAATATCCCCAAATCGGATATTTTGCCCTGCTGTGTCTTTAGAGTGTCCGCTCATTCAGTCGTATTTATTGAGCACTTACTGTGTGCAGAACTCTGTACTAAGCGCTTGGAAAGTACAATTTGACAATAGAGACAATCCCTACCCAACAAAGGGGTCACAGTTTAGAAGGGGGAGACAGACAACAAAACAAAACAAGTAGCCAGTGTTCTTCTGGGCTCCCATTTTGACTCCCTATAGCACAGCTGTTCTTTTACTGTGCCTTGCCCAGAGAAGGTGGTGACGAGATGAGCATCGCTTCTAAGCTGGTGGACTGTTTGCAGCACCATTTAATGTGTGATTTTTGTCTTGCCGTCTGATCTTGATTATTGCATGAAGGAGATATGGGTGGAACTCTCTAAAAGTCAGATGTAGAGGGTTGAGGTAATTCCAGTTCTCACAGCCATAAAGGTTGGACTCTGACAGTTGCTCTCTTGGTCTCCACTTTGGTTTAAACATTAAAGCCATGAGAGTGCTAAACTGTTAACCACCCCCCGCCGACCTCCAAAGGACTTTCTGGCCTTGTTACTTCCATTTTCTCCTTCTTTGTCTCTCCTTGAGTCATTGACAATGTGCCGTCTAGATAAAAACATCTAAGTTGTCCCCAGAGAAGACCTTTAGCTGTGTATGGAGTCCGTCAGATGCGGATTAATATGTAGCCTCCGTCTTTTGATTTTGGAAAGCTGTTCGTAATAATCTGCACATCTTTTTAAGTACATGCTTTGACAGCACAATAATCAGCGTGTAGAATTTCTGTGTGAGTCATTCAAGGACTTTTGATGATGCTTTCAGCCTGAAAATATTTCCTAGACGAGAAGAATTTTCTGTCACTAGTTTCCTGATTCTTTGTGTTGTGGTCAAACATAACTACACAGAGTAGTTTGAACAGGCCTGAAACTAGTGCATAATCCTACTTTGCTCCATTTCTGACGTAACCCACCATTTCATCTTGGAGTAATCTTAGAATCTTGAAAAATTTCTCCTAGCAGTCAAACTCTTTCAGTAGTTGCCACAGTCCAGAGCTACTGGTGATGTCCCTCTAGATTGTAAGATCACTGTGGGCGGGGAATGTATCTGTTTATTGTTGTATTGTACTCGCCAAAGTGCTTAATACAGTGCTCTTACTTACACAGTAAGTGCTCAATAAATACTATTGATTTGAATTGAATGAAAGAATGAATGTCAAAGCTTTTGTAGGAGTATACACACACTATGTGCAGGTCTTGATGTTGTTCGCTACACTACTTCATCCAATGTGTACCAAAGATCATTTCCTTTATGATCCGCTATAGTTTGAAGACACACTGGGTTTCCGGGGGCCCATGCTCAGTGACGTTCTTCAGTAATCAGTTCAGAAAAACTCAGACTAGGATCTTGCCAACAGTGGAGAACAGCGGAGAACAGGGGAATCTCACATGATTTCCTTCTAGACTGTAAGCTTGTTGTGAGCAGGGAATGTTTCTGTTCATTGTTCATTCATTCATTCATTCAATCGTATTTACTGAGTGCTTTCTGTGTGCAGAGCACTGTACTAAGCACCCGGAAAGTGCAGTACAGCAAATAAAGAGAGACGATCCCTGTCTACAACAGGCTTACAGTCCACTCTCCCTAGTTTACCCTCCCAAGTGCTTAGTAGAGTGTTCTGCACACAGGAAGCACCCAATAAATACAATTGAATGAATGAATGAATGTAAATACCACTCTCCCTTGTTGGCTTGAAAATGGTAATAACGGGGGCTTCTGAAATCCTGTGACAATTTCCTCAGTGTGACATATGCCGAGGAATAAGCTCTGCAGGTGACTGAGTATAACATCCCTTTCCTGTCTGTAGACCTCAGCAGGTAACCCATCAGATCTGGCAGTCACCGTTCTTCATAGCTCTGACGGCAATGATGACTTCATATGTGAAAACAAGCAGTGTCATACGGGATAAGATCAGCACTCGACGCAGACCAATCTTCTGTCTCTACCTGGGTCATTGTCTGGAGAAATCTTATGATACTTGCCCTACCTGTTATCTATCCTTTTGGTTAGGGATATAGACTAATAATGTACTCCCCCAAGCACTTAGTACGGCGCTCTGCACAAGGTAAGTGATCAATAAATACAATTGACTGACTGCCTGCCTGCTCTGGAGCCAACTGAGGTGAGGCAGAAACTGGAGTGGCCCTCAAAGCCCGGGGACAGCACTTAATTGGGGCCAGCTTTATTTAGCTAAATCCTTCTTCTCCTAAGGGGTCTGCTAATGGTTACTGTGAGTTTTTCAACCACCTCCCCTCCCTCCCCCGACGCCATTCTGTGAGCCCGTCCTTGGGCAGGGATTGTCTCTATCTGTTGCTGAATTGTACATTCCAAGCGCTTAGTACAGTGCTCTGACATAGTAAACGCTCAATAAATACTATTGAATGAATGAATGTACAGTGAGAAACTCATTCCCTTCCACTCCTCTGGAGAATAAGCCCTTAATATAGACTGATAGAGTGTTTGGCCGAGAATGACAGGTGAGACTTGCGGAGACTCTGGGCCTGAAAACCCAGGTGAAAGATTGGATTAGACTGCTAGAGACTGGAGCAACACCACTCTCATTGTCTTATTTGAAAGTCTTGTAGAGAAGCCAAGTGAGTAAGAGAGCAGGGCACAGCACATAAAGTGCACACAAGAATTATGAATGAAATCCATTTATGACACAAATGACCACAGATTAGATTGGATTTGGGCCAGAGCACAAAGACCTGACAGATGATTGCCTCAGTTGTCTTTGCTGCCCATGTGAATCAGCGATTTTCAGGTTTCCTATTGAGCCCTAGATGAGTCTTCAGTCAGAAATTTTCACCACCTTCTCTCTAGCCCCAACCTCTCTCCTTCTCTGTAATCTCCAACTCTTCCTGCCTCCACGACATCTCTTCATGGATATCCCACTGACGCCTCAAGCAATCTCCCCACATTTCCCCCCAAATCATCTCTTCCAGTTAACTTTCCTATCACAGTTGACAAAAGCACCTATCCCTATCCCTCAAGCCTGTAACTTTAGCATCATCCTTGACCGTCTTCTCTCTTTCAACCCCTAAATTCAGGCCGTCACCGAAGCCTGGCGATTCTTCCTCCCTAACGTCTCCCAAACCTTCCCCTTCATGTAAATTGTCCCCACGCTGGTCCTAGGATTTGTCATATACCGATCCAACTTCTGTATCAGCTTCCTCAAAGACCTCTTTGCCTCCAGCCTCTTTCTCCAGTCCTTACTTCACTCTGCTGCTGGCCATTTTCCTGAAACACCACTCTTTTCATGCCTTCTCAGAAACCTCCAAAAATTGGCCATTCCTCTCTGCATCAAGCAAAAATTCCCAATTATAGGCTTCAAGGGATTCAGTCAGCTCTCTCCCTCTCATTTACCCTCTTTCTGCCCCACTACACCCAGCTCACATGCTTCATTTCTCTCATGCCAACCTACTCACTGGGCCTCATTTTTGTCTCTTGTCACTGACTTCTTGCTCACATCCTTCCTTCTACCTTGAATTCCTTCCAATTTCACCTCTGGCACAGCACAGCTCTCCCCATCTTCTCAAGACCCTCCTAAAAAACACATCTCCACCATGTGTCTGTCCTGATTGATCTCTCATCTCCCCATGCTATTCCCCCTACCACAATTCCCACTTCAGCATTTTTGCAGCATCTAAGCACTTCCAGTACTCCTCTTCTCCCCATTTGCAATATGTACATATTTTTATACTCAGTAGTATCTCCCTATCTGGCAGCTAACATCTCCGCCAACTCTGTTGTATTGTACTCTCCCAAGCACTTAGTACGGTATCTGCGCACAGTAAGTGTTCAATAAATACCATTGATCGATGGATAAATTGATTTAACTTAAGCTCCTGGAGGGAAGGGATCATGTTGAAGCAGCGTGGCTTAGTGGAAAGAGCACTAACTTGGAAGACAGAGGTCGTGGGTTCTAATCCCAGCCCCGCCACTTGTCAACTGTGTGACTTTGGGCAAGTCACTTAGCATCTCTGTGCCTCAGTTATGTTATCTATAACATCGGATTAACACTGTGAGCCCCATATAGGACAAACTGATTACCTTGTATCTATCCCAGTGCTTAGAACAGGTTTGGCACATAGTAAGCACTTAAATATTATTATTATTATCATTATTATTTTTATTGTGTACTGTGCTCTTCATGTCCTGCACAAGTAAGTGCTCAATAAATATTAACTCGTTGACACTCCTCTACTCTGGCTACTTCACTCCCAGCCCCACAACAGGCTGTGATCAGTCTTCGTGACATTACATTGGTGTAGTTACCACTGTTAATCGGTTTTTGTTAATTCCCTCAACTCCATTTGCTTCTTCTGAAGGAGAGAAGACAAATGACATCAAATGGCCAGCAGAGTGTGCTCCATGTTTAAGTAACTTCCAAAATTCTAGGATGAAAAGAAGTTCATTGTTCAGATCCCAGCGACCTTATAGATTAGAAAGCAGTGAGATAAGGGAAAGGGAGCAGAGAGATGGCAGAGCCCCGCTGTATAAATATTATCCTCTATCTTCCAAATCATGTGGCATTTACACTGAACACCGAGGAAAGTTGGAAGATGGTATCTAGGGAGCGGCTTTCTCTGTCAAAATTATTGCTACGAGAATCAAAACTGATGGGAAATTAAGGAACAGTTAACTGAAATCCACAGACACTTTGGAGGACTTTAAGGTATCTTGGTGGGTGCTCCTTTGGTCCCCCTGCCCAGATTATTTGGGTAGCTGATCCCTTTTCCCATTTTGTTCTCATGGAGACCTGTTTTTCACAGGAACTCTAGTTTGAGGCTGTATACACCAGTTAATCTCCGCCCCCCCTCCACCCACACATCCTGCTGCTAATGCACAACCAAGGTTGAAAGGAAAATGCAGAGTAACTGGTATTTATATGATGTACATTTCTGGAACATGTATTCAGCAAACTTAAATTGTAGAGGATAAAGACATAGATTTACAACTGCATTCCTGAGTGGAGAAAATGATGGGGGAGAACCAAGAATGTGAAAATATAAAACTGAAGAAATAAGTGAGGGATTTTAAAATGGCCTTTTAAAAATCCAGTTTGTAACTGAGTTCTGTCTTTTTGCTGTTGTCTTCTTTCTTTGCAGAGGGCCAAGATACAGTAATAGGAATTCGATACCAATGACAACTTGCTATGCTAGAGGGTAAAAGTCTCACCCTCAAATACGATCTTCTTAAAATTGATGCATTTGGCATTTCTCTTGCTAGCTTTCCTATTTGTGCGATTTCTGAGTTTCGATGGCAATTTTTTCACTTTTAGTTTCTGAGGTATTCTCAGAGTTAGAATTACCTCCCTTACATCAACTCAACTGTCAAATAGATGTCCACATAATATTTACCTTCATCTGTGGCTAAATCAGACTGAGAGGGCTGCCGAGTCAACACAGCTTTTACATCTTCACCTTAACCACTTAATTAATACCACCTTCAGTTCCCTCTGTAGACTGCCCTCTCCCCCAGACCCTTGGGTGACTAACCACCTGCCCTCAAAGAAGTGAAAATGAGGTCTGCACCAGGTTTCTCTAAAACGCTTGTTGAGAGGAATGTTAGAGTTCAGTATGAAAAGTTTAATTTTGTATTCAATCAGTAAGCCAGCCAGTCAGTAACATTTACTGAGCAACTGCTATATATACAGTCTTTGGATAGCCCCTGGACATGAAAGTATACAATATTTCAACTGGTTACACTGAAAACAAATTTCTGCCTTTCCAACTTGATTTAGAAGAGAGTTTTGAATCCATGTGTAAATCCCCCAATATTCTCTTTAAATTTAACTCATAGGGTTGATCTCTTTTCCACCTGTCCACCCCCACTGCCGGGAAGTGGGCGTGGGGAGATGACACATATGACAGTGTATTTCATGAAAACCTCTCCAAAAATGTATTGTTTAGAAAAGCATTCAAGACCCTATTAGAAGCAGGAGGAGTGAAGAGCTTATTAGTTTAATCATCTTCTTCTCAGGCACTATATTTCTCAGAACCCCCAAAAACTGACTTTCCCAGACTCTTTTTGAAGCCTGGAAACTTCTGGAAGGTTCACGCTAACTGTGAGTACTAGTTGGGTGCAGGTGCTCAGACTCAAGAAAGCTCTTGTGTTTGTTTAATGGGGGAAGCATAAAGGTTTGGATTTAGACTGTGGCTCTCCTTGTGCTCTCTGTTTGAATTAAAGCTGAATTTCCCATGTTAAGATTGAAAGTTTTCCCTAGCTCTAATTCACATCAGCCTGCTTTCAAAAATGTCATGTGGATTATATTTGCAGTCATATAATGCGAAAGTCATGTAGAATTGGAGCCTTTAAAGAACAGAAAATTTAACAGGAAGCATCCCCTAGGTAAGAAAACTATCCCTACCTCATGCTTGTCCCTCCCCATCACCTATAGTATGTGTGGCTATTGTGGAATTATGCACCACCCTATTTTATAGAACCTGGCCTTTAGGATGCCATGGTGAGAACTTCTCATGATCAGGAAGTTGTTATGTTCTAGGCATTATGTTCTGCCACAGTTGCACAGGGGGATTGTCTTGGCTAAGACAATTGGCAAAATCGTTAACCACAACTCAGGCTGCTTTTGGCTGCTAGGTTCTTTTCTTCTCCAGACAGGTGTACCTCTGAGCATAAATGGAAAAATCAAGTCTTTGAGGCTTTGACTCTCATGTTTAATGAGTATTTTTCTGTATCGTACTCTCCCAAGTGCTCAACACGGTATTCTGCAAGTAATAAACAGCTAAATGCCATCACTAGTGATGGATTTTCATTTCTTCTTCTGGTGATTTGCACTGGCTTTGAATAAAATGCAATCTAAGTCCCAAGAAAATGGATGTCTTCTTTGGGAAATCTGTGTGCAGGGCCATGCTTTGGTCCTTTTCTGTCTCTGGCAGAATACTGATTGTTTACCATACTTCATCCTCTGCACTGTGTTTGGTTCCGCTGCCCCGTTGGCTCTAGGGGTGTATTTTTGGAAGCGAAGATGCTGATGGTAGAGGTCATGGGCACCTTTCTCTCATCTGCTCTTTCAGGTGGGCAGAAGCTTCCCCCTTCCACAATTCCCTAATGTGAGACAACTGTGGTCAGCTTGTGATAAGGCTCAGTGGGCATGAATCATTTTCTGAGAACAAGAGGATAGAATATGTATTCTCTCCTTTCTGTTATTTCATGCATATCCAAAAACAGGCAGGCATGATCCTACAAGTTTTTTTCTGGTGTTTTGAAGCACTCTGCAGTGTCCTATCACCATTTTCCCGATTTCTTGCTGGCACGGTCACAGACCTTGATCTTTAAGTTTTGATTTGTTTTCCTCTATGGTATCCTATATGCAGAAGGCAGAGGGGATTTGATTCTGTATCCTAATTTTCAGAAACAGTTGCCCATTCTTCAATCACAGACTAGGGCCTGTCCTTCCTTTCCCCTATGGCAGTCTGTGCACATTTGACTTCCTTTGATCTGTTATCAAGGAGCTCCAGATGGAACTCCGAACACTTGGTTTGCTTTCATCATTGTTCATTTCGAGAGCGTTCAGTGTTCTTCCCACCCCCCATCCACCCAAAGGGATATGTATTACCATCTCAAGTTGCTTTTTTGCATATTACCATTTCAAGTTGCTTTTTTGATTTATCAATTTGTCATTTCAGATGATTAGTCTCCGTTCCCATTTGACTAATCTGTTTTACAAAATACAGTGAATGGGGGCTGAATTCAATCAATGGTATTTATTGAGCATTTACTGTGTGCAGAGGACTGTACTAAGCACCGGTTGGGGGTGTGCAATATAAGAGACACGTTTCCTGACCAAAGTGAGCTTTTGGACTGGAGAGGGAGGCAGGCATTAATATAAATAGATTGCTGATATGCACGTAAGTGGTATGGGAGGGGTGAATAAAGGGTACAGATTCAAGCGCAAGAATGACGCAGAAGAGAATGGGAGAAGAGAAAATGAGGGCTTTGCTCAGGGGTCATGTAGCTAGTTAAATGACTTTTCATACAGTGCCTCCAGGGGGTTTTGTGCTTCTGGCAAAGGCTTTTCCCAGCATGCAGCAAGTACTCTATAAATATTTATGGATAACAATAATGATGAGGAAGAATTGTGCAGATGGCCCAAGCCCTAGGAGGTACCTGGAAGAAGGAAGTGTTCCCTACCTATGGTATTATACAGGGTGTTTCAAGATCATGATGCCCCAAGTCACATCTTTTAAAGGTTTATAAAGTACTAAAGGAGTGTGCTAACCAGTGTAAACCAGTTGGAAGATGGGTAGGTATCTTTATCTTCTAGGATGAATTTGTGTTGGGTGGTTATTACAGTTCTGGTATTTAAGCACTACTATGTGTCAAGCGCTAGGGTTAGTACAGGATAAATCAGGTTGGACACAGTCCCTGTCCCAGTGGAGCTCACAGTCTAAGTTTGAGTCGGATTCAATGCGCTAAAGGTCAGTAGTTCATTATGAAGCTGACCCACTTAAGTGCTCAATACATTTGACTGATTGACCACGAACAATGAAAAAAGAGTTGAAACCTCATCGTCTTGGACCTCACTGGTTTCCCCAGTTCTCCCTCAAAGCAAATTGTAAATCTGGAGTGATATAGCATTTCACATCTAGTATCCTTTTCTGTTGGGCATGGAGAAAATGAACCTAGAACAGACATGCTTGCTTACTGTCAAGGGAAAAACTGATCTGGCGCCTTCCACTCCCTCCCTCTCTCCCCTCCCAGGTTGAAAGTTCTGGCTTGTGGAGATCCAGAGCATTAGTTTTCCATTTTGATTTTCTGTGCCTGAATATTTCTTGTCATTATTTTTACTGCCATACTAGAGACAGAAGTGAGAGAATTAATTTGTTTTAACAAAAGCAGCCCAATTTTAAAGAAGAAATCAGAGGTCAAATCTAGTGTTTTCCCCTCCCTTTCTGAAGATGGTTCCACAATTATAACAAAGACTACTTTCTCCTCTTCCTGATGGCATAAACATATGGTATCTGTTAAGCGTTAAACTATGTGCCAGGCAGTGTGCTAAGTGCTGGGGTGGATACAAGCAGATCAGATTGGACAATAATGTTGGTATTTGTTAAGCCCTTACTATGTGCAGAGCACTGTTCTAAGCGCTGGGGTAGTTACGGGGTAATCAGGTTGTCCCACTTGAGGCTCACAGTTAATCCCCATTTTACAGATGAGGGAACTGAGGCACAGAGAAGTTAAGTGACTTGCCCACAGTCACACAGCTGACAAGTGGCAGAGCCGGGAGTCGAACTCATGACCTCTGACTCCAAAGCCCAGGCTCTTTTCCACTGAGCCACGCTGCTTCCCACAGACTCCCTGTCCCACGTGGGGCTCAGTCTCAATCCCCATTTTACAGATGAGTTAACTGAGGCCCAGATAAGTGAAGTGACTTGCCTGAGGTCACACAGCAGACAAGTAGCAGATCCAGGATTAGAACCCACGACCTTCTGATTCCCAGGCCCTTGCTCTATCCACTTCGCCATGCTGCTTTCTAATGTAACAGCAACATGTTCAGAGACTCAGGCTAAGAAACCACTGAAGATTTCTGTTTCTGAAAATGCAGCACAATAACATGTCACCAAAATTCCAAGTGAAGTCTATTTTAGGAGGGGAGTTTGAGAGGAAGAGGAAAAAGGGAGGGGAATGTCGAAAACGTTCATCTTTGTGCTATGTTGTGTAGCTTCAGAACACAAAGAGAATTGATTTTTGGGGAGAAACAAGTTGATTATAGAGCTTCACGCCCGGATGGAAGCTGGTGCTTCGGAGGGCCGGTGTGCTTTAGAACATACAATATGCAATATTTGGACTATGTTAAAACTTTGATTCTTAATTTAAAATACAAGGGTGACGTAGAGCTGCTTCAGAACGTGTTTCAGTGAGATACTACTATTCTAGCTGGGAATGGAGCCAAAAATCAGGAAAATTCATGTAGGGAGAAATTACTGGAAATGCTGCACTCCAAAGAGGGGAGCTTACAAAGAGTTGGAGGTGTGGGGTGGGGGTCAAGAGCGGGACACGGTTAAGTGATCTGCAAAGTGGGGGCTGGGTGTGAGCTGGGAAGAGTTGGGTGGGCAAAGCTTGTGGGGGAACCCTGGGGTCAATGGTAAGGATTTTTTTTATTACTGTGGAAGTTGGGCAGCCATAGGAGATTTTGAGGAGTGTGCTGAGTGCAGTTTCAGGGGAAGAAGCGGACTGTGGAGTATAGGAGGAGAGGCTGGAGGCAGAGAGACCTTGAGGAGGCTGTTAGAGTTGTCTAAGTAAGATATGAATAATACTTGAACCAGGTTGGTGGCAGAGAGGTAGAGGGGAAGAAGAGGACTTGGGGAGTGCTTGGAGAAAGAATAGGCAGGATTTAACAAATGTGCAAGCTGAAAGGTAGTGAAGAATTCATGCATGACACCAATCCGGCAGACTTCTGGAACAGGGAAAATGTTATCGACTTCATAAGAATGTCAGAGCCAGGGTATATCTGACACTGAGGCTACCTGGTTGATTTACACTGAATGAAGAGCAGATGAAAACCCTCCATTCTTCAGCACCCTGAAAAGAAATAAGATAATTTTCACAAAGGCCAAAAGAACACTCTGCATAAATCTTTTAGAATGTTTTAATAATATTTGTTAAGCACTTATTGTGTGCCAGACACTCCACTAACTTCTGGGGTAGACACAGCTAACCAGGTTGGACACAGTCCCCGTCCCACATAGGACTCACAGTGTTAATCCCCATTTTACATATGAGGGAACTGAGGCACAGAGAAGTTGTAACTTGCCCCAGGTCACACAGCAGACATGACTCCCAAGCCCAAGCTCTATCCACTAACACCACACTGGTTCTCTGTTATGAGTGATTGAAAGTGATTGCTAACAAATAAGCTTTTAATCAAAGATCCAAATGGGGGGAAAATGAAGAAGGAAATTCCCACCCAGGGCAGCCTCTTACAGTGAGTCAGTCCCTTTGCTTCCTGGAAAATGTAATTTCCCCTCTTTCCTTCTCTGCAATTGCCTTGTGTGCGAATTAGTTTGAGAGCACACACCTCTTCCCTGTGAGACAGGTTATGCTCAGGCTACTAAAGGAGGAAGAGAAGGTTTAAATAATAATAATAGTAATGATGTTGGTATTTGTTAAGCGCTCACTATGTGCCAAGCACTGTTCTAAGCTCTGGGGGAGATACAAGGTAATCAGGTTGTCCCACGTGGGGCTCAGTCTTCATCCCCATTTTACAGATGAGGGAACCGAGGTACAGAGAAGTGAAGTGACTTGCCCAGAGTCACACAGCCGACAAGTGGCAGAGCCGGGATTAGGACCCATGACCTCTGACTCCCAAGCCCTTTCCATTGAGCCACGCTGCTTCTCGCATAAGAGTGGTATTTGTTAAGCACTGGGGTAGATACAAGGTTTACAAGGTGCCAAGTGGAAGAGCCGGGTTTCGAACCCACAATCTCTGACACCCAAGCCCGGGCTGTTTTGAGATGGAGAGTTCAATTTTTGCTATCGAGTTTAAGATGTCAGTGGGTGATCCATTTGGAATGAGCCCAGAGGCTGAAGGAAATACAGGATTATAAGGCCTAGGCGATAACAGGGCTGGAGACTTAGATCTGGGTATCATCCATGTATGACGTGTAAACAGGAGGAAACTGAAACCACCTGAGTGGTTGATTTGGCTGAGATTTGTTTGAAGGTATGGGGGAAGAGATTTGCGATTATTATGTTCTTTGAAACAGTGCTCAATGTTGAATCTTTCTTAGTTCGTAGTCCGTTATGGTCCTTCGATCCTTTTCTGCTCCATTCGCCCAAAACCCCATTGTCTTGAAGCCAACTATATTCCATTGTAACACCCAAGTTCCCCAGTTTTAGCCAGTAGAGAAGGGGGAATTTTTTGTGGTAGGAGGAAAGGTTGTATAGGAAATGTCTGACAAGAATTCCTGAAACAAGAATTCACAGTTATCAGAATTGGTAAATTGCTCTACCTATGGTACTGAAGGATGGTATTAGCATAACCAGTGATGAGTAGAGCTTTTTGAAATTGAAAATAATAAAATCTATTCACATTTCTCTATGGGTCACAAGAAGTTGAATGGATTAGTTGCTTGAACATAGTAGAAAGTTGTCTTTTCTTAAATGATGAATTGCTTGGCAGCAAAGACACCTCACACAAAGTGATTTTTATACTGCTATTTTCTATAAAATATGTGATTGGTTTTATGATCAGTTTACTTTTTATTGGTTTCATGAAAATCCTTGCAATAAATTTTCAATATGATTTTTACAAGGACAAAAAGATAAAAATTTGGAAGGATCTGACAGAATTTATTTATTCAAACACCTAAACAATACACGTGTTCAGTTTTTGCAGGCGCTTTTAAAATTTCTACAGATTCTCAAGGAACATTGTTTCCCCAGGTGAGATTGATGGGATAGAAGAAGCCAGTAGCTGCTTAGGCTGGTTCAGTAACTAAAAGTTCCCCTCTACCTCCGCTTCCTCTGCCTTCCTTTCCCCGGCTCCCATGCAAACCAGAAGTGGTGGAAGTTGCATCCGTGAATTGGGGTTTCTCGGAGATAGCCCATAGCTACTAGCATTTCAAATGAAATGATTCAATCCATCATATTTATTGAGAACTTACTGTGTGCAGAACACTGTTCTAAATGCTTGCAAGCAGCGTGGCTCAGGGGATGGAGCATAGGCCTGGGTTCTACGTGGTTCGGTGGAAAGAGCCCGGGCTTGGGAGTCAGAGGGCATGGGTTCGAATCCCGGCTCGGCCACTTGTCAGCTGTGTGACTGTGGGCAAGTCACTTCACCTCTCTGTGCCTCAGTTACCTCATCTGTAAAATGGGGATTGAGACAGTGAGCCTCACGTGGGACAACCTGATTACTCTGTATCTACCCCAGCGCTTAGAACAGTGCTTGGCACATAGTAAGCACTTAGCAAATACCAACATTATTATTATTATTATTATTAATCCTGGCTTTTCCACTTGTCAGCTGTGTGACCTTGGGCAAGTCATTTTAGCTCTCTGTGCCTCAGTTCCCTCATCGGTAAAATGGGGATTAAGACTATGAGCTCTTTATGGGACAGGGACTGTGTCCAATCTGCTTGTCTTGTATTTACCCCGGTGCTTAGTACAGTGTTTGGCTCATAAGTGCTTCACAAATACCATTATTAATAGAACGGAGATGGTAGATGATGGTAGAGAAGGTAGATTCGCTCCTTGCCCACAAGGAGCTTACAGTCCACAGTACTGTAGATTAGACTCCCTTCCAAACGAACCATTTGTTGTCAAAATCCTAAATATGATTAGTCCCTGTCCCAGGTCACATAGACTAAAGTCAGCTCTGCTGACCTAGTAGCCTCCTTTGCTCTCTCTGATAGTCACTTTTGGTTTCAAGCCAGAAGTGCTTTCTCTTCCCTCGAATTCTAGATCTTGAAACTTGGACTCTGTTCATGCTCTGGAGTAGGATCTCTTCTCCTTACCCCTTAATTGCATTTTAGCTCCGTCCCCTCCTGTCAGGATTAATGGCTCCTCCCCGTGGCTATTACTGCCTGGACGGCAATGCTGAGCTGCCTACCATCTATGTGCAGGTGGGAACTGGGGCTCCCAACTCCATAGTTTCCTGAAACCAGAGCAAGGCACAGTTGCAGTTCCGTGACTAGATCAATCGAACGGACGCGATGATCACGATTTTCATTCATTCAGTCAGTCATATTTATTGAGTGCTTACTATGTTCAGAGCACTGTACTGAGTGCTTGGAATGTACAATTCAGCAACAGAGAGAGACCATCCCAGCCCAGTGATGGGCTCCCAGTCTAAACGGGGGAGACAGACAGCAAAGTAAAAGAGAACAAAACAAAAACAACACCATCAAGATAAATAGAATCAAGGAGGTATGCACCTCATTAACTTCACTTCTCTGTGCCTCAGTTAACTCATCTGTAAAATGGGGGATTAACTGTGAGCCTCACGTGGGACAACCTGAAGACCCTGTATCTATCCCAGCTCTTAGAACAGTGCTCTGCACATACTAAGTGCTTAACAAATACCAACATTGTTATTAACAAAATAAATAGGGTAATAAATAAAATATACAAATGAACACAGTGCAGGGAGAAGAGCAGAGGGGGAGGGGGAGGGAAAGGGGGGCTCAGTCTGGGAAGGCCTTCTGGAGGAGGTGAGCTCTCAACTTTCAGGGTTTTTAGGGTTCAGTCTCGACACTCGAATTGCTGAAGGTGGGATCCATTAAAGGTCCACTCTTTATTGGGGTAGGGAGGGGAACCCCTCAGCTGTGGTTGTGATGGTGACGGCTGCCATTAGAGGGAGGAGAAAAGGGAAGAAGAAATGGAAGAGGAGGCTGGATATCCTCCACCTTCTCTTCAGATGGGGCAGCAACTGCGATTACCACTAATAGGGCTCCTGTTATTGGCAGCTCTAACGGTCCTTGCACGATTCTCTTGACTAGGAATTTCCAATATAACTGGAACTATGAATTTCCATCTGCACAGGAAACTCCTGTTAATTCGTAAGCCTAGAATGGGCAGACCTAGGCAGAGCGGCTGCTAGAGTGGCTATTGCTGCTTTCTGGATGTGACTCAGGCAAAGCTGGCGCCATCCTGAGTTGTTCCACTGATTCTGCCATTTCACCTCAGTCTTCCCCAGGAGACACCTTTGGGCCAGTTTTTCTAAGAGCCAGCACAGCTGGGAACATTCCCCTCCTCCCATCAGCTCTTTCCAGTCTCTCCCCTTCCCCACCTCCCAGCTCTTTCTGGTTTCTCTCTCCCCTTTTCCCCCCACAGCTCTTTCAGGTCTCTCTCCCCTTCCCTCGGCTCTTTGCGGTCTCCCTCTCCCTTCCCCTGTAGCTCCTTCTGGTCTCTCCCCCATCAGTTCTTTCCAGTCACTCCCCCCACCCCTTAAGCTATTTCCAATCTCTCCCCTGCACTCGTCTTGTCCCTCAATACTTTTACTTTTACTATGTGTCAAACACTGTTTAAGCACTGGGGTAGATATAGGATAATCAGGTTGGACACAGCCCCTTTCTCACATGGAACGCACAATCTAACCCCCAATTTATGGATGAGGAAACTGAGGCACAGAGAATCTAAATGACTGGCTCAAAGTCACACAGCAGACAACCGGCAGAGCCTGGATTAAAACCCAGGTCCTCGGACTCCCAGGCCTGCGCTCTTCCCACTACATCCCGCTGCTTCCCGAAGAATGTATCGCTTTGCAGTACATATAGGCTAACACCCACTTCCTCTGACATTCAGGAATGATTACTGGGCGAAGCCTTAATCGGAGTTCACAAACCTAAAATCACAACCAGTGCTTTACAAATTGGACCACTTATGTCCAGTTTAAACACATGTGAAAGAGGCATGAGACCCCATCTCATACGAAAAACACTGTGAAGTGATTGGCCCTATGCATCACTGAATCCAATAATGTATTTCATTTGTTTGTGAGCCTGCTATAGAGTTCAGACAGTCTCTGATGTCCAAAGGTTAAACTCAACAACTAGAAAAATGATGACAGTAACAAAGCTTAAATAACAAGAATGCTTGGTGCATGAAAACCAATCTTCAAACCCTATAAAACTACCACGGCCAATTCCTCATTACATTTTTAACTACACTAAGATTATACTGCTTGAACTGCTGTTCAAGTTGAAAAAATAAATAGCCCGTCTTGCAGCACTGTTTTCTCTAAGACCACACTATTTTGAAAGCACATTTTTCATCTATTTCCATATAACTTTAGATACACATGGCTCAAATTAATTAATTGGAGATTTTAAAAAAATACGGAGGGTCCTGTTTTCTCCCCAGGTCTTCGTAAGAAAATTAAAGGAAATTTTCATAAGTTGAAGCACTGCAAAGCATTGCTACGTTCCTTAATATCCTCAACACCATTGTCTGTGCTCCAAAATGAATTTGTTTTCCAAGAAATGAGAAATTATTTTCCACAGTCAGCAGTTTATGCATATTCTACTCTGTGAAAATTCCTTATTAATGATCATTTCAACAATGGGTAATATTCTTTAACTTTAGAATGAAAGGGAAACCCATTTTCTATACTTACATCTGTATGGTAACTTGAACATTTTAGAAAATCTGGCAATGTGTGGCAGATGACCCAATAATAATAATAGTTATAATAATAGTAGTAGTATGTAAGCATAATAGTTATAATAATAGTAGTAGTATGTAAGCAATTACTATGTGGTAAACACTATACTAAGCACCAGAATAGACACAGATAATCAGATTGGACATAGTCCCTGTACCAAACAGGGCTCATAGCCTAAGTAGGAGAGAGAACAGTTACTTAATCCTCATTTTGAAGATGAGGAAACGGAGGCCCAGAGCAATTAACCAACAACTTGTCATGATCACTCAGCAGGCAACTGGCAGACTCAGGATTAGAATCTAGGTCCTTTGATTTCCAGGATCCTGCTCTTTCCGCTAGGTCACGTTGCTCCACATCGAACTCTAACCTGTTCAAAATGAATCCCAAGTTTTGGAATATTGTTCAGTAAAAAATTTACACTAGACAGGAAAATTGCTACTCACCTGCACAGTGTAGGTACCGTGGTATTTTTTTTTTCCAAACTGGAGGTTAGGATCTCTGGAGGAGCCATGAGTAGCATTTTAGATGGCTAAGGAGATTGAAGCAACAGACCCTCCCCAAAATATTCCACGGCTCCTGACATAATTTATTATCAAGCAATCAACTATATCTATTGGGCACCAGTGTGCAGAGCATTAGCCCCTTCAACTTTCTAAGGCCATCATGCCCCAACTGGTCTCCTTATTTTCTCTTGAAACACAAATCCACACCCTCCACACCACCCTCCACTAACCTCAAACTCCCTTGCTCCTGTGTCCCTTTGCCAATTTTGTACCACTAACCCACAACCCTGGATCACCTCCTCAAGTTTGGGTCTTCTCCTCCCTTTGGAAATCTAAACACCAGGCCAAACTTCATCTCCAGTTCATCCTCATCTGCTTTAACTCTGTCCTCTCCTTTGCCCCACAGCATTGTTTCTCCATCTGATTGACTCCCACACCTATTGTTCTTGTCAGTCGTTTCAGATGTCTAACTCCTCCTTCAAATCCTCTGACCCTCAACCACCTCCATCTCTTCTCTCTCCCCTAATGACCTGGCTTCATAATTCATTGATACAATTGAAACCGTGAGGCATGATCTCCTTAAAAATCTCCTCTGCTCCTCATCAGTCCCTTCCTCCTCTTGCCGCCTATTCAACTCTTCCTCTTTCCCAGCAATATCTCAAGAGACCTCTCTTCTCCTCTTAAAATCTGTCCTCTCCACCTGTGCTTTCAATCCCATTCCTTCACAATTTATCAAGACTCTTACAACTTCTGCAAGCTTTTATCCACCAGTCAACTAATCCTATTTATTGAGCACTTACTGTGTGCCCACCACTGTACTAAATTCTTGAGGTAGAACAGGGGTTCCCCGCCCTTTAGGAGGGTACATTCTAATGGGGGGACATGGACTATCCCTGGGGCCTTTTTTTTTTCTTGATCGTCTTGCACTTATTATGTTGCATGCACTGTACTAAGTGATGGGGTAGATACTAGCTAATAGGCTGAACACAGTTCATGTCCCACATGGGGTTCACAACGTTAATCCCCATTTTACAGATGAAGTGTTTGAGGCCCAGAGAAGTGAAAGACTCACCCAAGGTCACACGTCAGGCAAGTGGCAGTCAGGTTTAAAACCCAGGTCCTCTGACTCCCAGACCTGTGCTTTATCAGATGTAGATATCTATAATTCTATCTATTTATATTAATGTTATTGAAGCCTGTTTACTTTTTTTGATGTCTGTCTCCCTTCCTTATAGACTGTAAGCCTGTTGTGGCCAGGGATTATCTCTCTCTATTGCTGAATTGTACTTTCCAAGCACTTAGTTACAGTGCTCTGCACACAGTAAGCTCTTAATAAATACGATGGAATAAATAAATACTCACAATACTTGCTAACCATGGCTTAGATTTTTCGAGACATTCGCAGGCCTCCAGGCCTTTAGTCTGATTTTTGCCTTAGACTACAAGGCCAATTTTGTGCTAAGTGAGAACTTCATGGAGACACTCTAGGGAAGCAGCGTGGGTCAGTGGAAAGAACTTGGGCTTCGGAGTCAGAGGTCATGGGTTCGACTCCCGGCTCTGCCACTTGTCAGCTGTGTGACTGAGGGCAAGTCACTTCACTTCTCTGTGCCTCAGTTACCTCATCTGTAAAATGGGGATTAACTGTGAACCTCACGTGGGACAACCTGATGACCCTGTAACTCCCCCAGCACTTAGAACAGTGCTCTGCACATAATAAGCATTTAACAAATACCAACATTATTATTACTATTACCTATTGCTCCATGGATACCATCAAACCATTTATAAAGATAAGAAACATCTCCCATCTCACACAGGCAATGTTCTGAAAACTCTATGGGACATGGTTATGGAGGTTATCTAATTGGCAAAGAATAATACACAGTGGAAAAAAATGTTTACAGAAGTATTAAATTTACATTTGAAGATCTGAGCTTTTGGGATGATAAAAGGGGATTCGATTCTCAGATCACTGCTTGGCAGTGAGAAAAAAGAACAGGTGTGATTACAACATTGAATAATAGGTGTTTGAAGTGTGTCACATAGTGAAAATATTCCTCTGGCTAATGCCTAATATTCAAATCTCTTTATACCCTCAATTAAGTGTGGAGGATTAAAATGATAATAAACATTTTCTAAATTTATGCATTTAACTCTAATTGTATGATGACTGTAAGAGATATAACACCCACTTCAACTTTTATAATAAAAATTATACTCCTAATGCAGTGATTAAAATTAAACACCTCTAATAGAAATAGAGAATTATTAGCCGATAACACTGCCTTTCAATTCATTCAAATGATTTACTGGTTGAAATTACTTTGTTAAAGGTTAAAGCTAGGTAAGAGGAGGTTCAAGGAGAAAATTCAGGTACTTTTAACTTTTTTTAGGCTGTGTTTACATAGGGATATATGAGACATATTATGCACACACCTCTCATCATATCCTTATGCAGCTTTTGTTTTAAAAATGATGTTCCTGTCTTGACTGCAGTGCACCATGCTGGACTATCTGTGGCATCTGACTCCCAGATTTCAGTTAAAGGGCGCAAAGCATTTTCTGAAGCTTTGTTTTACCAGTCCTTAAAACATTTCTTCTGCCTTCCCCCCACCCTTGCTTTCAGCTCCATATAGCTCTTCAAATAGGAGGTGTTTAGGTGTCCTTCAGTTGTTCCCAAACGTCTCACCCTGCACAGCTGTGTTGGGCTGGGTCATCTAGTTTCAGTGTTAGGAAATGACTTTATTCAAGTGCCCCTGTGGCCCCAACACCAACAACCTAATGGTGCCTCCTGAAGTGATTGCCTCCCACCTTTACCCCTAGTCCTGGCCCTGCTCTTGGGAAGGAATAGTTCTTGTACTCTTCACTGTTCCAACACAAAACCACCTCAAGTACAAACTGTCACATACTTGCAAACCTTCTAAAAGTTAGGCAGTAGGCTTTTGCCTGCCCCTACTCTATTCTCCTTGATAGTGGCAGATCGGGAAAGGAGCCATTGCCTTGGGAAAGGGGGTTCCAGGCTCTCTGGCTGGGACTCCAGTTTATGGGAGCTTCTGTGAATCATTGCCTGCTTCTCCTTTTTCTCCTCCCCCATCTTAATTCATTCAATAGTATTTATTGAGCGCTTACTATGTGCAGGGCACTGTACTAAGCGCTTGGAATGTACAAGTCGGCAACAGATTGAGACAGTCCCTGCCCTTTGACGGGCTTACAGTCTAATCGGGGGAGACGGGCAGACAAGAACATTGGCAATAAATAGAGTCGAGGGGAAGAACATCTCATAAAAACAATGGCAACTAAATAGAATCAGGGTGATGTACATCTCATTAAACAAAATAAAAAAAATAAATAGGGTGATGAAGATATATACAGTTGATCTGGACTCACTGTCCCTGCCCCACAGAAGCCACATCCACTAACACTAGATGAAACAGAAAACAACAGGGACATTTCTAGTCACCATTTTCACTTCTCTGATACTATTTATCAGCGTGTCTTAGGGGAAAGGGCACGGGCTTGGGAGTCAGAGGTCGTGGGTTCTAATCCCGGATCCGTCACTTTTCAGCTGTGTGACTTTGGGCAAATCACTTCACTTCCCCGTGCCTCAGTTCCCTCATCTGTTAACAGGGGATTAAGACTGTGAGCCCCACATGGGGCAACCTGACTACCTGTACCTCAGTACTTAGAGCAGAGCTCGGCACACAGTAAGTGCTTAACAAATACCATCATTATTATTATTATTTAGTGATAACATGTTTGCTAATCATTTCACTAAGAATTCAATAGTAATTTTCCGCTTTCTTTAAAATGCAGCCTTGCCAGTTAATTTTTAGCCAGATTAAGCAGTCCATTCACAAGAGTGAGTTTGACAGAGGCAGATGGTAAAACCTGTTTCATGGGTCCTCTGGAAAGGAATTTTGGTTAGCCTGAATGGCGGGTGATATGCCTGTATGCTGACCCCCTAATTTCTGACCTTCGGCTTATTTGAAGTTGTTAGTGTCCAGTCCTCTGTCACACTCCTGTGGGTAGTGCAGACTCTTTCCTCTGGAGCTGAATATGGACCATGGCCTCGAACTAGGAAAGCGGGGGACTAGGGGATTCTAGATTAGAATTCCATCTTTTTCTCCAGTACTCATTTGGTTAAACTCCCAATGACTTCCTAAGGAAGTTTAGGTGGATATAGAGACCTCATTTATTAATCTGGAAAAGTAGAAATTTTGTGGATGTTTGTGCCCCTGATGAATAGTCTATTCTTTATTTCACCCTACTGAAAGATGGAACCCCAAATTATATGTAGCTGGTGTAGGTGATATTCACTGTCAGTAGTGTCTTGAAGTAATAATAATAACAATAATGTTGATATTTGTTAAGTGCTCACTATGTGCAGAGCACTGTTCTAAGCGCTGGGGTGGACACAGGGAAATCAGGTTGTCCCACACGGGACTCACAGTCTTAATCCACATTTTGCAGATGAGGTAACTGAGGCACAGAGAAGTTAAGTGACTTGCCCACAGTCACACAGCTGACAAGAGGCAGAGCCGGGATTTGAACCCATGACCTCTGACTCCAAAGCCCGTGCTCTTTCCACTGAGCCACGCTACTTCTCTACGGTAGCACCTTAAAGCTGTGTACCACCTATCTCTTTAACACATTCTAGCCAAGTGAACATAATTGGAGTGACTTGATGTGGAAAAGAGCGAGGGCCCCTGGCAGGGGATAGGCACATGGACACGCTCGGACTCACACACACACACACACAGAGCAGTCTCGGCTTCTATTGTTGCTGCGGAGTCAGCGAGACCCACTACAGGACACGTTCTGGCGGTTTTCGGTGCAGTTTCCCTGCAGAGCCGGTATCAGCCAGAACGCTCAGAGAACCCGCCTGGAAACAGTTAGATCAGGGCAGCAGTGGCTGCCAGAAGAGCAGCAACGACTGCAGCTGTCTCAGAGAAGGGAAACGATGAAAAGAGCAGACTGGCAGCCTCTCCTGCATTCTTTCATCTCTCAAAAGCTTTGTCACTCCCCCCAACTCTTTGGTTTCCTCCTGCCAGCTGAATGTGGGACCTTCATGGTTCCCCTCACAGGTGGAACCCCACGATCTGTGGCTGCCCTCCTGATTCAGAACCTTGGGTCACATTACTCTCCAGCCTCCCCGGCAGATCAATCAATCAATTGTATTTATTGAGTGCTTATTGTGTGGAGAGCACAGTACTAAGCACTTGGGAGAGTACGAAATCATGGAGACGTGACCGGCATAACTGAAACGGGGTGGAACCTGCAATGATTCCAGAGAGGTGGCTGGGTGGCTGGGGAACATCCTCTTCCTTGGCATGAAGAGAGAAGGAATCTGCTGTCTTTTTTCATTTGAAAGTTCTGATGGTCCCCGATCTGCTGAAAAACATGGGAAGAAAATCCCTATATGGGAAGAACTGAGGCAGCTACACTGAAAAGTGAAACAAATTTATTTAATATGAGCCTGTCTTGTTTGAAACATTGGAAATGGCCAGAGCACAGGAAAACACTATAATATTTTAGTCCAGGGACTGCTTTAATGTTATAAGGGAATGGAGTTTTGAAGAGGCGAAAGGGACATAAAAACCTTTTGACTTGTAGTCAGAGCAGAAACTAGATTCACGATAAGTTTATATTCTGCTTTCCGCCTACCTCCTCAGAATTCAATATCCAAGTGCACAGGCAGTTTTCAGGGCAAAGAAAACACCTCAGAAGAAAGGGCAGGAACCATGTACTATTTTCTTTAAATCTAGACTATTTCATGCTGAAGTGAATGTGTCCAAGTACCAAAAGCCAAATCCTCATCACGCAGATGTCAGAGTACATGGGCCCAAGGTGGATGTCTTAAAGGAAATATTTTTAAAAAACAATGATGAAGTGTTCCATATTGAGAATATAAAATGATTATATTGTATAATATTATAATATATTATATGATGATTTTATTCCTCAGGGAATGTTAGGAACGTCATGTGTCATTTTCTAGAAAGAGCTTCATCTGGGCAGTGAGAAAGAGAGGAAAGCTTCCTAAAATTTGGAATCCCAGGGCTGGAAGGAAGACACGTAAAGTCCAAATGAGGGGAGTGTGGGCAGGGAAGGGATACTTCTTCAGCGGAAAGCAGGATCAGCTCCTTTTCCTCCTCTTTCTCCTCCTTCTAGTCTCTGCCAGATGGTTGCTTAAACACTAGGAGAGCATAGAAGAGGGGATAAACTGCAGTCCCTGTCTCCACCCCTCTGCAGAGCATAGGAGGCTTGCGTGGAGTTTGTGGTCTTGGCTGAAAGAAACTGAATCCTGCTCTTTCTGGCAGGACCACATCCAAACCATTCCAGCCAGGTGAGTGGCTATTCTAGCTCTCTCCTTGGATGTATTCAATAGGAAATCTCTAACTTCCCTCAGTAGCCTTCTCAAAGTTTCACAATTCTTCCTGGTAGGAAATTTTTTTCTTCTGTAGAGCAGTCACCTCCCACACTTCAGTCTAAACCCAGTTCCTCTTGTGCTTTCCCTGACGGTAGTAATAATGGTATTTTTTTAAGTGCTTACTATGTTCAGAGTACTGTACTAAGCATTGGGAAAAATACACAGATGGAATTTAGACACAAAGTATTAGTTTCATAAAATTGCTCTTCACAGGTTATCATTGAGTCTCTGCTCAACCTTTTCCATCTTCCAGGATACATGTTGTGAAGCATATTTACTTTTTCCCTTCAGTGGAAATCATGCATGCAAATTGTAGTTTGTTCTCAATCTGGGGCTAGACTATAATGGCAGGGCACCAGGGCTAGAGAATTTAGAGCTGTCTTGCAACCACACATATCTTTGGGGGGCAACAGGGTCCTAAGGAAGCAAACATTCTAAAGTGACCGAATGTAGAGGAGCCCCAAAATGGGCCAGAGACAGACCCAGTAAGAAGGGAAAAGAGCAAGAAAGGGGCTAAGGCGAAGAAGACACCAATGATGGTGAAATTGACCATTCTTTCTAGTCTGACTCCCAGTTTTCAGTTGGAATGCAGCATTGTATGAGACTGTTTTACTGTGCCCTTAGGAAATGTCTTTGTTTTCAGTTTCCCAATTTCAGCTCTTCCTAAAGCAGTGGTTTGGGTCTACTTTGGTTAATTTTCCTCACATATCCCTCTA
The DNA here is from genome assembly GCF_004115215.2 of Ornithorhynchus anatinus. Taxonomy (NCBI): domain Eukaryota; kingdom Metazoa; phylum Chordata; class Mammalia; order Monotremata; family Ornithorhynchidae; genus Ornithorhynchus; species Ornithorhynchus anatinus. The sequence continues at coordinate 26,421,717 of NC_041739.1, forward strand.
ACATAATTGTAGTGGGGCAAGCCTAGCTTTGGTGCCTGGAGATCGACTTCCTTCCAAAATTTCATTATCTGTGATTCTATCTTGCCATTTGATATTGAAATAGCCTGTAAATGATGCTGAAGGAACAGCTTAAGGAGTCAAATGTGGTGTCCATGAAGTGTTCAGCTCTCACAGCTGCAGAGGAGGTTGACTCACTAAAATTTTCATTGATGAGTAGCCTCTCAGATCCACCCCAAGGTTCTGTGAGGTAGGGGAGAGAGAGAAGGTGCTAAGGGCCTTAAAGCTGTTGGTAAGGAGTTTCTGTTGAATGTTTTTTGTTTAATGTGGAGGTGGATGGGCAGTCATTGGAGGTTTTTGAGGATTAGGGAGATATGGACTGAATTTTTTTTCAGAAAAATGAGAAGTAGCATGGCTTAGTGGAAAGAGCATGGGTTTAGGAATTAGGGGTCCTGGGTTCTAATCTCTGTTCTGCCAACTGTTTGCAGTGTGACCAATTCACTTAACTTCTTTGGGCCTCATCTGTGAAATCCGCCCTCTTCGATTCTCTCCAAACTTATAGCAGTAACTCAAGAAGAGATCTCGGTGTCTCTAAAAATCTACCCCTTACACTTACATCTCTGATCCCATCCCTTCATAATTTATTTGTCCCGCCGCTTTTTCACTCCCTGACTGCCATCTTCAACTGTTCTCTCCAGTGGCTTCTTCCCTACTGCTTTCAAACATGCTAATGTATCTCCTATCCTAAAAGGTCCAAAACAGGACTCCTTATCTCCCCATCCAAGCCCTGTCTTCCCCTTGCTTTTCCTGTTATTATAGACAATACCACTGTCCTCACCATCTCACAAGCCTGTAACTTTCACATCATCCTCAACTCTTTTCTCTCATTCAACCAACATATTCAGGGTCTCCAAATCCTTGATTCTACCTTCACAACATGGCCGAAATCCACCCTTTCCTCTCCATCCAAACTATTATTACGCTGATCCAAGCACTCGTCCTATTCTGCCTTGACTACTGCATCTGCCTCCTTGCTGAGTATTCTACTCTCCCAAGCATTTAATACAGTGCTCTGCCCACAGTAAGTGTTCAATTAATACCCGTGATTGATTGAATTGATTGAGGGGAGAGACAGGAGGTAGAGAAGTCAGCAAGGAGACTTGATGCATGTTGTGGTGCCCTAGGCAGCATTGTTACCTTTCATCCTTGAGAGTCCAGTATTCCATATCTGGAATCAGTGTTGAACTGACTTGGCTGAATCCCACCACTGGGAAAATGGTGTGTGTGTTGGGGGGGGGGGGGGTGGGGAGGTTCTTGTCTGCAACCTTAGATCTCTGGAGTTAGGTGGCCTTGACATCCCATCCCATCCCACCTAGTAGCCCGCTCTGGAGGTGTGACTTCTGGCTCGGGGCATCCACTGTATGTATGAGGTTGGGGATGCCTGTGTTTTAGATCCCGGCTCGGCCACTTGTCAGCTGTGTGACTTTGGGCAAGTCACTTAACTTCTCGGTGCCTCAGTTACCTCATCTGTAAAATGGGGATTAAGACTGTGAGCCCCATGTGGGACAACCTGATTCCCCTGTGTCTACCCCGGCGCTTAGAACAGTGCTCGGCACCTAGTAAGCGCTTAACAAATACCAACATTATTATTAACATTATTATCATTTGGGTCACTGGAGCAGGGAGGCCCCTTTTCGAAGTGATCTCTGGGAGAGTTTTTAACCATGGTCTGCCTGGTCATCTGAGTAGTCTCAGGTTTTACCAGCAGGCTGCTTCAGAAGCTTTTAGAGGGCTAAGTCTTTGAGGTACGTGCAGTTGTCCTTCTAGGCTCCTTAAACTGGGCAGTTTATCACCCAAAGTAGGAGCGTGGCATTACATAGTTTTCATCCACTCTTCCCCACTCCCCTCCTTTTTAATAATAATCAAGTTATGATATTTGTTAAGGGTTTACTATGTGCCAAGCACTGCTCTAAGCACTGGGGTAGATACAAGGTAGTCAGGTTGTCCCATGTGGGCCTTTTTCTTTTTTCTTTTTTCCTCGAGAAGCGAGGCCTTGCCTTGCCTCTGTCCTGACCACACCTAATCACCATGGCTCCGGGATGGACTGGTCCAGAGAATTTTGACTCATTTTTGTGGGTGCTTTGTATGGCTTTGGAACAATGAAGCTCATAGAATATTAATAATAGCCCCAGCTCTGTTCCTCATACTTCACATTTCCTAACTGCTCCCCCTGTCTAAAATGAAAAAATGATTCTAAGGCTTTTTAGCCAAGAATATTGAAGCCAGGTTTTCTGAGTACAGCCTTTAGGACTTGACATCAAACTCTGGGGAAATGAATAAATAATTTCAAGCATTAAGATGTGGTATTCCTTATACTAAATTCCCTTTAAGGCTGATTCTTTGGAAAGGAATCCACCTCAATGGAACAAACATCTTATTCATATTCACCTTTTCTAAAGCCTTGGGATATTGTAATTCAAGCATCACATTGTAAATGTCTGAATTGCTTTGGTGCAAATTTACTTGGTGAATTAACTAGAGAGCCCATTAGGAGTCTCTCAGAATTCTGAATGTTAAAATGTTCATCAAGAAAATCCAACCTGTAGCGTGAAGGACAGGAAACTGAAGGCATCTGCCTGTTTAAAATGCATGTGTACCCTGATTAATAGTTCATGAATTGATCTTTACTCTGGATTGTAACTCTCATTGGATTGTTGAGTATTCTGTTTTGTCTGAGTGAAATAAGAACTCTAAATGAACTTTTCCCTCACCTACATTTTAAAAGAAACCAGAAATAACTAGAGGGGCATGAGGGAATAGATATCTAACGCTTTGCTTTGTGAAAGCTGTTTAGACACATCCTTTTGCAAAATTGAAAGTTTTGTTGTGCTCAGTAATGGAATGGGAGGGTGATGCATGAGAAATCCAGATCTGGGGCCTTGCCTTGCTGAAAGTCTTGCCGGTATGCACATTATTTAAGAGTAATCGATCATGATTCCCGGTGTAAATAATGTTCAGTTCCTCCCCTGGCTGGATCCTCAGATGGAGTTGTGGCTTTTATCTTAAAATGAAACAACTTTGAGGTCTTACTGTAGTAAATTGCAATAATAGAAATTTATCGCTATTGTTCTTGTCTGTCCGTCTCCCCCGATTAGACTGTAAGCCCGTCAAAGGGTAGGGACTCTATCTGTTACCGATTTGTACATTCCAAGTGCTTAGTACAGTGCTCTGCACATAGTAAGCGCTCAATAAATACTATTGAATGAAAGAATGAATAGTCAGGTTTAATATACTGATGAGAAAATAAACTTGAAGATAGGAGGCAGACCCCAAAAGCAGTGATGATAGGTGAATAATAATAATGATAATAATAATGGCATTTGTTAAGTGCTTACTATGTGTGAAACACTGTTCTAAGCACTGAATAAAAGTATTAAAAACATATCATTGTAGCAAATAGTGCACTGCCCCTTGAATTCCACCCCTGATATTGCTTTTTCATTATCATTATTTTTAGTGATTACTACTCACCCAGATGTTAGTAGCATCAATATTTTGCAATTCCCTTTGTCAAGTTTTTTTAATTTACTGTATCAATTTTCAGAGTTAATTTTTAAAATTATTTTATCTATTAGATTCCCAAGCCTACTTGAAATGCAATAACTTAGAAATGCAATTATTGTTTGTGTGACTGGGGATTATTCAAATCTGTTTCTAGCATTTATAACATGTTGGAATATGAACATCTAAATCAACACATTGACTACAATAAGTCAAACTTCATTTTGTCATAGTCTGACACTGGTTTCTGTCTAACTTTTATAGGAATGACATTAATATGTTTTAGGTAATGTTTCTAAGATTCTCTGAACATAAAATACTTCAAATTGAAGATAATGCACTGGGATTTATTATCAAATACAAATAAGCTAAAAAGAACATTTCAGTAAAGAATCTAGATGGAGAGAACCCATTTAGGTTAAATTCTCCATCCGGTCCACCAGGCATCTGCCATAACTGAATACTGCATTTTGAATTTTACTGAATACTACAATAATGTCTGTTCTATGACTCTGTAAGATTAACAGTGATTTACAAAACATGTTATTGTTTCAGTGGGAAAGACGAGAGCAATCTCAATGGGAAAAAAACACTGATGTTCAGGGAGTGATGAAATTAAATATTTTCTCGATTGGGCTAAATTTTTTATGCTTTAGACATAAAATCACTTTGGTGCAAATGGCCTTTTGCTCAATCATGGTGCTATTTTTAGCTTGCTTTTCAGTTCCACAGATTCAGAGTCTGCTCTCTTATCCTTAGTATAAAGGAAGACCCTGTCAAATGAACCGACCGGCAAGCACCTCCTTAGCTGAAAGAAGCTTTACTGCAACAGTAATAATAGTATTAACTGCTTACAAGAACACAACACCTGTTTACTTGTGATGCCTGCCTCCCCTCTTCTAGACTGTGAGCCCGTTGTGGGCAGGAATTGGCTCTATTTGTTAATGAATTGTACTTTCCAAACACTTAGTACAGTGCTCTGCACACAGTAATCGCTCAATAAATAAAACTGAATGAATGAATGGGAAAAAATACAAGGAGGAGATTGAGGCAGAATCCCTGGCCCTCGAGAGACTTTCAACCTATGAATATCTATGAAGGGTGAAATCATAGATGAAAGGGCAAGAATAAAGGAGCCATAACACATTATGGCTGATCAACTTCATGCTTCTCACTACCCGGGCAGGGCTGTTCAGAGTCCAGCAGTCACAAAAGATACAGCCGCCCCACTGCCCAACTCCAACTTTCGAAAAATTTGAAAGCCGGTGTTTCCACTTCATAGCGGAGGGCACCAGAGAGACCTCATCTGAATATCAGCTGACAACAGGCCTTTATTTAAAATGTCCCCCTGGTCACTATCATGGAATAATCCAGTAGACAGAACCTATGGTAGAGAGGGGACACTGTCCTTTCATAATATACAAACCCCACCAAACTCCTCCCTTCTAATTAACCTAACTCTCTCTCCTTATCCTTTCCAGCCTTTTCAACAGGGATTAAGGTGAACCAAAATTCAGTCTCCAGTAAGGGACTAGCTAAAATAAGTCTGACTTCCCGGCTAGATTATAGGGTTCTTGAGGCCAGAGACTAAGATGACAGATGATATTGTATTCTGGCTCCTCATCCAGTCAGCACCATGATAATTGTGGTATTTGTTAAGCGTTTACTATGTGTCAAGCACTGTACTAAGTGCTGGCGTAGACACAGACCTTATAGTGTTACTCTTTGCTCTTTTTCCAAACAGCAACTCTTGGGATTTCAGAGCCCCCTTCCCCTTTAAGATGTCACGAGGATATAATTCATGTTTTCAGCTTTGCTGGTAAGATGCTGCTGCTTTTCCCTCACCACGGAGAGGACACTTTCCACTCCTCTCAAGTTAGCCTTATCACTGCATCTTGTTTTCATCTTGCCTGCTGCCCAATCGATGCCATGTTTATTGAGCACTCACTGTGTGCTAAGTGCTTGGGAGAGTACGCTGTAATAAATTTGGCAGACATGTTCCCTGCCTGACAGGAGCTCCTCTTGCTTGTGTCCGTAACTGTCTCTGGAACTCCCACCCTCTTCAAATCCAAAAGACCTATAATCTCTCCAGGTTTATATCCCCAGCTAATTTCAGCACTTAAAGAATCCCTAAGCTCTGTGTACTCACAACCTCCGGTAGCATTTATGTGCATATCTCACATATCCTGTCATTCATTCATTCATTCATTCATTCATTCGTATTTATTGAGCGCTTAACTGTGTGCGGAGTACTGTACTTAAGTGCTTGGAAAGTCCAATTCGGCAACAGATAGAGACAATCCCTGCCCAACAACGGGCTCGCAGTCTAGAAGGGAGAGACAGGCAACAAAACAAAAACAAGAAGACAGGCATCAAAAGCATCTAAAATAGACAAATAGAATTATAGATATATGTACATTATTAAAATAAATAGAATAATAAATATGTACAAATATACTCAAGTGCTGTGGGGCAGGGAAGGGGGTAGAGCAGAGGGAGGGAGTAGGAGTGATGGGGAGGGGGAGGAGGAGGAGAAGCAGGGGAAAAGGGGGGCTCAGTCTTGGAAGGCCTCCTGGAGGAGGTGAGCTCTCAGTAGGCCTTTGAAGAGGGGAAGAGAGCTAGTTTGGCAGGTGTGAGGAGGGAGGGCAAGCCCTCTAGGACCTTAAAGCATAATGGGGGGGGGAGTCAGGCACTAAAATTATGTCTGTTTACAAGAGTCCTTGAGGGCAGAAAAGTATGGTGATAAATTATATTGTGTTTTTCAAAGCACTTGATACTTTGCACGTAGTTCACATTCAAAACTAGAGATTGTTGGATTGCTAGGTCCCTATGTGGGGGAATGGTGGCTGCTGGGCATCTTTGGGCATCCAGTTTTCGCGCTGCTGCTCTTCCTCATCCTCCATGTTGGAGAGCAGGAGGGGAGACCCCGATGGCAGGGGCAGTGGTGGCTCCAGGCAGCCAGGTGTCTCTTTGCCCCTTGTCTGGACCCTGCCCCCGTGGAGGAGATTTGGTAACCTCAGTTGTGGACCCTCAAAAGCAGATGGCAACCCATATGCACGCATGTCTGCTTGAGCTCTACATCAATTCTTAATCCAAATATGGGGCCTTAAAAACATAATGCAGATTTGTCACACTTCAGGGAGGACTTCAGCTCTGTTAAATATTTAAGCTTGTCAGACACTCTGTCGATTGATAGCACAACGCTACCATGTTGTTCCCATCAACGCTGTATTAAAAATAAATAGCCCTCAATATGAATGCATTCCACATGTACCTAGAAATTCATTTTATGCCATTTTGGGGAGGAAAGCAGGAAGGATTCATCAAGTTAATTTATGCACGTTCATTTATGCCAGATAGGCTGGGCCTAGGCCCCTTTGGAGGTCTTCAGGGCTAGTGGGTGGTTCACATCCTAAGAATAGGCTGACACTAGCAAAGCCCACTTCCGTCGTGTCTTATTCTTCATTTTGTAATTCTCCTCAATACAATGTTTTGTACAATGCAGGTTTTCAATAAATACTGATGATGATAATGATGGTGTTGGCTCTAGGAGAGTCAAGCCAGGAGCACAGTAGCCCACCTTGCTCCTTTCCTTGGAAGAAAATTAAATCGAGCCAACCTGTCACCCCTGCACAGCAAGCTAGGGAAGGAGTGTGGTCTAATGGATAGAGCATGGGGCTGTGAGTCAGAAGGACTTGGGTTCTGGTCCTGACTCTGCCACTTGTCTGCTGTGTGGCTTGGGTAAGTTATCTCTCTTCTCTGTGCCTCAATTACCTCATCTGTAAAATGGGGATTAAGACTGTGAGCCCAATGTGGGCCAGGGACAGTGTCCAACCCAATTACCATTTATCTACTCCCAAATGGCTTAGTACAGTGCCTGGCACATAGTAAGTTCTTAACAAATACCCCAATTACTAGTATTATTATTACCCATCAGGCTACAGGGCAGGAATCAAGCATCCTCTTCATGAGTTGACCTCTGATTTTGGTGGTGTCTGATATGTACCTGCTTTGCTGGGCCAAAAAGGTTTTTATGGAATATGTCTTCTATTCTCTTTAGTTGATCGTACTTTTTCCTGTTGGTGTCATTTACCATTGCATTGGCGTAGACTTGACTGCACAGGCAAAAATAGCAAGTAGGAACTATGAGCCAACTAAGAACAGCAGGGTCTTGATGAAATTGCTCCATGGAAAGGAAGCAGTGGGTCTGTCCCTAGGGCATCTTAGCTTGCAGAGACTAAAGAAGCAGGTTTATATCTTTAGGAAACCTTCATTACCATCATCAGGATCAGCCCAGTCATTTCTCATCATTATAAACCAATATTTGAGAGAGATTCTCCGTGAAGCAGAAGGACCAGCGTTCTAATCTTGTCTCTGCCACTTGTCGGCTGTGTGACCTTGGGCTAAGCACTTTACTCCTCTGGGCCTCAATTATCTCATCTGTAAAATGGGGATTCCCCTCTCAGGGTCGCACCTGGAGAGTTTCCAGTACTCTACCAGTCTCGGCTATGGGAGGGACTGTCGAGCAGAGGCATACCCATTCCATTCCTCACTTGGGCAGTCGTTGGCGAGTGAAAAGCAATCTGCCACAGGTCAAAACTCACCTGTGCTGGGCATCGGCGGTACCGGAGCGAGTCAAGGGCGGAGACTCGAGTTTACGACTTGGAAGGAGGCAGTGATAAACCACTTCCATATTTTTACCAAGAAAACTCTATGGATACACTACCCAAACGATTGCAGATGGAGAGCGGGGTATTCTGGAAGTGATGTGTCCGCGGTGTCACTATGGATCGGAAAAGACTCGACGGCATAAGATGAGACAAAAATGGAGATTAAAACTGTGAACGCCATGTGGGACAGGGACTGTATCCAACTCGATTAGCTTGTTTCTCCCTAGCGTTTAGTAGAGTGCATGGCACATGGTAAGTGCTTAACAAATACCCCAATTATTATAGTTGTTGATATTCCCACAAGGCAGAAGCAAATCTGAGAGTTGTAGCAACACTCTTTCAGACATGACGAGGCGCCAGTTGGAGCACATATTGTATTGTACCTCCATGGCCTGAGTTGGCTGTATTTCCTAAATACCCATCTTGTTCACAGAGGCGCAGTTATTTGAAGGACAGTTTATACGGAGGGAGATGTCTTTGCACTCAAGAAGATGCCGTTCAAATGGAATTGAGGTAAACAAACATAAGTCTTTAAATGTTAATGCATATTATGCACTTATAAATCCTTTATGTGAATAGGAACTTTAGGTGAGGATGGTCGGATGTTTAGGAGACTGTGAGATTTAAGTTCTCTCATCTCACGTTGATCAAAAAGAAATGAGAAACTATTTTTGTTCCTCAAGGTCGGCATGACCCCCATAATATAATTTTCCCAGTACATACTTTTACTTGTACATCCATTATTTATGCTTGTCTTACACATGTATAGATTAGCTTTTTCAGTAAACATCAGCACAGATGAAAAGAACAGAAAGTCAGGGAGGATTATCAAATGCTTGCCAAGGGTATTTTGCATCATGGACAATATTTCTAAGCTCTTGCATAGTTCTGAACTATGAGTTCATAATGGTCTCAAGTTAACAAGTGCTTGATAAATGACGTAGCAGACTAGCTGCTAAACACCATACTAAGCACTAGGGAAAATGCAGCATAATCTGATGATTGTCCCTTCCCTCCAGTGGATGCTCAATTGAAATAGTGAGAGACAAATTCAAAGAATGTGTGAATTGGAAAAACAATAAATTATAAATTCAATCACCCAAGATAGCAGTGTTTAAGTAGTTCAAATTGTGCTCGGAATGGGATTCTTCAAGCTCCTCTTTGCTTCAGGCAAGAGTCCTTGGGGTTATAACAGCAGTCACTCCAGTTAGGCACCTGTGGGGAATGGGGTTTTTATTAGATGGTGGTGGTGGAGAGGTGGCTGATCAGGCATGAACTGGCCCCATGGTCCCAAAACACAACTCCATCTTCCCACCCAAAAAACCCTTTCCTCCCACTGCCTTTCCCATCACTGTAGACAACACCACTGTCCTCCCTATCTCACAAGCCCTTAACCTCGACGTTGTCCTCGACTCATCTCTCTCATTCAACTCATATATTCAATCTGTCACCAAATCCTGTTCTAACCTCACAGCATGGCTGAAATCTGCCCTTTCCTCCTTATCCAAACTGGTATTTATGCTGTTTCAAGCACTTATATTCCATCTTGTCTATGGTATCAGTCTCCTCTCTGACCTCCCTGCCTCCAGTCTCTCCCAAGTCTGGTCCTTACTTCGTTCTGCTCCCTGAGTCATTTTTAAAAAGAAATGTTCAATTTACCACTTCTCAAGAACCTCCAGTGATTGACCATCCAACTCCACATCAAACAGACTCCTCGCCATAGGCTTTAAAGCACTCAACCAGCTCACCCCCTCCTATCTTACCTTGCTGATTTCTTTTTTTTCTCCAGTGGTGTTCACTAAGCACTTACTACTATGGCAGACGTTGTTCTAAGAGCTGGGATAGATACAAGGTAATCCTACATGGGGCTTACAGTCTTAATCCTCATTTTAAAAATGAAGTAACTGAGGCCCAGGGAAGTTAGTGACTTGCCCAAGGTCACACAGCAGACAAGTGGCAGAGCCAGGATTAGAACCCTACCTCACCCAGCCTGCACACTTCACTCCTCCAGTGCCAACATACTGACTGTACTTTAAACTTATCTTTCCACCAACCCCTTGCCCTCTGGCCTGGAACTCCCTCCCCCTTCATATACAAAAGACCACCATCCTCCCCACTTTCAAAGAAAGCCTTATTAAAATCACATCTCCAAGAGGCCTTCCCCAATTAACCTCTACTTCCTCTCTTTTCTGTATTGCCCATGTACTTGGATCTGTACCCTTTAAGCACTTGATATTTCCCCCCAGCCCCCAACACTTACGTACATTTCTGTAATTTATTTATTTTAATGGTTGTCTTCCCCCTCTAGAGTGTAAGCTCATTATGGGCAGGGAACATTTATTGTCTACCAACTCTGTTGCATTGTACTCTCCCAAGAGCTTAAGTACAGTGCTCTGCACATAATAAATGCTCACTAAATCATCATATATAATAATAATGTTGGTATTTGTTAAGCGCTTACTATGTGCGGAGCACTATTCTAAGAGCTGTCACACAGCTGACAAGTGGCAGAGCAGGGATTCGAACCCATGACCTCTGACTCCCAAGCCCGTGCTCTTTCCACCGAGCCATGCTGCTTCTCAGCCCTAGTGCTGAGATATCTACCCTAGTGCCTAGAACAGTCCTTGATGCATAGTGTTTAATAAATATTGTGATTATAATAAATACCCTTGATTGATTATGAGATTTATAGGGGCTCTGGATTAAGTGGGCTTCAGGCCCTGAGCCTGAGTGAGAGAGCTCATGAATATCAATTTTCTCTTCTTAAACTTTTGTCTCTTCCAGCCAGCCTAAAGGTGAAACTGGTCTATGATGGGCAGTGGGGCCAGTCTCCTTGGACCAGGACAAGGTCCTTTCTCCCTTCCCCTTTATAAAATTGTGGTGCAGTGATTTTCCTTTTATTCATGCAAATCTATAATGATACCGGGGGGCATTCACAGACATGTAATATGACTTTGAAATTTAGGAAGAACATTTAGATTGCAGTAGGCATTATGATAGGAAGTTCAATGGCCATTTTGATATTACTGGTCCGGTTGAGTCCAGAGGTTGATGGTAAGGGGAGGATATCGCCGGCACCTTAAATACTTTATAAAAGTGATTTAGAGCACTTAATCAATATACACTTTCTAATAATAGGTATTCACCTTACTTTAAAAATTTGGTAAGGAGAAAAGTTTGGTCATCGGGTCTCTTTTAGGATAAATTATGGTCAAAGCTCTGTTTGGTTGCTTTAAAGATGCTTGTTTTGTTCTGAGGCTTAATGGGCATTAGTTTTGGAGCTTGTGAGGAGAGCTTCCAATTTGTTCTAGAACTCTAAGGCCATTAAAGTGAGGTTGGTCCATAGTGAATCAGAGCCAGCATGAAGCCAAGAAGCCACAGATACAATCGAGATCATTCAAACCTAACTGGTGCCTTTTCCTCGGTAGCAATCTGTGTAGTTTTTGTTTTGCCCAAATGATCTGAAATATTTCCTCCATTTTCCATTTAATTCATCTAGCGATGATCTAGCGAAAAGCCAGAAGCAGGAGACAAGAACCTACATATTCTGAAGTCTGGCCTCGTTTAGCCTCCTTCGGGGTCTTCGGCAGGTTCTTATTGCTGCTGTCAGTTGCCTCTATCTTAATGCCGTGGGAGGGGCTTCATCAGATGGTCCTCAGGGGAATAGAGGCTTGGATCCAGTCCTGAAACCTGAGCGGCAAATACGGGTCAGGGAATGTTCATAATTTTCCATGGTTTGCTGCTTAATTTAAAATTTCTCCTCAGGGATTTTCCCTATGAGGCAATGGTTCAACAGAGAAAATTCCCTGAAGATTTACTTTAAATCTAGAAGGACAGTTTAGAAAGCTGAGGTCCTCCAAAATCAGAATTCACCAAGGTTTAAGGCTAAGGGGGTGCAGGCCCTCTATCCCTTGGCTATGATGCTATGATTGTCTGAATTCCATTTGGAAAAGAGAAGTCCACAGGGTGTTTTTTGATGAAAGGATTAAGATTTAACGCGGCTTCATTTTTTTCCCAATTTGAAGATATTTACTTACTATGTAAGTGAAAAGAGCATCGCGATCATCCGGATGACTCCAGCACAGAAATCTGGGATGAGATGGGAGGGAAAGATACTGGGCACAGAATGATCTAAATTGCCTGTCCATATTGATCTGATTACTCAATTGTTTATTTCCCTTTGCCAGAGTAGATACAACTCAAAGTAAATAAAAAATGCCAATCCAAACCATTACATTACGGAAAGAAATGTCACTGCTCATTTAGTGCCTGCTCAAGCAAAGGTAAATGTAGAATACAAGAATTTTGATCAGTCTGAGTAATCGAGATCCCCAAATTCTTGATTCTCTCAATTCTAGTTTCTCCCACATCGCCCCTCCCAAAAGACTGGTTATTTGCCTCAGCTGACCAGTCTACTTCGCATGAGTAGATGTACACCAGGCATGTAGTTTAATGTTTAAAACTGAGATAATTTTTGCTAGTATTGTGCATTATTCGGGCCTCAGTTCCCTCATCTGTAAAATGGGGATTAAGACTATGAACCTCACGTGGGAAAACCTGATGACCCCGAATCTACCCCAGTGCTTAGAACAGTGCTCTGCACATAGTAAGCACTTAACAAATACCAACATTATTATTATTATAATTCAAAATAGGCACCTTTGGATTGTAAACTCCTTGTGGGCAGGAAATGTCTACCAACTCTGATGTACTGTACTCGCTCAAGCACTTAGTAGAGTGCTCTGCACAAAGTAAGTATTCAAATATCACTGATTGATTAAACCTCCCTCAGAAGCTATTTGATTATTGCCATTGCAGGGCTGTTCCCCTGCCACAGAAACCTTAATTCAAATAGAATTTTGAAAAGAAATAGAAATAGTATTTTGTCCGCCTATGCCTTAAAAACTAGAAGATTCAAACTGAAAGGCATATGTCTTTCATCACCTGAGAAATTCAGGAACTCTTAATAGGTGCTTTCATAAACTGGTGAGGTTTGTTTTTTTTTTTAACCAACTCATATAGTTTTTCTTAGTAAAATTGGAATCTTCATCAGCCAATCAAAGGCCTTATTACCTAATGGCAGAGGGAAGAGCCTTTATTCCCACTTCATTAAAACAGTGACAACCATTTCACTTCCAAATAGGAGGAAAATAAATTTCCATGAAATTAGCTGGAGGGTTGTAAGTCTCTTATGCAAATTGGTAGCAGAGCTTAAGCAGTTCTGAAAAAGGCTATATCTCTGTAACATATGAAAAACTGAAATGCTCTGCCCTAGATATACATATACGGCTGAATTCAAAGGCAGAACATCCGTTTACATCTTTGTTAGAAAGATTGAGGTTTTTGAAAATCGTGCCGACTGCAGAATGCAATCCACATGCTAGAAAAGAGACCTGAAACAGGAAGAAAAGCTTTAGAGAGATGCACTGTAGTCTTGGAGACAGTCTAGCAAGCAACAAGAACAGCAGATAAAAATCAGAGTCTGAAAGATGATGAAGAGAAGACAGACACTCTAGCAACACTTGGGGACCCACAATAACTTCAATATTTCCTTTTGTCCTTGCTTTCCTTTGAGAGAGAAGTAATATCATCGTAGGCAAGTCTTTAATGCTACTTCTTTGTTGCCGGGAAGGCGCTCGACTTCTCTAACACCATTTGTTAGTTATGGAAAAACTGATTCACCAGACTGTGTCCAGTCTATTTTTTACCTTCTCTGGTGCTTAACATAGTGTTTGGCACACTGTATGTGTTTAATAAATACCAATGTTATTATTCCTGATTGGTCAGGTTTCTGAAATTTAGGTCATATTCTCAAAGGTTACTTTGTGCTTTATTGGGAAAAACAGTCACATCTTCAGGAGAAAAGAAGCATAAACAAAAGGAATAGTTAGGCTGAGACCAGCGTTCCTGGTTCATTTTTCATCTTCTTCAATTACAAGCTCTAATTAAACAATAATCTTTGTCTACTGGTGTAGAAATACTGCATTTATTACTGCAAGGAAAGAAGTATAACAGATGCCCACTTTAACTACTGGTCAGTTGATTCTGCCCACAAATGGGGAATATTATAATTAAATATCTATATTTGCAATTTGAAGACACTTGGAAGGCATTCTAGTATTACATTTGAAATTTTGCCACCATGTTTAGTCTTTCTGTTGTCAGCAATCACTACTATTACTCTAAATCCCAGTTAGACTGTTGAATTAACCTCTTCACAGGTCTCCCAGCCTTCCATCTTTATCTAGTCCATAATTAACTTTGCTTCCTGGAAAATTTTTATAAGACATTGTCCTGCATATAGCCTTCAACTTAAAAACCTTCAGCAGTTACCCAATCCTTTCTGCATCAAACAGGCCATTGACTTGAAGTCACTAAATCAGCTGTTTCCCGATTACCTATCCTTTCACTTCACTCACTAGACACTCTGTGCAATGTTTTCGTTCCTTCCAAGTTAAACTCATTATATTTCATTTTCACTTCACCAGCCTCTGATCTCCTGCTCACATCCTTCCTCCTGCCCTCATTGCCCTCATAGAGTTTACAATCTAAGAAGGAAAGGAGGAGAAATCAGGACAAGGGAAGAACGTTGAATATAAGCAGAGCCGAGAGAAAGAGCTCCTGGCTGGGCCTACTTCTTACCCAAAACATGGGAGTCTTAGGGCTACTGCTGGACTCTAGTATGTCCTCAGGCAAAGGGGATCTAAGAAGATGACAAACCAGGGGAGACAGGGCGAGAGGAGAGATTGAGGGGAGATACGGTAAAGAAACAGCATGCCATGAAGGAGTAGAGGGATTGTAAGAGAATGTGGGGGGGGCGATAAAAGAGAGAAAGGGAAAAGATGAGGATTGTGCCCTGGTCGTCTCATGTTAGTTTTATGAGACTTTCTATAGAAAAGGAACCAAATAGATCACAAAACCCCCCAAAAACATAATGCCTAGGAAATCTGACTTGCATCCTGATTCTGATCTTGTGAAACACTGCCACTGGCACAGATAGATCAGGCTTGGCTCTGTCCTCTGGCTTCAGTGGGCCAACCCAATTTTGAACTTCAAAGCCAAGATCAAATATTTTTGTATCCAAGGAAAACCTATCAAGGTTGCTCTTCTCCCCTCTCCAGACATCCTCCACCTTCTCTTAGGAAATCAATTCCAGCAAGACAGTCCCTTCTCCCTCCTCCCTCCTTTCCCTACAGGCTTGTATCCAAGATGCCCGCCTATTTCCTCTTTCAGGATTCACTGTGCCAACTTCTCACTCACCTTTTATAAAACTCCCCTATCAACTCACCCCAGAATCCCCCAAACAGAGTAGTGATGGCTCAGGCAGAGAGAGGCGGCAGGATGGAGGGGGTGGTGGGCAAGGATGACTCCAAGGAAGAGAGATTGGGTGGTTGGGAGAGAGGGAGTGCGAAGATTAGTAAGTGCATGAGAAGAACAGCTTTCTAGCTCTATCCCATGACCTGATGATGGGGTAATTTACCCAGCTTCCTACCCAGAGGGAGGATAAAGTTAACACTTTGGCAATTTAGTGCAGTGCGTGGTCCAGTGTTTTCATCCCACTGTTCATTTAGGGCAGGAACATTTTTGGTGAATAAACTCCTTCCTTTTAGTCTGCCTTTCCCCTTCCATTTCTTCCCCACTCACCCAAGCTGAGCAGCTGAAGGATCTGCACTGCCACTGCTTCATCCCTTCCTGTCCTATGCCCATTTACATGCCCTAGGATGACGGGTATAGCTTTTATCGCACTAGACTTATCATTAGCACAGGCCTGGGGAAAGTGGAAATCAAAGTCCTTGGTGGAGTCCTTGGTGGATATAAAAATAATAATAATAATAATTCTGGTATTTGTTAAGTGCTTACTATGTGCTGAGCACTGTTCTAAACTCTGGGGTAGATATGGGGTAATCAGATTGTCCCACGTGAGGCTTACATTTTTTAATCCCCAGTTTTACAGATGAGGTAACTGAGGCACAGAGAAGTGAAGTGACTTGCCCAAGGTCACACAGCAGACAAGTGGTGGAGCTGGAATTAGAACCCACAACCTCTGACTCCCGAGCCCGGGATCTTTCCACTAAGCCACGCTGCTTAACTCCCAACTCCTATTCCAATCAGCAGATTATACTTCCATGGAATAGTGGAGAGAGCACGGGCCTGGGAACCAGGTCATGAGTTCTAATCCCGGTTCCACCACTTGTCTGCTGTGTGATCTTGGACAAGTCACTTCATTTCTCTGTGCCTCAGTTTCCTCATCTTTAAAATGAGGATTGAGATCATGAAACACACATGGGATAGGGACTGTGTCCAACCCAATTCCACCCCAGCACTTAGTACAGTGCCTGGCACATAGTAAGCACCTAACAAATACCATTATTATTATTATTATTCTGGGGAATGCCATTTATTATGAAGATTGTGTGCTTAGGATGAATTTAAAATTGCAGTTTTTTGATGTCGATACTGTAGTGAACTCTACAGAACTTTGAAAAAAAAATCAGTTCCACTTTCTCAAATGCCAGTTCTTCATAGTTCAGCTTGTGAAAAGCTAAACATTTTTTTTTACACTTACCATGGGTGAGCATTCTTTTAATACAGTGGGGCTGAATAATAAAGAGCCTGAACTTCAGATCTAATTACTGGTCAGTGCTAGCTCAGATATAAAAATCCTGACACTGGAGGAACAGTCAGGATATCCATTATTTAAGTGTAGCAGTTAAATTGGACTGGAAAACAAGCCATCTATGCATATAAGGTTATCTTTATAAAAAAATTAAATCAGGTGATTTTAATTACATACTGGTGGTCTTAAAAGGTACAACCTGAGTTAGTTCCATCATCACTGATTCCAATTAGATAAGTCATTTTAAAAGGCTATCGGTAAAGGAAAACTCGGCAAATAGAAGTTCCCACTATTTGTCCATTTGCACTTATAAACGATACTGTATTCTTATCAATTTGGGTTATGTTGACGCCCACAAATAATCAGGATGATTTGGATGAAAAATCCACTAGGGCCTCAATTCTCCAGGTATTTTAGGCAAAAGCATTTAGTGCTTTTTAATTGTTTTCAGTTATTTTTACAGTAAGTAGTTAGATAGCGTATATCAAAGGAAACAAGCCCCTTAATCATCAAGGTAATTGGATATTTACACCTGTGCCCAATATCCGATTAGCACACATGCAGCACACTTTCCTCTGGCGACTCTTTCTTTGAGACTTTTGCTACCTCTTCCCCTCAATTTCATTATAAATTAATATATTTCTATGTGTACGCATCATTATTATAATTTTGGTAGCATAACTTCCAAAAATGAAATGTATATTTGCTCCTTGCCTGCCCATCCATCTCCTTACAGAAACTCCTCCCCATCAGCTTTAAAGCACTGAATCACCTTGGCCCTTCCTACCTCACCTCGCTGCTCTCCTACTTCAGCCCAGCCCACTCACTTCACTCCGCTAATGCCAACCTACTTACTGTGCCTCGATCTCATCTATCTCACAACCGATCTCTCGCCCACATCCTGCCTCTGGCCTGAAAAGTCCTCCTTCTGCATATCTGACACACAATTACTCCCCCTTCTTCAAAGCCATACTGAAGGCACATCTCCTCCAAGAGGCCATCCCTAAACCCTCATTTCCTCTTTTCCCACTCCCTTCTGCATAACCCTGATTTGCCCCCTTTATTCACCCTCAGCCCCACAGCACTTATGTATGTATCCTTAATTTATTTATATTAACACCTGTCTCCCTGAGCTAGACTGTAAGCTCTCTTTGGACAGGGAATGTGTCTACCAACTCTGTTGTGTTGTACTCTCCCAAGCGCCTAGAGTGCCGTGCACACAGTACACACTCAAGAAATGATTGATCTCCACATCAAACTGAATACCTTTAAACATCTCAACACTTAATCATCTCTCCTCATCCTACCTTTCCTCGCTGATCTCCTACTATAACCCAGCTTGTACACTTTGCTCCTCTAATGCCAACCTATTCTCTGAACCTTGCTTTTATGTATCTTATTGACAACCCCCGACCCACATCCTCCCTCTGGCTTAGAACTCCCTCTCACTTGATATACTATAGGCCATCACTCTCTTCATCTTTAAACCTCTACTAAAATCACATCTTCTCTAAGAGGTTTATCCTTCCCCTAATCGCCTTCCCTTCTGTATGCACTTGGATTCCCTAACTCTCAAGCATTTTGATTTTTCAACCCACCCCACGTTGCTTAAGTACCTCTCCATCTGTAATTTAAACTCCTTGAGGGTAAGGAAGGTGTCTACCAACCCTAGTGAACCAAATGCTCAGCACCGTATTCTGCACTTAAATACTACTGAGTGAATGGAGGGTGTGAATGACTGTGCTCAGCAAGCAGGTGACAGGAAACAAGTTAAAAACGCCTGGGACTCAGGACCCAACCTACAGCAAAACAGACCCAAGCCCACCTACAAAGGGTGAAGAAACAAGATGTTAATACTATGTGGTTGCATGAACAAGGCCAGACTGTGAACAAAAATAGGCAGTTTGTGTTTACATGAGATCCCACTTCATGGTCTAGCGGAAAGAGTGTAGGACAGGGAGACTATTAAATACTTTCCAGTCTAGGTCCCATGCTCTTAGGGAAACAGTTTAACTTCTGTGTTTGTTTATTCAACCACAAAATAAGTTGACTTGCTCCCTTTGTTCTTCCCCCCGCCCCCGCAGCCCCACAGAAACTTATGTACATATCTGTAATTTATTTATTTAAAATTCATTCATTCATTCAATAGTATTTATTGAGCGCTTACTATGTGCAGAGCACTGTACTAAGCGCTTGGAATGAACAAGTCGGCAACAGATAGAGACAGTCCCTGCTGTTTGACGGGCTTACGGTCTAATCGGGGGAGACGGACAGACAAGAACAATGGCAATAAATAGAGTCAAGGGGAAGAACATCTCGTAAAAACAATGGCAACTAAATAAAATTAATGTCTGTCGCCCCCTGCCTCTAGACGGTAAGCTTGTTGTGAGCAGAGAACGTCTGTTTATTGGATTGTACTCTCCCTAGCGCTTAGTACAGTGCTCTGCACACAGTAAGCACTCAAATACGACTGAATGGAAAAAATGAATGAGACTAAGAATACTTGTTCTGCCCCTCTTCCCTCCCCCTACCAGAGAAGCTGTGAGAGGATTTTGGAAAATCAAGGGACTATTCTTTTAAATTTAAGGTCTTTTACCTCCCCTCCCCACCCAAATATGCACATCCATGCACTCAAATTGGAAACACTCGCGTTCCTTTTACTTCAATAAAAGAACTATTCTTTTGGCCACCTTGTTCTCCTTAAAATAAAGAGATTGGAAAAGAGACACTATTTTCAAATTATTGCTTGAAACAGAACTCCTGTTGCCATCACATGATTATTAGTTTAGTGACCAGGCAAATAAAATTATATTTCTCAAAAAATATTTATTTGCTAAATTTTTAATTTCACCATCCAAATTTAACATTCTATGCACGAAAAAAGATGGAATGCTTCAGAGTGAGGGTTTTTTGCACTAAGAAAAACCTCTAAGCATCTACTCACTCTTGTCCCTGTCCCAGAAACCTCCTTTGAGTCTGCTTCACGTATATGAAGATACCAGGCTTCAGCTATTACTATTACAGACTTCTCAAACGATCCTTGACTAAATGTCCCTGAGGTCAATTGTTAAAAACAAACAAACAAACAAAAAACCCCTTTCCTTTGAGAACTGGCTACCTGGTTTAATTTGCTTTAAAAACTGTTACCTTCATGCAGGTCTGGGTTTTCCAGGTGTTCCTCAGTGATATTGAGCACTCACGATGTGCAGGGCACTGTACTAAGCATTTAGATCTGGATATCCCTGGATTCTATTGCTTAATCTCTGGGGCTACTTGAATTATGAGTGTGTATTATTAATGTCTGACTCACCTCTGCCTCACAGGCCTTTTCTCCTACTGCGGTTTGTTTTTTGTCTCATGACATTGCTTCAACATGAAATGCAGTTCCAAGACTACTACAAGACAGAAGTTGATATGGCTCCAGTTAATATTAATATGAATTCTTTAACTTGATGCTTTGCACAACTCCAGGTTCTTTACCCTTGACATATTGCATTCTCTAAGTACTACAGTAGTTCACAGATGGAATTGTGGATTTCACAGTTCCATCCTAAAGGCTCAAATCTCCCACCAAGAGCATGCTTCTAGTTGCTACAAAAGGCAACATAAAATTTGAAATGCATGCAATGATATCAGTTCAGGCCTGAAATATTTCCAATCCCCACATCAAGTGTCCATTCCAAGCATTTCCCTTTGCTTGATTAATTCTATGGAAGTCAAACGATCAAACCAAAAAACCTGGCAGAGTTTTAATCTCTAAATACACCACTCTTGTGATTACTGCCAGATCTTTTAGACGTTCCTCACTTCCAACTCAATTTGCAGGGAGGTCAAGAAGGGTGACAGGTAAGATGCCAGCTGGGTCTTGTCTTATGATGTTGAGTCATCTCTGACCTATGGTGACGCCACAGACACATCTCTCCCGGAATGCCCCACCTCCATCTGCAATCGTTCTGGTAGTGGATCCATAGAGTTTTCTTGGTAAATATATGGAAGTGATTTACCATTGCCTCCTTCCACGCAGTAAACTCGAATCTCCGCCCTCGACTCTATTCCGTGCCGCTGCTGCCCAGCAAGGGTAAGTTTTGACTTGTAACCGATTGCCTTCCACTCGCTAGCCACTGCCCAACCTAGGAATGGAATGAGTAGGCCTCTGCTTGACTCTCCCTTCCATTGCTTGACTCTCCCTTCCGTAGTCGAGACTGGTAGAGGACTGGAAACTCTCCAGGTGCGACCCTGAGAGGGGAACATCTTTCTAGAGGAGGATGCCAGATGGGTGAGAGACATTAAATCCAACAAAAGGAATAGTCATGATTGCCCACCACCTCTACCGTCAGACTCTCAAGGCGTTCTGCCTCTAATAACGGTCCTTATTCCATTTTAAAGAAATATTTGGCCCAATACTTAGTTTAGCTTGGCAGTGGTTCAGAGTAGACCAGTAGCACTGTAATAGAGGAGGCCCCCCTACAATGCTCGAATTACTCTGGCGTGGTTTTGTGTGAGCTCTTCAGTTTCAGGGACCTCTGGTCTTGCCATTGGGGGTTTATTAGGGTGGATGATTCAGGTGAAGTCCTGCCTTCCTTCTGGGAAAGGGGTTGGTTTCATGGTCAGCTGTTCTACAAACAAGAGAGCTTCAATCAGTCAATCAATCAATCAAACAATCATGTATTAAGCTTTCTAGCCAATTTCTCCCTGCAGATGCCAGTCTTTTGGAGCTGGTGACTTCACTATATTCTAAGATCTGACCACCCACTTGCTTTCCCTCCCCTCCCTCTCCCCTTTATCTGTTTCTTTAGGTTGATAGCCTAAATGTCCATATGTAATATTTGTTAAACTCTTACTATGTGCCAAGCACTGTACTAAGTGTTAAGCTAGGTAAGCTTGCCTCTAGACTGTAGGCTTGTTGCAGGCGGGGAGTGTGTCTACCAACTCTGCAAAATGTACTCTTCCAAGTGTTTAGTTGAGTTCTCTGGACATAGTAAATGTTCAGTAGATATGATCCATATATACAATATCAGGATGGACACTGTCTCTGTCCAGCTTGTGCTATGTCACAGAGCTTCTTCTTCCCAGCATTTAAGTCTCCTTAGATCTTACAGAAGTGCTGAAAAACATTCAAAATTCTTTTTACAGCTGCTATCTTAACCAAAAACAAATCTAAACAGAAACTTTAGGAAATGGAACTGTGCAATGGGGACTGCTTAGAAAAAGCGAGCTGGGTTTCATTTGGTTTCTAACATAAGAAACAATGTACTTCATCTGTGCCCTCTTTTATTTAATAGAGTACCGGGCATCCAGGTGGGGAAATATACCAAGGGCTCATGAAAAGAAAGAGAGCAAGGGAGCAATTAGAGAAACGAGCTCCTTCTAGGGATAGTTTATTTCCTCCTTTGGAAAATGTGGACGCCTTTATTCAATAGCAAAAGAAGAAATTCAATTAGAACTAAAAAATAGTAATTAATGTGATGGGTAATATGATTTTGTTTCCTACTTTCATCGCTGAAAGTCTTCAAGAAGATGAGGTAAAGATTATCTCCTTATAGTAAACACGGCCGCTTTTAAGAATGTTTATGTCTCCAGGGAAATTCTCTCTTAGCAAAGCTATTATTCATTCAAAATGAATATTTCAAATTTTAGAACCCAACTCCCTTGTCCCACATCACCCATGTTGTATAAATCCAGAATTTCTGGGCTTTCCCTCTTCCACGAAACTTAAAGCCCTCTAAGAGTGTAAGCTCATTGTAGGCAGGGTCTACCAACTCTGTTGTATTGGACTCTCCCAAAGCTTAATCCAGTGCTCTGCTCCCAGTAAGAGCTCAATAAATACCACTGATGATAAAAGCCCTGATACCCCCAGTAGCAGACAGCAGATGTAGGTAGAACCCAAGGCATTTTGTGATGCCCAGGGACCTCAGAGAATCTTCATCTTCCTCCCACCAAATGGGTTATTCGAAGCCTCATTGCTTACAACTATGGGCTAGACTAATCAATCAGTGGTATTTATTGATCACTTATTGTGAGCAGAGCGCTGTACCACGCACATGGGAGACTACAATACCATAGACTTGGTAGACACTTTCCCTGTCCACAACAGAGAGGCAGCATGGCATAGTGGATAGATCATGGAGAAGCAGCGTGGCTCAGTGGAAAGAGCACGGGCTGTGGAGTCAGGGCTCATGAGTTCGAATCCCAGCTCTGCCACTTGTCGGCTGTGTGACTGTGGGCAAGTCACTTAACTTCTCCGTGCCTCAGTTCCCTCATCTGTAAAATGGGGATTAAGACTGTGAGCCCCACGTGGGACAACCTGATTCCCCTATGTCTACCCCAGCGCTTAGAACAGTGCTCGGCACATAGTAAGCGCTTAACAAATACCAACATTATTATCATGGGCTTGGGAGTCAGGAGGATCTGGATCCTAATTCCAGCTCTGCCACTTGTCTGCTGTGTGTCCTTGAACAAGTGACTTCACTTCTCTGTGCCTCAGTTACCTTATCTGTAAAATGAAGATTAAGACTGTGAGCCTCATGTGGGACATGGACTGGGTCCAACTTGATTAGCTTGTATCAGCTCTAGCTCTTAGTGTGGTGCCTGGAACATAGTAAGCACTTAACAAATATCATAAAAACCCCCACCAAAAATGAGCTTACAGAGCTAACCCACCACAGGAGCTCCGGAAGGCTATCCTCCCCCAGCCACGTGGACTTTTCCTCCTCAGTGGGACTTCAAATCCTATTGACTTAAGCAGCAGAAGAGTGTGTGGGGAGGTAATATTTATTTTCTCTCAAACTCTGCACAGGCACTGGGATTTCACTTAGACAGTCAGTTGGGGTAAATGAGGAATCACTTCCACTGCATGGGAGAACTGTAGAAATATTGGAGGCAGTGTGGTTAAAGTGAGAACTTCCTTTTTGTGAATAGCTGTATATATAGACTGGTACTTATTTCAAAATGAGAAGCAGCATGGTCCAGGAGAAGGAGTATGGGCCCGTGAGTCAGAGGACCTGAGTTCTAATCATGGCTCTGCCACTCGCCTGTTGTGTGATTTTGGGCAAGTGACTTAACTTCTCTGTGCCTCAGTTTTCTCATCTGCAAAATGTGGATTTAATGCCTGTTCATCCCCTCCTCTAGGCTGGGTGTCCCATGTGGAACAAGGACTGTGACCAATCTGATTAACTTGAATTTACTCTAGTGCTCAGTACAGAGCTTGGAACATAGTCAACACTTACCAAAGACCATAACTAATTCTATAAAAAAAATTTAGAAATAATGAAAAGGTTATGTCACTTGGGGTACATTATAAGAATTTACAGCAGTTCTATTTTGCCTACTACTTCAAAACAAAGCCCCAAACTGCTACTAATTCCATGCCTGATGTAACGTACAGCTCTAGTGAGAGAATAAAACAATGTATTTTTATAAGCATTATAGAAAATATCTTGTCCAACAAGGGAAAGAAGTTGAACAGGCTTAATGAGAGCAACAGAGAAAATGAAGCATGTTTGGGCCTAGAGACAGAATGCTCAACTAAACCCTTTGCTTGTTGGGGTAAAGGAATATAGAAATCATTTGAAATACTTATTTTTATTCTTTATAGCAAGAAACACACACCATACGATTCCTTCATACTTAGTCGCTTTCGAATTTGGGGAATTTAATCAAGTCCACTGATTGTCCAGGACATTATGTACATATCAGTCTGTAACTTCTTTTGATGTCTGTCTCCCCCTCTAGGTTGTTCATTCCTTATGAGTGGGGATCGTGTCTACTTTATTGTACTGTAGTACAACAGAACAATCGCACACATTCCCTGCCCATGGCGAGCTTACAGTCTAGAGGATGTTAGTCCAGTACTCTGCTCAAAGTAAATGCTCAATATATGCCACCGAATGACTTATTGATAAATAAGTAGGAGGTAGGTAGCTGTGTTTTTTTAGGCCAGCGTTCTCTAGTTCTCTGTACTCCAGCCAATCAGAATCCCCTTGCTAACCCCCAGACTGGCACAGGAGTAGGCATGGGGGTGGCACGGGAGGGGGCGTGGGCTAAATAAAGGTAATGAATTTGGTGCAATGCAGAAATTCCTGTGTTGAGGAAAGAATAAGTTAATTGCAGATGAGTAATACTAGTACAGACAGGGAAGGGTATTGCTCGGTGAATATTAAGAGAAAGCACACTCCATCCAAGCCAAAGATAGAAAGAAAAAGCAATAACCTCATTAGTCAAACTACACATTTGGAATGTTTCATGAGTTTTCTTCAATCTCTCCATGTCAACACCCCATCGAACACTTTATTACATCAACACAGGCAAATACCACAGTCCATAATCAGTACCTTCGGTGACTCCTGATATGAAGAAATGATGCTGTCCTCATTATCCTAGAAACACTTCATTAGTTAGCCCCAGGTCCCACACATCTCTACACTGTTTGGTGTCCAGCGTGGCTCAGTGGGAAGAGCCCGGGCTTGGGAGTCAGAGATCATGGGTTCGAATCCCGGCTCTGCCACTTGTCAGCTGTGTGACTGTAGGCAAGTCACTTCACTTCTCTGTGCCTCAGTTACCTCATCTGGAAAATGGAAATTAACTGTGAGCCTCACGTGGGACAACCTGATTACTCTGTATCTACCCAGCATTTAGAACAGTGGTCTGCACATAGTAAGCACTTAACAAATACCAACATTATTATTATTATTATTATAATTGGGAAGAAGAGGCAGGCCCTGGGATCTTGGCAAGCAGAAGTAGGATGGGTGGTGAGGTGGGGTGGGATTCAGAAGAGAATTAGGCGACAGAGAGGCCTGGGACTCCCGTGGTTAGATCTGAGCCTTGACTGGGACTGTTTAGCTGTAGAATGGGTAGAGCTGAGTCTGGGAGCACCTGGTGGAGGAGGTTGGCCTGAGAGAAGCTACCCTAGGCTGTGGCTCCCAGCAACAGAGTTAGGCCCTCTCACAAGGAGCAATTCTAAGTTTTAATTTTTTTATGGTATTTGCTAAGCACTTTCTATATGTCAGACACTGTCCTAAGCGCCGAGGTAGATAGAAGTGAATTAGGTAGGTCATAGTCCTTGTCTTGCAAGAGGCTCATGCTCTAAGTAGGAGGGAGAACAGGGGAACTGAGGCACAGAGAAGTTAAGTGATTTGCCCAAAGTCACACAGCAAGAATTTGGCAGAGTCAGAATTGGAACCCAGATCCTCTGACTCCCAGGTCCGTGCTCTCCCGTGCTCTTTCTACTAGGCCACGCTGCTTCTCGGACTACCTGGCCAATGATGGTCTCCCTTAAGCAAAAGGTCCAGAGTAAAGCATCGGGTTTAGTTTAGGTTCTGGGAGTTGTTTCCTGTTTTATATTGGGATATAAGGAATTTGGGGCCAAGGTGGCACAGTTAATTTAAATCAAGTTAATAGATTGATTATTTATTTGTGGTTGGGCATGAAAAGGATACCTGAGAGAGTGGAGGTGGAAATTAAGAGAGGAACAGGTGCCTTTTTGCAAACAGCCAGATGGCTTTGCTACTAGGCAGAGTGAAGCTGTTTCCTTTTTTAAATTATTTGAACTTAACTTTTTCTTAAGAATATTTTTATCAACTGCCATCTGAGGAAAAGATTTTTTTTTCGCTTTCCATAGCTTCATAGAAACAGGTCAGTCTTCTCTATTGTACTGCTGAAGATATGTTACTCCTCTGCATCTAATAGTCTCTCTGGTAAAAAAAAAGGAAAGATATTCATATTTTAAATTTCATTTAAAAATAGAGTGGCAAGAAACAAAACATACCTCAGTCAAAAAAAAAATTAATGTGGCTTAAAAATGGAAGCTTCCATTTCATTTCAGGAATACCAAAGTGGCAGAGCAGGCAGGAGATTTCCTCATAGGAATTCAAGTACAGTAAATGCTGAATTGTCCAGCTTTGATTTGTAGGTGATAATCCAGAATCATGGCATTCATCAGGCGCTTACTATGTGCTAAACACTGGGGTAGATAAATCACTCACAGTCCCTGTCTCACATGGGACCCGCAGTCTATCTTATCCTCATTTTTCCGGTAAAGAAACTGAGGCCCAGAGAGGTTATGACTTGCCCAAGGATCCACAATAGGCCAATGGTAGAGCTGAGACTCAAACCTGAGTCTCTTGACTCTCAGTCCTAAGCACTTTCTAGTAGGCTCTGCTGGTTCCCAACTCTCTATTTGGTGGATTGTCCACGCCCTCCGGGGGAAGGGGAAAGCTCACACCCAAGGTAAGGTGTGCTCTTTTCACTGTGAGAGCTGGGGTGATGGGCAAAGATTGTGCAATAAATAGGACCACAGGACCTGGGGTGTCCAGCCTTATACAATGTTATAACTCTCTGTGAAAGTTGAAGGTTCTCCAGCTCACATGGCCGACCACCTCTCTCCCTGCTTGCTGCTGCACATGGACTTACTCCATTTATTAACTATCTAATCATTCAACCAGTGGTATTTATTGAATGCCTACCTTGTGCAGGGCACTGTACTAGGTGCTTAGAAGAGTATCATAAATGGAGTCAGAGTGGATCCCTGCCCACCAGTCCAGTGAGTCATGGGTGAGGGATGCACAGCCAGAAGGGAGGGAAGGACACTTGATATGCATGGTGAAGGGTGGATGTTTTTCAGCTCAGGTGAACCAGCATGGCATGCCCCAGACAAAATTTCCCAAATCTTGGTCACATGGGGTATTTTTTTATAACTATCTGGGCTTTTCAGTTTTCCAATTTCCCTGAGCTGAATTACTGAGAGTTTATTGTGGGTCTAATTCTAACCAATGCATGGGGCCCTGTCTGGCAATCCAAATGGAAGTAAATCTCCCAAAATCAGCAAGGAGAATTTTAACTTGAAGAGTCTCTGCTTCTGGGTTCAACTTGTCAAAAAAGTCTACTGAGGAATTACTCAGGGTAGAGCTGAGTACTAAGTGCTTGGGAGAGTATGGTAGAGTTAGTAGAAAAAATCCCTGCCCTCAAGGAGCTTGAGAGTTCTGTCAGAAAAATGGACAGAAGTTCCCTCTGCATTCCCCTCTCCTGTAGAGAAGAATCTTGTCTCCCCTGATTAATTCAGATCACTATTATTGTGGGCAAGGATTGTCTCTCTTTATTGCTGAATTGTACTTTCCAAGCCCTTAAACAGTGCTCTGCACACAAGTAAGTGCTCAATAAATACGATTGAATGAATAAATGTTTTGAAAACAAGAAGGCTTTGGCTTAAGACAACATTTTAGTGCTCCCGTTTCTCTTTGAGTCACTTCATTGGTCACCATCCTCCCTTTTGTTTTTTTTTAAACTTCAACTGCTATTTTATACTTTCTCTTTCTTTGCTTGCAGCTGTTGAAGTCAGTGTGGTGTCTTGGCCACAGCTTGAGGAGGCTTCAGGATGTGAAGGGACAGAGTGAATGTGGAAAGAAAGTGGGGAAACAATACCATGAAGGATAGAAAGGCAGTATGGGATGGAAAGAAGAGAAGCACAGGATAAGAAGTGAAGGTGGGTGGTATGCCTAGGGGAAAGCCCTTAATTAGGTGATCCTACATACTAATTCTATTATATTCTCCCACCCAGTAATCTCTTATACAGTAAGGGCTCAATAAATATCACTGATTTGGTGATATGGGCAATCAGTCAATCATTAATGATAAAAATGGTATTTGTTAAGTACTTGCCATGTGCCAACCACTGTACTAAGCACTAGGGTAGATTATAGTCAAACAAGGCAGAGACTCTATCCACTTGCAGCTCACAGTTTAAAATGGAGGGAGAACAGGTACACTATTTCCACTTGTCCAAGCTGCTTCTCTGGATTGCATCAGTAGATTGCCAGCCACAAGCAACAAATTTAACAAACTGAGAGAGCAATGTTGAGAAAATAAACAGTTTGTGGGGGGAGGAGCACTCAACTTCATGGCTTTAATAATAACAGTAACAACAGTAATAATAATGTGTTTATTGAGTGCTTACTGTTCACTGAGCTCTTGGGAGAGTACAATACGGCAGAGTTGGTAGACACTTTCCCTGACCAAAAGAAGCTTGGAGTTTAGAAGGGGAGACATACATTAAAATAAATTACTGATACGTACATAAATACTGTGGGGCTGAAGGTGGAGTGAATATCAAGTTAAAGGGTACAGATCCAAGTACAGAGGGGAGAGGCAGTAGGAGAAATGAGGACTTAGTCAAATGAGGTCTCTTGGAGGAGATGTGATTTTAGTAAGCCTTTGAGGGTGGGGAGTGAGGTGGTCTATTGTATATGAAGGGGGAGGGAGTTCTAGGCCAGAGGAAAGACGTGGTTGAGCAAGCAAGGTACATGACGTCAAGGAATGTGAGCAGTTTGGCATTAGAGGAGCAAAGTGTGCATGCTGGGTTGTAGAAGGAAATCGGTGAGGTAAGATAGGAGGGGGCCAGCCGATTGAGTGCTTTAAAGCCTGGTAAGGAGTTTCTGTTCATAGAGGTGGATGGGCAACCCTGGAGGTTACTGGGGATCGGGAAGTCATGGCCTGAATTTATTTTTTAGAAAAATGATCTGGACAGTAGAGTGAAGGCAGGGAGGTCAGCAAGGAGGCTGATGCGGTAGTCAAAGTGGGATATGCTTGGATCAGCATGTTGGCAGGTTGGATTGAGAGGAAAGGGCAGAGTTTGGAGATGTTGTGAAGCCAGAACTGCAGGATTTGGTGACAGATTGACTATGTGGGTTGAATGAGAGAGATGAGTTGAGGATAATGCCAAAGTTATGAGCTTGTGAGGCACAGAGGATATTGTCTACAGTGATGGGAAAGATGGAGGAGGGCATGCTTTGGGTGGGGAGATAAGAAATTCTGTTTTGGACTTAAGTTTGAGGTGTTGGAACATCCAAGTAAAGATGTCCTAAAGGCAGGAGGAAGAGCAAGAGAGCAAAGGAGGAGAGAGGTCAGGGAGGGAGAGGTAGATTTGGAGTGGGTGTAGATGGAGAATAGAAGGAAACCCAGAAGTGAACCTTGAGGCATCCCCACAGTGAGAGATTAGGAGGAGGAGCTTGCAAAAGAGACTGAGAAGGAGCAGTCAGAGAGCTAGGGAAACCAGCGGAGGAGAGATCAGTAAAGCCAAGTTTAGATAATGTTTCTGGGAGAACGAGGTGGTCCACAGTGTCAAAGTAGGATTAGGATGGAGTAGAAGATACTGGATCTGGCATGGAGAAGGTCACTGGTTACCTTAGAGGGCCACTTCCATAGAGCGAAGGGGGGAGAAGCTAGATTACAGGGGTCGAGGAGAGAGGTGGAGGCAGCGAGAGTAGACAACTAGAGGGTAACTGGAAGGTGCCATGAGGTCAAGGGAGGGTTTTTTTAGGATAGGATATGCTTGAAAGCGGTGGGGAGGGAGCCATTTGAAAGTGAATGGTTGAAGATGGTGGTTGGGAGGGAAGAAAGGAGAGGGTAATTGCCTTGATTATGTGAGACGGGATGGGGTCAGAACTGGTGGAGAGGGTAAAGAGGGTTGACAGTCCCTTAAAGTCCCTAGGTCTAGATCCAATGCTGTCTGGAGAGCCACTGTTTTTCCCTCTGCATGAGTGATGGCTGCGGAGTCACAGGTGGAAGCAATAGGCATTGTTAGCTTGGCTTTGTGCCCACCCAATCTTCTAGCCTCTAATGCCATTCCCTCCTTTCAGATCCCTCTATAATTTCCATTTTAAAATTGAGGAAGCTTTTGTGAGCTGGAGTGGCCACTTCTGGGTGCAGGAGGGGAAGGAGTGGTTCAAGACCTCCCTGCCACTCCTGCTTGCCTCTTGATCTCTGGACTCCAAACAGGCCTGCAAAGTGAGTTTTCCCTGTAAAAGAACCCTCGGTTACTGAAGTGTCCCCGGCTGGCAGAGGTCAAGGACTCCATTTTTAGATGTACCAGGGAATTGGTGAGGGTCAGGCCTCAGGCCCTCAGCCTCTCTGGTTTATTCTCTCTTACCTCTCCCCTTTCCCATCCCTCACCTTAGCCATTTGGACTCATAAATAAAATGTGCCTGAAGCCTGTTCCTGGCCAAGGTTGGCCCTAGCCCTAATCTCCCCATAGAGCCCACTGTGTTTGTCTATAGAACACCACAACTGCAAATGGAGACTTTAGGGTAGCTATTTCAAGAACTCCAACTAAAAACCCTAAATCTACTGCTGTGAGAGAAAAAATAGGTATTTTGTTCTGAGTTGTATTGATTAAAATCCCCCGGTAATTGATCTACTGACTCATTTACTCTGCTTATGTAAATACAACTTGCAGTTACTTAAATTTAACCTAGTTCTAGTTCTCTGGTACACCTACCCTCCCTGGTTTCTTTAAATGAAGGTTGCTGATTCTCTTTTTCTTTATGGTACATGTTAAGTACTTACTATGAGAAGCAGTGTGGCTTAGTGGATAGAACTCAGGTCTGGGAGTCAGAAAGACATGGGCTCTAATCTTGGCTCTGCCATATGTCAACTGGGTTACCTTGGGCAAGTCACTTAACTTCTCTGGACTCCAGTTATTTCATCTATAAAATGGGGATTAATAAAGTGAGCCCCATCTGGGACAGGGACTGTGTACAACCTGCTTAATTTTATCTACTTCAGTGCTTAGAATGGTGCTTGGCACATAGTTAGTGCTTAACAAGTAACATTATTATTATTATTATTCTGTGTCAGGCACTATACGAAGTACTCGGGTAGATTCAAAATAATCGGGTTGGACAGAGTCCTTGACCCACATGGGGCTCACGATCTAAGTCATAAGGAGGAGGGTTGAACCCCCATGTTACAGATGTGGTAATTGAGGCACAGAGAAGTTAAGTGACTAGCCCAAGGTCACACAGTAGGCCAGGGGCAGAGCGGGATTAGAACCCAGGTTCTCTGATTCCTAGGCCCATGCTCTTTCCATTAGGCCAAACTGCTCCTCAGGCAATTCTGCTTCTTTCAATCAAGCAATGATATTTATTGAGATCTTACTGTGTGCAGAACATTGTATTAATTGCTTAGGAGAGTACAAGGCAATAGAATTGGGATTCAGAGAAACATCTGTACTCTCTTTGCTAATGGTGGCCCGTGGCTGGCATCTCTAACCTCAGGGGGGCTTCTCTCTGCTGCAGGGACCTCCAGACCTCATTGGATCAGATTGGTTCTGCTTTGGAAACAGCTACAAATGGGCTAAGGTGGAGGCCCTCCTCAACATCATGGCCAACTCAAGGAGGCCACCAGTGGATTCTCTAAGGGGGTCTTGAAGACCCCCTTGTTAGGGTCACACAGAGGCAAGCCCCAACAGCTGCCACTCCCAGCCCTTGGCCCACCCTGTTGATTTCACCTGGTGCCAAGCAAACCCTGACAGTAGGTTAAATGATTGGCAACCCCTTTGGCAACCCCCCTAGTACTCCGGAAGAGTGGGGGACAGAGCTCTTTTTCCTTATTGTTTAAAGCAAGCTGATGTCCCCTTTCTAGGAGACAGAATCATGCTTTTATTTCTATCACTTGGAAGGCAGAAAGTCATGTAAATTTGGGCATGTAAAAAAAATCCACTAGCAAAAAATAACAATTATGCAGGAGTGAAAGATCAAAACGGAGTCATTAAGGCCTAAAGGAAATGCCAACCAATGCTTTTTTGGGCTCCAGTCCTGTTTTTCAGGCAACATGAACTTTTAAATAAAAGTGCAGAGCTCAACTGCAGCAGTTTCTATGTCAGATAACCAATTCCTTCCTTCAATTCTTTGAATAATGTGTATTTCATTCTTGTAGTTGCCCTTTTCCTAGCTTGAAGAGAAAAGACACGAAACTGCTGTTTGATTTTGTACCCCCTCTTCTTTCCACAGATTGGGGAATAAAGGAGCTTTAAAGATTTATGTGATCACATATTCATATATATAAGGGATAAAATACATGATATTCATTCTATGAAACTAAAAAAAATCCTTCATATGTTAAGTCCTGCATAATATATTTCAAACCATGGAAGTTTGAAAATATTCTGCATTAATGGATAAAATGTAAAGGAAACATTTAGCAGAATAGTCCCTATATCATTTGCTTTTAACTTGTATGTTAGAGGCATTTTGGTATAGGTACAGCTTACTAATTAGTCGACCTAATTACCAATTTTTCTAGTTCTCTTTATTTTCCAATGATGTCTAAAGCAACATGTTAAAAAAAGACAGTACCAAAGATTGATTGTTATGACCATTGACCTGTTTGGGTAACAGTAGACTGTGAGCTTACTGTAGGCAGGGATTGTCTCTCTTTGTTGCTAAATTGTACTTTCCAAGCGTTTAGTACAGTGCTCTGCACACAGAAAGGGCTCACTAAATATGATTGAATGAATGAATGACTATTCCACTAGTAAACCATTACCGAATTGACCATGCACCAGTATAATGGCTTATGAAAATTCCTCTTTACTAAAGCAACCCACTGGCCCCACATGCCAGGATGCATCATTCCCATCATAAGCTGGTAGACACACACTTTTGAAGCAAAGCCTTGGGTCTTTGATTGCCAAAGAAATCCAAACTCCCCAGTGCTTCCCAAACTCCTCCCCTTAGTTCCCAGTCCATCAAAGAGTCCTGCAGAATGAGCGAGTTCCCCCTTTCTTTTGATGATCCTATGCAAGAATATGCAGAGAACCTCTTTTCAAGGAAATTTCTCTTCTGAAGATGTAAACAGTTCATATTCCTTTGCATTTTGTTGCTAGTCAGTGAGAAATCTTAGTGTTGATGCTAGTATGTGTGAGCCTTCTCCTTGAGCAGTTCCTAAAATGACCAGATTAGCTGCCATGGACCAGTGGCAGGCTCAGCGCTGGTATTTTGGTGCAGTGATTCTGCAGCTGGCATGTCATGAGTCCAGTGGTCCCCTGGATCACCAGTAAGACCTGCTAATGATGACATAAATTGTGATTTCCTTTTTAACTCAGGCTGTCATGTGCATGTTTTACATTTGAGCTTCTCTTTCCCTTGTCCATTTCATCCTTGATGCCATTAAGTTAATTGTAATGTTCACAAATCAAAATTATTCTGCTCTTGTATTGCACTGTACATACAATAGCATGCGTCGGGGAGGGGGGCGTCAATCCCGTCACCGAATGGTACAATATTTCTAGTGGCTCTGGAAGGTCATTTCATTCATTCATTCAATAGTATTTATTGAGCGCTTACTATGTGTTGAGCACTGTACTAAGCACGTGGAATGTACAATTCAGCAACAGAGACAATCCCTGCCCAATAACGGGTTCACAGTCTAAAACACAATGTGGCCTAGTGGACAGAGCACGGGCCTGGGAGTCAGAAGGTCCTGGGTTCTAATTCCAGCTCAGCCACTTGTCTGCTGTATGTCCTTGGGCAGGTCACTTTACTTCTCTGGGCCTCAGGTCCCTCATCCGTAAAATGGGGATTGACTGTGAGCCCTACGCGGGACAAGCGCTGTGTCATTTTTCCACAGTCAATCCTTGGTGCAGTCTTTTTTTTTAACATGTTGCTTTAGATATCATCGGAAAATCAACAGAACTAGGAAAATTGGTGATTAGGTCTACTAATTAGGAAGCTGTACCTATTCCAAAATGAATTTCCAATAATTGTCCAATTTGAGGGAACTCCTGGGCCTCCAGATAATTTGCCAGGCGAACCAGCAGGGGGCACCGAGTGCCTGGCCTTTTGCTGCGGTTTCCAGATATCAATAACAAAGTTTCATTCCACTCATCTCACCTCATTTGTCTCTGTAGCCATCCCCGTGTTTACTATTTTTGGAAATTATTTCCCAAATGCCGTCAATCTGTAACACCGAGCCGTTATATTACAATATTCCCAACCTTCCAGGGATACTATAACATAGCAACAACGTTCACCCGAGCCCAGGCTGCAGAGGGATGTGCTGGAGCGGGGGATTAGGAGGGAAAATGAGCACACCCTGACACAGGCTTAATATTCTTGTTGTCGCACGTCCTATTTGGAAGACGGGAGATAAGCCTTGCTTGGGTTGTGCGGCCTCTAGTGAAGGTTTATACCGTCCATTGTGCTGGTTAACTCTACTGGGATGACCTAAACATTTGCCAGGGAAAGGATGTCGCCGTATACTGTGGCATGTTGTTGTTGAGGAAATAAAGGTCAGTGCTAAGTATAGAACCTCAGGAACAGGAAATACCAGCATTTCCCATCTATTTGGGTTCCAGTTTGAGGACTTCTAATGCAACTGTGACTGCTCAAATTTCTCCACTTTAGGTAGTCTCTCCTTCGTTTGTGCCTGGAAAGTTTCAAGGTGCTAAGTAGCATTTCTCAGTGAGTCTGTGAGATGAAATCCATCCCGTAATCTCAGAATTCATTCATTCGATGTGCATATCAGACCTGTGACACTTAATGAGTCAGATAGTACCCGTGACAAAGTCTCTCCCTGGTACTTGATGCTGATGAAGCCACAGTCACCCTCCCATCTTGGAGGATCCATTTAAAGCAGACAATCTGGGTGGTTCCTGAAGCAACTTTTGAAGACACATTTTACTATTTCTCCTGGCCCTGCAAGTGACTCTTTCTTTTTCTTTTCCTTTTCCCCATTGCTTTTTTTTTCTTATTCTTCTCTCTTTTTTTCTTTCCCTATATTCGTTTTTCTCCCTGCCCATTCCATAGGT
Organism: Ornithorhynchus anatinus; assembly: GCF_004115215.2. Lineage (NCBI taxonomy): Eukaryota > Metazoa > Chordata > Mammalia > Monotremata > Ornithorhynchidae > Ornithorhynchus > Ornithorhynchus anatinus. The sequence continues at coordinate 26,457,142 of NC_041739.1, forward strand.
CCTTTAAGGGCACTCTCTTGGCATTGTTTAGCGCCTTTGGTGATTCCCTGAATGCTACGAGAAGCAGCGTGGCTCACTGGAAAGAGCACGGGCTTTGGAGTCAGAGGTCATGGGTTCGAACCCCGGCTCTGCCATTTGCCAGCTGTGTGACTTTGGGCAAGTCACTTAACTTCTCGGTGCCTCAGTTCCCTCATCTGTAAAATGGGGATTAAGACTGTGAGCCCCACGTGGGACAACCTGATTCCCCTGTGTCTACCCCAGCGCTTAGAACAGTGCTCGGCACATAGTAAGCGCTTAACAAATACCAACATTATTATTACTTCAGCAATCAATCAAGCCAGTTCACTAAACTGTATTTATTGAGCTCTTACTATGTGCTCAGCATTGTACTAAGCACTTGGGAGGGTACAAAAGAACGATAAACACATTCCCTGTCCACAGTGAGTTGAAAGTCTAGAGGCGTGACCAGGGGGTGAGAACCTATGGATCGCAAGCCAGAACTGACTCTTCATGATACCGGATGTAGCTCTCTAGTATTGCCGGTCACTCCATGGACAGACTAGTACACTGCATATAGTAAGTGCTCAATAAATATGATTCGGTGAATGAGGGCAAGGCCCATAATTCTTTCTTATGGTTTTCTGGGCAGGAAGTCACTTGTCCACCCTGCACCTTTGAGCTGGAAAAAGGCCAAGAGGAGAGACAAAATGGCAGCTCTATGCCATTGCCTCTCATGGCAAGATGCAGTCTCGGCCTGGGGAATGGTGAGATCATCATCCTCTCTGAGTGAAAAGGCTCACTGGCACTGCTCTTGCCCTTCCTCTCTCCTTCCTCCCCAGAGCCTGTACAGAGCCTGTACAAGCAGCAGTGATGCCAAGACTGGCAAGCCAATTTTGGCTTGGCAAGAAGCATGGAGTGGCTTAGTGGAAAGAGCCCGGGCTTGGGAGTCACAGGTCATGGTTCTAATCCCTGATCCACAACTTATCAGCTGTGTGACTTTGGGTAAGTCACTTAACTTCTCTGTACCTCAGTTACCTCATCTGTAAAATGGGGATTAAGACTGTGAGCCCCACAACCTGATTACTTTGGATTTCCCCCAGTGCTTAGAACAGTTCTTGGCACATAGCGCTTAACCAGGGACGGGAGGGGACAAGAAGAGCCTTTTGTGCTGGGCTCTGCACTGCCCCGTGGACACTGGTGCAGCCATGATAAGCTGCGCTCTGAAGAGGAGGCAAAAAGAGCCTCATGCCAGGCTCCACGTGACCCACATGCACTGGATGAAAACATACCCTTTGATATGAGCCAGGTTCAGAGCAGCGGTGACAGCAGAGGAGAAGGAAGGAGTGAGTGCAATATCAGCCCCGTGCTTTGCTGACACTCTGACACCTACCTGCACCATTTCCCAAATGAACTGAGTATGAATCCTCTCTTCCTCTCCCAACTCTCTTCCACATTTTCTTTCTTCATCTCCTCTCCCCACCTCTTCTCTTTAAATGGTGTGATTTGCTCTTTGCAAGCCAACTTCTCGGAAGCTTCATTTAATGTGGCTTGGTCATCCAAAGTGGTCACTTGCCCCTACCCTAGATGCACCCCTGCCTCTCCAGTGGCCCCAAAAAGCCGGGTGTGTTTGGACGGCACGATGTCTGAAATCCCTGAATATATATTTGCTATACGTTATTGCTTAAATCGGGCCCTATTAGGCTGCCATCTCCTGAGATTTGGAAATTCTGCAGCTGTTATTGAAGTGCCACCCCCCCAGAGGACCCTGTTTATGCCCTCTATGTGCTTTACTGATTCCTGAGATTCTCCCTTCATGCAGCTAAGAGCAGACCATAGGATTTCACTGGCAAAATTGACCTGGCAAAACGTGGATCATTTTTGCATGCATCTGAGAAGGTGAAATACGAATGCCTGCGATGTCCCTAAATCCCAAGCACCTAGATGGAGAGAAAGAGGCTGAGAGGAGGTAGGGCAAAATAGGTGAATCCCGGGATCCTACCAATCTTCACTCTAGATGTGTCACTTCCTAGCTTGGAAGGGATCCTGCCAGTATGACAAAAGTTTCAGAAATTGGATCTCTTCAGCTTCACCTCTGTTCATAGGAGTATACGGCTCTACTGCTCAACTCCTGACAGCAGAGAATGTTCAAGTTTGGACTCTCTGCATTAATCAGACTGGTGTCGCACTGAAATCCAAACAACTTTCAGCCAATAAGGCCATAACTTATCTTCTTGTATCAACTGACGTGTCATTTTCTCCTTCCAGCTTCCTGCATATTTATTAATGTTTCATTGTATACCAGCACTCTCTTTTATTATATGTGGCATTCGGGGGACAGTTTGTTTTCTGCACTCTCGCCTTGGCCTTCTCTTGAGGCAAGTGAATTTCCAGAGGGCTCTAGCAGTGGCAAATTTTATTGAGAAAGTTTGGTGACTTGGAAAAAACAAACTGATTTTAACAGCAAATGACACAAACAAAAAAGAGTCTAAGTTCTAAAATATAACAGAAGGCATAAATCAGATTGGTTGCTTTTTTTTGGCATCATTGCAGCAACTAAACTTCCAAACCTGGAAATACAGTCAAATGCAGCTCAAATGGTGCCATTGCACATGAGATCAATGAATCAATTGTATTCATTGAGTGCTTACTGTGTGCAGAGCACTGTACTAACTGCTTGGGAGAGTTCAGTCCAACAGAGTTGGTAGGCATGTTTCCTGCCCACGATGAGCTGATGCAGGAAGGAGTTGAGAGAAGAGGAAATTAAGTCTTTGTTGGGCAAAGTCTCTTGGAGGAGATGGGCTTTTAGTAAGGCTTTGAAGTTGGGCAAAAAGCTGGGATAGTTTGGTCACACCTTGAGGTTGATTTAAATGGCAGAACCTGCCCATAGCTTGGCTCCCCAGATCTAGTTTTGGCAAATCTGAACTCTTGTGGAATTTTTATACTGTTGTCCAATGATGGAACTCATTAAGAATTTCCTTTTTAAACTAAGAATTCAATAAGAGAAAAAATAGATATAATTTGGAGAAAAAAGTGCAGGCTTTCAATTTTATTATCTGTTTGGTTATCATTAATGAACTCAAAGTTGTCACCACTGATCCTGAAAGAAATGGATTTGCACAAAAGATCATCTGGTCTAATCCAAGTAATAGTAATCAATCAAAGTATTTATTGAACTTCTACTGCTTGCAGAAAATTGTACTAAGCACCAAGTATAGTAAAATTTATAGACATGATCCATGACCTCAAAAAGTTGACAATCTACCCGGGGAGACACACTGAAATGAATTACAGGTAGGAGGAAGCAATACAATATAAAGGCATATACAGGAGTTATGTATTTTAGTAAATAATGAGATAACTGACACATTGTACTAGGTGCTAACTGAAATAGTGGAAAGAACATGGACCCGGGAGACAGAGGTCCTGGGTTCTAATTCTAACGCTGCCACCCATCTGCTGTATGCCCTTGGGTAAGTCCCTTAACTTTCCTGTGCCTCAGTTCTCTCATCTGCAAAATGGGAATTCATACCTGTTCTCCCTCCTACTTAGACTGTGAGCCCCATGGGTGGGACTTGATGATCTTGTATCTACCCCAGCTCTTAGTACAATGCTCGACACATGGTAAGCGCTCCACAAGTATTATTTCTATTCCCTGCCAAAAGGAGTGTAAATCTAGTGGGAGAAGGCAGATTTGCAAAATTCTTTACAAAACAGTGGGAGTAGTAGGAAAAACAATGCTGTGATGGGAATGAAGTATCAGAATAGATAATCAAACAATATTATTGAATTCTACATAATATTGCATAAATGCTGAGGAATGGGTATAAATACAAAAGTAGTAGGGGTGACTTTTGGGTTGATGTGACATGGGATGATGGAAATTAATCAGGGCCAATTTGACCAAGCTACTCTTTTGAGCTGTCACCAGCCTAACATTAAGGCAATTTATGGAAACCACAAATTTCCAGGTCTATACTTAGTATCTATCATCTACTTGTTTTATCAGCTCAAGGCTGTTGTATTCCTCAGAGAGGCTACACTTAAGGCCATTTTCCTTTACTTAAATCAGAAGTCTTATATTTCATTTTTGGTTGTGTAAGAAGCTAAGAGAGATTTTCTACTTCTATTTCCTGATTCATGTTTAAGGATTTCACCCCAGAAAGAAGAAAAGATTTGTTGTCCATTGTGCCTCCTTCAGGATTGATTTATAAGAGGGGAAACCTTTGATTTCTCCTTTATGGATTGTTCTTTGAAGAATTACCTATGCATCTCATTTTTCCTTTTTGGCATGCACTTTAGTAAATCTATATAGCACTGGCAACTGACAACCTCAGTGGCCATTTGGTTCTTGGATCTTTCATGAATTAATGAGCAATTATGGAGCCAGGTGTCCTGCAATAGAAGACTATTATGTTTGGACACACTGATATACTCAGCCCTAGGATCTTGAATTTTAGAGCCATTTCCTCAGAGATAAGAATGAGAAATGTTGACCTTTCCTGAAACCTTTATGGATTTTGAAGAGCTGCATTTATTTTAGGTAAAGAGCCAACAGGACACTGCCTATTTTAAGTAATTGAGAAATATAGCCTGACCCATCTACAACTCACTAGTCAATAGATTTTGGAGAATGTTTGTGGTTAGAAGGGCTATCATTGCACTCTGCTATAAAACTCTAACAACTCTTGGCAAGCAATTTGAACAAAATAAAGAGTTTGAACCTATTAGGTGTTGAACTATGTTAGATAGTTGTACTACCAAACAAGTTAGGGGAGGAGTGGGTCTGTGGACAAGACAATGTGTTCTGTCAAATATAGAATGCACTCCAACTTTGGAAGTTATTGGTTTTAGAAGCACAGGTTCCTGGGATCAAGGCTGTTAGTGTCCAAAAATGTAGTTCGGGGTGAGAGCATTTAGTAGCAGGGTTAGTAGCGGGGTCCTCTTTTCCCCTATCTCTTATTCCTCCTCCGCCAGAAGAATCAAATTCCAGTGGGAAAGAGAGAGGGAGCTGACCCTCCACTTTCACCTGGAGATAGATTCCTTTCACTAGGGGCTCTGATTGATGTGAGTTTCATTGAGAGGTCTAAATTCCAGGAGGGAGCAGACGTTTAGAGGAGAAATTGACTGGTTTACCACAGACACTCAGCAACAAGAAAACTCTAAGAGCCAGGCAGCATTGGTAAGAAGAGCTGAATTTTTTAAAATTACATTTTAAAGACTGGGCCCATTAGCGACCCAGTATAAACTGGGACCTTTACATAACTGCAAGTTTTACTGTAGTGGGGTGTAAAGTAGTCACTGATGGCACTTGTAAATAAAAGGCATTTTCTCTGTCACCCTCTAAGTACCACATACACGTAATGTTACGTGCCCTAGGTAGGTTTGCAACATTATCAATTTATCGATAAATTGAAACATGCATTACATTTGCAGGTTTATGCAGAAATGTCAAAAGACATCATCTGGAACCATTTGAAGAACCTAAAGCACATCCCTGGATGAACTCCTCACTCCCAATTTTTACTCCAGAGCTATTGCATTTTCTTACTAGGTCCCTGTATGCATGGGTGCCGTTTCTAAGCAGTGGAACTCAGCGAGAGGAGCCACGGCAGAGGGACCTGGATAGTGAAAATGAAAATGCCAGACAGAAAGGTAACCAATGCCTTTGCAATACAAGTCAGGGAACAGGTCAGCTGAAAATGGATGGCTACCCCAGTGGGGTCCCAGAATATTGGAGTCTTATAGAATGACTTGTCAGATGATGTAGAGAAGTTTTCAAAAGGTACAGAAGACGATTTTAGTTTTACAATTGTCAATTGTATTAATGAGTGTTTATTGTGCACGGAGCCCTGTACTAAGTGCTTGAGAGTGTACAATACAACAATATTCCCTGACACATTCCCTGCGGTATGTCAAGGACTATTATAGAAGGCAATACTAAAATGTATAAATTGAAACTCCCTGTTAAATTAAACCTATTTAAACATAATGGGTTTGGGCTACTCTGCTACTTTTCAAAATCAGTCAATCGGTACTAAGGGCTTGGGAGAGTACAATATAGCAGAGCTGGTAGACAGTCCCGGCCCACAGCGAGCCTTCAGTCAAAGGTGTCAAGGAAAATTGGTCTCACCTGTATTCTTCATAATGTGGAGTGGAGCCCAAATTCTCTAAGACTTAAGTTGGCCCATTCTTCCTAAGCAAACCACAAAATCTCTGCTTCAGTAACTCTGTACCTGCAAAGCCTGTTGGATGGTTCATCCATCACCATTAGGATTGATGTCATGGGGGGCAACTGCTAAGCTGTTCCTCGAAGCGTTCTACTGCCCAGGTAGGAGACAGAAGACAGGACTGAATGGACCACTGATTTGACCCAGGAATGGCAATGCATTCTTTGGTTTGTCTTGAGATCAGTGAAAAAAGGTACTGTGTTTCCCCTAACACAGGTGAGGTAACAAGAGTTTGAGTCTGCTTTCCCCGGTGCCCAGTTCATTCCTTGATCCTAAATTAGGTACTAAATTAGGTACTTTAGGGAGGTGTATTCTCAATAATTCAACCCCTAGGAACCTGAATGGGCCTCCCCTAACTTCTTTGTTATACTAAGCCACAGGGAAGAGTACAGCCTGTGTGTGATTATGCTTCTGCACTATGCTGGCTGGGTGGAAATTTAAGAAATGTAGTACTATTTTATTTTATGCTCCAAAAGGCAGGAGCAGAATTGACAGTGGTTTCTGACAGAGAAATATCCTGTACCAAAGCCCAGGAAAGCTGATATGTGGAAACAGCTCCTATGGTGGTCAGATCTAATTGTTTTCATCAGATCCAGGTCAAGAGACCAGTAGTGGGCCAGGGACTCTGCAAAGGGGGCAGATCACAACCAGTGTTTTTTCTTTGATAAATCCAAATCTCAAAAGGAGACCAAATGTCTTTCATTTTCAGAGGTGGGGGAAGGCGGGCCGTGGGAACAATAACTGAAGACCAACAGGCTAACATGTACCTGTGCTTGGTACAGGCAGGGAAGGAGAGCATACACTTAGTTTACACTTAGAGTTCCCACATACTGCTGTGAGCACGAGAGGAAAAGAGTTGATTAGCGAATGTACAGGTCATTTCACTGGCAGAAGGAAAGTACGATGAGGACAATGTGCTCGACGTGTGAGTGGAGAGGGGTGGAGAACTGGCACTATCTTTTGAAAATGATATTGTAATTTCAGGAGACTAAATTTTAATTTTTTTGTATTACATTTTTCTGACATTGGCCCACCCTGGCCTATGAAAGATTAGAAACATGAGAGCTAGGAGTTAGAGATATCATCCCAGAGAAAACATTTGCAGATAGTTTCACAATATGATACACATATCCTTGATATTTGAAGGACAATACAATGAGGAATACAGATAAAGATAGCGCTACCCAACTGGCAAATACTGTTAAACTTAAAACTGATGCAATCAGATGTACAGACTAAGGAGAGCAGTTTTCAAATTCTAAATTGGGACTCAGCAAACAGGAAGATTCAGCTCTTCATTAAAAGTGATGGACTGTGAGCTCTTTTTAAACGCTGCTGTGACCAGCCCAGAAGGGTCATGAAATATAATCTGCCTTACATGTGTACAATAGCTACATAGATCTCTTGGTACTAGATTTCTACTGATAATTTTAAGTCAAAGCTGAAGTCTTTCATGTCAAGGAGTTTAAAAGTAAAGAGATCAGCTAATTAGGGTAAATCTGGTTAACCAGGGGTAACTGAACAGCATAATTAATGGTCTTTTGAGAATGAGGGAAAATGTTTGTCAGGAAAATCCTGTGCTGACTTTGTTCAAGCTGCCAGAATAAGGAAGAATATTGGTGCCCCTTGGGCATTAGACCCAGGTTTGAGCCAAACTAGTGAGCCCGCCAGTAATACCATAAAAATCCCCTTGGGATTTTGACTCTTGTGAGAATTTTCAGTTGAGCATTAATTTAATTTAAGAGGCCTTGGAATGATTGAAATAAGGACAGTCTCTGGAATATCTATTCTGATCCTATTCTACAGATAAACCATTTTGGTGGAGAATAGGAGTATTTCTTCTCTCTGGGAAATCCCCAAACTCTAGAAAAGCTTCCACATTTATTCTATAATAGGGACCTCTAAACAGAATAAGGAAAGATAATAAACAACTCCCAAATTCCCAGAAATATGACTGTCCTTGCTTGCAAATCCTCTACTTTTCCCAAGTTGAGAGTCACATGTTCCCCATAATGCAGATGAAGAGGCAGGATATATTTTTCATGATAAACTAAAATCTTCATGGAAAAATAAGCTTACATTTTTCCTCATCAAAGAAAATCAGGCTACCCTTTCACTTAGTCTTATGCTGTCTCTGGAGGGGATTCTAATAACCCCTCTGGCACACTTTGTTAAATGCTTGTCCATGTCATCTTGACCGCTGTGGAGAGTCGGTCTGTGCAGCGAGTGATTTGATTTCCTTGTTGTCATTTTGAGGTAACCTATAGAGCTGCAAATGTAGGTGATGGTGATAATGAAGTTATCCAGCTTCAATATTTGATTCAGTGACCTTCAGCAGAAGCAGATTTCTAAGTCTCTGTGTGTCCTGCATAAAATAGTATTTCCTAGTGTCTGTTTAAATTGGATATCTCTTCATTTCACCAAGGGACTTCTTCTTTCTTATTCTTAGTTTACGAGAAGGGTAAAAAGGAAGGTCTGATGGACTCCCATTAACATCTTGGTGATGGTAAAATACCCCAATCTAGTCCTAATTCCACTCCATTCCAGTTTCAATCATGGTTTTCTCTGCAATTTCTCACATTGATGAATCACCTCAAGACCCTAATCATATTTGTTACCTCTTCCTAAAAGATTTTCCTATATATATTTTCAAGTGAGTTGATGACTACTGGATGTATAATTTCAGATGTAGGGTGTTAGAGCCAGGGAGCAGAGAAGGGTGATGACATCATTTGTTACCATGCCATAAAATTTTCTGTAGCATCATTAGTCTTCGCTTAAGATATCAAACCATCTTACTGGCTGCTTAACATCTCTGTGCAGGAGAGAAATAGTCATCTATAATGACCTCCAAGTCTTTTTCCTCGGAGGGTATTGCAAGTTGAGAACATACCTCATTGTGGTCTGGGTGAAAAGTTTAGATTTTATTTACAAAGAAACATCCACCATTTCACAATTATCCAGGTTATATTGAATTGTCCAGTCCTCCCATGAATTTAAACACAACCGCTCTACGATTTCTAATAATCCTTATGTTTTTGCTAGTTAAGACTTCCTGCTTATGGAAGGAGATTTCATCAGTTTGTTTCTTGCTGCTTCTACCAAATTATTAATACTAATAAAATATATTCTTCTGGATGAGCACCTCATTTACTCCAATGATTTCATTCACAATTTAGTAGGTCTATGTCTAAGGTGACCTTATTAAATAATTGAAAGAAAATAGCCTTTGCATCATGGGCCAGGAGGATATCACAAGATGATGATAGCCATTTACATGAACTGGCCAGATGCAGAGTCTCTATCACAGTACTGAGCAGAATCACCCGATGAAGTAAGAGGTCAATGAGAAAAGTTCTGGATATAGTTTCTTCTGGAGAAGTCATCCCTCTCCAAAGTGTCATCACTCAGCTGCTGGATTTGTCCTCAGAATGTCCTTGTTTTGTGACCTTCCAAATTCGCCCGGAGGTGGGAAGCAACAGATTGATTAATAACCCTATATCTGTCTAAACCAAAATAGTTAGTGATCTTTAATAAATGTGGTTCAACAATGACAAATAAAAAAAGAGAAGAATTCTGATTCATTACAGCAGTACCCAAATCTGACAGAATGTGGAAAACTAATTAGACTCTGTAGGACTGGAAAACTAAATATCAATGGTCTCTTCCCATTCGGTGAGTGTCCCAAACATCAATTTGTAATCACAAATATTACCTTCTGCCAATTGAATATGGGAAAGACATCAGGGATTCACCCAAGGTCAAAGCAGTCTTATTTCATTGATTAAATCATTATCTGATCATGAAATTTAAAAGATGAATTGAACAGTGCAACCAACTGCTGGATGTACAAACAGCTCAGATACCCCAAACTTAAAGGTATTTAGTGAGTACGTACTGTGCGCAGAAAGCTGTACTAAGGGCTGAGGAAAATACAATAGGGTTGGTAGATGTAGTCCCTGCCCTGTAGTCCCTGCAGTCTTCAATGGGTAACAGACATTAAAATAAATTATACCTAGGGGAAATAGTAGAGTATACTATTGTGTAGTAGAGAATATAAGCATAAGTTCTGAGGGACCGGTATGATTTTCAAAGTGCTTAAGGGGTAGAGAGCCAAGGGCATAGTTGATTGTGAGGGGAGGCCAGACAACAGAAATGAGGGCTTAGGGAAAGAAAGTTGCTTGGAGTAAATGAGAGGGGTTTGAAGGTGGGGAGAGTGGTGAACTGACATATATGAAGGGGGGAGGAGTTCCACGGCCAAGGGAGGACTTAGTAGATTTACATTTAGTACATAGAGTACTCTGGCCCTTTCACTTCCATCACATTGAATTAGAAAGAGAAAAAATGCTTGTTCTCTTCACCTTCCTCTTATCCTTCAGGACTCTGAAGAATCCTTCAACCACTGCCTGTAGTGAGTCACACTGTAGCCATATTTCTGGCTTTACAACAGGTGGGTATGAGAAGCAGCGTGACTTAGTGGAAAGAGCCCGGACTTGGGAGTCAGAGGTCATGGGGGCTAATCCTGGCTCTGCCACTTGGCTGCTGTGTGACCTTGGGCAAGTCACTTAACTTATCTGGGCCTCAGTTCCCTCATCTGTAAAATGGGGATTAAGACTTTGATCCCCAAGTGGGACAACCTGATTACCTCGTACCTATCATAGCATTTAGAACAGTGCTTGCCACATAGTAAGCACTTAACAAATACCATTATTATTATTATTATTATTATTCCAGCTTCGCAGTTTAAGTAAGCCTGCAGTTTAAGCATATCCCATTTCTACTCTCCTACCACTCAGGTGCAGTAGAGGAAGGGAAAGGAATCATGAGATAGTAAAGAAATCAGAAGGTCATTTCTGGAAAACCACTGCACTCTCCAAAGCAAGAAGTCACTCCACCTGTGTGTTGTGGGGAAGGGAAGTGCTAGTCTCCTTACTTGCCTTCTCCTTCCTGGGATTCCATCCTCTAGTCTTCAGAACTATTTTTTCTTCCTCCGGAAGGGGGTGAGATGGGGGTGGGAGGTTCAATTAGACCATCATTTCTTAGATACTGTACACGCACAGGGGAAACGGCGATACTTTGTTGTTCAGACCCATGCACCCCACTTACATCTTCACAGTGTCGCAGTCAGCTGACCTCTGTAACAGGTTCTTCCTCTTTCTTAGTTGTTAGAGCCTGAATCTATTTGCGTTTCTGGATATGGAGTTCTTTGATATGTAGAAATAGATTTACCACAGCCCTGGAGAGAGAGCACGTCTTCAATAAAACCAGAATGGGCTATTATTAATAATCAGTGACTGTTTCCAGGGTACTCACTTGACAGCAGGGCAGAATATATCGGTTCTTTATGTCTAAGAGTGGGAATGGCAGGAAAATATATGGTAATGCAGTTTCAGCACTTCCCAGACCCAAATGTGTCCATTCAATCTATGCAAATATTTTAACATAATACAGTCAGGATTTGTGAACTAAATAAATTTAATTACCGTTTCTACTTACATCGAGGCCTAAAAGGTGAAAAGCATGGATGTCATCAGACCCCGAAGTAAAATGCACTCCAAAGACAAGACCATCCGTAGTGATTGTCGGTTACAAGAAACCGGAAATCGAATTTCAGTGAGTTCTTTGCTACCTTCTCTTTTCACTGAGGTGGAATTGGTGGTAGTACTTCAGGAAATCTCAGGGTTAGCTGAAATGGTAGATTCAGAAATGCATTATAGTTGGATTTTTAGTTGCCAATTTACTAATACCGTATACTAGATCCCCGTAACTAAAGTTGTGTCAATCATCCAGATAATTCAGGCGATTCAGAAAGGTCCCCAGCCTGCTGAAAGCCCCTCTCCCTTTGAGAGGGGGCATTGAAATCCTTTGGTCTGTTGGTAAATTCATCTTGATGGTCAGTCACTTGTTAGTAGATATCCATCCTTTTGGGGATGTGCCCCTTGCTAGTGAACATCAATTAGCGAACTCTGTGTTCCAGAGGGCCTAGTACATATGATAAGGGCTCGTTAGAGTGGAGTGGGGAGGGATTTAGATCTGCCTACTCATGTAGAGTTGTGAAGACTATGTTCTGCAAATTTGTGATCCGATTCACCATACTTTCGGTCGGGGGGAAGAGGACCCATTATCTGTGCTTCCAGTCTGCTTACAAAAGCTTCCTTCAGTCGCCCATGAAAGCAACATATACAGAAGGAAATGAGGGCATTTTGAAAGTAAGGAACGTTAACCTCTTCTGGGATCTGGAAAAATGCTTGCATAATTTAAGATTCAAACTACCCATTTCTGGGATATTATTTCTGATGAAAAGGAATAATGCACTGAAAATCTATCTTCTGTCTCTTGAAATCTTAGATTTAGTTTTTCCTAAAAGCCTAAAACGGCAAATTATGGAATCAGAGCCAATAGACAGACCATTCAACCGTTGTATTGAATGGACGGTGAGATAGGATTGTCTAGTTGTCAGCTATCGACCCAGCCAGTTGAGAAATTGAAAGCTCTGTCCAGTGTGTGGAGAAGTCTTATGAAAGACCAGGAGCGTGGCAGCGGCAACTGCCTTTCCAACTTCAATTCTTTGAACCGTCTGGCTGTCTGTGATGGTGGAGTGGCCGCAGAGAATGAAATGGTCCTATTCCTTGGCTCCCACTGTCGACTTAGTTGCTTCTTGAATGGGGGAATGAAAGGAGGAAGAGAGAGATGCTGTAACCAGCAGGTAGAAGGGGGCCAGGGGTGCTATTTCAGTGGTGCTATTTCAGTGCTATTTGCTCAACGCTTCCCTCTCTTGCCACTGAGGTGATATTGGGAGTACCAGATAGAGAACTATCACTCTACCATGCAGGTGGATGCATCTTTGAGTGCCACTTGGCCGTGACCCAGATATTCGGTGGGAATGTGGAAATCAAGTGTCCTGAGGTCCATTCTCAAATTGTAAACTCATGTGTGAGCTTTCCTGTGTGAGCTTCGACGACGAGAGACTTAACTCTTCTGGATCTCATTTTCTTTCCATGAGAAATGGGGATGAGAACAATGACCTACTTGATGATGTTGTTCTAAGCACTTAGTATTAGTGCTTTGCACACCATAAGCACTCAGTAAATACGATTGAATGAATGAATTGTCGTTCTGAGTATTGAGAAAGTATTGGAACGATCGAAGAACCTAGAAAAATCTAAAAGACTGCCAATATTGATAATGACTTCTTGGGCTTTTGGATAGTGGGTCCCTACTTACCACAGCAGTAGAGTCCCTCTTGAGTTGCACTAATCGCTTGTATATTTCTGAAATTAATACTTCAAGGAATTGTACAGAACACACAAAAGGGTAAATGTTAGTTGACAGAACATAGGGAACTCTGCTCGGCTAGCACTACATACACGCTCTTGAATTTATTGTTTTAGACAGAAGGCTAACTGCCCGACTGGCCTTTTGACCCCTGTCCCACACAAGTGTCTCGGAAGGAAATGAGAAAATTTTTGCTTTTTGTTGGAAAATGATGTTGTCTTTTGGGGACAGAGTGGCTAAAGCTTTAAGGTTTGTTGGAAAGATAGAAAGGGCTCTCTAATAAAAGGTATCTGCCTCTTCCGATCTCTATCAGAGACTAATGCAGACACAAACAGCTTCCACTCAGAAAAGGGAAAATAATGGTTTTATTTTAGATGATCTTTTCCTATAAAGGCATGTGGTGGTGAAAAGGATAATGGCGATGATGATAATCTGCGTGCCATTTGGGAGAGGAATTTAAGCTATAAAGATGAGCTGGATAAACACTTCACTTCCTTTTGAGTTTTGGAATAGTTTGACCAGAATGTCCCATATCTAGAGCTTTACTAGAAAATTGGTCTTTTTGTATGTCCTCTCTTTAAGTGTGCTCTTCTACAGTCCCCAATTCCTGCCATGCTTTTGCGGAGTAATCCTCCTCTCCATTAAATCACTTATTTTGGGAGCTTGCTCTCGAATCTGTTGACTGCAAAATGCTTAAAATTTATGTTGGCCAATTAGTCCAATGAAGAGGGCAGCCATCTTTCCCGAACAGTGCTCCAGCGCTTAGAACAGTGCTTGGCACACACTAAGTGCTTAACAAATGCCATCAATCCTAATAGTTGTCCTGGGACAGAACTGCAACATTTTGAATGTTTTGAAACCCTGTCACTCTGGGCATGTTTTCAGGGAGTGCCGGGAGGAAGATGGGACACTTTCTTCCTTGTAAATCTTTGAAAACAGGATTATTATCCACTGGCCAAGTTGGCTTTGAACCAAGGTGATGGAGCAAAGGCCTTAAGAAGGTCTCTTCCAGGCCTAATACTTGGTTACCAAGAGAGAATGTGGTAGCTTTAAGGCTTGAATGATGGAAGGAATTCAGATCTGGCACTTTAAACATTTTACAGACTGGGTCTAAAGAGAGTACAGAGATGCCAATACTGGGTGGGTCAAATAATTTATCGACCCCAGTACTATTAGTAATGATCATTAGAGTCATATTTATTAAGCACCTCTATACCAAGCACTGCACTAAGTGCTGGGGTAGACACAATTCAATCGGATGAATCAATCAATGGTATTTATTGAAAATTTATCGATCAATGGCATTTATTGAAAATTTATCATGAACAGAGTACTGTTCTAAGTGTTAAGGAAAGTACAGAACAACTGAGTTGGCAGATGCAAACCTGGCCACGAGGAGCTTACGGCCTGGGACTCACGGTCTAAGTAGGAGGATAAGCAAGAATTTAATTCCCATTTTACATACTAACTCTCATATTGTACTCTCCCAAGTGTTTAGTACAGTGCTGTACACATGCTCAATAAATACCACTGATTTGAGGAAACTGAGGCATAGAGAAGTCAAGTGAGTTCTCCAAAGTCATTGAGCAGGCAAGTGATAGAACGGGGATTAGAATACAGGTCCCCTGGCAACCAGTCTTGCGCTCTTCCGCTACGCAATCCTATCTTCAGTGGTGACAACAGGATACAATTGCCCTTTTTGATATACTACTATCAATCAAATTCATTGAGTGGTTACCTGCGTGCAGAGCACTGTACTAAGCACTTGGGAGAGTACAATGTAACAGTCTAGGTAGACGCATCCCCTGCCCACAATGAGCCTATAATCTATAGGGGGAGAAGGATGTTAATATAAGTGAATGAATCATAGATACGTTCGTAAGCGCTGAGAGGTCGAGAGAGGGGTGAAAAAAGACAGCAAATTAGGGTGACACAGGAAGGAGTGGGAAAAAGGGACATGAGGGCTTAGGGCAGGCTTCTTGAGGAGATGTGTCTTCATTAAGGCTTTGAAGATGGGTAAAGTTGGAAAGTCTGAAAGTCTGTGAGATATGAAAAGGGAGGGCATTCCAGGCCAGAGGCAGGATGAGGGTGAGAGGTCGTCAGCGAGATAGACGAGATGGAGGCACAGTGAGTAGGTTGGCATTAAAGGAGAAAAGAGGGCAGGCTAGGGTGGTAATAATAATGATGGTATTTGTTAAGCGCTTACTATGTGCCAAGCACTGTTCTAAGCACTGAAAGTAGGTGGTAAGGTAGGAGAGGACAAAGTGACTTGAGTGCTTTAAAGCGGGGGTCCGTGGAAGAGACTGAGAATGTGCCGCCAGAGAGCTAGGAGAACAAGGAGAGGACAGTATCATTGAAGCCGAGGTTGGACAATGATTATTAGGATAAGAGGTGATCTACAATGTGGAAGTAGCAGGGAGGATTAGGATGGAGTAGAGGATGCTGCATTTATTTGGCAAGAAGGAGATTTTAAGGGACCTTTGAGAGGGTGGTTTCTGTGGAGTGAAGGCAACTGGAAGCTAGACGGGAGGGGATCCAGGAGAGAACTGGAGGAGAGGAATTTGAGCCGGCGCGTGCAGACAACGCACTCTCTCCTCCTTCTCATCCTTTTTTCTAGAAGCTTGGCTTGGGAGTCAGAGGACGTGGATTCTAATCCCGGCTCCGCCACTTGTCTGCTGCGTGACCTTAGGCGAGTCACTTGACTTCTCTGCGCCTCAGTTACGTCATCTGTAAAATGGAGATTAAACCCCAGGTGGGACAACCTGATGGACCTTATAAGTAACCCAGCACTTAGAACAGGGCTTGGCACAGAGCAAACGTTTAACAAATGCCATAATTATTATTATCTATCTCCTGTTCCTACAGCCGAGGCAGCAGGGTCAACCCAGAGGGTAACCACTTGCTCCACAGCCCGGATTCCTTCCGGGGACAAATAGGGACTGGATGAGGCTCGGCCAGCATCGTCCGCCCAAGTGCTGTCGCCCACCCAGCGCACCCTGGCCAATCATTCGTACATTCATTCATTCGATCCTATTTACTAAGCGCTTCCTGTGTGCAGAGCACTGGGCTGAGCCCTTGGGAAAGTACAATACGACACTAAAGAGGGGCAATCCCTGCCCGCAATGAGCTCACAGTTTAGAGGAGGATGATAATTATGGTTTGCCTTGGCCGGGCCCTGGTGCCCTCTCTGACCCCGCCTGCCCTCATCTCTTCCACGTGCCCTGCCCGGTCCCGCAAGCCCTGGTGCAATGGCCTCTCCCGCCTGCCCTGGCCGGTCCTGGGTGCCTTGGCCTCTCCCCCCTGCCCCGGTGCCCTCTCCGACCCCGCCTGCCCACGCCTCTTCCATATAATCTGGCCCACCCCCGTGCCCTGGTGCCCTCTCGGACCCCATGGGCCCTGGCCGATCCCGTGGGCCCTGGTGCCCTGGCCTCTCCTGCCTGCCCTGGCCCATCCCACGGGCTCTGGCCGGTCCTGGATGCCCTGGCCTCCCCTGCCTGCCCCGGTACCCTTTCTGATCCCACCTGCCCTCGCCTCTTCTGCATAATCGGGCCAAGCCCCCGTGCCCTACTGCCCTCTCGACCCCACGTGCCCTGGTCTCTCCCGCCTGCCCTGACCGATCCCATGTGCCCTGGCCTGTCCCGCCTGCCCTGATACCCTCTCTGATCCCACCTGCCCTCGCCTCTTCCGCATAATCTGGCCGACCCCCCGTGCTCTGGTGGCCTCCCGGACCCCCACGTGTCCTGGCCGATCCCATGTGCCCTGGCCGGTCCCGCGGACCCTGGTGCCCTGCCCTCTCCCACCTGCCCCGATGCCCTCTCCGACCCCGCCTGCCCTCGCCCCTTCCACATAATCTGGCCCACCCCCCGTGCCCTGCTGCCCTCTCGGACCCCACGTGCCCTGGTTTCTCCCACCTGCCCTCTCCGATCCCATGTGCCCTGGCCGGTCCTGTGGGTGCCCTCTCCGACCCCGCCTGCCCTCGCCTCTTCCGCATAATCGGGTCGACCCTCCCCCCCCGTGCCCTGGTGCCCTCTCACACCCCAGGGCCCTGCCCGGTCCCGTGGGCCCTGGTGCCATGGCTTCTCCGGCCTGCCCTGCCCGGTCCTGGGTGCCCTGGTCTCTCTGGCCTGTCCCGGGTGTCCTGGCCTCTCCGACCCCGCCTGCCCTGGCCGATCCCCTGGGCCCCGGCCTGTCCAGTGGGCCCTGGTCCATCCCGGGTGCCCTCGCCTCTTCCCCATAATCTGGCCGACCCCCCGTGCCCTGGTGCCCTCTCAGATCCCCCCCGGGGCGGAGAGGGGGCACACGGCCGGGCAAATCGCCCAACCCCGCCCTCCTCCTCCTCTTCTCCTCCTCCTGCCGCTGCTGCGGGCAACTTCTCGCTCGGTGCCTGCGGGCTGGGCTGTGTGTCTGCGTGTTGTGTGTCTTTGTGTTGTGCGTGTGACTGCGTGCCCGTGTGGCTCCGGGCCGTGCCCCCGCCCGGGCCCGGTGCGGGAGGTGCGGGAGGCTCCCCACTATAAATAGCAGGTCCCCCCCCGCACACGGGCCACGCAAGCCCACAGCCGGGCCCGCCGACAAACTGCCGCCCAGTCCCCGCAGCCGCCGACACCCGCAGACACAGGTGCTGTAATCCCCGCTCCGGCTCCCTCTCCCCCTCTCTCTCTGTGTTGTGTGTTGTGGATGTGCGTGTGTGTCAGGGGCGAGGTCGGGGTGCCTGGGCGTCCGTCGAGTTTCCCAATTTGGCGACCTTTCAGGCCGGTCGCCCCCTCCCCAAATCCCCTCTCCCCCCACCCCCTTCTCACCCCGTCTGCTCTCCTTCCTTCCTCCCTCGAAATCCCGTCCCGCACCCCCGGACCAGGCTTCCCCATCGCCGCAGGTCCGGTCACCTGCAACTAGCCCCGGTCCTGTCCTGTCTGGGCCGGTCCTGTCCTGCCCTGTCTGGGCCGATCCTGTCCTGTCTGGGCCGGTCCTGTCCTGTCCTCTCTGGGCCTGTCCTGTCTGGACCGGTCCTGTCCTGTCTGGGCCTGTCCTGTCTGGACCGGTCCTGACCTGTCCTGTCTGGGCTTGTCCTGTCCTGTCTGGGCCGGTCCTGGCCTGGCCTGGCCTGGCCTGGCCTGTCCTGTTTGGGCCGCTCCTGTCCTGCCCTGTCCCGTCCTGTCCGGCCCACAGCATCCTCTGCCCTGCCCCCGCGGCCTTCCTGCCCATTCCGCATCCCTCGCCCCCAACCCACGCACCCCCTTAGGCCCCCATCCTGCCCTCCCCAGCCCCTGCCAGCCTTACAGGGCACAGCTTCGGCTGGGGCCGGGGAGGTGGCTGATCGTTGCCCCACATCCCCTGCCTCCTGCCCAGCAGTCGTGCAGCCTCGGGACCCCATTCCCATCCCCAACCCCAGTCCCAACCCCTTTCCCAACCTCATCCCCAGCCCCTTTCCCATCCCCAGCCCCTTTCCCAACCTCATCCCCAGCCCCTTTCCCAACCTCATCCCCAGCCCCTTTCCCATCCCCAGCCCCTTTCCCATCCCCAGCCCCTTTCCCATCCCCAGCTCCTTTCCCATCCCCAGCCCCTTTCCCATCCCCAGCCCCTTTCCCAACCTCATCCCCAGCCCCTTTCCCAACCTCATCCCCAGCCCCTTTCCCAACCTCATCCCCAGCCCCTTTCCCAACCTCATCCCCAGCCCCTTTCCCATCTCCAGCCCCTTTCCCAACCTCATCCCCATCCCGCGGTTTGGGCAGGGTTGCGTGGAGCCCGGACAAGATCATCGCAGCCCTCAGCCGAGGCCCCAGATGCCCGTTTTCCCTCCGTCCCCTTGATGAGTGGGGAAGGGTGAGTCCCCTCCCACCTCCCGCCCCCAGCCCTGCCCGAAATCTCCTCCTCCTCCTTCCTCCTGCTCCTCCTCCTCCTCCTGATCCTCCTCCTGCTCCCGAGCCGGCTTGTGGCTGCCCCGCAGGAGATGCGGGAGACGGACGAGCAAGCTGCCCGCCGGAGAAAAGAGATCCATTTTTCAGGGAGAGGATGCGCGCGTCGCGATTAGGCTGCCGCTGAACAAAACTTATTAGGAAAAAGCCGGTGGGTTTTTCTATTGCTTTTAATGACGATGCTTCTTCCCTCACCTGCCTTTCCCGGCCCTTCCCTGTCCCCTCCCCTGCTTCTCTCATTCTCTTATTCTCATTCTAGACAGACCCTAGAAACCCCTATCATCACCTTGATTGCCCGTGTGAGGTGCCGGTGAGGGAGACAGGGTTTATCTCCCCCCTCTCACCCAGGTCGGGATTTACCAAGGTGCGGCACCCTAAAACAAACGAACAGAAATCTATCGGAAAGAGTAAACAGTGCTTTAGGTGGGGACTAGTTACCCCGTGGAAGGCGTGCCCGTCTGCTTCAACCATCAAAAGCCGAATGCAGAAGCAGCCAAGTCGTCTCTTGGCTAGTGGGCTATGTGGACCAGACAGGAGAAGCTGATTTAGTTCAGGTGGTGAGGTAGGAGATGGAACCAGGTGAAAAAGCTTATTGAAGAAGCAATTTAACGAGGTACAAGTTGCGAGAGGTCTGTCTGCTCACCCTTTATAAGGGATGATACCCGGGCACAGGCTCTATCCAGAGCAAACCTCCTGAACTAAGCACGGGTAAGGGATCCCCATAAAGGATAAGTATCCTTAAGATAAATATTAATTTCTTGGGGGTGGGTTCTTTTGGCCGGAATGATTTTTTTTAAGCTCATTTCTTCAAAATGTGACTTAAGTAGGTTGCCCTTGAAAGGTTACAAAATGCAGGAAATAGGTACTTTCAACTCTCCCAGGGGGAGACGTACTTGCTGGTTAAAATATGACTGTCACGATCATCTTGAATATTAGCTATTAATATTTCTTATAGGATAAGGACCCGTTAGGCTGGTGCCTATTTAAACCTGTGTTTGGATTTTAGAGTGACATATTATAGAGGCCTAAAAAATGACCCAACAGACAAATAAGATTTCTAATTTTGCCCCTTCAGCTGCTGAGACGATCAGATCTATAGGCTGAAATACTTAAATTTTGGTTTCAGAAAGTTGTGGTTAGATCAGATTTTTTTTTCTGTCAGCATTGCAAAGGGGGCTGTGGCCCATGTATTTCATAAACATTTCACTGAGGAAATACCATTAATTTTTTCATGTTTGAAAAAGAAAACCATTCATTTTGGGGAATGGGCTTCCGTTTAACCGATAGTCATATAAAATTTTTGTGACTTAAAATAATTCACTCCTTGTTTGAGACCTTGGAGTCTCTCCCGGCATAAGGAATATAAATCTCTACATGGGTAGCAGAATTAACTTGGACTTCTTGAGGCAAAACCCAAGAGGGCAGTTCTCCAAAAAGCAGAGAGAGCGAGAGCTGTGAACTCAACTCCCATTCCTTGGCAACCTCAGGAATGTCAGTTTCCAGGTAAATGTCAAACATGATATGAACATTTTTTTAAAAAATTTTTCACAGAGTTGTAATTAGAGGGTGAAATGTTTACTGGCTTATCTTTTCCATTTCTCCACTTCCCAGCCAGTGATCCTCAGCCACTAATTGCATTTTAGGATCTTTAGTACTGAATTTTTATATAGGATGAATCGGTAACTCTTCACAGCCTTTATGAGGGAGGAGGGCTGGAGGAAGGAGGGAGTAGGGGAACAAGGCGGCGTGATGTACTAAAGTAGTAATAGGTGCTTGTCTCTGAGTATTTCCCCAGTCTTGGCGACTCTCTTGAAGCAATGAAGTGGGTAGCCACTCAGAGCGACGCGTGCGTGCACACACGCAGCCGCTGCCTGTGTTAAACGGAAGTCAAATTTTAAATGTTCTGTTTAATGCACTTTTTATTCTCTTCTGGATGTCTCAATTTTCATCCCCTTCTTTGCTACCCGGAGCCCTAGGGAGTATGAGTTCTAAATCTTTGATTGTGGTGTCCTAAAAGGGAGACTCTGACATAGTCACAGCTGGAGCTGTGGTAGTTGTATGGTTTGCAAAATTGCCCCAAGAGGCCAATAACCTCCAAATCCTAAGATTTGATCTGAGCCATCCCCCTTTGGGGAATTTATTCTTCTTTAAGCCCTAAAGATTATACGTCTAGGGATTTGTCAGACATATTTGGTTCTTCAATGTGCTTTGGCAAAATCCTGTGGATACCACAGTATTTCAGGTTTTTCTGGAGACGTGAGACATGTTGAGGGGCCATATAGAGAATGTGGGGGTGATTATGGGTAATCTTTGTCTATAGGTGCTCCATAGCTGCACTGGAATGAAAGCTCGGTGTATTCTTTTCATAGCATTCGACTGGTTTTGTAGTTGTTTACCCAGTTTACTTCAGAGTACCTGAAATGGTTTTGAGTAGTTTCCTGAATGGTAACATCATCATTCCTCAAGTCTCTACATCTGCCACTGTAGTTTGAATCTGCCACAGTGGAAATATTAATTCAGGAGTTATTAAACTATAACTGGTGAACTATAGATGCTTAACTCTAGAGGAACTTTACAGTGCTAGGGGCATGTGTGTGATAGTTTCTAAATTGAGCTTGAAATACTAGGTCTTACTGAGAAATTAGATGAGCAGAATTATATAAACTGTAGGATAGAGTAGATTGATGGGATTGATGTTCTTGAGTCATGATTTTAAAACTGAGTTGTGGATTATGCAGTATTTTGGGGCAATCCCAGTTTTTTGGCTTTTTTTTTTCATTAACTCATCAGATCAACAGTGAATCCTGCCTCTCTTTTGGAGCCCTTCAAATAGGCTGTGATGAGAGAATCCCATGGAGATTATCTGAGGAAGCCATTTAGTCTTTTTATTAAGTCCTCATCTCATTTCAACAACTTATGATGGTCTACTGAATTTTTCCTCTGTTTATTCTCAAAGCCTGTAATTACAGTGATTGTTGAAGACCAGTCCTGTGGATTTCCCAGCTTCATTCTAGGTTAAAAGTGGGTAAACAATTTATTTCTGACACTGACTAGAGAGAAGGTACAATTTTCTTTGCTCTGGTATTGCACCTTTTCTTAGTCCTGTTGCCAAAATGGTGCTCTTTTAAGTTTCACAGATGCCTACTCTTACTGTCAAAAGATGATCGATAGCTTCCAGTGATTGACACAAGAAAGGAACGGGGAAAAATTCAAGAAGAAACAATGAGAAATAAAGGAATATGGCACCTTAAATTGAAATTATAACTTGGAGATATATGGAGAGTTCGAAGGCAGGCTTTTACAGAATTGTTGATAGTTATTAAATATCACAAAATTTGTTTTTGAACATCCTGATGTTAGTCTTGTGAGCTAACTTCACATTCCATTTAGAGTATCGTAATGGAGCGTGCTACCTAGTTGATGCACTAAGAAAGAAACTATTTTTTTAAAAAAACATTTTGTGTCTTTGTGAGCCAAGGGGGCAACTTTTCGTGCTTGCCAACACAATCACATGTTTCTTAGCTTAATTTATTAAAGTAGGCTGATTTTATTTGGGTAATCTCATTTTATTTCCAGTAGAGATCTTCTCTAGAAGTTATGAAAAAATGTTTCCAACCTGTCTTCCTTGAAAATTTTATTTCAGAAAAATACAGCATTTTCCTGACCCTAAAGATTTCAGCCACACATTTAGATTTTGAAAACCTTTCCCACTAGATGGCAGTGTGCAGTGATGAGTGGTTATAGGCCAGTTGCTTTAAAAAATAAATAAATATGTATATATATAAAATTTCATTCTCTTAATAAAATTAAAACCCAGCCATTGAAACTCTGTAATGTATTTGGAGACCTCTTATTTGTGAGGAGGGACTAGCTTTTTTTTTTTTTTTTTTACATCCCTTAAACTTGATTTTAAAGGCTTCCCTAAGCTGCTTTTGCTGTTGTGGCTGATTACAGAGCGTTAGAAAGGGAGATAATTTGAAACACCCTCATTCAGCCCAACAAAATGCTCTGTGAGATTGAGGAGTGAGGTAGTGGTAAAAGAGGAGTAAGCAGCAAAGTAGAAGACAAAAGCGGGAATGACTCTGAGGAAAGATCAAAATAATATGTATATACAACCTGATAAACGTGATTCAGAAGAAACTGATTTTACTCTAGTTAATAAATACCTAAATAGTTTGCTGGCTGAAGAGGAAGAGCTTTGATTCAAGCAGGAAAGAGTCACATTTTAGTTGAAGGAATCATCTGATCCATTTGGTATCAGAGGTGATTTCTTAAAGAGGTAGACAATCGAAATTATTAGGAATCTGCCCAGATTGCAGTTAATAGAACCTGGATGAAAAAAGTGACGTTTTATTTTTATTTTTTTTTGCACACCCCTCTTCCCCTTGCCCCCCGAGTCTAGAAATCTTATGTTTCATATAAAGGTTTGCTGAATAGCAAAGTGTTTGTGTGTAAATGTAATTATAACAGTAGTCTAGGTTACAGATGGGTCATGTAGTTTTCTAGTTTTCTCCTAATTGAATTTTTTCAGATTTCAAAACACAGACAATAACATCCTTCTATATTAATCTCTTTGTGGCAGAATGCACTTAACAACAAATGGATTCAATTGTAGGTCAGAAAAATGCAAATTGTGCAGGCATGGAACGAGTCCATTTTCTAACTTTTACTGATGTGGATTTTTGACATTGAAAATCTTCATAAATTTAATTATTAAAAGTTGTTTTTGAAAAGCTGGTACTAAATATATTCTCGGTATCCTTATTCATTTGGGCTGTTTGAGATGCATGGAGCCCATAATGTAACTTAAGCATGAAAATATCATTGCCATATAGCAACTGATTTAGGCTGCACAAAGTAGACTCTCAATGAATACTGATGATGGGGTGATGCTAATTATTTCCACATTCAGTTATGGAATGAAGGGATTTTAGGGACACAGAATAGGGAGCACATTAATTTAGCCTGAAGTGTTTTCTGTTCCCATTATTTTAAAATTGTTTTTCCTGAGGTGTTTTGTTAGGTTTCCTGCTTAACTGAAACCAGGCATTCCCTGGCATGAGATTTTGAGTTAGGGCAAATGGCATTTAAGGCTGTTTTGAATTTATACCCTGTTTAAGCTTTACTATGCATTGGTTTTGATTTTGACACTAGCCCCCTCTTCATCTTCGGTTCAGTAAGTACCTTCTTGGAGGTAAAAGAGAAGTGTCAGTCCTCAATGGCAAACCCAGCTCCACGCCCTCACACCTCTCTAAATTATCTTTTCCTCTTACCCACAAATGCTTTCTTCAATTCCCATAGCTCCCTTGTCTCATCCTCCCACAGATGTTGGGGTTGGGGGGGAAGTCCCAGTCCTGCAGTTTGCTTGCATAGTGCTGCCTTTTGAAATTTTTTCACAGTTCGACTGACTTCTTCCCCAGCTATAACCTCTCCATATCCTCCTCTCCACCTGCCTGGGACCTCCACAGTGGCGGGGAACAGGCTGGGTGGGGAAGTAGACCTGAGAGGGAATCACCACTGCCCCGGTCCGCTTCCCTACTTGCAGCTGTGGGATCACCATAAATGCAGGGACCGGGTAGGGATCAGGCCAGAGAAAAGATAATTCCAACCCCGGCCTTCGTCCCCCATCTGGCTGGTCTGGTCTGATGGGAGGGGAATGATGCAGCTGTGTAAAAAGCTAGATCAATTTTGAAACAAAATCCAAAATTTGACATTGGGAAGAAGAAGAAAGAGTGGGCCTCAGGAAATCCAGAGAGGGTCAACATATCTGGTTTACTTGTGGCTACCCTATCATGGAAACTAACTATCAATACGTTAATGTAGCTGTAGAACACCTCTGTGATCAAGGACCTAATTCTGAGTGTTTTTGTAAAAATTGGGTACCCTGACTTTGCTTCAGGAACCAGTTCCCCCATTTATAACATTATTCCCATTAGAAAATTTGTCCCTACTTAGAGGCAGTTTTCAGGAACTATCGGTGCTGTAAATCCAAGGAATGAATCTATTGCAAGTGGCAATTGTTTTACTGTTAAGATTTGCTTTTCGTTTGCCCACTTTTTAAGTGAGGGGCAGTTTATGGTTTTCCCAGAGGCAGGCACCCAGATTAATGAAAGCTGATTTCCCAAGCACATTGTGCAACTTTCCATACTCAACATCTATTTGTTTGTAATTATATTTACTTAAGCCACAGAAGAAACATTCTGCATAAATATTTAAACCATCTAATTCAACTGGTTCAACTTGTTGAACAGCTCACTAATGAGGTGTCATGAAATCACCCATAAATATGTATTACTACTTACATAAACAAAACAGAGTGCTGAAAACATTGCTCTTTTGAAGGAGAGAAATTTAAGTGTCTTGTTTGTAAATCAGATAAAATTATCTTTAACATAATCAATTTGGGCACTTTAAGGTGGAGTGATAAAGTTGGCCCTCTAGCCTAAAACCACAGTGTATTTTTTTCTTTTATGTCGAATTCCATTAACCAAGACTCAAAAGCCCAGGTAGGATGAAGTGGAAATACCTTTCATGTTCATTTGTTGTCTATTTCATAAATATACAAAATTTATATGAGCAAACATTTCATATTTTGATCTTGCTGAATTTCTCATGATTAAGTGTAAACGAGAAGCAACCTGGCCTAGTGGAAAGAGACTAGGCTCTAATCTAATCCTGGGTCCACCATTTGTTTTCTGTGTGGCCTTGGCAAAGTCACTTAACTTCTCTGTGCCTGTTACCTCATCTGTAAAATGGTGATTAAGACTGTGCACTCCATGTGGGATCCAACCTGATTAGTTGATATCTACCTCAACATCTACTATTACAGGCCCACTACATAACATAGTAAACATTTAACAAATATATATATGTATTTTTGGTTGGCTGTTTACTGCTATAATAAAATATTCATGATGAGAAGCTGCCTGAAATTTCATATTACAATCTCAGTGCCTAAAAAAATATAGGTCAGAGAGTAGATATGACATGCGTGCGATGGATAGCAAATGTGTCCTGTTCCAGGGGGTCAGATAGGGATTGAAGGTGTGGAAGCCAGAAGTAGAGGGTTGCCTGCTGGGCCTATGCCATCAGTGGGGGAAGGTTTCTGACTGCAGAATCATCCAGGGCATCTTGTGTGGTGGGTGGGTTCATCAGGAATCCTGACTACAGCGGGCTAACGTGCATCAAAGACCACAGGTCCTTTTAGGAACTGTCTGCTGGTCCATGACACTATGGCCCAGCATCATCACTACTCTGTGGCCACCTAGGCTTAGATGGTTTATGCATGCGAAACTGTGGAGTGCATTTGGGTTGTACTCCTGCCAGCCTGTTATTACGGCATTTGTTAAGCACTTACTTTGTGTCAGGGACTGTATTAGCACTAAGAGTGGAAACAAGCAGATCGGGTTGGACAAAGCCCCTTTTCTCATTAGGGGCTCACAGTTGCAATCCCCATTTTACAGATGGGGTAACAGGCCCAGTGAAGTGACTTGCGCAAGGTCACACAGCAGACAAGGGGCAGAGCCGGGATTTGTACCCATGACCTTCTGACTCCCAGGCCCATGCTCTCTCCACTAGGCCACACTGCTTCTCGTATTCTTGCTGCACCTGCTGCCGCTGCTCTGTTCCTAGAGACCTCAGAGGAGACGGAAGCTGTTGCGGCTCGTGCCACAGGTATGTTGGCCTTACTCCCTCCCGTAATAGAGTTCAAGGACTCTAGGGAGTCTTTTTATTTATTTATTTGGAAATGTGAATGAAGCATATCAATGCTATGAGAATGATGTTTCAAGAGGGTTGCCAAAGTTTGGGAAATACACAGGGAAAATCACATATGACAAGTACAGAACAAATACTTGCTAACTCCAGCTGTAAAATCTAGATTCCCATTTGTGAACTCTATCCCAGTACTTAGTACAGTGTTCTACATAACAGTAACCAATTAATAAGCAATATTACTACTACTACTACTGAAATGAATTCAAAAGCACTAAAGCACTACTTGTATTTTTCATTCCACTCATCCAAATATTGTGATCTTACATAATTAGCAAACATGTGTTTACCTAATGATTGAACTTCATCATCATATTGTTTTTACAATCAATCAATTCTTTAGCCAGAAACCAAATCTGGTTGTATCATTGGTCTGACTCAGTATGACTTTTCTTTGGTTGAGACACTTTTTTTCCAAAAAATTCCCCCCCAAATGCCTTGGGAGGTTTTTTGTACCTCCACATCAGATAGCTAGCGGATAATGACTTCAGGTCTCTTAGAGGAGGGGATTTTTTTTTCCCTGTTCTCTGAAGTAGCAAAAACCTTCCCTCATTCTGAGATCTATAGAGAAGATCCTAGACATCAGTCAACAATTCATTCAGTGTTCATTTGGTACTTGGGGGACAACAGCAGAATACTCTGCCCTCAAGCAGCTTGGAGTCTAATTGGGTAGAGTGACACTGAAATGCTGGGTGAAAATTTAAAGATATGTAAGTGCTGGGTGGGGAGGGGAATGGATGAGTTTGTAAGTGATTAGGTGGTGAGGATTCAAGAGTATAAGTGATGCAGCCTGGGGAGAAATAGGATGGGGAGATTAAGAGATTAGACTTCTGGAAGAAGATGGGATTTCAAAAGGGCTTTGAAAATTTGGAGACTAGTGATCTGCTGTATGTGAAGAAGGGAGCTAAAGGCAGGAGGGGAGGATGTGAGCAAGAGAGATGGGAGCGAGGCCCAGTAAGTATATTCTTTCAGAGGAGCCAAATGTCCAAGATGTGTTGTAGAGGGAGAGGAGTGAGGATAAGTAAATGTGTATGAGAGCTTGGATGACAGTGAGAGTGTGTGTCACATGTAGCCACTTCCCCCTCAATATTTTCTGTGACTTAAGAAAATTTTCTTCTTTGCCTCTGAGCCTATTGTCATATCCTAATTAGGGAGGCCACATGGTCTAGTGGGTCTAGTGGAAAGAGCACGGGGCTGGGAGTCAGAGGATGTGAGTTCTAATCTTGGCTCTGTCATGAGGCTGCTGTGTGATCTTGGGTAAGTCACTTAACTTCTCTGTGTCAGTTACCTCATCTGTAAAATGGGGATTAAGACTGTGAACTCCGTGTAGGACGGGGACTATGTCCAACCTGATTTCCTTGTATGTACACTGACACTCAGAACAGTGCTTGGCATATAATAAGCACTTAAATACCAAACATTATTAATTGTGTGGTTTATTACATTTTGTAGCTGCATATTCATTGTGGGCAGGGAACGTTTCTCCCAAGCACTTAGTACAGTGTTCTGTACCCAGTAAGCACTCAGTAAATATGATTGATTGGTATATGGGAGAAGAGCTCAGCTCCCATGCAGGTATTAGTTTGTTGTGATTATAAACTTAGTTTGGTAGGATTGTGTCTACCAACTCTATTGTACTTAATGAGCACTTAGTACAGTGGTCTGCACTCGTAAGTTGATTGTGGCTGAAAAGCCAAGGTAGACCCCGAGGCTGCTTGAATCTGTCTTTTGGCACCTTTCAGCAATTCCTCATATTTTAGCTCCTCTAGCAGTAATAAGGATTACACCTCAGCTTGTACCCTTCCCACTCTGAAGATGTGTAATTAGAAGGGAACTGTGCTGGAAAATAAAATCGGTTAATGAAATTTTCACAAAGTTCACTTCTACTTGTCTTTACCGAATCAGTCTGGAGATTGTCCGCAGATGCTAGCTCTACAATGCGAGAACAGGGGACATGAAATTGTCTTCCAATTGGAAAACCTTTAATCATGTACATTGAAAATTGAGACGGAAAAATTGTTCCAAGATCCCAGCAACTCTGTACATTGAAAGGAACATCTGTTTTGGGTAGCAGCTGAGTCCAATATGCTTCATTTATACAGTCATTTTAAATGCATAGTGTACATTTAAAAAATTTACTCCTCACTGAATTTTCTACTTAGAATGCTACACATAAACAGAAATAAATATTAACCTCTATAAAACACTGGTGACTGTCAACCATAGATGCTTACAGCAAAATGTAGAAAGCTACTGAACAGGATGGGCTGTGGTATTTCCACCTCTGACATCTCGTGCTATGCATCTCATCCATAAAATGTGGGTTTATTTTTAGGGTGGGTTTGTTTCAATAGATAACGCTGATACTGTTAAGTCTCATTAATCCCTTTAGTTACTTACAGTACAGCTCCACTGCTTTAACAATGTGTTCTATATATTAACATTTTGAAGAAAATGTTGATTACCAGTGGTATTTATTGAGCACTAGAGGTACTGAATTAGGTGCTTGGGAGAGTATAATACAGCAGTCAGTAGACCCGTTCCTCACCCACATGGAAAATTGCAGTTCACCATGCTGCTTCTCTGAGGGCTTAGTTGGGGAAGGCCCCTTGGAGGAGATGTGATTTTAAGGAGGGCTTTGAAGGTGGGACAGTGGTGATCTGTAGGATATGAAGGAGAGAGACCAGAAGGAAGATTAGGACAAGAGGTTTAATGGTGGTATTTGTTAAGCACTTAATATGTGCAGAGCACTGTTCTAAGAGCTGAGGTAGATAAAGGGTAATCAGGTTGTCCCACGTGAGGCTCAGTTAATATCCCATTTTACAGATGAGGGAACTGAGGCCCAGAGAAGTGAAGTGACTTGCCCACAGTCACCCAGTTGACAAGTGGCCAAGCCGGGATTCGAACCCATGACCTCTGACTCCCAAGCCCGGGCTCTTTTCACTGAGCCCTGCTGCTTCTCTAAAGTTGATAAAATGAAGTACAGTGAGTAGGTTGGCATTAGAGGAGCAAAGTGTGTGAGCTAGGTTGTAGAACAATAAGATAAGATAGAAGGGGAAGACCTGATTAATTGCCTTAAAGCAGTGGTAAGAAGTTTCTGATGTGGAGATGGATGGGCAACAAATGGAGGTTTTGGGGAGTGGGGAGACATGGGTTCAGCTTATTAGGAAAATGATGTGGGCAGCAGAGTGCAGTATATAATTTAAGTGCTTACCATGTGCCAAGTACTGGGGTAGATACAAGGTATTCACGTTGTTCCATGTGGGACTCAGTCTTAATCCCCATTTTACAGATGAGGTAAGTGAGGCCCAGAGAAGTTGCCTTGCCCAAAGTCACACAGCTGACAAGTGGCGGAATCGGGATTAGAACCCACAAGTAGGTCCTGGAGAAGGGAAAGATGGGTGGCAGAGAGGTCAGTGAGGTGGCTGATGCGACAGTTAAGGCAGGATATGATAAGGGATTGGGCCAGCATGGTAGCAGTTTGGATAGAAAGGAAGGGGTAGATTGTAGAGGTGTTATGAAAGAAGAACCGACAGGATTTGGTGACAGACTGAATATGTGGGTTGAATGCGAGATGAGTTGAGATAAATGCCCAAGTTACAGGCCTGTGAGACAGGGAAGGTAGTGGTGGTGTATACAGTGATGGGAAAGTCACAGGGAGGCCAGGGTTCGGGTGGGAAGATGAGAAGCTTGGTGTTGTCAGGATGTCCAAAAAGAGTGGCTCTGAAGGTAAGAGGAAATCCGAGACTGCAGAGAAGGAGAGAGGTCAGGGCTGGAGAGAGAGATTTGGGAATCAGCCATGTAGAGATGTTAGTTGAAGCTCTCAGAGCCAATGAGTTCACCAAGAGAGTGGATGTATATGGAGAATAGGAGCACCTGGACTTTGAGGGACTCTGACAGAGGGCGGGAGATTAGAAGCCTGAAAAAGAAACTGAGAAAAAGCGGCTGAAGAGATAGGAGAACCTATTAAGAATCCTTTCTTTATCAAGGTGGGTAAATGCAGAGGATTACATTGAATAGACATTCCCCGAGTCATTGTTGAGTATTATCCTTGGGGAACAGACCAGAACAAAATATAAGCTTGATTTTTGAGGTGTAAGGAATTTGTCTCTTGGAAAGCAGTAGCATAGTTTATGTTCGTGTCCCACTCATAATTCATAGAAAGCATAAGGAGATCCGTGCTGTTCTTTATTAATTAATGGCTAGGGAATAGGCCAGCTTTGCCCCCTGTGTATGCCTGAGCAGAAATTTGCAGAGAAATTGCCAGAGCTACTCCCCTGTGGGGAGATTAATGCCTTAATACTGCAAAGCAGACAACCTACCGTCCCTTTACTCAACAGTATTCTGAGCTGCATATCTCTACCAGTTTATTTTTCCCCTTACGGGCTGTCTCCCTCAAGGTTTTACAGACTCAAACAATGGAGCTGATGCAAAAGCCAGTCTTTGTCCCCCTCCTCATAAACACCAAATGACTGCACTCATTATCACTTCTCTGAAACTCAGACAGTGCAGCTCTGAACCTTCCTGACATTCCTCGTGGTGGCTACTTTCCTGTGCCCCACTGCTCAGATCCCCTGACTTGCCCTATGGAAGTTGAACACCTGAAGTCAGCAATGGGGTAGGATGAGGCCTCTGTTCCTGAGTGAGGAATGGCAGGTGGGTTAACTGTAGGCTGCCCCTCATGGAGGCAGAGGATAGAAAACTGCATTCTCGGTGTGTGTATGTGTGTGTTTGTGTGCTTAAGCTTGTATAACTTAAGGGCAGCAAGAACTTCTCTGCCCTTGACTAACTACAATGACTCCATATTCGCCTCTCATCCAAAAGCATCTCTTTGTTATATTAGTTATGAAACCCCCAAGTTTCATGTAGTGTTGAAAATCTCTGCATTTATCTCCTATATAGTGGGATCCATGTTTCTGTAGTCCAGGTAGCTGTAGGTTGGAGCGGATCTGAGACATCTTCAGTTTTCTGCTCAGGAGAGAACTTTTGGGCCTCAGATAAGCAGGAAAATGACAACAGCAAGAGAGATGAGAACAAAGCATGGTGAGAAGGTTGGCTTGAAAGCAGTGAAAAGTGTGAGCTTGGGGTATGGAGTAAGAGAGAAGCAAGCATAAGTGCGGGGCGGGGGAGAGCTGATCGAATGCCTTAATACCACTACGGTCAGGATTTTTTGGTTGGCAAATAGCCAGTTTACCCCTAAAGTGTCAACTCTTCTGGTAGTTACCAATAAAGAGATAAAGGTAAGACTTTTTCCTGAGTTCAGACACACATGTCCTCAAGGAATGGTGTTCTCCCTTTTGTGGTCAGTATAGCAGAGGATCAGCATTTCTGGAAAATTCTACTAGTCTTGTAATAATAATAATAATGTTGGAATTTGTTAAGTGCTTACTATGTGCAGAGCACTGTTCTAAGCGCTGGGGTAGATACAGGGTAATCAGGTTGTCCCACATGAGGCTCACAGTTAATCCCCATTTTACAGATGAGGTAACTGAGGCACAGAGAAGTGAAGTGATTTGCCCACAGTCACACAGCTGATCTGGTGGTCCCAAATGAAAGGTCATAAAGTTGTGGGCTCTAGAATTTTCTGAAACACCTGGAGCAAGTACTCAGGTGGATCAATTAGTATATGGCCAGTCACTGAAAATAAAAGGAAGAGAAAAAGATAGGTGGGGTGAGTGAGCTATTCCCCCCCTCCCTGTCCATGCTGCTCCAGGAATGCATGACACTTTCCAGATACTCCTCAAGATTTTCTTGGAATGATTTAGAGTAAGAGATTTCTCTAAAGAATCACACTGAAAGGAATGGGGAAAAAAAATAGTGTGGTGAAATTAGAACCAAAATATGCAGGAGGCAGAGTCTTCCCAGGAGATATCTCAACAGGTGGAGTGGTTTGGAGTGATACAAAGACTTGAGAACTGGCAGAACAAAGCATAGCAGGAGAAAGGGATCACTGAACACCCATACCTCCTTAAATTAATAATAATGTAACAAGCTCTAGCAGTTCAAAGGGAGTATAAAAGTAGCAAATCAAATGCTGGGGAAATAGATCTTGCATCAAATGGTTCTGGGGATTAAGGATGCTCAGAAATTAGAGCATGCATGGGAATAATTTAGATATATGTTGATAGAAATGCTCATTCCCTTGAGCATCCAAATCAAATTCACACTCAACAGAATATGTAATCTCTGCATTCAAATCCCCAAAAGCAGTAGTCAAAATTGCAAATAGACTATAAAATCATTGCTTATATTTTATACGCATATTCTGATTCGCACAGGATAATTTAAACCCAGATCATTCATGTTCAAATTCATCTGAGCCTATCAGGATAAAAATCAATCACTTGTATTTATTGAACACTTACAGTGTGCAGAGCACTGTACTAAATGCTTGGGAGTACAATAAAGCAGAGTTGATTAGACCCATTCCCTGTCCACAAGGGGCTTACAGTCTAGAGGGATAAAAGTAAAAGCCTCTCTAAACTCATGGAAATCAAATGCTAAAAATTGCACCAACTTAACATCCACCAAAGAAAAGCTAATGCCACACAAGAGAAATGTCTTGGAACAACTACCAAACAACAAAGAGCTTGGCTTAGTGGAAAGAGCTCAGGCTTGGGAATCAGAGGACGTGGGTTCTAATCCCAGCTCTGCCACTTGTCTGCTGTGTGACCTTGGACAAGCCACCTAACTTCTCTGGGCCTCAGTTACCACATCTGTAAAATGAGGATTAAGACTGTCATGTGGGACAACCTGATTACCTTGTATCTACCCCAGCCCTTAGAACATTGTTTGGCGCATGGTAAGCACTTAACAAATACTATAATAATAATACCAGGCCAAGAAAATTCATGGTCATCAGGGTAAACAGAGCTGGAGGCAAGCACAAAATAAATACACTAAGGTAGCCAGTTTTATTGATCTATTTAGTAAAATAATCCAGTTTGTAAGGACCAAGGACCATGATCTCTACCATTTATTATATGTGTATGTATTATATGTATGTATTACATATTTTGAATGTATGAATATATATATGGTGGGGGGAGATAATATGCTGGTTTTTGAGATTTGAGGCCACTACCAACGGTGCTAATGTGGATGAGACTGACGCATTCCCACAATCGCTCACATTATGAGTTTGTGCAGATCATCTCTTGCTACACTAACTTTCATTCCCTGTCACTCCTGGCACCATTTTCATTCTACCGCTTAGATTTCTTGATTTTCTTGAATCCTCTTTTTCAACAGAGTTACCCCATTTCTACTTTCTGCTTCACAGATTTCTTTCAGGTGGTCCAATCTGTAGCATGCCAGATGATCTGAAGTTTGCCATGATTTTGTTGCTAAATTGACTCTTTAATCTTTGTCCCCAGCTCACTACACTATACAGTAGGTATTTGGGAATCTTGTCACTCATTCCCCTTAGCTTTCTTGTCCAGCAATGAATATTGTTTTAAGACTGATGGACCTTCTGCTTTCTAAAAATGCTTCTTTGATACAGTCTACCAATCCAGTTGAACTGTGCTCTCCCAAGTGCTTAGTACAATGTTCTGTGCATAGTAAGAGCTCAATAAAACCATAGATAGGATCTCCCTGGATATTACCAATCTTAACCAGTTAGTATTGGCATGAATGAGTAGTGATGGAAGTAACTCTTCCAGGAGTTAGTTTTACAGCCAGAGAGAAAGTTGAACCCTACCATTTTCTTTTCTTTTACTCTGATGTGGAGCTTGATGCCCCATTGGTTGCCAACTCTGATTATCTCCCAAGAGATACTACATCCTTCTATATATATAGATATAAGATTTGCAAGAGACAGACCAGTACTTAACCTCAGACTTCTTCAGCCCGTTAGTCAGTCTGGATAATCATTCTCATGTGGTCTTGAGTGTTTGCTTCTCAAGCACACCTCCTATGTGACATGTTCAAGGACTTTAAATAAACCACTTGCCTGTTAAATTGGAAATGTTTCTCAGAGGATAGACATTGCATTTTATCACTCACTTTCTAATCCTTTGTTTTTGTCCAGTCATATTTAGCCATGCTTTGTTTGATTTTTCCACCTCTTTAAAGCATTTGATAACATGCTGCATTGAAAAGTAGCAGAATACAGGGACAGTATTAAGCTTACTGTGGCCAACTGAGATTTAAATTCTGTGAGTTGCCAACAATGGAGACCCATGGGATTCTGTGGTAGTTTGATCCTCAATATTAGACTTTAGAGGTGAGCGCGTTGTTGATAGTAGAGAAACAGAATTACCTAGTGAAAAGAGCATGGACCTGGGAGTTAGAGGACCTGGGTTCTAATCCCAGCTCTACTCCTTGCCTGTGGTGTAACCTTAGTCAAGTCACTTAATTTTCTCTGCCTCAGTTTCCTCATCTATAAAATGGGGACTTGATAACTATTCTTTCCCCCCCCTTTATTGTGAGCCCAATGTGGAACAGGGATCATGTTTGATATGTTTATCTTGCATCTTCCCCAATACTTAGTACTGTGCTTGGCACATAGTAGGTGCTTAACAAATGCCACTATTATTATTATTAAGTTCATTTCGATGTCATGACATTTTCTCTATGTATGTGCTTCATAGATGATGCTGGAAGGCACATTAAGGAAGCCATTGTAGGGGGTGTTGGCATCTTCTCAAGATTTCCTTTCTATCTGTCATAGTGGAGCCACTTCAGTTTTCAAAAGCTCTGAAGTAACAATCATACGTATTTTCCTGACTGAACAATTTAGATGGATTGTTGGTTGTGCATTGATCTTTTCCATTTGTTACTATTAATAGGATCTCTGACAGTTGTTTTGAAGGTGACCCTACCAATGGCAAGATTTTACTTGTTGGGGTGAGTGTGTAGAGGTGACAAGATTGTTACATGACCGCATCATGGCATTCTCTGCCCTAAAAGTTTACTCTACTCCTGCTTGCTATCCGCTATCTTGGTCTTGCAGGGGCTGCTGACTCCCAGCTTTCACAGGTTGACTGAGTTACTTCAGATTGTGTATTCTTTTGGCTGGATAACACTTTTTCTGGTCTCACTGCATACAGTATCCCCAGTTCAGCTTCCTACTCAACAGCTATTTGGGTGACATTCTCTTCAAATGTACTTCACTGAAAGTAGAGAAATATCCAAGTCAAATCAAATTTTGTGATTTGAAAAACACATCACATTGAAATTCCGTTACTGTTTTGAGATCGATATCTCACATGCTTATTTGTATTTTAATTGCTTATTAGTTCATCTGAAAGTAAAGTCTAGCATTTCAATATAGAATGAAGAGGTGGATTATGACTTCTGGATCAAAAACAAATGCCAAAGTTAGTGCAATCTTATGCTTAGAAACATTTTAGTACTGTCAGTGAATCCATCTTCTAAATTGTTTGTTTGCATGTGAGCCATTTGAAATCAGGTAGGTCCAATGAGGTTCCACTATAGGCAAAGTAGAGAATGAAGTAACGATCAGAAAAGTTCACACCAAAAAAAAACCCCTCTTCTTCGATAGATGTACTTTTTAGCTGAATGAACTGAATTAGGAGTCTCCATTGGTCAAATTCTCCAACTAATTGCTCAACTCTGAACACTACTTTGCTTGGTGGAGTCAGCGCTGCCTAAGCCGTGCCATCATCCCAACAGTTCATCCTTCCCAGTTCACCCTTCCCAGTATTCTGTCTCCAAAGGGGTATCTAAAGATATTTGGAGGAACCATGTGATAGCTGCCCTTTTTGATATTCAACTAACTGGTTAGATGTGCCCCACCTAACACGAACTCACTCTGGGCCTATTATAAAAATGCTACAGTGTTGGACTCAAGGTAGACTAGGAAGAGAAAGTTGGGAAGAAGTAGTTGGTTAACTAGATTATGGAATGTCACCACTAGTAGCAGCCAAAACGTTGAGAACAAAGTTATGGAGTAGTCCAGGAGCTTGTTACTTCTTGAGGAAATAGATTGGTCTAGGCTCTCTGAAAATGAGTTTATAAATCTTGAGGGAGGTTTTTTTTTTTTTCTGCTAGTAATTAAAGCTGACACCTCCAGCAAAACTCGTACTGAGTTTTAATTTACTGTATTCTCTGTCAACATTCTTTTTAAGCATGTCTCCCTACTGTTTGTTTGGCCTTGGAATAATACAAATGAATACTAAAACTGACATTATCTTTGACTGCGGTGTAATTTAAGGGAATTCACTTCCATGGCCTCTTTCAGAGACACAGTGCTGGAGTAAATTCATTATGGATGGAGTCATATTTCCTCTGAAGCTGCACTCAGATAATCAGTCATAGTTCTAACACTGTGAGGTTTCCTCGTTAATTTCAAACTTGTAATGTGGACCGTACTTTGAGGTCATTGAACTTTTGCAGAGATTTCAGATCAGGCATCTGGTCAGACACTGAATAGAGTCTTTGTCATATTTTGTGGTAAAATGCTTGAAATATCCATTTTTATGTACTAATTTTCAAATCACAATTAGAGAAATTTACTGAAGAGGTGGTAGATTTCCAACCAGAATTTGTGTGGATAGAATTTTAGTTGCCCTAGCATTTTTCACTAGAAGCTATATTTCATAGATGTTGCTAAAATGTAGTCTCAAGGTCACTGTCAAACTTAAGTCTCGTTAATACAAGATAATTTAAAACCAACAGCATTTTACATTTCAAATAACCTTGAAAATATAACCTTCATATAACCCTCCAGTTTGACAGCTCACTTTTTACAAGTCCAAATTTCTGGCTACCCCCATCTTTACAAAATAGGTGGAGTTATAGGTAGGAGTCATGAGATAACTCACTGAGGATTATGGGGTAGAAGCAGGTGCCATTGGGTGTCTTTCCTAGAAGGAGGTTTCACGGAGATGCTTTTGTTCCTTCTAGCTTTTCTAGAACTAGTGAAGCTGTCCTTTGGTAAAATCTTGGAACAGTATGTCCTCCCAGAGCTGTTTCCAAATAGGTGACCGACTGAACCATTCAAGGTAGTGAGATTTCTATTGTTTCCTATTGTTTCCTATTATTTCTTATCATTCTAATGGTCAAAGCATCTTTATCCAACCAGAATCTCTCCTGTAATTTAAGTGTATTTTCTTTCTCAGTCCTCAGGAGACAAGAAGACAACTCCTTTATAGGAAAAGTCTTTGTATGGTTGAAGACAATTACTAGGTCAATTAGCTTCTAGTCCCAGTGCTAAAGGGGTATATTTGGGATAAACACATTACTGCAGTACAAAACTTCTGGTGCACATTGATATGGGGGGAAGGTTGGTAATAATAACTGGTATTTATTAAGCACTTACTGTGTGCCAGGCACTGTAATGCATCTGTCTTGTCAGGCACACTCACTTGCAAGAATAGGATCTCATGATCAGGAATTTAATCTTTGGAAATAAAGGGTAACTATAGAGGGACTAAACAACCCAATTACTTAACTTTCTCCATAGAACCTATTTTCTAACCACTGAATAAATTTTGTTGCTCCTTCCTGGACCCTCCCCAATTTCTCTTCAACCTTTAGAAAGTACCAAGAACTAGTCTGGTTATGATATTCTATTAAGGGTCTGACCAGTATAGATGATGCCAGATGGATTAATTCCCCATCTTGCATACTTCTGTTGATACATTTAAGTACCACGGTGACTTTTTAAATAACAACAGACTATTGACTCCTATTCTCCCTCTGGTTGGTTACCTGTGACCTCCAAGATTTTTTCTGCTGAATTTATGATTAGTCCATTTTCCCCTATCCTGTATTTCTATGGTTTGGCATTCTTCCCTAAGGTTATCACATTGCACTTTTCTATTTTGCCAATTTGTCTAAGTTTAATTCTATTCCTGCCTTACAAAGTGCCAGCAGCCTCACCCAACTTGGGTCATTCATGAACTTTATGTTCATTTGGATACCAGTAAAGATACTGAGCAGACCTGATCCCTGGATTGATTCCTGTATAACACCACTGGATGCATTTCCCAGTTTGATACTGAACTCTTTGATACCCTTGGTGCCCTGCTTTGCTCCAGTCCATGAACCAGCTTTGCAATCACAAAGGATGGTATCATCACCAATAATATGGTCAGATTATACTTTCTTAGCTTTAAGTTGTCATGTGGGATAGATAAAAAGCCTTATTAAAGTAGAAATGACTTTATAATGCACTTAAATGCATTTGACGAGTGGAAAAATCATTTATGAACTTGAAATTTCCATAAACCAAACCTCTTAAAAAAAAAAAAAAGACAATTTCTTTGCCCATTATAGGTAGGCTAGACATAGGAAACACTACAGTAAATATATTAATAGCTTAACATTGTTTGCCATATAGTGAATATTCCCTCACTTTTCCCTTCATGCTTAAGAACCACAAATTTTATATCAAATTAAAGTAACATTCATACCCTCAAAAATCACCCTCCACCAAACTCAATTCCCTTGATTTCAGTGTACCGTTACCTTACCCCTCCCACCTTACCATTGTACCAGTGTACCCCTCCCACCTTACCATTCAGCAGTATTTACTGAGTGCTTACTATATGCAGAGCACTGTACTCGGTGCTGGGGAATAATACGATTGTGAATAGACAAGACTTTGACCTCTGGGTCTCAAAGGGATCACAATCTAAAAAGGGGTTAGGATTATGACTTGAACATGAGGACAAGAGCGTGTACAGAAAGCACTAGGAAGTTGCAGTTGAAGGAGCCATTTACAGGCTTCTTTTTGCTTTTGCTGTTCAGAGTCCAACATGTGCAGAAGTGTGCTGCTGCTGCTGCTTACAACCCTCATGGCCCTGCTGACTCAGGACAGGTCGGGAGCGAGATGAGAATTTCCCCCCCCCCCCCCCCCCCCCCCATCCACTACCACACACACTCTCTGCTTCATCCCTCCCTGTACTTTTTCACTTCAAATTCATGTGGTCCCTCTTTAATTCTCCAACTCTTCTATTTGGTTTCTGTTTCATCAACACTCAGATGTGAACTTCCATAAGTCGCCATTTCACCTATCCGATGCTCTCTTCTGCTTCCCAGTTGTCTCAAGAGAAGACTTCTGCCTACTCAGTAAATCTTTCTCCTATATCTGCACCTCTGACCTCATTCCCTTTCATCTCTTACAAAAAGCACTTACTCCTATTCTTTTCTCCTCCCACCTCCAACTCCAAACTCATTCTGTCCTCCTGGCTTGGAATTCCCTTCCCCATTGAAATACACCAGATCTTAGCTCTTCCAACCTTCAGAGCCCTCCTAAAAGCCTACCTGTTCTAATAAGACTTCTGCAATTAATTCCCCATCATTCTGAATCTTATCCGCCCACAGCCACTCTTAGCACATACCACTCCTCATTATATATGTGTCTGTGATATTGTTATAGTGTAGTCTCCCAAGTGCTTAGTACAGTGCTCTGCACAAAGTAAGCACTCAAGTATGATTTTCTGTGTAGTCCATTGTATGTTCAATCTGCTGTTTAATTTTACTTCAGTGGCTGATCCCACTACTTATTCGTGTTGTGTATCTTTGTCTTCCCCCATTAGACTGTAAGCTCCTAGTGGGCAGAGAATGTGTCTTTTGGCTTCTATTACACTTTCCCAAATGTTTAATTGTTGCCTTGCACTCAGGTGCTCAATGAATACCTACTTAGAAGGATTCAGGATAACCAAGTAATGAAAATTATTCCACACAAAAAAGAATAGCTGCAGTATGGTGTCTTTTTAATGAAAGCAACACAGCTCATTCAACACAATGCAGGAAAACAACCTGAACCAGAAATGTGACTCATATTTATACTTAGCTCCAATGAAAGGCCTTGTATCAACCAAATAAATAGCCATAAATCTCAAGAGAAATTTTCATAAACATCATTTTGATAACTCCGGGTATTATTCACAAAAGAACTCTAAAACCAATAGACTAAATTTTTAGAAGATGCTGCTATGATTCCTAATAAAAGAAAAATAGATTAGAAAGTGAGACAAGGTAGCTTGCTGTGAAGATTACTCATACAAGTTTGTAAATCCAGTGCCTGAGGCCAATTAAATTCTTTAACAACCCATTGCAAAATAGAAATAATAATCAAGGATAGAGGATAAAATCTGTATGGAAACTCAGTCTGATTTTTTTAACAGAAAGGACATGGAAGGATTGGTCTCAAGACTTCCTTATGTAGAAGCTTCCTCAAATTCTCAGAAACATCGAGAAAATTTCCCTTAAAAATAAGGAACAAAAAGAAAGTTAGGCAAGTAAACACCACTAAAATATGTTGCTGCCAGACATTTGAAGCAAAGTGCCTGCTAAACCTTACTAGACCAAAGAGCGGGTAAATGTTGGGATGAGCACATA
Source organism: Ornithorhynchus anatinus (assembly GCF_004115215.2). NCBI lineage: Eukaryota > Metazoa > Chordata > Mammalia > Monotremata > Ornithorhynchidae > Ornithorhynchus > Ornithorhynchus anatinus. The sequence goes on from NC_041739.1 coordinate 26,498,642, forward strand.
AGGGCACTTAGGAATACTGGCTCAGTCCTGTACAGCCCAAACTAATCACCATCATAATGAGTAATAAGCTAAGTACACTTTTACTACATACAGTAAACTAGGGGAACAGTTTGTTTTATTAAACTTGGCTAAATAATGAAATTGCATATGGGAAAGTTAAGGCCTGAGCAACTGACCCTAATGAGGGAACAAACTCCTAGGGACCTTCAAACAACATGTAATCATCCTGGGACCAACTTGGCAAGTGAAAGCGAGGAAAACAGTAGAGTCCAGTCAGCTGAAAGGAGAGGACCCCTGGATTCAGGCCCAGATGAAGAAGTCACGTCAGTGGAATGGTTGGAAACACTTAGCTGTCCCTTCTGAACAAGTCAAAGGGTAGGCAAGAAATCCCTGATAACAGAGGATGAATAGGAATCTCAAATGTTGGAAACTTATATAAAGATGCAGTGGTTAAGCACAGCAAGTGTCCTGTCTCAAAGAAAGCTCTCTGCTGGGCTAGTCTGTCAATGGTCACTTGCTCTTTTATATTTTTCAGCTACTCTAGTAACCCCACAGCTAGTTAATCCCTTGAGCCTTGGGAAATTCACAGCCCACTGGACCCATAGGTGAAGTATGAGGGACAGGACTCTTGGGCATGGGACATTTCTCTGGAATTTCAGGGACAAAGGTAACCTTCATGGAGGATTGGATTCTTCTCAGTGGCTACTTGAAGCTTTCTCTCTGGGAATTAACCCAGTTGCCCGATGCAGGCTTTACTGGCCAAATGGAAGGTCACGTATCTCCTAAAGAGAAGCTGTCAGGTCAATCAATCAATAACATTGAGCATCTACAGTGTGTAGACCACCTTACTAAATGTTTTGGAAAAGTTCAATAGAGTATAGGCATTCCTGCCCTCCATGAGTTTAGTACCTAATGGGGATCAGACCATAAAATAAATTACAGATGGGAGGAAGAAGGAAAAAGGGTTTGGTAGGAAGCAGTAGTTTTAAGTAGATGGATATAAGTGCTTCACAAATACCATTATTATAATAATTATTATATAAGATATTTATATTAAGTTCAGTAGGAAAAGAGTACTTATGTGTTTACATGTATACCAACTCTGATTTTATTGTATTCTCCCAAGTCCTTAATACAGTGGCCTCCACCCATGGTAAGTGCTTAATAAATGCAATTTATTTATTGATTACATGGTATAATTTCTTCACTTTAGGTTTCTCCAAGAATGGAAGGTATGAGATCCGAGAGGGTCAGGAAAGAGCATAGGGAAAAACTCTGAAAGACTAGAATATTTCTTTGCTTAAATATTAGGCAAAGGTTAAGAATCAGTAGTATTTTGGGCAGAGCATACTTGACTATTAAAGGTATGGTTCTGTTTCAAGGTATAGGTAGGTAGGAAGTTCAAAGAGATTTCCTAAATCAGATTGTCATCATTCTCCTAAATCATACAAAGCAGGAATGGTTTAGTAGGTAAGCAGCTTAGAAATAAGCTTAGAAAGACAAGATGAAGGTGAAGAATCCAGCTCAGCTTGTAAAGTCTGGGCATTCCATGAATGAAAGCAACATCTGGGTAAGGGTATTTTTTTGATTTGTAAGAAGTTATTGTTCTGGACTAGGCTTAGAAGCCCCTACCTCTCCAAGCCAGAGCAACTCATACCTGGGTCCTCTCTAGCTTAACCCAGTGTTGGGTAATATGAATGCAGTAGAAAATATATGGTTCTTTTATGACTCTGCCCCACTGAATCAGAAGACTTGATTAGACTCCCCCTCCCCCAAATTCTAAAGTGGTTAAATATGAAGGGCTCCGTACAGTGTATTTCTTGCCATCAAAAACATAAAAAATAAAACCTGTCTTTGAATTTCTCTATCCCATTAAGCAAAGGGCTTGGTCCAAGTTTGCTGTCGCTAGACCTCCTTGAAAAGATTTTTCATTTTGTCACTAGGACAATCTGTTCGACCTTTTTCCCAGCTGCTTGTTGGGCATGATAGTCTCTATAATGCCCATAAAAAATACTCTGAATTATTTGCTCACTAGGGCTATATATTATGACAGATGTAGGATTAGTAGCAGTTCCTGGCTTTGTTTTAAAGTCATAGGCAAAAGAAAACTACAGTAAATTCTCCCTATAATGGACCCTGAGTGACCCAATCTTACTATTTCAAAAGTTTTTTACTGAAATAGTGCCAGTTTGCACATATGGATATAACACACAAAACATGAGCTCACTATGGCCATGTCTCCAATCTTGGAGACAATTCTCCTAAGCAGTGGCAGTGCAGTGGAGGAGGGAAAGAATCCTGGATTTATACACATGGGATGGTGGGAATTAAGGGAGTTGGATTCTGAAATTTGAACCGTACATTTTAAATACATTTAAGTACATTTAAATGAGAAGCAGCGTGGCTCAGTGGAAAGAGCATGGGCTTTGGAGTCAGGACTCATGAGTTCGAATCCCAGCTCTGCCACTTGTTGGCTGTGTGACTGTGGGCAAGTTACTTAACTTCTCTGTGCCTCAGTTCCCTCATCTGTAAAATGGGGATTAAGACTGTGAGCCCCACATGGGACAACCTGATTCCCCTATGTCAACCCCAGCGCTTAGAACAGTGCTCAGCACATAGTAAGCACTTAACAAATACCAACATTATTATTATTATTATTATTATTAAATACCATTCCAGAGAAAGAATTTCCCTGGGGACTTAAAGATATTCTTAAAAGTGGAGGTGTTCACTAAAACAAGGTAATCTGTAGGTCTTTTTCTCGAAGGCTTTCAACTGGGAATGTTGGAAACGAAATTACATTATCCATCACATTAATTACAAATGTTAGTAATTTCTTATGCTATTATTTAAAGAAGAATTTCATGTTTTCTAAAGGAGGAAATCAACTATCCCTACAAGGAGTGTGTTTCTTTTAATTGCTCTTTTGCTCTCTTCTTTCATGACCCCTTGGTATGTTTTCCTACCCTGTTGCCCAGTATTTGGTTAAGAGAGAATAGCTGAAGTTATTCAGTTAGGAAAAAAAGAGAAGTTAAGGAGATAAATTAACTTCTTATCTTCCCCAGATTTTCCTATTACTGTAGCCAGCACCACCATCCTTCCTGTGTCACAAGCCCATAGCCTTGGCAGCATCCTTTTTTTATCATTCAACCCCCCAAATTCAATGTATCACTAAATCCTTGTGGTTCAACCTCCTCAACATCATTAAAATCCATCCCTTCTTTTCCATCCAAACTACCACGTTAATCCAAGCATTTATCCTATCCCACCTTGATTACTGTGTCATTCTCCTGCTGACCTCCCTGCCTACTGTCTCTCCCATTCCAGTCCATACTTCACTCTGATGCCGGGATCGCTTTTCTACAGAAACATTCAGTCAGTGCTTCCCACTCCTCAAGAATCTCCAGCGATTGTCCATCCACCTCTACATCAAACAAAAACTCCTTATCATTGGCTTTAAAACACTCAGTCACCTTGCCCCCTTCTACCTAATCTCGCTGCTTTTCTAATACAACCCAGCCCACACATTTCACTCCTCTGACAACCTTTTCACTTTGCCTAGATTTCATCTATCTTGCCACAGACCTCTAGCTCACGTCCTGCTTCTGGCCTGGAATGTCCTCCTTCTTCATATCTGACAGACACTCTATCTCCCTCACCACCCCCGGGGCCTTATTGAAGGCACATCTCCTTCAAGAGGCCTTCCCTGACTAAACCCTCTCTTTTTCTTTTTTTCCCACTCCATTTTGCATTCCTTTGACTTACACCTTTTATTCATCCCCCTCTCCCTGCTCCACAGCACTTATATACGTATCTGTAATTTATTTATATCAATACCCATCTCCCCCTTAGACTGTAAACTCTCTGTGGACAGGGACTGTCTGTTGAATTGGTGTATTGTACTGTCCCAAGTGCTTAGTACAGTGCTCTGCACAGTAATCACTTGATGAATATAATTCAAGTTGTTGTTTCTAATGCCAGTTAGCTCTGTCAAAGCAAGCCAAGCAGTCACATTATTTGGTTCTATTTTCTGGAGTTTTTTATTTTTTTATTTTTGTGTATGCTATAGCAGCTGTAAAAAGGATTTGGATTACTTTTAGCACTTTTGTAAATGTATCTAAGACCTAAGGAGACAAATGCTGAGCAGAAGAGGCTCTTTGACATGACACAAGCTGAACAGGGACCGACCTAAATATCGTGACTCTTTCCCAGTGCATAGTAAGTATTTTAACAAATACTACAATTATTATTAATACCTGCAGGTGAGCATTTACGTTCTTAACCCGACTTCATTTTACTGGAGGCAGCCTGAAGGAGCAGATAAGGGAAGGGGTGGGAGAAATACTTGGATAGCCAGATCTGAGAATGAAGTGAAGCCACCAGCTCCAGATGACTGACAGCTGCAGCAAAAAGAAGCTAGGAAGCCCTTCTGCTTGTTGAGCAGCTGACCATGAGGTCAGCCCCTCTCCCAGGGGGAAGAAAGGATTTCACCTGTATCACCCACCCAAAGGAACCCCCTGATGGCAAGACCAAAGATCTCTGAAACTGAGGAGCTCACACATAATGACCCCAGAGTAATGTGAGCTGTGGAGGGGCCCTCCCATTTTACAGTGGAACTACTGGTTCTAATCACATAATCCATGACAAACCACTGTCAATCTAAACCATGTTGGGCCAAATAATTCTTTAAAATGGACTGTTCAGAGACAGAGTGTTTTGAGAGACTGATCATATAGGTGGTGGTTGGTCATGGCTACTTTTCTTGGATTTAGTGTCTCCCCATCCAGCTGCGTGGCTCAGTGGAAAGAGCATGGGCTTGGGAGTCAGAGTTCATGAGTTTGAATCCCGACTCTGCAACTTGTCAGCTGTGTGACTGTGGGCAAGTCACTTGACTTCTCTGTGCCTCAGTTACCTCATCTGTAAAATGGGGATTAACTGAGAGCCTCATGTGGGACAACCCGATTTCCCTCTATCTACCCCAACGCTTAGAACAGTGCTCGGCACATGGTAAGCGCTTAACAAATACCAACATTATTATCCAGCTGGCATCCAGCTAGTCACCTATCTTGCCCTCTCCAGGAACTAAAGTTGAAAGGGAGAAATGTGTAAAAGATCTATCAGTTTTCAAAAGACTTTTGTATTTGGAGATTAAAACCTTGGCAGGTTTTTGTTTGCTTGTTTGACTTCCAGAGATTTGTAGACTCAAGGGAAAAGGCTTGGAATGGATCACCTGATATGAGAATTGGAAAAATTTCAGATCGGTACTGATTAATTTCATTATACACATTTAAAAGTTTATGTTAATTTTTTGCAGCAACTAGAAGCATGCTCTTGGTGCGAGACTTGAACTTTTAGGATGGAATTTTGAACTACCTTAGTATTGAGAGAATTCAATAATCTCAAGACTAAGAAACCTGGGGATGTGCAGAGTAAAGCTAAAGAATTAATGTTAACTGGAGCCCCACACAGGCTGTGGCTTTGCAGTGGTTTTCAACCAGAAGTTCATGCTGAGGCAATTTCATAAAAGCAGGTGGGTTAAGACAAAAACAGCAGTAAAAATAAAGACCAGTGATGTAGGGGTGAGGCAGAGTGGGACACAGATTTATAATTCAAATAGCCCCAAAGGAATATCAGGAATATCCAGATTTAAGTGCTTCATATGGTGTTCTATACAAGGTGCTTAATAAATACCACTGATGAACTGCATGTGGAAAACCAAATATGCAGGAAGGTCACAGTTTACAAAACAAATTAAACTAGTTGCCAATCTGCAAGGGAAAGGATTTTTTAGAACTGATCTCAGAGACATTAGGTCAAAGATCCTGTGTGAAGTCTGTGTAATAGTAATGGCCGAAGACTTGTACAATCATATATATGAAGCAGACTAAAAGGAGGTTTCTGTGTCATGGACTACCGTGAGTGTAGGTGCTCAGAAGTTCTTGGTATTTGTTGGGAAAGAAGCAACTTATATGGACAGTCAGCAATAACCTGGTTAGACTAGGCCAACAGGACTTTTTAAGCCCCTGAATATATGGTGGAGGTTAGGTGGAGGAAAGGGCTTTTGCCATTAGTTAGTGGTAATGGTCTCGGATGATTTGAAGGACAGTAAAGCTTAAATCTGTTTTCTGTACTTGAAAAATTTTGAAATTTTAGACTGTAGGACTTGGAAAAGGTTATTAATTACAGTGGATCAATTGATTAGCATAGCTTTGGAATTTGACGGTGAAATGTTTGAAAAATAGCAAAGGGCAGGAAGCAAGTCCAGAAAAGAGAACAAGACAAAATTCAGTCACAAAGGATGGGGCCTTTAGGATTAAGTGACTGTGCCAGTTTCAAGATTTTACTGCTCTTCTCATCTTCAAAGCCCGCCTGAAATTCCATGTCCTCCAGGGATTTTTTTTCACCATTTCATTTTCTTCGGTTCATATTCTCCAATCTACCTCTTCGGCACTGTAACGCTTATGCACACATAAATTTATGTATTCTGCTATTTTAAGCAATTATTTACTTCCAGCCTTTCATTCTTTTTCCCACTAAATGTAAATAATTTTGAATTTGTCTCCCTTGAGGGTTTTTTGAGTTCCTTGAGGAGAGATCATGGATCTTAATTGTATTCTCCAAGCATATAATACAGTGCTCTGCACACAATGACTCAGTAAATACTATTGATTGGTTGAAGAGTCTTGAAAGGTAAGTTTTTTTTAAAAAAAAAAATACTAAAAGAGAGGGCAGCCCAGTGAATATTGCAGAATTGCATGAACGTCTCCAAAAGGAACAAAAATGGTTCAGATACTGAAGTGCAGAAAATTAGGATATTGGTATTGGTGGGGGAAGAATGACACCCAAGCCCCCAAGGAGTGGGGTTAGGGGTGGGAGTCTGTGGCTTAGGAGGCTAGTGATATGAAGTGGATGAACCAAAAGAATCTCAAGTTCAGGTGAGCCTAGGTCAAGAATAATGAGGAGAATTACTATGTATTTTGAGGCTGTGAATGATCAATAGGTAAGTAGGCTCTATAGCCCATTTCATTTGAGTAGCTCAAAGCATTTAATAGATGCTATCTCCTTAATTCTCATTTCATCCTGGTAAGCTTAGCTCTTTTGTAGTAAAATAGTCAGGGGACAGGTCCATTTTATCACTATTTTCAGGGAAGAGAAATTTAACAACTCTGTTGCTTTGACAGAAGTGATTAAATAGGCTGTTCTCTTGCACCAGTTATCTTGTGATTTTCCTAGGATCTTCTATTAGACTAGGAATGGTAAGGAGTCTGGTGAGGAGGCATATTATGTGGGATCACTTTTAAGAGTGGTTGATGTTGTTGATGTTGAGAGCGGCCTCCAGAGAGGAGACTATGCCAGTTTCCGAGAGTCAACTGCCTAAATAATATATACCCCCTTTCCTATCCTGTCACTAAAGGCTCTGAAGTTACCCTTAGAGAAGGCATAAGGGGCAAAATGTAAACAAGGCTCTAAAGAAAAGCCAGCTAGGTTGAAATGCATTTTAAAAAAATGGTTTTCCACTCTCACCCAGTTGTTGGCTATTTGATTCTGCAGTGGTCCTAATTCCTTTTCTGACATCAGTCAGTTGCCATGGAAATTATTGTGGATGACACAAATTTGACACTATGACTTCACTACAGAACAGAGCAAGATCTACTCTAAGGTAACCCTTATTTGAACACAAAGCTGGCAATTTGCTAAAAGTATAAAGGCAATTCAGGCACTACACATGGGAAAGCAAGGGTTTGTGAAAACCAGATATAAAGTTTTTCTTATTGTGAAAGTCTCATTTTGAAGTATTTTACCCTTTTTCTGCATAGTGTTCTGGATTTGGATGGCAAAATTACATATTTACCAAATAAATATGTTTGTGAAATATAATTTTATTTGCATAGTCCCTAAACTAATAGTTTTTTTTTCGAGTAATGATTTGGAAAAAAAAGTCAATTCAGTTTCCAATCCCTTTATTTTGAGCAGAATGGCGGTGTCCAAAAATAGTTAGTTATTTTGTTAAAGTGGAAGGCAGGAGCAGACAGTAAATTTATGCTTTTACAAGTGAATGAGCTCAATTTGAGTTAATGAATGTGCATATTTGGGTGTGGAGGGCTGGTGAAAGACCTTGAATTTAAATAGTCCCATGATTTTTCCAAAGCACTCTCACAGCTATTTTGGCAGGGTTTAGGGAAGGGAACAAGAATTCTCATTCCTATTTTGTAGATGAATTTGAAACACAGAAGTTAAGTGGCTTCCCTAAGAGCACAGAGCCCGGTAAGTGAGGAAATGTGGAATTAAAAGACTCCCCGTCCTTCACTATTTCCACTAGAACCTGAGACTCTATATTGCTCCCTGCCTTTCTGTTTCCTTCTCCCCACCTCCTCACCCAGCTAAAAAATACTCAGGAACCCTTTATTACCAGTCTCATGCTCTGCATTCATACCCAGGTAGTCAGTCAGGCCTATTGTATTTATCATGAAGATGTGGTTTGGGGGGATCCCTGACTTCTATTCCTGATTTATTTTCTTTAAATTTTGGAAAATTCCATGTGGTGGTTTGTCTTCAGACTCTGTAGCTCTGTCGCTTCTGTTGATTCTGCCACTCTCACTTCCCGTTCCTTCCCCTGCCACATCCCACTTGCTCCCTTTCTTTTCCACCATGGCCTAGTGGAAAAAAGCACAGGAATTGGAGTCGGGAGACCTGGATTCTAAGACCAGCTCTGCCGCTTCCCTGCTGTGTGCCCTTGGCCAAGTCACTTACCTTCTCAGGGCCTCTATTTCCTCATCTGTAAGTTAAGGATGTATCACATCTGAGTAGGCATAAGAAATTAAATGCAAATGCTTTCCTTTTCCACACTGTTGAATTTCATACCTGTTGTGATTGAGTACTTGTTCTCTCACCCCCTTAGACTGTGAGCCCAAGTTGGGATAAGGACTGTATCTGATTGAACTGTGTTGGGCCTATAACAGCAGTTAACACAGCTCTTGGCCCATAGTAGATGCTTAACAAATGCTGCAGTTATCATTTCCCCTTTCTCTTACCCGCTTCTCTTCTACCTTGGAAGCTGATCCGATAGCAGCATCTGCTGGAGAAGCTAGAAGAAGGAAGAGAAACTGGAAACGCTGGAGTCTTTCTTCCCACTGATTCCACATAGGGCAATTTGTGGTTTAGTCCTGATTGCAACAGCTTCTGCCAATGCCATATTGCCATCACAGTACCAAAAAGAAACCAAACACCTGGACCAGGGAATCATTAGGCCAATCTAATACATTTGAGCTGGATTTGACCTAAATGATAGGTTTTTTTAACCCCTAAAATCCAAACTCTCTTCTTAGGATATAATAATTCTCAGGTCAAAATGTGATACAAATTTCCACTAGGCATGAAATACAGGGTCATTAAAAATATAAAAGAAGCAGTGAAATTGTTTGCTGAACACACCATGATCTTTTTAAAAGGAGAATTTTCCTAACTTAGACTTGATAACTCTGGATCTAAAGATCTAAAGCACCATACTGTTTTTTGCTGCTTTTCCTTCTTCCTGGCAGTTACTAGAAATGGAGCAACTCCCCCAATCACAGTGGAACTTGATTGTACATGTAAGCCTGAGCCTCCCCCTTTCCACCAGAACGGGTCAGGTCCATGACCCCAGGGCCTCCCTCTGAACCCAGCCAGAAACCTAGGTAACCGATTAGTGCTGGGAATCCTCAAAAGAGTAAGGATGATTTACTTAAGCGCAAGCCCAACTCCTCAGCGAGCATCCCCGAGTTACCTTCCGAGTCTTTGCCCGGGAAGAAGAGCTACTGACGATTCTGGATGTGCCAGCGGCTGACCCCGGTGGCTGCCTGGCTGAGTGGAGCCTGGAGCAGAGTTAGCCAACTGGGGTAGCCCCAAGCTTTTCGATAGAACAGTTAGAGTATCTTTGAGGACCTTGGGCTTGGATCTTCAGTCACAATTCTCCAAAAGATGGCACTATTTCTGCATCTTAGGTGGTGTCACTCTCTTACAAGGAAGTCTATGAACTGATCATCTTGGTGGCCTTCTTTCCTTTAGTCTGACCAAGGTTATTCTCTGGCCACACCAGACCTCTCCCCTTTTTCAGGGGTCTCACAGGGCTATGCTCATAGCCATGCCAACTTCGGTTGATCTTTGGTTGCTCCAGTAGGTCCCTTCTAATCTACCCCAGTTTCTTGAAGAACCTTTTTCTTCTCTGCTATAGTGTCCTCTCTAATGCTGCTTTTCCTGAAATAAGTCTCTGGGGCAGGTGGCCCCCTTTTTTTTTGCCTTCTATGACCACTATAAATAATAATGTTGGTATTTGCTAAGCGCTTACTATGTGCCAAGCACTGTTCTAAGCTCTGGGGTAGATACAAGGTAATCAGGTTGTCCCACATGGGGCTCAGTCTTCACCCCCATTTTACAGGTGAGGTAAGTGAGGCACAGAGAAGTGAAGGGACTTGCCCAAGGTCACACAACTGACAAGTGGCGGAGGGGCCCTGTTCAGATCAGGTTCAGTTGAGTCACTGGAGCAGCAAAGCCTCTTGGGCAGGGACTCCCTGTTGTGAATTGTTGAATATACAGGGGAGAGGGGCCATTATTTGTCAGTAGGAAAAACCCCAAAAACCTCTCTCTGAACTAACAGGACTTTGTTTTACAAGTAAATCTTACTGTCTTGATCTAGATGTTTGATATTCCCTTTTCAGTTCCATATTGTAATTTCCCATATAGTCAACCAGGAAAGAAATTGCAGTCCAAAGCATACATTCATTCAATTAATCGTATTTAACTGAGCGCTTAGTACTGTGTGCAAAGCACTGTACTAAGTACTTGGGAGAGTACAATATAACAATAGACACATTCCCTGCCCACTGTGAGCTTACAGTCTGGAGGGGAATATAGACATTGATATAAATAAATAAATTACAGCTATGTACAAAGAGATGAGGGTGGCCATGTTGAGGGTTGGAAGCTGAACTGATAAAGCCAGTCCTAGCCACACACTTGTCTGGGGATTTAGAGCCAAATGAGAATGTTTTGAATAACAGTATAACCATCGCTAGTCCTTTGAGCATGAGTTTGAAGGGAAGAGACTTGAGATGTAAATCACAATAAAATGTACCTCGATGTGCCTTTTGTTAATGCAAGTTTGATACTGATTATAGTAAAATCCATTTTGGCAACTAAAGAGAAAAATGTGTCTTCTGAGGTGTTTTTCGTGATAAATTTTTTCCATCTTTTTATATATGCAATCGGTTAGATTAATTTAGATAATCTATGGATGCTAAAAAATCTTTTTACATGTACCTTACTTCACTGTACCCAGAAGATGTCCACATATCTGGTTTTCTGGTTTTGTTTCCAATAAAGAATCACGAGCTTACTTGATTGAGCTAAAACTCACAATCCTAAATGGTCAGACATAGACAAGGCAAGCTGTTTGGCCTGTTGAACTTAACCGAACTTATTGCACTCATCTGAGCAGCATTCAGTGGAAATCATCATAATTGAGCATTTTTGCAGTGTCGGTAATAAAATAATAGTGGTGTTATTTGTTCAGTGCTTACTCTGTGCCACGTACGGGGGTGGGTACAAGATAAGCAGGTCAGACTTAGCTTCTGTCCCTCATCAGTCTAAGGGGAAGAGAGAACAGCTGTTTTAAGATTTGGCAATTTTAAAGCAACCCAAATGAAATGTTGCCTAGTGGAAATAACATGGGTCTGGGAGTTGGAGGACCTAAGTTTTAATCCTGGATCTGCCCCTTGCCAGCTCTGAGACCATGAGTAAGTCACTTAACCTCTCTGCCTCAGTTTCCTCATCTGTAAAATGGGGATTCAATATCTGTTCTCCCTCCACTTAATCTGTGAACTCCATCTGAGACAGGGACTGCGTCCAACTGATAAACTTGTATCCACCCCAGAGCTTGGAACAGTGCTTGACACATACCAAGTGCTTAACAAATGCCATAATTATTATCATGAAACCTGCCCGGCAAACTATCTCCTCCCCTCCCCCCAACTTCCCTCCCACTGCTGTCCACACTGACTTGCAGGAATAAGTGGTTGAATATGATCCTGATGAGGGGGCAGCCATTTTGGAAATGACTTTTGAAAAGCTTATTAAAGTTAGTTTCAGGAATGATAGAAGTGTAGAAGAGAGTAGGAGTATTCTTCAGGGACAGCACTACACACTCCTCACACTTTTCCTTCCCAATTACAGGAGAGTAGCAAAAAGGAACACCACTTGGTCTGGTGGAAAGAGCTTGGGACTGGGAGTCAGGAAGCCTGGGTCCTAGTCTTAGCCCTGCCACTGGTCTGCTGCGTGACCTCAGGCAAGTCCCATAAGTCCCGCTCTCTGCTTGCTTCCTCAGGAGTCAAGTAGAGTCTAAGGTATCTGCTCTTCCTATATCTTGGGTTGTATACCCCATGCTGGTTAGGGTCTTTGTCTAATCTTATTATCTTGCATCTATCTCAGGGCTTAGGATATTACTTTGGCACAGAGAAGGGCTTCATAAATAACAGAATTATTATTAAGGATGGCATCTGAGTAGCCTTCCAATCAGTCAACAAGATTTGACATAGCTAAAATGTGTAACTGATTTTTTTAAACCTAATAAAATGACCTTGTAGGGTGTATTTTTAGTGGGCGTAAAACTCAAAAAGCTGTACCTAGATCACTTGGGAGGGTTGAGGTGTTGAGGATCTTCACCAAAGATAATGGATGGGGGAGAAGGTAAAATCAAGAAACCACATCCCAGAGGGTAGCAGTAATATCATTTTAATGAATAAATTGCCCAAGGAAAAAGTTGCACAGTCTGAGTAGGCATAAGATAGTAAATGCAAATGCTTTCCGTTTCCATATTCTTGGATTTCATCCTAGTCGGAGATCCCTTGATTGGGCTATAAGGATATAGCCCTAATATATAGCATTAAAGGATCCGTTGTGTAAATGCATATTCATTCCAGATTAGACTATTGCATTTTCTGGTTGGAATTTCTACAAGCCACTCAATTACTATGCTTCTCGAATAGAGTTCCATTAGCGGAGATGGATTTTTAATGAAATGTTTTCTGCACATTGTGTGACTGCTTAGATGGTATACTGACGATTGTGAATCAACAATTGTCATCAAAGATTAAATGATCGAGTATATATGTAATATAAGTTATGTGAATATAGTCTCGAGGCATGGGTCAAAGTCCTTCCTAAGGACAATCATTGGGGACTTCCGCTGGCATATAGACTGGAATTCTCAGAAATCTGAACACACTTTAAACTTGTACTATTTTATATGTAATTGGCAATATACATGAAGGTGCAAAATTGGTGAAATGTTCCCATGGAGCAAATTCTTATTCTCAGGAACTTAACTCGCAAGCACTGGGAAGGAATTGGAGAGAAGTATTTAGAGATGGTAGGTGACTCTACAAGAGGCAGAACTATTGTCATGTTGAAAATTTTTCCCAGATTTTTGCTTCTGACTTGATAGCCATTAAAACGTCTCCCACATTAGCCCTCTTAACATTGAAAGGACTGGATACTCCTCTTGCTGCAATTCAAAAGGACTAAGTGGAGCTTGGCTAAATAGGGCAATTTTTCCAAGAATGCTTGTCTGCGCATGCCTCCTAATTGGTCCAGGAGTTTGCCTGATTGACAACTGCTGTCCAGGGATGTTAGTGGCTTTGTGTGAACCTCCATCCTATCAATCAATCATTGGTATTTTTTGAGCACCTTCTGTGGGCACAGTGCTTGGGAGAGTACAGTGCGGGAGGTAAACCGGATCCCGGCCCTCTACAATCTGGTAATCCTATCATCAGCCTACTTGGAATGTGGGGATTTCTCTTGGAGATCCTCAGAGCAGCAGCAGCAAAGAGAAGGGGAGAAAGTCTGAGGATGAAAAAATCCAAAATCCATTCTGCCAATCAAACAGATATTCCAACATCCTTGGTCGGGTTTAAAGGCAGGATAAGTGATTTGTACTCAGAAATATCAGTCCTGTTTGGTGTAATTTCCAAGGAAATGTTGGGTTGATGCTTAATGTTATGTCTGCCTTGGGGTGATTGGGCAAAAACTTTAATTTTTTATAGAATTGTATATTCAGTAAGTACTCTGTCCCTGACATTGACACCCAGTGCCTAGCAGTTAGTTAAAATTATTGAAGTGCTTCTTAGAACAGGGAAATTTTTAGGAGGGGTAATCTTGGTTTTCTTTTAAGAAAGAACATCAATTAGTAGGCTTGTGAAGGCACAGTGAGAGAAAATGCAAAGCTTGATTAATTAATATCCAGCACTACTGGTTGGCCCCGTTAAGCCCTTTTCTTATGTCTACGGAAATTAAATTAAGTGAGAGGGAATATGATTATATCCTGGAACCTGATTAGAAATTTTAAATCGCCCTTGTTCTTTCCCTCTGAGGTGGGAGTGGCCCCAGTTGAATCTGTGGACCATAATCCTGTTTATCTTTTTATTATCTTTACTAGAGAGTGCTTTAGAGCTTCCTTTCCCAAATAATATTGGATCATCGTCCTTAAGTGTTACCTTTCTTGGCCAGGAGGGCTTTAGATCTCCATTCAGTAATAAAATTGGACCTGCATTCTGAAGTATTACCTTCCTTGATCAGCAGAACTATTTATTATACTTCATTATGTACTTCAATTGAATGACCAGGGAACTGACCTTGGTTTTCAAATGAATGCATTTCTCAAAGTTTTAAAAAGAGTTATAAACATTCTACATTAATTCCCTGAGCCTTGCCCATCTAAGTATCAACATATTGAATGTGCATTTCACTCCATCAGAAGAGGGCTCAAGACAGGGTCACCAATTGCTAAGAGTGATTTTTACAAAGGGTATAAATAAAAATTACTGACTTTCATACTTTCACACAGAGCAGGCCCTGGGATTAGTAGGGGAACAGCCAGCCAGACTCAAGACAAACTGTAAAACTCATTCTCAGCTGTGGTTCATGTTGATCCCCCCCCCAACGCCGATCCCAGTCCCTAATTAGGGCGCAGGGGCAGGGGCGGAAGGGGTGGGCTTTTCTGGAGTGGGTAAGGATCCGTCCACTCCTTAGTGGACGGGGATCTTTTCTCTGGGCAAAACTGAATCCTAGAAAGGTGTGAGGGCTGCTCCAGTGAAACCCAATAGGTTAGGGGCAGAGCAAGATTGTTGGGAGAAGAACTTGATCTCTGTAGCCACTGATGTTGGTAAATAATTTATTGAGCACTTACTGTGTGCAGAGCACTGTACTAAGCATATGGGAGAGGGCAGTATAACAGATACACTCCCTGCCCACAGTGAGCTTTCAGTGAGGCGGTGGTGGTGAAGGGGCAAGGGCAGTGATGATGCCTCACTTGAATTCTTCCTCCTACTTTCGTGGAGTGGCTTTCACCCATATTTGTAGACATCAAACTATTTTTCAGGCTTTATGGATGTCACCAATCATAACACGTTTTTACAGACTCTGTGAATTTACAGATAGTCAGCAACTCTGACTCACAAGTATAGTAAGGTCTTGATAATTGTTTGACAGGGTTAGCTACATCCAACTAACATGCCATAAACTAACTAATGCTAGGGAAATGGATAAAAGCACTTTTACTAGTGAAAATCTACTTGGATTTTGGCATTTGTTCCCATTTGGGTCTGACCCTGCCTCTACTGTCAGTCACCACTCCTTTGTTACTTGGCCCTCAGACAGCATCAGGGACCAACCTCCTTTCCTTCCGTTCCCTCCACCTTAGAGCAGACTTGGGGGGACACTGGACATGAGAGACTTCTTCAGGGCTCCTTTCAACATTAAAATTAGGCCGTTTTTCTGTGCTGGGGCTCTGTTGCCAGCCTGCTGTTTTCCAGGAATGTATGCCTTGCTATGTGACTGAAAATACTGGCCCAGAGTTCTTGAAGACCTCATTCTCCCCAGGCCTACCTCAGGCTGCAGATGAACACTCTCCGTCCTCACAGCCTAATCATCCTCAAATCAAACCACTGCTGGAAAGAAGGGATTCAGCAGAGAGGGTCCAAAATTTGCCATCTTAAGCCTTTTTGACCCGCATCTAATCCACCATTGATTTTATTTGAGAGATCTGAAGAGAAAAGCCCATTTGGTGTTTTGATAAAGAGGACATGTTGACTTGACAGGGTATGTTTTTATTCAGAACATTTTGGTGAAAAATTTATGTTCCTGACTAGATTATGGCAGGAAGCTAATGAGCATCAAGCAGTGACTTATGGCAGTATGGGAAGCAGCATGGCTTAATGGAAAGAGCATGGACCTGGGAGTCAGGAGACCTGGGCTCTAATCCCGACTCTGCCGCGTATCTGCCATATGACCTTGGGAAGTCACTTAACTTCTCTGTGCCCCAGTTCTCTCATCTGCTAAATGGAGATTCAACACCTGTTTTTCCTCTTGTGTAGACTGTGAGCCCTATGTGGGACCTGATTATCTTCCATCTACCCCAGTGGTAATTGCAGTGCTTAACATAAAGTAAGTGCTTAACAAATCTCACAATTATTATTAAGGAAAGAGCACGAGGCAGTAACTGAAACTGAACTGAAAGCTAACATAGGTTCAGGCAGGACTCAGCTGTTCCTATACACTAGGACCATTTTGAATTGGCGGCATTTCATTCACCGTGGTCCAGTATATTCCTATCTTTCTATTGCTTTATCTTCACGTGGAATACAAGGGATGTCATGTTCTGAATGTGATTTTTCTTTTCAGAGTCTTTCTTGTAAAACCTAAATTGGCTTTAGGGCATGGGCTGGTACCTCATTTCAGCACTCATCTGCTATGAAATAAAGGATGAAATGGAAAATGATTCCTTCTCAAGGAGAAATCCTGTAGTGGGAAAGATTTCTTATTCCATATCAGGATGTTGAACAGCAGGAATCCATTATCTATAAAACTCTGAAGCTCTTATTCCAACCTTTTCTTTGTTTTAGATGTTAGAGGGAGATTATGGAACCTGTCAATTTTAAGAATTTATAGCAAGTTTTAAAAACCATCACTCCTGGGGAGAGTCAAATTAATTTATGACATCAGTAACATACATGAAGAATTCTGGTTTCGTATGGGTGGTGAATATATATTTATTAGGCTGAAAGTTCTTCCAAAAGCTCAGAGAGCAGACTGCAGTAAATATTCTCTGGCAGTATATCATTTTGGCAAGAAGCGTTTTGTCCAGAGGGAGTTTAATATGACGCCGTCTCCACCTAGGCTGTTAAATAGTGATCCATTTTCGTAAGACTCCAGCTGCTCCTCCCCTCTGCTATTTCCCTAAATTCTGTCGAGAAAGTGAGAGGAGGCAGGCAGCGGCAATGTTAGAAACCTGGGCCTGGTTTAAGGGGGTTTTAGGAGGCAACAGGAGCAGAGTGGAGTTGCAGACCAGAAAAAACCCATATCCCCTTAATGTCCTTGGGCAGCACTTGGTTCAGATTCCAGGACATCTGTCGCCTCTCCCACCCTCTTCCCACCTCCTACTGCCCGACTTGTAGTAATACTTGGTCCTATAACCTGCTGGAAAAGTAAGAGTTTAACCCATTTTTCAAAATCATCAGGGATCGTTGGTGCTCTACCTTTCCTCTCCAATCAGTATTGAGTATCAGTATAGAATGGGAGAGAGGAGAAGCTCCTCAGTTTATCCAGATCATACTTCGTCCAGGCTTGAATTGCCCCTATAACAACTCGACTAGACTAACTCGATGATCTCTTGAAGGAACCACCAGTTTCCAGACTTACTATATTGTTTTCATTTTTACCAGCCCTTTCTTCCTCCAAAAACTTGAATGAGTGAAATCAGAAGTTTTCTATGGCCCAGACTAAGCCTGTGATGTGAACACATTTGACTGATAGAACTCTGAATCCCCAAATCTTTGTGCTTTTGAAAATGCTTTTCCTTTTAACAGTTAATCTGCATTTCCTTTTAACAGTTAATCTGCATTTATTCTTCCCACTGACAGTTTTTGTCTACCGAAAAGAATGAATGAATCAGTAATATCAATGAATGCTTGCTCTGGGGAGAACACCCTACTATGCCCTTCTGAGAGAACAATAGAGATAGAAGACTAGATCTTTGCCCTCACAAAGCTTACATATTTAGTGGGAGAGATGGTAAAAGAAACATAGGGGAAAGGAAAGGTAGGAAAGAAATGTGGAGAAGACAGAATTTTGCAACAATTGTTATCTGTTTCCGTCAGGACTAGTTGTTATAAACGAGTTTAACTGGACTTGAAATTGAAAACACTTATTCTGCATTGGCATTTTCATGCTTAAAGATCCCAATCTGTCATGGTTTTTAAGACTACAGACATAAAGTAGATAGAGAGATACTTTGAATTAAGGTTTTGGGGATCACAGGAATGCAGTTTTTCTTATTCCATTAATTTTTAATGTGATCATTAGTAGTACATCAAAAAGATTCATGCCCCCTGCAACTTCTGAAAATGGATCCATCTCTAAGGAGCTTGCTTTCTGAGATACTACTGCTACAATGCATACTTGAAATACTGTGGCTCTGAAACCTTATTTGTGAAAAATCAATTCATGAATCCTCGGCAAAGTGAGTTTATGAGTTCCCGAGATTTACATAATAGGTGTATTGCAGGAGTCCACACACGAATCAGAGGAGGATGGGTTAGAAACTTTATGAACTGAAGTCAAAGTGACCAAGTAAAAAGATGAAAACATTAGTAGAAGAGTCTAAATCTAAAATAGGAGATGCTACTTACAGCTCCGGTGACTATTTTCAGATCTTCTTTTTGGTCACTCTTCTTGAAAGTCTGCCTTCAGACATGTGCGTCTGTTGCAGTTTCTTCGCAGAAGTTTGCTGCTATGCAAGTACCACATTTTTGAGATTAAAATCATCAAATTATTTAACAATATTTGCCCTGCCTTCCTCATGAGGGTTTCCTATTTCTATTCATCAATATGGTACCTGGTTTTGTATCTTGCTACCATCCAGTCCTCTACCAGGGCTTGGCCAGAGATGGTGTGATGCTTAGTAGCTGTCAGAGTGTAGATTTTTAAAATTAAGTCAGTCACTTTTGTGAGAGTATACAGTATTCTCATTGAGTCTGTATGCAGTGTTCATGTTGCTCTTTGTATATTTCCTGAGTCTGAACTGCTGAAAATATATGTTTTGGTGTGAAGCCCCAATGTGATTCAGGAAGGGCGTGGTTAATGCTAGTTATTTTTTTCAGGAGCCTATGCAGAAAGAATCAGGCAAGAATCTCTTGCCAGTGATACCGAACACTGGTATCACAGTTTCCACTGTCAACACCCTCACCTTTTTTAATTTATTAAGTTGGTGCCTTAAAGTTTTTGAGGTATCACTTCAGGGTTCAGTTCAACCATTTTGACTGGATTCAGTCAATTCAGATAAACAATAGCAGTTAAAGTTGTGAAGGAAATCAGATTGCTTTCTGATGAGAAATCAGGAGGAATGTATTTCTGAACTCTCATTTTTCATGCCCTCAGTGACTATATGGAATGGGGGTAGAGTAAGCTTCCATTTTATTATGGTCAATAATAGTACAGCATCTGGTAAGCAGTGAATAAGAGCACATACCCTTTTTCTGAACTTGGAGGGCTGTCTGGGAAACTCCCTGTAGCTCATCTGAGTGTCTGAAATTGGACCCAGGTATCCTTTCAGGAGGGGCCTGGTAAGTGTTAGTTATTTTTTTCAGGAGCCTATGCACAAAGAATCAGGCAAGAATCTCTTGCCAGAAATAAGGAACACTGATATCACAGTTTCCACCCTCACCTTTTAAAATTTATTATGTTCGTGCCTTAAAGTTTTGAGGTATCACTGCAGGGTTCAGTTCAACCGTTTTGGTCTTGGTCTCTGGTGAGAAAATTGGGTAAAAATTATATCCTTCCAGCTGGGAGAGTGGAGCTACAGCGGTGCTAGCAGATGATGTGTGTCCTCTTTCTGGCCCTGGAATGGATCAAAACTGACTCAGGCATCTCCTCCATCCTTAATTATTTTACATTGTGACTAAAACACTGGAAGAAAGGAACCATGTTCTCTGAAACCCTTCTTATAAAGAGAGTTTACTGTATTTTGGGAAGTTGCATTATTAATGTAAGGTTTTCAAATGCTGCTTTTGGCTGTAGTTTTTGCTGTTGCCTGGAGAAAAAGTGAAAAGGAGTAATTATTGTTACTCATCTCTGGTTTTGCTATCAACTGCTGCCTGGTCTGTCACCTAAGTATCCTGGTTTACAGACCTAAAAAGAGGGAAAGGGGTTAGGGGAAGAGGGGCATTGAGATGGATTTTTAAAACTTGCAATTAAAGTTTCTGTGGCACACAAACAGAAAGCACTTCCTGTAGTTGTAACTTGCGGTTGGTTTTCTGCATTTGTGGATTCAACAGGTAGGTAGTCCCTATTCATGATATTTTCAGAGTGACTGGCATGGCTTTCCTTCCTCCCTACTACAGCAGCAGTCACATGATTCCTCTGCCTTCCTCTTTGCCCCCTGACCAGTCAATCCCCAGTTCTTTTGTCTGGCTTTTTTCTTGTTTTAAAACCACTTATTTTTAATGCCTCTTTCCCCTTACTTCTCAGGCAGTCCTGTCTCCAACTGACTCCAGGTAAAGCAGTCATGGGGTGGAGAGGGCAGAGGGATTGAGGCAGACTGGGCTAGGTTAGGGGCAGCAGAAGAGTTTTTACATATTGCCAGTTTAAAAGGGAATTTGGTTGATTGGTCAGTATGTTTTATTTACTTGATCAGTTTTGCTTGACATTCCTTCAAGATAGATTGTCATTAATGCCACTCTCTCTCTCTTTGTCCTTGTGGTGTCATAATCTGACCACTGCTACCGTTTGATTTATCAGGGAACTGTGCTAGCTTACTTTTATTCATAGGTTCTCCTCTTTTAGCTAGCCCTTATTGGCTCTTCTTGAGCCATTTCCTGAGGTTCCTTGGTCTCCAGATCCCCAGGAGATCTCCATCTAGTGATGAAACTGTGCTTTCTTTTGTACTCTCAATTTTCAACTCTTCCAAGCAGTTAGCTTGATTTAGTTTTACAGTGTATTCAGCCCATTTCTGCTCCAGTCTGTCCCAGAGCACTAGGACTTAGCAGTTTTCTGCTGGGTGATGTCAGGTCTTTGATTTATGTCCTTATGTCTCAATCAACCAATCAATCAACGGTATTTATTGAATGCTTACTGGGTGCAGGGCATACCTACCCAGTGTACTTTATCTTCGGTCTTTATGGGTAAGGAAGATTTCTCTTTTCACATTTGGAGTTGTGGGTTTCCGGAGACATCTTCCCAAAGCCGGGCAGTGACCGGGATTTTCGCTGTTACCCTTAGGGACCTGAAAGAAGTGGGTGTGGTCTGGGCTAGGCTCTCAGCGAACCATGGTATGCAGCAGCCCTCGTTCCTAATTTCTTCACTGCTGACCGAAAGGCCCCACACTGCCCTTTATCACCCGAACTGAAGCAGTGAAGGGTGAGAGAGTTGGGTAGAGGTCTGAGAGGGTCCCAGGATGGCCACACTTCGGCTCCTTAGCTCTCCAAGAACAGGTCACGCTCTATCAGAAGTACCATTCTCTGAGGGTCTAAAAGAGCTTTACACATTAACCTTCAGCAGAGCCTGGAGGAATCTTAAAGCCTGAACTCTAGCCCCTAATTTGTCATGAAGCAGTTGGATGAGATCTCAAACACGAAATGGCTCTGGCTCTGAGGCATACCACTGTAAAATGCCTGGCCTTTCCTTAGATACAGACCATCGTAAAATGCCCAGGGATAGTAATGCCTGGCCTTTTCATAGCTATAAAGAATATATACAAAGTCAATGACTCTTCTAAGAAAAGTGTGATATTGGTATCCTTAGATTAACCCCAATTCTCCCAGTACCTTAACATTACTCTGAAGTAGGTATTTGCAGAGAAGCCTTTAATTCTGTTAAACCTCTAGGGTGCCACTTAGCACAACTGCTGCAGAGTATGTCCAGTGTGTTGTATTGAACTGTCTTTTAGTGGTCTGAAAGTTAATGCTTCTCTCAAAGGGCCAACTTACTACTGGGAATTAATTTTAGGCACTGGAAGAATTGGGCTTCTTATAGTTAAGCCTTACCCCTACTGACTGATGTAGCTGAGCCTCAGTGTTTTTATCCAACAAGCAGAAGATACAGAGGCACAGACTGAATCCATGTCACACAGTGAGCCAAGGGGATGCGTGCAAAGAGAGGCCGGAATCAGGCATTTTTTGTTAGTCTCCTTATCCTCTCGAGGCCCTGTTATTGTGCTTTAGTCTTTTCTTAGCAATTTTTCCCTTTGTGATTCACCCTGCTTGTGCTCAATTTGTTTATCATTCTTCTCACCCCAGTTCCACACTGAATTGCTGCCACCGAGGACTGAATTGTTCAGGTGCTTCTCTCAGAGCAAGGGGAGGGGGAGGGAAAGAGAAAAAAGGAAGGGGAGTTGGAACTGCATGTGCTGTGCTGCTTGAAGCATTACCGTACTATCTTTATTTTCTAATGTATATTCTCTGTCATTTTAATGTCTTATGGAGTACGCAGAGAGTTCTAAAATTTCTGTTTATCATAATCTGAGGGTAGCAAAATGTAGTGTTTAAAAAAATTAATCTTCCACAGGGGACGTGTAAAAATGAAACTAGGAACTGAAGAGAGAGAGGGAGAGTCAGGTCAATAAAAATTACGTATGCACGATACTACTCTGCTCCTCACCCTGTAAATATTGCCAGTATGGAAGATGTCCAAGTGTATTTAAAAGGCGGATGAATTGAGAAAAGACACCAGCAAGACAAAAGCTCGGCATAAGTCAGATTAATTGAGTCAACATCAACAAGTAATGTGAGTGTTGTTCTTTAGCGACTCTTGTTAGGTAGTAATTAAATTGAATTCTTATGGTGGAAATGGATGTAATTTAGCCATTCTTTATTATTTTGTTTAATGAGATTTATCTTTTCTGTTTCCCTTCTTCAGCTTGCACTCTGGTTTGTATTCTAGACAGAGTATTAAAATTTTATGAGGATGTATGTTTCAGGTAATGAATTTGATACTCTTGTTTCCATCTGAACACGTGAGTTTCTAATCCAATCCCTGTAGATGGAATCTTTGCCAAGACTCTTCTGTCAGACCTCTGCTAGGTGCTTTCCTTTCTGATTGCCTTCCCATTTCCCTTGGCATATCCCTAGCTAGCAGCTTCTGCCTCTTCAGGCATAGTGATTTTTCTGATTTCTGCTGCATCCTTCCTTCCCTGTCCTAAACACTTCTAATCTTCTCTGACCTCCTCTCCTCCCAATTTCTGAGCCCTGTCCCCTCTACCCTGAAAGTGCTAACTTCTCCTCTTCAGCTTCTACCTACTGGCTTGCCAGTGTTCACTGCTTTGGACTTTTTCAAACTTTTTGCTTTTTTGCAACTACTCTGAGGCAGCATCTAGATTTTGTGACTTTCCTCTGGGATACACCAGTTCTCCCTCTGGCTCCCCTCCCATCTTCTCTGGTCCTTTCACTGAGAGAAATGTTTGGAAGGAGGACTGGGGTGGAGGTAGGGGGAGGCTGGAAATGGAAAAATAATTCTCGAAAAATTGAGAATTAAAGACCCAATTAAATTTGAGTTTATACTTCTGAAATTGGCACCCACATCTCTATGGAAAGAAGCAAGAGTAGCCAGCTTTTGGAAGATTCCTGTTTACGTGCTGAAGACATATTTATTGCCCAGTAATGTTAATGCTTTTTAAGTGAGAAGTTTAGTGAGAAGAAAATTCACATTGTTTGAAGTAACTTCCAGTCTCTACAGAGCCTGAGCTAAATGTGACTGTCACATGGACATACAATTACTACCAAAATATAGTATGGCCAGAACCTACCTATGTCAACGGAATATGATTTGTTAGCATTTGGAATACCCATAATCCTTGTTTTCAGTATCTAGTAGTCAAAAGTTGAATTCTCTAGTTTACTAACATCTCTTCCTCCTTGGGAGACTGTCGCAGTGTTTTGAAACTAGTGGTCATTTTTACTGGCATTTAATCCATCAGTTTCCCCACCCAAAACTTTAGCAGCCTCTGCACTGTGAGATGTTTTGGAAACAATTCCATTTGACTATAATCATACTATGTACCTGGCATTTCCTTTAACTTTTGGATTTTCAGGTGGAAAATGTTGATGACAAATGAATATTATATTGGTGATAACCTCCAAGGTCTGATTGTGAATTCATAAGGATCAGCATAGGCTAGTGGAAAGAGCACAGGCCTAGGAGGTAGAGGACTTGGGTTCTAATCCTGACTCTACCACCTGCCTGCTGTGTAACCTTGGGCAAGTCACTTAACTTCTCTGTGACTCAGTTTCCTCATCTGTAAAATGGGGATTCAAAAACTGTTCACCCACCTATATGTGAGTCCCACGTGGAACAGGGACCTGATCATCTTGTACCACCCAGTGCTTATAGCAGTGCTTTTCACATAGTAAACATTTAACAAATACCATAATAATAATAATGGTGATGCTAATAAGAACCTCATTCATCTGAGGATCTTAGAGGGTTTAGGAACATGGATTCTCAGAATACTCCTATCTTGCTTGGACACTTGTCTCTGACAGTGGCTTCTCTTTCATTTTTATTTTTCTCTGCTCTATGCAAGGGCAACCATAACCAAAGTGGTTGAAACTGGTTACCCTAGGCCTCTAAACCCTTTTAATGCCAGTGCAATATAATTTCTTTTTAAACCTGAATTTCCGTTGTTCTATATCTCCTGCAGCCTTGAGCATTTTGGTAACATTACATTTTCCTTCTGTTTAGGGGAAATGGCATAATGAAATTAAATGAACAGGTGGGACAGGGAGCTCACCAAAAGTGCTATAAAATAATTTCCCAACAGTTGTGTAATTATCAGTGGTACCAACACCCTCTCAGGACTCCATGATCATAAACTTGAAGTTATGTTTGATTTCCCTCAATGATTCATTCCCCACATCCAATCTGTCACTAACTGTTAAACCTGGAAGTTGCAATGGCCTCCTTGTTAAAAATTCCTGAATGCAGTTTTTCCTCCTCTCAGGTTTTTCTACATTCAGCTTCAGTCCCCTTCAACATATAATAATAATAATAATAATGATGATAATATTTGTTCATCACTTACTATGTGCTAAGCTCTGTACTAAGTGCTGGGATAGATGGAAGATAATCTGGTCAGACTCAATCCCTGATCTACATGGGGCTCAAGGTTTAAGTAGGAAGGAAAGTCAGTATTTAATCCTCATTTTACAGATGAGGGAACTGAGACATAGAGAAGCTAAGAGACTTTACCTAACAGGTAAATTGCTGGAGCTGGGATTAGAACTCAAGCTCTCTGACCCCCAGAATTGTGTGTCTCTCCCACTGGACTGCTCTAATTCCTTTCACATATGCAAAATATATGATGAAGCAGCATGGCTCAGTGGAAAGAGCACGGGCTTGGGAGTCAGAGGTCATGGGTTCAAATCCCGGCTCTGCCACTTGGCAGCTGTGTGACTGTGGGCAAGTCACTTAACTTCTCTGTGCCTAAATTCCCTCATCTGTAAAATGGGTATTAAGACTGTGAGCCACACGTGGGACAACCTGATTACCCGTATCTACCCCAGCGCTTAGAACAGTGCTTGGCATGTAGTAAGCGCTTAACAGATACCAACATTATTATTATTATATGATGACATTCTTTCCTTTCACAGAAGTATGTAGTGGTTTTCATTTGTTGTATACATCAAATTATTAAAACTCTTTAAAGACTCGAAATAATTGTTTCTGACTCTGTCCTCATCTCTGTGGAAAGAGCATGGAACTGGAAGTCAGGAGACCTGACATCCAATCCCAGCTCTGCTCTGGACTGCTTTGTGACCATGGGACTGTCATATAACCTTTCTGTGCCTCAGTTTCCTCATCTAAAAAAGGGGAAAAGGTACCTGATCTCCATTCTTCTTAGGCAATGAGCCTCATCTAAGATAGGAGTTCTGATCCAATTATTTTGTAGCTAGTCTATCAATTAGCACACCAGACAGAACTTGGCAAACCGTAACTCAACTAATCCTTCCTTATAACTATCCCCATCTCTTCCTAAGAGTGGTTCTATCTGTTCTAGCTAAGCAAAATTACTTTCTATTTCTCACAAATGATTATCCTGCCTTCATGCCACACTGCACATGACATTTCCCTGCTTAGAATGTGCTTCTCCAGTTACCAAACCAGGTCCTTTCCTACCTTTTAGAACTCTTCAAAAATCCCACCTCTAACTGAAGCCATCCTATATCGATCCCTCCCAACTCTGGTTTCTACAATAACCCCACTCTTAACACTTGGGAATATTTCTGTAAATAAGTTTAAATGTTGCTGCTTGTGTTCTTATTCATATTTTGTATGTTTTGATGTTTTATTTTCTTACATCTTTAGAAGAGATGCCCGTGTGTGTTATGTCCTCCATTAGATTATAGTCTCTTTAATGATAGAAATTGGGTCTTGATCCTCCTCTGCATCGCTCTACTGTTCACCCTCTGGGTGCTCAAAAATATGACTAAAAATCCAGAAAAGATGACAAGTGCAGACTTTATCTATACCCATATGCCTCTGGGAAGGAGGAACTAATAATTTTATAAGAAGAAAATCCTTTCAGCCAGTCAGTTGTATTTGAGTGCTTACTGTGTGCAGAGCACTTTACTAAGTGCTAGAGAGAGTACAATATAGCAGTATTACAGAAACACTCTCTGCCCACAATGAGCTTAGAGTCTAGAGAATGAGCTTCCACAAGGATGTGGATTCTCTTATTAATAATAATTGTAATAATAATGTATTTAAGTGCTTACTATATGTCAAGCAATGTTCTAAGCCCTGGGGTAGATACAGCCTAATCAGGTTGGACACAGTCCAGATGAGGTAACTGAGGCACAGAGAAGTGAAGTGACATGCCCAAGGTCACACAGCAGACAAGTGGCAGAGTTGGGATTAGAACCCAAGTCTTTCTGACTCCCAGGCCCATGCTCTATCCACTAGACCACTGCCTCAGCCTTTGACCTTTGCTCTGTAAACCATCCTGTCATCTAGAGAGTCCTCGAGGTCTTCTAGCATAGTGCTGGTATGGACTAGAAACTCCATGTTGATAACATCATCTGCCAGCCACCAACATGGCCACAGCCAATCGCGGTTTATAAGTACTGTAACTTGCATTTAAGGAGGTAAAGCATCCACAGTTATCATGATAATACCAAATGGGCTAGAGAGGTGGAGAAATTTCTTCTGGGATGGATTTTAGGCCACCATCTTATTCTTTTTTGTATTATCCTGTGTGGAAAATTAATGTATTTGAAGGAGAATGTGTATTTGAAGGAGAATTTAGGTCACATGCAGTAACATAGACCTACTCAGTTGGTTATTACCAGCAGTATAATTGTACTCACTCACCCAATGTATTTCTTCTCAACTGGAAGGATTTCTGCACAAGACACTGACAAGATGCAATAACAGAAAGGTTAAGTGATTTGTCCGCAGTAACAGATCCAATGGAAGAACCAGTTCTAGTACAGGTCTCTTCACTCCTATCCCCGTGCTCTTGGAATTAGGCACACTTTGCTTTCCATTTTTTTGGTAATTCATTTACATTTATTTGGCAAAATGGCATTTAATGGATTTTCTAGAACTTGTTTTAAATTTTTTTAAATACCCTGCATTTTCCCTTTAGCTCTCATAACAATTCCTTCCCAGGCCTCTCTTTCCTAATGGAATTGGCTATTAGTTTGTAGGGAGCTTCAATTCCTGTGAGATTGGAGAATTGATGAGGCCTATAATTGACAAATGAAACTCTGACCCAAAGTACTTGTTTATTGCAGAATGGGGAAAGAAAGCAGTGGGAATCTTTCATTTTACAGGAGATATTAGGATTTGATATTCACGCTGCCAGTTTTCTAAGCTGGTAAACCAGGGCTTACCCACTCTGATGCCGGTTTGTATCTCCTTTCAAAGTATAGTTCTTCCTCTTAAGGATCAACTGCTCTGAGGTCGAGCAAGCTGACACAAGTTTGGACATGGGCTATGAAAAACATCCCCCTGCGATACAGCCATTCACTATACCTCCATATTTCAAGAAACACATCACCACTGTGTCTTGAACTCTTGTAAAATGTAATATATGTATTCTCAGTGGAAAGAATGATAATACCCTGTTCACAAGTTTTTCCAGTATGGTTTATTATTTAGACCATACCATACTGTGTGATTAATCTTATTTTTCAAAGGTTTCCTTAAGATCCAGATGTTTCTCGAAGACTTGTCATTTTTTCTCTTGACCCACCTTGAGCAATTAATGAATGGCCAATCACTGGCACCTTGCCACCAGCTGTGAATTAGTCCTTCATTGACCTGGTCACTTTGGAGCTGAGAGTGCATAAGGGTATACAAATAGAATAATATTCAGAATGTAGAGAAACCCAGCCCTTCCTCCTGTCACTGTGGCGTTACCATAGCCCATCCTTCTCTCCCGCACTGTCAGCCAGAATCCCCACCAGAGATAGAAACTAAAATGCCTCTCCCTCACCAGAAGGGCTGGATCAAGGTGATGAGGGAAAGTGTTAGTGGCTGCTGGCTTCCAAATGATTGCTTCTGACTGAGCTTTAATGCTGGCCCAGATCTAGAAGGAGCCAGGGCAGGTCCTCAATTAATGGGACCAGGAGTAGAAGGATGGCTGTGGAGACCTGGAGGCCACGGCAGAATTCAGCAACAGTGACAGCCACCAGAAGCTGGCTCCTGACCCATGCTGTTGGTAAATTGAGATCCCACATCTGCTCCAATAGGTTTGTGCCGGGATTTCGTGCTAGCTATCAGCATTGACGAGAGTCAGCAGACGACTAACCATGTCTTCTCCTTTTGCTGTAGTTGTTAAGTTTCTGCCACTCTGTGTATCGCTTGAGTGAGGGTGCATTGTGTATGTGTGGTTGAAGAAGGAGAAAGATAGAGGGACCCAAGAGGTGAGTAGTGGTGGAGAACCCCAGAAGGAAGGAATAATGGGGGAGGAGGAGAGGAATGGCGATGGAACCAAGAAGAAGAGAGCCATTAGAGGGCAGGAAGGAGGGAAGGAAGTGAGGGAGGCAACAGGAACGGCAATGAGGGAAGAGAAGCAACTACTTTGGTAAGGATATGACAGCATTTCTTTCACCATTTATCAGCATTCCAGAAACTAGTAAACCAGTTGATGAATAGGAATATTGTTTTGGGGGATTGTTTCCTTCAAATTGATTTTTATTGAGGAGAGTTTTAAGCCCTCTATATCTCTTGAATTTTCATGAATATATAAAGAAAGGAATTCTGAGAGTAGTTGTTTGGGAGCCAGGATGAAAGGGAAAACATTTTTCAAGCAAAGAAGTGATGTTAAATAAGGTTGGTTTAGTTGCTTTAGTTTGAAGGGAGGGTATTTCAAGTAGCTTATCAAAAATACACGAAAAGTG
The DNA here is from genome assembly GCF_004115215.2 of Ornithorhynchus anatinus. Lineage (NCBI taxonomy): Eukaryota > Metazoa > Chordata > Mammalia > Monotremata > Ornithorhynchidae > Ornithorhynchus > Ornithorhynchus anatinus. The sequence goes on from NC_041739.1 coordinate 26,528,065, forward strand.
AATTTCAAATCTGGGACCCAAATTATGTGAATTTACTTCTTAAATATGTGTGAGAAACATTTGTTCTGATACAGAAGACTGATTGAAAATCTCTAGAGAATGTTGGGTAATAACATTTGCTCTTCCTTTTTATAGAAGAAGAAAATTTCATGATCTCATAAATTGTAGCAATAAAATTAGCATTCTGTCATAACTTTCTGATCCTAAAGCAAAACATCTTGAAAACAGAAAGATCTCAGATAATTTTAAATGCCACTGTGTGTTTAGCTGAGAAATTCCTTCTTGTCTCTTTCAACTCTTTGTTGTAAGGAGCTTGAAATGGTCTCATTTAGCTTCCATTGCTTGAATTATTTCTTTGCCAGTTTGTTCATTTTAAATTCCCCTTTTACTAAATAATATTAGTGCTATTGCTTTTTGGAGCATTTCTTTTTGGTGGAGGAAAAAAGAGCTATACAGTTACCAATTGCATTTTTGTTTAAATATCTTCTGACATTACTTCTAAGATTTGGCTGCTCTATTGATTTGTGGTTACTGGTTTCAAATTCACGGGTCTATTATTTTTATCATTATTGTTATTATTCCTTTAAAGGGTCCAGACTGAGCTCAATAGTGTCTTTTTTTCCCCCAATGTAATTCTGATAAGAGTTGTCTTTTCCAAACAGATTTTTCCATTTATCTAATATATCTCTTCTAGTTTACTGTGATATTTTCTAGGTGTTTTAAGGGGAGCAACCTCCTCTTGTGCACTGTGGCTTCTTACTGAGGTATAAATTCAATCAGTAGAAAAAAAGTAGAATATATCTAGAGACCTCCGATTTTGTTATTTTCAGAGGACTTCGAGCATTTAAGAGGCCCTAAATTTTAAATGCCTGAATTTTAAAATTAAAATTCAATTCAAATTAAATTTAGAATTTAAAATCCATTTGTTTTTTAATCTCCTTTTTATAGAAGCATGTCTTTCAGAAATTAGTTTTTTTTTTAATTTTAAAAAGACACAATTTCCCGTCGTCTGAATTCCTATTAAAACGATCCCTGCCTGTAGAGAGGCATTTGGGAGAAGCCCCTCTTTTTTAGATAGACCTGCTCAGATCCATAATGACATTGTGTCCAGTTTTAGACCCTTCAATTAAAGAGGGATGTTGGAAGAAGTCAATAGAAGGTCACAAACGAGGAGAAACGATTTGGAGGAAAGACCTCCTCAAAGGAAAGGCTTGGGAATCTGGAAATTTTCATTCTGGGGAAGATGTGTTTGAAAGGCATCTTAATAACAGTTTTCAAATGCACAAGGGATTATTACACAGAAGATGGCAACAGCTGTTTCCCTGCTCCATTGACGACCGCACAAGAGAAAATGGTCTCAAACCCCAAGCACAAGGGAGTTAGGTTAGATATAAGGAAGAATTTCTTGGCAGCAAAGTTTTTTATTCCAGGAGGCAGTGGCATTTGCCTTCTGGAGGTCTTTTAAAACTTGGCTGAATTGGAGTTGGTTTCTGTGTAGTCCTGCATGGCCAAGACTAGATGACCCCTAGTCACCCCTAGGTTCCCTCTGGTTATTGTGAATATTTGAATGTTAGCAACCTGAAAAAGGTAGGTTAAGTGTGATCTAATGAGTGTAGGACGCTGAAGGATTACTGCAAAATTCTTGCCCCCTTCTCTTTCTACTATCCAGCATGCTCTAACCCCTGATTGGAGAGAGGAATCTGGAACCGGGCTAATGACAGCGGAGATCTAAGAAGCAAAGACATGCTGGATGGTTTTGATGCTGTTGTATCAATCCATCAGTCAATCGATCAATATTATTTTTTGAGTACTTGCTGGGGGCGGAGTACTGCCCTAATTGCTTGGAGAGCACAGTACAATGGAATGGGTTCGAATGTACCCTGCCCACAATCAGTCGAACAATGGTATTGAATGCTTACTGTGTGCAGAGCTCTGTACTAAACACTTGGGAGTGAACAGTAAAACATAGTGGGTAGACATGTTCCCTGTCCCCAAGGCGCTAAAAGACCTTTAAAAGAAGCAGCATGGCTTAATAGATAAAGCACGGGCTTGGGAGTCAGAAGGATCTGGGTTCTAATTCTGGCTCTGTCACATGTTTGCTGTGTCACCTTGGGCTAGTCACTTAACCTTTCTGTGCCTCAATTACCCCATCTACAAAATGGGGATTAAGATTGTGAGCCCCACGTGGAACATGGACTGTGTCTAACTTGATTTGCTTGTATTTACCCCAGCACTTAGTACAGTGTCTGGCACATAGTAAGCACTTAACAAAGACCATTAAAAAGAGGAGCTTAGAGTCTAGAGTGGGAGACGGCCATTAATATCAATAAATGAATTCCGGATATGTACATAGATGCTATGGGACTGAGGTGAATATCAAGTGCTCAAAGGGTAGAGATCCAAATGCATAAGTGATACAGAAGTGAGAGGGAGTTGGGGGAAAGAGGGCTTAATCAGGGAAGGCTTTTTAGAAGAAATATGACTTTAATAAGGTTTTGGAAGTGGGGAGAGTGGTGGTTTGGAGTATATGGAGTGGGAGGGTGTTCTAGGCCACAGTGAGGACATGGGAAAGGGGTCAGTGGAAACATATATGAGATTGAGGCTTAGTGAGCAAGCTGGTGCTAGAGGAGTGAAGTTCTTGGGCTGTAGTAGAAAGTCAGTGAAATAAGGTTAGAGGGAGTTTAGCTGATTGATTGCTTTAAAGCTGATGGTAAGGAGTTTGAGTTTGTGGAGGTGGACAAGCAACCACTGGAGATTCTTGAGGAATGGGGAAATGTGGACTGAACTCCTTTTTAGAAAAATGATCTGAGCAGCAGAGTGAAGAATGAGCCTGAGTGGGGTGAGACAGGAGGCAGGGGGGTTAGTGAGGAGGCAGATATAGGAGTCGAGGCAGGATACGATAAATGCTTGGATCAATATAGCAGCAGATTGGATGGAAAGGAAAGATGGATTTTAGTAATGTTGGAAAGGTAGATCCCACAGGATTTGGTGAAAGTTGAATATGTAGTTTGAGAGAGATGCATTTGCGGATGATGCCGTGGTTATGGGCTTGTGAGGTAGGGTGGTTAGTGTTATTACCTGCAGTGATGAGAAAATCAGTGGGACGACATGGTTTGGGTGGGAAAATAAGGAGTTCTGTCTTGAACATGTTAAGTCTGAGCTTTTGGCAGGGCAACCTAGTCAGAATTTCTCTCTATCTGTGTGTACCAGAGTGACTGAAGTTCTCAATGCAGAAATTCTTTCCACTCCAGATAGGGATAATGTCTGAAGGATGGTAAGGACAATTGATCTCTTGCTTTCACTCATATCAGTGCTGAAGGGAATTAGTTGAAATTTTAGTAAGAACTGTTATATGGTTGGAAATCACTGTGTATTCTCAGGCCTCATAAGAACAGTTTTTCACATTTGGTGGCGAGGAAATCATCCAATTGTCCTTTCTTTCAGAGATAGTATTTGGGCATAATGCAGTTTGCTGATGATAGCCATCCTACAAATGCGATTACTGTAGTTTTTCAGTGATATTTCTCCCCACAATTTGTAAAAGAAAAAAATGATTGTAATAGGATATTTAGACCCACAAGAACAGTTAACTGATGTTCACTATGTGTAATTAGCACTTCTTACTTCAGGGTCTTTACATATATTGACTAAGCTTGTTTCCCAAGTTTTTTCAATATAATCTATTGTTCCTTAAGAGCCTCTTGGCATCACTACGATGCCAACTCTGAAGGCTTTTAGAGATGTAGACACAGACTTGAAGTATATTACTGGTCATTATGGTAAGTGATAGATATAGAACCAATCTTTCACAATTATAATTATATGTTATTTTATATTTTCTAGTGTCCTGTTTATTATTCCCCGCCCTTTGTGAATTGACTCTTTGTTCCTGATGCTACACTATTGCAGAGGTTCCATTAAAATGATTTATCACTCTTCCTTAAAATAATGGCACAAGAAGACCATTTTCCAGATTTATTTGTTCTCAGTTGTGTTCTCAACTATTTGATATTATCTTCTTAATTAAAATGTGGGTGTTTGGTTATTTGTGAACTTTTGGCAGCTGTATATTTAGTGACTGCACTAAAGAGGATCCTTTATTTAGGCATTCAGCCTAGCTTTAATCATGTGGCTTGGAATATCACACAATAATTAGATGCCAAGAAGATTTTTCGGTTTTTCTTTTTCAAGGCACAAAAGCTTTGGGGTGGTTAGGGATTTTTTTTTGGCTTCTGGCCGGTCTGTCCAGCCCAGAAGCCATCATTTGAATTTGCATATCCGGCGAGTCCCTAATCTATGCCTTGAAGCACTTCCTATTTGCCCATATACGTTTATTAGACTCCAGAAACTTCCTGAAGATTTTCTAGTGATAAGTTAAAAACTGCTGCACATTCAAGTTCATGATTCATTATGTTCAGCTGTCACCTACTAGTTTCCAATGCAAATTGCACATTATCACTGCTGCCTTTTTCTGTTTGACTCATTAGTTTGCACTTGCTGGCTATCTATCTAGCTGTCTGTTTTTGAGACTGAGATCCCTGAGCAGATTGCTTGTGTATTTGCAGTACCTAGAAAGTGGTGGTTCTGGATAAATACTGTGAAAATGATAATGTCTACAAGGCATGGAAGCTGATCTTAGAGCTTTGTGAGTAGCGCCCCAAAGGAAGACCCAAGCTGAATATTGTTCGAGCTCCAAAAGAGATCTGATTCTGCAGCTTGTTCTTGAATTTGGGTTCGGAGCCATTTATTCTAGGATTATCTGAGGTGGGGTTGGGCTGTGCCCATTGATAGCCAGTGCCAGGGCTCTTGATCAATTTCAGATCACTCTCAGCTGTGAGGGCATTCAGAAGATTGGGTCGATTTTGGGTCTCCATAAAGGTCCAGGCTGCTGATTCCCCTCTCCTACGATTCTCTCAGGGCTTCCAGGCTGATCTCGATTCCCAGCCATGTGAAATAGTGACCCGTTTCTGCCTCCTTGAGTCACAATCAAGGTGGGGGTGCTACGTCTGACTCGGTGGAGTGGTGGGTAGATTAGATTCACCCTGCACTTGGGGGTTATGGGAAGGCAAAGATGGCAAAAGAACATCTCATCCCTGTTAATGGCTGCTTGGGGCAACCCTCCTCTTACCCCTCTTGTCTTCATACTTGATGGCCCTGAAGCAGCCCAGAATATTCAAAACAAAGTGGAGCTTTTATCTGGAAGGCTGACAGCTATGTTGGGGAATAATAATTATGGTATTTTTTAAGCGCTTACTATGTGCCAAGCACAGTTCTAAGCGCTAGGGTAGCTACAAGGTAATCAGGTTGGATAAATCCCTGTCCCTCATGGGGCTCAGTCTCAAACCCCATTTTGCAGATGAGGTGGCTGAGGCGTAGAGAAGTTAAGTGACTTGCCCAAGGTCACACAGCAGACATGTGGCGGAGATGGGATTAGAACCCTCGACCTCTGACTCCCAAGCCTGTGCTCTTGCCACTAGGCCATGCTGCTTCTCCATGCAACATGGGAAGAGATGGAAAGTATAACACATTATGATGGGGAGAGAGAATTAATTAGGCTTTTGGGAAGGCTGGACAATGGAAGATTTTTGAAAAACTAGGTTGAGTATAGTGTATTAAAAAAAATCATGTTTCCAATTGGTCCCAGCATAAACCAGGCAACTGAGCAGGAGGAGGAAATGACTTGGAAAGTAGTGAGAGGAGCAGGTTTGGATCACTGTATCTTGGCCAGTGTGGGCTGAATTAATGCACTGTGAAGTACTCTGTGACCTTCAGAAGCAGAACACCAGACAAATGCAAGTTAGAAGCTATTGTTGCTTGCTGTGCTGACCTGAAGAAAGGTCTAAGAGTAGATTTATCAGAGCAGATGGGGTAGAAATTTGTTTTCTCTTGGAGAAAATAACTTCAATACTGTCTTCCTTCTAGGAAACATTTTTCTTCTGGTTAACTGTATGACTTTTATGTCTTCTTTAATGGGATTTGCCTGCTCTACTTGTGTTGAATTTGCATTTGTACTTTTTCTTCCAACATTTATTTAAGTGGTTTACTTACAATCTGACCACCCAGCATCAAAAATGCTAACGAAGGTGTATTTTGGGAAGTCATGTTGCAGTCTACTTTGAGAATAGAACTCCCTTTCTGAGGGGCTTCACCACTCATTGACTGGACAACTAGAGCTGAATGAGAGATGAGAGGAGCTGGTGTAAAAGTAGGTGAGACCTTCTTGAGACTTGTGTGTCTCGCCACGGACCCCTCACCCCCATCTTTGCCTCTGACCTGGAACTCCCTCCTCCTCCATAATTGACAGACGATCACTCCGCCCACCTTCAAAGCCTTACTAAAAGCACATCCCCTCCAAGAGGCCTTCCCTGGCTAAGCCCTCATTTCCTCTTCTCCCGCTCCCTACTGCATCGCCTTTGCACTTAGATGAGTACCCTTTACTCATCCCACCCTCAGCCCCACAACAGTCACATACATGTCCATAATTTATTTGTTGATAATGGCATTTGTTAAGCCCTTACTATGTGCCAGGTACTGTACTAAGCGCTGGGGTGGATACAAACAAATCAGGTTGGACACAGTACCTGTCCCACATGGGGCTCACAGTCTTAATCCCCATTTTACAGATGAGGTAACTGTAAGTGACTTGTCCAAGACCACACAGCGGACAAGTAGCAGAGTCAGAATTGGAACCCGTGACCTTCTGACTCCCAGGCCCGTGCTCTAGCCAATACGACATGCCACTTCTGTCTCCCCATCTAGACCGTAAACTCCTTTGACCAGGGAACCTACCTATCGAGTAGGTAATATTGTACTCTCCCAAGCGATTAGTACAGTGCTCTGCAATAAATAGTCAGTAAATATGATTGATTGGTCCTCTGGGTCCTAGAGGACACTAAGACACTGTCCTCTAAGAGTTACAGTGACACTCCACAGGGATAGGTCATCGGTCAAGCAGCTCAATAGTTTGGAAGTAGGCCAAGTGCCCTTTTGTCTCCACATTAGGGAGCCTTTGCAGCATCACTTGGAAAAATTAAGATAGAAGATGCCCCTTTGGCCCTTCTTGAGTCTGGAGGAATTCATGGCACAGGTGCGTAATGGGGTGAGAACATTGATACAAAACTGGCACCTAAGACCTACGCCCCCAAATATGTGATTAGGCCAGTCTCTGCATGCATGGATCTGTCACTGGCCGCATTTCATGCTTACTATTAAATGCACGGACAGATCGGCAAAGGCCAGAGGATTAAGGCTTGGATATTTTAGGGGCACTGAGCCGTTTTGCATAATATAAACCCTGGAAAACCTCATCATATTCAATACATGCAGTAAAGTATTAATAGCCAAGAAAATCAGATTTGCCTTCAGGATCAAACCAAAGCTCTGATCTTTTATTTGTGCGGAAATGAATTTTCAAGTTGGTAGATAATAAGGTTTCTCCCAGAGCTGATAACCCTACAAAATATCTTTTGGGTAATAAAGAATAAATCTTGCTGAGTGGCATTAAACCCCATTGTAATGTTACTGTAAGAGTTTCTTGAAATGGATTCAACTGTGTTCCAAGAAGGAATATTTTTGGATGTGAGAATAAGGGGTGCCTTTTATAAGAAGGGTGTGGGGAGTATCACCTTCAAAAGGAACTGCCTATTTCTTCGCAGAAGGTCTGGCTGCCGGGCCTTTGTTTCAGCTGCTTGTCAGCATTTCATTCAGGTCAGTGATACTTCAGCCCAAATGCATTAACTCATTAGTAAAAGACTTCCTGAAAAGCACTGTGACTCATTTGCTTGTGCAGTAAACCAGGAAAGATTTAAAATGGGAAATAAATCCACAGCGAATAATATTCTTTGAACTTTTTACAAATGAAGAAGATCTAAGGGGAAAAACCCCCGATCTGTTCTTTATTCCCCACTGGCTCATTTTGAAATGAGAGTATCATCCACTGCATACAAAATGTGAGATTCTTTTTTCATTTCTATTCTACCTACTGCATATGCGGAGCTACATATCTGCCTCGGACCTCCCCACCTTTTCCAATTGAGGGAAACATTGTATTTCCAAGAGATCTTTCAGTTCACTTGTTTTCTGGCTGCTGGTGAAACTCCAGTGATTTAAATAGGTAGAATTCTAACCCAAAACAAAGAGCTTGGTATTAACTCTGAGAGGTGGTGACTCAACCTATCTTCCTTGGGGTGAGTCTGATTCCCAGAGAGTGTGTATTTGAAGAGCCATGATTGCAGGGAAATTCCTTGGGTCCCTGCATCTACCCCTCAATTTTAGCATCCGCCTTCCATGAGCCCGTTGATGTTTCTGCAACTCTGGCTCCAGTTTTTCCTGACTATCTCAGCTCCTCCATCCAATGGCCCACTTTAGTCGTGAGTTTGGAAGTGCCAGGACCCTTGCTCTAGTCCTGGAACATGATTATTGGGGGTTTTGAAAACCAGCAGATCTGTTTCTGCAATCTGTTACTGTTTATTTTCTCTCCTTCACGAATTGGCTTACAGTTAATGCTTGTGCAATCAGGGGGTGAAGCGCACGCCTCGATGTCAACCACTGAACCGATGATTGGTAGCGAATTACCCCTCTGTCAGGAATCCCAGTGTCCTGAGAGAGTAAAAGGCGAAGTCTAGAGGGAAAGGGAGCAAGTTATCACTAGGAACATTCCAAGGAGGAAATAGAAGCAATTTTCATTCATTGAAATTACACTGCACATTGTGTGTTATGTAGCTAGTAGTCTATGGGCTTGTCTGGTTCTGGACAGCAGTGGTGATAATATTAATAGCAATAATAATAATGGTATCAAGTGCTTACTGTATGCCAAGCAGTGTAATAATAATAATAATGTTGGTATTTAAGTGCTTACTATGTGCAGAGCACTGTTCTAAGCGCTGGGGTAGATACAGGGTAATCAGGTTGTCCCACATGAGGCTCACAGTCTTAATCCCCATTTTACAGATGAGGGAACTGAGGCACAGAGAAGTGAAGTGACTTGCCCACAGTCACACAGCTGACAAGTGGCAGAGCTGGGATTCGAACCTATGACCTCTGACTCCCAAGCCTGGGCTCTTTCCACTGAGCCAAGCTGCTTCTCTAATAAGCACTGGGGTAGATACAAGATAATCTGATAGGTCACAGTCCCTCCCCTACATGGGCCTCACAGGGAAGTTAAGTGACTTGCTCAAGGTCACACAACAGGTATATGGCAAAGCCAGGGTTAGAAGCCTGGTACTCTGACTCCCAGGCCCATGCTCTTTCTACTGGGTTCTCCAGTGTTGGAGAGTTACAGCTGATGCTTCTACGTCCATGCTCACATGGTTTCAATCACCACCTCTACGCAGATGGTAGAACCTTAACCTCTCTTCTTCTCTGAAGTCTTGCATCTCCTCCTGCCTTCAGGACATCGCTATCTGGATGTCATGCCAACACCTCAAAATAAACATGTCCACAACAAAACTCATCTTTCCACCCAAATCCTGTCCTTCTCCCGTCCTCCCCGTCACTGTAGACAATACCACTCAAATCCCTGTATCACAAGCCCAGAACCTTGGCATCTCTCATCTCTCTCATTCAACCCACACATTCAATGTGACACAAAATCCTGTCAGTGCCAGTTCTTCCTTCACAACAATGCTAATTTCTGCTCTTTTTACCCAAACTGTTACTATTCTGATACAAGCACTTATATCCCTTCTTGACTACTACATCAGCCTCCTTGCTGACTTCCCTGCCTCCTGTTTCTCCCCACTCCAGCCCATATTTCATTCAGCTGCCTAGATCATTTTTCTAAAAAAAAGTTTAGTCCACATCTTCCCTCTCCTCAAGACCCTCCAGTGGTTGCTCATCCACCCCTGCATCAACAGAAAGTCCTTATCATTGATCAGCTCACCGCTTTCTACATTTCTGTGATGACTTATTTTTACAACTTAGTCCTCACACTTCCTCCCTCTAATGCCAGCTACTCAATGTACCTTGATCTCATCTTTCTTGCCACAGGATCCTTACCAATGTCTTTCCTGTGGCCTGAAACTCCCTTCCCCTTTTTATACAACAGATCATCACCCTCCCCATTTTTAGAGCTTTATTGAAATCACATCTCCTCCAGGAGACCTTCCCTGATTAAGCCATTTGCCCCCCCAATTCCCCCTCTCTCTGTGGCCTTTGCACTTGGATCTGTACCCTTTAAGCACTTGATACACAACCTGCTCTCAGCCCTATGGCACTTAGGTCCACATTCACAATTTATTTTTCTATTTTAATGATCTATCTCCCTTTCTAGACTGTAAATTCCTTGTGCGCAGGAAACATTCATTCATTCAATTCATTCAATAGTATTTATTGAGCGCCTACTATGTGCAGAGCACTGTACTAAGTGCTTGGGATGAACAAGTTGGCAACAGATAGAGACAGTCCCTGCCGTTTGACGGGCTTACAGTGTAATCGGGGGAGACGGACGGACAAGAACAATGGCAATAAATAGAGTCAAGGGGAAGAACATCTCGTAAAAACAATGGCAACTAAATAGAATCAAGACGATGTACAATTCATTAACAAAATAAATAGGGTAACGAAAATATATACAGTTGAGCGGACGAGTACAGTGCTGTGGGGATGGGAAGGGAGAGGTGGAGGAGCAGAGGGAAAAGGGGAAAAAGAGGGTTAAGCTGCGGAGAGGTAAAGGGGGGATGGCAGAGGGAGTAGAGGGAGAAGAGGAGCTCAGTCTGGGAACGCCTCTTGGAGGAGGTGATTTTTAAGTAGGGTTTTGCAGAGGGAAAGAGAATCAGTTTGGCGGAGGTGAGGAGGGAGGACGTTCCGGGACCGCGGGAGGACGTGACCCGGGGGTCGACGGCGGGATAGGCGAGACCGAGGGACGGCGAGGAGGTGGGTGGCAGAGGAGCGGAGCGTGCGGGGTGGGCGGTAGAAAGAGAGAAGGGAGGAGAGGTAGGAAGGGGCAAGGTGATGGAGAGCCTCGAAGCCTAGAGTGAGGAGTTTTTGTTTGGAGCGGAGGTCGATAGGCAACCACTGGAGTTGTTTAAGAAGGGGAGTGACATGCCCAGATCGTTTCTGCAGGAAGATGAGCTGGGCAGCGGAGTGAAGAATAGACCGGAGCGGGGCGAGAGAGGAGGAAGGGAGGTCAGAGAGAAGGCTGACACAGTAGTCTAGCCGGGATATAACGAGAGCCCGTAACAGTAAGGTAGCCGTTTGGGTGGAGAGGAAAGGGTGGATCTTGGCGATATTGTAGAGGTGAAACCGGCAGGTCTTGGTAACGGATAGGATGCGCGGGGTGAACGAGAGAGACGAGTCAAGGATGACACCGAGATTGCGGTCCCGAGAGACGGGAAGGATGGTCGTGCCATCCACGGTGATAGAGAAGTCTGGGAGAGGACCGGGTTCGGGAGGGAAGATGAGGAGCTCAGTCTCGCTCACGTTGAGTTTTAGGTGGCGGGCCGACATCCAGGTGGAGATGTCCCAGAGGCGGGAGGAGATGCGAGCCTGAAGGGAGGGGGAGAGGACAGGGGCGGAGATGTAGATCTGTGTGTCATCTGCGTAGAGATGGTAGTCAAAGCTGTGAGAGCGAATGAGTTCACCGAGGGAGTGAGTGTAAATGGAGAACAGAAGAGGGCCAAGAACTGACCCTTGAGGAACTCCAACAGTTGATGGGAGGGGGAGGAGGCTCCGGTGAAGGAGACCGAGAATGACTGGCCAGAGAGGTGAGAGGAGAACTGGGAGAGGACAGAGTCCGTGAAGCCAAGGTGAGATAAGGTATGGAGGAGGAGGGGATGGTCGACAGTGTCAAAGGCAGCAGAGAGGTCAAGGAGGATTAGAATGGAGTAGGAGCCATTGGATTTGGCAAGAAGGAGGTCACGGGTGACCTTAGAGAGAGCAGTCTCGGTAGAGCGGAGGGGACGGAAGCCAGATTGGAGGGGGTCTAGGAGAGAATGGGAGTTAAGGAATTCTAAGCATCGATTGTAGACGACTCGTTTAGGATTTTGGAAAGGAAGAGTAGCAGGGAGATAGGGCGATAACTGGAGGGGGAAGTGGGGTCAAGAGTGGGTTTTTTTAGGATGGGGGAGACGTGGGCATGTTTGAAGGCAGAGGGGAAGGAGCCCTTGGAGATTGAGTGGTTAAAAATAGAAGTTAAGGAAGGGAGGAGGGCAGGGGCGATGGTTTTAAGAAGGTGAGAGGGAATGGGGTCCGAGGCGCAGGTGGAGGGGGTGGCACTTGCGAGGAGGGAGGAGATCTCCTCTGAGGATACTGCAGGGAAGGATGGGAAAGTAGGGGAGGGGGTCGGTGGGGGGGAGGGGAGAGGCAGAGGAGTGACTTTGGGGAGCTCAGACCTGATCGTGTTGATTTTCGTGAGGAAATAGGTGGCCAGATCATTGGGGGTGAGAGATGGGGGAGGGGGAGGAACAGGGGGCCTAAGGAGAGAGTAAAAGGTCCGGAACAGTCGGTGGGGGTGATGGGCATGGGTGTCGATGAGGGAGGAGAAGAAGCTTTGCCTGGCGGAGGAGAGGGCAGAGTTAAGGCAGGAAAGGATAAATTTAAAGTGTGTGAGGTCGGCTTGGTGCTTGGACTTTCGCCAGCAGCGCTCAGCAGCTCGAGCATAGAAGCGTAGGAGGCGGACGGAGGAGGTGATCCAGGGCTGTGGGTTAGTGGAGCGAGAGCGGCGGAGGGAAAGGGGGGCGAGAGAGTCGAGATGAGTAGAGAGGGTGGAGTTGAAAGCGGAGACCTGATTGTCGAGAGTGGGAAGAGAGGACAGGGCGGCAAGGTGAGGAGAGATGCTACTGGAAAGACGGATGGGATCGAGAGAGCGGAGGTCTCTGTGGGGCAGTAGCGAAGATTTGCAGGGGGAGGGAGTGTGAGAGATGAGGCAGGTGAGAAGGTTATGGTCAGAGAGAGGGATTTCAGAGTTGGTGAGGGAGGAGATAGTGCAGCGGTAGGAGATGACGAGATCGAGGGTACATCGAGGGGAACATGCCTACCAAATCTGTTGAACTGTACTCTCCTAAGGGCTCTGTACGGTGGTCTGCAACAGTAAGCACTCAACAAATACCTCTGATTAAGCCTGACTGTAGTATGTCGAGAAGAGTTGGTAGGGAAGAAGAAAAAGCAGTGAGTATAAACAACCTGTTGGAAGAGTTCAGATAGATATGAGAGCAGGGAGATGAAGGTGGTATTTGGGGGAATTGTGGACTGTGTAGAAGGCTTTTTTAGTAAAGGGAAGACTTAGATGTGTTTTGAAAGTGGAAAGGAAGAAGCCATCAGAGAATGAGAAAGGGGTGAGAGGTTCAGGTCAGAGGAACAGGTGGAGGTTTCCAACCTAGTCTTTTCTTGAGACCTTTTTGTGAGTCAGCTGGGAAGGAGAAAGAGAGAAGGAGGATAGAGGAGAGGAGAGGATGGAGGAATTTTTGGAGAGTGGAGCATGCTTGGGAAAGCTTGCGTTGGAGCTCAGGTAGAAATAGAAAGATTAAGTATATTAGAATGGACAAGGGTATATCAGACTGGAAAGGCAGATGGAAATAAGTACATTAAAGACTAATTTGAGGGAAAAGTTAGTCAGTGAGCAAATAGTTTACATGTTCTCACAGGGGGCATATCAAGCCTAGTCTCATAAAACACATGCTACAAAAGATTGGAGAGATCTCTGACTTTAAATCAGTTCTATATTTTTCCAGAGTCCCTGGAAAATAAAGATGGGGCATGTGTGGGTTAAGAAACGAGTGGCTAATGCAGAAATTTGACCATTATGTCCTTAGTAGAGGAAGCCAGTGATAATGAAGCAAGTTGGGGGTCTGACTTTTCCATAATTGCACAAATTAGAAGGAGGATCTGTATAATTGTAAGTAGAAGAGCTTAGGAAATGTCTGAGGAATGAATATTTGCCTTAATTTTTGTACAATTCTCCAGTTATAAGTTAAATTTTTTAAAAAATTACTGTGTGGTATATTTGGAAAATGCTTTTCATTTCTTCGGTGAAAGGTAATGAACACCATATACACCCAATGCATTATTATTATTACAAATGAAATGATTGCATGAAAGACATAGAATACTATAATTAAAAAAATGATTTCAAACTTCTTTTTCCTCAAGACATTGATTGGAAAATAAAATAAGAAACTCTGGTTGATAAGCAAGACTAGTATTGAAATGAAAAGGCACATGAGCTGAAAATAGGCCACGGGGAATTGGAATGAACATGGCGAGTAAATGACAGTAAATAATCCTCAAAAAGAGAAGCTTACTAGAGTAGATGTTGCTACTGAGTTGCTGTCTTTAAGAGATTCATTTTGAGCGAGAGAACAGGTAATAGAGCTTGTGATTTCTTGATGGAACTTGAGCATCCCTCCATGTAAGGAATGAACCTTATAAAGAATGTGATCATTGGATGAATGAAGACAGTGTTATTTTTGAAATAAAATTTTAGTAATTTATAATCTTCACTTTCTTCTGATGTTCAGTGCAAGCACTTGCCATTTTTTTCATGTCACCCAACTCCTCAAAAAACTCCAGTGGTTACCAATCCACTTCTGCATGAAATAAAAGCTCATCATTGGCATTAAAGCACTCAATCATCTTGCCCCCTCCTACCTCACCTCACTATTCTCCTACTACAATCCAGTCCCTATACTTTGCTCCTCTAATGCCAACCATCTCATTGTGCCTTGATCACACCTATCTCTCTCCTGACTCCTCACCCACATCATGTCTCTGGCCTGGAATGCCCTCCCACCTCAAATCCGACAGACAATTACTCTCCTCTCTTCAAAGGCTTATTCAAGGCACATCTCCAAGAGATTTTCCCTAAATGGCCCCCCTTTCCTCTTCTCCCTACTGTGTTGCCCTGACTTGCTCACTCTGTTCTCCCAGCCCCACAGCACCTATGTACATATGTCATTTATTTATACCAATGTCCTTCTGCTCACCTCTAGACAGTAAGCTCGTTGTGGGCAGGGAATGTGTCCATTTTCTGTTGCATTGTACTCTCCCCAGTGCTGAGTACAGTGCTGTGCACAGGGCAAGTGCTCAATAAATATGATTGAATGAACTGTGGTATGCTCTCTGTAAGGGGGATGGGTCAGAAGGTGGGAGAACACTGCTGTTTGCTCTTGCCATTACTGGCCTTGGCCCCACCCCCTATAATGTTTTCTCTTTTCGAATAGAGTATACCCTTCAGTCAACTTCTCCACCGCTTCTGGACTTTGCTGCACGTCATGAACAAGACAGTCAAGCAGAATTGACAGTGCTGGACTTTAGAAACCAGGCTGGTGGCACGGTTGACACTTCCACGGTCACTCCACCCTAAAAGGAAACTGTACCAGTCTTGATGCTGACCAGCTGAATCACTCTCAAGTGGCCTCAGGTGGAGACAGCTTCCATTCCTGGCAGTCTTTTAAGTTGTTTTTATCCCAAGGCACAGCATTCCTATTTAATAGGGAGCAGTGGGGCATCCCAGGCTGTGTTGAAGAAAGCTGATTGCTCCTTGCTTTGAAATGCAATGCATTTCAAGTGTAATGATTCCCTTCCAAGGAAAAGGTTAATTGTCAAAATCCTAAATGGGTTTTGAACAGGGTCATTTAAAGAAAAGTCATCTGCACTGTCATGGAACCTGTGTTCATAAGAGGCAGATGTTTCTCTCAGTACCACATTAATTGACTAAAAATATTTCCTTTCCTATCCATGTTGTTTATAAAGAGGTCTAAGAAAGAGTTTAGGATGCTAAAGATATGGTGAGAAGTTATCCATACCACAGATAGGCCAACAGGGAAAATTCCCCTGCCTTTATCTCACAAACATTTCTCAATGGCTTTACCTTCAATCTATCATTTTATGGGACACTTTAGGAAGCTATCAATGGACAATAAAGTGGCAATCACGAGGCAGGGCATGGTGATTAACTGCTAATTGACTTTTTTGGCTGGAAGCCTTCCTTCCATATAGTTTCTTTCCCAAACGAATTTAAAATGAGAGATTTCTGTTTCCTCAGTGCCCAGTTGACCAACTGCTGTGCCTGGGCAATCTTGAGTTGAGCAAAATCGGATTTGTTAAGCACAGTCACATGTTGGGTGTTTTCACCTGCACCTCATCAGCTGGTGATTGGTCAATAACATAAGCCCTGTTCTCCCCCTCTCCCTTCCTCAATTTTCCTCCTTGTGGCAGAGAAATGTAGAGGAGTGGTAGCTTGTGGTCTCAAACTCAGCAGAGGAAAGTTGGGTAAAGTTAGGGAATACTGTTTGAATGAAAAGACAAGGACCACGTCTGAACGCACTGATTTATTTCTTCCCAATACCTGGACATGCCTTGATCCCCAGTATGGAAGGTAACCATTTCACCACTCTTGGTGTAATGAGTAACCTTTTGATGGTTGTTCTTTTTAACTGTAAAATTTTCTTTGATCAATTAAATGCAGTAAGTGGCACTTTTATCTATCCCTGGATGATCTGCAGGGTTGGTGGCGTTTGAAAGTCCGTTAGCCAGATATGGACTTCTCATCTTCCTTCTTGAAGACTTGAATAATGAAGTAATTAGATACTTTATGGAATAATCTATATAACTGTTATTAATTTGAAGTCAACTTTGAAATAGGCACTGGATCTATATTTGTCATTTTTAACAATTTGTGATTGCTGAAGAGCATTTTTGTGGTACATAAAAATTCCATAACTCTGTGTTCATTGGCTGGTAGGGATTCTGCAGTAACCTATTTCGGCACTCTAATAATGCTTGTGGTACTTAAGTGCCTATTATATACCAAGCCATCAATTAATCAATGGTATTTCTTGAATGCTTACTATTTACAGAGCACTGTATTAAATGCTTGAGAGAGTACATTCAACAGTTAGCAGACACATTCCCTACCAAGAACAAGCTTACAATCAAGAGGGAGAGAGTGACATTAATTTAAATAATTAATATGCACCATATTAAGTACGGCGTAGATACAGTGCAATTCGATCAGGCAAAATCCCTGTGCTGCATGAGGTTTACAGTCTAAGTAGGAAGAACAGGTATTGAGTCCCTATTTTACAAATGAGGAAATTGAGGCACAGATAAGTTGACTTGCCCAAGGTCATAGCAGGCCATCAACAGTGACCAGAATTAAAAACCAAGTCCTCTGACTCCCAGGTCTGTGCTCTTCCCGATATCCACAAGGCCAAGCTGCTTTTGTGGGTATCAACACTCTCCCCTGTCCCCCCCCCCACAAAATCCTAAAATCCCCCAAAACTTTGATCATTTAGCCCATGTGAACAATGGATAAAATTTTCTCAAATCAGTCTTATAATCCAAGAAAATGGTCTGAAATAGGAAAGATGGTTCTTATTGATATTTACCTCTTCTTCCTGAACAGCCAGCCTCTAAATCCAGGTTTTTCTCTTTCTCCAACACATTTATAGCGGGGGTGGGAGAAACAGGAAGAAGCAAAAAAGCTAGATTAAGTATGTGCTGCAGTCACTTTCAGCTGCATGGGAGAGGAACCCTGTTGGAAGTTACCTGGCATTTAGAAGCCACCTTATAAGCAGGCAACTGCAGAACATAGCTGGAGTTTTTGTTAATGATTTTCTTTGCTGACCTTTGTTACTAATGAATCTCTTTTAAGAAGAATTTAACACATGAAGGCAAAAGGTTGTTTTTATTAATCTCCCATTTCTTTATGCACAGAACTGAGAGAGATGGTGGCATCTGATAGAAAATCAGCAACTTTTAATGAAAATTCAGCTCGAGGTAATACATTTTTTTATTCTGTTTAGTAATGTTTAATTCATATAGTTAGTTTTTCTTGATTACTAGTATTCTGGCTGCATATGAAGACTGATCAGTTGCTAAAGTAAATCTTTAACTGGTTTGCCTTTATTACTGTCCCTAAAATAGAAGCCGTGGTTTAATGGCAGCATCAATATTCATGAAGTGCATCATAAATGATTTAAAATATAATGCCATCCTGAAGTACTACTGCTCAAAGCCCATTTTCTGACACTTAGCACTTTTTAGCTCAAGTTAATATCTGCATCGGCTCTTGATCGGGATTATAGTCTGCTGTTACTGAGGAAATAACTCTCAGCCCAGTGAGTCATGCATATGCCAGGAGATGCGATTAAGATTTTCTTGACCTGTTCAAAGCAGTGTTCAGATGAGTCTCTTGCTCCATGAACCTTCATAACTGCTGGGAAGTAATCCTAAAACTTTGAGACGATCTGCTTCTCGGATCATCTTAATGTATTTTTGTGGATACAGCACGAATCATATCCAGGTGTTGAATTAAAGTGAATGACTACACTTGACAGGAGGTTCTATTTATAACGTTTTCATCTTGTGGGATTTATTTGCTTATGTAGACATGAGAAATATGACTGAATGATTGCAAATATGATAACATGTAAATATGCAACATATGTAAAGTAGTATACATATATTTGGGTGGGAAAGTTTAGTGCCATGCCTCAGTCTTAAAAATGGCCTTTTCCTGGAAAACGTTTAATAGGTTAATATTCCCTTAGAAGGGAATGGCCCTGGTTTACAGTAATTTTTGTAGCTTGGGAATCACAATTTGGAGTTTTGTGACCCATACACAGATAAAGATGTGGTATAGATGGTAACGTCATTAATTGAATGCTTGAAAATATGATGTACGTTTGAAATGATTCAAAATTTGTTAGCAAATTGGATGGGTTTTTGATAAAGGTATAGATACCTCAAAATCAAAAAGTGCTGAAAGCATAATCCTTATATATCAAAGTAACTTTAGCAGCAGCTTTAATGGATTTGGGTGCACTGAGAAAGTAGAATGCTTTGTTGAGGTTCCAGTTTTTCTACTAGTTTATGTAACTATATTCAGAAAAAGTCCACTATCAACCTATGCACATCTTGCTGTAATAGACTAGATATACTGAATGATATCCTGATGGTCATTGCCAATGGATTTCAGTGGGAGGTTTGTGACTAGTGCCTGTCCCCTTCAGTCTCCGCTATCAAAATTAGGCCCGTTGCTCTCACTGAGGACATCCCGATGTTTAAAAGGATTCCATTATGATGCTTTTGCTTTTTGTTGCTCTTTTATACACCTATGCACCGCCCCCCTGCCCCATGAAGGCTCCTAAACCTGTTTTCTCAGAGGATCTGAAGGTTCTGAGCTAGTCAGACTAAGAAACTAAAGCCATTTTTTTTTTTTTTTGCTAAGTGTGTAATCCAGATTTGATTTCTGGCCTCTTTAGTAAGACAATGACTCTTAAATGAGATATGTGATTGAAAACTGTCCATAATATATTGCCAGTAGTCCAGGTACCTAAGGTTAATTTTTGTACAAATATTTTTCCCAGTCCATCTGGATAGCTGCGGAAATAAGGTGTGGCTTGATGTATACAAAACATATTTTCATTTGTTTCACTTTCTAAAGACTGAGGCCAGTGCAATAGCTGGGCTTAAGGAGGAAAGTGGGAGAGAGGAAGGAAAGACTGAGTAACTTCAGCTGGTTAAGAAGAGCACAGGCCTGGGATTCAGAGGTCCTGGTTTCTAATCCCAGTACTGCCAATTGCTCTGCCAGTTGGTTGCTATGTAACCTTGGGCAAGTCACTTAGCCACACTGTGCCTCAGTTTCCTCAACTGTAAAATGGAGATTAAATACTTGTTTTCCCTCCTACTTAAGTCTCTGAGCCCCCAGGCAAGACAGGGACTGTGTCCAATCTAATCAACACATACCTACCCCAGCACTTAAAACAGTGTTTGACACATAGTAAGAGCTTAACAAATACCCCATAAATCAAACCGACAGCCACCTACACCTGGAAAATAGCCTGGAAGGGGCAGTGATAATCCGATGTGTTTGTGAGCTGGTCAGATGTTTTAGCCTGAATATATGATTTGGATACTGAACAGAAAATTTTAGTTTAAATTAGGCACATATTCTGTCATAAAATGGGGCTAATTTAAGTCTGGACATTTGTTGAACAAATATAGACCTTGACCTTGTGGCACTCCCTGCCTGCTCTGCAAACAGAGCACAAATAGACTGATGGCTTGGTTGCTGGGTACAGAACCCTTTCACAGGTTGTCATGAAAATGTTTCTTTCTGGTTGATCTTAAACTCTAAACTTTTGGCCAAATAATAATCTACCTAAACACTATCTACCAACCAGGTCTATTTTCATAATCCTGTCATTTTCTTGTACCATCCTGGCTTTTTAGGGTTAAGCTGCACTTTGTTGAGCTGGCGTGTATATTTGTGAACACTTAGTAAAAAGAATTTTTGATTGTTAGGCTCTAGGTATAATTCAAGAGGAGTTATTGTCTGTTGTGCTAATCCTTCTTGGTTTGTGCCTTAATGGTCCAACATAAAAGAGCCATTCCAGTCTATCAGGTCAAAATCCTGGTGTATGCACTGTTAATATACTCAAAATACTAAGGAGGTTTTATTACTATGTTAATCTTAGAATGCAGATATTCAAGATTTAGTATATGCATGGTTGTAGTTCCACGTACCTTAAGTATTCGAGTTGCCAATACATTAAGTATTCGGGATCTAGATATTTGGGGAAGCCGAATGACTAGACAGTTGCCTTACATCATGCTCTCTTGTAGCACAGATTTGATTCTGTCTTCAGTAACTTGTATGGTAAATTCATTCTGCAGTGAATATTTATGCTGTCATAAAATCTGCAATCTGGCATTATATGCAAATAGTTTTTGAAAATTTGATCGGAGTTGACCCAAACGGCAAGGCTGTAATACATTTTATGTCTCAAAGTGTTAAGTAAAAAGTAGTGAATGCATTGTTTTGACACTGGATCTGCAGTGATTTAATTTCCTCTAAACTGGAGGTACTGCTGAATACGGAAGGGTTTGTAGGCAAGATGAATGATCAAGGCTGAGGGCACGTGTTGTTAGTAATTTGAGTGTTCCTTCTGGTGTTTGTAAAAGCTTAACATAACTTACATCGTTTCGGTATTTATCCACAGTCCTGATGGATTATTAACAGTTGACAGAATAGAACCAAAGTAAAATTGCAATTGACTCATAAATCAATAACAACACAGTTATGTAAGAGGTACCAATAATAAAATATATTTCTTAAGGTTTGGATGTGGCTCACATAGACGCGATGTAGTGTGATTATGAAAATGTTATATAGGACTTCCTGACTGAGCACATTCATTTTAAATTAGAACAATTTAGAGGAAATATATCGGCAGAGGGTAGTTCAGACTCCAAATATGATATGGTTGAGAGACAAGGTGCGTTTTCTTTTGACATTTTGTATTTCTGGCTTTTGAAGCAATTATTTTTTATTACTGGGTAGCTTTAAGCTTAAAAAGAGCAAATCTATCTGCAGCTGTAATTTCACATGGGTTAGGAGTTGCATTTTAGATGCAGTCATATTACTGAGGAGTATCTTTTGCCTGTGTACAGGCAGAATGGCAAGTTGAGGCAACTGCCATAATAATTCAGGCATAAAGAGGGTTATTAAGAAAACGCAGGCTTCCAGGGGCCTAAATGATCTGGATTGGCTACCTACAGTGATTGTAGCCTCCCTGAAGGTAGGGATCATGTCTGTCAACTCTGTATTACTTTGCCAAGCGCTCAGCACAGTGCACTCCACATAGTAAGCGCTCAAGTAATACCGTTGATTGGTCACTTTCACTGGATGCCAACTCTTCATTTCCTTAGGCAAAGACAGATTTTTATTGTTCTCTGGACAGAGTGCCCGTTTAGTCCGGCGTGGGTGGCTATCGCTGAACGTGCCAACTTGAGAAGGGGTGCCATCACTGCCTTAAGAACTGGTGCAATTGGTAAAGATCATGTCAGGGAAGAGAGAAAAGAAATAGAAGAGAGCTAATACGATGGAGGATGGAGACCTGGTGATGGTTAAAGAAAGAGATGGGGACAGAGTACAAAGAAGGCTTCAGGCCCTCCTCCCTAGGGTGGGAGTGGTCAGGCTACCACTCCTCAGGGGCCCAACTGGGACCGTAAGAGGGAGCTGAGCAATCCTGTGGGAGAGGGGAGACCGACCTGAAGAAGCAGTGTGGCCTAATGGATAGAGCACGGGCCTGGGACTCAGAAGGACCTGGGTTCTAATCCCTGCTCTGCCACTTGTCTGCTGTGATCTGGGGGCAAGTCAGTTTACTTCTCTGTGCCTCAGTTACCTCATCTGTAAGATGGGGATTAAAGCTGTGAGCCCCAAGTGGGACATCGACCGGGTCCAACTTGGTTAGTTTTCATCTACCCCTAAGCTAAGTACGGTTTTTGGCATATAGTAAGCGCTTAACAAATACCATGCAAAAAGTATTTTTCTTTGCCTTCCCAGTCTCAATTCTAGGTGAAGGGAGCCCGCAGTCTCTCTCTGAAGTTGAAACACCTAACTCAGGGCTTCTACTGGAAGTAGTGTTGCCCTGAGGCTGGGAGAGGTGTTACGCTGGGCTGGGCGGGGTCTGCCTCCCTAGCTCGGTCAGCCTGTCCCATGAATAGTGCTGCCTCTTGGCAGGAACTGGGGACTCACCCATCTTGGAGGTGGTGTGGTCTTGGCTTAGATCTGCAGACATGGTGTCCCACGTGGACTCAGCCCTACCCTCTTGATGCCCAAATCCACTACTTTAATTTTGCCGAGAGGGACCGTGCCTGTAGATCCCTTGGCCAAGCTCAACTTCCTTGCCCCTCCATCATTTTTGCACCTACCAATCCCACCGTACACTTCTGCTCCAGGATCCATTGGTGGAAATCCATTATCCAGGCCAACTTTGGCCATTTCAAATTCATCCTTAGCTTGATATAACTGCCCTCAGGTCTAATCAGCACCATTGCATTACTCCATCACCGACTTCCATGCCCATTACCCTGACCAACTGTCCCAAACCTTCAACTCCCTTCTCCAGTACCTTATTTTCTCCCACATTCCCTTAACCCAGTGACCTTGACATTTACCTTGTTGACAAAATCAAAGTCATCGAATATAAGTTCCTCAACCTCCTCCTCACTTCTCCAGCTTCACCCACACTCCTTCATCTGCTTTCCTCTTAGCCATCGCTCAAGAGCTTGGTCCAGTAGAAAGAGTTTAGGACCAGGAGTCGGGAGATC
The DNA here is from genome assembly GCF_004115215.2 of Ornithorhynchus anatinus. Classification (NCBI taxonomy): domain Eukaryota; kingdom Metazoa; phylum Chordata; class Mammalia; order Monotremata; family Ornithorhynchidae; genus Ornithorhynchus; species Ornithorhynchus anatinus. The sequence goes on from NC_041739.1 coordinate 26,551,120, forward strand.
TGGGCTCTAGTCCTGGCTCTGCCACTTGTTGATTGTGTAACCTTGGGCAAATCACTTAACCTCTGTTGACTTGAGCTTGTTCACCTGTAAAATAGGGTAAAATATGGGTTCCTCCTCCTCCTTAGACTGTGAGCACCATATGGGAAAGGAACAGGACGTGGACAATGTGATGCGATATTGTGACGAATTTGTCTGTATCCTGAAGGATCAGGCCGTCCGAGTCCTTAATACTGGTGAAAGAGCTCCTTTTGGGGATAGGTCCTGCCATGCATATCTATTGAGTTGTCATCCTGTGGGATGACTGGCTTAAAGAAGGGTAAAGAGCCTTAAAGTAACACACACTACAGATGATCCTGTGCCTGAATCCTAAGGTCGTGCGGCTCCTGCCGTTCAAATGGTGGCCGATCCGATTACCTTGCATCTACCATATCGCATAGCACATTGCTTGGCCCAAAGCGAATGATTAATGCTTTAATTGCAATTAATTTATCATATTTATCAGTGGCAAAGGAAACCTCTTGGGGAGCCTGATCAATGGGTGACATTTATGACTTTTTTAAAAAATGATGCACCTGGTTTATCATGGATGTGGCCGCTAGATGGCAGGAGCAACCTCCTTGGACCCAAGCTGTTCTTGAATTATAGAAAAAATCCAGAATATTTACTGACATTTTACAGTCTCTGGCCCTACTGCTAGCCAAAACATGACAATTATTTTGCTTGGCGCAAAACACTTTTTACATTTCCATCATTTCTCTTCATCAAAAAAAAAATGCTGTCACATGGTGAGTTCTTTTTCCACCTCCTTCTCCGAGTGATGCAATGGAAAAGAATGGTGGAGTCATCTGAAGCTATTTCATTTCCATCATTTCTCTTCACAAAAAAAATATGCTGTCACTTGGTGAGTTCTTTTTCCACCTCACTCTCCGAGTGATGCAGTGGAAAAGAATGGTAGAGTCGTCTGAAGCTATTTATTAAGCCTCTATTGGGTTCCAGTGCACTGGGCTAAGCTATGGAATATAGAAAAGATGATCAGATTGGACACAGCCCCTGTCCTAGATGGGGTTCACAGTCTCAGAGAGAGGGGAAATATGGATATGTTGAAGAAACTGAGGAATAGGCAGGTTCCATAATTTACCCAAGGATTAGAGCGAGAGTTGGGACTATTGCCCAGCTTTCCTGATTCAAATCAATCAATCAGTGGAATTTATAGAGTGCTTACTGTGTGCAGCTGTGCTCTTTTCACCAGTGACATTGCTTCCCCGTTGTTCGAATACCTGTTGATGTGTCCAATTTTTGTGCTTTGGGTTTGATGTTTAGGTTTTGTGGTATTGGGAAGGTGAGAGGATGAGAGTTGAGGTTAGAGCCTATCGTCAGAAGATTAGAGTTTACAAGTAATTTTTCAGTGTAAACGTCTACACCCTATTTTCTTAGTGACTTCTGAAGTTTACTGGATCCAGTCTCGGTTGCATTTAAAATGTTCTAACGGTTTTTCAGCAGTTCTTGTAGAGACCAATCTCTGGATAAAAGGCAGCCTTCATGGAAAGAGGAAGAGTACAATTCAGCATGAGAAATAATGATTTGGTGGTATCAGTTAATTATTTAAATAGTAAAATAAATGAAAATCAAAAGCCTCCTAGTAGCTACCAAATAGAAGTCCTATGGTTAATTAGGGGATCCTATCAAAAAATGCAGTGGTTGCTGGGCACAGTCTGAATAATAACAGCAGCAAAATTACAAACTGACCTAAGTAATAATGATAGTATTTAAGTGCTTACTATGTGCCAAGCACTGTTCTAAGCACTGGGGGAGATACAAGGTAATCAGGTTGTCCCACGTGGGGCTCACAGTCTTAATCCCCATTTTACAGAGGAGGTAACTGAGGTACAGAGAAGTGAAGTGACTTGCCCAAAGTCACACAGCTGACAAGTGGAGGAGGCAAGATTAGAACCCATGACCTCTGACTCCCAAGCCTGTGCTCTTTCCACTGAGCCACGCCACACCACTAGGTATCTTGTCATGCCTGGGATATTGGGATTGTCGTTCCTTTATCTCCCAAGTGGATTTGTTCAAAGTTATAAAGAAGTTGGTGCTGGTCCCAACAACCTCCCTTTGACAAACATTTGGTTGGGTAGCATTGGGCCCACCTCCCAGTGGCAGAGGTTCAGTCACCCACCTCGCTCACTCACCCTCCACTCTTGCAGGGAGGTAGGGCTTGAGCCAACTCTTTTACCTCCTTTTTCTCCCCACTTCGGCAGTGGAGGATTAAAAGTTTTAATGGGTCAGGTGGTGTGGCCTATTTTAAGGTTAATACCTGCTTGAGAATTTTGTGATTGCAAAATGATTGCCTCTGAAAGCTGTCCCTTGCCCAAGCCCTCCTGCCTGCCTGGAACTCTCTCCCCTTTCGTATCTGACAGGTCACCACTCTCCCCATCTTCAAAACCTACTAAAATTATATCTCCTTCAGGAAGCCTTCCCAGACTAAACTCTCATCATCCCACCCTGCTGTCCCTTCCTTTTGGATCACCTGGACACTTAGGTCCACCCCCTACAAGGACTTTGGGACTCACCTCACCCCCAGAGCACTTATGAACATGTATATCCTTATTTTCTGAGGCTTCCACTACCTGAAAATGATTTAATATCTGTCTATCCAACTAGAATGTAAACTCCTTGAAAGCAGGGACTGTGTTTACTTTATTCTCTCAATGCTCAGTGCAATGTTCTGAATTCAATAAATTCCATCTATTGATCCAAGAATACAGAAAATAAATCATAAAGGTTAAATTATTCTTTCTAATGTAAGTGCACATTGTATCTAAATGAAGAAAGACATTTAATAAATAGAAGATTGAAGATTGACTGCCATGCTGATGAACTCAACATTGACATTTTTTGTCTTGCATGTAATGCAGCGATGGGTCCCACAAAAGAGATAACAAAACTTTTCCTGCATTCTTTCAATCAAGAGCCTCTTTACCTTTCTAACCACCAATGGGCGTAGTCCTAGATTTTTCAGATGTCAGCATTAAAATGAAACTCATTTTATTAAGAACAGAACCAACCCAAAGACACCACAGTTAGTAAACAAGCAATGAGATAAAAACGAACCAAGATAAACAAGAAATCTCTCCTCTGATCTTGCTCTGAGTTATAAAGTTGTACATTGTGATAAGTCTTCACAAACACTTCTGACAAACTTTTGACAGTTGAAGCTTTAAGCAGGAAGTGAGAGTTTGTCTTGTGGAGGCAATTATGAACATCTTTCTCACCCCCGCCTCTCCCCCCCCCCCCCCCCCCCCCGATATTTTAAAGGATTAGATGTAGGTAGTCCTATCCGTCTCTTTCTCTGCTTTTGCGTTTCTCTAGAAAAGCAGCAAAGATGGATGAGTTATGGAGTCTCCCTACAGGGTTAAACAAAAGGGAAGGATGCCAATCCACTAGGCAAAGAGTGGCGGTCATGGTCTGTTGAAGTTCACGATAGGACTGGGCTTAGTAATGATTCTTCCTATAATGTACATTTATGGGCTACTGCCAAAAAGAAAAGGAAGTGACCTACCTTGACCACGCTTTGGACAAATAGTGAAATGTGTTGTATGATTGAATAACCGGGGAGAAGAAAGACTCACGAGCAGCATGATGTCTGATCTGTATTCTTTGGCCTTACCAAGATTTAGTAGGAGGAGACCTTTTTGCTTTTTAAGGCAGGTAGTAGAGAAAACATTTGCAGGTGGCTATGTGAGCTTCACATAGCCAGCTTCACCCAGATCTAATAATGTCCATTTTCCAAGGCATTAATGGAAGGGAGGAAAGTAAAAGGGAGAAGGAAAGAAACCCTGCCTCTCCTGTTAGCTTTTTGCCCCACAGTTTTTTGGGCAGTAAGGTATAGCCATAGCTCTCCCACCACGGTCAATTGGAGTGGGAATGAGCAGGGGCTAGAGGGGAGAGCTAAGGTGATGGTGCCAGTCCTAGCCAGCCTCTCTGGCAGGATGTGGTCCCCGGCCCAGCCCAGGAAACCTTCGGGGATGATCCGGTGGTGGCTTGACCTCCCCCTCTCCCCGCTACTCCTCTCTGCAACACTCACTTGTTACTGGTGGCATTCCAATTAGAAACTGTTTTATGAACAGGCCTGAATACTCTTTACTATAGCATGGATCAAACTGCAGCATCTGCTAGGGACCCTTGACTTCCTACCGGTGTTTGAGGCAATGGCCTGGCTGTTGGTCTTAGATTATTCACCCTCTAGCAGTTCATAGGGAGATTAAGGAACCACTGTTCTGAAGCACCATGGTGATTAGTTCAGTTGTTTGTTGAGCTGAGTAATACAGGTGTTGCCTGCCTGAGAGGGCAGGTAGATAATCCTACATTGCCTGGGTGCACATGGCCTAGATGCACAAGTCTGTGGGCAGCCTAAAAGCATCACCTCCTGTTCAGATTCTTTCTTTGGCTGTTTAAACTCTAATGGACCCCACGCAAAATCTGTTTTGGGGCAAAATTCTTACATAAACCAATGTCATGTCACACCGAGGATTTTGAACTCAGAGATGGAGTGAGTAACCCAGAGGGAGGTCCACTGCAGGGAAACAAAAGGCAAAGTTTTTATGAAAATTGCCTAAATGAATGAATTACCTGAAAGGAGAGAGAACAATTTCTGTAAGCATTTACATGTTCTTAAAGATTTCAAAAGTCTTGTTTCTGAGGAGTCCTTTGGGTTTTACTTCAGTGACTGACAAAGCAGCCTCTCGTTTGTTCTGATCATAAGGAGCTTCAAGGTGTTAATGATGCATTTGTTGGCAGTGTTTTTGGAGTCTGAGTTGTTTTTGTCAGATAGGCCTGATCATTCCTCCTTGCCACAGTCTTGATCGCTGCCCGATGGATTGGCAGTGTGTCTTGATTTTCAGGAGGCGTGTCTACTACAGATATTCATTCAGTCACATTTATTGAACACTTACTGCATGCAGAGCACTGTACTCTCTGCTTGGGAGAGTACAACCTAACAGTAAACAGACACATTCCCTGCCCACAATGACTTTACAGTCTAGAGGAGTATAATAATAATAATATTTGTTAAGCGCTTACTGTGTGCCAAGTAAGTGCTGGATGGAATTGGATGTTCTTTTCTTTAAGATTTAAATTTTTAAGTGTCCTAACGTCTTCCTGCAACGCCAAAGCATAACCGCTTTGGAGCGAGGGAGTGGGTCAGATCGTAACCTGAAAATGTGCTCAGCAGTCAAATGAGTTCTATAAACTTTGCAAAGAACGCTTTCACACAGTAGAACTGTGTAATCTAGTACTCTAGACTGTGAAAATCTTGTGGATCATTATTTACATTAATGTCTATTTCCCACTCCAGACTCTATGCTCACTGTGGGCAGGGAGCTCTGCTTTCTTGTACTCTCCCAAGTGGTTTTGTAAAGGGCTCTCCACCCAGTAAGCGCTCAATAAATGCTGCTGCTGCTGATAATGATAGGGAGTGGGTATCATTATCCCACTGGACGTTTTCTCCCAAATGCCTAGTACAGTGCTTGGCACACAGTAAGCCCTTAATAAATGCCATTGATTGAAGTAGTATAATGACACCTCTACTGAGTGAAATGCTGTATTTCAAGTGTTTGGGAAATAGAATGGGCATAAAAGACACATTTCTGACCCACAAGGAACTTACCCTCTAACTGGGGAGACACATAGAAATAATCACGAAGGGTAGAATCAGAATAAATGCAACAATGTTCAATTAAATATACATATGGGGTTAAATGAAAACAAGTGCAAGAGGCAACAGAAGGGGTGAAGATTTGGACTGCTGATAAGTAATCTGGAAGGGCTTTGTTAAGAAGTGTGATTTTAGGAGAACTTTGAAAGTGGGGAGAGCTGGAGTCTGGCAGGTTTGTGAGGGAAAGGAGTTCTTAGTCCTTGGGGAAACGGTAATAAGGGAATGGAGGTGGGTAAGAGGAGAGTAGGTGTAGCTAAGAGCAGAATTTGGGAGTGAAGTGTGAACAGGGGAGTAGTGGGTGAGGGGAGTAATTAAGGGGACTAATTGGGTCTAATTGCAACCTAAGGGGAAAAGAAAGTCTAAGGGAAACAGACAGTTTATTCAGAGTTTTGCAAGACACCTGTAGAATTTGGCAACAAATCTTTCATTTGAAAGGAAGTTATTTCATTAGGCATGCAAGTAGCTTTTGGACACCCCCAATACATAACGTGGAGAGACCTGGTGGAGAGCCTTGAAGCAATGGTAAAGACTTTTGATTTAATGTGGAGGGAAATGGGTAACAGTTCGAGAGGTTCGTCAAATGTGATCCAGGCAGCAAAAGAGGAGAATGGTCTGAAGAGCAGAGAGGAATAGGGCTCAGATACCAGTGAGGAGGCTGTTGCCATAGTCCAGTCATGATATGGCAAGCACTTCAACTAGGCTAATAGCTATTTCAGTGGAGAGGAAGGGGCAAATTTTATGAGGACTGTGTCTGTTGTTGTAGTGTACCCTCCCTAGAGCTTAGTACAGTGCTTTGCATAGGGTAAGTTTAATAAATATAATTGAATGAGGAAAAACAGACCGATTTTAAGCAACTGATTTTTTTTAGTACTGGTTCTCATGACAGGTTATGTTTTGTCATTGTCAAAGAGGTGTCTAGTATTCTTTAGTGCTATCACTGGCCACCCTACTGATAGACCATATTAGAAGATAGAGTTCTTTTTTTATTGTGCAAATTGTTGCAGATTTCCTTATTTCCAGGAGCTTGACATTTAACCTTCATGATGGCTTGGATGCTAATTTTTCCATTGGTTGTATTGACAGCTCGAGGCTGAACAAGTGAGCCAGGGGTCAGTCAATCCAGCAATCAGCCCCTCACCCCCCACCCCCCAGCACATTTATCTCATTCCTGCATTCTTCCTTCCCACCAATCAGTCAATTGTATTTATTGACTTACTGTGTGCAGAGCACTGTTCTAAGTGCTCTGGGAGCATAATGTGAGAATAATAATTCTGCTATTTAAGTGCTTACTTTGTGCCAAGCACTGCTCTAACCACTGGGATTGATACAAGGTAATCAGGTTGGACACAGTCCCTGTCCCACATGGGGCTCCCAGCCTTAATCTCCATTTTACAGATGAGGTAACAGACACAGAGAAGTTAAGTGACTTGCCTAAGGTCACACAGTAGACAAGTGGCAGAGCAAGGATTCAAACCCATGATCTTCTGACTCCCAGACCTTTGTGTTCAATCCACTATACCATTCTCCTTCTCTCTCCTAGAGGCCTAAGGATTAGCTGCATATGCTGGAAAAATGTGGCAGGGCAGGAAGCCAAGGTTCTGGGCATCCCTGTACTTGGGGAGTGGAGAGCTCTAACTCCTCCGACCACGTCCAGGCACAGTGCCACTGAGAAAATGCCTGCCCTGGGCCATGCAGTCCGGTGAGAGAGTTAAGAATATGACACATTCCCTGCCCACAACGAGTTTACATTCTAGAGCGAGAATGTAGTCAGCAGCTATGCGTGAGTCCTACATCCGACAATGAGGTGTGAGCGATTTATAATAATTAGGATATTCATTAAGTGCTTACTACGCGCCAGGCACCGTACTAAGCAGTGGGGTGTATACAAGCAGATCAGATTGGACACGGTCCCTGTCCCATGTGGGGCTCATGGTTTCAATCTTTATTTTACATATGAGGTAATGGAGACCCAGAGAAGTTAAGTGACTCCCCTAAGGTTATACAGAAGACAAGAGCAAACCCCACTGTAGCGAAACTGTTGGGTAGAAGAGTGGACGGCAAAGAGGGTGTGCTCAGTTTTCACGCACAGTGTAGTCCTGCTGTAGCAAAGCTGTTGCTGGGTGGAAAAGTGGCAAAAGCCAGGCATCCTCTTTTGCCCCTTGACCCATACTCTCTCATAGGACTGCATGATCCAGGGCAGGCATGTTTTCAGTGGCGCTGTGCCTGAATGTACCAGGAAGGGTTACCAGCGTGGCTCAGCGGAAAGAGTCTGGGCTTGGGAGTCAGAGGTCATGGGTTCGAATTCCGCCTCTGCCACTTAGCTGTGTGACTGTGGGCAAATCACTTAACTTCTCTGTGCCTCAGTGACCTCATCTGTAAAATGGGGATTAAGACTGGGAGCCTCACGTGGGACAACCTGATTACCCTGTTTCTACCCCAGTGCTTAGAACAGTGCTCGGCACATAGTGCTTAACAAATACCAACTCTCCACTCCCCCAAGTACAGGGATGCCCAGAGCCTTGCCTTACAAATCTCATTGAAGTCATCCTGCAAGGGGTCAGAAATGTCTTGCGTATTAATTATTATAAGAGTAGTTGTGCTGACTTTTCCCCTTTTAAGTACAGTCATGCAACAGTCACCCCTTGTTGTCTATTCTTGATTGATGCAGTTCATTCATTCATTCAATAGTATTTATTGAGCGCTTACTATGTGCAGAGCACTGTACTAAGCGCTTGGGATGAACAAGTCGGCAACAGATAGAGACAGTCCCTGCCGTTTGACGGGCTTACAGTCTAATCGGGGGAGACGGACAGACAAGAACAATGGCAATAAATAGAGTCGAGGGGAAGAACATCTCGTAAAAACAATGGCAACTAAATAGAATCGAGGCGATGTACAATTCATTAACAAAATAAATAGGGTAACGAAAATATATACAGTTGAGCGGACGGGTACAGTGCTGTGGGGATGGGAAGGGAGAGGTGGAGGAGCAGAGGGAAAAGGGGAAAATGAGGCTTTAGCTGCGGAGAGGTAAAGGGGGGATGGCAGAGGGAGTAGAGGGGGAAGAGGAGCTCAGTCTGGGAAGGCCTCTTGGAGGAGGTGATTTTTAAGTAAGGTTTTGAAGAGGGAAAGAGAATCAGTTTGGCGGAGGTGAGGAGGGAGGGCGTTCCAGGACCGCGGGAGGACGTGACCCAGGGGTTGACGGCGGGATAGGCGAGACCGAGGGACGGCGAGGAGGTGGGCGGCAGAGGAGCGGAGCGTGCGGGGTGGGCGGTAGAAAGAGAGAAGGGAGGAGAGGTAGGAAGGGGCAAGGTGATGGAGAGCCTTGAAGCCTAGAGTGAGGAGTTTTTGTTTGGAGCGGAGGTCGATAGGCAACCACTGGAGTTGTTTAAGAAGGGGAGTGACATGCCCAGATCGTTTCTGCGGGAAGATGAGCCGGGCAGCGGAGTGAAGAATAGACCGGAGCGGGGCGAGAGAGGAGGAAGGGAGGTCAGAGAGAAGGCTGACACAGTAGTCTAGCCGGGATATAACGAGAGCCCGTAATAGTGAGGTAGCCGTTTGGGTGGAGAGGAAAGGGCGGATCTTGGCGATATTGTAGAGGTGAAACCGGCAGGTCTTGGTAACGGTTAGGATGTGTGGGGTGAACGAGAGGGACGAGTCAAGGATGACACCGAGATTGAGGGCCTGCGGGACGGGAAGGATGGTCGTGCCATCCACGGTGATGGAGAAGTCTGGGAGCGGACCGGGCTTGGGAGGGAAGATGAGGAGCTCAATCTTGCTCATGTTGAGTTTTAGGTGGCGGGCCGACATCCAGGTGGAGACGTCCCGGAGGCAGGAGGAGATGCGAGCCTGAAGGGAGGGGGAGAGGACAGGGGCGGAGATGTAGATTTGCGTGTCATCTGCGTAGAGATGGTAGTCAAAGCCGTGAGAGCGGATGAGTTCACCGAGGGAGTGAGTGTAAATGGAGAACAGAAGAGGGCCAAGAACTGACCCTTGAGGAACTCCAACAGTTAAAGGATGGGAGGGGGAGGAGGCTCCAGCGTAGGAGACCGAGAATGATCGGCCAGAGAGGTAAGAGGAGAACCAGGAGAGGACAGAGTCCGTGAAGCCAAGGTGAGATAAGGTACGGAGGAGGAGGGGATGGTCGACAGTGTCAAAGGCAGCAGAGAGGTCAAGGAGGATCAGAATGGAGTAGGAGCCATTGGATTTGGCAAGAAGGAGGTCACGGGTGACCTTAGAGAGAGCAGTCTCGGTAGAGTGGAGGGGACGGAAGCCAGATTGGAGGGGGTCTAGGAGAGAATGGGAGTTAAGGAATTCTAGGCATCGATTGTAGACGACTCGTTCTAAGATTTTGGAAAGGAAGGGTAGTAGGGAGATAGGACGATAACTGGAGGGGGAAGTGGGGTCAAGAGCGGGTTTTTTTAGGATGGGGGAGACGTGGGCGTGTTTGAAGGCAGAGGGGAAGGAGCCCTTGGAGATTGAGTGGTTAAAAATAGAAGTTAAGGAAGGGAGGAGGGCAGGGGCGATGGTTTTAAGAAGGTGAGAGGGAATGGGGTCCGAGGCGCAGGTGGAGGGGGTGGCACTTGCGAGGAGGGAGGAGATCTCCTCTGAGGATACTGCAGGGAAGGATGGGAAAGTAGGGGAGGGGGTTGTTGGGGGGGGAGGGGAGAGGCGGAGGGGTGACTTTGGGGAGCTCAGACCTGATCGTGTTGATTTTCGTGAGGAAATAGGTGGCCAGATCATTAGGGGTGAGAGATGGGGGAGGGGGAGGAACAGGGGGCCTAAGGAGAGAGTTAAAGGTCCGGAACAATCGGCGGGGGTGACGGGCATGGGTGTCGATGAGGGAGGAGAAGAAGCTTTGCCTGGCGGAGGAGAGGGCAGAGTTAAGGCAGGAAAGGATAAATTTGAAGTGTGTGAGGTCGGCTTGGTGCTTGGACTTTCGCCAGCAGCGCTCAGCAGCTCGAGCATAGGAGCGTAGGAGGCGGACGGAGGAGGTGATCCAGGGCTGTGGGTTAGTGGCGCGAGAGCGGCGGAGGGAAAGGGGGGCGAGAGAGTCGAGATGAGTAGAGAGGGTGAACCATCAGTGTTCATCTTGGGTTTTTGATAAATAATCTGGATTTTGCATTCAAGTTTCACTGTGCACCCAGTGTGTAACTTCAAACCTGTGTCCTTTCTAAATGCCTTGGCATAAATTTCCATCTTTGTTTAATTCTTTGTCTTCCGGGAACAGGCAATGCTTTTTTCTCACGTAAACACTTTTTAAACATCTTGTGACCTTCCCCACTGAGAGACTTGAACATTTTGTTAAGTTATACAAATTGGATTCAAGAAACACATTAAGACACGTTACTTCCCAGAAAGTGTTTCTACTACCAGGACATGATGGTCTGAAGATTTTTATGAAGCAGTGTGCATAAACACATGTCTTAGGTGGTATTAGAAAAATCAAACATTAGTAGTTAGATTCTGTCCCTCAGTGGCTCCTAACTCCCTTCTTTGCATTCCTGAACCTCTTGATGTGAGGTCACAGGCCGCCATCTTCCGTGGGTTTGCTGGTGAATTCTGGAGGGCACTTTCGATTTGCCCCCTTCTCTGCAGTTCTCCCATTGGCAAAGCCAGTGTGGTAAGTTCACCATAATCATGGAGATTCACTTTTCAGAACTTTTTTAGGGAGGATTGGCAGAGCATTTCACGTCCAAGAGCTGGACATTTCTGGTGATTGGAACTTTTTCATAGAAAAAGAAGTGTGGCCCTGTGGAAAGAACACAAGCCTGGGTGCCAGAGGACCTGGGTTCTAATGCTGGGTCCACCACTTGTCTGTTGTGTGATCTTGGGCAAGACACTTGCCTTCTATGCTTAAGTTTTCTCATGGGTAAAATGGGGATTAAATACCTGTTCTCTCTCCTACCTAGATGGTGAGCATTATGTGGGAAAGGAACTGTGCCTGATGCATAGTAAGCACTTAAAAAATACCATCAAAAAATAAATCACCCATCTACTTGTTTTGTTGTTCTTAGATGAATAAACTGATGTATATAACTTGTTTTCAGGAATAGGGTCAGATTCTGACTTTTCTTAAATTCAGCCCAAGGACAGCAGTAGACAGTTTTTTCCCAATCTTCTGAATGATTTTTCAAGGGGGTCGAGGGAGAGAATACTATGTGAGGGATGAGAGAATTCTAGATACCTGAACTAGATTGGCGTAAAGATTGTTACTTCTGATTATCCCTCTTTTCCATCTCGGATAGTTTCTCATTATAGGCTAGTCATTTAAATCCCCACTTTTCTTGGGATGATTCAGCATTATGCTACAGACAGTAGAATGAAGAATTTAAGATGAAAAAACCTGTTCAAACTTTAGGTGTTGTACCTTAAGGACAGCTTCAGCTTTACCTGGCTATAGTGAGGCTCCATAAAGGTTATTTAAAGTATTGTGCTTTTTTTTTTCACCATAGCAGCTGCATAATAAATCATCTGACAGAGTTTTAAATTGGGGAAATATGGAAGCATGCCTATTCCCTGCAGTGTTTTCAATTTCATGGGTTTATCATTCTAAGAATAAACATGCCCAGTGGAGTTTGCCGGCCAGCCCTTGGAGGGTAATATCTACTCCCTTGCTGGAGAAAAATGAAGACTGGCCAAACATGCCGAGGACAGGAATGCGGTAAGCAATTCTGTCATATGAGGGGAAACTATAAAGGTACTTTGAACAGACTACCCTATTGAAACAGCAGGTAAGATCTATAGCTCTTTTCTCTTTAATGCATTTCTCCTTTTTCCTTATTCACAATTTTGTGCCCATCCATAGGAGTAAATACTAATATGAGCATAATTACAGTAAGAAATTAGCAGTTACAGTACACTGGATATTTTCTTCAAAAGAGCAATAGAAGGTGACTGCGGTAAACATGCAAATCTCTGTCATTGGAAAGATGGGAGTTAAGCATATTTTTAAATGTTCTGTGGAATGGGTATATTAATTTATAAAACTGGTCTTTAAGAATAGAAAATAACCCTGCTGTTAAGAGCAAGAATCATTCAGTTTTGGTTGATGACTGACTAACATAATTCTGTTACGTAGTTGAGGAAGTTAAGCTATGATTTCTAACCTGAGATCTTCAAAGTTGGGGAGCGTTCTGGTGAGTAGCTGGGATATAGGTTACTAGAAAAATTACCCTCTGAACAATCTTGAAAGAAATCTAAGCTTCTGTTGTCTCATCATGGTAGCCATTCTAAATTAAACTATATTGACTGTGAAGCATAAATCTTAGCAAGGAGGGGTTAATTTGCACTCTTAGAGAGCAGCCCTTGTGGGTGCAGATTATTTTTCAACAAAAAATATCTCCCCACTCCTTAAGAACCTCCAATGGCTTCCTATCTACCCCTGCATCAAACTCCTTACTATCGACTTGAAAGTACTCAGTTGGCTCACCCCATCCTCTCACCTCACCGATCTGTTACTATAGCCCAGCCCACACATTTTGCTCCTCTAGTGCCAGCTTACTCACTGTGCCCCAATCTTGTCTCTCTCACCACTGACCACTTTCGCACATCCTCCCCCTAGCCTGGAACTCCCTCCCTGTCCATATATGCCAGACCACCACTCTCTCCCCCTTCCAAGCATTATTAAAGACGCAATTCCTCCCAGAAGCCTTCCCCATTGAGCGCTCTTTTCCACGGCTTGCTCTCCCTTCTGTGTTGTCTATGCAGTTGGATCTGTGACCTTTGCACAGTTGATATTCACCCTATCCTAAACCCACAGCACTTAGGTTTATATCTTCAAATTATACATTATAAATTACTTGTATTAATGTCCGTCTCCCCTGCTAGATTGTAAATTCATTATGGGTAGGGAATGTGTCTGCTAATTCTTTTGTATTGTATTCTCCCAAGCACTTAGTACAGTGCTCTGCACTTTAGTGCTCAATAAATACTATTGATTGATTAGATTAAGAAAATATTCAAGGGAGGATATAGCTGGGAGGAGGAGTATTTCTTTCATTGACTGTAGGCCTCATTTTGCTACTAGATCTCCAAAAGAGAGGTAATGGCACATTATCAAATGTCCGCCTGTAGTTTCCTCTGGCATGAGAAGCCAAGGACCTCACAGGACGAAGTTCCGCCAGTGTCAGCTCTCGAGGATCTGCTGGGAGCTTCCTGACCATCTGGGAAGCTCACTCTCTCTCCTCTGTACTTGCCCGCTGGGGAGAAGACCTGTCCCAGTCAACTAGTCAGACTGAAGTCTGCATTCCCAACTTTGAGAACTAGAAATTGAGAAAGTTGCAGTTACCTGAAGACTGCCCCCGACTCCAAGTGCTATTTTAACTGGTCTATTTATTTCTGATGGGTGTGAGTTGAATTTAGTCTTGCTTTCATTCTTTGCATGATATTTTATTATATGTCTGACCAACCTTTTGTTGGGCAGAGACAAGGTGGTTGGCACTCAAAAAAATCTAAACATGGAGTTGGGTGTGATGTCACATGTTACGCTGGGCGGTGCAGCATAATATAATGGTCTATGTGACATTTTGCAGAATATGCGTAGAACCTACACCTTCAGATCCCCTCCCCTTGCTCTAGAGCTGTGGGGTTTCCTTCCCACCCAAGGACCCTGTGAACATGTGCACTGCCCTGACATTTCCATCACTGTAGACAGCACTGTTGTCCTCCCTTTCTCACAAGCCTGTAGCCTTGGCATTATCCTCAACTCATCTCACTCATTCAGCCCATGCATTCAATCTGTCACCAAATCTTGTCCATTCAGCCTACCCAAAATTTGCCCTTTCCTTTCCAAACTGCTAATGTTAATCCAGGCACCTATTTTATCCCACCTTGATTATTGCTTCAGCCTTCTCTCTGATCTCCCTGCCTATTTCCTCTCCTCACTTCAGTCAATACTTCACTCTTTTGTCAAAATCATTTTTGTACAGAACTATTCATTCCTAGTTTTTCCACTCCTCAGGAACCTCCGGGGTTGCCCATCCACCTCTGCATCAAGTAGAAACTCCTTATCATAAACTTTAAAGCACTCAATCACCTTGCCCCTCACTGCTCTTCTAAAACAACCCAGCCTGAAAACTTCACTCCTAATTCCAACGTACTTATTGTACCTTGATCTTTTCTATCTTGCAACTGACCTCTTACCCACTTCTTGCCTCTGGCCTGGAACGACTTGCCTCTTCACATCTGACTGATGGTCACACTCCCCACCTTCAGAGGCTTATTAGAAGTACATCTCCTCCAAAAGGCCTTCTCTGATTAAGCCCTCATTTCCGCTTCTCCCGCTCATTCATTCGTTCAGTTGTAATTATTGAGCACTTAGTGTGTGCAGAGCACTGTACTAAGCACTTCAGAAGGTACTCTATAGCAACAGAGAGTGACAATCCCTGTCCACAGCAAGTTCACTGTCTGGGGTTTGGGGGGGAGACAGACATCAATACAAGTAAACAAACATGAATACAAATAAATAAAATAGATATGTACATGAGTGCTGTGGGCTGGAGAGAAGGGGGAAGAACAAGGCTTCGGTGCCGCTCTTGTACTTAGATTTGCACCCTTTATTCATCCCTCTCTCAACCCCGCAGTATTATGTGCATATCTGTAATTTATAATACTGTCTGTCTCCCTCGCTATACTGTTAGCTCGTTTTGGGCAGGGAACATGTCTATCAGCTCTGTTATTTTGAGCAGTGAAGTAACTTGCCCACAGTTACACAGCTGACAAGTGGTAGAGCGGGGATTCAAACCCATGACCTCTGACTCCCAAGTCTGTGCTCTTTCCACTGAGCCACTCTGGGGTAGATACATGGTAATCAGGTGGTCCCATGTGGAGCTCACAGTCTTCATCCCCATTTTCCAGATGAGGTAACTGAGGCAAAGAGAAGATAAAGCAGCGTGGCTCAGTGGAAAGAGCCTGGGCTTCGGAGTCAGAGCTCATGGGTTCGACTCCCGGCTCTGCCACTTGTCAGCTGTGTGACTGTGGGCAAGTCACTTTACTTCTCTCTGCCTCAGTTACCTCATCTGTAAAATGGGGATTAACTGTGAGCCTCACATGGGACAACCTGATGACCCTGTATCTCCCCCAGCACTTAGAACAGTGCTCTGCACGTAGTAAGCGCTTAACAAATACCAACATTATTATTATTATTATAAGTGGCTTGCATAAGGTCAGAGCAGGCAAGTGGCAGAGGCAGGATTAGAACCCACATCTTCTGACTCCCAAGCCTATGCTCTTGCCACTAAGCCACGCTAAAGGTGTCTGGTGTCATATCTGTACCAGTTGATATCTGGACAGTCTGTTATATAATGAGATTAAAGGTCACTCTAGGTTTGTTTTTTTTCTTGTAATTACCCTAGCATTTAACTCATGCTCTATTCCCTCCAAAGGAAGGCAATTATAAAAAGCCCGTAAATGCTAGTTTTCCTAAGGAGCTTTGATTCATTGTCTCTCAAATCGTTATCCTTTTACCTGTATATTTTTTCTGTAGATAATGACATTGTAATGTTTACTGGGCTGAGAGTTAGCCAACCTGTTTTCTTTCCTCTAAGACCAAATTGAATTTTTTTAAAATACATTTTGTCGGTTTGTAGAAGTTAACGTATGTTACAAAATGGTGGAGAGGCTACCATTCAGTCTTTTAAAGGCCAGATATTAGAATGTTTGGCGCTTGATACCAGAGGCTTTGCTAATGAAGGTAAACGGAATCAGGTATCCTTGAAAGAAAATCCTTGACACACTTGCCCACCAATTTCTCATTCTCCATTATACTACCAACCCCCCCACCCCACCCCCAGCCATGGTAATTGGGATTAAAAGGGAGAGGCATAAAGACGCAGAAAGGAGAACAGAGAGTCGTGGGGGTCGGAGGTAAAAATCTGTCTCAGTGAGCTTTCGATTTTTTCAAGGACCCATTATCAGTAAGTCCCTGGTCTTGATGTAGATTATGCAGTTTGTGGTGACAACTGGATTTATACCCTTTAAGCATTTGACATTCACCCAACCTTCAGTCCCACAGCATTAATGGACTTACCTGTAATTTACTTATATTCATGTCTGTCTCCTCCTCTCTAGACTGAAAGCTAACTGCAGGCAGGGAACATGTCTACGAACTTTATTGCTTTATACTCTGCTGAGCGCTTGGTACAATATATGCAGTAAGCTCTCAATAAATGCCATTGATCAGTGAGAGACACAACCAGCTCTAAGCAGATGATGGTTATAATTTTCAAAAAGGTAATTTGCGGTAGAGGGATCTGAACCCTCCTGGGCTTCTTTGCCTGAGAAAGGTGGGAAGGTTCTGGGTGTGGGGTTAGAGTTCCTTTGGATGACTGTTTGTCAGGGAAGGGCCTGTTGTTCTCCTCACTAGTGAGAAAAGTGGGTATTGAGATCCTTTTCCAAAGACCCAAATGGGGCTGATCTAATGAAGATGAAGGCACTGAAGGGGAACCATTTGGGGAAATGAAAGGCTGCCACTTTCCTTTTCTCTCCCAGTCCTGCCTGCCACTTCCCAACAATTCCTAAATGGTGTCCAGTTTTTCTTTCAAAATCACTTCAGTGTTAAATTGACACTCAATCAAGAACATGGTGGGCTTTTTTAAATGGGAAAATTTTTGGAAGAAACCAGTCATTTGTGGAGAGCTGCAACACATGGGGGAGGAAGAGAAGTTGAATGGAATTTTCTTTTATTCAGAATGGTTCTCACATTTCCTATGTGCTCTTTCCCTGTCCTCCCATGTGTTTTCTAACCAGCATGAATTGTTTTATGCTTATATAGCCCAAAAGAACAAATATTATGTTGGGAAGAATTATTTCACCACATTCCAGCAGCATTAAGACACTCTTGAGAGCTAACTGAAGCACATGCCGCCTGTAGCCTCAAATTTCACAACACACCTGAGGCGTGTATTAATGGATCAATAAAAGATGCCCTATTGTGTCTTAATAGGTTATTTAGAACCGGCACTCTACTCGAGGACTTGATACTGATGGATTAGTCTGGATTTCATGGTCAGCAAGTAAATGGCTATGTATGCTTTCTGGTTGACTGAAGAAAAACTCCAGACATGTGGAGATGCTTATTCAGCAAAGTGAGCTGGCTGGATTGTAGTGGAAGCGGAGTGAGGATAAGTAGTGGGGAAAAAGCTCCTTGAGTGCCTTAAAGTTGATGGTTAGAAGTTTCTACTTAATGCAGGGCGGAATGGGCAACCACTGGAGGGTTTTGAGCAATGGGGAGATGTGGGTAAAATAGAGTTTTGGGAAAATGATCCCGACAGCATAGTAAAATCTGGACTGGAGTGGCTGGAGGCAGAGTAGTTTAATTGGGGATATGACAAATGACAACTGACAAGGGAACTGTGTGACCTAGTGGATCAAGTATGGGTTGGGAACCAGAGAACCTGGGTTCTAATTCATTCATTCATTCAATAGTATTTATTGAGCGCTTACTATGTGCAGAGCACTGTACTAAGCGCTTGGGATGAACAAGTCGGCAACAGATAGAGACAGTCCCTGCCGTTTGACGGGCTTACGGTCTAATCGGGGGAGATGGACAGACAAGAACAATGGCAATAAATAGAGTCGAGGGGAAGAACATCTCGTAAAAACAATGGCAACTAAATAGAATCGAGGCGATGTACAATTCATTAACAAAATAAATAGGGTAATGAAAATATATACAGTTGAGCAGACGAGTACAGTGCTGAGGGGATGGGAAGGGAGAGGTGGAGGAGCAGAGGGAAAGGGGGAAAAAGGGGGTTTAGCTGCGGAGAGGTAAAGAGGGGGTGGCAGAGGGAGTAGAGGGAGAAGAGGGAAGGCCTCTTGGAGGAGGTGAGTTTTAAGTAGGGTTTTGAAGAGGGGAAGAGAATCAGTTTGGCAGAGGTGAGGAGGGAGGGCGTTTGAGGAGGGAGGGCGTTCCAGGACCGCGGGAGGACGTGGCCCGGGGGTCGACGGCGGGATAGGCGAGACCGAGGGACAGTGAGGAGGTGGGCGGCAGAGGAGCGGAGCGTGCAGGGTGGGTGGTAGAAAGAGAGAAGGGAGGAGAGGTAGGAAGGGGCAAGGTGATGTAGAGCCTTGAAGCCTAGAGTGAGGAGTTTTTGTTTGGAGTGGAGGTTGATAGGCAACCACTGGAGTTGTTTAAGAAGGGGAGTGATATGCCCAGATCGTTTCTGCAGGAAGATGAGCCGGGCAGCGGAGTGAAGAATAGACTGGAGCGGGGTGAGAGAGGAGGAAGGGAGGTCAGAGAGAAGGCTGACACAGTAGTCTAGCCGGGATATAACGAGAGCCCGTAACAGTAGGGTAGCCGTTTGGATGGAGAGGAAAGGGCGGATCTTGGCGATATTGTAGAGGTGAAACCGGCAGGTCTTGGTAACGGATAGGATGTGTGGGGTGAACGAGAGAGACGAGTCAAGGATGACACCGAGATCGCTGGCCCGAGAGACGGGAAGGATGGTCGTGCCATCCACGGTGATAGAGAAGTCTGGGAGAGGACCGGGTTTGGGAGGGAAGATGAGGAGCTCAATCTTGCTCATGTTGAGTTTTAGGTGGCGGGCAGACATCCAGGTGGAGACGTCCCGGAGGTGGGAGGAGATGCGAGCCCTAAGGGAAGGGGAGAGGACAGGGGCGGAGATGTAGATCTGCGTGTCATCTGCGTAGAGATGGTAGTCAAAGCCGTGAGAGTGAATGAGTTCACCGAGGGAGTGAGTGTAAATGGAGAACAGAAGAGGGCCAAGAACTGACCCTTGAGGAACTCCAACAGTTAAAGGATGGGAGGGGGAGGAGGCTCCAGCGTAGGAGACCGAGAATGACCGGCCAGAGAGGTAAGAGGAGAACCAGGAGAGGACAGAGTCCATGAAGCCAAGATGTTCTACCATTTACGGACTGTGTGACTTTAGGCAAATCACTTAATTTCTCTGCGTCTGTTTCCTCAACTGCAAAATGGGGATATTCAATATCTGTTGTTGTTGTTGTTGTTATCATTATTATGATATTTAAGTGCTTACTACGTGCCAAGCACTGTTCTAAGCACTGGGGTAGTTACCAGGTAATCATGTTGTCCCACTTGGGGCTCATAATCTTAATCCCCATTTTACAGATGACTTAATGGAGGCACAGAGAAGTTAAGTGACTTGCCCAAGGTCACTCAGCAGACAAGTGGCAGAAGTGGGATTAGAACCCACATCCTCTGACTCCCAAGCCCGTGCTCTTTCCACTAAACCATGCTGCTTCTCCCTCCTAGTTAGACTGTGAGCCCCACGTGGGGCAGGAACTGTGCCCGACCTAATTAACTTGTACCAACCCCAACACTTAGAATAGTGCTTGACATTTAGTAAGGGCTTAACAAATAAATACCTTGGGGAAAAAAAAAGTGCTTGAACCAGCAGAGTGGCAGTGGGGATGGAGATGGGGCCAATTTTGGAAATGTTGTAAAGGATGGACTGACAGGATTTGGTGACTGACCTAATGTGTAGGTTGAAAGAGAGAGTCAAGGATAATCCCAAGAGTGTGTGTTTGGGAGCTGGGGGTGGGGGAGATGTTGGAGTTGTCCACAATGATGGAGGAGTCAGCAGAGAAGAAAGATCAGGAAGGAAGATGAGTTTAGTTCAACTGATCCCCAAATGGGACAAGATTTTGTGTAGAGAGAAAGTGGCTGAAATCTCCAAAAGCATAGCAGCCCTTGATGATCATTATTACTATTATTATTATAATGATGATACTCGTTAAGCACTTACTGTGTACCAAGCACTATTCTAAGCACTGCGGGGGGGTTACAAATTAGTCAGGCTGAACACAGTCTCTGTCCCACATGGGACTCATAGTATAACTAAATAGAAGGAATTAAATCCTAATACCTTTTTACAGATGAGGTAACTGAGGATCAGAGATGTGAAGTTCTTAAATTTATCCCCTTTAATAGATGTTGTCCAAGGCTTTTTTTTTTCTGCCACCCAGTAGCTAAACCAAGCCTTCATCTGGTAGCCTCCAGAGTGCCCTAAATTTGCTTACTCTCATCTGATTTCCTTACCACCTTTTGGGTAACAAAGCTGGGTGATAGTTACTACTACTACTACTACTAATAATAATGTTGGTATTTGTTAAGCGCTTACTATGTGCAGAGCACTGTTCTAAACGCTGGGGTAGATACAGGGTAATCAGGTTGTCCCACGTGAGGCTCACAGTTAATCCCCATTTTACAGATGAGGTAACTGAGGCACAGAGAAGTTAAGTGACTTGGCCACAGTCACACAGCTGACAAGTGGCAGTGCCGGGGGCAATAGACATTTTGGGGGACCCTCCCAAGACCAAGGTGAACCCCCATGCACCTGAAGGTGGCCCAAGGGAAGGAAAGACTAAAATAAATGGAAAAATACCTCCTTAAGAGAACTGGAACTGACCTCAGAGGAGATTCCTTAGGAGGACTGAGGGTCACTGGTAATTAGGAGAGCCTTTGACTGATGTCCCGTTCTCAAGAAATCACATTCAGCAGCAGTCAGGGATTGGAGAATGAGTGTCTGGTCAAGCTCTGTCATGGAGTTCCAGCTGGGGTTTGGCATACAATGAGTCAGTAAGTGGGCAAGATTGCAGCAGATTGTGAGGTATCTATTTCCATTGATTGGTAGAGCAATGAAATGAGGGATACTTAATTTGGAAATTTCTTAAAAAGAACCTAGCATGAGATTCCCCTCCAAAATCAAGGGACCTACTTGACTGTTTTGCCTTAAGGCATACAGGTGCAAATATTCAAGAGGAATAGAGATGATTAAATAAAAAAGTGTATTTTTAAAGAGGGCATCACTGAAGCAGTGTGGCTTAGTGGAAAGAGCCTGGGCTTGGGAGTCAGAGGTCATGGGCTCTAATCAGCTGTGTGACCCTGGACAAGTGACTTAACTTCTCTGGGCCTCAGTGACCTCATCTGTAAAATGGGGATGAAGACTGTGAGCCCCAAGTAGGACAAGCTAATTTCCTTTTATCTACCCCAGTGCTCAGAACAGTGCTTGGCACATAGTAAGCGCTCAACAAATACCAACATTATTATTATTATTATTAACCTCTCAAATATTGTTTTAAAAACCACATTTTCTCCACCCCTGAGGAGTCTGTGAAAAATTATTCTTTAAAAATGTCTCCCCATGAAGAATTGTTCTAAAGTGCAGTTGGCTTTCCACTGCAAACCGCCACCCCTAGCCTGCCGCCCACCCCGCCCCTCCAACACCTCAGCAGTCAAGAGGGAGCTATAAATTGGTAAATATTCAAATATTCTGCTTGTAAAGAAATGTATATTTCTCTCAGGAAAGTGCTGGACTACATTGGCAGCAGTGAGCTCTTGCTTATTAAGTAATATTACCATGGACTTTAAATTTGGGAAGCAACATATCTAAAGCTACAGCATTCCTTTTGACATATCACTGACTGTTATTCCTTTCAGAATTATGGAAGGCATAGTTAAGCCTGAATCAGGAAATAGTGTCAGGAAAAATAAATATCCACATTTTGGCAGCAGTTTAAAATATATTAAACTTTAGGAGAGTTCTAAGTCAAGCATATGTTCTTGATTCTTTCCCTTGTATTAATAAATACCCTGCATGGTATGTTCTAATTGACCTTTCTTGGATGAGATCATTAAACTGACTATTTTTTTGTAGTTGCACTTCAATTTAGACCAATTATATTTTTACAGAGTAATTAGTATTGTAGGAAGCGTCTCTTTATAATAAAGGAATAATGTTGTCCAAGATTGATTTAGTTATATAAGTTGTGGCTATTTCAAATGGTAATAGTTTGTGCTTAAATACTCAAGCTACCTTTATAGTGCCTTTTAACTGTTTCTCTGAATTCAAGTGAAAAATCAAATTTAACTAATACCATGAGTTAACATTAAGAGATTTCAAAACTGTTACAGAGCTAGCTTTTTCTCTCCCACCTTCCTACAGCTTTGAGGTTGATAAAAATTAGATTAATTTCTTGATTAACCTACCTAGTGTGTTTGAATATAAATTTCAGATGAAGGGTTTGAGGATTTTATATCAAGGTCCATGAAATCTCTTTGGAGAAAATCTAATCAAGAACACTCTGGATTGGGAATCTTGTCCTACACCTGTTTCTGTTATTAGCAAGTAACCTTTTTCTGTCTGTTTTTCCATCTGCAAAATGGTGCTAATACTTGCATCTTACCAAATAGATGATTGCAGTTGGAGTAGGAGCATTCTGGGAAAGATGTATCCACGGTGTCACTCTGGGTCAGAGACAACTTGACAGCATAAAACAAGACAAGATGTATGATGGAAAGCAGATGGATATGTGTAGTGTTGAGCGCTTAGTACAGTGTTTTGTACACAGTACACAATAAATGCCACTGATTACAAAACATTTTACCTTCTTGGAAAACAAGTATACTATAAATTCAATACATTGATAATCATGCTACTTACCAATGATGTTCATATTAGGTAATTATGAATGAAATGTAGACATAGGGCTTATATAGGTAATTTTTCAAAACAGATCATCAGTCAATAATGTTTACTTAGTGCTTACTTCAGGGAATGTCTACCAACTCTTTTGTACTCTGCCAAGCACCTGGTACAGTGCTCTGCACATAGTAAGCACTCAAACACTACAGTTGCATTACTGTTTTTGTAGCATTATATCAAGAACTGGGTAGGTAGTAGGGTTTATCCAAGGAATTTTCACTCTACGCAGGGAGACAGACACTAACGTAAATTACAGATTGAAGGGAAAAGGGGGATATGTTTTAGAGTATGGAAGTACTTAAGTAATGAGTATGTAAAGTATGCACACAGGTTCCAATGGGAGGTTAAGATTATTTAATTGTCTAGCCGTATAGAAGTGTTATTGAGGGGATATAACATAGGGAGATTGGAAACTAACTGGAAAATGTGATTTCAAAAGACCTTTCAAGATGAGGAAAATAGTGGACTGTCATATAGAAAGGGGCAGGAATTCTAGGCAGGGTGGAGGATATGAACAAGAGGTCAGTAGTGGGGAGAGACAAGGACATCCTGAGTAGGTGATGTTGAGAGGAATGAATAGTGTGAATTGAGGGGTAGTTGGAGAAGAGAGTGGATAAGGAAGTGGGAGGAAGAGACCCAATCGAGTGCCAAATACCGACGATCAGGAGTTTCTACTTGCTGCAGAGAGGAATGGGCAAACATTTGTGGAATTTGAGGAGTGGAGAGATGTGTGAAGATTGACATATTAGAAAAATAATCCAGGTTGCACTGTGAAGTATGTACTGGAGAGGGGAGAGACTGTCTACCAACCCTTATATTTTATTCTCCCATGCACTTGGACAATGCCCTTAGTACTGCACACAGTAACTTGGCACTCCACACTGACTGACTGGAGGCAGGGAGATCAGTGAGGAGGCTGATAAAGTATTAGAGCTAGGATATGACAACTGCCTAGACCAGCATGGTGCCCATTTGGATATCAAGAAAGATGATCCTGGAATTGTTAAGGAGCAACATCTAACATGTTTTGGTAGCAGATTAAATGTGGGATTTGAAAGAGAGTGAAGAGTCGGAGGGTGGTGCTGTCAAGGGTGATGGAATATCTAGGTGGAAGAGAGAATTTGGGAGGGGAGATGAAGAGTTCAGTTTTGGACATATTAGGCCCTTTAGATGCTGGTGGGACATCCTAGTAGAGAAGTCTACCAGCCAGAAGAAGATGGAATTGAAGTTATCAATTGTATTCTTTCAGTGCTTACTGTATACAGAACTCTGTACTAAGCACTTGGGAGAGTACCACATAACAGAGCTGGTAGACATGTTCCCTGTCCACAATGAGCTTATAGTCTAGACGGAGAGACAGGCATTAATATAAATAAATTATGAATACGTACATAAATGTTGTGGAGTTGAGAGAGATGAATAAAGAGTACATTCCAAATGCAAGGGTGATGCAGAAGAGAGAAGGGGGAAGAGGAAATGAGGATGTAGTTGGGGAAGACCTTGTAGGAGATGTGCCTTCAGTAAGGCTTTGAAGGTAGGAAGAGTGATAGTCTATTGATTTAGGATGTTCCAGGTCAGAGACAGGATGTAGAGGAGGGGACAGCGGCAAGAGAGACGAGACTGAGGTACAGTGAGTAAGTTAGTTTTAGAGGAGCGAAGTGTGTAGTCTGGGTTGTAGTAGGAAAAAAGCATGATAAGGTAGGAGTGGGCAAGGTGATTGAGTGCTTTAAAGCTGAAGGCGGAGAGTTTCTGTTTGATGCGGAGGTGGATGGGCAACCACTGGAGGTTCTTGAGTGGGGAAACATGGACTGAACGTGTTTGTGGAAAAATGATCTGAGTAGGAGAATGTAGTATTGACTGGAGTGGGGAGAGGCAAGGAGGTCAGCAAGGAGGCTGATGCAGTAATCAAGGAGGGATAGGATCAAGTGCTTGGGTTAACATGGTAGCTGTTGGGATGGGAAGGAGAGGGCAGATTTTAGCGGTTGTGAAGGTTAAACCAGTAGGATTTTGTGACAGACTGAAAATGTGGGTTGAAGGAAAGAGATGAGTCGAGGATAACACCAAGGTTAGGGCGTTACAGCTATACAATTGAACGTTAAATGAATGGAACAAGCACCCGATGCCTTATTCAAATGTTCACAGTAGAAAAGGATTATTTGTCAAAATGATTGGTAAGATTGTTCTACTGATTTTGAAATGGCAGACTTCTTGGTTTTCTCTGGCCGGCGACTGTGAGTAGTGGGTAGCGGTCATCTATATCACTGCAGCAATGCATACGTGGTCTCATGGGAAAAAGAAATCATGCTATAGATGTTTGGCAATGCAATATCTTGTCCAAACTGCAGTGCGGGGTTAGTATTGGACCTAAGCCAATAATACTTTTCCATAAGTTTTCTATTTTTGTCATATCGGATGTGGTGATGGCGTCTCCTGTTGAAATAAATGGGTGAGTCTGTCTCTTCGCTTTAATTGTTTTTGTGAAATGCATATAGAGGCCAAGGCAGGAGGCCACCAGGTAACAATAGATTATGCCTAAGAAGGTTATTCCTGGTTTGTTAGACAATGCTTAATGTAAAGCTGTAGCAAAGGATTAATTAGGAACTATTGATTTTGTTCAAGATGTCTACTAGGTCTTCTCACCACCAAGTGTCAATACTCTACTCCGAAGGGGAAATCATACTTATGTGAAATCCTTGAGTACAGTTTAAATTTTTTTAATGTATGCTTCCAGTATAGACCTTGGCACATCTCCGTACAAAGACTGTGAATCTTTAAAGGTTAATATAGCGATTTCTATATCTGTATCTATATATCATCCTTTGAAAAATATACTGCTAAATAAATTAGAGGACTAAATCAGAAATTCAGAAAAAAGAATTCGTAACCACGGTTACTGGTGTGTTTGGATTGCTGTTTTTCTAAGAAAAGTGGACATTATATTGGAGTCATGTTACTGAGACAGCATGGAATTTAAGATTATAATATGGAAAGTTATTAATAATGTAGGAGTGGCCAGAACTAAACTTTTTCCATCAATTACAAGACAAATAGGCTAGAGGAAGTTTCTGGAAAACACACCCTATCAGTGCTGTCCTCTTATTGAGATATGAAGCATAGTTTAGAAAGGTTGAGTTAGGAAGGAAACAAAATATTGCTATTGTCTTTCCAAAACAAATATTACATAGTAACAATTTTCTCCCTTTCCCCACAGTGCAGAGGTTGTGTCATATGAATGATCATCTGTGCTCTGATTCTAAAAGCTAAATATATTTTGCCTTTTCCCAGTGATAGTCTTTCCCCTTTGAATTCTGGGTTGGGGGCAAAGTAACAATGATTCTTTTGAACCTTCATGCGCTATATTCTTTTATCATACACTTTGCCTTATCAACAACTTTCCTCCATATATCTTTCTCATGTTTAATACAAAAATCCCACGAAATGCCTTTAAGTACACAACAAGCACTCTCCTTTATCTCAGGCTGAAAATATCAGAAAGTTCAGGAGCATTGTAGATATACTTATGGTAAGTGTCCAAAATGGGTTTGGGCAGTTAAGACATGGTTGCTCATGCCCCATTCTGCTCTTTGTAAAAATGATTATCATTTTATCATTATAAAGTAGACATGACTTTGGTTTTCCGACAGCAACGTTCGACTGTCTTAGGTGGTTTGGTTTAATTAGCCCTCTTAAATGCAAAGTACAGTATCATAATTGTTATAATTTTAATTTTTATTGATTAAATCTATACTTAACTACACTCTGTGATCATGATTGCTTTTGCTAATTAGAGAAATATTGCTCCTTTCTGTGTAGTTTTTTGTTGCTTCCTGTATCAAGGCATGACAAAAGACTCAATAAAAATGTTAATTTAAAATGCTCATTGTTCTAGACTGAGCATTGCTGACTGCCATTTGAGTTTAAACTGTGTAGGTGCTATTTTGCAACTGGATATGGGAAGATGTGCCTCTCTGAAGACTAATTGCAGTAAATATTCTTCATATGGCGGGGAGGGAGAACGTGTCAAAATAGTACAGAACTTGTTAAAATTGATAGAATAAATTAACTGCATGTAAGATACTTTTCCACATCATTAGAACATTTGTTTTCAAATGTCATAAAGCAGATGAAGTAACTTAGCTGCAGATATTGCTTCAAGGATAAGGCTAAATTACAAAGCCCAAGAAAATGGCTAAATTAAAGCTAAATTGCACTCTGAGTAGGAAAAATACTGTGTACTTTATTACTTTGAATTCTTGAGTTGTTCCTATGTGGAGACAGGATAGAGCTAATGATGAAATACTGCAAAATGGCAAATATGGTACCACCGAACCGTATTTATTAAGATTGAACTTCCCAATGAATAAGAAAGGGTAAGGCAATTTAATATATTGAATTCTTGAGATTTTTAGGGCGATTCAAGCGTAAAATTGGAGCAACCTCCGAGTTTGCTTCCCTTGATGAGAAGCTTCTTCCTGGCAATTTCTCCTGTCATCAATCCTGAAAAACGTTCCCACAAGAAACAACTTCCTCTCTTAAATTCTCACATTTACCACCATCTGTCACCAAGATGGTGACTTCTTTGATTCTCCAGAACTATTTTCTTGCGAAGACCCTGGGTGGTTTCATTGAAATCTTTCTCTTCTCAAGGAGATGTTTGCAAAGACCACCCAGGGTCTTTGCAAGAAAACAATTTGGAACAGGCTAAAATCATGGATGGTAATTCCTTATTGGTTCACAAGAAGAAAAATTAAGTACTGGGAGTGAATATTTATTAATGGCAGGGAGTGTATGCCTATGTCCCTGCTAGATGGGAAGTGTCTGAGGGCAGGGACCATGTGTGCTAATTCTGTTTACTCTCCAAGGGGTTAGTAGTAGAATGCTTTGCCTGCAGCAGATATCCAATAAATATTATTGACTGACTGAGCCCAACCCCTCGCCACCACTGGAGAAAAAAACACTGGCTTTGTCTGATCCAGTAATGGCGCTGCTTATGTTTTTATATCCTTACATTAGTTATCATATGCTACTTTCCCAAGCAGTAGTACAGTGCTCCTCACACAGCAAGCCCTCAATCAATACCCTTGATGGATTTATTATAGGAGCTGGTTATCCAGGTTCTTGGATTCTCCCTTTAGCTGCTCATTTTACTGTCATTAGCACCTCCACCAAATAATGTAGACATAAAGATTAAAGCAACATAAAATTCAGCTTAATCAATTTTTAGCTATTCAGTTAAATTGAGAGGAAAAGGAAGTGACAATTATTTTTGTGTATGTTGCCTTTATTTTCTTGATTGTGATGTTTTGTATCTGGGTGTGTCGATGTATAATAATGATGGTATTTCTGAAGTGCTTACTATGTGCCAAGTACTCTTCTAAACCCTGGGATAAATACAAGGTTATCAGGTTGTCCCACATGGGGCTCACAGGCTTAATCCCCATTTTATAGATGAGATAACTGAGCCACAGAGAAGTTAAGTGACTTGCCCTAAATCACACAGATGACAATTGGCGGAGCAGGGATTAGATCCCCCGTCCTTAGGCTCCCAAGCCTGGGCTCTGGGCTCTTTCCACTGAGCCATGCTGCTTAAAGACTGATATGTGATCAAATGTCCTTTCCATTTTATGGTCTGTGAAGGACATTTAGCCTCTGGCAGAACCTGATGGAATATTCATCTTGCCTTCTTAAAGTTATGACTATTTTAAAAAAAACAAACGAAAAATTCTGGCTATATATGTTCAGTTATGTGTACTCGTCAAGGCCCTGCTCATCATGCAAAATAAAGAGTAGGCTCAATTCAGCTGTGTTTGCACAACAAATTGTAAACATGACTATTTTGATTTGCTTCGACATTATCAGAGAAATGCCAGGTTCTTTCCCAAAAAACTTTATCTCACCTCTTCCAAACCTCTTATTTTTGGGTCCTGATGGTCCCTTTTTCTTTTATCAAAGGTTCACTTTTCTCAGGAGTTTCCCAAAATTGTTGCTCTTATCTTTTCTGCTTATATTTCAATTGTCCTCCTTTATCCAGATAATTGACTCTCCAGTCTTCCAGCTTAATTCCTGCCTCCTCATCTGCTGTCATAAGGGGAGTGATGGGAAGGGGTTTGACCCTTTGTTGTAGGAGTCTTGCGGAGGCTAAGAGTGTTGCACCTGTCTTTCGAGGTATTTTGGCTTTTAACCCATCCGGTGGATTTGTTTGGGCTGATAGCTTCAAGTCTGTTCTGTAACCTCCAAGATTTTGAGTTTTTGCCTAATACCAGAGAAATAGTGTTGTTAAGTTGATACGGGTGGGCTATGAATCGGGATTCCTTTGATTCTTACCATCTTCCTCCAACTTGGGTTATTGTAGGGCAGTAGGTCTTATATGTCTGAAGCTTTCTATGGGGTGTGAAGAGAAAAATGGGAATGACAACTATATAATTGCTCAATGGTGGAGTGAGGTAGCCAGGATCAGGGCGTGTTTTTACCAGGGGAGGTGGGTGGACCGGACTGTCTGATATGAGTTTGGATGTTTTAC
Source organism: Ornithorhynchus anatinus (assembly GCF_004115215.2). NCBI lineage: Eukaryota > Metazoa > Chordata > Mammalia > Monotremata > Ornithorhynchidae > Ornithorhynchus > Ornithorhynchus anatinus. Next base: position 26,580,818 of record NC_041739.1, read on the forward strand.
CAATGAGGATGGGGGAGAATGGCCTTGCATACTTCCCTTAACCCTTCTCACAGAACACATATAATGATGATGGTATTTGTTAAGCACTTATTATGTGCCAAGCACTATTCTAAGCACTAGGGAAGATACAAGGTAATTGGGTTGACCCACGTGGGGCTAACAGTCTTCATCCCCGTTTTACAGATGAGGTCACTGAGGCACAGAGAAGTTAAGTGACTTGCTCAGAGTCCCACAGCTGACCGATGGAGGAGCCAGCATTAGATCCTATGACCTCTGACTCCCAAGCCCGGGCTCTTTCCACTAAGGCACACACATGCAACTTCAGGGAGAGGTGGTAAGGTCCCTTCCCAGAAACATGGCTGTGGTGTCAGCAGAAGTGGCATGAGCTCTTGTACTCACCCCACACCCACACCACTTCTGCACAGATTCTTATATTCTCCTATTTTCCTGGTGAGTAATTTAATATCCGACTCAGGTTCTCAACTATGAGCTCCCTGTGGGCAGAGATGTGTTTTACCAACTCGTTCTCTCCCAAGCACCCAAAACAGTACTTTGTGCATAGTACATGCTCAACAAATGCCATTGATTCAATCAATCAGTTGTATTGAGCGCTTACTGTGTGCAGAGCACTGTTCTAAGCACTTGGGAGAGTACAATATAACGATGTAACAAGACACATTCCCTGTTTGATAAAACTGCAATACTCTCTCCTCAGGCTCAGAATGGTATCCGTATTTTCCCACACATTTCCCCTCACCAGGAAGGGTGCTATGCAGGGAAAATATAATTTGTACATCTTCATACACTTATTTTTATCCAAATATTGTCTCTGCAGCCAGGGACAGATCCCTGGACATTTACCCGGTAACATTCAGGGTTTCGTGTCTATTCTAGATCAGGGAGAGAAGGAAACCACAATAGCCTGATGCCAAACTGGGCCATCTTCATGGATCATCCGCAGGCCTTGCAAGTCCCTTCACTGGGACCTGAGCCTGGCATCGTGCGAGTGGCAACTGGCATCACAGGAACTTGCTGGACCTCTGGAGAGAGATTGCCAAGACTTTTTAAAAAATGACGTTTAAGTGCTTACTATGTACCAGCCTCTGTACTAAGCACTGGCGTAGCTACAAGCTAATCAGGCTGGATACAGTCCATGTCCCACATGGGGCTCACAGTCTTAATCCCCATTTTTCAGATGAGGTAACTAAGGCCCAGAGAAATTAATTGACTTGCCTAGGGTCACAGAGCAGACAAGTGGTGGAGCTGAGGTTAGTATGCAGTTCCTTCTGACTCCCATGCCCATAGTCTATCCACTAGGGCTTGATGCTTTCAACTAAGTGAAGTGTGGCTTGGTTTTCCAGGCTTAGTCGACTGGCTGCTACTAACTGTGGTTTTGAATCCAGGCTGACCTCTGCTCTTATGTTTATCACGCTTGTATGATTCATATGTACCCTTAGAGAGGATGAAAGCCAGAGATTAAGGTGTTTTTTTAAAGGATTCTGCACAGTTTTAAAGGGCTTGCATGAAAGAATTGGTTAAACTATATACTTTCATAGAGAAGTCACTATTAATTGAACGGAAAAGAAGATACAGAGCAAAGCTATATGGAAATGAGATTTTTTTATGCATTCATTTTGACAGCCAAGCTACCAGCGCTTCAGCAGAATGTTATTTGCCTTCTATCTAAGCCACTTATATAAATATGGAAGAACAAATAAGAGAACTCGAGGCGCTCGTCTTTCATCATAAGCAGGCTGCTCGTTGTATATACAGAGCTACTCCTCTTTGTTTTAAAATGAACTTTTGGTCTATTTCAGTGTGAGCAATCCAGAAGAATAGGTTAAGGAGAATGAGTCACTGTAACTTCTTGCCACTCTCACTCTCCGTACTGTGGGTGGTGCTTGGTAGCTTCAGTGAATAGCACCTGTTTCAATGCTCAAATCTCTGTTGGGAGGCAAATGTGACTGGGAATCACTGTGTAAATTTGAGAAGCGGGAACCTGGCTGAGGAATTATTGAAAGCTACCTACTTGAAGCGAATGAGTTGGAAAGGAGTTCAAATGGCACTACCCGCACTGAAATCAGCTCAGGGTTCACCAGGCCTGAGATGGTTCACCGGGACTGAGCTTATAAATTTCCCAAATTCCTCAACCTTAAAAGCAAAGCCGAGTGACCGGAAGACAGAGGGAAGGAAGGATGAGCTGGAGGGGAGGGTTCAAGTGTTGGCAGCTAATTTAGAATACTCTGAGGACCCCTCCGTATTTGATAGGAGTCCGGCTGCCATGTCCACAGAAAACAGCAGCCGTGTGCACTCCTCCTCTACTCCAAAGTAAAAGCTGTCACAGAAGCTGAGTGTGTCTCTTTCTCAAAAATGTCTGGGTTGCAGTTTGGGTCACTAGGTCCCATGTTTCTGATTTGATGGAGTACAGAGAACTAAAAAACCCTGACTATATGAACATGGCTGCCTTCCTCCTACCCATCAGTCAATCAATCAATCGCTGGAACTAATTGAGTGCTCACTGTGTGTAGAAGGTAGAACCAATGAGAGTTGTAGATAGACAGAACATGTGGGTTGAATGAGAAAGATGAGTGGAGGTTCATTCGCTCATTCATTCAATCGTATTTATTGAACCCTTACCACCTGCAAAGCACTGTGCTAAGCGCTTGGGAGAGTACAATATAACAGATACATTCTTGCCCACAGGGAGCTCACAGTCTAGAGGGTGAGACAGGCATTTATATTAATAGATAAATTACAGATATATAAAAATATATACAGATCTATGCAGGTTAATGCCAAGGTTATGGGCTTGTGAGACAGGGATGATGCTGGTGGTGACTACAGTGATGGGAAAATCATGGAGAGGATGAGGTTTGGGTGTGAAGATGTTTGTTTGAGGTGTTGATCCAAGTAGGGATGCCCTGAAGTCGTTGCTGTGGCCCCAAGGGAAACACGTGGGATCCTCCAGAGACAAATTTCCCATCATCTTGATACCCTTTATGGAACTCCCAGCAGCCTCTGGTCATTTGGCAGTGAGCTGTCCTGGTAGGGAATTGCCTTTAATTTGGGTTAGTCAGAAAAGTTATCCACAGACTGTCAGCCTGAGGGATGGCACAGGAGAGTTGGATGAAACAGTGTGTCTGTATGGGCATGTGTGTGTAAGTGACAACAACTCTGCTCCTCCCCTTCTCCCACCATTACTCTTGCTACCTTAGGGCAGGCTATGGGGAAAGCAACTGGGAGCCTGAGGTGGCCGATGCAACTGGCAGTCGAGGTGGCAGGACTGATCTGTAGGCAGGGATGCCCAACCTTTGTTTAAAACATCTTTAAGAGGGTAGGGAGGAATTAAGGAGTAGAAGTTCTGCTTTGTCTTAGTACCTTGACTGGAGAATAATCCAGGATAAGGGAAAGGAAATTACCGATAGTCTTCACTTTAGAATCAACCCAGGGAAACTGAAAACCGAAGAAGGGGTCTCTGCCCCTCGTACCTTTCGGACAAACTGGGACACTGCGTTAGATTTATTCTAAGAACTTGGAAGGGCCATATGCAAAGAAGGTAAGGCGGGGGATTTTGTTGGTCCAGCTTTTCTCTTGGATTGCATCACCTGCCTTGACATCGTCACTGCAGTGTGGCCTAGTGGATAGAGCCTGGGCCTGCTCCGCGGCTTGCCAGCTGTGTGACTTTGGGCAAGTCACTTAACTTCTCTGTGCCTCACTTACCTCATCGGTAAAATGGGGATTAAAACTGTGAGCCCCACGTGGGACAACCTGATCACCTTGTATCCCCCAGCGCTTAGAACAGTGCTTTGCACATAGTAAGTGCTTAACAAATACCACCATTTTTTTTTGTCTGCTGTGTGACTTTGGGTGGGTCGCTTTGCTTCTCTCAGCCTCAGTTGCCTCATCTGTAAAATGGGAATTAAATCTGTGTCCAACCTTATTATCTTACATCTACTTCAGCACTTAGTACAGTGCCCAGCATATAGTAAAAGCTTAATGAATACCACAAATGTAAATATATACAAATGGTTTGGGACACTAATTTGGACAACTGAGGGGCTCCCCAGTGCCATTTCAGAAGCTTTATGATACACTCCACCCTCTCTTGTGTGCTTTCATTATTGTTTTTTAATTATTTATATTTTTTTTTGGCAGAAAAGGAGACTATGCTGTTTTCTGGTCTCCAATTTTCAAGTGTCATCTGGCAGAACCCTTAACTTTATCGTGTTAAAATCTTCTATGCAGAATGTTTTAAGGCATATTTTTAACCCTGGCATACTTTAAAAATTTGGCAATATAATTTTTATAAATCCATTATTCAACTGCCTAGTTTTCTAGTCATTTTTGATCATTATGAGTGAAACACGGCAGGTCAATTAGAAATATGGTGCTACAAAGAATGGTTCGTTATCTTTCTCACGCTCTCTTGTTTGATAATAACGAGCACTTTTTAATGTAATCACATAATTACAGATGAAAGTTACTTACTAGGTTGGTTTTTCTGTTCCCTTGCCAATTCAGAATTATTCCCTAGAGTGCAATCTTGAGCACTCTCTCCTATATTGGTCTAATTGACACATTATGATGGGAATTTTACTGGCCCCGCTGGGAGACTGTTCAGTAGTGTAAAAACTCTTGTTTAAGATTCTTTATCTGATTTTCACAAGTACATCTGCTTTCCACTATTCACTTGTAAATACCTTATCAAATGGATTTAAGGTAACATGAGAGAAGAGCAAGCCATGGAAAGTTGGGTAGGAGGAATTCTCATTCTTTTCTGTTCTGTGTGAAAGGAAAGGGGGAGACCAAATGATCTGTGCAGATTCACCCCTTTTATCTGATGAAAAGTAAGGACATTTAAGGAAGTCTACCACTACCCTCTCTCTGGATGTGAAAATCACCACCATCTATCCTTCCTTATCTGGTTGAGGTTGGGGTCCACTTCACTAACTTAAAGTGGGAACTGACAACCCAAGTGGCTGTGCCGCGTTCCCTCTGTTCCTTTCCATGCTGATTTGTTTCCAGTGGATTAACGATAGTCTGGAAGGAGAGCTCAGGAGGACTTGCTGATGACAGAATCCGCAGAGCGGGTTCCCATTGTCCTAACTACAAACAGTTCAGTGCACTGTCGCTAGCCGTGCAAAGATTCTTCCTGGACATGACAGGGAGATTATCCTCATAGACTTTGCTACAGTCTTCCTCCCGCACAGAAAGAAGAATGGGGCTCAAAAGTAATAATAATGATTGTGGTATTTATGTGCTTACTATGGGTCAGATGCTCTACTAAGCTCTGGGTTAGATACAGGTAATTGGGTTAGACACAGTCTCTGTCCCGCATAATGTTGACAGTAGTCCGCATTTTTCAGATGAGGTAATTAAGGCACAGAGAAATGAAGTGACTTTCCCCAGGTGACACAGCAGACAAGTGGAGGAGCTGGGATTAGAACCCAGGTCCTTCTGCCTCCCAGGCCTGTGCTCTATTCAGTAGGCCACACTGGTATTTATCAAGTGCTTACTGCACAGAACACTTTCGTAAGCAGTTTAGTATTCATGTGGCCGATATTAAGTAGTGATTGAACATTCTGAATTTTATTTAGATCCATTAAGAGTTTGAAATAATCACTTATATTTATTTTTCATTTTTGGATAAATAGATTTGACTTGGGTGTGGCGATGTAGGGCATCATCTTTACCGTGGCATTGAATATCAATCAGTGAAGTGTTTTATTGAGAGCTTACTGTGTGCAGAGCACTTTACTAAACATTTGGGAGAGTACAATGTTGGTATATTGGTAGACGTGTTCCCTGCCCACAACAAGCTTACAGTCTAGAGGGAGAGAATAATTGAATATTCTTAAATGCCTGTGAACATTACACATTCAAGGTGATGTTATTATCTCCTAAGAAAAATACTTTGATTTGTTGCTGATCTTCCCACCGAAACAATGTGGTTAATGAAATTGGTCTCATTTACCACTGAATTGTTGTCGTGAGCACCTTTAAGGAGATTTAGGATTCCTGGATGAGGTGAGGCTTCACTGAGGGAAAGAATACAGTGAAGCAGATGGAAAGTGGGAAGCAGTTCCAGGAATAGGGGAAGACATGGAGGTGGTTGTGAGAGAAGGGAACAAAGGAAAACGTTCTGGATTTTATTCAAGGAATCGAATTCGTCACATGAAGTTTTGAGAAGCAGTTTGATTTTTCTTAATTGAATTCCATGGCAAGTTGGAATTTAAAGGAACCAGAAACCGGCATGTTTTAAAACAGGAAATAGAGGATTAGAAGAGCAATGAGAGGTGAGGATTAAGATAGGATATCTTTGATGAAGAGGATTTAGCAAGAAGTGGCACAGCAGGAATGCAGTGTAGGATAGAATGCAGAATAGATTGCTTAAGAAGATTTTAACTTCATCAGATCTTTTTCAACAGATATTGCGCCATGTAGCATTGTTATTACCCAGAAATCTTTCATCTTACTAAAGTCCAGTACTCATAGTCGGGCATCAGTACAAAATTGAACAAATTTTACTTTCTGTGAGAAAAATGAAGTTAAGATTCCCACGTATTGTCAGGTTAAAAGCCACTAGATTCACATTTTGGCCTTCATGTAAGATTTTCTGAAGCAACTATTATAGTGTCTTAGGACATAGAAAATGTTATGAAAGATAAGGAGACTAACCTCGCTGAGGGTAGGGAATGTGTGTACATATTCTGTTATATTTTACTCTCCCAAGCACTTACTACAGTGCTCTGCACACAGTAAGTGCTCAATAAATGTGATTGAATGAGGGAGATAGCTTCCTCTTGATCTGTGTTTGAGTACTGGTTAGTAAAAGGGGGAGGGCTGTGGGAGTAGAAAAAGAGTAAAGAGATTCTTGGGCTGTTGAATAGTAAGTTGAATACATAGGAGAAAAGTTAAACTTTACCATCATTCCTGAAGATTTCTATGTTAGTTAAGAAGTGCCTCAGTAGTTGTAGGTATTCAATAAAAAAAGTTTTTTGACCTATTATTATAACCTTCAATTTATTTGGGTTGGTGGGGGATAGGTCATGGATGAAATGCTATTACAGTTTCTATCACATCAGGGCTTCAACCCACCTAATACCTTGGACAGGATTAGAATTTCAATCACTTGATATCTCACTGGGCACTGCAAGGCTAGGACAAGGTTCAAGCCATCAATTTGGTGCCTGTAGGTGTACGCTTCAGGGAATGCTACGGTGAGACAGATCCGGAGAGGTTTAGTTTGCCCCTCCGTCAGCATTCTCTTCTGCCCTCTTGATACCCACTTCAATCAAGTGAGTTTGTGGTGGTGAAACTAGGCTGGAGATGGGAGCATTTAGAAAAGAGAAAAGCAATATGGGGACAGGGAGGTTTCATTCCAGCTCTGGGGCAGAGTCAATCAATCGGATTTATTGAACACTAACTGTGTGCAGAACATTGTATTAAGTGCTTGGGAGAGTACACTATAATAATTACAGAATTTGTTAAGTGCTTATTATGTGCCAAGCACTGTTCTAAGCGCTAGGGTAGATACAAGGTAATCAGGTAGATACAAGGTAATCAGGTTGGACACAGTCCATGTCCCACAAGGGCTTCACAATCTTAATCCCCATTTTACAGATGAGGGAACGGAGACTCAGAGAAGTTAGGTGACTTGCCCAAGATCACATAGCAGACAAGTGGCGAAGTGGGATTAGAGCCCAGGTCCTCTGACTCCCAAGCCCCTGCTCTTGCCACATGTGTTTCCTGCCCAGAAGGAGCTTACAGTCTAGAGAGGGAGACAGACATTAAAATAAATGATGTACAAAAGTGTTGTGGGGTTGAGGGTGGAGAGAATAAATGATGCTGACGATGAGGGTATTTAAGCGCTTACGCTGTGAAGGCACTGTATTAAGCCCTGGGGTTGGACCCAAGCAAATCAGGATGGACACAGTCCCTGTCCCATGTGGGGCTCACAGCCTCGATCACCATTTTACAGAAGAGATAACTGAGGCCCAGAGAAGTGAAGCAACTTGCCCAAGGTCACACAGCAGACAGGTGGCAGATCCAGAATTAGAACCCATGACCTTCTGACTCCCAGGCCCGGGCTCTAGCCACCATGAAGGAAGATGGCATAGGGGAAGTGAGGGCTTAATTGGGAAAGTGGTCTTGGGGGAGACTTGGAGCCCCCTTAACATTGTCTCTTTGGGGTCTCCCACCACTACCTTGTGCCTGCCCCCTCTTCCCCCAACTGACGTGTTTAATAAGGCTTTGAAGGTGGGCAGAGTGATCATCTGTCAGTTATGAAGATGGAGGGTATTCCAGGCCAGAGACAGGGCATGGACGAGAGGTTAGTGATGAAATAGAAGAGATCACGGTACGGTGAGTAGGTTGGAATTAGAGGAGTGAAGTGCTGGCTGGGTTATAGTAGAAAATCAGGAGAGTAAGGTAGAAGGCAAGGTGATTGAGTTATTTAAAGCCTGTGGGGAGTTTCTCTTTGATGCAGAGGTGGATGGGCAACCACTGGAGTCTTTTGAGGAATGGGGAAGCATGGACTGAACACTTTCTTAGAAAAAGGATCTGGGCAGGAGAGTGAAGTGTGGACTGGACTGGGGAGAGACAGGAGCAGGATGTTCAGCAAGGACGCTGATGAAGTAATCAAGGTGGGCTTGGATTAGTGCTCGGATCAATGTGGAAGCAGTTTGGATGGAGAGGAATGGGTGGACTTTAGCAATATTGGGAAGGTTGAATCCATGGGATTTGGTGACAGATTGAATATGTGAGTTGATGTTGGCATAGGGTACAGTTGCATAATTGAAAAAAATAGGTATAGAGGCTTTAAGATGGGATTGTCCCCTTGATTTGGAAAGGTTGGCTACTAAGGTTGCATTTCAAATGCAAGACACCCCCTGCCAATCCATCATGATTGACAACTACCCCCCACAGAAACTTCTGATTTCTAGACTTTCTACAACTGTCCTAAACCATTTTGCCCCCATCTGAGCTTCCAAGAACCCTGTCCAACAAAACCCCCCCCAAACACCCAACTCACTTAACACTCAAGTTCATGCCTTTCACATCACCACTTCTGCTGAATTCAACTCTGTTGCTTCACCTTGTCTCCATTTATCTCACACAACCAACCCCCAGCCCTGTTTTCTTCTACAGTCCTCTAATATCTCTTTCCTGCTTATTCAATTGGCATTATTGGCAGAAATCCAACTGAGCTTGAGCCACTTGAAATCCCTCCTGGCTTGTTAAAATTCAGGTCTCTCCTCTACTCACCAAGACTATTCTTCCTCTCTCAGCCCCCACGACCCCCACCGTTGCCCCCAGACTGGACCAGCTTCTTCCAAGGCAAGCAGCCTGGCTTAATGGAAAGAGCCCGGGCTTGGGAGTCAGAGGATATGGGTTCTAATCCCGACTCCATCACTTGTCAGCTGTGTGACTTTGTGTAAGTCACTTATCTATTCTGTAAACTCAGTTACCTCATCTCTAAAATGGGGATTAAGGACTGTGAGCCCCACGTGGGACAATCTGATAACCTTGTATCTACCCTAGCGCTTAGAGCAGTGCTTGGTGCTTAGTAAGAGTTTAAGTGCTTAGTACAGTGCTCTGCACACAGTAAGTGCTCAATAAATATGATTGAAGGAATGAACTGATCATCATGCACTGAAAGTCCCATCCCCTGCCCAGGGAGAGGGTAATTAGGGATAGAGTTGCAGATGACTTGGATCTCCCTTAACATTGACTCTCTGGGGTCTCCCACACAGCCTGTTTGTTGGGTAGGGATTGTCTCTATCTGTTGCCGAATTGTACTTTCCAAGTGCTTAGTACAATGCTCTGCACACAGTAAGAGCTCAATAAATACAATTGAATGAATGAAATGAATGGACCCTCCTTCCCCAACATTGCAGTACAACATGTACAAGAAGCCTCATGTTCATCTTCATAACCTTTAAAACCTTGGAGAGGCAGCCAGTGGTGGTAAATAATAATAATAATTATGGTATTTAAGCACTTGCTATATACCAAGCACTTTTCTAAACGCTGGGATAGATAGAAGGTAGATCATCTGTACACCGTGAAAGTTGTCTTTGATATGTAGATCAAGCAAGTTTGTCAATACTTTGCCTGCTCTTTTCAAAATTCCACTCATTCCACAATGTGACTGCAGTGTCAATTACTTTGATTTCAATATGGCTTGCCCTTGGTTTTTCTTTTGTAACTTAGCATATTTCCACTGTCCCTTAGCGCAGATTTCTTCTCAGTGAAGTTAATTTAGGAATCAGATCTCCAAAGTATTATTTCCTGTTCTTTGCCCTCTTCCTTTCCGAATGGTTTATACTAAATCGTTTTTCTGATTTTCCCTCTGGCATCTTCAAGTCTCACTCTAGGCTTCAAGGCTCTCCATTACCTTGCCCCCTCCTACCTCTCCTCCCTTCTCTCTTTCTACCGCCCACCCCACACGCTCCGCTTCTCTGCCGCCCACCTCCTCACCGTCCCTCGGTCTCGCCTATCCCGCCGTCGACCCCCGGGCCACGTCTTCCCGCGGTCCTGGAACGCCCTCCCTCCTCACCTCCGCCAAACTAATTCTCTTCCCCTCTTCAAAACCCTACTTAAAACTCACCTCCGCCAAGAGGCCTTCTCAGACTGAGCTCCCCTTTTCCCTCTGCTCCCTCTGCTCCCCCTCTATCCCCCCTTCACCTCTCCTCAGCTAAGCCCTCTCTTCCCCCCTTTCCCTCCGCTCCTCCCCCCTCCCGTCCCATCCCCTCAGCACTGTACTCATCCGCTCAACTGTATATATTTTCATTACCCTATTTATTTTGCTAATGAGATGTACATCACTTTGATTCTATTTATTTGCTATTGTTTTAATGAGATGTTCATCCCCTTGATTCTATTGTTATTATTATTGCTATTGTTTTTGTCTGTCTGTCTTCCCCGATTAGACTGTAAGCCTGTCAAAGGGCAGGGACTGTCTCTATCTGTTACTGATTTGTACATTCCAAGTGCTTAGTACAGTGCTCTGCACATAGTAAGCGCTCAATAAATACTATTGAATGAATGAATGAATAGAAGGTAGACAGCCCCATGTGGGACTGGGACTGTGTCCAATCTAACAGTCTTAATCCTCATTTTTCAGATGAGGGAACTGAGGCATGGAGAAATTAAATGACTTGCTCAAGGTCACCCAGATAAGTGGCAGAACTGGGATTAGAACCTACATCTGCTGACTCTCTTGCCACTAGGCCATGCTGCTTCTACCAAACTGCTTCTAAATAAGGAGCAGTGCAAAGTCAGATTCGCCCTTCTATGTCAACAGTTCTCGGATGCTAACTCTAAGTAATATTCCTGAGAGACTTCAAACAAACTATAGGAAGAGAGGTGATGAGTTGCCAGCTGCTCATTTCTGTAGGAAGAGTCATAAGTCATCAATGCCAAATGACTGTAGGGCTTAAAAAAGCAGAAGAATACTCAGTTTGGTGTTGCGTCAGGGAAAAGCAAAATATTATTTGAAACCATAGATAATATCCAAATGGTGAAGACTGATTTGAAATAGACTAAAAATTATTTACCAGTTGGAATATTAGGTTTTCCCGAAGTGATTTTAGAGTTTGGAATCTGTTGAGCTATATGGTAAGGGTGAGGTGGAATGAGGACAAATGGAGGATGTACTTTTCAGACCAACACCATTTATCAGTGGCCTCAGGGGTATGGCTTTATTTTAAGGTAGATGAACTGTTAGGGGTTAAAGATCTAAGGTGCAAGATTTCTTAACAATAACAAAGAAACTTCTTCAATTTTTTGGTTTGTTCTTTGTTTATTCTTCGGGTGGAAACTAATGGTAGTCATCAGGGATATGGATAAATATGTGTGTGTGGGTAGAAGGATATATGTGCTGGAGTTGTAGGAGGCTGTTGGGAATTGCTGCTAGAGCCCAGGTCCTTTAAGATTAATTCAGTGTTGAGATGTTTGGATGGAGGAACAAAGCTAAGGGAGGTAAGGCAGATGCACTTATATGCTCTATTTTCCACTTTCAACTATTCAGTTCTCCATTTTAGGGACCACATTTCCTTATTCAAGTTCATATTTTTGCCCTTGAAGTGGAGGTGATCAGAGCTTAGCACTGATGAGGAAGAAAAGAGAAGATAATTACTTCTTTTAAGGGGATCATCTTTACCTTCATCTGTATTTACTAGGCATCTACCGGAGAGCTGAAAGTTTAAAAACACTTCTCCCTGGATTGCTGCCAGAATGTTGGTGGGTGAGGTGGGAATGAAAAAAGTTAAGAAAGGCGGCCAGAGGGAAGAGGCTAAGCCTAAGCAACTAGCTGCCCGTCTGCTTAAATCAGAAAGAGAAGCAGAAAAGCAGCATGGTGCAGTGGATGGAGCCAAGGACCTGGGACTCACAGGATTATGGGTTCGAATGCAGGCCCTGCCACATGTCTGCTGTGTGACCTTGGGCAAGTCACTTCACTTCTCTGTGCCTCAAGTACCTCGTCTGTAAAATGGGGATTGAGACTGTGAGCCCCATGTCCAGCCTGATTTGCTTGTATCCACCCGGTGCTGAGTACAGGGCTTGGCACATAGTAAGCACTTAAATACCACAGTTATTATGAGTATTATTCCTACTAGAAAGAGCAGACATCAGCAGGTGAAAGAGAGGGTTGGAGAAATGGATAGGGAGACTCCACAGGGAAGAGCCTCCAGAGCCCTGGCTAAGTGGGGATGTGTAGAGCTGCTGAGGTTAGGAGCCCAGGACCCGGCAATGATGCACTGAACTCTTCCCGCTCAGTCGGCTCCGGCTTTGCCTGCCTGATTCCCTTTCTCCACGTGGGCTCGCTGGCTCACTCTCCCCCCCATTCACTTCCCTCCCAAGGATGGCTCTCTTCCGGCTGACCCTGCCCGACTCTTGGGAAAGGATTAAGAGTGGAGAAGAAATATCTTCCTCTGGGGAGCCAAATTGAGCCAACAAACCCCCACAGAATATGGGGGCCAGAGAGCTGTGGGGTTCCAGTGTGAGAGACAAGGGAGCTCCTGCTCCTTCTCCCTTCCCTCCCCGACTGGGGCCCTGGAGACATATGTGACTGTTCGTCCTGCCCCTACCCAATTGTGCAGTCCTCTCTGTGATGGAATATAGTAAGCAAGGAGGGACTCACTTCTGCCTAGCATCCCCTTTAGCCCCAGAACCACCAGCTGATAGAGTTGCTGGTGTCACGGTAGTAGAGAAGAAGTTTTCTTATCAGAACAGTTGTTCTAGGACTACTTCTTTCAAAAGAGTCCATTCCGGCATTAGTCTCCTCTAAGAAGAGCAGTAGGAACTTGGAACCCAGAGCAGAAGTAAAAGTGCACGTGGTTGTCCCAAATGTCTACCTGGAGATGAACACGGCAGAGCAGGTCTTGAGCTTTCAGGGCCAAAGGAAATGCTTTCCCTCTCTCTTGGATTTTTGAGGTGCTGAAGAGGTGTGAGCTACTCTGTTGACTCAGAAGATTCCTCTTGGGGAAAGGAGATTATAGTCTAAATCCTACAACTCTGGATTTCTGCCAACATAAGTCTGAGATGGTGTTAATAATTAGGTATATTTTATGGTTTTGATTTAGTATACTCTGCAAGAAATATTTTATTTCCAATTAAAGTCTTTATCTGCTTTGACATAACTATTCACCCACATTGTGATGAATGGCGTTTTGTTGAGATAACTTGCATCTAGACCACACTCACTCTACTTCACTACTGGGGGGGGAAAAAACTGATAATTTTAGAAACAAATATTTGTTAGGCCCGAGGAGGTAACACAACAATATTGGATTTAGTTTTAACTCCCCTGCTAAATTTTATTAAACATGTAAGAGTTTTTCATTTGGTAAAACAAGATGCTAATTGTTAATCCAAACTCTACCTTTATAATTTAATTGATGCAGTGTGTATTCTTGGCACTTGAACGTTTTCTGGGTGCAGTGAAAATGATTACTGTATTATGATTTTTTTTTCGGGGGGAAGTTCAATTTTTCATATATTTTATCTGTAAATTGGCAAATAGACATTCTCATGGGATGCTTCATTTTTATCATTTGCAGCAAGAATTCCATAAACGCATCAAACTGTCAGTTATTAAGCAACTGATTTCAGGCTGGTTTTCTTCTCGAGGAATAATGCCCATAACGTTTTCAGCTTAATCTCCTATTTTCACTTCATGTTTTTTCATTTGTGTTTAAAATTCAACTTCAGTCACAGATTAAACATATTCCTTCAATAGATCTAATTTCCTGCCATTTAAATTGCTGAGCAAAGCCAGTTAAGTAGCTTTGGCCACAGCATCCCTTAAAGCCTCAAACTGTGGTTAAAATAAATGCAACTCGCATCTGCAGGTCTACTTAAAGCACAAGCTGTAATTCTGGCAGAGCTGCCTGGTCCCCAGTTAAACCTCTTCTTTCCCTGTGGGGGAAAAATCCCCTAGACGATGCCCAGGAATAAGTTGTAGAATATCACTGCACTTTTGTGCAAATGTCACACACTCAGTGGGGTGACCCTCCATCTCAAGGCAGCTAGATTACTTACAGAGGCAGGAGGAAGTAGGTGCTATCTGCTGTGTTCTTGTCAACCAAGAAAATGAAAATTGCATCAGTGCACACTTACTATTCACATCCCACTTATCTGGTCATCTTTGCATTGGGCCCAGAGACATTCTGGAGAGGATTTCCAGCGGTGGAGTATATAATAGGCTCATTTTTCCATCGTAACCCAGAAGTGAATGGACCAGGAAATCAGAGCAGTGCCAACAACACTAAGCAAAAGGGTGAACTTTCCCTCCTGATAAGTGAGAGAGCAATCAAAAGGGAAGCAGTCTTGGGAGAGGCTAGTGTGCCACACATAGACACCCTCAAAGCCATTTCTTCACTGAGCCCAAACACTGAGAAAACAAATCCAGTGGAAAGCATATTGGCATGAAAAGAACAATTGGCAATTTGAAGCCAAGTCCATAATTGTCATAATAATGGAGGCATTTGTTAAGCGCTTACTATGTGCAAAGCACTGTTCTAAGCCCTGGAGAGCATACAAGGTGGCCAAGTTGTCCCACGTGGGGCCCACAGTCTTAATCCTCATTTTACAGATGAGGTAATTGAGGAACAGAGAAGTGAAGTGACTTGCCCAAAGTCAAGCAGCTGACAAGTGGCGGAGCAGGGATTAGAACCCATGACTTCTGACTCCCAAGCACAGGCTCTTTCCACTGAGCCACACTGCTTTTCTCTAGCCTTTAAGTAGGAACTTCTTTCTAATCCTTCTCAACCTTTCAGTTGCCTTCAGCATTGTGGGACTCTCCCTTCTCTTGGAAATACTCCTAGATCGACTGACTGACTTATCATACCCTTAGAGATCTTATAAGTCTAGTGGGGGAGATGTACACTAAAGTAATTCACCGGTAGTAGGAAGATGGAAAAGTAGGTATGTGTATGACTCCATGCATAAGGAATAGGGTATGAAGTCACATATACAGAAGTAATGTATACATCAAGGAATATACAGAAGTGTTTTGAGTTGTGAGTATGCAGGGATATAGTTGATAAGTACTGAGGTGATAGATGGGAGGGAATACAACCAGGGGAGCACAGAAATTAATTAGGGACGGTCTCCTGAAGAAGGTGTGATTTCAAAAGGTCTATGTCTCCCCATCCTAAAAAAATCCTTCCTTGACCCCAAGGTCCCTCCAGTCATCACCCCATCTGCCTCCTACCATTCCTCTTCAAACTCCTAGAGTGAGTTGTCAACACCCGCTGTCTCAAATTCCTCTCCTCCAATTCTCTCTCTTTGATCCCCTCCAATCTGGCTTCGGTCCCCTTCACTCCACAGAAACTACCCTCTCAAAAGTCACCAAGGATCTCCTTGCCAAATCTAACAGCCTTTACTCCATCCTAATTCTCCTCGACCCCTCAGTTGCTTTCGACGCTGTCGCCCATTCCCTTCTTCTAGAAAAATTATCTAACTTCAGCTTCACTGACACTGTCCTTGTTCTCCTCTTATCCCTCTGGCTGCTCATCTCAGTCTCCTTCGTGGTCTCCTCCTCTGCCTCCCACCCCCTAACTGTGTGTGTGTCTCAGGATTCAGTTCCGGATGCCTTCCATTCTCCATCTACACCCACTCTCTTGGAGAACTCATTTGCTCCCATGGCTTTAACTACCACATCTATGAGGATGAGACCCAAATCTACATCTCCAGCCCTGATCTTTCTCCCTTTCTACAGTCTCACATTTCCTCCTGCCTTCAAGACATCTTTACTTGGAGGTCTGCCTGTTACTTCAAGCTTAACATATCTAAAACAGAATGTTTTATCTTTCCACCCAAACCTTGTCCTCCCCATG
Source organism: Ornithorhynchus anatinus (assembly GCF_004115215.2). Lineage (NCBI taxonomy): Eukaryota > Metazoa > Chordata > Mammalia > Monotremata > Ornithorhynchidae > Ornithorhynchus > Ornithorhynchus anatinus. The sequence goes on from NC_041739.1 coordinate 26,597,161, forward strand.
ACTTTGACATCACTATAGATAGCGCCACCATCCTTTGTATCTCAAAAGCTTGTAACCTTGGTGCCATCCTTGATTCTTCTCTTTCATTCAACCCACATATTCAATCCATTACTAAATCTTGTTAGTTCCACCTGAGTAGGTTTTCAGATCTGGTGTCAGAGCCAAAAGTCTTCTATCATTCTTTATGGAAGACTCCATCTTCATTCTCCTATGCCGAACACTGTGCTAAGCTCTGAGAAGCAGAATAGTCCAATGGAAAGAGCATGGGCTTGGGACTCAGAAGGATGTGGATTTTAATCCCAGTTCCTCCGCTTGTCTGCTCTGTGACCTTGGACAAGTCCTTCATTTCTCTGTGCCTCGGTTACCTCAATTGTGAAAATGGGGATTAAGACTGTGAGCCTTATATGGGACAGGGACTGTGTTAAACAATTGGGTAGGTAAAGGACAATTGAGTTGAATACAGTGCCTGGCACATAGTAAACACTTAAATACCACAACTCTTCTTTCTTCCTTCTTCTCCTTCTTCTCCATTGCCGCTTTTACACCGGATAATCAGATCTGACCCAATCCCTTACCCCCATTTTACAGATGAGGAAAATGTTACATGATATTTAGTGATTTAGCCGAGGTCATAACAGCAGGTCAGTGACAGAGCTGGGTTTAGAATCCAGTTCTTCTGATGCCCCAGGCCCATGCTATTTCCATTAGTTAGGTCCCCCTGCCTCCCTATCTTCCCAGTGAAGAACCAACAAGATTGGGCTTAAGACTGAATATAGATGGTAAAAGAGAGGAAGGAGACAAGGATAATGCCAAAATTATGGGTTTGAGAGACAGGGAGGATGGTGCTCTTTTAACTCTGATGGGAAAGTTAGGTGGCGAGGATTTGAGAGGCAAGATGAAGAGTATAGTTTTGTTCTTTTTGAGATTGAAGGGCCTGTGGAACATGTAAAGATGTCTGGAGGCAGGCAATCTCATGAGGCTGCAAGGCAGGGGGAGGTCAGTCCTAGTGGGGTAGACTTGGGAGTCACCTACATCAAGGTCGTAATAGAAGCTGTGGGATCCTATTTGATAATTCAGTTGTCCTTGCTCAAATGCTTAGCACAATTCCCTGCCCACAGCAGATGCTTTATAAATACTACTTTATTGATTGATTCATGTAGAACAATTCATTATTTCTCAGGAAGATCACTTAGACTTGTTGTATACTATTGTTCTCTTTCCTTTTTCTTGTTTTTTCTCTCATGTGTTTTGTATCTAAGCTCCAGTTCAGCTTAATTGAGTTTGTGGGCTCTCTTAATGAAATAAACCCATTTCATGTCATAAAAACCTCCTTGCTGTTGAACCAAAGTTGAAAATCGAATAATACAGTGCAGCCTATCATAAAAAAAAAAAACCCTATAAAGAAAAAAAAACAAGGAAATAAATTTTCAGCGAAAGCTGAACCTATTAGCAAATTGATTTGTTATAGGAACTGACATGGTCCAAAAATAATTCTTCAGATCAACAAACTTGTACCTAAATGCACTGGAATTCCACAGGGCTTTAAGCCTTTGCAGATGCTAAGACTCTTGACTCTAAGTCTAGAGTCATTGTGAAGGATATAATTTTATCATGAAGACCATATACTAGAGATTACAAATGCAGTATAAAAAAAAATCACTAAAATGTTATCTCAATTTGGATTTTTGATCATAACTTTTAGAGATTTGAGGCTTTCACTTGTATGCAAATATACTAGAAAAATTAGGCCCACTTTGTCTTTTGGATTTAAATGGGTATTAAAAGGCAAAAAACAAGAAGCAAAAAGTATTCTAAGATCAGACCAGTGAAGTGGAGAATTGATAGCATCATTGAGATTCCTCATCTGAAATGTGAAATATAGTAATTGCGGCAAGTGGATTTTCTTTCTATTTTTGGATTGCATTGTCTAGCTAATTGCCTCTATTTCACTTGGGGAGATCTAGTCTGCGGTGCCAAATCGGTAATTAATTTTTCAAGAAACCCTCTTTCCTTCTCTACATGCTGTCATGAGGACTTGAGTTGACTCTTCCAGAATATTGAAGGAAACATATTTAAGCCATCAGCATTGGAACTCATTACTCCCATCAAGCTTCTGAGTTAACTAAGGCTACATTTCCCCCGGCTCAAAATGAAGGTTGATGTGGGTTTTTTTGTTTGTTTGTTTGTTTCTTGGGGAAATGCTGTTTGGGAAAAAAATAAAAAGAATCTGAATGATGTTGCCTCCTATTTACTGCTATTCCAACCATTTTTAACCAAGCAAAAAAGTAATATTTTTTTCACAGTTCAGTATGCTAGAGAAGCAGCCTATTGGATAACAAATGGGCCTGGAGGTCAGAAGGACCTGGGTTCTAATCCTGGCTCTGCCACTTGTCTGCTGTGTGACCTTGGGCAAGTCACTTAACTGCTCTGTGCCTCAGTTACCTCATCTGTAAAATGGGGCTTAAGACTGTGAGCCCCATGTGGGATATGGACTGTGTCCTACCTAATTAACCTGGAGCTACCCCAGAATTTAGTAGAGTACATCTGACTCCCAGACCCGTGCTCTTTTCACTAGGCCTTGCTGCTTCTCTGTTGTCTGGTCCTTTCTCCTCTCACCCTGCCACCAGCCCCCTTATCTCCTAGGTCACCTAGGAGAGAGTTGGGGAGAGGGGCGCGGAGGTGGTAGGTTTGGCCCCTTAGAAAGGCTTAGTCTTGGTGACCCAGAGTAGTGGCGGACCAAATAGGGCTCATGGGTCAAATCCAGACTCGGAATTCTGCCTGACTTCACTTGTGCTCATGGAGGTCCTGGTCGGCTCTGACCTTGCTATGGTAGGGGGTCTTTACCCCCAACACACAGGCCCTGGAGCTGCTTGGTTGGGAGGGGATTTCTGACTTTATCTGCTACAGGCTCAGAGCTAGTTAAAAGCCAATGAGATCAGACGCACAGCTGCTACTTTTCCAAACCTCCTCTCTTGCTCTTCTCCAAACAACTGAAAAAAGTGCAGCCAGGCAAATTTTACAAAACTCATCAAGTGGTTTGCCAGGCAAAATAGTTGTCCACTCAAGATCTGGAAGCAAATTGAAGTTTTTATTTCATTTGGACTTTTTCTTGCTCCAATTTATTAAAACTTTTTTCAGTTTATGGACAGGACAAGTTTTTTTTTATATCATTGTTATATTCTAGATTAATTGCCTCTAGAATTAGGTAGAATCTTGTAGTGAGGGAACTGATTTTCATACCCTATTAACGCCTCCTATACAGTTCCCAGGGAGTCAGTTTCTGCAGTAAGCCAACCACTGATGGTGGTGGTGATGGAAAAACTTTGTGAGAGCAGTGTGTGATGTCTGGGAAGTGAAGTGACATACTGGAAAGGGTATGGGCCTGGGAGTCAGAGAACCTGGGTTCTAATTCTGACTCTGCTGCTTGTCTGTTGTGTGACACTGGGCATGTCACTCAACGTCTCTGTGCTTTAATTTCCTCATCTGTATAATGGAGATGTTGCCCATTCTCTCAGTCCCTTAGGTTGTGAGCCCCATGTGGAGCTGAGCCTGCATCTGACTGAAAATTCACTACTGGCAGGAAACGTGTCCACTGATTCTGTTGTGTCATTCTCTCCCAAGTACTTAGTACAGTGCTTTGCACATAGTAAGCACTCAGTAAATACCATTGATTCATGGACCTGATTATCTCATATCTACCCTGAAGCTCAGCACATAATAGGCCCTTAACAAATACCATAATTGTTACTATGTCCTGGTTCCTCTCTAATGGAGACACTTAGCTTCAGCCACCCCTTCTTTTTCTCTCTGTTATAATCCACAGAGTCAGTGTTCTGAGAAACTTTTATGATTTTTTTTAATGGTATTTGTTAAACTCTTACTATGTCCCGGACACTGTACTAAGTGCTGGGGATAAATGCAAGCTAATCAGGTTGGACACAGTCTTTGTCCCACATGGGCCTCACATTTTTAATCCCCATTTTACAGATGAGGTAACTGAGGCCCAGTGAAGTGACTTACCCAAGGTTATACAGGAGGGAGGCAGCAGAGCCAGGACTAGAAACCAGTTCCTATTGAGTCCCAGCATTTTGAAAGAGTTGTCTCAACTTTCCTATTTCCTCTTTGGGCTCCACCAGCAGTCTGTTGTCTGTGTATGGCTACCATTCCCAGCCATACCTGTGCCCTAGCCATTTTGCTTTATCCGTCTCCTTCTGTCTGTCCTTACACGCTGATTTGAGGGAGGGGAATTGAGTTGAAGGACCAAGGGTGTTGTGGAAGCCATTTTGTTATCAAAACATCATTGGCAACATCTTTGGCAACAGTATTTTGAGGTCCCTGTAGTCTCTTACCTCAAGGAGTGGCAGTGAGGAGGATGGGGAACTTTCATTTGTTCACTGGAAGATAATTCAGTAGCAGGGCTGAGTGCACTTCCTTTTTTTTTCCTCTTCTAATTCTGTTGCCGTGGTAATCCTTATTGCTTTTGCCTTCAGTTGAGTTATCTGCCATTCTCATGCCTGATATTTCAGAGATCCCTGGTGCCCCCACAGTGCTGAGATACCATTAATTTAGACATCTAGGACTGGTATGAGCATTCTTTCCACAGCTGAATTAATGTAATCACATTAAATTAACAATGAGGAGCCCTTTTTGCAGAAATGGGAAGAGTCTTATTTATTCCTAAGCGAAGAAAAAAGTATATGAAGGTATTTCTATAAATTTTTTAGGCCAGAAAAATGTCTACTCAGTTTTCTTTGTTGCATCCAAAAAATTACAGTCCAGTTAAAGTTATAAAGTCCAGCCTAAATCTTGTGTTGACTGAGGGCTTCAGATTGGGTTTCTGGAAGTCGTGAATATTAGTGACCCACAGTGGATATGAAGCTTGTTGTGGGCAGGAAATGTCTATTGTTGTTGTACTCTCCCAAGCACTTAGTTCAGTACTTGGCACACAATAAGTACTCAATAAATATACTTGAATGAATGAATGTGGTTAAAGGTGCTCCAAACCAGTATCCTAGTTCACTCTTTACGTGTTCCACTGGCCCCTGACACCAGGATTCATGAATGCGTAATAATTGAGTAGGCAGAACGGTTTCCAGGGAGAGCACTTTCACTGGGTATAATACAAGCCCCTTCTATACATGCAGGCTGTGACCACCCTTCGATTAACATAACTCCCTCTCCTTTTCCTTCCTGTCATTTTCTATGTGAGAAGCAGCACTGTGTAGTGGATAGAGCCCGGGCCTGGGAGCCAGAAGGTCATGGGTTCTAATCCTGGCTCCACCACTTGCCTGCTGTGTGACATTGGGCTAGTCACTTCACTTCTCTGGGCCTCAGTTCCCTCATCTGTAAAATGGGAATTAAGACTGTAAGCCCATTTGGGACAGGGACTGTGTCCAACCCGATTTACTTGTGTCCACCCCAGCGCTTAGTACAGTGCCTGGCATTAAGGCAATACAAAGCCTAGCCTCTATCTGGGGACAATCCCTCAGGTCTTGTGCTGATTCCTCAGCTGCGAATCAGGCAATCAGTGCCTCTTGTCGGTTTTTTGCCTCCAGTCATTGTCTCTTGTGACTTGATTGTGCCCCTCTCCCTCTAAGCCTCTAAGGTGAACTCATCTGCTCTCACGGCTTTGACTACCATCTCTACGCAGATGACACGCAGATCTACATCTCCGCCCCTGTCCTCTCCCCCTCCCTTCAGGCTCGCATCTCCTCCTGCCTCCGGGACGTCTCCACCTGGATGTCGGCCCGCCACCTAAAACTCAACATGAGCAAGACTGAGCTCCTCATCTTCCCTCCCAAGCCCGGTCCGCTCCCAGACTTCTCCATCACCGTGGATGGCACGACCATCCTTCCCGTCCCGCAGGCCCGCAATCTCGGTGTCATCCTTGACTCGTCCCTCTCGTTCACCCCACATATCCTATCCGTTACCAAGACCTGCCGGTTTCACCTCTACAATATCGCCAAGATCCGCCCTTTCCTCTCCACCCAAACGGCTACCTTACTATTACGGGCTCTCGTTATATCCCAGCTAGACTACTGTGTCAGCCTTCTCTCTGACCTCCCTTCCTCCTCTCTCGCCCCGCTCCGGTCTATTCTTCACTCCGCTGCCCGGCTCATCTTCCCGCAGAAACGATCTGGGCATGTCACTCCCCTTCTTAAACAACTCCAGTGGTTGCCTATCGACCTCCGCTCCAAACAAAAACTCCTCACTCTAGGCTTCGAGGCTCTCCATCACCTTGCCCCTTCCTACCTCTCCTCCCTTCTCTCTTTCTACCGCCCACCCCGCACGCTCCGCTCCTCTGCCGCCCACCTCCTCGCCGTCCCTCGGTCTCGCCTATCCCGCCGTCGACCCCTGGGTCACGTCCTCCCGCGGTCCTGGAACGCCCTCCCTCCTCACCTCCGCCAAACTGATTCTCTTTCCCTCTTCAAAACCTTACTTAAAAATCACCTCCTCCAAGAGGCCTTCCCAGACTGAGCTCCTCTTCCCCCTCTACTCCCTCTGCCATCCCCCCTTTACCTCTCCGCAGCTAAAGCCTCATTTTCCCCTTTTCCCTCTGCTCCTCCACCTCTCCCTTCCCATCTCCACAGCACTGTACTCGTCCGCTCAACTGTATATATTTTCGTTACCCTATTTATTTTGTTAATGAATTGTACATCGCCTTGATTCTATTTAGTTGCCATTGTTTTTACGAGATGTTCTTCCCCTTGACGCTGTTTAGTGCCATTGTTCTTGTCTGTCCGTCTCCCCCGATTAGACTGTAAGCCCGTCAAACGGCAGGGACTGTCTCTATCTGTTGCCGACCTGTTCATCCCAAGCGCTTAGTACAGTGCTCTGCACATAGTAAGCGCTCAATAAATACTATTGAATGAATGAATGAATGAATAAGCCGTTACCTTGGTGCTGCTCATGTTTACTTCTTTTCTGGAAATCCTGAATATGGTGGATTTGCCCTTTCTTGAATTGCCGCCTTCCAATATTCTAGACAATTCCATCAGTCAGGGACCCATAACTGTCCTCTATTGAGTGAGGGAAAGCTGTACTTCCCTTAGAGGAGAAGGGGAGTTCATAGCTCTGGAAGCAGCTGGTGTCCGGTGTCGTAAAATCTGAAATCTAGTACCCCAAGACTGGTGAACAGGGTTGTGATCATTACTGGTCCAAATCAACCTGGGTAGTTGTGATAATCACATAGTTTTCTTTCAGATCCTTCTGCTTTATCTGGTCTGGACTGTTTTCATACAACACCACTAGGATGTAATGCATTCCCTGTTGAATCTGATTATTCATCCCATCTCTAGCATTTTAGAGAAATTGCAGCCTAAGCATGGTGCTGATAGCATTAAAGGAGCTATAGCTTTCCTTGCGCCTAAGTGAATTTAAATTATATCCTTATTTCACTGAGTGCATGTTGTGGTGGTAGCAGTGGAAATCACTTGTGGCAAATAGAGAAAGCGATTGTCTTTTCAGTCCTTTTTGGCCCTGGGGAAAAATTAATGGGATTGGCTATGTGTAGTTAGGGAAAGAAAGGGTAGATAAGTAGGTGTTTGGTGTATTGTGCATCATCAGAAGTTTTAACACTGTGGGACTGCTTCGAAGAAACCACTAACCTCATCTAACTAAAATAAGCATTTTTTTCCTTCAGAAATATTTGTGAGTCAGCTTAAATTTATTAATGTGGTGATGCAGACAGCTGACTTTTTAATACAGGGTACAATATAATCATCGCAAGCATTCTTAATTATTGGGAAAATTGCTCCCCAGTTTCTGGAAGAGGAATAGTCTCTAATCTCTCCCTCTGCCCATGTTCTGTTTCAGTCAGCATTCTCCCAAGACCACCTCTGTTTGCACAGGAAGGCATCATTGGATATGATGTTTCTCGGGACAGAATGTAAGAAATACATTTATAGCCCTTTATGCAGTTATTCTGTCCCACTGGGTAAAAGCCTATGTAAAAATGAAAAAAAAAACCCAAACATAATGCACATAACATATTAGAATAAAGCTGCTTTTTAAAGCTTGCATGAGCCTAGAGATATGAGAGGTTGCTGATAATTTCCGTAGTTATTATTTCAGGCCTGACTGACAGACCCAAGGTTTGGTGTGTAGTCCCTGGGGGGGGGGGGGGGGTCAAGAGATTTGCATTCCAGCCCAAAAGATATTATGTTTTACCTCCCTGGTATTTCATTATGCCCAAGGTAGGGGCTGTTGAATCAACCTGAAGCAAAGAAAATAAAAAAGGTCATTTTACAAGAGAGTTACATGAACTTAAGTCAAGGCTGTTATAAATTTAAAATACCTCATAATGCAACTGCTAAAACCTTATAGTGCTTCAGTATAACAATAATAGAGTGAATACAGAAGCATAGAAGCAGCGTGGCTTTGTGGATAGAGCATGGGCCTGTGGGTCATAAGGACTTGGGTTCTAATCCTGACTCCGCCACGTGTCTGCTGTGTGATCTTGGGGAAGTAACTTCTCTGTGCCTCAGTTACCTCATCTGTAAAAACGAGATGAAGGTGTTAGCCACATGTGGGAAAGCGACTGTGCCCAATCTGATTTACTTGTTTCTACCCTGGTGCTTGGCACATAGTAAGCACTTAACAAGTGCCATAATAATTATTATTATATACATTCTTTAGGTATTATCACTTTGGTGTAATTTTACAAGTAAACATGTTTCTATTATGGCCATTACTGTCTTCATAGGATTTTGTGTAATGTAGTTCAGAACATATTTCTTGTCAGCATCTTTACCTGTAATTTTCTGTATTGCTGAGGGTAGAAATAGCCATTTTTTGGTACTTCTAACAGGCCACTGTTGCTTAATATGCCCAATACAACTCATCATGAAAGTGATTCCATATTCTTTTTCTAATTTAAGAAATGTTGCCAGTTTTTTATAAAAATATACTATCTACGGACCCACCCTTAGCTGTGGGGGATCCCTCAAGACTCAGATGTGGATCCCCTTCTATTCTCCATTTGCTCCCACAACTACCCAGATGATGCTCAAATCTACCTCTCCAGCCCTGACCTCCCTCCTTCTCTGCAGTCTCACATTTCTTCCTGCCTTTAGGTCACCTCTACTTGACTGCCCTGGCCACACCTTAAATTTAGTATGTCCAAACCAAATTCTAATCTTTCCACCCAAAGACTGTCCTCCCCCTGACTTTCCTATCACTATGGGCAACACCACCATTTGCCCTGTCTCGCAAGCCCACAATCTTGGCATTATTGGCATTAAAGAAGCAGAGTGGCTTAGTGGAAAGAGCATGGGCTTGGGAGTCAGAGGATGTGGGTTCTAATCCCAGCTCTGCCACTTGTCTGCTGTGTGACCTTGGGCAAGCTACTTAACTTCTCTATGTCTGTTACCTCATCTGTAAAATGGGGATTAACAGTGTGAGCCCCACATGGAACAAGCTGATTACCTTGTATCTACCCCAGTGCTTAAAACAGTGCCTGGCACATAGTAAGCGCTTTAAAAATACCATAATAATAATTATTATTAGTATCCTCAACTCATCTCTCTTTCTGCCCAAACATCCAATCTGTTATCAAATCCTGTCAGTTCTATCTTCAAAACATCTCTAGAATCTGTCTTTGCCTCTTCATCCAAACAGTTACCATGCTGATCCAAGTACTTATCATTTCGCACCTTGACTACTGCATCAGTTTCCTCCCTGACCTCCCTGTCTCCCATCTCTCCCCACTGCAGGCAATACTTCACCTTGCAGCCTGGATCATTGTTCTAAAAAAAAAATTCAGTCCATATATTCCCACTTTTAACAAACCTCCAGTGGTTGCCTATGCACCTCCACACCAAATAGAAACACCTTATTGTTGGCTTTAAGGAATTCAATCAGCCTGCCTCCTCTTACCTTAAGTGGCTGATCTCCTACTGTCACTCAGCCCATCCACTTCATTCCTCTAATGACAATCAACTTTCAGTACCTCAGTCTCATCTATCCTGCTGCTTACCCTTTGTCCACATTCACCTTTGGCCCGGAACTCTCCCACTCCCTTCGTATCAGCTACACTATCGATTTCTCCACGTTCAAAACCTCCAAAAATCTTGTCTCCTCCAAGAAATCTTCCTTGAATTTTCATTTCCCTTGTCCACCCTCCCCTTTGCATTGCCAGTGCACTTGAATTTGTACCCTTTAACACTTTATGTTCACTCACTCTCAGCCCCACAGCACTTATGTTCATTTCTTTACAGGTTCCCACTTCCCCTAACTGTAATTTGTTTTAATATCTGTCTCTTACTTTGGGCTGTAAATTCCTCGTGGTCAGGAATTATATTCACCAACACTATTGTACTGTACTTTCCCAAGTGCTTAATACTGTGCTGAACACACAGTAAGCACTCACTAAATACCATTGATTGACTGAGGTTATTGCAAACATTTTTGGGATGCAAAATTCTTGATTATGTATTTAAACAGCTGGATCTAATCTGATGCTATCAATAGTTCAGCTACCTTTAAAATATGTAGGCTTCCTCTGTTTTTCATTTGCATGAGTATTGACACATTCAGGACAGATTTATTATTTTATTAGGGGCTTTTATCTTCCACATTTGGTGCTTTTTAAATTAGGATAGATGCTTAGCTTGGAAGCCAGGCATTAAGCAGTCACTCATATTTTCCTTTGTTTTTCAGGAAAGTAGGAAGAACTTGAAGACAAGTTATGCATTTTACTACTTCATACATTTTTAAATATGTTTCTACAGATCCATAAAGACACTTTCCATAGCATTCACTAAGCTGCCCCAAATGGAAAAATATTTACAGATAAAGGGATTTTGAAAAGTGCTGAAATATACCTTCAGGAATTTAATCTGATATCAGATGGAATTATCTAGTTTGGGATAAAAGGGAGTTTTGAGGTGTCTAAGAGGCCTTCCCTGATTAAGGCCTTATTTTCTTTTCTCCCACTCCCTTCTCACCATTGCAGTAGGATTTGCACCTTTTATTCACGCTCAGCACCATAGCACTTAGGTACATATTCTAAATTTATTTATATTAATGTCTGTCTCCTCCACTGGACTGTAAGCTCACTGTGGGCACTGAATGTGCATACCAGTTAGATCATATTGTACTCTCCCAAGTGCTTAGTACAGTGTTCTGCACACAATAAGCACTCCATAAACATGATTGATTTGGGGGGATTTATTGGAGTTAAAGTGAAAAATCATTCAGGCATTAGTCATCTGAGGGTGTATCATAATTATTGTGTCTTTTCTAACTGAATGATAGAGACAAATTGTTCCAAAGTCTTGGAAGAAGAGGAGGAGAAATAAGACTGAAGTTAGCCTCAACCAACCTTTAATTGTTAATCATTGGTGAATCATTGATTCTTCTTCCTACAAAGATATTTTTTTCTTCCCTTTGTCAGAGGAATTTAAACCGTGGTCATCCTCCTCCTGTATAATCTGCTTGTTGTTTGGACAGACACCTTAGTAGAAGTTGACTTTAATTTGGACAGATATGGGGAGAGTAAGACATTATTTTGTGAACTGACATGAGGTTTCATGAACCATTTCTGTTTCATTCTATGAACTCCAGTGGGGAGCAAGTTTCCAGGCTGGGTGGGACTCAGCTGCTGTGTTTCAGTGTTAAAGGAATGAGCTTGGGTCAGGAGACTGTTCATTTTCTTTCTTGGGAGTCTGAGAAAGTGTGACTAGAAACTCAATCAATGGTATTTATGTTATGTTGTGCTCTCCCAAATGCGTAGTACAGTGTTCTGCACATAGTAAGCACTCAATAAATACCATTGATTGCTTCCTGGAGGCAGAGCACTGTACTAAAGACTTGGGAGAGTACAGTGCAACAATGTTGGTAGACATGACCCCTGGCCACGAGGAACTTACGGTCTGGACTAGAATCTGTGATCTTCTGTTTTCTCTTATCTTTCTCTCTCATTTTTAATTTTATGTTCTTAAAGTGGCATTTAAGCGCTTACTCTGTGCCAGGAATTTTACTAAGTGCTGGGGTGGATACACACTAATCAGGTTGGACACAGTCTCTGCCTCACATAGGGCTCACAGTTTTAATTCCCATTTAACAGATGAGGTAACTGAGGCAAAGCAATGTTGAGTGATTTGCCCCAGTTCACACAGTAGACAAATGGTGGAGAAGGGTTTAGAACCCACATCCTCTGATTTCCAGGCCCATGTATGAGTACCAGTAAAAGTAAGATAGATCCTGGTTGATTTTAGTATCCCCAGAAACCTACAGCTTGGTAATACTGTGCCTCATTTCCCTTCCAAATTCCTCTGAGTTCCACGTTCCTTGACCAGAACCAGTTTCCTCGCTTTTCAGAAACACCAATTTTTTTGGACTTTGAGTTCTTTAAAAGGTTTGGGTCCAAGTTTCCAAGCCACAAGACTGCAATTACTATTCATATAGCATGCAGAGAAATTCGATTGTCCAAGGTGAGTAGTGGAAGAATCAAACATCTTGAAATACACAGAGCTTATATTTTATTTCAGTTTAACATAGAGGATTAAAAGGAGAAAGCTAAATCAGACCCAAATTTTTACTTGTCCTTGTACTTTTCAGGCTTCAGTGTATATACAGACTATTATACATGCACAAGCAGAAGTTCACAAATTAATTTTGGCTCTGTGTGATTTTTAGGAAATATCTCATCAGAAAGGCTTCAGACATTTGGGGCACTAGGAATCATGCACGTGGAGAAGGCGAACCAATCTGACCCACTCATTTGTGGAATGAGATAGTTGAGGAAAGTATTCTAGCTAATTAATATTATAGAAAAGTAGATCAGTAATTTTCTCCTCTTAAATATCAGCTTACATTTTTAATTCTTCCCAAATGAGTCTTCTTTTTACCTCATTCTCAACTCTCATGGCCTAGTGGATAGAGCACAGACCTGGGAGTCAGAAGGCCCTGGGTTCCTACCCCAGCCAAGCTACATGTCTGCTGCATGTGACCTGGGGCAAGCCACTTCACTTCTTTGTGCCTCAGTTACCTCATCTGTAAAATGGAGATTAAGACTGTGAGGCCCCTGTGGGACGTGGACTATGTCCAACCTACTTAACTGGTATCAATCCCTGTGCTTAGTACAGTGTCTGGCATGTAGTAAGCATTTAACATGGCAGGAGCAACCACTAGGAGAGATCAAAGGCCATTAATATACTTCAGTTGTACCATTAAGTATCTAGTACTTGTTAGATCTTCCATTTAAATTTGAATATTAGTTTGTCTGCAGGACATACTCTTCTTACAAGCTGAGCAACTTTCCATGAAGCTGGACCAGAAATTCTGGGTGTCAAAGCTTCCAAGGATTTCTGGTTACCATTGTGATGAGTGCTCAGTACAGTGCTCTGCTCAGCAGATAGTAAGCATTCAGTAAATACCATTGATTATGACATTACTAGGGGGCAGGCTCTAAACAATGGGAAGGTGGACCGAGGTATAGGCTCTGTCTTTTCCACCCTCTCTGGAAAAGTGACCCTAGGGTCACTGGGGGGAAAAATCCTGTATGCTCTTTCATAGATTGACCCTTTTTATCAGTTAAGCAGTAAATCCCTGAGGTTAATTCTAGTTAGGATGGGAATGGGCAAGGCCAGCGCCAGGACTGTCTGCACCCTGAGACAAGAGTCTGATTGGTCGCTTGCCTTATGTGCTGTGTATTGCTTATATGCTTATGGTGATGTAATGTGCTTCCTGGGTGATGTCATCATGTTGTGCTGCTCATGTGGCAAAGCAGGGGCTACTCTCTGGGGTGCACTGACCCCAGTTCTGAGCAGCACCTGATTACCTGATGGGCCCTGGGAGGTTGGCTTGGTCAGGTGTCGCGCCCGGGGATCAGGGAGCCAGGGTGGGCTCTCCTCAACGCACACCAACAATGGGGCCTGAGTTGGTTTGGCAGCCCCTTCCCCCAAGTCAATCAATCAATCATTTATTGAGTGCTTACTGTGTGCAGAACACTATACTAAGTACTTTGGGAGTGTACAAGAGGAGCAGCATGGCTCAGTGGAGACCGCATGGGCCTGGGAGTCAGAAGGTCAGGGGTTCTCATCCTGGCTCCATTGCTTGTCTGCTGTGTGACCTTGAGTGAGTCACTTAACTTCTCTGTGCCTCAGTTACCTCATCTGTAAAATGGGGGTTAAGACTGTGAGCCCTATGTGGGATATGGGCTGAGTCCTTTCTGATTAGCTCGTGTCTACCCCGGCGTTTAGTACATTGACTGGCATATAGTAAGCTCTTAACAAATATCACTAAAGAAAAAATGAAGGTTAGGGCATTTCCATGAAAAAAGCATTAAGCCACCTTTTTTTTCTCCTTTGGCCTTGGCAAAGTGGCATCTCTCAATTAGGGAAGTCTGCTCCTTGGGGATTCTTGCTTTCTTCACAAACAACATTTGTTATTTCCCAAACCAATTCATAGGTAACTGAGTTTTTGTACTTGAATGACAGGAGCTCTTCTCTAAACTATTTATTTTTACTAGAGAGAACTTAGGGTTACTTTGGTTTTTGTTCTGAAAAGAATCAATTTCTCACAATGATTCTGGGGACATTTTTCAGTTCTCAGAGGATGCTTTCTTACACATAGCTTGTGTAGATTTGCTTTTCTGATTTCACTGCTGATTCAAAAGCAAAACCAGATAACCTCCTGCTATGAATACTTCTCCCTTTCCAATTGTTGCAAACCTCTTATCTTAGTCACAGTTCATATCGTTTACCTCAAATTGTTTGGGGAATGAAACTCAGTTGAGTCTTGGGCCTTTTGAAATGACAGCAAGGTCGTTTGCAGTTTACCTACTCTATAGAACTTAACATGGTAGTGTAAGGTTATGGATTTTCCCTCCAAAGACAGGATGAATTGTTTACTTTATATTTAGAATGGAAATGAGGATCACGGGTGGGGTGTTTACATGTTCATATTGAGAATACATCTGTTGTTGTTTCTACTCTCCCTAGTGCTTATTACATGGTAAGCGCTCACTGAATATGTTTGAATCATGTTCAATCGACCCCATTTTGAAGAGTCTATTTTAGCCAAGAGATTTTCTGGGAAGAAGCAGTTTGAAATCTCGACTAGAACCAAGAGTTACAGGAACACTTGCACTCATTTTGAAGAGTTCCAGCTAGCTCTTACTAAAAATAGCTCAGATAAAATAAACCTATCCTTCAAAACTGGACAAGAGGGAAAACCCCTCTTGCTGTTATCAGCATGACATCATCTTAATGGGTAGACATCTCCTGCTTCAATACACTCTACATTCAGAAAAAGAGGATAGATCCAATGCTCCAGATAGTGTGTTAAATATACACCTCCCAGGAATGAATTACCGGGGGCCCCTGACCTGCAGAAAGTCTCTGTGCAAGTTGTTTAGGTACCGTCAATCAACAGAGCACTATACTGAAGTTCTTGGGAGTGTATAAGATAGCGGAATTAGTTGATACATTCCCTGCCCATATCGAGTTTATAGTCAGCCCAATAGGTTGCAGCCCTGAAGCAAAATATCAAGCAATAGCGGGTAATGAGATGATAATACAGACATGATATGAGTTTTAGTTTTTATAGAAATGTTTTCAAAGGTAGTCACGTTTTTTTCCTCATTTTCTAAATATTCATCAGCCTTATATCTGCAGATAGAATCAGATATTTGCATCCTGGGGCACATAATGAATTTTATGAGATGTCCTGATGGCTCCAGCTGGAGAGGCTGGCATAGTTCTTACTCACCTATTGCCTGACCCTTGTCCAGAATATGAATTGTTAGGTTTCCTCCTTAGCCAGCTCTTTGTCATAGAACCTTATAGAACATAGAATAAACTGAATTCCCTTGCTGACTTGTTCCATAATTAACACCTCTTTGAGGAAAGGTGGTCTGAGAGGCTTTTACAGTTGTGATTGAATATTAATAGCCAACATCAACCACAGTGGTTCCTAGCTATTTTTTACAGAGATTCTGTAGTTTCAATTTAGAGAAATTTGGATTTAAATGTGTGTGCCTTATCCTCTCTTGGTTTTCTACCTTTAATGTTCAAACTCCAACTCCCATTCGGAAGTTTCTTTCTGAAATGGAGTACAGGCTTCTGATTTTTTTTTAATTCATTAATTTATTCATTAATAGTGAGCCACATGTGGGACAACCTGATTACCTCATATCTACCCCAGTGCTTTGAACAGTGCTTTGCACATAGTAAGCGCTTAACAAATGCCATTATTATTATTATCATCAAGATCACTGGTTTGTTTTACAGTAATCACAAATTGGAAGCTACACATATGTCAGGGAAGAGAAGTAGCTTGCACAGTTTCTACATGCCAAATTGGTAGATAATGCAGGGACTCCTTTAGAAATACCCAGAATAATGTAGCCCCTGAAAAAAATAACACACTTTTAACATTAATCCAGCGGCATTAGCATTCTCATTTTAGCACAGTCATAAGGGCAAAGTGAGTCTGCTGGGCCAGACATCACCAATCTTCATTGTTTAAGTAGCATTCATGATAGTTTGCTCAACTCCACCATCGGACTTTATTACCTGATAGCTGGGACTTCCATTCATGACTGTTCACTATGCGCAACAATAAGCGAGGTATTGTTCCTGTTCCTTTGAATAACCATAAAAGTGACCCTATTCAGACAAAGAGAAAGAAGGTGAAATCACTAGAAACAATAGTTTGATGAAAATGGCATCAGAATCCGTATCCCTTCTTGATCCGAGGTTCAGGGTGAAAGTTTACAAACGGAACCTTCTTGATTGAAAAGGCAGCACATCAGTCGATATCCTATTAATGCAAAAGTAATTCTGGTTACTAGATTGCCTGCCCCCAATTTCCACTACAGTTTTGGAAGATGATTTTGAGAGGCACTTCTATATAAACATGAATACCTAAATGCACTTCCATTCAGATGACATTAAATCAAGAAGTAGTCTTGATCTTTTTGATGAATATCAAAATTCATCTCTCATCTCAAAGGTATGATATGTTCCATTATTTTTTTTGCCTTGCCATTATGTGCAGAACAAGGGGAAGAGTTAATAATGTTGGTATTTAAGTGCTTACTATGTGCAGAGCACTGTTCTAAGTTCTGGGTAGATACAGGGTAATCAGGTTGTCCCATGTGAGGCTCACAGTTAATCCCCATTTTACAGATGAGGTAACTGAGGCACAGAGAAGTCAAGTGACTTGCCCACAGTCACACAGCTGCCAAGTGACAGAGCCTGGATTCGAACCCATGACCTCTGACTCCCAAGCCCGAGCTCTTTTCCACTGAGCCACGCTGCTTCCACTCATTCATTCATTCATTTGTATTTATTGAGCACTTACTGTGTGCAGAGCACTGTGCTAAGCGGTTGGAAAGTACAGTTCAGCAATAGAGTCAACCCTGCGCACACTCTTTCTTCTCCAGTGTTCCGTGCCCTTCTCATTCACAACTCATGTCAAAGCTCTCCTCCTCCAGGAAGCCTCCTCCTCCAAATCAAGGGCAGCCCTGGTCAGGACAAGGCTTGTGGGCTCATTTGGATAGGAACTGGCCTGGGCTTGTGCAGGGTCTCTTAAAACTCATTTGTTTGGAGTGATCCCTTTAGACTTTGAGACATGCATGCTCAGGGCTGTTTGAATTAAGGGGTGGACAGGGCCCTTTGGCCTCTGGGACAGCAGTGTTGCTTACTGGAAAGAGCCTGACCTTGGGAGTCTGAGGTCATGGGTTCTAATCCCTGCTCCGCCACTTTTCTGCTGTGTGACCTTGGGCAAATCACTTAGCTTCTCCGTGCCTCAGTTCCCCCATTTGTAAAATGGGGATTAAGACTGTGAGCCCCATGTGGGACAACCTGTTTACCTTGTATCTACCCCAGTGCTTAGAACAGTGCTTGGCACATAATAATAATGTTGGTATTTGTTAAGCACTTACTATTACCTTGAACATTGGCCCAAAATAGCACTGCAGATGGGCAGAGAATAACAATGCAGTTAACAACAATCTCTCTGTCCCTCACTGGTTTGCAAACATTTTTAAAACCGATGAAGACATAGAATGAGGAATTAAGCATGGCTATCATTAGTACTAAAATCCTAGATAGCACTCATTCAATCGTATTTATTGAGTGTGTAATGTGTGTGGAGCACTGTTCTAAGTGATTGGGAGAGTACAATACAACAAAAAACAGATACATTACCTGCCCACTACGAGAGACCGTGTTGCTTGTGGTTGGTGCATTTTGCATATGTGATGAATTTGAAATCACTTAGGGTACTGTATGAATATTTTGGGGCCAAACCACAAAGCCAGGACTGTTTCTATCGTTGTATAATATTTTCAAATTGATATGCCTGTCACACCAATAATTTCTGTTCTGCTAGAAAGTCATTCATTAGAATTTTTATGCTGTATATTCTTGACCATAACATGGGCAATTAATCTAAAGTGACCAAGGGCTGAGCCATTAGGTGAAAGAAGCATCCTGTAATGAGGTAATTAAATTAGTTGCTTAAATGTGATGGGATTGGCCAGCTGGAAGGCAGGAAGTTTAAACTATTATTATTGAAAAATAATCTCTTCAACTCTCAAGAGATGGCAGACTTTTTTCTAACGATCGGAAAACGTTATTGCTCTCCTTCTGATTTGAAGATGGCATGGAAAGTAAGAATCTCTCCATGCCATGTAGGTCACTGAACAGGACGCAGATAGGACCAACAAACCATTCCACACATAAAATAATGAGTGTAGAGGAACGGAACAGAATTCATTTTTGCTCTGTCCTCCCATAAAATGAGAAACTTTCTGAATAATAATGATGGTATTTGTTAAGTGCTTACTATGTGCCAAGCACTGTTCTCTGCGCTGAATGAAATCCCAAAATGCAAGTGAGCCTGATGACTTCCTCTGTGGAGAAAAATGGCATCGAATAAGTATGCATTGGAAGACAGTGGAGGTCCCAAAGCCTGCAGGACCAGGAGTGGGGCTGGAGAGTATATTTGCCCTGGAGCCTCAGGGGTGGACTAAATTGTAAGCTCCTTGAAGGCAGGGTTAAGTCCACCAACTTTTTGGTATTGTACTCTCAAAAGGGCTTAGTACATTGTTCTGCACGTAGTAAGTACTCAATAAATAGCATTGCATTTCCACTTTGCTTTTGCTCAAACCTAAGACTATATATGGAGTAAATGTCCTGCTAGTTTAAATATCAAATATAGATTTCATCTTCTGGGAATAGCTCACTCATTCTCCTGGCCCTTTTAAAACATGCTTATGCCACTTGCTAGCATTCTTTCTAAAGACCAGATGTCTCCATTTCTAAGTAGTGATTTCCTGATTCTCTTTATTTTATGAGGTTTTTTTTCAAATGTTCCCACTTACTATCCTTTGTGTGCACACGTGCAATGTGTAATGAAAACAAAAACAATGAAGAAAAAATGCTTTTAATTCTAAGAAAGTGGCAAATGATCATATTGAGCACTTACCATGTGCAGAGCATTGTACTAAGTGCTTGAGAGTACAACACAATAACATCAAACAGACACAACAACTAACATGGGTAAGAAAAAAAAATTTGGAGTATGAGTTTCTCTAGGAATTCCATAAGGTGTTATTTTAAAGTATTCAACTCCTTCAAACTCTAGAACACTTTGAGTATGTTAGCATATTCTAACTCCAGGTAGGGGGGAAATAATAGAGACACTTTGTAGCTGGTTGAGGAAATGGCATTTAGATTAGACTGTAAACCCGTCGATTAGACTGTAAGCCCGTCAGAGGGCAGGGACTGTCTCTATCTGTTACCGATTTGTACATCCCAAGCGCTTAGTACAGTGCTCTGCACATAGTAAGTGCTCAATAAATACTATTGAATGAATTTAGCTCCAGCTGAAGTGAGTTAGAGATTATATTAGTACAGAGTCCACATATAGAAGGCATTTGAATGTCCCAGCTCAAAGGCTGCCAAAACATGGGAGATTATACCCCAAAGTCTCTATCAAGGGAGGTTCTCTCTTATTCGTGTACATGGAAAGGAGAATTCCGGCATCCAGCCAGCACTCAGAATCCGGGGGCTTTCTCACATTGGGAATTTAGGTGGTGAGAGGCGGTTGGTTTCCCTGCAGTTTGTCTCCCTATCTACGCAGCTGCTAAATATTTCTCTCAGCCCTCCCAGCATTTTCTTTGTCTAAGGGATTTATTTGCATGAACTGGCCCTCTTCTTGGAATGGGAGACTTCGGAGTTTCTGTGTTTTGTGTTTTTTTCTCTGAAGGCCCTCATTTTCAGCAAAGGGAAATCAGTCCAAATTCGCCTAAGATATTTCTTTAAAAACAATGAGTTGTTTAGTGCCTCATTTTTCAGGCACAGCAAGGATTTACTAGCTCGTCTCTGATTTATTGAAATAACCAAGTGCTCCCTTGCCAGGCAATCAGTACTCATAGGCCATTAAAAGATTTAATAGGGGTCCGTGGGATCAGGTGTCTGAAGCCATCTGGCATAGTGGATTTTGGAAATGCCGCAAAAGCGACCCAAGTGCATTTTCACCCTCACTTTGTTGTAGCTTTTTTGATTTAGAAGAATTCACAATGTGGAGACAGCAGGCTCACCTAGAGTGGGTGCTGCAGACCATGGGATGCTCTGCTGTTGTGGGTGATGACCTTTGAAAGTGTTGGTCTTCCACCCTGCCTATGATTGAGGTCTTATTGAATCACTTGGTACTTTGGGGGGAAAAAAATCGAGAGAGAGTAGCATATAAAAAATCCCAGGGACCAAGCTGGCAAGCATTCTCTCTCTCTCTCAAATAAAACAGGCCTTGAAGTGGAAATCACTCTAGGAACTATTGCTGAGCTCATAATGGAAACCATTTACTGCTCTTTCAGGAGTGAGTTCATTCCTTAAAATATTTGATTTAGCAAATTGGGCCATTTATGAAACTTACCATATTGACAACTCCCACTTCCCCACAGACCAGGTTCAGCATGTGATTGCGGCTGTTCAGGCTGGCCACCCCATCAGCAAAGGTTGTCACTGAATACCCCGGACTGACTGACACTCGGCAACCCGGCCACTTGCCTCCTGACTTGATTGGTTCGGCCGAATGCCGGCTTACAAGCTGGTAAGGAGCAAGACTAGCAGAGTAAGCAGAACTTCTCTGCGGGGTGCGGAAATCAATGACCAGAGGCCGGGACTCTGTGGCTTGTGAAACATTATAGTGTGCTGGGTGTATTTGATATGCCTCACTTTCGGTGTCTGGCATCATTCCAGGGGGCACTAAGTGGGTACAGTCTTTCCATTTATTGGGCCCTATTCAACCTAGGTTGGGCTGAGTAAGGCTCCCTTCTAGAGAAGCAGTGTGGTTTAGTGGAAAGAGCATGGGCTTGGAAGTCAGAGGACTCAGGTTCTAATCCCAGCTCTTCCACTTGTCTGCTGTGTGACCTTGGGCAAACCACTTAATTTCTCTGTGCCTCAGTTACCTCATCTGTAAAATGGAGATTAAAACTGTGAGGCCCAAGTGGGACAACCCGATAACCTTGTATCTACCCCAGCGCTTAGAACAGTGCTTGGCACATAGTAAGCGCTTAACAAATGCCATTATTATTATTATTCTACTTTCATGCCTTCTCCACATGAAAGAAACTGACCACAGTCCACACAAGAATGATAATCTCCCATTGGCAGTATCATACTTGAGCATGAAGAACAATAATGTGCATATTAAAACTCACTGAGGTGAGCAGAAAAGTGGCAGGGGATAATTGAACTTAGTAAGTTTTGAACACTTGCCACCTGCTTATGACATTATGGAAAGAAACTACTACTTTGTTTCACTGATTCTCTTTTCCATGAATGACATGTCTTTCCTATCAATCAGTAATATCTTTTTTTTTAATGCTCCTCTGTGCAGATCACTGTATGCTGTGCTGGGAGAATACGCAGAGTACTGTACACTGTATTTAGGAGAATATGATGGAGTTAGTAGACATTATCTCTGCCCTCAAGAATCTGACCACCCAGCGGGAAAGACAGATACTTTCCATAGTGCACATTTATGCCAAGAACTGCACAGCTCAACAAAATTATTGCTACTTTCACAGTGGAAATACTAATGCAGCCCCATAAATAGCATATGATGTACACTCAGACTAAGCTCTTTATTTTCCCATCCACCATCTCCTCTGTCAGCTATTCATTTGATCAGATACCCCTTAAGCAATTTGATACCCCAGCCCCACAACAGTTATGTAAATATTCTTATACTCTGTTAATCAGTGGTCTTTGTTGAGTGCTTAAAGGTGTCCAGAGCTTGGTACTAAGTGCTTGGGAGAGCAGCATGGTTGGGGAAGCAGCGTGGCTCAGTGGAAAGAGCCTGGGCTTCGGAGTCAGAGGTCATGGGTTCCCAGATTTGCCACTTGTCAGCTGTGTGACTGTGGACAAGTCACTTAACTTCTCTGTGCCTCAGTGACCTCCTCTGTAAATTGGGGATTAACTGTGAGCCTCATGTGGGACAACCTGATGACCCCGTATCTCCCCCAGCGCTTAGAACAGTGCTCTGTGCATAGTAAGAGCTTAACAAATACCAACGTTATTATTACAATAGAACAGAGTTGGTAGACATGTTCCCTGCCCACAAGGAGTTTACAATCTGGGGGGGGGGGGGCACAAAGAAGTTATTTCATTTGCCTAAAGTGCCCCAGGAGGTCAATGGTTGATCTGGGATTAGAACCCAGGTTGTCTGACTTCCAGTCCCGTGCTTCTTCCATCAGGCCCCTTTACCTGTGTGTAGTTGTGTTCGAGTTATCCAGGTGAAAACTTCCAGACTTTTCCCTTCCAAGAAGTACCTGGAGGTGTGAGAGTTCAGGCTTGTGCCTTTTAATTCTGACACCATTTATTACATATTTTTTTCTCTGTATATGAATGGTAGGGTGGAGAATAAAGTGGAAAAATAATAATTATTAGTGAGCAATAAGGTAAACACATTTGAGTTGACATATCTTTTTTGAATGTAATTTTGCAACCTCCTTCAGTAACAGAACTATTTTGAAACCTTAATAGTAATTGTAAGAGGAAAGTGAACTGGGGAAACAAAGACAAAAAGGATGTGAGAATTAGGAACTTTTACCTAAGGAAGAATGGCACCCATGTTTAAAGTGCTCTGCTTTCTAAACAAACAGAAGCAGCTGAAACCTCTTGCCTAAAACATCTTTCTTTCCCAAACCTTTAAAGTGTTGCTGTCAAATGAGAAGCAGGGTGACCTAGTGGACATAACACAAGCCTGAGAGACAGTCTAGGTTCTACCACTTGTCTGATGTGTGACCTTGGACAAGTCACTTAACTTCTCTGTGCCTCAGTTACCTCATCTAATAATAATAATAATGTTGGTATTTGTTAAGCGCTTACTATGTGCAGAGCACTGTTCTAAACTCTGGGGTAGACACAGGGGAATCAGGTTGTCCCACGTGGGGCTCACAGTCTTAATCCCCATTTTACAGATGAGGGAACTGAGGCACAGAGAAGTGAAGTGACTTGCCCACAGTCACACAGCTGACAAGTGGCAGAGCTGGTATTTGAACTCATGAGCCCTGACTCCAAAGCCCGTGCTCTTTCCACTGAGCCACACTGCTTCTATAAAATAGGGATTAAGACTATGAGTCTTATGGGGACAGGGGCTCTGTCCAACCTGATTATCTTGTATCTACCCCAGTGCTTAGCACGGTGCTCTGCAAATAACACTCAAATACCATTGATTGATTAAAAAAAATGCATGCATTTTTGTAAAGGATACTCT
Source organism: Ornithorhynchus anatinus (assembly GCF_004115215.2). NCBI lineage: Eukaryota > Metazoa > Chordata > Mammalia > Monotremata > Ornithorhynchidae > Ornithorhynchus > Ornithorhynchus anatinus. Next base: position 26,620,897 of record NC_041739.1, read on the forward strand.
CAATGGCAGAGTTGATGTGCTTTTGAAGGTGGAAAGATTTGTTCCATGTTCTTTGTAGCAGGTTAGTCAGTGTTTTAATGATTCATTCAATCATATTTATTGAGCACTTACTGTGTGCAGAATACTGTACTAAGCACTTGGAAGTACAGTTCAGCAATAAAGAGAGACAATCCCTGCCCACAACGGGCTTACAGTCTAGAGAGCAAATCGGGTTGGACACAGTCCTGTCCCATGTGGAGCTCACATTCTCAATCCCCATTTTACAGATGAGGTACCTGCAGCACAGAGAAGTGAAGTGACTTGCCTAAGGTCACCCAGCAGACAAGTGGCAGAGCAGGGATTAGAACCCATGACCTTCTTCCTGACTCCCAGGCCTGTGCTCTATCCACTACGCCATGCTGCTTCTCTGTATAATAATTGTGGCATTTGTTAAGCGCTTACTATGTGCCAAGCACTTTACTAAGCACTGGGGTAGATACATGCAAATTGGGTTGGACACAGTCCCTGTCCCATGTGGGTCTCACAGTTTCAATCGCCATTTTACAGATGAGGTCACTGAGGCAAAGAGAAATGAAGTGACTTGCCCAAGGTCACACAACAGACAAGTGGTGGGACCAGGATTAGAACCCATGACCTTCTGACTCCCAGGCCCTTGCTTTATCCACTGCACCATGCTGCTTCATCAGAGGATCACAGTAACCTCTCTTTGCCTCCTGATATTCTCTGCCTGCATTAAGTTCAGCGTTGCCCACCCAGAATCAGATTCAAAAGGAGACTTTAGTTAATTGTGAACAAGTTTTCCATTTCAGCTCAGAGATTTTGAAATTCTGCTTCTGAGTTTTCATGTGCTATTTTTGAATGAAAAGAAGAGATCGGTTCAACCCACATATTGTCTGCCACCGACTCCTGTGGCTCTTCCTTCATAAAATCTCTAGAATCCATCCCTTCCTCCCATTGAAACTGCTACTATGATAGTCCAAGCACTTGCATCAATCAGTGTTATTTAGTGTTTACTGTGTACCGAGAACTCTAGTGGGCACGAGGGAGAGAACAATACGTAGAGTTGATAGGCACGTTCTCTGCCCACAGTGAGATTGCACCATGTCTCCTGCATCAGCTTCCTCGTTGACCTCCTTTCTGCTGCCCATTCCGATTTTTTAAAGAAAGCTTGTTCTACATCACCACCCTGCTATCAAAAAGAAAACCCCAAAAGCTCCAGTGATTGCCCATCCATCTCTGCATCGAATAGAAATTCCTTACTGTTAGCTTAAAGGTACTCCATTGGCTCTCCCCACCTTGCAAATCCCCCACTACAATGCAGCCCACAGACTTCAGCGCCTCTACTGCCAACCTACATACTCTGTCTTGATCTCACCTGTCTCATCGATGTCTCCTTTGAAGCAGCATGGCGTAGTGGCTAGAGCATGGGCCTGGAAGTCAGAAGGTCATGGGTTCTAATCCCAGCTCCCTCACTTGTCTGCTGTGTGAGTTTGGGCAAGTCACTTCACTTCTCTGGCCCTCAGTTCCCTCATCTGTAAAATGGGGATTAAGACTGTGAGCCCATATGGGACAGGGACTGTGTCCAACCTGATTAACTTGTATCTACCCCAGTTCTTAGAACACTATTTGACACACAGTTAGGACTTAACAAATACCATAATTATTATTACTGTTAACCTGGAACTCCCTCACCCTCCTTATCTGATAGACCACCATTCTCCCCACCATCAGAACCTTACTAAAATCACATCTTCTCCAAAAGGTCTTTCTTGATGAACACTCATTTCCCCACCTATTGACCCTTCCTTCTGCATCATTTACCTATTTGGTTGTTCACCCCTTAAGCACCCTGATTCTTTCCATCTTTGCCCTACAACATCCTTAAGCACCTTGATACTACTCACCCCACCCTAACCTCACAGCATTTATGCAGGAATCCTTATAATATACAGTTTACTCTCTCTGTAATTTATTTTAGCTTCTGTCTTCCCCACTAGACTATGAGATCCTTGAGAGCAGAATTGTTAACCAAATAATAATAAGGATGGTATTTGAGAAGCACTTACTATGTGCCAAGCACTATTCTCACAGTCTTAATCCCCATTTTACAGATGAGGTAACTGAGGCACAGAGAAATTAAGTGACTTGCCCAAAGTCACACAGCTGATAATTGGCAAGCAGGATAGAACCCACGACCTCTGACTCCCAAGGCCATGCTCTGTCCATTAAGCCACGCTGCTTCTTCGGCCAATTCTATCATACTGTACTTTCTCAAGCACTTAGTACAGTCTGCACACTCAGGAAATGCTCTAATACTATTAATTGATTGATTTCTGAAATAACTAATAAAGACTACATTATACATTTTTGACTTAGCATGTTTTTCACCTATAGTTATTTGGTTTTTTTTTTTTATTATAGCCTGTGCAATATTTACAGAACCATATTTTTAGTCCTTACAAAAATTTTGGATACACAGTTTGGATTCATATGGCAATATATACTCAAAGAAAAGCAGATATGACTGCAGATGCTGATCTCTTCGTATATTTGTATAGCATTCTAAACAGTCATTTTTTTGAAAGGCTTGAAAATGTCAGAGGCTTGATTTTCGATATGCTCTTCCAAAGGGAGAGGTAAATTAACATAAGGTTGAAAATTTTTGGAGGTGACGGGTTGAAATTGAGATGCTTGGAAATACAACAGCTTGAACAAGATTTTCAGGAGGGAAGGGAGATTTCCCCAAATCCCAGAGGCTGTTTGCCTTGATAAAATGTATGCTCTGTGTTCAGCATATAGGGACTTTACTGAAGAAAACAGAAAAGATAGCTATCATTTTATATCATGCTTCCCATGACTGGAGGTCATAAATACTAAAAAATATTTCTAAATGGAGCTGTCAGATAGGTATTCTACTCCGATCCTTCTATCATAACTGTTTCTAAACCTGAGAGGTATTCTCACTGATGATCTCTGTCTCTTTTCTAAAGCCAAATGATGCTCTTTCTTTTCTAGGCTCTCTCCTCTGAACAGCACATTGTATCTTAAACCTCTGCCCTCAGACAAGAGGCTATTGATAAGGCAGTTTCCTAGGTGAACCATTTGACTTGGAGTAGGAGAAATGCAGCTTTGCCATACCATTTTCTTTCCCTCATTCAAAGCCCTCCTAAAAAATGTCACCAGGCTTTTCTTGATTAATTTCCCTTCTTCTTTCCAGATATGCTCCCCTTCCAGCCCCCTCAGCACCCAAGTATTTATCTGTTCATTTGCTATAGGTGTTAACGTATATATTACTAATTTCATTCTTTTAATCATATATTCATCAATTTCTGATGTTTCCCTCATTAGATCATAAATTCCTTGAAAATAGTGATTGGGTCTTTTAAATCTCTCCCTTTTCAAACACCTCTTTCGGTGCTTTTGTACACGTTTGGTGCTCGGTACATTTCTTACTGATTTTCTACTCTTTGAGTCTTAGCCTACTATGGAATGCACAGCCTGGGAACACAAAGGATCTCCAGCAGGAAAGCCTGCCACCGGAGGGTTAAGTGTTTTTGGTTTTTAGCTAGCCTGATTCCTAGTAATGCTGTGCTAGGACTAGTTTGTGTCTGTGGCTGCATTTTGAATCCTAGTAGTTCTCCCCTCTCTGGTTGTGTAAGGTTGGTCGAATCATTTCTGCCATGATAGCGTTAAGGTCAGGTCTACAGAAGTTTTGTGTTGGAATGTTTCAGGGAAATGTTGTTTTTAACCGATCTCCCAAAGTTACTCACATAAGTGTCCCACTTTTGGTATGGTTTTTTCATTATTAATTCTTATATGACCCACCTATTACCCCTCTTTTTAAGTCTAGGAATAAACAAAGGAGGAAAGGACAGGAGATAGAATAAAAGATAAGAGGACACTAGACTGCATCTCTTACTTCTATTGCACTATCTCTGGCCTTTGGCAATCTCAAAGGATTAACTGGGTATCCTTCCCCCACTCCCCTTTGCTGTGTTCTCTCCTTTTGTACCTTCTCCTCCTCTCTAATCATGGCTTACATTTATGTGGTACAAAAAATATTTTCCTCAAAAATTGGGGTGGGGCAATTATGCTAAAAAATCTGGTATTTGTCCTCAATTATCTAGATAGCATGATCTGTTTTTCACACCTGACTGTACTTCCTTTTTCTTGTCATTACTAATTAAGAGATTGTAAAAAAAAATCCTATAGTACTCTGAACTGATACAAGGAGGCTCTGAGGAAGGGGGAGAATGACAAGAAAATTGGAAACCAGACCATTGATTTATGCCCAAAGGATCTGTGTAATTTTTTTTTTTGTTTTTGTTTTTCCCTACTGGCAGCCCAGCATACCTCCTCTCTCTTTCTGAGTCAACATTTTAGCCATCTTTTCCTCTGGTCATGAAAAGAGTTAATGTGAAAGTGAACAGGATTGTACAAAAAGAGCTAACATTTATCTCTTCTCTTCTTGAGGGCTACCTAGGTCATTTTTGCTTCAGTTGTCCATTGAGCACTAGTATTAAGGGAGAAAATCTCAGTTTTTGCCTTGTGACCCTGGGGTAAGGAATGTGAGCATGCACTGCGAAGCTTAATGCATAAAGCTGCTACTTGTGATATAGTCTGGCTTGTGGATAGATAGGATTTAGTTGCCTGTAATGAGAATTTGATGTGACTGGAAATTGAACAAAAGCATCTTTTTATTGAAGGTGCTGAAGCCTTATAACAATCATCCAGTGGCAGAGTTATTGTTTTTTCAGCTATAAATCCTTCTTCAGCCTCACAAGAAAATCTTTTACTCCTTAGAGCAGCCAAAGACTCTGGATTTTTCCTACACATTCACATAAAGCAAAAACATTTAGGCTTTTTCTCTTAAAGATCCCTCTCAGATTTTCTCCATATAAAAGGACCTTTTTCCTTTGTCCCTGAAGATTGAAGCTACCATCTGAGGAAATCCTTTCCCTCTCTCCTTTTTTGATCACATATCCATTAACTAGAAAGACTTTCTATCCCTAGCCAGACATGAACTTGACAATAGTGGCTAAATGTTTGAAGAATATATTTTTAAAAATTTCTCAGTGATAAAAACCATAGCATTTATTGAGAGAATGTTTTTACCATTGCTGTTTAGACTACATCTGTATGTGTATATGTTTCCTGGATATAGCTGACCTAGGGAATGTAGATTGAAGTTAGGAGAGTCATATCCTGAGGAAAGGGCAGTTCTAAGCTGAAGCTGCAGTCCATTCAATCAACTGTATTTATTTATTGAGCACTTACCGTGTGCAGAGCAAAGTGAGGGAGCTGGGTTGCAGTAGGAAAGAAGCGAAGGTAGAAAGACCTTCGAGAAAATGTTCTCAAAGACTTTGTCAGGTGTGTCATCCAACCCGAGAGCTTTACCATTCTTCGTTGCCGTGACCGCAACGACAACTTCGAAAGATGGAGTGGCTCCAAGTCGTCATATGCTGGCAAGTTCCCTCATCTTGAAATGGCTTTATTTTTAAGAGTGGAAAGTTTTTATTCAAAAGGCTATTTAATTGTCATTGCGATACCAACATAATCCTTCACCTTAGCTGTGATGAAGGAAGATCCACCCTCATTTTTCACTGGAACTGTGGTAGTGGATTAAGATTGCAGTCATAATGAAAATAAAATTAGCAACAAAGGTACTAGTTGCTTACTATGAGCAAGCACTCTGCCAAGAGCTGGGGTTGTTTCAAGGTAATCAGATACTATCCCACACAAGCTCTCCTCGGAGAAAGACCTCTTTCCCGACTTTTCTTCTCCCACCCCGGTGGGGCAGAGAACAGTAGCCGCAACATGACTTCACAACCACCAAAACTCGGGCAGACTGTAGGGGTCAGTCCTGTAGCGGTCACTGTGGCCGGGGTTGAGATTGTGGAGCCTGAAATTCTCAGTACGCTACAAGTCGACTTTTAATTTTTGAGCATCTGTCCATGTCCTGATGTTGTCTCAGTGTTTTGTTCCATTTCTTCTTATGTGTCAGTCCCCAGTGCCTCTCACCACCATCCCCCAGGTGTCCTGACTTCCAGTCTCCTCTTTCCACTGTGCCTCCCTACTTCCCATCTTTCAATTGCCTCAGCCTCCATCTGTAAAATAAAAGTCACTTTTTAAAAGGTAACTGTAAATTGTTTTGCTTTCATATGGCACCATTCATCACATTACAAGCCTTTGCCCGGTGAAGAGAGCATGTTTTTGGGAGTCCAGAGGACCTGGGTTTTAATCCCAGGTTTGCCATTTGCCTGGTACGTGACCTTGGGCAAGTCACTTAACATCTCTGTTCTTCAGTTTCCTCATTTAAAAATACCTGTCTTTCCTCCTACTTAGACTGTGAAACCCATGTGGGATGGGGACCATGTCTGAGCTATCTTGCTTCTACCAATCAGTGGAATATGAGTGCTTACTGGGTGCAGAGCACTATACTAAGAGCTTGGCAGAGTGCAATATAACAAAGTTGGTAGACATATTCCCTGCTCACAGTGAGTTTACAGTCCAGAGGGGAGCTTAGTAAAATATTTGGCATATAATGAGTGCTTAGCATGACGTAGTGGATAGAGCAACCTGGGAGTCGGAAGGTCATGGGTTCTATTCCGGGCTCCACCACATGTCTGCTATGTGACCTTGGGTGAGTCACTTCACTTCTCTGTGCGTCAGTTACCTCATCTGTAAAATGGAGATTAAGACTGTGAGCCCCATGCAGGACAGGGTCTGCATCCAACTCAGTTTGCTCGCATCCACCCCAGTGTTTGGTACAGTGCCTGGCACGTAGCGCTTAACAAATACCACAACTATTATTGTTATTATTATTTACATATAATGCATAACCAATTCATTTTCATAGTTTGGCAGCCATCTACTTTATGTTTGCAGGTTTCAGTCACGTTTGCTGGTCTCAAGGTACTGAAAAAATTACAGCTACTTGAGAATCTAAGTCCAAGAAGATTTTTTTTTCCCTCTCCAAGTCTTCATGGCAGCCGATTTTAGCTGCTATCGAAGTAGTATCAACAGTCCCCTTAGCCTGGGGGCTGTGGGTAATTCCACCTAAATTAGATTCATGATTCCCAAAAGCCATGCTGTGCTCCATTGCCAACTTCTGTTAAACATTTTAATTCCCTCAGATGTGTTGGGAAAAGTCCTAAAGAAGGGAATTGTGTAACCTATAGATTTAATCATCTTTTGTGTCTTTCTTTTTTAATATCATGATCAAGGCCTTATCCACTTCAACATCGTGAAACCATATAATTACTGAGTTGAGCTTTAACATGCATATTCTGCTAAAGTTAATTGTTGTTTTATGCAAATGTTTTTGCAATTTATAATGCTAATATGGTAATTATTTCCTGAAGAAAAACAGGTGAAACTGAGAGCATATTGCAGGCTCCCATCACTTTACACCAAAATGAAAGCTTAAATCTGATCAACTAACTGTGAGGCAGATGTTTTTTTGGATTTACAATGACATCCCCCAGCAATCGGAGTTAAGTGGTTTTTTTGCAGGGTCCCAAATGCCACAGGAGCAGACGATTGTGTTGCAAGTATCGGATTGTAGCAGCTGCTGAAAGCTGCAATGGGACTCTGAGGTTGTCTCTGTTCCAAGCCCAGGCAAACCCTATTAGTGGAAGGTCTGTCTCCTAGGGGCTCTGGGATGTGGCTTCCCCACAGAAGAATATCTGTCTTGTCGAAGAGTTTGAGGACAGTTTTGATTACATTATTTTAAGAAATAAAATAGCCTTTCGAATCACAACTTCCCATGCCTAGCAAATTTGAAACGGCATAATTTAAAAATGATTAGACTCCGGAGGTCAACCCCTAGTGGAGTGAACCTGCAGTGCCAAATATGAGTTGAGGGAGCATTCAAATGACTGAGACTGGGAAAATTTGTCAACCAAGAATGGCCAATTATGCTTGCTCACATCCACTGATGAGTTAACTTTGGGGAGAGTGCTGCTTGCCATGGGTTTCTTTATAAAGTTCCAATTGCTGATCCATGCTTTCCCTGATAGGCTTTCCCCAGGGAAGCAGTCCTGCAGGAAAATCCCTAAGAAACAACTTAAATTTTGACAAAAATAAGAAAACATCCCACTTCAGGGGTACACCAGAGTTGGGGGTCCGATCCCAAGCCCAGTACCTTAATTCCTGTTCTGGTGGGGTCTAGCAGAGTACCTAGATCTGATCCTCTCTTGTATTAGTTTCTGGAAGACTATGGTTAAAGTGTTTGGGTATGTTTTCTGGGTACTAACTACCCCTTGGGGGCAGAATGTTCCATCAAGAAATAGGTACACTTGTCCTGGAGGGCAATATGGGCTTTCCGAATGTGTCTACCAACTCTGTTATATTGTATTCACAAGTCCTTAGTACAGTGCTCTACACAGAGTAAGTGCTCAATAAATGATGGTTTGATTAACCATTTTAAGCTGTCAAAACATTTTTCTGGCATATTGGTTTAAGAAACCTGCTAAGAGTAATCTCAATCAGGGATATAATTAGCTTTTTAAAAATTTACCACAAAAATACACATATTGGAATAGAAAACTCAGAGAGAGGCCCTTCTTATTAGATGTTATAGATTCTGAGCTGCCCTCAAGGAACAGAAACAGATCTTACTGAAGTAAAATATCAGAACAAGGATAGTCTTCAGCTTTTCTAGCACAATTTTACAAGCTTACCATCATTGGTCTATTATAGTGATTTAAAAGGGGGCTTACTTTTTCAGCCACGCTTCTTAATATGATCCCTTCAACTCTGTCGACCCCATTTTGAAGAAAAAAATGAGCTGCAAAAAACCCATCTGATCGTTACCCCAAGATGCCTCCCTATGCCACCCTTCAGGATTCTCCCCTATGAGTGTCACCATTCCTGCCTTGACCACTGCAATGTTCCTTAAGTATGGATGCCTTCTTGGCACCCGTGCCAACCAACATTCTGATTCCTGTGTCAGTGGTGACCAAAGGATGGCACTGAAAATTTCTCTCTTGTTCCTTATGGTAAGTTCATCATCCAAAATGATCTCATTCCTTGAAACCTATCTCTGTTGCTTTATTCCTCTTGATTCGGACATTAAAGAACTTTCCACTTGATCATTTATTGTAACTGGATCCCTCTGGGCAATATCCATTGTACATTCACTTGGTTTTAGAGAGATGAACCCCAATCAATCACTAGTAGCTATTGAGCACCTACAGTGGGCAGAACACTAACTATATTTAAGCCCTTTTTTTGTGTCATGCATTGTTCTAAGAGCTGGTGTAGGTACAGAATAAGCAGATAGGACCCAGTCCCTGCCCCACAGGAACTGGTTAGAATATCCAATCCCTGCCCTTGAGGATCTTGTGGTCTAGCAGGGGAGACAGACACTAAAGTAACTTACAAATACATTGTGTTAACACATATGCAATTATTATATTTTTTGTTTTGATTCTTATGTATTATTTTCAAATCTAACAATGCAGTCATCTTTGAAGGGGAAGTACATCAGCTGTTCATCACCAGTGCCAATTTCCTTGTCCTAACTGCATTTTCAGTAGTGACTCCAATATGACCATAAGCAGATTTTGTACCGCCCTGCTCAGCTTTATGATATCCTTGTACAATTCAAGAAGTCACTGTTTGTTGCACTAATTCCCTTTTTGTGGATGTGTTGAGCACAGCATTGATTTTCAGAGTTGAACTTTTTGAAGAATGCCAAGCAAACTGAATTTGGTGTTCCTGACATTTGTTTTTGGCTGTGGAAGGAATGAATGTGGTCAATACTGAGTGTTGGGAGTCGAATTTGGCTGCTTGTACGCTGGAGTGAAGTTTAAGGTCATTCGCGATATTTACATGGTTTGGATGAAAATATGTATTCTTGAGAAAGGAATTATTGAATGGTAGTTCCAAAGATCTTCAGTCTCCTTTCTTCATCAGCAGTTTTACCTTTGTTCTTTTGCCCGCTGTGGACTGTACTTGAGCATGATGCATGTGTTGATCAACTGTGTTTGTGTCTTAAATAGTGATATACCTTTTGATTGAAATATTCCATTCATATCTAACCACTGCATCAGCATTTTCCTATTTTCACATCAAGAAAGTTGTATTCAATTTTTTCCTAAATAACTTCTAGGATAGATTCTGGGTTTGTTCTCTGTGGCATTCTGTTATAGCACTATATCTTTTTTGACTTGCTTTGATTTCTCCTTCATTTCCATAGCTATGCTCAACTTTCCTTTTGAATTCTATACAGTCTTTTTTTAATTACTCTCCAACTGTGCTGGCAAGGCATCTGGTATTCTGGGTTATTTTTTTTTTTCTTTTGTCTTTTATGTATAGCCTTCACCATTATTGTCAGCATCTTTTCCCTAATCCTTCATTTCTTGGCACTGTTTTTACTTTTGCTTTATTTGTTGATGAGGTGGTTAGAGTAAGGGATATATCATAATCATTATCAGTGTCCTTGGTGGAGTGACATTGGAAGACCATTATATGCAGCACCTATTGTTTTAGAGTTTTTAAAATTTGATCATCGTGAGCAGTGACAGTTTTGAATTCCTATCACGGGACTGAGGGTCTCATCTGATTTAGAATAATGCTCTCAGTTCTACTGAAACACTAGCGAAGGTTCTTTACTCACCCAATCACTCTGGTTCTGGGTATCACCTGCAGGGCATTTCTAGGTCTCCTGATGTCAAGATGGGTGTTTTTTTTGGATACTGTGTTCATGAAGTAAAGATGGAGGCCTTGGTAAAAGGTATTGATCAGCTTTTGAGCTTCTTTTGCTAATTTTTCCATATTTTCCAATGTCAGAGTCCTCATATGGCACCATTTATATTGACCTATTTTAAAGTGCATCTTCCACTTCTTCCTCCTGAAATCCTTGAGGGTTTTTTTTTCCACTCTGCCAGTTGTACTGGTCTTGGCATACCTTGGCTAATTCAGCATATTGTTTGTCTAATGCACAGGATGAGTATTGCTTCGCTTGAATAAACATCACCGTTTTGATATTGCAGTTTTCTTCATGATGACCCAAAGACCCTAAAACAGGCTCAGTTGTTTTCTGTTCTACTGAAGAATAGTAGACCACATCGTCCTATTGGACAGTAAATTCTGCATCTCCTTATTTCACTTATGCAGATGCTATTTGCTTCAGGGTGCACATTTAGCAATAAAATTTACAAATTGTAGATTGCAAGATGCATACAACTCCTCTGACCTTTTTCCTTTGTTCCTGTGATGCCCCCAGATGATAGGGTCGCCTTAAACCATTGCAGCGATCAGTTGCTGGTTTCCTGGTCTTACTGCCTGTGACATTTTGAGACAATCCATTTGCAGCGGATCATTCAAGTTGCCAGCCTTTGTGCCCTGTGGCTTCAGATGCCCTCCACTTCAGCCAGTTTGGCCTTTAAGTGATAATGAAATAACTTGCCTCCCCTCATTCATTCATTCAATAGTATTTATTGAGCGCTTACTATGTGCAGAGCACTGTACTAAGCACTTGGAATGTACAAATTGGCAACAAATAGAGACAGTCCCTGCCCTTTGATGGGCTTACAGTCTAATCGGGGGAGACAGGCAGACAAGAACAACCTCGTTGGCCTATTACCTACCTAAGTAGTGATTACATTGTATTTCATGTACTAAGTGCTTGGGAGAGTGCAGTGAACAGAGTTGGTAGACACGTTCCCTGCCCACAGTAAACTTACAGTCTATATGGGGAGACAGATGTTAAAATAAATACATCTATTACGGATATATACATAAGTGCTTTGGGGCCGAGGAAGGGATGAATAAAGAGTGCAAGAGATGGGAGGAGAGGAAGTGAGGCCTTAGTTGAGGAAGGCCTCTTGGAGATGTGATTTTTATAAGGCTTTGAAGGTGGGGAGAGTGATTGTCTGTTGGATATGAAGAGGGAGCACATTCCAGGCCAGAGACAGGATGTGGGTGAGGGGCGATGGCAAAATAGATGAGATTGAGGTACTGTGAATTGGTTAGCATTAGAGGAGTGAAGTGTTGGGGTTAGGAAGTCGAAGGGACAAGGTGATTGAGTGCTTTAAAGCCTATGGTAAAGAGTTTCTGTTTGGTGCGGAGGTAGATGGGCAACCCCTGGAAGTTCTCGAGGCGTGGGGAAACATGGACTGAATGGGAGAAAAATGCTACAGGAAGCCGAGTGAAGTATGGACTGGAGGGGAGAGACAGGAGGCAGTGAGGTCAGCAAGGAGGCTGATGCCGTAATTAAGGCGGGTTAGGTTAAGTGCTTGAATTAATGTGAGAGCATTTTGGTGACAGATTGATTATGTGGGTTGAATGTGAGATGAGTTGGTTATGGGTTTGTGAGACAGGAAGGATGGTGGTGCTGTCTACAGTGTTGGGAGAGTTTATAGGGAGGACAAGGCTTGGGTGGGAATATGAGGAATTCTGTTTTGGACATGTTAAGTTTGAGATGTTAGTGGGACATCCAAGTAGAGATGTCCTAAAGGCAGGAAGAAATATGTGACTGCAGGGAAGGAGCGAAATCTGGGCTGGAGATGTAGATTTGGGAATCATCTGCATAGGAATAGTAGTTAAAGACAGACCAGAGTTGAGGTAGGAAAAATAGAGTTTTTTGGATCATTCCACAGAGACAAAAAGGAAATTTAATTGCAAGCCAATGGCTTTTTTTTAAAAAAGCATAAAAATGGAAAAAACCTTTTCTCTAGGCATTTTCAGTGAAGACCTCTGAAATGTCAGGCCTGCAGAGGTTTTACTCAACAGTGTGTGAATAATCGGATTTTCACAAACTACAGGAGCTAGCGTTCTGCAGTAGAAGCACCTGCCTGATTACTTTCCCCCCCTTTTTTTTTTTGGCTAAAACTACTTTTGATCTGATCTGGGAAGAATCACATCTGTAAATTAGAATAAAGAGATGCCCCATGGGCAAGAGTTTTAGGATTTGGAGCAAAAGACCAAAAATCACCAAATATTCCTGCAAAGACTAGAACATTTGGGTAATGCTAGCCTTAATGCAGTTCAAACAGAAAGAGCACATCTCGGGGGAGGAGGAAATTGGGATAAATGGCAACATAAAGGGAACTGAGTCTGTTTCTCATTTCTAGGGGGATTACAATCACTCAATCATATTTATTAAGGTTGTACTATATGCAGAGCACTGTACTAATCTCTGGGGAGAGTAAAATATAACAGTGTAACAGATTCATTCCTGGTCCACAATGAGCTTACAGTGTTGAGAGAGAGGTGTGGCCTAGTGGATGGAGCATGGACCTGGGAGTCAGAAAGATCTGGGCTCTAATCCCTTCTCCATCACTTGTCTGGTGTGTGGCCTTGGTCACCTCACTTCTCTGTGCCTCAGATCCTTCATCTGTAAAATGGGGATTAAAATTGTGAGCCCTATTTGTGACAGGGACTGTGTCCAACCCAATTAGCTTGTATCTACCCCAGCACCTAAAACAGTGCCTGGCACATAGTAAGCACTTAACAATCACCATTATCATTACAATTATTATCATCATTATTTGAGGGATAATAATTGTGGTCTTTGTTAAGCCCTTACTACGTGCCAGGCACTGTACTAACTGCTGGGGTAGATGTAAGACAATCAGGTCCCACATGGGGATCACAGAATAAGTAGGAGGGAGAATGGATATCAAATCCCCATTTCGCAGGTGAGGGAATTTAGGCACAGAGAAATGAAGTGACTTGCCTAAGCTCACACAGCAAGCGGTTGGCAGAGCCAGGATTAGAACCCAGGTCTTCTGACTCCCAGGCCCAGGCTCTTTCCACTAGGCCATAGAATGCACAGTAGCAAAGGGAAATTTATTAGCATCTTGTTCTAGAGCCCCTTGAAGTCTTCTAGGTAAAAGTAAATGTCTTTGTGTGATGCTGTTAATAAGTGTTAATAAAAAAGACAGTCTCTTAAGTGGGATACATTTGCTCTTCCATGGCTGCTGGCAGTGCAGAAGCTGCACTGATTTCCCCCCTCATCCAACATTCTCTCCCCACCTCCCAGGAAATGACTGGGGCAAACAAAACAGCTGATTATTAATCTTGGCAGTTGGAACAGCTTGTATTTTGGGAGTTGGCAGCAGCCCAGAGCCTAGCCAAAGTTTCAGCAGGATATAGTCAATCCATCAATGTTATTTATTGAGTGCTCACAGTGTGCAGAACACTGTACCAAGTGCTTGGGAAAGTACAATGCAATGGAATTGGCTTAGAGCCTAGAGGGGGAGACAGCCATTAAAATAAATTACAAATAAGGGAAATGGCTGAGGGTGAGGGTATGTGCATAATGCTGAGGTGCTGAGGATGGGGTGACTATCAAGAACTTTAAGGGGTACAGGTTTGAATGCACGGGCAACACAGATGAGCGTGCAGTAGGGCGAAATGAATTTCGTCAGAGAAGTCCTCTTGGAAGAGATGGGATTTTAGTAGTGGTACCTGCAACAGAAACATTGTTTCTCTGTTACTCATTCGATCGTATTTATTACTATGTGAGGAGGGTTGTGCATCTGCAAGGAACAGTAACTTTAGCTCCTGTGTTTCTTTCGTTGTCTTCTACAACTGAGCATGTCTGGATGTCTGAGTGAATTCTATCTTTTCCTTTCTAAGGTGAGTGTAAAGGCCAGTGATAGTTTTGGCTCAGTGGAAAGAGCCCAAGTTTGGGAGTCAGAGGTCATGGGTTCTATTCCTGGCTCCACCCCTTGTCAGCTGTGTGACTGTGAGCAAGTCACTTAACTTCTCTGTGCCTCAGTTACCTCATCTGTAAAATGGGGATTGAGACTGTGAGCCTCACGTGGGACAACCTGATCACCTTGTATCCCTTCCAGTGCTTAGAACAGTGCTTCGCACATAGTAAGTGCTTAACAAATGCTATCATTATCATGGTGTTAATGAGAATGGGGAAATACAGGATTGATAATACTCTAGGAATATTTAACCTCTGTAACAACAAAGACCATAGGAGAGCTAGGGATAGGTAATGGTCCTGAAATCATTTCTTGTGCTGACCACATAAGCATGTCACCTGACATGAGGGGGTCATCTCGTCTCTGGACTGGAAGCTTGCCTCTAAGACTATAAGATCGTTGTGGGCAGGGAATGTCTGTTGTTGTATCGTACTGTTCCAAACACTTATTACAGTGCTTTGCACTCAGTCAGTGCTCAATAAGTACGATTGAATGAATACCTATTTAAAAGCTGCAGCTGGGCACTGGGCACAGGGTCATCTGGGCTGTGAGTCTGTAAGGGCTCCTCAAGTCCTTGAGCCTGCTATAGTTGGTTCTAGAGTCAGCTGAAGATTAAATGACCATAAAATGACAGTTTGTAGTGCCAGGATTTAGGATGACATAAAAGCATAGCATACTGTCCAAAAGACTACCCACACAAAGAATTGTTGAAGTGATTTGACAATAAGCAATGAACCAAAAATGATGTGGAACTTGAAATACAGAAAAACAGAGCCCCCCTTTCCTCTGCAACCATTTGAACAAAATTTCGAAGCTCCACTTGAATAAACGACTTCAAGGCTGAAGGGATGAGAGGACGAGCTAATGTTTTAAAGTTGAAATAAAGCAAAAGTTCCAGCATTTCTTTCTAAATTGAAAGAAAGAATTTGATATTTTGGCTGGAAGTGACTCATGTCTGAGTGCATTCTCTCACTCACAGTGGTAGTAATAATATTTATTGAACACCACCTGTGTGCAAAGCACTGTACTAAGCCCTGGTGAAAAGTTGGCCTGCCTGCCAGAAGGGCAGCACCAACCCCAAGATTTACCAAGATACCAGTTGGTTAATTTTTACTTTATTCAGTCTAGACAAAGACAGTCTTGGAAAATGTGTGTCAGAAAATCTGGCTATGGAATCACTGATTTCATTCTCCTCTCGTTTCTAGATAATTTCAAGCCTTTTAATTTATATGTGCCCTTTAGCAAACCCATTTTCCTGACATCTGCTAAGCTATTTCTGCTACCTAATATCCTTCTGGAACTAGTTTTCCGGCAGTGCAACTGCCTTGTGATTTCAACATATTTATCCTGAAGACCTCAACCCAGTTCCATGTACTGGGAACTTCCTATTAATGGTGGTGGCACCTGAGAGAATTACTTGTAACGATTATATGGCAATTTTATGCCTTAACACTTTTAACCTCATGTTCCAAAAAGATCGTTCAAGTCACCATTAGAGATATGTTTTGAAGATTGGTGCCTCAGTAAATGCTCCAAATTGACATTATACTGTCCTGTCCTTTGCATTCCCATCCTAAACAATCTATTTCAGCAGTGCTTTCTGTTGATGGTGTTTCTCAGGTTATCTATCACTCTAGGATTGAATTCCCGTGTGTTTCTTTGAAAGAATGAATGTTTCCCAATAGAAGAGACTTCCTAAAATAAAACTGACAACCATACCTTATTTTTGTGAGTTATCTAGGTGAATTTTGAATTGGCATTTTATTTTTACCTGTTGATACCATTACTTAAAAATTTGATTTTATTTTTCATCCCAAAGGAGGAAAGCTAAATTTCATAATCCATTATTTAGTTGGTGTTCTCAATTGAATAATGAATGTCAGCTATTGATAGATAATGCAGAAACATTGCCTCGTATTCCATATTTACTTCAGGAGAATGGATGAAACATTTTTTTGAGATTTTTTCCCTCTTTTTTTAAAGAATGGGCCTGGTGAACAGCATATGGCAGGATAAGATGCTCTTTCTCTGGGTCACTCACTGGGCCACAGAAATTTGACCCAGAGCTTAGTAAGGACCCAGAGGTTTTGTTATATTTACTCAGAATGTAGGTTTGTTCTGCCCCTCCAACAGAGGGGCTCAGGTTTTTTCTTTTTTTTGTTTTGGAACAAGGTACTGTTAAAGTATCTCAAACAGAGATACTTGCATCTTGACTGAAATTTGGGACTTTTCAGTTGAATTGTAGATCCCTCATTTTTCCATATCCTTTTCCTCCTGCTAGACTAGAAGGAAAGAGTGCAGTTGTTTTAAGGTGAGGTAAAATAAATCTTTCTATCTGATAACTCCAATACTTGCATAGCAGAATAATACCAGATACATTGAACTTACATAAATCAGAGACCTGGGTTCTAATCATGGCTCTGCTACTTGTCTGCAGGGTGATCTGGGAAGGTCATTTCTCCATGCCTCATTTCTTTCGTCTTCAAAACGGGCATTCATTATAGACTGTGAGCCCCATGTGGAATCTGATTATCTGGTATCTATCCCAGCTTATCATTATTATTCTTACTATCCTTTTCGGATGGATAGTGAATAGCAAGTTTTACTTCTCAGACCTTGAAATTCAGTTTGTTTGACCAAATTGTCGATTGAGGCAGTGAAGCTAATCATTAGTAAATGGGAGAGTGGCCTGAATTTAACTACTTGATTTAAAGTTCAGCAAGAATTAGTGTAGGTTATTTCCCCAAATGTGGTCTTTTACTGTATACTCTATCCTTCCCTGCCTCTTGGTTTGTGAGTCCCAAGTGGAAGAGGGTCTCTGTCCAATCTAATTATCTTGTATCTCTCCTAACACTTAACACAGTGTTTTCACACATAAGCAGCACATAGTAGCTGTTCAGGTTGCCTCCCTGCACTTCTTCCCAGTCCCCAAAGAAGCAAAGAGTTGGGCTCCTTCCACCTTTATCTTGTTCCCCAAACTTTCCCATGTACAAAGTATACAGGAAGAATTCCTACCTGGAGCAAGTGGCCTCCCTGGATCCAGGAATACAGCTCTTGAACCCCTATTGGAGGGGCGTTAATCACTGGATCAAAGATAGTTAATGAGCTCCTACTGTGTGCAGTATACTGTACTAAGCACTTGGGATAGTGTAATACAATTTAGTTGACATGATCTCTGCCCACGAGAAACTTGCAGTTTAGAGGGGGAGACAGACATTAAAATCAATTACGGATATGTACGTAATTGCCATGGGTTGAATATCAAGTGCCTCGGGTCCAGATCTCAGTGCATTGGTGACAAGAAGGGCGAGGGAGGAGGGGAAATGGGGGCTTAGTCAGGGAGGCCTGATGGAGGAGATGTGATGCGAGAAAAGCTCTGAAGGTGGGGAGAGTGGTCGACTGTCAGGTTTGAAGGGAGAGGCTGTTTCAGGCCCGAGGGAAGATGTGGGTAAGGAGTTGGGCAGTGAGACAGATGAGATCAGGGCATAACGAGTAGGTTGGTAGTGATGTATGTGAGTTGGGTTGTAGTTGGAGGTCAGTGAGGTAAGGCAAAATGAGAAGAGCTGATTGAATATGTGTGGAGCTGCGAAAAGGACACTGGCAGCCCCATTCCGCCTCCAGCAGCTGACGGTGTCCAGCGTTACATCCCTGGGGATCCATGTGAAGTCATGGCTTAGATTCCGGGTACCCAGCATAAAGAGGAGTGACATTTCTCATGTCTTGGATAATATTCCAGAGTTGGTTGGTGTGACCTGGGAGTCAGAGGACCTGTATTCTAATCTTGGTTCTGCCGCTTACCTGCTGTTACCTTGGGCAAGTCACCGTGCCTGTTTCCTCATATAAAAATAGGGATTAAATACCTGTTCTCCCTTCTGTGTAGACTGTGAGCCCCATGTTGCACAGGGACAGTGACTGACCTGATCATCTTGCATCCACCCTAGTGATTAGTCCAGTGCTCGGTGCATAGTAAGCGCTTAACGAATACCACAGTTATCATTTTTATGGCTGCCAGTTTTTTGTCCTATTCATCAGAGAATCAGGCACTATTATTTAAGAATGGCAGAAGTCTCCGGTTCAGGATACAATTTGAGATTTTGTCCTGACCCTACCTGCAATTTATCCTAGGAAAAGTCCATATGGAATGATGGATGAGCCTCAGGCATGAGACTTCAGGACAGAAAGCCTGTTTGGAGAATAGATTCTAGCATTAGGGGTTTTAGCAGTGCCAACTGTACTCTCTCTTCCCAGCCAGTCATGTTCCCACAGTGTCCCAAAGCGCAGTGAGCAAGTAAGCAGGCTGGCATGAAGCATATTTAGACTGTGAACCCTATGTAGGATATGGACTGTGTCTAAACTGATTACCTTGCATCTAGACTCGACAGCTTAAGACAAGGCAAGACCCAGTGTTGAGAACAGTGCTTGACACATGGTAAATCCTTAACAAATACCATTAAAAATAAAGCAAATGTAAGTTTTTTTTTTGGGGGGGGGGCTTTTTTTTTTTTCCCTCTGGTAGTACCTATTTACAGCCAAAGTGACCTTGACAGACTGACAGTGCTGTGCTCACCATGACCGATCCGGCAGTTGCTTTGGTAACCTTGTGGTCTTTCTTTCGGATACTGATCAATCAATTTTATTTATTGAGCACTTACTGTGTGCAGACCACTCTACTAAGAGCTTGAGAGAATACAGTATGACAGACCTGGTGGACTTATTCCCTGCCCTCAAGGTGCAGACAAAATCCTAAAGGTTTGCTTGATTTGGAAACAAAAAACCTATAGGAATGAATTTATATGCACTATTGATTAGTCTGGTATTTAATGATTTAAACTCATCCCCAAAGCAAAGTTTTATTTTTTGTCTCTTATTCATAAAAGTAATAGTAGTGTTTCAAGGAAACTGTCAACTCACAGCTGAGCCATGAGCCCATTGTTGGGTAGGGATTGTCTCTATTTGTTGCCGACTTGTACTTTCTAATCACTTAGTTGAATGAATGAATGCATAATTTTATTTACTTGAGAATTGAAGAATTTGCCCCTTCCAAATTTTTGGTTAGATAAGAAAGGGTATGGTAGCATAAGCACAAGAAAAATAGAATGAAGTGATAGAGCAAAAGTGGCTTTCCAAACTGCATGAGAAATAGCTTTTATTCTTTGATTAGCAGTGGGCAGATAGAAAATGCTAACTGAAATGCAATATTTTATTTTGAGATTATTGTCCCTTGACTGTGAGATTATTTCATCTGTTTACAAGTGTAAAGGCAACGTTACAAATTCTCCAAAGCTGAAAGAAAAGGACTTTTAACTTCTATTAATGAAACCAGTGGGTACCACCGATGTGACTATCTTTCCAGACTTCTACTAGAGCAAATGGGGAAGGAACATTTCTGGTTGTATGTGTTTCCTTTTGTCTTGATTGAATAATTTTCCCTTTTTCTATCTTCTCTTCATTATACAGTCAAATGTTGTTGTTCATTTTGAAGAAGGGAGATTTACACTGCTTACATTTTGTATAAGGTTGTAATACACTCAGTAGGTTTTAGGTGGCATATGTAACATCACATTTAATCTTAGTGTCTTGGTGTTTTAGAAGTGTGGTGAGTAATCTAGTTATTATTGACACAGCAAGGAGGTTTTAGGGTTTTAATATATTCTTTGTTTCGGTGGAAATCAACTCCATACTTAATCAGGAGCTGAAGAAGAGTTTAAAAAAAAAAATTCCATGGCCCTGGAAGTCAAGATTAATTTTCAGCACAAAAGGGGAAAACATAATTCAATACAATTTTGCTGTTTAATATTCTATACCATACACATGGATTAAATTTCAGATGCATTTTAAGTAGTTGCTTAGACTGTCAATTTAGTACAGACAGGAGAGATTATTTAAAGATTAACTGAACTGCTTTTTAATATCGTAGCAGGGATGACGTGCATGAAATCTGATAGTTTTTCCTTGTTAGACATTTTGCGTGTGTGGGAAGGAAATAATTTACCTCAACAGAATCTAGTGAAAAACAAATTACTTTTGCCTTAGTAAAGGGGAGTGTAAGAGTTACTACAGGTAGGCAGTTTATTATAGGGAAGGTAAGTGGACAGCAAGAATTTTGATGGAGATGGAGTAGGTTATTTCTCCCTGCCAGGTAGGACCCTACCTGGGTTAGTCTGAAAGAGATTCGGTTAAAATACATACATACTGCAGTTACATGGATTAAGCCATGGGCTGTATTAATAAAACCCTGAATTCTTCCAACCCTCCAGCCTTTTTCAATGTGTAACAAACTAAGATCATGGAAGACTGCCTGAGATTACAGAGAACTTGTCGACCTGGTGACTTAAGCAAACCTGGGATGGGTTTTAATTCACCTGCTGTTGTGTTTCAGCCGGACCCTCCTTGCTGGTCACTGGGGAAGCAGTAGGTGTAAATGTCCATTTTGCTTTTGCTCGTATTTCATTTTACACTTTTGGTAGCATGACTTCATTCTTTGTGATGTGTGGGATCATGCTCTTGGGAGACAGAGGATGTGGGTTCTAATCTCTCCTGTCTGCTGTATGACCTTAGGCAATCCACTTAACTTCTCTGTGCCTCAATTATCTCATCTGTAAAGTGGGGATTAAGACTGAGCCTTGCGTGGGACAACCTGATTACCTTGTATCTACCCCAGCACTTAGAACACTGCTTAGTGCATAGTAAGCACTTAACAAATGCCATCATTATTATTATGACAATTTCTCTCTAGCATGTTTTCTGTCAAACGTATATTGGCTGCGCCTCTCCATATGTCTCCATTCCTCTTCCAGTTTTTGGGGTAGGCTAAAATGCAAATCGAAGCAGGGAGGTGATGAAAACTACTGACAGGCTTTGATTTTACAGTCTGAGAGATTTGGGGATGCTACCCCTCCCTTGGTCTTTGACGCAACTTAACAAGTGAGTTAAACTTTTAAAAGTTCTGAAGATTCTTCATCATTAAATTGAGGTGGTGCTGGTCTCATTATTTTCAAGATCTAAATTTTCTCTCTCTGTACAGTAATTGTCCCCTAAATTGAGGTGGTGCTGGTCTCATTATTTTCAAGATCTAGATTCTCTCTCCGTACAGTAATTGTCCCCATAGAGCTCTAGCTGAATCTAAGAAAAGGTGCAATTTAAACCCTCTAAAGCAGTGTTGATGCAATAATGATGCGGGGGTAGAATGGATTTGTGATGTCAGAATGCTGTGGTATTATGACATTGTATTGTTTTTGTGGAAGGACACTGATGTGTGATTAGCTCTTCCAAAGACTGTTATAGCCCAAAAGAAATTTCTGCCCCAGGATGGTCAGGAACAGTGGGAGGCCCAACCCAGAGTCTCCTTTGTGAGGGGTGGTGGCATGGAGCTAGAGAAAATCGTGAGGGCTGGAGAAGGCTCCATACTGCCATTACCTCTGTAAACCACGCTTTTCTACATCTTTCATTCAATTCATTCAGTAGTATTTATTGAGCGCTTACTATGTGCAGAGCACTGTACTAGGCGCTTGGAATGAACAAGTCGGCAATAGATAGAGACAGTCCCTGCCGTTTGACGGGCTACAGTCTCCATGCCACAGAGCAGTACCGTCCACCAGCTGGCATCCTGTCCAGGAGGACTCTCCCACTCTGGACTGTAAGTTCATTGTGGGCAGGGAATATGTCTGTTTATTGTTGTATTGTACTCTCCCAAGCGCTTAATACAGTGCTCTGCACAAAATAAGTGCTCGATAAATCCGATTGTATGAATGAATGAATAAAATCTTACCATTGGTGCTGTCACCTTTACATAGGAAGGATGGCACTGTATAAATGCAGGCATACATATACACACCCTTAGGTATCCTATAAAGTTGGGGGTATGTCTTTGATGGACCCCACATTGAGGAAAATTCATATTATTCACGTTTTGATGCTATGTGGATGTGTGCACGGTTTATTCTGAAATTGTATCAAGTTCTGTCCAGACAGGCATCTGTCGTTCCTTAATTCCTTAACAAAGCTCTATCCAAAACGTGCTGTAAAAGCACACATTAAAAAGGTGATGCTTCAACCGAACTACGTGTGCAGAGTAGCTTAGGCCGATGTATAACTGGCACACCATTCCACACTTGGGTTACATTCAAATTGTCCTTTGCCGTGCGAATGTTTGCCACTGGCTTGCTGGTTTCCCCTTTCCCCGAAGTCTTCACATAAGGACAGCAACCCAACCCTCTCATTGTGCCACATGGAAGGCTGATCTTTCTCTTGCAGTTGGCCTGCAGCAATCGTCTGCAACTGTACAATGTTATTTGAGAGAGACTCTACGCTTCATTTGGTAACATGTCGGGTCTGACCTCGCTGCTTTGCATGAGCCCTATTACAGTTTGTCCTAGAGCAATTGACTCACCCATCCTCCTTAAACATCCCTCTTATGAAACTGTAGTGCTCCCAGCTTTGTCTCAATGCTGGGGAAGTGATTGAGTTCCAATCCCTCATTATTTGCAAACCTGTCATTATATGATGGGGAATATGACTTGTAGGTGACATTGATGAAGCTCTTTGAGAAGTCGGATCAGCCTTTAGTTTACGAAGCCCTCCCCCTGGGATATGATGTGTAATTGCTTCCGTGGTTCCTCATCCCACCCATTCCTATCATCTTTGGGGTAAAGCAGAACTGCATAAATCCATTTTATTTACTATACATCTTTTTCTTGATTTTTATGCGGTAGTGCTTGGGAATGCAACAATGGACCCAGAATTTGAAATTAGAATATGCTCTTTAAGCTCTTTTAACTAAATGGGCAATAAACGTCACAAGTGCTCAAGACAAGTCATTCAGATTCTGCTGAGTGGGGAAGACTGGGCTCTCGAATCACACAGGGAAGAAGATGTGCAAGTGATTATGAACCACTCCACAGATTTAGCACCGTAGTTGAGAACTTCAAGAAACCTGCCTAAGATTTTGCACCAGCTGGAACTATAGAAATTCTATACCCGGAGAGATCATTTTATTGCCAATACAGAGCTGTAACCTCAAGTAGTGCAGGGAATGGGACTGTTCATTGTTATATCGTACTGTCCCAAGCACAGTGCTCTGCACACGGTAAGTCCTTAATTAATATGATTGAGTGAATGCACGAATGAATGAACTATATTATTTTAGTTAGTCTGGACATCTCTCAGTGAGTGTAAAATTAGCAAAGGGAATGGGGGGCAGTTTGGAGTTAAAGTCTCCCAGGGTTCTGGGCTATCGACATTACAAGCCTCTGTTTGCCAAGACCCTGAAGTAAGCATGCTCCAGCTTGGGTGCAGAAGTCCAATAAATTAAGGTAGAGTTTCTACCCTACAGCCGTGGGCTGGATGTGGCCCACCTGAGACTTTTAGCTAAGCACTTTTACCTAATTAGCACACACAAACTAGTAGGCCAGTAAAGCCTAGTCAGAATTTAGCAGTAGTAAGTGTATTTATTAAATGCTTACTGTGTGCAGAGATGTATTGTGATTGACGTCACCCCACAGACCTCGAGAATAGTTCAGGCTGTCAAATACCAGTTTAGCATGAACAGTCTTCATATTTGGGCTGTTTTTTTTTTTCCTAAAATGGCCCAGGATACCTTACCAGAAAATTGGGCCTTTGTGTTGAAATCAGGATGGAGAACCAACTGACCTCTGAGCTTCATTTAACATTAAATAGAAAGGTGGGATCACCAAAGCAGCCTGAGACACAGCTAGCCCACCAGTATTAAAACAATTCTTGATGTGACAAAATTAGGCTAGGATGGACATGAAAGAAAGATGAATGACAGGTAGGCAGCTGTTGTATGGTAAACCGAAGTGGAGTGGCTGTAAATTGTGCACTGAAATTTAAGCTCAAACTTCAGGCAATATTGTATGGCTGTGGAAGACAGAGAAACTGCAGACAGGTCAACCTGACATGCAGCAACCAGGACTGTTTTACAGCAAAGGTGTTGAGGAAGCAAGTTACAAGTGGAACTATGTCTTCCAATTTATAACTCCTACTGCAAACCAGTGAATGAACTTTCCCTGTGAGCAGTATGGAAAGGATCCTTGCTGTTCTTTTTAGAACAGCCATTTTAGCTTACAGTCTTTTTAGCCAGAGCTGTACATATAAAAAGTGATCATTATGAATGCGATCTTTATCTACTTCTTGCATGACAAAAGAACAAAAAAAAGCAATCTGTTTGCCCTCGGTTAGTAACTTTTCAAAAGGGACTGAAGGTCCCATGCCACTTTCAGGACGTTCTGAAACATAGTTGGGATCAATAAATAAATGGAATTCATTGAACGCTTACTGTGTGCAGAGCCCTATACTGAGGGTGTGAGAGAGTACAATAAAACAGGGGGAGACTAAATGATTCCTGCCCCCCCCCCCCCACTTCCCCAACCAGCTTACAGTCAAGATGGGGAGACAGACATTAATATAAATGAATTATAGATATGTACCTAGGTTTCTATGTGTGGCTGAGGGTGGGGTGTATGTCAAGTGCTTAAAGGGTACAAATCCAAGTAAAAGGGCAACATGGACATAGTGAGGGAAGATCTTTTTGGAAGAGGTGTGATTTTAATAAGGCTTTGAAGGTGAGAGTGATCTGCTGGATAGTAAGAGGAAGGGGGTTCCAGGCCAGAGAGAAGATGTGGGCAAAGGGTTGGTGGTGAAATAGATGTGATCAAGGTACACTGAGGAGGTTGGGGTTAGAGGAGCTAAGTGAGCAAGGCTGGGTTATGTAGTAGGAAATCAGTGAAGCAAAATAGGAAGGGGTAAGGCTTTAAATCCAGTGGTAAAGAGTATGCTTGATTTGGAGATGGATGGGCAAGGATTGGAGATTCTTGAGGAGTGAGGAGACATGGACTGAACATTTTTTAGAAAAATGATCCGGCATCAGAGTGAAGAATGGATTGGAACAGGGAGAGACAGGAGGCAGGGAGGTCAGCAGGAAGCTGATGCAGTAGTCAAGCTGGTATATATGTGTTTGAGTCAGCATAGCAGCTGTTTGGGGAGACAGGAAAGGGTGGATTTTAGTGATTATTGTGAAGGTTGAACTGACAGGATTTGGTGATGGATTGAATATATAGGTGGAATGAGAGTGATGAGTTAAGGATAATGCCAAGGTTATGGCTTGTGATACAGGGAGGATGGTGGTACTGCCTAGAGGGATGGGAAAATCACGGGGGAGGACAGGGTTTGCATGGGAGGATGTTCTGTCATGGATCTGTTAAGTGTGAGGTGTCAGTGGGACATCCAAGTAGAGATGTCCTGAAGACAGGAGGAAATGTGAGTCAGCAGAAGAGAGAGAGCAGAGTTGGAGATGTAGATTTGTGAATCATCTGCATAAAAATGGCAGTTGAAGCCTTAGGTATGAATGAGCTCTCCAAGGAGTGGGTGTAGATGAGAACTGAAGGAGACCCAGAACTGAACTTTGAGGGACTCCCACAGTTAGAGGGTGGGGGGCAGAGGAGGAGCTGTAAGAGACTGAGAAGGAGCAGCCAGAAAGATAGGAGAACCAGGAAAAGACAGTCACTGAAGCCCAAGTTAGATATTATTTCCAGAAGAAGGGGGTGGTCCACAGTGTTGAAGACAGCTGAGAGGTCAAGGAGGATTAAGATGTAGTGGAGGCCATTGAATTTGGCAAGAAGAAGGTTGTCGGTGACCTTTTGAAAGGGCAGTTTCCAAGGAGTGAAGAGGGCAGAAGCCAGATGAGAGGAGGTCACGAAGAAAATTGGGATGCAGTCAATCAACATATGGATGAAGTCAGAGCCGTACAATAGGAAACGAGGCCAGGTAACCTTTCTAGGTGGTGGACATCTCCAAGCTGCACTTCTGGACATCAGGCCTCTCTTTCAATGTGGACTGATTGGAAGCACTAAGTAGATACCCTCCTAGAAGTATGCTTGTCAGAAACTCTAGTTTTCAGGATCTCTGGATCACTGTCAAATGAGATCCCGGCAATCAACTACCAACTCTTGCACTTAGGAATGTATTTACACCTTTCTTGGGCCTCGTATATGTCTGCCTTATAATTTTGACCTTTTGGGTTGTAAATATTTTTCCTTACCTCCCTGGTTAAAGTGTAAGCTACTTGTGGGATGGGAATGTGTCACTTTGTTATTCTGTACCTCCCAAGAGCCTAGTGTAGTGCATCATACCAAATGGATGCTCAATAAATGCGGCTGTTGGTACTGATATTCCTGCTAGCTTTGCCCTGCAAGGGATCTTCCATGCTTCCAGCTTCCAGAACCCAGAGCAATCTCTGGATTTGTTGGAGGCCAATTTGATGTTGCTTTTCTCACGGCCACCAGACCCACATTCATGGGGCATTGACCCCAGCTGTTGGACATGAAAAATGAATTGCCGTGATTTATTTTAGAAGCAGCATGTTTTCAGGTGCCTTCCGAGGGATGTTATTTTGTCCAACCATGGACTAGACTACCCAAGTTGTATAAAAGTGTATGTTTCTTCTTTCAGCTGGATATCTCATGCTTACCCTCAAGGCCACAGGAATTCCTCTGACATTTGTAAGAAATGATTAATGTTGTCTAAAGAGGATGGTAAAGAGAATATCATCAGAACTAATCCAGAATTTCTATGGCACCACATCATTTACTGCGAACGTTTTTGTGTTTCTCTTTTCATTATATTCCAGATTGTTGGCTGCCCTCTATGTCATGTGGATTTGACCAATTTAGCACTGAGTGGCTAATATGTTAGATGTTTAAGAAATAATGTCCATTGTGGAGAAGTGCATAAGGCCACTTACATAAATGATTCTAGTGAGTGATTAACCATTAAAGCAAAGCTGAGGCATTTGGTAACTGCATAGGCCATTTGCTTTGTGTGTTCCCCATCACCCTGAGTTTTTCTATCTCGTGTCTGAAAAGATGCAGCAAAACACAGCATTAAGAAAGGACCAGAGTTGGCTCTGATTCACTGTTTTTGAAATAAGAATTTGCTCATCATGTACTGCAGCCTAAAGAATCAGGAATTAGATGAATAAAACCTAGGGAGTCTGCCAGAAGTCTAGGAACATTCACGATAATAATCAAATAATGGGTTATCTTTTCAGTTAATCTATTTGGATGTACATTTGTTTCCCTTCCTTAGCACTGAACTGGGGGAAGTATACTCAGTTGTGGGATAAGATTGACATTTTCATGTTGCATACATATAGATTTAGTTAGGCCCTAGTGCAGAGGTAAGTACTGATTCTCACTATTGTGGATTTGGAATTAGGACTAATCATTGTTACAGCTACTAAGGTACTTGACAGGGTCGACAGATCCATTTGTCTATGGCTAACTAGTCTGATGAGATATTGCTGCCTTGAAAACAACATGGAACTGGGGTTGGTTTTGTGATAGTTACTTCAGGGTTTAATTGAAGAGCGAAGTCTTAGCCATTCAATTTTCCATTAACGCAGCAAATTTCACCTGAAGACTGAAGATCCCTTTCCTGTAGTGCTTTGCTGCCTAATCTTAACCCACTCCTCTCCATAATTCCTAGCTGTTGGCTTTCCCTCTCTCCTTCTGTGCACCACCCTTTCTATTCTTTTTCTATTCTTTTAGTAGATTCATGCTTTTCACAGCTG
This sequence comes from Ornithorhynchus anatinus, assembly GCF_004115215.2. Taxonomy (NCBI): domain Eukaryota; kingdom Metazoa; phylum Chordata; class Mammalia; order Monotremata; family Ornithorhynchidae; genus Ornithorhynchus; species Ornithorhynchus anatinus. The sequence continues at coordinate 26,649,151 of NC_041739.1, forward strand.
CTACTGCTGCTGGGTTCCATCAAGGACCTTGCTGCAACTTCCACAGCCTGCCCCTTCGGTGGCCTGTGGCCCCTGCCTTCTGAGGCTGCAAAGCCAGCTGGATCAGGGTGGGCAGAAGAGCAATTAGGCCACTGAAGTTGGAGACAGGTTACGACTCTGGTGCCTAGGATGTTCTCCTCTCACCCTTCCTCATCAACACTTGCCCCCATCTCATCCATCCCCAGTTTGACCCTCGAGGAGCATACCGTCCAGTGGTGGAGTATTTCTTACAAATAATAATTATTTACTGTGACTCTCCTCCATGAATGTTGATCTGAATTCTGAATAAGAATCACAGGCAGCAGGTACCTTGAAGCTGATTCCATTACTGAAAAAAATGAAATTATGTGGGGAAAGGTTAAGAGAATAATTACATTGGGAGCATGAAGCAGAATTCTGTTTTAATGTAAGTGAACTCATAGCAAGCTATTGAGAAATCAGTGGAAGGCCACAGAAAACTGAGAGAAAGTGTAAGTGTATTCTGTAGAGTCCAATATCCATTAGACTCTCTCATCTGTATATTATTAAATTAAAATGCAATTGAAGGGAGACTGTGCTGTCATTATAAAGATATGTATTTTGGAGTTCAGTTTTTTACCTGGAAAAAAATCATTCATGTTGAACATAAGCTATACCTATTTTTAAACGCGAAGATCATTACTATCCTATGTAGAATGACTCAAAAGCCCCAGATTCAAATATCTCTGCATATGCTGGATATGTACCATTACCACAAAATCCAGGCCGTGAGGAATGGGGACTGTTCTGGACATCTTTAAGGTAGGGACAGGGTAATGGAAAACCTAGCTAGAACACTCCCTCTATCTTATACAAGTGGCAATCAATCCTTCTTATTTAATATATGCTTACTCTTGGCAATCAAGCACTGTACTTAGCGCTTGGGAAAATACAATACAGTAGAGTTGGTAGTCATGATCTCTGCCCACAAGGACCTTAAAGTCTACAGGGGGAAACAGATGTTTAAATAAATTACAGATAGATGAAATAGAATATGAGTATATGTACATAAGTGTTGTGGGGCTGGAGTGAGTATCAAAGTGTTTAAGGAGTATACAATGCTTAAGAGCATTGTATCAATCAATCAGTCACTCTCGGGAGATTACAGTACAGCAGAGTTGACAGACACATTCTCTGCCCAGAACACGCTTACAGTCTACAGGGGGAGACAGACGTTAATATAAATACATTAATTATGAATATGTACATAAGTGCTGTGGGACTGAGGGAGGGTGACTAAAAGGGTGATGTGGAAGGGAGTGGGAGAAAAGGAAATGAGGGCCTAGTCAGGGAAGACCTCTTGGAGGGTATGTGCCTTCAGTAAGTCTTTGAAGGTGGAGGTAGTGATCATCTATTGGATATGAAGAAGGAGGACATTCCAGGCCTGAGGAAGGACTTGGGTGAGAGGTGGGCGGTGAGATAGACGAGATGGAGGCACAGTGAGTAGGTTGGGATTAGAAGAGTGAAGTGTGTGGGCTGGATTGTAGTAGGAAAGTAGTGGGGTAAAGTAGAAGGGGGCATGGTGATTGACGAACTGTATCAAGTGCTTGGGAGACTACAATATAATAAAATTAGAATTAGTAGAATAGAAAAGTATTAGTATTAGAATTAGACACAATCCCTGCACTCAAGAGCTTTACAATTTAGTAGGGATACAGACACTAAATAAACTGCAGGTAGGAGGGAACAACTGTTTAAATCCACCCAGACCTTTCATGTGCCATAGAATAGAAAAAAGCTGCCCTCCTAGGATCCCTGCCTGTGCAGAGGTGTCCAGCCATGTATCCAGGGGTAGTTAAGTCCAAAAAGATGGCCAGGTCTCTGGGGAGCTCGGAAGGGCGTGTTCGTCTGTGCCCACCAATTACAGAGCACTGCTGTAAGGTAGACTTTGGTCTGGCTGTCCCTGAGGACATTGATGGGTGGACCCTGGAGCCACATAGTCGAACAAAGCCTTTTCTCAAGCACTGAAAGACTGAGTAGAAGTTTGTGGTCCAGGTGGAGTGAAGAGGAACTATATGGTATCTTTTTGCACTCTGTCTTTCTCCCTGGGCCCCACACAGAATAGTGGCTAGAAAAATGCAGGATTACAGATACTCAACACAGAGACCCTCCACTTGTGCTCAACAGGGAGATCTTCTCCCTCCCTCCGGCCCTCTTTCGGCACAGCCACCGAAAAAGCTCTCTGAGGCTTTCACGAACCCCATTATTAGTAGAATGTATCTGAGTAGGAATGACCATTATAACGACGTGTCTGAACTACAGTATGTGCTGCTCCGTTAGGTTTTTCCGGACGAGGCAGGATGCACATACAGAAATGAATATATAATATCAATTACAGGCATCACATGTAACATGCAGCAAAAATAAAATAAGGATAATGGGATGCTGGTGGTCACAATATTTATTGAGGCATCAGGGTTTCATTTCCGCTCATGTCAGCAGTTGGGGCAGTTACTCTGCTATGAGTCAGTTGTGTTTTTGGAGTGCTTACTGTGTGCAGAGCACTGTGCTAAGCACTTGGGAGAGTACAATATAACAATAAACAGGCACATGCCCTGCCCACAGTGGGCTTACAGTCTAGAGGGGGAGACAGACATTAATGTAAATAAAGATATGAACATAAGTGCTGTGGAGCTGGGAGAGGGGATGAGTAAAGGGAGCAAGCCAGGGTGATGCAGGAGGGAGTGAGGAAAGAGGAAAGGAGGGCTTAGTTTGGGAAGATCTCTTGGAGGAGATGAGCCTTCAATAGGCTTTCAAACGGGGGGAGAGTAATTGTGGGATAGGTGGGTGTTTCAGACCAGAGGCAGGTTGTGGGCTAGAGGTAGGCAGTTCTGAGATAGATGAGATCAAGGTACAGTGCAAGGTACAGGTATAGGAGAAGCAGCGTGGCTCAGTGGGAAGAGCCTGGGCTTGCGAGTCAGAGGTCATGAGTTCTAGTCCCAGCTCTGCCACTTGTCAGCTGTGTGACTTTGGGCAGGTCACTTTACTTCACTGGGCCTCAGTTACCTCATCTGTAAAATGGGGTGTAGGACTGTGAGCCCTACGTGGGACAATCTGATTCCCCTGTATCTCCCCCAGCACTTAGAACAGTGCTCTGCACATAGCACTTAACAAATACCAACATTATTATTATTAGTACAATGAGAAGGTTAGCATTAGGGGAGAAAAGTGTGCTGTCTGGATTGTAGTTGGAGAGCAGAGAGGTGAGATACGAGGGACAAATGTGACTGAGTGTTTTAAAGTGGCAAGCAACACTGTTTCCAGGCTTTTCCTCTTCCACATACTAAGCCTAATTCTCTGTTCTGCCTCAGTCTTTTCTGGGAAGTAGATTAGAGGTTGAAGGGAGTACATTTTCCCTTTTAGAACATCATGAGACCCCTTTATGTATTGGAAGGTGGAGTGACTTTGGCATTGAAGAGCTTAGAGCTGCTTCTGGAAAATTAGGATGGTGTGTCCTCTGGAAAGAGAATCTTAAATCATATAATTTTACATTCTTTCATCTGGTTAATTCATCCCAATTATCTGGTAGATTAATGGTGATTTACTTTTTCAGTGTTTATAGCTTCACACCAATCTCCAGAAGCTAAAGTTTTGAAGTTATTTTCTGAAGAAGGAAATCTGGATGATTCTTAAATCACAAACAGAGAACAGGTATTTGAAAGACAAATTAGCCAGCATTAATTGTTGACATTCAATTTCAGGTTTCATTAGATTATTAGTTATCTATATTTTCTACCACTTTTAGCATTTAAACAAGTCACAGGCCTGACTACTAAGGAAAGGTTTGTCTGAAAACTCTTGGAAAAAGCAAGGTATGGTCATATGTTTCAGACAAGTTTTCTACAGAATCTTCGAGCCTCTCTACATTGGTTTTGAAGTTTAGTGCCAGTCAATCCTCTTCTGCCCTCTACCACTCAGCCAATAAAGGAGACAGCTGAAATAGCAGCCTTATTCTTTGGCAAGACAGTGAAATAACTGGTAGGTAGCAGTGCCATCCATCTTTCTCTTTAGGGTAGAGGTGGGCAATCATATCATATCAGCAGGCCACTTATCATTAAGTGCCTATGGTCCAGTCTTTAGTGAGGAGCATGGGCAGGGAGGTGATTGACCTCTGGAAATTGTAGTTGCTTTAGCCCGTGGGCACTTCATCCCATGACTGGAGCCAGCCCTCTACACAGCCAGTAGGCTCCGCCGCGCTGCGGATCTCGGGTTCATAGTATACCGGAGAGCTGCAGGTTCCAATCTCGGCTCCACCACTTCTCTGCTGTGTGACCTTGGGCAATCCACTTCACTTCTCTGTGCCTCAGCTACCTTCTCTGTAAAATGGGGATTAAGGCCGTGAGCAGGATGTGGGACAGGGACTGTGTCCAACACAATTTGCTTATATCCCCTCACAGCACTTAGTAAAGGGTCTGGCACATAGTAAGTGCTTAACAAACATCACAATTATTATTCTTATTATCCCTGGCTGGAGCACATCCAGGTTGGAACCTCTGAGCAGATGTGACTGGCTGAGAACTAGCCCAAATCTGGCCCCGGGACCCGACATGTCCAGTCAGATCTGGCTCACTCCAGCCCTAAGACAATGAACAAAGTGAACATATTGCCTCCATCCAAGTCCAGTAGTGGCATCAGGGAGTCCAAGCAAACCAATGTTTCCCCGGTTTTCTACTGTTGACACCAAATTCAGGGAAATCTCAATATTGTAGCCGGCAGAATCACTATATGCTGAAAGCGGGTTGGGAGCATGCTAGTATGGCAGTGTAGAAAGTATTGATTTCAGAAGCATTTTTCCTTCAAATATCAGTCAATCGATCAGATGAAGGAATTTGCCAACGCACACAGTAAAGGCTCAATAAATACCATTGATTTATTGAGTGCTTATTGTGTCCAATGCACTGTACTAAGCACTGGGCCAGTCGGTTGACCAGGATAGGAATTGCCTTACTACCCGTTTGGATGCTTTTGGCAGTATCATTCATGTTTGGAATCTGAGCTATTTTGTTCTATTTTTTGAGGCATGTGCCTTTTTGAATGCGAAGAAAAATAATTGTTTGGGTCATAGAGAGTCTCAGAAAACTTCAGGAGATCAGCTGTTGACTTCTGGCAGCACTTACAAAGTTCATGGCCAGAGGTGTTAACTGAAGTAATTGGATCCAGTGAACACCCCTTGGTATTCAGAGGGAGGGAATAATTCATGGTTGGTCACGGATCTGACTCTTCTATACACTTAAAGTCTTTTCTTTGTTTATGCTGCAGGTGATATACTAGTATAACATGAGTCAAAATGACAGATGGATGGATGTTTGGGTCCTGGCAGGATGGGTTATCAAATAGAGCCTGGGATTGAGTGTTAACATACTTGTTCTAAAAATAACTTTGTCATGGTCTCATAGTACATGTCCAAGGATATAAGTCAGTTTCTTCTCCTGAGCTTCAATTTCTCCATATTCAAAGTACCACAGTAATGTTGTTTATCTTCTAAATTCAATCTGGGAGAAAAGGTAAATAATAGCAAGCATTATTATAATACAAGACTTCTGTGTAGGTTCTCAGACCTGATTGATGATTAGGAGAGTGAGCTTACCAACTAGTGCCATTGGATTTTGAGGGGATATCAAAATGTTGACTCCATTGTTTCAGTGGTTCTTGAGGAAAATATTGCTGCCTTCAATGAGATGGGATAGTCTGTTTTTCAGTCCCAATAGATGGGATTGAAAGGATGCAGCTTGGTTCAGGAGGGTGGGGTGACTATTCATGTTGATATTCTTGTTTTGATGACTATTAAACTGAAATAGCATTCTGTCCAGAGGACAATATGAAATTTCCAAAATATTTTGCAAAAAAACCCAAATGGTTGGGGGATAATTACTTTTGAGCTCAAGGTTACAGTCCTCCTGTCTTACTCAGGGAAGATTGAAAACAATTTATTGTGCTACCTGCCATGAAGAGCTCTGCCAATTTATCCAAACTGTCTCTGAGAACAGGCACTCTCTCTTATAGAGTTGTTTTGGATCATTAAGGTCCATTTTTGAGCTGGGACCTCCAAACATTAAGGAATGAAATCCACAGTCTCTTACCAACCTTGCTTGTCATTTTGGACTTCACCTGTGCATGCTGGCTACAAATGATGAAGTTAATGGTGTCCTCACCTCTTCCCTGATTGACCAATTTCTGGAGGATTTTTGTTCACACCTGCGTATAGGGTTGTGCAGCCTACCGTTACTCAATAAGTGTTTGCTAATTGACCGGCTGACTCAAAGTCCTACGCTTAGGGGTCTGTGCAAGGATTCAGATTTAAGAAAGAAACAAGTCAGCTCTTGCCATTATGATTTTAAATCTGAAAGATGATAAAACCAGAGAGCCACTTATACCCAGGATTCTCTGAGTCTTCTGAAAATCTTAGAAAAGTTCCTAAGGATGGAGTGAACCAGGGAGGGAGGCTGAGGTAAAAAGAGGGAGGAAGTATCAGGAGGAATGTGGGGGTGGGGGAGGGAGGGGATGACAATCCCAACTGATTGTCTAAGGACCCACCAGTCTGTCCATCCTCCTATTCTCTGATAGATGCCCGGCCTCAGGTAGCCAGGTGGTCAGCAGAATCAAATGACGTTGAATTCTACTTACATAATTTTTTTTCCTCCCAAAAGACCCTCTGAAAATCCTTGCTTTTTCCCTTCCTAGCATATTTCAAATGTTTAAGTCCCTTATCAAATCCCTTGTCCCACTGTCCTCCCTATCTCTTGCCTCTAATGACCTAGCCATCTACTTTAATTTATAAATTGAAACCATCAGGTGTGATCTCCCTGAAATCTCACCTGCTCCTCTCCAGTTCCTCCCTCCTCCTGCCCCTTCTTGGACTCTCCTATCTTTTCCAGCAGTATCTCAAGAGATCTCTCACTTCCTCTCAAAATCCTCCACTTGAACCTCCAACCCCATTCCTTCGCACCTTATCAAAGCTCTTCTCCCCTCCCTGACTGTCATCTTCAGCCATTCATGTGATGGTTCCTTTCCCCCAGCTTTCAAACATTCTCATGCATCCCCTATCCTCTAGAGTGTAAGCTCACTGTGGACAGGGATGGGGTCTTTATGTTGTTACATTGTACTTACCCAAGCAGTTAGTACAGTGCTCTGCATACAGTAAGTGCTCAAATAATAATATTTATTGAGTGTTTAATGTATGCAGGCCATTGTACTAAGTACTTGGGAGAGTATAACCCAACAGTATAACAGACAAATTCCCTGCCCACAATGAGTTCACAGTATAGAGGGATTGACTGACTGACAACCCCCTACACTTCTCTCCAGTTATTGCCCCATCTCCTTCTCACCATCCCTCTTGAAACTCTTTGAGCTAGTAGTCTATTCCCACTGCGTTCCTTTCTCACCCTCGATTCTCTCCTTGAGCCCCTCAAATCTGGCTTCCATCCCCTTCACTCTATGGAAATTGCCCTCTTTTAGGTCACCAGTGACGTCCTTCTTGCCAAATCCGATAACTTCTACTCCATCCTAATCCTCTTCAACTTGTCTACTGGCTTCAACACTATGGCCTGCCCCCTTCTTCTGGAAACCTCTAACCTTAGCTTCATTGACCCTATCCCTTGGTTCTCCTCTTATCTCTCTGGCAACTCCTTCTCAGTCTATTTTGCTGCCTCTTCCTCTGCCTCCCTCCCTCTAACTGTGGGAGTCCCTGAAGTTTAGTTCTGAGTCCCCTTCTATTCTCCATCTCTACCCACTCCCTTGGAGAACTCTTTCACTCCATTGCTTCAACTTCCACCTCTCTGCAGATGTTTCTAAAATCTACCTCTACAGCCTTGAACTCTCTCCTTCTCTTCAGCCTCTTATTTTCTCCTGCCTTCAGATCATCTCTACCTGGATGTCCAGCTGATACCTCAAACTTAACATCTCCCAAACAGAACTTCTCATCTTCCAACCAATCCCTGCCCTTCCCCTGTCTTTCCCATCATTGTCAACAACACAACTAATCCTCCCTAGCTCACGAGCCGGTAACCATGGCATTTCCCTCTATTCATTCCTCTAATTCAATCCACACATTTAATCTGTCACCAAATCCCATCAGTTCTGTCTCCACAACATCACGAAAGTCTGCCCTTCCTGTCCATCCAAACTACTACTTTGCTGCTCCATGCATTTCTGTTCCATGTTGACTAATACATCAGCCTCCTTGCTGAATTCCCTTTTTCCTGTCTTTACCATCATCAATTCTTACTTCACTCTGATGTCTGCATTATTTTTCTTAAAAATTCAATGTACATCTCCTCACTCTTCAAAAACCTTCAATTGTTACCCATCCATTTCCACATCAAACTGAAATATATTACCATCAATTTTAAAGCACTCAATCAGCTCACCCACTCCTATCTTAACTTGTTGATCTCCTAATACATCTCAGCCTGCATGTTTCACTCCTGTATTCACTGTAATATTTGATCTCATCAACCTTGCTGCCAACCCCTTGCCCACATCCTCCCTCTGCCCTGGAGCCCCCTATCCCTTCAAATCCACTCTCCCTAATTACAAAGCCTTATCAAAATCACATCAACAAGAAGGCTTTCCTAACTAAGCCTCATTTCCCCTACTCCCTTTCCTTTCTGCATCACCTATGGACTTGGATTTGTACCCGTTAAGCACTTGATATTCACTCTACCTTCAGTCCCACAGCCTTTATGCACATATCCGAAATTGATTTTAATGTCGTCTTCTCCTTCTAGACTGTAAGCTCATAATAGACAGGGGGCATGTCTTCGAACTCTATTATATTGTGCTCTCCCAAGCACTTAGTACTCTGTGCACAGTAAGCACTCAATAAATCCCACTGACTGATTGACTGATGTTCTTCTTTCTTTGTGAAGTAACGTAAGGAAAAAAAGTGGACTTAGAATTTTACCAGACAATTAGCAGATGGGTGATCACTCGTTTTAGAACCTTTCTCAAACCAGGAGTAATTTTGCCCCTTGAGTGCTTATGAAAGGATGAAATATGTGAGATAGAAATTTGGTTGTTTTTTTTTTACATTTGACTTTTCTATCTCTAGGCTTCTCTAGTCAGCAGTCTGTCACTATTGTCATAAATGCTGATTCCAAATGTGCATGGAAATCCCAAATTTCTCTGCTCTAAGGAACTGATGTTAAAATGAAAAGGAAATCACACATGTTCTGGTTTAAGAGCAAAATTGAATGCGAAGGCTAATTCACCTCCTTCAATCAGAGGAGATTTATCTTGTTTTTTCCTGATTCAGCCTTAATCTCCCTAGCTCTTCATTAATTTCCTTCCTGTTTCTATTTTTTTCTGAGTGGATTGTTCTCCTTCTGTGGATTTCTTCTCTCCCTCTGCATTAGTTGGAATTCTGGGATTGCCAACAAGTGTGACCTTCATTCAGGCTCATTAAAGCATCAGTTCAAGAGAAGCTTTTCCCATTCAGAGAAAGGCAGTGCTATTTTACTCAGGTGTGGAATAGACTACAGTAAATCATATTGTAATTTAATGTTTGAAGCGAAATCATCAACTTAGCACTTATGAAAGAGAAATTACCTCTCATAGACTGCACAAATGTGCACAAGCAGCAACATGTGACAGTTTTTGAAAAAAATATAATCCTTTGGGAAATGTGCCCAACAGCATTTGAAGTTTTAAACTTGAGAAAAGCAGGCTCAACATAAGATTAATTGTTTTTCTGGCAGATGCCCAAGGACTTCCGTGAGCTGCAGAACTGCTCTTTTTGTAATCAATTTTCCAGGAAGTCCCACCCTTTCTGGGATAAGAAATCACCCTTGAAATTCTGAGGTAAAATTTTTCTAAAGTCTTGAGGTGTCATGCTTTTCCTCAGTAATCTTGTATCCAATAGTATGATTTTATGTCAAGAAATTAAATACCAATAAAGGAAACCACTATATAGTCCATTTCCTTGCGGTTTGACACTCAATTTCATCTCTGGCACTAAAGCGGAATGCTACTGACAGCTGTTCACAGGTTCTACTAAGTGAAAGCTGCTTAGGAAAACTTCTTTATTAATGGGTACTACTTTTACGTTCTTTTAAAGTCATATATTCCTTAAACCAGTTTTAAACAACATACCATATAACATACGCCTCCCGTTCTAGACTATAAGCTCTTTATGGGCAGAGAATGTGTCTGTTAGTTCTGTTGTATTGTACTCTCTCATACACTTAGTGCTCTGGACATAGTAAGCACTCAAATATCATTAACTGATTGATAGCCCCCAAAAATGTTTGTCACCATCTCTCCAAAGGAATCCTTTTTTTAATAGGGAACAACAAATTATCTCAAGTGGCTGCCTGAGATAGTCACTTGGGTTGCCACCAACTCTGAGTACATTCGATGAATTGAAATTCCAAAATGCTGGTTGGCTGTTCCAATAGTCTATAAACCCAGAGACATTCACTAAGAGCTCTGTTCTGTTGAAGAAATATTTTGCTGTATAATGAGTTTACATAACATGCTGTGCTTCTGAGTGGTTGAATCATCCATATGTGGGAGAAATTTCGTAAAGTTTTACTCAGTGTGAATATTTTTTTAATCATTTATGGAATTTGCATTTTTTCCGGTAAAAGATGATTGCAAAACACTGGCATGTATAATAACCTCTTTAAGTGATGATATTTTATTCCTTATAAAAAGAAAATACAATCATTTTTTTTTAGTGGGGAAACCTCTCATCCCTTCATATCCAAAAATGGATAGTGACTGGGTACTTTTGGTTTTTGTAATGCAGGATGTGTGATTCTTTTGTGCTTTTTGAACTAAATGGTGGCATAAATAAATTCATTGAGCCCCAAACAAGTAAGGAGAGATCCACAGGCTATCCAAGGTTCATGTAGGACTCCATAATAATAATAATTATGGTATTTAAGTGCTTACTATATGCCAAGCACTGTTCTAAGCACTGGGGTAGATACAATGTAATCAGGTTGTCCCACATGGGGCTCACAGTCTTCACCCCCATTTTCCAGATGAGGGAGCTGAGGCACAGAGAAGTGAAGTGGCTTACCCAAGGTCACACAGCAGACAAGTGGTGGAGCGGAATTAGAACCCACGTCTTCTGACTCCCAAGCCCGTGCTCATGCCACTATGCCACGCTGCTTCTCTTCACTGCTTCTTCCCTCATGTAGAGGGGAGAATCTTTACCTTTCCTTTTCTGTACCCAACACAAGAGTTGTATGACCAGCCCGGGCTTGGGAGTCAGAGGTCATGGGTTCAAATCCTGGCTCTGCTACTTGTCAGCTGTGTGACTGTGGGCAAGTCACTTGACTTCTCTTGACTTCTCAGTTATCTCATCTGGAAAATGGGGATTAACTGTGAGCCTCACGTGGGACAACCTGATTACCCTGTATCTCCCCCAATGCTTAGAACAGTGCCGTGCACATAGTAAGCGCTTAACAAATACCAACATTATTGTTACACCTCTGCTCTGGGGTTACCCTCAAGGCCGTAAAGCACCATCTGGAACTGAGCCGGAGGGCAGCTGAATGAGAAATAAGACTAAATCTACTAATATTCTGCCATTAGAATTCCCACTGCCTCTCTTCCCTCTCTGGCAGTTCCTCCGTGCACTTTTGGGAACACTTTTGGGGAGGGGCAGAAGTGGGGACAGTACTGATTGCTGCTGCTTAGCTAGCTAGCTGTGCTCCAGTTAAAACAGAGAACTATGGAAAGAGCACACATAGACTTCTTTGCCCTCTATGGCACCCTTGGGTATGTTTTTATGTCCTCAGAAACCCTGGTTGAAAGAGTTGGAAACTTTTATAATAATAATAATTATGGTATTTGTTAAGCGCTTACTATGTGCCAAGCAGCTTTTATATTCACTGGAGAGAAACATCTCCCAAATTGATCATGGAAAATTCCATCATTACTCCTTAGGTAACACCTCCAAAATCTTTAATGACTTTTCTAGATTCCCTTAGACTGAGCCCCAAGCATGACCTGATTATCTTGTATCTACCCCAGCACTTAGTAAGGTGCTTGACACACAGTAAGCTCTTAACAAATACATTTCTATAATAATAGTAATAATAATAGAGGCCCTGGGGCAAGGGTGTATTAGAAGTGACACCACCCATCTTGGCTAGATCCCATTCTAGATATTGAGAGGAATTGTTGCTTAGGAGCAAATTATCTCACTTTATGAGAGAGGAGGGACTTGAAGGAAGGCTGAAGAAAGCCCCTCTTGGTATATAATAGCATTCTGAGAGGTAATAATAATAATGATTGTGGATTTTAAGCACTTATGTGCCAAACACTATACTAAAAGCTAGGATAGATACAAGGTAATTATGTCTCTCATGAGGCTCACAGTTTAAGTAGGAGGGAAAACAGTTATTGAATTCTGATTTTACGGATGAGGGAACTGAGGCACAGGGAAGTTAATTGACTTTCCAAGGTCAGACAGCAGATAGGTGGTGGAACTGGGATTGGAACCCAGGTTCTTTTACTCCGAGGTCTGTATTCTTTCCCTAGCAGCAGGTCAACGTTCAGTCCAAGTCAGAGATGATACCTAAAGAAAGTGGAGGAAGTAGGTGAGAAGGTTTTTCCATTGGATAATTGAGAGGTCTGTGATACCAATCCTGCTACATGGTCAGGAATCCTTCATCTCGTCCTACCATGAAGTATGTTCAGTCAATCAATCAACTGTACTTATTGAGCACTTAACATGAGAAAAGCACTATACTAAACCCTTGGTAGAGTAAAATATAAAAGAGTTAGATCTGCTATAGCCAGATTTTAGAGAAGTGAATAAATGAGAAGCAGCATGGCCCAGTGGAAAGAGCTTGGCCCTAAGTGTCAGAAGACCTGGGTTCTAATCCCAGATCTTCCAACTGCCTGCTGGGAGACATTTGGCAAGTCAACTTCTCTGTATCTCTGTTTCCTCATTGATAAAATAAGGATTAAATATCCATTCTCCCTCCTACCTAGATTGTGAGCCCCATGTAGCGCGGGGACTGTGTCCGGTCTGATTAACTTGTATTTTTCCCAGTGCTTAGAACAGTGCTTGGCACCTAGTAAGCACATAATGCCATAACAATTATTGTTTTTCATGCAATTTATGGTAACGTCTTTCTCCCCCTCTAGACTGTAAGCTCACTGTTGGCAGGGAATGTGTCCGTTTATTGTTATATTGTACTCTCCCAAGTGCTTAGTACAGAGCTCTGCGCACAATAAGTGCTCAGTAAGTATTAAATGACAGTCTGTGCTTCATGTCCTTAGTAGCTCCAATCACTTAGCTTCATTTGAAAATAATAATAATGGTGGCATTTGTTAAGCACTTACTATGTGCAAAGCACTGTGCTAAGCATTGGGGGATACAAGGTGATCAGGTTGTCCCACGTGGGGCTCACAGTCTTCAAACCCATTTTACAGATGAGGGAACTGAGGCACAGAGAAGTTAAGTGACTTGCCCAAAGTCACACAGCTGACAAGCAGCAGAGTTGGGATTTGAACCTATGACCTCTGACTCCCTAGCCCATCCAAACCCATAGCTTTTTATATCCCAATATTCTGGGCTCTCATTTTGAGTTATCATTTACTTCTCTCGATCTTTTAAAATCAGAGCCCTTCATTTCATTATTAGTAAATCATTTGCACATTTCTTATTTGGTGAGGCTTTTTTTTTTTTTAAGTCAAGCTCTACAGAAAGGAACTTCTTCCCATCAAGAACTGAATATTTAAAGTTTGTCTAAAAAAGTCACCACTACAAGTTATTGTTTTGGTTTTTAAAAATCTGTTGAGCAAACCATTTTTTGGAAGAAATTCTCTAGTTTGGTTATTTTTAAAAAATCACATGATTGCAGGTCACTGAACCAGTGAAAATTGTTGAAATGTACAAAAGGAGTAGGCCATTTACAGCTTTCTCATTCTAGTTTAATTTTGTGAGTATTGTTAAATTGTTCCCTGAAGGAAAAGTGATAATGAAACAAATTAAAGTTTTTGGTGATCTATTTTGTTATATGCTCTACTGTACACTTTAGAGGCTCTAAATTGTGTTCATGGTGGCACTATGGTGATGATTAAGAAAAAAGTCCAAGAGACGAAGAATCAAACTTTGCATTTAGAAAAAAATGGACAATAATGGGAGGAGCAGCTCACTTTTTTTTCCTAAAAACTGATCCCATCATGTGATTCAAAAATTATCTCCTCTTTCTCTCTCCTCCTTTTTTCTACAATATTGACCTGTGGTGAAAAAGAAAATAAAAAATTAATACCTTATTCAATAAAAACTGTGCTCAGCAACTCAATCTCAGAAGCCTGAAAAATGCAGCAAATTGTCTAGGGCTTTTTTAGTCTTTTCTAAACTCAATTTTCTTAAATGTGGCTTTTAAACAGAAACTCGTTCATTTGCTATTTGTTAATTTGGGGGTGAATGGGCTATGTGTGTGTGCCTGTATAGAATGACCCAAGGTTTTGTGTGCGCCTGTATAGAATGACCCAAGGTTTCAACTATTAAATATTGAGTTACAGGCTATTACTGCCCTTATTTATTATTTATAAAGCTCTATAAATGAACATGGAGTTCATTGTTGGATGAAATTGTTCCAGACAAATTGTTTTCCCTGAGGAGTTTGCAGCCTAAAGACATAGGAAGGAAAGAGCCAGCGGAACAGGCAATGTTGAAGAGTTCAGTGTTGAGAGTGTTTTTGAAGTAGCTGAGTTTGATAGCTAAAGGGAATGAATAGGATTGCATGTGCATGTATTGGTTTTTTGGTGCATGACCTAGGCCCTTAGGTGCTCAGTGGAAGCTGGGCTCATGTGCCCCATATACGGCAGGCTGGCCCACATATCTGAGAAGTTTCCACCGTAGCAGAAGCGACTTCCAGAGCAACAGAAGTAAATCAGCCATTTGGTCCCTACTGTGCCATATCTGCCTGATGCCCAGGGAACTCTCCCTCCTCCCTACTCTCTGTCTCGTTCATTCGCCCTCATCCTGTCTGTTCTGAAATTTTATCCTCTTCTCTGCCACCACCCACCTTCCACATCATGACTTGTAAAGCATTTTCCCCCAAACGGCTTCCACCCCCCACAATTTCCTTGTGTCCGCACATTTTCTCCCCCATCCAATGCTGTGTTTTGAAAATCTCTTTCACAGTTGTGTGGCCCATTCCTCAGCTGAAGCCCTTGGATTTACCTCAGCAGCGTGGCGCAGTGGAAAGAGCATGGGCTTTGGAGTCAGGGCTCATGAGTTCGAATCCCAGCTCTGCCACTTGTCAGCTGTGTGACTGTGGGCAAGTCACTTAACTTCTCTGTGCCTCAGTTCCCTCATCTGTAAAATGGGGATTAAGACTGTGAGCCCCACGTGGGACAACCTGATTCCTCTGTGTCTACCCCAGCGCTTAGAACAGTGCTCTGCACATAGTAAGCGCTTAACAAATACCAACATTATTAAGCAAGAGGAAGCCTGGGAATGGGATCACCGCTTCCCTCATCCTTTCCCATCCTGCCTGACCCGGCCCAGTGGCAGTGGTCGACTCTGGGTTGCAGTAGTAAAGAGGCTGGCCTGATTGTGAAAGAGTTTTTTGAAAAATGGAGAGGAGATGGGGAGGGTGGGTATGAATTTGAAGGAGGAGTGGGGTACATGAATGCTATGGGGAAATGGGAAAGCAACTCTAAAGCTGTGATGGGGTGATGATGAAGTTTTTGATCTGGAATGATGGATAAACTTTGGTTCTAGCACTGAAGCATCGAGAACTTGCAGAGAGGAAGTGATTAGTGATAGTGACGGCTCCGCCGTCTCAGAATCACACCTGGAGTTTCCAGTACTCTACCAGTCCTGACTAGTGTAGGGAGAGTCAAGCAGAGGCATATCTATTCCTTTCCTAGCTTGGGCAGTGGCTAGCGAGTGGAAGGCAATCTACTACAAGTCAAAACTCACGTGGGCTGGGTAGCAGCAGCATGGGAGAGAATCAAGGGCGGAGACTCAGGTTTACTATGCGGAAGGAGGCAATGGTAACCCGCTTCCATATTTTTACCAAGAAAACTGTATGAATACACTACCAGAAGGATTGCAGATGGAGAGCAGGGCGTTCTGGGAGAGACATGTCCGTGGTGTCCCTATGCGTTGAAAACGACTAGACGGCATAAGACAAGACAAAGTGCCTTGCTCTAAGCCACTCTTATCCCTTTCTTATCCCTCCTAGCAAGTCATTTTCTGCTAGGGCATGGGCTGCAGCAAACGAGTAGGTGGGCACATTGGGAAATGAATGTATATGGTTATTGCCAGTATTAGCCAGCAGGCTAACATATTAGGATGTACTCGACCAAGCGCTTAGGGTGCTCTGAAACACAGTAAACATGCAATAAACACCACTGATTGATCAATACAGGAAGAAATGGGTCTAAAACCAGATCTCCTGATTCCCAGCAGTGCTTTTTTTTCATGAACCAATAGCAGGGATTCGAAGGTATCTTAGGACTGTGTCAAGAAGCCCTTCGATTCATCCCAGATTTCCAACTCCCTTGGGATGCGCGCTCTCAAGCAATTGTGGAAACTCAGGAACTCGGAAACTGCAGAAGAATTAATCTTATGATCTTCTGCTCCTCAGAGCCCTATCTATCATGCTTTCCTACTACTTGTGCTTTACCAATGCTCTGACTCCTCACTCTCTTGGCCACAAAGATATAACCACAATAGACCCTTGAACTTCTTTTCCTTAATACTGCTTTCTGCCTTTTGGGGTGGTGAATCCTGACCTTTCTTCCTCTCCTGCCTGCCGCAGGACCTTGAAAAAGGTTGCAGCTCTATCTGAGGGGGCCAGAAAATGAGAAATTAGATCAGAATTGCTCTTTTATTTTTGGAAGGTCAGGGACCATCTGAATGCAATGAAATTCTTTTTTTCCCTTTCCAGCTGATCCATTTGTGATAGAGAAAATTAAGAAGGAAAGTTTTAAGAGGGACAAAGATGTACTGGGTGTGGGTGTGGAGGAGGGGAAGATGGGGGCTGAGTTGGGGGGCGGTTGCAGAAGCACCAGGGAGAGAAGCCATGATTTCTTTACTGCTGAAGTGAAAGTTAGGTTCACTGTTAAACCACTCAGTGGTGGAAGTAGCAAAGAACAGCTGTGAGAGAAAAACCCATGAGTATGTATTCAAACTGACTTGCCCAGCCTTACAGCTCTTATTTACATACCTGTAATTTATTTATTTGTTTTGCTATCTGTCTCCCCTACCCCTAGACTGTGAGCTTGTTGTGGGGAGGCAATGTTTATTGTACTGCACTTTCCCAAGCGCTTAGTTCGCTGCTCTGCACATAGTAAGCACTCAGTAAATACAATGGAATGAATTTGCTGGTTTAGCGCAGGCTCTGGACACCGCAGAGAAACAGGAGTCATTGTTCCCTAAACATGAGGCCTCACCACTTGAAAGCAGCTAGGCTGGGAAGCCCCAGAGTCACGGTCCTGGTGCCCTGGGAGCGGTAGAACCTGGGCACGTTGGAGGGAACCCGAGCACCTTGGAGAGATGATAATTAATAATTATGGTATTTAAGTGCTTACTATGTGCCAAGCACTGTTCTAAGTGCTGGGATAGATGCAAGGTAATCAGATTGTTCCACATGGGGCTCAGTTTTATTCCCCATTTTACAGATGAGGTAACTGAGTCACAGAGAAGTGTCTTGCCCAAAGCCACTTAGCTGACAAGTGGCAAAGGTGGGATTGGAACCCATGCCCTCTCACCCACAAGCCCATGCTCTTTCCACCAAGCCATGCTGCTTAGGATGGGACAGACCCATCATCTGGTTTTAAAGCAGCAGCTCTTGATGCCCAGGGAGCAATGAGCCCGGAACAGATTGAGGTCCCAGGGCAGTGGGCATCTGTGACAGTGAGAATTATTTTTGTTTTTGTTATATTATTATTAATAAAGTGTTAAGTGCTTCCTTTATGCCGAACACTGTCCTAAACTCTGGGATAGATACATTCATTCAAATGTATTTGTTGAGCGCTTACTGTGTGCAAAGCACTGTGCTGAGCACTTAGAAAATAATTGTCAGTTGCAATCCTTGTCCCACGTGAGGCTCACAATCTAAGTAGGATGGAGAACAAACTTCGGATCCCCATTTTACAGATGAAGATACTGATGCAAAGAGAAGTGAAGTGACTTGCCTAAGGTCGCACAACAGACAGAATTTCTAGTTTAGGTTGTATGCAAAAAAATATTCTTCTTACGGCCATCATTGCTCTTTGAATGATAGAGTCAACTTGGCATTTTGGACTCATAAAAATATATATAATCTGTATTTTTTCTGTGGATTAGCAGTGAAGTGTAAACTGTTGGGCGAACTGTTAAATTATTGCACATTGCATTTGGCTCCTGGATAGTTATGTTTTCTGGATTGGAATTGCATAGGATTTAGGCTTTGGGTTCATCTTTCTTCCTTGAATGATAACGACTCTGCTAGTGGTAGCTATTTTTCAGTGGTAAATGTTGCAGAGCAGGTAAAATATATAGGGTCGTCTTAAACACTGGGAGCGATTAAATCATATGGGCTATGAATCTCCTTCCAAATTTCACTTATAAAATTAAAACCATTATAAAATTGCTGCTTTAAACTGGCCAACGTGCAGAATTTGGGGTTTGATGGGACAATAAATGTGTCCCTATGAATTTTTGTTATGCGTGCTTTTATATATTTAGTTATTTAAGTTGCTCAAAGCCTAACACTTTCTCGGTCAAGTTTATATCTGAAGTGATTTTTTTTCTTTCATTCCTGATTTATATTCCTTTGGAAGAAAGGTATATAACGGGAATACTAAACCAACTTTATTTACGGCCATGCAGAAATAAAATATGGAAAAAAGTTTAGTGCTCCCTTCATTGAATTGCTTCAGAAAAGGGCTTGAAGATTCCTACATCTGAATGTGGTTTATTACCCTTTTTTCCCCAAATTCTTGATGGCAGTTTCTTTACCCTGCTAGGGCCTGAAAAGATACTTTATATTCAATATATTACATTTTGGGGGATTTTAGAAATAAGCTCTACCACACAGGCCAGCATATTGAATTTACCTGACTGAAAAAGCCGGGAGCACTTTAAAGCACTTGTGGATTGCAAACCAATACATAATTGCTGTGTTTAGATCAGTGAAAGTCCTCAGAATCTACACGTATCAGTGCTAACCTTCATTCATTCATTCAATACTATGTGCAGAGCACTGTACTAAGCACTTGGAATGTACAATTCGGCAACAGATGCCCAACAACGGTCTCACAGTCTAAACGGGGGAGACAGACAACAAAACAAAACTAGTAGTCTGGCATCAATATCATCAAGATAAATAGAATCATAGATATATACACATCATTATCAAAATAAATAGAGAAATAATATATACATATATGCACAAATGCTGTGGGGAGGGGAAGGGGGAAGACAGAGGGCGGGTAAAGGGGGAATGGGTATTGTCAGCTTGAGTCATATTAGGCTTTTATATTCAAGGTGTCTGAAAGAGCTTTGCCAAGGAAATCCTTAGGCTGCTGATATGAATTGCAGGGTCTGTGATTTTGTCTTGTTTTGTTCAATTTGAGAACGATCCATATCATTTATACTTCACATTTTAGCTAAGCTTGTAAATTTTATTAAATATCAGGCTTTATAACAGAGAGGAAGCAGGTATTTTGGCTGTGTATTTTCCTGATGTTTACTGAAGTTTGCTTAAGTGAACTGTGATGACATTGTGGTATTTCAACTGGAAGTTCTTCATAACATTTGCCAGCTAGCTCCATTAGCTTTGATTGCTAGTTGAAGTTAATATGATTGAATTAAAATAGTTAACAGGAATTAATGGCAGCTATTAGCTCACTCTTCATAACAGTTTAGTTAATAAAATGAGATCACCACCATATTATTTGGTAAAATCATTTTACCGTAAAATCATTTAAGAAGAAAGACAAACCAGTAGTAGTAATTATGATTTTTTTTAAATAAATAGTTGTCTGGGCCCAGAGAGTTCTTAGGTTGGACCTATGGAGACTTCTAGAACCATACTTCCCAGAAAGATGTGATCCCTTGAAGATAATGAGTGGCCGGAATATGGGGTGCTTCAAAACTCAAGCTGCCATGGAAACTCTTACTGAGTTTGGTCACACCTAAAAAACCTACAAGGATTGCATTATACTGCAGCTGAGAGGAAACTCATTTATGGAAAGAAAGTGCGTAGGAACTGTAAGCTTAGAATCTCAGAAAAGAAGATGACATCCCACCACTCTATAGCACTGTAATTATTTTGGAAGAAAATAAGAAGTGATTACTGGAGGTGCATTCCATCCAACAGGCTAGAAGAAGAAGATGGCTATGGGCTTTTTGTTAAGGTAATTGGAGTTGGAGGATATTAATGTTGGGTTTGGGGGAAGAAATTGGGTCCTTGATGAGGAAAGCACTCTCTGTACACAGTAAGCACTCAATGAATGCCACTGATGATGAGAGGCATTTTCTTCCCACCAAATCACAATAAATTGCATATCTGGCAATGAGTGTTTGCTTGTCTCTCGAATTAGAATACGTTCCACAAGTTCAGGTTCCCAATCTTTTACCACTTTTATATAACAATGATATTAAGCGCTTACTATGTTCCAAACACTGTTCTAAGTGGTGATGATAATGATGATGGCATTTACTAAGTGCTTACTGTTCTAAGCACTGGGGAGAGGATACAAGGTGATCAGGTTGTCCCACATGGGAGTCAGTCTTAATGCCCATTTTACAGATGACGTAACTGAGGCACAGAGAAGTTAAGTGACTTGCCCAAAGTCACACAGCTGACAAGGAGCGGAGCCGGATCTGAATCCATGACCTCTGATTCCCCAGCCTGTGCACTTTCCACTGAGCCGTGCTGCTTCTCTAAGTGCTGGGGTAGTTACAAGGTAATCAGGTTATCCCACTTGGAGCTCACAGTTTAATCCCCATTTTACAGTTGAGATAACTGAGGCACAGAAAAGTTAAGTGATTTGCCCAAGGTCATACAGCAGACAAGTGGCAGAGCCGGGATTAAAACCCACATCCTCTGATTCCCAAGCCCGGGCCATTTCCACTAAACCAGGCAGCATACAGAAGACTCCTGTATAGTCAGGAAGACTATCACAGATGCTGTCTGGGTTGCCTATCTGGGTTAATTTGAGTTTTGGAGGCCAAGGCCAAATCCTGTCTTTGCTTCAAATTTCCTTCAAATGAATGAATGATCAAATGAATGGGAAAGTGAGGATACACCTGGTGCCCATCAGTTCAACGGGAGCACGTTTCCTGGATATGTTTTATTACCTGGTTCCAGGAAGCAGACGGGACAGAATTGTCAGCTGGTTAGTAGTGCCTTAGTCACATTTTTGTTTAATGTGACTTAACATATTATTTATAACACCACAGGGAAGGTTTCTGTTAGGTCATTCAGCACTAAAAGGGACTAAATTCTGCCACAAATGCCCTTTTATAATAGCCCTACTTAACATACCCATTAGTTCAGACCCAGGACTGAAATTATAATAAAAAAGACTATGCTTTTGTACATTGACATATCCTAGACTACAATTTCTGGAGAGATGAAAACCCCATGAGCACTGAACTCCATGAGTGCTACAGCATGAATTTTCAATGACCTAGGGGGTTTGTGAGACTGCAAAATCTGCATTTTAGGAGAAGCACAAGGCCCAGTGGAAAGAACAAGGGCCCAGGAGTCAGAGGGCCTGGGTTCTAATTCCAGCTCCATCACTTGCCTGCTGTATGACCTTGGGCAAGTAACTTCACTTCTCCGAGCCCCAGTTTCCTGTAAGATACCTGTTCCCCCTCCTACCTAGACCGTGAGCCCCATGGGGGACCGAGACTGGCCAACCTGATTAACTAGTAACTCTCCCAGCACTTAGGGCTTGACACATAGTAAGAGCTTAAGAATTACCAAAGTTATTACTATAGGTGTGATTGACTCTTCCATTTAATCTCTTCGAAGCTCCAAAATTTAATAAAGCAGGAGTAAGGCAATGCGTGCAGTTTGTTCGCAGCCAAGAATAGACTAAAGAAAGAAGCAGTAGTCATAATAGATAAAAAAAAAAAACCCATTGACCTTTTTGCTTCCGTAAAAAAATTGACACAATTTTGGAGTTCTGGCATATTTTCCATCACTCTAATATAATATTCCATTATTTAAATATTTTGTGATGGCGAATAACTTTTAGCTCTAATGATGATTTAGCCTCCCATTGAAAATGAAGAATGAACCTCAGTCCTGTAAAAGGCTTCAGGTCCAGAAACCCATGCAGTGGATTTGATTATGATTATTGTGGTTTGCACAATGTCATGGTCCCTCACATCACTACCAAGCACAAAATCTGAAACTGGCTATAACATATTTGAGACCATATTGCCTAATTTGTAAATCTGTTTTCCACAACTTAATCCAAGTAATAGTTGTGTTTGGAATAGTGTTAACTGCTAACTTGTATTTATTTCCAGAATAGAATGCTTTACTTCTATAGGATAGTTATTGTCTTAGCCAGATTCTTGGCAAATAGGGTTACTTAGTGTCTTATATATGTTTGTTGAGTGTTAGGCACTGGGTCCTCATTTTGATTCAATTCACAAAAATTCAGTTTAGGACAGGGAAAATGGCTTCTCCGCTCCGGATTCTTATTTACTCTTATGAAAGTCAAACAGAGTCAGGCCCTGGTCCCAGTCCTAAAATATCCTCTTAGTAAATAGGAACATGCCTGGATTTATCTTCCTCAGAAGGTTACATGACGGCTGACTCTACTGTGAGTTGAACCTGTGTGCCAGAAGCTTATGCCAATCCCTCCAGGAATAACATTTAGTGTGTTTAATATACAAAATGGTAAGTCCCAAAATGCCTTTTAGAGTTGTAAAATGAACTTGCTTTGGGATTCAGTCAATCGATCAATCATATTTGAGTGCTTACAGTGTGCAGAGTACTGTATAAAGCACTTGGGAGAGATGGGAGAGATGTTTCTTGTACACAAAGAGCTTACAGTTACAAGAAGGAGAGAGAGACAATATAAACAGATAAAGTATGGATATATGTACGTAAGTGCTGTGGGGCTGAGGGTAGGGTGAGTAAAGGGTGCAAATCCAAATGCAAGGGATAGGGAGTGGGAGGGAGGAAATGAGAAGAAATGGGAGGAAACAGAAAGGAGTGGGAGAGGAGGAAATGAGAGCTTAGTCGGATAAGGCCTCTTAGAGGAGATATGCTTCTAATGAGGCTTTGAAAGTGGGGAAAGTGATTGTCAGATGTGAAGGGAGAGGGAATTTCAGACCTGGGCAAGGGGTTGGCAGCGATAGACTAGATCTACGTATAATGAATAGGTTGGCATTTGCCGTGCAAAGGGTGCGGGTTGCAGTAGTAAATCAGAGAAGTAAGGTCAGAGGAGGCAAGGTGATTGAGTGCTCTGAAGTCAATGGTAAGGAATTTCTGGTTGATGTGGAGATGGATGGGCAACCACTGGACGTTCTTGAGGAGTGTGGAAGCATGGGCTGAACATTTTTGTAGACAAACCATCTGGGCAACAGAGTTAAATATGGACTGAAGTGGGGAGAGACAGGAAGCATGGAAGTCAGCAAAAAGACCGATACAGTAATCAGGGTGGGCTATGGTGAGTGCTTGGATCAGCATGGTAGTAGTTTAGTTGGAGAGGAAAAGTTGGATTTTAGTGATGTTGACAATGCCCAGCTGAACCAAGGATGCAATAAATTAGATGTATTTAAAGTTAGATGTATTTACAGTGGGTTAGTTGCGGGGAGAGTTCTGGAGCTCCAAGCCCTGTTGCTAATGTAGGGTTGAAGGGTGTAGAAAGGGAGTTACTGACTAGGGTGAGGGCTAGAGAGGGAGATTTGTGAGCCAAGAGGCTGATTTTGCCTCACAGGTTCCTGTCGCTGCTCAGCAGGTTGGGATTGAGGAGGAAATATTTCAAGGAAGGACATGAGGGAAGCTGTCATAGGTGTCAAGATGAAGCTGCCTGGGGACAGCTAGTTATCGACAGTGTTATGAGTTGTTAAAATATACAATATATTGTATACAATACAATATATACAATATATACAATTTGTATACAATGTATACAAATAAACAAAATGACCGATATTCCTCTAGAACAACTGTAGCTAACATTGAACCCTTCATAATGCTCTGAAATGCTGGTGGGTGTTTAGCTGAGGTCATAATACTCGAGACAGGTCTATAAAATCATCCAAAGAATGAACTTAGTTTACACATTTTTAAAACTGTGGCACCATGAGCAATTTCTTGTTTTATCTGTGCACATCATGTGGGCAAGTGGGATATTATTAGCCTTCCTCGTGACAAGCATGGGAGTCAAAGGCTGGGTCTCCAAGTGTCAAGTGTTGGCAAATTGTACTGGATTCCTTGAGCCAAAACATGACTCCCTCTAAATGTTTGTCTGGAGGGATCTAGAGAGGATGTTAAACCTAAAAATCAGAGACTTGGATCCATTGATGGCCAATCTGACAGTCTTCTGTTTGGAAAGAAAGGTGAAACAAACAGCAGGTGTCCCAGAGCTGCTATGTCACAATAGCAGAATATCATTTTTGATGGGGAAGTTATGTTCACCAAACACCTCATGCTCTCCGGAAAGGGACCACGGCCAGAGCCCACTATATTGACTTTGGTTTGGAGTAGCCTCATCATGTTAATACATCAAGACGCCACTGCCCGTAAGCACATGTACACTTGTTCTTTGCCAAGACATTTTAAAAAATTATTTTTAATGATATTTAAGTGCTCACTATGTGCCATGCACTGTACTAAGTGCTGGGGGAGTTACAAGATACTCAGTTTGGACACAGTCTCTGACTCACAAAGGGCGCATGGTCTTAAAAAAATAAAATAAAAGTTTTTTGTTAGGTAGACTCAGCTTTACTTTCGCCCCTGCAATATGAGAGAATACATCTTTTTAAAATTCATTCAGCATCGTGTATATTGTTAGTGTTCTGCAAGTTATATCGTATAGATGTTGAGGGTAAAATTCTGTTTTCTGATCCTAAATAATGAGGGTACAACCAACTGGGTTATATAATAGGGAGTTCTTTCCCTAGACATTGGTGGAATGTTCTACGACAGCTAAAATATATTGATCTGGATTGGTGAGAGTTAGAGCTGCTTATATATTGTACGCTCGTTGTGTATAGGGAACATATGTACCAAATCTGTATTGTAGTCTCCCAAGCGATTAGTGCTCTGCACATGGTAAGAGCTCAGTAAGTTCAATTGATTGATTGATTTATAGTATATTATAGCCTCAAAAACTTTTCTTTAGCGCCGTATACTTTTCCCTTGTTATTTTAGGATCTGTGTTTGGTACTGATTGATTGAAAGAAGAATCTCTTCCAATCGCTGATAGTTAATAGATGTCGTGCCCCCAACTAAGAAAATGAATAACCTTTCTCAGCAGAATAAGGATGCTAAAACATCTCCTTCATGACTTCTCAGTTGAAATAAAGGTGCTCTTAGGGTTCTGTCATCCTTAATCACTGCTCCTATTTTAATTTTCTCATGGATGCATTTTCTGAATCATCATCCCCAGATTTCTGCATGTAAGAACAGATGTTGCTGGTTCTTTTAGTCACACTTTGCAAAGGTTACATATTGTGAGAGCATGAAGGGTTCACCCAGAATAATTCTGGGGACTTTTAGCAAAAGTATACCTTCTGGAATTCTTGAAGGAAGAAAGTCACCAGAGGAGAGAGAAGGAAGCAAGTGTTCGTTCATGCTCTGCTTATATTAACTGAAGCTATTAGCCTTTCTGAAGGAGAAATTCAACTGGGATGCTCTTGGAGAGAGACTATCGCTTTTCCATAATTTGAGTCTTCAGTTTGAGAGTTGTTAAAATTACTGTTAAAATTTATGCATTTAATAATGGTTATTGATTTAAGACCATTAGGGGACTTAAACATTTTATTTCTTGTACAACTAAACATTTCAAATTTTTGAAATACCACTTAAGAAATTTGTGTTGCATTGGAAAATTGCCAGGAATTATAAATAATGGCAGTTTCTCATAGTGAAATCAACAAATCTAGGTAAGGCCTAGCCTGTACGAGCCATTATTCAAGGTATGGTTTATGACCAGACACCAGAGTCCCATTCTACCGTGTAACTCATAAACCAAGCTCATTTGCATCTGAACTACATAAAATTATCACTAACTAGTTTTCATGAGATGGGTTGTCAAGATGAGTGTAAAATGAGAAAAGAGCTTAAGTTTTTCTCTTTATTACACTTTTCCTCATAAAGTAAGATCTATAGGCCACAAAGGAAGGGGGTTCGTACTTTGCGCTATTTCTAGCTTTCAACCAAATTTTAAAACACACATACATAAAATAAGCTAGGAGGCATATTAGTTGCATGTAACAAGTCTGTGGGAAGCATTTACCTGCTTCTGTAAGAAAATTTCACTCAGGCCACTTGTAAAGATTACCATTATACTGCCAGCAGGTTATTTGATCCCGTGAGTTAGTGATGACTGCATAATTTGACTGAATATTCTTCACTCTGTTGGCTCTCTGAAAGAGAAAATAGCAGATTGGCAGATCCCTTTCCTTGTAGATTAAGAAGTAAACAGATCCCTCTTAGGGAATACCAATGAATAAAGTCTGAGTCATTAGAGAGTTGCAGGTTTGAGAAATGGGCTCACCTAAATTTTAAAATCCCAGAAATTAAGAACAAAGGAAATGTGACCTTAACCTCAGAGTGATTCCTTATATCAAATGATCTTTCCAAACACAAGCAAACGATCCCAATCCTCAAAAGCCGGAAGTGCATAAGTGATTTTAAGATGCAAGTTGAACAGAAGTGCCGAGCTCCTTCTCTCCATTCGCCCTCTTGGTATCCCAGCAGCTCCTCCAGCTAGACTGCATTGCTGGGGCAATCCTGAGAGAGGTGCCTAGGGAAGAAGAGATTGCTGGAATGTTAACGGGTGAGTGACAGCTCTGGCTTCCATCAAGAGCCACTTGGTGGGGGAGCTTGAAAACTCTAGACACTGATTTTAGGCACGCGTCGATTATAGACACCCAGAGGGTCTATCTGCCTTAGAACCTCTGATCCTTGGTTCTCCTGGGTTCATAGGCCCAGAGAACTATTACCAACTGAGAGGTATTCCACTCTCAAATTCTATATTCACTGTGCATTTAAGGAGCTACATTGCATTTTAAGACTTTTATATGGTATTCAAGTGCTTAATTTGTGTCAAGCCCTCTCCTAAGCACTGGGATAGATTCAAATAAATCAGGCTGCCTATAGCCTCTGTCCCACTTGTGGATCACCGTCTAATAATAATAATGTTGGTGTTTGTTAAGCGCTTACTATGTGCCGAGCACTGTTCTAAGCGCTGGGGTAGACATAGGGGAATCAGGTTGTCCCACGTGGGGCTCACAGTCTTAATCCCCATTTTACAGATGAGGGAACTGAGGCACAGAGAAGTTAAGTGACTTGCCCACAGTCAAGTAGGAGGGAGAACAGGTCTCAAATCCCCATTTTGCAGTTGAGGAAACAGAGGCACAGAGAAGTTGTGGCTTGGCCAAGGTCATCCAGCAAGTAAGCGGCGGGGCCTTGATTAGAACCAGGTCCTCTGGCTCCCAGGCCCGTACTTTTTTCCACCAGGTCATGCTGCTTTCCAACATGATTAGTGGAATTTGCCTGTTTTCTTTCTACGCTGCAAGGGTGCCCCCAGGTCAGAGTCTCTAAACCCTGTGGCAGGGAAAGGCAGAAATGGGCCCCTGTTTAGGAAATCATGTGATGCCTGGGACTGTTCTAAAGTAATCACCCCCACCTACCCTAGGATCCCCAGACTGGAACTCATCCCAGCCTGGATCCTTCTAAGGCCTCTCCAAACCCAAGACACCTCAAGCACCATGGGAATGGAAAGTCCAGGCACTGAATGCCCTAGCAATTCATCCAGTCGTATTTATTGATTGCTTACTGTGTGCAGTGCACTTTACTGAGAGTTTTCTTCCTTCCCAGTGGAGAAAATCAGAATCTAGTTCCAGACCAATGATAGTAATAATAATAAAATAATTGTGGTATTTGTTAAACACTTACTATGTGCCACACACTGTATGAGGTTGGACATGCCCCACCTGGGGCTCACAATCTTAATCCCCATTTTACAAATGAGGTAACTGAGGCACAGAGCAGATAAGTGACTTGCCTATGGTCACATAGCAGATAAATGGTAGAGTCATAATTAGAACCCAGGTCCTTCTGACTCCCAGACCTATGCTCTTTCTACACAAGGCCGCGCTGCATCCTGTTTTGTTCAGTATTGTGACTGAAAGGTAATTGGCGTCGTGTTGATAAATTTCAGCTCTCTTGCTCTCCTGCATGCTATCCTGGCTTCTCCAAGATCCAAGCTGATACTGGCCAATAAATGGGCAGATTGGACCAGATAACGAAATGTTCTGAAATCAGCCCAAAGCATTTTGGGTAGGATTTTGCATCCCTAAGTACCAACAATGATTGTTTCTCCTTTAGTTCTCTGGGTCTTTGCATCTTTAGTCCATTAAGTCGCTGCCCGGCAGTGTGTGGACTGAAATATATTTTAGGTGAGACACAGATTAAGCATTCTGGGGCATGATGGAGATTTATGATAACTCGCTGGAAGTCATGGGGCCCATAAATCTCTGCTGCATAAATCTGGTATTTTCTTCGGTGACAGATGTAGCCTTGATTCTATATTGTTCATTTTATGTAAATTCTCTGCAACATGGTGTTGTGGGAGCATATTAGAATGGAAATTGGTTATTCTGAATGTTGCCATAAATATCATTTAGGTTTATTGCATTGCTTGGTTATTTGGTATTATGTGATTGGAGCAGTTACAATTAAGCCAAGAGAGTCACAGCTGAGCATTGTCTCTGTCACACGGCCCTGTCACAATAGCAGTGCTGAGTCCTGCAGTGCCCCATTAAGAGATAGTTAAAAGTCTGTTTGGGGTTGCATTGCCAAGTGAAAACGGTCACCACAAAGCCTCTACGGAAATGATTGTAGGCCATCGGCAGGAGTAAAATTAGGGGCTCGATAAAATTGTAAATAATGATGGCCCCCAGAAATGCTGTCTGGCCTTAGTTTTCTGGATGTTGTATGGCAAAGTTATTTTGAACTGAAAGAGGTGGAAAAGAGGTATATTTTTTTAGACCCTCTGAAGTACCTGGCTGATTTTTCCACGGCACCCCTGACTGATAGATTAAAGGCCCTGAGCTTTAATGATGCCAGGGGTTGTGGGTGGAGAGAGTGCAGCAGCACCCTCGGTATCTCCACGGCTGAGGTAGTTGCTCCCTCATCCCAGGAACTGAAACCCCAGGCCGGGGAATGCTGTGATCTGGAGCAGCGCCACCCTGGAAACTGAACTGCCAGAGTGCACAGGATGCTTCCTGGGCCGCCGCAGTCCCAGGGCCCCGGGGAGGCACAGGGGAAACCACAGAGTCCACAATCTGGTCACCCCGGCTCCAGATTCCCCTTTGCGAGGCCGTGGGCAGCCCTGACCCGCGGGCAGGGATAAACGGAGTTGTTCATCTTATAGAGACTTGTCCCGGCTGCCTTTGCCCGCGGATGGGGCTGCGTGTTGTCTAGGCCCAAGTGTGACTTGGGAGAACACAGCCTCCTGGCGAACAGCAATCGTGTTTGGTGGGGGCATCCCAGCTGGATGTGTGTACTCTATTCCCCCAGTCCTTTTCTGAAAATGGTATAAGCGATTATAATAGGGATAACTGGTATAGGTTAAACATTTACTGTGTTCCAAGAACTGTACTAAGCGCTGGGGTAGATGCAAGGTAAATCAGGTCAGACCCAGTCTCTGTACCACATTGGCTGTATAGAAAGTATCAGGGAAAGATGTCCTAATTAGTTTTTTGTTCATGAACTGTACTAACCAGAGCATAATAGTAATAATAATGTTGGTATTTGTTAAGCGCTTACTATGTGCAGAGCACTGTTCTAAGCGCTGGGGTAGATACAGGGTAATCAGGTTGTCCCACGTGAGGCTCATAGTTAATCCCCATTTTACAGATGAGGTAACTGAGGCCCAGAGAAGTGAAGTGACTTGCCCACAGTCACATAGCTGACAAGTGGCCGAGCCGGGATTCGAACCCATGACCTCTGACTCCCAAGCCCGGGCTCTTTCCACTGAGCCACGCTGTGCCTGGCTCATAGTATCTACATCTCCGCCCCTGTCCTCTCCCCCTCCCTTCAGGCTCGCATCTCCTCCTGCCTCCGGGACGTCTCCACCTGGATGTCTGCCCGCCACCTAAAACTCAACATGAGCAAGACTGAGCTCCTCATCTTCCCTCCCAAGCCCGGTCCGCTCCCAGACTTCTCCATCACCGTGGATGGCACGACCATCCTTCCCGTCCCGCAGGCCCGCAATCTCGGTGTCATCCTTGACTCGTCCCTCTCGTTCACCCCACACATCCTATCCGTTACCAAGACCTGCCGGTTTCACCTCTACAATATCGCCAAGATCCGCCCTTTCCTCTCCACCCAAACGGCTACCTCACTATTACGGGCTCTCGTTATATCCCGGCTAGACTACTGTGTCAGCCTTCTCTCTGACCTCCCTTCCTCCTCTCTCGCCCCGCTCCGGTCTATTCTTCACTCCGCTGCCCGGCTCATCTTCCCGCAGAAACGATCTGGGCATGTCACTCCCCTTCTTAAACAACTCCAGTGGTTGCCTATCGACCTCCGCTCCAAACAAAAACTCCTCACTCTAGGCTTCAAGGCTCTCCATCACCTTGCCCCTTCCTACCTCTCCTCCCTTCTCTCTTTCTACCGCCCACCCCGCACGCTCCGCTCCTCTGCCGCCCACCTCCTCGCCGTCCCTCGGTCTCGCCTATCCCGCCGTCGACCCCTGGGTCACGTCCTCCCGCGGTCCTGGAACGCCCTCCCTCCTCACCTCCGCCACACTGATTCTCTTTCCCTCTTCAAAACCTTACTTAAAAATCACCTCCTCCAAGAGGCCTTCCCAGACTGAGCTCCTCTTCCCCCTCTACTCCCTCTGCCATCCCCCCTTTACCTCTCCGCAGCTAAAGCCTCATTTTCCCCTTTTCCCTCTGCTCCTCCACCTCTCCCTTCCCATCCCCACAGCACTGTACCCGTCCGCTCAACTGTATATATCTTCGTTACCCTATTTATTTTGTTAATGAATTGTACATCGCCTTGATTCTATTTAGTTGCCATTGTTTTTACGAGATGTTCTTCCCCTTGACGCTGTTTAGTGCCATTGTTCTTGTCTGTCCGTCTCCCCCGATTAGACTGTAAGCCCGTCAAACGGCAGGGACTGTCTCTATCTGTTGCCGACTTGTTCATCCCAAGCACTTAGTACAGTGCTCTGCACATAGTAAGCGCTCAATAAATACTATTGAATGAATAACAAACACCATTAAAAAATTTACTAATTCAGTGAATAATGTTGGTATTTTGTTAAGCGCTTACTATGTGCAGAACACTGTTTAAGCGCTGGGGTAGGCACAGGGGAATCAGGTTGTCCCACGTGGGGCTCACAGTCTTAATCCCCATTTTACAGATGAGGGAACTGAGGCACAGAGAAGTTAAGTGACTTGCTCACAGTCACACAGCTGACAAGTGGCAGAGCTGGGATTCGAACTCATGAGCCCTGACTCCAAAGCCCGTGCTCTTTCCACTGTGAATCGACATGCCTCTGACTTGATAAACACAAATGCCCACATAAACATATATACGCCCATTATTTTGTATGGTTTTGAGGGCGGGGACCACTGTCTCGTCTTTTGTGTGCTCCCAAGCACCTAATCCAGTGCTCTCTATTCAGGAGGTGCTCAGTAATGCGTAGTGATAATGACACATTTATACTCCCAGGTTTAACTCAGTGTGGAAGTTGGCTTCTATTAGACATGGTTGTCTGCAAATAATTTCATGGTAAAGACCTACAGGCACCTTCCTTTCTTTCACTGGAGTGGTCTGGGCATCCTCGATCAAACCTGAGGGATGGTTGGAAAAATTTCACAGATCTCACAGAGATCTTTAAGTACTGATGATGTCTGACTCTGAGGCCAGGAGCATTTGCAACAAGAGCCCTTTGTCATAATTCATCAGAGAGACCTGAAAATGCTAGTTTCTGCTCCGGCAGGCAAAGCACCTTTGCTGAAAAATACTCCCGGAAGTCAACTGGTGAATAGCCGCTGCGTAGAGCCGCAATTGATCGGTGGTATCAATCGAGTGCTTATTGTATGGAGAGTAAAGCACTGAATGTTTGGGAGAGTACAACACAATAAAGTTAGAAGCAGCGTGACTTAATGGAACGAGCTCGGGCTTGGGAGTCAGAGGACGTGGATTCTAATCCCGCCTCCGCCACCTGTCTGCTGTGTGACCTTGGGCAAGTCACTTAACTTCTCTGTGCCTCAGTTCTCTCATCTATAAAAGGGGGATTAAAAGTGTGAGCCCCACATGGGACCCCCTGATTACCCTGTATCTACCCTTCGTTTAGAACAATGCTTAGCACATAGTAAGCGCTTAACAAATACCATAATTATCATTCCAAATTGTATTTTCCAAGTGCTGAGTATACTGAGCACACAGTAAGCGCTCAGGAAATACGATTGATTGAATGAATGAATGAATGGTAGGCTTGCTCTCCGTCCCCAAGGAGCTTACGGTCAAGAGGAGGAGACGGACATCAAAATAATTTAGATGGGGAAATGGTGGAACGTAAGAATTTGTACATAAGGGCAAAGGGTCGAATGGGGTGAATATCAAGTGTTCAGTGGGTAAAGATCCAAGTGCTTTGAAGTTGGGGAGAGTGGTGGTCTGTCCGATATGAAGGGCGAGGGGGTTCCAAGCCCAAAAGAGAATATGGGGAAGAGTTTGGTGGTGAGGTAGATGAGATCAGAGTACAGTGAGTAGATCGGCGTGATCGGCGTTAGAGGAGTGAAGTGTCCAGGCTGGGTTGTAGTAGATCAGCGAGATAAGGTAGGAGCGAGTTAGCTGACTGCCTTGAAGTTGATGGTAAGATGTTTCTGTTTGATGCGGAGGTGGATGGCCATCCATTAGAGGTTTTTGAGAAGTAGGGAGCTATGAACTGAACTTCGGTTTTTAGAAATATGATCCGGGCAGCAGAGTGAAGTAAGGACTGGAACTGGGAGAGATGGGAGGCAGAGAAGTCAGCAAGGAGGCTGCTGATGAAGTAGTCGAGCACTAGCAGTAGCAGCATCCCCCTCACCCCATCTTGCTAATTTTCTGCAAGCCACTTTATTCTTAATGTTGTCCCAGAATGGTAGTACGTTGCCCTGTGCAGCTGCCATTTTTATAACAGGTTAGTCCCAATGGAATTGCTTCTATAGATAATTTTTGCTATCCATTATAATTCTTCTTATGCCACTGATATGCTCTTTAAAAGCTTTAATTCGTATTATCCACGGTGTTAAGCAGCATGGCTCAGTGGAAAGAGCACGGGCTTGGGAGTCAAAGGGCATGAGTTCGAATCCCCACTCTGCCACTTGTCAACTGTGGGACTCTGGGAAAGTCACTTCACTTCTCTGGGCCTCAGTTACCTCATCTGTAAAATGGGGATGAAGACTGTGAGCCTCACATGGGACAACCTGATTACCCTATATCAGCGTGGCTCATTGGAAAGAACACGGGCTTTGGAGTCAGAGGTCATGGGTTCGAACCCCAGCTCTGCCACTTGCCAGCTGTGTGACTTTGGGCAAGTCACTTAACTTCTCTGTGCCTCAGTTCCCTCATCTGTAAAATGGGGATTAAGACTGTGAGCCCCACGTGGGACAACCTGATTCCCCTGTGTCTACCCCAGCGCTTAGAACAGTGCTCGGCACATAATAAGCGCTTAACAAATGCCAACATTATTATTATTACCCCAGCGCTTAGAACAGTGCTGTGCACATAGTAAGCGCTTAACAAATGCCAACATTATTATTATTATTATTATTATTATTATTAACAATACCAAGAGGACCTGGGGTAAGGCTGTCAGAGATTTGTGTTGCTGGCTGGTCTGCCTCGTTTCCCAGAAACCCTCCTCCTTCTCTTCCTCCCTTGAACTCCCTTATACCAGCTCACTCTGAATCTCACTATCACAGCTTTCCTATTTTATACCTGGCTCTGCCAGTTGAAATCAAAGAACTGCATTATTTGGAAAGTCTTCAGTTTTGCTGTCTATTTGAATCATTAACATAAAAACCTTTACCATTCATCAGGATTTTCTTACCCTTGGCCAGTGTATTCCAAAGAAATGTTATCTTTGAAGTCCAGATTCTCATTTCATTCTATCTCTTGGCTATATATTCCAATAGCAGTTAGAATATCAATGTTTCACAGTTAATACCCTAAGGTTTCCGTAACAGTGGCAAAGCTGCTCGACTAATAATCAGCATTGTCTCCTGAGGAAAATTTAAATGAGAGTGAAGATCTATGCTTTGATTCTGGAGCTTTGTTCTCTTCTCTTCAATCTTTCTGGTCCAAGATCGAAGTCCCTCTTTCATCAACATCAAGTCCTTTCATACTGTCAAAGTCAAAAAATTTTTCTGTGTGGCTTTCTCTGAAGACTTTATCCATTCTTAGAATAGAATTGACTAATCTCCTATAATCTTGTGTGCAGAAAGCATCCTGTGATAAGTGTTCACTCAGATTTGCTTTACAATTTCCAAATGACTCTGCTATTCAGATACGTTCAAGTTTTCAGATAATTTTAAAGGTATTCTCAGGCAGGTATTGTTGCAAATACACTAAGTGGAAACTGAAAAAGGGGTGATCCTTAAATAGCCATAATCTGGTTAATCTGTCCTGGAAAGAGTAGTTTTACTTGTCCCATTTGCCCACAACCAACTCCTCTTCCAAGAACCATCATGTTTTGGCAACCTTTTCTGGAAGCCATGTTCCTACTGATTCATCCAGATTCCTGCTATCTGAAAGTATCTGCTTTATGGTTATTTGAGCTCTCTGCTTTCCTAAAGCATGTTGATTCTGATCATCCTGTAGAGAGTATTGAGCTCTTGTTGATCCTAACTCTTTCTTATTTTCTTAATTCTTTCCTACATCATCTTTTTGGATCCTTTTCCTTTTTGTTTATTCTTGACTCCCAGGGAGTGTACCCAGCTCTTAGAAAATAGTAAGCACTTGATCAGTGGCATAATGATGATTATTGTTTGTGATCTAAGCTTAGCATTCTTAGAGAATTCATAGAGGTGGGAGGTATGAAGAATTTTTTTAAGGTTACAAATGATTTTTGATTTAAAGGAATCTCTGTGACACAGAGTCAAGTTAGGGTAATTATTCAGTTAATTTGATCAAGGTAAGCAGATAAACAAGACAATTTAGATCTTTGTGGGTAGTTGGTCTCAGTTATCCAGTTTCCACTTTGATCAAATATACTCTAATAATGCACCCTGTATGCTTGTTTATTGAAATTTCCTGGGCCTGCTCCAGCAATTTATGGCCAGTGAACATTCTACAGTAGAATGTTTTGTTCTCTTCCTCTTCTCCCTCCTTCACCTCCCGCAGCCTCACCTCTTGCCTGACTCTCTTCCTTGCCCTCCCTAATCATCTCTTCTTGCCCCTTCCATTCTGGTTTTTGCTACTTCCACCATAGTTTTCACACACATCTCCCACCCAACTCTTTCACCACTGGTACCTATCTCCTGTTGGGGCCTATGCTTAGGTAACTGACCCAAGAAACTGTTGACTGACATAGAAGTAAGCCATCCTATTTTTGACATGTACAAAAGTTTTTACATCATTTTTATATAAAATCACACTGAGGAATTCTGAGAGAGGATGGGAAAGATTCTGATTTAGGAAGCATGTAAATTTAATATTGCAAACATTATGATCAAAGCTAAATGTTGAAGGTATCAGGGTCATCCGTTGTTTGTGATTTGCCCTCTCAGGAGGGAGACTATATGAGGGAGGCTAAGAAAATTACTTAAAGAGTTTTCAGATGTTAAGAAAAATAATTTTCTTTGACGACTAGGTGATATGATCTCTTACTTTCTCTTGGTTTTTAAATGTTTTTTTTAATCGATGATCTCCCTTGCTATCTGTACTCATGCATCCATAGACATGCTCAGAAACACTGATACACACCCACCGAACTCTGGCCTGTCAAAATGGAGGAGACTTCACAAAAAGGGTTTTCTTAATTTCACTGTCACTTAAAGATTAAAGTAAGGGTAAATTCTTCAAGAGGAGGAAAGCATCACAGAAAAAAGCTTATGTTAGGGCTGCACAGTAGCTCTAATTGAGAAATTACACTTCATTGTTGCTTCTCAAAGCATTAGAATTATGAGTGGATCATGTTTGAATCATTACTGAGCACCTACTGTTTGCAGAGCATTGTACCATGTGTTTGAGAGCACGCAAATTGCAAAACATTGCTTCTGCCCTCAATGAGATAACTTCACCCTTAGAATTTAAAATCTTCTTCTTTTAACTCCCATGTGTAAGAGCCATTTACTTGCTAAAGGTCCAAAAGGAGTTTGGTTTAGATAGCTTTTCGTTTGTAATTTGGGTTTATCATCACTGATAAAACAAATAGGAAAGTGAAATCAGGTGGCATAGTTCGCTTTTCCTCCCATATAGTAAAACATTCAGTGAGCTGAAGCCAAAAGCTGTGGAACAGTAATTAAAATCTGGCTGCATCCCATCTGTCTTGTGCTGGTAATGTTTTGTCACTTTTCTTACAATAAGTGGTTTCAATGTATTGTGAATATTAGCTATGAATACTGTCTAAAGGGCTTCCCATTTAAGCTTCAAATAGTAATGTTTTGTCCTTTTGTTCTTTACAGGTCTCTGAAGCTGGGGAAATAGGAATCTTGGAGGAGGGTCAGTTTGCCAGATGCAGAAATAAAGAAATGCATCACTAATTATCAGTAAGTAAGGAAAGTATAATGTTTAGCTTTATACTGGATCTTTCAATCGTATTTAATCATACTGAGCATTTACTGTGTGCAGAGCACTGTACTAAGCACTTGGGAGAGTACAATATAACAATAATCGGACACATTCCCTGCCCACAATAAGCTTACAGCCTAGAGGGAGCTGAGATTAGATCCCAGTAGTAAGAAGAATTCAGTGTTGTTTTCAATAGATGCCCACGTTTTAGTGTAACTTAATTGTGTCTAGAAGGAAATGTTAGAAAAGTTACTATGGGGAACTTGTGACATTCTGAATTAAATAAAGTTTCTATTAGGGATTTGCGAGTTGGCCTGGAGACATCTTTAGTTAATGCTATCTCTTATCTTTTTAAAGTTGGAGGTTATGATGACGTATTTCTTCAGTGTTGAGAAAGATATTATGCAGCTGTCTGAGTATTAGGCCCCCTCTTTGTTCATGAATTTCTGTAGGAGTGGCAACTCCAGGTGATTTACCTGTCAAGAGCTCGACAGTGCAAGTCATTTCCTCAAATATTGAAGCTAAGAAAGGCCACGTCTTCATTTTTGCATGAAGTATGTTCAAACGATCACTGTAGTATACTTGTCATCTGTTTAAATTCCCTTTATGTCTGTGATGAGGGTGGTTCCATCTGTTCTCCCCTGCAGTGCTGTGGTAGGAATGAGACCGTATAGCTTCTTTAGTGATGAGTAAAAGACCCTAGTTTGGGACAGTCAGCATGTAAGCATAGCTGGTTTTGTTTTGGGGTTTTTTTGGTATTTATTATGTGCTTACTTATGGCTTCACCTTTGGCATCCCACCAGTCACCACTGATTTCTCAACCTGATATGTATGTCGTGTTACAGGTTTTTGAAGACCATCATTTTGTTATAATCAAAAAATGTTGCTAGGTCTTATTGTTGGATTTATTGTTTTGATGTGCTTAATTCTTTTCATCCAAGACATTTTCATCCAACCAGTGTTGGTGACTCCTGCCTCGGCCACTTGTCAGCTGTGTGACTTTGGGCAAGTCACTTAACTTCTCGGTGCCTCAGTTACCTCATCTGTAAAATGGGGATTAAGATTGTGAGCCCCAAGTGGGACAACCTGATTCCCCTGTGTCTACCCCAGCGCTTAGAACAGTGCTCGGCACATAGTAAGCGCTTAACAAATACCAACATTATTATTATTATTATTACCAACAGTCTTGAAGTCTCTCTGATAGAAAGTGTTTTGGATAAATGCCTATTTGTTACAGACATGCTTACTAGTAACTAAGGATTCTTTGTTCCAACAGAGCTGTTGTCCCTGACTACCAAACAGGTTTCCTTTATTCTCCAGAAACCTGATAGAGATTCTCCTTGGTGATTTGGGTCCCATTTTCAATCCACAGTTGAATCAGTAGTTTAAGCTTATAGTGTAGTTTATAAATTGATGGTCACTTAGAGCAGCACGTAGCTCCTTGGCATAGCTACAGTGACAAATAGTACATTTTTCAGGGTCTGCTGATGGGCAGTGATATAATTTATCAGAGGCCATTTTCTAAAATTTAGTTTTATTCATGATGTCTATATGGAAGGTAGGAGATAATATTGGTATTTTCAAGATGACATTTTGGCACATTTGTTGAGTAGGTGTAGACCCATTGCTATTTTAACTTTCCAAACCCTTAAGGACTGATTACTTTCCTTCCATTTTTCGACATTATTACCACCCATACACTGAAATCTCTCATGATGACTTCTTCAGATAGTTGTAGTAATTTCCTTTTTAATGGTATCTAAGTTCTTACTATGTGCTAGGCTATGTTCTAAGCACTGGGGTAGATGCAAAGTAATCAGGCTGGAAGTGGTCCATGTCCCACGTAGGCTCACAATGTTAATTCCATTTTACAGTTGAGGTAACTGAGGCACAGAGAAATGAAGTGATTTGCCCAAGGTCATACAGCAGGCAAGGGGCAGAGCCAGGATTAAAACCTAGATCCTTCTGACTCCCAGGCCTGTGCTTCATCCACTAGGCCACACTGCTTCGATGATGGTATTTGTTAAACGCCTACCATGTGCTAGACACTATACCAAGCGCTGGGGTGGACATAAGCAAATCAAGTTGAACACAGTCCCTCCCCATGTGGGGCTCACAGTCTCAATCCCCATTTTACAGATGAGGCAATTGAGACACAGAGAAGTGAAGTGACCTGCCTAAGGTACACAGCAGACAAGTGGCAGAGTCAGGATTAGAACCTATGACCTGCTTATTATATGCAAAGCATCATGCTAAACACCAGGAAAGAATACATGGATGAGAATTAGGGTTACTGGCCCTCAAGGTGTTCACAGTCTAAGAATAATGTGGGCAGGGGGCTGGAGATAGACGCATAAGAAAAAGAATAAAACAAAAGCATAAAATCAACATAAGTCGAGTTCAGGGATAAATGCAAAATAAAAACGTTTTAGAGTACTAAGGCTAAATAACAATAATAATAATTATAGTATTTAAGTGCTTACTATGTGCCAAGCACTTTTCTAAGCTCTGGGGTAGATACAAGGTAATCAGGTTGTCCCCTGTGGGTCTCACAGTCTTAATCCCCATTTTACAGATGAGGTAATGGAGGCACAGAGAAGTTGAATGGCTTGCCCAAGGTCACCCAG
Source organism: Ornithorhynchus anatinus (assembly GCF_004115215.2). Classification (NCBI taxonomy): domain Eukaryota; kingdom Metazoa; phylum Chordata; class Mammalia; order Monotremata; family Ornithorhynchidae; genus Ornithorhynchus; species Ornithorhynchus anatinus. Next base: position 26,688,737 of record NC_041739.1, read on the forward strand.
CAGACAGGTGGTAGAGTTAGGATTAGAATAATAATAATGGCATTTGTTAAGCATGTACTATGTGCAAAGCACTGCCCTGAGCGCTGGGGAGGATACAAGACGATCAGTTTGTCCCACGTGGGGCTCACAGTCTTCATCCCCATTTTACAGATGAGGGAACGGAGGCATAGAGAAGTGAAGTGACTCGCCCAACATCCTCTGACTCCGAAGCGTGTGCTGTTTCCACTAAGACACGGGAGGCAGGCAGAAGAGCAGGGTTTCAGGGTTCTTCTGCTTAGAGTACAACAGTCTTAGCCTCAGCTACAGTGAACACAAATGGAGCTTCTACAGTGAGCCAGTCCTGATCCTTATGCAAGTCTATTTCTCTGAATTGGTTTTCACTGGCATTGATAGGCATAACAGAGCACTTAGCTAGTCAGACTCAATCATTTTGGGGTGAGCTCCGTTTTACACTGAAGCACCCTGTTTATGCTTTTACGCTGAAGCACTCTGTGTGTTTATGGTGAGCCAAATTGTGCTTGTAAATAATTCCCTCAATCTAAGCTGGTGTTTTGGGGAGTAACATTGCTTTTTGGGCCACTAAGAGAGGTTGAAGACCTAAGTCATGTCTAGGGGGATCATTACTGATCGATTTCATTCTTAAGTGAGACCAGCAAAGGTTCCACTAAACACTGCAGGTAAGCCGTCAGCTTCAGATCTCAGGCAGTTTCCAGTGAAATGCTAATTCTGATTGTAATCACTATCATGATGAACATTTGGATGGAAGGACATCAGTAAGGGTAGTGATATTGGAGAGAACACTCCATGATCCTCATTATCCCCAAGGTATGATGGTCTAGAAAGTAAAGACCAAGGGAGTTCTTTGTTCTGGAAATATGCTGGGCATGCAATTCAGTCCCAAGAAACCTTGGAGAATGGTGGAATTTTGATCTGGGCTTTCAGGTCCAGATTTGGGTGGGTTTCTGGACAGGCTGGTTCGGGCGGCTCCAAAGCCTTGGGTGTCTCTGTGGTTGAAGTAGAAGTTTGGAGAAGGTTGATGAGGAATTCAGTTTTAGATGTAGTGAGCTAAAGGTGCAGTGCAGATTATCCATGCGGAGATGTTATGGATAGAAGAGGAAATACAGGATTGTAGAGGAAATGAAGAAACATCAGCATAGAGGTGGTGGTTGAAAACATGGAAAAGGATGAGGTCCCTAAAAGAGTGAATGTAAACTGGGAAAAGAAGGGGAACCTATGACAGTCCGTAGACACATCCACCATTACGTGGGGAGGGACAGAAGAAAAGACAGAGAAAAACACGAAGTGGTTAGAGAGATTAGAGGAGTAGGAGAAAACTGTCAGTAAAAACAAGGTTAGATTGCGTTCCACAAGTGGTCCACAATCTCAAAGAGGTCAACGAAGATAAGAATAGAGTCCATTAGATGTGGTGAAGGGGAGGTCATCGATGGTGCTGAAGAGTGTGTATCAGTACAGTCAAGGGGGCAGAAACCAGATTATAGAGGGTTAAGAAGGGAATTGGAGGAGAAAAGAGGGTGAAGCAAGTGTTTAGGACCATTCAGGAAGTTTGGACAGAAATGGGATCTTGAAAATGGGGGAAAAGTTAGATGGTGAAGTGGGATCCAGAGAGGCTTTTTGATTATGGGGATGTGAACAAGTTTAAAGGCAGAGGGAAAGGATCCATTTAAGTGAAGAGTTGAAGATAGCAATCAGAAGCTGACTGCAGCCATACAGCTCTGAAGTTCTGTGCTCTCTGCTCTTGGTGGTTTGGTATCTGCCCAGGGGCACTAGAAACTACAGTCCCATCCCTTTCCCCCAACTGCCCACCATGGCCGGGGACAAGCCTTATACCACGAGAGTGAGGCAGACAGAACCCTACCTTTCCAACAGTTGAAATGCTAGGAAGTTTGTTCCAGGTTTGACTGAGGGCTGCCCCGGCTGGAATGCTGAGTAGTTTTCCTTGCCAGCAGCGATGCATTGTGGCCATTTTTGTTTTTATTTACTTATTTTCTTAATACTATTCTTTAAGCACTTTAGCTAAATCCTGGGATGGGAATAAATTTGGAACCTGCCCTGTCCCACATGTGACTTCAATTCGAGGAGGGAGGGAAAGCAATTATCTTATCCCCATTTTACTGATGAGGGAACTGAGGCATGAAGAAGTTCAGATCAATTCTGGACAAGACCCCAGGTTCCCAGTATCTCAGACCTCTAGGGCTCTTTCCACTAGGCCAGGCTTGCTTATTGCAATTGAATTGCTTGGGTGTGGTTTTTTTTAAAAACTTTGTCCAGTTATTTCTTTTCCGGTGTGTCTGTCCATCGCATTCTTTTCCCCCTCTTCCCTCCCTTCACTTCTAAACTGTGAGGTGACTCCTGTAGGCTGGGGACCAGATTTGTTTCATTATCCTTGTATCTTTCCCCAGGACCTAGCAGAGTGTTTTGCACTAGCACTTTAAAAAACATTTAAATTCATTCATTCATTCAATAGTATTTATTGAGCGCTTACTATGTGCAGAGCACTATACTAAGCGCTTGGGATGAACAAGTCGGCAGCAGATAGAGACAGTCCCTGCCGTTTGAGGGGCTTACAGTCTAATCGGGGGAGACGGACAGACAAGAACAATGGCACTAAACAGCGTCAAGGGGAAGAACATCTCGTAAAAACAATGGCAACTAAATAGAATCGAGGCGATGTACAATTCATTAACAAAATAAATAGGGTAACAAAAATATATACAGTTGAGCGGACGAGTACAGTGCTGTGGGGATGGGAAGGGAGAGGTGGAGGAGCAGAGGGAAAAGGGGAAAATGAGGCTTTAGCTGCGGAGAGGTAAAGGGGGGATGGCAGAGGGAGTAGAGGGGGAAGAGGAGCTCAGTCTGGGAAGGCCTCTTGGAGGAGGTGATTTTTAAGTAAGGTTTTGAAGAGGGAAAGAGAATCAGTTTGGCGGAGGTGAGGAGGGAGGGCGTTCCAGGACCGCGGGAGGACGTGACCCAGGGGTCGACGGCGGGATAGGCGAGACCGAGGGACGGTGAGGAGGTGGGTGGCAGAGGAGAGGAGCGTGCGAGGTGGGCGGTAGAAAGAGAGAAGGGAGGAGAGGGAGGAAGGGGCAAGGTGATGGAGAGCCTTGAAGCCTAGAGTGAGGAGTTTTTGTTTGGAGCGGAGGTCGATAGGCAACCACTGGAGTTGTTTAAGAAGGGGAGTGACATGCCCAGATCGTTTCTGCGGGAAGATGAGCCGGGCAGCGGAGTGAAGAATAGACCGGAGCGGGGCGAGAGAGGAGGAAGGGAGGTCAGAGAGAAGGCTGACACGGTAGTCTAGCCGGGATATAACGAGAGCCCGTAATAGTAAGGTAGCCGTTTGGGTGGAGAGGAAAGGGCGGATCTTGGCGATATTGTAGAGGTGAAACCGGCAGGTCTCGGTAACGGATAGGATGTGTGGGGTGAACGAGAGGGACGAGTCAAGGATGACACCGAGATTGCGGGCCTGCGGGACGGGAAGGATGGTCGTGCCATCCACGGTGATAGAGAAGTCTGGGAGCGGACCGGGCTTGGGAGGGAAGATGAGGAGCTCAGTCTTGCTCATGTTGAGTTTTAGGTGGCGGGCCGACATCCAGGTGGAGACGTCCCGGAGGCAGGAGGAGATGCGAGCCTGAAGGGAGGGGGAGAGGACAGGTTGCTTTAAAAAGCAACCACCATCCAGCATGTGGATTTGATCTTCGTTAATAACTGAACCTTTGTGGAGGGACCTTACCTTTTTCAGGCCCCTAATATATATGCCAGTTGCAGTAGAGAAGACAGTACTTAAATTGCACTTTGATGTTTTGAATAAACGCTATCCAAAAGAGCAACCTAAAAGCACACAGCTCACTTCCTTTATCTGACTTGAAAGAGTCCATTAATGAATGACTTTCTATACCCAACTGGAAAAGGCATTAGCTCTTCAGGCCTCATTAACCCATTAACCCAGTGTATGGCATTTTGATATTGCCAATTAGAAAAGCAACAAAACATATTTTCATCAAAAGACTGACAAAATCCTTTAATTGCTATCCATTGTCATTTTACTTTGTTTCAGTGAGGTCTATGAAAGAACATTCCCAAAATGTTAGATTTTGGATGCAGCATAATAATAATAATGGTATTTGTTAAGTGCTTACTATGTGCCAAGCAATGTTCTAAGCGCTGGGATAGACACAAGGTCATCAGGTTGTCCCAGGTGAGGCTCCAGTCTTAATACTCATTTTGCAGGTGAGGTAACTGAGGCACAGACAAGTTAAGTGACTTGCCCAAAATCACACAGCTGACAAGTGGCGGAGGTAGAATTAGAACCCACAACCTTTGACTCCCAAGCCCACGCTCTTTCCACTAAGCCTCGCTGCTTCTCACAGTCTTATCTGAATTCCTGCCTCCTAAATTAAATAACTGAAAGTCCCCACTGAGACCATCTCCAGGAAAGAATGTCACTACTTCACTTCATCAAGTACTAAACTCAGCTCTACCCTTTGCTCTTTTAAGAAATAAATTCCCACTGGACTAAACAATTCTGTAGGTCTCAACATGCTGTAACTCTAGGAGATTATACTCAATGCTCAGAAAAATTGGAAAGATGAAGAGTGTAAAGGCTGATTTATTAATTCCCTATCCTTTTGTTGATTTCCTAAAGATCTGGTAAATTCTACTTGTTAAGAATGGAATTAAACTGTTCACTGCATATCCAGAGCCAAGTGATTCTTGGATTTAGAAGCATTGTTTTATTTTTAAGAATCAGAAATAGAAGATCAAGTTTATTCTCTGAATCAAATTCCCTATCCTTTTGTTGATTTCCTAAAAATCTGGTAAATTCTACTTGTTAAGAATGGAATTAAATTGTTCACTGCATATCCAGAGCCAAGTGATTCTCGGATTTAGAAACCTTGTTTTATTTTTAAGAATCAGAAATAGAAGATCAAGTTTATTCTCTGAATCACAGTATGTAGCTCTCCTTATTGACCTTCCCCACTTCCATGGCATCGAGAAAAGGAGTAATCCCCAAAGAAATGGAAGAACTCTCCTTTGGATTAAGAAGTCAAAAAGACATTATTCCTTTTCTATTTAGTGTTTGTTTCATTCCACGGTTGGACTCCATTAAGCATAGATTGAAGTGATATTCTTCAAATATGGTCCATGAACTGGGTATCATTTTCCCACTCTCACCCTCCCCATAATGGGAGAGCAGTGGAATATGAATAGATATATGGAGAGGAAGAAGAGGATACTCTAGTAGGAAGGCATTCTTGAGACTCAGTGACTATCACAAATAGGTCTATGGGTTCAGCTATTCGTTTGAAAGTAGAATTGGAGTATAGGTGTAAGGTGCACAAAAATTTTCAATATAGAAGTAGATAGGCAGATTGATTTTGGATAATAGTAATACAGTATCCTGAATTTGTAAATCACTTATTTTCCATGGTATATTCCCCAGAATTATTTAATTTTGTCCCCTCAACAGAATGTAAGGTAGGAGAGGCAGGTATTACTCTCCTCAATTGAGAGAAATGAAGGCACTGAGCGTCCTCATGATGTATCTTTAGACTCTGCTGCTCCCTTCTACCAGTAATTTATTTTAATTCCTGTCTACTGAACTAGAGTGATTATAAGATCCCTGAGGGCAGGGTTAGTGTCTCTTAACTCTATTCTTCCAAACAGAAGAATTCACAGCACATGGTGAGCACTCAGATACTGCTGATCATTTGACCTGTTCAAGGCCATTCAGAGGCAGAGCCTGATTAAATTCCAGGCCTCCTGATTCTTTAACCTGTTCTTTTTCTACTGGATCATGTGCTCTCATTACTTTTTATGGGAAATTATGTTACAGCATTGTCTTTGTTTTTGCATTTAATATTCAATCCACCCTCAGTACCCCAGGACTTGAGTTGATTTCTGTAATTGATTTTAATGTCTGTCTCCCCCTCTAGACTGAAAACTCCTTGTGGGCCGGGAATGTGTCTTCCAGCTCTGTTGTATTACTCCAAGCGTTTAGGAAACTACTCTGCTCACAGTAAGCAGTCCCATTAATTGGTCAATTTTTATATCCTAATCATATTCAGCATTTGATTAATTATAGGCTGTTGGACTTTATAGTAATTCTTGGTATTATTCTCATTGTAGTGCAGATATGCTGAAGCTTATGAGAAAGGTGGCATGAGTCCTTGTATGCATAAGAGAGAACAAGTGAATCTGCCAGGAATAAAAGGCTCCAGGAAACAAATTATCAGAAAGAAATAAGCAGTGCGAGAAAACTAAGCTATCATGCAATGTTCATTTCAGATATCTTCAGGCATTTTTTGGAGACCTAAACTGAGATTATGATGGTCACGTGCATAAATTTATACTCAACATTTCATAATGAAAAAGCCAAAGATAAAATTTTAATTAAATCCTCTATCTTTGAAAATTTAACTTTCTAAGGAAAATGAACAAGGCATCATCAGAAACCATAGAATGACTTCATCAATACTAATTTAAACATGAAATGTATCAGCCCATAGAATTTGGGCAGCTTTGTGAATTAAGAACTTTTGATGTCTCTATTAAAATATCCTGCAGATGTAATTTATGAATCAAAGCATCCATTCCCCTTTGCCTCAGCATATGGTATTTAACTAGAATAGCCTATTTTAGAGTGACGGTGGCTCATTGATATTCTGACCACTTTAAACTGCTGAGAAAGCAGTTCAGAACTACTCTTTGCCAGGGCATGAGGAAAAAGAGCAAACCTTTAACCCTTCTGAAATTCTTCCAGTAAATCTCTGCTACTCGAAATTGGTCTGGGATGGGCCCTTGTAAATCTTTGCAATTGGAATATGCAGTTATTTCAGTAAACGTACTAGACATAACTGTCAGCCAAAGTATACATACCATCAAAGCAAATCCTTTATTTAGATATCCCAGAGAGAATATTCCTGAGTATTCAAGGATTTCTACTTGGGAGATAGCAAAGATCCTGCCGTCTTGTATTTATTTGCCTTTTTTTTTTTACTTGGATATTTTAATATTGAAGAATTAGATTACACAAAATTAAAATTGGATTCAAAAATTGAGACAAAACTAAATTTGAGCCGTTTTGGAAAGTTTAATGCATTTTATGTTTTGATTATTAGACTCTAGACTTTTTCAAGAACACCAAATCCTGAAGATTGTTTTTTGTTCTGACGATGAATCTTATTCCAGGACCATGAAGCTCGATGCTTGTTGTAATGGCATATTCATACATTGAACCAAAACCCTACTTTCAATCTTCATGAGAATTTTCTTGTACTTTGGTAATTCCTTAAGATTTCTAGTGTTTGAAAAATCTAGTGTCTACCTTCTTGGAAATCATTGCATCAGTGTTGGTTTTATCAGAGGGTCAGGGGAAATAAAGGTTCCCCTATTTTTTTTTTTGTAATGATTGGTCTTCCCATATGCATATATGTATTGCTGCATTCAGTTTTATTTTTTCATAGGAGCATTTTTTCCTTGGGACTTTAGGTCTACAGTTTTATTTGTTTAGAGCCAGCTTCTTTGGCAGAAAGGCACCTCTGATCTGATTTCAGCAACAGAGCCAGTGAAAGGAAAACCTGGATCTGACGAGACTTTTTAAGTGGATGTGGGCTTTTTAATAATAGCTGCCTCGCCCTATTTTCCCCTTTCTTGGAAAAGGGCCTAGACATTGGGCGAGTCTGTTCTGTGGACCTTTAAAGGTGGGCACTGGCCAGTTGTGCTCTCATTGGAAGGGCAAGAAAGTTACATCAGGGAAGCAGGATTTTGCAGATGCAATGTACGGGACAGTTCTTTGTCAAAGTCTCTTACAATAAGGAAAATAGCTCCAGAAAGCCTGGACTCTATGGTGAGTGGATTGTTGGGAATCCCAGAATTCTGTCTGTTGGGAGGGACTGTTGTTTTCCCTCTCGCTTAAACTGCGAGCCCCATGTGGGACAGGGACCATGTCCAACGTGATTAACTTGTATTAACAGTGCTTGGAACAGAGCTTGGCACGTGGCAAGTCCTTAACAAGTGCCATAATTATTATTACTATTATTTTCCCTTTGTTCCTTTGTGTACATGACTGCCCCAAGACTGAGAGGACCAGGGGTGCTCTGGGACCTTAGCTCTCCAAATGAGAAACTCTGGCCCAAATCCTCTACACTGGATCCCCAGAAAAGGGGGAGACTGAGAAACTCTCCCCATTTCATTCTGGGGCAAGGCCAGAACTGCAAATGACAGTAACATTTGTGGCAAGAGCTGGACTGACAGCCAGATTGACAGCCCTGGTGAATGATGTTTTTGCTTCACACTGCATAGGTCGCCATGGACAGAAACCTTGGCTGTTTGCCAAGAGGCCTTTAGAATACAGTGCTTCAGGATGTTGGCTTTTCACAGAAGACTATCCTCGAATACAAAGTGCTGTTTCTCTTCTTTCCTCTACCAAATTAGACCCCTATCACCAATGCCAAAGTCTGAATAGGATCTGAGCAGTAACGACCCTCTCACTGATGGGATTTAGAAGTTTGTGTTTCATTTCCCGTATTAGGAAACATAATGTTCCTGAACCTCCTCACTGGAGTGTGATGAAATAGTGAATTGCAGTAATCACACCATCTTGAATTTGAGGAATTTCCTGAGGATCAGAAAGTCTCTCTCACATTGGTCAGGACCAAACATTGTATTCAGTCCTCACTGATTCATCCAACTCCTTTCCATTGACTCTATTTGTCTGAACATGATGAATTCATGAAGATGCTCATTTTCAAGGCTGATAATTTTGTTGAGCCTGTCATTAAAGTAAGCTGATCTCATTTACTATTCTGTGGAGTGAGAGAGCTGGTAAAACATTTTTGTGGGCTGGTAAAATGTGGTACTTTTTTTCAAGAATACTTTCAATCTGCAGAGAAGCAAAGAAAAACAAAGCTAGAGCTGTGATGGAAATATTTCTTTATAACTTTGAGTAAATATATCAAGTGCTTCTTGTTTTAAGGAATTTTCTTTTCCTGTGATTCATTGAAGGAAAACAATGAGATTCTGCGAGGAAGCAGTGCTGTTAAAGAATGCCAAGCAATAGCTTGAACATCCTGGAGGGAACACAGAAGATAGGCAGTATTTTCTTGGAAAATAATACTTTGTAAATTTACAAATATGGACATAAAAATATAGATATGGAGCTGATAAGAGGTCCTATGCCTTGGATGATGATTGGCTCAGAATAGGCCTATATCCTGAAAAGGAAACCAGCAAAATACTTTACTAAATGAAATGGATAATTGTCATGTTTGGAAGTAGACCTCGTTTAGATAACTTAGATGATTTGAGCAGTCCTTCCTGCATTAAGCATACATTTTCGAAGAACATTCTGATGGCAGTCGGCTTCAAAGGCAGCATTGTCCCGTTTTCCAGTTTAAGATTAACCCAGAATTTACATGTATTTTCAAATGCTTGTAGTTCAAGTGTTTAGAAGCACTCCTTAAATTGCAGTTTGGCATTAGAGTGCTAACCTAAATGTTATGTTCCTTTCGAAATAAATATGTTTTAGGGGAAGGATGGGAGAAGGGATTTCTCCATGATATTCTGGTCTAGTGCACTTCAGTTTTCTAAAATCTGCCTCCTGACCAGTAAGAGTAGTGATTGCATTTCTTGTACATACTGCTTCAATGCACCCTACTAAGTGCTTGGGTTGGACTAAACAAAGTAACACATTCTTTGTCCACAAGGTGCTCACACTCTGATGGAAGAGACAGACACACTATCGACAGAGTAGTCAAAATAAGCAGTCATGCTTGCAGCTAAATAAGCACAAATGTGTAACTGCTGAAGGGGTTTATAAATAAGTATATAAGTGCTAGAAGTAGCTGCTGGGCCAGCTGAAATGACAAGACCTACTTTGGGACATTTTCTTTTGCTCTTCTGCTAATTTAGCATTGGGCTATTTAGAAAATTAATTTCCCTTTTACTTATTTTGGAAACTGCAACCATTTCTATTTTAATGCAGTTTCTCCTTTATAAAAAAAGAAGATTGAATGTTGGAAAAATATTTTCCCTATAGAAGGAGCATTTTTATATGGCCCGATATATTGGGGGCTTTTCTTATTCCTTTTTTTCCTTAGAATCATAAAGTTATAGAATAAAAGAACTGGAAATAATTTTGGAAAATCTGGTCAAGCCTCCCTTCTTCCTTCTGACAGATGATTGATTAAATCACCCAGGACAGATATTTTTAACTCTTACTGATTTTTAAAGGTGGAGGCTCCTGGCATATTTATTGGCATATTTTAGGATACTAGGGAAAATGAAATAACTGTTTTTATCCAGGAATACTATTATGAGCATAATAGTCCTCTAGGATGTAAGCTCACTGTGGGCAAGGAGCGTGTCTACCAACTCTGTTGTACTCTTCCAATCACTTAGTACATTGCTCTATAAACAGTAAGCGCTCAATAAGTACAATCGATTGAATTGTTCTAGAAAAGACCTCCAATGTAACTAAAACCATAACCTCCATTTCTCATTCTGAGAGATTGACCCAATTTATGTGAGGATAGTTGAAGTTTCTGACTTTCTGCTTCAGTTTTACAGCTTTCCCTATTTCTCTATAATGTTCCTCATCATGCTCTAGTGGGCTATAGAATAGTCTTGCCCCGTTCTTTTTGTTGTTCAAGTTTGAAATTTCTACCCAAAGGTTTCCAAGATATTTGTCTTATCTACTAAGATTTTTATATGATTTCTGAGCAAGGGGTGCCAGTTTTTATTTTGAGCATGAGCATTTTATAGTATACTGGGAATAGGGCACTGATGGGGTGAGGTTTGGTGGGGTTGCAGAAAAAGAAAAGAGCAAGGGGAGAGGAGAGAAGGAAGCATCCTCTCATTCTCTATCATCTCTTCCTTCCACCAGTTCTGTGCTATCTCCTCTTCCTTCCTTATTGCTGCCTCTGCTGAGCTGTCATTGCAAGCCACGTGGCAGAAGTTCTGAATAGGATAGGCCCGCTGAGCCATGCTGGTCATTGGCCCTGGACTAGGAAGTATGGTGGTGGTCGTGCAGATTGGTCTCGAGGGTTTCTACTGCAGCTACAGTGAGTCTAGAGCCCTGACACCTGCCCTGCCTTGACCCAGAAGTATCCCACTGTCTGTCTGGGAACCCGAGGTAAAATGGACATACAACTTGTTCTCACTGGACTCCAGAGATGAGGACAGGAAAAGTCTTCTGGCTTGATCTTGAGGGCAGAGGAACCCACAGGCTCTCCAGTCAGGTTGGGGACCACATTTACCACCAGGCAGGAGAACAGAAATGGAGGTGACATCTTGAATCTCTTCTGGTCTCTTTCTGTCTACTAAAGGCAAGGTAGGGCAGGGTAGGCTAGCTTTTAGTGCCCTTCCTGTCCTTTGCCCTCTTGGAGCTCTTACCCCCGTTTCTGTCTCTGTTCACATACAGAGCCAAATCTGTCTTTCTGCAGAGTTTAGGGCCCGACAGTGCTTTGTCATTTGTCTTATTTTCCTCAGTATGTTTTTGAAACTTGCTCTAGCCACCAAGATTTTAACCATTTCATTGTTCATATTTCTAGTAGTAATGAAAGAGCGTTTGTATATTTGGGCTTTTTTCTGTGCTTTCACACCTGTCATCATCTCCATTTGATTGGCAGTGAAACTGATTTCCTTGTCTCCCTCAAAGCCATATTTGACATCCTCTAGGCACCCAACACTCCCCTGCCTTTGAGACATCTCCTCCTCAAGACTGTCCTAGTAGCACACTGTTTTTTCCTTGTTAAAGTGAAAAGGTGCCCCACCATGTGTTTTAGTTTGCTTCATTTTGGTTCAGGTGGAGTCCATTTCTGTTGTATAAACTCCTCCCATTCCTGAACATGACTCTCCCTCCACTTAAATTGGTGTCAAGACCTTCCTGCTACAGTAGCAATAATAAGGATCACTCTTATATCCATTCCTGAGAACAGTTTAGATTGTCAGTGGTCCTGCTGGACTCTTCCTATCTTTCCCTTCCCCTTTCCTGCTTTTACCTATCTGTCCTTTCTGGTCCCTTCCTCCCCACTTTTCTCTTCTACCTTTGTATTTGTTCTTGTTCTTCTTTCTCTTCCTTCTTCCTCCACTTTTTCATCTGTCTCCTTGTGTCCCTCCTTCTTCCTCCTCTATCACTTCTTCCTGTCTTTTGTGCTTTTGCTGCCGGACTTGCCTTGTTGATTTTCCCTGGGTTTTCTTCTGCCAAAGGCAAACAGGCATCCCAATTTTGCAAGAGAGTCCTGAAATTTCAAGACCTGTCTGTACCCATTTTAGTTTCTTCGGGACATGTTTATGCCCCCAGACTTAAAATTATTAGGGTCCCCGTCACACCCGGTAAAAAAAATTTTGCCTGTATTTGTGTGTGTGTGTGTGTGCACGCATCAATGGAATGGTGACCCAAGGAGGGAAAGATTATTGAAGGGAATAGTGACCGTCCTGTGACTGAGCCTGCAGTTTCGAGGCTTAGGCTGCTTTTCATGCGCTGTGGGCCTGGTTCACAGAGTCCAGGGCTCAGTGGGTGTGGCTGTGGGGACAATCCTTGTGTGTCTAACAGCTGAGCTGGGGCTATCATTCTTCTCACTTCTACCTTCACCCAGTTGGTGACAGCAGTGGTTGTCCTAGTTGCCTCCCTAGAGAAACTGGTAAAGCCACCCTTCATGCTGTCTGGACATTTGTTGTAGCTGCAGAAGGTGATGGTGGAAAGTGAGACCCCTCTCCCTTTTCTCCTCCTTTTCTCTTTATTTCTCCTCCATTTTCTTCTCCCCTTACCCACCCCAACCCCCTTTCCCCTTTCCCTTTCATCTTCCTCATTCCTCCTCTTTCCCTTGCCTCTTTCCTTATCTTCCTTTTTCCTTTCATCTCTCTTTGTTCCTCTTTGGCCCCACCTCCCTCTAAATCCTGCCATCATCCCACCTAAGGTAATCAGAATTGTGATTATCTTCTACCTGTCCTGGGAAGAATTAGCCACTGATTTAATTCCCTGTCATTGACAGGAGAGAATCCCATCCACAAGGGCCAAGGAGTTAATGCAAGATTAATTTTCTCCCAAAGTTGATGATTTCAGTTTGATGTTGAAACAGCACTGGGCCTCAGGTACTCTTCCTAGTTGTGCTCCAAGCGAATGCGCATTGATCTGCAGCTTAATTGTCATGTTGGTTGATGTTTTAGATGTTTTCTGGGTTTAATGTTTCCCTGGTGAACTTTTAGAAATTGAAATCCAACTTGAGGTCTCTTGTTTAGGGACAATCAAGATTGATGTCAATGATTTGTTACAATTGAAATCATATTAGTATTCAGAAGCAAGTCAAATCAAAGCCAAGTGCATAATAAGAATTTGGTAATCATTTAAAGATTTTTGGGATATTCCAATTCAGCTGGTAATTTCCTTTAAACCACATTGATTTTTTTCCTAGTTCATTCTTGATCGTATCATGCCAAATGTCAGAATCAATCTGTACTATGTGAGTCTGTCTATATCACAGGATGCTAAATGTGTAGAGGGATGTTTTCTATGCTAATTGTGATCAAATTTGTTAGCCTTTGCTGTTACCTACTGTTCCCTATGAGCTGAAGCTTTTAAAAATTATTATTAATCCTTCTAATGAAAGCATCTGATCATTAAGCAATTACACTTTATCAGACAGAGCAGCATTATTATCCGTGGATAATAATGAGATCGGAAACTCCCACGTCCAACCTGTTGGCTCCTCACGGAGGAGATGTGTCATGCTAAATTATCTCCCCGGCCTGATGAGCAGAGTCCTGGCAAGGGTGAATGAGAAGCTGAGCATAAAGGACAGTTCTAATAGAAGAAATGATAGACATACTCACCTTAGTGAATCCCATTGGCCCGTTTGTCGGGATGCTGCCTTCTATTACTGCTAAATCGAATTCCTGTTTAAGTTAGCAGCCCTGAGAGCTACCTGCTGAGCTGCTGAATCTCAACTCAGAAAGGATTTCACATTTCAGTTTTGATAATTCTGCCACCTAGTTTTTCCACACGTTAATTGCTTTGGGAATGACTCTGCAGCCTGGGTTTGCTGGCACACCGACTATGAAGCAGAAGCAATTAGATGCTAGAGATGTGTTGGGTGGGTGGGATTTTGTTGGCATGAGGATGAATGGGGAGGGATAGGTTTCTTTCCTAATATCAATCCTCACCCATGATTCATAGTGCATCCCTAAGTAACCAGGGCTTTTACCATTCTTAATGTTTTTCAAATGCAGAGTTTAGGAGTGGAAAGCCTGCCTTTCACCTCAAAGCTGCAACAGAACTAGTCTCCCAGTCTTGGGCCGAGGAGAGTGGACAGGCACGCTCGGACGGTTTGGCGCATTAGAATTCAACAACTGTCAAGCCCGATCATGGAAATCAAAGAGGAAAGAACATCTGAGGAAGGACCTCACTTTCTCCCCCCAGCCCAGGGTAATGATCTAGGGGAGCTCCGGTGCACAAGTAAGTATGTGCTGCATCCTTCTCACTGGATTTTATATCGTTGCCTTTTAAATGAAAGGAAGTGAACATTCTAGCCACGCGCACAAGTCAGTTAAAAAAACAGGCGGCACAGTTAAAGTTCCTGAATGACAGCTTGCTTGCTGTAGTGTGTGGTATGAGCTGATAGGTGTTTTCTTATTATCAGTATTTCTAGTTTGCATTTAGACAGTTTCCTTAAAGATTTATTTGATCGTCTTTTTGTGAGCTAAAGGTGTTTAAAAGCGTCAAAAAACTTGTAAGAAGCTTTAGGCTGTACACAACATGCAGAGCATAAAATGCTTCAGTCATAAATGTATAAAGCTTAGCGGTTTGGCTATATACAGAATTTAAGCAGCAGAATTGATCTTTGTATTATTATGCAAGTAATTAGAGTCTATGGAGGGAAGAACAGTAGGGTGGTTCTTATGTTTAAAACACTTGGTGTGGGGTTATGCTATTTGCTATGAATTCTGTCATTCCCTTTTCTTTTCAGAAAATTTCTATTGCCCACTTATTTAACACTGGCGAATACGTGCCCGACCTTCCATTCAATTTACATTATAAAATAATCTTTTTAAAGTGTGGTGGTTAGAGTTAGTATTGAAAAATGTAGTTGTCAGAGTACCGAGCCAAGATAATTGTTATAATAACCTTTAAAAAAATTCCTATTATTCAGATTTCACACCCAGTCCTTCCTAGCAATTAGCATTCTAACCTCTCTAGGACAGTTTGGAATTGTGAAGTACAATACCATAAATGTCAGCCACAGGGGGAAAAAAAAGAAACAACGTGCAAATTTTGGCTTCTGAACTGAACCTGCTGATATCTATTTTATATATTCTTTCTACACACATGCCCTAGGTTCGTGTAGCCGCTCAAGCAAAGACTTCTTGTTGTCAGAAGCAGCCTTCAGGTATCAGAAGAATGAAATTGCGGAACCACAGTGTTCGACAATAATTTGGCCATTTACTTCTGGCTTGGCTGAACAAGTTAAGAGCATCAGAAAATCCAGTCCCTCCCCACCACACCGCTTTTCGCAATCAACCAGTGCCGTTTATTAAGTGCCTAGCATTCTTCTGAGCTTCTGAGAGAGCATAAGAGAAGCAAAAAATGTTCCCTGCCCTTCAGGACGTATGTCATGCCTGTGTCATATGTAATTTTACTCTCCCAAGGATCTTAAAATGGTTTACCTAAGGAACCTCCTCTTGAAGGTCTGAGTAAATAAATCTTGAGTTGCAGAAGACATTTAGCTTTCTCCACTTTGGCTAGAGGAAACAATTTTTTAATAAGCATACAAAGCACACCTTCAGAAAACGTAGAATACAGGTGGTTTTGTAATATTGAATTTCAGTTCTTTAGGTCAGTGGCGTATTCTGTTTGCATTAATTACCTAAAAATAATCCAAATAAGAGTGAAAACATTTGGGGCCAAATAATCCAGGAACCGAACATCACATAGGTCCGGAGAGTAACTGCAGAAATATATCTAATGGCATCTGACAATCAGTGGCTCTATCCCGAGAGTTGTCAAAGTGTAGTTTGCAGTGGGGCTACGGGTCCTCATGTTCCCGAAAGAAATCCACAAGATGACAGCATTCTTGGGCTGTCTATTTCACTGCAAGCTAACATGACTGAAAATATATAGTTAAAGTTCTTATATGACACTGCTCTAATGTACTGTAACAAATGGTAAAAAGGAAGAGATGTTGAGGGAGTGATGCCAAGACCTGGTTGAACGGGCATATTCCTTATCAGATTGCTTGTTTGCCGGCTTGCCGAAGAGGTCTTTCCTCTGTGCATTTTTTTAGTGTATATTAAAGTTATGAATTTCATGTTTAATGAATATCTTTTGCATCTACTATTTGCAGGTATTCAGAGTACTGCTAATGAACCAAAGTTGGAATTCAGCCTTGGTAAGCAGTTCTGGTTTTATTTTCATTATTTTTTTATCATATGCAAAATGCCAAGAATATCTTATTGGCAGTCCAGAGCTTGCCTGTGTGTAACGAATGGTGGAACTCTGTATGGTAATAGCTCTCAGCACAGGACTCTGTGTGAAGGGCTGTGAGAATAGTCCTTGAATGCTATAGGTATTCGAACTGCTGAGTGAGTTCTTAGCAAGGAGTTCAGAATGAATTGAGGGATTTTTGTAACTTTGTGTTCTAAATTGGCGGGGGCGGGAGCGGGAAGCCATACTGGCAACGTGGATCTAAGCCTTACTCCTTGATTGGAGCTACTTTGCAAAAACTGAACTCTGCTTGGGCTAAGGTGGCCATAGTTAAATCATAATAATAATAATGATAATGTTGGTATTTGTTAAGCGCTTACTATGTACAGAGCACTGTTCTAAGCGCTGGGGTAGATACAGGGGAATCAGGTTGTCCCACATGAGGCTCACGGTTAATCCCCATTTTACAGATGAGGGAACTGAGGCACAGAGAAGTTGTGACTTGCCCACAGTCACACAGTTGACAAGTGGCAGAGCTGGGATTCGAACTCATGACCTCTGACTCCCAAGCCCAGGCTCTTTCCACTAAGCCACGCTGCTTCTCCAGGACATAAGACACAGGCCACTCTATTTTATTAAAGAAATAAAGTTAAGAACACTTAAGCTGAATAAGAAAGCTAATTAACTGGGCACACCTTGATTACAAAAGATAAAATTAATTATCTCTTGGCCATTATTAATTGCTTGCTAGTAACTGAATACATTTCAATTAAATACTTTCCCCTCTTGAAGAACAATGTACTTCCTGATCTCTTTCAAATAATATCTCAGGGAATATTTATTCTTTTCAATTGTCAGGTGAGAAAATGTCAAATCTTGAGTAAAAGTTAGCTTTGAGGAAAATTACAAAGCATTCATAGCTTAAACTCATTTTAAAAGGTAGCTGTGATATTGAACTCTGGATAGAGATCCTTGTTATTTGTTATTATTATGATATTTGTAAAGCACTTACTATGTATCAAACAGATTGGACAGAATCTCTGTCTCACATTCACAGTCTAAGTAGGAGTGAGGGGAAAGGTGCCTATAAAATATGTGTGCAGAAGACTACAGCCATTTACTTAAATGAAATTATGAAAACTAAAATCCTGCTTTAAGATAATGACTTTTTAAGTTGACTGCTCAATGCCATGTGTCCTTGAATCACTAACTCAGATGTTACTAGCTCTCATATTTCAATTAAACCACATCTGGGTTTATTCAGATGGTAAGGGAAACACTTCCAATTTTTTTTAAATTTCCAGTGCTACACCTGCATTTTTCCTGCCTTCTTGATAACTGCTCAATAAATACGATTGAAACTCACTCTGTGCAAAGCACTGTATTAAGCACTCGACAGCTGGTATATTTATCACACCATATTCTTTTGGAATGTTTGCATGTTTCTGATGGTGTATACATACCAGCCATCTCCGTCAAGTTGCTAAAATTCATCATTATTTACTTCTACTATGGAATAGAAATGTCTGAATTTTGCTGAATCTGACCTGAGTCTAAACATTCCATAAACAGAATATATCGATCTTTTCAAACACTTAGCGACCGGGCAGTGGATGGAAATTTTTTAAATTCAAAGAATAATGTCCTTCAGTAAGCCTGGGTTCAGGTCCAAAGTATTTAATGGCCCCTTCTTTGGGTTGGCATAAGTGTACTTCAAAATGGAGCTTCCACAGACTGTGGGGTTAAGATCCGAGTGAGCGTGTGGTTCGATGAATGAGCGAGTGCTCCAAAGGGAACTGTCAGCTGTGAGCCTGCCACCGTCCCAGGTCTGTTCATAGCTCAGGGGCTGGGAGAGGCAGGCGCTTGGTAGCAGAAACCTAGCATTGGATGGAATAGTGCGTATGAGTGGCCGTGGCATGAAGTCGCTGTGGAGGTTTCACAAGGCTGCAGATTTTGCCGACCCATATGTTGGGGTTCTACTACTGCAGGGCCCTTCTTCAGTCCATTCCTCCAGCTGCAGTTGTTCCTTCTGGCTCGGGCCGGTCAACAGGTTCCAGACCTCTTAGGCCTGGATTGGGTTTTCCCCACTGCTCCCTGCTCCCATGGGCAGCAGTTGCCCCCACAGTGGGAAGCCAGACCTGAACTAGATTACTGGTGACAGGGCCTCTCTGACCTCAGAAGAGGCTCCCTGCCCGATACAGCTGGTACAGCTGGTTTAGTCACCCCCCCAACCCCCACCCTCCATGCCCCCCCAACACTGCGACCTGCCAGGACCAAAGAGAACACACACAGGCAATCAATAGTCAATGAATCAATGGTATTTATTGAGCACTTACTGTATGCAGACCACTGAATTAAGTACTTGGGAGATTACAATAGACTTAAGACACTATCCCTGCCCTCCAGGAGCTTACAGTTTACTGGAAAGAGACCCAGTATAATAAATTACGGATAGGGGAAGCAATCAATCCATCAGTGGTATTTATTAAATGCTTACTGTGTGCAAAGCACTGTACTAAAAGAGCTTGGGAGAGTACAATACAACAGAGTTGGTAGACACAGGAGGAAGCATAAAGCTGCATACTTAACTGCTGTCGGGATGGAGGTGAACTAACTCCTTAAAAGCTTAGAGAGTATGGACTCAAATGTATTGGTGATGCAGTAGGGAAGAAAATGAGAGAATAGTCAGGGAAGGCTATTTGGAGGAGCTCTGACTTGAGTAGGGGATGGAAAGAACACTGATCAATCAGATGTGATTCATGCATTCACACATTCAAAATCTTCAAGTGTCCCAGGTTGTTTTGTTGGGAACTTTAACTAGATGACAGTTCCTTCTCTGAAAACAACAACAACAAAAAATGCTCGCAGCCTTTTCTTCTTATCAGAATGCTGATAATCCTTTTTTCCTTGAAGCCATACAGCACCGTCTCCATGACGTTAAGTGGATTGGGTATATATTTTTCACCCAAGGATTTTTAAACATGGGAGTGAAGTGACTTAATTTTAATTTGTTTCCAAGGCTATGAACACAGCTGAAAGGTATGTGCAAATGCTGCTAGTCATTTGCAATAAATCAGATCCTAATTGAAAGGGTAGATCAGCTCTTCAACTCAAAAGCAGGAAGTGGAGGAGGAATTAAATTATTGCTTCTTCTATTGTTAGAATCCTTCTAGATTGGTTCCTGTACACATCGGCAATTTATTTTAATGTCCGTCCCTCCTTCTACACTGTGAGCTCCTTGTGGTCTAGAAACGTGTCTACCAATCTCTTTTATTGAACTTATTTTGTACTCTCCTAAATGCTTAGTGCAGTGCTTTGCACCCAGTAAGCTCTCAATAAATATGATTGAAGAATGTTGTTAAACTGAATCAGTCAGGGGTATCTACCGAGCACTTACGCCATGCAAACCACTATACAAAGCACTTGGGGTACAGTTCATTCGGATGATACAATCCCTGCCTTCAAGGAACTTACAGTCTAATGCGGGAGATAGACAATAAAAGAAATTACAGTTAAGGGTAGGAAATGTGTACAAAGATTTGTATGCAAGTGTTCTGGGGCTAGGGGTGAGTATCTAAATGGTTGGTAATGTGACCAGTGCATGGGAGAGAGATTAGGGAGGGGAGGGGTGAGAGCTTAGTCTGGGAAGGCTTCATGGAGGAAGATATGATTTCATAAGCTCTTTAAAGGTGGGGAGAGTAGTGGTCTGTCGGATATGTAGTGGGAGAGAGTTTCAAGCAGGTGGGGTGGGTGTAGCAAAGGGTTAATGGCCGGTGAGGGGAGAACGGGAAAGAGTGAGTAGGTTATTAGAGAAGTGAAGTGTGTAGGCTGTGTTTTAGAGGGAAAGGAGCAAGGATAAGTAAGAAAGTGCTGGTTGAATACTTTAAATCGATTGGTGATGAATTTCTGCTTGATATGGAGATGGATAGGCAACCAATAGAGGCACCTAAGGAGTGGGGAGACAGGTGAAGAATGAATTTTTAGACGAATGGTCTAGGCAGAAAGGTGAGGTATGACCTGGAGGCAGGGAGGTCAACCAAGAGGCCGATGCTGTAGTGGGGATCGGATATGACAAGTTCTGTGGACGGGATCCAGGGCTGCAGGGTGATAGTCTGAAACTGGCAGAGGGACAGTGGGTCGAGGGAGCTGAACTCAGAGGACAGTGCCGCTTTGAGGATGTGGATGTACATGTCGTAAGAAGGGAGATGGAATTTTTAAAGACCAAATGGAGTAAGGTGGCCTGGAATAGGGAGAGTGCATTCAAGAGCCTGGAGGTCTCTGGCAGGGAAAAAAGACAGTTTTGCAGGTAGGGTATGTGTGAAATGGAAGACAGTTGAAAGGTTGTGGTCAGAGTGCGAAATCAGATTTATTGACATTTGAGATTGTAATGACTAGAAAGAATGCGATCAAGTGTGTGACCAAGTTGGTGAGTGAGATGGAGGAGATGGAGCAGGAGATCAGTTGAATTGAGGAGTGAGAGGACCTTGAATCATAGCATGTCTTTATTCCACAGCAAAGGTTTTAGCCTAGGAATCACAGGCTGCAGGGTGAGGTTAGCCAGGACTAAAAATAACCAAAATAGGGAGCCATATGTATTCAGAGCAATTCAGGGGTAAGAGGGGTTAGAAAAACCATCATGATTCCATTCTAGCTCTGCAAAGGCCTAATCTTTATGACTGAACTAGAGTTTCAGAATAATGGCCAAAGCCAGTGTTTAATCAATATCCCAGCAGGAAAGAATATCAACAGAGAGATACAAAGGCTGAGGTTTTGCCTCTGTAATTTTAAAGCTGTGAATGTAAAGACCGATTTTGGTATTATAAAAGCCATATGCTTGGTCACGTGGATTCCCCGAGGCTAAGGCTCTTTGCTTGGGAAAGGGGTTGGAAAAGGCTTTAGAATGAAATGACCCCAAATTAAATCACCCTAGCTCCCTTTACCCCATTTATAGCTTAAGCAGAGAGAAATCAACCTCTCCTCGTAAAAATCTTCTTGAAAAGTTCAGCCAGGAAGAAGCAGCCCGGGAAGCAAGAGAGCAGCCAGCAGGGGCTCAACTCAGAAACTGAGGTTTCTTCCAGAATCCTCCATGAGAAAACTCAGCTCCTCCACTATTGGCAAGGGAGGTAAATGGCTACCATAATGCCGCATGGGCGCCTGGCAGGATGAAAGCTCACTGTGGGTGGGATATGTGTCAGTTTATTATTATATTGTCCTCTCCCAGGCACTTAGTACATTGCTGTACCCACAGTAAGTGCTCAATAAATACAAGTGACTGGCATTATCAATTATGGTGTTTATCAAGCACTTACAATTTGCAGAGCACTGTACTAAGCGCTTGGGAGAGTACAAGACCACAGTTAGCAGACATGTTCCCTGCCCAGGATGAGCTTACATTCTAGAGGGCGAGACAGACTTTAATATAAATAACTTACATAATTCAAAGATATGTACATAGGAGCAGGCAAACCATCCCCCCTGCTCCTTGGGATCATGTAGATTTTCTTGTCCTTTCCTTGGCTTGCCAGCTTTTGGGTATGCCTGTTTGAAAAGCTTTTAAAGGACACGGGTTTGGCACAACCCCCTTTCAACCGGAGATATGATCTTTGCGTCAGAGAATTGCCGGGAGCAGCATCGAACTCTCTATTCTCAATTCCTAGACCTTGTAAAAAGCATTTGACATTAGCAAACCTGGTCACTGGCCACTGATAAATGAAGTTGGCTGCCCACACAAGTTCATCAGGATCCTAAACCTACTCCATGGGGTGGGGTAGGTCGAGTCAGATTTGAAATGTCCTTTCTGATCTATTGTACCCAGTTGCCACTGGAGTAAGGCAGCAGTGGGTAGATAAATCAGTCATATTTATTGTGGTATTTGTTAAGCGCTTACTATGTGCAAAGCACCGTTCTAAGCGCTGGGGGATACAAGGTGATCAGGCTGTCCCACGTGGGGCTCACAGTTTTGATCCCCATTTGACAGATGAGGTCACTGAGGCACAGAGAAGTTAAGTGACTTGCCCAAGGTCACACAGCTGACTAGTGGCAGAGCCGGGATTCAAACCCGTGACTTCTGACTCCCAAGCCCCTGCTCTTTCCACTGAGCCATGCTGCCTTCCCTGAGCACTTACTCTGTGCAGAGCCCTTTGCTAAGTGCTTGGGAGAGTGCAGTATCACAGAGGTGCTAGACACGATCCCTACCCACAATGAGTTTAGAGTCTAGAGAGATCAATCGTATTTAACCCATTCTGGTCACTGTGCTTAAGGCTGGAGTAAGAGAAATGGAAGCTTAAGTTGGAATATGCTTCCAAGTCTCTGGGACACTTGGGACTCAACACTTCGTAGAGCATCAGTTTAGTCATTCAGGAGCTAAATATGTAAGCTGCACTGAAGGCATGTCTATTCACACACAAACACACACACGATTGTGAACTTCTTTGTAGTCAGTACAAATGAGCGGAGAAGTGGAAAACCAAATCAGGAAGACTGACAGTGTGTGGGCCACAAGGCATCAGCGCTTAGTACAGTGCTCTTCACTAAGCAAGCACTTCATAATTGATTCCCGCTAAACTAGTGAGTTAGAAAGCTGCAGTAGTATCCATCCTTCTATGCTGCTCTTGAGACCTGTCTACCAGAGAAGTCAGAGCCCCGTGTGGGCCCTAATTATCTTATATCTGCCCCAGCACTTACCACAGTGTGTGGCACACGGCACTTTAACGAACACCACAGTTATCACTATCAACGTTGAGAAGCAGCGTGGCGCAGTGGAAAGAGCACGGGCTTTGGAGTCAGGGCTCATGAGTTCGAATCCCAGCTCTGCCACTTGTCAGCTGTGTGACTGTGGGCAAGTCACTTCACTTCTCTGTGCCTCAGTTCCCTCATCTGTAAAATGGGGATTAAGACTGTGAGCCCCACGTGGGACAACCTGATTCCCCTGTGTCTACCCCAGCGCTTAGAACAGTGCTCTGCACATAGTAAGCGCTTAACAAATACCAACATTATTATTTATTATGTCTACTAAACACTTTATTATACTCCCCCAAGTGATTAGTTCAGTGCCCTGCACACAGTAGCCACTCAGTAAATGATCAATTGAACATCAGGAGACTCTGGTAAAAATGGAACATTCAGAAATCCCCACATCCTTGCTTTGCTTTTTGTTTGTATTATTTCTGGGGTTTTGTGTTTTATATTTTCTAAGCAATCATCGCAAGTTATTCGCTAAAACACTGGGTTGATGTGCCTGAAGCTCAGTGCCAGTCTACTTCCACTCATCAGGCCAGGAAAATTGCCAGAATGACAGGCACTTGGAATTTCTAGGCTGAACTGTTTGAGAACCAGTGATCCACATGACATTTTGAGTTGGAAAAGATAAGACGTGATCTTGGCTAAAATGATGGGTGAGATGGAGTGTAACATAAATGAAAATAAATAGGCTAGGGAAGGAAGAAGCCCCCTCCCCACCCGAAGAGAAGTGCCACAGGTCACTCAACCTCCAGGAAAGTGCCCAAATATCATCTACATCTGAATCTACTATAACTTTGCACAAGTTCATGATAATAATAATTGTGGCATTTGTTAGGTGCTTATTATGTGTAAGCCGGGTACTAAGCACTGGGGAATACAGCACAGTGGGGTCAGACACAACCCCTCTTCTACATGGGGCTTACAGTCTAGGCAGGAGGAAGAACAGCTATTTAATTGCCATTTTACAGATGAGGAAACTGAGGCACAGAAGTTAAGTGACTTGCCCAAGGTCACACGGCAGATAAGTGACAGAGCCAGCAGTAGAACCCAGGTCTCCTGACTCCCGGGTCTGTGATCCTTCTATTCTCATGTTTGTGCTCTCAGAGTTTGTAAGTGGTACACTTCATTTTGTTAATATAGTAGAAGTCAAGGTTTTTAATCATTAATAAAATGCTCCAAAACATCAGAGTCTAGTGATCCTCCTGGACAGATATTCAGAGAAAGTTTAGCTCTGTCCTTTGCATTCACTTTAATTGATGTTACAAGGGTAAGCCCCACGCAACTGAAAATTTAGGGGCAATTGTCTGTGTGACAATGTGATTTATTGCAGGCTTGTAAAAAATAAATAAATAAATCACGTATTGTGAGCTCACTCTGTGGTGTTGGGCATTTGAGGATGTACCATTTATGAGCACTTTCATTAACCCGGTGTCAAGTCTTTTAAACATTTTGTCTGTTTACATGTCATGACTTTTTATGTGTGTATGATTTTCTTTTAAATGCATATTTCTTGGGAGGCTTAGTTTACATATATATACCTTCTTCTTTGCTATTTCCCAGTCAACACTTTTGGGCGGCGGTTTAAATGAAAGAGGTTGTGGGTGTGATTATGAAGTTCGGATGTTCTGAAGGTCAGATGGACTGGTTGAGTTTAGTAGTCTCATTATGTTTCTGGAGTACACAGATTTAGAGGCTAATATATATACTTCCCATCAGAGGCTTGTACTCGATCCTGAATTTCAGAGCATGGAGAGAATGTAGCCGTTCAGGGTTCTGCCCCTGTGGTAATTTATGACCTTTTTCCAGTGGACTGCTTAGTATTTTCTAACTTCTTGCAATACGCTAAGTTTGCTGTAAAATCCACAAAAGGCACAATACTCCTGTCCACAAAGTCCCTTTCTAAAGCAGCAAAGTGAAAGCGAATCTACAAAGCTCCTTTTCAGACTATGGTGTTTTCATTTCTGCTCCAATTATGTGTAGAGATCAACAGGGGAGGAGACCATTTTCAGACAGTTGTGCCCAGACTAGGGAGAGAAGGGAATTTTGATGCCACCGCACCTCTCTGGGGAAGGCTCTTAGCGGAAGTTGGCTTGGCGCTCAATCTCGAACGAGAAACGGGAGGTAATTCAGAGCATGGGAAGTGAGAGGTGACTCCAGAGACAAGTTCTGATGTGAAAGAAGTTAGCACCGAAGGCAGCTTTTGGATGATGATCTTCTCCCTCTCCCTTCTGTCACCCTTGCTCTTGGATCCATACCCTTCAAAGCACTTTATATTCACCCCACATATCTGTAAAATCCATGATTTTAATGTCTATCTTCCCCTCCAAACTCTAAACTCCTTTTGATCAGAGAATGTGTCTACCGACTCTGTTGTACTGAGCTCTGCATACAGTAAGTATTCAATAAATACCATTGATTGATTTAAGTAATTACAGTCCTCTAAGGGCTCCTCTCTACCTTCCGGAGCCAATAAAGCTTCTGACTTGCAATCCAAGCCTCCCTCCCCACAGTCTGACTCCTGTTGCTCTTCACCCCCCTCCTGCAAGTTCAGGCAGGATGAGTCCTTTTTATAAGCTCTTCACACGGTTCCTCCCTGAGCTGAAGTCCAAGCTGACAGGGGTTTAGGGAACCACTGCTCAGCTCCTGTCTACCCCATTACCTTCTTCTTTAAAATCAGTTAACGGTGTCGTTCTTCTAGACTGTAAGCTACTTGTCAACTAACTCTGTTATATTCATTCACTCAGTAGTATTTACTGAGCATTTACTGTATGCAGAGCTCTGTACCAAGTGCTTGGAAGAGTACAAGACAACAATAAACAGTTTCCCTGCCCACAACTATTCTCCCAAGCTCCTAATGCAATGCTCAATAAATGAGTGATTGGGCATGACTCTTTGCAAAGCACCATACTAAGCCCTTTGGAAGAGCAACATAAAAATAAATAGTAGTTTTAATAACATTTATTGAACACCTGATTGCTGTGCACTGTAATAGGGAGCTTGGAAAATACTATAAAAAGTTTCATGTTCCATGCTCACAAGGAGCTTACATTCTAATGGGGGAGACTAACATAAAACTATTAACAAATAGAACAATCAAAATAACTGAATGAACAGTTGAGTAAGCATACATACATAATGCTGAGGGTGAATATGCAGAAGTTCTTATTTGCTTTAAGATAGGCTCTATCCTATATGAAGGTCAGTATTTCCTGATCCATCTCAACATTTGTTGCCTATCACCCAGCTGTCATTTTTGACATATTCTCAAGAATCCTATCAGTTGTGGCCTCTACCTAACATCTCTAGCTCTTCTTTTGCCGTTTTCTTTACCCAGGTGATCTTCCCTTAGTCATGCTATTGTGCCTATTCTCAGGGTAAAAAATCTCTCTCTATTTACCTTAGTAAAGGACCTCATCTATAAACTTTATTAATGACCAAATCCCAGATAAGGTAATGAAATTCTTATTGTGACACATCATAAATAAATTTAATTCCACTCCTTTTAAATGTGTTAACCACAAAAGTCTTCAATTTGTCATCACAACTTTTTTCAATACATTTACATGCGTGATATACAATTCAGTCTCCGTTAGCATATCCTTCATAATATATGCAGATATTGTCTCTGGAAAAAAATAGCCTTTGAAGTCTTAGAGATGTCACAGATTTTTCCGAAAAATGTTTATTCTCCTTTTATAATTAGCGTCTCCTGCATGCAGACGTGAACTTTTTAATATATACAGACAAGTGCTAAAGTCAGCTTTTCTATATGAACCTAATTTCTCCATCATTGTGAAAGTCCTAAATGTGTAGGCTATAGGACTCCACTCTGAGCTGTACTTCAGCAACAATTAGTGACTGGTCCCAGTCCTTGCTTTAAGCATCTATGGAAATTTTGCTTCTTTTCAAATTTTGCTTCTTTTCAGTACCAAGCCATCTTTGTTTTAGTGCTTCTTAAAATAATTTTAACCTGTCAAACTGCCACAGGGCTTCCAGTATCCCCTAGACTATTTTTCTCTCAAAGATTTAATTCCACAACCCCGCTACATGGGCTACAAATAAATAGTCATTGACAGGAGGAGGGATGAACCACACTGAAGGTAATCGTTCAGGGTTACTTCAGAGATAGAAGCTATAGGTGTCCCAGCAAGACTTCCTGCAGCTGATGTCTTGGGAAAATTGTGGATAATGATAAGCATTTGATTCTGAATTATCTTTGAATTGTACCATGTATATGATGCTGATACCTGTTACCCAGTAGGAAAAAAAGAGGATCAGAAATCGGGCTTAGTTTCTTTTCTCACCTCACATTGATGGTTTGTTGGAGTTTTGTTTCCATTCAAATGTAATGTTACCTTTTTGCCACCACTTTTCTCTTTGAATAATACTGTGCTAGTATTTAATTAGAGACAGTATTGGAACAAATTTAATTGAGCAGATTGACTGTTCCATTTTTTTTTTGTTGGCATCGTGTTTGAGTGTATCATTTTCACATTTCACCTTCCTATTTTTTAATTTCCAACTGGACCAAGATATCATGTTTCTGACGTATTTCTTTTCCTGCGTGTCTTTGCTAATTAGCTTCCCTACAACCTCTAATTATCAAGAGCGTCTGGTCACTAGAAACATTCCCACTTTGTGTGGCATCTCTGGTTTCTGATTGATTAGTGAAATATTAGAACAACCCTAGGGCCCTGTTGGTTGAGTGGTTTTGCTTTTGTTGAGCCAAATGCCATACTGCTTATGTGAAAGATAAGTAGCAAAATGTTGCCTTCAGTGTCATTGGCATTCATCAGCCCAGACTTCTCTTAAGGCAGGAAGTTTCTGTATAAAATTTTGTCAATTGGCAAACGTATTAATTTTCTTGATTTGTTGGCAAAAGGCTCTTTTCCGGATTGTGCTTGTCATTCACAAGTATTGAGGGAGAAGTTAGAACAAATATATAACTGCTAGTAGCAGGAGTATGGAAAGATTAAAAGGATTAATTATACACTGATTAAGTAGCATACATAGATTAATATATGCTTCCAGTCTTTATACCAACATACACATACAGGCTAAGATGGTGAAAAATTATATAAGTAGTAAGGTTTCCTGTTGGGTTGATACATTTAGGGTGATGCAAATTACCCTAAGTATTCAGGAAGCACATTCCTTCATTTTATAACAGTTCGATTCCAGATGAATGAATGTATTTAAACCTTGCATTTAGAGAAATCCATCATTTACCATTCACTCACAGAAGAGAAGGTTTTGAATTTCTCTTGAAAACTAACAATGGCTCCAGTAGTAGCTTGGTAGGAAGGAGTGGTTTCAAGCTTCTCCACCAGTCTCATCCTTCTGATATATCAGTTTTTTGTACATTTATTGCTCCTCAAGCATCTTAGCATACATCTTAGAAAGTATGTGTACATTGATATAAAGATTGGTTGTATATATTGAACTGTGCGTGCTATTTAATAAGTGTATACTCATTAATCGTTTTAATCTTTTCATACTCATGCTACTAATAGTTACATATTTGTCCTAACTTCTCCCACCATTTGTGTATAATTCCTGGCTGCTTAGATAATAAGCCTCTTGAAAGTAGGGACCTGCATTTTATTCCTGTTTAAATTCCCTAAGATTTGTTCAGTGTTCAACCTAAAGGTACTCAATAATTGTGGTATTTAAGCGCTTACTGTGTGCCAACCATTGTACTAAACACTGGGGTGGATACAAACAAATCGAGTTGGACACAGTCCCTATGCCACGTGGGGCTCACAGTCTCAATCCCCACATTATGGGTGAGGTAACTGAGGCACAGAGAAGTAAAGTGCTTGCCCAAGGTCACATGGCGGACACGTGGCAGAGCAGGGATTAGAACCTATGACCTCTGACTCCCAGGCCTGAGCCCTATCCACTCACTATGCCATGCTGCTTCTAATGCCATAGTTTAATTGATAATTGTAAACTTTTAACTAAATTGAGGTTAAATCCAGGATAATCAAAAGTTATCTGTAAAATGGGGATTAATATTGTGAGCCTCATGTGAAACATGGACTTTGTCCAACCTGATTAGCTTGTGTCTACCCCAGTGCTTAGTACAGTGCCTGGAACATAAGCACTTTACAAATTCCATAAGAAGAGAAAAAAGTATCTTCTGAAAAATGAAAGCTGTTAATATTTTTCATTCAGGATTCTTTTTAATCAAATTGTACAGAATAAAGAAACTATTTTCTATAGTAATCTTGATGAGTGTCCCTTAAGCTTAGAAGTGAAAAATATTTTGGGATTTTGCCCTTTCCTTCTCCTTTCACACTACCTTCAAAGTTTGGATGTTTATTCTAGACCTAGCCATGAAAACTTGCTATGCAGTTATTTCTGTCAGCTCCAACATTTTTAAGAGTCCGTGGCATATAGTGAGAATCAGAAAGCAATATATTAGGGCCAAAGGCAGCGGTACTTTTGGCAAAACCAGCATTAGAACACACTTCTGATTCTTAATGCGTTGCTCTGTGAAACACTGTGGCCTCATGATCTCATGATGTCTTTAACTTTGTTTTTTCACGTTTTCAAAGATACTTAAGTTTATTATGGGTAGGAATTACATTCCAGAGAGCTGAATGCTTAATCATTGTTCTTACTATTAACGTTGATATAAATTATGCACAAACAATGTACAAAGCCTTAGACAATTGTTATATCCACACTTTATTGCTGATTCAGCCTCCTCGCTGGCCTCCCTTCCTCCAGTCTCCTCTCTCTCTGGTGTATACTTCACTCTGCTGCCTGGAGTATTTTCTAAGGTAACATTCTGCACAGAACCCAAGCCTCAAAAAATCTCCAGTCGTTACCAGTTCCTCTCTGAACAGAAACTCCTGACCATTGGCTTTAACGGCACTTCATCAACAATTTCCCTCCTACTTATCCACTTTCTTCTCCCACTACTCTCCAGGATGCAGTCTTCATTCCTCTCAAGGAAACCTAATCGCTTTGTCTCATTTTCATCTCTTCTGCCACTGACCTTTTGTTCACATCCACGTTCTGCCTGCAACTCCCTCCCACTTCACATCTGATAAAGCACCACTCTCGCAATCATCATCCTCAGTAGTATTTATTGACTGCTTATGGTGTGCAGAGCACTGGGTTAAGCGCTTGGAAGAGTACAATGCAGAATTGGCAGATCCGTTCCCTTGCCCACAATGAGCTGTTTGAAGCCCTTCTCTCTTCCAGGTGGCCTCCCCCAATTTACCTCTTATTTCCTCACTTGATCCTCCAATTGCCATTTCAGTCCTTCTAGATCACCAACCAGCTCAAGAACCCATACCTCCCTTTAGATATATCTCTTTTACACTCTATAACTTTCTACCTGTAATGTGTCTGATTTCTTTGCTAGATTGTAAACTCCTTAAGGACAGGGATTATATCTTCTAACTCCATTGTACTTTCCCAAGCACTGATTTAGAACAGTTTCTGCACACACAGTGTGCTCAGTGAATACTATAGATTAATCTTCCTTAGTATTAATCTGAGCACCTAGTGTTGCAGAGCACTGTACTAGGTGCTTGAGGGAATAGAATAAAAGGTGAAGTAGAATTCCTGACCTCTGAGGAATTTATGGAGGTCTTCCAGAGTCGGGGACTGGGTTTTTGAGAAAACACTTCCATCCAATGAATGGTTCCTACATCTAACTCCCTCCCCCAAGCCTCCCCACCCCACACATATCCACCTACCCACCCATCCCATGATCCACCTGAGGGGCTCTTCCTGATTCCAAGTCCCGCTTATATATACTTTAGCCCTCTCTTTGAGCTTACCACTTCTTTCTCCAGAACTTCGCAAAACCTTTACTCAAGTAGAGGTTCTCTCTTCTGATTGCTGCCCTCCAGGTAGCTGGGTTTGCTGCAAGGGTCACCCTTGTGATGTGCTGCTGCTATGTCAAGTTGTCACATCACAATTGATATACAGCAGTTCCCTCAAGGCCACCTGTAAGAAGTACTTAGCACTGGTCTGACAGGATTTCCAACAGTGACATACCACTTTTTAGCTGCCTATTCTTTTCCGACTTTGAATGTTGAGTATTACTGAAAACCGTATAGAGGGAACCTATCTCAAATGACAATTTTTCTTGTGTATTTCATGCAGGTTCATCAGATTTTGTACTTTTTCAAACAATGATAGAGTGGTGGTTTGAGTATTGAGTTCTAATTAAAAAACCTGGGGCAAAGTAATAAAGTGACATTTAACATGGCTTTTCCCCATTTTTATCCATTAAGTTTAATTATATAGGACTTCCATTTATTTTAGGACTGTGATGAAAGTTATGCTTGCGAGTCTAAGCACTTTCACAATGTAGTCTTTAATATTAGTAGTCTTTAAACCTCTCACTCTCCTTCGCTAATTCAAGTGTCAAGGTGTAAATATTTAAGATGTAGTAATAGCAATAGTAGTATCTAAGTCCTTACAAAGTGCCAAACATTGTACTAAGCATTAGGGTAGATAGAACAGAAGTTAATTGGACAAATCCCTGTCCTCCATAGGTTAACAGTCTAAGGGAGGGGAAGAATGGGTACCTTATTCTCATTTTTACAGATGAGGAAGCTGAGGCACAAAGAAGTTAAGTGACTTGCCCAGCATGTAGGTGGCAGAACCAGGATTAGAACCTAAGTCTCCTCACACTCGGGCCTGTGCTTTTACCACTAGGATGTTTCTAAAGCTTCTTGCTGCTTCTGATAGGCTTTCCACTTGGTCACGTAATAAATGCCTTCATTTTGCTTCAACAACTTTTCTGAAAACTGATGGCCGAGCTGTAATTCTTTTCTCTAGTCCTTTATCTTGATGTTTTCCCTGATCACCCACAGTTGCTTGAAAGAGCTATGGGTTGGTGGGTAATGATGCTTGATGCTATATTCTTTAATAACAACCATCATCTATTTACATATCAAACACAAGACCTTGACCTAGTTTTGAACAACAAATTAGGAATTATACCACTTAACTCCAAGCCCCCTTTCCTCATCCAGAATGTAGCACATTTGATTCTCAGGTTCTAAGAACAAAACAATTCAGAATGAAGAGGACTAGTTGCACCTGAGAACTTGTACATGCTGTATGTGCTTGATGTGAGGGGTTTGTGTGTGTGTGTGTACCTATATATTTAGATATATAGATATATAAATTTTTATATCTGTATATTTTCATATATATAGATATATATCTTTAATTTTGGCATTAGCCTATATTTGTCATAGCCTATATAAAATAGTCTAGATGCACTTTGAAAGTACACATGCAAAATTCAGCAGTCTCTTGTGTGTAACGATTCCTCACTCTCAAACCGAGCTGCACTTCGAAGGGGAAGAAGAGAACTGAAACTTGGGAAGATTTTCACTTTGGGAATTTTATCAATGGAAATTTTTTATTGAGAACTTTTGAAGTAATCAAGCAATCATATTTATTGAATGCTTACTGTGTACAAAGCATTGTACTAAGGGCTTGTGTGAATACAATGTAATATAACAGACACATTTCCTGCCCACAGTTTACAATCTAGAGGAGGAGACAGATATTGATATAAATAAATAAATTATGGATATGTAATTAAGTGCTGTGGGGCTGAGAGGTGGAGGTGAATAAAGAGAAAAAATCACGGCAACACAGAAGGGAGTGTGATAAACAACTTCCAACAACCCAACTGATATAAAACCTATCAGCCATCTCTAGCACTTACGTACCAACTCATACTCATCCCCAGCACTTTAGGTATACAGGTTTATTCACATGTACATCTAAATATTTGTGGATTTCAAGGAGGAGGAAGTGGTTCATGGTGTCAAAGGCAGTTGAGAAGAGGAAGAATTTGAGAACCGAGAGGGAACGCCAGAAAACGGAGGAAGAGAAAGAATGAGGAGGGGGAATGACCACTAACCACAAGGAGAATGAGTGGGACCAAGCATATAGGATGGAGCCCTGCCTCAAGAAAAATGGATGAGCCTCGGTTATGAGACTTGGATGATTGGTGTGGTGCCCTCGGGACTCGGAGTGCAACAAATGGGTCAGTCATCTGTCAAACGAATTTACTGAATGCTTACTGTGTGCAGAGCACTATAGTAAGTGCTTGGGAGAGAACAAAATAACAGACACATTCCTTGCCTACAACAAGCTTAGAGTCTAGAAGTCTGCCAGCAGAGGTGCAGCCACATGTAAACAGCAACCAGTCTCTTGTGCACAAACCCCTATTATAGTCCTTCTGTCTGCAGTGTGGTGCTGATGACCTGTAGTGGATCGGGTGAGAGGGTTTGCTGGGGAGCTTTAAAAATACTGCCTTCTGGTAAGAGCAGGAGCAAAGCGAGAGGAGAGGGAAGAAGGGAACTTCCTTCAGCTGGGATTCCTGGGACTGGGTCAGATCCCCCCAGACTCACCCAACCACCCCATGCTTCACATCACGTCACACCCCTTCCCTTCCCGACACTCACCCTGCCATTCAGGGCTCGAAATTAGACGCCCCATGTAACAGCGGGCCTCACTTGTGGCATTTCTTACTGCCGAGCCAGCTGGTGGAGGTTAGAATGGGGGGGGAAGGCAGAGATCCATCTGGGACCCAGTTGAGGAGCTGGCAGTGACTCTGCAGCTCTCAGCCCTTTCTGAATAAGGCAGACTCCTGAATTAATTTTTAAGAGCCCACACGTAAAGCCCTTGAGCTCCTTTCTGTAACTACTGCCACCCCGGTCTTTTCACTGCAGAATTCCATATGCTGACTCACTGGGCCTATACAGCTAGCAAATCTTCCTTTTGAGGGATGGCATTTTCACTATTTTTTAAATAGCATATGTGCTCTTGTTGAAAAGAGCAGCAGAAAGCTGCCTCTTTAGCAAAAGGAATGTGAATTTGGAGCATTCCCAGAAGAAGCCAAATCATTATTGACTGTTGGGAAGTGCCCGCCCCATTTTGAGTTTACACACCACACATTTTGAGGTAGAGAATAAAAATCCCAAATGGGACTTGGTCAGGATGTTGGAGTACACTACGTGGGCTTTGATTGCTTTAGTGAATGAAGCTTCCCCACCAAGTTGCCTTAGGACTCATAAAAACTGCACAAAATCTTATTTTCTGAGGAGCTCTCGGAGTGAAGCAGAGGGAGCCTATAGGCCCCAGGTTAGAAATCTTCTGGTATTGACAATGGCAGTTTTGAACCAAATATGTTCTTTTCAGATGCAAATAGGCTGAATGCATCCAGCTGGCATCTCGCTGTTCGCTGTTCGTTCTGAGGCACAAAAATGTGGAATGTTTTCCCCCATCGTCCTGAGCTTTTGTTGCCAGGCCTGGGTAGCTTCTGTCCCTCCCAGCTCTTTAGTGATACTTAGAAGAAGGAGTTAGAGCAGCGTGTGTGGTTTGTTTCAGTCTGGATAATGTTCCAGCATTGAAATGGGAATTTAAGCGCCTTTCATTTCTCCCTGTTGGTGAACTCCTTCAACTTCAGTGAAAAAAGAAGGAAGAATGTATGTGGGTATACATTTATTTTAAGGAGTCATTTTTCAAGAATCATAATCTAGTCCTTTCACATCTCGAAAATTAATTTGTCTAAATAATGGATTAAAATAGTTGTTTTAATCCAGGGTTCAAATCTGAGAGGCAAAGTTTCTGAAGCAGAAGAAACTCTAAGGGTCCTCATGCAAGTAATTCCTCATCTAACCTTTCCTTGCCTATGTAACTTTGTCTATTTTTCTGTGTTTATGTGTTCATATGCTTAAAAAAAAAATCTTCAAATTGCTTTTCCATTAAGATTTCAGGATCCTCCTGAGCAGGCCTGGGTATATCTTGGAATCCGTGACTCTCCCTTTTGACAGTTGAGTCACTGGTCAGAAGGGTGGGATTCTTTAGAACACGTTGTTCAGCCCACTAAGTTCTCTTTTTATTTGCTGAATATGCTGGGAAGTATCTGTCCATGACATTAGACTCTTTGGTCACTCTGTCCTCCCTGAGTAGGGTGGCCACTGACTGCTTTTACAATTACCTGACCTGCCTTTGCCCACCCAGAAGTCATAAACATGGGTTTCCTGCATCTCGCAGGTTATGAGGTGTAATGGTGTCATGGGGAAACTTTTGTGGCTCTCTGCAGAATCTAGAAGGAACCTCAGATCCTCCAGCTCACTTTTCTCCCGAGCCAACGTGTACCCCTCCAGGTCCCTGCAAACGGAGGCACTGCTTTTGAGCTGTGGGACTTGATGGTAGTTTCTGAGGCAGAGGGAGGCTGGGCATGGAACATAATCATACTGGGCACGAAGGTGTCAATACTGGACAGAGGACAGACCAGCTAAAAATAGAACTGAACAGTATGAAACCTGATTCGTGCCTCACCTATTCCAGTGAATCTGACCCTGTGGCTTTGTCAGGAGAGAAGCAGCATGGTCTAGTGGATAGAGCACAAGGCCTGAGAGTCAGTAGCACCTGGCTTCTTATCCCGACTCCCCCACCTGTCTGCTCTCTGACTTTGAGCAAATCATTTAACTTCTTCAGGTCTGTTACCTCATCTGTAAAATGGGATTAAGACTGTGAACCCCATATGTGGACATGGACTGTGTCTAACCTGATCGTCTTGTATCTATCCCAGTACTTGATATATGTGCCTGGCACATAGCGCATAATATGTAAATAAAAACTGACCCAACTACCTGAAATTTTGGGGTCTCCCCAAACTCCAGTATGGCCTCCAAACTTTAAATACAAAGAGGTGTTCAGCTGAACTGGGCATGTGTAACAAGCTAGGGGAGGAGAATGGCGGGAAGGAGGAGACAGAGATGGCCACGACCAATCTCTGGCTAGCCCTGGTGCCCTTAAACTGAGGGTTGTGCAAGCTCTGGCCCTGTGGATCAGGCAGCTCCCACCTAGTGGCAATCCTGGTGGGGCTTTTAGCCCAGAATGGGTGAATTCACTCCGGGGCATTGCCATGTGGCCATCATTGCACCCTGTGCAGAACTCGTGTGCCCTAGTGAGGACCAGCATTGTCTAGTGGATAGAACATAGGCCTGGGAGTCAGAAGGACCTGGGTTCTAATCCTGGATCTGCCACTTGTCTTCTGTGTGACCTTGGGCAAGTCACTTAACTTCCCTGTGGGTCAGTTACCTCGTCTGTAAAATGGGGATTGCGACTGTGAGCCCCCTGTGGGACGTGGACTGTGTACTACCTGATTACCTTGTATCTACCCCACGACTTATAACAGGGCCTGGCAAATAGTAAGTTCTTAGCAAATAAAATAAAAAAAAAACAAAAACACAAAAAACTCATTGGGGGTTGGGCCCGAGTACTCTGGCCTCACCCAGGCCACTTTTCCACTTGGGGTTTCCAGGTGCAAATGTTGGGGAAGATGCATCTCTAGGTTTTTTAAAGATATTTTTTCAGCTCTATGTTTTACAGCTAAAGCAACAAATGTCCACTTTCCATGTCCAGGTTCTCTAGGAGGATTTTTGCCCATTGTTCCTATTTATGGATTGTTTGGTGACTATGGACACATGCTAGTATAAAACATTTGTTCATTGGGATCACCCATACATCCAGTCTGGAGGACAAAAGCACAGTTCTGTTTCTCATCTGAGGAGCTGCACAAACTTTAAGAAATTTGTTAATTTCGGAGGGGCAAACTTTTAGTTTTAGTTGAGACATTCCTGACCTCTTCAATTGCAAAGCCCTTATAAATATATGCAAATGTTCACATTAGCGACCCCAAGCATCAAAGCACAGAGAAGTCCAGATGCTAAAGTGGCAGATTGGGACAGAGGAATGGAATGAAAGAAAGGGAAAGACTTCCGAATGAGAGAGGTTGACAGTGATGGGGTAAAGGGAATAGAAAAAAAAGCTAAAGTGAAATAGGGAGAAATGGGAGGGGCTACAAATTTGAAGAATTAGAAATATCCTTTAATTTACTTGGAGACAGCGATGAGTATGAAATGAATATATGAACAATTTCCATCCTCCAGTTCATCTGTGAAATGGAGCCTGATTTTTTTAAATATCTATCATTCTCTAGGTGTTCAAAAGTAAATGAGTTGAAAAGAATTCCTAGGTACCTCTGAAATTCATCAGCTGGGTTGTCATTAGTTATGTAAAGAGTATTTGAGTTGTGTCACACCAAAGCAATTTAATTATCCTAAAATGTACGTGGTGTGTCAAAAACAGGATACTGTGGACCTTGTCACTCATTCAGGCAGGTTGAATTGTAAGCTTTATGAAAGTGTGTGTTTGCAGAGATGTGTTTGGCAGGAAACTAAGTCAAAGGCAGTCTGTGATGGCTTAAATTTCTCAAGAGCAGAGAGCACAGAGAAGGGAGGAGGAAGCTATTTCTGTGGTGTGCTGTACCACCAATTTAATTACCAAACAAAGTGATCAAGCCTCTACAAAGGTGTATTTATTTTAGGATTCAATCTAATTGACTTCATATAAATGAAGTCACAGGTTTTGAGTAACTGAATGAAACCAAGAACTGAGCCTAAGTAGGTATGAACCTACACTGTATTCAGAATTACCCTTTCTGTTGATTACTGGCATCTAATCTTCTTGAGTGCAGGACAAGAGGAGTGATTGGTTTTATTAAAAAGCATTTTGGAGCATTTATTCCTGTTGGAGGTTTGGGAAGCCTGTCAGGAGGTTAAAAATCTGAGGGGTAGTTGGCAAAA
Source organism: Ornithorhynchus anatinus (assembly GCF_004115215.2). NCBI lineage: Eukaryota > Metazoa > Chordata > Mammalia > Monotremata > Ornithorhynchidae > Ornithorhynchus > Ornithorhynchus anatinus. The sequence goes on from NC_041739.1 coordinate 26,726,564, forward strand.
AATATTACAGCTTTAGCAGGAAGATTTGTAGCTGCAGCTTGGTGTTACCCCAGCCCCCTAGCAGATGAAAAGATCTTGAAAGGGCAGAACAAGAAAGTGGGTGTTGAAGTTCTAAAGCAATAAGTATGAGACCAGTTATCTGTTCCAGGAAACCACCCTCATCCTGCCTCTGATCACCCTGACCCCCTGACCCTCTCTTTTATGGCTTGGGTCTGCCGAGCACTTAAAGTATTCAGCAAGTATGTTTTCTTCAGAGGGAGGGGTGTGTCTGCTGCAAAGAAAGACTCTTTGCCGGATGTTCCTAACTGTGGCGTAAAGCAGACAGAGAAAGAAACATTTTCTGCAAGGCACAGTCCTCTTCTCTTCAGTCTTGTATTTCCTCCTGCCTCCGATGTCCTGTTGACCCCCTCAAAATTCAACATATCCAAAACAGAACTTCTCATCTTCCCACCCAAACCCTTTCCTCCCCCTGACTTTCCCGTCACTGTAGAGAGCACCACCACCCTCTCCGAACTCACAACCTTGGCATTATTCTTGACTCATCTGTCATTCAACTCACATATTCAATCTGTCACCAAATCCTGTGATTCTGCCTTCACAACATCACTAAAATCTGCCATTTCCTCTCTATCCAAACTGCTAATACACTGATTGAAGCACTTATCCTATCCCGCTTTGACTACTGCATCAGCCTCCTTGATGAACTCCCTACCTTCTGTCTCTCTTCTGTCATACTTAACTCTGATGCCCAGATCATTTGAAAAAACAAAAAAACAGAAACTCCTTATGGATTATCCATATGGACCAGTGAAATTCAATTTTCCTTTTAAAACAAAGTTTTGCATTTAGAGTACCAATCCTGTGATATAGAACAATATAGCCAGAAAAGCGTGTTTCAGGGTGAGCAGTAGAAATTCACTGACAGTTCATTTCTACCTTGGATTCTGCTCTCTGATAGAAGTCAGCAGCGATCGTTATTCTCCCTGCCCCATTGGAGTGAAACATATGGCATTCCTTTCTGAGTTGATGTAGTTTGGCCTAACTGGGAAGGCAGTCCGTTTTAAGAGGATGAAATGAGACAAAAGTGTTAGGATCTTTTAAAACCTCCATTAATGTCTGCAGTGCTTATTGAAAATCATCATCATCTTCATCAACAGTAATGATTTATTGAGCATACTACATTGTCCATTACACTGCATTAGGCATTAGGAAATTGCAGTGAAATTATATAAGGCGCTCGCATTCTAAAGGAGGCGAGGAGGATGGGAAGCGACAAGTTGTAGAGAAAAGTTCAGTTCCAAAAAGCAGTGATGAAACTACAACCCTGAGAGACCCTATCATACCAAAATGTCAGAAAATATCAAAGGCAGCTTCTTGTGGGCTGGGTCACCTTTCAACAAGAAAGAAAGCTAGGAGGGTTGGATGGGCTTGGGCCTCCGGGATAGTGAGTTGCCCTGGGCCACTCATTTTCACACCAATACACAGAGGTATAAAGAGTATCTTTAGAGTCTTTGGGGTAACTTCCATGCTGAATACCCCCTCACCCTGTGGACATGACAGCTGCTGCCTATGAATACAACCAGAGGTGTTGAATCACCACCCTGCCAGACATGTGAAACCTGTTTGGAACCCTTCTAACCTGGAAAAGAAGTGGGGTTCTGGACTGGTGGACCATCGGTTAGCATGAGCATGCTGATGTCAGCATCTCTAAAGTGGAGGGAGGTATTTATTGAGCACTTACTGTGTGCAGAGCACTGTCCTAAGTGCTTGGAAAGTGTAGTAGAGGGCCTCTGTCAGCCTTGTGAAATCTCTGCTGTCTTTTGTCTTGGTGCCTGAAGTCGTTTGCCCTGGGCAGATTCAGGCCTCATCTGGACTTTTGCAAAGGAAATTTGTTTCAGAATTTTTCATGCCTGCCTTTTGTTGAAATTGTCATTACTTTTATTTCCCTAGGCCAGATTTAGGGTGGCATGGCTTGGTAGAAAGAGTATGGACTGGAGTCAGGAACCCCCAGGTGGAGTCCTGGTTCTGCCACTGGCCAACAGTATGACCTTAATCTTCCTGAGCCTCAGTTTCCTTAACTGCAAAATGGGGACAAGATAGATTCTAATCCCCATGTGGGACAGAAACTTTGTTCTATCTCATAACTTTGTATCTTTTCCAGTACATTGTGATAATATGAATGATGATTGTGGTATTTAAGGGCTTACTATGTGCCAAGCATGGTACTAAGCACTGGGGTAGATACTGGATCACCAGGTCCTACATGGGGCTCACAATCCCAAGAGGAGGGAGAAAGGGTATTGAATCCTCAATTTGCAGATGATTTAAATGAGGAGGAGAGAAGTTAAGTGGTTTGCCCAAGGTCACCCAACAGACATGTGGCAGAGCCGGGATTATGACCCAGGTCCTCTGACTCCCGGGCCTGGGCTCCTTCCAATAGACTATGCAGCTTCCCTTACTTGTATAGAATGTGCATTTAATGAACGCTATGATTATTAGCATCATCATCACCATTATATGGTCTGATGTGGGAAGAAAAGTGAGTCAGTAGCCAAGTCTGTAAGGCACAAACCTAAGTTTGGAAAAGATTTTGCCTGAATGAAATTTTTCTTGTTAGGCAACTGAAGTTAGGGGGGACTTACTACAGGACCTTATAGTCACAGCTCAGCTTGGGAAGCGTAAAAGCTATTAGGATGGGACCATGCGAGCAAGTCTTTTGTAGACAACATGCTATCCTTGTGCATTTACCCCTCCATTGAGTCTGGATTGCCCCACTGACAACTTAAACCCTAGGTATGGCGGCTCCGGATGGCTCCAAGATACTCCTTCCTCTCTTCCGCTCTCCCTTCCCCCTCTGGCCCTCCCCTCTTCCCCATCAGAAGTGCCTGGACTGTGGGAACTGCTCCCACCAACAGAACTGCAGTCGGTCTAGGATGTAAGGCTGCAGGGTGGAAAAGGTGGGTGGGCTGGCATTAAGGATTTGGGGGTCGGCTCTGAAGGGGGTTCAGCATTGGTCGGTCAGTCTTTGTGCTTGGGTTTACCCCAGGATGATTCAAGTCTTTTTCATTTATGGTTTTGGTTAAGTGCTTACTATGTGCCAGACACTGAACTAAGCTCTGGGGGAGATACAAGCTAATCAGGTTAGGTACAGTCCATGTCCCACGTGGGGCTTACAGTATTGATCCCCATTTTACAGATGAGGTAACTGAGGCCCAGGGAAGTTAAGTGAGTCGCTCAAGGTCACACAGACAAGTGGTGGAGCTGGGATTAGAACCCAGGTCCTTCTGACTCCCAGGCCCATACTCTATCCACTAGGCATAGTGAGAGAAGCAGCGTGGCTAGAGAAGCAGCGTAGCTCAGTGGAAAGAGCCCGGGCTTGAGAGTCAGAGGTCATGGGTTCGAATCCTGGCTCTGCCACTCGTCAGCTGTGTGACTGTGGGCAAGTCACAACTTCTCTGGGCCTCAGTTACCTCATCTGTAAAATGGGGATTAACTGTAAGCCTCACGTGGGACAACCTGATTACCCTGTATGCACCCCAGCGCTTAGAACAGTGCTCTGCACATAGTAAGCGCTTAACAAATACCAACATAATTATTATAATTAGGCATCAGTGCTTCTCAAAAAAGATAAGGTCAAAAAGGGAAACCTCCATGATCACATTTCTCTCCTAATATATTCCTCCATATGAAAAACAAACCAGTCTGAGACCTGTAATAATTTCCTCCTGTTCAGGGAGGGAGAATAGGGTGTAGAATTACAGAAACAGCTTGGTAGGACAGCCTAACCATTGACTTCTGGGAAATTGCAGTTTTCATACCACCCCCGAATGCTGCAATTAGAGCCGGCATGGTTTGTGTCAAGCAAATGTTTAACAGACCCATGAGCTAAGAGACAGGGCTTCCAAGAATAGCGGGCCTGCAGATAAGTCGTACTACCACCAGGACAGACTCCTCACACCCATACTCTGTGTGGAAAGAGGTCTTGACTTTTCCACAACAGTCACCCACGCCATTGCCTATGTCACCCTGTAAGCCAGCAAAACCAGAGGTTGGAGGGGATCATAGTATGAATTGGAAGGCAAGATGCCATGAACTGGATAAAATTAAACCTGAATCTAAATTAAGAACATGATCGGAAGGAAAAAGAATATTAAATCGAGACAACCTGCTTTCCACTTGTTGGAAAAGATCCGTCTTTATTGGTTCTTCATCGTCATCATTATCAAGGGTGTTTTAATACAAGCACAGTAAGCACTTAATAGTGTTTCAGAGAGTAACATGCAACAGAGTTGTTAGACACATTCCTTGCCCACAACGAGCTAAGGTCTAGAGGGGGAGCAGACATTAAATAAATAATTTATAGTTTATAATTTATAGAAATGTGCATAAGTGTTGTGGGGCTGAGGGTGGGATGTCTGAAATGCCCAGAGTTCTTTTCAAGAACATGGAAATTACAGGAGGGAGAGAGAGCCAGAGAAAAGAGTTTCTAGTCGGGGAAGGCCTCTTGAAAGAAATATGATCTCAGTAAGGCTTTGAAGGTGAGGAGAGTGGTAGTCTGGCATATGTAGAGGGGGAGGGAGTTGCAGGCCAGAGACAGGATGTGAGAAAGGGGTCGGTGGTAAAATAGATGAGTTAGACGAGCCTTCATGCAGGCTTTTTACCGATCAGCCTGATTTCCCTCTTCTGTGGTGGTAGGGAGTGAGACTCTGTCCCTCTCACACTTCTCTGTGCTCCTCTGCAGGACCGGCACCTGAGCCTGTCGGCCTGCTTAGTGCGGCTATCCCAGTAGAGGATCAGGATGAACACCGTGGAAGGCAATGTAGCCTAGTAGAAAGAGCAGGGGACTAGCAGTCAGGTGACCAGATTCAAGTCCCAAATCTTGCGCTGGCTTTTTGTGTGACTTTGAGCAAGGCATTTAACCTCTCGTTTCCTCATTTGTAAACTAATCACAATACTACTAATACTAATAGGGACATGGGGGACTTATAGTAGTAGTAGTAGAAATAGTAGTATTTAAGCTCTTACTATGTGCCAAGCATTGTACCAAGCACTGGGGTAGATAAAAGACACCGTCCTTGGCCCATATGGGGCTCACAGTCTAAGTATCTGGGAGAACAGGTACTGAATCCCCATTTTACTGAAGAAAATCAAGGCAGAGGGAAGTTAAGTGGCTTGCTAACTTTAACTGAGCTAGGAATGGAGTCCTCTAACTCCCAGGCCCCTGGTCATTCCACTTAGCCAGGCTAGTCACTAGACGAGGATAAATCTGAACCCCGGGTGGGACTAGGACTGTGTTCAATCTGAGTCCAATCTACTCAAGCACTTAGCACAAAGTAAAGCACTTAATGTATGCCATAGTAATAAGAAAAAGTAAAGAAACTCACTGAGGTGATTGATTATGGGTCTTGAAATTGAATCTAAGAAAAGTCTGAAGGAAGTAGGATTTTCTGAGGCATGGCGTTCATAGCAATTATAGGAAGATCTTTAACCTTGAAGAAGGGTCGATCCCAATTGGGGCTGGAGAAAGCTGGGATTAACAAGCATTGAGAAGGAGCGTGGCTCAGTGGAAAGAGCCCGGGTTTGGGAGTCGGAGGTCATAGGTTCGAATCCCGGATCTGCCACTTGTCAGCTGTGTGATTGTGGGCAAGTCGCTTCACTTCTTGATGCCTCAGTTCCCTCATCTGTAAAATGGGGATTAAGACTGTGAGCCTCACGTGGGATAACCTGATTACCCTGTATCTACCCCAGATTTTAGAACAGTGCTCTGCACATAGTAAGCACTTAATAAATGCCAACATCGTCAACATTCCCCAGCCCCAACCAGGACCAACTGTTCTCCAACTTTTCTGAGGTGAGAACAAGAGGGAATAGACTTCAGCAAGAGGGGTTTTGGTTCCAAGCTACAAGTCCTGACTGTAAAATTGAGAAAATTGGACTAGGAACGTGGAGGTCAGTTTTTGGTTCTTCCTTCCTCATGTCTGATGGGGACCAGGTGAGGCACTATCTGCCCTGAAGGCTAGTAGTCGTCTTTGCTGTCCCCAGCTAGGACCCTTTCTGATCCTGGGTTCTGGAAACTGGTGAGAAGGAAAGGGCTGCAGCAGGAGAGCTTATTAGTGGCAGCCTGTGAGTTAGAGCCTGGGCTGAGGTGCAAGAGGGCAGGTGAAAGGGGGCTTGGGACTGAGTAGGAAATAAGCTTTGAATTGTTGTCAGAAAAACACACTCTAGGCTCTTTTCAGCTGTATTTGGAAGCTATTGTTTTCTGGACTGTTCACTCGTGGGGTGAGTGCAGTTTGGGATGTGAGGATGGAAGCTCAGTCCCTAAAGTCTGGATGCCCATCACCCCCACATAGCTGACCCCTCTGTTGAGCAATAGTTACTACTGCTCCTCATCCTCAAGATTATAACGTCTGAGCCCCCTCTGAAGGGTTTGTCCCCACTAGCCCAGCTCATAAAGGGGCTCCTAGCCTGTATGTATGAATGGTGCCATTTCCTCAGATGCAGGCAGCTTGAGGGAACCATGTTCCCCTACCAGGGATGAGTCTATGTAGCCCTCACACTAAGGAAATTTATCTTTGGCTCTGGCCAAAATCTCTCTTGGTGATAAAATTAAGGAAAGTGAAAATTAGGCCAAAACAAGTATTTTTTTTTGAAAGTGTGATTGGGTAGGTATAAGAGTAGAAAAATTAAAGCCAGAAAGGAGATGAAATATTAAAGGTAACTAAAATAAAAACAAAGAAAAGAAAAATTTATAGATTAGACAATAGGGGAAGACCAGTGAATATGTCACCTCTCCTCCTCCTTCCCCATTCTTCTCTCCATAAGCTTGAAGAAAAGGTTGACAACCCCAAAAGACAGAGTCTTTTAATGTTCAACAGGGAGAGGGACAAAGCAAGACATTTTGGGAAGAAAAATAAGATATAGGAATGCAGAATGGGGAAAACTAGCTAGGCGTAAACACAGCAGGAAAAAACCTGAGGGTCACAGTTGACTCAAAGAATCAGCAATAAAATGCGGCAACACGGTACTGTAATTTTGAACAAGACAATAACGTGAGAGTCAGTAAGTAATTTTTTCTGGATTAGTCACCCTCTTATTAAAGTATTATGTTCAGTTTTGATCACTACACTTTATAACAAATGCAGGAAAACTGGAGAGGAGCCAAAGAAGACAGCAAATATGTGATCAAAGGATTGGAAAATAGATCTTTGCTGGAAAGATTAAAAAATTGGAGATATCGCTCCAAGGGAAGAGAAGAGTGATTGGTGTCTTAATAATCGTCTCCAATTATGTGAAGGGTTGTTGTGGGAGAGAGACTGACCAAGTGTCCCTTGAATATAAACAAGAGAAATTAGCGTACATTAAAACAGGAGAAATTTTGTTTTCATATGAAGAACTTTCTCTCTGACCTCCCTTCCTCCTCTCTCGCCCCGCTCCGGTCTATTCTTCACTCCGCTGCCCGGCTCATCTTCCTGCAGAAACGATCTGGGCATGTCACTCCCCTTCTTAAACAACTCCAGTGGTTGCCTATCGGCCTCCGCTCCAAACAAAAACTCCTCACTCTAGGCTTCAAGGCTCTCCATCACCTTGCCCCTTCCTACCTCTCCTCCCTTCTCTCTTTCTACCGCCCACCCCGCACGCTCCGCTCCTCTGCCGCCCACCTCCTCGCCATCCCTCGGTCTCGCCTATCCCGCCGTCGACCCCTGGGTCACGTCCTCCCGCGGTCCTGGAACGCCCTCCCTCCTCACCTCCGCCAAACTGATTCTCTTTCCCTCTTCAAAACCTTACTTAAAAATCACCTCCTCCAAGAGGCCTTCCCAGACTGAGCTCCTCTTCCCCCTCTACTCCCTCTGCCATCCCCCCTTTACCTCTCCGCAGCTAAAGCCTAATTTTCCCCTTTTCCCTCTGCTCCTCCACCTCTCCCTTCCCATCCCCACAGCACTGTACTCGTCCGCTCAACTGTATATATTTTCGTTACCCTATTTATTTTGTTAATGAATTGTACATCGCCTTGATTCTATTTAGTTGCCATTGTTTTTATGAGATGTTCTTCCCCTTGACGCTGTTTAGTGCCATTGTTCTTGTCTGTCCGTCTCCCCCGATTAGACTGTAAGCCCGTCAAACGGCAGGGACTGTCTCTATCTGTTGCCGACTTGTTCATCCCAAGCGCTTAGTACAGTGCTCTGCACATAGTAAGCGCTCAATAAATACTATTGAATGAAAGAACTTCTTGGCACAATAAAATAGGCCAACAAAAGAGATAGTGGGAAGTAAAAAAAAAAACAAAAAAAAAAACCAGCAGACTTGACTTTGACCTGGAAAATTGTCTTTCACCTATTTAGAGATAAATGCCTAGGTCAGTTTTTCTCTCAAGGCCACCATGCTCCCTGTCTCAGAAACCCGCAACCTTGGTGTCAACCTTGACCCTTTGCCATCGTTCAACTCTTATGCTCGATCTCCCACCAAATCCTGCTGTTTTTTCCTGCGCAGCATCTCCCAGATCTACCCCTTCCTTTCTACCCAAACTGCTCCCACCCTGCTAGAAGCTTTTGTCTTGCCAAGGCTAGGTTATTGTTTAGCCTCTTGCTGATGTCCCTATTTCCATCCTCTCCCCACTCCAGTTCAAACTACATCCTGCTGCACAGATCATCTTCCCGAAATATCGCTCGGTCCACATCTCTCCTCTTTTCAAAATCCTTCACTGGCTCCCTGAGTACTAATAATTGTGGTATTCATACTGTGTGCTAGCACTGTACTAAGCAGTGGGGTCAATACAAGATAATTAGGTGAGGCACGTCCCTGTCCAAAATGGGGTTCCCAATCTAAATAGGAGGGCAAACGTATTGAATCTCCATTTGACAAATGAGAAAGATACATAGAAGTGAGGTGACTTGCCCAAGGTCACACAGCAGGAAAGTGACGAAACCAGGATTAGAGGAAAATGGCAAAGTCAGGATTAGCACCCAAGTCCTCAGATTGTACAGCAAACCAGGACTCTCTACTATTTGGACCCAACTTATCTACCCGTTCTCTTCACCTTCTATTCCTCAACTCATTGTTTGCACCCCTCGAGTAAACCTTGTAGCTGTAGCTCACTCCTGACTCTTCCATCTCTGAACCCTCATTCATGTTATTCTCCCAGCTTGAAACTCCCTCACTCTCCACATCAGGCCACAACTCTCTCCAAATGTGTATTCCTCCTAAAATTCCACCTTCTCCAACAAGATTTTCCCTGATTGATATTCCATCACCCTGAGCCAAATAATCCCTCCAGCCATCCCTAACACTATTTACACTCTCCCTAGCATCTGTTTATATCTCTGCTCAATTTACTTATTTTGATAGTTTTACATTTGTCTCTTCTAGCAGAGAAGTGGTGTGGCCTAGTGGAAAGAGCATGGGCCTAGGAGTCAGAGGACCCAGGTTCTAATCCTGACTTAGCGCTTTTCTGCTATGTAACCATGGGCAAGTCATTTCACTTCTCTGTGATTCAGTTTCACCATCTGTAAAATGAGGATTAAATATCTCTTCTTCCTAATCCTTTGAGAGGAAACCCCATGTGGAACAGGGACTATGGTTAACCTGATTATCTTATATCTACCCTACCTCTTAGTACAATGCTTGGCACATAATAAGAGCTTCATAAATACCACAGGTATTGTTATTATTCTTAGAGTGTAAAATTGATCTGGGCAGAGAATGGGTCCTCCCAAGCACCTAGTATAGTGCACCACACACCAAGTGAATGTTCAATAAGTGCTTTTAACTATCAGTAAATCAATTGTATATATGGAGGACTTCGTTTGCAGATCACTGTACTAAGTGCTTGGGAAAGTACAATATAGTAGAGTTGGTAGACATGATCCCTGACCATAAAGAGCTTTACAGTCTAAATTATAGGGACTGGCAAAGCATAAGGATATGCACGTGGATGTTGTGGGGCTGGCTGGAAGTGGAGTGAGTGCTTAATGGAAACAGCTTAAGTGCACAGGTCATGCAGAAGGGAGGGTGAGTTGGGAAAATGGGGGTTTAGTCTGGCAAAGCATTTTGGAAGAGATGTGATTTTAGGTGGGGAGAGTGGTGGTCTGACAGATATGAAGTGGGAGGAGGTTCCAGGACAGAGGGAGGACTTAGGCAAGGAGTCAGTGGTGAAAAAGGCAGGATTGTGGTATAATGAGTTGGTTAACATTAGAAGAGCCAAGTGTGTGGGTTGGATTGTATTGGGAGATCAGTGAGGGGAGTTAGTAGGGGGAGAACTGACTGAGTGCTTTAAAATCCAAAGTAAGGAATTTGTGTTTTTTTTTCCAGAGGTGGATAGGGAACCAATGGAGGTTTTTGAGAAGTGGGGAGATGTAGATTTAAATGCTTTTAAGAAAAGTGATCCGCACAACAGAGTAAAGTATTTACCTGAGAGGGGAGAAACAGGAGGCAGAGAGGTCAGTGAAGAAGGTGATGCTGTAGTCAAGTCAGGATATGATAAGTGTTTGGATAGACAGGAAAGGGTGGATTCTTACAGAAGTTGTGAAAGTAGACCCAACAGTATTTAGTGATAGACTGAATATGAGAGTTGAATGAAAGAGTTGAATTGAGAATAATGCCAGGTTTTTGGACCTGTGACCCTGGGAGGATGGTGGAGGATTGGAAAGTCTGGGAAGGGTAACTACTACTAATCAATAAATCAGTTGTATTGAGTGAAAGCTAATAATATGCAGAGCAGTTTTCTAAAGTCCTAGGATGATACAATAAAGAGAAGAGACAAAACTATCCATGCCCCCAAGGATCTTATGATCTAACAGAGAAGAGACACAATCATTTTCAGAAGCATAATTTTGAGAAGCAGCATGGGCAGGTGGATAGAATACGGGCCTGAAAGTCAGAAAGACCTAAATTCTAATCTCAGCTCTGCCACTTGGCTGCTGTGTGACCTTGGGCAAGTCACTTCACTTCTCTATGCCTCAGTTACCTCATCTGTAAAATGGGGATTATGACTATGAGGCCCATCCGGGACAGGGAATGGGTCCAATCTGCAAAACCTATATCTATCCCAATGCTTAGTACAGTGTCTGGCACACCGTAAATGTTTAAATACCGTTTGAAAAGAAAAAAGAAGCTATGCTTATATATATCCAACTCAGGATTTTATGACTCCATCGATGCACACATCCATCTCTAGCTTGTAAGCTCGCTGTGGGCTAGGAAGAATGTCTGCCAACTCCACTGTATTGTACTCTCCCAAGTGCTTAGTGCAGTGCTCTGCACATAATAACTGCCCAATTCAATCGATGATAGAAGCAGTATTAAAAAGGCCCTTCCTCCTGCATGTGGGTAGCCACCATCCCGTTTCTTTTGAATGAGGCTGGAAGCTTGTAGCATCCTGTACCTCGCTGGGTCCTCTGAACAGTGGCTGCGCAGCAGTTTTGGTTCATTCCTACCTTGTTCCGCAGTGAGATTAGCCCTGGCTAGCTGGCTAGCACACAACTTCTCAAATTTTGGGCCAGAGAACCCTTCCCAATTAGCGAGGAACTGACCGCTGAGGTCCCAGAAGTGCCGTGGCCACGCCTCCTTTGCTGACTGCTCTGCTCTTGGGAGAGGAGAAGCGTCAGAATCCAGCGCGTTTTATCCAAGGGCAGTCCAGTTTCCACAGGACCCTCGACCCGCCAGAAAAAAAGCCATTACCAATTGAAACCTGATTCCCTTCCTCCTTATGCAGGAAAATGAGAATTTTAATAAGGGGATGGTTTTACAAGCGTGCAGTTACTCTCTCCATTTATAGATGTCGGTCAGGAGCAAAAGGTATCATTTGCACTGTCTGCCATTCAAGAAAGGTTCTCTTCATATTATCAAGCAATCAGTAAAGTCATGCCAGGGCAGCTCACTAATGCAACTTGAGAATTTCTCTGACACAACCAGAAGTTTTTAAAGTTTACCAAACAAAAAGCCGACCAAGCGAGGGTGAAGGATAGGCTTCGCGGTTAATTAAGCTGAAAGTTGAAGTAGAAGCTGTGAAGTTAACCAAGCTGGGAGCATGTGTGTGTTCACACAGACAAGCTGTTGAGCCTCTGGCAGGCAAGACTTGCATGAGCTGCAAATGTGGTTAGTGGAAATGAGATCTCAGTTGAGCTCTGCAGCATGTGACTTCCTATTTCTATAAGGTACTTCCAAAGGACTTCCTCTGTAAAGTCGGCTCCTGTCTCTGGAGATTTCATTCAGAGTTGGAGTTTAGTCCGTTTCGTTCTGTAGACCGACCATGCCTATCTTTTTTTCTTGCTTTTTCCTGTGACATTTCCAGCATGTAAAGATCTTGTAGCCGGGGCCCGTGATCGGAAGTTGAACACGTTGGTGCAGATCTCAGTGATTCATCCAGCAGAACAGAGTTTGACGAGATATTCAAGCACTGAAATTGTGGAGGTGAGCATTCTGTTGTTACACTCTGGTCAGTCCTGGTTTTTCTCTCTCTCCTCAGGATTTGTGTTAGCAGCTGAAACAAATAGGTGCATGATTTTTAGCATTGTGAGGGATCTGCATCGTCAGGATAGCATACATAATATTATGGCATTCTTGGCAAGTAACCAGATTAAGAAATTGGAGATAAACTGGCCTTTTTATGAAATGCCTGCTTTTGGAACCAGATACATAAGGAAAAATTTGCTCCTTTGAAACACATAAAAAGAGGGTTGACTTTTCCCCTGGAGGCGTAAAAAAACATGGACTTGATTGGAAATTGAGCAGAGACTCATTTTTACCAAGCTAGGAAATCTTCCTTAGCAATCACTGAGCTTATTCTGTGCTTTCTAACCCTTTCACCATTCACTCTATCCTATAGAATTTGACTTTATTTGCAGCTTGAAAAATAGAGCGCATTCTTCAAAAAGAACAGTATGTATGGCTTTGAGGCATCATTTTGTATTTTGTAGGAAAAGTTACACCACAATTACTTATGATTTTTGGTTCTTCCTCTGTAATTTTAGTTTTAAGCCACAGAGAGTTCATTTATTGTGCCTTTTCTGTGCCCCAAACTCTGTTGGAAGGAACTTTTTGTTATTTTTTTATTGTGTGACCCCCACTGAGGAAAGGAACCCTTTGATTTTGTTTTGTCTTGTTAGCCGGAGGATATCTTACAACATGAACAGACAAGAGTTTTCTATCATCTGGGGTTAAAGAAAATGTGCTTCTCACTCCTTGATGTATGCTTATTTCCACTGAACTGTTTAATACAGTTGTCATGATTTGAGACAAAAGCCTTCCTGTGAGAACAGAACTCAGCAACCTTGCTTGAGACTAGTGAGGCTCACTACAGCCTGCCTGGCTTGATGCAATAGAGGCAAGAAATGATTTAGTCAGAAATACATTGTTTTTCTTTAATGGGGAAGTCCCAAATCTCCCCAGGGCAAACTGCCTTTTTGAGTCTCTTATCCCAAGGTTTTGCACCTTTACTATAAATGTATTTTCCTTTGTAACCTTTCAGAACTCTCTAAAACTGATTTTTTAAAAATAAAAACAAACCCAAATATACTCTTCAAAATACATGAGACATATTATTGAACATTACAGCATTATTATGTTTCGAGCCATGTTGTCATCCTCTCTGCTCCCTAAAATTGTTGTATGTAACAAGAAAGCCACTGGTTTGCAGAACTCTATCAAACCTCCCTTTGGAATTTAGTTTTAAAAAATCATAATTTAATATCGTGTCAGCATCCTAAAATGAGTTCCAGGGCACTGAAATATTTTGTGCTGTATAGTCTGAGCTAGCATTTAATAGCAGAAAATCTATCATATTTAGAGTTTCTTTTATTACTTTTCAACACAGACTGGGCAAAAAATGGAGCTGTACAGGCACAAAGAAATGGACAGCCAAGTGTGGCTTTCACAAATGAATTGTTCATTTAAAAAATTAATAATGTCCAGCAGGAAACTGGATCACTGAGTTAAAAGCACTGTGGGCTTTAAGACTTTTTTTTTAATATTATCAGTCCAAATCTCTGGTTGTTTATAAGAATCACAGCTTGTGTCCACTTAGACAGACACAGAGTATGATGACAGCTGGCCCAAAGGAAGAGTTCTCATAAACTGCTGTATTCAGAAAAAAATGTTTATCATCTCATGGTATGAATTGTCCTGATGGATGATGACTGGGTCACATGAGGACATTTATTATCAATGTCCAGACTCCTCTTGGTCCCTCAAGCACCTCTTCGTGTGTGATTAGGTTTTTCTATACTTAGATTTTATATTGCCGTCACTGGGTGGTATTTGGCCTTCCAGATCTCTTTCTTTATTGTAATGAAAGCATTTCCTAAAAAAACAAACTGTTGCTCTCATCTGTCATTGCATGCTGAAGTGCCTGCAGCTGCTACCTTACTGATTTAACCCATTTACTTGTGCTGTCCAGGGAACAAGAGATCCACTGTTTCTGACTGGTGTGGCATTTCCACCAGACTACCCCATCTATGAGGAAACCAAAATAAAACTAACCGTCTATGATGTCAAGGATAGAGCTCATGACACGGTAAGTACTTGGGCTTCTTTTTTATTAGGTGAAAGAAAGAAGGGAGACTTAAATGTTATTTCAAGTTCAGTTTTACCATTTTTCTTCCATTTTAGACACAGGGGTGTATATTACCCGGATTTTCTTTGCCTTGTACCTGGGAACTGGAGGGACCTTGGAAGGGAAGACAGATGGAGTTTTCTCATTTTTGTCAGATTGTAGTCTTGATCATGGAGTTAGTTTCTTGCAGCTTCTTGAAGGCAGAAAGAGTTAATATTGTGTGCTATTCCCTAATTGGTGGGCAAGCGTGCATATGGAATAGATTACCGGCAAGCAAAATATGGTATTAACCAGATGATAATGCTACTCAGGTCTAAACTGGAGAAATAGTGAGGCCTATGACTTTGAGTGGTAAGAAAGATTACAGGTAATCAATCGCATTTCAGTCTTGCGAACATGGAAATTGGACATACACTAAGGAACTAGCTCAGTTATCAGAACCAAAATGGAATCAGAGGTGGGAGGGAGAAGAAAGTGATGCTGGAATCTTAATAATAATGATTTAACAGTAATTTGTATTTGTTAGCAGTTACTATATGTGAAGCACTGTACTAAGCACTGGGGTAGAAACAAGAA
Organism: Ornithorhynchus anatinus; assembly: GCF_004115215.2. Lineage (NCBI taxonomy): Eukaryota > Metazoa > Chordata > Mammalia > Monotremata > Ornithorhynchidae > Ornithorhynchus > Ornithorhynchus anatinus. The sequence goes on from NC_041739.1 coordinate 26,741,685, forward strand.
GATCAGGTCCCACATGGGGCTCACAGAACAGGTATTGAATTCCCATTTTTGCAGATGAGGGAACTGAGGCACAGAGAAGTTTGTGACTTGCCCAAGGTCACTCAGCAAACAAGTGACGGGAGCTGGGATTAGAACCCAGGTCCTCTGACTCGCAACCTGTGATCTTTCTGCTAGGCCATGCTAAATCGAATAAGCCCATTCATTTGTCAGCTATGAATTGGCCCTACCCACCCATGAAAGGGGATGTAGCTGGAGGGAGAGTGTCAAGAAGGTGAGATAATCTGAAAGGGTGTGAATAGCTCTCAAAGCTTTTGTCTATACCTGATATCCACAAATGAAGTTGGCTTTCAGTATGAATGACTGATCCTGGTCTGAAATGCGTGATAGCAAGGTATAGAGGTGGAAACCAAAGTCTTTTCCAGGGGTGGGGAACAGTGTTTTTTCTAATATCAATCAATGAGAAAAGTGGTTGACACATAGTAAGTGCCTAACAAATATCATTAAGAAAAAAATCAATCATAGTTATTGAGATCTTACTGTTTGTGGAGCACTCTACTAAGCCCTTGGGGTGGGTATGATACATATTCTAATATATTAGCTGATTGCTTCCTGGTATCTTAGAAATATGTGGGTCTTCCAAAAGTCAAGGAGGTCATCCTCTATACATCTGACTGGAAATCCTGACTCCAGGAATGCCCTCAGGAATGCCTAGAATGGAGAATCTGTTCCTATCCATGGCCCTCTTTCTCTGCCCTGCCCCCCAACACACACACACACACACACACACACACATAGACACACACACACACACACACACACACACACACACACTTCCTCTCCCAGTTAGAACAAGGGAATCGGGACATGAACATTTGTGGGGAGGAGAGGAGAGTTGGTGGATGAGAAAATCTTTGAGGTAAGTAGGGAGAGTTCTAAATTGTTCTTCGGGTGGCTTTAGAGAGAGATTGTAGTTAGAAGGAGAATTGGAGAGCGGAGCCCTTTTGTGCTCTGGTCCTTTTAAATTTTCAGATCTCTGGATCCTTTCAAAGTGGTTACCGAGAACAGTGCGAGAAGTATGTTGAGGCCACAAAATGACAGAAAACCAGCTTTCTGTTTTACTTAGGGGGAAGGCCCAGTTAGCCAATTGCTTTTGTTTTAAGGGAGTATAAATGTTCAGTTTATCCCAAATCACTAAATGCTTGGAGGTCTTTGCCCATTTGGCATCTAATACAGATTAATGAACGAACTGCTGATGACGTGCTCTGAGAATTCTTATATCCAGGTTCCAAATGTACAACTTTCAGAAAAGCCTGTCTGAGCTGATAGACCTGAGGATATCTGTCAGCCCAGATGAGCTTAGCAGTGTTAGCCTCAGTGTGGAAACCTGGGTGAAGGGACCAGCTCATTCTCTTACTGAATCCAAATTCAGTTTCAACTCGACTTTCAGAATGGTTTGGTGCCCTCTGAAGGAGGAATGGTGGCCCTGAGTTTCTCAGCGGAATTACACAGGTCTATGGCCTTGCCGCAGACCCTAATGGAGGTTCAGAATAATCATCTGTGGGCAGTCCCAGAGCCGGGTCCATCACGGCAGATTCCCGTGACCCTTCTGAGTAGGGGGATGCCTGCAGCCCACTTCTCCGGCAGTTTCACTCTGTGTGAGCAGGCGGGGCCGGGAGACATTGTGGGTAGCTCGAAGCTGGAAGGAGAGGATCAAATTTCACCTTAACCTATTACTTCTAGACTTTCTACACAAAACGTGCATTTTATTAAATCTGCCAAGCCCAATCACCTCCCCCACCTTGGTGGAAAAAGGGCAGTTGGAAGGCTGCAGAAGGCAATCCCCTGTTACTTTCTGCCCGGTGGATAAGAACATCTCTCCCACTCTCCCTCTGCACCCAGTTGAGGTGAGTTTCGCTGGACTCGTTTCCTGGACTCTGCAGCCTGGTTTGGAACTGTGGACCAGGTAGGTCAGCGAGAGGCAGGGCTAAGAAACTCCCAGCTCTAGTGCTTCTGCTGAAGGATCATCCCCACTTCCCTATGCCTGCTTGGAGGAAAACCTCCGGGTTCAGAGTAGAACAGTCGTGGCTAGGAGCTGCTGTGATCTGGGTAGTTCTGTAGCCTTGAATTCTTTATCGATTGGTTGATTCAATAGAATTGGTGGCAGTTTATTGGGGGAAGGTTTGGCCAATGGACTGGAGCTTCAGAAAAGAAACACTTCCGCTAGGAAGAGCAGGGGACTGACAGGGCTGAAGCATCCTTCCACTGGGCAACAACCCTCCGTTTGTCTTATGAATTAACTGTAGAACCCAGAGCGGGCTACTAACTTTCAGAAGTCTGTGCAACCCTGGATCCTGGCTTACACTATGCTGGCGTGGTTTAATCTGTAAACTTTTAGATGGCAGGTATTTTGTTTGTCCAACTTCCTGATCAATATTTAGCAGATTAGTCACTTCAGCGTCACTCCATGACTCCCTTTTGGCTGTTGATTTTGCGTGACACAAGGCCTGCCCTCCTCACAGTACTCTCTCACCCAGGTATGGAGTGTGTTAGCTGCACTGGTTTCAATTTATGCCGTGGTTTTACAAACTCAAAATGTGATGTTTTTGTAATTACCATTCCTTCAGAAAAGAATGAAGCAGAGGCTGGTTATTTTAAAGGTTAGTCTATTTAGGTTAGGAATAGCTTTTAATTACTGCAAGTATTTATCCAGCACCCAGCAGGAACAAAAGGAAATTTTGAAGAAAGATGGGAGCTTCATTAGCTTCATCCGAATGGAACAATTGACACTACTGAGTTCAGTCTGGCACCGAAATTTAAAAGGAATGTATTTTTAAATTTATAGGCAGATCCATGCTACAAAGGCAGTGGGTGATGTCACATTCTGAAAAATGTACAGTGACATCTGTTTCCACATCAAAAATATTTTCATCTCATATTGCTGTAAGCCAGGTTTACTAATGTTTCATTGAGTTAAGTCTGACTCTCATTAAGATGTGCTTGTTGAGGATAGGGCTAAATGCTGAGGTCACAGCTGTTCTTTAAATCAATTCCCTAGAATCCCAGTTGTCATTTTTTAAAGCACTGGACTTTTGCTTGCTGATTATAGAGCGATGCAATCCCTGAATAAACATGTGGAGTTGTTTTTAACTTGGAGAACAGCTAAACACGTTTTCTAATACATGCGACTACGTTTTGGAAAGGAGTTCGGTCTCTTCAAAAATAGAACTTACAAAGCATTTCCATATCAATAGAATTTGTGTGGTATTTTTATTTTTCAGTATAGCCATTTGAAAATGCCTAGGTGGTGATGGTAGCTTTCAGAACTTGTGAAAGCGCAGTTACCTAAGAAAAGCAAAATGGCTTGGTTGATTTTGCGTGCTTTCCCTTGCACAGAGATCAAGTACAAGCGTGGTGGTTTGGGTCTGATTTTCTTATTGGCTGCCGATAAGCCGGCACGGCAGTTTTGTGTAGTAATCCCAGAGCAAAAAGAAAATGGTTGAAGAGAAGGCAATTAATGTACACACCTGTACCCTAGAATATAAATTCCTTGTGGGTAGGGATCAAATCTACCAATTCTATTGTATGGTACTCTCCCAAGCACCAGCACAGTGCTCTGTATACAGTACGCGCTCAATGAATGGGAAGCAGTGTGGCCTAGAGGGCCTGGGAGTCAGAGGCCCTGGGTTCTAATGCTGGCTCTGTCACTTACCTGCTATGCCATCTTGGGCATGTCCCTTAACTTCTCTGTGTCTCAGTTCCCTCATCTGCAAAATTCAATACCTGTTCCCCCTCCTACTTAGACTGTGAGCCCCAGGTGGGACCTGATTATCCCCTGATTATCCTGTATTTATCCCAGCGCTTAGTACAGTGCTTGGAATATAGGAAGCACCAAATACCACAATTATGATACATACTACTGTAATTGATCTATACAGAACACCATCCGTGTAACGAACGCACTCTCCCATTGCAGACATACGTGTATAACACATGCAGTTGCAGCCAATCACTCTCCTGCCCCTAAATATGCTTTCTCACTTTTGTAATCTGGGTTTGGCTATTCCCAAAGTACCATCTATTTTTAGCCAAATAAAGAGAAAAACTGTATAGTGGTGCTTATTAAACCCTCTTTCATACCAACAGAGCAATTTTTTCCTATTTCATCACATTTTTCTGAGCTGGAAAATAGTTGATCTGGGCTCAAAAGAAAATGATTGCATCTCAAATATTCTTTTCCCTTAGTATTTTCCACTAGATTTTCCCAGCCAGCTTGTCCAATTTTAGTATATGCAAGAAACTTTTTTTCATGGCATTAGTTATTTTTGTTTTACAAAACAAAAATAACTAATGCCAAGAAAAAGTTATCTGATGAAAAAATTACTAAAGTGGAGATTGAATCTCTAGTGGAAGCAGAGGTGAAACTTGAGATGTCTAAAGAATGCTGTGGGCTTCTGGGGGTGTGGGGCGATGGGACTGGGAAAGGGTCAGGTAGCCCATAGCAGGGAGGCATCATGAGAGACCAGAAAAATCAGCTTTCTATTGTACTTAAGGGAAAGGCCAGGCATCCAGGTCCTGTGGAGCAGCAGGAGTTCTCCACTTCTTACATTGCATCTCGCTTTTAGCCCAAATGGGGTTAGCATAATAACAGTGCCCTACGGAGGCTGGTGAGATGCACTATATCAACCTGAGCCCATTTTTGCAGAGAAAGAGATTGAATTATAGTGTATTAGACCTAATCAAGCCATGTGCCTCCGTAGCATTGAGTGGCTAAACCAAAAGTGTGTATCCACTCTGGGAAGCCAGAGATTGACACACACGAGCAGAAAAAGATGAGGACAATTTCTTTGTCCCCACCCTGTCTTACACAAGTAGGATTTTCTGCAATCAATCATATTTATTGAGCACTTATTTTGTGCAGAGCGCTGTAATGAGTGCTTTGGAGAGTACTCATCACTCAAGCCAAAGAGTGAATTCAGTGAGAGACTGGCTCTCCTCCTTAATCCAGGCTGATTCAAGGTGTTCGGGAAGAACATCTCACGACCTAGTGGCTAGACCATGGGTCTGGGAGGCAGAAGGATCCACGTTCTAATTCCGGTTCTGCCACTTGTCTGCTGTGTGACCTCGGGAAAGTCACTTCACTTCTCTGTGTCTGTTACCTCATCTGTAAAATGGGGACCAAGACTGTGAGCCCCTTGTGGCTCGGTGAAAAGAGCACGGGTTTGGGAGTCAAAGGTTCTAATCCCGGCTCCGCCACCTGTCCGCTCTGTGACGCTGGGCAAGTCACTTAACTTCTCGGTGCCTCACTTACCTCATCTGGAAAATGTAAGGCTGTGAGCCTCATGTGGGACAAACTGATTATCCTGTATCTGCCCCAGCGCTTAGAACAGCGCTCGGCACATAGTAAGCGCTTAACAATAGCAACATTATTATTATCACAGTATAACAGAATTGGCAAACATATTCCCCGCCTACAATGAGGTTACATTCTAAAGGGATAGGCAGACATTTGTATAAATAAATTATGGATATGTACATAAATGCTGTGGGGATGAGGGAGGGTGAATAAAGGGTGCAAGTCTGAGGCAGAAGGGAATGGGAGAAGAGGAAATGGAAGCCTAGATGGGGAAGGCCTCTTGCAGGAGTTGTGTCTTCTGTAAGGCTTTGAAGGTGGGAAGAGGGATTGTCGGATATGGTATTCGTTATGATATTTAAGCCCTTCCTACGTGCCAGGCACTGTTCTAATCACTGGGGTAGATTCAAGCTAATCAGGTTGGACATAGTCTATGTCCCACATGGGGCTCACAGGCTTAATCTTCATTTTACAGGTGAGGTAACTGAGCCACAGAGAAGTTAAGTGGCTTGCCCAAGGTCACAGAGGAGAGCCAGGATTAGAGCCCAGGTCTTACTGACTCCCGGGCCCGTGTTTTATTCACTAGGCCATGATGCTTCTCTTATGAAGAGGGAGGGCATTCCAGGCCAGAGACAGGATGTAGGCATGGGGTCAGCAGTGAGATAGATGAGATGGAGATGCAGTGAGTAAGTTAGCATTAGAGGGGTGATGTGGGGGCTGGATTTTAGTAGGACAGCAGCAAGGTAAGGTAGGAGGGGAAAGAGTGATTCAGTGCTTTATAGCCAACGATAAGAAGTTTCTTTCTGTTGCAAAAATGGATGGGCAACCGCTGGAAGTTCTTGAGCAGTGGGAAAACACTGGCTGAAGTTTTTGTAGAAAAACGATCCGGACGGCGGAACGAAGTATGGACTGAAGTGGGGAGAGACAGGAGTCAGGGAGGTCAGCAAGGAGACTAATTCAGTAATCAAGGCCGGTTAGGATAAGTGCTTGGATTAATGTGATAGCAGTTTGGATGCAGAGGAAAGGGCAGATTTTAGGGATATTGTGGAAGTTGAATGGACAGGGTTGAATGAGAGATGAGTCCAGGATAATGTCAAGGTTATGGACTTTTGAGACAGGAAGGATAGTGAGAGGAAAGTCAGGGGGAGGTTAGGGTTTGGGTGAGAAGATAAGGAGTTATGTTTGGGACATGTTAAGTTTGAGGGTTCAGTGGGACATCCACATAGAGACATCCAAGTGGAGATGTCCTGAAGGTAGGAGGGAATGTGAGATTGCAGAGGGGAGAGAGATCAGGGCTGGAGATGTAGACTTGGGAATCATCCGCATAGAGATGGTAGTTGAAGCCAAGGGAGTAAATGAGTTCTCCAAGGGAGTGGTGTAGATAGAGAATAGAAGGGGACCCAGAACTGAGCCTCGAAGGACTCCCAGTTAGAGGATGGAGAGGCAGAAGAGGAGCCCGTGAAAAAGACTGAAAATGAGGGGCCAGAGAGATAGAACTAGGAGAGTATGGTGTCCGTGATGCCAAGGTTAGATAATATTTCCAGAAGGGGGTGCTTGACCGTGTTGAAAGCAGTTGAGGGTTCTAGAAGGATTAGGATGGAGTAGAGACCATTGGATTTAGCAAGAAGAACATTGGTGACCTTTGAGAGGGCGGCTTCTGTGGAATGAAGGGGGCAGAAGCCAGATTGAGGGGATAAAGGAGCGTGCAACAGAATATGCAACAAATGAACATAAAGTGGGGTGAATATCCACCTTGTGATACATTCCCTGTGGATTATCAGCACCAAGAAATGTACCACATCAACAACCATATTACTGAACACCTACTTTATGCAGGACACTACTCTGCGCTTGAGAATATGCAACAATATGCTTATATGCAATGATAAGCGATAGAGAAGCTTATAGAGGTACATGGGATGTGCTTTAATTAAGGGTTTTGGAGAGAATGCTATAAGGGAATTAGGGAAAATTCTTTCCACCTGTTTATAGCGTGCAATGCTATGATATCTGTTACCGATTTGTACATTCCAAGCGCTTAGTACAGTGCTCTGCACATAGTAAGCGCTCAATAAATACTATTGATGAATGATATGCAAATGAGTGCTAGTGTGTACTGGCATGCGTACTACAGTGTGGGTGTCTTCAGGTACGCAGCCCCCACTCTCAGAAGAACCTACTATACTGGTTTTGAAACGGTGACCAGCATTTTTTGGTATTTTCTCCTGTTTGGTGCAGGTGGAAGGGGCAGGGGGAGGTAAAAACTGGCACTTGTAAAATCAAAACTGGAGTAGAAAGTAAACATTCTTTCAAACACGCTCATGCCTCTCCTATCCTAAAATAACCCTCCTTTGACCCCACAGCTCTCTCCAGTTATCTCCCCAACCTAGTCCTACCATTCTGTTGCATAGTCTCAAGTGCAGAGTGTCCTGCACAAAGTAGGTGTTCGGTAATATGGTTGTTGATGTGGTACTGATGTTGGAGCTGATAATCCACAGGGACTATATCACAAGGTAGATATTCACCCCACTTTATGTTCATTTATTTTCTCAAAGAGAAAGGCGCCCCAGGAAATAGATTAATTTGCTTGATAAGTAAACGACTTTGAGTTTTACTTAACAAATTAGCCTTAATTGTGCATTTAAGTGAAGGTATCAGATGTGAATCATTTTCACCTTAAGCTATGTGCCCTTCTTCACCTCATTCAAATTTTGACTCTCCACCTTTATTTTTTGTAGTGTTTATTGATACTGATTATTATTATTTCTAATGGTATTTAAGTGCTTACTATGTGTGAGGCACTGAACTAAATGCCAGGGTAGGTACAAGATAATCGGGTTGAACACCGTCCCTGTCCAACATAGGGTTCGTAGTCTTATCCCCATTTTGCAGCTGAGATAATTGAGGCACAGAGAAGTTCAGTGACTTGCCCAAGATCACACAGCAGACAAGTGGTGGAGCCAGGATTAGAACACAGTCCCTCTGACTTGCAGACCTGTGCTCTTTCCACTAGGCCACGATTTACCTGAAAGCCAAATTTACCAACTACTTGTTTTGTTTTGCTGTGTCCCCTTTCTAGACTGTGAGCCTATTGTTGGGCAGGGATTGTCTCATCTGTTGCCGAATTGTACATTCCAAGCGCTTAGTACAGTGCTCTGCACACAGTAAGCACTCAGTAAATGCAATTGAATGAATGAATGAATTTAGCAGAATGAGAAGTATCGCTTTCCACACTGACATTTCCTTTTAAAGTTGCAGCCAAAAATTGGTTAAATTTACATTCATTTTGCAATGTGCGGAGATAACCATTATCATTTCTTTAAGGCCCAGAACATTCCAATTATCGGACCCTGTTTTTAAATCTGAACACCTCTTATCCGTTCATGAACCTGAATCACTGGATAAAATTTGGGATCTGATTCCGATTGTTCACATCTCATCTTTAGCAATTCTGAAGATCCCTTCGCCTCCGGATGGTGTTGACATTATCCTGGGAATCATTCAATCAATTAGCTTTTATTGAGTGCATACTAAGCACAGAGCACTCTTTTAAGCACTATGAGGAGGGTCATAGAATTAGTAGACTCATGTAAGCCCTCAAGGGATTTACAATCTAGTGGGGGGAGAGGGACAGTACAATAAAATTGTTTGTGGGACTCCTTTTCCTCTTTTCAATCTCTGGCAAAATCTCAAATGCACACAGTAGGTGCTCGGTAATATGGTAGTTGATGTGGTACTGATGTTGGTGATGATAGTTCACGGTGGTGAGTATCCACGGTGGATAGCCATCCCACTTAATGTTCATTTATTTTCTGAAAGAGAAAACCACTCTAGGAAATAGGTGTTTGCCTGACAACTTGGGGGTTTCCTTAATAAATTACATCTAATAGCGTATGTAAGCCAAGATCCCTAGCCCTTTTACAACACCCCCGATAGCACAAGTGGAAAGAGAGTGGAAACCACTCGCGCTATTGAATGGAAATCATCTGACCTTGTCTGGGGGTAACGGGGAAATGGTTGGAGTTCTTCTCTCGGAGACACCACACAGTCTGACGAGTTATGAGGAAGTTGTGCCATATGGAACCGATAATATGGAGGTTGCTTCATGTCTCTCTTCGCTGCTCTGTACCGCAAAATCTAGTGGGATGGGGGTTAGCAGATCCAGTCTTCCTTTGTTTCCCAAAATGAATAAGCATGGTTCTTGACTGAAGATGCTTGTGGAAATCCTCTAGAAAATCTCAAGGCTGACTTTGTAGATTAGGGGTTCTCTGTAAGTAAACTAGTAACGAAGAACCAAAGTTGAAACTAAAGAGTGACTTTCCATAGTATATCAAAGATCAAAAGCAATGGGAAGCAGTGCTAACTAGTGGAAAGAGCACAGGCCTGGGAGTCAGAGGATCTGGGTTCTAATTTCGACTCCTCTACTTGTCTACTGTGTCACTTGTCTCTGTGCCTTACCAACCTCACCTGAAAAGCGGGGATTAAATCCTACTCCTCCCTATTTAAACTGTGAGCCCCATGTGGGACAGAAACAGGGACTGTGATCAACCTGATTAACTTGTATCTATCCCAACACTTAGATCAGTGTTTAGTAAGCACTCATCATTTATAATTACTGATAGTAAGAATAAATGATAATAGTAATTAATAATAACTATAGACAGCAACCTAAGAGTCTGAAACTAATCTTCCTTTACACTTGACTCTGCTTTTTGACTGGTGACAAGATGGCACACTTTATAGATGACAGAAAATGCCCGCCAAAACCTTCTAGCTAATTTTGATAAAATTCTTCCCATGTCTTATATTTCCTTCATTATTCCCTCAGGTGAGATTTGTTAGGGAACTAGGCTGTATTATTGAAGATATGACTTTGTTGAAGAATATTAGTCAGTCATCCTAAGTGTCTTAGTATGGTGATTCACCTTCCAAAAATATTTGAACATCAGCCACCAGTAGAATGGCAAATTGTGAAGTGGAAAAGCAATGGGAGTTACACTGCTTCCAAACTCAGAGTTCTAGCTGCTTTCTCTATTCAAATCTCCTTTCCTTAAATCCTGGGCTTTTTAAGCACTTAAAACATAATGAAGCATTCATTGGTATCAATGAAATTAATGTGTTCTGCCACCTAACTGTCTAGTGTATTTTACTCAAATGGCTTTCTCAATTAGTGGTTTTGTTCCAAAAGACAATTTAAGCCTCAACAGAAACCATTTTGTTGGAACGATTTTGTTAATAAAATATTTTTTCCTCTATCCTTGAAATTTATGATCTAAATCCTTCAGCTCCTTAAAAGGTCAAATATTGCTACTCTATTCATCTTCTTAAACACCTTCAGCTTTATAAAAGGGCACCATCTATTCTGCATAGCTACAAACAGAATTTATGGCACATACAGAGCTTAGGTTTTTTAGATTTCCGAAATTGTCATATAGCTTAGGGCCCGTGTTTCATAACAGAACCTTGTCAGAACTAGTGATTCCATGTGAGCCCAAACTATTTGAGAAAATAAAAAAAATTGTGATTTTTTTTTTCAAAACTTCCCAGATAACAAAAGGAAACTGGAAATGTCCCTTTCGTTCTCTGCTGAATGATTTTTATTGGTATTAAGGCAGAAGTGGAGATCTTGGGTAGAGGAGGCTCCTGCCTCATGTTAATGCGGGCTGCAATCAATCTGGATTCATCTCTGTCCCCGCTTCCACTCTTTGTGACCGAGCTGAATGGAAGCAAAGGTTGCTGTTTCCTCCTTTTTTTGTGAAAGGTTCTATGGGATGGACCTCAGAGAACCGGCTAGAAAGTTGACTAGTGCCCAACTACAAGCATGCAACTGGGCATCAGGAGACCCGGGTTCTAAACCTACCTTTGCCACTGACTTGCTGTTTGATTTTGGGCAAATGGCTTAATTTCTCTGTGCCTCAATATCCTCACCAGTAAAATGGGAATATGATACCTCCTCTCCCAACCACTTAGACTGTAAACCCCATGGCAGATAGGGAATATACCTGATCTGATCATCTTGTTCCTTAACTCTGTGCTTAGCACATAGTAATCACTTAATAAATGCCCTAAGGATTAGATGGGCTAGAAGGGGTGAGAGAGAAAACTTACCTCTTGCTCTCTGCCCACCTCCTCTCCCGTGGCCTCGCTCCATCCGTTCCTTATGCCTAATGATTACCTACTGCTGGCAGCCAGGAACATTGAGGGTCAGAAGGGAGCAGAGGGGCCTGGCAGTAGTCATGCCTGCCTGGCTGTGCCACAACCAAACCCCTGGACAATGAAGAGGAATTTCCAAAATGGAAAGAAGAACATCGTCTGTCCAGGCAGGAGACTCCTTTTCACTACCCTAAGGGCCAGTATGGCTCTAGCAGAGATGGTGGCTGTCTCTCCACCATATGACGTAGTGGATAGAGCAGTGGCCAGAGAGTGAGAATAGCATGGGTTTGAATCCCAGGTATTCCACTTGTCTCCTGTGTGACCTTGGACAAGTCACTTCACTTCTCTGTTCCTCAGTTGCCTCATCTGTAAAATGGGGATTAAGTCCGTGAGCCCTATGTAGGACAGGAACGGTGTCTCACCTGATTTGCTTGTATCCACTCCAGCGCCTGGCATATAGTAAGTGCTTAACAAATACCACAGTTAGTAGTAGTAGTACCCAGGTGGGGCGTCCGTCGGGTCCAGCCGAAAATGCAATGATTAATTTGTTCCACAGCCCGGTTGGGATGCAGGAAAGTACCTTAAGGTTGGTCATGGTTCTGCCTAAAGCAGGACTTCTCATCAGCTTAGGTAAAGCAACTTTTCAATGACAAAAATGAAATGACCTTTTCTCATCGTGGCTCAGTGGAAAGAGCATGGGCTTGGGAGTCAGAGGTCGTGGGTTCTAATCTGAGCTCCGCCGCTTATCTGCTGTGTGACTTTGAACAAGTCACTTAACTTCTCTGTGCCTCAGTTACCTCATCTGGAAAATGGAGATTAAGACTGTGAGCCCTGTGTGGAACAACCTGATTGCCTAGTATCTACCCAGCTCTTAGAACAGTGCTTGGCATATAGTAAGTGCTTAACAAATACCAAAATTATTGCTATTATTTGGTGCTGCCTCAGGGCTTAACAAATACCAAAATTATTATTATTATCATTATTAACATTTGGTGCTGCCTCAGGGCCGGCTGTCCTGAAAAAGCTCAGTGGCATGTGTATGGGGGGGCGTTTTTCGTACTCTCATAGGCAAGAGGAACAATAATGAGGGTTCAGCTCCCTGGGGCCAAGGATATGGCGAAAAGTCGACTCTATGTCACTCTTGCCGCTATCTGTCTCGGCCCACTGACTGGAACCAGAGGGCATCAAGTTTGCCCCCTGAACCATAAACTATCTTAAAGAGACCAGATTCAGTCCAAGGGCTTGGACTGCTGGACTGAACCCTGTTAGTTGTGTTTATTGAGTGCTTACAGTGTGCACAGCACATGATAGAGTTGGTCGACACGTTCCTTGCCCTAAATGAGCTTACATATGATGGTTCGAGAACAAGCCTTGAGTTCAGGGGGCAAACTTGATATCCTCTTGTTCCAGTTGGTGGGCTGGGGGTAGCAGTCGGAGTAACACTCCCTGCGGTCCCCAATCCCGCTCCACTGTGGAATCCCTGTTCCCCCTGCACTCCATGGAGCTCCCTATTCCCACCAGTGATCCACTGGGCCCTGGGAATGCTGTTTGGGATTAGATCCTCTACCCAGAGGAGACTTTCTAGGCAGGAAACTCGACCGAAGACATTGAGCTTTACTGACAATCAAGTGAGATACATTCTGGCACCCAAAATGTTGCTGTGCTATGTTTTCCAAATGCAGATTGCTATCTCATTCATTGCTGCAGTAATGAATGAAATTGTGTGGAACTGGATGGAGTACTGTTATAATTAGCCAACTCAATTTAGAATTTAAAATTGTGTTTATGTATGCTTAATTGAAAGTCCTATGATATAACAGTAAAAGTTGAGATCATTTCTAGGCCTTACTCCTCCAGACTTTTTTAGTAGTAGGGAGTTGAGATGGTCTGAAGGTCTTTCGTTAAGAGGCTGACATTTTCTCCTCCCTGCTGCAGAAAGTTTCTCCTCTCCCAGATTGCTCCCAAGACAGAGATACTTGATAAGAATTGGACCATAAAGTACTTTTTCGTGTTCATGAATCCTAACACTTTTCCTGGGAGAGAATTAAGCACTATCATCTCTATTTTAGCAGAGAGATTAAGTCAGTTGCCCAGGAGGACCGAGAGAAGTCAGGATCTGAACTGGTGTTTATCTGTGTTTCTGGTTCCTGGTTCCAGCATTAGATAATCATCCCCATTGCCACGGATTTATTCCCGATGGGACCAGGTCTGTAACCTTGAAGTCTTTGTCCTTTGTTTACCAGGAAGAGGCATCCCAACAATTCACCTTCACAATTCATGATGCAGCTCCAGCTCTTAGTGGAAAAATCAAAGATGAAATAGCTGATTGATGAAGCTGAAGCATCAACTCTAAATGTTTTGGTGACAAAGATGCAGATAAATGAGTGAAAAGGGTTGTCTTTGATCAGGTGTAGATACTCAGCATTGTGGGCAGGGAATGTGTCTGTTTATTGTTGTATTGTACCCTTCCAAGCGCTTAGTACAGTGCTCTGCACACAGTAAGCGTTCAATAAATACGATTGAATGAATGAATAATAAACTGCTGGGCAGCCCCAGTCAGAGATGGGGAGAGGGAAGGAGGTCATTCATTCATTCAATAGTATTTATTGAGCACTTACCATGTGCAGAGCATTGTACTAAGCGCTAGGGAGAGTACAGTGCAACAATAAACAAATTCCCTGCCTACAGTGAGGTTACGGTCTAGAGAGGCCTTCCTCTCTAGAGGTAGCTCAAAGGCTAGAAGAAGTACCCACTCTTTCAGTAATCCCGCTCCTTGAGCAAGCAGCCCTTCCCCAAATCAAGGTTAGGAGCAGTGGGTTCCATGGATTTCAATGTTACCCTGAGACAGTAGGAAGATGTTTAAGGGTAATACTGTTCATTTAACTGTACTGTTTTCCCCTTCTCCCGCCCCCATTCTGGGCCTGGGCCATAAAAGGCCAGCTTTGTGTCCGGCAGTTAAATGCCTGCGACCTTCAGATGGGGAAGAAGAGAGGCAGAAATCTCCGGGAATGATTGCTCCGGTCTTAAAACCAGCACGGCTTATATTTATGGAAAGTCTGCCCCGTGCCATCTTTTCCGTGAATTAGGTAGCTCTTGAAATCCCACCTCTTTCCACAGAGTCTTTCCTAACTAAAGGGAAGTGAGTGATGATAATTTTTTCACCCCAATCCATCATGAATCTGACCAGGCAGATCCCTGACTCACTCTTCCCACTTCACTCCCCAAAACATTATTGCACTACTGTGTGTGCATGCCTGTAAATGCACTTAATACTTCCATAATGTGTGTGTTCACTATGTGTTTTAGCTGTATGCTATTAAGTAACTTGGGGGATGTTCTTCCGACATTTGCCTGGCTCTCCGGACAACCCAAAACACGATGGCGGAAGAACATGCGTGAGTCCATGAAGCGAGTGTACTTCATTTATTTCAGTGATTTAGTTGTCAGATCCCTTTGCACTGTCTCATGTCTTCAAAAAGTCAATATTTTCCAAAGTCCACATTCCAAGTCAGGGAGCCTCATCTACAATTTTACCAGAGATGACACCTGCCTCAAGAAGCCTAGTTTAATAGAGTGGGCTGTGATGTTGGATGCCCATTCTACACTGATCTGGAAATCCCATTCCTTTGATTGCTTTGGACACCCAGGGCAAGTAACACTAAGGCCTTCAGACATTACTAAATGACACAGTCAACTCAGGTAATTGGGATGCGGTTAATGCAGATATTTTCACTGATATGATTTACCTCACTTTAGCCGATACAGAGCCCTAACTAATGAGGCCTTTAACTAGAAAATGCTGTCAATAATGATATTTTAAAAGAGCCATTTCAGTCTTTACTATTTCACCCCCAAATTTCCAATTGTCTTTTTATGATATGAGAAAACATTTTTTTAATTATTGTTGAATTACGGGATGATATTGTATAATTTGTGTAATCAGGAAACGAGGTCAGGAGGAAGTTACTCCAAGGGAGAGAAAAAATTGATTACTTTTGCATCATTAATAACTTGGAGAAGGAAAGCCCTGCAAAATGTTTCAATAGATTTGTTTTAATAAATACTGATGTGTGGTATATAATTATGCTTTGTAGTTTTATGCATCACTGACTCCTGGCTGCACTTGCACTTCCCATGCATTCTAATGAGCCACAGAATGAAATGACTAATGTTCTGAGTGCACATTGCATTTAATTGATGTGGCCCCCCGACTGAAATAAATGTTCCTTATAGCATCAAGTGTAAACCTGTGTAGATTGTTTAATGGTGTGCGATTTAGCTCGGTGTATAAAGGTAGCAATCTGAAAACTGCCGGCACGGCTGAGAGGCAGTTTCTTTGAATTTCTGTAGCCGATGAGTTATAATATTTTCTTATTGCTAATCATTTCTGCTGAAAATAAAACTCCGTTTTCCATCCCTTCTTCCTCCAGTGGTCTTCGCATCAAACAAAAACGCCTTACCGTTGGATTTCAAGCACTTAATCATCTTGCCCCCTCCTACCTCACCTCACTACTTTCCTACTGCAACCCAGCCTGCACACTTCACCCCTGTAATGCCAACCTACTCACTGTCCTCGATCTTGTCTATCTCACTGCCGACCTCTTGCCCACATCCTGCCTCTGGCCTGGATGTCCTGGAAACATTATCCAACCTCGGCTTCACTTGACACTGTCTTCTCCTAGTTCTCCTCCTATCTCTCTAGCTGCTCATTTTCAGTGTCTTTCGTGGGATCCGTACTCTGCCCCAACCCCTAACTGTGGAGGTCCCTCAAGGTTCTGGGTCCCCTTCTATTCTCCCTTTACATCACTCCCCTGGCTCCCATTTGCTCCCATGGCTTCAACTACTGTCTCTGTGCAGATGATTCCCACATCTCTATCTCCAGCCCCGATCTCTGTCCCTCCCTACGGTCTCGCAATGTCTCCTGCCTTCAAGACATCTCTACTTTGATGTCCTGCCGTCACCTCAAACTAAACATGTCCAAAACAGAGCTCCTTATCTTCCCTTCCCCTGGCTCTCCTATCACTGTAAACAGCACCACCATCCTTCCGTCTCACAGGCCCATAACCTTGGCATTTTCCTTGACTCTTCTCTCTCATTCAACCCTCATATTTGATCTATGTCTAATTCCTGTCAGTTCAGCCTTCACAACATTGCTAAAATCTGTCCTTTCCCCTCTGTCCAAACTGCTATTATATTAATCCAAGCACTTATCCTATCACGCCTTCATAACTGTATCAGCCTCCTTGTTGACCTCCCTGCATCCTGTCTCTCCCTTCTCCAGTCCATATTTCACTCTGCTGCGTGAATAATTTTTCTACAAAAACATTCAGTCCATGTTTCCACTAACTCCTCAAGAACCTCCGGGGTTTGCCCATCCACCTTCGCATCAAACGAGAACTCTTTATCGTTGGATTCCGAGCACTCAATCACCTTGCCCCCTCCTACCTCACCTCATTAGTCTCCTACTGCAGCCCGGCCTGCACACTTCACTTCTGTAATGCCAACCCACTCACTGTACCTCGATCTTGTCTGTCTTACTGCCGACCTCTTGTCCACATCCTGCTTCTGGCCTGGATGCCCTCCTTTTTCATATCGGATCATTATTCTCCCCACCTTCAAAGCCTTATTGAAGGGACAGCTCCTCCAAGAGGCCTTATTTTCTCTTTTCCCATTCTCTTCTGCATCACCCTGACTTAATCCCTTTATTAGCACCCTGCCCCCAGTCCCACGGCACTTATGTACATATCCATAATTCATTGATATTAATGTCTGTCTCCCCCTCTAAACTCACTGTGTTGCGGGCAGGGAATGTGTCTGTTATGTTGTTGTCTTGTACTCTCCCGAGCACTTTGTTCAATGTCCTGCACACAGTAAGCTCTCAATAAATATGATTGATCGATTACTATTTGGTTTGGCACCTGAGTGCTGATGCTTTCATGGAAGCTTGCTGGGCAGCTGCAGGAGAGATCAAAATGGCAAGAGGGAACAAAGGAGGGTGATGCCTCCACTTTACAGAGGCACAGAGTGGTCGTGGGATTGGCTCAACACCACCAACAATCCAGAGGTAGAACCAGGTCAACCCCTAGCAAGATTCAACAGTTACTGGAAGAGCTTAAGGAAGGAGCATAACCTAGAGCTGGGAGCCTGAGGGCCTGGGTTCTAATCCCAGCTTCTCCACTTACCTGCTGTGTGACCTTGGGCAAGTAGCTTAACTTCTCTGTGCCTCAGCTTCCTCAACTGAAAAATGGGGACTCAGTACCTGTCCTCCCGCCTACT
Source organism: Ornithorhynchus anatinus (assembly GCF_004115215.2). Taxonomy (NCBI): domain Eukaryota; kingdom Metazoa; phylum Chordata; class Mammalia; order Monotremata; family Ornithorhynchidae; genus Ornithorhynchus; species Ornithorhynchus anatinus. The sequence continues at coordinate 26,759,464 of NC_041739.1, forward strand.
TAAAATATGAGCCTCATGTGGGACAGGGACTGTATATGGCCTGATTAACTTGACTCTACCTAGTGCTTAGAAAAGTGCTTGACACATAGTAATCACTTTTTTATGATATTTGTTAGCACTAACTATGTAACAGACATTGTACTAAGCACTGGGGCAGATACAAGCTAGTCGATTTGGATACAGTCCATGTCCTACGTAATAATAATGTCTGTATTTGTTAAGCGCTTACTATGTGCCGAGCACTGTTCTAAGCGCTGGGGTAGATACAGGGTAATCAGGTTGCCTCACATGAGGCTCCCAGTCTTAAACCCCATTTTACAGATGAGGTAACTGGGGGAGGGGAGCTGGGGCTCACAGTCTTAATCCCCATTTTACAGATGAGATAATCGAGGCAGCAATCCCTTCCAGGCAAGAGAAAGTGAATCTTTTTGGCACGTGAGACCTGTAGTCTTTCTTTTCTTCTTTTTTTTAATGGTATTTGTTAAGTGTGTACTATGTGCCTCGCATGTACTAAATTCTGGAGTAGATCTAAGTTAGTCAGGTTGGACACAGTCCATGTCCCGATTGGAGCTCACAGTCTTGATACCCATTTTACAGATGAAATTATTGAGGCACAGAGAAGTGAAGTGAAATCTCTAAATTCACACAGCAGACATGTGGCAGAGCTAGGATTAAAATCCAGTCCTGTGACTCCCAGATATAACAGGATTTGAATTGCTTGTAGAGCACCAGAATCCTTTCTCCCTCTCCCACCCTCCGCTTATGTAAACACCTTTATTTGACTTGTCGGCCTTGTTAGCAACCTCTTGGAGGCTAAGCTGTTCCATTTGTGAAGTTGTTAGTTGCTGTCAAAGGCACGTGCTTGATGTCCTCCTAAAAAGTGTAATTGTCTTGAAAGCTGCTCATTAAGTACAGTTAGGTGACAGGACAAATAGGGAAAATGCCAAAGATTAGCACAATTTAGTGACCTTAACATTTTTGCTTCTTGCTGGAGATAAAGGGGAGAAGGAGTCTCTCAGGCTGAAGGGTGACAGCAGTAAATAAAATGGTCAAGTGGATTTCCCCAAGTGTTTGTTTTCATATTTAGTAGGGTTTTCTAAATTGTCTGGAGTCTCCTGCTCATTCCTGTCCCTGGTCTTAGATCCTGCATGCTGGCTAATCCCACCACCACAAAGCAAACATTGTTGGAAAAGAGGGAGAGGAACTGTAAAAGTGGTCATGGCGTTTTGTTTTGTGGATTAAGATCAATCAGTGATGTTTACTGAGCAATTAGTGGTTTCAGAGTGTTTGTGAGAGTTCACTACAGCAGTTAGTAGATGTGTTCCTTGCTCTCAAGGAGCTTATGGTATAAAGGGGGAGACAGAGAATAAAATAAGTACTAGCTATGTACATAAGTGCTGTGGGGCAGAGAGTGGGGTGAATATCAAGTGCATAACATGGTACAGATCCAAGTGCGTAGGTGATGCAGAAGGGAGAGAGAGTAGGGGAAATAGGATGTTTAACAAGTTGCCAAAGCATTGCCTAGGATTTAATTATTGAGATGTTAGTCATGCCAGTTAGAACAGTTGGTCAGCAAGTACTACCCCATCATTCCTGATTTTTCCTCCTCCGTCTGTTCTCCTTTTTTTTTTCCCCCATTCTTGTTTCTTCTCCCATCTTTGTCAGTCTTCCCTGCCTCAGCTCCTGGTATTCCTGTTCTTCCTGGGTGAGAGAAAACTCTATGCTGGTATTACTTTGCGGGTGGCTTTTTGAGGCCCCAAGGACCCTGGTCTTATCAGTGAATCAATCCAACGTACTTATTGAGTACTTAACTGTGTGCAGACCACTAAATTTCAGCACTTGAGAAAGTACAATATAGTAAAGTCGGTAGACAGTGGACTCGATCCCTGCCCATAAGGAACTTATATGGTGATCTCCTCCCTGCTGGGCGATTTACAAAAGTTTAATTACTCAAAAGATTTGCCCTTCAGGGCTCTCATTCCCTGCTTTTTCTACTTCCCCAACAGCAGGAATCCAAAAAGGTAAACTAGCGCCAATAGGGAGGCCATTTGTCCAGCTATACAATCGCAGCCTGGTCTGGCTGGAACTGACATGGAATAAGAAACCCTCGGGTCCAATTCTTTCATTTCCAGTGCCCAGCATCAGCCTCTGTGGTCTGTGCCTTGGATGTGATGCCTGAGGTCACATGGACCTGGGAAGGTAATGCAGTTGTTCTGGAGAAACCCTCTTGCTTCAGATAAATGCGGCCGAAATGGACAGACCCGCATTGTGTCATCGTATTCCATTTGGCACAGGCGGAAACTACGCATGGCTTCACATGCATCTAGGTGTCAGGGTTTTGGGCTGTTGCCACTGACCATTCCAAATACTGGACATTACAAAGAGCCAACAGAGCTGCCCCACAAGGATCAATCTCGTGCGCCCGCGGGATACCCTTGTGTGCACACGGGACAATCTTGCGTGCACGCGGGGTGGCTGAGACTGTTGCTCATCTGTCTTTCCAGTCCCATCTGCAGAAGCATCGTAACGTAGTGGATAGAGCACGGGTCTGGGAGTCAGAATCCCGGCTCTTCCACTTGCCTGCTGGGTGACCATGGGCAAGTCACTTTACTTCTCTGTGCCACCATAAAATGGGGATTGAGATCGTGAGCTCGACGTGGGACAGGGACCGTGTCCAACTCGATTTGTTTGTATCCACCCCGGTGCTTAGTACAGTGCCTGGCAAATAGTCAGTGCGTAACTAATGTCATTATTATATTATTGTAATTATTGTAAACTACCCCCCTGGTGGCATCATCTGATCCGTTTGGAATGTCTGGACTGGGATCAGAGGGCAAGTTGCTGTCTATTTTTTCACATTTTAATCAGATCATGGTTGTTCCAAATAGTTCCATTTGCCACTGAATATTTAAATCCAAGTGTCTGAAATGTGTGTGTTAAACATAGTTCCCGACATTATGCTGCTCTTAAATATGTTATCTTTTCCATCCAAGCTGTTAGACATCTCTTTAGTTTGCAAATAACAGCAGATGGTTCTAGGTGGCTGGCTGCTGTTAAGGGACAAGAAGAGAGGCTAAGTGTTACTAAATGTCAGTATTGTTGGCGTTTTCATTTTTTTCTCACAGGGTTTACACCTTGTAAGCTGCCTATTCACTCTCCCTTTATAAGCAAGACCCTCTGGACTTACTCATTTTAATGATTCTGTGAATGTGATAAGATTTATATTAAGGGAAGTGAGTATTTCCAAGTTATTCTAAAACATTCCACGAAATGCACCATTTCCACCGTATTTACTGCAGTTGATAGTCCCCCCACCCTCAGCCCCACAGCACTTTATGTACGTGACTGTAATTTATTGATTTTATTAATGTCTGTTTCACCCTCTAGACTGCCAGCTCACTGTGGGCAGGGAATAAATTTAACAAATCCCTTGTACTCTCCCAAGCTCTGAGAGGCTCTGCACCCAGCAGTAAGGGCTTCGTAAATAAGGAGCCCGGGCTCGGGAGTCAGAGGTCGTGGGTTCTAGTTCCGGCTCTGCCACTTGTCAACTGTGTGACTCTGGGCAAGTCACTTAACTTCTCTGTGCCTCAGTTACCACATCTGTGAAATGGAGATTAAGATTGTGAGCCCCACCTGGTACAACCTGATACCCTTGTATCTCCACCAGTGCTTAAAACATTGCTTGGCACGTAGTAAGCGCTTAACAGATGCCATCGTTATTATTACCATTGATTGATCGATAATTCCCTTGTCCCAAGGGAAAATGATGGGGGCAAGATGGGGGTAGGTGTAAATCTGTAGAAGGTATCTTTCTGCTGCTTTTGAGCAGGAATCATGCAGGCCAACTATACTGTTCTTTCCCAGATGTTTAGTTCAGTGCTCTACATGTGATAAGTACTTAATCCATGGTTTTTCAATCAATCGTATTTATTGAGTGTTTACTGTGTGCAGAGCACTGTACTGAGCTCTTGGGAGAGTACAACACAACAATATAACAGACACATTCCCTTGTGCAGAGCACTGTACTAAGCACTCAGGAGAATGCAATGCAGTAGAGTTCCTGCTCACAAGGAATATTGACTGATTGATTGGGTTCACCCAGGAAAGCTGCTGAAATTGTCCCTTCTTCATGCTGTGGATGGATTTGAAGTGAGGGAGGGCAGTGAGCAGGGGCAAAGGACAGGGAACGCTGCCGGTCTCTGGCAGCGATCTCATGGTCGAATTAGTAGCTCGGAGATGCCTCGATGCATTGCTCCGCCACGTGTCTGCCGGGTGACCTTGGGCAAGTCTCTTCATTTCTCTGTGCCTCACTTACCTCATCTGTAAAATGGGGAATGAGACGGTGAGCTCCATGTGGGACAGGGACTGTGTCTAACCCGATTTGCTTTAATTTGATTGGCACACAGTAAGTGCTTAAAAAATATCGCAATTTCTATTATTATTATTATTAGAAGCGGGACTGGGAGGATTCAGTCAAATCATCCTTTACTGGATGTTTGTATCTGCAAAAGGAAATGGGATTACTCTGCCTGAAAATATTTAAATTTGGCATAAGAAAGTTACCTTCCTAAATGACAAGTAGATGCTGCCACTAGCAAACAAGCATTGTGGAGAAATCTCAACCCTTCAAGATTTCTAGGGAACAGGAGAGCACTTGTCCTCATTTACATATGGCACCACTGAGCAAAATTGAACTAAGAAGGAATGGTAGGAATTTCAGTGACAAAGTTTCCTGCCGTAAATGATGGACAAGTCTCGGAGCAGTTACAGAGGCTTCAGGACGTAGAAACTCAATAAAGACAAACTCAGTTGCCGCCCATGTTAGACAATTGTTTTCAGGATTCCTGATCTGAGATTGCTTAGTCTGGACCCGGTTACTGTTTCTTGTCTGTCTGCAGAGAGCTTTTAGCTCCTGAGGTTGGAGGATCGCAAGGTGGGCCTCACTGGTCAGCCATGTCTGTGTCCCCCTCAGTAGAAATAGCATTTATTAACTTCCTACTGTGGTGCAGAGCACTGTACGGAAATTAGACATGGTCCCTGTTTAATGGGGCTTACTTACATCTGTCTTGGATAAATCAATCAATTAATAGTATTTATTTTAGTATTTTTTATTGAGCACTTAGCATTGGCAGAGAGAACTGTACTACTACTACTAATGATGATATTTGTTAATCGCTTACTATGTGGCAAGCACCATTCTAAGCTCTGGGGTAGATACAAGGTGATCAGGTTGTCCCACGTGGGACTCACAGTCTTAATCCCCATTTTACAGCCGAGGTAACTGAGGCACAGAAAAGAGAAATGGCTTGCCCGAGGTCACCCAGCAGGCAAGTGGTAGAGTCAGGATTAGAATGCATGACCTCTGTCTCCCAAGCCCATGCTCTTTCCATTAAGCCACGCTGCTTCTCCTCCTAAATTTGAGGAGGAAGATAGGACATAGATCCATTTGAGGGCACTTTCAGAGGTAGGTCCCGTGTCTCTGTGTCTGCAATGGGTAGACGTAATAACAAGCGAAAGACATTTCACTGAATCCATCTATGCCTCAGTGACCCTAATGATGTTGAATAGCCCATCAGCCAACATTGGGGGATTAGCCACTAGTGTTGTTACTTGCGCTTCAGCATGCTAGGACCCAAGGAATTAAATTTAAGCTGGAAGACAGGATGTCCTCCCAAGAAGGTTGTGTTTTTGGGTAAGTTTGGAGTGACTCCTCGATAGACATCTGCTGCTGGCAAGGTGCTGGAACCGTCCTGTCTCCCCTCTCCCTGCTTCACCCCATCTAGACTCTGAGTACTTTTGTGGGATCTCTGGTGACTGGAGAGGTGAGGGGAATGAAAAGAAAAAACCCAAATGTAGTTTGGTAGGCCCATATTTAGCTCCCCTCTAGACCAAATCTCCTTGTGGGCAAGAAATGGGTCCACCGACTTTGTCGTATTCTTAAGAGTGCTCAATACAGTGCTCTGCACATAACAAGTGCTCTGGGCAAGCGGGCCCAGAGACAGGATCGGGGGTACGTGGCTCCAGAAATATTCATCTTGTCTGCGCAGCGTAATCCCTGGTGATGTTCGCTTGCCCCCCCACCCCTGGTTTACAAGGAATTTCTACTGAAAGTATATGCCTAGGGTTTTGACAAGAAAAACCTTTACCAATTTAAATAACCCTTGAGCAATGTATTTTTAAATTCAGTATTCCTATTAAAATGCCAGAAGAATGTATGTACAAAATACAAATCACCATTAAAATGTGAACTGTGCAGTAATAACCTCACTAGGCCTTGGGTACTAGAGAATAATGACTAGGGGAATGTGTTAAACAATTTAAGTTTCTTGAGGGAAGGGCCTATATACACAAGAGTTCATGCTATATAAAATTCAAGAAGTAAATACTTAGAAAATGGCACAAAGAAGTTTTCACTCCCTACTAGGAACTAATGAGCAAGTCAGTACTAGAGGCATGAGAAGTATGATGCTTAATACCCATATTTTCCTTGTACCTTCCCTGTACCTGTAGCTATTCACCCAAATCCTGCCCTGCACCTGCACAAAAAAAGAAGAAATTGCCATAGCAGGCCCAGCCCACCACTTTGCAGTTGATGTGTACAGATACCCTGGTAGTCAAGTGACTTGGGTTCTAATCCTGACTGCCATTTATCTGCTTTGAGACCTTGAGTAAGCCATTTAGCTTCTCTGTGCCTCAGTTCCCTCATCTGTAAATTGGGGATTAAATATCTGTTCTCCCCCGCCACACCTGTCCCATGTGGGCCAGGGACTGTCTGATTTGATTGGATCAGTACAAGCACTGTGCTTGAAAGGTAGTAAGCACTTAAATACCATTATTATTATTATTATATCATGAAGACAATATTTCCATGAGTTAGTCTGGATCAGAGGACGTGTATGTGTGCGTGTGCCCAGGAGGCTACCCTGACAACCCTACTTTGGGGCAGAGGGTCTTTGACCAGGTCCAGGACTAAAGGAACTGGAATACGTGAGACTGAGAAGGAGCAGAGGGATGGTGGAAGAGAAGGAAGGGTCATGACACAATCCTGGTCTCCACTTATCCTCAGATATTCTAACTTTGGTGGTTGCTACTCTTTGATTCAGGTCAGCTGAGTGGCAAAACCCGTTCTGCCTCACTGCCGTGGATACCCATTGATTAGAAGGATAGAGTGAGGATGTGCCAGTCTCTGTCCATCCCTCAGGCAAGGTAGAATCCTCTCAGTGAACCCCCAGGTTTCGATAGGACACACATGCGGAGTTGAAATGAGATCAACTCCCTTCTTCCTACACTCTGGATTTAACAAAAAAAAATGCAGTCTTGGAGCCTCTGAGATCCTACTCGATTCTAACATCATTGTAGTCTTTCTTAAATTATGACTCTAATGTGAAACAGGGATCATAGCTCATCATCAGTGGTATTTATTGAGTGCTTACTATGTACAAAGCACTGTACTAAGCACTTGGGAGACTACACTACAACAGAGTTGGCGGTCACGGTTCACAACAAGCTTACCAGTCCGACCTGATAATCGTATATCTCTTCCAGCACTTAGCAGATTGTTGGCACACAGGAATTGCATAATAAAAAGCATAAGTAATTTTCACCAACATCATTATTAAACCCCGCCCCCCCCACCTAATAGAAGTGTGTGTTTAAGGAAACTGTACTTTCTTCCTATTAGGCCAAGGTAGTTTCCCAGGGAGAGAAGTAAGCTATTTTCCATGTCCAGGAAACCATCTGGGTTCACCTATTCTTCATCACAGTGGTAGGAACTTTACGCTAGTCTTTGTTTCCTTTATTCTTGGGCAGTGTAGGTACTTACTATATCATTTGAACCAGAATTTAATTTTTCTAGTGCAAAGCAACCACAAAATGTTATTCATAGAGATCTAGAAATTTCGTGTTTTCAAATAAATTTCCCTCGACTTGAGATCTGAAGATAGCATTTTTACAGAGTAGTTTAACATATCTACTCTAGGAACCCAACCAGCATGATAGCCGTATACCAGAAACCCTTTGCGTGCTTGGGAGTTATCACTGTTCCGTAGTAGAAGGGGCTGGGGGACACTGAAAATAGTTTTGGTTAGTTTTTTTAAGAAATCTAGCTGAAGGGCTCCATTAAGTGATAGGGGCAGCGGCAAAGGGGCAGAAGTTATCACATCACTCCTTGTCTTCCTGTAAGTGTCCACAGCTGGGAATCTCCCCAGCCTATCATATTCCCAAGGCCTGCTCAAGTCTGCCTTCTTCACCCACTTACTAAATCCTTTTTTAGTGCCCATGAGAATTATGTGAGGGTAGTAATATTTCTGAGCGGGTTTTCCTCTATCTATCCCAGAATTTAACAAATAGCACTTTTGCTCATAGTAGCAGCATGGCCTATTAGAAAGAGCCCGGGCCTGGGAGTCAGAGGACCTGGTTTCTAATCCAGGCTCTGCCACTTTTCTGCTGTAAGACCTTCGGCAAGTCACTTAACGTCTCTTTTCTTCAAAGATCTGTAAAATGGGGGTCCAATCCTACACCCTCCTACCTAAGACTGTGAGCCCTATGTGGGACAGAGATTATGTCCAACCTGATTGTCTTGTATCTACTTCAGTGCTTGGCAGATAGTGTTCAACAAATATACCATAATAATAATAATGTTGGTATTTGTTAAGCTCTTACTATGTGCAGAGCACTGTTCTAAGCGCTGGGGGAGATACAGGGTGGTCAGGTTGTCCCACATGAGGCTCACAGTCTTCATCCCCATTTTACAGATGAGGTAACTGAGGCACAGAGAAGTGAAGTGACTTGTCCAGAGTCACACAGCTGATAATGATCATTATAATAATCACCTAAATTCCAGTATTGGTATTTCACTGTCATTATTATGTATTATTTAAGTATTATATATTATGCATTATTTACATATGCCGATCATGTGCTGAGCACTGGTCAAACACATCCCTGACTGTAAGAACTAACAGTGACTGCTTGTTTGAAACGTATGCCAATAGATTAGATTTTCTCCTCTGCCCCTGAAAAGGCTAGCCTGGTGGTGTGAAGGGGAGATGGAAAGACTTGGGACCTAAAAGTTCTGCTAGCCCCCTATACTTGCCATCGTGCTTAATGTCCCTGACTCTCTACCCTGAATTGAGGCTAGCAGACGTGTTGGGCCCTGTGCTGAGAAGCAGTGTGATCTGGTGGCTAGAGCCAATGGCCTGAGATGCAGAAAGACCTGGATTCGCTCCTTGTCTGCTGTGTGACCTTGGGCAAGTCCACTTTAACTTTGCTGTGCCTTACCTCATCTCTAAAATGAGGAGGAAAACTGTGAGCGCGGGGACTGCATACATCCCAATTACCTTGCATTTACTTCAGGGTTTTGTACAGTGCCTGACACATAGTAAGTGCTTAACAAATACCACAGTTCTTATTATTATTATTCATGGCCTTCGCAGGAGTTCATAGAAGGAAGAATTCCCTTCTTCCTACTGCTCTGCCCCAGATGCTTGCTGCCAAAAGGGTACTGGGCAGTGAGCCTCATGTAGGATAGGCCTGGTGTCTGATCTGATCGTATTGTATCTATCCCAGCATTTAGCATATAGCGTGGCACACAGTTTGCCTTTAAAAATGTCAGAATTCTTATTGCTGTTGTGTTCTCTTGTTGTCATTAAGATTATTATTATACTTTTTAGTGCTTACTCTGTGCCCAGCACTATACTAAGCCCTGGGGTAGATACAAGATAATCAGGTTGGACACCGGTCCCTGTTTCACATGGGCTCCCAATCTTATTAGGAGGGAGTAATAATAATAATGATAATAATGGTATTTGTTAGGCACAGAGTCCTAGCCCTCTCCAGTACAGCCTTCTTCTCCCATGTGCAGACTGAGGCCTGATGATGGATCATTGTTAATGCACTACCATGCAATCTTGTGTAGAAAACTCTGTGCTCTTCCAGAAGCATGATTTATACCACATGTTTTCCATTGCCAGGGTTTCCTGTGGCTTGGAGTCAGTGTTCACTTTTGGTGAGCTCATATCCCAAGATTCAAGGCTAAGCACACATGTTGTATGATGTGTTGGATTAAAGATAGTCTGGAGGGTGTTGGTTCAGTTTCCTCTGCGTTATATGATTCTTCATTCACCTTTAAATATTTTGGTATTTTTTAAGCGCTTACTATGCGTCGGGCATTGTACTAAGCACTGGTTCTTGTTTCCTTGGATGGCCACTTAACTGGCTGAGGTTCTGAACATGCATGTTCCCCTTGGCAGTTCCGTATGACCCCAGAAATCACTGAGTTAGGGTCCAGAGTGGATGAACACCAGAAACAGAGGAGGCAGCTGTGTCGCCTTTCACTAGTCAGTATAAAGAGAACTGGTGAAGGTGAAAAGAAGTCATGAACACTTGCCTCAGGATATTTGAAAGAGTATGGACCTTTTCAGGAGTTGTTTGGTGGATTAATACTATCCTCATTAGCCAGGCTGACTACTGGGTGAGGAAAGCAAATGAAATGTCTTTTACAAAGGATTTGTTGATCATTCCCAGGTACTAGAAATGAATCCCTCATCTCTCTCAAAGTGAGGTGCCTTTGGTTTGGGTGCCCCTTAAACAACTCCAGTGGTTGCCTATCAACCTCCGCTCCAAACAAAAACTCCTCACTCTAGGCTTCAAGGCTCTACATCACCTTGCCGCTTCCTACCTCTCCTCCCTTCTCTCTTTCTACCGCCCACCCCGCACGCTCCGCTCCTCCGCTGCCCACCTCCTCGCCGTCCCTCGGTCTCGCCCATCCCGCCGTCGACCCCCGGGCCGCGTCCTCCCGCGGTCCAGGAACGCCCTCCCTCCTCACCTCCGCCAAACTGATTCTCTTCCCCTCTTCAAAACCCTACTTAAAACTCACCTCCTCCAAGAGGCCTTCCCAGACTGAGCTCCTCTTCTCCCTCTACTCCCTCTGCCACCCCCCCTTTACCTCTCCGCAGCTAAACCCTCTTTTTCCCCTTTTCCCTCTGCTCCTCCACCTCTCCCTTCCCATCCCCACAGCACTGTACTCGTCCGCTCAACTGTATATATTTCCATTACCCTATTTATTTTGTTAATGAATTGTACATCGCCTCGATTCTATTTAGTTGCCATTGTTTTTACGAGATGTTCTTCCCCTCGACTCTATTTATTGCCATCGTTCTTGTCTGTCCGTCTCCCCCGATTAGACTGTAAGCCCGTCAAACGGCAGGGACTGTCTTTATCTGTTGCCGACTTGTTCATCCCAAGCGCTTAGTACAGTGCTCTGCACATAGTAAGCGCTCAATAAATAGTATTGAATGAATGAATGAATGAATGAATGAACATTTCTCCCCAGCTCCTTAGGTGAACATAAAAGGTTAGTGGATTTGTGAGGATGCTGTAGAATGGTAGCCCAGAACATCTAGCCAACCATTTTGTCCATGTGACAGTGGGCCACTCACGCCTTCGGGATCCCCACAGTCTTCTCTGGATAACTTGGTTGCTGTTGCTACTCTTTCCAGAGGCAATCGAGAGGATGGTTATTTAAGATTAATTTACGCAGTGACTAATCCAGAAAAGTTTAGAGCCATCTGTAAAGGGTGTGTATTGGATGTATGCTTGTAACCCTTCGGTTTTCCAATAGAACAGTGTTTGTTTTGGGTTTCTTTTTTCCTGATTTCTAGAGTTCATTCTCCATTGGCCGTGGCCCCAGGAGAGGTGAGACCAGTGAGGCAGCTGATTTATTTGTTAATCTCTTAATAAAGGGAATGAAGCACAGCTGTCCTGGGAATCTATTTTGGTGGCTCCTAAACATCTGACAGGCTGCTTAGACAGCAGAGCACATATTTCTTTATTTTGGAATAATCCCTATAGTGGTTTTCTTTAACCTTTTTTGATGGATGCCTTTCAACCTTTATGAGGGGGAGAGAGATGGGAGCTTGCTTTCATTTGTTTCTGCAATCTGCTTTCACTTTCTGTTGCTATTATATGACTGCCAGTTTTCATGGAAAGCCACTTGGGAGCTTCATGTGTTTTGTTTCGAACTTGATTAGGCTTTGCTGCCAGGGCTGCTGTTTGCGAGTAAAGGAATTCCTGCAATTTAGGGAACACAAAGCAGCCTTTGGAAACACACTGACTGGGCAGAGAAGAGGAAAAAACATACTTTTTTGGCAAGCTGTGGCAAGGAAGTTCATGTCTGGAAACTGCTGCTGCACCCCTCCCCTACCTCCCCCAGAAAGCCCAGTGTGTTCTAACGGTGGCATTCAGGATCTGGTTTCGCACTTAAGGATATCTGGTAATCAGAGGCCACAATGTTGGCTGTAAAGGCCTTGCTTGCTTGGCTTTCTCAGCTGCCGTTTTAAAATCCTGTGGAGTCTGGCAACATCTGATGCCTATGGGACGGGGGACCCCAACGGCCTGGCCCGGCCGCTCAGCGGCAGCTCAGGTAGGCTTGAGGCTTCCTGGGGATTCCGCGTGCTGGGATGACTGGGTGGTGGTTCTTCCCGCTTGCGCTGCCGGCCTTCCATATTTCCATATCCTCCCTGTCACTCCCTCGCCTGCTTGCAGTCCCCTCCTCGACCTATATGAACCTCATGAAGCTGGATCTCCTAGCCAAACTGCTAAAAAGCCACGGGCCAGAGATGTTGTGGCCCCCAGTCCCTGAACAGTGAAACACCAGGTAATCCACAGCCGAGCGGGCACCATCTGTCTGTTGTAACCAGATTTGCCACACAGGCAGCTGTCTCAACTTTCTCCTGGGGATTTTGTGTAGGGGCGGCTGGGCAAGTAGACACAGGCTAGCAGAGAAAGAGGTTCAAAAAGGTGCCCAGAGCCACCTGTCTTCTGCTTTTCTTTTCCTGCTCCAAAGCTGGGTCCCTTTTCCCCAACACCCATCTCCCCAGCAAAGACTGATGTGGAATCAATCACTCATTCAATAGTATTTATTGAGCACTTGGTGGTATTAATGGTATTTATTGAGTGCTTGTTAAGTACCTAGCATCAGTGCAATAGAGTTGGTAGAACTGTTTTCTGCCCACAAGGAGCTCATGGTCCAGATGGGAGACAGAAATTAAAATAAATTACTAATTGGGGAATTGGAGAGTTTATGGAGAGTTTGGGGCTGGGGATGGGCTGAATAACAAATTCTTAAGAGGTACAGGTCCAAGTGCATAGGGCAAGTCACTTCTCTGGGCTTCAGTTTCCTCATCGGTAAAGGGGGATTCAATGTCTGTTCTCCTTCCTACTTAGACTATGAGCCCCATGTGGGTCAGGGACTGTGTCCTACCTGATTAACTTGTATCTACCCCAATGCTTGACATGTAGTGAGCCCTTAACAAATACCATAATAAATTCAAAAATAGGTGATACAGAGGGGTGGGCGAATAGGGGAAGTGAAGTCCAATTCAAGGAAGGCCTCTCAGGAGATATGATTTTACTAGGACTTTGAAGGTGGGGGAGTGTCAGATATGAGGGGTGGGGGAAGGGTAGTCTGGGCCAGAGGGAGGTTGAGGGGTTGAGGTATACTAAATAAATTGGTTTTACAGGAGTGAAGTGTGTGGGTTGTAGGAGATGAGTGAGGGAAGGTAGGAAGCGGGGGACTAGTTGAATGAATGACTTAAAGTTAATGGTGAGGATTTTCTGTTTCATATGGATGTAAATGGTCAACCATTGGAGATTTTTGAGGAATGGGGAAAAGTAAGAAAACCTTTTTTAGGAAAATGATGAAGGCAGCAGAGTGAAGTATGGATTGGAGTGGGAAGAGTCAGGGAGGTCAGCAAAGAGGCCGACGCAGTAGTCAAGATGGAAACTAAGTCCTTGGATCAGCATAGTAACTGTTGGGTTGGAGAAGGAGGGACCGATTTTTGAGATGTTGGTGAAGGTGAAATCGGTAGGATTTGGTGACAGACTGGATATGTGGGTTGAAAGTAAAAAATGAAATGAGGAAAATGCCAAGGTTACGAGCTTGTGAAACAGGAATGATGGTTCCGCTGTCTACAGTGATGGGAAAGTCAGGGAGAAGACAGGGTTTCACTGGGAAGATGGGGAGTTCTGTTTTGGTAAAGTCGAGGGAAGAATTGTCTTATGCTGTTGAGTCGTTTCTGACCCACAGTGACTCCATGGATATATCTTTCCCAGAGTGTCCCACTTTCATCTGCAATTGTTCTGGTAGTGTATCCATAGAGTTTTCTTGGTAAAAATAGAGAAATGGTTTACCATTGCCTCCTTCCATGCAGTAAACTTGAGTCTTCACCCTTGACTCTCTCCCATGCCACTGGTGCCCAGCACAGGTGAGTTTTGACTTGAAGCCGGTTGCCTTCCATTCGCTAGCCACAGCCCAAGCTAGGAACGGAATGGGTATGTCTCTGCTTGACTCTCCCTCCCGTAGCCGAAACTGGTAGAATACTGGAAACTCTTCTGGTGTGATCCTGAGAAGGTGGAGGGAAGAATTAGGGCTTGGGAAAGGGCTATGCGTTGGCCCCATCCCAGGAATCTGAGGGCAGTGTGACCGCAGTTCCTACTCTGATATTCATTCAGTTGTGTTTATTGAGCCCTTACTGTGTGCAGAGCACTCTACTAAGCGCTTGGAAAGTACAATTTGGCAACAGATAGAGACAATCCCTACCCAACAATGGGCTCACAGTCTAGAAGGGGGAGACAGACAACGAAAAAAAACCAAGTAGACAGGCATCAATAACATAATGATAATGCTAATCCTGGATTTTAAGTGCTTACTGTGTGCAAGTCACCGTACTAAGCGCTGGGGTGGATACAAGCAACTAGGGTTGGACCCAGTCCCTGCAGTCTTAATCCCCATTTTACAGATGAGGAAACTGAGGCACAGAGAAGTGAAGTGACTTGCCCAAGGTCACAGAGCAGACGAGTAGTGGAGCCAGGATTAGAGCCCGTGACCTTCCGACTCCCAGGTCTGTGCTCTATCCACTATGCCATGATATCTTACCGGCAGGCTGTTGTGGATACTGCCACTGAAGAGCGCCAACTGGTTCACCACGCGGCAGCGGCCGGGAATATGGAAGGTCAGGAAAATCGTACCCAGGCCAGCAGCAGGGCCCTCGAGCTGCCCCCAACCTGGGTACGCCTAAGCCAAGATCAGTCAGTCCATCAAAGGCACTAAACGCTTGGGGTAGTACACTACAGTAATAATAATAATAATGTTGGTATTCGTTAAGCGCTTCCTATGTGCAGAGCACTGTTCTAAGCGCTGGGGGAGATACAGGGTCATCAGGTTGTCCCACGTGAGGCTCACAGTCTTAATCCCCATTTTACAGATGAGGTAACTGAGGCACAGAGAAGTTAAGTGACTTGCCCAAGGTCACACAGCTGACAAGTGGCAGAGGCAGGCATGATCCCTGCTCTCTTGGAGTTTATAATTTAGTGGGGAAGACAAACACTGAATTAAAGATAAGGGAAGCAGCTAAGTGTGAACTAAGTACATAATGCACCCCCGAACTCCTCTCTCTCCTCCCGCCTCAGTCATCTTGCCCCTGTGGTGGAGCCAGGAAGTGGGTGAGATAGCGGGCGACTGCTGTTGGCACTTGTTGTTATTCATGGGACTCCTCCCCGCCCCCACCCGCGAAGCCACAGGGGTGCGTTCTGTGTATTATGCAGCTGGTACAATATAAGATAATCAGATATAATTTTCGAAAGCTTATTAAGAGTTGGTAGACCCATTCCCTTCCCCCAAGGAGCTTACAGCCTAGAGGGATAATGTCCTATGGAAATTGACAGATCCTAGAGCATGTCCTGGGGCTGGGGGAGGGGGCGGGAGGACAACCCCCAGACCCACCGCCTTGCTACAGAGGCGAAAGTACGTAGTGGTGGGCGGGAGAGGGATTAAGTGTTTAAAATTACAATATTGGAGGTAAAGGTGTCTGGTACTGTGTCCTAACTGGGCCAAGGATAGGCCACTTTAGTAAAGAGACTTCACCCTGAGCTGAATCCCAGCTCTCTCCACCCCTAAAGAAGCTCCACAGGGTCACAGTCAGGAAGTTGGGAGCGGGTGGGAGAAAAGCACAAAATCAGTTTCTCCACTCTGAGGGTAAGAGTGATGTTTCACCCCTGCCATTAATAACAGAGGTGTTTAAGCACTTAATATGTGCAAGACACTGACCTGGACACTAGGACGCTGAGAAGCAGCGTGGCTCAGTGGAACGAGCCCGGGCTTGGGAGTCAGAGGTCATGGGTTCGAATCCCGGCTCTGCCACTTGTCTGCTGTGTGACTGTGGGCAAGTCACTTCACTTCTCTGGGCCTCAGTTACCTCATCTGTAAAATGGGGATTCATTGTGAGCCTCACATGGGACGACCTGATTACCCTGTATCTCCCCCAGCGCTTAGAACAGTGCTCTGCATATAGTAGGTGTTTAACAAATACCAACATTATTATTATTATTAGGATGTATATACACAAATCAGTCCCTGTCCCACACAGGGCTAACAGTCTAAGAGGAGAGAGGGGAATAAATATTTTATCTCCATTTTGCTGATGAGGTAGCTGAGACACAGAGCAGTTAAGTGATTTGTCTGGGGTCAGAGAGCAGGGCAAATGGCAAATCTGGGATTAGAACCATGGTGTAGTGGATAGAGCATGGACCACTCTATCTACCCAGAGGACCTGGGTTCTAATCCTGGCTCCGCCACGTGTCTGCTGTGTGACCTTGGGCCAATGACCTCACTTCTCTGTGCCTGTTACCTCATCTGTAAAATGGGGATTCAGACTATGAGGCCCATGTGAGATAGGGACTGTGTCCAACCCGATTTGCTTATCCCTGCTCTGCCACTTGTCGGCTGTGTGACTGTGGGCAAGTCACTTAACTTCTCTGTGCCTCAGTTTCCTCATCTGTAAAATGGGGATTAAGACTGTGAGCCTCACGTGGGACAACCTGATTACCCTGTATCTACCCCAGTGCTTAGAACAGTGCTTTGCACATAGTAAGTGCTTAACAAACACCAACATCATCATCATACCCACCCCAACAGTTAGAACAGTGCCTGGCACAGAGTAAGTGCTTAACAAATACCATAATTATTAATATTAGTTCCTCCGACTCGTGAGCCTGTGCACTTTGCCCTAGGCCACACTGTTACTGACCGCATATACAAAGGTTGTTTGAGACCCATTTAGCTTTCAGAGTTAGGAACTGAACATTTTCCAAAGGGGAAAGGTAGAATTTGATTCTTATCTGTATCTTTGTTGCTCCTGCCCTCAAAGAATTTATTCTGAACACTTCCGTGGTTAGTCGGGGCCCACAATGCATCTTCCTGACACGCTGCTAAACTTAGTGTTGGATGCTTCTTCGATTAGAAAAAGTGCCTGGCACATATCATTATCAGAGGAGTGGGTGGGCTGGAAGACCAGAAGGAAGTGAAACAGAGGGATGTTTGATTTCTCAGAACTAATGCAAAGTAGTGAGAAGCAGGTTTTCTATACATATATATTTTATTTACAGAGACAGCCATTGGAATCAACTAGGGAGACATCAGTACAAAAAAGGGCCGTCAGATGTCCCTCATTATGCAACCTTGCTAATCTTTAAAGCGGTGAGGCTCTGAGATAAAATGATAGTTGAAATGCAGACCTCAGTGTCTGGAAAGAAATGATGACTAAGATGACCTTGTCTTTATACTTGGGTTTTATGAAGCTATCTTAGCATTTTAAGGAGAAGATTTTAACAGAGGGAGAAGTCAAATTCCTCCATCCGGACCTTTCGGCCTCCCGACAACAGAACGTATTCCCTTCCAGAACAAAGATGTGGTCAGATTGGGAGAACTGATAGCAGATCTTTGAGCATGTCACTTTGAATGGCTTTAAAACTCAGAGACCAGCTCCAGTTTGACAAAGAGTTAACGGGTCTTCGCTGATAGTTTAGCGATGATGTTGCCTCAAGTTCCCCGGCAATAGAGCTTTCTGGAAGAGCTGAACTTGAGCATGAAATTATTGGTTCTTACGTTCTTAACTATAGCTGAAATTAAAAGTTCGTTTTTTCAAGAGGATGTTCAGACATAGGTGTTACAATCTTCCCTCGTTTTCATGGAAAGAACCTGTCACAGAGGGATGAAAACTTAAAAAAAAAAAAAAAAAAAAGAAAAATTTAACCAGAATGCCATCAGTGGTGATGAGCAAGTCTTAGATGGGTTTAGTGGGGGTGGAGTCGGGGAAACTGCATATATGCAGTCTTTGGATTCCAGGCACTGGGTAATGGGAGAGGTGGGACTGCAGAGACAATCAGGGCTGGAGTTGGGCCACCACAGGTCCTCCCCAGCCTGGGCCCATCGGAGGTAGGGGGTAGGAGTTGGTTGAAAAGGCACCTGCCCCAGAACAGTTGACTATCTGCCCCAGTGCTTAACACACTTACATAGTGCATAATAACTACTCTGGCTATCATCATTCCTGGATTTTTCTTTTACTAGAGCTGAGTTCCGGCCTGTTTCTTCAAATAACATCTACGAGGGGTTTCTGAGTCTCCTTGGATGGACCAGTGCTTGTGCTCTGAAAATTTGGGGAAGTTTTCTGTTTAACGCGCAGGTCCCTGACTCTGATGAGGCAGATCCTCTGCAGTCTGGCTCGGGCCTGAAATTCCCGGGGTACCCTAGTCCCTGCCCAGGTAGACCAAATCAAGGTCCGGACCTTGGCGCCTGGGAGGGGCTGAGGGCTGGGAAAAGAGCCCAAGTAAGAATCGTAAATAATTCCTCCAGGAAGCTTTCCCTGACTGACCTTTCATCTCCCACCTTATTCTCCCTTCTAGGTTGTCTCTGGTCTTACATTCCAACCCTTTTGATATTCATGCCACCTCCATTCCCGGGGCACTTGTGTTCATATCCTTATACTCTGTTCCTTCCCCTGGGTGTAATTTATTAAATCATCTGCCTCCCAAATTGGATTGTAACCTCCTTGTGGGAAAGGCTCATGTCCACCACATGTATTATAGTCTCTGAAGTACTTAGGTGCAGTGCTCTGCACACAGTAAGCACTCAATAAATACCATTACTTGACTGATAGGATTTCCTGTCAATAGAGCACCTCCTTACTTGGGTACTGGTCTCTCTTGATCCCAGGTGGCACTGAGGCTTTCAGGAATCATACTGCAACAGTGCATGGGGCAGACCATCCAGGTACAAGATTTGGACCCTTTGCCACCCCAGCTGCAGAGCCCCAGGCCCTTGGATCAAAGTGTGCCAAATGAGGACTGGGGAAACATTAGACAACTGCCCTAGCAGGCCCAAATCAATCAGGCTAAGCTTTGACACAGGCCAACCTGATCCAGGAGTTAGGAACGTGTGAACCTAATAGCGGTACCGATCGGCCCAGGACTCAACTCTCTGATTGGAAGTCGGATTCGTAGAAAAGGCATTTTTCTAAACCGACGGCTAGGGAATGTCTCCACGTGACTAAGTCTCTTTCTCGTAGACACATGAACGTGTAGGACGTTAACTTCTTTTTTACTGGTTTCCCCCACCCAGTGTGGTTTTGAGGATCTGGGTTACTGTAGCCAGGAGCGTTTGAAGCTTTGAGTAACCAGTTTCCAGTTTTCATCACCCTGCTCCCTACCATTTGGAATGGTGAATTTTGCCAACCCGGTCCTCCGGTTGCATTGTGATGCTATCATTATGGTCAATAATAATGTGTTCCATATTTTTCTCTTGATTTCACTGTCCTTAATCATGTCCTCTAAGCAAAAACCGGGGGAGCAATATGTGAAGGGAGCCTGGAAAGTGTTATCCTTGGAAAAGGAAGTGGACTTGTGCTAGTGTATATGGAGTGACAGCTATGAGGAAACATTTTGCTGTGGAGTAGTCTGAGAACCATTAAGAAAAGTGAGGCTTTCCAAAACAGCTGAAGCCATAGAATCTTTAACCTCATTTCAATCAATTGATAGTATTTATTGAGTGCTTGCTCTGGCCAGACCACTGCAGTAAACCATGGGAAAGTACAGTAGAGTGGGTAGACGTGATCCCTATCCTAAATGATCTTGCATTTAGGGAGTCGCAGATATTGTGGCCCTGAGACCATAGACTAACCATTCTTCCTACTAGCCATTGGAGGTGTGTGCTGCTGGGTTGGGGGGGTGCCGGGGGGCAGTGGGAGAGTGTGGGTAGCAGTCCATATCATCACCAGTCGTAGTCGCAGTAGTAATGCCGTTAATTGAATAGCGCTACTGAACCCAATGTGCTGGACTAAGTGTCTGAGAACATACCTCAGAACTCCAGTGCTAGTCCTGTTGCCGGTAGGACCTTTGTTTCCCCTCTTAACCACTGGTGCCTGGGCAATGTTCACCCAAATGGCCAACATCTAAAAAAGACGCACGACTGTATTTTTATGGGCACAGCGTGCAAATGTTCAGGAGTTGTTTTCAGTGGCAGAAGTTTCGTCTCCGGACCTAACGGCATTTCTGTTTGGTCTTATCAACCGCAGTTTTGCCAACCACATTATCTTACTGACCCCAGTGGTTGGCAAGGAGGAGTTGTATTTTATTTTGAAAATAAAAGCACAGGCACTTCTACTTCATCTCTTTCCCATCAGTCATAGGATTCTTGTCTGTGGGGAAAATGTGAGCACCTGTACAGCTGTGCGAGTTGGGCAGTCGTGGTGAAGGAGGCGACGGGGAAATTTTTCTGAGAAGTCAAACGTAAAACGCATCGTTCATGTATATCAGTAACAACGGATCACAAGGATGAATTATTGACTGCAGACTAGGGTATCTAATGGTCAATCAATTAGAGGTATTTGACTCACACAGCTCTGTACTAAGCGCTTGGGAAAGTACGGTAGAGTTGCGACACTGGTAAAATGCTACCACGTTAATCCAAACATTTGTCCTATTCCTCCTTGTTTACCGTTCAGCCTCCTTGCTGACCTCCCTGCCTTCTGTCTCTTCCCCTCTCCAGTTCATACTTCACTCTGCTACCCAGATCATTTTTTCTATAAAAATGTTCAGTCCGTGTTTCCCCACCCCTCAAGAACCTCCAGTGGTTACCCATCCACCTCTGCATCAAACAGAAACTCCTTTTCATTGACTTTAAAACTCTCAATCACTTTGCCCCCTCCTATGTTTCCTCGCCGCTCTCGTACTACAACCCAGCTCGCAAACCCCTCTCCTCTAATGTCAACTTACTCATTATACCTCCATCTTGTCCATCTCGCCACTGACCTCTCACTCCCATCCTGCCTCTGGCCTGGAGTGCCCTCCCTCTTCATAACCAACAAACAATTACTCTCCCCACCGTCAAAACCTTATTATTAAAGGCACATCTCCTCCAAGAGGCCATCTTTAATTAAGCCTTCATTTCTTCTTTTTCCTCTCTTTTCTCCTCACCCTTCCACTTGGATTTTCTCCCTTTATTCATCCCTCCTTCAGACCAGGGCTGGTTCACTGGCAGAAACTTGCTTCATTCTCATGGCGCGTGTTCTGTTAATCCTACTTTTCAGTAGGAAATACTGAAGCCCAGGTGAGGGTAATTGACTTGCTTAAACTTGTAAACTTGTGTGGGACGAAGTGAACGATGTGTAGCGGAGCTGGAAATGAAAGAGAAGTAGTGTGGCCTGGTGGATAGAGCATGCCCGGGAGTCAGAAGGACCTAGGTTCTAATCCTGGCTCCACCACCTGTTTGCTCTGTGACCTTGGGCAACTCACTTGTCTGTGTGTCAATTACCTTATCTGAAAGGTGGGGATTAATACTGTGAGCCCCATGTGGGACAAAGACTGTGTCCAACCTGATTAGTTGGTATCTACCCCACTGCTTGATACAGAGGCTGGCCCGTAGTAACTGCTTAATAAATACCATAAAGCAAACAAAAAAAATCCCCACAAGATTCCTGAAAGTCAGACCAAAGGCATATTTCCTAAATGCTTTTAAAGGAGGTTGCTTTTTATGTTCCACTTTGTCCTTTAATCTTAGAAACATACCAGTGGTTGGTTACTTGGTTAGATCCCAGCTGAAAAGTGTGGTAACAGACATCCTGTGAGAACCTCAAATTCATATTTCTAACAACCAAAATCTCAGTTTTCATGCCATGTTAACACAGTGTGGGCTTTTTTTATTCTTTTCAGTATATTTCTATTTTGAAGGGAAAAAACTTTATTGCCTAATCTATCCTCTCTTCAACTCTTGAATGACTTTGGTAGTTCCATACCATGTCTACAGTATTTAATCTACACCTAGGACATAATACCTGGTTTGCAAGATCATTACAAATGGGTTGAAAGTCACATTTTGCTTGGACTCTCAGAAGAACCCTTATTTGTTAGTTTATGGGGCCTCCCCCCCTCAACCCAAAAGCTAAAAGCTTCTGGTCTCCTGCAGCCTGTTCCATTTTCTATTAGGTCCCCGTCTCTTGGAAACTCTTGCTTATCCGAATAGTCTTTTCACAGTTTATGTGGAAGTCTGAATTTCCACTTTGAGAAGGATGCTTTTATCTTTTCACTGATCTTCCTGCTACTTTTCCCTTGTCTCATTTCAATCTCTGACTCTTCCTATTGTCTCATATATGAATTAATTTCCCAGTTTTGGGTGCCAGACACAATCCCTTCTTAAAATGTTATTCCAAGCAACCTTGCAACTTTTCTTTCTTGAAGGAAATGAGAGCAGCCACAAAGAGAAAGAAGGAAAAGTCGAGTGAAAGAGGTTAATGACCATCTTCCCTAATAGTACTAACAGCAGCATTATTAGCAATAGTAATAATTAGTGAGCTCCCACTAGGTACATTACAGTACACTTTAATGTAGTGAAGCAGCGTGGCTCAGTGGAAAGAGCACGGGCTTTGGAGACAGAGGTCATGGGTTCGAATCCCGGCTCTGCCCCTTGTCAGCTGTGTGACTGTGGGCAAGTCACTTAACTTCTCTGTGCCTCAGTTACCTCATCTGTAAAATGGGAATTAAGACTGTGAGCCCCACATGGGACAACCTGATTCCCCTGTGTCTACCCCAGTGCTTAGAACAGTGCTCTGCACATAGTAAGCGCTTAACAAATACCAACATTATTATTACACTTGGGAAGCACAAAACCGTGAAGCGACATGTTCCCTGTCCACACGGAGCTTATACTCAAATGGAGGAGTCAGTCATAAAGATATTTATGGAGAGTCTCTGAAAAAGAGAATAAACATGTACACATAATTACTGAGGCTGAGTATAGTGAAGTACCAGACGTTTTTACATTTTTTTGCTTTGTTTAGCACAAGCTTAGCTCAAAGGACCCACTAATCCGCACAGATATGGAGACCCAGTGACCAAAAATCCCAATTCATTTGGAACAGTCCCAGTTGTAAAGGTTCTGCCCTGCTTCCTAGCAGCCTAAAGCTAAGAACTCCTTAGTCACATTGGGAGTAGCAGCCATGACAACAGTGATGTTTCTTCAGGGGAAGCAAAAGGTTGCTGCCACGATACCCCCGCCAATCTCTCTGCCCCCTCTTTCTACCTCTTGGTCATCTCTCTTCTTCTCCTCAGCTTTTCCAGCTCTCTGGGTGTCTCCCTATCAATCACAGTTATTGAGCTCTTCCTCTATTATAATACCTTGCTAGAGAAGCAACGTGGTTCAGTGGAAAGAGCACGGGCTTGGAAATCAGAGGTCATGGGTTCTAATTGCGGCTCTGCCACCTGTCAGCTGTGTGACTTTGGGCAAGTCACTTAACTTCTATGTGCCTCAGTTCCCTCTCCTGTAAAAGGGGGATTAATAATAATAATGTTGGTATTTGTTAAGGGCTTACTATGTGCAGAGCACTGTTCTAAGCACTGGAGTAGATAGAGGGTAATCAGGTTGTCCCACGTGAGGCTCACGGTTAATCTTGACTCTATTGATTGCCATTGTTCTTGTCTGCCTGTCTCCTCCGATTAGACTGTAAGCCCATCAAAGGGCAGGGACTGTATCTGTTGCCGATTTGTACATTCCAAGCGCTTAGTACAGTGCTCTGCACATAGTAAGCGCTCAATAAATGCTATTGAATGAATCCCCATTTTACAGACGAGGTAACTGAGGCACAGAGAAGTTAAGTGACTTGCCCACAGTCATACAGCTGACAAGTGGCAGAGCCGGGAGTCGAACCCATGACCCCTGACTCCGAAGCCCAGGCTCTTTCCACTGAGCCACGCTGCTTCCTGTGAGCCCCACATGGGACAAACTGATTACCTTGTATCCCTCCCAGCACTTAGAATAGTGCCTGGCACATAGTAAGCGCTTAACAAATACCATCATCATTATTATTACTGTGGAAAGAGCACTGTACTAACCACTTGGGAGTGTACCATATAATATAGTATAATGTGCTCTGCACATAGTAAGCACTCAATAAATATGATTGACTGATTAAATAGAAATGGTAGACACGTTCCCTGCCCACAGCGAGCTTACAGTCTAGAGGGAATATCACTCTATATATCCAAGTAGAACTGTGTACCCGCCTGGGTACATGCAAGCATGCATACACACACCTATACGTATATCCAGGTCCTCTGAGACTCCTGACCGGAGCATGCCCTTTGGCCACTTCAGTGAGTCAGGTTGCTTGTTTAATTTAAGCTTGAGTTTCCACCGAGAACAAAAAAGATCTAAGAGAAGAAGGAGATAAGGAGAATGAGACTATCCCTATGAGAGAGATGGACCCAGGAGGATTAAGAGGAGGAGGAAGGAAGGAAATAATGACAGGAAAAGAGAGAGAGAGAGAGATCTGCCAAAGGAGATAGGTGAGGGCAGGAATAGTTAAATAGAAATAGCTTCTTATAGCTACACTATGCAACCCAAAAGAAAGCCAGCAATCAGTTTGTCAATCAGCCACTTTATTCATTAGACTATCAGAGCATGTGCCTGGGGCTCACTGCCTGCCGCGGTCTCCCAGTGATGTAAGAGGGCCCACTGCAGCCCGCTCAGTCACACCTTCCTTCCTCACCCTTCTTCCTCCCACAGTCAGTCACACATACCTTCCTCCACAGACAGGATCTCTGCTCCAACAAATGCCAGCTGTTTGGAGCATGGTGGAGAGCAGTGTGAGCAAAGTAGGGATACGAATACTGCAAAGAAGGCAGAGAGGATACAAACTTTCTTGGGTGGGGCCCGGGTTTGAAGTCCCCATGAAGAACCCATCAGAGCCATCCTATATGGCGCAAACCTTCATCGGTAAATCAGTCAGTCAGTAGTATTTACGGAGTACCTACTGTGTGCAGAACATTGTACTGAGCCCTCTGGTGAGTCTTGTCTCTTGCTGTCGAGTCCTTTCCAACCCTTAGCGACGCCATGAGCACATCTCTCCCAGAACGCCCCAACTCCCATCTACAGTCGTTCTGTAGTGTATCCATAGAGTTTTCTTGGGAAAAATACAATAGAGTTAATAGGCATGGGCTCTGCCCTCGAAGGATCTTAGTCTAGTGTGGTTGACAGCCACTAAAATTATTTACAGACAAAAGGAAAAAGGAACCAGAAATATATTCAAGAGTTGATGCCAAAGTAATAATAGCATGTGCCTAATCCACCAAAGATAGGGAGAATCAGCATGACCTAGTAGAAGAAACACAGGACAGGAAGTCAGAATACCTGCGTTCAGATTCTGGCTCTGCCATATAAAAATAAAATAAAAAATAAATGGTGGTATTTGTCAAGCGCTTACTATGTGCAAAGCACTATTCTAAGTGCTGGGGGATACTGGGTGATCACGTTGTCCCACGTGGGGCTCACAGTTTGAATCCCCATTTTACAGACGAGGTAACTGAGGCACAGAGAAGTTAAGTGACTTGCCCAAAGTCACACAGCCGGCAAGCGGCGGAGCCGGGATTAGAACCCACGACCTCTGACTCCCAAGCCCAGGCTCTTTCCACTGAGCCACGCTGCTTCTCTATGCCAGCTGTGTGACCTTGGGCAAGTCACTTAACTCTTCTGTGCCTCAGTTTGCTCATCTGTAAAAGGGGATTAAATATCTGTTGTCCCTCCCTCTTAGACTGTGAGCCTAAAGTAGTACAGGGACTTGGTCTAATATGATTATCATGGTGAACTGAGGTTAACAGCTATCTGATGAATAGTGAGTGGGGACCATAATCTGGATAATTCATATAAGAAAATTCCAACTTTTAATTTTGTCTTTATGAAAAGCCAGGTCTTCAATTCTGGTGAGAGATGGGCTTGGTTGGATTCTGTTTGCTAACTATGGATGTCACGTACCTGAGTGTTGTGATGGAGGTTATTTTGCAGTTGCTAAGCTTCTGAATTTTTGGCCCGAGTGCTGAAAATTGGTTGTGACACAGTCCAAATTTATCAGGCAATTGTCAACTTTCCCCTTCCCCTTGTACAGTGAGGTCCTGACCTCAGCGTCCAGCCCGGAATGAGTAGGCATTCGTACTTTTGCAGCAGCCCACACATCCTAAATGAAGTCAGCACCTGCTCTGTCAACTGGGTTTTGAAAACGAAATGATGCATATCCCTCAAAGCAGGATGCACCTCTCCCCACAACACTATCCCTCTCCTTCCCACTCCCCACCCCCTTCTTCTTTCTTCCTCTCCACAGCCCTTTCTCTTCCCCTTTCTCTCCTGTCTCTCTGTCCCTGAAACGGCTAATTTTTAGCAAATTTACTTCCTTTTTCAGTCGAGTATTCTGCTTTTCAGAATTCCATTACCTGATACTGAATAAGGGCTTCATCTTCTCATTAGGAAATATTTCCTCTTTCCAAAGATCTGGTACCTTCAATATATCTTATAGTGGATTCTAGTTAGTATTAATACTCTAGTTCCCATATAATGTTCCCTCTTGTGCTGGAGTATGTTGTTAGTCCTGTGGGGGCTAAATTTCATAATTAAAGACTCTTAGATTGAAAGCGTTTTCTTCATCTGAAGAAACTACATGCACTGAAAAGTTATTAAGGTGTGAAGTTTAGGCTGCTCATAAAAAGCACAGTCCTGAAATAAATAACCCCAGCATCAGTGGGTTCAGAAGAGTTGGTAGGATTTTGGATACAAAATAGTTGCTTTGAAATCACACACACACTGTGAAACAACACAGAAGAAGAGCAGTAGTTTATTTGTATCTAATCCACTCAGAGAAAATAATTTTAAACAGGCTAAATCAAATGAGATAAAGTACTTTGAAATCAGGGCTTTATTTTAGGGATGAGATTTCAAACCAAGTAAAACTAGCTTAATAGCCATGCCATACATCATTACATCCAAATTTCCTATATTACTGTGTCAGTCAATCAATAACATTTATTTAAAAACTTCTGTGGCCAGAACACTGTACTAATCCTTGGGTTAGTACAGAAGAATTAGAATATAGCATTCCTGCCCTCAAGGAGCTTCAATTCAACCAGGGAGGTGGGCACTAAAATAATTTGCAGATAGGAGAAAGAAGAGTGGATATATGTTGAGTTCTTAATAGGGTGTGTAGCTCAATGGGCAGAGAAGGGCTTCAAGTGGTTGTGGGTCTATAAATGCAGAGTTGACACAAAACTGCTGAGGTGGTGGTTGTGGGAATGTACCCGGGGAGAGGAGGAATTAATTGGGGATGGCTTCCTGGAGGATGTGTAATTCCAGGAGGGCCTTGAAGATGGGGAGAGCTGTGGTCTGGTAGATTTCAGGAAGGCAAGAGGTGAGGCAGAAGCTAAGGGTCAGAGATGGGAGAGTGAGACACAGTGAGTAGGTTGGCTTGAGAGGTTAAAAATTGTAATGGGAGAAGAAATTGGATGAAAGAAAGGAGAGAGCTGATGGAGTGCCTTAAAGCCAATGGTCAGGATTTTCTGCCTAATGTCTGAAGGACTACCTGACCAGCGGAGACTTCCCCCGCCCCACAACTCCGATAGACCGTTGTCAAATGGGATTCAGCAAGGTTAATTTGCCCCTTAGTGCATCTCCTGGGTAGGAAGATGCAGGTTGACCAGTAGCATCCCCTTGAAAAGTGCCCCTGACTTTCAGCAAGAGCATTCCGAAGCCCCCCAATTCTGTTTTATGATACTTTCCCAAGTGCTTAGTACAGTGCTCTGCACACAGTAAGCACTCTGCACACAGTAAGCACTCAATAAAGGTGATTGAATGAATGAATAGCAGCCTCTCTCCTAAAGGCGGTCAACTTTGCATTCTGACACTTCTAGGAAAAAGCTCTCCAGGACAGAAATCTCCTGCACACTCTGACCTCTGTCTATAGGTACTCAGGATTTATACCTGGTATCTTCACAGTCTGTAGATGGTCCAGTGTCTTTCTTCTGCAGACTGCCATCCTGATAAGCCCCAGATGTTTGCAACTTGTTGACTCCTTTTAACTCCTTAGGGACCACAAACGCCCTTGGAAATGGTCTGGCTCCTGGGCCTTCCTCTAGGGCAAGAGTCTAGAGAGGAAGGGTCATCATCTTCCTTTGACTCCCAGCTCTTGGCTTCCAGTTGCCCACTGGACTCCTCCCACCCTTCTGGGCTGGCCTTTAAGGGCCCCAGCATGGGATTTTTTGGTTCAGTTTTGGAGTCTTCACAGGGTCCTCAGTGCTGAGGTAGATACAAAATAATCAGGACAGCTACATTCCTGTCTCACATGCCTCTCACATTCGGAGTAGGAGGATTGAATCCCCATTTTACAGAGGAGGAAATTGAGGTACAGAGAAGTTAGGTGACTTGTCCAAAGACATGTATCAGGCACTGGCAGAGCTGGGATTAGAACCCAAGTCCTCTGACTCCCAAGCCCGTGCTCTTTCCTAGGCCATTCTGCTCCTCAGAGGACACACAGCCCTCTCCAAACACACCCTCTAATCCACAGCCGACTCACATAACCCTCCTCCACTGGGCCAGCCTAGAATGTGGAAAGGAATCGGTGGTATCCATTGAAAGTTTTAGAGGAGAGGGAAGGCTTATGTGGAAAAACATTTTAGCAGAAAGAACTGGAGAGGGTAGTAAGTAAAAGGGAAGGCAATTAATTTCTTT
The DNA here is from genome assembly GCF_004115215.2 of Ornithorhynchus anatinus. Classification (NCBI taxonomy): domain Eukaryota; kingdom Metazoa; phylum Chordata; class Mammalia; order Monotremata; family Ornithorhynchidae; genus Ornithorhynchus; species Ornithorhynchus anatinus. The sequence continues at coordinate 26,788,334 of NC_041739.1, forward strand.
TTTTAACATTCAATTTCCCCTTTTAAATGTAAATCAATAACACGTAGAGCTGAACATCAGTGAACAACACGATCAATTGTATTAAGAACTTAGTGTGTGCAGAACACTGTACTAAGCGCTTGAGAGAGTACAGTATAAGAATAAAATAGACACATTCTCTGCCCACAGATTTTAGCACAGTTATACGGTTCTTTCCCACCCTCCAACCCTTATTTCTTCTGCTTTTCAGCTACTCTTGAAATGGCCCTGTAGCTTTGGCTAATTAATGAAGTGCAACTTGGGTTTGAGTTGGGGCCTAGAATGGGCTGACTTACACCCTTCCCTTTTTAGACTTCCTCTGACTTTGTTCTGAGTGGAGGTGAGTAGACTCAGAGGTCAGCAACCGCAGAAGACCACAGCCCCCAGCAGCTAACATCTCGGCTGTAGTCTCTTCCTGTCCCTGACCCGGCACGCCAACCCCTGAGAAGCATTTGCAGTTCTGGAAGGGGGGGTTGAAGAGAGAGGGAGTTGGGGGTGAAAGTCAGACCTTGTCCAAAGGGAGTGGATGCCAGTCATGGATACCAGTGGTCTGTCAGTCTTGGATGACCAGACTTCAAGAGATAACTGCTGGTCAGTTTTTCAGGCTTCTGACCTTTCCGCCCTTGTCCTTTACAGAGAGATGGCAAATGCTTTTTACATTTGATTCTGTGATGGGCTCGCGGCCAGTCAGATCCTGGACTGGAACCAAAACTTTCTTCCTCTCAAACAGCTATTTTCTAGTAGCAATTTAGGGTGAAAATGGCCCATGGAAAGATTTGAATAGGTAACATGAGGCAAAGGACTCTGTTTTCTGTAACCAATTTCTGCAGTCCTTCAACAGAGGGAAGTGATGCCAATTGATTTGCCAGAACCTGCTGAAATCAACATTTTCCACACATTTGCTGGTTGGCTGAAAATAATAGTCCGTGTTTGGTTGAAAGGGCCAACTTTGATGATTGTTGACTATTCAGGAAATCATTACACTGTTCTTTGCCCAGGATGAATTTTCAGGGTGATGTGGACGGGGAAGGGATAAAAGTCTTTTCTGTGCCTCTACACTTCCTTGGGCTTTGTTGCCCTGGGGAGGAGGAGTGATAGCTGTAGGGATAGCTCCAGTATTTATTGAAAGCCAGCTTATTCATTCATTCAATAGTATTTATTGAGGACTTACTATGTGCAGAGCACTGTACTAAGCGCTTGGAATGCACAACACGGCAACAGAGAGAATCAATCCCTGCCCAATGATGGGTTCACAGTCTAAACGGGGCTTATTGAGGAGCACTGCACTAGTTGCTTGGGAAGAGAGAATAAAGAAGTCACATATTCCCTGTCCCAAAGGAACTCACACTCTAATCGGGAAGAGAAACATAAAAATATTTCTATTAGAGGGGTCAAGATAAGTGACTGATTACAAATCTCTATGTATGTGTATGGGGCTGAGGAGGCTTCAAAGATAGTAGAAAGTCCCTCGGCCAGGCTGAAAAGAAAGAAAGCTCCAAATTTTTCAGGGTCCTTGTCCCGCAGGGCTGGTTTGGGGGTCAGGGTTTGGGGAGCGGGGTTAGTTGGAAAGTAAAGAGCGATCCCTAGAGTCAATGGGCTGATCACCCCTTTACGGCCACAGCTCCCTCTGTCACGTCGCCGTCACTTTTCTCTGACTTCTTCTTTTCCTACTTTGGTGCTACAGTTTCTCCTACCCTACCACTTCCAGTAGCATGGTTGCTCCTCCCTACTGGTGGCTTTTTACAACAGTGGAGCAGACTGGAGGGAGAGGGATTTAATCCCCATTTTGCAGATGAGGTAACTGAGGCACAGAGAAGTTTAGTGACTTGCCCGAGGTCACACAGCAGGCAAGTGGCAGAGCGGGGATTAGAACCCAGGTGCTCTTACTCCCATGCTTATGCTCTTTCCACTAGGCCATGCTGTTTTCCTAAGGCTCAAAGCATTGTTTCATTTAAGGGTATTAAATTGCCAACATTGCCCCAGACATTATGCAGCACATAAAATCAAGTTTGCTCATGCCTGAGGCAAGCACTCAAAGCTGATATTTATCATTAGTATGCATCGGGCTCTGTGGTCTATTCAGTCCTAGGGTTCAGACTGCCATTTGAGGGGCAGGACTGGGCCTGTCCCATATGGCAAATCTGCCGTCTGGATCCCAGACTCGGTTCACATCAGCCATCACCGGATTACTAGCCCTGCATGTATGATTACTAGCCCACAAGCACACACATGCTGGTCATTAGGGATTTGTTATAATGTAGATTTTATTCTCCCAGCTTAATACAGTGCTCTGCACACTGTGAGTACTAAATAAGTAGAGTTGATTGATTTGTATCTCATTGCTTGCTAGGTTTGTCGCCTTAAATCACGCCCCACACTCATCACACACACTTAATGGAATCCAGATATAATGAAATTTATCCTTTTAAATAGATAGGGTTGATTTGGGCTAGTACCACTTACAGAACTAGGAGGTCTTTGCACTATATTCCTCCAGTAATAACAGCTCCTCCATCCAAATTTCTTTATGGGGGCATTCACTTATAAAAATGGCTTATAGAACAGTTGGAATGAAGCCACTAACTACCCTAGCTTTTAAAGCATTCTGCATAAGTAATAATCCATTCAGCGTGGGTACTTGCCTTTTATTGGTAATTAAAATGGGCTGAAATCAAAATGAGACTAATAAATAAAGCTCCGTTTCAGAGATCAGACCAGTAAGTAAGATAGTTTAGAGAGTGATTAAAGGACATACATGCTTTATGGATTTGATTTCTAAAAAGAAAAATGATGTAAATGTATTGGTGTGTGTGGTTTGTCAATGCCAGTAGTTGAAAGAGAAAAATAGGGAGTAGCTGCTTTTTCTAATATGTATGCTCATAGGCTCTAGACACAGAGTATTGGGCTCAGTTGAGCCCCTAGTTTTGTGTCTCTGCCTCTATAGTATATATGGTTGTGTTTGTTGATGAATGTCTGTATTTTGGTTTGGGAAAGGTAGGGTAAATTTGGGGCTAGGTAATAATAATAACAGCTTTGGTATTTAAGTGTTTGCTATGTGTCAAGCACTGTTCTAAGAGCTGGGGTAATCAGGTTGGACTCGGTCCCTATTCCACAGGGAGCTCAGAGGGGAAGGGATTTAATCCCCGTTTTTGCAGATGAGGTAACCCAGCCACAGAGAAGTTAAGTTACCTGCCCAAGGTCACACTGCAGGCAAGAGGCAGAACGGGGATTAGAACCCAAGTGCTCTGACTCCTGCGCTTATGCTCTTTCCACTAGGCCATGCTGCCTCCCTAATAGTCGGTGCACACATACCCTATTCTGTTATTATAAATATTTATGTTCCAAACAGGATCTTCCTCCCTCTCAACTCCTCCTCTCCTTCTGTTTACTCGGGTGTGGGAACCAGGAGAGAAAAGATGGTCATGATTTGGCACACCTTTTTAACCTCAGTTAAACTCTGCAAGTAGTAGCTTAATCAATGGTATTTATCAATCAATGGTATTTATTGAGCACCTGTGTTGCGGAGCACTGTGCTAAATTCATTCAATCGTATTTATTGAGCGCTTACAGTGTGCAGAGCACTGAACTAAGCGCTTGGAATGGACAATTTGGCAACTAGTGCCAAGTACTAAGTGCTTGGAAGAATACAACAGAGTTGGTAGACACTTTCCCTGCCCACAAAGTGTTTACAGTCCAGCGCCTGGACCTCAAATAAGAACAATTAAGAGATGAAATCAGACATGTGCCTTTGCATTTTGAGGTTACTCCCAGTCTACACTGTACTTATGAAGCCAGAATTTCTTAAGGCATGAGTTAAGCCCTGCTTTTAAATGGAATTTGTTTTCACTCCTTTATTCCGTTACGGTACAGGCAAATAAATCATTTCTCTTGGAGTCTGAAAGAATGAAAGTCACTTCTCCAAAAGGCAAATTTGCTACCCAGGAGGAGCTGGCATACTAAGATAATACAACTCAGCATTAATTCATCATTTCAGCTAGAGAATAAAGCCATAGAATTTTCACAGATTTTGTTTCAGTAATACTGAAGGTTTTTCCTTTTCCTCCTTTGTGGGTTACACTGAATCCTGGGTAAACTATCACTGTTTCTGTGGGATTTCAAGTGAGCCTGGGATCCTTCTGGAAGTCCTTCTGGATTGTTGTTGATCCACAGCAGGATTTCCAGTGGTTGCTTTGGAAGGGTAGCTAGTTAATTCTTTGGGTCTGCATTTTTTTTTAATAGCAAACTGGGGGGTTGTCAGTAGGAGTGTTAGGGTGCAGGACCTGGAATAAAGGTCTTCCCTTAAATCTGCTTTCTTTCCTCGCTAATCCCTCTGATTGATGCCTGGGATTCACTAAAGGCGGTCATCCACCTCCCCTTGCCCTAGGGTGCCTCGTTCCTCCCAAAGAGGGGGGCATCCAGTGGCTGCAGGGTAGGGAGGGGGACAGTCCGAAAGGTCTGGAGGAGCAGGCTTGGGGCAATCGCCCCAGAACTGCCTTGGTGAAGGCCACATTACCACTAAAACATCATGGGAAGGTGAGGGGGAAATTCTCAAGGGCTTTTTGGGCGCAACAGAGCCCAGTACAGCTTTTAGCCCAGGCTTTTCCCTATTTCTCCCTGTTTCCTTCTCCTTTTCCCCTGCTCTTGTCTGTATCCCTATTTTGCCTCCAATTACACCCAGTTCTCCTGTAACGCAGGATATCGTTCTCGACAAGCCCTAGCCCTGCATTAAGAAAGTAAGAGAAGCCAGGCCCTGAGGTTAGCACCGGCTTATGGAAGGCTGACAGAGGGAATCCTGTCTTCCAGGCTTAGGGTTTGCTTCCGCCCACTGCAGCTGCTGCTCCCTCCTCTCCTAGCAATACCTCTTCGCCGTGCTGGCAGGTAAAAGGCATTTTTTACTTTCACTCTGTCTGGGGACCGCCATAGTCAATTACAGGTTCACGTAGCTACGGGCATATATACTTGTAGGAGTTACTTGTTCATGTTTCAGTTATACTGTGGTGGCTGATGACAGTGAAAGGTGAAACGGTATATTAAAGCTGCCCAGCTTAAACTGCAATAAGAACCTCCTTGCTTACCTCCCTGCCTCCAGCCCCTCCCCAGTCCAGGCTACCTTTCATTCTGACGCTGTGGCGATTTTAGGAAAATATCATCTCTGCACACTTCTCTGTACCACTCAGAAACGGCCAAGAGTTGCCCACTCATCTTCACACCGAGAGAAATGCCTGACCAAGAGAAACGCTTTAAGGTTCTCCATCGGCTCTCGGTACCTGCAGTAGCTCCTGTGAAATAGTAAAAGAACGATAAGACTGTGAGCTCTTCTCTAGACTGTCAGTTTATTGTGAGCAGGGAATGTCCCTGTTGTTGAATTGTATTTTCCCAAGCGCTTAGTCCAGTGCTCTGCACACAGTAAGTGCTCAATAGGTATGATTGAATGAATGACCGGCTGAAAAGATGTAATTCAAAAAAAGTTAAGGCTTCTCTAGTGCAGTGTATTGGCTCAATTACTTTATTGACAAGTCTAATTTGGTTTGCATAGGTTGCTATCTATTTCTATTTATAGGTAGCTGTCCCTTTGAGAAAATGTTGTTACTGATGCTGTGCTTGTGTGTGAATGTAGCCACAAAGATCGACGTACCCTGACACCTTGTTTGGATATTAAAACTGACCTTTGCTATGCTAATGTCGGAAAAGCTAATCTTAGAGAAGCAGCGTGGCTCAGTGGAAAGAGCCCGGGCTTGGAAGTCAGAGGTCATGGATTCAAATCCCGGCTCTGCCACTTGTCAGCTGTGTGACTGTGGGGAAGTCACTTACCTTCTCTGTGCCTCAGTTACCTCATCTGTAAAATGGGGATTAACTGTGAGCCTCATGTGGGACAACCGGATTACCCTGTATCTCCCCCAGCGTTTAGAACGGTGCTCTGCACATAGTAAGCGCTTAACAAATACTAGCAGCATTATTATTATTATTAATGGGTTTGTCCAGCTCCGGGACTGTCTGTTTCTAGTCTGCCTCTTGCTATCTTCATGAAGATCTTCATGAAGTCCTCGCTTGAGTGAAACCTCTCTCCTGATTGCTGCCTGCCAAGTTGGTGTGCCCGGTGTGGGGTTCTTCCACCAGTCCACTGCTAAATCGCTATATTTAAGATATACTTCGCTATGTTTTATGTTTGCTCTGCCCACCTGGCTTGCACGCTCCCCCTTTCAAGTCAGCAGACAACAGCTGCTTAGATATCTTGCTGTCGTACATTTTTTTTTTTTTCACAAGTGCACCCCAGCAGAGCTGTGTTGCTGTGATCACTGCTTCGGTGCTTGAGTGCTGACCGCATTCCAGGACCTCATTTTTGGTCATCTTGTCCTGTCATTTGATGTTGAGTGTGGCTCATAGGTGGTGACTGTGAAACTGCTGTAGAAACTGGGCTCGTCTTGTGTCTTTTCCTCTGACTTCGTCTATGTATTGTTGGAAAGTGCAGTGGCTAGGAAGCAGAATGTAATGCCAGATTTGAGTTCTGTGATATCGATGGTTGGTTGTGGACAGGTTTCCCAGGTATGAGCTGATTCACAACTTCCATTTTCTTCTTAGGTACTTTCAGACCTTAGCACTGTAATAACGTAAGGGTCCTGATGAATTTCTCAGGGCATTCAGCTTTACATAACAGTTTGAGAGGCCTTTACCATCGATGCTGTCATTTTATCTCATTCTGTCCATTCTTCATCCCCTTTGGATATGAGATGAAGTTATTATCCCTATTTTGCAGGTGAGGAAACTGAGGCACAGAAAGGTAAACAGACTTGCTCAAGATCACAGGAACTAAGGGAGCCAGGGACTAAGACCCAACTTACTTGACTACTCTTCCCTCTCTGCCTCCCGGGAATAATGATAGATGAATAATGGTTTGTAGTTTAGTTTGAAGTCCCAATTGTAGGAGGTTTTGCTGTGAACTTCATGCCGTTTCAAGGGACCGTTCCTTTTTCTGAGATTAAAGGGGAGTGTGAATTGGTCCAACTGAGGACTGGAACATTCCTGGAGTGTGCGGGATAAATGAAATCCCATCTTGAATTCACTTTGATTATTTTAACGATGTGCCCGGTCCTTTGTGCATTAAATTAATTGCAAATGGGGAGTCAACCACAAGGGATAGGAAAGTGGCAGAGCTTTCTGTCCCTCCCAGAGGCCTGAGGATTAGGCAAGTCTCAAATTGAGTGAAGCTCATGGGTTCTGTCTTTAATAGAGGTGGCCCTTGGCTCTTGGCATCAAATAGAATGATATGTTTCCCATCCCTTGCTGTTGGGTTCCTTGGTCTCTCCAGCCCAGCCCAATCCTTTGTTCACGCCTCCCTTCAATTCACCCTCATGCCTTTTTTAATGGTTTTTATTCATTCAATCATATTTATTGAGTGCTTACCATGTGCAGAGCACTGTACTTTTTTTTAAGCACTTACTATGTGCCATGCACTGTACTAAGCACTAGGGTGAATATAAGCTGATCAGGTAGAACAGTCCATGTCCCACATCGGGGCTCACAGTCTTACTCTTCATTTTATAGATGAGGTAGCTGAGGTACAGAGAAGGGAAGTGACTTGCCCAAGGTCACACAACAGTCAAGTGGTGGAGTCAGAATTAGAACCCAGATCCTTCTGACATCCCAGGCTCATGCTCTCTCCAATATTTGAATTCGGGAAATTAATACTTGAATATAGAAAGTGTATGTTACTGGGTGCAGAGCACTGTTCTAACTGCTGGGAAAGAGTATGCAATTATCCAAACATTTATTATCCAAACTACTTAGATGTCTCAAGCAGCATGGCCTGGGGGATAGAGCATGGGCCTGGGAGTCAGAAGGACCTGGGTTCTAATCCCGGCTCCGCCACTTGTCTGCGGTGTGACCATGGACTAGTCACTTAACTTCTCTGTTGCCTCAGTCACCTCATCTGCAAAATGGGGATTAAGACTGTGAGCCCTGTGTGGGACATGAACTGTGTCCAACCTGATCTATCCCAGTGCTTAATACAATACCTGGCACACAGTGCTGAACAAATACCATTAAAAAAGTGAATGGATTTTCAAAAGAAAATTGAGTGTGTGCCATTACAATAACCAAATATAATTATCTAATTTCGAGGGGGTATTGGAATTGTCTGAAGTAGTCTCAGTTTTCTCCTCTATTTTGATTATAAACTCTTGGAAGACAAGCTATTATCAATGTATCTTAACTGTCTGGAAAACCCCATGAGTTGGGGAAGCAAGGTGCAACTTTGTGCTCTTCTTTTGCGCCACAGAGTTGCGCGAGTTTGTGGAAAATCCCTTGAGTTGGGGAAGTGGAAAGCATCTTTGTGATCTCTTTTTTGACCACAGAGGTGTGTGAGGAAGGCAACTGAACTTGTAATCAGCGACGCTATGTACCTTTTGCTAAAACTAACCGCTGAAGTGATTATTATTGTATTGTTCCTCTGTGGCAACTTGAGACTGTGGAGAGGGACAGGGAGGATACAGTGGTTGATCAGGCATTTCCCCTTCATTTCCTTGAATTTAAGGAAAATCTCTATGCGTTGCCATCCTGAGAACTCCCCTAGAAAGGCATAAAATTAGTCAGATTTCAATCGGTGGCATTTATTGAGCACTTACTATGTGCAGAGCACTGTTCTAAGTGCTTGAGAGAGTAGAGCATATGAAAGTTGGTAGACCCACCCTCGGGATCAGAAGTATCTGCCTTAAGGACATAATGCTACTGCTGAATCAGAGCAATGGTCCTTTTAGGCTAAAATTTTATCTCTGACGGTGGGAGTGGGTTGCTTGGAGAAGCTATGTGATTGCCTTCTTGACACCCATCCTCATATTTAGAAATATACAGTCAGTTTTTAAACTCCTTTTTGGTGAAGAGCGCTGTACTAGGTGCCCTGTTCATAAGGAGGTTACAATTTAATAGAGGAGACATGTGGAAAAAATACTAATGAATAATGTGAGTAGGAGAAAGAATAAGGGCAAAATAGGTAATAGAGAAAATATGCCAGGATGAAATATCAGAATCAACCACTCAATCATATTTATTGAGAGCTTACTTTGTACAGAGCACTGTACTAAGCATTTGGGAGAGTACGGTGTTACTGAGTTGGCTAGACACGTTCCCTGCCCAAATGGAGCTTACGCTTTAGAGCTTACAGAATAAATTAGCGTAACTGATTGAATGTACACCTATATAGACCTGCACCCTATGACTGGTCCTTGAAGAATAATCTTTTTACTGATTATCCCGGTTAGACCGGAAGCCCCATGAGGGCTCGGATTGCATTAATTAACTCGTATTGTACTCCCCCAAGTGCTTAGCGTAGTGCTCTGCACACAGTGAATGGTCAATCAATGCTGTTCTATTGATTGGTAGGGGTCCACCCTCCCCATCCCCCTAGCTTGTCCCCTCTGGCTTGGTCTTGCCGAAGGATCTTGTTATCATCATCGTCGTTAGTATTTATTGAGCGCTTACCGATCATAGAGCACTGTACTAAGCACTTGGGAGAGCACAGTACAGCAGAGTTGGTAGATGTATTCCCTGCCCACAGTGAACTTACAGTCTATAGGGTGAGCTTATAACAACAATAATAATTATTATATGGTATTTGGTTAAGCGCTTACTATATGTCAAGCACTGTTTTAAGCACTGGGTTAGATACAAGTAATCAGGTTGTCCCACGTGGCGCTCACAGTCTTAATCCCTATTTTATTCGTTCATTCAATTGTATTTATTGAGCGCATACTATGTGCAGAGCACTGTACTAAGCGCTTGGAAAATACAATTCAGCAACAGAGACAATCCGTCCCTACCCAACAACGGGCTCACAGTGTAGAAGGGGTGAGACAGATAACAAAACAAAACATGTAGATAGGCATTAATAGCATTAATATAAATACATAGAATTATATATACTTCATTAATAGATAAATAGAATAATAAATATGTACATATATACACAAGTGCTGTTGGGCGGGGTGGGGGGTAATAATAATGTTGGTAATGTTGGTATTTGTTAAGCGCTTACTATGTGCCGAGCACTGTTCTAAGCGCTGGGGTAGATACAGGGTAATCAGGTTGTCCCACGTGAGGGTCACAGTTAATCCCCATTTTACAGATGAGGTAACTGAGGCACAGAGAAGTTAAGTGACTTGCCCACAGTCACAAAGCTGACAAGTGGCAGAGCCGGGATTCGAACAAGAGCAGAGGGAGGGAGTAGAGGCAATGGGGAGGGGAGAAGGAGGAGGAGAGGAAAAGGGGGGGCTAAGTCTGGGAAGGACCTTGATGAGGTAACTGAGGCATAAAAAGGTTAAATTGCTTGCCCCAAGTCATAAAGCAGACAAGTGGCAGAGACGGGATTAGAACCCCTGTCCTCTGACTCTCAAGCACGTGCTCTTTCCACTAAGCCACCCTGCTTCTCTGCTTCTTTTATATTCCCCTGAGTTCCCACCTCCCAGTGCAGGTTTAAGTGCCCTCTCGAATCACCTTCTCCCTAGAGTTTCAGGTGTGTGAGCTCCTGGGGTAGTCACCAGCCATCACTCCTCAGGAGTTTTTGGGAAGTTATCCAAAAAATATTTTTTTTGTTAGAAATCAACAGTGATTTGTCAGTCTTCCTGCAAGACTGATTAGTTGCTGTTTTGAAGGGGCTTTAATGCCTGTGGGAGATAAATAATAACAGAATGAAGGCTTTAATCAGATTGTCCTGTGGCTGAGAAATAAAAGTGTTTTCGTTATTGCTCACCAAGACCTCTTTTCAATTAGCTAATAGTCATTTACTCATTTCTTCAGGCGATACATTCCTCTCAGTTTTGTGGGTAACAAATGAGACCTGATCTTATATAACTGTTTTGATCTTATAGCCTTGTCCCTGCAGGTTAAAATGAGAGCCAAACACAGCATCCTAGGGGCCCACGGAGAAGCTTACAATTGTCCTCAAGCTTTTTTATTTAATTAGTAAAGAGGAAAAATAAGTGGGAAGAAGCGGCTGTCGACACGCTCTGTGACATTGGCCATCACAGTTAACCTTTCTGGGTCTAAACTTTCTTGTAAAGAGAAAATAAAACCTGAAGTGTTGGAGATAAGGAACTGGCAGCGGCTTTTGGGTTACTAAAGCGGGGACCCAGGGGCTGGTCAACTGATAGGGCCACCTCAGGGGTTCAGATTCCTCTCAAGCTAGCCTTCTCTACTGAAACCGAGTGAGATTCGAGGCTACAGTGAACCCCACTGGCAATCTTTGGGTAGGTTAATCAACCTGCGGTGTTTATTGAGTGGGCATTGTTTGCAGAGCACTGTACTGAGAATGCAATAGAGTTGATAGGTAGGATCCTTGCCCACAAGGACCTCACAATCTAGAGGGGAAGAGAGACATTGAAGTAAATTACAGATAGGGGTAATGGCAGAGTATAAGGATGTGCCCATCAGTGCTGTCGGGGGTAAAGCCTCTATTGAGCACCCACTGGTTACAGTGGGACTGTTCAGAGCGAAGTGCAGTACGATTCCCAAGAACTATTTTGATCGGCCATCGGCATTCAGCGGCGGCGGCTAATCCATTTGGATTTCTGAGAGGGGGCGTCAGAGAGACCTCCAGCCATCTCTACATATTTGAATCCACTCCCTTTCAAATGAAAGAGGCTTGATGATGTTTCCGAGGTGAATTCTCAGCAGGCCAACCGCTCTGTTTTCAATCGACTCTGAGTCCTGGTGAGATCACAGACTCCCGCTCCCGGAGGTGGCAGAGGTGGTGGAAGCAATGGCAGCCTCTCTGTCACCCTGGGGCAGCTGCTGCTGGGGTGGGGGTCCAGAATGCTCCTTCCCTTTGGCCTCCCCAAGCTGAGTTCTCTTGTGACTGGAGTCCTCATCCCCCTCAGCGTCCCTGAAGGCAATGGCAGCAGCTTGATGATGACCCAGAAGTGCCAGGCCTGCCGCTCTCCCCCTGGTTCCCACCTCCCCTCCAGCACAGGGCAGAGGTTGGAGCACAATGAGTATGGGGAACCAGTGTCTTGTCTTATCTTACACTTTCAAGTCATCCCCTTGATTCTATTTATTGCTATTGTTCTTACCTGTCCGTCTCCCCCGATTAGACTGTAACCCCATCAAAGGGCAGGGACTGTCTCTCTCTGTTACCGATTTGTACATTCCAAGCGCTTAGTACAGTGCTCTGCACATAAGTGCTCAATAAATACTATTGAATGAATCTCCTACCTGTAGCAACATAATGGACACAATGGGGATTGAGATTGCGAGCCCCATGTGTCCAACCCGATTTCCTTATATCCTCTCCAGTGCTTACTACAGTGCTTGGCATAAAGTAAGGGCCTAACAAATACCAAAATTATTATTATTATCAGTGTTGCCAGGGCAGGGAAGGGGGATCGCATGCCCTCCCCGCATAAGCAGGAGCCAAAAAATAGCACTTGTGTTAGGCGATGGGTGCTATATCATAATAATAATAATGGTATTTGTTAAGTGCTTACTATGTGCCAGGCACTGTATTAAGTGCTGGAGTGGGAGCAAGAAAATTGGGTTGGACATCGTCCCTGTCCCACGTGAGGCTCACAGTCTCAATCCCCATTTTACAGTGAAGGAACTGAGGCCCGGTGAAGTACTTGCCCAAGGTCACACAGCAGACAAGTGGCGGAGCCGGGATTAGAACCCATGACTTTCTGACTCCCAGGCCCGTGCTCTATCCAGTATGCCATGCTGCTTCACTGGTAGCGGTCGTGCCCGGGCTAAGTCCCTGGGCAGGACTGAGTTCAGCCTCTGCGCTAGGTGCTGCAAATATTACTCTAACCTTCTTCTAATGCAGCCTTCTCACTGTTCTTCGTTCTCATCTGTCTCACCGCTGACCTCTCACCCACATCTTAGCTCTGGCCTGAAATGACCTCCCTCCTCTTATCAAACAGACAATTGCTCTCCCCACTTCAAAGCCTTATTGAAAGCCTTTCTCCTTCAAGAAGCCTTCCCTGACTAAGCCCTCCCCTCCCCTTCTCCCACTCCCTTCTGCACCGCTCTCACTTGCTCCTTCATTCATCTTCCCTCCCATCCCCACAGCACCTACCTATATATCTGTAATATGTTTATTCATATTAATGTCTGTCTCCCCCTCTAGACTGTGAGCTCATTTTGGGCAAGAATGTGTCATTTAGCATGGCTCAGTGGAAAGAGCCCGGGCTTGGGAGTCAGAGGTCATGGGTTTGAATCCCGGATCCGCCGCTTGTCAGCTGTGTGACTGTGGGCAAGTCACTTGACTTCTCTGTGCCTCAGTTACCTCATCTGTAAAATGGGGATTAACTGTGAGCCTCACGTGGGACAACCGGATTACCCTGTATCTACCCCAGCGCTTAGAACAGTGCTCTGCACATAGTAAGCGCTTAACAAATGCCAACATTATTATTATATTGTACTCTCCCAAGCGCTTAGTACAGTGCTTTGCACACAATAAGCGCTCAATAAATATGATTGAATGAATTGTCCAAAGACACCCTCCCCACACACACATGGCCTGGTCTGGGAGTGGCCAAGTTAAGTGGATACTTCAGGTTCCGTGGCTACCGAGGAGGAGGGAGAAAACAATCAGATGTACGGCCCCTTCCTCCCACCCCATTACTTGGGCGAGATGTGAACCGGTCTTACCAAATTCCCTTTGCTCCCCATGTTGGCATTAGAGTGGGCTCTGACTTGGCCCTGGAAGCTGGACAAGGGCTGTAATAATAATAATAATAATAATGTTGGTATTTGTTAAGCGCTCACTATGTGCAGAGCCCTGTTCTAAGCGCTGGGGTAAATACAGGGTAATCAGGTTGTCCCACGTGAGGCTCACAGTTAATCCCCATTTTACAGATGAGGTAACTGAGGCACAGAGAAGTGAAGTGACTTGCCCACAGTCACACAGCTGACAAGCAGAGCCGGGAGTCGAACTCATGACCTCTGACTCCGAAGCCCAGGCTCTTTTCCACTGAGTCACGCTGCTTCCCACAGAGATAAGTGGGAAGGTGTGACATGCAGTTCCTTCCTTTCTTCCTCTTACCCTCAACTCAGAAGCTTATCAGAGCAGGTAGGGAAAGGGCAAGTTGGGGGCCTGTGGCAGGAGAAGAATGAGGGGCGGGGAAAATATCTGGGCAAAAAACTTGCCCGAGCATGCCGAAGTCTCCAGAGAGAGAGAGTAGTGGTGGTGGGGAGAGGGGAGGAATTCTCCTTCCTCTAAACTGACTTGAGGGGCAAAAACTCCTTCTCTCTGGGCAGATCTAGGCTACATTTTGAGGAGAGTGCAGTAAAGGTCATCAGGGCTTTCTTTCAACAGAACCGCCAGGCCTGCGACACCAGGCGTGTGAATAGCAGCCTCGAAGCTAATGAAATTACAGTTTCTCCTTGGCCTTCATCCAGGTGGTCAGGTGCAAATGTTTTTAACCCTGTAGACACAGAAAGCTGTCCCAAGTGGAGGTCAAAAGGAAGTATTAGAATTAATAGCTGACTGAATCATTCAGGGAGTTGAGCTACCTCAGAGAGAGATAAAATCCAGAGGCCCCTAAGGAATACCGTGGAGGTTTAGTGTAGGAAATAACTCCCAGGAGTGTGGAACGGAAACCTAGGAATTGATGGCAACACGTATCCCGAGCAATTGTCAGGTGCAGGCTGTCTGGATTTTGGTTTGTCTTTGAAGGTTGCATATGGATCCCTTGTAAAAGAAAAAAAAATGAAATAAGGAAAAAATGTGTTTCACAGTTGTGACTAAATGACTTCTGCCTTTATATAACTACTCCAGCTGTTCCAGGAATTCCTGGAACCCAGTGGGACAGTTGCTCTTTCTGCCCCTGTGCGTTAAGTAGCAGAGGCATCAGCATGACAGCCTGCATGCCTCAGAAACCAGAGTGAAAGGGGACAGAAAAAAATCCAGATGGATCTCAGAAGATATTTATTTCTTTTTTTTCCCTTTTGGCCATGGGAATAGTTGCCTTCTGAAAGAATTCACCAGTCTCAGGCTTTAAAAGTTCAAATAACCACCACATACCTTAACATAAAAACAAGAAAAGAGCTATAATGCTCACCGGAATGGCATCACCACCTCTGGTTTAATATGTCAATTTCGAAGCCGTGGTCGGAGTTCCGGCAGAGAGTATCATCTCAAAAAAGGATTTTA
This sequence comes from Ornithorhynchus anatinus, assembly GCF_004115215.2. NCBI lineage: Eukaryota > Metazoa > Chordata > Mammalia > Monotremata > Ornithorhynchidae > Ornithorhynchus > Ornithorhynchus anatinus. The sequence goes on from NC_041739.1 coordinate 26,803,488, forward strand.
TCAATTGTGGAAGTTGGTGAGAGGGAAGCCTGTCTGCCTCCACAAAATAGAGCTTGCATAAGCAGGTTACATAATAATGTTGGTATTTGTTAAGCGCTTACTATGTTCCAAGCACTGTTCTAAGCACTGGGGTAGATACAAGGTAATGAGGTTGTCCCACGTGAGGCTCACAGTCTTAATCCCCATTTTACAGATGAGGTAATTTAGGCACAGAGAAGTTGTGACTTGCCCACAGTCACACAGCTGACAAGTGGCAGAGCCGGATTCAAACCCATGACCTCTGACTCCCAAGCCCGGGCTCTTTTCCCTGAGCCACGCTGTTTCCCTATCTTTTCCTTTCCATTTACTCCACTGTAGTTAAAATTCTGAGATTCTAGGTCACCCTTCTTCATTTCGAAGGAGAGGCATCGTGCAGGGCTAGAGGAGCAAATTATGTTGGTGGGATTGCAATAAGCCATGTTGTTGGATAATGTTGTTCCTTTGTTCCCTCCTTTCCTGCTGGCAAACTTATCTCGCTTTCCTTTTTCCTTAAGCAAAGTCTGTCCACTCCTTTCTCACGGTAAATCCGAGGAAAGGCCATTTGGTGTCAAGTCCTCACTAGGAGGGCCGAGAAATTCTGGCTCAGTCCCACCCACTCTCTGGGTTGACTCAACATCCTTCACCTCCGTGGCCCTTATTTTACCCCTTTGCATCTCAGTTTACTTTCCTGTAAAATATCCAACTCTCTGTTTGGTGGTGAGGCTGTTATTGCTTATAAAGTGACTTTTGGTCCCTGACAATAGGTAACTACAAGATGGCTTTATTGTATTAGTCCAGTTTGTTTTGGGGAAAAATAAAAAACAATCGCTGAAACAGGGTTTGTACCCACAAGCAACCATACAAAAACAGTGGCCTGCAGGAAGGCAAAATGTCAACATTTTAAATAACCGATTAAGCCACCACTGTTATCTCCACCTGAGAAATATTTCTAATATATCTAATAAGGTCATGGGATCCTCTAATAGTTCAGATGATTATCCAACTTAGATGATTTAGTTGTGAAGACCGGGGACTGGACAAAATGACCTTTTTATGGTTCCCTACTCAAGCATTTGATTGATTAATGGAGAACAGAATTATAAACTCTGGAATAGAACATCTAAGCCCTAAGAAATCTAAAACTGGAATGCTCCTACAGTAGAAAAATTGAGACTGTCAATCCATTGAAAGATGACCCTTAACCCTGACTGTGTCATGGGACAGATAGTTGGGGGTTAGATTGTTTGTTCAAAACGTGACTTTCCCATGACCGGCGTTTCCATTGATTTGAAAGGGAATTCCACTGGGACCAATGGGAAACTGGCTGTAGAGACTGTGCAGGCCACCACTCAGTCACTGCTTTAAAAGCAGCTCCGTTTTATAGTCCTTGAAAGCCTTTGCCCTCTGGAGGCTATTCTTTTCCACACTGCCCGTTTAACTAGTCGGCAGCCTTGGAACCCCGAGGCTGCATTGGCTGCGCCATCTGAAAATCCTCACTGGAATTTCCTCCTCGTCTGCCAGCTCAGAGGCGGACCCTAGACAGAATGGGCCTGAAAAGCAACATAGCTAGGTGTCTAGAGCACGGGCCTAGGAGTCAGAAGGACATGGGCTCTAATCCCGTCTCCACCCCATGTCCACTGTGTTACCTTGGGTAAATCACTTAATATATCTGATCCTCAGTTACCTCATCTGTAAAATGGAGATTAAGAGTATGAGCCCCATGTGGTACTGTGTCCAACTTGATTAAGTTGTATCTACCCCAACACCTAGAGCAGTGCTAATCTAGCTCCATTTCTGGGCCTCATAAGCGGGGAATACCCATGGCCAGGGCTGTCTGATTTGGCTCCTGTCACCAACACTATGAGAAATAGAAAAAGTACAGCATTTTAAGGGGAAGGTTGTTGTAGAAGCCCTGTGTGTCCCTTCTTGTGAGTGAAGGTTGCTTAGCACTATGCTTTTATTAATCCTTTGGAAAAGTTTCATCAGTGAAGCTCCAGAACCCAGAACCTTCCATTTTTTCTTTTCTTTAGGCACCTGCACAGCACGATTACAGAGTATCTAGTCATTTAAATCTGAAAGTGTACATTAGAAGGCAAGGAACTCCTCCGGCTCCAAATCATTTAAAAATTTCCAATTCCAGCTTCCCTTGGGCAAGTGAAACCTAGTGTAACTGTATATGAAATATTTAAATAGTCTGGTGGAATTTGAGGGAAGAAGGGTATTTTTGTGTTGGGCGTTGAAGTGGATTGAATTGCTTAATGGAGGACTTGGTGTGTATTTAGAAACTCTAGACTTTGGAAAAACCGTGTGAGACAAACACCCACTTCAGGCGGTTTAGAGTCTATTGTGCGGGAGTTGGGAAGGAAACACTGGACATTTAGAGGCACTTGGGGTCTGAATTCCAGGACTTTAGTTAAGGATGCAGTTAGGGGCAATGAAGTGTACGTATGCACGCACACACACATCAGTTTTAGAAGTGCGGTTGCTGGGCCTTGTGTAACTTGTGTAACTGAAAGTAAAATATTTGATTTGAAATAAATAGATCTTTCATTTCCTTTTATGTTCTTTTACTTATTAATATTAGTTTGCCATTTCTTTGCCTCTGAAATAAATATTGCTTCACCATATGATTCAATTGTGAAGAAATAGCCATTTCAAAATACGTTCTCCATAACGGATACATTCCAGAAAAGCAGGAATTCATCCATAAACCAGACTTATTTCTGTGGCTTCAGAAGCAAAATGGTCTAATGGAATGAGCAAAAGCCTAGGAGTCAGACGACCTGGGTTCTAATCCCAGATCTGCCATTTGCCTGCTTGACCTTGGTCAAGTCACTAAGCTTCTCTGTGCATCAGTTTCCTCATGATTCCTCATCAGAGAAGCAGCGTGGCTCAGTGGAAAGAGCATGGGCTGGGGAGTCAGAGATCATGGGTTCAAATCCTGGCTCTACCGCTTGTCAGCAGTGTGACTTTGGGCAAGTCACTTAAGTTCTCTGTGCCTCAGTGACCACATCTGTAAAATGGGCAGTAAGACTGTGAGCCCCACGTGGACAACCTGATCACCTTGTATCCTCCCGAGCGCTTAGAACAGTGCTTTGCACGTAGTAAGCGCTTAACAAATGCCAACATTATTATTATTATTATCAGTAAAATGGGGATTCATTACCTGTCCTTCCTCCTACTTAGACCGTGAGTCCCATGTGGGACAGAGACTGCGTCTGACCTGATTGTCTTGTATCTATCCCAGTACTTAGTACACAGTCAAGCTTTGATTATTATTAGAATTAAAATCACTATTGTTCAGCTGGTTTGTAATTTTTTTTTTCAAGCAACAGCAGTTCTAAGATCCATAGTACTGTATAAGCTCTTTGAGGACTGGGATCATGTTTACCAGCTCTATTATATTGTACTCTCCCAAACTCAGCACACTGCAAGCACTTAGTAAATATCATTTATAGATTGACTGATTGATGGAACAGTGCTTTCAAATGCTTCAAAATCTGTTCAAGAGCAAACCTAAAATTCTTCATATGGATGAATGCATACTTTATACAGTATTGTTATTTAAAACTAAAGATACAAGTATTTGAGAGATCATAAGTAATGCTTTTAATCCAAGAAGTGTCCTAGTGAGATCAGAGCTCATTATCCTCACTAATGAGAAAAATCATAAAACAATATGAGTTTAGATAACACCTTTCTTTTATCCACCCCAAATCTTTTCCTTAAAGATGAGAACACTTATTCAGGATGAGTGTCCCCAGCTCACAACGTGGTCAGTCTGGCTTTGCCACTGATACGCCACCTCCAAACCCCTTTTGAGTAGAAAAAAGTCAAAATGATTGTGAAAAAAGCTTGTTATCATTTCTATACTTGATTTAGATTCAAAATAAAAAAAAGTCTTGCAATGTTTTTCCAGGCCATTTTTTTTTTTAACCAATTTGTAAAGTGATATCTGCCATGAAGAATATTATTTTTCCCTTTCAAAGTCACCAATGCTCATCATTAAGAATGACCACTGAAGTGAATAACGTTTGTTGTGCCTTTAGAAGATTGTTATTCCAACATCTGATTGTATCTTTACATGATTTAGCAGGAGTGGACCTTTCTTTTCCTGGAGCTACCTTAGGGTACTAAACTCTGGCTAACTTTGATCCAAAGTTCATGAAATATAGCACACTTTCTGGAGGGTACTAGGGGTAGGGTATCTTTTGTTGGATAACAGTTAATCTTCCAGCCTTCAGACTGATTCTTAAGGTTTTGGTAGGACCATCATCTATTGCTCTTGAGGCTAGTAGAAAACACTTTGAAGTGGCAGAGAATAAGCTTGTGGCTAATGTCTTCCTCACTGAGAAATATGTTGGTTCCTTGAGAAGATGAGAGAAAGCTTTATTCGTTGAGGATACTTTCCTCCTGGTGACCTGTTCTCTTTCCTTTTTGAGAAGAGAGGAGAAGGTCAAAAAGATGTTAGATTTGTATGGATTGTTTTCCCTTTTGTAGATTTCTGATTATCCATATTCAATTGATTCTCTTTCAGTTCTGCCGCTTACAGAGTGACTTCAGAAGAATATAACATTTCTCTGCTTTCATCCAATTTAAAGTTGTGGATCTTATATATTGTATCAATCACCACCTCACATCTCTTTTGAATCACCCTCAAAAGCTTTATTTTGGTACTTCTTTTTCATTTATCTGCTACAAAATGTTTATCCTTTTCTGCAACTATTTTTTTCTATTCCTTGCCTTTACAATTCCTTTGAACAAGCCCATAATAACCTCCTTGAATTACTGTAGACCTTGAGTTTATAAGATATCTTTATTTCTCAGAACTCAGTGTTCTCAAATATATTATCTTTTATTCTCCCAATATCCCTGCAAGATCAGAAGGGATTATTGCTTTCGTTTTATAGTTGGGGAAAAAAGAGGCAAAAATAAGTGCACTGACTTGTCAGGGGTAAAGCTGGGACCTGAACCCAGGTATCCAGATCCCCAGCTCATAGAGTTTCTCACTGGACCACATTGTCTCTCGTCCCATCCTTTCTGTGATTGTTATTAGCGCAAATAGTGTCCCTGTTACTGCCAGAAGCCAGGAGAAAGTTTGAAGGTGAGATTCATTCATATACCAATAAATGGCACCATTTTTCAGTATTCAAAATTGGCAAAGTCCTAAAGAGTTCAAAGAGCTGGATTCAGAACTAAGACAAAGTCCTCAAGTAGAGGCTGAGAGGCCTAAGCTTTGGTCAGGTGTGAGTATGGAATAAGAGCACTTTCAATTTATATGTTTTCCTCTGAAATGTTAAAAGCTAAAAGCATAGCTATTTTTTCTCCAAATTCTCTATGTTCTCCCATTTTTTTTGGATCTATCAGTAATGACACTAGCTTTTCACTATTAAACATTTTGAAGTTTCAACCTTCAAAGTGAGGTGCCCGTAACTGACTTTGGTAACTACTGTGTACTAGAAGAAGAAAAAATCACTGTCAAATATGGAGAAGATGAATTAATTTTTCTGCCTAAAGAACACTTAGTTGAGGGAGATGGAGGAATTAACAGAAAACAGCCCCGTGGTTAATAATAATAATAATAATAATAATAATGTTGGTATTTGTTAAGCGCTTACTATGTGCCGAGCACTGTTCTAAGTGCTGGGATAGACATAGGGGAATCAGGTTGTCCCACGTGGGGCTCACAGTCTTAATCCCCATTTTACAGATGAGGGAACTGAGGCACAGAGAAGTTAAGTGACTTGCCCACAGTCACACAGCCGACAAGTGGCAGAGCTGGGATTCGAACTCATGAGCCCTGACTCCAAAGCCCGTGCTCTTTCCACCGAGCCACGCTGCTTCTCAGCAGCGGTTGAAAGATGGTTCTCATTTCAAGAATCCTGTGCTCTGCTGAGGCTCCGGCAGGCAATCAATTAATTAATTGTAAGCGTTTGGGAGAGTACAATATAGCAGAGTTGAGAGACACATTCTCTGCCTGCACTGAGCTTACAGTCTAGAGGGAGCTTGTTTTCATCCACAGAGTAAGCAACTTGGGCTTTGTCATCAGGAGACTGGTGAAGCCAAGTAAGTTGTGGAGTGTACTCCAAGGTGCCCTTTCCCACCTCTTTAGTGATCCCTGTGTCCTGCGGTAAAATGTTCAGGGAGAATCACTTGGACCTCTGTGGACCTGGATGTGTTTTGGTCCAGTCCTGAAAGTAAGAAGAACTCTTGGAATGTGCACAGTAAGGACATAGCTACCGGTGTGGGCATCCCAGTACAGAACTGTGGGGCCCTGGACCGGGGACTCTGTGGCCACTTGGGGATTGGGCTGCCAGGTGCACGGGAGGCTGTGAAACAGGGCCCGACCTACACGATGCCAAGCAGCCAGGCAGCTACCATCACTACCAGTAGCCCCCACAGCGAGCCAGCATGGGCCCAGATGGGCATTAACTTCACTCCGGATGGGGATTGGAGGAAGCTGGCCCATAGCCCTACTGCCCCTCTCAGCCCATTCAGGGTGCTTTTTTCAAAGGCCACCCTGAAGCCTGCTGCCTGGGCACATTCTTACAGTCCATGCTGCAAACTCTAGTTACCTTCTGAGCCGCAGATTCCTCCCTCAGCAAGGGCCGTTCAGAGGAGCAGTCCTGCCTGGACAGGACAGGGAAGGAAAGAGTTTGCCTCAATTTGCCCTATTCCCCCTCTGTGCCTGCTCGCCAGGTCCCTCCATTTCCCACCCACTCCACCCACCCCATAACTCCAATTAGGTGGTTGTGAATTTAATGTTTTTATTTTCTCCTTTGATTTTGCCTAAACTGGCTCAGGCTAGGCCCATTAGCATAAATATCATGAATAATCCCCGAATCAAAGGCGTTCTGGTTTGTGGGCTCGATGATGATCAAAGCAGGGAAATGGGAGGAATGTGAGGTGCAGAGGCATAGGGTTCTGTGTATAGCAGGAGATATCTGTGTATTGTACTTTCTGAAGTGCTTAAGACAGTGCTCTGCACACAGTAAGCTCTCAATAAATGCGAATGAATGAATGAATGATTGAACCAATTATAGGCATATCACAGGTTATTAGAGAGAGAGGCAGGGATATGAGGGAACATTTCAGGGATATTAGAGTACTCAAGAAGGGGTGAGGGTGAGAAGAAAGCATTTTACTTACTGTTGCAGGCAAGTGGTTCTTGTGGTTCCACAGGAAACCCCTTCTGCCATCTTCTTCACCCACTTCCTCCCCAGAAGGACACTAGCCCTAAAACCCCAAACCTGCTTCTTCCTGCTGGTCCCACAGTTCCTCTGCGATCCTTATCCTCCGAGACCAGGTCTATGCCCTCAGGCCCATGGCCACCTCTCTACGAAGGCCCTTTGCAGCCCGAGCCACCTTGGACCCCTATTGCTCTGGAGGAGTGGAAACCAAGTGGCATCTGGGCAGATGGTATGGTGGGTGGCCCCTCCAAGCTCCCCTGCCATCCTGGGCCTGCATTTAAGGATTCAGCCCAGTTAGGGAGAGATTGGTGCAGGGAAGTGGCATGGCTGAGGGTTGGGTGGAGGTTCAGGACCATTGCAGAGAGACAAGGAAGACTCAGATACTTTGAATTTGCTATTCTGGGACTACTCTGTTCTATTTTTTCTTTTTTTTGAGGGAAAGAGTTAATTTTGTTCAGATAGGGAGGTGGTGGCGGTATTGGAAGAAACCAGTAGCAGAACTTTAAAGGATTTTAGGAGGGTGGGGCAAGTGGTGAGAAGTGGGAAGGGGGTGGGACAGGTAAAGAAAAGAGGAATATCTGGGCAGGTGGCAGCTTCAGAGTGAATTATGTTTGACATGCCTGTGATAGTAAGTGAGGGTCATGATGAATTACTGGAATACTTGGAAAGTTAGATGGGGCATCCCCAACAATTAGGATGGATGCTATCAGGGGCGTCATCTGAGCATCCTTTGTTGCCCTCCCCGGAGGCAGGAGACTGGGCTGGGTGGATCATTGTTCTGGCACTACTTGTGAATCTGAAAAGAGCTGTACATCATGTAAGGTCTGATATATGTTAGTGATATTTTCTCCAGAGGCCCCTCTCCTTCCCTCTGAGGCTTGCAGATCTTCCCTAGCTAGAAGCAGCGTGGCTCACTGGAAAGAGCACGGGCTTTGGAGTCAGAGGTCATGGGTTCGAACCCCGGTTCTGCCACTTGCCAGCTGTGTGACTTTGGGCAAGTCACTTAACTTCTCGGTGCCTCAGTTCCCTCATCTGTAAAATGGGGATTAAGACTGTGAGCCCCACGTGGGACAACCTGATTCCCCTGTGTCTACCCCAGCACTTAGAACAGTGCTCGGCACATAGTAAGCGCTTAACAAATACCAACATCATTATTATTATTATTATTAGTCCCAGCTATGCCTTTGGGAATCTTCTTGTCCCTGCTAGCTGTCACCCGGGTGAGCCATTTTTTTTCTTCACTCACATCTCCTACCTCCCAGCTCCCATCTGTAATCACCTACCTCTCGGCACCCATCTGTGCTCCATTACTTTGACCTCTTTTAGATTGCTTCCCAATGGTTTTGGTGACATTTTCCCTCCCTTATTGCCTGAGTCCACCCACCTTTCTTTTTTAAACTCCTCCCACCCTCTGTAACCTGTTCCTATCCCGGCCATGCCCATCTCCTCCCAGTTATCACCATTCTTGTCCCAGGGATGTAGCTACATGGCTCTCCCCAATCCTGTAAGACTCCTTTGTCCACTGCCTCCTCACCATTGGATTGCTCGGGAAATGGAAATAGTAGGGCCGGGAGGGACCCTTCAAGTCAGCAACAGGGCAGGGATAACAAAGAAAAAAGACTGAGGATTGAGGGTTTAGGAATTGAGAGCAAGGGACCAAGGAGACTGGTGAGATTCCTCTGAAACTTGAGAATGGGGAAACAAATTTGAAGGAAGGCAGGATGAGCAGAAGTGGGGAGATGGGGGGAGGCAGGAATAAGGGTGGGGTGAATAGGGAGAAAAGTAGTGGCCTACTTGTGTGACAGCTAAGAGAGAAGCATCTCCCGTGCCATGGCCAGTGATGACCAGCTAGTCCATACTTCTGACATGGGTCTAGTCCTCACCCTTCTGCCTTGACTTTTTTCAAGTTCAGTCCATGTGATGAAGTTTTCCCACTCCCTCTCAACCCCAGTAAAGCAACCAGAACACTGAAATTAGCAACCAGAACTTGACAAGTCTGGAGGCCAAAGAGAAGTTGCTGCCCTAATCCCTCTCTGTTAATAAACTTCCCAGTTCCTACCGTGCATTATCCTGAAACTTCATGAGAAACGAGATTCATTCTGCTGCTAAGAAAATGCTGCCCACACCTATATAATATATATATATATCATATATATATATATATATATATCTAGCTATAAATCTGTCTGCAGATATATAGCTAGATATATATTTATATACATAAATATGTCAGTGTATTTCTTCATGAGGGGTATGCATGACATACCTCAGGGCTTGATTTCTTCATTTGTAAGATGGAATTCATGATACAGCAGAATGACTGTGCAAGTAGATGGATATTAGCCATTATTAGAAATCTTCAGTTGTGCAGGTACAGGAGTGTGAATTGGGAAGAAACCATAAAAGACGACATTGTATCATCCTACATTTGTCTTAAGATTACTTGGGATCATTCTGCTTCTGGATATATGGAGAATTGAGGAGATAAAATATTTCAAATGGGCCTTCTGCTTTGTATTCAGGAGATAAACACATGGCAATTTGAATTCATGTTAAAGCCAAGTTCATATCAAAGAGTTGCTATTCTGGGGTTACTCTTTGTTCCATTACAATTTTTTTTTCAAGGACAAGGGTTAATTCTGTTCAAGCTAATCTTTTTGAGACTTGTTTGGCGGGCTAAGAAAAGCAACATTGATGGTTTTATTTGCTGTAAGATGGGACACATATTGGGGAAAAAAAAACCAAGTGGCTAATGTAGTATACACTGGAGATTTGAATTTAGAAAATGGCTTTGAATTGCTATAATTTCACTTGGGGAATTGGGGGGTGGGAGGAAGGGCATTCAACCAGAAGGGAATCAGTGATTTCTCTATTCAAAAAAATTATTGTGAGATTGCCTCTTTGGTTTATAGAAATTTTTTAGTTCTTTCATTTTTAATCATGCCTTGGACTATAGTGAAAGCTGATGTTCCCCATTTTTCCACACATTATTTCCTTCCCTTAATGCTTACTTCATATCACATGGGAAATTTTGAAGGGTATTTTACCCCACAAAAGAGCAGGTTTATAAACTCTCTGAGTATCCTTCTACCTGGTGGGTGCAGAACAGGAAGTGGAGTTGGTGGTCGACAGAAGCGAACTGGTCTGGGTATTGCTTTCCCAATCAGATGGACTGGATTCAATATTATGGAATGTGAAGGGTTCGGACAGTCTTAAAGCGATCCATCTCCCTTCATCTCAAAGCTTGACTGGAAATGTTCATTGGTCAGTTGACCCACGCTTGCTTAGAGTCAGTTTACAAGACTGCTTTTCCCCTCTCTTTAGAAGACTCCAAAATCAGGATACTGAGCCTCACTGAGAGAGGAAAAGGATATTTGATAAAGACTGAGTAATGTATGCAATTCAGTCATTTTTCAGTTAAAATAGTGTTTGAATGATTTCAAGGGAAAAACAGAATAAAGAAAGAATAGATAACTCTCTGCCCTGGGATGGGGTATATCTTTAACTGCCAATCACCTCTTTAGGCTCAATCCAGGTCTCTGACTTTCTTGTTTTTGTTCCCCGTGGTCAGCCACAGAATGGGTGGTACGTAGGTCATCCTTTGTAAAGAAATCTCATAGCACAGACCCTGTGCAACCCCAAATGAAGGCCAAAAGTAATTCCTGTCTCTGCGGCTGACACTGAAGAGGGGGACATATATGCAGTATTGAATGACATGAATTATGTGAGGACACAGTCCATCCCCAGATCTGTCCAGGTTTAGGGTGCGAGGCACAGGAGATAGGCCCCAAAGTGCTCTGTCTCCCCCAGTCCCCTTGTCCAGGTCAAGTGGCCCTAAATGAAGAGGTTGAGACTTAGCTGCTCTCTTGTGGTGAGTCTGCATCTGCAATATGTCTTCCCCCCTCGTGCCCCCAGGTTCTGGTAGGACTTCCTCACTGCGTGGGCACAGTGTCACCCCTGCTCCAACACATACTCTGGGCCCTTCCTACCCACTGTTGTTCCCAAGCGGACCTGCTCCAGACTCAGATGATGGGGTTCCGCTTGGGCTGGGCAGACCTGGACCAGAACTAGGACTAGTTTGGATGGGCTGAGTAAATCCACCCTGTGCAGCGCCTTCAAAGGACCCTTGTAGCCATTCATTCATTCAATAGTATTTATTGAGCGCTTACTATGTGCAGAGCACTGTACTAAGCGCTTGGGATGAACAAGTCGGCAACAGATAGAGACAGTCCCTGCCGTTTGATGGGCTTACAGTCTAATCGGGGGAGACGGACAGACAAGAACAATTGCACTAAACAGCGTCAAGGGGAAGAACATCTCGTAAAAACAATGGCAACTAAATAGAATCAAGGCGATGTACAATTCATTAACAAAATAAATAGGGTAACGAAAATATATACAGTTGAGCAGACGAGTACAGTGCTGTGGGGATGGGAAGGGAGAGGTGGAGGAGCAGAGGGAAAAGGGGAAAATGAGGCTTTAGCTGCGGAGAGGTAAAGGGGGGATGGCAGAGGGAGTAGAGGGGGAAGAGGAGCTCAGTCTGGGAACGCCTCTAGGAGGAGGTGATTTTTAAGTAGGGTTTTGAAGAGGGAAAGAGAATCAGTTTGGCGGAGGTGAGGAGGGAGGGCGTTCCGGGACCGCGGGAGGACGTGACCCAGGGGTCGACGGCGGGATAGGCGAGACCGAGGGACGGCGAGGAGGTGGGCGGCAGAGGAGCGGAGCGTGCGGGGTGGGCGGTAGAAAGAGAGAAGGGAGGAGAGGTAGGAAAGGGCAAGGTGATGGAGAGCCTTGAAGCCTAGAGTGAGGAGTTTTTGTTTGGAGCGGAGGTCGATAGGCAACCACTGGAGTTGTTTAAGAAGGGGAGTGACATGCCCAGATCGTTTCTGCAGGAAGATGAGCCGGGCAGCGGAGTGAAGAATAGACCGGAGCGGGGCGAGAGAGGAGGAAGGGAGGTCAGAGAGAAGGCTGACACGGTAGTCTAGCCGGGATATAACGAGACCCCGTAATAGTAAGGTAGCCGTTTGGGTGGAGAGGAAAGGGCGGATCTTGGCGATATTGTAGAGGTGAAACCGGCAGGTCTTGGTAACGGATAGGATGTGTGGGGTGAACGAGAGGGACGAGTCAAGGATGACACCGAGATTGCGGGCCTGCGGGACGGGAAGGATGGTCGTGCCATCCACGGTGATGGAGAAGTCTGGCGAGCCAGCCAGGAGCCCACTCTGGCCGGAACCTTTGGATCCTTTGTCCCCATTTCTTTCCACTTTCTTATCCTTATAGCATTTTGATGGAGAATTAACTTCCATACTTTGATAACATTTTTGTACTCTTTCTTGAAATTGAAAGAATATCCCTTCTCACCATTATCGATTACGAGTGTCCTTTAGGAGACTGTACTAGGATAATAGAGTGATATGGCTACTCTTGGATTTATTGTAATGCCCTCCATGGTCAGAAGTGAGTTTTTTCATATTTTAGTAACTCAGACACTAGCATATGCTCTCTTTGGTGTTTTGGTTGAAAATCAGGCTTCAGAGATAGCTCCATAAAGAGACTGGGAATGGTTTGCTATACAATAAAGGCAAGCATTAGAAGTCTTGGGTGAGGTTTCACCCTGAGGACTGACCCAATGGACAGTTGCACATAGGACTGTGCACATTCTTTTAGCAGAGTCACGATAAAGAAAGGTGAAGCTGAGTTCAGTTTTCCCTCCTGTAGAAGCTCAGAAAATTTAGGAACGATAAAAGGGCCACTCTGAATGGGTGTTGGAAGAGTAGCCCCCCCAAAGTAGGCACATAATGATTGATCATTACTGAATATCGATTGACAAAGATTGAATATCCATCAGGTAAAGGAAAAATAAAAACTAGCAGCAGGAAAAACTATTTTCTCTTTCAGAAATATTCAGAAAATGTTTTTCCCCTCGCAGGTCCGCACCAGTGCCCTTCACGAACACAAGGAACCACAGTCAGAAGTTGGGGTAAGGAGATTTTACTGTTGATACACACCAGTGCATAGATGAGTTGTTCAGTTCTTCCCTGGCCTTGGGATAGGTGCTGAAGAACGCAGTTGGATTAAATGAATGGCGTGGGGGAGACTGGTTTAAAAGGAGACTCCCCAATGATGGCTCAATTTCTCTGAATCTTTGTGAATCTTCCTCAGACAAATTCCTCACCTGCTCTCGGTTCTTTTGATTGCTAGCACTTACAGTGAGCAGCACACAGTACTAAGAACTGGAAATTGCAGACAGGATCTGCACTGTCCAAGAAAGAGGAGAGGACAGACTGGTATTGAAATGGTATTTTCCTCCTTTGGGCTGTACTAGTGTTGGAGATTCCGCGGATCTGCTTTCTAGGGAAGCTCTCCCTTCCTTAGGTCGTTGTCTCTGGGAGAAGACTCCACAGGACTGGTTGCATTTATTCTACAGTGAACAGTAGTGACTGCCAGGAGGAGGAGATCTCACTTTCACTTACCTAAATCTCCTGATAGAGGAGTTATCCTGCTTTTTGGTATAACAAATGTCTCAGATTATTTCCAAACCTCAGGCACGGGCTTTCTTTCCCAGGGCCCATCTGAAGTCAGGACAGGCCAAAAAAGATTTAATCATTTCTACCTCTCCTTTCTACTCCTTTTTTGACCTAGTTTCTTGGGATTCCCTGATGATGAGGGATCAAAGAACTTATTTGCTTCTGGCAAATATATTTGAGTTCTCTCAGTAGAAGAAGAAAGTGAGGATCAGGAAAGGGAAGGGAGAGGAATCTACAGTTGTGAGTGGGAGGGTCACTTCAACTTTTCAGAGTGAAAGATCTCAAGGAAAGTTTTCAGAGGAGAGGAGCGTGACAAAGACAGACCCAGGGGCTTGTTCACAATCTTTAATTTTGTATTTAACATGTGACTCAGAGGCTGCTGATTAGCAAGCAAGTTATTTAGGGGCACTGTCACAGCAATGTCCCAATGCAGGAAGTTCAGTTTAGCTGTAGTGAACCACAAGCACTTAGTACAGTGCTCTGCACATAGTAAGCGCTCAATAAATACTATTGAATGAATGCATTTTAAATTACTGATGATTTCCACATTTCAATTGCTGGAACTTGTCAAGTGTGCTGTTCACTTGCCCTCTCCCTTTCATCACTCTCCCCATCCGCTGTTACTCTCCCTTTAGGTGAATGATTGAACATTTCATCAGGAACTGCAATGCCTATCTACTGCAGTGTTCTTAAGGAAGATTTATAATTGGATACCCTGTTTCGAGGATAAAGTCTGAAACAGGGAGTTATGGGACACAAGGTGTAAGCATACATCCAAGCCACAAAATAGAGAGGGGCCACATGATATGAAAATTTGGCTCAGTGTGGACTCTATTATATCTACAACTGGAACTAAAATGGCTCAGGGTCCATCCTCTCCCACACATATGCTGCTCTCTCTCCACCTTTCTCAGACATGGCTGAATGAAAGTTCTAATCCTGGCCTCGGACTTTCCTGGAAAAAAGACAGAAAAAGGCCCTTTTCTTTGAGTTCTCCCTAGGGTCTGTCTGTATTTTCCTGCTTTGTTTCAGCTTTTCTATCTCAAGTGTGGCCCTTTAGGACAGGACCTTCTTTTCTCTCTGTTTCTCACACATTTATGAGAACTGTCTAGCTCTCCCAATGAATCAATCAATGATATTTATTGAGCACTTATTGTGTGTAGAACACTGTACTAAGTACTTGGGAGAGTACAATGCAACAAGATTGGCAGTCACACTCCCTGCCCACATTGAGCTTACAGTCTAGAAGGGGAAATGCAGATAGATCCAAATGCATAGACAATGGAGAAGGCAGAGGGAGTTGGAGAAAGAAGGCTTAGTCTAAGCACCTCTTGGAGGGCCATCAAGCAGCTTTTCTGAGGCTGGTGAGGGAGCAAGATGGGATTTATTTGACATGCTAACCCAGAGAGTTCATGATTCTAGTCAAGTACCATCCTCCAAAAAAATAAATCTTTTGGATGTTACAAGCCACAAATCACATAGATATGATTGCTCAGCATTACAGTCAAAACATGAATTGACGTCTGCAAGGAAGACTCTTTACTGAGGGAAAAAAATGGACCCTTCATTTATGCCCACAAAGCACACATGATTGCCAGTCATAATCAGAGTAAGGCATGGGCACTTCCTCTGATGATGGCATCAGAGGAAGAGGTAAAAGACCCTAGATTTCAGTTTAAGTTCTCCAGATTGAAATTTTGTAGTATTCTATGTTCAACAGAGGAAGTCAGCTGTTGGGAATAGGAAGCATTACTTTCTCCTCCTCAGTCTTCTACTGTTAGGTGTCCCTCATACCACACAGTGAACCTATTTTATTTCCACTCATTTTACAAAATTTACTAGCTTTTTCTGGGTGGTTTTTTTTTTTTTAATCACAAGGGTGTTCGGGCAAGAAGTACAGGGAGTTCTTCTCTGAACGGGTGTGTTCTTAAAGAATCCTGCGTTAGGAGAAAAATTACATTATAGTAGCTATTGATTCAATGGTTTATGATTCAAAGATATCAACATGACAGATATTTTTTGATGCAAATTCTTTATTATTGCCTTGTTAGGCACACTAGCAGAATGCTTTATATCTTTGGCACTAGTTGCTCTTCCACTATATTAAATACCATATAGTTCCCCAAACACAAAGAAACACAAAGCTGTGTATGGTATGGTACAGTAAGGCTGAGACAGAGGCTGGGACATGAAATAGCAACATCTCTTAGCCAATGCTTTGTGTATGTACACATCCATATCTTCCCTTTGAAGTCCACTTGCACCACCTCATTATTTGAACAACCTCATGTGAGAAGAACGATTCCCTAATGCATCCATCATGGTATTTCCCAATGGAATGATGAAAACATTGGTTTATCAGAACTGGATAAATTCGTTGCTGGCCTAAAGGTTTATTTCAGAGTAAATCTTGGAAATTTCAAGAATGATTTTAAAATATATCAAACCATCCATGTCCTCTGGCTTTGATAACAAATACTCAACATTACCTCCTCCCAACATATTCATTTTAGAAAGTAATGGACCAGGTTAATGATGAGCTATGAGAAATTTTTGTCAAATCTTTCCCTACTGCAATATCTTCATAAATTTAACAGCCTGAGTGCCTTTGGGTTTCAAGGCAGTATCAAGTTCCTGCTTTATTCTTAATTTCAAACAAATACTTTGTTCGTATGCTGGGGGAAAAGGAAGTGAGGAGAAACATTTCAAAAGTTCAGAGTGTACATCTGAATTTAAAGTTGCTTTAACGTCAGCTACAAATGGGTTTTAATTTGCTATAAGAAAATGGATTGCGTAGTGTATACTTTTTGGGAGAAGGTCAGTGTCCAGTCATTCTCTTTCAAAAGTGATCTGGATAATGCTGTCCAGAAGTCAATGACCTGTATAAAGGAGTCCTTAGGCTTTTTTTAGGTAATGATCTCAATAAATACTTTGGGCCTGTATAATGTCAATAGTATTTATCAAGCAATTACTGCCTGCAAAGAACTGTACTAAGCACTGGGAGAGAATACGGAGGTGGAAATTAGGCATTGTCCCTATCCCCTTGGGAACTCACAATCTAAGGAAAATTTTCCTATAAATTGGGAACGATGTCAAAGGCATATATCAGCACACTGATATACCCACAAAGATACTCCTTTTCTTTATAGGCCATCACTTCCTCTTCTGACCTCCTTTCCTTTCACTTATCTTCCTTCCCTCCGCTCAGCTTAATTCAGCAGCTAGCATACTCCTCTCTTCATGCTACTAAAATTATATTGCTCCTTTCTTTGACTTTACCCCTCTTTAAACCAAATATTCCAACTTCCTATTCCTCCATAATCATTGCTCTCCTGGGTCTTAATGTCTTATGCATCTGCTTCTCTTCCAAGTTAGTCCCTGCTCTAATTTTTCTAAGCCCCATTTTGGTGAGTGATTGGCTTTTTGTTGGGACAAGAACTATCTTTCCTGTGAACTATAATTGCTCGCCCCTTTCCCAAAAGGCTCAATTAGTCCCATATCCAATAGACCTAATCTTCCATTCACCTCCAAGGAACCAGGAAAAAGGAGGAGGGAGGATTTTCCCAAGGAGGAAGCATTGGCCCCTGTCAATGTATTTCAGCACAAAATTCCTTTGTTGGATTTCCCTTGCTCACATTTTGACCTTTCTGGGGGAGAGAGAGAAACTCTGTTTATTGTACAAGAAGGTAATGTGATTTTTTGAACTGAGAAAGTAGGGGATATTAAAGGAAGATAAAATGTTTTCTTCATAAAATAAAAACACTTTAGAGATTTATATTTTGCATTATGAGGCAAACAGTGAAAAAAAACTAATATTAGTGGATAGACATCCCGTAGTACTATAGGTCAAAACAACCATTTGAAAAAATGTAATTGGATGAATATTATTCCTTTTATTTGTGTTTGAATGAAATTGGTTCATGCTAGTATAGAAATAAGGAAAATGGGTGTTTAAAAGTATTGCTAGAAACTGGGGGAAAGTAAGCTTTTCTATTAATAACTTGCACTCAGCCCCACATAAAAATAGCTCCAGCTAGCAAATATGTTCATATGTGGAATACAAAGTCCCTGCTGCCACAGCTTGAAGAATTATAATAGCAAGAAGTTCAGACTTGGTAAACAATGAAAATTAAACATTTTTTATTAATACCAAAATTTATCAGAAGAGGAAAGAAACTATCCTAAATGAAAAGTTCCCAAGGCAATGCATTTCCCAGCCTGCTATTTTTCAGGATGTCAGCCTGTTTATTTCTAATGAAAAAGATGCATTTCTGCCAGAAAAAAATGAGTTTAACAAATTATTGATAATCATGTTGCTGATCTATGGAAGTTTTCGGCAAAGAAATAACATCGAATCCACGGTCTCCTGATTTCATTTTTCTCCCCAACTGTCAAAGATATATTTACTGGATTGAATCTGAGAAGAAAACAATTAGAAACTTGGAAATTAATGAAGATCATTCTTTCTCTTTCATTTCTAGCGAAGCTTCCTGGGCTGTGCTTGTTTTAAAGTAGGGGAGCTGGTGAAGTCAAAGGATCAAAAGCTGACCCTTAGTCTGAGGTAGGTTTCTGTGAAAAGTCAGTCTTTTAAAACGTATAACCTGAAGCTTTTACCGATGGTTGTTTGTATTCGGAATTTGCAGCATTCCGGCAGATGTATGTGATGTCAACCTCAAGAGCCTCTTTTCCCTCCTTTCTCACAGTTAAACACATATTATTTGTCACACCATCCATGAATTAGGTTAGCCAAGGTTTCTAGCTCTTTAATGTGATCTTCTGCAAAAAAAGTTGGAATAATTTGTGAGTGAAACACTTCTAAGGTTATTTTCAGAAGGAAATTGAAATGTTATCTGTGCTCATTATAAGAATTTTTCTTTGCTTTTTATTATCTAAATGCTAAATTCTGAAACCATATAGTTTCCTGGTTTTGAACGTGGATGTATTTAAATGTGCTTATTAGAAACAAAACTGTGTAGAATTATGAGTACTAGGACTGCATGAGGAGAATTTCTTTCTCTCTTTGTCTTTTGGATGTATTATTAAGCCACCAAATGCTTCTGAGTCAAAACAGACCTAAAGTAAAAGAGAATTCAGGACTGTAGTGAATTGGGGCACAGAAAGAAGCAGGTATGAACTAGAGGTAAATTGATTTGAATGCATAGGTGGGTTTATACAGCTTCCAAGTTTCAAAAGCAGCTGGGCAATTTATAAGCTTAGTGGGAAGGATCTCTTGTTTTGAAGGATCTGTCAAGATTATTTGCTGAAAAGGGGAATCATGGTTTTATTCTTTCACCTAGACACTAGCAACTAGCAGTTCATCTCATTCGAGTTGCAGGGGCTTTAAACTGCTAGTAATTTTCCATGAATCTTTCTTGATGCTTGAAGGCCAGGAAATGATTGTCCTTTTTGATTTTCAGTTCACAAAAGCCAGAGTAGGAAAACAGGCTGAGTTTGTTTTCCCTGTCTGTGTTTTTTGGGGCATTTTGACAGGAATGGGATTGAAGCTGCAGGTGGCTGGGTACTTCAATCAGTGGTATTTATTGAGTGCTTGCTGTCTGCACAACACTGTACTAGGCGCTTGGATGAATATAATACAATAGATTTGATAGACTTGTTCTCTGCCCATGATGGCTTTTAGTCTACCGCAGAAACCAGGTGTCAAAATGGATTATGGTTGTGTTCATAAGTTCTGTGGGGTTGAGAGTGAGTGAATACTAAGTGCTTAAAGGGTAAAGATTTTAGATGGGGAAGGCCACTTGAAGGAGGTGTGATTTTTAATGTCTTTTTTATTAAGGTGAGGAGAGTGGTGGTCTGTAGTATATGAATTGGGAAAGAGTTCCAGGCCAGAGGGAGGTCACGGGCAAGGATTCAGCTGCGAGATAGACAGGATTGATATTTAGCAAGTGGATTGGCATTGGAAAAGTGAAGTTTGCAGACTGGGTTTTAGTAAGAAATCAGCAAGGTAAGGTAGGAGGGGGTTAACTGATTGAGTGCATTCTGTTGGATGAGGAGATGGTTGGGCAACCACTGGAGGTTTCTGAGGAGTATGGAGATGTGAACTGAATATTTCTTTAGAAAAATCCTCTAGATTGTAAACTCGTGTGGGTGGGGAATGTGTCTGTGTATTGTTGCATTGTACTCTCCCAAGCACTTAGTACAGTGCTCTGCGCACAGTAAGTGCTCGATAAATAGTACTGAATGAATTGAAAATGATCTGAGAGCAGTGTGAAGTATGGACTAGATTGAGAGAGAGGAGGGAGGGAGTTCAGTAAGGAGGCTCATGCAGTAATCTAAGCAGGATATAATATTTGGTTGATCAGCATAGAAGCAGTTTGGATGGAGAGCAAAGAGCAGATTTTAGCGTTGTTGTGGAGATAGAATTTTCTGACGGATTGAATGTGTGGGATGAATGAGAGAGACGAGTCAAGGATAATACCGAGGTTATGGGCTTGTGAGACAGGAAGAAGGGTGGTGCTGTCTACAGACAGGAAAGTCAAGGGGAGGACAGGGATTGGATGGGAAGGTGAAAAGTTCTCTTTTGGTATTGGCAGGAGAGAAAGGAGGAAGGGAGATTAGCAAGGAGGCTGATGCTGTATACAAGGTCGGAAATAAATATACTGGCAAGGTAGCAGTTTGGATGGAGAAGAAAGGTCACTCGGCATACCTTTAGTAGAGCTGGACTTAGAACTGTGCTAGCGCTTAGAACATCAGTTGGCACATAGTAAGCACTTAACAAATACTATTAAAAAAAAAACCAGGTTCAATGACTTCCAGGTCCATGCTCTTTCCAACAGGGCATTCTGTTTCCCCACTAGGCATCTTTTCCAAAGTGCAAGAAACTTGAGCTAAAGTTAAAACTCTTTACCTTGAAACTGGGCATTATTTTTTGTTGTCTGACAGCCTAATGGAAAGAGCACAGGCCTTGGAGTCAGAAAAACCTGGGTTCTAATTCCTGCTCTGCCAGTTTCCTGCTGTGTGACCTTGGGCAAATTACTTAGCTTCTCTGTGCCTCAGGTTCCTCATCTGTAAAATGGGGATTAAATCCTACTTCCTCCTACTTAGTCCCTGTCCCACATGGGGCTCACAGCCTATGTCCAATCCTATTAATTTGTATCTACCCCAGCACTTAGAACAGTTCTTGACACATAGTGAGTGTTCTTAACAAATACCATAATCAAATTGTTTTATCATTATTATTGTTATGGTTTTATTTTGACTCCCAAGATGATGTCCTAGGCTTTAACATAACTCTAACATAAAGAATGATCTCAGCTGTCCCAGAGCGTCGATGAAGTGTAGGATACGGCCTCAGGAAAGTGTGCACGCAAAATGAGAATGATCAATATACTGAACCAAATCAGAGTTAGTAAAATGCCAGGGGGCTTTCCAGAGGAAGCCTCTCCTTTTGCCCTCTCTGCTGCTCAATAAGAATACTAATATCGTCCCATTGATGGAGTGTTTTTTAGAGTTTCTATGTACCCAAACTGAGAAAACACCAAGGCAATGGAAAGAATTAGTGAAGAGCTGTAGCACCTGGGAAACGGTCCTACTCGGACTGTTGTTTCAAGTCTTGGATAGATGCAAGGTTAAAATGAACTTCAGGTATATATACATATAAAAGGTAAAAATCAATAATCAGTTCAACAGAAAAGAAATTTGTCTCCAGGCAAACTATTTTTCAAAAAGCAATTCTGAATTTTGAATGATCACTATATTTCATTTCCCCATCTTAACTCTTAGTTTTTCCTCTCCAAATTAAGAACTTTAGTCTTGATCACAGTCTTCAGATTACGGTTGCGCATGGTATTTATTTTTAGAAAAAATAGATCTTCTCTAATTTTTTTCCCCCTTTTACTAAAATTACCTCCTCAGGGGCCTTGGGTCTCAGAGACTGAGCCAAAAGAACATAAGGAGAAAATTAAGGCTACAGTTTGATTGGTCTTCCTCTGCACTGTTGTTTCCAGTTTTAATCTTTTTGGGTAGTCTTATCATAAGTTTCAGAACACTGGATGACAATTTTGTGACTTCCGTCAAAATGTGTTCCTGCTAAGCTGAAACTGTCTGTAGGTGGTGATTGAATTCAGTGGTTAAATTCTTTCGGTTAATGCTGCCTTGGCAGTATATAAAGGCCTATACAATTTTGCAAATTGACCTGCCCAGGCTGCGTACATTGCCCCTCTGGGAGATTCCTTATCTGCTAACTCAGGAACTGGGGATCCTGAATGATCTCTTTGGAATAGCATATCTTAACCCCAATGCTCTGCCATATGTGCCTCTAGCTTCTTGCAGTAGGCAGAAAATAATTTAACTTTTTCAACCGAGGGAAAAAGACAAGAATTTGAAGAGCTTGGAAGATTATAGGCAGCGAGTTTCATTTGAAAATCGTGGAATCTAAACTTCTGTTGGATTTTTATTCAGGGAGAGACAGCGGGACTCATAAATTGGAAAAATGAAAATGTCCCATTCTTTTTGGGTCCCTCATTATACAGAATGTAGGAGGAAGTTCAATTTATTTTCTGAAGCAGGTTCTTCTCAGTTGCAAGGCACCTTGATTTTAGTACAAAGGCAGGAAGTTTCTCAAGAGAATTGGGATTTTTCTTCTCTTCGACCTCTGAGCCCAAGCTTCTGTGGAGCTCCACCGGAGGACAGGGTTTGGATGGGAAGATAAGAAGTTCTGTTTTGGACATGTTAAGTTTGAGGTGTTGAAAGGACATCCAAGTAGTGATGTCCTCCAAGCAAGAGAAAGTGGGAAACTGCAGAGAAGGAGAGAGATCAGGGCTGGAGATGTAGATTTGGGAATCATGCACATAGATACGGTAGTCGAAGCCATGGGAGCGAATGAGTTCTCCAGGGGAGTGGGTGTAGATGGAGAATATAAGGGAACTCAGAACTGAGTCTTGAGGTACTCCCACAGGTAGTGAGTGGGAGGCAGAAGAGGATCCTGCAATAGAGACTGAGAATGAGCGGCCAGAGTGATAGGAGAAACAGCGTCATTAAGGCTAACGTTGAAAATATTTTCAGGAGAAGGGGGTGATATTGTTGAAGGCAGCTGAGAGGTCAGAGAGGATTAGAATAGGGTAGAGATCGTTGGATTTGGCAGGAAGGAGTTCACTGGGGACCTTTGAGTGGAGTTTCTACGGTGCGAAGGTGTCAGAACCAAATTGGAGGAGGTCGAGGAGAGGGAGTTGAGACAGTGAGTATAACAAATTCGCTCAAAGTGTTTGGAGAGGAATGGGAGAAGAAAGATGGGGTGATAACTGTAGGGAGCCATGGAGTAAAGGGAGGATATGGTAGGGAAAATAGAGCCATTGAAGAATGAACAGTTGAAGATGGCAGTCAGGGAAGGAAAAAGGGAGAGGGAAAGCTCTCTGATATGTGCAAAGGGATGGAATCAGAAATGCAGGTGGAGAGGGTGGATTTTGAGAGGAGGCAGGAGATCTCTTAAGATACAGCTTGGAAAGATGGGAGGGTTGAAGAATGCTCCTATTCTAGACCTATGTGAATCGGGGGAGTGGAGTGAGAAGAGGTTAAGAGTCTACTTTGGGTCACTCCTTGTGGCCCAAGCTCACCTTTGAAGACCAACTCCCTGACCTCCTCCCCTTCCAGTGAGCCCTTTGTTTAGGGAGGGAAGATCAAGCATTCAAATTTACAGAGGTGAACTTGGCTCAGAGATCCATACCCTCAGTCAGTAGATGGGGGAGCTTGCCCACTAATGGCTCCCCTGGGAATGTGTACAGCTGACGCTTAACTGCTACCCAGCGGTCATTCAGCTGTAGGCCAATTTGCCTATACTGATGCTGCTCACGGTTACCCGGTTCAGAAGAGTTTTCTTTTTGTGCTAAACAGACTCAGGACAACACAGAGAACAAGACAATTATGAAATGAGATTTAAAGCAGGTAGAATTTGGTCACCCTTCTCTAAGGCTCTAGTTCTGCTCTAAAGAACTTTGGATGAGTACCCATTTACTCTCATATATATTTACATTGGCACTTCAGGGACTGCCTCTCCCAACAGCCTTACTTTCTCCTCACAGGTTGCCTTAACTCTGTCTCCTGGATTTGGATTCACTGATATGAAACTTTCTGCATTTGCAAATGGCAAAACCCACATTTATTGTGGAGATTAAATCAGACTTGTTATGGTGATTTACAGGCCCTCCCAAGCTTCCGTGTAGGGCTGACTGGTACCTGGGGATCGGTTTCCAGGGGACATTCATTCCGAATGGGGAATTGCAAGCCTGAAGGAATGCTCTCAGAAAGACTGGCCGTAATTGCAGGCAGCTTTGATAGTTAAACCTGATAATTGTTTTGATTAAATTACTTTCATGTCAGTGCAGGTCAGCTTACATCAGATTTGTAACATAAACTTCTAATCCAGTTGGAACAGGTCCTTCATGATTTTCTGAGCTTCCCTACCCACATTGTCCAAGATAATATAATCACATAGCCAAGGGCATGCCATCATTTTATTAGTTCTGTAAGGGTTTACAGGCACATCCTCCGGTAATAGTGATATGAAGGATTTATTTGCAGGAGCGCAGTTAACATTTTCATAAGTAAACCTTCAACCTCCTCCTCACCAGACCTGTAAAACTAGGGGAACCAAATATATGTGGTGGTACGTGTTTGCACCCAGTTAGTTGGTTAGTAAAGTAGAAGATATTTAATGACTTCTGCTGTTTTGCTTTATTTCCTTTTTATATTCAACCCTCACACACACACACATACACACACACACACACACACTATATTTGTATAAGTACAATATATATATATTTATATACCCATATATATTTTTGCAAGGGTTTGGAATACCTTTCAAGGCTACAGTGCCACTGAGACCATAAAAGCATTTAACAGTATTCTGTTTTCACATTTCCACTATTGGTAAGTTATTTCACCTTTCCATTGCTTAAATATTTGCATAAGGTTTCAATCAAAATCATATCCCCTCTAGACTATGAGCTCATTATGGGCAGGGAATGTGTCTACCAACTCTATAATATTGTTATATTGTACTCTCCCAAGCACTTAGTATAGTGCTGTGCACGCAGTAAGTACTCAATAAATACAATTGATTAGTATAAGACTAGTTCTTAGGGTATAAACTGGAGTCCTTTTTTCTATTTAGTAATGTAAATATTAGACCATTAAACCACAGTGCAGTTATATTTATTGAGTGCTTACAATATAACAAAGTTGGTGGACAGGTTTCCAGCCCACAGTGTGTTTCCATCCAATGGGGCAGTCAGACAATAATAGAAATAAATAAATTACAGATACATACATAAATGCTCTGAGGATGGGGTGAAGATAGGGTTGGAAATACAAGTGCAAAAGTGATGCCTAAGGAAGTGGGAGCAGGGAAAATGAGGGCTTGGTTGGGCTATGCCATAGCAAGCAGTAATGTAGAATGATGGATTTTGTCTTTCTATGAACTGAAAAATTTTCCACCCCTATTCATGCTCACATCATTCCTGACAGGGAAGAGTAATTATCATTATGAAATGTAATTATCATTTCATAGTTAGGGAAACCAAGGTCCAAAAAGATTGTGACTTGCCCAAATTCACCTAACGTCACTGACCATGTTAGAACAAGACTCCCAGTCCCCTGGCCACACTTTTCTGAGAATTCCCATCTCCCGGAATAAAGTAATGAAACATATAGCGCTAAGAAAAAAGGCACATAGTAATAAAATGATGGTATTTGTTAGGAGTTTACTATGTGCCAAGCATTTTTCTAAGTGCTGGTATAGATACAAGGTAATCAGGTTGTCCCACATGGGGCTCACATTCATAATCCTCAATTTCCACGAGCTAACTGAGGCACAGAAAAATTAAGCGACTTGCCCAAAGTCAGGGTGGCAGAGCTGGGATTAGAACCCATGACCTTTGAATCCCAAGCCCATTCTCTTTCCACTAAGACATGCTGCCATCCCTAAGGCAGCCTATTTGTCCAGCATCACCAAGCCTTTGTGAATCCCTGTGCTCTTCACAAGACCAGGTAGGATCTGGAGTCCCCACAGGGATTCTGAATCAGTGGGCAGAGAGTTCTGAGGAAACGTAACTTGCTCCAGGACTACCCTAGGGAGCATTATAGAGTTAATGCAGTTTCTCAGAGATTTTCTGGACTACCTGAGATGGGTCTACCTTTCCTAAAGGCTCTGGACAGGGGCATTCCCATCTAAGCCCACAAACCTGTGATGGCATATCATGCTCTGACTGGAGCCTGAGATTAGAGGTGTCCAGATAAGCAGGCATGCCAGACTGTTCCACGCGTCCAGGCCTGGTGATTCAACAGTACGCACCTGTCGAACACAGACCCCTAGTGGTATTTCAGAACATACTTAGCCATGCCCTGGAGCTAAATCCTAATCGTGTCTACTAGAATTGTTATTATGGTATTCATTAAGTGCTTACTATGTGCCCAGCACTGTAATTAGTGCTGGAGTAGATACAAGTTAATGAGGTCAGATGCAGTCCCTGTCCCACATAGGGCTCATAATATAAGTAGAAGGGAGAACAGGTATGAGTCTCCATTTTAGAGGTGAGGAAACTGAGGCACAGAAAAGTTGTGTCTTACCCAAGGTCACACAGCAGACCCCTGGCCCAAGTGGTATTAGAACCCAGGTCCTCTGACTCCCAGGCCCATTCTCTCTCCCTTAGGCAACACTGCTTCTCTAAAGGGATGATAAGGGTATTTTATTTGTCATTTAGAAAAGTGTCACGAGTGAAAACTTGCTAGTTCCTTTCAAGGGTCATTTAAGATCTCCAGTTTTTCCCCCTTTCTCTCCTTGCCCCACCCTGGCCACATCCACTGGAAGGCTTTCTGAGGTACAGGGCAGGAGGCAAGAACCACTGGATAAGTACTTTAAAAAAAATAACATCGAGAAAGTCATGGTGAATACCACTCCTAGCATATGCCAACACTACATGGGGTCCCCCGGGCCATCATTAATTGATATATTAGTAAAAGAGTCTGTGGCTTCACTGTTTGCTGAAGCAGCCAGAAATATGACAATTCAGTGTCCCCAAAGAGCACTTAAAGTTGTCTGCCAGTTTTTGATCCAGCAAAAATCAGCTCCTTTTTTTTTTAATCTGTGGGAACGTTCATGACGCTCAAGGAGAATGGTTTATGGCTTGCAACCCAGGCTCATCACAGGGCTGTTAACTCTTTATTTTGAGGAAAGAGGTTTCTTTTGGGGGGTCACGTTGAGAGCAGGGATTTGGGGTGGGACTAGGGACAAACCAGAGTCTAAGGACGTGGTCTTCAGATAGTCTCTCCCGATCATATAGTCACGCACAGGGTGAGGGAGGCCAACATGCAGATGCACGCATCCAATACACACGTGTCAGGAAAGTAACCCTCGTCCCCCACCTTGTAGTAGACATGCCAGCTCCCAGGCTATATTTCCAGCTCCAACCATTCTGACATCAGAACTAGCTGTTTTCTGGGTATTTTAGATGTGGGATTCCGGGAGGTAATCTAAAGAAAACAATCATTTTGTACAAGCAGGCAGCATTCCAAAAGAGTTGAAGAGAAGCATGTTTTTCCCTAAAAACTTAATCAACATAACATTGAAACCATTACAGAAGGGCAATTGTTTTCAGTGTTTATTGATGCAATATGTACTTGATTTCATAAGTGGGTAGCTCCAGAAAAGCAGCATTTCCTAATAGTTAGAGCACACACCTGGGAGTCAGAAGCACCTGAGTTCTAATCCCAGTCCTGCCATGACCTTGGGCAAGTCACTGAAGTTTTCAGTGCCTCAGTTACCTCATCTACAAAATGGGGATTAAGACTTTGAGCCCTATGTGGGACAAGGACTGTGTCCAACCTGATTAGTTTATATCTACACCAATGCTTAATACAGTGCCTGGCACATAATAAGTACTTGACAAATGCCCTGCAAAAAAATAGGCTGTAAACATTCCCAAGAGAGAGGAGTGTTAAGAAATGGAGACCCTAAAAACAAAGCCACTAAAATATATCTATTTTCTCTATGTAGGTAGATAAATTGATTGTGTTCATATATGGAGCTTTGATAATGCTTTTTAATGCTATTAGCAAAGTGCGGCTGAAAGAAATTTATCTACTGCCTTTTACTGCAGAACACATGGAACCCTTCTATATTCTATACAGGAGGAGAGCTGCAGATGAATCATGGGATAGGAACATTCGAAAGTATAGTAATATATTTTCCTTTACAGTCAATTTCTCAATTCTTTCATTTATAATTTTCAGAGCTACACAAATATGCATTCTGCCTCTTTTTATCTTTGTGTTCCTAAGCCATTTTGATGAGAATAGTTCTTGGGAACCAATTACTATTGCTGAATTAACATATCCAAAAGACTCATCTTTAGTGAGTATAGCTTCATTCAGGGTAAATGAAATAGAGTTTTCAGTTTTTGCAGCTTCTGAGGATATAGGGATTCCTTGCCTGCTCACCATCTTGTGTATCTGAACTTAAAATATCACTCCTCTGTACATTAAAGTGATACCAAGGGGAGGGTGTTGATGAAATTAAGCTATTTCTTTCCCATCCACGTGGATTTTGAAAGCCTCTTCAAGAATATCAATTGTTAGTGTGATTTAAAAAAAAATCTATTCTGTGGAACTTTTCTTCTATCTGCAACATTTGAGCCAGTTCTTTCTACACTTGCCCTGTACACCATCTTAGCCATCCTCCCCTTATCGACTGCTCCCATATCACTAGGCTAAGAGAACTGCAGTAAATCCTCTGCAGTAAATCCATTCGATATCCTCACCCCACCCCTCCTCAGACAGCAGATTCGCACAAAATTAAAAAAAAAAAGAAGAATCCAGAGATTTTTTTTCACAAAAGCACTCTAGTTAAGTTTGTTGTGCGCGGGGATTGCCTCTACAAGTGCTCTGTGCTTAGTGCTTCCCAAGTGCTTCCCAAGTGCTTAGTACAGTGCTCTGCACACAGTAAGTGCTCAATAAAATGAATTAATAAATTCACCTCTAGGTCAGCTGGGGCTCCCCTCCTCCCACCTTCGTTGTTGAGTCCAGTGTCCCGATCTAGGAGATCTTCAAGATACTGTTGCAGCTTCTTTGGCAGTGTCATGGCCAGATGAAATGAAGAAGAATGGAGAGCAGAGAAAGCATGGTAGTGACCTGTCTGTAAAATAAGAATTAAGTTTGTGAACCCTTGTGGATCAGCGACTAAATCCGATTTGATTTGCGTGTACCCACCCCACTGCTTAGTGCGGTGCCTGGCATGTAGTGTTTAACAAATACCACGATTATTATTATTATTAGTCCAAATTTAATGCTCTACATCCTAATCCTCCTCAACATCTTGGCTATCCCTTCTTGTGGAAGCACTAAATAACTTCGGTTTATCTGACATAGCCCTTTCCTGGTTCTCCTACCTCTCTGTTCCTTTCTTCACAGTCTCCTTCACTTACTTCCTCTGCCTCTCACCCCTTAACTGTGGTTATCCCTCAAGGTTCTATAATCTCCTCATTTTACACTTATTCTCTGGTGGAACTCAACTACTTCCATAGCTTCAACTACTGCCTATATACAGATCACTTCCAAATCTACCTCACTATTCTCACCTCTCACTTCCTCTGGAATCTCATATTCCCTCTCGGTTCCAGAAGATTGCCTCATGGATGTTCTGCCCGCAACATAAGATGAAATTGTTGAAGACTGAATTCTCATTTTCCATGCAAAATTCTCTCCAGCCCCTAGTTTTCCCATCTTAATTGATACCACCACCATCCTTCCAGCCTCTTAAGCTGAGGACCTTGGCATTTCCTAAAATTCTCCCTCTCTTTTAACTCTCGTATTCAATGTATCACACACTTCTATCAATTTTTCATCCATAGCATTTCATGCATCTACTCCTTCCTCTCCGTTGACATCGAACATCTTGTTCGGGTACTTTTCTTCTTCCGGCTTGACTGTAGTATCAGCCTCCTCATAGACTTCCCTTACTCAGATCATATTTCCCTCTGTTGCCAACATCAGTTTTCTAAAACCTCTTTCTGCTCAGGCCTCCCCACTGCTCAGAAGCCTTTACTGATTTCCCATTAATTTCTGCATCAAACAGAAGAACATGACCATTGATTTTAAGACACCGCATCAAATTCCTTCCCCTTATCCACTCTCTTCTCCCACTACACCCCAGGTTACACTCTTTTCTCCTCTCAAGCTAACCTATTCTGTGCCTTGTTCTTTACCTCGGATCCCTTGCTCACACCCTGCTTGGAAATTCCTCACTCTTCATATCCCATAACCCTCTCTTCACTTCCTATGGTCAAATAGTGTGGCCTAATGGAAAGAGCACAGGCCTGGGAGTCAACGGATCTGAGTTCTAATTCCACCTGTGCCACTTGCCTGCCATGTGACCCTGGGCCTGTCACTTAATTTCACTGGGCCTCAGTTTCCTCATCTGTAAAATGGGGAATCAGTACCTGTTAATAATAATGATATTTGTTTAAGCGCCTACTATGTGCCGAGCACTCTTCTAAGTGCTGGAGTAGATGCGAGATAATCAGGTTGTCCCACGTGGGGCTGATGGTATTAATCCCCATTTTACAGATGAGGTAACTGAGGCCCAGAGAAATGAAGTGACTTGCCCAAGGTCACATGGCAGACAAGTGGCAGAGCTGGAATTAGAACCCATGACCTTCTGACTCCCAGACCCGAGCTCTACCCACTGTGCCATGCTGCTGTTCTTACTCCACCCTAGATTGTGAACCCCATGTAGAACAGAGACTGCATTATTATTAATATTACTATCGCTATTAGTAGTGGTAATAATAAGGCAAAAGTGAAAGCAGATTAAGGTATGTCATGCAACACACGTGACAGCACAACAAGGTCACAACAGCCTTACTGTGGACACACTGTGAATCTTCTATTGACTTTTTCGCCTGTTCAAGTCCTCAGAGCATTTTTAATTTATATTGCCTTTTCTGTCTTCACAAATGGTGTGCTTTGCATGTTGTGACAGTAACTTTATTACCTATTTCCTGAATTTTATGGCCCAATACTTTCAGCCTTCAAACTATACAATTGTACATTTTTATCTTTACAATTCTGTTTTCTTGCTAAAGAACCGCCCCACCCCAAAACCAGTGGGTGGAGGTGGTGAGGATGAAGATGGAAAGCAAAGGTTTTATAACTTGTAACAGCACAATTTATAACAAATTCAAAAGCAGTAAAGCATGAAAACCTAGTCACTAAGAACTTGCTCAATGTCATGGTACAAGCCTCATTGTGCAATTCGAAGCTCGGTAAATTTCCTCCTGTGTAGGTGTGAAATGCATTGTAATGTAATATTACATTTTTACAGTGTAGAGCTTTGACCTTTTAATGCCCACTCATTTTGAGGTATCTGTAACCCCCAATCTATTTCAATTCTGTAAATTGCTTAAGAAAACTTAGTATCACCTTACTACTATAAATGAGCTCTGAGAGACTAAATAGTTTAAATTTTGAATAATGCTAATAGCTTCAATTTTAACTGCATTTAGTTCTGACTAGAAAATGGAATTTCCCTCTGCCCTGAGAACAGCCCTCAGGACTGAAAAATGAATACTGCAAATCAAAATTCTTCAGGAAGTAAGAGAATGAGTAGAATTTTCGAGCTCTGATTGTGATCCTCTTTCATTTAGGGCTTATTCTGTAGATGGGAAGGGAGCATTAACTCTTCAATGCCATTTGGAGTATCATTCACTGACCTGGAAGAGATCATTTTCTAGAAAAACCTCCAGTGATTTGATTCACCAAAGATTTAATATACTTTTTTCCTTCTATCCGCTAATCACGAAGAGCTCTCATTTGGTTCAGTGCATAGCCGCGGTCAGCAAGGCCTATTAACTGCTAGACGTTATAAAGAAAAGCATAGGAAATAAAACAAAAGGCTTGTTTTGTCATTATACGAATCAGTAGAATCTCTCCACCTAGAATACCATGTGCTCTTCTTGGATATCGATGAGTAGGAAAAGATATAAGTATGGACAGGGACATCGAAAGAAGGTGAGGTGAGACTGCTTCCATATTAGAATCAGAAGCGTGCATCCAGGGTATGCAAGTTATCAATTAATCAATGTGATTATTTGCGAGCTCACTGTGGGCAGAGCACTATACTAAGTCCTTGGGAGAGTACAGTACAACAGAGACTTTAAAGTCTAGAGGGGGAGACTGAAATTAAAAATATTAAGTGCTGTGGGGCTGAGGGTGAGGTGAATAGCAAGTGCTTAAAAGGTACAGATCTGAGCACATTGGCGATAGAGAAGGGAAAGGGAGCAGGGGAAGTTAGGACTTAGTTGGAGAAGGCCTCTTGGAGAAGATGCAATTTTGTCACTTTGAAGGTAGGGAGAGTGGTAGTCGGTTGTATGTAAAAGGGGAGGGAGTTCCAGAACAGGAGGAGGACATGGCCAAGGGTTTAGTGGCAGTTGAGATCAAAGTCGACATTAAAAGTGTAAAGTTGGGTTGTAGTAGGAAATCAGTGAGGTAAGGTAAAGGTGGCGAATCGATTGAGTGCTCTAAAGCTGATGGTGAAGAGTTTCTGTATGATGGAGGTAGATGGACAATCATAGGAGGTTTTTGAGGAAGGGGAGACATGGATTGAATGTTTTTTAGAAAAATGACCTGGGTAGCAATGTGAAATAAGGACTGGAGTGGGCAAGGAGGTCAGAGAGGAGGCTGATGCAGCAGTCAAGGCAGGAGGTGGTAAGTGCTTTGATCAGCATAGTAGCAGCTTAGATGGTGAGGAAAGGGCTTTCTGCAGCAGTCTAAAAATAGCAATAGCACTCTAAAATAAATCATCAATTTATGTAATTTATTGTGCCTATTTTCTCTGAGATGAGGCAACACAAACATATCTAATTTCATGTCATGCTATGTGAGCTCAGCATGCCTTCCCAAATACTTCCAACCCTGTCTTATTTTCTGGTCTTAAGACAAACCATGCCTGAGAAACCCAGTTCAAGTCAGGCTTCTTTAAATAACCCAGTACTTGTGCAGTAATTGTATGAATAGCCCAGGGACCCAGGGCAGAGGGCAGGGTTGGGGCCCTGATATCCTGTAACAGCATCAATCAATCTTATTTACTGAGCACTTATTGTGAACAGAGCACTGTACTTGGTAGAGAACAATTCAATGGAATTGGTAGATATATCCCCTGCCTACAACAAGCTTATAGTCTAGAGGGGGTCACAGACATTAATAGAAATGAAAATAGGTCTATGTACGTAAGTGCTGTGGGTCGCAGAAGGGAGTGGAGAAAAGGAAATATAAGGGCTTAGTCCTGGAAGGCCTCTTGAAGGAGATGTGCCTTCAATAAGGCTTTGAAAGTAGGGAGAGGAATTGTCTGTTGGATACCAAGAGGGGGGGCATTCTAGAGGTAGGACATGGGGGCACGAGGTCGGCGGCAAGATAGGCAAGATTGAGGTACAGTAAGTAGGTTGGCATTAGAGGAGCACATTGTGTGGGCTAGGTTGTAATGAGAGAACAGCAAGGTGAAGTTGGAGTGGGCAAGGTGACAATACTTTAAAGCATGGCTCAATGGCTCTGCGTAGGGTGGGTTTGGGGACAACAAGGACATTTGGGGGTAAGGAAAATAGGACACAGGAAGCAAGAGCCATTATCTTTTGATCAACAACGAGGATGATGACAGATGCCACCGGAGCCCTATTTCTGTTCCCTACTACTAGCTGATAGATATGAGAAAGCCCAGCAATTGTTACACTGTTCTTACTGCTTGATGTACTTTAAAATCACCCACATGTCCCTGATGAAGATAGCCCGAAAAAATTTGGAACCTTCAGACTAGAGAGGATATGATGAAAATTTATAAAATCATAAAGAATGTGGACTGCAAGAATTCAAAGATCATTGTTCTCCAAATCCCACAACACCAGAGTAAGGGAGCACAAACTGAAGTTTGAAGGTGAGAAGTTTATAAGCAACAGGGGAAAAAAACAAAAACATTTTTCACATAGTGGGTGTTAAGAGTTGGAAGGTATACAGGCAGGCTCAGGATGGATTTGGACAGGTTCTTGGAGAAAGAAGTCTGAAAAAGGTACTAGAAAGTACAGCTAAAAATGTTTGAAGGAGACTTGAGGGTGCTAGAAGACTTGAGGGGTTTGAATAAATGTGGGAATGGTAAATCTGAGAAGTTAGGAGAGGGAACAGTTTGCGATATTAAAGAAAATATCTCTATCCAAAAGCTGAGTGTCAAGGAGGGTGACTATTAGATATGGAATTTGGGGCTGGATGGCATTGTCTGGCCTATGTTATTGCTTATCTTCTGAAGATCCTTTGGTCTCTCATTCTGGGAGAATGGTTTTCAGCATATTTGGGGGAGAGAGTTGGGAGAAAAGCCACTTGGTATTTGTGTTGCCTAACTTTTTTTAGACTCTTTTATATATCTACAAAGTTCTATTTTACGGAAGCTGCCAGTAAGGATGCTGGGATATCCAACTTGAAGCAAAGCTGTTTGGGCATCACGACGGGGAGCTTTAGCAAATGACAGATTGTGATGGCAGGAGTGATTTGAGAGAAAACTACTCATACTCAACAGAAATATTGGGCAGATGCTGTCAAGAACCAAGAAAGGCTTTATTAGCAGTAACTACTAACTAGGTGACCAGTGAAACCAGGGCAGAAAGGACTGTAGCTACGTATGAACCTTGCCCTTAACGGGACTGGACAGCTCATGGGCAACTAACCATGGCAAAAAAAGGGGATTAGGATGAAACCTTTGGTGCCCATCCCCTACCTTTGGCTGCTTGGTTCCTGACTTTATTCGTTGCTTTATTTAGCATGGTGCTTGGCACAAAGTAAGTGCTTAAAACATACCATTGTTTCTATTATTAATATTGATTTAAGTGATTGTCTAATTGTGGAGGCTAAGCCTGGTATTCTTTGCTTGGAGGAGGGAGAGGGGATCTGGCACTGTGAGTGCTGCCCTTCCTCAAGAAGACTCGTTTCTTTCAGGGTTGTGATAAAGACTCGTGAATTGGTAGGCTCACTTGCAATAAATGCTGCCCTCCTTAACTGGAGTGCCTTTCCACACCACTCGATGACACATTTAGCTTTTGCTCTACTTACCATCCTCTGGTAACCCTCTTGGAGTGGAGGTAAATCATGTGGTGGGACACCTTTTCTGGTTTCCTTCTCCTCCTAAATACTTGCATGTTCAAATATATTTCAGATGTGTGGCAATCCTGTGTCTGTATGGCCATTATTTTTGTAACCTTGCAATCAATTTTAATTTGACAGGGTCGGTTTGGAAAGTCGAGCCTCCACTAGAATCAACTGGCTGAGCATCAGTCAAGGCGTATTACATGCCTAATGTGTGCAGAACACTGAATGGTTACAGTACTTGAGTACGGTAGAACTCAAGTTCATGGTCTAGCAGAGGAGGCAAACAGTGAAATAAATTACAGATGAGGAAGAAGGAAAGGTGTTACGTACATGTTAGTGCTTGAATAATAGGGTATGTAAGACAGGTACATATATACATACATACATACATGTACATTCCATGAGAGGTCATGAGTACTTATGTACTTGAACAGCAACCCTGAAGTAGCAGATGAGAGATATAAGCTGAGGGGAGTAGATGTTAAATGAACTGATATCCAGGAGTGGTACTATATTCCAAACAGTTTCAGGCTAAACACTGAGAGGCCAAAAATCCTGTCTTCCCATTTCTGAAGCTGAGAAGAGGCAGAAGCACCTGGTTGAGCTGGGCCATGTCAAAGCTACAGATGTTGGAATAAAAACTGGACCGTTCCTTCCTCCCGCCTTTCCTGTTGCTCTCACTCGTCTCAGCTGTCAGGGATTGCAAAGTTAGTCATTTGTATTTATTGAATGCTTACTCTATGAAAAGCACTGTACTAAGCGCTTGGGAGAGTACAATACAACAATAAATGGACACATTCCCTGCCCACAACAAGTTTACAGTCTAGAGAACCCAAAACTTTTGTTCAGTCTCTTTTCATCCCACCTTAGCAACAAAAGGCTGTTGCTGTCGTCACCCATCCATGACACATCTAAGATGGCAGAGAAAGTTTGCCCAGGAGATCACAGGAAGTTGATAGCAGAGCCTGGCTTAAAATTCCCAGTCCTTGAGTTTAATATTTGAAATTCGGGCCATTGAACCCTGCCATCTGTGCTATTCCATACTTGGATCATCTGAAAAATTTCAGACTCACTTAATCTTCTAAGACTGTGTTAGACAAAGGAATGAAAATGTACCTGAATGGATAGTTATGAACTCATGTCCCACATGCTTCTGATCTTTCAACAAGTTCAGTAAGCATCCTCATCTAGATCACAGAGCTTTAGAAGCAGTGTGGCCTAGTGGAAAGAGTAGAGGCTTAGAAGTGGGAAGGCTTGGATTCTAATTCCAGCTCCACTGCTTGTCTGCTGTGTGACCTTGGGCAAATCATTTAACTTATCTGTACCTCAGTTCCCTCGCCTATAAAATTGGGATTAAGACTGTGATTAAGACTGTGAGACAGGAACTGTGTCCAACCTGATTAGCTTGTATCTACCTCAGTGGTTGTTACAGTTCCTGGCACATAGGAAGCTCTTAACAAATGCAGTTATTTACATGGTTTGATTCCTGTCTGATTTTTGCCATCCATTTGGCTTTCCCTGCTTAGGCAAATATTCTCGTGTTTGTATACTTATTGTAAATGCACGGCATGTCTCTTGTCTGATGATTCTGTTGCTCTGACAGTACTTGAAATTCACAGCAGCTGACATAGCTAATGATGGCTTTTCCCTGGACATTTATAGAGCCGTTGGTTGATTTGTGTTCCTATGGTGTTCTGCAATAAAGGATTTTTGCACAGTGCAATTTCACATTTCCAGAGAATTTTACTGTTACGGAGGTGGGTTAGGAAGAATGTTATGGGTGGGGGTAGAGGAAGAGTAAGTATCCAGATCTCATTGTTAAATGTGTAGGTTGTCGTTTATAGTGTCCTCATTCTTGTAAAAAATTCCATTGTTTCTTTTTCCACTGGGAGGCATTAACCAAATACATTTAAGGGTAAATTGAAAAATACTAATCAGAAATGTATTATGTGCTAATGATGTATGGGACAAAAAGGATAGGAGACTGTTGTTCCTAGTCTCCCTTATCTTTACAATGCTGGAAAAGATTAAAAACTATACTGTAGCTATATGAGGGCAAGGATTGTGTCTCCCTGTGCTGTTTTACCCTTCCCACTGTTTTGTATGGAATTCTACACATAGCAGGTGCTCCTCATCAAAGGAAGAACTTGGCCCGGTGATCAGATACCCCTTATGCTCCCTTCATTTTATTTTTTTTTGTTGTTCTTACTGGACAAATGGATGCTTTGACACCTAGGAAAAATATAGAAATAAATGACCTCTCTACAGCTGCTTAAATCAAATGTTCTCTCTCTCTCTTTTTTTCTCCTCCAAATAAGAGTTAGACATTTCTCAAGTCCAGTTGGGTCTGGTCATGCCAAACTTGACTCCTAAGAACAGAGATGGAGGAGGAAAGAAATTGAGTTTCCAGATGAAGGCAACTTGTGGTTAATTTCTTTAATTAGGTTTTATTTTTTATTTTAGATTAATGATGGTGATGGACAAAAATCTCTTATTCACTGCTCTGTTTTTGCCTCCACAGACTGTAAGCTTGTCAAAGGGCAGGGACTGTCTCTTTCTGTTACCGATTTGTACATTCCAAGCGCTTAGTACAGTGCTCTGCACATAGTAAGTGCTCAATAAATACTATTGAATGAATAGAGTACCAGATTACTAATTATATGTCCATGTCCTGTAAGTAGGAAAGTTATGGTACAAACCCTGCTTATCAAGATTTCTGGTTTATCCAGATGGGTTTTGTTTTAGCCCACAGGAATATTCAGCAGTTAAATTAGGATTGTTTCAGATAGTTTCTATGGCCTGTGTCCACCTTAATGCTCTGGTATTGCCATTAGATGGACAAAAAGCATTCCCAAACTAACACTGACACTCAACTAAGAAAAGAAGCCCTCCTAGCCACCTCAGCTATTGAAAAAAAAAATCATTAGGGGTAGGTTTTTGTGTCAGGGCTAAAGAGAGGGCTTCATAGTTAGGAATAGGTGGTGGGTGATTTGGCTCTCGATGGAAAATTAGGAAATAGATTTATCTATGAATCATCCTTAGGATGATTTGTTAGACTATTTTTACTTAAATAGGTGGCACAATAGCTTATCTCAATAGACGTTTGAGTCACTGGGTGAGTGGGAAAGTACAGGTTTAATTATTGTGCGTTAATGTAGGGTAGGCAAATGTACCCCTGGGGTTTTCATGGGACAACAATGACAACACCTACAAAAATCTCCACTACACCCTGGCTTCTGACACTGCTATCCCACATCCTCCAAACCCCCACACAATTGAATACCTATGCATATGAAAATAGGGGAACATTTAGCTCTGACTTTCAGTACTCATCAAAGTGTCATCTATGTATATGCTTTAGTGAGGGTGAACGTTTGGGGTTTTCCATGTTCAATTTATATAACCGACATTCGGCATTGTTATTTAAACTTGTTATTTAAAGATCATCAGATCACATTTTAATCCTAATTCTTCAGTCAGAATATTAATGTATTATTTATTGAGCCACTTTTTCCCTGTCTTTATGTACATAACCATATTATATCAGGATTCCATTAACAATGTGCAAATGTCACCCGAACCAATTTCCTCTACGGTATTTCTCAAACACTTTTCTTTCTCCTTTGGATGTTGCAAGATCAATAAAAAACAACAAAACAGCCAAATCTGCTACTTCCTGAGGAGGTTCTCCTTTCATTTATTTGCTGAATGTAAACATCTTTCTTTCCAGCCCTACTTAGTCCAGCCACTGCATCAGCTGTAGGAACAGCTAAAAATACTAAGACATTAGTGATTTCAATGTGTGAAAAGGGGGAGGTGAAAGGAAATTATTTGGTATTTAGACAAAATGAAATATGTGGGTGGGAGGAAGGAAGGATGAGCCAGGGAAGAAAAAGAAGTCTTCAGGGCTAACACTGTTGGCATTGATTGAGATTGGAGCCAGTTAAGGACAGAGCCAAGAGGTTCGTGGGTATTGGCTAAGGTGGCATTTATGCACTGGGTGGAAAGGACAGGAGAAAAGAGGCACAGGAGAGGGGTTATAGAAACTGTAGTAGTAAGATTGCAAAGGCTCTGATTTTTCTCCAAAAATTTCCAACAGCAGTTTCACCATTTGGTATGTAAGTCTGAGAAATTTTTGGTTTATGTCTTCTGGTTGGGAGATTGCGATGGGAAAGGAATTAAAATGGTTTGAAGGAAATAACACCAGTGGTAGAGATTATTTTATTTTGCTTCCTGATTGGGTTAAAATCTGCTTGGGGGAAGCAATGTGGGTTAAAATTTTCGAGCCAATAGGTGGGGAACAGTGTGGCCTTGTGGAAAAATCCTAGGCCTTAAAGTCAGAGGACCTGGGTTTTAATCCCAGCTCTGACACTTGCCTGCTGTATGACTTTGGGCAAGTCATTTAATTTTTCTATGCCTTAGTTGCCTCATTTGTAAAATGGGGATTCAATACCTGTGCTCCCTCCACCTTAGGCTGTGAGTCACGTGAGACAAAAACTGTGTCCGACCTGCTTTTTTTTTTGTATTTACTCCACCACTTAGTGCAGTGTTTGGCACACAGTGAGCACTTAAAAAATACAGCTATCTTCATCATCATTGTCATCATTATCTGAAGGGAGACAAAGCTTGCTGTAAGTTGGAGAAGGAGAAAGTGCACATTTAGTTTGATGCATTTAGTTCTCTTTTACCGCTTTACTCTGACTGTGATTTCAGTAATAGTTTATGTAAATTCTCTCTACACAGCTCCTGTTGGCAGCCAATGAAGTAGAATGTTGGAAACTTGCAAGTAATAAATGAAACATTGGGGCAGCGTGAAATGATCTTTTCTTGGCACTCCTCTTGAGAGCAGTTGAATCAGTGTTCAATGTGTTTTGGGGGAGGGTCCACCTTCCTGAATCAAGGCTTACCATAGAGGCTCCTTTTGTTAGAGCCAGGTTTAGAAAAATCACCTATTTTTAACGTTTGCTTTATAGTTGCAGGAAATGGGCTCCTTTAATACGATGGGAACAGCAAAATGAGTCAAACTGTACGTGTAGCTGAAAGAAAATATTTTCTCCTGGAGCACAAAAGAACAGGGGAAGCACCTCATTTTTCATGTTCTTTTCCTCTTTGTTTCAGATCTTCAGATGGTGGAAAAGCAGTTGGTTCCATAGAAGTCAGCCTAGTGAAGATGGGGGAAATAGAGGATGGGGAAGCAGACCACATCTCGACAGATGTGCAGGGCCAAAAGGTAGACTCTCAGGCAGCATGCTGCACAGATTCAATTATAAATGATAAGCTGCACAGATGCCTAGATTCCTAATGCAAAAGTGAGATGTACACTCTTGTTATTGATTAAACTAAATGAGAAATCAGTTCTGGAAACTTAAAGAACAGTATGCATGCTCAGAAGTCATCTGAACTAACAGCCCATTAGTATAGAGCTTAGCAAAGCCCGACACCATTCAGAATCACTTTCACCACCACCACTCCTTGCATAACTCACTCTGGCTAAAAAGAAATTTTCTCTTTAATTTCACTGTAACATAGTTAACTGCCATCTTAGTTTGCCAAAAGATTCGGGGAGCGTTACTGTGAAAGGAAAGCTGCACCTCATCCCCAAGACCCTCTTTCATAAAAGATGGAATTTTAATTTGGCTTTGGTTGCTCTGCGAAAAGCGGAGTGAATAAGAGCTTCACGTCTTGTGAAGCCACATGCTGGGGGAAGATTGTTGTGGAGAAGCTGGAAGGTTCTGGAAGAGGGATGATGAATACCGGATGTGTGTTGGTGCCAGTGGAACTCTCCAACGGGAAGTCCCTTCAGGCTCACCCTTATGCTTTGGGTCAGCGGGAATAGCTACTGACAAAATGGAGAAAGATGTGCATATGGATGGTTGGGAAAATGCTTCAGGAGCCAGGTCAGCCTGGCATAATAATAGCAATGTTGGTATTTGTTAAGCGCTTACTATGTGCAGAGCACTGTTCTAAGCACTGGGGGAGATACAGGGTAATCAGGTTGTCCCACCTGAGACTCACAGTTAATCCCCATTTTCCAGATGAGGTAACTGAGTCACAGAGAAGTTAAGTGACTTGCCCACAGTCACACAGCTGACAAGTGGCAGAGCCGGGATTCGAACTCATGACCTCTGACTCCCAAGCCCGGGCTTTTTCCACTGAGCCATGCTGCTTCTCTGCATGTGGTAATAAGAAATGGGGTAACTAGCTTGGAGTGAGAAAATCTGCCTCTTTTGTTGGCTCCTCCTCTGCCTCCCACCCCTTAATTGTGGGAGTCCCTCAAGCCCAAGTTCTGGGTCCCCGTCTATACCCACTCCCTTGGAGAACACATTCGCTCCCCTGGCTTCAACTACCATCTCTATGTGGTTGATTCCCAAATCTACCTCTCCAGTCACTCCTCTGCTCTCTCGTACTTCCCTCTGCATTCAGGACATCTCTATCTGAGTGTCCCACTGACACCTCAAACTTAACATGTTCAAAGCAAAACTCCTCATCTTCCCACCCAAACCCTGACCTCCCCCTTATTTTTCCATCACCGTAGACAGCACCACTATCCTCCCTGCCTCACAAGCCCATAGCTTTGGCATTATCCTCGACTCATCTCTTTCCGCCCACATATTCAATCTGTCACCAAAGCCTGTTGGTTCAACTTTCACAGCATTGCTCAAACCTATCCTTTCCCCTCCATCCAAACTGCTGCCATGTTTATTCATTTAGGCATATTTATTGGGCGCTTACTATGTGCAGAGCCCTGTACTAAGCACTTGAAATGTACAGTTATCCAAGCACTTATCCTATCTCTCCTTGATTACTGCTTCAGCCTCCTTGCTGACGTTCTTACCTCCTGTCCCTCCCCACTCTAGTCCATACTTCACTCTGCTGCCCGGATCATATTTCTACAAAACTGTGTAGTCCATATTTTTCCACTCCTCAAGAATCACCAGTGGTTGACTATCCACTTCTGCATCAGACAGAAACTCATTATCATAGACTTAAAACCATTCAATTCACTTGCCCCTCCTACCCTACATCCCTGACTTCCTAATGCAACCCAACCCACACTCTTTGCTCCTCTAATGCCAATTTACTTACTAAACTTCTGTCTCATCTATCTCACCACCGACACCTCACCCGTGTCCTGCCTCTGGCTTGGAACTCCCTCCCTCTTTGTATCCGACTAACATTCACTCTGTCCACCTTCAAAGTCTTACTAAAAACACATATCCTTTAAGAGGCCTTCCGTAACTAAGTCCTCATTTCCTCTCCTCCCATTCCATTCTGTGTTGCCTTTACACTAAGGTTTTGTACCCTTTATTCACCTCTCCCTCAGCCCCATGGCACTTATGTACATATACATAATTTTGTTTTATTTGTTTATATTGATGTCTGTCTCCCCTTCTAGACTGTAAGCGCCTTGAGGGCAGGGAAAGTGTCTACCAACTCTGTTATGTTGTCCTCTCCCAAGCGCTTAGTACCATGCTCTGCATACAGTAAGCACTCAAATGCAGTTGATATATTGATTTATTGGTTCAGAGAGAAGACAGCATGGCTCACCCTTGCCAAAGACACGAAGGACAGTAGGCAGATATTCTCCAAAGGCGACTGTCTTGCTGAATTCAGGAGAGCCAGCTACTCTCTCTACATCCGTTCTTGTATACACAAGTCGAAGTATTTTTCATGGCCTCAGTAATGACTGTGAATCAGAAAGAAGAGAATTTTAAGACCTCTGTTTCGAGGGGCCAGTCTTTGTGACAGTGATGTTTTCACTGACTGTTGAGGAGATTTAGGTGGTATTGTGCTTTCCTTTTAATTTGATCTAAATCTCCAGCTAAATTCTAGCCATTTAAGGCAGCAAAAATTCTACTTCCTTGTTTAATTATCTTAACCCGATTGCATTGGATAACGACGTCGATTAAGCGACGATGAAAGAAGGTAGTGTTCCATGCAAAATGGAAAAGAAGGGGCCTAGAAATGCTCCAGCAAAATAGAAAGTGACCACAGTTAATTTGAATCTGATTCCCCCATATTCTCAGGTAAGGTAAAGTAAATGAGGCTGTAAACTAGGACATAAGGGTGATTTGCATATGTTTACAACACCTTTGCCCAAGTAGCTCCCCAGAGATGAATTTACAAGCCCTTCTGAATATTTAAGGAGCTCTTTCAATGTGTTAGGCATTCTCCAAAATGAATCCTATCATAGGCTGCACAAGTTGATACATGAGATTATGATCCCCGGGAAACTCACGTCCACTGTGTAGACTAGAAAGGAGAGGAAGCAGCTGTCGCTTGAAGCATCGGGTCACCGCCCACCTTCAGCACACCCTTTTTTCTTCTACCGTGGTTGCTGTTCCAGGCTTGCAATAATCTTAGCAGTGTCCAGGAGTTGGCAGGCACGGTGGTTGGTTGGAATGGCGCCACTCTGTAGGAAGCGGCAGTCTTTGACTTGAGGTCCCTCTCAGGCTTATGTTGCCCTAGATATGTTTGAACCTCAATCTTGCCCTGTTGTGGAGGGAAGACACAGCTGTGGTTCTTCTCATCATGCTTTCCAAATATGAAGGTCATGTTGATATTGTATTGAACTTCTACATGTGTCTTAGTGATAGTATTTTTGAAGTGTTTACTTAAGTGTAGAGCACCGTACTAAGTGTTGAGAGAATACACAGATGGGATTTATACATGGGCCTTGTCCCTCAGGGGGCTGAGATTATTTAAATTGTCCCTCCCCTCTCCTCTTCCTCCTCCTCCTCTTCTTCCTCCATTGAAGAAGTTGAGCAAGTTTATCTGAGCCCTCCTACTCCTGGACTACCGTCTCCTGGACTGCCATCCTCCAATCCTCCTCTCTAGATTCCCTCCATCAAGTTCACTGTCCCTATTACCTCAGCGAAGGTAGGGAGAAAAACTCTTCCATTTTGGGAAGAAAAGTAGAGTTGAACAATCCAGGATCAGCAGCACCAGGGCAGGGTGGAAGGGAACCAAGAGGTCAAGGAGGATTAGGACATAGTGCGTCGAGCCTGTTACATATGGCCATCGGAGGGAATTTGAGAACTTGGAGAGTGTTGCCTCTGGAGAGTGAATGGAGTGAAACCTAGATTGCAGGGATTCGAGGAGAGAGTTGATGGAGAGGAAAACGTAGAAGTGGGAATACACATCCTGTGCAAGG
The DNA here is from genome assembly GCF_004115215.2 of Ornithorhynchus anatinus. NCBI lineage: Eukaryota > Metazoa > Chordata > Mammalia > Monotremata > Ornithorhynchidae > Ornithorhynchus > Ornithorhynchus anatinus. Next base: position 26,847,509 of record NC_041739.1, read on the forward strand.
GGTTTGGACAGAAACAGGAGCAGAAAATGCTTTTTTCTTGCCCTCCCCTCTTTCCTCTTGGCCCAAAACTGAGTGGAGGTAAGAATAGTATGGCTGCCAGATGTTGTCCTTACATAAGCCTTATGACAGAGAGTATACCCTAAAGTCTGAGTGGTTAAGCTGTAGGCTGCCTGCTGCTACACTTTGCAGATCAACCTCTCCATCTGTCAGTTGTTTTAACATGGTTGTAAACTCCATCTTTTGAAAAGAAGAAAATTATAGTTTGTGCAGGAAAATGAGCCTGTTGTTGGGTAGGGATTGTCTTTGTTGCCGAATTGTACCTTCCAAGTGCTTAGTACAGTGCTCTGCACACAGTAAGCACTCAATAAATACGATTGAATGAATGAATGAAAAGCATGTCGTTACAGGACCCTTGTGCTGAAATGTCTAGGCAAGAGTTTTGAAGAATAGGTTAATAATGTATAATGTTTATACACAACTAGAGCCCATTTTAGAAGGAAAAGTTTCTACCAGCTCTGTTGTATTGTACTCTCCCAACCGCTCTGCATACAGTAAGCACTCAGTTAATATAGTTGATTGATTAATTGGAGAAATTGAACAGATTTTGATAGGAAATTCCTGCATTTCCCAAAATTAGTATTCAGGATGTTTATTTTTAACCTCCCCCCACCCTGCCCTAAGGTAAAAGCTTCTGGTGAAAGAAGGAAGGAAGGAACATCAAGCTCTCCAATATAAACTGAGAAACACCATCCCTCTTCCTTTTCATCCATTTTGTTTCTAATAATAATTAATAATTATGGTACTTATTAAGCATTTACTAAGTGCCGAGCACTGTTCAAAGCACTGGGGTAGAAGCAAGTTAATCAGGTTGGACACAGTTCCTGTCCCAAAGGGGGCTCACAGTTTCCATAAGAAAGAGTAGGATTTACTCCCCATTTTGCAGATGAGGTAACTGAGGCACAGAGAAATGAAGTGACCTGCCCAAGGTCACCCAGCAGACATATGGTGAGCCTGGGTTTAGAACTCAGGTCTGCTGATTCCCAGGTCTGTGCTCTTTCCACTAGATCATGCTCAAGGAGAAAGGGAAAAAGGGAAAATAGAACACAAAAGACCAATACGTATGGGTGTGTACTGGAAACAAAAATACAGAAGAACTCATACACGTACATACAGAAACACACACCTACATATTCATACAATATTCAAACCATATTCATACCCATCCCCAAACTTGCACATTTGGTTTTCCAGGGCGGTACTTGTGCTACCTACTTCTTATCCAGAGATGTTTCCCTAAAAGTTCTTCATGGTGGTAGAGTGGTTGAAATTTGAACTTCAAATTCTTGGGGGCTTTCAGCTAAAGTGCCCATTAAAGAGTGCTTTAAGGCACTTATTGAAATAAAGAAAAGTACAGAATAAAAACCATTAAAATATCAACCTTACAGAAACTAATGTAAGCAGAGCATGAAGTGCAAAGAAAATACATTAATAGATACCGCTTGAGTTTCTTTGAAGAAAATGAAAATCTTAAGTTCTCTGCGGGAGAAAACCATTTGGCTGTTTACTACAGAAAAAATGAGAATCAAAGATTAAAAGGAAAAAAAAATCCCCTAAAAGATCAACCTTGGGCATAATTTAGAAAATTGCTCTAAGGGAAAAGAGAGCAAAAATATCAAACTACCAAGTCTGTAAAGAGATAGTATCAAGAAAACTATAACTTGTAGAAAGTAGCAGATGATAAAAGGACATGTGCAAGCAGGGGGTATTATTTCTCCACAGCAAAGCCCCCCTCGATTCCTCACATTCAGTTGGGTGATGGAGGGGATTTGTTGGATAGAGTCTAAGTGAAGGGCTTTGGCAGGAACATAGTTCTTAACTTGCCTCCACTGAGGGCAATCCAGAGGGGGCTGTGCTGTGGGATAATTGCCCAACTTGTGCTTTAGTGTGGGAGGAGAAGGAGGAGAGGGGGCATCAATCCTTCCCACCTGAGAGTTGAAGTTCTTAGCTCAAAAGGAATCAAATGGTGTAGGATCTTCAAACCTGTAGTCTGGGATGAAGTGGATTTATGGACTTATTTTAACTCTTCTTAGCACTTGGGTATATTTGTAGATGTGGTTATTTATTTTGATCACTTGGGTTGTAAATATTTTTATAATTTATCCCCCCCCATCAATGTATAAGTTCCTCGTGGGCAGGGAACATGCCATTTTGTTATTCTGTACTTCCCTCGTCCCCAGTACAGTGTGTAGCGCTAAGGTGCTCACTAAATGCATCTTCCTCTACTACTACTACTGTTACGACTATTAATTCTACTATCCAATCACTGTGGGAGCCTTTCCTTCCCTCCATTCTGGGTCAGGAAGTGAGCCTGGCTCTTGTCCTGAGCATTCCTTATTTGTGAATCATTTCTCTGTCAATCAATCAATGGCTTTTATTGAGTGTTTACTATGTGTAGAGCACTGTACTAAGCATTTGGGAGAATACAATAGAGTATGATCCCTGCCCACAAGGAGTTTATAGTCTAGTTGGGGAGAGACATGCAGATAGGGGAAATGGCAGGAGATAAGGATATTCATTCATTCAATAGTATTTATTGAGCGCTTACTATGTGCAGAGCCTGTACTAAGTGCTTGGAAGGTACAATTCGGCAATAGATAGAGACAGTCCCTGCCCAATGATGAGCTTATAGTCTAATCGGGGGAGACGGACGGACAAAAACAAGACAACATAATCACGATAAATAGAATCAAGATAGATTCAAGAATCAAGGATATGTGCGGAAGTGTTGGGGGCCTTGGGGGTGGCATGAATATCAAACAGCTTTTAGGGGTCCAGACCAACTAAGTGAATAGGAGCCCGGAGGGGAGGTCAAATAGTGGGGGAAATGAGGGATCATTATTATTCAGGAAAGGCCACTATATGAACCATATTTCTCACTTTGCACTGATGCCTATGGGATTTTGCCTTTTTTACCTTTGGTAATCACATATTGCAGCCTATTTTGTCTCCTATTTTAAGTTGCATTTCTCTAAATCAAGGATTATTGCCTGCTGTTGCTGTGAAAGCAGCCTCACTGATAAAAAAAAAAAAGCCCTTTGAAACCATTCACTCTGTCAAAAAGCTATTTCATACTCTGTATTGCTAGGAGTATGAATGTCTAACATGTTTGGGACAGTCTTTTATACAATTAACACCTTTTTGTAAACACACTTTGACTAGAATGGAGCTAAAGCTTATGACTTTCCTTTATGCTACTATATTGTATAGGGGAAATGCAAATTATTAATCAAAAATGAACAAACTTTACAGAATGCACAGGCTGGAGGAGCTCTGAGCAAAATATTTCACAGAGTGAACTGTTTTTCGACTACTAAAATGGAAGAATTCCATTTCTTGGGTTTTCTTTTCATACTATGATTTTTTTTCCTAGTGTGCATTGGTGTGTGAGTGCACTGCTCCAGAAGGCATGAGCAACAAGGACAGCTTGCCTTTATTGAATGCAGGTACGTGTCACAATTATTGAGACTCTTACTGTTGGAATGCCGCTGCGTTTGGTTGCTACAGTGTATAGGAAAATCCTCAGAAGCCAACTCTGTCTGTGGGTTCAGAGATTTTTGAATGCTTACACTTTTTCAGTTTTGTGCTCCATATAATATTCAATTTGAATTTCATGCTAGCACTCGTAGGAACAGCGGTATAGCATCAGTGTGCTAAATAGTATTTGAGGAGTGTAATCAGAAGGTGAGCTTTACCTTTTCAACAAGCTGTGGAACAAGTCGTTTATATACCCACTTGAATGTATTTAGAGAAGTTGTTTTATAGACCAGTTGCTGTTTTGCGTGTGATAGACACCTTAAATTCCATAACAATATTTTTGAATGAGTTCGATGGTTAAATGTAAAATCTACCTTGCTGTATTTATGATATAGTATTCATTCATTCATTCAATAGTATTGATTGAGCGCTTACTATGTGCAGAGCACTGTACTAAGCGCTTGGAATGTACAAATCGGTAACAGATACAGTCCCTGCCCTTTGACGGGCTTACAGTCTAATCAGGGGAGACAGACAAGAACAATAGCAATAAAAATTCATGTGTGGTCCACTGTTAAAATGCACATATTTCATATGCAGATGGAGGTGTCATTCTAAAAAGATCACTCATGTTCATAATGTAAATTGCTCAGGGAGCACAGATATAGATATAACAAGGGTTGAACTACATCCTTGAAACATTTTCATAATGCTTTGAACTACATCCTTGAGACATTTTCATAATGCCAAACCAGTGGGTTTGAACATAAGCAAAGAAATGTCCTTTTTAAGCCTAAACTAGTTTGAGAGTAAAGCCTACTGGAAAATGAGAATCCAGCAGCACCCTCAAATCAAAAAATAGATAATCCCATGGTGGACCCATTCTTTCAAAGTAGATGTAACTCCTCTAAATTGCCTTTCTGAGTCTTCTCTTGTAGAGCGGTGGTCAAGGTCGGTCTCCACAAACCTCTTCCCCCTAACAGTGTGTACAGTATGCATCCATCATTCAGTACCTGACTTTTGTTTTTGCTCTTTGTGTACCTGAACCCCTCGAGTTCTTCATCATAACTTGACAGTGACGGCATTAACAATAATTAAACTCCCATGCTGTTTTGAAAATCTGCAGGCAAAGGGTATCATTAACATTCTTCTCAAGCCTGGATACTAATATATTATAAGGAACTCACCATCCTCGAATGAGTTATGAAGTACTTATTGAGAGAGTGGGAAAGAATGTTATATCTTATAGTGTCTCATCACTATTCTATTTATAACTCAGGAGAATTCATTTATGCTCCAAGAAGTTCACTTAGCCATTATAACACGAGGAAGTTAACTATCCCCTCCAACTCTTGTGCTTTCCATGGGCCATTCTTCTTCCGGGTTGAGGCAAAGAGGGGATGAGAGGAACAGAATTTGCGTAGCTTGTTTGAAAGAACAAGAGAAGCAGCATGACCTATTGGAAAGAACATGGGGCTGGGAGTCAGGATGTGGGTTCTAATCCTGACTCTCCCATTTATCTGCTGTGTGATCTTGGGGAAGTTATTTCAATTTTCTGTGCCTCAGTCATTCATCTGTGAAATCGGGATGCAATATCTGTTTTCCTGCCTACTTAGAGTATGAACCCCCTTTGGTTCCTGATTATCTTATAGCTGCCCCAGCGCTTGGCACACAGTAAGCGCTTAACAAAAAACATTATTATTTTTATTGAAAGAAGCCTATATATCGGATCCCCCGATTAGACCGTAAGCCCGTCAAACGGCAGGGACTGTCTCTATCTGTTGCCGACTTGTTCATTCCAAGCGCTCAATCAATACTATTGATTACATAGTAAGCGCTCAATCAATACTATTGAATGAATTTTATTTTAGCTGCAACAGAAGTATGGTTGGAAAATGAAAGCTCTAGGGTGCTTTGGATTTCCATTTATTGCTCAGAAGAAAAATTGGGAAAATAATCTCTTCTAATTGTTTAGGAAAGACTAAACACTCTATTTCTCACTGATTTGAATTGTTGAGGAAAGACAGTGCAAATTAGTGAGAAATAGAGTGGCTTATAGGTGATGTAGTCATTCAGGCATCTTAAAAAGAAGCAGGATTTTCATTTTGGACATTTAAACCAACTAGACCCAGAGCTGTATTCCATTGTTGAGTGGAGATGAGGGGAGGGGTGGGTCATATCTGCAGTGGGGAGATGTCAGCCGTGATGAGGAGAGGCAGCAAGATCTAGAGCCCTGAGGGAGCAAGAGGCCTGGCGGAGGGGAATCTTGTTTCTGCCGGTCTCCTCCTGAGTCCCCTCAGCTTGGTCCCTCACTCACCTTCTTGCTGTTCTTTGACCCTTCCCCTGAGTCAATTCAATCCCTGGTCTTACTGCTCTTCCTTAATGGGAAGTGGTTGGACAGGTGCTAATAAGTGTAGGAGTCAGTACTAATTCACCAGCATATTTACTGCTTTAATGAAGCAGCTTTATTTCCATGTATAGAGGTACTTTCCTGTGTCAGGTATTATCCATTCATTTGGAAATAGGGGTAGTTTTTTGTTGTCACCAGGTGGCATGGATGGCTAGCCTTTCGAAAAATTGCATAATATGAATGGGACAGAAATGTGTTGGAAATGGAGCACCAAAGATTTTTCAATTAGGGGTCAGATTTTCATCTTGACCAGCTGGAAGAAAGTCTTTTTTGCTTTAATAGGATTATCACTATAGATGAGCCACTTCAAAGTGGTACTGTGAAGAGCACTACTTACATGCTGATGGACTTACCGCTTCATTGTCTTGCCATTTGATATGAAGTTTGGCATGGAAAAGGTGCTGAGGGAGCCACTTTAGAAGTTAGAAGTGATAGCTATATTAAGTCCAGACCTCACAGATGGTTAGAAAACTGGACACTACAACTTCTGTAACGGCTTAGCTTGACCGTCAGTACCATAGTGGACCAACGCTTTGTCTCCCAAAGGACATGCTGGGCTTCTTGATGTAATTTTCTTTTTGCTCAGTCTTGCGTCATTGGATTACCTCCTGCTTAAGTACCAGAATTCAGTGGCAGCATTCAACTTCTGTTTCTAATTAAGATCCTTGATTGTAAGAAGGGCTTTTTAGATGCTGGTGGATTTACAATCTTGGGCAAAGTGTCAGTACAAAATAGATTCTAGCACTAAGGTTTAAAATCAACTGCATGTCTGGTTAGATGCGTGTTTTTAGAGCACAGTTGTCATCAAATAGGATCTTCTTTATGACTAATTTAAGGACTTTAGTGATATTCTTATCTTAATGAGTTTGAATAATTTCCCACAGTATTGGAATACCAACCCCAGTTTCCAGATTCCTTGCTGTGTCCTCAAGCATGGCTACGTAGAATAATTTGACATATCACTAACCGCAGCCCTGGATTATCTCCACACTCTGCCTCCTTTGCTCTTGTGCACAAACCACAGAGTGATGCTGGGGGAAATCTAGATATTGGGCTGACCTCGTCCCCTTAGAATTTATCCTTGCATGCTTTAACTACCCTCTCTGCTGCCCATCAAAATTGTTCTCCATCCTTATTGACACTCATGCCCATCACCCTCACCATTTGTTCCAGATGTTAAACTCTCTCCTCAAACCCCTGGTCCCTCCTCACCCCACCCCATTCCTTGCCCCTAATAACCTGGCCACCTACTTTATTGAGAAAATGAAACTGTCAGCTGTGATCTCTCTGAAATCTCTCCTGCCCCTCCTTCAACTCTCCCATCTTTCCCAGTAGTATCTTAAGAGGGGATCTCCTGTCTTCTCTCAAAATCCACCCCCCTCCAACCTGCACATCTGATTGCATCCCTTTGCCCCATATTTAAACATTTGCCCCCTCCCTTTTTCCCTCCCTAACCTCCATCTTCAACTGTTCTCTCTCCAAGGCCTTCTTTCCCACTGCTCTTAAACATGCCTGTGTCTCTCATATCCTAAAAAAACCCTCCCTTGACCTCACAGCTCCCTCCAGTTATCACCCCATCTCCCTCCTACCATTCCTCTCCAAACTTCTTGAGAGAGTTGTCTACACCCTCTTTCTCAAGTTTCTCACCTCCACTTCTCTCCTTGACCTTCTCCAATCTGGTTTTGGTCCCCTTCTCTTCACAGAAACCGCCCTCTCAAAGGACATAGGTGATCTCCATCTTGCCAACGGCCTCTACTCCATCCTAAATCCTCCTTAACCTCTCGGCTTCCTTCGACACTGTCGACCATCCCCTTCTGAAAACACTGTCCAACTTTAGCTTCACGGACATTGTCCTCTCCTGGTTCTCCTCCTATCTCTCTGGCCACTCATTCTTTCTCAGTCTTTTACGTGCTTCTCCTCTGCCTCCCACCCCCTAACTGTGGGTGACATTCAAGGTTCAGTTTTGCGCTCCCTTCTATTCTCCACCTACACCCACTCCCTTGAAGAACTAATTCAGTCACAGGGCTTCAACTATCATCTCTTTGCAGATGATTCCCAAATCTACATCTCCAGCCCTGACCTCTCTCCCTCCCTGCAGTCTCGCATTTCCTCCTGCCTTCAAGATGTCTGTACTTGGGTCTCCCAATGTCAACTCAAACTTAACATGTCTAAAACAGAACTACTTATCTTGCCACCCAAACCCTGTCCTTCCCCTGACTTTCTCATCACTCTTGGCACTACCGTCCTTCCATTTCACAAGCCCAAAGCCTTGGCATTATCCTAGACTCTTCTCATTCAACCCACATATTCAATCCATCACTAAATCCGGTCAATTCATCCTACACAACATCGCTAAAATCTGCTCTTTCCTCTCTATCCAAACTGCTACTGTGTTAATCCAAGCACTTATCTTATCATGCCTTGATTACTGTATCAGCTTTCCTGCTGACCTCCCAGCCTCCTGTCTCTCCCCACTCCAGTTCATACTTCATTCTGTTACCCAGATCATTTTTCTACAAAAACATTTAGGTCATGTTTCCCCAGTCCTCAAGAACCTTCAGTGGTGGCCCATCCACCTCTGCATCAAACAAAAACTCATTACAATTAGCTTTAAAGCACTCAATCGTATTGCTCCCCCCTTCCTCACCATGCTTTTCTCCTACCTCAACCCAGCCCCCACACTTAACTCCTCTAATGCTCACCTTCTCACTGTACCTCAATCTCATCTATCTCAGTGCTGACCTCTTGCCCATGTCCTGCCTCTGACCTGGAACTCCCTCCCACTTCACATCTGTTAGACGTTCACTCTCCCCACATTCAAAAGCCATATTGAAGGCTTCCAAGAGGCATTCCCTAATTAAACCCTCTTTTCCTTTTCTTCCACTCCCTTTTATGTCTCCTCGACTTGCTCCCTTTATTCACCCCCCCCCCAGCCCCACAATGCTTATGTACATGTCTGTAATTTATTTATATTAATGTCTGTCTCCCCCTCTAGGCTGTAAACTCGTGGTGGTCAGGGAATGTGTTTTTATTATATTGTTATATTGTACCCTCCTGAGTGCTTAGTACATGGCTCTGCATATGGTAAATGCTTAATAAATACAATTAACTGACCGACTTCCAAGACCAGACATAATACATCAAGCCTGATTTACTTGAACTGATAATGTGGAAAGGATAAGATGAGATTCCCTTCAATTCTGGCACTCCCAGTTATAGTTCCTCGTGGGCAGGGATTGTGCTTACCCAGGGTAATGGATTGTATTTTCCCAAGTACTTAATACAGTGCTCTGCCCACAGTAAGCACTCAGTAATTACCATGGATTGATTGTTTGATGGTTATCAGTATTAAGTGCTTTAAAAACTTTTCAAGACAGATTTATTTTGAAAGTGTCAGAATTCAGCTTTTCAGATCATCATCAAGGGTATGTATTCAGTCATTCAGTTGTATTTACTGAGCACTTATTGGGCCCAGAGCACTGTACTAAGCCCTTGGGAGAGTAATTGATGGAGTTAAATATTTTTATTGTATCTACGGATGCAACTAACCCTTTTAATAATGATAATAATAACAATTGTGATATTTTCTAAGCGCTTACTCTGTGCCAAGCACCATTCAAAGTGCTAGAGTAGGTACAAGATGACCGGGTTGGATACAGTCCCTTTCCCAAATAGGACACACAGTCTTCATACCCATTTTACAAACAAGGGAATTGAGGCTCAGAGAAGCTGAGTGACTTGCCCAAGGTCACACAGCAGACAAGTGGCAGAGCTGGGATTAGAACCCAGACCTTCTGACTCCTAGGCCCGGGCTCTTCCGCTAGGCCATGCTGCTTCTTTCTTTAAGTCTTTCACTGCCTTTCTTTTGTTCTAAACAAAGAGAGTTCCATCACTAAATTCGTACTTAACCTGTTCTCTCTATCAACAGCTTCACTTTGTTATAATTTATTTTTCTATAACATCTTTTATGTAGATCTTGCCTCTCTGTTCAGTCTTCCTATTAAAAGAATGGTTCTGACAGGTTTTAGTTATGCTCACCAAGCCTTAACCATTGTCTTTTACTGACAGAGTATTTCTATAGCTTTTTGAAGCAGTTTTTAAATAGTTGTACCTTCCAAACCCAGATTCTGCATCATTATCTAGCACTTGTCTCCCCCTGTAGTCTTTAAGGTCCATATGGTCAGGGAACATGTCTATCAAATCTCTTATATTATACTCTCCCTAGCACTTAGTACAATGTTCTGCACCTGCTAAGCACTCAATAAATATGATTGATTAACTAGATCATGTCAATCAACTTTATTGTACTCTCCCAAACACTTAGTACAGTGCTCTGCACACAGTAAGCAGTCAGTGCTCAATAAACATGATTGAATGTATGAATGAGTGAATTTAGTACAGTGCTCTGCACCAAATAAGTGCTAAGTAAATGCTGATGATCTACAAATGTGCAAATATCAGCAAGGATTCAGACATAAACAGATTAGGAAACACAATAAATGCATAAAATGAAAAGGATTTAAAAAAAGAGAATCTGGAAGGCCAGCATAAGCTTTGGGAGATCATCAGAGTGTGGCATAAAATAGGGCATCAAGCTTCATTCCAAATTGAAAGTCTAGGCTTCTCGAGCCCTTTACATTGGCATCATTTGCTAACAGGCTTAGCATCAATTGAAAAGATCATCAAAAACAAGTTGCTAGAACAGAGTCTGTTTGCCGATGTGGTAATCCTCAGGGCAATGGTTTCACGTGGAGGGATGTAAGAAGAGTGGATACTAACAGGATATTTCAGTAGCTACTGAATAGTGAACTGAAATGGGATATGTAGGTTAACTCTATGTCCCAGAATAGCCAGTCCAGTCATACATATTTTTAGGCTGTTCTGGAGAATTTTAGAGAAATATAAATACATCCTGAGATTGGAACTGGCCAGCTAAATAGGTCAGTCTGTCTTGCACTGATGTCTACCTGCTTTTGCTCATTTTACATGCCCAAACTTCCCATCTAGCAGGCAGACTAGCCTCTTAGGCAGCAATCCGTGGAGCAGAACTCTTGGAGAAAATCAGGATGGCTGGAGACGGATTTGACCACAGCAACAGGTGCTGTGGAAAACACTTCCGAAAGGCACAGATCTATCTATGCACAGGGTGTAGAACGGATCGACAGACAGACTTTCTTAGACAATAGAATCCTCTCCAAATGTGAAGGGTAAACCTTGGGTTGGTTTGCACTATTTCTTTCAGTCATAATATTTGTGGTTTTGGTTAAGGGCTTACTACATGCCAAGCTCTGTACTAAATGCTGGGGTAGTTACAAGATAATCAGGCCTCCCGTGGGGCTCACAGTCTAAGTAGGAGGGATAACAGATACTTAAACCTCATTTTAAAGATGAGGAAACAGGCACAGAGAAGCTGACTTGCCCAAGGTCACAAAGCAGATACGTGGCAGAGCCGGGATTAGAATCCAGGTCTTCTGACTCCCAGGCCCATGCTCGTTCCCATCAGAGAAGCAGCATGGCGCAAAGGTTAGAACAGGGGCCTGGAAGTCAGAAGGTCATGAGTTCTAATTCTGGCTCTGCCACTTGTCTGCTGTGTGACCTTTGGCAAGTCACTTCACTTCTCTGTGCCTCAATTACCTCATCTGTAAAATGGGGATTGAGATTGTGAGCCCCACCTGCAACAGGGACTGTGTCCAAACCGATTTGCTTGTATTCACTGCGGAGCTTACTACAGTGCCTGGCACATAGCACTTAACAAATACCATAATTATTCTTCTTCTTATTGTTATTATTATGCCATGTTGAGCCTCTCACATGCCCTCTATTTTTCTCTGTTTCTGAATTTAGTAGAAATAACAGTAATAAGTTATTTTATGATAACTTAGTAGCACTTAGTAGTAATAATAGTCTGCCATGTTCCTACTCAATCTAGGTGCCTTTTGAAGCCTAAATAGGAATCCCAGTTTCACTTTGCTTGATAATTTGTCATAAAATGGACAGGTGGGGTATATTTTCTACTTCCCGTTGCTTTGTCTAGTTAGACTTCATCCTTAACATTTGTTTTCTCCTCTATCGATAATTGTTTGTTATAACTCTGCAGCCTGGTTCAGAGAGTCTGCTTAGGCTTCAGTGGGACTCACATGAGAGCAAGAAGCACATTACCTTGTTCGGGAGCCCAAGGAGTGAGAACCAGAGAGCAACTACAGCAATTTTAATTTCCTGGCTATTTGCAGAAAATTGGTCATTTAGCTTCTTCACTTGCATTCATTTTAGAGAAGCCCTTAGGGAAATCTGCAGGGGGTGGTGGGTTCTTCAGAACCTCTCCTCCCATCTGATCTTTCAAATGAATGTGGAAGAGCTATAATTGTTTTGGCTGGTTTCCACTGGGAGGTTTTTAGCATACTGATTTTTATATTTTCACAAAAATGGTATTAAAAACAAGCCAATGCCCAGGTGCTTTTTTATCTTTGAGCAGTGTTAGATAGCCAGAATGAACTTGTTTCATGGTCAGCCTAGTGTTTTCTCGGTAAAGACAAATTTGGCATCAGTTTAGATGGTGCTTGAAATGATTCACACCTTTCAGTCCATATCGATGGCAGTAAGGTAATTCCTTGTTGGACCTCTATTCATAGATACATGACTGGATTGTGAGTGTGGGACTCCAAGATGAATTCATTTTTGTTGGTGAGAAGTGGTTCCTTTTTCAATATTGACAGTAATGATCTCATTTGTGGTCCTTTCTCATGAGAATGCTTGACCTATAAAATGAGGCCAAGGAGCCGTTTTTTAAGAGGCCTCTGAAGGCGGAGCTGTTCAGAATAAGATGAGGGCTGGATGGACATTAAGGGCTTTTGCCTTGAGCCCATTTCCTCTCTTGGGCCTTTTGTTTTAAGAAACACATGAACAGAGATTTTCCTAAAAGGAGAGAGAAACTCTAGGCAAACTGTCTCAGGCATAGGTGATAGGTGTTGGAAGCTCTCTGCACTCCTGCCTCCAGAAAACATCAGTAACATCTCACTGGAAGGTACCTCTTCTGGGATGACTATTTTCTTCTTCCGTCAGCACCGAGGTATTTATATGCAGAAAAATAGAAACTTTAGTCCTTAGGGAGGGTATTGGAACAAATCACCATAAAAGGATGAGCAAGATAATTTTTTTAAAAAAATTTATTTTACTTTGGGTGATTTAGCAGTTCACTTATTTGAATATTTTCCGTGTTTACTTTTTAAAAGTTGCATTCCCACAGATGGTTTGGAATGATATATATTGGGTGGTCAAGTGAGAGCTTGTGAATTCCATGAATCAAACCGCCCTTGATTGCCCTTGGCTCTATGCCTAAACTAATTCAACAAAAGAATATATTTATATTATTGGATAGCAGAAGAAAAAAGAATAGAAACCTCAGAGGGTTTATATTTGAACTGAGGAAAAAGAAAGCAGGATGGTCTATTCTGACAATATCCACAAACAAGAGTCTTGAGAAAATGACTAAATAGGGCCTTACTGAAGGACCCAAGAGACCTAAAGATTTCCATTTTCCATTGGATGGCGGACAAGTATGAAGAATCTGGGTAACTTTCACAAATTATTATTAGGAGAACTGTACAAAAAAGCAGCAGGCTGAAGGACAAAGCAGAAGAATCCTCATGATATTCTTTAAGAAATCTTTTAAGGAATATTGTAAGAAAATCTAGAATATCTGAAGGTTTTAATCTTTTCCTTGAGCTTTTTCTATCATTTTACAAACATCTTATGAAATTTTAACTATAGCACCATCCTTCTGACTTCAAGAAATTGTCTTTCCTTCCTAATCTATTTGCACATAAAACGAAAAGAGGAAGTACTATGAAGTTCAGCTGGCTCAGGAAAATCTAATCGAATGAAATAAGGGGGAAACAAGCACAATTGGTTCTCCCAGAATGGAGAGGTTATGTTTCGGGTGAACTCTGCATCAAACTTGTATTCTGATACCCAAAGAGTCATGTCATGTCTGATACTATTTACATGCCCACAGCCATTTCTTCCACAGTGTATCTGAATGAATCCATAGAGAGCTAATTTCTGAAGGACAAAACAAACAGGTGTGACCTAAAAGTGGGCATGTATCTATGGTGAAACTTTTGTCTTTCATAAAAGAAATCTTACCACTATATACCATGATTAATTATTTCATTTATTTTGATCTCCAAGCTCTATTGTTTTGGGTATGGTTGTTTTCTATAGGCCCCTTTTACCTCTCAAATCTACAAATGGGAGGTACTTTTGGATGTGCTCCTCCCAGTCAAAAAAGATGAAATGATGAGTTTATTTTGTAAAAGCTATGTTTGTCAGAAGACTTCAGGTGGATTGCCCAGGGCATGTTTTACTTGTAGAGGGTCTTTGGAAATTTTTAATTTCCACAAGGTGACCACAGTTATGTCTCCTTATGCATTATACAAAAGCAAGCTCCTTGGAACTATTACAGGTTAGGTGAGCACAGAGGTTTTTATTACATTTGTCTCCTGACACCCAGAATTAACAAAGAGAGACTTGTGTTAAATGGTACCAAATCCTGTCTTCACAATAGCTTTTTTTTTAAAAAAAAATGGTATTTGGTAAGAGCTTACTATGTGTGAAGCACTGTTCTAAACCCCGGGGTAGATACAAGTTAATCAGGTACACAGTAAATCACCCACATGGGACTCGTAGTCTAAGAAAAAGGGAGCTCTAAAATCCACCCCTTCTTCCCCATTTAAATTATCACTGTGCAGGTCCAAACACTTGCCATTTCCTATCTTGACTATTACCCTGCCCTCCTCAACACCTCCCTGCCTGCAACCTCACCCTCTGTCCAATGCATTCTTCACTCCACTGCCCAAGTCATTTTTCTTAAATGTTGTTCTGCCTCAATCTCCCCACTCTTCAAAAACCTCCAACAAGCCATCCCTCTTCACGTCAAGCAGAAGCTTCTCACCTTTGACTTTAAAGCAAACAATCAAATTTCTTTCCCCTGCTTATTCTCACTGCCCCCTACCACACTTACACACAAATACTCACACACTTTACTCCTCTACTGGCAATCTACTCATTGTGCCTCAGTCTCAATCTTATTCACCATTGATCTGCTCAAGTTCTCCCTCCTGTCAGAAACATCTTCTCCCATCATATCTAGCAGACCACTACTCTCCCCATCTTAAAAGCTCTACTAAAATTATACTACCTCCAGGAGGCCTTCCCTGATAAATTTTCCCACCCTGTCCACTCCACCACTGCACCACCTCTACGCCTGAGTCCTTCACCCCCACAGCACTTATATATGTATCTTCTTCTACCTGTAATTTATTTTAATGTATGTCTCCCTGCTAGACTGTAAGCTCCTTGGCAGCTAGGATAGTGTCTCTTGATTATCTGATGAAAATACCATTGCCTAGGTAGAGAAGATTTTAGAATTAGGATGGAAATTTCATTGGACCAGGTTCCAGAACTGTGAGGAAGAAGGAATGATGCAGTGAATGGCTTATAGATTTAACACCAGGAAGAAACAAGGACAAGGGTGAGGAGAAAAGCATCAAAACAAAAAAATGCATATCTAGCCTAAATGAAAGAAACTGGTAATTTGTTGATAAAGTAAGCAGTAATTTGGTTTACTTGTTGGGGAATTAACACAACAGGATTTGTGTCTCAAATGCTAATTTGAAAAAGAAGTTGCTCTGGAAATTGCAGTTTTGACTCCTAAATATGTTATCCACAATTAGCTCATAATATTTGGCCTGGACATCCCAGGGACAAGGATGAATACTGTTGGCCACTGATCCTTGAGTGACCAAATACTCTTGGCAACTAGCCTCTGTGGCATTTCAGGCACCCTGCTGGAAAAGCCAGGGTAAATTGGCCCCAATATCACCTAGTCACACAGAGCTATTAGCCACTGCTATGAGTTTTCCCTGTTCATTCGTGTTAATATTATCATAGCCTCTAGCTTTAATGAATGTGTGCGGGAAACAAATTCATGTGTATTAAGTCCCCATATATTGAGTAGAATTTCATCACCTACTACTGATGGACAAATAAATCTGCCCTGGAACAGATGGCAGGAGAGAAAAAAAACCACCCAAAAAACAAACTTAAACAGTGAACTTGAAAACCCAATGAGCGGCATAGAAATAAAGTATTATAATTAAGGAATGTTCCACTCTTGTTTTCCTCCCTGTTCAGTGCTAAAAAATCCAGTGTGCAAGCTATATAGATTTCCCACGTCGGACAGCAAGTGGCTGCAGATCCGAGAGCAGATGTCTGAGAGTACCCTTTCTTTTCATATTCCTAAGGAAGTGATCTCCCTGCAAATTAAGGAAGACTTGAGAAGGTAAGAGAAAATCCTATCTGATAACACTATAAGGGAACATTAAAGCACATAAGGTATCTATGGCAGATTTCTGGATGCAGGATAATGCGACTGTAAAGAATTGTGTAGAATTCTAAGGTGCATTAGGGAAGAATTTGTGAGCGCTGTTCTCAGCTCTACTCCGTGGCACCCTGACTCAGTTTGGCTGTTCCAAGGGCGTCCTAATGACTGTTAGCTGGAAAACACTTTGGGGTGTTTGGATGAACTTGCTCCTGGAAGACAACTGTTGAAGATCGGCTAATAAGAATGGATTCTGAGCCCCACCCATGAGAACATGTTCTAGCTTCAGATTCATAAGTGACTGGACTACTATTTGCATGAGAGGTGTTTCGCTAGATTACGGATGTGCTTGGGGGCCCTATCAGATCCAATCCAGTACGAGGGATTGAATTATAAGCTGCTAATGAACTGTATCCCCTATGATTGACACCTGTCCCAGAGTACTCGACACATAGTAAGCACTTAACAAATACTATTTCTTATTAGTATTACTATGATCCCTACCCCTCTCCCTTCTGCCTCCAGGACTCAGGGCAAGGGTAAAAAAATGGGGAGGAGGATGTGCTTCCTCTTCAAAGACTGGTGCTGCTGCCTTCATCATCACCATCGCTTCTCCTGCTCATACAATATGGGTGGAGATATTGGCAGGGGTAAGGAAGGCAGAATTTCACCCCTAGCAGTAGGCCTAGGGGGAGAGCCCAATTTATCACTTGCATACATATCCATCTGTAATTTATTTTAATGTCTGTCTCCCCCTCTAGTCTTTAAATTCCTCTTCTAGAGTGTAAGCTTGATATAGGCAGAAAATGTGTCTGCCGACTCTGTTGTATTGTGCTCTCCCAAGCACTTAGTACAGGGCTCTGCATGTAGTAAGTGCTCAATCAATACCATTGCTTGATTGTGGGCAGGGACTGGCTATACCTACTCTTTTGTATTTTGCTGTTCTTAATACAGAGCCCTGCATGCAGTAAGCACTCATTAAATACCACTGTTTGACTGGATAAGGAAGTCTTGGTCTGTAACTGATATGCCAAATGACCTTGGGCAAATCACTTAACCTCTTTGGGCCCATTTTCTCCTCCCTGAAAAAGACTGTCTCTTCCTCACTGGGGTCTTGGGGAAAGAAATGAGATCCTGTACATTTCCTATTCATGTGAACAATAGGACCCTTGCACACTGGCATCCTGACTGATCAGCATGGGATAAGTTAAAAAGCCAGTGGGTAGTCGGTCACACATCATGGCCAGCCATTCTTGAGGTCTGACTCTGGGGTGGAAGCGAGCTGGCAGAGACTTACCATTTTTGCTTCAGAAAGGGGGCTGCTGGCTGCCTCTCAAGGATTTTTCCCCTCTGACCTGGAACGCTCTTCTTCCTCAAACTAGACAGACAATTACTCTCCCCGCTTCAAAGCCTTGTTGAGGGCATATCTCCTCCAGGAGGACTTCCCACACTAAGCCTCACTTTTCCTCATCTCCTATTCCCTTCTGGGTCGCCCTGATTTGCTCCTTTAACTCTCTCCCTACCCAGCCCCACAGCACTTATGTGTATATATATGTAATTTTATTTATTTGCATTGATGTCTATCTCCGCCCCCGCCTCCCCCTCCCCGCGCCCCCCCCCCCCGACTATGAGCTCATTGTGGGCAGGGAATATCACTATTTAGTATTGTATTGTACTTTCCCAAGAGCTTAGTACAGTGCTCTGCACATAGTAAGTGCTTAATAAATATGATTAAATGAATAAATGAGTGCTGCTCCCCGACTTTTACACCATCTCTATTCTGTTCCCTTTATTCAGCATTTCCTCTGCCAAATTCAAAAGCTATCATTCATTTCTTTTTTGTCAGAGTTCTTGGAGGGGCAGAGGAGGTCCATTATCTTAAAAAAATTGCATTGCCCCATGGAGGTCTCAGCCAAAATCACATTGTGGGGAAGAGGAGAGGCTGGGAAAGCAGGCTGAGAGAAAACAAAAACAAAAAACCCAATGGGGGATGAGGTTGGCACAGGAAGAAGTGAAGAAGCTTTCTTTCCCCCTCCCTCAGTCCCCACCGGGCAAGGCACCTCCTGCAAATGCCAGCCTGATCTCTCCATTTGCCTACTGAAAGTTTTAGCACTCCATCCCTGTTTTTAAAAGTCACTGGCCAATCAGATCAATCAGTAAATCATTGGTATTTAATGAACTTTTAAGGGGTGCAGAGCACTACATTAAAAGCTTAGGAAAGTATGGTCTAGTGGATAGACCATGGGCCTGGGAGTCAGAAGGACCTGGTTTCTAATCAAAGCTCCACCACTTGTTTGCTGTGTGACCTTGGGCAAGTCACCTAACTTCTCTGTGCCTCAGTTACCTCATCTGTAAAATGGGGATTAAGACTGTGATCCTTGTTTGCAACAGGGACTGTGTCCAGCCTGATTAACTTGCACCTACCCCAGTGCTTAGTACAGTGCCTAGCATATAGTAAGTGCTTAACAAATACCATAAAAATAGGAGAAGGAAGGAACAAGTCACTTAACTTCTCTGTGACTCACTTTCCTCATGATAACAACACAGTTGATATTGCCAGGAGTCATTTATTTTAGTAACTTAAAGCTTAAGATCAGATCAAATAGTCAGTGCCAAAATAACTTAGAATTTTCATTTCTCATTCTCTGCCCTATATCCTCAATATCTATGACTAAATAAGGTTAATCGAAGACTTTTTTCTGTTAAAAATGAAAGCATGCTAATGGAATTTTTCTCCTTTTTTTTTTTTTAACACAGTGTAGGAACAACTCTATTTGTAGAAGCCAAATTTGGCTTAAAATAGAAATCAAGTTCAGACATGAGAGTGGATAATCAAAATATTGAACAGATATGAAAAAAGGACTACTTTAATTCATAACTGATTAAGTGGGAAGGTAGAATTTGCAGCCATCCACTTCAGCTCCCAGGACAGTACTCAGCACATAGTGAGAACTCAAAATTGATGACTGACTGATTCATGCTTCAGAAAGATATGAAAGAGTCTAATAGTTAATTCCTATATAATTGGAAATGGGAAAGAGCATAATTGAGGTAGTTTTAATCCTCTTCTCTGCCCTTCCTCCATCCACCTCACCTTCAGTGCTTTCCTGCTGATGGGAAGTGAGTTTCACACCCCCACCCCCTGCAGGGGAATTGTTCTTTTGGCTCAGTAAGCATCCCGAGAGAGTTTCGAGTGTTTGACATTTATGACACCCAATACTGCCTTCTGCTTAAGATAGAAGAAAGCGGGAAGGAAAGGTGAATGAAGTGCAGCCACTGAAGGCCTTGGGGGATCTGTCAGTTCCTTGGCTGTAACACTCAGGAGAATAATAATAATGATGGTATTTGTTAAACGCTTAGTTTATGCCAAGCACTGTTCTAAGCACTGGGATAGGTACAAAGTTAACAGGTTGTTCCACTTGGGGCTCACAGTCTTAACCCCCATTTTACAGATGAGGTAACTGAGGCACGGAGAAGTTAAGTGACTTGCCCAAAGTCACACAGCTGACAAGTAGCAGAGTTAATAATGTTGGTATTTGTTAAGCGCTTACTATGTGCCGAGCACTGTTCTAAGCGCTGGGGTAGCCACAGGGGAATCAGGTTGTCCCACGTGGGGCTCACAGTCTTAATCCCCATTTTACAGATGAGGTAACTGAGGCACTGAGAAGTTAAGTGACTTGCCCAAAGTCACACAGCTGACAAGTGGCCGAGCCGCAATTCGAACCCATGACCTCTGACTCCAAATCCCGTGCTCTTTCTACTGAGCCACACTGCTTCTCAATTAGAACCCTCGATCTCTGACTCCCAAGCCCGTGCTCTTTCCACTAAGCCATGCTGCTTCTCTAAGGACGGAGACGGTGGCTCCAGGAGGGGTGGAAGCCCCCATTTTGCCCAGCTCCTTGGCTCCTGTGTGTTCTGAGGCCACTCCTTCCAGGAGGGAGTTGGAGAGGCCATTGCAGGAGGGGGAAAATTGGGGTAGGAGTCCGGCCTCCCATTTTTCTGGCGCTGTCTCCTTGTTGTGAGACCGGCAATTACTTAACTTCAACTGTGACGGCAACTGATCAGGAAACAATAGAAACTGCTAGTTTAATAATTTTAATAATAATTAATAATTATAGTTACAATATTTGTTAAATGCTTACTATGTGCCACGTACTGTTCTAAGTGCTGGGTAGATACAAGGTAATCACTCTGGACACAGTCCCTATCCCATTTGGGGCTCACAGTCTTTATCCTCATTTTACAGACGAGGTAACCGAGGCACAGAGAAGTTAAGCGATGGAGCTGGGATTAGAACCCGTGTCCTCTGACTCCCAAACCTGTGCTCTTGTCACTAGACTATGCTGTGAAGGCAGTTGATCAGAAGACAATGTAAACCTCTAGTTTATCGGATGATCTTGAAGGACTTTGCCTGATTAGCGTGCCTTTGTGCAAAATGTGCCCATCTGTTATGGCACCCTTCGGATAATGTCCCTCTACTTGCCTCTGATTGCTCGCAGTGCTTTGTGGTGGCACCAGGGCAGAGTGTCAGATGACAAATTACCTTCAGTACAGAGCCCCAGGGCCAATCCCTGGGTGCAGTTTTTAACACGCTTAGTCTGAGTACTACACATTTCACGACAAAAGTGGATGCAGAAGGAAAGGTCACTTTTCTTCGCCCAGACGCTACTGCGCCCCCATGTCTCCTGTATGAGTGGTATTTATTGAACACTTACTCTGTTCAGAGCACTCTACTAAGCGCTTGGGAAGGACAGTATAACAGAGTTGGTAGGCGTTCCCTGCTCAGAAGGAGCTTATAGTCTCGAGGGGATAACTAAGGAAATATGGCTTCTCTCTGCCCTCTCCCCTCAAAATTCAGTGATGTGAAGCGCCCGCTGCATTTACCTCCATTGCCATCTGGGCCGAGAGCCCTTGACACTCTTTTACACTGAGTTGCACTCACTAGCAAGGCAATCACCTTTCGAAGTTTCAGGGAACCAGACACCACCCATTTCACACAGCGGGCATGGGAAGATTGTTCTAAACAAACCATGTATTTTGCAAGAGGAATTCAAAATCTCAGTGGAAATATTTCAGTAGTGATAAACTTGAAGTTTTAAAACACCTTCCCATTGAAGTGCTGGGGTGCTTCATGCCATGTGGTTTATCTGGAAAGTGTGAAATTTTAGCTTCTCATTCCTACTCTCTTCTCATCCTCTTTTGGCTCTGTTGGCTTCACATCCTGCTTACCTCATTAAAGCCTGTTAGGCAGATGGATGCTTTTACTGGATTAGGCTGTGGTTTCCAACCTTTCCCTTGCTATGAGATACTTGTAAATTTGTGTTTGCGGTGTGGCACGAGTCGAGAGAGGCTTCTGAACTACCCGGCCAG
Source organism: Ornithorhynchus anatinus (assembly GCF_004115215.2). Taxonomy (NCBI): domain Eukaryota; kingdom Metazoa; phylum Chordata; class Mammalia; order Monotremata; family Ornithorhynchidae; genus Ornithorhynchus; species Ornithorhynchus anatinus. The sequence goes on from NC_041739.1 coordinate 26,869,201, forward strand.
CACCTGCCCATTAGATTTTTTTCTCTTGGTAGTTTTTTCAACCCCATTCCCCCTCCCACCTCGGCCAACACATTCTGTGAAAATCAATCAGTGATATTTATTGAGTGCTTAATGTGTGCAGAGCATTTTACTAAGGAGTGGGGAGGATGTTATACAATAGCATACCCACCCTCCTTCTTTCCTCTTACCTTTTCATCCACCCTCTCTTTCTCCTCCCTCTTTTCTCCACCTCCCTTTTCTCACCACCCTGTCCTTTCTAATAACTTTTCCTCCAAGTGATTGGTCTTGAGGAGAAGGGCTACAGGCTACTCTTTGGGACCTCTAAGACACAGAGGCAGAAAGACAAGCAAGGAGGAAGGGAAGGGGAGTTTTGGTTTCTACACAAATTGCCTTCTATTTGGATATCTCTACGAGTGTGCTAGAATTGGGGGCTATTATAAATGCTAACATTTATCATTTTATTAACTTCTTAACTTCGTTAACTTCATATTATTAACTTCATTTTTCATGGGGCATTTCCTAAGAGTTAGGGTAGAGGATCCCTTGGAGGTGGATTTTAACCAATCTCCTAGCATGATGTTATGAGGAAATGTGAATTTATTCTGGCCATTTGTCTGGTTTCATACTGAACCGTCTATTATATAGCTGATCTGCCCCCTGTTCAATATTAATGTGTCAGCAGGTGCCTTGATGTCTGGTACTTTAAAGTGGCCAGTCTCCCCCACCACAACTCTTGCCACCAAGTCCCAGTGCTAGGAAGCAGCGCCTTAGTCTGCAGGAGGTGAGAGAGGAATCCAGTGACTTGAGCATAGAGGAATTCGGAGACCTCAACAACCCTAGAGATTGTGTGAATTTCCACAAAACATGTTTTTTGTGTGTGCCCTTAGGGCCCCCTTATGTGTAAGTTATGCAACATATGTCAGCCTCTATGCTGACCCATCTTTGTATGCTCATTACATATGAGCATAATGTCATTGAATGTCATTCAGTCATGCCCTGTATGTGATGACTGATTCCACACCCATCCAGTCCATGTGCCACAAGCAACACAATTTGGTCCACACAACTCCCAGATCAGATAGTGGAAAAAGTGCAAAATTGAATAAGTTCAAAACCCCATAGTGTACCACATCATCCTGGAGAAGAGTAACCATGTACCCTGGTTGCCCTTTTTTCCGAATCACAGGTCAGTGGGAGAACACAGAGAGGGAAAGAAGGAAAAGCGGCTGGGTTTCCTCCTTGCTGGATTCTGGCTGCTCCAGACCCAAGAGACCCAGAGACTTGAAAGAGTCAGAAATAAATGTGAAGGTTTGAATCACTTGAAGTGGGAAAATTTTCAAAGGGGAGCATAGGGCTGCTTAAAGGGAAATCTAGGCCTATAAACAGCAATTCAGACCTATCAAGTGCAATGAATAGAATAGCAGGGGTTCTATCTAAACAGATTTAGGTGTGCCTTTTATCTGTTGTGGTTGGCTTCCGGAAATGCTTCACCCTGAGGTTGTTTTCAAGAATCAAACCATTTCTCAAATATAAACATAATAACCCAGTGAATATTAGGAAGTCTTATAGCAATTGTGTATGTGTGTGAGAGAGATTTCATTTATGTAATTGGAGGTTATAAAGTCTATACCATGTATCCACATTTCCTTAGCAAACATTTGGGGCGTAAGAATTAAAAAGCAGAAGACAGCTTTCTAATGATTAGACATCATTAGCCTGATCATTTTAATCATCTTGCAATAGTAGAAATAGTATTTATTAATCATTTATTGTGTGCAGAGCACACTACTAAAGCTGAGAAAAATTACACGGAAGGTAATTAGAGACAGTCCCTGTTCCTTGTGAAGCTCACAATCTAAGAGTTTAAGTGTGAAGAGGGTTGGAGACAGGTGCATAAGAAGCAATGAAATATCAAAGCATAACACAAATACACACAATAGGCTCAAAGTCTTGGTGGGAATGGAGGAGTATGAGAACATGAAGAAGCAGCTTTTTCCCTGATCTGGCATATCCAGAGCATGCTGGGAGCAGGGAATCTTAATGTCCCTACAGTCCAAGCGCTTAGTATAGTGCTCTGCACACAGTAAGTGCTCAATAAATACTATTGAATGAAGTGTAGGGCTTTTTGGTTTGTGATGCTAACCACTTATCATTTTTAAAAATTAAAAGTCTTGTGATCCTTGACTGCAATTCTTATCTCACGACAATCACGACAATCTTGTCGTAAACAACAATGAAAAACCCAAAATATTTTGAAATGTGCAATTAAATTGCCCTGTTTTGGTGTAGTATACAGATTAAATAGTTGCACTTATCATTGTTTCATGTCATGAAAACTTCTTGAAATTTTCATTTGGAAACTCTGTTACCTAATCTTTTTTCATTTAATGTGTACTGTTTCATTAGTTCTCTGAGCTGATTATTTCTTATTGTTTGTAATGCATCTGGTTAAACCTGAATTTTCCCTGTAACAATTGAAAAGTGCTTAGCCCCTCAAACTTTCCATCTTGCTATACCCATAAGCAGTGTGCTTTTAGGTGTGACATTATTCAGTTTTCATTTAAATTAGCCATAGAAAATAGGTATTCCGTTCATTCCGTATTCTTTTTTGACCGGAAAACTGTGAAATAATGTTCTAAGGCTTTCTCTGTAGGGGCTTCCCCGCTGTCGGAGTACTTTCTCTGAGGAGATGATCTATTTAACCTTTGGTAATGAAGGAGCTCTTCCATGGTTCCTGGGTGACCTTTAAGCAAGGGATCAGTGCTTCCTCTAGACCATAAGCTCCTTGTAGGCGGGAAATGTATCTGCCAACTCTGTTATACTGTACTCTCCTAAGCATTTAAGATAGTACTCTGAACACAGAAGTTCTCACTAAATACCACTGATTGATTGATTTTCTGGGATTCCCAGTTAAAGTTTTTCTTAGAATTATTTCTGAGAAAATTCTGCAGGATCTCAAGATGGCACCATCAGTACCATCTTTGAGGAAAATAATGTCAAGTTCCTTTTTTTTGAATGGTATTTGTTAAGCAGTTACTAAATGCCAGGCACTTTGTTAAGCGCTGGAGTAGGCACAAGGTTGGACATAGTTCATGTCCCATGTGGGGCTCACATTCTTACTCTCCTTTTTACAGATGAAGTTGCAGAGGCACAGTGAAGTGAAGATACTTGCCCAAGGTCACATAACGGAAAAGTGGTGGAGCTGAGATTAGAACCCGGGTCCTTTTAACTCCCAGGCCCATGCTCTATCCACTAGATTGCACTTCTCTGCAGTGTGAAGTTCCTCTTCTAAATTGCTAAGCCAACTCCTGAAATTATTAGGTTATTAGTAATCATGTTCATTCATTTATTCAATTGCATTTACTGAGTGTTTACTGTCTGCAAAGCAGTATACTAAGTGCTTGGGAGAGTACATATACTCCTGGATTTCCCAGTTTGTCTGTAATCCTCAACCTGGAATGGAGTGCACCATTATGGCTGCCCTCCAGATAAAGGAAAAGATGAGGGGATAAGATCAGTATCTCCCTTTGTAGACTTCACATAGCTTTTTGACCTCATTTGTTCACCTGTAGACTATAACTGTTTGTCTTGCCCAAGTTTATCAAAATCCTCAAGCCGTGGCCAATCCTGTCACCCATGAAAGTTCTCATTATGACTCTTTCCCCATCACCAGTGAAGTCGAACAAGTCATGTTCTGGTCCTCTGGGAAACTCATCCATCTTAAACAACACACACTGAATCAATCACACAAGAGCTGCAGTACCTGATGTCGGCACCCTAGGTGAACACAAGAAGGCATAGAAATTTTTATCAAGTACTGTACAGAATGAGTAAAACTCTGACTATATGGAGCATTAACAAATGTGTTATGCATAATCATGTTAAAAGTGGTTTGTGAGTGGTTCAGAGCTCCACTGCTTCCTGACTCCCAGAGTTGTTCTGCAGTCAATTCTTGGCTCACATATAATGATAATACAATTGTGGTATTTAGTAAGCACTTACTTTGTGCCAGGCATTGTTCTAAGCTCTGGGGTGGGTACAAGATATTTGGGTTGGACACAGTCCCTGCCCCACAATAGGGTTCACAGTCTTAATCCCCATTTTACAGATGAGGGAACTGAGGCTAAGAGCAGTTGTGACAAGGTCACACAGCAGACAAGTGGCCGAGCCTGGATTAGAACTCAGGTCCTTCAGACTCCAAGGCCTGTGCTCTATCCACTAGGCCACACTGCTTCCCCTATATGTGAAAAGAGCCAGTAATCCCACTTAGCACTCTAGTTCAACCCTTAAAGTGGCATGACAGGTTGTGTGGATCTTGGGATTCTGTGACCCTTCTAGGTGCATGGGATCCTTTCTGTCATATAAGCATCATAAATATAGACTTTATCGTAAACTGTTAATCTTAGAAGCATTTGCTCTGAGAGATCTATGGCACTGCTTAGTTATTTAACACCAAATTAGGGCTAAGACTGACAATCCTACACTTAGAGCAATCCAGGGGAAAAATGGATGTATGGATGGTTGTTAGCCAAGAACCCATCTGTGAAGGCACAAAGTAAGCACAGCCAAACCAAGTTCCCAAACAGAATAACTGCTAAAGTCAAGATATAATCCATATTACAAATTGTAAAGAATACCAACTGCCAGAAAGATATTCACAAATGCTAAGCTTGGTTTCCTAATTACCAAAAGTCAAGGTCCATATGCTTGGTCTCGTGGGTGGTATAAAACCTTTGCATGAGAAAGGGGCTAGAAAAGATTAAAGTGATCCCAAAAGAGATTACCTCAGTCCCTTTATCCATGTATATAGGTTAAATGGAGAGAATTACACCTAGGTTAAATGGAGAGAAATACCTGACCACATTGAAAACCTTTCTAGCTGGGTTCCCGGAAGAGAGAACGGAGAAACAGGGCAAGATTCAAAGCAGCACATCCCAAACTGAAAGAATGATCCTTTGAGACATTTGGCTGTCTTTCATGAGTAACTAAGCCAGATGCACAGTATTAAACTCTTATGATTTCTCAGAGATAAAACTGTCCGTTTCTTTTGCCAAATTGAATCCCTGATGAGCAGGATGTTACTGGTATCTGTAAGTGGCTGCCAAGTGGCAGGTGGGAGGCTAAAGATTAGACCAGGAGGAAGGGGAAAAAGCCAAAGTCCACTCACCTGTGGTAATGTCTGTTTATTAAGATTGGTGGAGTGTTTTCAACAGAATGCAAAGGTACATGCATACATTTAGAGTGTGAGCCCCATTTGGGGCAGGCACTGTGTCCAACCCGATTAACTGGTATTTCCCCCAGCGCTTAGAACAGTGCTTGAATAAGTGCTGAGTATATAATGCATAATGTGATAAAAGATTTCCTCTTGGGTTATAAGTGTTACATTTGTTTTGTGCTGTCCTCATGATTTTGACTTAAATCAAGCCTAGCTTAGTAGTGAAACTCCAGATTAGGAAAAGGAAGTCGCATACCTATAGTGTGCTTGATCGTAGGGATTAGGTGTGAAAGAAAACTTGGTTAAGATGATTTTTCTGTTTTTATTTTATGTATTTGTGTTGTGTTTTAGTGTTTCATCCTTCCTAATGTACCTGTCTCCAGTCCCTTCTCCCAATTTATGCCCCAATTTATGGACAGGGAGCATGTCTAATTCCCACATGTGTATTCTCTCCCAGTGCTTAGTACAGTGTCCTGCCCTCAGTGTGAGCATAATAAATACTATTACTACTACTACTACTACTACTAAATTTAGTATTACCTAATGGGAATCATTTGAATTCATCCAGCATAAATGTCAAAGAAGGCAACTGTGATGTGATTTCTCAGATTTTCTGTGGCCACTGTCTGAGACAGAATCCTGGGCCTGAGGGTACATTGGTTTGTCCCGTAATGGTGTTGCTTATGTTCTCCTGGCTGTGAAAACGTTGAACACATAATAGGTGGAGACTTTGTCATTCCGTCTAACCAAATTACTCTGTAAATGTGCCTGAATCTTGGGGAAAATAGCTTAATTACATAGCACAACCATGGGGCTTTACTGAGAGTACAAATAGAGGTTTTAATTGGGCTAGGGAAAGAAGAAAATGTGTCATCTAGAATTATACTGAAGCTCCCCCAAGTTTCTCACTGATCCTCAAGAAATCACGTTACTGCTTGACAATTATTTCACAAATACCATCATTATTATTATTGATTTTGTACTATGGCAGCTCCAGAATGTGGAAGATTTGAATCAGTAACCTTTTAGTAAGGTTCCACCCATTGTTTTTAAAAAAGCAGCATTTGGCTCAAGCCATTCCCTTGTCTTTTAATAAAATGGATTTAATTATTTTTCTTTTTCTTCCATTTGAACCAGAAACCAGGAGCTCAAAGACCTTGGCGAGCTTTCCCCACATTGGGACAATCTGCGCAAAAGTGTTCTTACCCACTGTGAGCAAATGGTGAGCATGTACCAGGACACTCTGACAGAGCTCGGGAAGCAGACAGGTAAGAAAATGTTCACTGGGTGCTTTCACATCTTGCCTGCAAGTTAAAAGGCCTGTGGAAGCAGGATGGATGTGGTTCATGAGTAGCAGAATAGAAGAGCCCGAGAAAGGAAGAGAAAAGCTTGAAGTGTCCCACCTGTCTTGTATTGGGGGAAGGGTTGGGATAGGGCAGCTCAGTTCCAGCAGTGTGCATTTTCATAGAATAGTCACCTGTGGCCTACCCCATGCTTCCCATGAATTGAGCAAGGTCTCCCTCCTTGATGGGACCCCTCCGCAGCAGGATGGCATAATCAGTCAGTCGTATTTATTGAACCCTTACTGTGTGCAGAGGACTGTACTAAGTGCTTAGGAGAGTACAAATCAAAAATTAACCGACACATCCCCTGCCCAGAATAAGCTTACAGCTCTAGGAGCTCCTCCTTGCTACACTCACCCTTAGGCTGCTGTGTTTCTGAGACTTAAAGGATCAGAAGGAAATAAATCTTAATTACCCTATAAGAGTAACCTCTTCCATCCCATGAACTAATAACACTGAGTCTCTTAGTAAGATTGTTTTTATTCAAGACTCTGATTAAGATCTGAGAAGCCGCGTATCCTAGTGGAAAAAGCACGGGCCTGGGAATCAGAGGACCTGGGTTCTAATCCCGATTCTGCCATTTTTCTGCTGTGTGACCTTGGGCAAGTCAGATCACATTTTTGTGCCTCGGTTACCTCATCTGTAAAAGGGGATCGAGACTGTGATCCCCAGGTGGATGTGGGCTGTGTCCAACCTGACTCCTTGTATCTACCCCAGCACTTAGTACAATGCCTGGCACATAGTAAGCACTTAGCAAATACCACAATTACTACTGAAGAATTCTGGTTAGTTTGCCTTGTTTGCAGTGTTAAAATTGTTTTCTCTATCCTTTAGAAATCAGCAGTGTTTTCTCTCTCCATCTCTGTATTTTTAGCTCCGTGTAAATATATATTAAATGTGGCTTCATTTCCAACCCGCTGTGGACTGATTTCAGTCAGCAGGCACTCTGCCGATCACCTGCAAAACAGAAACCCGACAATTAGTTTGTTCTGTGAATCAAAGGCAGGCAGGCAAAAGGTTCCGTGCTGAGATGCTGCTAGGGAACCTGCCTTTCTTAATACACAAAAGTAAATTAAAGCATGTCAGTACCACCTGAGTGTCTGCTGCCCTCTTAAGAGAAACAAAAAGGCAACACATCTGCTTGATGCTTAAGGAAATGATGTTCAAAACCAACATTTTTTCCTAGGGTCTTCCTTCAAGTCAAGCTGTAATAAAGGAGAGAAGACACTAGAATTTGTTCCAATAAATCTACACGTTCAACAAATGCAAGTGCACAGCCCCCAGTTGAAAGGTAAAGTGGATTTCTTCAGAATGTTATTAATTGGTTTTCACTGCCTGTCTGCATTCCTCTTATTCATGAAGATGTTTTAGTTTTTATCTTTGCATTTATGCTTTGAAAAAATATTTAAGGTAGCGATCATACAGATGAGGCTTCTTGTTAATTCAGTAGAGCTACAACAGAGAAGGCAATACTTTCAACATTTAATCCAGGTGACCCCTAAATGAGTTTATAGCGAAAATGCCAAAGAGTTTACTATTCCCTTATTTTAACGGGGCGACTATGTGAACAGCTGTGTATTTTACCTAGAATTTTCCAAACTGGAGACCAATTTGTTTCGACTGGCTCTTCTTAAGTACGAGGTCAAATACAAATAGCAGTTAAGACTGGACCAGTAGCCGTGAAATAAAACAGTGGGAATGAGTAGAAGCATAAATAGACTTGATGATATGGGGGTCAATGGAAGCCTTTGAGTATTTCTTTTTTCAGCAAGAGTAGAAATTCTTATTGCCTTCTGTAGGAGCTAGCTGGCATTCCTTAATATCTCTTTGGATGCATCTCAATAAGAGTTCAAGCTGGAAGGTCTGGTTCAGTATCCAGACATCCTTGGACCTCTTAAAAATGAGGAAAGAACAACATTATGGATGACCAGTTGTGGTTGCTTTAGTCCTTCCTCCCATAGTGGGTGCGCAATGAATACTTTGGCTTTCTGGAACACTTTCTGTTGTTATGCTTTTTCACTGGTGATTATTCCAAAATGCCCATGACTTAGTTCATCTTTAATAATGGAGTTAGAAAGGAAGAGGGGGTGAAGTTGGATGTTTTTTATGTAATGATCATAATTACGGTTTTCCCAAGAATTAGAGCCCGGTGAATGAAATAGGAAAGACCACTGTGTTTGCAAAAATGAATTGTGTGTGCCAATCTGGATAATGTAGTCTTCTCTCAGGCAATTTTCCAGCCCAGTTTTTCCTCTCCTCTATGCCTTCTCACCCACCCACCCAAGCCATGGGCTCAGATTCATCATCGGAAGAGCATGGATGAGAAGTGGGAGTCAGAGAAAAGCACCCAAGAGTGTAGGGAAAAACACTAAGGTATGACAAAGATCCCCAGTAACTAACCAGGATACTAATCACCTCTTAGTTGCTGTTTGTAGAAATGCCACACTAAATGGCCTCAGGAAGTGGCAGCTGTTGTATCTATTTAGAACTCCTTTGAAAGATCCAGGGGGAAGCTTCAGTAAAAGCTGAGGTCTTGAATAGAAATTATAGAAGATAGTCTGAAAAAAAATACGTTGAGCCCAATTTATGGACTATGAACCAGATAGAGGGAGGCCATACATTCACAGGGGGAAGCTTGTAGGATTTATTTAAGGGAACATTATCTCCTTCCATCACTCTGTGCAGGAATCCCATGTGGTTCAGAATCTCTGGAAATGAACCATATACGTCTAGGGCATGCCCTTTGAGGGTAGGTTTGGAGATAGATGGAATGACAGGAAGGGGGTTGGGAGGGCAGAGAAGGAAGCAGCATGACTTAGTGGAAAGAGCATGGCCCTGGGAGTCAGAGGACCTGAGTTCTAATCCTGACTCTGCCACTTGCCTGCTGCGTGACCTTGGGCAAGTCACTTAACTTCTCCGTGCCTCAGTTTCATCATCTGCAAAGTGGAGATTCACTACCTGTCTTCCCTCCTTCTTCGACTGTGACTACCATGTGGTACAAGGATGATGTCCAACCTGAATGACTTGTATCTATCCCCACTTAGTGCATGCTAAGCACTAACAAATATTGTAAAAAAAAAAAAAAGAGAGAGAGAGAAACTGCCATTACTGTGCTGCCCAAACCATGGCTTCAGTGTCAGCACCAGGGGGCCATTAGGTGGAATTAATCAATTGCCATGTGGGTTCCAGGCTAATCAATTTTGTGGAACCCCTCCAAAAAGAGTTTGACATCACATCATACATCATATGACACCTTTGGACAGTAGTGGCGGTGGGCGGGGGAAGGGAGGAAAGCAAGAGGGAGAAATTCTCCTTAGCTTATACTCCAATTCTATCATTTATTAGAAGAAATATGGCCTAATATGGAAAGAGCAGGGGCATGGGAGTCAGAGGACTTGGGTTCTAATTCCAGTTCCACCGCTTGCCTGCTGAGTGGCTTTGGGCAAATCACCTAACTTCTCATCTGTACAATTGGGATTCGATCCCATTTCTTCCTCCTACTTATAATGTGAGCCTCCTGTGGGGCAGTAACAGGGTCCAACATGATTACATTCTATCTACCACAGCACTTAGAATACTGCCTGACACATAATCCCTTTAGAAATAACACAGTTGTTATTACCATTCCACCATCTACAAAAATGGAGTCCATTTTTGTAATTAAGTGTTAGCTGAATTAAGGAATCTCCTTTACACTGTGATAATGATGGACATGGTGGCTGAGCCACTTTATTTTACTGATGAGCAATTTAGTGATTGTAGATTTTCATCTTATGTCACCAAAGACCAGCCAAAATCTCTCTGCATTTGATGAATTTTTACCTGATATTGGAGGGAATACTTCTACACTGAGACAGAACATATGTTTTTACCAAAAGACAGTGACGATGATGATAGAGACCTAGAGTGTAAATCTATAAAGAAGAGCACTGCTGTAACCAAGCAGAACTAATGTTGTCATGTCTCATACTGACAAACTAAAAAGTCTCCAGTTAGCTTAGGTTTTTCCTAGACCATTGAGTTAATTTTTCATCCTTATTCATTATGCTAATACAAGAGCACTTGATAGGACACCCACCAAACTAAAGTGTTTGAAGTAAAAATAGAGATTCTCTTGGAAATGAGACTATTTCCCATTCAATATTCCTAAATGGAATTACTTTTCTGTAGACTATCAATTGTGAATATTGTAATATATTGATGTTTATAGCACTGCTGTAGCACATCCCGTAAATTATATTATACAGCTATAGGTGATGGTGGTATATCGGAGTCGACAACCAATGGCTACATTCTGCTGTTGGAAGCAGTAATTAACTAAGATCCAAGGAAATTATTGGTTTGTAAAAAAACAGTTTTGCTGATTAATTGCCCTGTATCACATTAGCCCTCCTTTGCAATTCAAATTCTGACATCATAAATGTAGTATAATGCATTTTTAAAACAAAATAATGTACTTAAAAAAGTTGCTTAAATTTCATGAATAATATATTCCATTTTGGAATTTGCTACTGCATGAAATACCCATTGGACAGTAAGAGGTGCTTGTCTCACACAACTTCCATTCATCTGGAACATCTAAATAGCCAAGTGTCATCACAGGTCATCAGTACTGTCAAATAACCCATTCCTTTAAATGTCAGATTATACATGGTATTTTAATTTCATGTACTACCCCTCCTACATGGAGAAGGAGTTGGAAAAAGGATCCTAAAACTTGTCTGCCTCAAATTTAGTGATGGGAGGTAGGTGTGACAAGCTTGATTTTTGTCAGTGGCCCCTATGTAATAAGAGAGCAGGAGGAGAAGGAAGACCAATAGAGATTCCTTTCCAGCCCTCTGCCAGGCCCCACTTGATTGCTCTTGCACCATCTGAAATTGCTACTGTTCTCCAGAGTCCCAGGCTGCTCCTGTGCATTCAATCCTCCCATGCTGAAACCCAGCAACACAATAACACCTCTCTCACCTGGGAGCAAGTTGCAGGCTGCTCCGCAGAAGGGCAGTTGGGACAGTCTGTTGCATGTTTTTATTTTAAATGGTATTTGTTAAGCCTTACTATTCATTCAGCCATATATATTGAGTGTTTACTGTGTGCAGAGCACTGTACTAAGCACTTAGGAGTGTACAGAACAACAATAAGCAGACACATTTCCTGCCCATGATGAGTTTACAATCTGGAGGGGGGAGACAGACATTAATCATAATAAATAAATCACAGATATGTACATGAGAGCTGTGGGGCTGAGGGGGGGGGGATAAAGAAAGAGAACAAGTCAGGGCGACACAGAACGGAGTGGAAGACGAGGGAAGGGGGCTTAGTCAGGGAAGACCTCTTGGAGGAGTTGTGCCTTCAATAAGGCTTTGAAGTGGGGGAGAGTAATTGTCTGTCAGATTTGAGGAGGGAAGGCATTCCAGGCCAGAGGCAGGACGTGAGCGAGTCGTTGGCGGTGAGATAGAATGAGACACACTGAGAAGGTTAGCATTAGAGGAGCGAAGTGTGCAGGCTAAATTGTGGTAGGCAAGGTGATCAAGTGCTTTAAACCCACTCGTGAGGAGTTTTTGATGCGGAGTTGTTGTGCAACCACTGGAGTTTCTTGAGGAGTGGGGAAACTCGTCTCAAACATTTTTGTAGAATATTGATCCGGGCAGCAGAGTGATAAGTGGACTGGAGTGGGGAGAGACAGGAGGCTGGAAGGTCAGCAAGGAGGCTGATGCAGTAATCCAGGCAGGATAGAATGAGCTGTCTCCCCCGATTAGACTGTAAGCCCGTCAGTGGACAGGGACTGTCTCTGTTGCCGATTTATACATTCCAAGCGCTTAGTACAGTGCTCTGCACATAGTAAGTGCTCAATAGATCCTATTGAATGAATGAATTAATGTGGTAGTAATTGGATGGAGAGGAAAGGGTGGATTTGGGCGATGTTGTGAAGGCGGGATCGACTTTGTGAATTGTATTAAATGCCGGGGTAGATAAAAGCTAATCAGATTTGGACAGAGTCCCTGTCCCTCATAGGACTCACAGTCTTAATCTCCATTTTACAGATGAGGTAACTGAGGCAGAGAGAAGTTAAGTGACTTGTCCAAGGTCACACAGCAGACAAGTGGCAGAGCTGGGATTAGAACCCAGCTTCTGCGGGTGATCAAGGGGAAGATCTTCTGAGTAGGCGCGAGTGGGGTTTGGTGGGTGTACGTGGGGTGTGTCTGTCTCAACAAAGTCTGTCTGCATCTTTACCTCTGCCTCTTAATATGTATTAAGAGATCACTAGGTGCCAAGAACTGTCCTAAACTCTGAAGTAGATTCAAGATAATCAGGTCAGACACCGACCGCATCCCACATGAGGCTCACAGCATAAGATGTTGGGTGAGCAGGTTTCATATCTTTATTTTACAGTTGGGGACACTGAGACCCAGAGAGATTAAATGGCAAACTCAAAGACACGATATCAAGGAAATAACTCTGCATTTGCACCGACTCAATATAAGACCTTTTTGAGCTTTGCTTGGCTGAATTGCATTCAGTACTAGAAGTGAGGGAAGCAGTGTGGTCTAGCAGTAGTCGAGAGACCTGTGTTCTAATCCCAGCTCCAGCCACTTGCATGCTCTGTGACCTTGGATAAGTCACTTAAAAATCTCTGTGCCTCAGTTTCCTCATATGCAAAAATGGCGGTGAAATACATAATCTGCCTCCTCCTTAGACTGTGAGCCTCAAGTGGGACAGGAACTGCATCCGATCTGATTATCCCCTATTTACCAAGAGCTTAACAGAGTGTTTGGCACATGGTAAGCACATTACAAGTACCACTACCATCCGACAATTACCCTCCCCCCGCTTCAAAGTTTTGTTGAAGGCACATCTCCTCCAAGAGACCTTCCCTGACTAAGCCCCCCACTTTCTTCTTCTCCCACCCACTTCTGAGTCACCTTGACTTGCTTTCTTTGTCCTTCCTCCCTCCCGGGCCCACAGCATTTATGCACATAGCTGTAATTTATTTATATTAATGTCCATCTGCCCCCCGCTGGGCTGTAAGCTTGTCGTGGGCAGGGAATATGTCTGTTTATTGTTGTATTGTACTCTCCCAAGCACTGAGTTCAGTGCTCTGCACACAGTAAGTGCTCAGTAAATATGATTGAATGAATAAACACAAACAACCAGCCAGTGACAGATGTGGGATTTGAGCTGGCATTTCTTGGCTCCCAGATATGTGTTCTTTCCACTAAGCTAAGTTGCCTCCCTCTGTCTCTTGGCATCTCTTTATGTCCCTCTGACCTATGTCTGTGTTGTTTGTGACCGTTTCTGGTCTCTCTTGTTCTTGTCTGCCTCTGCCATGTGTTTTTGTCTGTCTCTCTTTCATACCTTTCTCCCCCTTAATCTTAGACCACTGCATTTTCATGATGGAAACCCCACTCTGGTATGTTAACTAACAGCAGCAATGATATTCATTCAACACTTCTTATGTGTCAAAGTACTTTACTAGGGGTTTTAACGAAGCAGTAGATTAAACTCCATCTTCTGTAGTGTGGAATTCTCAAGATGCTAAAGTGACTAAGGAAAAAGGAGTTTTTAATGAATCTTAAAACCATATAGTAATTCCTACTGTAACATAGATTTGGATTAAACACCATGGAAAAATATACCTTAATGTAACCCAGAATTGGGTTTAATGAATTGCAACTCTACTCAGAAATGCTTTGGAACTTATGCATTGGGTGTCTGTATCAGAATCATTCTATCAGTTCATTAACATTGTATAAGGAACCTGCAAATCTTTAAAGGTCATCATTACCATATGTTTACTGGAGTGAGTGAATTTTAAGCAGGCACAAATTACTTCCCTGCAAATGCTAATGAAAAGATTCAGTACCTCTGTTACTGAAACACTGTGTCCACGGTGTATCCTATCAGATTGTAGCATGAATGATGCTTATTGATGTTTGTCAATAAAAAGGGGTTTGCTTTCCACCAAAAATAGATGAGTGCACACTGCATAGCATGAGTGTTTTTAACAGGAGCGGAGAGCAGAGTGGAGAAAGGGGAGAAATGCCACAAGAAAATATTGAGCTTTCTTCCTTCCTTCTTTAATATCTTCTTGTTGACCCTTCTCTCCCTCTATTTCTGATTGTGGAGAGCCAACAGTCCTTGAAAGATTTCGGTTTGAAATAAATCATGAAACTTTGGTTTAGGAAGGATTTAAAGATTGAAATATTTAGATGAGGAACCATGATTCAGAAAGGCAGGGAGAGACTTCCAAAGCAATTCAGTTAGGATGGAATTTTGAAAGGGTTTTATCTGCCAGAACAAGGAAAGTGAGACCAGGCTCCACAGCGTTGTAGTTGTTTTAATCTCCCTATTGTTTGAAATGTCCTCTTTGAAGCATCCTTTACTTTTTTTTTTTCTAAGACTAGGTCTGCCATTTGTTTACCTTTTAATCTATTCTCTGGTCGTTTAACACTGATAACCTCAGATGAACTGCCCATGAATCTATTCTTGCCATAGGCAACTGCAACTGTGTCCTATTCACTTGATATCCTCAGCAAAGTGGAGATCATTTTACAGTTAATTACTGCAGGTTTCCTTGGTAATGGTGGCATGCTCATTATGCTTTCATCCCCTAACTACTGGTGTTATCTTGGTTGAAACCTTCTCTTCGTTTTCCTTGCAGAATAAGATTATACCCCGTGAACACTGGGATATCATTTTAAAATATTTTTTTCTTCCTTTCTTAGTCAATCTATCAAAATAGCTCTGTTTCAGTTTCTCAAAACCATTGACCAAAATCAGCACTTTAGTTTTTCAGAGAGCAGATGATGTAGAATGAATAGTAATGTGTAGAGCTAAATCCATAAATCCTCTATTGAAAGTGTTCCCGTCTACCTACCAATGCCAGTGAGCATGCGAAAGTGTGGTAGACATTTTTCCTGCCCACAGCGAGCTTACGGTCTAGGGCAAGTTTCTCGGAAGTCTAGGGATAATTTCCTAGCCAAAGCTAAAAACCTGAAGGAGAAATAGGAATGAAGGATGGTAAGACACAGGAGAGTGGAACTTGGAAAAGGTGAAGGGATTCTAGAGAGGAGAATGGAGAACAGCGCTTAGTACAGTGCTGTGCACACAGTAAGTGCTCAATAAATGTGATTAAATTGAATTCAACTAAACTGAAAAGGCAAGTGGGATTTGAGGAACATATTTCAGTGGAGAAGGGATATTAAATAGCTGTGGCCCATTTCCACTGACAGAGGATGGAGGCTGTAGGATGAGGGGGAGTGAATTTAGAGTTGGGGAGTCATCTCTTCTCCAACTCTTGTTGATTTAGTTTTGGTGACAGTGTCAATGACTTAATAAATATTCATAGTTGGTGTGTGCTAGTGCTGAGCCAAGAGTTGTTCGGTTTTTGATTGCTTGCTCTGGAACCATCACAGGGCAGTGTTTACAATCTGCTGGAAAACTAGTGGCAGGATGAGGGAGAATGAGCACATAGCCAGCACCACTTCATGACTCAGAGATTATTCATGAGCCTTTGAGATGGCAAATCCAAAGACACAATATCTGTATATATCTGTAATTTATTTATCTATTTATATTAATGTCTGTCCCTCTAGACTGTGAGCTCATTGTAGGCAGCATTGTGTCTGTTGTTATATTGTACTCTCCCAAGTGCTTAGTACATTGCTTTGCACACAGTAAGTGCTTCATAAATACAATTGAAGGAAAGAATGAATGAAAGTAACTGCGTTTGCACCAACTCGATTTGGAGCTTTGCTTTGCTGAATTGCAATCAACAGTAGAAGTGAGGGAAGCAGTGTGGTCTAGCAGTAGTCAAAAGACCTGCTAATCCTGGTGCTAATCCTGGCTCTGCCACTTGCATGATGTGTGACCTAGGGCAAGTCATTTAACATCTCTGTGCCTCAGTTTCATTATATATAAAATGGGGATGAAATGCTTGTTCTTCTTCATCCTTAGACTGTGAGCCCTGAGTGGGACAGAAACTGATCTGATTATCCCTTATCTACCCAGTGCTTAAACAGAATGCTTGGCACACAGTAAGCACTTGACAAGTACCATTACTATCCAACAGACAATTACCCTCCTCCCTTTCAAAGCCTCATTGAAGACATATCTCCTCCAAGAAGTCTTCCCTGACTAAGCACCACCTTTCCTCTTCTCCCACTCCTTTGTGCTTCACCCTGACTTGTTCCCTTTGTTCTTCCCCCCATCCCAGCTCCACAGCCCTTACGTACATATCTGTAATTCATTTTTTATTAATATCTTTCATTCATTCATTCAATAGTATTTATTGAGCGCTTACTATGTGCAGAGCACTGTACTAAGCGCTTGGGATGAACAAGTCGGCAACAGATAGAGACAGTCCCTGCCGTTTGACGGGCTTACAGTCTAATCGGGGGAGACGGACAGACAAGAACAATGGCACTAAACAGCATCAAGGGGAAGAACATCTCGTAAAAACAATGGCAACTAAATAGAATCAAGGCGATGTACAATTCATTAACAAAATAAATAGGGTAACGAAAATATATACAGTTGAGCGGACGAGTACAGTGCTGTGGGGATGGGAAGGGAGAGGTGGAGGAGCAGAGGGAAAAGGGGAAAATGAGGCTTTAGCTGCGGAGAGGTAAAGGGGGGATGGCAGAGGGAGTATCTGTGTCCCCACCTCTAGACTGTAAATTCATTGTGAGTAGGGAATATGTCTCTTTATTGTATTGAACTCTCCCAAGCACTTAGCACGGGGTTCTGGACACCGTAAGCACTCAAAACAAATGTATGAATGAATGAAGTTCTTTCAGAACAGTTGCACAGAGGTGACAGGGGAGGGGATCTCTTTAGACAGAAAACCCCTCTGATCTGGTTGTTTTTCTCTCCTGCCTAGATTATTATGTTGTTCACAGCAACTACTGTGTGGGCTTTTCACCTCCCTTACTAACAGAGGAGATGGAATGGCGTCCTTAAACATTTCCTGCTGAAAAAGAGCCTCAAATAGAAGTATCCCGGAAACTTGAATAGTAGAGTTTCAAAGGCATCTATCACTTTGGTTCTTATGAAGCGGTTCTTCCCCTAAGCTCTTTGTTTATGTTACTGCTTTGCCTCCAATGAATGGCTAGAAAAAAGGCTCTCCAACAAATTTAGCACGAACAGGAGATGTAGACATTATGGCATTCACCTGAGGTTAATTAAATTATTGCAGTTTTGCCAGTAAATGAGTTTTGAAGAGCAACCAATGCATCAACATTAAAATCAATTTGGAATGGATCTACATGAAATCAGGTTTCCCAGATGAAATACGGTTTGTTAATAGCAGGCCGTTTGGTACTGTCTTCCTCCTTATGGGGACATTTTTCACCCGAATGCTACCAAAAGGACACATTTTACAACGTACAACAAGTTCATATGATGAAAAGGATTATATTCTAGAACAGGGGATTTAGTTTCAATGTTAATATGTGAGCTTTATCTTGTTTGGAAACAAAGATTCTATCTGGAAAAGGATTCTCAGACATTTTGTGTTCATTCTAATAGGTGGATAAGGAAATTGTGAAAAGGTACATTCACATGCTCAAGATGTGAACCCAATGCTTGAAATATAACCCAAGCAAGTGCTATAAAGAGACAGTCAATAGGGATTCTCTGCCCTTCAGCTCAGTGGCACTAATGTTTATTTTTTCCTTTAAATTTTGGGTTGAAAGATGGTTAATTATTGTTGAATTTTAATATGATTGCAAAGAAATGTCACAGGGCTCAACAATGTGAAACTCACAAAACACTAATTTATGGGGCATGCTAATAAAAATTTAGAGGAAAAAGAATGTAATGTATATGTAATGTGTAATTATGAGAAATCAGAGAAATATTTAAAGTTATTATACATTTATATAATAAATTCATATTATATATTACATATAAATAAGATGAGACATGGATTGATCATGGGTCTGGAAGTCAGGAGGACCTGGGTTCTAATCCCAGATGAACCAGTTATCTGCTGTGTAACCTTGGGCAAGTAAGTTAATTAACTTTTCTAGGCCTCAGTTTCCTCATCTGCAAAATGAGGATTAAGACTTTGAACCCTATATGGGATAAGGGACTGTGTCCAACCCATTTGCCTGTATTTACCATAGTGCTTAGAACAGTGCCAGACATGTAGCGGTAAACAAATACCACAGAAAAACTGCTTAGGCAGACAGGTGGCTGCATGGGAAAATTTATTAACTTCCTTTCATCTTTGAAACCTAATGTTTGTAGACATTTCTAGTGAATTAACTAGAAGTCTTTCCCAACTCTCTAATAGAATGGGTAGTTCTCCACAGGCACTATGTCCTGGGTGTACAGTAATGTCAATTTCATCTCCTTGTCCATTTTATTCCAGATTCTCAGTATGATGTCATCACAGTGGGAGCCCCAGCGGCACACTGTCAGGGATTTAAGAATGGCGGACTTCGGAGATTGCTCAGTAAATTTGAGATAGAAAGGAGAAAGTAAGTATTTTGACATGAGAAAAATGAAACCCAAACTATTAGTATGTCTACTCTCTATTAAATTAAGAATAATTTATGCAAGAACAAAGAGGATGGCTCAATTTCGCAGGTGGCATCTTTGATACCCTAACTCCATTTCATGGTTGTGAGTGGCTGTCTGCGCTCTTTCTCAGTAGCAATTCGGTTAAAATGGAATGAAGGCTAGAGTGGATGACTATTCCTATTTATTAAAGGGTAGAATGGTTCCAGGGCCAAAAGTGTTTGCCTGTTTCGAAAAGGAAGTAATTTTTGATGGCTTAGTACAGGTTATTGCTCTTTGTCAATGGAAAATATCAGTATAAGGACTCTATTGAGGTCTTATAGTCACAGGGAAAGAGTTGGAGATTAAGAATAGGATTAGGATTAGGTGTCCTAACTAGTGAGAGCAATGAGTTCCTACAATTACTTTGATAGTGAGCTCACAACTTCTTTCTTGAAGTTGGTGATTTTCACAGCACTATGGCATATGGAAAGGAAGACACTTGGGGAACTCAGCAGAATATTCCTTTTCCTGCTTGTTCATCTCAGTAGGTACATGTTCAGGGCTTGGATCTTTACAACTATTTTGTGACCAGCTGCAGTGGCCGCTTCCCAGATAGACGTCTTGCAGGTGTGCTTTTACATATTTGTCAAGTTGACCGAGGGCCTCGTATCCACAAACTCTGTTATGTTGTACTTTCCCACTGCTTAGGACAGTGATCTGTATACTCTAAGTGTTCAATAAATACCACGGATTAGCTATTTGATTAATGGCCAATGATAAGGCTGCTTTGAAGTTGCTCTGAAGCTTCTTACAGATGTCTATATTTTCCAGAAATTTAATGTAAAATTGTTTGATTGAGTTTCACTTTGCATTCCATTGACTGTATCATTAATGAAAATTTGTGTACTATCAGTTGTTAGTTTGGCTCTCAGTACCACCATATCGGCAGTAATATGAGGACTATCTTTAATACCCAATTTCACTCATATACATTCAGTAAGGTGCCCCTAGAGAGCTCTTTGGAGAATCCAAACTGCCTTCTCTCTTTCCTATCTGGCCAATGATCGTTTTGGGTTGTCCTGCTGGCCCAGTGGGGAAGGCAGTGCTCTGGGAATCGGGAGACTTGGGTTCTAATCCCTGTTCTGCCTATTGGGGCTCTGCCGTAGGTGGTGAGGGTTTTTGACTGAGGAACCAATTTGGATGTTCCATGAGGTAGACAGTGTAGCAGCTATCAATGTAACCACCTGCTAGTTCATGAAGGCACAGCACAGCAACTGCACTATGCTGTGGTCCCTTAAGCCATAAGTGGGCCCTACCCACCCAGAAAAATCTGCTCCTTGCCCCCTACCCTGGCTCTGTGCCCCAGCAGGAACATGGCTGGCTGGGACAATAGAGCATCAGTGGCATCCACCAAACCACTAGCATGACTGCTCCCAGTGAGAAAGAATATTCATCCAACTACTGCTGGTAACTGAAGTTAATATGTGGCAAGCCCCGCAAGCACAGACCATTGCTCATTCACTTTCCAATCACATGTGATCCCATGGTTCAATCCCAAATTTGAGTGTGCATATATATCATTTGATAAAACAAATTCTTCTTAAAGTACATAAATCCTGGGAATATTTTATGTTTAGTTGTCAGCTGACAGCAGTGTACACAAAAGAAATCTGACCAGATGTTCACTGTGTCTGTCAGCTTGGTTCAGCAGGGTAAATCAAACATTGGGATGAAGCTTTATAAAGAATAATGTTTTGATGTGAAAGTATAAAAGCTCACTGAATTAAATTTGGGTTCTTTCCTGTATTATTCGCCTTGAGACTGCAGGCTTGGCATTCACACTGAGAAAGGATCGAAGCTTTACAAATGGCCAATGTTTTCAATACTGACCACTCAATCAACTCCTTCTCTCTTGTAGTCCTGAAGTATTACGTTGAAGAGTAGAGAGGGACATCTTATCTCAGAATGATGAGTTGCTTGTTTCTTAAAAGCTTTACCTTCTGAAAATGAAGTTGACCATCTAATGGAATGTAATTGTATATATTTTGGAAAGGACTCCAGCAGGAAGAGGAAATGCCTGTATCATGAATAGACTCAGTCTAAAAACCATGATTCAGAGTTCAAAGTGATATCTTACTTGAGGGACGAAGAAAGCAATCGTTAATTAGGTAAGGGTACTAGAAATTTGTTTTCATGGCTGCCAAGTCTCCTTCAGTAGTTCAACAATGATGTAAGAAACCAAAGTAAAGCCAACTAACTTTGCTTTGGGAAATCTTTGGGTCCAAGTAGAATGTCAATGGAGTATGTAGCACTGGGCACATTTCAAAAATCTTTCTTCTACATCCTGACACTTCCCTGAGATACAGTCAGAAGTTCTAATTATGCTGTAAAATGTAATTAGATGCTGTCTGTGGCAAAACCAGTGATCTTTTCAGTCTCATCCCCGGGAGTTTTATTATGCAGTATCTGACAAGCCAAAACAGCGTGTTAATGCGTTTGTCAAAATGTGAATCACTTTTCTGTACCCCATATGTATTTTAGTAGCATGTCAAAAAACAGAGAATTGGTGAATCATGATTTCAACGAATAGTCCACTCAGTAAGATTAATATGTACAATATTCAAATCAATCACATTTGCTGGGTGTGAGGATCAAACAATAATAACCGCAATAATAATAATAGTGGTTAGGTATTGACTATGTGCCCAACATTTGGGTTAGATACAATAGAATCAGATAAGAAATAATACCCATATAGAGCTTACTTGTAAGGGGGAACAGGTGTTTAATCCTCATTTTACAGATGAGGAAACTGAGGACCAGAGCAGTTAAGAGGCTAAGCCAAGAACCCAGGTTTCTTGTCCCCGAGGCCCCTGATCTTTTTCCTAGGCCATCTTGGGGCACAGTCAGTGTGACTAATGTAGTGCACTGATGGAGTACTACCTTCTTGGCTGGAACAAACCTAAGATTCCCACAAAATCACTAAAATGCAGTACCTTCTTACCTTGAGCGGCCTAATCACCTTCATGTCTTTTGATCAGTTTTTGCTGCAATGCAAAGCATCCTCTAATTGGAAAGTTAAACAAAAGCAAATTCAAAATCTGAAAACCCTCAAGTATAAATGGGAAAAAACTGAAGTTTTGCTTTATAGGCACTGACGTGGACTATATGTAGCCCTGTTCAACTCAGTCTCATAAGTGCATTAAGAAGAATCTGGCAGAGAAGCCAATTAAAAAAACAAACAAAAAAAAAATCTTACTCTGAATACACAATGAGAATATATTCAGGAGGAAGAAAACTTGGAACTTAGACACACTCTCTACACCAGTGTATGAACTGTGAGAGATAATGTGGTTCTTTTAAATTAAAAAAATATTTCTTGATCAAAAATGACTTTGAGGGAAAAAAAAGGAAGGGGTAGAAAGTTATCTTAGCCAAAATGTGGCCATCCAGTCAGATCAGAGATAGCGGTCTGGAAGAGTGGTCTATAATGGCAGCCACGAAACCTGCTTCTCTTTCATTCATTCATTCAATAGTATTTATTGAGCGCTAACTATGTGCAGAGCACTGTACTAAGCGCTTGGGATGAACAAGTCGGCAACAGATAGAGACAGTCCCTGCCGTTTGATGGGCTTACAGTCTAATTGGGGGAGATGGACAGACGAGAACAATGGCAATAAATAGAGTCAAGGGGAAGAACATCTCATAAAAACAATGGCAACTAAATAGAATCGAGGCGATGTACAATTCATTAACAGAATAAATAGGGTAATGGAAATATATACAGTTGAGCGGAGGAGTACAGTGCTGTGGGGATGGGAAGGGAGAGGTGGAGGAGCAGAGGGAAAAGGGGAAAAGGGGGGTTTAGCTGCGGAGAGGTAAAGGGAGGGTGGCAGAGGGAGTAGAGGGAGAAGAGGAGCTCAGTCTGGGAAGGCCTCTTGGAGGAGGTGAGTTTTAAGGAGGGTTTTGAAGAGAGGAAGAGAATCAGTTTGGCGGAGGTGAGGAGGGAGGGCGTTCCAGGACCGCAGGAGGACGTGGCCCGTGGGTTGACGGCGGGACGGGCGAGACCGAGGGACGGTGAGGAGGTGGGCGGCGGAGGAGCGGAGCGTGCGGGGTGGGCGGTAGAAAGAGAGAAGGGAGGAGAGGTAGGAAGGGGCAAGGTGATGTAGAGCCTTGAAGCCTAGAGTGAGGAGTTTTTGTTTGGAGCGGAGGTTGATAGGCAACCACTGGAGTTGTTCTCTGACAGAGCAACCTTAATAGACTGACATCAGCAGCATACTCCCCTCTCCATCCCTGCTAGAGTGGTTGGAATTGAAAAGTAAATGAATTTAATTTCTTGTCCTAGATGAAAGCTCTTTGATTCTCATTAAGAATGTTAAAGCCACATTCATATTTCAGTTTCTGAGGCCAAATAATATTCCAGGTGTTTGATCATGCTGCTAACCCCTTGTCCATGTCCGCCCTCTGGCCTAGAAATCCCTCCTCCAGTATTTCTGACAGACCACCTCTCTCCATCTCTTCAAAGCCCTATTAACATCCTCCAAGAAGTCTTCCCGGACTAATCCCTCTTTTCCCCATTAACCCTCCCGTATGCATTGTCTGTACACTTAGATCTGTACCCCTTAAGCACTTCATATTCACCCCACCCCCAGCAATTACATACATATCATTTCCCCTCTAATGTTTGGCTATGTTGTAACCTCCTTTTTTTAATGGTATTTGTTAAATGCTTACTATGTGCCAGGCACTGTACTAAGAACTGGGGAAGATTCAAGCTAATCAGAGTGGACATAGTCCATGCCCCACATGGGGCTCACAGTCTTTATTCTCATTTTACAGATGAGGCAACTGAGGCCCAGAGAAGTTTAAGGGGTTTGCCCAAGGTCATACAGAAGTCGTGTCAGAGTCGGTCTTAGAACCCAAGTCCTTCTGACTCCCTGGGCCATGCTCTATTCATTAGGCCATGAAGGTTCCTCTGTACCAACTCTACTGTTTTGTACTCTCACAGGTGCTTAGTACAGTGCTTTACACACAGTGAGTGCTCAGTAAATACCACTGATTGATCGCTCAAACCTTTAGCAAATGAGGAATAGATTTCCAAGGGCTTTGAAATGGCACACTACTAGTCAGTGGTAGAATAGGGTTCAGCGTTTGTGAAGGCCAACTGAACCTCTGTATTCATTCATTCAATAGTATTTATTGAGCGCTTACTATGTGCAGAGCACTGTACTAAGTGCTTGGAATGTACAATTCGGCAACAGATAGAGATAATCCCTGCCCAATGACAGGCTTACAGTCTAATTGGGGGAGACAGACGGACAGAAACAAGAAAACGTAATCACGATAAATAGAATCAAGGGGATGTACACCTCATTAACAAAATAAATAGGGTTATGCATTACATGTAAATAATAATAATAGTTGTGTTATTTGTTAAGCGCTATGTGCCAGGCACTGTACCAAACACTGGGGTGGATGCAAGCAAATTGGGTTGGATGCAGTCCCTGTCCTGCATGGGGCTCACAGGCTTAATCTCCATTTTACAGATGAGGTAACTGAGGCACAGAGAAGTGAAGTGAGTTGCCCAAGGTCACACAGCAGACACGTGGTGGAGCCAGGATTAGAACCCCTGACCTGACTCCCAGGCCCGTGCTCTATCCACTATGCCATGCTAAGCACTTATTATTTGTCAAATATTTACTAAGCTTATCTCTGGACTGTAAGCTCTTTATAGCCCAGGAGAGGGGAAATGTTTGGTTTTTTTCCTTAAATGCTTTTTTGTTCTTAACTTTAAGTTTAGAAACTTTAAAAAAGACAATTCTATTTGGGTTTAATTTAAGATTCTCCAGGGTTTAGCAGGAATGCACTTGAGCACAAAAATCATTCCACCTACAGCAGCAGCCTGATGGGTAATTGGTGGCAGTCGGGACTAATATCTTGTTCACTTTCAAATAACTCTTTTCTACCGACTAGGGCAGCCTGGGGAATAAAGGGATGAACATCTGAAACCCACCAACATCAAAGGAAAAATATGCATAAAATCACACAGAAAACCCTGTAGTAAGTCCAAGTTCCAGAGCCACTTATCAATTTTACCTTTTCCTGGCGGTACTTTCATTTTGAAAGTCATCTAGTGCCTGCATATTTCACCTTGGCATCTTCAGGAGAGTTGTCCTCAGGATCTTTTTTTGCATGTCTCTTTCTCTTTCCATCCCTTAAAATCCTATTTTCTCCCAAAGCCTTTCTAGATTGACTTCATCTGCCTCAGTCTCCTACTTGTCCTGAAGACTTTGAGAGAGACTGGCTTTTATTGATTAGGCCTAGGTCCTGTCAATGGTTGGAAAAGTTAAGATCCTTTATAAGACTAACCAAATGCTGAAGTATCCCCAGCCCTTGTGGTCCAGAAAATTTAAACCTTCCAGTTAATCGTAATCTGATCTTCTGAAAAGGGAGATGGGAGTTACCATGTGGGCCTTAGCCATGATGGGTCAAATCTCCTCAGGGGCCCTGGGTTTGCAGTTCACCTCAGAAGGTTCAGTTCCTGGAATCCAAAATTGGGCCAGTGTTTAGCAATAGCAGTGACACTGATCAGGTTTTCTCTTGTTGTGGTATACTGCACTAGGTACCTGGGAAATACAGAATAACCGAGTGACACATTCCCTGCCCACAAGAAACTTGGATTTTGAGGGAGACAAATAATGCAATATTTACAACGCTGTCAAATACATTCATTCAATAGTATTTATTGAGCGCTTACTATGTGCAGAGCACTGTACTAAGCGCTTGGGATGAACAAGTCGGCAACAGATAGAGACAGTCCCTGCCGTTTGACGGGCTTACATTTGAGCAGACCTACATCTGTGAGTGCTAAGGTCACTAGTAGAGATGATTGAAGGGATGCTATGGCTTAGGGTGAGAGAAGAATATTAAATAAAGCTTCTTAAAAGGAGTCCTTGAGGAATTCTTACTGAGGAAAGGCTCATGGATGCTGAAAAACAGCAAGATATTAGGTATCAGGATGACAGTTTGACATCTTGCTTGCAGTTGTTGGCTAGCAGGGAGGATTAGTCTTTTTCACGCTACAAAGGAGAGAGCAACATGTTTTAATAATGTTAGCCTGGTCATAGTGAAGCAGACTTCATGTGGCAATTGGGAGCAAATTCAGAGGGCTGGTGCGATTCATCCATTTGTAATTTGTCGGTCAGTGACCTTGGTAAACGTGAATATCATTTGGAACTCATGTATTACAAGTATATAGAAAGGCAAGGTAGAATTCCTGAATAAAATCATCCCTTTTGAGAAAATGATTCATTAAAATGAAAATAAATGTGCTGAAGCAGGTTTCAGGATTCAAACTGGGAGGCAAGGGGATGGTGACTGGACAACTGACACAAAAAAGCATTCTCAGAGGAGAAGAGGAGAAGGCGGAGGATCAAAGGAGGGAGCTAGTGAAGTTTTCAGGATTGCTATTCCCAATTTAGGAAGTGGACAAGAAGAGACATGCTTTCTTTTTGCTCAATAAAGAGCTCCAAAGAAGGCTTGCTATCTTTATCCCTTTTCAGAAAGCAGGTAAAATATTTCCTCTTCACTGAAAATGGCATTTTTCTTAAGCTACAGTGAACTCTGATAGGTTTATTCAGTTGGATTTTATTTTGTCCAAGTAAAGGTTTTGTACTCCAGTAAAATAATGAGGGAGCCTTTTATAATAAATACAATATAGAAGAGAATAGATTTCTATTAGCCTAACCATGTGTTCAATATTTGTCATTCTAAAGGCATCAGGCAGCTGAAATTGGAGTCCTCTAACAAATCAATGGCCAATAAAACTATTTTCTGTACAGCTAGTTTTATAAGCTAAACTGGACAGAATCTTAGTTTTCAAAAGGTTACAGAAAATGTTATGGGGAAGAAAAATGAGTGGACATCATCCCAAATATGTGGTATAAGTAGAATTGATGTTATGAGAAATCAGCTACCTGCCTCTCTGATGAAAGAGAACTCGTTCTCAATTGAAATGATCGCGGATTCGCGACGCTTCCAGAGGAACTGAACAATTCCTATATCATTCAGTCTTTTTGGAAGCTGTTTCCCACCCCCAAAACCCTAGAGAGATACATATGGGAAACATTCCTCAGCCCCACAACACTTATGTTCATATCTGTAAATTACATATTATAAATTATTTATTCATATTAGTGTCTGTCTCCCCCTCTAGACTGTGAGTTCACTGTGAGCAGAGAACATGTCTACCGACTCAGATGTATTGTAGTCACCCATGTGCTTAGTACAGTGCTCTGCACACAGTAAGTACTCAATAAATATGATTGCTGAAGAAAAAAGATACCCTTAAATTATGAATTAGTAATCTTCTTTGAAGACTGTTGTTCTTTGAATCAGTCAATCATATTTACTGAGCACTTACTGTGTGCAGAGCACTTTATTAAGTGCTTGAGAGAGTTGTTAGACACATACCCTGCCCACAATGAGCTTACAGTCTAGATGGGGAGACAGACATTAATATAAAAAAATTACAGATACGTGCATGATTGCTGTGGGGCTGAGGATGCAAATCCAAGTATGGGGGCAATGCAGAGGGAGTAGGAGAAGAGAAAATGACAGGTTAATTGGGGAAGACGTTTTGGAGATGTGATTTTAGTAAGGCTCTGAAGGTGGGGAAACTGATTGAATGTCAGATATGAAGGGGGAGGGAACTCCAGGGCAAAGGCAGGATGTGAAGGATGTGAACTGGGGGTGGTGGCAACATAGACAAGATCGAGGTACAATAAGTAGTGTGGCATTGGAAAAGCCAAGTGTACGAACTGGGTTGTAGTAGGAAATCAGAGAGATAAGATAGAAGGGGGCAAGTTGATTGAGTACCTTAAAGCCAATGAATGGTAAGGAGTTTTTGTTAGATGTCGATGTGGAGGTGGATGGATGACCCACTTAGAATTTCTTGAGGTATGAGGAAACACTTCTTGGTGACTGATTTTGTAGAAAGATGATATGGGCAGCATAGTATGGACTAAAGTGAGGAGAGACAGGAAGCAGGGAGGAGACAGAGGCTGTAGTGAAGGTGGGTTAGGATAAGTGCTCAGACTAACGTGATAGTAATAGCAGTTATGTCCTTGGGAGATACTCTAAAGCGTCCTCCTCTGTCCCACCCTTAATAGACCTATCGTTAGCCCAAAGACTAGCATCTTGGACTGCACTGGTTCCCTGAGAATGGACTGGGATGGAAAGGAGATGAATATTTTTCTCCCCACGCTTTTGCACTGAAGGAATGCCATCTCTATGCTCCATGGGCTTTCCTCCCTTTGCAAGGAAGGTATTCTATAATATTGAGTGAAATATAAAAGATAACCCAGAATAGTCCATATAAAAGCAGTTCCACTCATGCATCTTTGAAATGGGCTCATATAATAATAATAATATTAATAATGTTGGTATTTGTTAAGCGCTTACTATGTGCCGAGCACTGTTCTAAGCGCTGGGGTAGACATAAGGGAATCAGGTTGTCCCACGTGGGGCTCACAGTCTTAATCCCCATTTTACAGATGAGGGAACTGAGGCACAGAGAAGTTAAGTGACTTGCCCACAGTCACACAGCCGACAAGTGGCAGAGCTGGGATTCGAACTCATGAGCCCTGACTCCAAAGCCCATGCTCTTTCCAGTGAGCCATGCTAATTCTACCTATTATTAATCTCAGAGACATTCTCAGAGCCTTCCGAGAAATATCTAATCAGCTGTCCATATCCCACAATCATTTACCCTTTGTAGGCTTCTAAAAGAAATGTAGCTGAGGAATTGTTGAAATAAAAATAGGCCTAGTTGCCATTGTTCAATGAATCACCCCATCATTGACTCCAGCCCAGGCTTTTGCTTCCAGTATTAGAACAGTCAAAAGGTATAAGACAGGAAAACAGTTTTGATTCTGCTTATTCCACAGAAAGGCGGACAGATTCCCTAATTCAGTCTTTAAAACCATTGCACGTAGTTTGTCAACTAGATAAACAAAGCCAGTTTAAGGTAATAAATGGGGTAATAATTAAGGCACATTATAAAATATTGGAAAAACATGTTTTGAACAGAAACAATAAGATAGAATAACCTTCTTGCTTATTTTTTTCCTTTAAAATGTCTGTTTTGAAGAACCTGAGTTTTACTTTGAGGAAATAAAACAGAACACTTTACTAAAACAGTTTGTTTTTTGCATCCCCATTTTTTACAATTCCTTTAAGATACACAGAGGAGGCATATGGTGGTTAGACTGAGGCATCAGAAAATAAGACACCTAAAGGCCAGAGAGAAAAGGTCTGTGACCTAGAGGAGGAAAGAGGCAGACACCCGAATACCAAAAAAAGTAAAAGAAAGTCACTTCAAGACCTGATGCTCTGCTCACTCCCTAGTCCAGCATTTCTGAGTTAGAGACATGTTAAGTAGCCTCAGATTCTAGAATGCTTGTGCACATTGCTTAATGTGCCATTTTAAGATGGCTTTTTTTTTGGACTAAAAATAGATTAAAAACCTCATCTTGTTTCAGAGTAGTAAGGTCTCAAATGGATTATGTTTCAGTTTTCAAATTAAATATTTTTCCTGTTGCCTTGTGTTTTTCTTCATTATTCTCAGAAGGCTTGCTTAAACTTTATATATTACAATTCCTGGCTAATGATCTAATTTATTTAAACCTACACAATTTTTATGCACCATGGCCTAATTTAAAGGGCACAGGACTGGGAATCAGAAGAGTCTGTCATTTGTCTGCTGGGTGACCTTGAGCAAGTCACTTAACTTCTCTGTGCCTCTGTTGCTTCCTACTTAAACTGGGAGTGTCATGTGGGACAGGGACTGTGTCCAACCTGATGATCTTGATTCTATTTATTGCGATTAAGTTGTCTTGTTTTTGTCCGTCTCCCCCAATTAGACTGTAAGCTCATCGATGGGCAGGGATTGTCTCTATCTGTTGCCGAACTGTACATTCCAAGCGCTTTGTAAAGTGCTCTGCACATAGTAAGCGCTCAATAAATACTAGTGAATGAATGAGTGAATGAATGATTTTGTATGTACCCCCGTGTTTAGCACTTACTAAGCACTTAATAAATATTATCTTTATTTTTATCATGATGCAACCTAGAATTAAAGAGCTGGAAAGTACTTTCAGAGATCAACTAGCTAACTCCCCTTCATGGGAAAGGAACCATCTATGACAGACGCCAGACTCTGACCTTCCCGGCATCTCTAGAATAGGAAATTCCATCACCACCATTAGTAAGCACCTTGTCTCTTGTTCTTAGGGTCCAGGAATTCATTTGTTTATTAAATTGCCCTTAGGGCATCTTACATCCATTTCCTTTTATTCTGCCTTCAGTTCTGAAGCATCTTTTCAAAATGATTAATCATGAATTTAAAGACTGCTCAGCCAAATCATTGGTCTGATCATTCCCTTCTGTAAATGAATGAATCTTAATCCTAATTTAGTTTTAGAAGTCTTGATGAAAAAGAAGCATTTTTTTTTAAACACAAACCTATGTATATGTATAGTTACTTACACACTGTATATACACACATATATGTGAAAGTAATAATAGTTATAGTGTTTGTTAAGCACTTCCTATGTGCCAAGCACCGTACTAGGCACTGGGGTGGATACAAGCAAATCTTAATGGACCCAGTCCCCATCCACATGGAGCTCACAGTCTTAATCCCCATTTTACAGATGAGTTAACTGAGGCCCTGAGAAACGAAATGACTTGCCCAAGGTCACATAGACAAGTGGCAGAGCCAGGATTAGAATCCATGACCTTCTGACTCCCAGGCCTGTGCTATATCCACTATGCCAACATACAGCAAGCATTGTCTACTTTTTTCATGTTTTAGGGTTATTGGTTATAAAATACATTGGAATTTCTCATAAGAATGCATTTTCCAGATAGTGAAACAGCTCTGAGTCTCTCTAGATCCTTGAAATATCATTATTTCTCATAAGAATGCATTTTCCAGATAGTGATAAAGGTCTGAGTCTCTCTAGATCTTTGAAATATCATTTTTACTCTTCATTTGCTGTCAGTGTGGAAACATAAGCACCAATTTTGGGACATTGGACTTTTGTTTAGTAGTTGGAGGACTGGACTAGGGTCTTACCTTCAGTGGTATGTTAAATCACATTTTTCCAAAATATAAAGTATTCAATGCTTTAATATGTCAGGGTGTGGAGAAGAGCCACTAAGAGGAACAAGAGCTAATCTTTGGTCTTCCTTCTACCACCTTATTTCTGGCAAATTCCCTTCTTCCTTCCTCACCAGCCTCATATAAAGCTTGAAGGACATAGGAATTCCTGGTCTGCTTTGAAGAGGAGGGGAAGGAAATGAAGTATGTAATTTCTAGTGGGTCTTTTTGTAACATTAAAATCAACTTTTTGATAGAAAAAAGCCACACGCTTTCTTCCTTGCTCTCTTTCTCCACCCACCCTTCTCCAAGTCCAATTCTGACAGAAGAACCCAGATATTCCTTATGCAGTCCATTTTTTATGGTATTTATTAAGCTCTTACTTTGTGACAGGCCCTGTACTAAGTGCTGGGGTACAGACAAGCTAATTAGGTTGGACACGGTCCATGTCTCACATGGAGCTCACAGTTTTAACCCCATTTTTACAAATGAGGCACAAAGAAGTTGAGTGACTTGCCGAAGGAAATATGGCAGACAAGTGGCACAGTTGAGATTAGAACCCAGGTCCTTCAGACTCCCTGGCCCGTAATCTATCTGCTACACCACGCTGCTTTCCAGTTCATGTTTTGTTGGCTTTCTTCCTTTTCAAACAATCCTGAGAGAATTGAGAGAACAGTTGAAATAATACATAAGAAGGGGAGCCCTCTAGTAAAGCTGTGTCATTTTAAAGTAAAAGCTCATTTTGGAAATGGGAGAGATACAGACAGGCACTTTGACAGGGTTAGGTGTTAGTGATCTCAGTGGGAGAGAAACATTTTCCAGTCACTTTCTGTCAGTTGTTCATTCTGTGATGTATATCCCTCTGCCTTAGCGCTGGGAAAGACTTTGGGTTCATTCATTCATTCAATAGTATTTATTGAGTGCTTACTATGTTCAGAGCACTGTACTAAGCACTTGGAATGTACAATTCGGCAACAGATAGAGATAATCCCTGCCCATTGACGGGCTTACAGTCTAATCGAGGGAGACAGAGAAAAACAATATCAATAAATAGAATCAAGGGGATGTACATCTCATTAACAAAATAAATAGGGTAATAAAAATATATACAAATGAGCGGATGAGCACAGTGCTGAGGGGAGGGTAAGGGAGAGGGGGAGGAGCAGAAGGAAGGTGGGGAAAGGGGGTTTAGCTGAGGGGAGGTGAAGAGGAGGCAGAGAGGCAGCAGAGGGAGCAGAGGGAAAAGGGGAAGCTCAGTCTGGGAAGGCCTCTTGGAGGAGGAGGGCTCTCAGTAGGGCTTTGAAGAGCGGAAGAGAGTTAGTTTGGCGGAGGTGAGGAGGGAGGGCATTCCAGGACAGCGGGAGGATGTGGGCCGGGGGTTGACGGCGGGATAGGCGAGAACAGGGGACGGTGAGGAGATGGGCGGCCGAGGAGCGGAGCCTACGGGGTGGGCAGTAGAAAGAGAGAAGGGAGGAGAGGTAGGAAGGGGCAAGGGGATGGAGAGCCTTGAAGCCTAGAATGAGAAGTTTTTATTTCGTGTGTAGGTTGATAGGCAACCACTGGAGGTTTTTAAGAAGGGGAGTGACATGCCCAGAGTGTTTCTGCAGAAAGATGAGCCGGGCAGCGGAAGAATAGACTGGAGCAGGGAGAGACGGGAGGAAGGGAGATCAGAGAGAAGGCTGACACAACAATCCCGCCAGGATATTATGAGAGCCTGTAGCAGTAAGATAGCCGTTTGGGTGGAGAGGAAAGGGCGGATCTTGGCAATATTATAGAGGTGAGACCGGCAGGTCTTGGTGACAGATTGGATGTGTGGGGTGAATGAGAGAGCTGAGTCAAGGATGACACCAAGGTTGCGGGCTTGAGAGACGGGAAGGATGGTTGTACCGTCCACAGTGAAAGGGAAGTCAGGAAGAGGACAGGAGGGACACTCAGCTAAGAGCATCGAGGGGGCGCCGAGAGGGCAGGGGCGGGGACAGGCGGTGGCTCACCTCGCGGCGGACCGCCAGCTCGATTAACTGATTAATCCGGGTTAACTGATTAGGTTTAGGCTGCTGTTACAGGAATTTGTAGTAGCCTGTTTGTAGCTGTCATTTCCAAATGCAAATCGGAGTGAATTTTCATGGCATAAAGTTAAATAAAGGAAATAAGATGATGGGGAACTCTTCTTTTTATGGTGTTTTGTAAACTCCTATTATGTGTCAGGCACTATACTAATCCCTGGGGTAGATACAAGAAAATCAGGCTGGACACAGTTCCTGTCCCACATGAGGCTCACAGTATTAATCTCCATTTTATAGATAGGGTAACTGAGGCACAGAGAAGTTAAGCTATTAGCCTCAGGTCACAGAGCACACAAATGGTGAAGCTGGGATTAAAACTGAGGTCCTTCTGACTTTCAGGTTCGTGCTTTATCCATTAGGTTATGTTGCTCCTCATGGAACTTGGAAGAGTGAAATGAAAAAACTTAGAAGTTGACATAGAGACCTAATCGGGCTGTCTGTCCTTTCAACTGAGGGCAGTTAGTTTAAGTGCCATTCACTGTAGGCACATCTCTCCCTTTTCCCAGCAAGAGCCATCAAGGTCAGTTTCAAAACTTCTGTGGCCTAACTCTGAATTGGATTTGGAGAGAATGTGGAGATGCACTCTTTTCCTAATTTTACAAGTAATAGTGGTATTTGTTGAATACTTACTACATACCAAGGATTATGCCTAGCACTGGGGTACCCAAAAATAGCCACTGAGACCAGTTTCACTCCCAACTGGATGACATAAAGAAGAGATATGGGACAGGTGCTGAGTCCAACCTGATTATCTCGTATCAACCCAAGCACGTAAAAAGCACTTAACGAATGTTACAGTTAAATTAATATTATGGTTGTGCAGCTGCAGGTAGTTTGAGAGGTAGAGTTGACCAGTTTCTTCCATCTTCCACCTTTGCTTCCTCCTCTGCTTAGTACAGTGCTCAGTCCCCAGTAAGTACTCAATAAATGCGATCGAAAGAATGAAATTCGATTGACTGACTGAATGATTGCTGCAGCTACTGCTGCCTCTCCTGATTTGGCTATTTTGGGGACATACTTTTTTGGAGATTCCCATCCCTGATGGAACAGTATTGGCTCTATCCATTCAAGAAACTTCTGGAAAGATGTGGCTGACAATAGGAATGGCCAGGTTTCTCAGCAATAGCTCCCAGGCCTCTGGTGTGGTGCACATAACTACCTGCAGCTGTGGAGTTATGGCAGTCCATATGTCTGTGTGTGTCAAGAAGTATGAAGTATGAACATCAGAGATGGTTTTCCTATTATTATGAAACTGATATGTTAAGAACTATTTCAGCCAGAGCCATTGGGGTTTTTAATTTACCTTCACTTATCCATCAATAAAAGCATACAGATTGTATTAGGTCTTGAGCCTTGGAGTTTAGCTTGTTTAAATTGTCTTTGAAGATGTCAGGTAATAGTTTGATTTATTAGGGGCTCTCATTCGTTGTTCAAGTTTTCCTTGTCTTTGAAATTGGCTTCCAATTGAAATGTGAGTGTAAATTGCATTTCCATGACAATGCTGCCTATGTCAGTACTGGAACTGTAAGAAACAGGACTTCTATTTAGCTGGGTCTCAACCTTTCAACCTACTTCCTCTCTCTGTGCTTGGAATGGGAGGGTTTTACAGAAAGACCTAGAATTTTGAAGTAATAAACCCTTGAGTTTGATCTAATTGTAACCTTCATTGTCAAAGGTAAATCACAGCCTGCCACCTGTAACCCCTTTCAAGGACACATTCATCAGAGTTCTAAGTATACGTGTGTGTCTGTGATTAGGCATCATGTGGAAGAATGTTACTGCATTGGCCATAGATCTCATAAAGTTTCTCCATCACATGACATCCTCCAACATCGAAAAATCCAGTATCTGCTGTTCTGTTTATTTGTTATGCAAAAAAATGCATCAAACATAATTTCCATTTTCTCAATTGCCTCTGATTTATAGTGTAGAGTGAAGGAATACAAATAACCTACTCTGAGAACATTGATTTAATCTAGTTTTGTCTAATACAAAATGTAGGAGTTGGGCTCATTTTAAGGTTTCACTTGCACATTAAAAAGTTTAGCTATATTTTATCTAGGTAATTTCATTCTTCCCATATCTATTTATTTGGGAAGCTTTAGGCCTGGAAATATGACACATTAAGCCTCAGGATACTGTATAACTAAGCTGTATTCATTTACTCTTTATATATGCTCAAAATTTCTTCATGACTAGTGATTCTATTCACTCTATGCCCTATTTTGTATTCCGATGCCAACATCACATTTGTGAGTGGAATTGACTATTTTAATTCACTCAGTAAAGTGTTCATCTTCAATCACATTTATTGAGTGCCTACTGTGTGCAGAGCACTGTATTAAGCACTTGGGAGAGTAAAGCGTAGCAGAGTTGGTAGACCCATTCCCTTCCCACAATGAGCTTAGAGTCTAAAGGGGGAAAACTCTTCTTCAATTGCCGTCAAGTCGTTTCTGACCCACAGCATCTCCAATGACACACCCTCTTCAGAAAGTCCAATTTCTGTGATAAAGTCATTCTGGTATGGGTATCCATACACTTCTTGAGACATTAAGAGAGTTCCAGAAGTGACTCAGTATCAGGAGCCAAAGAGTTTCTTTTTTTTCGTTGCTCTTATTGGAGAGCAGATTAAGGGGAAGAGTGCCAGTCAGAAGGGACTTGGCTGGTGGTCAGTGAATGTAATGTGAGCAGGAAAAGGGAGCCCCAAACCAGTGTTTTGAATCCCTGGGAAAGGGTAAAGTGAAGTATTGGGATAGCATGAGAGGAGAAAGATTAGATAAATCAAAATGAGTAATCTACCATGAGGGAGATTTACCAGATTCAAGGACTAGGGAGTTAAGGAAAGGAGTTTGGGTAGAGTGAATGGAGGAATGGGAATCAGGAAGAACTGTAAAGGGATAAGCGGAAGGAGTGGAATTAGGAAGAACCATGAGAGAAGTTATAGTAGCAGTAGTAAAGGAGTTTATCGTGCGTCGATTGGGTAAAATGTCTTGTTTACTAAGCGCTTAGAATAGTATGACAAAAGCTTAAGACTCGTTCCTTGCCATCTTGCTGAAAGACCGGTGAAGAAGAGAGTGCTACCACTCTGTTCTGCTCTTCATTTTGTCTCAAGCCTATGTCGGTTCACTGTACTTCCCTCCAGAAGGTTCTCACCAAAAGCCTGGGCAGATTAGAGGAGCACTGGGAATAATTGCAAATTGGGTGCAATGTTAAGTATGAGATGTGGGAATGTCATAACATTGCTAGTTCCCACTGTCTTTTGACTCAGTTTCTCTCTTGGCCTATTTCAATGGGACTTGGGGCCCCTTTCACAGAAACAACCGATCCCTTAACCGTTTATTTGAGCAAATCATTGGGGATGATTAAAAAAAATTGAATCATCAATTAAACATCAAAGATTCATTTCAGATAACTTTACCAGTTAAGTGATAATCCAATAAAGGCATAAGGGGGAAATTCACAGGAGCTTAATGCTCCTTGAGGTCATTACGTGGATAATAAAGATCAACGCATATGCCACTAATAGTGTTTTTTTACCCTCTTAAAATTACTAAATAGTACCATTTCCCCACCCTCCCTGCTCCAGTACAGTTAATCCAGAGAAACCTGGAAATAAAAAGTTTTTAAAAATTATTATTTAGCCTGCTTAATCAGGAAGAACCTGCTTGGTTTTTCAGCAAAGGTGGCATACTTTACGTTCCAAAAACACAACTGTTTAATCACATCGTGGGCCAGGTTTTGAAGTACTTTTGAAACATCTGACTGAATTGATAAATGGTAACAATGCTTAGAATTGGCCCTGATCCTTCTGCAATTAGGGGGGTAATTCTTCCAATGGGTAACAGTTTTTGTGTAACGTTTGATTTTACAGCACTGGATACCAGTTTATTTACTATTCACCTGAAAATACAGCCAAGGCAAAGGAAGTTCTCAGCAACATCAATCAACTAGAACCTCTCATATCAACCCATGCAGACCTACTACTTAATTCTGCAAGCCAGCATTCTCCAGACAGCTTGAAGAATTCTTTAAAGATGCTTTCAGAAAAAGTAAGATTCAAATCTTTGCGATAGTGGAAAAAAACAGAATAACCAAATCCCCATTGTCTTTCATAGCAACAAGAAATGCTAAATATTCTTAAAAACCAAGTTTCTAAATATTGTCACTGGATAAGAATGCTCTGGTTTTATATACTTTTCAAATATTGAATTCTTTTTTCTTATAGGAAAAAAACCTGGAGACTAGGATTGGTTTTTGAATTTTTTGGTCTTTAAAAAGAGGAATTTGAATTTTTCTTTACTTTTCTGAGGTGATTACATATATATCAATTAAAAGAGCTTATCCGTTCTGATTCATGTACCTTCAGTGACTTTAGGAAAATCTTCTATCAGCTCTGCCCCAGTTTTCTGTGAATAATAGTAACAATAATAATAATAATACCTTGTATTTGTTAAGCTTTTAGCACACTGCAATCATATCAGATACTCTCCTTGTCCCATATGGGGTTCCCTGTCTATGAGTATTTAATCCCCATTTTACAGATGAGGAAACTAAAGCATATATAATCTGTGACTTGCCTAAATTCACACACCAGGTGAGGGGCAGATTAGAAACCCAGGTCTCCTGACTCAGTCCATCAATCATATTGATTGTATGCTTAGTGTGTGCAGAGCACTCTACTAAGTGCTTGGGAGAGTATGGTATAATTGAGTTGGAAGACATGTTCCTGCCCACAGCGAGTTTACGGTCTAGACAGAGAGAAAGGCATTACTATAAAGAGATACATTTACAGATATGTGTATAAGTGCTGTGGGACTAAGGGAGGGGCAAATAGAGGATAAAACTCCAAGTGCAAGAGTGACACAGAATCGAGTGGGAGAAGATAAAATGAGGGTTTAGTTGGGGAAGGTCCCTTGAAGGAGATGTGCTTTGAATAGGTTTTGAAGATGGGGAGAGTAATCATGTTGCATATGAAGAGGGAGGGGCTTCCAGGCCAGATGTGGGAAGTGGGCGAGAGGTTGGAGGTAAGATAGAGAAGATCAAATACAATGAGTTGTTTGGCATTAGAGGAGCAAAGTGTTTTAGGCTGGGTTATACTAGGAAATTATAGGAAATTTATAGGAAATTATTAGGAATAGGAACTCTCATTAGAGAAGCAGCGTGGCTCAGTGGAAAGAGCCCGGACTTAGGAATCAGAGGTCGTGGGTTCTAAACCCGGCTCCGCCACTTGTCAGCTGTGTGACTATGGCCAAGTCACTTCACTTTCAGTGCCTCAGTTACCTCATCTGGAAAATGGGGATCAGAAGTGTGAGTCCCACATGGGACAACCTGATTACCCTGTATCTACCCCAGCGCTTAGAGCAGTGCTGTGCACATAGTATGCGCTTAACAAATACCGACATTATTATTAGGAAATCCAGGAGGGAAGGTAGAAGGCAGTGAGGTGATTTGTTGCTTTAAAGTCGATGATAAGGAGTTTCCGTTTGATGCAGAAGTGGGTGGGCAATCACTGGCGGTAGTTAAGAAGTGGAGAAATATGGACTGAATGTTTTTGTAGAAAAATGATCCAGGCAGCAAAGTATGGACTGGAGTGGGGAGACATAGGAGGCAAGGAGGTCAGCAAGGAGGCAGATGCAGTAATCAAAGCAGGAGAGGATAAGTGCTTGGATTAACGTAACAGTTTGGAGTAGAAAGAGTGGATTTTAGCAGCATCGTTAAGGTTGAACTGACTTCTAGCCTGTGCTTTTTTCACTAGGCCACACTGTTTCTCTTTAAAGGAAAATAATACTTCTGCTTACCTACCTGGTAGAGTTGCTTCACAAACTAATTAGTTTGATGTTCAAGAGCATTTTCTCGAGAAGGCGCCATGTAAATGCTACAGTATCACTTCTCCAGGAGAAGCTTAAGAGTGTTCCCTGCCTTGATCAGGCAAAGTCTACTCTGCTGCTCACAAAACACAATCACATTGCCCTGAAGATTCATCCCTGAGGTTACTATGTATTGAACCAATTGGACTGACCCAGATAAGACCATAAGAGAAAGAGAAATGATTAGAAACTGAAGTGATGCTTTATTAGTCAAGTGATCAAAAACAACTCAGATCAAATTCTTCAAAACTTAAGGGCCTCTACAGCATCTGGGTTGTTTTGGGGAGTTTATAAAGCACTATCTTTACTGCCATTATCAATTGTAATCATGATATACAGATTATCTATCTATCTAAAAATCTGTATGTGCAGAAACCCTCTCTCCTGGCTTTCAGGTACCAAGAAATGTGCCTTTGTGGAGGAGGATAGGAGAGGAAAGTAAATATGGAAAGTGGTTGAAAAGAGAAATAAAGGAAATTAGATGACAAGATGAAGTAATTAGGGCTTTTGTTGGCCTCTTTTGAAATTCTTAAGTTTGGTAAAATGTTAGGATGTATTTAAGGTGAAAATTACAGCCAATAGCCCATTGCCACAGGGATTGCAGATCTGTATTTATATTCTTCCTATGCAGCGGACAGGGATTTGTCATTTCATACATCATTTACAAATTACTGCAGTGATTCTTTTAAAGGTTTATTTTCTTTCCATGTCTAATTCAGTGATGCTCAAACTTTTTCCCCCTCAAGCCATTCTATTAATTAGATAAGCAATTTGTCTATCCACCATTCTGTCATCACTTGAAACTGGGAAGAGGTTTTGAGAGTTAGCTGTGCAAGTCATGCAGTTTTAATAAGAATTATTCATGTCAGGAATTTCAAGAATTTACAAAGTTAACTGAGATTTGCATATTACAAGATTTTTTTTTAGTTGAATTCAGAATTCAAGAGTGGTATACTCTGGGAATTGTATTTCACCTGAAATCATTTTCTTAGTGGAATTTTAGCATTTTAATATAATCTCTGGATATAACAATCCACTGGGGCTTAAGAGAAACAAAACAAAACATATTTCTTTCAAGTTGCAAGGGTCTTGCTGCTTGTCGATAAAGATGAGG
The DNA here is from genome assembly GCF_004115215.2 of Ornithorhynchus anatinus. Classification (NCBI taxonomy): domain Eukaryota; kingdom Metazoa; phylum Chordata; class Mammalia; order Monotremata; family Ornithorhynchidae; genus Ornithorhynchus; species Ornithorhynchus anatinus. The sequence goes on from NC_041739.1 coordinate 26,909,470, forward strand.
AAATTTTTGCCCCACTGAAATGGCTATTTGTTTTTCTCCCTTAAGAATAAATTAAAATGCTTTACAGATAAGTAATAAGAGTATGGAAAACTTTTAGTCCAACTCATTAGCAAAACATATACAAACATAGGATGTATTTACTGTGAAAGAAACTATCGGAGTTTTTGAAGTCCTTTGACAGCACTATTCTCTGAGGCAGAAAATTTTTTTCTAATACCTGAGTATTTCTTGTTTCTAGAGTCCAGTGTTACCATTAATGTTGATCGATTAATCATATTTATTGAACACAAATTATGTGCAAAGCACTGTAAGCGCTTGAGAGAGTACAATATATCAGAGTTGGTAGACGTGTTCCCTGCCCACAGTGAGCTTACAGTCTAAGGGGTAGACATTATTATATATCTAAAGTCCCTTCTGGAATGAGAGGACTAATGTTCCTAGACTGCCTGGTCCTTAGAGTGAGGAAGATTTCATTTCCTGGATTGAGATCTTTATCTTTGGCATTTTAAAATCTGCAGATACTTTGTCAATATTGTAATGTAATAAGGTGTTTCTTGAATGTATTCATTAAAAAGAAGTCATACCTCTAAGAGAAATGAATAGTTTTGTAGTCTAAAAAAACACAGGGAATCATTTTGCTAGTCTCTTTTTTGCTAAAAATTGGAATTAACAGTGATTTGTGTATCAGTGATCCAGCAATGCTAACACCATACCATGACCGTCTTGGAAACCTACAGCAGAAATAAAAATGTGATACTGACCATTAAGTAACACATCAACTAAGAATTAAAATTGTTCTATAAAAAAAAGGGCGGGGGCAGATTGGGAGGCAGGTGACTCACTAGGCAAGAAACAAGTTGGAAAATGGAAAGAGGCAGTCATAGCCAGGATGTCTTAGGCAGTTGATTAGTTGATTCATTCAGGCAGCTCTCGGACTTATAAGTTAACCAATCAGTGGTATTTATTGATCTTTTACTATGTACAGAACACGGTGCTAAGAATTTGAAGCACTTGTGATTCAACTACTTATGAAAAACTGCATCTTAAATTGCAGCAAATGAAAGAAACAATTTTTTCGTAGGAATAGTAATATAACCTGGGACTTGGTTCCTGAACTCAGGGTTGGATACCAACTTTTTACCAAAATGGCCACAATTATATACAATTCAGCCATGATGTGCGCTTCAAAAACATGGATGGATCATGAGCACCTATCGTGTGGGGCATTTTTTCCCCATAGACTTACTGCAATTCATTCAATCGTATTTATTGAGTGCTTACTATGTGCAGAACACTTTACTAAGCACTTGGGAAGTACAATTTAGCAACAAATACAGTCCCTGCCCACAACAGGCTCACAGTTGGTTAGTTTGGGTTCAAGGACCATTCCCAACATGATGGCTGGGCCCTGTAGTAAGTAAAAATTAAACTGCCGATTCCTCCCCACTTCCTCGCTCCTTTCATACTTTCCCCTGCATTATTCCTAGGCGATTTTCTGACCTCAAGCACCCTTGTCTCATCTTTCTCTTTATTCTACCTTATGCTTTTAGTATTTTTTTTAAAAAAATACATACTATTTTACTAAATCACTTATTATGTGTCTAACACTGTCTTAAGTGCTGGGACCTTGTCTTGTCTTATGCTGTAAGTCGTCTCTGACCCATAGCTACAATATGGACACGTGGTTGATAATCTTGTCCTGCTGTTTGATACTGGGTATGATTTGTAAGCTGTGCCAGTGACACCACTTTAGAAGCTGATGAGTCTTCAGTCAATTAATCAATCAATCATGAATATTCTTCTTTAATAAGGTCCAAGTTTAATAGTGCTTTGTGAGGTTGGACACAACAGCATTATAGACTTTCAACTTGGTTTGGAATTGATGCCCTCTTTTTTTTTTTTGCCACATTTACATATAGTGTCTAACTCACCTACGTATTTGGACATCAGATCTCATTCACATCAGAGGTAATCTGGCATGGTTTATTGCAAATAAGAATATTTAAGCCTTTTATAATGGAGACCTCTGTTTTCCCGGTGACATTTATAAGGATCTCCCTTTAATACTGACAGTTAGGTTGTAAGTAGATCAAGTGTCTCAGTCTTATGCATAAATACGCTTGTTTAATACACATGATAGAAGCCATACATATAAGGAAGACACTAAATTGCTCAGCTATCTGAATTATACAAGACTGTCAGGTCACTATATTGTCCTCTCCCAAGTACTTAGTACAATGCTCTGTACCCAATAAGTGTTTAATAAATACCATTGATAATGTTGATGATTATGGTCTACCCTATTCTTTAAACTTCTGGAATTCTTTCATGTTAGTTAACAGATGTGTTTTTTGTGTTCCTTCAGTCAACGATTCAGACCAAAATATCCATTAATTAAAATAATCAAAAATGATAAATATCTAAAAAAATAATGAAGAAGCATTGGGGCTATTTGGACCAATTTTTTTCCAGAAGTTACAGGCCATTTGCAAATTAACTGTTTATGCTTTAGCATTTTCCTAGTTTCTTCCCAGGTATTAGGAGTGAAGATCAGTCTGTAATTACCAGCATCTTTCATCCCTTCCTTTTAAAGATGAGCCCAATATTTACCTTTTCTCAATCCTTAGACACTCATCCCCTAAGTGTTCTGCTCTGCAAAGCCACCTACCCATTCAGTACATCTCCTAAGGTGTATGTTATCAGGTCCTGCTGATTAAAATATTCCAAATTTTTGACTGTATGTTTTAAATACCCTTTTAACCATTTCTTCTAGTTTTTCTTCTATTTCTTCTTCTAAACCAAATGGGATTAGACCTGGTGAGCTACTCAATTTTGATCTTTGTTGAAAAAAAAAGTGGGAGAAAAATCATGAAGAGTCTCATTATTTTCTCAGCCACCAGCTTTCCCTTTGTGGGGAGCAGCATTCCTCCATGTTCTCTTCTTTTGCCTGATAGAGTTGATGAACTTATGTCCTGACCTATTAATTATGAAACAAATTGCATCTCCTTTCTAACTTTCACTGCACCTTATATAATGGTGTTATCTCTTTGGTTTCCTTTTTAGTGAAGGAGTGTCAGGTGTGTAGATTTTTGGTTAGCTGTGGACAGGGAATATGTCTATTATATTGTTGTGTTGAACTCTCCCAAGTGCTTAGGATGGTGCTCTGAACACAGTAAGTGCTCAATAAATATGATTGATTGATTGACATGCCATAAAAGAATCCTTCTCATTCCTTAATTCTGTCTGGAGGCACTGGAAACAGGGAAACTGTTGGCATTAAACAGTGGACTACTTTTTTGTGGCATTTATTAAGCTCTTACTATGTGCCAGGCACTGTCCTAACTGCTTGAGTAGATCCAAGGTAATCAGGTTGAACACAGTCCAAGTCTCACAGTCTTAATCTCCACATTTCATATGAGGTAATTGAGGCACAGAGAAGTTAGCAGCCTGCACAAGGTCACACAGCAGACAAGTGGCAGAGCCAGGATTAGAACCCAGATCCTTCTGACTCCTAGGCCCACGCTGTCTATCTGCTAGGCCACGCTGCTTCTCATTATGGAACATTAGTTTTACCAGCCATGGCCAACCATAGCAACCGTCTAGGCCCTAGAGGGGAGGAAGTGATGGCGTCAGTGATAAATTCATCAAGAATGCTTGAACATATTGCAGTCTCGCAGAATCAACCCCGTACGCACCTCCTCTGTTCATTCTCCATAGTGGGAGCATCACAGCTCGAGAAGTAGAACAGGACCTAGAAGAAAGCATGTTTGCCTGTAAAAGCAGACTATGTTTAAGGAGTCCATCAACAGTGAAGTCTTTTCCTGAAACAAAATGGAAGAAACCTCAATCCAGCATTTTACCGTAACTATTCTACATGGAAGATGATGTGAAAATGCCTATTGCGACACATCAGTACAGCTGCACGAGTTTGTTTTAGTGGCCACTCTAGCTATCTGAAAACCAACCCAGAAATCCAGTGCTCTTTTGTGATTTTTCTCAATCTTCAAACTGCCCTTACTTCTAAGATTGTGTGCAGCTCTCTCAAATTCACATATCCCTTTATCCTCCTCTAGTAAAATGTCATGGATGATCCGACTTAGTTTTCCCCTTTTAGTATTAAATTGCTTTGCTGAACTTTGCAGAAGTGCTTCCTCTTTCTGTTCCTAGCACTTTTCAAATTTTTCTTTTATCTTCAGCACAGTACACTTCCCCTTGGATACTGTCTATTTCAAAAGTAGCCAAGGGAATTGGCAGGAAGGATGATGACATGGGCAGCAGTAACTGTGCTTATGGAGACCTAGTATGTGTTGGATGGGAGGAAGACCTGTCAGTGACACAGGACCTTCTATGTAACTAAAAGACATGAATGAGAGAGTAACAGTGCTTCACTGGAAGTTAATTGTTCTTTTGAGTATTCGAGTCAGTCACCATATTGAGGTTGAGACACAGTAACCTCTTGAGGAAGAAGGCCCCAACATGAAGGTAGAAGGATATTGAATATTTCTAGTGAGAGCATTGAGCTGTATAGTTGAGGTGGCCTTCCATTAAAGGGTGGCTCACTGAGGGTGATGAACAGAGTTAATAGATTCCTGTGAATTCAATAAGCTGGTGGAAGATTATCATTTTCTCCATTTTAAGGTTAGAAGACTGGATTCACTAGGAAAAGAGGTCAGAATTCAAGAAGCCCCATCCAGTGTTTCAGCCTATTTACTTCATTCTTGGCTGTGTGAATTGCCAAGGCTACGTGCACCTTAAGCATGATATAATACAGAAATTCAATTACTGTGTCCTGCACTGTTTTATAGGGTGATGCCATTAAGCATTTCATCAGGAAATAGTAAAGTACAGCCATAAAGTTCCTCTTGGTAAAGTAACTGTCATTTCTCTTGTAGTTTCTGGGTATTTACCACTAGCTACTATAAAACCCTCCATGCTGTGTTTCATAGCGTCGATGGCAGCTCTGAACATTACTGAAACAAACTGGTAGAGAATCGGTTTAGAGAGTAGTAATGAAGAACAAATTTAAATCTATATTGGAAAACATGAACTGCCATCCCTGTTGAACGTTATTGTGATCCTTCTGATTTTTTAAGTCTTTTTAATCTGTTAAAAACATTAACTGTGAATTGACTAATGACACATTTTCTTAACATTTCTTTTAAATTACTTAAAAAGAGTAGTACTTGATGCTGGTAAAGTGGTTGTGCCCCTGAAACCTGCCTCTAAAGATGGGATTTGGAAGCAGAGAACGGATGCTGAGACAGATGGTCTTTATGGTGTCTGTAGTACTTCTGCATTCTCTTTCAGAACAGAGTTGCTCCAGTGTTTGGCAGCCTTCCCAAGCTGCACTGTTCACCGTTGATTGGTATAAATCGTTTTCTGTCTTCCTCATATACTTCCCCTGCCATACACGGTACTTAAGTAGCAACAAATCCGTGATTGACCTTTTCACACCTAAATGCAGAGATGCATATCAGCGTCTGAAATGCTGGTCTTAATTCTTGTTGATTATCTTTTAGACAGAGCTCTTTGTGCACACCTTCAAGGACCAGTTGGTCAGAAATGCCCTGTTAGCACTCTACACGGCCCGGCCAGGTTGTGTTCTCAAAAAGCCAACTACACCCGGGAGCAGCATGGAGGAGAGCAGCCCCCCAGGCCACCTACCTCCGATCCAACGCCAGGACTCAATTCCACACCACTCGGAATATGACGAAGAGGAGTGGGTAAGTGTCCGCCCCCCATTCCTGCCCTCCGATTTATGCCTTGAAAAGGAAGACGCAATAATAAACTTAAAAAGCCGGTTCGGCCAAGGAACCAGTAAGTGCATTTTAGAGTATTGAATAGTGTTTGGGTTTGCTACTTTTTTCTCACCTTGATTAATTGGTCATTCATTCATTCGGACGTATTTATTGAGCGCTTACTGTGTGCAGAGCACTGTACTAAGCACTTGGAAAGTACAATTCAGCAATAAAGAGAGACAATCCCTGTCCATCCAGGGCTTGTAATGAATTTGTATGAAAGCAGTTGAGTTTTCTGCAGTTTTGGGTACAAAATGATCTTCAAGATTGTTTACTAAGATGCAACGCAATTCTCTATGAGCAGTCAGTCTGCATTTGCCACTCTGGTTGCCGTAGGCGTGTTGGGAAACTCATAGGAAAAGATCATTTATTCTTTCAGGCAAATAGCTCCGCAAAGTTACTGGGGCTTTGTCCCCAGAATGAATTAGTACTAACAATAACAACTGTGATATTGGTTAAGCAGTTATCAAGTGCCAAGCTCTTTCTAAGCACTGGGGTAGGTACAAGTTAATCAGGTCAGACCCAGTCCCTGTTCCACATGGGGCTCACAGTCTAAGTAGGGGGGAGAATAGGTACTGAATGCCCATTTTACAGATAAGGAAATAGAGGCCCAGAGAAGTTAAGTGATTTACCCAATGTCACAGGGCAGGCACATTGTGGAGTGGGATTAGAACCCAGGTCCTCTGACTTGCAGGCCTGTGCTTCTCGTATTAGGCCTTATTTGCTCCTCAAACATTACTTAAAATAACAGGCCAAAATGAGCATTCTCTGAGAACTTGGCATAAAATTTCTGGATCCCGAGAATTTGGGAGTCCCATTTCTTTTCGGCAAGTCCTTTTGGGATTACTGTTCACAATAACTGGAATTTTATGAATTAAGCACTTCTGCTCTGCTTTCCCTTTCACTCTCCTTCAGACCTCTCGGGTTCCTTCCTTCTCAATAAATCAAGGAGCTTACAATCTAGACGGGAAGACAGAGAGTTACAGCTCTGTGTATAAGTGCTGTGGGGGGGGGGGGTGTTGGGTGAATATCAAGTGCTTAAAGCATTCAAGTTCAGGTTTATAGGAGGTGCATAAAAGAGAAGGAATAATAACCTTTTGGAAGTGTGGTTTTAGAAAAGTCTGAAGAAGGGGAGAGTGGTGGTCTGTTGTATATGAAGGGAAGGGAGATCCAGGCCAGAGGGAGAACGTGGGCAAGGGGTCACGTGTTAGGGTGAGTATGTTGCCATTGGAGAAGCAAATTATGCTGGCTGGGTTGTAGTGAAAAATCAGTGGGTAAAGGTAGGAGGGAGCAAGCTGAGTGCTTTAAAGCCCATGGCAGTTTCTATTTGATGCAGAGGTAGATGAGCCACCACTGGATGTTCTTGAGAAGTGGCAAGAGGTGGACTGACCTCTTGTTGTAGCGGCTGAATTTAACCACCTCTCAAGTGATTAAAATGCAGAACTTTTGTTTGAAGGTCACAGGGAGAAGGGACTGATAAATGGGTCCCCACCTAGCACGGAGAGAGATTTATTTTTCTATTTAAGCTGTGATTATTAAAACAGGTATTGAAGATTCTCTCTGAGCCTAAATTCCAGATTTATCTATCCAGGTTTGAGTTTGGGAGGTCAGGGAGTGGTAGTAGAAAGGTACAACAAAAAAGTAAAGATTTTTGCCATCTTCATAGTTTGGTTTTTTTGATAATAACTTCAGTTGGAAGCATAATTGCATACAAAATTGTGAAGTTAATTCTTAACTCTCGGGAAGCTTTAGTTTTTATTCTCTTTGTAACATTGCACAGTCCAGACATTAATCTGACATAATACTGTATTGTCATGATAAAGGGATAGAAGAGATTGTCTCTCCATGGTGTCATTTCAAGATGGTCAAGAATTGCTAGGATATGGCACTAAATAGAGTGCTATTAATCTGTTTCTGCATCAGTCACCAAATCTGTGTGGTATTTTGGCTGTCATTTGACTTTTCTCTATCCTAAACTGATAGTTCTGCTTTTGGTCCGGTGGAAAGAGCGCTGCTTAGGGAACCAAGAGATCTGGGTTCTAATCCTGGTTCTGCTTAGAACTGGCTAACATGGGAGACGATCAAACAATTCTCTCCTCTAATGCCAACCTACTCACCGTACGTCAGTGTCGTCTCTCTCACCATTGACCTCTTGCCCATGTCGTCCCTCTGGTCTGAAACGCCCGATCTCTTCATATGTGACAGGCCACCAGTTTCCCCACCTTCAAACTTTGCTAAAAACCCCCTTACCTCACTCATTGCACTCCAAGGCCCTTTGGGAACATGAGCAGCAGGAATGAGAGTGTGAGTGGTATAGATTCGCAATCCTGAAGTCACAGGACCAAGGCTTATCCATTATTCTTGTCGGGACACTCCATCATCATCCAATATTGATGAAAAAGGGAACTTAGCAACCTAGGATTGCTGGGATGTGAATAGCTCAGGGTTGGTAAATCACTTTGAGTCTCCCAAATGAAAGGCAGAATATCAAAGATTTAGACAGACTTTTTACAAATCATTAGAGTGTGGCTGTTGTTCCTCAATTAGTTGTAGGGATTTTTTGTCCCTTCTCAGTTATAATGGAAAATTAATTACTTGTGCATCTGGATAATAATTATCTTGTCAATATGGTAAAAAAGGAATCTAAAGAGAAAATCTTACGAAATAGATTGTCTTTCCAGAATTTCAGTTATTAAATGATTGATTGTTTTTAAAGTTCATCTTTCTGAGAAGTTAGGAAACAATTAAACCCCAAAGGAATATGTTTTAATGACAATCTGTGCCAAGTAATAGACTTTCATTTTATTCCTCAGCAATGAGTCGGTGAAATTGACATATTGCTTTTCTTTCTCTACATCAAATACAACAGATGCCTCCAGCAGCTGGGTTTCTAAGATTAGTTGGTCCAAAATCTGAAGTTGTCAACCCCCAAAATTATTAGGTTGACCCAGTTTTTACCATTTTACGACACTGTCTTATCCTTCACAGTGCTGCTTGTTTATTTTAGGAGTTGCTGCATTGATAAATTCAAGGCCAAGATATTTCAAGGCGCATTAGAAAAATGTAGAAACAGAACCAGTGCTCTCTTCAGTTAATGAGTCTATAGGTTGAGAAATGCTATTCTGTATAATATAGAAAAGTTAGCTTAGACATTGTATAAAGAAAGCGTGCAGGTTTTTGTCACTTTGGTGCATTTTCAAGAAATGAATATATTCGAGAAAACGTTTAGCATATATTTCACAGTCCTGCCCCCTCAAATCATCTGTGAATACTATTTATTTTCTCTATGTATGATTTAAGAAACTTTGCTTTTAGGATTGTGGGGGGACTTCATAAGGATACATTTTTATTCAATCAACTTGAACAGTTCACTTGGTACTGCACCTTTCTATAATGATGCCCAATACAGTTATTAATGCTAAAGGGTGAAAGCAGTATTGATATGGCTACTTACATTGCCAAAATTGGTAGCCATGGGTGCAGTAATAGCAAAACACTACTAAATGTGGAGGAAAAAGTATTTAAGCAGATACCCACAGAGCCAACCTGGGGGACCTATATTCCCATCTCCTCTTGTCAGATGCTATCACCATCTTAGACCCTACCTCTGAGGAGAACAAATCATGCCTTGCATAATGCAACAATAAGACCGCAAATTGCTATTCAGAAGAGATTTTGTTCTTCATTTCCTTCTGACTAGAAAACATTCTATGTATCACAATGCAGTACCCGGGCTCTTCCCAGGGGAGGAGAAAGTCATGTATTCGGAATTTTCCGAAGGTGCATTAACTCGTTCAGGCCAAGTCGCCTCTGTACACATCCTTAGGTAGGCAGGTCTATAGTTCCATATCTCACTTAAGGGACTCCAAAACTTTAGAAAGTTCTGGAGACAAATCCAAATGAGAGTGATAATCCTGATTCAAGAGTTGGACAGCTGGATTCTAGGATAGGCTAATGAAAGGGGGATTATTTTGTCTGGAAACGAATAGAGCTATGGAGCTGAGAGAGGGAGGCTCCACTATTAAGATTCTTACCTGCAGTTCTCAATCTCCACGGAGGAATGGAGTCACAGTTTTCTGTCACGATTGGGTCAATCACTGAAGTCTTAGTCTTCTCCCAAATGAGAGTTAACTGATATACCACAGAGTAAATGGAGCTCTGGGGTCTTCATTTCATCAGCCCCTGACTTCACCACTACCCAGCAACCCCCAACCTTCCTTTCCACCCATTACAACACAGTAGTTAGCTCTTCTGCTCTCCCACAGAGGCTTGAAGGTTGGAATACTCCTTCTCCACTTGTCTGCTAAGTGACCGTGGGCAAATCACTTCTCTGTATCTGTTACCTTATCTGTAAAATGGGGATTGGGACTGTGAGCCCCAAGTAGGACAGGGACTGTGTCCAACCTGATTTGCTTGTAACCACCCCTGCACTTAGTACAGTGCCTGGCACATAGTAAATGCTTAAATACAATTATTATAATTATTATTTTTAATAAGAAGGGGAGAGAGACGGTAGGGGTTGTAGACAGCGGGTACTGGCTTAAGGCTGGAGCCTCAGTTTTGTGGTGAGAGGTTTTAAGCCGCAAGACAGGTTCCTGAGGAAGGCTCTGAAAAGATCTTAAGGGATTCAGACACTAGTGATGTTCTCCCCCTCCCCCTTTTTTATTAATAGGTCAATTTATATACTTCTGGGTGTTGTCATGATAGGAAAAAGCACTGGGTAATAGTCTTATTCATTCATTCATTCATTCATTCAATAGTATTTATTGAGCGCTTACTATGTGCAGAGCACTGTACTAAGCGCTTGGGATGAACAAGTCGGCAACAGATAGAGACGGTCCCTGCCGTTTGACGGGCTTACAGTCTAATCGGGGGAGACGGACAGACAAGAACAATGGCACTAAACAGCGTCAAGGGGAAGAACATCTCGTAAAAACAATGGCAACTAAATAGAATCAAGGCGATGTACAATTCATTAACAAAATAAATAGGGTAACGAAAATATATACAGTTGAGCGGACGAGTACAGTGCTGTGGGGATGGGAAGGGAGAGGTGGAGGAGCAGAGGGAAAAGGGGAAAATGAGGCTTTAGCTGCGAAGAGGTAAAGGGGGGATGGCAGAGGGAGTGGAGGGGGACGAGGAGCTCAGTCTGGGAACGCCTCTTGGAGGAGGTGAGTTTTAAGTAGGGTTTTGAAGAGGGGAAGAGAATCAGTTTGGCGGAGGTGAGGAGGGAGGGCGTTCCAGGACCGCGGGAGGACGTGGCCCGGGGGTCGACGGCGGGATGGGCGAGACCGAGGGACGGTGAGGAGGTGGGCGGCGGAGGAGCGGAGCGTGCGGGGTGGGCGGTAGAAAGAGAGAAGGGAGGAGAGGTAGGAAGGGGCAAGGTGATGGAGAGCCTTGAAGCCTAGAGTGAGGAGTTTTTGTTTGGAGCGGAGGTTGATAGGCAACCACTGGAGGTGTTTAAGAAGGGGAGTGACACGCCCAGATCGTTTCTTCAGGAAGATGAGCCGGGCAGCGGAGTGAAGAATAGACTGGAGCGGGGCGAGAGAGGAGGAAGGGAGATCAGAGAGAAGGCTGACACAGTAGTCTAGCCGGGATATAACGAGAGCCCTTAGCAGTAAGGTAGCCGTTTGGGTGGAGAGGAAAGGGCGGATCTTGGCGATATTGGAAAGGTGAAACCGGCAGGTCTCGGTAACGGATAGGATGTGTGGGGTGAACGAGAGAGACGAGTCAAAGATGACACCGAGATCGCGGGCCCGAGAGACGGGAAGGATGGTCGTGCCATCCACGGTGATAGGGAAGTCTGGGAGAGGACCGGGCTTGGAGGGAAGATGAGGAGCTCAGTCTTGCTCATGTTGAGTTTTAGGTGGCGGGCCGACATCCAGGTGGAGACGTCCCGGAGGCGGGAGGAGATGCGAGCCCGAAGGGAGGGGGAGAGGACAGGGGCGGAGATGTAGATCTGCGTGTCATCTGCGTAGAGATGGTAGTCAAAACCGTGAGAGCGGATGAGTTCACCGAGGGAGTGAGTGTAAATGGAGAACAGAAGAGGGCCAAGAACTGACCCTTGAGGAACTCCAACAGTTAAAGGATGGGAGGGGGAGGAGGCTCCAGCGAAGGAGACTGAGAATGATCGGCCAGAGAGGTAAGAGGAGAACCAGGAGAGGACAGAGTCCATGAAGCCAAGGTGAGATAAGGTATGGAGGAGGAGGGGATGGTCGACAGTGTCAAAGGCAGCAGAGAGGTCAAGGAGGATTAGAATGGAGTAGGAGCCATTGGATTTGGCAAGAAGGAGGTCACGGGTGACCTTAGAGAGAACAGTCTCGGTAGAGTGGAGGGGACGGAAGCCAGATCGGAGGGGGTCCAGCAGAGAATGGGAGTTAAGGAATTCTAAGCAGCGATTGTAGACGACTCGTTCTAGGATTTTGGAAAGGAAGGGTAGTAGGGAGATAGGGCGATAACTGGAGGGGGAAGTGGGGTCAAGAGCGGGTTTTTTTTAGGATGGGGGAGACGTGGGCATGTTTGAAGGCCGAGGGGAAGGAGCCATTGGAGATTGAGTGGTTAAAAATAGAAGTTAAGGAAGGGAGGAGGGCAGGGGCGATATTTTTTATAAGGTGAGCGGGAATGGGGTCCGAGGCGCAGGTGGAGGGGGTGGCACTTGCGAGGAGGGAGGAGATCTCCTCTGAGGATACTGCAGGGAAGGTTGGAAAAGTAGGGGAGAGGGTTGGTGGGGGGGAGGGGAGAGGGGGAAGGGTGACTTTGGGGAGCTCAGACCTGATTGTGTTGATTTTTGTGATGAAGTAGGTGGCCAGATCATTGGGGGTGAGAGATGGGGGAGGGGGAGGAACAGGGGGCCTAAGGAGAGAGTTAAAGGTCCGAAACAATTTATTGGGACCTGGCCACCACAAATTCCTCAGCACGTTGGCTAATGAGTAAGCTCCTTGGTCCGGCCTCTCCCCATTGGCCTGCCTTACCCACTCCAGGAAAATTCCTGGAGAGAAGAAATATCACAAGACCCTCCTCCCAACTCCAATCTGAAGGCTTTAAGAACAGATATCACCAGACTGAAGTGGTTCTCCTAGTGCTATGAAGAAAGTCCTGGCAGGGATTCTCCCACACCCTAATGTCACTCAGACCAGCTTTAACCATTGAGCAGAAGGAGCTTGCTGCCCTGAATTCTAGCTGGGGTCTTCCATGATTGAGTTGAGGAGAAGGGAGGTTGATGGAAGCATCTTCTCTGGCTTTCCTATCTCCTCATATCCCCACTGCCACTATCATAGTGGCTACTGCTGACCTAAAACTAGTCCCAGCAGGTCCAGGAAATGGAAGCCACACCTGGAGCAAATAATGATGGTATTTATTAAGGCTTAGTATGTGCCAAGGACTGTTCTAAGCCCTGGGATAGATACAAGGTGATCAGGTTCTCCCACGTGGGGCTCACAGTCTTAATCCCCATTTTACAGATGAGGTAACTGAGGCACACAGAAGTTAAGTGACTTGCCCAAAGTCACACAGCTGATAAGTGATGGAACTGGGATTAGAACTCATGAACTCTGACTCCCAAGTCCATGCTGTTTCCACTAAATCATGCTGCTTCTCTATGTTTATAAATGTTTATGAGACATTCACCAACAATTCATGAACTGAGGAACGTGGCCTAGTGGAAAGAGTATGGGCCTGGACCTGTATTCTAACCCCAGCTTTGCCACATACCTGTTGTATATCCTGTACATATGGATGTACATACCTGTATGTACATATGGATATACACACCTGTATATCCACTGGGCCCCTTCTTGCCCTGCCTTCTGGTGGTGTATATGCACCACCAGAAGGCAGGGCAAGAAGGGGCCCAGTGAATATAGCATGGGCCTGGGAATCAGAAGGATCTGGGTTTTCATTCTGGCTCCACCACTTGTCTGCTGTGTGACCTTGGGCAAGTCACTTCACTTCTCTGTGTCTCAGGTACCTCATCTGTGAAATGGGGATTACAACTGTGAGTCCCATGTGGGACAAGGACTGTGTCCAACCTGATTAGCTTGTATACCTCAGTGCTCAGTACAGTGCCTGGTACATAGTAAGCACTTAAACACCATTTAAAAAAAAGGTAGGAGGGGACAAACTGAGTTTGAGGATTCATGGACTTTCTCTGCATAAGTCCACCCGAGTTATCACCAGTCCCTGGTACGACTTCTTGGTTTTTGGGTACTGTTTCTGACCTGCCATTGAATCTTCAGTGTATTGAATATTCCAGTGTGGCCTAGTGGAAACAGCACAGGCCTGGAAGACAGTAGTCGTGGGTTCTAAACCTGGCTTTGCCACATGTCTGTGTGACCTTGGGCAAGTCATTTAACTTCTCTGTGCCTCAGTTACCTCATCTGTAAAATAGGGATTGAAACTGCGAGCCCCATTTGGGACAGGAACTGTGTCTGACCTGATTAGCCTGAATCTACTCCAACGCTTAGAACAGGGTTTGGCAAATAGTAAGTTTTTAACAAATACCACAATCATCATTCTTATTATATAATAATACTATGTGCCAAGCACTGTACTAAGCCCTGGAGTACTTGGGTTGGGCACAGTCCTTGTCCCATGGGGGATTTCAGTCTAAGTAGGGAGAGTAGGGTTTAATCCCCATTTATCAGTGAGGAAACTGAGGCCTAGAGATGTTTAGTGACTTGCCCAAGGTCACACAACAGGTATGTGGCAGAGCTGGGGTTAGAATACAGGTCCAGGCCCATTCTCTTTCCACTAGGCCGCATTCCTCAGTTCATGAATTGTTGGTGAATGTCTCATAAACATTTATAAACATAGAGAAGCAGCATGACTTAGTGGAAAGAGAATGGACTTGGGAGTCAGAGTTCATGAGTTCTAATCCCAGCTCCATCACTTATCAGCTGTGTGATTTTGGGCAAGTCACTTAACTTCTGTGTGCCTCAGTTACCTCATCTGTAAAATGGGGATTAAGACTGTGAGCCCCACGTGGGACAACCTGATCACCTTGCATCTATCCCAGCACTTAGAACAGTCCTTGGCACATAGTAAGCCTTAACAAATACCATTATTATCATTATTATTCTTAATAAACACTGCATAAACCCCCAAAGACAGAAATTTTGACTCATCTGAGGTTTTAGTGAGCCTGCCCTCTTCTAAAAATGTTTTTTCTAACATTTTCTGATTAAACCTATATCATTTGGCTGTTGGTTTTGGATTTACAGAACTGTTCTACTGTAACGTTCAGGCCAATTTGGCTTCCAAAATGTCACTTATATGCTGCATGGATTAACATATTTGGAGAATGAGAAATAAGATCAGCAATGGGAAATTCCAAATTGTCTCTATAAATTCTATTGTGATCATTTTCATCAGATCCTGTTAACAACAGCTGCTTCTTCCTTCCTCTCTTTGTACTCCAGAGAGGAGGGAAAAAAGATGTTTGAAAACCATTTGATCAAAATAGAATACCCTGGGTTCTACTGTCAAAGTTCAGTGAACGGTTCTAAAAAATTGCATGAGTTCATCTGCAAAATGAAGGCCAAAAACTTCTTTCCACAATCCTAGTTTTCTTTTTTCTTTTTCCAGTTCCTAATTAATCTCTCATCTTCACAACGTGGAGAATTTGTTGGTGGTGGCCATTAAGGCACATGCCAGCTGAGATGACACTGAGGATGTTGTGTAGTTGTGTTAAACTTGAGCTGAAGCCCTCTGTGTTTTTATTTGAAACTAGTGGTTCCCTTTGTTCTCCTTGCTCAGGGTCTGTTTCGCAGGGCACAGCTCCTTTCCTCAGGTGACGTCTGTTCAGTGGTGGATAAAGTAATGGGCTCTGTGCATCACTGACATGTTGCCATGCCAGGAACAGTAGTGCTTGACTTCCTGTGGGATTAAAGAGAGCCTGAATCTGAAAGATGATTCTGGTTATCTGCAGTTAATACAGTAAATCCTAGTGAGAATCCAAGCTAGATACAGGAAAGAGAATATAGGGAAAAATTGGTCTGGATCCTGTTAGTTGAATAACATATTTTGGGAACAGAGCTAGGCATTTTGGGTGGTTCATTTCATCTAGACCACTGTGATGCTGTTGTTTCTGAATTAATATTTTATTGCACTAAACAGAACCCTAGGTTCTTGAGAGAGCACTTCCCAGTGTGCACAATTTACCTTTCTTTATGTATACTTCTCTGCTGTATGCATCTGGCAGGATCTGACCCATTGGGAAACTTTAAGATGTTATATGGTTCTCTCTGGCATTTTCTTTCTCATTACAGATTATGGTAAGGTAAATAAAAAGTATTCACCTTAGTGACTTGATTTATGGACCTGATTTTCTCTTTTGAAAACGCAACAACAGGTTGACGCCTCATCACCGTCTATGGGGAAAGAAATAAATCATCAAATTACATAGCAATTGACAAACCAATTTTGGGAAAAAATAACCTAGGACAGACATTTCTTTGCTTTGTAGGATGTCCACATAAATAAATGGGTCCACGCAAATTCTTTCCCCTTGCGTTGTAGTAGAGGTGGTTTTTTGTTAAGGTTTTTTTCAATAGTTTTAATAAAATAGATTCACCTGGTCTCTCTCCTGTCGAAATCATATGCAGTGATGCTGATGCTCTTTCCAGGATAGGGTGTGGGCCAACGTTGCACAAAGCTTAAACTGCATTATTGCGATGGTGGACAGACTGCTGGATAAAGACAGCAGAAACAGCAGCAGCAGCTGCAGAAACAGCAACAGCAACATTGAAGAAACTGAAAAAGACCCTCCACCCTCAGATCCCATCGCGGCTCCCACAAGTGGTAAGGAACCGTTTTTTCCCCCCATCATTGACTGAGTAAATAAAATGAAAAAGTCACGATAAAATGAGATAGAAAAAGGAGTCAATAGCGACTCTGATGAATGTGCTGATAGCATGCTTTTGCACAGCTCTGGCCTTGGATGATGGAAGGCCATTTATCAAATTGCATCTTAGTTGTGCTCTCACAACTGCTTGCAGTGCTCATTTTTCTCGGTGCCTCATAAAAACCTTCTTGAAAGAAAAGTGGTGTTTTTCTTTAAGGTATCTGACATAGTGTAATCCTCTTTAGACATCCTCTAAAAATAATATTAGCAAGAACAAAAAGAATATGTATTAACCCATAGCGACCTTAAACGAAACTGTTACAAGCTGGTTCAAATTGGCTCTTGCACGGGGGCCAGAATTAAAGGAATGCTTTTCTAGTAGTTGTGTGAAATAGTTGTGAATAAGTCCACAGTACCTCAAGAAGAATAGTTTTTTGGGGGTCCATGGGTGCAGGCCCTCACGCCTAGAAATATTAAATGTAAGATCAAAAGGTGGCAAAATGTTAGACTATTCCACATAGGGGTCAATGGTCAAATAGACAAATTTTCAGATTCGATGAAAGCAGACTCAGGACTCTTAACTGTACTGGACACCGTAGTTATCCCTCAGCTCTCTTACTATCCATAGGATGGGAGGAAGGGAGGGCTAAAAATGACTACATGTGGACAAAGTCCAGGGCTGCAAGGTGGCGAAGAAAACTTGGGTCCATTTCTAAATCAGCAGGGGATCCTGGTCAAACCAGTCACAAGTCAGACCTAAGGATCAACTCATTCCTCTCCAGCCCCAGAGTTCAAAATACAAAGAAAATACCCCAGGCTATTTTTCACACTTTTCTCACCTGAGTCTCTGGCTGCAGGAGGTTGGGGAAGTCTGCCCCTTTGGGAACCTGGACTGATCCCCAGGGAACCCCACAGGGATCCATCCCCAATCAGAAGTGGGTCCTGGATATGCCATGTTTCTAAGTAATTTGAAAAACAGGCTGTCCAAGGTAAGTCAGTGAGTCATTCATATATATTGAGTCCTTTCTGCGTGCAGAGCACTGTACTAAGTGCTTGGGAGGGTACAATATAACAGATACATTACCTGCCCACAGTGAGCTTGCAGTGTAGAGGTGGGGTTTGATTTGGTCCTGTTTTTTGGAGTCACCAGTCTTTTCTGAATATGGATGAGGATGATAATGAGGATGACTAGACAGACATTTCATTTTGATACATTGGGCCTGTAGGGTGCTCTTTACCCCGGAAGAAGTTCACAAATTCTGTACTCAGTGCCAGTGTCCCCGTTTAACTGACAAATGGAACTGAATGTGCAATAGAGGAGGAGCCACCATTTATCTCTCATCAGTGGTAATTCTAATTTTTAGGGTGCTTTTGAAATGGATATGAATGCAAGTAAATAACTGTTTTCCCAGTTTGCATTCCTCATTTGGGGGACTTGACTCTATTGGGAGTTTTGTAATCTTACTACAGATTTAAACAATATTAGAAAAATGACACTTGCTTACTCTCTTGTTCTAGGCTACATCAAATCAAAATAGGAATTTGCCTAACCCTACCTAACCCTCTACATTTAATTTCATATCCTTACATTATACGAAGAATTGTTCTGGTTCATGTAACGAAAAGCAAACCACTTGAGAAATGCCATCATAAATCAGAAAATTTCCTTTTATTTCTTTCTCCCAACAACTGTTTGTCATTATAGGGATGCTAATTGTTTGTTCTTTAAGCCAAGGGAAGATGTTCCCCTCCAGAGTTACGTTTTTGATTGATCAGACTCAGGGCAATGACACTCCATCTCTTGCTCAGTTTGTTAAATTAGTTCTTAAGATAAAAGAAGCCATGCTTAGAGAAATATGGCTTTCTTATTGCTCCTGGCACAAAAATCAAATGACACGTCTGCTAATTCAGCTGTATTCTACTCTCCCAGGAGCTTAGAGTGCTCTGCTCATAGTAAGCGCTCAATAAATACCATTGATTGAGACCCAGAGTGGGGAGGCATGCCAGAATCCCGAGCACGTCCAGGATTCTCTAGTGGCACGCTTTTTCCGTCGCCTCTCCAGGTAGAGCAGCCAGGTCCCCAGGTTGGAAGCCCACTGGAGGGCAGGCCAAGTGAACCGTGCCCAGGGGCTGTGAGTAGGACAGGCCATGGCTGGTTGGCTGGGGAGATGAAGGGGAGCACAGCCACCTACTTGCCAGTCCTAGAGGTGAAAGAAGAGGACTAGTAAGCAAGGTCTCGGCCTCTGTTCGATGACTAACTTGGCCTATAGTCCACACCTGGATGGGTTCTTCCAGACAGAAATTTGGAGACGTTTCCTGGCAAGCGGCAGTCGCTGGAGACTGTTGTTGCCATGAGATGCAAAGAGCGAAGGAAGCAGGTGCCTCTGTTGGCAAGGTGACCCTCACTGGGCATGGTCTCAGGGTCCACCGTTAGCTGCTTCAGCCTGTTGGGTTTCACTGGAGCAACCCGACGGCGGGCCCCCTCATCTCCTTCCCTAAAGATGTTGGCCACTTCTCTTCCTACTACCCTGACCTGTACACTCCCTGATCCTTCACCCTCCCATTCCCTCATCCTTCTGCACAAGTATGGGCCACTCGGCTTAACAATTGACTGCCAAGATTGTTCCTGTCAACAGGCCAGAGCCACAGTGAGTGATGAGTGTTCTGCCTCATAAGAGGAATTGACTGGGGAGAAAACATGCTACATCCGGGCGCCCTTAAGGGAAGGTTTTGGTGGGGGGCTTGAACAGTGGCAGCAATTTGTCTGGCTAGGAGCCACACTGCTTGTATGTAGGGACCCTCCTTGAATCTCCATCATGAAACATCAAGTTGATTTAGTCAATCAGTGGTATTGATTAAGTTCTTACTATGTGCAGAGCACTGTACTAAGGCACTTGGGAGAGTACAGTTCAGCAGAATTAGCAGATATGTTCCCTTCCCATAATGAGCTTACAGTCTCAATGCATGATTGCACCCCAAGCTAATTCCAAGAAACTTGGTCATATCTTTGACTGCTACATTCGCTCCTTTCCTCTTTCCCTCCCTTCCTCCTTCCCTCTCTTCCTCCTTCCCTTCATTCTCTCTCTCTCTCTTTCTCCCTCCCCCTTCCTCTTCCTCTATCACTCTCTCTCCTTCCTGTCTCTCTCACTGTCTCCCTTCCTCTCCCTCACTCTCTCATTCTCCCTTCCTCTCTCGCTCTCCCTCTCTCTCAAGTCAAATATGCAGTCTTTCATACTCAGCAAGAGATAATTACAGGGAAGCTTTGCTTACTTATTACAGAAAATATGATTCAGAGAAACAGGAAGCAATAGCACGTTTTCGTGTTTTGAGCTAGTAACAAGGATCCATATGGTAATGCTTCAGTTTCTGATCCAGTCACAGAGGCTATATTTGAGTAGGAAACAAAGCAAAGCACTTGATTATTTGCAGCAGTATCGCAATGTGGTAACTGGTTCACCTTCCTTTTTGAACACTTTTTTCTGCTGTGTTCTTGCTCCATGAAGATTAACATGAGGGAGCAAGAGAAGGTGGTAGATTGAGAGGTAAACCTACGGAAAGAAATGGGCTAAGGACAGGCCATTCATGGAGCAGGGATGTGGAAAGACATTTAGAGGTACATTTCCAACCCTGCCTTGGTGCTCACCCTTCGTCTTCCCAGACCGATGATCCTATTGGATTCCACATGATCAGTGACCAAGGGTGGCCCAAATGGCAGCTGCTGTGCAATTAAACACCCCTCTAGACTGTAAACTCATTGTGGGTAGGAAATAAATATGCTAATTTCTCTTGTATCATCCTCCCCCAAGATCTCAGAGCAGTGTTCTACACATAGTAAGCACTCAATAAATGCCATTGATTGACTGAAGACAGGCTGCAACATCTGCTATTTGCTTTTTGGGGTTGATATGCAGACCGTCTTCTCCAGAGAAAGTGCTCACACTTCAGCAGAGAGTGGTGCTCCGCTTAAGACGCTTTACTTGTTCACTGACAAGTATGGTGGAGGTCATCCACTTGATCATGTTGAAGAGGGCTTTCATAGGGTCAGTAGTAGTCTTATTTGCTATTGTCTTAATGAGATGTTCATCCCCTTGATTCTATTTATTGCTATTGTTCTTGTCTGTCCGGCTCCCCCGATTAGACTGTAAGCCCGTCATAGGGCAGGGACTGTCCCTATCTGTTACCGATTTGTTCATTCCAAGCGCTTAGTGCAGTAGTAAGCACTCAATAAATACTATGGAATGAATGAATAGTCTTCAGTTCAGAAAATGGACAGAATCAATCATCATGCAGCCCTGGAGTATTTGCCCCAAATAGGTTTAGTTTACAAATTTTCCCAACAATTCTTATACCTACTCAGAGACAGCGCTGTTGACCTGCAGTGTACAAAAGAGCTATGTATCTTGGATCCTAGTATAGAAATAATGTTTACATTTTGGTTTCTCAAATATTTAACCCTTGGCTTCTTTTCCTCCTGGCATTCATTCTCTAAGTCCTCCTTTCACTCCGAGGGGGGAAAAAAAGCTAGTCAAGAGGGATGTGGGTTTTCTTGTTTTCTTTTCAGGGGGAGGGTATTTCTTAAAATGTCTATCCCTTACTGTATTTCTTATTAAAAGAATCTCTCTGAGCCCATCACCTCCTGACACGTCCTCCGTACCAAAATGGTGATATAATCATTTTCTTGATAACTGACGGTGGTTCCGTAACTGCTGGATAACAGTCATTCCATGATTAGGCATGAAGCAGATTGGAGATGCAAGGAGATTCTCTCTGCACATTTCTTCAATAATAACACCTTGATATGGAAAAATACTGTTGATGTGATATTGCTTTTTAATTTAATAATCTCAGGTTCAATTAACAGTAATAATAATGATAGTAATAATTGTGGTATTTGTTAAGCGCTTACTGTGTGACAAGCACTGTGCTAGGTGCTGGGGTAGATGCAAGATAATCGGGTGCCACGTGGGGCTCACAGTCTAAGTGGGAAGGAGAAGAGGTGTTGAATCCCTGTTGTGCAGATATGGGAAGAGGCCCAGAGAAGTTAAGTGACTTGCCCAAGGTCACACAGCAGGTAAGTGTCGGATGCGGGATTTGAACCCAGGTCCTCTAACTTCAGGCTTGTGTTCTTTCCACTAGGCCACACTGCTTCTCTAATGATGCTTTTAGTGACATGTGGAAGTCTTTCTCTTAGACTGTAAGTTTGTTATAGTCAGGGAACGTGTCTGCTAATTCTGCTGAATTGTCAGTGTGGCGTAGTGGATAGAGCATGGGCCTGGGAGTCAGGAGGACCTGGGTTCTAATCCTGGCTCTGCCACTTGTCTGCTGTGTGACTTAGGGCAAGTCACTCAACTTCTCTGTGCCTCAGTTACCTCATCTGTAAAATGGGGATTACGACTTCGAACCCTATGCGGGGCAGGGACAGTGTCCAAACTAATTAACTTGTATCTATCACAGTACTTAGTACAGTTCCTGGCAATAGTAAGGGCTTAACAAATACCACAATTATTACTGTTATTATCACTCTCCCAAGCATTTAATACAGTGCCCTGCACATAGTAAGTGCTCAGTCAATACCATTGATTGATTGATTGAGGCTGTCCCTTTCTAAACTCTCTTTGTTACACAGGAGCCTTTGATAGAAGTTCCTGATTCTTCATTTTTTGAATGTGTATAGGGCACTCACAACCCCGGAACCAGGATATTATTCGGTAATTAAAGCACAGAGAGGCCAAAAAGCAGGCTTGATCATTCCAGCATCACTCTGTCTCCCCAACACCAGCCAGATCCAGGTTCAGAGCCATCCCAGCTCTTGGGAATAGACTTGGGTCTGGCCACTCTGACTGGCTTCTGTCGAGGCTGGTCAAGGATGTTTGGCACGGGTACTGGCTGGTTAAGATCAACAGATTAGCACCAGTGCTTTTCCCTGCAGAATAAGGGATTTTTTCATTTGGATCCAAATTTGAACAGTTTAAACAAAGTTTACTGGGTAAAAGAAAAGGCTGCCTTTGTTCTTCTAATGATTTTGCCCAGTAAGATAAGGTGCTCATTTGGCAGGGAATGTGCCTATCAACTCTGTTAAATTGTACTCTCCCAAGTGCTTAGTACAGTGCTCTGCACACAGTAAGCGCTCAATAAATATGATTGCTGGAGAACGCCAAAGCTCAGTAGTTTCTCTTTGATTGTTCACTTGGGAAGTGGGTCAGAGGTGCCTCAGTTTATTATTTCTGCAAGGCTGCGTGCTTTTTCCCTTCTTCGGCTGAAAACATTTGCCCCCTCAATGTTGCCGATGTATAGAAAGTCAGGTGGGATATTGCCCTGACAAGGGGAGAAGAAGAGAGGAGATGAGCTGAGTGTGGGAGGTGATTACAACCTGGAAATGAATTGTATGTACTCCATCTTAATTTGCTTAGCCAGGAACGGTGTGATGGTTTCCAATTAGCCTTGCTTGTAAAGTCCCAACCATTTCACGCGTTTCGGTGACCTTCTGCAGTCCTGAATTCCTCACTGTCGTCTGAGTTTCAGTTATAATGCCCCTTTCAGGGATTCA
This sequence comes from Ornithorhynchus anatinus, assembly GCF_004115215.2. Lineage (NCBI taxonomy): Eukaryota > Metazoa > Chordata > Mammalia > Monotremata > Ornithorhynchidae > Ornithorhynchus > Ornithorhynchus anatinus. The sequence continues at coordinate 26,932,655 of NC_041739.1, forward strand.
GATTTATTATTGTTTAGTTTCAGGAAATTATCTCCTCCCCATTGTTTATCTTGGTTTGGGGAACAAGGTCTGGTGAAGCAGTGTGGCCTAATGGATAGAGCGGAGCCTGAAAACCAGAAGGATCTGGTTTCTAATCCTGACTCTGCCACTTTTCTGCTGTGCCATCTTGGGCAAGTCACTTTGCTTCTCTGTTCCCTCATCTGTAAAATGGGGATTAGGACCGTGAGCCCCATGTGGGACATGGACTGTGACCAACCCGATTATCTTACATCTAACCCAGCGCTTAGAACAGTGCCTGGCTCATAATAAGTGCTTACTACTACTAATAATAATAATGTTGGTATTTGTTAAGCGCTTACTATGTGTAGAGCACTGTTGTAAGTGCTGGGGTAGATACAGGGTAATCACGTTGTCCCTCATGAGACTCACAGTCTTAATCCCCATTTTACAGATGAGGTAACTGAGGCCCAGAGAAGTTAAGTGACTTGCCCACGGTCACACAGCTGACAAGTGGCAGAGCGGGGATTCGAACCCCTGACCTCTGACTCCCAAGCCCATGTTCTTTCCACTGAGCCACGCTGCTTAACAAATACCATTCTTCTTATTATTATGATTATTATTATTCCCAGTGTACCCTTCCTGATTTTGAAAGCTTCGTTCAAGTCTCTTCAAATTTCCATTTCAAATTCATCAAGCCCCTCATGTCTAGTAATATTTTTATGGACAGGCTTCTTGAGGATTGAGATTAGTTTTTTTGATGCAGTGGCAAACTCTCTCCATCAAGCCTTTTCCTATTAAACAAAAGGAAGTGCAGGCTCATAAGCCCCAAACAGAAGAGTCTCCCATGTGTGTATGTATTATTCTTTCTCTAGTATTTATTGGGCCCCTTCTATGTGCACTGGGGAAAGGTACAAGGATAAATAACATTTCAGACATGGTTCCTAACCCTTGAGGGGCTCACCATCTAACAATAAGTGCGAGAGGGGAAGATTTGGCCACAGTACATAAGATAAGGAAAGATTTAAATGATTTTAAAAAGCAGCATAAAATAAGAAAACAAGGATAGCAGTATGAATTATGTTGCTAAACATCCACTGATTCAGTCTCCCTTTAGTTATAAACTCATGTAGGATTTTGCAGTCTTATCTCCTCTAAATGATCAATTTCCTATACTATCCATGCTGCATCTAAAAATTCAATGAAAATGATGGCACAAGTAAGTCCGTGGCTTGGACTTAACATCAATTCCAAGAATCTTTGAAATTTTGATATCAGAAATTTGCATGTCTGTTTAAAAAAAAAACTAAGCCATTAATTTCTGGGGCTCCCCTTTAAAGTCCCAAGTAGCTGGATATGATTGAATATACTCTATTGGTAGAATTTTGCAATTATCACTAATGTTTAATGATTCATTCCCTCCCTAGGGTGTTAGAGGATTGAATAGACAGCTACGATGCTGACCCGTGTATTTATGATTTCTCACCTAAATTGCTGCATTAGCGTCCTCGATGACCTCCCTGCCTCCTGGCTCTCCCCACTCCAGGCCATACTTTATTCTGCTCCCTGGATCATTTTTTTGAAAAGTAGTTCAGTCCCTATCTCCCTGTTCCTCAAAAAAACCCCACCTCTGTATCAAACAGAAACTACTTACCATCATTCACTCAATCGAATTTATTGAGTGCTTACTGTGTGCAGACTGTACTAAGCACTTGGAAAATAGTTTCCATGCACTCAATCAGCATTCTCCCTCCTACCTTACCTCCCTGATCTAATTCAACCCAGTCCTCCCACTTTGCTCCTTTAACCCTAACCTGTACTAAGCACTACCTGTAGACACTGTAACCTTTTCTCTGAAGCTCAATCTCATCTACCCAGTCGCCAACACTTTGAGACAGTGAGCCCCATGTGGGACAGAGATTGTGTCCAACCTGATTTGCTTGTATCCACTCCAACGCTTAGTATGATGCCCGGCACATAGTAAGTGCTTAACGAATGCCATTATTATTATTATTATCACTATTTTGCCCCTGGAACTCCTTCCCCCTTCACAGCCATCAGTCCATCAGTCTCCCCACCTTCAAAGCCCTCTTGAAAATCACATTTTCTCCAATAAGCCCATATTTCCCCTATTTACTCTCCCCTCTGTGTCACCTATGGCTATGCACCCTTTAAGCACACTGATACTCATCCAAGCCTCGTGACACTTCTGTACATTTGTTATACTTTACTATTTCCCCTTCTGTATTTTTTCTTTTATTATCTGTCTCACCCAATCGACTGAAATATCCTTGTGGTCAAGGATCATGTTTTTTTGTTTGGTTTTGGTTTTTTAAGTGGTATTTGTTAAACGCTTACTCTGTGGCAGACATTGTACTAAGTGCTGGGGTAGATACAGGATAATCAGGTTGGACGTAGTCCATGTCCCAAGTGGAGCTCACAGTCTTAATCCCCATTTTACAGTTGAGGTAACTGAGGCACAGTGAAGTGACTTGCCCCAGGTCACACAGCAGACAAGTGTTGGAATCAGGATTAGAACCCAGGTCCTGGGGTCTCCCAGGTTTGTGCTGTATCCACTGGGCCACCCTGCTTCTCTACCAGCCTTACCAACTCCTATCTACCAACTCTGTGCGTCATATTTTTCCAGGTTTTTAGTACCTAGCTGTGCATGCAGTAAGCACTCAAATGACAATGATTGATTAGATCGCAAGTCAGGAAACTTTGAGTTGTATTCCATTTTTGATCACTGGCTGATTAGACATTGATGTTTTTCAGGCACATCAGTGAAGATACTTCAGATTATCTCACCATCAGATATGATGTTTCAAATATAGAAATGGCTATAGATGCAGAGCCGTCTCTTTCCTTCCCCCCCCAGGAGCACTTACGTACATATCTTTAAAATACATTGCTTCCCCGACCTGTGATTTCTTTATTAGTGTCTGCCTTCCCTGCTAGATTGTGAGCTTCTTGAGAGCATCATCCATCGATTCTGCTTTTGCTCTTCCAAGAACTTAATAGAGTGTTCTAAGAAGAGTAAACACTCAATAAGAAGTTTTGATTAATTCATCTATGTGTGTTTAGTGTTTTTCAGGATGCTTTGGAACACATAATCTAGCTTTAGTTCCTTATTGTCCTCTCCCGAAAAATCAGGTAACTACAACCCTCAGCAGTCCTGAACCGGATTCATCTAGTCCAGTCATCTGTTTCCAAAGGTTGCTTGGAGGAACAATGGGATGACTGTTCTCTTCAAAATCCCACTTCTCACTTTGCCCCCCTACTAACCCGCTGAAGGAAAAACATTGATCAAACATGCTGAGGTGTTATGGAGCTAATGAAAGAACCCATTAGCAGTGCATCTTGAGCATTTCAATAGGACCGTTCTCCAAAATTGAGACGGAGTTGTAGGGAGAAATCGTTTTGCTGTCCCTTAGTTGAAGTTTAACTCTTATTTTCTGACAAGGAACACGAGGACCCAAAGGCCCAGAAGACTTTCACGCTCTGTTTTAGAGGTGGGGAGGGAATGCCAATCTTCCATTCACTATCTCTTTTGGTAAGCTCTACTAGACTCCATTGCAGGAGCCAGTAAATGACAGACTGACTGGGCAACAGAGACTCGGCTCAGGTTGATTCCAGGAAATTTTTATCAAAGCCTGGGAGAAGTCCGGGTAAGTCAGAAGCATTTTATATTTTCTCCCAGTAAAGCCTCTGTTTATTGGACTCAGGGTTAAAGACTTTCAGGAAGTTTTTCAGACAGCCACTACATCAGCCCTTCATATTTTTGTCACGTAAAAGGGCCTAGGCCTAGAAATAGAGCTTTCTCTGCAACATACCCCCAGCACAGTCCATCGGTAGCCTTCCAGTTTGTTGTTTCCTAATAGTAAGTGGGAGATGATGTTAAATGGATTTGCAAAAATAATAATCTATATAGCGGAATAGCTTAGACTTTGTCTTTAGCCTTAGCTACTCACCTATGAGGTTATTTTATCCAGAGAACAAATTGGGTTTCGGGTGCACGGTGAAATGAAGTGGATAGAGAAGCAGAGGTGAAGGGGATAAAGCAGAGAATTCCAGGCTGACACCCGCTGGGGCCAATTGCTCGAACGCATTTAAGAAGAAACTAAAAACCAAAGTCTTTTGCTATTCCTGTGTGAGTGGGCTGAAATGTTTATTGGAGCAAAAAGGTCGTTTGTGAGTAAACTTCACCTTTTCTTTTGGTCTGTCATTCCCCATTGTGTTCATTCCAGAGTCTGGAATCCACAATGAGTGAATAATATAGCGAGGGAGCCATGTTGTGGTCAGTCTTGATGCCAAATACTTTCTGTGTATACTGCAACCTATAACGGGTGATTTATTTTTCAGTAAAACCTGCTCATGTTCACTTTCCCCACAGGAGGTTTTTCTACCAAATTTTTTATCCCTTAAGCCTGTAATTTTCCCATTTGGGATTAATGTTTGCTCCTTGCAGTCATTTATTTTTTTACCTAAGGCAGTATCACCTTAAAATGGGTTTCTACGAGGATCAGGAGGGGATTTTAATTGGGTGTCCGTTCTTAGCATCGAGAACGGAGACGACGCTTTCGGGTCTCAAAAAACGATTCAAACTCGGCCTCGGTGAGTTTTCAACTTCCTCAGGTCTTGATTTCGTTTCAGTGCGTTTCCAATCCTAAGCCTCTAGGTCAGTGACATGGGCCCCTCTGGAAATGTCTGCCGCAGAGCTCAAGCATTCAGTGGACATAGATACTTCTTTCTTTGGGGAGGCAGCGTGGCTCAGTGGAAAAGAGCCTGGGCTTCGGAGTCAGAGGTCATGAGTTCGACTCCCGGCTCTGCCACTTGTCAGCTGTGTGTCTGTGGGCAAGTCACTTCACTTCTCTGTGCCTTAGTTACCTCATCTGTAAAATGGGGATTAACTGTCTCACGTGGGACAACCTGATTACCCTGTATCTACCCCAGCGCTTAGAACAGTGCTCTGCACATAATAAGTGCTTAACAAATACCAACATTATTATTATTATTATTACATAAGAGATATTTTTTTTTCCCCAGAAGGGAGTTGAGGCCCAGTTGAGCAATATGAGGAAATGTGTGCAGTTTGGGGCTCACAAGGTCAAATTTTCCAAGTTATGAACCTGGTGGAGGGTATCAAATTTTTTAGCATCTTGTACAAGACGGAAAACAGTATTGTTCCTCTCCCCTACAAATTCCCAGGTTTCTAATTTGGGGGAAATATTTTAATTTCTTGACTGCGCGCTTGATGAATGACAATGGCCTGATAGGCTAGCGCCACCTACTGGGCATCCCTTTTAAAACACTTCGATCTGCAAAGAAACCTCTCCCTGCAAAGAAAGTTCATTCAAAAGTATTTATTGAGCGCTTACTATGTGCAGAGCACTGTACTAAGCGCTTGGAATGGACAAGTCGGCAACAGATAGAGACAGTCCCTGCCGTTTGACGGGCTTACAGTCTAATCGACAGTCAATGCAGCCCTTCCAAAATTTCCCCAACATAATCGTCTTGTGCTCTTCATTGCCCTCTAAGGCTGCCATCCTTTGAGGTGGTTAAAATAATCCTTACATTTCCACATTACAAAATACTTGCTTACACTGCACGTGACAGGCTACGCAGGTAGGAAAATAATGCGACCAAAAAAAGAAAAAATGACAGGGAGACAAAAGCGATTTTCAAAAGTATGAATGGTTGCATTTTGAACTTTATCCCATTTTAATTTACATAACTGCAAGTAATGTGCAGATTACCAGTTGGCCATTGCTTTTAAGTAGCCAACCATTATATACATTTCAGAGACTTCCTGTCATAATAATGATAATAATAATGTTGGTACTTGTTAAGCGCTTACTACGTGCAGAGCACTGTTCTAAGCGCTGGGGTAGATACAGGGGAATGAGGTTGTCCCACGTGAGGCTCACAGTCTTTATCCTCATTTTACAGATGAGGGACTGAGGCACAGAGAAGTGAAGTGACTTGCCCACAGTCACACAGCTGACAAGAGGCAGAATCAGGATACTGAATCCTCCCCAAATGTCTATCCATATTCAAGTGGTTATTCCTAGTCTGGTGGTTCAGATTTACTATCTTTGAATTTCACTCAATTTGTCCCATCCGCACCACTGTTTTTTTTTCTGACATTATGTGACAGGATCTCTTGAGTTTTCACCGAGTCCCTCATTATTTTGAATGTGTCTACTGAGTCTTTTCTGCATTAAATTTGGCATGTCCTTCACAGTTTATATAGTTTTTGATGGGCTGATTCTTTTAAGCTAAAAATGAGATCTTTTGTAAATAAAGATGCCTGGCTGCTGAGGCTTCTCATTGGCCTGAAATCCCACAAAACTCATTTGTCCGCATCTGAACCTACTGCACCTCCATTCTTAAATTGATGCAGTGACAAAATTTGACATTGTTTGATACTGATAAAAATTGACATCCTAAACATGTGACATGATATGTGTACAAACTCTACATCTTCAGTGTTCATAGATAATTTGAAAGACATAGCTCTATTTTGAACTGATTATTACAACTTTCAGAATACAGAGTAGTCCTCTGTGCATTACCCACAAAGATTAGTTAGTAAGGAAATAATATCAAAAGTTTATCATGGAAGAGGTCAAGCTGGCAAAACCAGAGATTATTTAAATTAAAGTGATCCCTAACCTGGTAGGTTTTTCTAAATGAAAAGATTTAGAGGTCATGTTGAACAGCAGTGGGGGGGGGGGGAGGGGGGCAAGACCCCAGTTAGAACTGGACACTGCATTGGCATATTGAAATAGTGAGTTAGGGGCAGGAAACAACTGAAAAGAATTCTATTCATGTGACAGGCAACAAATAGATTTGATAGACTATCTGCTGAGGTCTGTAATCAAAGAACAGAGAAGCTCCTCAGTGACTCCACTTATAAAGCACCCAAGAAATACCCCGGGCTTTCCAAGGTATTACCAACTTCACCATTGCCTCCATCTTCAAGAGGATAAGCAAGAAAGTTAACTGGAGAGATTATTGTGAAGTCTCTTGGATTAAATTTATATCTTTCCTGGTGTATCATCTCTCTCAGTTGCTGGCAAAATCTTAGCTAGGGTCTTCCTGAATAGGTTACTGAAGAACATCATTAAGAATTGCAATGTGACTTGACACAAGACACCAGGCATTGCAGAGAGCAAATGCAACTAAACAGATCATCAGGGACCAGGACCTAGAGCCCCCACCAAAGGTAGTCACCCAGTACCTGTGGGCCTCTACCTGAGCCTGCCTGCAGTAGAGCTCTGTAAAGAGCCTGTAGGTTCTATATCTGGGTTAAGCAATTCAAGTTCTCTCCTTAGTTTAGCCCTTCAGTTAATGTCTAATCACCTATTGCCTGTTCGGACTTCTCAGTGACTCTCGACTTCTCCTGCTGCTTTTGTTGACCTCCATTTTGGGAACCGCATACTTCACCTACTGTATTCCTGGACCTCCTTGAGCCTGGCCTTGTCCAGTCTGTTCATATTCTGGATATCTGCCTGGACTGGCCCTATTTTTTGCTCCTGCCATCGAAGTCTATGAATGCCTCACCACTCTGCCTCCTGTTGTTCTGCAAGAGGACAAGGGATATGTATTTGAGATGAGGAACAGGGATGGCTCCCAAAGAAATTGTAGTGGAGAGTGGTGTATACAATCAAGAAAAAGGCAACGAAGAATCTTAACATGTTTATAGAACAGGATGTTCTAGAGTTTAGGCCAGCATTTCATACTCTCAGAGTACCTGGCCTGTGGCAGCTACCAAACAGATTTGTCTGCCTTGCAAAATTAATCCAATTCCTAGTTCTTCTCCAGAACTATATGGTCAGAATTGTGGAGATTTTGTTTGATCCTTTCCCCTCACCGATACTTACTATGATATTTATTCGCTGCTTCCTACTTGCCAAAGTACTGTTCTAAACCCTGAGGTAGATATAGAAAATCAGTGTGAGCAAAGTCTTTCTTAAACAAGGCTCCCATCTGGCTGAACTTCGCCTAAAAAGCTGTGATTGAAATGCTATAGGAATATAGTAGCTGGTGTTAGACTAAACGTCTAATCATCCAGAAAATTTCCAACACTGAACAATCTAAGAGCATCATCAAAAGTCCTTGAATCAGGCATGCCAAAACTTCTGTAAGTTATTAATTGCACTCTAGAAGCGTGCCCTGAAAGAGAGATTATGAACCATTTTGAGAGTTAGAAAAGGCCTGTGGATTGACCAGCTTGAAGAAGTTCAAATGTTATATACTGTTCTACACCAAAGAATCTCTATATACAACCAAGAACCTATAATGGCGCTGTAGGGATGAATGTTGTCATGGAACTCTGCTACCAAAGCAACATATTGATGACAGGCAAAAAGGTAGAGAAGAAAACTGAGAAGACCAATATGTCCTTTAGCGGGCAGGCAGAGTGTGGTGCAATGTGACCCCTAGCTAAATATCAGATTGAAAATCTTCTGAGTAATTGAAATGTTACAATTCTAGTGCTATAGAATTGGGGTTTATCACACACCCTCTGACACAATAAGACCATTCAATTTCCTGAGCTGTTCCATCGACATTACCCATTTACCAAACTTGACATCAAATGGCAAAGTAGGGTCACAAAAACAGCATTGTCCTGTTTCGCCGCTGGTCCGTCGGCATCTGAGCTATGGTTGCTGCATCACACTTTGAGAGGGACATTGATGAGACTGCATAAACACTTGTTATCCAGTCAACTGGTGATCTAAAGTCAGAGGTCATAATAAGGAGGGAAACAAAAAAATGTTTTCCATATACAACAGTGGCAGGCCTCAGACCTGCATGCCTATAGGCAACTGGGAAGTTGCAGCAGCAGGTAGATCAGTCTGGCCTGAGGAAATCAGGAAAAGCGGGAATCATTCAGTGCAGAAGCTTAGAGAAAGTCACGGAAGCACGAGGCAGGATTGATAATGACTCTAGGCACTATAGGTGGCATATGTAATACCCATGGTAAGTGACATCATGAAATGACATCGTATGGGAGGGGTTAGCGATTTAAATTGATATTTTCAATCACCATCGGACCCATCTTTAAAATTTCTCCATCTGTGGTGACCTATCAAGCCTATAGAACAGCTATAAGCACTTGCATACAAATTTCTTTTTGGATTATATAGTGTGTGTGTATGTGTATGTGTTACATAGTGGGTTGTACAGTCAGTTTTCCTAGACTGCTCGGGTTAGGTTCTGTAGGAACCTTGCACTAAGGGAAACTCTCAAGATTCATCACTACACATTTGTGGATAACTGTTTATTCCAACACTGTACTGTGCTATATAACAATAATAATCATCATCAAAAAGTCAATAGTAGAGGTATTTGTTAATTCCACAACAAGTTCTTATTCTGTGCCAAGCAATGGGCTGGGGTAGCAATAAGACAATCACAGGGGTTCCCCAAACAAATGTGTGTTTTCTGGTAAACTGCATTTATTAAACAATGTTTTGCTCAAAATTTAGCTAAAAATCCTCCCTTATGAAAAGCTGACAGCACCGTTTATCTTCAGGCTTTCTGTTTTTTCCTGATCTACATGGGTGTGTTTTGTGTGTTTCCCAGAGAACTGGTATGAGCAGCTGTATCCCCTCGTCATTACACTGAAGGAATGTATGGCGGAAGTAGTGAATCGGGCAAAGCAGTCTATGACTTTCGTGCTACTTCAGGAACTCGCGTGCAGCTTGCCGCAGTGTCTGATGCTCACGCTCAGGAGAGATGTCGTCTTTAGTCAAGCAGTAGGTGCTTCTTGCTTACCTTTCTATCATTGTAATATCAGTAATATTCACTCTCAGACCATTGTTTGATGGATAAGATTGTTATCTTATGTCTTTTTTCCTAAGTGTTCGGATTAAACAAAACTGGGTATACACTTCTTGTTTCTTTAGTAGAGTGTCTAGTACTTTTCTTTTTTTTTTTTTGTTTGTTTGCTTTAATGGTATTTAAGTGCAGAGGTGGAGAAACATTTCAGGATTGATTTTTTTTTTTCCAGGAAGTGGTGTAACTACTCTTAGGGAGATAAACAACAGTGTGGCTTACCAATACTTTGGCATAACCTTGGGAGCCCTTTTGATGGGCATCTGCTATCGTTTCAATTTGACTCCATTATGGTGTTTTGGGGGGTGTGGGTGTGACCTTTTTCCTGGGTTTGTGGGACCTGATCCTACCTCACCTCCCTTCTCTCTTTCTACTGCCTACCCCGTACGCTGCGCTCCTCTGCCGCTCACCTCCTCATGGTCCCCGTTAGCTCCTGTCCCGCCGTCGGCCCCTGGCCCGCGTCCTACCGCTGTCCAGGAATGTCCTCCCTCCTCACATCCACCAAACTAACTCTCTTCTCCTCTTCAGGGCCCTACTGAGAGCTCACCTCCTCCAGGAGTTCTTCCCAGACTGAGCCCCCTTTTCTCTCTGCTCCTCCTCCCCTTCCCTTATTCCCCTCCCCTCAGCACCGTGCATTTTATATATATTATTTATTACCCTATTTGTTTTGTTAATGAGTTGTATATCTCCATGATTCAATTTATCTTGATGATGTTTTGCTTTGTTCTGTTCTGCTTTGCTGTCTCCCCCTTTCAGACTGTTGAGCCCATCTTCGGGCAGGGATTGTCTCTATCTGTTGCCGAATTGTACACTCCAAACGCTTAGTACAGTGCTTTGCACATAGTAAGCGCTCAATAAATACTATTGAATTGAATGAATTAATGAAAGTGCCAGGCACTGTACTAAGGATTAAACAAAACTGGGGTATACATCTCTTGTTTCTTTAGTAAAGGATCTGGTACTTTTGTTTGTTTTTTAATGGTATTTGTTAAGTGCTTACTATGTGCCAAGCACTGTACTAAGCGCTGGGGTAGATACAAGCCAATCAGGTTGGACAAAGCACTGGGGTAGGTACAAGCTAATCAGGTTGGGCACAGTCCATGTCCCACAAAGGGATCATAGTATTAATCCCCGTTTTACAGATGAGGTAACCGAGATCCAGAAAATTTAAGTGATTTGCCCAAGGTCACACAGCAGACAAGTGGCAGAGATGGGATTAGAACCCAGGTCCTTCTGACTCCCAGGACCTTGCTCTATCCACTAGGCCATGCGGCAGGTGTTGAACAAAGTTAATCCCCTGAATGAATCCCCTAAGGGTCAGATTAAGGATCGACAGGTTGTTCATGAGATGGGTGTATGTAGAGGGGGAATACTTGCTTCTTTACTCCCTCTTCCTACAAAGAAAGAAGGCCAAATGGCAAACCAAGAGATCTCGTCATGACGTCTCTGTGTCATAATAATAATAACTGTGGTATTCGTTAAATCCTTTCTATGTGCCAGGCACGGTACTAAGAGCTGGGGTGAATACAAGCAAATCGGGTTGGACACTGTCCTTGTCCCACATATGGCTCACAGTCTCAATCTCCATTTTACAGGTGAGGTAACTGAGTCACAGATAAGTGGAGTGACTTGTCCAAGGTCACAGAACAGACAAGTAGTGGATCCGGGGTTAGAATCCATGACCTCCTGACTCCCCGGCCCGTGCTCTATCCAGTATGCCATGCTGCTTCCCATGGATATTCCCTCTGTACTTTCCAGTCTGTGAGCTGATTAAATGATCTGTTGCCTCCATAAATCCACCTGCAGAACAGCAGGTGGTGGGGGGTGAGCCTACCTATGCACTCAGATAAAAACTATCATTATCTTACACGTCCCTCAAGGGCCAGACGGCCCAGGTAGAGCACCGCACCTTGTGTGGGCTAATGCAGGCCAAAGTGGGCTGAGGAATGCTTCCAAATTCCTTTACTTCCAGAGCACTGCTTTAACTGGCTCAGAATCCCACTGCCATTTGGAGCCAAGTTGAAGAGAGGTAAGGTGTAAGTAAAGGAACTGCAGTTCTGCAAACTCCTTTTCCCCCAATGTGCTGTTGTGTCTGTACGAGGAAGCGCCTAGAAGAATTCTGGATCCAGCCTGGCCCAGAAACTTAAGGTTTGGCAAGCTGTGACCTGCAGCTGAGTTTCGACCCACTTTGGATGGTCGGATGGCCAGCCCAGGCTCCCTTTTCTGCCTTGGGCTTGGAGCCCCAGGGCTGGCTCTTGGAACAACAGACGCAATAGGAGGGAAAGAGAAAAAGGAAAAATAGCCTTTCTCCTCAGCATTCCTTTCCTCCTCCAGGCCTGATTTGAAGGCAGGAAAGGGAAAGAAGATGAGAATGGAGTGGTCCTTTAAAATTCAAGTTTGCTACAATCTCCAGTTCCTTTTGCTGGCTTTCACAGGCGAGGAAAAAGAGGTCCAAGAGTCTTCTTTGTCAACCTGCTGCTTTCTGGCTAGATATACAGCATCAGGGCAGCTCCTCTTGCTGCTTGGGAAGGGGACGCAGAGCAGCCATTTTCCTGTGGACCTGGGGCCTTAAAAATACCGCTTCCTCCTCCTTTTGATCCATGTTACTTGGCCTTACCCTTCGTGCTTCAAAATTTGCCGATTCCTGATGTATGGTCTCATTCTGCCAAATGTCATTTACATCCTCTCACAATTTGTTAAACGTGATTGCAAAGTGTAAAATGTATTTTAATTAGAATAATGAGTCTGTTTATGCAACTAAATGTATTCAATAATGTTTTTAGCTTGCTGGATTGGTGTGTGGATTTATAATCAAACTGCACACGAGTTTGCATGATCCCGGCTTCCTGCAACAACTTCATATGGTGGGGTTGGTTGTGCAATATGAAGGACTGCTAAGTACATATAGTAAGTAACCCGTCGGTTGTATACATTATAATCAAAGCTCTGTAGATCAATCAATCAAAATATTTACTGAGCGCTCACTGTTTGCAGAGCACTGCACTAAGCGCTTGGGAGAGTACAATATGACCGAATTAGCAAACACATTTCCTGCTCATAATGAGTTTATCTAGTAGATTAATTGATTTAACAAGTAATACAGTGCCAGTGTTAGCCAATGCTTTCTCTATTGTTTGGCATTCCAGACTACTGGGATTCTTTCTTTCCCATTCTTTTTGGAAATTGAATTACAAGTAACTTCTTGTAGAATCAGGAGCTACTTTCTCTTGAATGAATGAGACCACTTCTGCCCTACACTTTCAGTGACTTGATCATCTGGAGTCTGTACCCTCGGGGCTCTGAACCCAGAATGTATGGCATCTCCTTTCCCACTCCTATCATCATGATGATAGGGCCTGTGCCAGGAATTGCCAAACCACGCAGAACCAGCATCCTGCGATCAAATATCTAGGCTTACCCATATCAGTCAGTCAATCATGTTTTTTAAGAACTTACTATGTGCAGAGGACTGTACTGAGCACTTGGGAGAGTACAAAATAGTAATAGAATGGGCACATTCCCTGCCCACAATGAGCTTCCAGTCTAGAGGGAATAAACCTCTGCCAAAACAGGGACTTGAACCCTTAACCCTCAGATTAAAAGCCTGATGCTGTACTGACTGAGCTATCCTGGGTGAGCTACAGCATTTTTTTCCACAATCTGATGAAAATTCCTTCCCAGCTCTGGAGAAAATTTGTGCAGCCTTTCTTCACAAAAAAAAGAGTACTTAGGTCCATCAAACTTGCACTCATTTCAAACAAGTTTCACGGAAAAGCTTTTAGAGTGGAGTCACTTGGCCTGCCAGCTAATTCACTAAAATGCTAGAGCCTATTGGAGTGAGTTCTGAGAGAAGTTGATGACATTTCTCTTGAACAGCATGTTTGTAACTACCGGACTTTCTTTCTTTGTTTAGGTGAAGAAATTGGGATGCTGGAGGACATGGCTGTCGGCATTTCCGACTTGAAGAAAGTAGCATTTAAAATAGTTGAAGCCAAATCCAATGATTTTTTGCCGGCCGTAACTGGCAGGCGGTGAGTGATGTCTATTTCCTAAACCTCAAGTCTTTCTGGACATGTCATATCAACTTTTGCCATAAAAGTCCAGGGAAAAAGGAATTATTGTGTTCCTTTTTGGAGATGAGTAAATGTGAGTTGCTGTTAAGATGTGAATCTGTTGAAGCTGTCCTAGAATACTTGAAAGGTTTTATCAGTAGTATCGTGTGGGAGAACACAATATAAGTTGGGTACTGGATTGCTCCCCATGTCTAAAGGGGAATTAGAAAGGATATCGTGTATGTGATGTCCATTTATTTTCTCTTCATCATTCTCCAGTCTCAGGTTCCAAATGTTTTCACTTTTTCAGGAATTGGGTCTCTAATAGCCTCATAATTCTTGAGATGACTGTAAATTAAATCCTGCTAAAAGTAGTGCCATTTTAGCAAAGATATATTTCCTCTTTCAAGGGCACACACCACCATTTTTCTTAATTATTCCTGACAATTCACCTCGTACTGTGAGCTTTCCGAGAAGGGATCGAAATAAATAGCTTGGAAGGTCAAAGTACAATGGGAAAAATATCAGGAATAATAAAGAAAAATGATGGTGGGCAGCGTAGGTAGGTATCAAAAGGAGGAAGTGCATCTTTGGGTAAATTATTTCCAACAGAAGTCCTGAGAAATCCCACAGGTATATTCCAGCTGGCTCCACTCCATTGCTCTGACACAATGAACCAGCACGCCGAGAGGTTCCAGATTAGAAACAGATCCGGGCTCCTAGGTTGTCTGAAACATGACGGAGTGAGGGGAGAGATTATGTTCATCTCCATGCAGAAGTGATAACGGATGTGATTTTGAAACCCCTTTTACTGGCAGGAGATTCTCACTGGTATCAACGGAAGAGCAGGCATTTCTCTGCAGCTCAGCGGTTCTCTGAGAGGGGAATGACACAGAGGAGAGCAAGATGCCATGTAATTTTTTTTTAAAAAGAGCAAAAGAGAAATTGTAATCCTCATCCTGGAAGATTTGGCTTTACACTTTTGTGGGTGAACAGAACATATCACTGCCTGATTGGAGACCCTCGGGGAGACGGAGTTGACCAACCAACAAAGGGACTGCCCTTTTCTGAATTAAATCAGTGGAAAGTCAGTACTTCAGCATTAGTATCTATATTAAAAGAAGCATAACGATAGCTCTTTGGAAACAACTGTCTGCATCCATCAGTGATGTGTGGTAGTTTTTCCAAGTAAACCACACTGTAAGGGCTCCTTGACTGAAGTTGCCCTTCTTATCACCAGTACTTTTCTGTCTTGAGGTCTGAGCACATCCAATTCTGGGTCCTCTAAGTACACTCACTCCTCCAAACCCCAGCTCTGGAGTGGGTCCTGTGCAGGGGTTCCCCAGACAGAAGGGATATTCGGAGGGCCAGGGCCCCTGCCTCTCCCAAGCAAAGCTAGGATTCAGAGGTGTGAATTCTTGTAGAAACTGCAAGTCGAAGTCTTTCTCCCCTGTTATTTAGTCTCTGAAACCCGTGTGGCACAGGAGCGGTGCCTGACCTGATTATCTTGCATATACCTCAGCACTTAGCTCACTGCTCTGCACATTTCATTGCCATTGTTCTTGTCCGCCTGTCTCCCCCGTCAAACGGCAGGGACTGTATCTGTTGCCGACTTGTTCATTCGAAGCACTTAGTACAGTGCTCTGCACATGGTAAGCGCTCAATAAATACTATTGAATGAATGAATGAATGAATGAATAGTAAGCGCTTAACTGCTACAGTTATCAGTAGGCTGGTGCCAATAAGAAGCAGTGCCAGTGTGCAAATGTAGCGAAGCTTTTTAACGCAGAAGGGAATCGAGCACTATTTCTGAGTAGTATTAAATAGCACAGAGCAACTGCATCTTGTAGCTTGTTTACTGCCTGCAGTGGCATGAGGGAGAAGGGGGATTCTAACTCTCAGCTGGTTGTTCATGCTACCGTCTGACTTGCATGCCTCGACTCCATCCTTGCAGTAAGGCAAAGACTGCCTCCAAAGCATGGGAGATGTTTCTGACTTATCAATGAGAACTAGGGGGTGTGTGTGTTTTATTGTTTTAGAGGAAAACAATGGACTCCACTTGGTGAGCGTGGAGGGCAAATTTCTACTTCCTCAATTCTACAAGCTAAACTTGGAGTGCATGTCACTCTTTTTTGTTTTGTTTTATTTTTATGGTATTTGTAAAGTGCTTACTATATGCCAGGCACTGTACTAAATCCCGGGAAAGATCCAAACTAATCCGATTGGACACAGCCCCAGTCCCACATGGGATTCACAATCTTAATCCCCGTTTTGCACATGAGGTAACTGAGGCACAGAGAAGTTAAGTGACTTGCCCAAGGTCACACAGCAGATAAAATCTAGGTCCTATGACTCCCAGTCCTGTGTTCTTTCTACTAGGGAACTCTGCTTCTACTGCTCTGCTAATCATTTGCCCCAGAAAAATAAGTTGGTATTAATCAAAATTTTTATCTTCACACTAATGTATTAAAGAATAATCATTGATTTTCCCCAAGTCATACCAGGTTATAGTCACACTTGCTTCAGGGGAAACTAAGGAAAAATAGAGATTGAAATGTCAAGCCTGTGAATTCTGGACCCTCTCTCTGTGCTGTAGGCTGCTTAACATGGTTTATCTTAAAGATTTCTAGACAATCCTATCTCCAGCCTGTAGCAGGAAGCAACAGATAAACTTTCTTTATCTGTCTTCAGCCTTTTATTTTCTTTCCTTGTGGAGATGCCATCAAATCTAATCTTTGAGCATTCATCCCCAAAATGCACACAACCTCCAACAGGGCTGTTGGAGTGGGCTTGGGGGAAAAGGCAGTTCTGGCCAACTGGAGCAAAGGGGCCATTATCCAAGAGTTGAAGAGAAAAGCAAAAAATCCTTTGATATTTCCCAAATCTCAACTACTATATAACTATGTCATGTTCCTTTTTGTTCCTTTGGGTCGCGTGACACCACCTCTGTGAAGTCCACGTCTCCGGCCCTTTCCTCTCACCTGTTTCACAATGTCAGGTATCCTCCTGACTCCTGGACATCTTCACTTAGGTGACCCATTGAGGTTCTAGGCTCTATAGACAACTCATCTTCCCTCCTAAACCTTGGCCTCCTTTTAATTTTCCTGTTACTGCTACCTTCAGCCTCCCTGATCCAAGAGCCCTTAGCATAAATGTCCTCTTGTCTTGCCATGTTTGCTTCCCATATTCTGTCACCAGATCTTGCCCATTCTTCTTCCATATTTCATTTGTCCATGGCTTTGCCTCCTCCCCACAGCATCACCCTGGTTTGAGCCCTCATCAATCAATCAATGATATTTATTGAGCATATACCCTGTGCAAAGCACTGTACTAAGTACTCGGGAAAATACACTACAACACATTTGGTAGACATGGTGTCTGCCCACCAGCAGCATCACATCCAGTGTGGAATACTGTAGCGGCCTCCTTACCGGGTTCCACTACTCAAGCCTCACCCATCTTTGATCTATCCTACACATTGCATAGCTTTCTAAAGCACTAATATATTCTTCCCTAAAACCGGAACTCTTAATCACTGGTTTTATGTCTCTCCATCAGTGTGTTCCTCTTATCTCTCCACTTTGATCTCCTACTCCACATCAATTTACACTTTTTGCCCCTCCTGAACTAAAGTTTTGCTTCTCTCTAAAGCCTTCATTCTCCAACCCATTATTCTGTGGTTTTCACCCCCCATGGCACTCCCATCTCAGCTCTACCAAACCATGACTTCAAAGCTCCCTTTTTCAAAAGTCAACTCCTCCGAGAAATTTTCCCTGATTACTTCTTCCTAGCCATACCCCTCCACCTCTTGTGTGTATCTGAATCTTTATTTGTTGTTTGTTTGCCTACTTCATTGGTTAATTGTGGATTTTATCTTTTGTATTTATTCTCTCATGCATTTGCCTATTTTACTTTTGTCAGTTAGTGTCTGTTTGCACATTTGTCTCTCCATTAGACAGTGGGTGGATCTCTTATAACTCCTAATCCCGTAGTACAGTTTTATGCATTATAGGCACTCAACAAATGTAGTTTATAATAACGACAGAGTTAAAATTATGAACTAGAAAAGAGGCCAGTTTTAAGCATTTTTAGGCTATTTTCTAAATGCCTTTGTGTGGGTAGCTGCTTTCCTGTGGAATCCAGAAGCCAGATATATAAGGTGAAAACTTAACTACTGTCTCTTGTTTTCTTCATTTCACTCTAGTGAACATTATGTAATAGAGGTCAAACTTCCAGCCAGGGTGTTTGAGTTGCTGCCATTAGAGATTAAGGAAGGGAAGCTACTACATGTGTATCCAGTACTCTTTAATGTTGGAATCAATGAACAGCAAACCCTTGCAGAGAGGTAAGATGCCAGGGGAAGATTCATGCTTTGGTTTCGCTTGGGCAGGCTGTGCAGCCCCAGATGTTCCCACATATGGGAGTTCGTTACAATCATGTTCAACATTTTCCCTTATATCAGCTCTAATTGTTTAGCTAGAGCTAGAGGGGAAAAAAGGAAGATAGGCTAAGGAAAGAGGTCCCGACAGTCTACCAACTCTTTCAGGTCGTCAAGAAACAGTTCATCTGGGGAATAAAAGTATTTTGATGATTAATACTTATGCTCTGTCAGCAACACCCTTGTCAGCAAACCAAAAATAATCTGGAGATAAGCCTCCTAGTGATGTTGACGAGGACCTCCATTCAGTCCCTCGTATCTTGAAAACTCCTTAAGCCCTAGCCAAATGAGTGTTCTTTTCTTCATGTCCACAGAGAGGGTCACCTTCCTCCAAGCCAGCTTCAGACATTTGACCACCGTGAGTCGGGATGAAACCAGTGGTCCTCCTCCCCACCCTTCCAAATGCTGTGTTTACCACACAGGTGCACAACATTAAAAATGACCTTGTTACATCATATTATGCTAGGGATCCACCATACTTCCGTATGTTATATTGCATGTGCACACAGATATACACGGTTTGCAGAATTCTGTCTTAAAGAGCATGGAAGGAGCTGCCTTCGGCCAAGTGCCTTGGGTAGCTCCGTACCTAATGTTGGCATTTGTTAAGCGCTTACTATGTGCAGAGCACTGTTCCAAGCTCTGGGAGAGATACATGGTGATCAGATTGTCCCACGTGAGGCTCACAGTCTTCATCCCCATTTTGCAGATGAGGTAACTGAGGCACAGAGAAGTTAAGTGACTTGCCCACAGTCACCCAGCTGACAAGTGGCAGAGCCAGGATTTGAACCCATGGACTCTGACTCCCAAGCCCGGGATCTTTCCACTGAGCCACGCTGCTTCCTAGACCCTGATTTACACCCCGCTAATAGATCATCTCTGCCCAGCATGAAACACAGCTCTGCTGTTGCCATGTTAGAGAGTCTCTATGCTGTGGCCATCTTTGCTAGGGCAGCACAGTCACCATCTCTGTGAGGGGCTACGCCACTTTCCCTGCCATGACACTCCCTGAGGCAATTTTAGCATCTGCAGCCAGCCTGATCTTCTTCGGGCAGAGAGCAGGCTGCTGTTGGAAAATTGATTTTTGAGAAGGGATTCTATGCAAAAAAATTCAGTTGACCTAAGCTCTTGGTTTCCATTAGACTCATTGTTAGAGCATTATATGTCTAATGTAGTTATTTAGATCCTTAAAGGAGCCATGAAAACTCTCTCCCAATAATAGCACCTTAGATTTTTAGAGTGCCTTTATTTTTCCAAAGTGCTTTCACATCGGTTATCTCCTTTTACTCTCACAACATCCACTCCTGTGTGATGAGAGGTGGGGTGTCATCATCCCCATTTTGTCCTTGAAGAAACTGAGTCTCAGAGAGGATAGTCATTCAATCATTCATTCACTCAATCATATTTACCGAGTGCTTACTGTGTGCAAAGCACTGTACTAAGTGCTTGGGAGAGTACAATATTACATTAGACGGATATATTCATTGCCCGTAGTCACAACGAGGGACAAGAATCCAGACCTTGACTGTCAAACCCATGCTTTTTCCATCAGACCATACCGCCTCCTCTTAACTTCTAATATGAAAGGGGTGAAAGCCATTCTGATGGGGATGGAAACCAAATGCAAAGCTGGAAACGATGCAGTCTTTTTTGAGTCGTTCACTCCATTCAGAAAGCTAAAGCCCAGTGAATCATTACCATCACCCTAAATGGAGAATTCTAAGAACAGATGACCCTCAGTACACCCACTCCTCTCCGCTGCTCCCGGCTCACTTAACACCCTCTCATGGACACTTGAGAGCAGGGCGGAGAGGCAGCGAAGATGGAGCTTGAAGAACGGAAGCTTCGCTACTTCTGCCCCCTGCCCTTCCAACTGGCACTTGATACCCAGGAACCCCGAAGCCCCGCACCCCTCACTTGCTCCGTTGAGCAACTAGTCATCCACTTGGAACCAGTTTTCGGAAGACTGGCTCCTGCCCAGCCCAGAGACATGATTGCCGAACAGCCACATCTAGAGTACCTTTCTTCCCTTGGAGCAAAGTAAAGTCCACTGCATCATCAGCAAACTTGTGGCCCCACATCCAAAGTCCTGGTTCCTTCATTCCTCTGTAGCATCAGCCTTAGATGGTGGTCTAAAGATCAAAGTACATGGTCATGTGAGAGGGAATTTGTGGTGAAAAGAAACCTCTATTTCAGCCATTTGCCCCTTCTGTGTTTTGGAAGGAAAAGCACCTAGGAAACTGGTTAAAAAAATAAAGACCAAGTCTCCCTTACTTGTGAGAACATGCTGTCCATTAAGTGAGAAAGCTGAGTCAAAACTGCACTCCTGGAGAATTGTTTTCATCGCCTCTCTCTCCTGATTTGCTATTTTAGGTTTGGAGATGTCTCTTTGCAAGAAAGCATCAATCAGGAAAACTTTGAACTCCTTAGAGAATACTGTAAGTTGTTTACCGAAAAGATGCCTCCTGATAGTAAGTATACAATAAGAAAGAACAACACTATCTTGACTGTTCATACTCTGGACTCAAGGAGTGTGGAGAAAGGGGGTGAAGATGATTATTGAAAATATGGACTGTAGAGAGGCAGATTTCCAAGGTGGCATTGCAGAGAGCTAGGTAATTATTTTGATTGAACTCTTTGACTAGTCCTGCTTGATAGAATATCCCACATATTAATGTGTGTGACATGGCAAGATATCAAAAGGGAAAAATAAGGAATTTGTCATGAAGAACCCAAATTAAGTTTAATAAGGAGTTTGTGAAGTTGTCTTTCCATATTCAACTCCATATTAAGTCTTAACACAAGCAGTCCAAGACAGTAAATTAGTGTCTTCAATTTGAATTTTCTATTTTTCATTATCAGTTATCTCATTTTAGTTCTCAACCTCACATCCCTGTGAGGTTGAAGTATTATTCTCATTGTACAGATGAGAAAATTCGGACTCAGAGATGGTATATGACTTGCCCAAGGCCACACAGCAAGCCAGGGGCAGAGCTGGGAGTCGAAATCCAGGTTTCCTGAATCCCAGACACCTGCTCATTCCACTGACCACCCTGTCTCTCGATTAGATTTGGAACTTAACCGTATGCCGAGTGGCTGTGTTGAAAATGCTCTCCATGATCAGTAAACAGGATATTATCAAGTAGGAAAATCATTCATTCTTTCACATTTGCAAGCATTTGATACCGTCACGTGGTGGTGGTTTTCTTTCTATGGTTAATCTGCTGCTTAATCTAGGTTCTGAAGTGCTTGTCTCCATTTAGTTTTGAGAAGCCTCTTGTGCTGGAGCTTCTAGGTTCCCAGGAAAGTCATGGTTGCGTGTCTCCCTTAGAGGTTAGGCTGTGCTTGACCTCCTTTCTGTTGTTGTAATTTTTGTTTTGGCAGGGGTAGGGTATTTGTTAAGTACTTACTATGGTCCAGGCACTGTGCTAAACCTTGGGGCAGATACAAGCTAATCAGGTTGGACACAGTCTACGTTGCACATGGGGTTCACAGTCTTAATCCCCATTTTACAGATGAGGTAACTGAGACACAGAGAAGTGAAATGACTTGTCCAAGATCACATAGCAGACAAGTGGCAGAGTCAGATTTAGAACCCAGGGCCTCTGACTCCCAGGTTTAAACTCTTTCCGCTAGGGCCATACTGCCCCTGAGGTGCATCTTGCCCCTTTTTAAGCAACCTGTGAAGGATTAGAAGGAACAGCTGTACCCAGCAAGATAAGCTCGCCTTCTCTCCCAGACCGTGCCTCAATCCCATGCAAGGATTTGGGGCTTGGTGACCTTCCCCAGATTTTCTGCATAAGGAGTTTACCCTCCTGGCAATGCCAATCCATACTCTTGTGCTCAGTGGACTTATGAGAGCTGAGAATGTTTGTGGTCTGTACATAAACATTATTTAGACTTTTTCAATGTATTTAGACCTTGGCAAGTACATCAGTACAGTACTATCAATATTAAGTAGGGACAGCTCAACATAGCTGAATATAAATAAAACTTAGTAGTTTCTGACATCTAAACAATGAGCCAGTTTTTTTTGTATCTGAGCTTGATAATATGAATCTATGCATGTGATCTATGCAATATATATATATATATATATTGGTCCAACCCAAATATTAATATTTTAAATTAAAAGGAAAATGAAGCTTGTGGTGATCTGTGACAATCTGCTCATTAATGTGTGTCTGTATGCTTTCTGAATTGAAGAAAATGGAGAAAACATTTTGTTTTCTGAAGTCATCGTGTTTATCGGGATTGAGCCCTTCATTTTGTTCAATTATCAATATGTCACCACTAAGAAAAGGCAATATTCTGTAAACATTTTCTGGTTTTAGGTGGGCTTTTACTGAGTTTTCACTGTCAACATAATCGCAGTGCCTTTTAGAATGCTCAAAGGAGAGTCTGTTAGGGTCATATAGTTTTTGTCATCCATAGCACTCCTCTCAATACAATGAATGACCTTCTGCTTTCTTACACTAGGCTCTGATAGAAGTGTTTACTTGTTAAGGTTTTGAATAGTTAGAAATTAACAGTTTTTGACATTGCAAAAAGAAATGGGACTTCTTTGACCCTTTGATTCTGGACTGGATTATTTTTTTTTCTACCCCAGCACTTAGTACATTGTTTGTAAGCACTTAACAAAACATGTTATGATTATTCGATTCTGCTCTCTGACACTAATCATTCAAATCTATTCATAATGATTTTCATATTTTAGAGGCAAATCTTGCCTTCAGCTTATAAACAATTGGAAGCAAAGCAGTCATTACTAAAGAATGTAGTGAGTTCTTATTTTGACAATTGTTGTTACAACATCTTTCAAATCCCAGTAATGTGATAGTTCGAAGATCAGTAATCCTTCTTGAGTCTGTGCCTTTATCCCTTACTAAATCATTAAATAGATAAATGGCAAAGTGCAAGAATTGGATAGGCACTGTGTTCCTGGAAAATACTTGATGCCAGGCAGCAGAAGTCTTCTGTCAAGACCATGAAGTAAATGATTTTCTGAAAAAATAAAAAAGGATTGTAAGGGGAATTTGAAGGACATCAGGAAGGTAGTTTATTGGATAGGAAGAAAAAAATGGAACGCCTTTCTTGGAATTTGCCTAATTATTTCTGCTTGTGTTTACTTTGAATCTCATATTTCTAATTTGTGGCTTCTCGTGTATTTGAGTTTTTCACCCTGTACTCCCTTTTCTCATTTCTCTCCTCACATAAACTTAATGGCCTCTTGTATTTTGATGAAAGTCAACTCCTGAGTCATTGACTTGTCACTCCATCCTTTCCTAATCAGCACGATTACGGATTCATCTCACATGGTTGCATCCAGCATGCCTTCTTTTGGGAAAGAGCGTTGTCCTCAAGTCCACTACATATTGGCCACTTATCCCAAGTGTCCTTGCCTCCGAACCCTCTCTCCTAGTCCAACACTTCAGGAAAAATTGCAGCAATCTTGCCCATGTGAAAAGAATGCCACAGTGATGGATCTGCTTTCATATTGGCCTGACGATCCCTCATTGACTTTGCCCCAGTGCACTTTAGCCTGCTCAAAAGCAGTGGTGGGCTCGGGACATGGGTGACTTGAATGCCAAAGAGTCAGCAGCACTATTTGGGAGCGGTCTAGATATCTGGGCAGTCCTATGTGGAGATGAACCTCTCATCCTGAATGGGGATAGGAACTAGAAAAGGTGGCCCTAAAAATGAGCTGCCTCACTCTAACCTGATCTAGGTTTACTACAGGAACGCAGCTGAAGAGCCTTAACCAGGGGTGCAAACCCAGACAGAAGCTTAGCAAATATAAAGAAAATAACAATCACATCATGGAACATCTCCTTCTCACTTAGATGGTGAGCCCCTTGTGGGAGAGAGAAAGTGTCCAACGTGATGAACTTGGATCTAACCCAGTACTCAGATAGTGCTTGACACATATAAGTGCTTAACAAATACAACTGAAAAAGAGTTGTGCCATAAGAACAGTACTCTCTTCATTGGCTTCAGATAAATAATAATAATAATAATAGTGTTGGTATTTGTTAAGCGCTTACTATGTGCAGAGCACTGTTCTAAGCGCTGGGGTAGACACGGGAATCAGGTTGTCCCATGTGGGGCTCACAGTCTTAATCCCCATTTTACAGATGAGGTAACTGAGGCCCAGTGAAGTGACTTGCCCACAGTCACACAGCTGACAAGTGGCAGAGCTGGGATTCGAACTCATGACCTCTGACTCCAAAGCCCGTGCTCTTTCCACTGAGCCACAGAATCTATCTCCTGGTATCGTGATCTGCTCTAGGAGAACAGATCCTCTTCTGTGACTTCCCAGATTAATTGGTCTGAGGCAGGGGATTGCTAACAGTGCACTGACAGGCCACACCATCCTTCAGCTCGACAAGATGCTGCTCCTGCTGCTGCTGCTGATGGTGACATTGTATCCATGAGAATGAGTGTCATTAAGGGAGAATCTTTGGGATTTTCCCGGCTTGTCGAGGGTTCGGTTGCCTGACAGGCCTCAGGTTCTGAACCCTTACCCCTCCCAAGGATTTTCCCTTCCTCAGTGGAAGGGGCAAGTCCCCAGAGCCCCCACAGAGTCCCCACAGAGCCCCCCTTTTGAGTAAGCCCACTTTGGTCACTGACACCTTCACTCGACTGAAGGTATCATAGTGTTCTCTACCCCAGAATGGAAAGTGGGTCAAGAGGAATTACCACTCTTCTAGGTAGTCTCCTGAGGCTGAGGTCTTTGGCTTGGAAAGATTGCAAGTCTCGCTCTCTCTCCCTTCTAGGTAATGTATTCCTCCTTAAATCAGGTCCCACTCTGCTCCTTTAACCTGAGGAGGATAGTAAAAAGTACTAAGAAAGTAGAGAGTCATAAGTAAATAACAGGCAAAACCAAAACCTGACCACAACCGCTTGGTACTAGAAAACCAAGACTTCCCACCAGCCAATGAGTGTATCCTTTTACCTTCCTAAGAGGTCTCTGGCCCCTGACCTATTCAGTCTGTAGCTCTCAGATCCTCTCCAACAAGCATCTGTGCTCTGCATCCCTCAGCAAGCATGAGAGAGGTTCAATCCCATATCCACTTCAATCCCATATCCAAAGCCTTCCTTCAAAAATCTTATCTTCCTACCTTTCCCTTTATCCCTCTTTTTCAGAAGTCACACCACTTTTCTGGAGCCCTAAGGTGATCAGGTTTCCCTAATTATATATGAGATTCCAAAAATGAGCAATTAACTTACCTTGCTAAATTCTAAGGGCTGTTGGAGAGATTTTTTAGTGACATGATTTCTCCTGTGCAATTTACCTCCTCCTAATTCTACAGGTGTTTATTGGGCAACTAGATAGTTGAGATCTAGAAAACTGAAGCAACATCAGGGCAGGACACATGCAGGCGGGGGGGGCAGACGTTATTTTGTGCTAGCTTTGACTTTTAGAGTAATACCATCAACCCCTACCTCCCCACAGTACATATCCAGTGTCCTTACGAGATCACAGTGTGGTCCTGGAACACAAGTAGATTCTCATCGGCAAAGTAATGTTCTTGATATTCCATCTTCCCTGGGTTGGACATGGGAAGAGGATGAATAGCAGCAGAACACCCTAACAGCTGCTCTGTGGGAAGGTGAAAGAGAGAAACCTTGAACAAGGTGAACAGAGAAAATACTTCAAAATCCATTAAGCCAAAGCTTACATGATGGTACACAGAAGTGGACAACTGGGAAACGGTCAGCCTGCTGGGTGGTAATGAAAAATGGGGTAACTGCCTTGGAACAGAGGTTTGTGTAAGCTTTTGACACCAAGATGAAGAAACAAAATCAAGGTCAGTCATCAAGGGTATCAAGAGCAACAGTTCAGCAAGAGGTCATCTTTTCTGGACACACAGTGTCCAGTCACACCTGCATATAGTGATAATTTTCAGCCATACCTACATGCAGTGATAAACATTTCAGTCTCAATAGTGTCATCTTCGAATGGAGGAAAAACCTGGTCAACAGCGTCCCACTCCATTCACTGCAATCTCTCTGTTCCTTTTTACCACCTCCTAGTTTATGGAATGCGAACCTTCTTTGAAATTCTTGTCCTCCGAAGCAGTCTTCTTGAAGCTCCATGTGACCTTAGCGCCTCTCCTTTCATAGCTCTACATATACATCATCATTTATCCTTTGCAGGCTTGAGAAAGACCTGTTCAGAAAAGCAGTAGCTAAGCTTTATGGTCTTATATGTCGAGATAAATCATTTCTTTGGGTCTGCAGAGTGTACTGTTTCCAGGTTGTAGAGCTAGATTCTATGACAATGTTTAGGAATTTTGGAAGCACAATTCATAATATGTAATCCTTCAAAATGCAAAAAACAAATTAATGTATTCTTCTATTTCTAACCTCCCTTGTGACATCAGGTTCTGTGGCCCCCACTGCCCAATATTTTGAGTCAGAAAACTTTAAAAGGGTTTGGGGCAGATTTCTTTTTATCTATTTTAAGATTACTTTTCAACTTGGTGCCGTGGATGAGGAAAACTACAAAATTCATTTGAGAGGAAAGATGAAAGCCTGTAGATCAAAGGTCTTATTTCTGCTGTGATCGGGCAAGGAGGATGGAGATCTGAGTTCTCGTATTCCCTTATTTTTTAATCGTGGATTGGAAAGGCATTTCAAGTAAATTTGGTTTAATGGAGAATTTCTCCTTCTAGTTTTACTGCTTCCAGAATGATTGGAATTTTCAGTGGAAAAACATCACTTGCAGCTATCATTTAATGGCAGCCATTGGTTTACTAGTCCGTGGGTATAATTATTTCACAGTGAATAAATTCCTGAACTATTTCTGCTTGAAGGAGTTCATCTTTGCCTTATTTTTCAGGTCAGGACATCAGTGTATGTCTGCTCCCCTGAGGTGGGAGTGTGGGGGCAGTGAGTGAAGGGAGAAAGGGTTGGAAAGGAAGGAGGACAGATGCAGCAATCTCAGCTCCACTTGCTCATCACTCCTCCTCCTGTGCTCTTTGCGTGGGAACAGGAAGTGGTCAGGAAGGAGAAGGGAAATTGGGAAGGATGGAGACCGACTATTTTCTGAATCTGTAACAACTAAACAAGTGCAAATAGCTTTAAATTGTAATGAGGCAAATCTGCTGGATTTAGAACTTGACCATAACTTGAAGAAGCTAGTAGGGAAATTATGAAACTTTCATCTGTGGGGATCTTAAAAAAAAAAAAAAAGACTTGGGTCCAATCAAACACCCTCTTGAGGTTTCTGTTTAGGCTGTGAATCAGCAAACTGCATTTTCTTTTGACCTGTGTTCAGATGTTGTCTTAGAGGCTTTCTCTTGCAAATGGAAGCAGGGCAGTGTAGCAAAATTTCATCAAGAAACCAGCAAGGAGGATTGGGTTGTAATATTGCAGGGGTGTCCAGAATATTGAAAAACTTGGGGAGTATTAGGTCAGAGGGTGGGAGGAAGAAAGGGAAGGGATCAGAGGAGTCCAGCCAGGTAACAGGAGATGAATTTTTTTGAAGTAGTTGTGACACCCACTCAGTTCTTAGCTGTGATGTGTTACCTGTGAATGCACCCGGAGCACTGATTGTAATGGCTAAACCCTTTCCTCTTGTTGTTGCTATTCAGTGCTGATATAACACTGGATATTACAGCATGCTCTATCTATTTTAATTATTTTTCTTAACTCTGGTAAGCAGAACAACTGTTGTAACTTCATCTTATAAAAGAGGCAACAGGTACAGAGGGAATCACATAGACGCCGTGGATTAGTTGATTAGAGGTCATTTCCCTGGAATGCTGGCCCAGTGCTCCATTACCCTGCATTAGAAAAAAATTCTAACAGCTGACATCTTGGGAAGCCCAACTGCACCATAACCCAGTCTCCAGAGTCAGTGGAATTCGAGTAACCTGACAAGTGTCATAATATGCAGTTTACACGAGAGAAGCATGGTGAATTTTAAGATGGACCCATTCAGCCCATCAGGATGATCTATTTTAAGGCAGCTTCTTTCTGAGGAAGAGAACAGATTCACTTGCCAACAAGATGGTCAGCTGACCAACAGTTGATGAACCCATTCCCATCATATCAGTAAAATGGGGTTCTTTTCACAAGTCAGCTTTGGTTTGGCAGAGTGGAGAAACACTCATGAAATCAGCCTGAAGAGACCTTTCTCCAGTAAAGTCAGTCCATGGTGGACAGCGTTCCCAGGCTAATGGGGTGTTCTCATCCCCCCAACTTGGATCACATCTCTTCCCTGACCAGCTTGACTGTGAGGTGACCACCCCATGGTAATCCAGATTGGCAGTGGAGATGCCAGGTAGGCTAATGCTTAGCCTGGAAATGTAGGGATTGTTTCTGTACTAGTCCCAAGCCAGGAGTGGTGAGTAAATGTCTCTCGCCAATATAAAAATTATAATAATTATGGTACTTGTTAATTGCTTACTAGGTGCCAAGCGCTGTTCCAAGCACTGGAGTAGATGCGAGTTAATCAGGTTGCCAGTCCTTATTCCACATGTCGCTCATGCTCTTAAACCCCCATTTTACAGATGAGGTAACTGAGGCCCAGAGCAGTAAAGAGTCTTGTCCAAGGTCACACAGTCGACAGAGGGTGGAGCCAGATTTAGAAGCCAGGACCTTTTGACTCCCAGGTCCATACTCCACCCACTAAGCCACGCTGCTTCTCTGTATGGCCCCACTTTCTTTAGGTAGAGAAGGCCATGGACAACTAAAGAGATTCTTGAGTCAAACAGGCTGCTTGCTGTGTGAGACCCCAAAGCCAGTTTAATCATTAACACTTTTTTTGTTCTTTTCAGGCCTACACAATTTCCAAGAGCAGAATGACTTAAAAGGATTACTAGAAAATCTCCATCAAAATGTCCAGGCCAAAAAAAGAAAGAATGTAGAGATCATGTGGCTGGCTGCCACTGTAAGTAGTCTTCCTTTTCACATCAATTTCCTAATTTTAATGGCCTGTGCTCCTGGAACAGACAGAGGCCCAACAAATATAGGAATGTGTGTTCTCAACCCTTTTCACTTGGTGATTCTCCAGGTGGCTATCAAACCATACATGCATACATACAAGCATACATATATACACACACGCATTCACTCTCTCTCCACCAGATCCTACTAAAGTAGTGGGAAAGTGGGAAAGAGTAGGTATCAAGAGTGGCCCAAAATGGTAAATCTGGGTGCAGAGACCCCCTGCAGAAGCTGCTTATGGAGTCAAAAGATGAGAAAGAAGGGGACCTGAGAGTTGGGCTGGTTCAAACCTTCGAAGACTTGTACACACCCACGGCCTCCACTTTCTTTCCTTCAATCTCTTTCTGGACCCACTGCTGTCAGTCAACCAGTCAATCATATTTATTGAGCACTCTAATGCACTGTTCATCAGACAGTGAACAGTTGAAGATGGCAGTCAGGGTAGAAGAGTGGGCGCAAGTATTCTAGAAAGTGACAGCAGTCGGCGTGGCTCAGTGGAAAGAGCGTGGGCTTTGGAGTCAGAGGTCATGAGTTTGAATCCCAGCTCTGCCACTTGTCAGCCGTGTGACTGTGGGCAAGTCACTTAACTTCTCTGTGCCTCAGTTACCTCATCTGTAAAATAGTGATTAAGACTGTGAGCCCCATGTAGGACAACCTGATTCCCCTGTGTCTACCCCAGCGCTTAGAACAGTGCTCTGCACATAGTAAGCGCTTAACAAATACCAACATTATTATTAAATTTGGAAAGTAATAGTAATAATAATCATGGTATTTGTTGACTGCTTACTCTGTGCCAGACACTGTACTAAGCATTGGGCAGGATACCAGCAAATCATGTTGGACAGAGTCCCTACCCCAGGTGGGGCTCACAGTCTCAGTCCCCATTTAAAGAGGAGGTGACTGAGGCCCAGAGAAGCGAAGCGACTTGCCCAAGGTCACCCAACAGACAAGTAGGAAGGCAGGCTCTTGAGAGATGTCTGAGACAGATCAAAGTGTGGATGTGTTGCTAGGAGGAAGTTGGGGAGATGGGAGACTTTGGGTAGTTCATCCTGAAAGTGTGATCGTCGATTGTAAGCTCACCGTGGGCAAGGATCATGTCTACTGACTCTGTAGTAGTGCTTAGTACCGTGCTCTGCACCCAATCAGTGCTCAATAAATGCTATTGAGTGATTATTGGTTGATTGATGGAAGTTTTCAAATTTGTCAGCCAATTTGTTTACCTCCACAGCGTTTCCTGGATTTGTCTGTTTCTCACCATCCAAAAGGCCAGCTGCTCATTGTTTAGAACTGTTAAACTTGTTTAAGTTGTGGCCCTTATCTAAAATACCCAGAGCGTGTGAGAAAATGTGAACGTTGCTACAGCCCTACATGACTCTAGAGAAGGAAGTAGGGGCTGAGGCAGGTGGTGGGATGGGTGTGAGCATTAATTAGAGTGGACATATGTATTGATAAATATTTCTATTCTTCCTAAGTGTCCCCACCACATGAAGAAGAAATAGCACATCATCTGCTTTTTGTTTGTTTGGGGCCCTTTGGGTCTGGCCATCTCTTGGCTTCCTGGGAAAGACTCCCTTTCTTGCTCTGGTTGTCCCAAGTAGCACTTTTAATAATAATGATGGTATTTGTTAAGTACTTACTATGTGCCAAGCACTGTTTTAAGCACTGGGGTAGATACAAGGTAATCAGGTTGTCCCACATGGGCTCACATAAGTGCTCAATAAGTACAGTTGTCTGAAAAGGATGCAAAGGAAGAAAAGGATTGATTGATTGATTGATTGATTGATTGCTAATATCTGTCCTTCCTAAGAGCGAAAAAGAGAGTTTTCCTGGAGGAGCTAGGGCAAGGTGCAGCAGAGGCCAGAGAAAGATTACCCTGTATCTCCCCCAGCACTTACAACAGTGCTCTGCACATAGTAAGCGCTTAACAAATACCAACATTATTATTATTATGTATAAGCACACCATTGTCATCATCAACATCATAAGTATTTATTGAGCCATTATATATAGACCAAATTTTTGCATTTATTAGATTGTGAATTTTTACCACGAGAAATAGAATATAATTTAACTACTAACTAGATCCACTATTTTCTGAATAGAGTCGTGTCCTTGATCTTGTGTTAGAACTAAAAGTCGTTTGGGCATGATGAGTTAAAGCTTCATTCAGTTCAACCCCACAACTAGGGTATTTCTGCAGAGTGCATTCACTCCAAATTTAGAGTGTTCGAGCCCTTCATTGTGCAGACAGGTGACCCTGACAACATTAAAACGGTTTTTGTCCACGTGTATTGTAGATTTGCCGCAAGCTGAATGGAATTCGTTTTACCTGTTGCAAAAGTGCCAAAGACAGAACATCCATGTCAGTGACGCTTGAACAGTGCTCTATCTTGAGAGATGAGCATCAGCTACACAAGGATTTCTTTATCCGGGCACTGGATTGTATGAGAAGGTATCGTCTAAGTGTTTGTTGTCGTTTTTTTCCTTTGTTTCAAATGCATGGGATACTTGTGACAGGAAAAGCCAAACCATTTCAGGAATTCCTCTTGATTACATTAATTGCTAGGAGAGAATCTGGCCCTGCTCTGTTTTTGTTGCTGTTCCTAGCTTCATTTCTATTTCTATTAAGGGGATGTGTCTTTCAGATTTGATGCAATCAAACACGTGTTTTAAAAGTTGAGAAGTATAAGCACTGGGCATTTAGGTGGTTTTGAATACCCAGAATGAATTCATTTCTTCTGATTGGTAACTGATAGGTGATTATACGATCTGCTGAAACACGTTAGTAACTAAAACCACATTTCTTAAAGTGCTTGCACATAGCCAATCTTAAAAGACATGACATTTCAGAAATTTATAGAATTATAAGGGTGACTTTGTAGATAGGGTTTAAACGGTATGCCTAAAGCCATGCTTCTGGAGTCATTTCTGCAGTAATTGAATCTAGAGTCTAAGCAATACTGAAAAAAAGAAGATTATTCACTGTCCGTTGGAAAGAACACACATTAATTAAAAAGGAAAACAAAATTGTCTATTTGCCCCAAAGAATGACTCAGAAGAGCATTTTGTAAGGCTGGGAAATAATATCAGTTTCCAGCCTGCTAATACCATGTGATACAATATAAAGAACAGTTTCTTTCCTGACATTTCATTAGCTTCCAGAGTTCTTTTTAACTACAGTGGGTGACACTTGCATGTGCTATTTTTACGCCTGCATGTTTTCCAACTAATGAGAATTCCTGAAGTTCTCTACATCTTGACATTTCATTTCTTCTGGCATTTTCATTGTTTGGTTTGTTTCTTTGTGAGTTTTTGATAAATGGGTATGTAGTCTTAGAGGCCTGACATGAACATCTCAGCGATAAAAAACAGAATCGCTTTCTGTAAAGCACATTCATTTGAACGTTAACTCAGCAGCAGAAGGGGGAAACTTCAGCATCTCAGTTTGAAATTGTAGAAAGCTCATGAAAAAAAAAATTCCATACACATGACGCTTCTATCCTATGAAGACAGTGCTAATATATTTTGGCCAGACCAACCCCACCAGTGTCCTGGAAGTTGTTAACCAATTGTAAATTATCTGGAAGGTGAGATGATCTGCGTTTTCAGGGAGAGTAGTTGCTTGAACACCCAGAGATCGGTAAGGTACATAAGGTTAGAAATGTCTAGATATTTTAAAAAGGCATTTTCTATCTGAGGTGGTGATTTATTTTTGCCTAGCATTGACGAGTCCAAAACTAGATGGATTCAATTTGAGACAGTAGAAAGCTAAGCTAAAACAAGAAAGACTTCAGAGAAAGTTCACATACATGATGTATGAGGATAGAGGAAGGAATTTACTTGGTTGGTCAGATCCACCCAGTCTGCCATGTGCAGTGGTTAAATTTAAACGCTCTTCCTTTTCCCTTCCTCTGTGGTGGTTTTCTTTAGCTAAAGGATTAAATTGCATTTCACTTCCCCTCTGGGATGCAAAAATGAACTGGTCACAATTGCAGCAAGGGTAGGAGGATTGAGGACCTACTGCTTTGTTTAACTTGCAGGACAGAAATGTGATAAACTGAAAATTGATATAAGGGCTTAATCCTTCACCTCCCCACCTCGAAAATACAGGTATGATTTTGTATCTGTGCACGTCGGTGGATAGCAAGGGCTAAACTTATTTCTTACTGTAACTTCACTTATAATGTGCATCTCCCATTAGAACAGGAATCCACCAAATGAACATGTGAGGGTTTTATTAGGATTTACCTTACGATACAACTGTGAACTAGATTTAGACTTTAGCTTCCTTTTCGTTGTATATCCTCCTTGCATATGAGGCAGGGCTTCCAAATGTGATTGTTTTCTCCCTCTGAAATATTGTGGATATTATACATGTGAATTTATTGTGATCATTAGAATCTGAACTTACCTCTTCAGAGGTAAGAGAGCAGAGGTGAAAGGAAATCACTTTAGTAAGAGTCAGTAGTACGAATGGGTGGACAGGAAGAATCCTCTGAAGTCCTCACTGACCATTGAACTCTAATCTTTAGTGAGGTTTTGAAAAGAAATGGTCTCAACATTCCTTTTATAAGAATCATCATTTTCAGCATGGGATTCCTCTTTACCAATCAGTAGGTTCTGAACAGCGCAGCCTAATGGATAGACCATGGGCCTGGGAGTCAGAAGGATCTGGGTTCTAATACTGGCTCTGCCATTTGTCTTTTCTGTGACCTTAGACAAATCACTTAGCTTCTCTGTGCCTCACTTACATCATCTGTAAAATGGAGATTAAAACCGTGAGCCCCATGTGAGACGTGGACTGTGTCCAACCTGATTAGCTTATATCTACACCAGCGCTTATACAGTGCCTGCATATATTAAGCACTTAAGAAATACCATAAAAGAACTGCACTGAAACAATGATAGAATAGTCTAATTTTGAGAGCGGGAACTGAGAGACATTCACTGAGAGAAAGCTTATCCTAGTGAGGGGAATCCAAGCTCCTAAAAGATGAATCCCACCAATACCCAATCCTTTTACTTTTCAGTTAATATTGAGGGATTTTTGTTTGGATTGTGACATCACTGTGTCCAACCCTTCCTTCTAGATAGTATCTTATGTAAAGTTTTCCTAGGCTCTGTCTTGCTACATTTTCTGTCTCCTAGTATCCACACTCAAAGCTCAGTCAACGGTAGCAGAACCTAAGGAAAGCTCTTAGCTTTAAGGGAAGAAGCATTGGCAGCATCAATGTCTGTCTTTCCTTTTTTGTAGCCTGAACAGGGATTTCCACTGCCAGATTGGCTACACCTCATGAAACTGCTAAAATCCATATCAGCCTGGTACTTTTACCTTGATTTACAAAGAGTATTTTCAAGAGCCTAACAAATTACATTAGGTAAAGACAAAAGATGGATTTGAATAAACACAATTCCATGAAATGTTCTCTCTTCAGGCACAGACAATAAGAAATGTATTGTATTGTGAAAGTTAATCGAATCTGTAAATAGTAAGTGGAGATAGGCACAACAGTTAGTTGCTCTGTTTTCCTTAATAGAAAGTAACTTTGGGATTTTGGGATGTTGAAATGTGAGAGTCATCTTCACCTGATGGCCTTTCTGCCGTTATTAACTGTGCTGCAGTTTTTGGCCTATCCTTCCAACCACTAATAGCTTTTGGGGTTTAGCTTACTGATGATCTGCTGGACAGAAGAATTGGATGTGGTCTGGTATACCAAATATTTATCACTCCTAAATTCCAGAGTTAACATGACTATTATTTTCTAGCTATCTTTGTTACCCATGAAGTATGCAGTGAATGTGCCAAAGACAGTATTGCCCTATGCTTTCAGTTACGCATTCAAAAATGCAGTGTTTAATTTTCTTGCTGACACTCATGTTATTGCATTGTTGTATTTGAAATGTTTATACACCGAAGAGTTCTTGTAAATGTAATGGATGTTTCCGATCAGATTCCATAGTTTATGGAGTCTGTTCTTCCATAGAACAATACACCCATTTATGTGAGGAAAAATTCCTGGTCTATTCATTTTCTGTCAAGCAGTTGTCCATATCATTTGCCACTGAAATGGAAAGGTTTCTTCCTTATTTCCCTGGTCTTTCTTCACCTATTACCTTCAACGTATATTTGCTTTTAGTTTCTGGCCTTCCTTGTGCTAATCAGGGAAGAACTACTGTCCGTTTACATTACCTGCCTAGTCACAACGTTAAAAAGAGAGCACGAAAGAAAGTGGACAGGGCTAATTGATGCCAGATGAGGCTGTCCTTTTTTCTTCCACTGAGCAAGGAACAATGTGTGGCCAGTCTCGTTAACTAGAACCCCCGAGTCATCTTCTAGTGACTTTACGTTGGTCCTGGTCCCAGTACCCAGCATCGGAATCCAGTGGGAATCCAGTGCATTTAGCAACTGACTGAATGGTCTAGTTTAAGACAGCAGCAGGGATTTAGGTTAATCATAAAAGATGGGGTTGGTCGGAAGAGCAGTGGAGTACAGAAATGAGTTAGGGATTGAGATATATGGAGTTCAGAGGGGAGGGGTTCTGGAATAACAAGGGGCACAGATTGGTGCTTATAGTGGCTACTGCTTTGCTCTCAGCAGGATAGAAAGTATCTGGGGAAAGATTTTGTTGGGGGATGAAACTGAAAGAGCTCTTGCTGCAAACAGCATATTCAGTGAAGGATCTGGCATCGCAGCGTAAAGCAACCTTAAACTCGTTATGGGCAGCAAATCTATTGTAACCTCTCAAGCATGCAATACAGTGCTTCTGCAAACTCTGTTGTATTGTACCCTCCCAAGCACTCAATACAGAGCTCTGTACCTAATAGGTGCTCAATAAATGCCATTCATTGATTGAATATCACACAGGGATTCAAAGAATCTTGTTAAAAGTTTTTCTGGAAGAATTGGTGAGGACCTCGGTGACAAATTTCCTGCACAAACACATGACTTAATAAATGGCATTATTATTGAGGGCAGGGATTGTATCTTTTACTTCTCTTCCAAATACTAAGTACAATGCTTTGCATACTGTAGGTGGTCAGAAGGTACTACTGCTTGACTGACCTCAGTGGAAAGAACCCGGGCTTGGGAGTCAGAGGTCATGGGTTCTAATCCTAGCTCCCCCACTTTTCAGCTGTATAGCTTTGAGCAAGTCACAACTTCTCTGTGCCTCAGTTACCTCATCTGTAAAATGGAGATTGACTGTGAGCCCCACGTGGGACAATCTGATCAACTTGTACCCCCCCCAGCACTTAGAACAGTGCTTTGCACATAGTAAGCGCTTAAATACTATCATTATTATAAGGCCCTTGACATCCTGTATTATATCAGAGGCCATCATAAATTTATCTTTTCTGGATTGAACAACCCCAGTGGGTTTTTTTATTATTAATCTAATTAAATTAATCTAATTCCATACTAAAAAGATATTTGTTTCTAAATATATAGTCTAGCATTTTTTCTAATTGGGGAAAACACGTTTGAACTCGCTGTGGGCCATTAAAACACAGCAGTGCAGTATATATAACATCTTTGATTCAGCTTTTATTCTTTTAACTTAGTCCTCTAACATCAACTTAGAAACTTGGGCTTTTTTTTTTTGTATCAAAGACATTTTTACTAGATTTTGTGATAAAGATACTTTTCTAGTGAAGAGTCCAGATAGAGTGAAAGGCATATTAGAGTTGTCAGGAGAGATTATTTCTGTCAGAGATAGGGAATAAAGGTCCTTTCCTTTTTATAAGAATGAACTGATTTCCAGCCGCTGCTCTTGAAATGAATACATTTATTGAAAGCTGTCAGTGACTCTAGTCACTCTGAAAGAAAATGTCCCCTTTTCTTTCCAAAGGCAAAAAAGTATGAAATATATATATATATAGCTCCCTATATATAGAACTATAAACTATATGTAATCTTATAAAGTTATATATACACACGTGTATATATAGTCATTTAAAATTAAAGCAAGGTCTAGTCACCTGAGGTTATATTTGAAGTCTGCCTTACTCTAATAGAAATTCGCAAACATTTCTTACTACTCAGAGGCTAGAAACTAAAAAGCCTTTTCTGAGATGATTCTTTTCCCCCTCTAATAATACAAGTGACATGATAAATAGTATTTTACTTAACATATTAATAATATCCCAAAAGTTGGCATTGCAGGGTTTGGAACCAATTTTCCCCACACACTAGCTAGTGAGTTGCTTAAAAGACCAATAGCAGAGCAGTCTTGGTTCTGGAAATGAGGATTTTGCCTGCCTAGTGAATTTGTCTTCCAAAGCTATTGTGTAACGTGGCTGCAGAACATTGGGAGATAAATGTCTCACAGAATTCAGATAATGGAATAGCTAAATAGAATGCTAAATTCTGATCAGAATAGTGCTCAAAATATTATTTTGTTCCTTTGCCATTGCTACTCACATCAAAGTCAGAAATCAGCATATCTCCTTAAACTCAGCCTGTTGTCCTCTTTCAAAGTTTTTAATAGGTTTTGATTCATTCTCATTTTCACTTTGATGTATTTTAAGTGCCTCCTGGTCCATATTTCATCCACTTTCTGTTAATTGCTGTTATTTGCCTGTCTCTGCTTCTGGTTGAACTGCCTCATGGTGTTTTCTTCTCTTTGAGATATACCTGTTTTCTGTACGAGACTATTAGTGCAAACAGAAAAGTCCTGCCTGGGGCTTGCAGAGTGTCCAATCTGGGATATTCAGCCCGGAATATCTTGCAAATATAGGCAGATCATCCTAAAATAAAAATTACTTTCACTTTATCAAAAATTAGCAGATAGCCACAGCATCCTCCTGAGTTTCCTGTTGACCATGGCCAGCAGAATCCAGTTGGGCAACCGAATGCAGCTGCCCTGCTGGCTGAGAAATCAGTCCATGTTCAACAAAGCGCCTTCCTCCTCCAGCCACACTGGAAGAAGAAAGCTTCTACGGTAACTCCTGGCCAGGGAAACAAAACAGCACAATTAGCGTAATTACACCTTTGCTTAGATTGAGCAGATGGTTTCCCAGAGCCTGACTTTGCTGTATGAGAAGCTTGCAGCTCAAGCCATTTTATTCAACGGATGACTGCAAGCACATTGAATACGAGGATGGCTCTTGGCCATTTTCTTGACTAAAGGCTTTGTGTCCACGTTAAGGATTTGTTTAGCAAGAACAAATGTGTAGATCTCCATTGATACTAGGTAAACATTTAATGACTTGAAAAGGATGAACTAGGTGTTGCCTAAACTGTAAAATAGGGATTAAATACCTGTTCTCCCTCCTACTTAGACTAAGAGCCCCAAGAGGGACAGGAACCATTTCTGATGTAATTAATGTGTACCTACCTCATTGCTTAGGACAGTGTTTGACCCATAGTAAGCGCTAAACAAATAGCATAAAAAGCTGCCCTCTTGCTCATAAGTATATCTCTGACCTTTAAATCAGAAGATGACTGTTTTTAAAAGTGAAGATCCTCTCCAAGATGAAAAGACTGATGGGCAACCGATAATGCATTCCCCACTAAATGTGTGTTTGTGTGCGTGTGCACACACACAAAGTTTGTCCTGGGCTGCACCGATGCCTTGGTCACTGGTAGTGCCTGCCCTTGTTTTCAAATGGGTCTTTTGTACGATCTCCCTGTTACCAGTGTTTTTCTCTGTTACTAATTAAATTTTGATGTTTTTTCTTGCCCCTTTGGGCTAGAGTTCAATGCAGGGTTTGTGCAGTCTTATCCATTGTGGCTAGTGTGAAATCTTCCATATGTGCCTTGGGTGATGTTGGATATGGTGTAGTCAGTAATCTTAACTCTAGTTTGATGGCGAAACCGCTTGGCCTCAGAGTCAAAGACCTGAGTTCTAATACTGACTCTCCCCCCTGCCTGCTGTGTGACCTCAAGGAAATCACTTAACCTTTCTGGGTCACCTCTTCCTTCATCCATAAAATGAGGATTAAATACCCATTCTCCCCTATCTGAAACTGTGAGCCCCATGTGGGACAAAGACTAGGTCTGACCTTATTTTCTTGTATCTACTCCAGTGCTTACTACAGTGCTTGGCACATAGTAAGCACTTAACAAATACCACCGATTTGATTATCGTCTTCAGAAAAATAGCTCCAAATTCAATTCAGAGGGCTTGGGAGACACAAGCTCCTAAGATCTGTTAGTCATAAAGTCATCATTTTGGATCATTCAAACCGTGCTCAAAAACTCTCAGTCATTTTCAGAGTCCCGGGGTAAGCTAGGTTGGAAGTCTAACTTTAAAAGTTGGGGGGCAGTCACTCCCATCAGCCCCCGACCAGTTGACAATATTAAAGAACTTCTTCAGCCATTTCCAACTCCAGTGGAAAAAACACCAGAGAATCGATCATTTAGTTCCTGATATTCCAAGGATGATTAAGAAGGTCCCAAGAAGAGGGATTCTTGGTTATGGGAAGCAACATGGTATAGTGGAAAAAGCATGGGCCTGAGAGTCAAAGAACCTGAGTTCTAATCTTGGCTCTGGCACTTGCCTGCTGTGTGATGTTGGGCAAATCACTTAACTGCTTTGTGCTCAGTTTCCTCAATTGTAAAATAGGCATTCAGTACCTATCCTCCCTTCTACATAGACTGTGAGCCCCATGTGGGACAGGGACTGTGCCCAAGCTGATTAACTCGTATTTACCCCAGTGCCTAGAACAGTGCTTGACACATCATAAGTGCCTAACGAATACCATAATCATTATTATTCTTATTCTTGGTTGCAGAGCACTTTAGTCCCAACACCTTCTGTATTTGTACCACACTCTTCCCGTACACTGATGCAACTCTAGTTTATAACCTGAA
Source organism: Ornithorhynchus anatinus (assembly GCF_004115215.2). Classification (NCBI taxonomy): domain Eukaryota; kingdom Metazoa; phylum Chordata; class Mammalia; order Monotremata; family Ornithorhynchidae; genus Ornithorhynchus; species Ornithorhynchus anatinus. The sequence goes on from NC_041739.1 coordinate 26,972,757, forward strand.
CCTAATCCTGGGCCCATAAATCCCTATAACTCACAGTTTAGAGCCTCAATAGTGTTTATTGAACGCTTACTCCGTGCAGGGCACTGTGAACTAAGCACTTGGAACACTAAAGTAGAATTAATAGGTACAGTCCTCATCCTTAAGGAGCTCAAAAATCTAGTAGGGGAGAAAGACACTAAACCCAGGCCCTAATGTTTTTAATTCATTTTAATTATTGAAGCAGCTTGCATAGTGGATAGAGGATGGGCCTGGGATTTAAAAGGACTTTGGTTCTAATCCTGGCTCTGCCACTTGTCTGCTGTGTGACTTTGGGCAACTCTCTTCACTTCTCTGTGCCTCAGTGACCTCACCTGTAAAATGGGGCTTAAGATTGTGAGCCCCGTGTGGGATATGGACTGTGTCCAACCTGATTCATTTGTATCTACCCCAGCGCTTTGGACAGTGCCTGGCCCTTAGTAAGCGCATAGCAAATGCCATAACAAGTAAGTTTAAATCTTTGGACATAGAATCAAGATACTATTGAGGAGATTGGGCAGGCACCAGTATAAACATGCTTTAGTGGATCAAATCATTGGTTCCTGCATCCCTAGAGTCTGCCGAGGAATAACCCTCAGTCATGGGAGGAGTGTGTTTTGTCTTTTATCTTTTATGTTTGGAAATAGAGAATTTTACTGTGACAGCCAGTCAGACCTTCTGTTTTAGTTTTAGTTTTTATTAAACCCAGGGGTGGTTTTGCTCTTTACTGCTGCCTACATTAGAAGTCGTGTGGGAGACTAAGCAATTTCCATTGGTGCCACTTTTCAAAATACAAAGTTAGACAATATTAGACCAGCATTTTCATGGGGAACGGTATAGAGTGTCTTCAGAGAAGCACATACTTGATATGATAATTTCAGAAGCACTTGTAAGCCTTATGATGCTAATAAAATAATTGAAAAGGGAAAATGAATGTGCAAAGAACTTTTATATTGCTGTTTGCTGTGAAGGCAAAGGTTGTCACTAATAAGCAATAATGTCATGACAAGTCTTTGCATGGCCCTTTCCCCAAGCCCTAATTTTATCCTGATAGTAAATTGCACTTTAATGCAGGCAGTTCAATGGATATGACTTTTGAGATGATATTTTGATTTTGATGGTGCTGTTTCCATTGAACATTGTAGGAAATATAAAGGAAATTCAGCCATTAATAATGCCAGAAAAATTTTCTCAATTTCCACTGAGATGAAGCAAAAGTTCATCGGCAAATTATAGAAGAAGAATGTACAAAATAAACGGAGAAACTACCCCCAAAGCTGCTGTTGACATTACTTGGATCAATATTTTTACAAGTTATCAAAGGCTCTATAGTAGCTCTGCTATAAGGCTTTTTTGGTTGAAAATTCACTGTAAAGAACCCCTTAGCCTCAAATCTCAAAATAGAAACCGAAGACTTTTGTGGATTCGAGCCCTTTGTGTAGAAGCAGACTGTATTGAGTTTGTTGTTGTTTTTGTTTGCTGCATATTCATAAAACCAGATCTGGTACAAAGATTTGTTTTAGGGTCAGCTAACACAACGCACCCATAGGTGATGATAAAGTAGGTTAGGGTTAGGGTATGTAAGCGAACCTAACTTCAGACCGACTGGATGGGTTGGGATGTGGCCGACAGGAGGAAGAAAGGCCAAAGGAATAGCAGCTCAAGTGGAAAGAAACATAAATCTAAAGGAGAAAAATATTTGGCAAGTCACTTTTCCCCTCTTCTCTTAACCATTATATTGTTCTCACCCCCTTCCTATCAAATATTGAATTTTATTTTTATTCACTATTGTAGTTGTCCTTCCCCATTACTCAGATTGGGAAATCAAAAACATTTTAATAGTGTACTTTATTAAGGAAATATGTCTACAGTTCAGTATCCATTGTTAGCTTTCAAAGTCAGTGTGGTCCAATCGAGGGTTTTTTAGATCTTTGTTTACAATTTGACCTATTTAATCATCTTTCTCCAAGAACTACTTGATTAGTAGTACAAGGTGGACCCTTTAGCTGGAAATGGGAAGTGTCAGCATTTAGGTGATGTGCAATTAGGCATTTGCCAGGCTTCCTACGTGGAGACATTAGGCTCTGCTTGCATTCTGGAAATCTGAAGTAGTTGTAATCAATCAATCAATCATATTTATTGAGCACTTACTGGGTGCAGAGAACTTGTACTGATTGGGGGAGTACAATTTGACAGAGTTGGTAGACACACTGCCCACATGAGTTTACAGTCTAGAGGGGGAGACATACATGAATATAAATCAAGTATGGATATGTACATAAGTGCTGTGGGGCTGAGGGTGGGTTGAATAAAAGGGTACAAATCAAAGGAGGAGGAGGAAATGAGGGGTTTGCTGGGGAAAGCCACTTAGGATGTGTTTTTAATAAGGATTTGAAAGCCGGGAGAATGATAATCTGTTGGATATGAAGAGGGAAGGAGTTCCAAACCAGAGCCAGGATGTGAGCAAGGAGTCACAAGTGAGACATACGAGATCGAACTACAGTAAGTTGGCATTAGAGGAGCCAAGTCTGTGGGCTCAGTTATAGTAGGAAATCAGAGAGAAAAAGTAGGAGGAGGCAAAGTGATTCATTCATTCATTCAATAGTATTTATTGAGTGCTTACTATGTGCAGAGCACTGTACTAAGCGCTTGGAATGTACAAATTGGTAACAGATAGAGACAGTCCCTGCCCTTTGATGGGCTTCCAGTCTAATCGGGGGAGACGGACAGACAAGAACAATAATCCTATGGTAGGGAGGTTCTGTTTGATGCAGAGGTGGATAGCGCTGCCTGGAGGTTCTTGAAGAGAGGAGAAACATGGACTGAATGGTTGTGTAGAAAAATGATCTGGGCAGCAGAGTGAACCATGGCCTGGAGCAGGAAGAGGCAGGGAGATCATCATGGAAGCCGATGCGGTAATCAAGGTGGAATAGGACAAGTGCTTGGATTAACATGATAGCAGGAAAGGAAAGGGTGGATTTTAGCCATGTAAAAGTTGAATGGACAGGATTTGGTGGCAGAGTGAATACGTGGGTGCAGGAGGTGTAGAGCCCTGTAAGAAGCACTAAAAATTACAGAATAACAAAGTAGCACATTTCCTGCCCACAAGCCTCTATATAAGAAGTAGTCCATCTTTTTTCTTTCTTTAAGGTATTCTTATTATATCCAATTGATAAATAGCATGAGAGTTACGGCATTTTTAGTTTGACATGAAGTCTTTAATTAACCTGGGAAATATGGGATAAAATATGCAAGAATTTGAGAACTTTACTGAGTTCTGAACCCCTAAGGGGAAAGTAATATACAGCACCGCCCTCCCCTCCCCCAACAAAAAGAAACTGTGCAAGTTTCATCTCCAAATGTAGCAATCATTTCTTATTAGTCACCATCAGTGAAAATTTTTACTATAGGCCAGTGTTGTTCCCTCCTAAATTACTCATAAAATGATCTTTTCTCTGGAACTCTTCACTTAAAAGCTTTAATCATGGTTGGGTTCAAAATTTCAGGCTCAACACTCAAAGTCCCTTTTCTTTTCTGAAGATTATGAATTTCATTTTACTTTTGCTTGAATAAAACCAAATATCTATTTTGGAATAGTTCATTCATACTGGCAATGAAAGAGCTAAGAGAAACGAAACCCTCTAGTGTCATCAGTACAAACTTAAATTGTGGAACAACTTGCTTCTTACATTGCTCTACATGGTTGGAAATGGAGAATATGTGGAATCTAAAGGAGTTTCTTTTGAGATATCCATGTAAACAAATACCAACATTATTATTATTATGATTATTGAAGAGACTTTAGTGAGGAATGCTAGGCTCATGATTTAACATTGTTTATTTTAATGCAGTTAGCTTGGCGCTGTCCAGTAAATTACCACCACTCCTGTTGGACAAAATCCTATACTTGCTTTCCAGTACTCACCGTGTCTGATTTTAGGCACACCATTTCTTCTGACACCCTGTGAACTGTATCCAAACAGGTTTGGGTGGTCAGACAAATGCACTCTAATTCTTTAATGTTTCAGCCAAAACATGTAATGAAAACCCAAGTTATGGCATAGCCGAGTTCCTGATTTTTTTACCGTGGCATAGTGGATAAACTTTGACTCCCGGAATCAGAAGGCCCTGGGTTCTAATGCTAGCTCCACCACTTTTCTGCTGTATGTCCTTGGGCAAGTCACTTAACTTCTCTGTGCCTCAGTTCCCTCATCAGTAAAAATGAGGATTAAGCTCCATGTGGGAAATGTACTTGTCCAAGTTAATTAGCTTGTATCTACCCCAGTGGTTAGTATAATGACCAACAGGTAGTAAGTACTTAACAAATACCGTGGCTCAGTGGAAAGAGCACAGGCTTGGAGTCAGAGGTAATGGGTTCGAATGCCGGCTCCCCCACTTGTCAGCTGTGTGACTGTGGGCAAGTCACTTGACTTCTCTGTGCCTCAGTTACCTCATCTGTAAAATGGGGATTAACTGTGAGCCTCATGTGGGACAACCTGATTACCTTGTATACCCCAGCGCTTAGAACAGTGCTCTGCACATAGTAAGTGCTTAACAAATGCCAACATTATTAAATACCATTAATTTTTTTCAAGTCCATTAAATAGATGGAATAATTAATATTCCAAATCAGTACCCTAGATGAGTATCATTCTATAAAAAAAGTTAGAGTGGAGCAGAACCTCCGACAAAGGACCTCTTTAAGGTCATTCCCAGCCCCAGTAGTTCTACCATTCTAAAGCGAAGTATTCATTATGAATTATCTATTTTGAAAATAGAAATGGGCAAGAAAAAAAAACAGGCCTACATGCTTAAAATATACCCAGTTCTGTCATAATGCATGTTTTCATTACATGTTTTGGATAGAATGATGTAGTGATGTTAGAGAATCAGGGAATATTCTTCTACCACATGCATCAGTCTGTCCTTTTATCCCATGCCAAAATACCAGGTTAACAAGTGAAAGGTGGAGAAAATATTTAAAGAGAGCTTTCAATATTCCCTTGCATCCAAGGCTCTTTCTTGATTTGGAGAAAATTTTAAAAAATGCTGAGTTTAATCCCCAAAGAAGTGTCATTAAGAAATGGAAATTTCCCAGTTTCATGCTCTTTCCATTCCCTTTAGATGTATCTCAGAGGTGACTGGAGGACAGCAGCTTTCTTGCTTTTTTGGATGTTCCATTAGCTATATGTAAATTTTTAATAGTCTTCCCCCAGTGCAAACGCTATGAGATTTTCCACAGTGGAAATTAGAGAGCTCATTAAATGGTTTTCTTCTTGACAATTACAGGTTTCAGGTTCTTTACTTTTTTCAAAACTAACGCCTAAAGGAAAGAATGAGGTTAGATTGGGTAAGGGCCATATGGCCCAAGAGATTTCTATCATGAGTTGCGACCCCTGGGCCCAGAAAAAAGATCTCCATTACGTATATTATGGTTTGTGTTTATTATGGTATTTGTTAAGCACTTAATATGTCTCAGTCGGTCGTGTGTATTGAGCATTTACTGTGTGCAGACCTCCGTATTAAGTGCTTGAGAAAGTACAATATCAAACACTGTTCTAAGCACTGATCACCTTAATCAGGATGGACACAGTCTCTATCCCACTTGGGGATCACAGTGTACATTACAGCCCACCCATTGGCTTTCTTGCTCACAGGCCAAATTCTGGACACGTAGAAAATACTGTGTGGAATTGACATGGTTTGGGTTCCGTTTGTGGCACGCGTTACAAGTATGACTCACCTTAGGTGTGCTTAATTGGATTATGGCCATCCCTAGATGTCAGTATCTGATTGTCCTCTACCCACTTGAAGGGGTTGATTAACAACACGCCGAGAAACCACATCCTCCAATTGATTCCTATTGACAGGAGCTGATCGATTGGTAGATCTGCCCATCTTCTGATGCAGTGAAATCAGAGTGGGATACAGAGACTAAGACAGCATGAATGTTTTTGAAAAATCCAAATCATGGGATGGGACTGTGTTTGCTGGCCCAACCCCAGCTCACTGAGGGGAAAACCTAGACAACTCTATCCCGGCTCCTCGGGAGAGTTCATGCCCACCAGGGCGTTACCCTCCATAACCCCTGGTCACTGCTTCTCCAGAAAAGAGAGAGAAGGCAGAGTTAAAGCTCTGGGTGGGGTTGGTCAGTGAAGAGCAACAGAGAGGCTCCTCCGAGAGGGATAGATGCAGACTCCTCAGACTCCCCAAAATATCCTACCTCCCTCTTCCCGTACTCCGCCCTCCAGCCACTGGATCAACAACTGAAACAGTTTAAACCATTTGGGCAGTAACTGAGGTGGTGAGATACTATGACAGTTTATATACTTGCCTTGGAGGACTTCGCCAGATAAATGGGTCATAGTTCAAAATGATGATACTGCTTCATGGAACCCTGTCAACATTTTTAGGCTTCTCTTTGGATCTCAAAGTCTTTCGTATAATGGTGTTACCAAAAGTATTTTCTCATCTTTAAATTCACTAGGGGTAGCGTCAAAGGTCTGATGGCAAGTAAGCAATTTTTTTAGATGCCGGAAGCAGATATCCACAGCATCATCACGGTATGCTGAAATCAGCGGTTGCCTTCCTGATGGAAAGTTCAAAACACTTCACAAATTCAATTTTTCATTTAGCCTCATGGCATTGATGGACTAAAGATAAAGAAGCACAAACTATGATTTCCATTAAAAAAACTTTTTCAGATTGCTGTTGGCTGGGTCTGACTCAGGCTGTCATGGCAGGCTGGTCTCCAGGGTGGGAGATTGCTTGCTAAGGTAATAATAATCATTATAGTATTTGTTGAGCACTTACTATGTGCTGACCTAACCTAAGTGCAGGGGTAGATGCAAGGTAAAAAAAAGTCAGATGTCATCCCTGTCCCATGGGGGCTCACCATGTGAGTAAGAGGGAGAACAGAGTGATGAACACTATAGTTAATTTCTCCCGTTTATGTAAATGAATAACTATTTAGAATAAATTCATAGTATGGATCTTTATTTTTACACTGCATGGAGCCTCTGCCACCTTAATCTAACTTCTCATTGCCATGATCAAGCTGAACTTAATCAGTGGTAATTATTGAGCACTTACTATGTACAGAGTACTGTACTAAGCACTTGGGAGAATACAGCACAAAAGAATTAGCCAACACATTCCCTGGCCATTACGAGCTTACAATACAAAGGGAGAGACAGACATTAATATGAATAATTTAAAGATATGTACATAAGTGGGGTTGGGGAAAGCATATACCAAATGTCCAGAGGTCACAGATCCAAGTGCATTAGATGATGCAGAAGGGAGAGTGAGCCAGGGAAGAGAAGGCTTAATTGGCCTTCTCCAAGGCCTCTTGGAGAAGGTGTGACTGTAATAATGCTTTGAAAGTGGAGAGGGTGGTGGTATGGTGTATATGGAAGAGGAGGGAGTTGCAGCCTGGGGAAGGACATGGGAAAAGGGTTTGCTGGCAAGATAGATGAGATTGGGGTGCAGTGAGTAAGCTGGTGGCTAGAGGAGCAGTGTCTGTAGGTTGGGCTGTAGTAGGAAACTAGTGAGGTGAGGTAATAATAATAATAATGTTGGTATTTGTTAAGCGCTTACTATGTGCAGAGCACTGTTCTAAGTGTTGGGGTAGACACAGAGGAATCAGGTTGTCCCACGTGGGGCTCACAGTCTTAATCCCCATTTTACAGATGAGGTAACTGAGGCACAGAGAAGTGAAGTGACTTGCCCACAGTCACACAGCTGACAAGTGGCAGAGTTGGGATTCGAACTCATGACCTCTGACTCCAAAGCCCGTGCTCTGGCCTAGTTGGGTAAAGCACGAGGGCCCTGCCCCTCGTCTGCCGGGTGGCCTTGGGTAAGTCACTTCACTTCTCTGGGCCGCAGTTCCCTCCTCTGGAAAATTCAAGACCGTGAGCCCCAACGTGGGACAGGGACTGTCTCTAACCCCCTGTGTTTGTATCCGCCTTAGTGCTTAGCACAGTGCCTGGCACATGGCAAGTGCTTAACAAATAGCCCAACGAATGCCTGCGTCGAACAGGCTGATTGGAAGAGATGGGGCAAGCTGATTGAGCGCTTTAAAGTTGATGGTAAGGATGCAGAGCTGGATGGGCAGCCTTTGGAGGTTTTTGAGGAGTATGGACTAGACGATTTTGTAGATAAATGATCCTTGCAGCAGAGAGATGTCTCCTTGGCTTTTTTTAAAAAAAATAAAATTTATTTTGTAATTCCAGACTTTCAAGTGCTACAAATTAAGCCAGTGAGCTAGAATGCTTGATTTAGTGGAGAATTTTTTTCCCATATAAGGAGTTTAAGTATATTTTTATGCTTTCCCTTTAATCATCTTTGTACTTCTGCTCAGTTAATGCCTCCAGTTACAATATTCATTCAGTTATATTGATTGAGCACTTATTGTATGCAGAGCACTGTACTAAGCGCTTGGGAGGTACAATTCAGCAACAGAGACAATCCCTGCCCACAACAGCTAGGTGGAAAGGATCCATATCTCCAGAGAGGCAGTGCACGTCTCATCTCGAATGAGAAGAAACAAGCATAGGGGGTCTGCAATCATTACCCTTCAAAAACAAGAAATAACAGAAGCGCAAGTATTGGAATTTTTATTCCCTAAATATTCTGCACCTCACGGTTCCTATTTAAAAATGCAGATACAAGTTTAAACGTGATTGCGATGTATCTTTTATGAGGATTTGGTTTCCTGCAACTAGCATTATAAAACATTAACCAGCGTTGTAATACCTAAAGTAATAATAATTACTATTTTTACTAAGCACTCACTGTGTACCAAGCACCGTACTTTGTACTGTAAGCTCCTTGAAGACCGAGAATATGTCTACCAAATCTGTTAAGTTGTACTTTCCCAAGCACAGAGTACAGTGCTCTGCACAGAGTAAAATAGGATTGATTGATTGATTAGTGGAGTAGATATAAAATCACCAGGTTGTCTAATTAGATATATCTATTTAAAAAATAGTAAGGCACAAGTTAAAGAGCAGACACCTGATTCAGCCAGCAGGTATGCACTCCTAAGGAGATGCAGAGGAAGGGAACGAGATGAACCTCTGAAGTATCTTCTGTTTTATCTGGTTTTCTGGATCACTTTTGAGGAGAGATATGTCAAATTCAGAGCTGGCAATCCCAGAGGCAATCATTCTCCCTATTATCATGAAGCATCTTCTCCTAAGCAACACAAATGGAATAACAAAACTCATTTCAGTCTCAATTTAAGTTTAATTCCCAGCTGGAACTCGAAATGAGGCTGTAATGAACTTGAACTTGCAGGAATGATTATCTCCTGCATGCATATAAAAGTGTTGTGCTACAGTACCACGTTCTACTCTGAAGGCCTGATTTTATTCCGAAGCAAATGACAAACAAACTGTTTGGGTTCTGGATACCATTGCGGTGAGCTCCTACTAGCCATCTGGGTTTTATTTTATTTTACTTTATTATGAAGAGAGACTGATGGAGCGGATGTTTTTAGGCATAAAGTGTCTGTGTGGCTAAATTTCAATCAAAAGTTACTAAAAAGAGTGTTAACTATATAGGTTTTAAAAAAAGGAGCTATGGGCAGGGAAGATGCCTACCAACTGTGTTATACTGTGCTCCCCCAAGTGCTCAGTACAATTCTCTGCACAGAATAAGTGCTCAGTAAATATGATTGATTAAGATGCTTGAATGATTGAGATGCTTGAGAAGCAGCACGGCTCAGTGGAAAGAGCACGGGCTTGGGAGTCAGAGGTCATGGGTTCTAATCCCAGCTCTGCCACTTGTCAGCCGTGTGACTTTGGGCAAGTCATTTAACTTCCCTGTGCCTCAGTTCCCTCATCTGGAAAATGGGGTTTAAGACTGTGAGCCCCACGTGGGACAACATGATTACCTTGTATCTACCCAGTGCTTAGAACAGTGCTGGGCACATAGTAAGCACTTAACAAATACCAAAATCATTATTGAACAATTCTGGGCACAGGCAGTGTATACGTGTTTGTTTTTTATGGTTTTTGTTAAGCACTTTCTCTGTGCCAGGAACTGTACTAAGCTCTGAGGTAGATTCAAGATAATCAGATTGGACACAGTCCCTGTCCCACATGGGACTCACAGTCTTAATCCCCATTTTACAGATGAGGTAACTGAGGCAAAGTGACTTGCTCAGGGTCACGCAGCTGGGATCAGAACCCAGGATCTATCCGTTAGTGTTGTTGACCCTCTGCCCTCCTTTTTATGTGCAAGAACGTCAGACAAAAAAAAATCGCAAATGTCAGGACAGTGATTGCATCTTTTTCTGAAGATCCTGCATTATGAGACATGACAAGAGTTAGGTCTTCCTGGGATATGCTGTCTTCAAAACTGAAAGGACGGGGCATTTAGGAGAATGCCTCCCAGTGTAGTGTCCGTTTTTCTGGATTCCTTGGTATTAGCATTCGTATGATTTCTGTTGCCCATGAGGCCATCGTATCATCACTTTGCAGCTAACAATCACTTGGAGCTTAGTCTTGTGCCCCTCTCAAGGGTGATTCCCAGAAAGGGCTGTTTTCTGGTCCAGTACTGACCCGCACTACTGGATCTGACAGCGCTCATACTCTCCAGGCCTCCCAGAGGTCTCCAAACTGGGCACCGTCCAGATCTTTTAGTCTGCTCCACCTACTTTATTGTGTTGTAATCCCCCAAGCATTTAGTACAGTGCTCTGCATACAGTAAACACTAAATAAACTCCATTGATCGATTGCTCTGCCCTGTAGCTTACCCCGCTGTGGATCACCACTGTAGGGGACAGGCCAGATTCCCCGAGGGGAAAGGGCAAAGCAGAAGGCACTGTATTTTCCCCTAGGTGAATCTTCTCCATGTTGGAGTCCTTCCGAAGGCCCTCGAATCATTTACTACCTCTGTTACAGCCCATAATCGGCAGTGATAGCGGTGAAGTATTCACAGATGTCTCGGCTGCCTCAGAATGGAGTCTGCCTTTGCCAATCTCCACTGCAGAGTGCAGAATGCTCATTCAGCACATTAAAATTAATCAATCGTGTCTTTGCCGAATGAGGCCTGAAGAGCACCTGATGTTATTAGCAGCTCTTTCAGCTGACAAGAAAGTGACTACTAGATGTGAAAGTGAAGATGTGATGGCCTCTTGGGCAACAGAAATTATATGAATGCTAAAACCGAAGATGCCAGGAAAATCTGCAGCTCCATCAGGGTTGTAAACTACATCTGCTCGTTATATTCTTACTTTTTTTCTTGCAAATCCTGATTATTTTGGTGCTCACTGTCAAATTTGGGTCCATTATCAGTTGAATGTAACTATACCAATTGTACTATTTCACAGTGAAATGAATCTTATCTGCAAAAACACATTTTAGAAGCACAGCTGTACTTTGGGCTCTGAAGACTGTCAATACTTATCACCATCCATGTGTGCACTGACAGCCCGGGAGAGTGGATGGAGCATGTGAAAGGTTGTCAGGAGATTTACAGTACGACTCCCCAAATAAACAACTGTCTTAGCGTGGGCCAATCATTTAGCTTCTCTGTGCCCACTCAGTAATCACCCCCACCCCCCCCTTGCTTCACAGGAATTTTGTGAGGGTAAATGAGGTAAAGACTTGAAAGAAATTTGAGTCCTTCAAAGTTCTGGCACCTACTCATCCAGCTAAGAACTCAGGAGGATGTGCAGGAAGGGTGCTTAATGGTGGAGTTGGGAAAGGCATCAATATAGCAGATCCAACCCTGGGCCTGCTTTCAAATGTGGCTTTCCGGGGTGTACCATGTACACAGTCTGGGCATGAATCTCTTGCACGATAAGCAGAGAGAGGTGAAATGATTTCTCTTAACCCAATAAGACAAGCCTCCGCTTGTAGGACCCTTCCCCGTGCATGGGGAGAATGAGGCCTCTTATTTTCTAGTCCTTTCTGTTTAATGAGGTGGCCCGAGCTTAGCGTTTCATTAAAACCTGCATCTCCAAATTTTTTAGCTCTACTAAAGCATAACACATAACCTATACATTAATGGGGAAATGGATATAATCATTATATGAAAAATACACCCCACAGAAATTGTTTCATAAACCTGGTTAGGAAATGAGCTTAGGGGATGAGAAGGTAATTAGAAAAAAATAGAATTGTGACATACTGATAGATAATGCCTTTTGTTGGAAATTTCCTTCTTCCACAATCAGTAGTTTTTCCCGAGCATCCATTGTGGACAGGGTACTGGAATAAGTTCTCGGGGGTGTCTTTTTCCCCACACTATACATGTAAAGATCACAGGCCACTTTAGACAAATGGATGTGAGCCATAAATCCCTGAATATGAGGGTGATGGACATGACACCTTTTGAGCTGAACTCCCGGTCATCCCATGTCTTGATAAGGCTTGAGAGTTTGAAGTCCAGCCTGAAAAGATCCAAAATAATGACTTTCTGGATGAATTAACCTGTCCGCTTCCAGTGTGTTATCCCCCCCACCCAAAATTCCCCACCCCTTTTCGCCCCAGGAATCAAAGCAAAAAGCTGACCTCTCTGCTTGAAACGACAGTGGAGAGGCACAAAAGCAGGAACCCGCTTCTGCATCCTCCATGCTCCATATCTGTGCTGCCATTTATGTTTCTTGTCAAAGCATAGCCATGATGCCATTAGTGCCACGGTATCAAGCCCCTTGAGTGGCAGAGACCCAAAGACTCTTGGAGCAGATGCTGAACCTTCCTTGTGCTGGCCTTAGGAATTATTAATGTGGAAGGGTACATGCAGTATCTTTTTTTTTTTAAAAAAAAAAAAGGCTCCAGTTTCTGTGGCAACTGCCTCTTGCAGACAGGGAGCATGTGTTTGCTTTTGTTGTATTTTCATTAGCTCATAATACACTCGACAGGTGCTCAATAAATAAACTGCTGTTAGACTTCTGAATATTTTATCACTAAAAATGCAATTTAAAAGCACCCACTAAACATTCATTTTTCTTTCAGAAATCATTACAAATGTTAGTAATTAAAATAATATTCAGCTTCTGTAATTTTCATTAGCTCAGTGATGGATGGATGAACACTTATAATTATTTCAAGAATAAATATTTGAAATATAACAAATTATGTTTTAAAGGATTTTTGCTTGAAAACATTGCAGCCGAATATGAGACTGTAACGATTATCTCAGGGAGACTGAGAGGAATGAATGTGTGTGGTGTGAATGACTCAGTCATTTTTCTACAACTATTAGTAAATTAGACAGAAAATAGCAACTCAGAATGAAACTTGTAGCAAAATGCGTAATAATAAAAACTGATAAATAAATAATACTTATCAAGTAAAATTTCCTCAGCTAAAATAATAAAGTTCTCTTTTCACAATTTAGGAATTCTAAAACTAAACATAATTCCTCCCTCGGTAGCATTTGTTATTGCCTCATTTATCTTTTGTAGTTGTCTCCACTATCCAATTACCCTTGCCTGTTAGAGTCAGTCTACAGAAATTATGACCTTAGTGAATAGTTTAAGGATGAATTATAGCAGTATATGTAGGCACAAACATATATGTGCAGTTAAAGATGACATTACTGATGCTTAGGTTTTATCCAAGTATGTGCAACCCAAATACCTAATCTACAATTCCTTCATGTAAAGATTATTCTTTGCTGCATCGATATGTGGCCCCTTGTAGCGCCTGTTGCCATCTTTGAATTTTCCTCTCAATCTCCTGATCTCCTTGAAGCCTCTATTCAAGAAAAGCAACCCCTTTCCAGTGCAGATTTATCCACATCTGCCTTCTCCCCCAAATCCCGTACAGCATTTCTTTATTTGAGAGCATGGTTCGCCAAGCAGCATGAAGCAGCGTGGAGAAGTGGTGTGGCCTAGTAAATAAAGCACGGGCCTGGGAGTCAGAAGAACCTGGGTTCTAATCTTGGTTCTGCCACTTGACTGCTGGGTGACCTTGAGCAAGTCACTTCACTTCTCTATGCCTCAGTTACCTCATCTGTAAAAAGTGGATGAGGACTGCATCCCACTGAATTACCCCACCACTTAGAACAGTGCCTAGCATTAGTAAGTGCTTAGCAAATACCATTTTAAAAAATCTTTTGCACCCAATAGGGATAGGGGACCAACTATTACTAGTACTCAGAGCAGTTTATTTCTGGTTTTAGTACTATGGTAATTAATAGAGTGGGATCTCGCCCAAAATCGATCACCGCTGTTTGATGAGAAGCAGGAAATAACTGCCTGGAATTTGAATACTTTCAGGAGAGAAGTTTTCCAGATGGATGGGAAGGAATGCACTTTTGGTCATCAACTCTCTCTTCCTAAAATTTATTTTTTTTTTTACCCCAGGCCCTAAAATATTATTTGCTAGAAATGGAATTATGGAAATGATTAATAAATTATATTGATGTTTAATATTTGGCAGTTAATATTTAATAGTCAAGATTTAATGTTGAAGAAACTGGGGTCCTAAAAATAAGTTATTTTGCCAAAGAGTATCACTGAGACAGGAGCAGAGCCGGATCTATTGATCCAGAAGGCTGAGTTTTGTACTCTAGCCAGTCTGTAACACACAAACTATCTTTACTGACTTATGCTTTTGAGTTATTAGATGTAGTGAGTGGATTGTCTTTCATATCACTTGGAAGTTTGCCTTTAATGTACGTTGCAATGTATCATTTATTACGTCACTGAATTTTTTTTAACCTGTCCTGAAAGAGGAATATTCGAGCAACCACAACATGGTGCTAATTTTTTACTTTAATGAAACATAATTTCCCCAGTTCAGTCTTGGATGCCAACCACCAGTTTCTGTCTGGGACTGGTTTTCACATCTTGTCAAGTTTTGTTTTATCCCATTTTTTGTGGGTGACAAAGGATACCTTCAATCTAATGGATAGCAGCAAAGCCCAACTCTGCATCTTGGGGACTGCTAATGACATAATAGGAAAAGCTTTAGGGAATTCAGGGGTAGTTGGGGATTAAAAACAAAAATCTCCTAATCTTTTTTCCCCCATTAATTCTTGAACTTTCCTCTTTAATAAGTTGAACAGAACAGTCATCATAAAATGCTGTGACTGACCGGTATGAGATTGTCCACCATCAGACGCAGAGAATAACCACCTTTGCATGCCTTTTAACTTTCCCTGTTTTCAGTGAAATTGTCTGAGCGGTGCATGAGTTTCTCCCAAAAAGTTAGTTTTGAGCAGGAC
This sequence comes from Ornithorhynchus anatinus, assembly GCF_004115215.2. NCBI lineage: Eukaryota > Metazoa > Chordata > Mammalia > Monotremata > Ornithorhynchidae > Ornithorhynchus > Ornithorhynchus anatinus. The sequence goes on from NC_041739.1 coordinate 26,987,958, forward strand.
CGACACAATTGGTGGAATCGATTTGAAGTAAAACCTTTCACCGTCCACATAACCATCTGGTGGGCAAATCACCGAGACGTTTGACGAGTTATTGCCCAGAATCATTACATGTGGCTAAAGTAACTGCTTAGACTCAATTTGATCATCTGCTGCAGGGAAGCTACAGATGGGAAGGGCAGAAAGAAAAAGCAGACACAGAAGTGATGAAAATACTCTGCCTGGTACTGCATCACTGAACACTGCCACCTCTGTCTGCATTCCTCACCAAAACTGTTGTGGAAACGATTTAGAATAGCCTGCCAGTCACGCCTCAAGGTCAACTTTTACAAATCTGCCCACTTAACTCACCACAGGATCAATGCAATAGCCTGTCCACACAAAGACAAAGAACCCCAGTTCGGGGGCAGCAGCATGCCTGGTCAAACCACAACGGTGAATCCACTTGGTCCCTAATTTGCAGCCCCATCTCAGCCCTTATATTTTTTGTGAACCTCCCAACCACTCTATCTCTGCTCCATGCCTGGCCCTCAACCCGGAGCAGTGGTTGAGAAGGGTAGAAGATTGCAAGTTGACTGTCAGGAAAAATAGATATTGAATCTGAAAATCTCGTCTCCAAGAGAGCCGGTTACAGATGTGTGAGAGAAAGGGTTCCATAATAAATAGGCCCGGAACCATCAATGGAAATCTGCTTTTCATCTCCCCCAAATCATACTGAAATAGTAATATTTTTCCAATTACAAATTCTGGTTGGGTAGTTAGTATGACTCTGAAAGAGCAAGTGACTTGAGGCTGTCATTTTTAAGGGCTGTGTCATCCCAAAGGACCTCACATTAATCAAGAGGACAGTGGAACAGATGGATACGAATTTAGATGGTTTATTAAAGCATGAGGGCATGTTTCAATGTAGAGGGAGCAGTTTCAAGGATTGGAATGTGACACAACTGTAATCCCCCAAAGATTTTATTCACCTTTAAGATGATTTTGGAATATAGTACAAGATAGGTGAAGGTCATTAGCACCTAGTAGAAATCAAAAGGAGGAGCAGAAAACATTCTTGTAAGGAAGCATTTTAATGGGCACTTGAGTTGAAATGTTTCTAATTAAGAACCTATACCCAGTAAGGTAGGTGGATGGGAAAGCAGAAGAAATTAAGAATGTTGGCTACTTGTGTCCCTGGGGCCAAAATAATACTGATAAAAACAAATCTTTGCTTAGTACAGATATGGACATGAAAAGGCTTTGTGAATGGAATGATTTCACGATTATTCATAAGTATAGTTCATCCCTTTTTAATACCATATAAACCTTTATCATCCTCATTATCTTTCTCTGCCTGCTTTCTCCGTCTCCCGTGGGGGAAGTCATTACACTGGAAACGTGTTCTGTTGGTCTTCCTGTGCCGACACACCAAGAGGGTGGCAGGATGCTTAGACTATCTTCCTTCATGGAAAAAAGCTCAGATTTCTAGATTAATTGTAGCAGTAGTAATTGTTATTGCTGAGTACACACTGGACTCAATGTACTGTATTGAGTGCTTGATAAGAATCAAAGAAGGGATATGTTTTCTATCCATAAAGAGCTTACATTTCCAAAAGGGTAGACAGCCATAAAGAAATAAACAAAAAGAATTATAAAAAGGTATTACTGAATGTCCAATTGCATGAACATGCATGCCCAAGGGCTGAGACGGATATGTATTAGTACCAAAATGCAAGAGATGGCTAACGGGCATATGAGTTGCAATGCTGGAAATTAATCAGCCTTGTTGGAGGCTGGGAGATTTCAGGAGGGTTGTGGTCTGTTGGATTTGGGAGGGAGGGGTTGGGTTCTAGAGTGTGAGTGAGGAGATGGAGGCAGGAGAGTCAAGACCATGGTAGCTTGGGAGGAATGAAGAGAACCGATGGGGAGTAGTAGGTGAAGAGAGTAGTTATATAATTTTGAGAGAGTTGGTGGAAAACCTCGATCGAAGACAAGTGTGAGAAATTTTTGCTTGGTGTGGACGGAATGTGGTAGCCATTGGAGATTTTTGAAGAGCAGAGAGACTCTTCTCTGTACAGCAGTGTGTACTGTAGATTGGAGTGGGGAGACACTGGAAGCAGGCAGAGTAGCAATATGACCAAAGTGTGTACTTGGATGGTAGCTGTTGGCTTGGGAAGAAAGACATGGATCCTTCATATAAAGAACAAGCAGGATTTAGCAGTAGGTTGAATGTGAAAGTTAAAGGAGAGCAAGGAGTCAAGGATGACTGAGATAGGAAAGTTCTAAAAGAAAATGAAAATGATAGCGATGTAGGTGGTGGTCTTGGGACAGCAATAATAGCAAAGGCAAATAAGGCAACAAGCATCCGCTTCAGTACTACCTTTGCTTGGTGTGCATTCTGGCTGGCTTTTTTATGGTATTTGCTAAGCACTTACTGTACACCAGACCGTTCCCTAAGGATGGGGTAGATACGAGTTAATTCGATCAGACATAGTCCCTGTCGCTTATGAGGCTCACAGTTTAAGTAGTATGTAGAAGAGGTATTTAATCCCCATTTTACAGTTGAGGAAACTGAGGCACGGAGAAGTGAAGTGACTTCCCCAAGATCACCCAGCAAAAAATTAGCGGAGCCGGGATCAGGACCCAGGTCCACTGAGTCCCAGGCCCATGCTCTTTCCTCTAGGCTCCTCTCTCTCCCCACCCCACCCTTGTCTGCTGTCTGACATTGGGCAAGAGAGTTAACATCTGTAGGCCTTAGTTACCTCATCTATAAAATGGGGATTAATCATTACTATTATTATTATTAGGGTGTTTGTTAAGCACTTACTTTGTGCCAGGCACTGTACTAAGTGCTGGGTGGATACAAGCAAATCGGGTTGGACACAGTCCCCTGTCCCTCATGGGGCTCACGGTGTCAATCCCCGTTTTTCAGAAGAGGTACCTGAGCCCAGAGAGTTTTTGAAGACGTTTTTCTTCAGATTTCAGTTTCGATTTTTCCTCCTGTTTTATCTGTTTGAGCGACGCTGACTTGAATGCCAAGGCTGGATTTAAGCCATACGCTGGGAAAACTGTAGTCCAAATCACCTCTAATCTTCATTTGGCATTAGTCTGTATCATGTCTTGCACATCTTGCCACAGTTATTTAAGGTTTTTCTACTTCCTACGTGGATGATTTTAAAGTGCAGGTCTTAAGGAGAGTCTTGAAAACACCCTCAACCTGGAAGCAGAGTGAGGTGTGGCTTGGGGAAGGGACAGACTGGAGAGATGGTGACCACTGAGGAGGCTGATCAGTCAATCTATCAGTAAATGGTATTTACTGACCATTTATTCTGTGCAGAGCACCCTACTAAGTGGTTGGGAAAGTAGAATACATGAGAGTTGGTAGACACATTCTCTGCCCACAGAGAGCTTATAGTCTAGCTATGCTCATGTACAGACTTGACGGTCAAAGGGGACATCTTTGAAAGTGAAGATAACTCTACATTTTTTTGCATTAGTTACAAATAATTGAGGAGGATAGCCAGAGATACCCTTTGCCACAGGAAGTTCGAGTGAACTAAGCAGAAACTTGAATTGTGTGATTTGCAGCTTGAAATGCTGCTTACCGGAAGCAGATATTGTCAAATCAAGCACCTTAAATAGCAGGTTATATTCAAGGGGATGCCTTCCCAAGAAGACAGTGTTGTGTTGAAAAATGAGGCATTTCAATCTTGTTGTTTTCAGCTAACATTAGATCTGACAAATGGCTAAAGAAAAGCACATTTTGTTTCCAGCAGCCATGGCCTTAAAGGCCCGGACATGTAACATTGGCATTTCAGGCCACACTTAGTTGATTACATGGTGTTCAAACAGCTCCTGATGGCCGAAACTAATGATGTTGTATTATTAGGGCATGTTGCAAACCAGCTATTAATTATCCTTCAAAGTAGCTGGTCAAGCAGCCATTTATGTTTATCTTTAACATCTCTATTTCACTTTACATTCACATACACTTTATATTTTACACTTCACATCTCTCTTTAGCTGTTCCTTAGAAAATCTTCAGGTCCAGTATGATGATGTTGGTATTTATGAAGCACTTACTATGTGCCAAGCACTGTTCTAAGCGCTGAATATTATGATGTCCATTACAGGGACAAAGGACAGAGGCCTCCTGGGGTTTTGCTTCATGTTGTTTACTATCTCCTTACGTCAAGTTACACTCCAAAGCTAGTGGATGGTAAAATGATTATAGAAGACTTTTCTTTTTCTTCAATCCCTTCTCTGTAGATCAAAGCCTATAAACATCAAATTAACCCAGTTATGAAAGTGTCCTTTCCTCTAGACCTCAACTAACTTATTTTTGTGTGGCAGCCTAGGAAAACTTGCTGTCTAGAAGATTTAAGATGGCACCACTGAATAAAATGGAGGCAGATTAAAAGATAAATCCTCCTAGAGTTTCCAGCCCTGGTGAAAGCCCTTAGATAGTTCAGTGCACTTTGATTATATAAACCTTTAAAAAAAATAACCTGGGATGATACAATATTAAGAATGGGATTACGGAGTTGAAGAGGCACTTGAATTTTTAGCTGTTTTTGATTAAAGTGTTTCATACTCTTTGGCTTCGAAAAGCGATACTACATTTCTAATCAGCCGCTAATAAATAAAATTTTAGCTTAACTTGGTTAATTCCACCCACTAGCCTGTGCTTCTCTACAGAACTTGAAGGTGGTGGGGTTATCATTCTGATATCAAACTCTGGATCGTATCTTGTGAGTCCAGAGCAAGCTATAAATACATGGTGATATGGATCTTCTCAGGTAATGATGCATGAAAGGATGACTCATGAGCTCCATCTGATCCTATCTCCCTACTACCCTTCCTTTCCAAAATCTTAGAACGAGTCGTCTACAATCGACGCCTAGAATTCCTTAACTCCCATTCTCTCCTAGACCCCCTCCAATCTGGCTTCCGTCCCCTCCACTCTACCGAGACTGCTCTCTCTAAGGTCACCCATGACCTCCTTCTTGCCAAATCCAATGGCTCCTACTCCATTCTGATCCTCCTTGACCTCTCTGCTGCCTTTGACACTGTCGACCATCCCCTCCTCCTCCATACCTTATCTCACCTTGGCTTCACGGACTCTGTCCTCTCCTGGTTCTCCTCTTACCTCTCTGGCCGATCATTCTCGGTCTCCTACGCTGGAGTCTCCTCCCCCTCCCATCCTTTAACTGTTGGAGTTCCTCAAGGGTCAGTTCTTGGCCCTCTTCTGTTCTCCATTTACACTCACTCCCTCGGTGAACTCATCCGCTCTCACGGCTTTGACTACCATCTCTACGCAGATGACACGCAGATCTACATCTCCGCCCCTGTCCTCTCCCCCTCCCTTCAGGCTCGCATCTCCTCCCGCCTCCGGGACGTCTCCACCTGGATGTCGGCCCGCCACCTAAAACTCAACATGAGCAAGACTGAGTTCCTCATCTTCCCTCCCAAGCCCGGTCCGCTCCCAGACTTCTCCATCACCGTGGATGGCACGACCATCCTTCCCGTCCCGCAGGCCCGCAATCTCGGTGTCATCCTTGACTCGTCCCTCTCGTTCACCCCACCCATCCTATCCGTTACCGAGACCTGCCGGTTTCACCTCTACAATATCGCCAAGATCCGCCCTTTCCTCTCCACCCAAACGGCTACCTTACTATTACGGGCTCTCGTTATATCCCGGCTAGACTACTGTGTCAGCCTTCTCTCTGACCTCCCTTCCTCCTCTCTCGCCCCGCTCCGGTCTATTCTTCACTCCGCTGCCCGGCTCATCTTCCTGCAGAAACGATCTGGGCATGTCACTCCCCTTCTTAAACAACTCCAGTGGTTGCCTGTCGACCTCCGCTCCAAACAAAAACTCCTCACTCTAGGCTTCGAGGCTCTCCATCACCTTGCCCCTTCCTACCTCTCCTCCCTTCTCTCTTTCTACCGCCCACCCCGCACGCTCCGCTCCTCTGCCGCCCACCTCCTCGCCGTCCCTCGGTCTCGCCTATCCCGCCGTCGACCCCTGGGTCACGTCCTCCCGCGGTCCCGGAACGCCCTCCCTCCTCACCTCCGCCAAACTGATTCTCTTTCCCTCTTCAAAACCTTACTTAAAAATCACCTCCTCCAAGAGGCCTTCCCAGACTGAGCTCCTCTTCCCCCTCTACTCCCTCTGCCATCCCCCCTTTACCTCTCCGCAGCTAAAGCCTCATTTTCCCCTTTTCCCTCTGCTCCTCCACCTCTCCCTTCCCATCCCCACAGCACTGTACTCGTCCGCTCAACTGTATATATTTTCGTTACCCTATTTATTTTGTTAATGAATTGTACATCGCCTCGATTCTATTTAGTCGCCATTGTTTTTACGAGATGTTCTTCCCCTTGACGCTGTTTAGTGCCATTGTTCTCGTCTGTCCGTCTCCCCCGATTAGACTGTAAGCCCGTCAAACGGCAGGGACTGTCTCTATCTGTTGCCGACTTGTTCATCCCAAGCGCTTAGTACAGTGCTCTGCACATAGTAAGCGCTCAATAAATACTATTGAATGAATGAATGAAAGGAAATGAATTCATATGGATCTTCTCAGATCTGGGAGTTCTGAATTTGAATTAGAACTCACTGGGAAGGGGACTCTTCTGTAGGACAAGGGATGAGTTTATTGGGTCCTTTGTTTAAACTGCAGGGGTTTGTAGAGCAAGACAGGAAGTGAATGCATCAGATGGTAGGCATTAGTTCAGGTTGACAATTTGTAGTTCAGATGCAGTTTTGAATGGACTTGGAGTGTTTTCAGGAGATTTCTCTTCATGCCTCCCTCTCTTCTTCAACTAAAAATCGCTCAGGATGTATCCTGCTGGGCCAGACAAATCGTGGCTGCCTGCTTGCACAATTTGAGCAAAATCCCAAAGGCACTACATTTCCGTATACGCATCTGACCTACTTAGTTTACACTTTCTCTTTTCTATTTCACTGTGTGAGGGGAAAAGTTTCCAGGAGCTCTAAAATTGTGAGATCTGAGGAGATCTATATGTTCCTCCTTGAATGTACTTAAACTTTTGTCCAAGCAAGTGATCCTATTCATTGAGCATCTACTATGTGCAGAGCACTGTACTTAGCACTTTGGACAATCTTCATATTAATGTCTGACTCCCCCTCTAAAGACAGCTCATTCTCTGCTAATTCTGTTGTATTCTCCCAAATGCTTACTACAGTGCTCTGTACTTAAGTGCTCAGTAAATATGATTGATTACAACAGAGTTAGTAGATATGATCCCTGCCTTCAAGGAGTTATCGAACCGAGTGCAAAGAACTGTACCAAGCATTTGAGAAGTTCAACAGGAGCAAAGTGTAGGTTTCCTGTCACCAAGGAGCTAATCTTTAAATGAGGATTAAATATCTGTTCTCCCTTCACCATAGATTGTAAACCCCATGTAGGACAGGGACTGTGTCCATCCTGATTATCTTGTAACTACCGCAGCACTTAGTACAGTCCTTGGCACATGGGAAGCGCTTAACAGATACTATCACTATTATTATTATCATAATAGAGGAGAAAGATCTACAAAGTGACTTACAAACAGTGGGAGTAATGAGAAGAAAAAGGACTCAATAGGTAGAACAAATATGAAAAGATGGATTAGCAAAATAAATAGCAAAATAAATCAAGATAATAGAATGTACCACTGAATGTACTATCCTCATAAGGGATAATCTCCCCCGATTAGACTGTGAGCCTGTCAATGGGCAGAGATTGTCTCTATCTGTTGCCGAATTGTACATTCCAAGCGCTTAGTATAGTGCTCTGCACATAGTGAGCACTTGATAAATACTATTGAATTGAATGAATAAGGGCTGAAGATGGATAAATTTATGTGTGTGTGTGCTTAGTATGTCATCCATTGTCAAAGACAACATTACTGATGGTTCAATCCTATCTATGTTTTGCAAGTGTGTCTGAAAAGACACATTTTTATACTCAAATATAGACCCTTGCTGCCCTAATGGGTTTATCTTATACAGGGTCTGTTTTGATTTTTGAGCCTGCCTCTTGGAGTGAAAGATGACTGTTGAGGTACCAGCAGTAAATTGGAGACGGCTTCACGGGGAAGGTTTTGAAGATGGAGAAGGCTGAGCTTTGGCTCAGTGGGGTGGTGGGGAAGGTTTAGACCGGAGAGCTATCCTGAGTACAAGGAAAGAGGTGGGAGAGTTGAGAGTTGAGCACAATTAAAGGTGAGTTTGGGAGGAGTGAAAAGTGTGAGCTGGGGATTAGAAGGTTAAGAGATGTGATATGTAAGTCGGAGAAATCTGGAGGAGAGTTTTGAAGCCAGTGATATGGGGATTTTGTTGGCTGTGCAGGGAGATGGGCAGCCACTGAGGGGTTTTTTGAAGCCTGGACTCCTGAGGTGGGATGAAGCGACAAATGATGTTGTTGGGATCAAGAGATTTGAGGAGATGGAAGAAGTGGAAGATGGGGGTGTGGTGAAATGAGGAGAAGAACACAGAGAGTTAGAGGGTAAACAAAGCTATCTGTGCAAACTACCTTGGAACAGCCTTCAAAGGTTCTGCAAGTTGTGAGACCAGCATCTCCTCCTCCTCCTCCACCATTGCACTGGAGGAGGAATCTGGAGGCTGGGTGGTGGTTACTGATCACAATAGGGCAAAATATTTCCTAAATTTTCTGATTTGGTGACAGCTGTATTTTTTTCCACAGTGGATTCAATTTCACTAACTCTTCATGGAAAAGATTCTTAATTTGGGTCCTGAATTGTAGCCAAAATTGTGTAGCCTTCCATTTGAGTCATTTTAAAGACTGGTGGCCATGGACCAGGGGTATGGTTCAAGGGGAATCAAGGGAAATTAATTTTATTCAAAGTCTTTATTGATGACCTAGATGAAGGAATTGAAAAGCAATGCTTGTCACATTTCAAGGTGACACTAAATTTGGTGGTGTTGTTAACCTGTTGGAAGATAAGAATTAAATGCAAAGCGGCATTAGTGGATTGGAAGTGTGGTCCTGGAAAAATAGGGTACAATTTGATAGGAACGAGTTCCAGATATTGCCTGGAGGGATAAAAAATAAACAGTTCAAATTCAGGGAAGGAGAAATACATAAATAAGCGGAAAACGACCTACGGTGGGGATATTGAAGTAGACAAAAAACTGGTTGAATCATTAGTTTAATTCTGAAATTTTAAAAAGCCAATATTGTATCAAAACATTTCAGCAGGAGTAGGATATATTCTACATTGCCCAGAACCCTAGAAGAGTCCCTATATCCAGTTTGGTTCAATGTTGGCATTGCATTTTTAAAAAAAGATATTGAGATAAAAAAAGTACAGAAGTTAGCAACAAAGATCACGGATAGATTGGAAAATAGGTTTCGAAGGACAAGGTGGAGGAATTGCAATTGTGCAGGGTAAAAGATTTAACCTCTGAATTCCAGTAATCTTTCTGGGGAAGAACCTCTACTTAAGCATTATTACAACAAACCCCAAGCTTATTTTGCCTTAGAGCAGAACAGGATGATCAACAGGCTTGCCTCAGATGGCAGTCACATACAACCACCACTGATGGATGTGGAATTAGTATCATGGAAGAAGAAATTCGTAGGTCTACACTGTACTACGGTTCACCTGCGCTACACAGAATTGTCACTGAATCTGCAGCAGAAGAAAGCAGGCAGCCACAAAAAGAGAGAGTAGATAGAGTGTCCGGGATCAGTATAGGATTTGACATTCTGCACTTTTTATGAGAACAGTTACATCATGTCACCAGGAAAGGTGTGTGACCTGTTATAGCAGGGGATTATCCTACACAAGGGATGAACAAGAAGTTTACACTTTTATTGATTAGCCCATTCTGGAGCCATTGGACTAATAGTGAAGTCAGCCTTGCTTAACAAGCCAGTGTGGGCTTTTTCCTGTTTCTTTGGATAACCAAAATAAAAGGAAAAATAAAGCAGCACAAAGTGATTTTCCTTATTGGAATATCGCTTTGTGCAGCATAAATCTCTTGCGAAGTAAGTGCTAAGGTTGGCTTGTGGCTGCAAAGCTTTAGGCTTGTCCACTGGACTATGTCCAAAGCAGAGTCCTAATATTTTTCCTGAAGTATTAATCCATTCCTAATCTTGGGACTCTACTCAACTTTTAGACGAAAGGCTAAAAATGGCTTTAGCAGCTAAATGTATCCCTGTCCACTAAAAGAGCCTTGGAATGAAATGGCTGTCTCATTGAAAATGGCTTCTGGGATGACTTAGGGATTTGAGCATCAATTTCACTGATTAGCACTTTTCATTTATGAACAGTCGGGGGAAAAGTTTGATCGGGACCCCTGAGCACATCCACCTGCAGGGATACAGGCTTATTTAAATTGCCCTTTGAAATTGCTGAAGTATGCACAGATTCTATCTTCTCATCAAAATGAATGGAGGGCATCTTGATAAAGGATGAAGCCAAATAGTTTTTAGTATTAGTTCTTCAAGATAATTAGTCCTTCAAGGAAAGGGAAGTGGAGAATGAAGTAATTAGCTGGATGATTCTACATAGGTAATCCCAGCACATGATTCAAATCAAAACAAATAAAAACCTCTGACTACAGCTATTTTATTGTCAACTATCCATATAAATGTTATAAATTATTTCAACTTTCCATTGACCTTTATAAAGGCTGACACACTTTATGGCTGTCCTCTATTCTGGATTGTTAGAAAGGTCCCATTAGTTGATGTTGGATTTTGGGGGGGGAGATTTTTTTTTAATAGAAAATAACAACTGCAGTTTTGGAGACCAGTCCTAAGCCACATGGCCTCTCTCTTTCCAATGGACATTTTTTCTTACCCTTACTGTCTCCTAGAGATATGAGAAAGACTTCTTGCAGCTCCTCTCTCAAAGGGAGTTTTGTCACCTGGAAAACTGGTTCCCCTATTTCCTCTTACCCCAGGTTCCATAATCCCAGCTGATGTACCAAGTGGGAAACTGAGGCATATACCCTCCTTTTTGCAGGGTAACAATTTGGGGGGCTCCAAGACCTTCCTCCCTCAGGCTTTCATGTGTCTGATCTGTTTTCTACAAACCCTTTTAGTCACTTCTGTACACAGTGACCTTTCTACCCTGCTCTGAACGCAGTAAGCGCTCAATAAGTACCATCGGTAGACTGATTGATTGAGAGAGCCCCTGCAGCTGAGGGGTTTGTATATGGCAAAGGTATTCTAGGGCTGGGGAAGCTTAGGAAAAACCAAGCAACACTTTGGGGCAGGGAGCTTGGAAAAGCTCAGAGAGTGATATTAGAGAGATCCAACAACCTTTTGCAGCACGCTACTCCAGTTAGCCATTTTTGGCTAGTGTTATATAGCTCCACCCTTACATCAGTCATAAGGAAATGTAATCTATCTTCCAGTGACTTCTCTCCAGGGATATGGGGTGGTGGGGTACCCCAGTGCCCCAACAGGATCCTTTGGAGCCCTGAAAATGATCAACATCCAGTGTTTAGGCTGAGGCTTTTTATTACCTTCCTTTTGGAACTGGGTTATTCTGTGCCACTGCCATCTTTCCTTGCTACTTCCTCACCAGGTTGGGAAAAACTAATAATTGGTTAACAGTGACTGATTAACTGCCCATAGTTTCCCATTCCTCGATAAGACCCAAACGTGTAATATAAATTCCATCAAGAAGATATGTCTTTGTAAATTCAGATATTTTGCCAGATCAGGACTCTAGGTTACATCACATAAACCACAGATGATCACAATAAAATATATATAGCATATATTTCAAGCGTCAGGAACGGAACTGCTAGGGTGGGGTCTACCCTGGGTTAAATTAACCATACATTTTGAACAGCGAAGATGACATGTCAGATCTGTCATGTTTAAAATGTTATTTTTAAAAATCATTTTGTTGGCTTCAAACCCATTACTCTGCTATGAAGTCACTTCTGGGCTTTGGTGAACTAAAAATGAAATGCACCAGAGACATCGCTTTACTATACTGTTTCCCAATTTTGTTTTTTTCCCCAAGTTTGCATTTATCAAATTATTTTTCTCTCTCACCGTATTTTGGTTTCGTTCATGCAGTCTAATTCATTTGTGCTAATGCAAGTCTTTGCTTCTAAATATACACGTAAATTCAGCCCACGTTAAATATCATCCAATTGTTTCTCGCATTCTCGCTTTCCTTCCGGGAGACAAAAAGCATTAGTTATTTGGGGCGGCCTGTCGTTCTAGTGCAGAACAGAATATAAATGCTGCATTTGGAATGAATTTGCATAAAATCTCCACCTAGATTTTCTGTTCAGTGTAATGTCTTGTGGATGTCAGAATACACTAAGTGTTGACTTGCTTTGCTGTGTGAATTCTCTACTCTTCTGTTTTTTCCTGACTTCCCCTGTTTAACAGCAGACAAACCCAGGGAGCACTGAATGAATCGGATGATCCCGAGACAGGCTGTCTAACTGATAACAAGCCAACTTCTCGTCACTTCTATCCTGTCGCCTTGCTGCTTGTCAGCTCACACCTGCTGGTTGTGTGGCTTATTTTAAGTCTTGCTTTACTATTAGCCAAATACCAATAAGTTTCACTTTTGTGTTCCTTTCTTTTCTACAAACAGCAACAAACTTTAAATTTAAGATATGCTGTAATATTTCTACATTTTCAGATCCACAGAATTGAAAATACAAATGTTTGAATTGTACAGTGTTTTTGTTTGTTTACCTTAAAATCAAAGAAGTACTATGCATTACGTGAATTACTTTGCTCTTTTTGTTCATGGAAAAGCTTTTCCCACTGTAACTAGCTCAAAGAAAGATCAAGAAAGATCATTTACATTAGTGTCTTTCAAATGAGACAAAATCAGATCCTGAAGGCTTGAAATTCTGAACCTCATTCTTCTTGACAGTAAATGAGTTACATGTATTGAAAGTGAATTTGCACAACGTAGTCAGACCCTGAAACAAGTCCTATAGATGTGGGAGTTTGTAGAATGACTTTTCATTGTGCTTTTTTTAATTGTTGTCATCTGCTGACAGGATCTTCTGTTTGGTTTAACCAATCGGTTATGTTCTGACTTTGCTCCAACTAACCCATTTGTCAAGTACCCGTATGAATATATAAAATAAGTTGAGTTTTGTAATTAAATTAACCTCTTTGTAACTGTTGCATTTGTTGATTTGGCTTTCAAGACACTTCTCTCTTATTTTTAACCAAGTCTCATTTGTGTCTTGATGCACCATTTTGGCACTCGTGACTTTTGTAGCGTCTGTGAGCAAGCCTCCCCTTCTCCCCCTCCGCCCCTCCCCCCGCCTTTATAACACAGAGACTTGGATCAGGCTGTTTGAAAGCCATTTCCTCTTTTTTTTTCATTGCAAAGCTAAAAAATAAAGTAGAGATGAAACTTTCCTTTACAAATCTGTAGGGCCAGACTTAATAAATGCCTTATTCCTAGAACCTACATCCTTAGGGCTACATCTAGATTTTAATGTGTTTTAAAAAGTTCATTTATCAAAAAGATTTAAAGGCAAATATATTTCTGAAACTTACATAAAACTGTATTGTGGAGTAAATTATATTTGAAAAGTTTATTAAAAACCTATGTATATATCTTTATCTATACACATAGATAAAGATATATAGATATATAGATATATATCACGGGAAAAGAGAAATTCACCCACTCTCTCCGAGGACAACAATAGTATTGGGCCTGGCCTTGGATTTAATTTTGTAAGATGTATCATCACTTGTGAAAAAGAAAATGTGGAGTTGAATCTTTGTTATTTTTACTTCGACTGTTGCTGCAACTCTGCATTGAACAAATAAAACATATTTATGTATTCGGTGTTTCATGAAGTTGTACTTTTTCCCCTTTCACCAGAGAAGGATGCCGCATAGAGAATGTACTGAAGAATATCAAATGCAGAAAGTATGCATTCAACATGCTACAACTGATGGCTTTCCCCAAGTACTACAGACCTCCAGAGGGGACATATGGAAAAGCTGATACCTAAGTTTTACAAAATGGTCATCAGGAATACACAACTGTTCTAATATACACATCGCTTTATTATGTCATGAATTGGGGCGGTTGGGGGTGGGGGGAGCGTTGAAACAAGTCTAGGAATTGATTGAATTGGGTTTGAACAGGTGGAGTTAGAAATTAAAAATTATTGTGGGCAGGCGTTTGGAAAAAAAATGTATCCCCGGAGATGCCGTGTTGAACATTCTCTGTGCCACAGACTATAAATTACTGCATCACACGAGCCACCATATCTTTAACTCAGTGGCAATAATCAGTGGTACTCGGATAAGAGCATTTCAGACCAAACAGGTTGCTACAGGAAAATGGAATATACTTCAGTAAAAGGTAATCTCCCCTAAGAGACAGACATGAACAGTGTCCAGTATGAGTTGGGAATCAAAGTTCATTTGAAACCAGTGAAACCTTGTGGTCATTAGGTCTTCCGATGTCTGCCGTCATCGGAAACATTTGTCAATTCTCCGTGTGCTGATCTTCCAACCAAAATAGAGGATGGGGCTTGCTTCTCCGCAACCATCGGCTCCCCTTGTCTTTTCATTTAGGTGGATTAATCTTTCCTTCTCAAAGAGAAATACAGTGTCGCAGTTGTGCTTCAGAAGAGCTGCTTCCAAACAGCCAAGGAGAGGAAGTTGAAAAGATTTTCCAAGTGGCCGTGTCTTTTCAGAAAGCTTCCCAAAGTCTTTCTACATGAGCAACCCATGAATTTGCTTCAGTACAGAATGCATAAAATCCATTTCTTCTGTTTACTTTGAAACCACCTCCGAAATGAAATTTAGTATTTGTTTCCTAACATCCAACAGTAACACTTTATGACATTTTAAGACAGGAGTGGCAATAATCTGACTCAGTGTCAACTATAGAAAGAATTTGAAAGAAAGCTAGTAAAAGCCAAAGTGAGAGTTTTCAAGAGACTACTGGGTCTAACATCTTTGAATCATTGAAAGGGACAAGATTCAGTGTAGTAACTAGAAATTGCTTCCTAGATATCATTATGGTACAGAATTTTTCTTAATGTTATTCTCTCTTTATTCTGGCATAAGTACAAACAATTAGGACACCTTATTGAAAATGTGCAATATTATTTACATGAGAAACTGAAATAACTGTTTTATTTTCATTTGAGTTTCAAAGACATTTTTTTCCTCAGTAGACCAGAATGATTATTTGGAGAACCATAGATCCTTAGCATCTATTGCATATTTACATATTTCTTTGCTCTTCCATAAACAAAATGGAAGGTCTTTAATATTTTTGTAATAGCCTATTGCCTGAAATAGCATCTAGCTATTTCTACATTTAGATGCACAAACTCCTGGTAGAGTCTTGGAATACAATTTATTCTGCAGGAATGTATATATTTATTTTCACAGAATCATTTTTGATCTTTGCAGCCAGAGCCATGTAAGCCCTTTTTAGAGTTTTGATTGATAAGCTGAAGACTTTGAGGGTCACTTCAGTGTATCTGGTTAAGTGGTCTGGTCACCCTTGCTGAATATTTCACAGCTACAGGATATTCTTCCTAATGGAAAGTTGGATCCAATCAATTTTTAAACCAAAGTTTATTGGCCTTTTCTCTAATGCCCCAGGCTCTCACAAGAGTGTTGAATTGAAATCATGTGAAGACATTACATTTCCATGGCTGGCAGTTATTGTAGCAAATCTCTGAGATTTAAAGTATAAACCACCGCTATATTTTCTAGGACCATTCACAAAGCAGGTTGTTATAGTCCAGGTTCCAAAGACCTTAAAAATTAGATCAGCTTAAGAATGATCCATTTAATTTTTTTTAAAATAGTGAAACTGTAATTCTGTTAAACCCAAGCAGGACCTATCTTTGAAAAACTTCTATCTTTTAAAAATCTACTCTGATAATTTCATCCCAAATTCTGACCCCCCAGTGCCACTTGTACATGGTGATTTCAAGCAATCACCGAAGTATTGTGTGGTTTCTTTAATGAGACTAGTCTGATGCTTTTTCTGGTGGGGTCACATTTTCTAGACTAGAGAAAACAAATTTATAAAGACAATTCCAAACTTCAACAATTGCATTTTACTATAGTTGATAGCCATTTCAAACTCTCTCCCTCCTCAGGAAGCTATTACTTGGATTCAGACTTCAGGTGGAGAAGTAAATCCCAAGTAGAATATTTTTAAAGCTGTTCTTTCACAGCACTCCCAAGTAGTACTCTGCATTTGCACTGAGACAGTGCATCATTGGATGAAATAATGCCAGATGACATTCCTGTTTCCTTACTTATTGTAAGAGGTGAGGTTATGTTTTACACTTCCATTTCTCAGAAATACCCCCAAAATAAAGCTATGATAATTTACATTTTGATGGAGAAGGAGAAAGCCATTTCTCTTTTCCCCCAAAGTATATCGAGAAGGCTACAGGAAACGGGACTCGGAGCACTATTAATGAGACAGATTACACTTTGTTTTTACATAGCACCTGTCTCCCAAAGAACACAAAGTGCAACTTGTGTTAGTTATTTCTACTGTACTCAGATTGGCACGCATGCCATTTTTGTACTGACAAAGTGTTAACTTATTTAATGTTGTGTAGCCAAATACAATTCATGTAAAAATCATTCCTAAATTGCTCTACTGTAAAATGTGTTTAGGATCGAGTCATCTGCCAGAGAAACAAGACTCCTTATCGGGTGGGAGGGAGATGTTTTTACTCTATCCTGGTATGGTAAGAGGCCCTGATGGAGTATTTATTTATGGTTTCATTGTTATTTTTGTCCACCACTGAATGGTCACAAGATAGCGATGAGCTTAGATACTTACCTCTCTCTGAATGTCGTGCAAGGGAAGTATTAGCTGTATAGATTTGCAATGAGCAAACTAGCAATATAAGCACAAAATAGAAGCCAAAATATATTAGCTGAATCAAAGCATTACTGAAAGTTCTTTTTAGTATGAATTTTTATGTTTGTATTTTGGGCATTTACTAAAATTAGGACATTTTAAAAAACATTATTCTGCCCAAGTTCCAATAAATACCGATCAATCTAAAGCTAAACTGTTGGTTTAAGCAAATTAAACTCTGGCAGTATGCTAAATCATCACAGATGTTTTAGATGCTTGAGTTCCAAGAAGTGCAATATATCATTTGTTTAACTCAATATATGGGTTGCCTTTTGTAATCTCTTAGGAAATAAATTAACTTTTATCACTTGGTTTAAAAGCTGGTCTGAGAAAATCTGTGTTCAGCAGTTACCAAGTGGAATGAACATATTGAACACAAGGCATTCCTAATAGATGTGAGGCTTTAAAAATGATGGGCTACAGAAAAGAATGATTTTTTGGAGTGATTTGTGTAGTTTATGGGCCATTTTGAAATGATTCTACATCAATTCAATCCATCTGCAACAGCTCCCCCCCCCCCCAAAACATGCTTTTTCTATATTTATGCTGCTTTGCTTTATAAAGGGAGTTGCAGGAGCATTAGCCATGGATGGTATCTTTTGTTTCTCTGGCAGGTTTAAAGGGGAGCTGTGCATCCGAACAGATGTTCTCTAGGACAAAATACTCACCTTGAAAATGGGAAAATAAAACAAACCTGTTAAGTCAAATGTTGCAGACGAATCGAGTAACCTCCCCATAAATCACTTGGTAATGCCTGTTCAAAAACAGTTTGTGAGACACGTTGAGCATTTCCGTACCCTCGGACCGCATCGCTAGGCGATCGAGGGATCAGAGCAGGTGTTTAAGACATTCATGTTCTACGGGAATGATTTAGGGGGTTCCACCAGGAATTGAGATTGAAATGTTCAAGCAAGATGAGAAATATTTTGTCAGTGTGCGAAACTGGCAGTCACCCTTGTCACCATGTTCCTCGTCCCTGGCAACTATCACTACCTGGCTCCAGCACTGTTGGTAATCACTTTGGTGCTCTGAGAAGAGAATAATCAGTCTCAGACCACAAGTGCCTAAAGGAATGCTGCATCCACAGCAGCCTGAGAGCGCCAAGCTCCCTTGGAAAGTGCCAAATTTGTGCCCCCCTCCAGGCTTGGAAGTCCCTCATTGGCGGGAGCTGTCCACCTGGCTCTCTAATTCTGGCCATATCTACACTGGCTAAGTCTGTTCATCCTTGGATGGAGTTCCTGCATTTTTCCTCCCTTTGTATGATGCTTGTAATCTTGAGAGGCTATTTCAATACTGCGGTTAATGGAAGGGATTGGCCAACCGCTTGAAAATTGGAAGACTAATCTACCACATTTATAGGTAAGTGTAGTCACCTCCAACTTTATCACGTAATTCCTTGATGTACCTCTTCCACTTCACATGCACATCCTTTTGTACAGATGAATCTTCTTATGGGTCACTTATTTTTATTATTTTATCAACTTTTCAGATCTTAGTGGTACTTGCCAAAGGTTGCTCTGACCTTTGTTTTCTCCCCGTGTACAATGACCGTTCTCGTTGAAGTGACGATGTGTCTTTATTCCCTAGGGAATGAAGCACAGAAACCTGGGTCGATTCCTCTCTTTGTGTTTTAGGAGCTGCCATTTTTGTTTTGTTGTGTGAAAACCATACCCATTGTACACTGTGTGTATATTTTTGTTTAAATAAATGTGAATTTTATTTTTTATGTTTCTGACTTTTTCCTCTATTTCTGATAAACATTTGTTCATTTTCATAAAAGTAGTATTAGCTAGAAAAGCTTCTGAAGTACTGGCAGGAATGAGAATTACTGAAATGATACTTTGAGAAGACTGGAATGCTTTTATTCTCAACCGTAGTTATTGAATAAGTTTATATTGAAATAAGGTAGATTTGTGTTTGCTTAAGAATAATCTCCTTTTAGTGCTATTTTCCTGAGGAAGCAATGAAGTAGAAAATAAATAACTGCCACCTTCCCAACAAAAATATATCCGTTTCCTTAGGGCTCTTGTTTAGTGACTTTTGAAAATTTGAAGTGATTACTATTATAGCTTCTCAGTCACACACAGACTCTTTAGTTTCTTGTATATCCAGTTGAGTTGTAGAACCAAAGTAGTAAGAAGAGTTTGTTTGGATCCATTCTAAATCCCCATAGTTGCCCGTGCTTGAAACGTTTCTTTTTTCAATTTGGTAGCGGTAACATTGACTCCTCTTCCAATTAATTTCATCCTGGCTCCCATCTTTGGTGTCTCCAACGTATCAACCTATGGTCGGGGAATTATTGTTCCTCTGGAATGGGGACTAATGAGTGTATGCATTTCACAGTGAATGGAATTTACATCGCCAGTGCTTTTTGACATGAGTGTTTAATGGAAATCTTTAAACTTTATGGGCTGAACCTGATTATGTCAGAGGTGGAGATTTGTGGGGTGTTTTTTTAAATACTGGTATTTGTTGAGCACTTCCTAGAGAAGCAGCATGCCTCAAGGGAAAGAGCAAGGGTTTGGGAATCAGAGGTTGTGGGTTCTAATCCCGGCTCTGTCACTTGTCAGCTGTGTGACTTTGAGGAAGTCACTTAACTTCTCTGGGCCTCAGTTACCTCATCCGTAAAATGGGGATTCAGACTGTGAGCCCCACGCGGGACAACCTGATTCCCTTGTATCTCCCCCAGTGCTTAGAACAGCGCTTGGCACATAGTAAGTGCTTAACAAATACCATCATTATTATTATTATCCTGTGCCATGCACTTTACTTTGGGCTGGGTTAGGTATAAACTAGTCAGGTGGGACACAGTCCCTGTTCTACTTGGGTCTCACAGTCTTAATCCCCATTTTCCAGATAAAAGTGAAGTAACTTGCCCAAGGTCACACAGCAGACAAGTGGTGGAGCCGGGATGAGCCCTTAAGCAAGTCACTTAACTCCTCTGTGCCTCATATCATCTGTAAAATGGGGTTTAAGACAGTGAGCCCTATGTGGGACTGATTATCTTGTACCTACCCCACTGCTTAGTAGAGTGCCTGGAACATAGTAAGCGCTTAACAAATCTGTAATGTATTTACATATCTATAATTTACTCTGGCGTCTCAGGGTCACATCTAGAGAGTTTCCTGTACTCTACCAGTCTCGAGTATGGGATGGAAGTCAAGCAGAGGCATTTCCATTCCATTCCTAGTTTGGGCAGTGGCTAGCAAGTGGAAAGCAATCTGCTACAAGTCAAAACTCACCTATGCTGAGCAGCAGCAGCCCAGGAGAGAGTCCAGGACAGAGACTCAGGTTTACTGTGCGGAAGGAGGCAATGGTAAACCGCTTCCGTATTTTTACCAAGAAAATTCTATGGATACGCTACGGGAATGATTGCAGATGGAGATGGGGCATTCTGGAAGAGATGTATTCAAGGCGTAGCAATGGGTCAGACCTAACTCGACACCGTAAAACTGCAACAACAAAATGGAGATTAAGGTCGTGATCCCTAATTGGGACGTGGATTGTGTCCAACCTGCTTATCTTGAATCTACCCCAGAACTTAGTACAGTGCCTGGCACATAGTGAGCACTTTAAAAATGCTATTAATAAAAAAAAAAAAAGTCTTTTGATTCCCAGACTATTCTCTTCCACTAGGCCATGCCTTAAGGTAGGACTATAGCTTAGTAATTTAAAGCAAAGATGAGAGATAAGCAAATATATATAGGAATTTGTGGGGAGAACCCCAAATCATTTGTTTTGGGTAGCAAAGTAACTTTTAGTGGTTTGAATTAATTGACAAGGATATTGCTTTCATTCCCCTCTAGACCCATTGTTTCAGTGGGCCTTTTGGGTACAATGGGGCTGGATATTGTCACTTGATTTTCCTATTTGCTCCCAGATAAGCCTTAATTCTAATTGTCTAATATCTTTAATCATATCTTCAGGAATCAGTGCATGTCATTTGGGAAATTGTCATTTTTAGTCCTAACTGTACTTTGAAACTTGAAATCTTTATTAACAAGTCTTATCCCCAAAAGATGTTTAGAAAATAATTTAACCATATTAAAGGATTCAGGAGATTGGATATGAGAAGTTTATCCAAATGATTTGTCTGTTTAGAACAGAACAGGGAATTGGGGACTTTGAAGCTTCAGGGAAACAGAAGCACGAGGGAGGGAGTGTGGTCCAAAGACAGGCAAATATTTTAACTCTGAGAGTCCGCTTCAAAGTAAAACCCTAGTGACATCACCTACCTAGTGGAGGTTGATTTCTCTACCCGAGTGCCTGGTTGTGATATACCAAGCTACCAGTGGGATCAGCTGCAGCGTGGTTCTTTGGTTCAAAGATGACATTTGCTGGAAGCTCTATCGATGAACGTGGATGTCATGAAAAGAGAATCTCTCCCATTCTATTTTCATGAAACCACAACAGTCCCCCCTTTCTGGTCTAATGCCATTCAGAAGAGCATTGCTCTGACATCAGTCATTAACGGGGGAAAGATAAGGAAGACATGCACTGAAATTGTACTGGAGTAATGGCGATGGGTTGAGCTGAGCCATCCGCGTGCCCTCACTTGGTCCGTCGGTACCCAGGGAGTCGTCGGACAGGGAGAGCAGTTGGAGACTGTGGTCACGGAACAGAGTATCTCCGAGACCAGGACAGTCACGGATATCAACTTGCTCTCCCACCCCTTGGTAAGCCAAAGCTGAATATTATACTGAGGGAGTCATGGTGTGGATATGTGCTCTAGAAAGCAGACTTCAGCCTCTTTATAATCTCTCCTTTGTTCCAAACAGGCTCTCTGCTTTCTTTGACAGGGTTTTGTTTCCCCTGCCACTCCCAGAACTCACACGGCCTGCCTACACAGAATCCTTCTGGGGCCAGATTTTGCTGTTTAGAGCATTTGAGCATGGCGGTCTGTGCAATAAGTTCACAGGTATTTCCTATGGAATAGTAGGATTTAGCCTTTTGATTGTGTGGATCATTAGAGAACTAAGGTCAAAAACTTAAAATTTTACGGCAGAAACAAAGAACTCAGATGTCGGCAACTGCTCACTTTGTTTCTCTGACAGCCTTAAAACTTGAAGCCAGCGGGACATATTAGCAAATGAATCCCACCTAGTGGATTAAGATGTATAATGAATTTGCTGCTAGGAAAAAAAATAAAACTCTACCTAAAGTGTGCAGTTGACCTTGCCCATGGATCACAAATTGAAATAATATTGTGGGAGGTGTTTAAATTCAGTAATAAAGCCAAATAAGGCATCAGATCTCAAGTATACTCTAGTACCCTATTTCCAAAAGCCCTGAAAAATGCATACGGCTGCCCTTTGGGTTTGGAGGTGATATTCTTGTTGGCCGGGTTTTCTCCTTGGACCGGGGATGCAAATGAAAAGTCTGATGTGTAGTTGGCAGTCCTTCCACACTGTGTGCACTGAACAACTGTCATTTGCTTTGCTATTTCCGAAGGTTGGCACTGGTCTGGATTCTATCTCTTGCAACCCCAGACTTCTGGTTTAAAAGAGCCTCTGAGAGCAGGCTGGTCTGTCTACTGCTGTTGTCTCCCTGTGTCGGTCATGTCCATTTCCAGTCCTCTTCCTGGATGGCCCAGTCACTACGGTGGCCAGGGCAAAGCCCCCGTGGATACCACACACACGGGTATACATTAAGCCATATGTGTCAGGAAGTAGTGTGGCCTAGTGGACAGAGCATGGAGCTGGCGGTCAGGAAATGGGTTCTAATCCTGGTTCTACTTCTTGCCAGCTGTGTGACCTGGGGCAAGTGCCTGACCTTCTCTGTGCCTCAGTTACCACATCTGTTAAATGGGGATTAAGATTATGAGACCACTGTGGAACAGGGACTGTGTCCAACCTGATTAGCTTGTTACTACCCCGGTGATTAGTATAGTGCCTGGCACATAGTAAGCCCTTAACAAATACCATTTAAAAAAAAAATAAGCTTACTGTCATGGAAACCACAATATACCAACAATACGCAGCTTTGAGTTTGATCTTATGAAAAACCGAAACACTGAAGTCATTTAGAGGGGAAGAACGCTGTAATCCATTTGGGGAGGTCTTTATGACACCATCTTGAAACATCACCTGGGAAGCAGGAAAATGCTTAATGGGAATCTTCCAGACTCCGGTGCAGAGGACTCTGAAGACCTAGTTACAGCAGTGATACATATAAAGGAGTGAAGGATTCATTTATGAAATGCTGGCTGCATGTTTTTTTTTGAGAAGGTTATTGCAACAAAATGTTTTCCAGGAAGGGTGAAAAAAAAACCTAAATGTTTAATCGGAGCAATAAGATAAAAGGCAACACTTTAGCTGAGAGGAAAATAGGAGCAATTTTTGATCTCACTCCAAATTGGCAGGCTCTTTCAGTCTATCAATACATATGCCAGGCTATAAATTGCAGATAAGAGTTGTTATTTAAAAAATGAAAACAACCGATTTATATGTATGAATTCAGGAGCGAGCAAAATGGACAGCAGTGGGGAGATGGGCTCACATTCTTAAAAAAAAAAAAACATCTCCAGGGAAGCAGCCCACACAATACAATTCCCATTTGCATTAAATTTATTAAGTCAAATCAATTTCACAGACACGCAGACCAAAGCTGTGACTCTTAATTCCTTCCGCTCCCCAGTCTCCTGGTAAATTCTACTTCCTACTTGGCCTGCCCTGCAGTTTATTTTTAACACTTAATTTGTTCAACCATTGTTAATAAAGAAAACAGGGCAGCCGCTCACAGCTGTAAGGGTCAGAACCACCTGGCAAAGTGTTTCAGGGAGGAAAACAAACAAAGGACAAGATTCAGAACCAGAGGCTGGGCCCAGAGGAGCCAAGAAGCTTCTCCCGCACTTGGCGCTGACTTTCTCTAAGTCAACAAAGGATTCCTCCAGGAGACTCCATGCAAAGAGCATCTGTTCTAGGCTTCCAGGGCCAGAGAAGTGGAGAAGGCTAATTGTCACTGAAGATCCCAAAGGAAGAGGGATCCCAGGATGATGATGACAGTGCCGGCAGCTGTCCCTCACAACCCCGCTCACATGCTTACATCTATAGAGGTGGTGTTCCCACCCGGGCACTGGTCTGACAGGTGGATATGCAGGCAGGGGCTGTTTGCAGAGGGACTAAAGCATAATAATGTTGTTGGGCTGTAACAGCTTAAGTCAGCAAGCAGTGGCCAGAGTAGCCAACTTGGTAGCCGTTGCAGTCTTCGCCTCTTGTGTTAGCGTACGCCCGGCATTCCTGCTGAACCTGTCCATCACCCTAGATGGTGGTCAGAAACTTTGACAGCTGATGGCATAGCCACAAGTGTGTTGCGTTGAGGTATAAGCTGCCCTCGAGAGACTGTAAACTCCTTGAGGGCAGGAAACTTACCTACCAACCCTGTTGAATTGGCAGCATGGCAAAGTGGATAGAGCACGGGCCTGGCAGTCAGAAGGTCGTGGGTTCTAATCCCTGCTCTGCCACTTGTCTTCTGTGTGACCTTGGGGAAGTCACTTCTCTGTGCCTCAGGTACCTCATCCGTAAAATGGGGATTGAGACTGTGAGCCCCACGTGGGACAGGGACTGTGTCCAACCTAATGTGCTTGTATCCCCCCAGCGCTTAGTACAGTGCCTCGCACATAGTTAAGCACTTAAATACCATCATTATTATTGAATTGTACTCTCCCAAGTGTCTAGTTCAGTCCTTTGCACAGGGTAAGTGCTCAATAAATACCACTAATTGATTGACAGGCCTTGTCCAGCTGTCCTAATTTAATTGTGGTACTTGTTAAACCCCCTCTCAGGATTGCATCTGGAGAGTTTTCAGTACTTTACCAGTCTCTGCTGCGGGGGGTGGAGAGTGTCAAGCAGAGGCCTATCCATTCATTCCTAGCTTGGGCAGTGGCTAGCGAGTGGAAGGCAATCTGCGACAAGTCAAAACTCACCTATGTTGGGCAACAGCTGCATGGGAGAAAGTCCAGGGTGAAGACCCAAGTTGACTGCATGGAAGAAGACAGCGGTAAATCACTTCCATATTTTTACCAAGAAAACTCTATGGATACACTATCAGAATGATTGCAGGTGGAGGTAGGGTGTTCTAGGAGAGAGGTGTCCATGGTGTCAGGATAGGTTGGGGATGACTCGACGGCATAAGACAAGACTTGTTAATCGCTTGTTTTGTATCATGTATGCTACTAAGTGCAGAGGTAGATATGAGATTACCAGGTTTGACACAGTCCCTCTTCCACATGATGTTCACAGCCTAAATAGGAAGGAGTAGGATTTAATCTCCATTTAACAGATGAGGAACCAGGCACAGAGAAGTTAGGTGACTTGCCCAGGGTCCACAGCAGATAAGTGGTGGTGCCGGGATTGGAACCCAAGTCCTCTGGCTCCCAGCCCCGTGCTCTGTCCACTAGGCAACCCTGCCAATACTGGCCATAGAGAAGGTTTCTGAATGCTCAGAAAGCAGGGTTGGTCCAATTCAATTTTCCAGGGGCTGCGGGAGGCAGAATTTTCTTTTCCCGTCATTTTCGTTTCCTTCTGAAGGAATCAACGATGCTTCTGGGGACACTCGCTGAAAATTAGCAATCATCTCAAACTTCGGTGCTGATTAGATTACAGTGAAAATGACTTGGGAGATGCCATTTGATCTTACAGAGACTGGATTTGCCTAATTCCCCTTTTGTCATTTTTAAATGGTTATCACTGAGGCTGAGTTAAGGACTTTGGATTTTTCCAGAATCACTTAAGTGAATCTCAGATGGGTGGTGCCTCCAGGCTGAGAACTTTTCCAAGTAAGGGATTTTTCCAATAATTCCCCAGGGAAATTATTCACTTCTCTCTAGCCTGTCCAACATTAGCATTTAAAGGAGTAAATTAAAAAATAGAGACCTCAAAGGGTTTTATTGCCATGGTGGTAATCTCACTGCTGGGATCAGCATTCCAGAGGCTCTAATAATTTAACCCAGGAGTCCTCAACCTCTGGGATTCTCCTATAACACCAGCTCTCCCTGTTTCTCCTTGCCATCCCTCCCACCTCTACACCCTGAGAAAAGATCCATTCCCCAGGGAGAGGGCAGCAGCAAGCAGAACAAGTGAGAGAGAAACTTTCTCCTGCTCTTGCCACGTCTACCGTCCAGTCCCCAGAGTTCATGCTTCTGTGACTGCTTCTTGCTGGGCTCCTGGCAGGAGCACCAAGTCCAGGGAGCTAGCTTTCCAGGGAGCTAATTTCTCTTCTCACCAGCTCCAGATACCATCGCACGCTTTGCGGGGTTCCTCAAAATGTTGATGTCTTCAGGGAGCCAAGACAGAGCTCAGTGATAGCCACGCCCGCTCCAACATTCTGAGGTACGTGTGTCTCCAACTGAGTGTGTTCCTCCAACTGGAGACTGGAGGATGCTAGTTCTGTTTTTGGAAAGGATGAGGCGTGATTGGTTATCCAGTTGATGGACTACCCATGACCCTTGATTTTCTTCCTTTTCCCTCTGGCTGCTGCTTTTTGACTTCTTCACTCTCAAGTGCTCCTGAGCAATTCTCCAAGGCAGAATGACAGTAGCAAGGATGAGCACAGGGCAGGAGAGGTGATTAAATCAAATCCGTGCAAGGAGGGAAAAGTCTCCTAGGGAGGGATGTGACCTAATGGAAAGGGCATAGGGCTAGGAGGCAGGAGGCATGAGTTCCAATCCCTTCTCTGCCACTGGCCTCCTGAGACCTCAAGTCATTTAACCTTAGTTTCCTGTTATGCAAAACAGACATGAGATAGATTGCGAGCCCTGTGTGGGAAAGGAACCGTGTCCAACCTGATAATCTTGTGTGTACCCCAGCATTTAGCACGTAGTAAGCATTAATAAATACTATAACTAAATTCCTGGATAAAATGAAGTTTGGGAATATCTCTCTATGGGTTCCTTATTTTCTTCTTCCCATTCCCCAGTAACGTAGGATATGCAGAGGTGACTCCTTTGGGTCGATCGGGCTTGAGATTTCAAACTTCAGGGTAGTTTAGTCCACAAAAGACGCTGAATAAAGTGATCAATATCCTATTCTCCTGCTGGGGATTTCAAGCTGTAATGACACCACAGGTACAAGACGCCCCTTCCTGAGGTACTTTCTTGAGGATAATTTTCCAATGAACTTGAAATGAAGTACTGAGAACAAAATTGCTGTGTTATTGATTCCCCAGCAGGGCCGAGAGGACCAGTGTCAAGCACCTTATGTCCTAATCACAGTTTTCTTTAAACAGCTATAATCTGATGAGGAATTAGAGTTCACCTTTTAGGGGGTTGAAAAATCCATTCTTGTATCTACAGTTATATCGAGCCCATGCTATTGATCTGGGTTTATCTCACAAAGAAAACTTTACTTCTATGGCTTTTCTTTCCCTTTTGTAGGCTCCCAGGCCATCACAAGGTCAGGCAACCAATTATAAAAATTTCATCACATCAAAAGGAGGCCCCTGCTGAAGGAGAGTGATTTTAGCTAATTTCCACCTGTGTATTGTTTTCCAGTCCTTAGTACAGTGTTCTGCACACAGAAATCACTTAATAAATACTATATTACTAGTACCATCTATTGAACATGTATCACGTGCAGAACACTACCCTAAGCTCTTAGGACTCTACAATAGAATAAATAGGCATGGTCCCTGCCCTCAGGAAGCTTACAATCCTAGTGGAGAAAGAAGAAACTAAAATAAATTATAGCTAAGATGAAGAAAAAGGGGGAGAATTAAGGTATGTGAGATGTATATAAGAACTAAGGCAGTTGTGAGAACAGCAGTGATTAGGTGTCGTGCAAAAGTGCTAAGGCAGCAGAAGGGATGTAACTTGGGGAATCTTAAAAAATTAATCAGAGAAGGCTTCCTAGAGGAGACGTGATTTCCAAAGGGCTTTGAAGATGGAGGGAGGTCTGATGTGACAGACTTCCATTGGAAGGTAGTTCTAATAGGCTGTGAGAATGAATGGAGAAGCAGGAGAAAAAATTTAATATAATCTTGCGAGCCTCACAGGATGCCAACCTCCGCTGCTTTTCTGAAATTCATTTTTATTAAAGTTTTGTGGTGTGCTTAGAGGGCCGTGTTCCTTACACACCACTTGGATTCATCTCTTCTGTTGAGGCCAGGAGAGCCACAATATCTAGAAACACAAGAAATTCACTTTATCAGTGGAATAGGTGTTTCAGTTAATAACCATTGTTGTTTTGAGCGTTATTTTGCTCACTCGGGGATTTCGGTGATGTTGCAGTAGGGCAGGAGAAGTGCCGGAAAGGTTAATAAAAAAAATAGAGCCCCAGTAAAGTGCAAAAGAATTATATTCCCTCTTCTCCCACACAGATTTATTGCTATGCAGAATTTCCTAGAAACGAAGCTAAGCTTCAACCCTGAGAGCATTTGCTTCAGACCATCAAACGTAGGCACGGGCTGGTGGCAGATCGTTCTACGTTACGCCCGGAGCTATGGTGGCTTTATCCCGTTGCCCAGAAAGACTGTACTGAATTGGCCACGGTCGGGGGAAGGGGAGGGTGGGGAGGAGGGGTGTGGACGGAAAATCCCGATTGGCAGTTTTTCAAGTCATAAGGAAATGATAAACACCACAGAATTCACAAATTGAGTAAAATTTTCACCATTGGCAAACTCCACTGAGAAATGAGGTGGCCTTGGTGACCCAAAAAGAGAGGTAAGCAATTAGTCAATTTATTGAGTGCTAACTGTGTGTGGTGCACTGTACTGAGCACCTGGGAGAGTACAGTATAACAGAGTTGATAGACATCCCTGCCCCTAAAGATCTTACAGTCTAGTGGATATGATAGATGGATAGATATGCTGATTAGACCCCAGTTCACAGTGACTATTAGCTTTTAATAATGATGGTATTTGTTAAGCGTTTACTAAGTGCCAAGTGCTCTTCTGAGCACTGTTCTATGGAGGTAATGGGTAAAGCTGTACTTACTAGCACATACAGGAAGCAACACGGACAAAATGATTATGAAGATTGAAGAGTTCAGTGGCCAACCCCACAGTATGTCAGAAGGGTGGTATGTCAATACTAGTTCATATTTCTGCTTTGTGTTTGCTCTTTGGATTCACGATACCTTTGGACCTCTTTGGGGGGAAAAGTGTACTTGCATATATTTTATATTTTTTCATTATTACACTTATTAAGCACTTAGTATGGGCCAAGGACTCGTATAGGTTCTGGGGTAGATACAAGTTATTCAAGTAGGACACAGTGCCTGCCCCACATGGAGCTCACACACTAGCTTGGAAAGCATATGACTCTGGGAAGCAGGGGACCCGGGTTCTAATCCTGCTGTAGCTAAGCCCCCCCCCAGTGGTGGGGGGAGGCTAAATTCCCAGCACTGGGTGAATGACAAGATGAAAAACCTCACCCTTAGGGAGAGGGAACTACTCCCATACTCTGTTTTTGGACTTCATTTTGTTCCTAGCGATCTTTTCTGGCATTCCCTTCGTGGCATAGTGGATAGAGCGTGGGCCTGGGAGTCAGAAGGGCATGGCTTCTAATCCCAGCTCTGCTACTCGTCTGCTTTGTGACCTTGGGCAGGTCACTTCACTTCTCTGGGCCTCAGTTACCTCATCTGGAAAATGGGGATAAGACTGTGAGCCCCAGGTGGGACAGGGCCCGTGACCAACCCGATTTGCTTGTCTCTCCCTCCAGCCCTTAGTAACAGTGCCTGGCACAGTGAGTGCTTAATAAATGCCATAATTATTATTATTTTTTTCTTCTTCCTCCTTCTCCTCCTCTGTCCATTACTCTTCTCTTTTCTCTCCCTCTCTTCCTTTCTTCCCCTCTTTTTTTCTCCTTCCTTCTCCCTCTCTTTTTGCCACAGAAACTGTCCCATGAGCAACTCCAGTTGGCTGTGCCCAGTGTGGGCTCTGCCTAGGTCATGACCCCACTATCATACATTACGCTTAGCTTTGATCATCCCAGCATGCATCATGCTTAATTTGAAAATCACAGTGCAGTGCTGCTGACTCGTGTCCAGCATTCTGTCCACTATTCTCTTTCTGCCAAATTCATTTACAGCTAGTCATTACCCAGTTTTGTATTTGGGCAACTCATGTTTCCTCCCAAGTGGACTACCCTGAAATTACCCCAAATGGATTTCATTATTTTGATCTCTGACCACTTCTCCAATCTACCAAGGTCATTTTAAATTCCTACCCTCTTCTCTGAGATGTTAGTTACCTCCCTTCTGTATATTCACCCATTTCACCTGTACTACTGTCCCCCTGAGGCAGGACCAGATCAACCAAAGCTAGGTCCCGGAGCTGAGACATCTTGCTAGGTCCCTTACGTGATGTGTGACTCTAATGATGTCACCTAATGACATCATTCCATAGCACTCTGTCTCTCCTGCCCTCAGACAGACACCCTATCCGTCTTTCCCTGTTTTTGTGCCAGATCCCCGAACCTCAGCTCTTGGCAGAGTTCCATGACATGGTGCCCGGTAAACCGAGGAGGAGGACGAGGCATGTCAAAAAGCGTACTAATGATCTAGTACTACTGATCTCCCATTAGGATTCACTGATACCACTGTCAAACATAATACCTGTCAGCTGTGTGACTGTGGGCAAGTCACTTAACTTCTCTGTGCCTCAGTTACCTCATCTGTAAAATGAGGATGAAGACTGTGAGCCCCACGTGGGACAACCTGATTCCCCTGTGTCTACCCCAGCGCTTAGAACAGTGCTCTGCACATAGTAAGCGCTTAACAAATACCAACATTATTATTATTACCTTTAGGTGTATTAAAACATCTCTTTCCATAGCCATTCATACCAAAACTCGAGCCTACAGTAGGCAAGTACGAGCTGCCTCATTCCTGGAGCTGTGCTTGTCTGCGAGGGTGTGGGGGCTGGAGTTGAACTCCAAGTGCACGGTCCCACATGATCTCCGCTGACCACCCCATTCCTGGCTCCTTCATCAGCGGCCTTCTTAGCAGAGCAGAGAAATTTAAGAGTCCCTGTGCCATGAAGGGAATGCCAGAAAAGATCACGAGGAACAAAATGAAGTCCAAGAACAGAGTATGGGAGTAGTTCCCTCTCCCTAAAGGTGGGGTTTTCCATCTTGTCATTCACCCAATGCTGGGAATTTAGCCTCCCCCCACCACCGGGGGGGCTCAGCTACAGCAGGATTAGAACCCGGGTCTCCTGCTTCCCAGCGTCATATGCTTTCCAAGCTAGTGTGTGAGCTCCATGAGGGGCAGGCACTGTGTTCTACTTGAAAAACTTGTATCTACCCCAGGGCTTATAGCAGTCCTTGGCCCATACTAAGTGCTTAATAAGTGTAATAATAATAATAATATAAAATATATGCAAGTAAACTTTTTCCCCCAAACTGGTCCAAAGGCATCGTGAATCCAAAGAGCAAACACAAAGCAGCATCAGGAGGAAGGGGAGGAAAACCTGCAGTCTCTGCCACCCAAACATCCTACCATCACACGCACACACACACACGCAAACCCACCTACCTTCGTACATGGCCCGTGCTCAGCCACCATCTTGGGATAGTCTATTTTGGGTGCCATCTTCACAATGTCACAAGCAGTGGACACGTTGCTAGGACAGAAGAAGCTCGATTGGCTCTCTTTGGGAAGGCAGCCGGAGGCTTCTTTATCTGGAATCCACAGGCTGGAGACTCATGAGCCTTTGCAATTATCTGGCTCTGCCCTGAGCCATTATCCCCGTTGCACCCTACGGAGGGTCCTATGCCTTCTCCCTGAATGAGAGTTGGTATTTTTGAGCCCCATTGTCCAACACTGAAAATACTTTTCTGAAATTGTTGATTATTGATCTCAGAGTGATGTGGAAGATAACAGTGTGATTGTTAAAGGATTTCCCAAATAAGTGCAATATGCATACAGAGTACTCCCTAAACTAAGGCAAGGGAAAATCTGTTTCTGGATCATAGGAAAGTAATGCTAACAATTAATGTTCCACTGCAGACAACCAGCCAGAAATGTAGACTCCCGCGAGGGAGAGTTTTGAATATCAGTTACCAAATATGAAGGAGCTAAACTACTCCTATCCTGTCAAAGTTTGAGCCAGCAAAAGGGCAAAGCAAACAACCGTTTGTAAAAAAAAAAATCCCCATATAGCTGAATGTTTATGTTTCTTGCCAACAGAAATGTGTTCACCTTGGTTTCGATGTAGCATGCAGGGGATTTATAATGTGATGTGGGACCCATTTGGCACAGATGAGCACAGTTCTCTCTAAGCCAAATACAGATCTCCTCAGTGGCCTGATTGGCTCAGCCTCCTTAATTGACAGCCTAGGCCTGGAGGTCCTGTCCTATTCAGAAAATATAGCAAAATTCAACAGGAGTTTTGTACTTTCCAAATTCAGAATTTAACTGTTTTGCTGCACTAAGGCTCCCCAGTCCAAGATGGCCTTAGTTCAAGCTGGTTGGTTCATTTTCTAGTTAAACGTGGTAGAGGGGCTGCAGGATCAAAAAGGAGGTTGCAGGTTGACTAGGAGCATGGACTAGTGAGAAGGAACACGGGCCTGGGAGTCAGGACACCTGGGTTTTAATCTCAGCTCTGCCACTCTGCTGTGTGACCTTGGGCAAATCACTTAACTTCTCCCTGTCTTAATTTCCTCATCTGTAAAATGGAGATTAAATTTCTGCTCTCTCTCCCCCTTAGACTGTGAGTCCCATGTGGGAGAGGAATCGTCTGACCTGATAATCTTGCATCTTTCCCAGTGCTTAATACAGGGTTTGGCACGTAGTAAGCGCTTAGCATGCTACTATTATTATTATTATTAGGATATATTAGAAATAGAAAAGAATGCCATCTCATTATTGGCAATGCTGCTTTTCGTTTCTCTTTGGATACAATTTCATTTCTCTGTGACATTTCATACTTTCCCCACCTGAATGGGCACATTTAAATCTTGTCCTTTTCTCAGCCCTCTAAAAGTTTCAGACTGTTGCTGTCCCAGTGCAACAGGAAGACTAAGTGAGAGAGAGGAAGGAAAATATGGAAGAATAAAGTCTCCCAAACAAATAAGCAGCTATGAGATTTAGAATATATGTGAGATTGAAATCAGAGCAAACAGTCTGTCCAAGTAGCTGTGGCCAGTCAGCCGGGGGGGTTGTGCTGAGCACAGGACTCCTGGGTCAGTTCCAGGGGTGACTCGGGGGACACTTGGTATGGCTGAGTTTCTTGTTTGTTATTCCCACTGACATTGTTTTACTGCTGAAGACTGGTTTTTGCCTTGTGCCATATCAGAGCGTGGCTCAGTGGAAAGAGCCCGGGCTTGGGAGTCAGAGTTCATGGGTTCGAATCCCAGCTCTGCCAATTGTCAGCTGTGTGACCGTGGGCAAGTCACTTAGATTCTCTGTGCCTCGGTTCCCTCATCTGTAAAATGGGGATGAACTGCGAGCCTCACGCGGGACAACCTGATCACCCTGTATCTACCCCAGCGCTTAGAACAGTGCTCTGCACATAGTAAGCGCTTAACAAATACCAACATTATTATTATTATTATTATTGTGCTGATTCAGATTAAAATGGATATTTCCTCTGTAAAATTCCTCTCCAGAACAACTCCTCCTGCAGGCCTGTACATTGGCTAACTTGCTGCCTTTACCAATGGGACTGTACTTCTACATCAGCTCTGGGAACCATCTCTGAAATCACCATTCCAGGCCACTGTGGTGTCCTTGGGTCCCGAATACGGGAGCAGAGATGTACTGAGTGAGATCCTCTGAGAGCCAGCTTTGACTTGGTCTGAGTTCCCCTTTCTTTCTTCTCTGCTCCACAATGTGCCCGTTCCCCCCCCATAATAATAATAAGTATTATTAGACTGTAATGATAATAATCATGGTATTTGTTAAAGTGCTTACTATGTGCCAAGCACTGTTCTAAGACTGTAAGTTTGTTGGGGTCAGGGAATATGTCTTTTATTATTAGATTATATTCTCCCAAGTGCTTAGTACAGTGCTCTGCACCCAGCACCCGCTCAATAAATACTATTGACTAATAATCATCGGACTTGGTAAGTGTTTACTATGTGCCAAACGCTGTCCTAAATTCTGGGGAAGATATAAGTTGATCAGGTTGGTCACAGTCCAAGAAGGAAGGAGTGAGATTTAATCTTCATGTTACAGATGAGGTAACTGAGGTACAGAGAAGTGAAGTGACTCGCCCTAGGTCACTCAGCAGACACATGGCAGTGCCGGGATTAGAACCCAGATCCACTGACTCCCAGGCCTCTATTCTTTCCTCTGCTTCTCCACTGTGTCCCAGTGTCCCCTTAGTCCTTAAATGACTCATTTCAAGGAACTGTTTGTTTTTTGGTTTTGTACTTTCTACTTATTGCAAATGTTCTCTCTTGTTTGGATGGGCTTCAGGGCATATTGCATAATGTGAAATTTTAAAGTTATTTTATTTTCCCTTTTATTCATTTGATTAGCCAACTAATCAAATAAATAATGGACTAAGTAAGTACACAATGCACAGCTCATTTCATTGATTTCCAGGCAAATTGTCATTGTGGCAATATCTCTTTTTTATGCCATCCTCATTATTTTCAATTGTATAAAAAGGCTACAGGCTCAATACATTCAAAACCCCTCACAAGTCTCTATTATTGGATTAAGCCTTATTTCTTCTGGCTTCATTTAAACCTCCACTGCCCACCCAAAGTCAGTGCAGCTAAAAACTTTAACCAAAATTAATAGAGAAATTTTAGGCCTCTGAATGTTGGCATTTTGACTAATACACCCGCCAACTAAAGCTACTACAATGCAATTACATAAAAGCAGGCTCAGCCTTTTTGAGTGTGAGTCTTTAGCCTCTTTCCATGATTATATTTAATTATTTTCACTGGAGTGTGCTGCTAATAGAATAATCATCTCTTCACCCATCAATTTCACTTGTGATTGAGTAGCCAAAGTGATGATGAATTAACAGTCACCGAGGCTGGAATCTTAGAGTAATAACTGGATTCGTGCCATGAACTTCGAATCATAGATTGTGCCACATAGAATAATCATAGAATAGGGAACATGAGTCATTCTCTGTTCCCACTCTGACACTGGATTAGCTGATGTTATCTGGGTGTGATATATTTGTTGGTATCTCTAGTGAAATTCTAAACAAATGTTAAGGTGTACTCTTCATCGCTTCCCAGTTGTCTTTTTTATTGGTCAGAGATTTCCATTCAATCAATCGTATCTATTGAGTGCTCACTATGTGCAGAGCACTGAACTAAGCATGTGGGAGAGTACAATATAACACAGTTGGTAGATGGGTTCCTAAAGGAGCTTACAGCCTAGAGTCTAGGGCAGTGAACTATAAATCAAATGAGGGGAAAAGTCAGTTAATCAAAATGCAGATTAGTAGGAACAAAATGAGTGGTGCAAAGCAAACATCCCGATTTGTAAAATCTATAAGGCATTCACATTCTCACAGAATGTTCCAGAGGCCAGCATTTGGTTCTGTTGCAGTACCTTCAAATAACCACCCCTGCATTCCTCTGGCCATGGACTGTGAGGAGATTTGGAACATGATAGGAACTTAACCAGTTCCTTCTTAATCCGTTCCCAATACAGTTTTGAGATTACTATCTCAGACCCGTGGTCAGTTCCATTTCCTCGTTGGGACAGTGAGCAGAGAAAGGGCTCAGTCCAACTTGTTCGCTGTCCAGGAATATCAAAAATTGGCAGAGCACTTCAGCCTTTTTAGATGGTACATGAGGTTACATATGAAAACCTGAAAAAATAAATGAAGATTCTAAATTTTTTTTAAAAAAAGTTTTCCTGCTTTGTGCTTGTAGCTTAATTGGCGGCTGTTACAAACTGCTGATTCCTCTTCTCTATTTGAAAGAAGCACTCCGCATTTTGATTAGTTCTATATAATTTCAAGGCAAGAAATGATATAAAAGTTGTACACTAAGCCAATAATTTTCACTTAGTAATTACAATCAGGTCATGTTATTCAAGGAGGGACAATGCCAAGAATATAAGACTAAGCCTCGTCGTTGCTTGGTCAGACAAGTGTCCTTCTGACCTGTATTTTGTACCCTATTTATTTTGTTAATGAGATGTACATCACCTTGATTCTATTAATTGCTATTGTTTTTGTCCGTCTGTCTCCCCCGATTAGACTGTAAGCCCGTCAATGGACAGGGACTGTATCTGTTGCCGATTTGTACATTCCAAGCGCTTAGTACAGTGCTCTGCACATAGTAAGCGCTCAGTAAATACTATTCAATGAATGAATGAATGAATGAATGAATGAACTGATACAAACAACATGATGCTTGATGGTTTCCCACCCTTACAGTGGATTTGCCCCATCTTATCCTATCACAGTTTAAAACTGCCTGTTTCCATTCCGATCTTCACAACATCTTTGCCCTTTCCCGATTCCTGCCCTCCAGTATGTCTGAAACAGTGGTCCTGCAGACCACATTTTTATTGCCTGATTTGAGACTGTGCTTCACTATGCCTTTAAAACCGTTTTTTTTTCTGTCCTCTGGAGTTACAAGTACCACTTTTCAGTTCTCCATTCAGTAACTGCTTGAGTATCCTGCTGTCATTCATCCTCCTCCCTTGTCCTCTCAATTGGTACTGTACTGAGAAACAGCGTGGCTCAGTGGAAAGAGCATGGGCTTTGGAGTCAGAGGTCATGGGTTAAATCCTGGCTCGGCCACTTGTCAGCTGTGTGACTTTGGGCAAGTCACTTCACTTTTCGGTGCCTCGGTTACCTCATCTGTAAAATGGGGATTAAGACTGTGAGCCCCACGTGGGACAACCTGATTCCCCTGTGTCTACCCCAGCGCTTAGAACGGTGCTCGGCACATAGTAAGCGCTTAACAAATACCAACATTATTATTACTGTATTTTTTCTCTAGACTGTAAACTCGTTGTGGACAGGGAATGTGTCTGTTTCCTATTACTCTCCAAGTGCTTAGTGCTCTGCACACAGTAAGTGCTCAATAAATACGATTGACTGACTGACTGACTGCTATGAATCTTTCTGGAACGGTGACTGCACTCCATGATCTGGTTATTGGTAATCTTGGCTTGGTTCGAGTATGATTCATTAGATGACCCTGATGAAATCCTTGCAGGATTGCTTACCTCCTGCAGTAGCTCAGGTCTCAGAATGATACATAGAAGGCTGAACAGCACAACAACCCTGTAGACCTGAAGGTTAGTATGAAGCTTATGCTGGCCTTTGTGACTCAATTCTCTGTCTAATTATGCGTGCATATTTTGACAGGACACTGCCTAGGTATTGGTGACATCTTTAGGTTCAGAGTTTCCTATGAAATCTTTTGGATTTCTGTAGGGTTTCTACAGTATAGGCTCATGCATGACTTCCATTTTCTTCGGGTTTATTGTTAACCGGCAGTCTTTGTTTTTTGTGGTATTTGTTAAGCACTTACTATGTGCCAGGCACAGTACTGAGCACTGAGACAGTTACAAGCTAATCAGGTTGGATACAGTCCATGTCCCACATTAGGCTTACGGTTTTCATCCTCGTTATACAGAGGTGGTAACTGAGGCACAGAGAAGTGACTTGTCCAGGGTCTCACACCTACCTGACAAACCTGTATCTGACAAACGGCAGAGTTGGGGATTAGAACCCAGGTTTTTCTGGTTCTAACCACTAGAACACACTGTTGGGCTGCACCTGTAAAGACAGTCCAGTTATCTGCATTTAGTAGCTCCTGAGCCACTGTCTCAGAGACTTTTGATGACGTTCTTAACCTTTTGAGCCGGAAGAGTTTCCCAAGGGGATTGTACCAGTGGATCCAAAGCGTATTCTGACTGGAGCTTTCTGACTTTTTGTAGCACAGTCGTGCTCCCAAGTGTTTAATGCAGTGCTCTGTACATAGTAAGAACTCAATAAATGCTCTGTATTGATTTACTGAGCGTGACAGAAAACAATAAGCTGATCAGAATCAGATTAACCATGCAGCCCTGCTTCCCTCTGACAGGGATGAAAGATGGGTCAGGAAGGGTTCCTTTAACTCTAATTTTAAGGGTTTTGAATGCATCTGTAAAGCCAATAAATATGTATGAAAGACATGCTATGGTACTCTGCACTTTTTCCATACCTGACACGCAGCAATGATTGTATCTGCTGTGCAGTGTGATCTGGTCAGAAGCCATAAATGATTCAGATAGTGAATTAATTCAAGGGATTGTTCAGAAGGGCTCTGGATAGAATCTGACCATCACCGGAAAGCAGGGAGATTTCGCTTTAATTTCTGTGGCCAGCTGTCTCCTTTCTTCTTGAAGATAGTGATCACCACAGTGCTTTTGCAATCTGTTGGCATTTCTTCAGTTTTCCCCATGTTGAGGAAACAGGCAGATGTCTGAGGATTAGGTCCTCATCTTGCTGGTAGATTTCTGCAGGGATGTTATCAGATTTGGATCCTTTTCTGTTTTTATTGGGTTTGACTGTGGAAAAGACTTCCTCAGAAGTGGGGGGTCATGTCCCCACATTCTGATGGATTTACTATGCTTTAGAGGGCCTCCTCCTCCTCAGTCCTGTTAGACATTTTCAGGAATTCATGGTAGCAGTCTTTCTTGCCGATCTATAGAGGTTTTTTAACCGGTAGTAAAGAGATTCCGGAGCACCTAAGAGAAGACATGGAAGAAAGATTATAAAAGTGGGGAATGAGACGATTTCCCTGGTGGGGCAGCAGAAGAGGGTGACAGAGAGGTGGGGAGCTAAAATGGGTTTGTGGACCCAGAGATGATGAGGTCCTTAACCTAAGTTGAGGAATTGAGCCTTAGGGTGAATCATCAAATCTTTTTATTAGCTTGTCCTAGCACCAGGAGGAGGAAGCCAGTTTGGAGGCAGGCATGCAGTAATCACAGAATGTGAAATTTTTCTGAGGTGACCCTCTTTTCTGAAAGATGAAAAAGGAACCTCAAGAGCTAGAGGAATTGTGCAGACTGAATATTTCCAATCTCCACCTCTCTCCATCTGACTAGAGTTCAAGTTCCAGCTCTCAAAATTGTGATCATCTTATTTGTAGGAGAGATGGTGGATGGGGCAGCCTCACAGGTGTTTGTTTTTGGCTGACTGGAAAAGTTTTCATAATAGATTTCTATATTGACAGTCAATTCTTCTTAATGTCTCCTTTCCTGTTTCTTCTGCCTCCTTTTCGAATCATAGGTTGTGCAGTGTCCTTGAAAAAGAAAAAAAAACCTAGCATCTTGGCCCTTGCTTATACCATTCAGAAAGCTCACTGAAAGAATATCACTGTATTCCCATTAAATAATTGGAGTTTTCTGGATCCCACTGGGTTTAACTACTTAATAACTCTATGTGCTATTTTGTTTTGGTGAGTTAGGTCAATTATAGATGGTCATAGGGGCATCATTTGACACTTTGCTTATTTCCTCTCAAGTCCCCAAGCCCACGTTAAAAACAATGGGGTTTCTAGATCATTAATGACCTCCCACTTCTAACTTATTGATCCAGGTGTCATTCCTTAGTTCCTAATTGCTGTTTCTCTCTGTTTACCCATAATGCCTTTCTTAGTAATTGGTACTAAACAAATCACACAGTATATAACGATGGGAATCGGTGTTATTATTACTATTTAAAACCTACCTGCAAACTAACATTTTTGGGGGAGGGGTTTGCTCATTTTTACATGACTCTGCTGCTACAATAGTTAATCCAGGAGGCAGATGGGGGAGCGGGCTTGGGTGGGTCTTGGTGGAGCAGTTATCAACAATCCCTACATTGCCTCCCCATAATACTGGTGGGGCAAGAGTGGACTCTCAGTGACCCACCATTTACAGGGCCAGACAGTCCCCATGCCGGGGAATGGAATTCTCCAATGACCCCCAAATATGCTTTAAGTGGAGTCCCAGGCAATTGGTTCAAGTTCCCCCACCTCTGCAGCCCTACTCTGAGGCATAAAAACCTATTCATTTAGCTGCTTTTTTTTGGCAGTACCTCTCCCAGGGCTTCAAATCCCTACTGAGTGCTCAAGTGAGTGCAAGGCACAAGACCATCTTTCACAGTAAGGGACTGCTTTTTAAAAAATTGTATTTACTTGAAGCTAATCTCTTAATACTTCTTGTGAAATCCAGAATCCCATTTGAGCAATAATTAACAAATGGGTTTGCTCAATCAGGATCGTGAGTCCACTCAATATTACACATTAATTATTTGTCTGTGCTGTCCCCAAATTGTGCTTTTGAAGTTCAATCACTCACTCAATCATTTTTATTGAGTGCTTACTGTGTGCAGAGCACTGGACTAAGTATTTGGGAGAGTATGATAAAACAGAGTTGGTAGACACATATCCTGCTCACAACAGGCTTACAGTCTAGAAGGGGAGACAAAAGACAATGATATAAATAAATTATGGGTATGTACATAAGTGCTGTGAGGCAGGAAAAGGGGTGAATAAAGAGAGCAAATCCAAATGCAAGGGCGACACAGACGGAAGTAGGAGGAGAAATGTGGGCTTAGTCAGGGAAGACCTTCTGGAGGAGATGTGCCTTCAAAAAGACTTTGAAGATGGGGAGGGTAATTGTCTGTTGGGTATGAAAAGGGAAGGTGTTCCAGGTCAGAGGCAGGACATGGGTGAGATGTCAGTGGTGAGATAGACCAGCTCAAGGGAGAGTCATTAGGTTTAGCATAGAGAAGTGAAATGCATGGCTGGTTTGTAGTGGAAGAGCAGTGAGGTAAGGTAGGAGGGGGCAAGATGACTGAGTGCTTTAAATCCTATGGTAAGGAGTTTCTGTTTGATGTGGAGGTAGATAGGTAACCACTGGAGGTTCTTGAGAAGTGGGGAAACATGGACTGAACGCTTGTAGAAAAATGATCTGGGCAGCAGAATGAAGTATGGACTGGAGTGGGGAGAGATAGGCAGGGAGGTCAGCAAGGAGGCTGATAGTAATCAAGGCAGGATAGGATAGATGCTTGTATTAACATGGTAGCCATTTTGATGGATAGGAAAGGGTGGATTTTAGCAAAGTTGTGAAGGCTGAACCAACAGGATTTAGTGATGGATTGAATATGTGAGTAGAATAAAAGAGATGAGTCAAAGATAATGCCATGGTTACGGGCTAGTGATACAGGCAGGATGTTGGAGCTGTCTACAATGATGGGAGAGTCAGGGGGAGGACAGGATTTCAGTGGGAAGATGAGGAGTTCTGTTTTGGACATGTGAAGTTTGAGATGGCGGGACTCCTAAGTACAGATGTCTTGAAGATAGGAGAAAATGTGAGACTGCAGAGAAGGAAAGAGATAGGATTGGAGATTTCGATTTGGGAATCAACTACATAAAGATTGAAGGAGGGAGGGAGATGGGGCGGTACCTGGGGGGAGCCATGGAGCCAAGGGAGGGGTTTTTTTTAGGAAAGGGTAGACATGAGCATGTTTGAAAGCAGTGGGGAAGGAACCATTGGAGAGTCAACAGTTGAGGTTGGTGCTTAGGGAGGGGAAAAGGTAGGGGACAAGTGCTTTGATTAGGTGCAGAGGGATGGGGTTGGACATGCAGGTGGAGGGGGTGGATTTTGAGAGAAGGCAAGAGATACTCTCTTGAGATTCTGCTGAGGAAGATGGGAGAGTTGAAGAAGGGGCGGGAGGAGGGAGGGACTGGAGAGAGGCCGGGGAGATCACTAAAATCAATGAAGTAGGTGGCCAGGTCATTAAGGGGCAAGGAATGGGGGAGGCGGGAGGACAGGGAGCTTGAGGAGAGAGTTAAACATCTGGAACAACTGGGGAAGGCAATGAACCTCGGAGTTAATAAGGATGGAGAAATTGTGCCTGACAGAGGAGAGGGCAGAGTTAAAGCACACAAGGATGAACTTGAGATGGACGAGGTCGGCTTGATATCTAGATTTGTGTCAGCAAGGGCTCTGTGGCTTGTGAACCGGAGAGAAGGAAGCAGACTGTGGAGGTGATCCAGGGCTGTGGGCTAGAGACTTTAAAAGGTTCAGAGAGGTGCAAGCATAATTGCCTGTGCTCTGGTTCTCTATCTTAAATCCCCTGTTTTTAGCCACAGTAATGGTTTTCTAGGTAAAAAAAGAGGTCTTGCTAGATTTGGGGCTTTAAAAAAAAATCTTATAACCTGTTTCCACAGAGTCAGAGTTAAAATGCAGGTTGTGCTTTGGGAAAAGAAGTCAGTGGGATTTAATGGTGAAGTTTATGTTTGCTCCAGACAGTCTCAAATCACTCATGGTGACTTCAGACGTAGGAATTTAAGTTCGATACAGAAAGAAACCCAGCGCAAACCTGCCCTATAGACTCTGTCTACAATTACGTTTATTTTGTACTAAGCACTATAGTAAATCCAAGTTAATCGTGTCTGACACAGTCCCTGTCCCACTTGGGGCTCATGTTCTAAGTAGAAGGGAGAAGAGGAAAGAATCTCCATCTTAGATGAAGAAGCTGAGGCCCAGAGAAGTTAAGCGACTCACCCATGGTCACACAGCAGGCAAGAGATAGAGACAGGATTAAACTCCCAGGCCTGGGGACCACACAAGTGGCACCACTGTGGTCCCAGAGTTCCTACCCCCACTCATAGGGTTGGGTTAGGAGAACCCCAATGCGGGTCAGGCCCTGTTTGTCCCTCAGAGACCCCCAGCCCCCATGGAAAGAGCGAGGACTCCAGCCCCAGCTGGTGGGGAGTGCGATTTGGAGCCACCATCTTGAATCCACTGATTCATTCCCAAATCCAAATCATTATGCTACCCTTCCTATCCCAAAAAATGAGGGGGTGAAGCCAATGGTCTTGCTGCCACAGTACCAAGTCCCAAAGGTTTTAGAGACCCTGAACCCCACATAAAGTTGACACCGGTGAAGGGGGGAGGAAAACTAAGGCCAAATACACTTAACTAGTTAACCAAACTTCAATCGTTCCAAAAACTTGGGCCCAAACACCTGTGCTCAAGGCTCCTGCTCCCATGCCAGACAACGGGGCTGTTCTAAATATAAGATGGCTCAGAGTATTCATTTTCATCTCTGACCGGTGAAAATCAGCCAGGTGGCCCCAGCCTCCCAAATCCGGTGCCCGTCAGCCTAACGCTGATGCTGAAATCTGGTCTGGTGAGTGCAGTGGTATAATAGGTATTAACACTGATGAGTGATTGATAAGTAACCAATCTCCCTGGGTTACCATTTCTGGCCTTCCCCAAAGGAGACGGAAACAGCGACAGGCTTCAGAAGAGTGTAGTAAGGGATAATTAACATGTAATCACTGTCACAGTGTTTGAAAATGAGCCTTTTATATGCTGCAGTAAGCACTCCCCTGAATAGCTTCTTAAAAGATACCTGTATCTGGTACTTTCTTAGTACTTTCTTTCATGCTTTCTTAGTTAATTTCTAGATTAAAATTATTTTTTCCACCTACCACTTTTTGTTGTGGCCTGGTTGGGTTTGTTGATTCTGCCTGGTTGGGTTAGTAAAATGAAGAAAGTGGTTCAGGAAATTCAGAAAAAAAGACAAGATAATTTACCGCCAATACCATCTCCCCTTATTGAGTCCCCCTACCACTTTTTGTTGTGGCCTTAGAGGAGGGGGACTCAATAAGGGGAGATGGTATTGGCGGTAAATTATCTCGTCTTTTTTTCTGAATTTCCTGAACCACTTTCTTCATTTTACTAACCCAACCAGGCAGAATCAACGAATATTTATTGTCATCTGTGAATCAAGGCAGAAGCTAGCATTCCCCTGAACCGTTGGCTCGCAGGCTCAGTCCTCCAGGTGGCCGTTTAGAAGTGGTACCAGGGACCCGGAAAGTGCTTCCGGTCCTCACGGTTTCATTCATTCATTCCATCATTCATTCAATCGTATTTATTGAGCACTTACCGTGTGCAGAACACTGTACTAAGCACTTGGGAAAGTACAATACGATAATAGACACATTTCCTACCCACAAGGAGCTTACAGTCTAGAGGACTTTCTCCACACTGGGGCTGATTCACCCTAAGGTGAGAAGATTCCCATCCTGTGCCCGTCAGCCTAACACTGCCAGATCAGCCTAACAGATCAAGTGATCTTTGAATCAAGTAATCCAGGCACTCAGGCTTTCGAGAAATAGATAACACTGAAGGGACAGGTACCGGTGGAAAGAGCACAGGCTTGGTAGTCAGAGGACTTGGGTTCTGATAATGGCTCTGCCACTTGCCTGCTGGTGACCTTGGGCAAGTCACTTAACTGCCCTGTGCCTCAATTTC
The DNA here is from genome assembly GCF_004115215.2 of Ornithorhynchus anatinus. Lineage (NCBI taxonomy): Eukaryota > Metazoa > Chordata > Mammalia > Monotremata > Ornithorhynchidae > Ornithorhynchus > Ornithorhynchus anatinus. The sequence continues at coordinate 27,032,003 of NC_041739.1, forward strand.
CTTATCTGTAAAATGGAGATTAAATCTTACTCCCTCCTACTTAGACTATGAGCTCCGTGTGGGCTAGGGACTGTATCCAACCTGATGGTCTCGTAGCTACCCCAGCGCTTAGTACAGTTGTTGACGCATAGTAACCACATAAGTACCATAATAATAAAAGTTTGTGTGACTCATTCATAGCTATGCTTTTAAAATGAATGAGCTAAGTAAACGAATTCTCCTGTGAAAACACCGTGCCGGTCCACCCTAGCCATGAATTTTGGCCTTTCAATCAAGAAAAGAAATGCTACAACTAGTTCTCTCTTTGCTTCATTGGGTCTCAGATGCAGTTTTGCTTGTCTATAATCTAGCCAACTGAGTTAATAGTGCCTGACAGACATTTTGGGTTTTCAACACAGTTATCCTTACTCCCTCACATTTGCCGGACACATGCCTCCAATGATTAGAGTTCTGACAAATCAAATCCTAAGTCTACATAACAGGTCTCTCCATGCATCGCCTTCTAATAAACACCCTCCTCTCCATCCCTGTGATTTTCCCTTTTATTATTATTCTTTTATGATGCTAGGAAGACTGTGGGGGGCAGGGAAAGCAAGCGGAATCTTTGGGATGTGCTCAGAGAGATGTTAAGAATTTAACTATCTCTGCAACTGGTGATTTAGGGGTTGTGCTTAAGAGAAGAAGGATACCTCCATGCTAAGTTTAAGTCAGCATGGCTCAAGGCAGAGAAGCAGCATGGCTTAGTGGATAGAGCATGGACCTGGAGGTCAGGAGGATCTGGGTTTTTTTTCCTCACTCACCAATTTGTCTGCTGCGTGAACTTTGGTAAGTCGCGTAAGTTATCTCGGTCTCAGTTACCACATCTGTAAAATGGAGATTAAGACTGTGAGCCCCATATGGGACATGGACTGTCTCCAACCTTATTTCCTTGTATCCACCTCAGCATTTAGGACAGTGCCTGACACATAGTAAGCATTTAACAAATACCATCAAAAAATAAATGGTAATGATAAAAGTCAGTCGTTCCCAGCCATCACACCTGTTATACCTCCATAAGGTGCTTAGTTCAGAAAGTAGTGGGGAAGGAGGGAGGAGGAAATAGAACAAGCATTGTCTCATGGAACAAACATATAGGCCTGACAGTCAAAAGACCTGAGTTCTTATCCCAGCTCTGTCACTTGCCTGCTTGGGTAAGTCACTTAACTTCTCTTGGCCTCAGTTTCCTCATCTGTAAAATGTGGGACTGGGACTGTGTCCAATCTGATTATACTGTATATACTCCAGTGCTTAGTATGGTATTTGACCCTTAGGAAAAACTGAACAAATACCAGTTACAGTTATTATGATACAGCCAACTTTTCATTCCCTACTGTCGCTTTTACTTTAACTCGCCTCCCCCGTTCTCTCTCCTTTTCCTTCTTCGAATCCCACATCCTCTGTATCTACCTGCCTCTGCAACTACTGGTCTCTGTCCTCTGCTGCTCTCCTGGCCCCACCTCTACATTTCTTGTTGATTTTGTTGCTTTCCTCGCTTTCCCACTTTCATTCCCTTCATCTACTCTAATCCTCTGGGACTTCGACATCCTTATTGATGACTCCTCTGAAACTCCAGTCATTTTATTCCCTTTGCTCCTCAACTCTACTGAGTTCATGCCATTCACTGGCATGGATATTTGGTTATCTTATTATCTCGATTCGATGCCTCATCTCCAGCCTCACCAACTCTGACTTACCCTTTTCTGATCCCAACCTTCTAATCTGCCACTTCATCCACACTCTCTGTCCCTCACAGTTGGTCCTCCACCCTACCACAACCTCCGTGCTTGAGCCCTACTCAACCTGTCCCAGGCTACTTACCTCTCTGAGATGCTCTGACAGCCCTTACATCCCTGGATGTGAAACGATAAGTCCTCAATTTTGTCTTTTCCACCAATCTCAACTCTCTTGTCTTCCTATCCCTTCTTCCTCCAGTCCTGGGTCACTGCCACATTTCACTTAGAGAAGCAGCATGGCTCAGTGGAAAGAGCACGGGCTTAGGAGTCAGAGGCCATGGATTCTAATCCTGGATCCACCACCAGTCACCTGTCTGACTTTGGGCAAGTCATTTAACTTCTCGGTGCCTCAGTTACCTCATCTGTAAAATGGGGATTAAGACTGTAAGCCTCAGGTAGGACAACCTGATTATCCTGTATCTACCTCAGCCCTTACAACAGTGCTTGGCACATGGCTCAGTCTTAAGAGCCTGGGCTTGGGAGTCAGAGGTTAGGGGTTCGAATCCCGGCTCTGCCACTTGTCAGCTGTGTGACTGTAGGCAAGTCACTTAACTTCTCGGTGCTTCAGTTACCTCATCTGTAAAATGGGGATGAAGACGGTGAGCCTCACGTGGGACAACCTGATTACCCTGTGTCTACCCCAGCGCTTAGAACAGTGCTCTGCATGTAGTAAGCGCTTAACAAATACCAACATTATTATTATTATTATTATAGTAAGCACTTAACAAATACTAACATTATTATCATTATTCTGCTCCCATGCTCAGACAGTGGAATGGAGATGGCAGAAATCTAGTCTCTGGGCTGATCAAGTGCTTAGTACAGTGCCCTGCACATAGTAAGTGCTCAGGAAACATAACGGATTGATTTATTGATTTCCACCATTACAAATTCATTCAATCTTGTTATAACTTCACTCTTGTTATCTTCCCTTACCACTCTACTGTTCTTCCCTCATTGCATGTCATGCCCACAACCCCATCAACATTTCCAAACTCCCTCCTGGAGATTCCAACACCCCTCCACCTGCCTCCCTAAATCCTTGTGACCTCATCAACAACTTTGTTAGTCAAATTGATGCCATCAGGACTGGACTTCCCAAAGTCTCCCTCCATCCCCTCAGCACTCTACATCCTTTTCTTGTGACTTTCTCTTCTTTCCCAGTTATTTCTCAAGAGATAATCTTCTGCCTACCCTCCACATCCATTCCCTCTACCTCCATCTCTGGTTCTATCCCCTCTCATCTCCACTCATCTCCTTTCTTCACCACTTTGTTTAGCTTCACTCTCACCGATGGCTCCTGTCTGCCGTCATCCCTCAAGCACCCTCAATTCAATTTCTTGCCCCACCCACCCCCAAGTCTCCATTTCCTATCCAAACTTTCAGAATGGGTCATATGCACCTGCTGCCTTTATTTCCTCACCACTAATAACAGTCATGCTTCCAACCCCTTTACTCCACTGAACTGCTCTTTCTAGGTCACCAGTGACCTCCTTACAACTAAATCCAAAGGACCAAACTATGTCCTAATCCTGCTGGACCTTTCAGCTACCTTTGGCACTGTGGATCACTCCTCCATCCTCAAAATGCTGTCAGAGGACCTAGGTTCTAATCCCGACTCCACCACATGTCTGCTGTGTGACCTTGAATAAGTCATTAAACTTCCCCTCACTTCAGTTACCTCATCTGTAAAATGGGGATTGAATACCTGTTTTCCCTCCTACTTAGATTTTGAGACTTTTTGTGGGACAGGGGCTGTGTCTGACTTGACTATCTTGCATCTTCCCCAGTGCTTAGAATAGTGCTTGACACAAAGTAATCGCTTAACAAATACCACAATCATTATTATTATTATTATTAGAGTTGGTCGACGTAATTCCTGCTCACAAGGAGCATACAGTCTGCAGTGGGAGACAGACATTAAAATAAATTACCTTTACTAAATACAAACTGGGTCATGAGGGAATGACTGTGGAGGAATTGAGGGAATTTTCAGAGCAGTCACTTTGGAGGTAATTGTAGCAGGAGCATTTCTAGGCTGCCCACATTCATTCATTCAATCGTATTACTTGGTGCAGTGCACTGTACTAGACACTTGGAAATTGGAGAATAACAAAGTGACACATTTCATCAAGGGGACCACATTATTATATGAAAAAATGACCCAGGGAACACTGGATAAACCAATAGTGAACTTGAATGAGGTTGGTTTAATAAAGCAAAAAGGTGGAAAAAAATGTGATTCTGTTCTTAAAATATATATGAGGAAATGAAGAGAATATTGGCCTAAACCTATTAGAAAGTGTCCAAAGACTCTACACTTCCAGAACAGTCATTTCTCACAGTTCTATTTGTAAGGGAGGTAATTCTGATTCCTTTTTCATTTAATCACAGGTGACACATCATGAGCACATCACTGTTAGATCATTTCTGCCCCTTTAAATCAGCTTTTATCTTTGGGTAATATACAACTTGCATCCTGGGCAAACGTTTTTGAGTTGCAATTAACTCTTTTTATAGAACTACAGTGTCCCTTTGTGTGGGTAACATACGGCCTAGCAGCTAGTTTTCCAGCAAAGGTCTCCAAGCACATCTGCAGTTCTTTAATAATAATAATGTTGGTATTTGTTAAGCGCTTACTATGTGCAGAGCACTGTTCTAAGCGCTGGGGTAAACACAGGGGAATCAGGTTGTCCCACGTGGGGCTCACAGTCTTCATCCCCATTTTACAGATGAGGGAACTGAGGCACAGAGAAGTGAAGTGACTTGCCCAAAGTCACACAGCTGACAAGTGGCAGAACTGGGATTCGAACTCATGAGCGCTGACTCCAAAGCCCGTGCTCTTTCCACTGCGCCACGCTGCTTCTCGCAATTTCACAGACCATGTGGGTGTGGTGCCCAGAGTAAGTTTTGAAATATCTACAAAGCAACGACACACTTTGCCACTTTTTCCCTTGCTCCAGCCCAGTGTGTTACTCAAACCAAGGATGATGACTCCAGGTCATTGTACCTGGATCATGTAGATTGATTCCCCACATTTTTTTTTAAATGGTACTTCTGAAACGCTAACAATGTGCCAGGCATAGCATTGGGGTAGATACAAGTTATTCAGGTTAGTCACAATTCATGTCCCATTTGTTTTAACCCCCATTTTATAGATGAAATAAATGAGGGTCGGAGAAGTTACTTGCCCAAGGTCACACATCAGACAAGTGGCAGGACAGGGATTAGAACCCAGGTCCTTCTGACTCCCAGGCCCACACTATCCACTAGATGACAGTACTACTCTTGACTACTGTATAAACCACCTTCAGGTCTTATTACTGCTTTTCCACTCCTCAGAGGTCACTTTTCAGATTGCAGCAGCAGCAGAGTTCCAGCTTTTCCTTGGAGGGTGGAACAGTTATACTGAGATATGAGGGCTCAGGGAGCAAGGAGGTACAGCTTGGACTTAATTATCTGGATAATTGCCTTCACTCTCCACCTTTCCATGCTAGGTAAGCACCATCATCTTCAATGAATGTCATCACCAGAGAGATGATAATCTCTAGGGAGGCAGAGGATCTGGGTTCTACTCCCAACTCTGCTACTCGCCTGCTGTGTGACCTTGAGTAAATCACTTAAGATCAGAGAAGCAGTGTGGCTCAGTGGAAAGAGCACGGGCTTTGGAGTCAGAGGTCATGGGTTTGAATCCCGGCTCTGCCACTCGTCAGCTGTGTGACTTTGGGCAAGTCACTTAACTTCTCGGTGTCTCAGTTCCCTCATCTGTAAAATGGGGATTAAGACTGTGAGCCCCACGTGGGACAACCTGATTCCCCTGTGTCTACCCCAGCGCTTAGAACAGTGCTCTGCACATAGTAAGTGCTTAACAAATACCAACATTATTATTATCTTTGGCCTCAATTTCCTCATCTATAAAATGGGGAAGAAATACCTGTTTTCCCTCTCCAGTAATCTGTGAGCTCTGTGTGGAACAGGGGCCATATCTGTGTCTGATCTGATAGTACAGTGCTTGGCATATCTAGGATATTTACTATGGTGTTTGATATACAGTTTGTTATTATTACTATAATTATTACCATCAACAAGAATTTAAAAGCAAACTGAGTGAAGAGCAGCAAACTAACTGGTGGTGAGAGTTATATATTGGAATTGGAATTGGAGTAGTTTACAGTCCGATGTATATGTACTTTGTAGTTTCTAGTACATAGATGCGTAGCTTAGTGGAAAGAGCACGGGCTTGGGAGTCAGAGGACCTGGGTTCTTATCTCGCCTCTGCCACTTGTCTGCTGTGTGACCTTGGGCAAGTCACTTAACTTCTCTGTACCTCAGTTACCTCATCTGTAAAATGGGGATTAAAAGTGTGAGCCCCATGTGGGACAACCTGATTACCCTGAATCCACCCCAGCGCTTAGAACAGCGCTTGGCACATAGTAAGCACTTAAATACCGTCATTATTATTATAGACTTGGCCTCTCTACATTCAAGTTTTTCAAGTCCATCAACCTACATCTTTTTGTTGTCCTAAAACAATTTTTTGTGTCACCGACTATTTGAGGGAAAACACTTCCTACTTCCAAACTTGCCAGGTTCTACATATTGCAGCATCCCGATCGATATTTCTTGAATCAATCAGCATCCCCTTTATTACCGGTACAAACTATCTGTAGCTAGGGAAGACCTGAGCCAGTCGATAAGCAGAATATTTCCTCTGATTTGGGGCTGGTCCTGCCAAGTCTTCCAGCACTTGCAGGTGTTGCTCATGTACCTGAGCCTACGTATTCCCTGAACCAGAGGCTCTGTAATTGTCTACTGGCCTTGGATGGACCTGTACTTCAGCGCTCAGCCTATCTGGGCCCAACTCTTTGGGACTTAGAAAATCGGGAGTCAGGTCAGCCTACACTTAGAAATTTTTTAAAATGCAGCTGGCAGCTTGAAGTTTTTAAAATGGGCAGAACCCCGTAAAAGGTGAGGGCTAGGTTAATGGTTTCTTTAACACACCGTTGGTCCCACCTGGCATTTTGGAATAGAAGATAGCGGTCCCATACGATATTTGGGGGCACAGGTTCTCCTTTCTAGCACTGGGCACTAGGGCGCCACCCCTACCCTAGAAGCTGGCACCGGGAAGAATTTCATTTTGCAAAATCCCATCTTGCTAGGCTGCTGTGTGACCTTGGGCAAGTTACTTAAGTTCTTTGCACCTCACTTTCCTCCTCTGTAAAATGGGGATTAAATAACTGGCCTCTTTTCCCCCTTAGACTGTGCGCCCCTTGTGAGTCAGATACTATGCCTGCTAATAATAATGTTGGTATTTGTTAAGCACTTACTATGTGCAGAGCACTGTTCTAAGCGCTGGGGTAGACACAGGGGAATCAGGTTGTCTCACGTGGGGCTCACAGTCTTAATCCCCATTTTACAGATGAGGTAACTGAGGTACAGAGAAGTTAAGTGACTTGCCCACAGTCACACAGCTGACAAGTGGCAGAGCTGGGATTGTGTCTGTAGTAATAATAATAATTGTATTGCAATGCTCACTATGTGCCAAGCACTGTACTAAATGCTGGAGTAGACATAAAACAATCAGGTTGGACATGGTCCCTGTTCAAGAGGCAGAGCCAGGAATAGAAACCAGGCCTCTGACTCACAGGCCCACCCAGTGCTGGGCACATAGCACAATTCAATTCCATTCAATCACATTTATTGAGCACTTACTGTGTGCAGAGCACTGTACTATGCACTTGGAAAGTACAATCCAGCAATAGAGACAATTCCTGCTGTGTTTGTTTGTAATTATTGATCCATCCAGATTGATTAACTGCCTCAGCATGCTCTTTCAAATCTTCCAGCCTCAACATTCTCAAAGCCGAAATCTAGCGACCACAAGACCACAGAGAATATTTGGCATGGCCATTCACAGAAAACTCACTTTCCCTCATTTCATTTGACCTGATGGGTGGAGTGGTAAATTGATTCATACTGGGGAAGATTTTTTTGGATCCGAATCAGGGGCTGGTTCTTCTCCTTGGCTCCAGGCAAGTAATAATACCTCAATAATTACTACTATTGTGGTATTTGTTAAACGCTTACTAAGTACCAGGCACTGTACGAAGTGCTGGAGTGGATACAACCAAATCAGATTGGACAAAGTCCCTGTCCCGCATGGGGCTCAGAGTTTTAATTACCATTTTACAGGTGAGGTAACTGAAGCACATTGAAGTGACTTGCCCAAGGCCACACAGCAGACAAGTGGCAGAGCCAGGATTATAACCCCTGACCTTCTGACTCCCAGGCATGTGTTTTATCCACTATACCGTAATGAGGCTCCTGGAGCAAAGCAAAAGGAAGCTAATGAGGTGGATCTGGGACCACTTTTAATTTAAATGGTCATTACTGAATCTGAGTAAGGCTGTTGGGGGAAATGTGATTTCAGAAGGGCTTTGAAGATGAGGAGATGTTCATTGATAATAATGCAATATACTCTGCCCTGGAGAGTGCTTTAGGAAATGCTCAGTCCAAATCCTCGAGGGTCAGGAGAATTGTCTCGGGCACTGAGATGGACACAGTCTTTCTCAGAAACTCTCGGCCTCAATTGAAATGGAGAAAACACAGCAATCTCCTGGAGAGGAGGGTGCAGGAGATGTGAGAATTTTTACATTGAACAGGCCCATTGCCAGATCCATTAAATTGTTAGCGATGCTGAGATTTCAAAGAGGCTATCTCCTGCTACCTCCCACCATAGACTTGTATCTACCCTAGCTAAAAACAGTACTTGGTCCATAATAAGTGCTTAACAAGTGCCATAATTATTAACATTAAGCTCTGGGCTATCTTTCTATCTTTGCTGGTGGCCCCAAAGTTAAATGACAGAGGTGTCCAAGGTAGTTCTTTCCACCCCCAGCTTTGACTTACCTCTTGGTTTCGAGAGAATGCAGTGCTCTTATTTTCTTTTGGCTTAGTTTCCTTGCCCTGAGGGCAATGTGCCTTGTCATTTTTTTTCTGAAAAATGAACTCCCTTACTTTTCCCTCCTTCACCTTCAATTATGTTGTATTTTTCTTCTTCACACTGTGCCCGAAGGAAACCCCGTGGCTGAAACTAGTTTTCTATTCACTTTATGTCCATTTTCTGTGTGCGCTGAAGCCAACTCTTCCAGTCTTTGAAGATCTGGAAACATCACTGGGTAGGTAAAAAATAAAAACCACAGATTTATTTTCTTTCAAAGCCAAGAAAGAAAATCATTAGGAAACAGTGTTCAGAAGGAAGAGGCAAAGCAAGCTATTTTTTAAAAAAGTGATGAAATTGTGTTGCCAAATCTCTGATCCTGGAAAAATTTTACAGCTGGATAGTAGCCTTGAGTTGGAAGCTCTGGACAGCCACTGTCTCAAATAACAGAAATATAATCAAATTTATAATCAGTTATGCAATCAAATATCTCTGCCATTAACACAGATCACTTTTCTAAAAAGTCAGACCCTCACTGGTATTTATTGAGCACTTACTGTGTGGGCAGAGCACTGTACTACGTGCTTGGGAGACTACAATATAATGAGTTGATAGACATATTCTCTGCCCACAAATGAGTTTACAGTCATTCTGTCTCCCCACTCCTTTAAAACTTGGAACGGTAACCCATTCCTCTCCATATCAAGCAGAAACTCCTGATCTTTAACTTTAAGGCCCTCCATAGTTCTCTTCCTTTTACCTAACTACTTTATTCTCCCACTACACCCCTGCTCAGGTTCTCTGTTCTTTTAAAGCTACCCTACCCTACCTCATTCCCATCTCTTCCTCATCCAATTCTTTGCTCAAGCCCTCCTTCCTGTAAGAAAATCCTTCCCCCCTCAAATCCTCTAGAGTGCAAATCGCCACATCTTCAAAGCCCTTCTGAAATCACATTTCCTCAAAAAAGGCTTTCCCAGACTCATTTCACTTCTTCCCAAGAAATAATCCCCAACTTTTACCTCAGTACTTCCCTGCCAAGTATTCACTTAAGCCCCCTACCGTAACATTTTTGTACATACCCACTTACATTCCTATTATTAACTCATTTTTCCTCTCTCTTCTCCTATCTGTAAATTATTTTGTCTGTGTTTGGGGGTAGGGAAGGATGGTAGGCAGACTAGCTGGGGCAAACTAGGATATAAAGAGTTTTCATTGGATCAAACAGCAATCAGCAGTCACAGCAATGTCTGGAAGGGGAGTGATTTGAACTTCTTGCTTGAGAAAGACTGTTCTTGATGCAGAGCGTAGGCTGGATTGAAGTGAGAAAATGGTGGTATGGGGAGGTGGGAGAGGTGCTGTTGTAGTCCCCATGTGAATTACCTAGGGCCTGGACTAACCCTGTGGGATTAGAGAGGAAAAGAAGGGCTCTGAGAACTAGTGGAAAAACTTAGCGATGGACAGAATATGAAAGGTATAGGAAGAAGGGCATTTGCTTGTGATTAAAAGATGAGCACAGAGTCGGGGGGGAGATCTGGGAGAGTACTGGGGGCAATCATCCTATCTACTAACTCTGTTATATTGTACTCTCCCAAGAATCTAGTACAGTTCTCTGCACACATTAAGCACTCAGGAAATGTCATTAATTGACTGATCTAGAGAAGCAGCGTGGCGCAGTGGAAAGAGCACGGGCTTTGGAGTCAGGGCTCATGAGTTCGAATCCCAGCTCTGCCACTTGTCAGCTGTGTGACTGTGGGCAAGTCACTTCACTTCTCTGTGCCTCAGTTCCCTCATCTGTAAAATGGGGATTAAGACTGTGAGCCCCACGTGGGACAACCTGATTCCCCTGTGTCTCCCCCAGCGCTTAGAACAGTGTTCTGCACATAGTAAGCGCTTAACAAATACCAACATTATTATTATTATTATTATCATTACTCTCTTGTATTGTACTCTCCCAAGTGCTTAGTATAAGGCTCTGCACACTGTAAGCACTCAATCCGCCCTTTGTCACAAGCCCGTAACTTTGGCAGTATACTCAACTCATATAGTCAGTCTGTCATCAAATCCTGTTGGTTCTATCATATCATTAGCCTCCTTGCTGACCTCTCTGCCTCCAGCCTCTCCCCTCCCCTTGCCAACACAGACCAGTGATGCTGAGTTGGCTTTCCAATTCCCCACAATCCAGAGTGCAGGAAATTCTATATTTACAAAGAGATGCAGAATGTGTTCCATTCTCAGAAATCTGAACTCGGTGGTTGAGCAAATATCCCCAGAGTTTGGCTAATGTCAGATCAATTTTTAATGCAAGCGGTATCTGGAACCTCCATCACTCCCTGAGATTAGACATTCCCTTTCAATTTACAGAATAGAGGCTTTTATGCACAGCAACTTTTACTGAAATAAAGTTTCATGTTAATTATGCAGTTTACTGCTTGCCTCTTAATTAACCTAGTGAATTCACATTAATTTCTTAAATCCAATCATTTATTTTAAATTATCATAAGGCCAGGATCTAAAGCTATTACTCACCAAAGTTTATTTTTAACTAATCTGATTTGCACTTGTAAATTAGACATAATTAGCAGAGTTGGAATTTTAGTTCCTTGAGGCCCCCTCTTTTAAAAACACTTCAGGAGCTGCAAGCAGATATCTAGGAAGTGAGATATTCTAGACTCTACAGGGGCATGGGAGAACAGCATGGCTTAGTGGGAAAAGCCCAGGCATAGGAGTCAGAGGTCGTGGCTTCTAATCCCGGCTCCTCCAATTTATCAGCTGTGTGACTTTCGGCCATTCACTTCACTTTACTGTGCCTCAGTTCCCTCATCTGTAAAATGGGGATGAAGACTGTGAGCCCCATGCAGGACAACCTGAATACCTTGTATCTACCCCAATGCTTAGAGCAGTGCTTGGCACATCATAAGCACTTAATAATAATCATAATAATAATCATGTTGGTATTTGTCAAGTGCTTACTACATGCAGAGCACTGTTCTAAACACTGGGGTAGATAAAGGGTAATCAGGGTGTCCCACATGAGGCTCACTGTCTTAGTCCCCATTTTACAGATGAGGTAACTGAGGCACAGAGAAGTTAAGTGACTTGCCCACAGTCACAGCTGACAAGTGGTAGAGCTGGGATTCGAATCCATGACCTCTGACTCCCAAGCCCGTGCTCTTTCCACTGAGCCACGCTGCTTAACAAATGCCATCATTATTATTATTATTACAGGGGCTTCTAAAAGAGCTCATGGGATCACATCTTTCCTTCAGCAGGGCTATGTATGTTATTATAACTCTTTTTAATCTCTTCATCATCATCCTCCTCCATATTTAGTAAGCACCTACTGGGAAGAGGCAGTGAAACTAATTGACACAGTCCTGCTTACAATCTAAGGCACAGTCAGTCTGACAAATTAGAACAAGAACTGAGAAGAAAAAGGATCAAAAGAACAAATTAATCAGCGAATAAATAGAATAAACAATCAGGTATACATGTGAATGTCCAAGTGGTTGATGGAATGGCATGACCCGGAAGGGGATGAGTAGTCAGAGAATTTATCCTGGAGGAGGTCATTTTATAGGAAGACTTTATGGGTGGTGAGGGTCATGGTTTGGCAGATTGTAGTGGGAAGGGGTATCTAGGTAGGAGAAAGGGTGTTTGTGAGGGTCGGAGACCAGAGAGTCGAGAACAAGGTTTACTTAGAGATGAGGAGAGTGTAAAGAGTGAACTGGGCTTTAACGGGAGAAGAGAGTGCTTTCCACTAAGAGGAGGAGGAGAAAATTGGTAGAGAGCCTTGAACCCAATCCTAAGGTGTTTCTATTGATGCAGAGACAAAGGGGTAACCATCGGAGTGTTTTGAGGAGATGTATTTTGAGATTTTCTAATCCCTGCTCCACCACTTGTCTGCTGTGTAACTTTGGGTGGGTCATTTGACTCTCTGTGCCTCAGTTACATCATCTGTAAAATGGGGATTAAGACTCTGAGCCCCAGGTGGTGCAAGCACACCTGATTTTCTTGTATCTACCCCAGTGTTTAGTACAGTGCACAAATACCATAAAAAAGGCTGGTATACTACCTTGAGCGAGAGGACAGAGATAGGAGAATCGAGATGTGTGCTCTGTGTGCTTTGAACAGAGTAAGCGCTCAATGAATACGAATTAATGAATGAATGAGACGGAGGTAGAGCTAGAAGATTGACTTGGGAGGAACACAGAAAGTGGGCAGTAGCAGATGAAGCTGGTTGATCTGTAAGCTGGGGAGAGTCGGTGGAGAGCCGTGAACCCAATCATAATGAGTTTTGGTCGATGCAGAGGGAAATGGGAAGTCATTAGAGGGAGTTTAATAAATATGAAATGAAATAAATATAAATACGAAATGAAAACTGTAATAGTAGCATGGCTTCTGGTCTCATCTCTGCCTGAACCTCCTGGTGCAGAGCTCTTTGGGAGAGAAATTAGAATTGAGCACTGAGGCTTGAATCCATTTTTCTCAAGTTGTCTTCCTCCTCTCCCTAACAACCGTTCACTGCTGTTGGGCATGGGTAGCCCATTTATATCAGCTATCTGTAACAGTGGTCGTAGGACTGATTCTGCTGCCTTTCTTTTTCCTCTGGGGTCAGATTCACAGGGGAGAAAGCCACGGTGCCCTTTACATTCCAAGGAAATTTGTCACCTTCAAGTCTGCTCTCATGCTGAAACTCTTGCTTGGCATGTTGAAGTAACTTACTGCCAGTTGAATCTCAGAGTTCACCTATTTAGCTTGGAGAAATACAGTTTTTGGATGAGTCTGCTACCCAGTTTTAGCAGTGCAGGCCAACGTCGGAAGATTTCTTTCACTATTTTCTCATAAGAGCCAAGGGAATACACCTTTGTCCCCACATCCAATTCAAAGAAAGAAAAAATAGATTTCTTCAGAGCAGAAGTTGCTCTTCCGACTCCTTTACTAGTGACTTCTTTACTATCCGTTCATCATGAACCTACATCAATTCCCTAGCGCTAAGAAGTAGAGCAGTGGAAGGGGAAGAATAGAAATGGAGCTGCTCATCTGAGATGCTAATGGAGTCCCTAGGAAGCCACCTGTGAAAGTAGAAGATGATTCACTTTCTCCACTGCTGCTGTCATCTTCACGTAGGGAAGAAACTGAGGTTTGATAGGGTATCGTGTCGGTATAGTTGCAGGATTCCTTACTCTGCTTGGTATGCCTTGACAATTTTTATAATGCAGTATGTTGCTGTTTGGCTGGAGGGCAAGATTTTCCCTTGCTCTTTTGCTCATTACTCTCTCTAATGTTTCCACTTCCAAAGTATGATTTCTGTAATGTTGGATTTAATTATTCTATTTATTTTTCACTCAGGCGCCCGTACTTGCTTGGGATCGAACGACTCCCCCATATTTAATACACGGTGTCCACCAAGGATTTCCGTGAAGAATTATCATTCTGGCTACATGACAGCCAGCTACTGATCTAAGTATCTGTCGGAGACAGATAAACCCACCCAAAAATAACATAGTGCTGTTTAATGCCCCACATTTATAATTCCTGTCAACACAGCGGTTGATGCAAAAGTCGTTTGGCTTTTTGATTTCCAATAGATGTTCATGCAGACTTTACGTTTCTTCACTCAGCTTAACATGCTCAAAGTGTCTTTCATCTGAAGAGTTTGAAAGACTTTCCAAAACCCTTTCCAGAACCCGAGTTGGTTCATTTCAAGCATGAATTCTTCTTGACTTGAACTGGATCCTGTTCTAGTAGACACTGGCTTCATATAATCTGAGGTCACAGCACCTAACTGGCTGGCTCAATTATCACTAACTTTAGCATTTATTAGCCCTTATACTAAGTCCTATGTTATTTCCTAAAAGATCCATTTGAGGCCTAGTCCCTGACCCTTCTAGGGCTCATAATCTCAGTGTGGGAGGACAGATCCCATGGAACCAAAGAATATCCTGCAGGCAATGATAGATAACAAGGGAGAAGCAGTGTGGCCTAGTGGAAGGAGCACAGGCCTGGAAGTCAGCAGACCGGGGTTCTTAATCCTGGCTCCGCCATTAATCTGCTGCATAACCTCAAGCAAGTCACTTCACTTTTCTGTGCCTTAGGTACCTCCTCTGTGAAATGGGGATGAAGACTGTGTCCAACCTAATTATCTTGTATCTATCCCAGCACTTAGTATATATAGTGCCTGGCACATGAAAAGTGCTTAACAAATTCTATTTAAAAAAACGTAAATTCAACAATGCTGGGAGAGTTGCCTCATGGTTTCAGGCAAACAGGTCTTGACTATCATAATAATAATAATGATGATGGTTTTTGTTAAGCACTTACTATGTGTCAGCCACCTTACTAAGATCTGGAGTGGATTCAAGCAAATCATGTTGGACACAGTCCCTGTCCCTAGTGGGGCTTACAGTCTCAAATCCCATTTTAAGATGAGGCAACTGAGGCCCAGAGAAATGAAGTGACTTGTCCAAGATCACACAGCAGAGAAATGCAGAGCTGGGATTAGACCCCATGGGGGGGTAATCTAACTAGTAATCTAACTCCTAGCCCATGCTCTACCCACTAGGTCATGCCACTTCTCTAGACTGTGTGTCCTTGGCCAAGTCACTTAACTGCTCTCTGCTTCAGTTTCCTCATTTGTAATATGGGGATGAAATGTCCATACACCCTTCCCCTTACTGTGAGCTCCATGTGGGAGGGAGACTGTCAGACCTGATTATGCTCCTCAGTGCATAATGCAGTCCTTGATGTGTAGTAAGTGCTTAACAAATGCCCCAATTATTATTATGAATAATTAATCAAGCCCTGCCTTTGCTCAGTAGAGCAGAACTTGTGTTCTTTGGAGATTCAGCCACACTTCTATACCCCTCCTGTAGAGTGGGATTTGTGTGAGGAAGAATCAAGAACTAAGCCAGTAGTTTGAAATGATCCTTCCTTGGGGTCAAAGCAAAATCAACAATTTGGGTTAAAATGTACAGGATTTCTGTACTACAAAGTTCCTTGGGGCATGAGGTTAATTCAGCTGAGTCTTTTTGCCATGCATACTAAAAAGGCTGAGCTGTAAGTGCTTTTCTGCCACATTATTATGACACTCAAACATATGGGAAAAACCAATGGATTGGCAGGTCTTTGTCACCTGATAAAAGAAATGGATATCTGCCAAAGTCATTAACAGCGTGCATACCCACTCATACCAAATTTGGAAAATCCTGCACGCATACTTGCAACCCAAAGTCCAATCTGCTTATTCATTTTCAATTCACAGCAGCCATTTGGTGCCGAAAGTGCGTTTATACAATGAAGATGTAAATAGTCCACAGAGAGCCCATTTTGGAGTTTTATAATAAACACGCATCTCTTTAAATCACCCCTTCAGCATCTGTTTCAACCTCCAATAACACACACACCAACAGTAATTATATTTGCTCCATGAAGAGACAAGGTAGTGATTAGAGAGGGTGGGTATGAACTTTAATCAATGCTGAATTACATCTGTTGTGATTTCTCTGTGCATCAGACACGGTGCTGGGGGTAATGTTTTTCTTGCTGACATAACTTCTCTTGTTCTCTTGTTTTGATCCTGACACCAGCTGCCCTACACATTTCCTTCCCGGATTCTGAAGAACAAGAACATTCCTGATCTAGTTTTCCACAACCTTTGTTGTCTAACACTTATTTTATCCCCTGCTAACACATGGAATATGTAAAAGAAACAGTCTTTGCTGTGGGGAAGGCTAAAACGCAAAGGAATAAGTTTGCGTAAGGAATAGACCGTAAGCTTGTTGTGGGCAGGGAGCATGTCTGCCAACTCTGTTGTACTCTCCTAAGTGCTTAGTACAGTGCTCTGCACACAGTAAGCACTCAAAAACAAGAGCTATTCCTAAAGGCCCAGATTTGTCCCTTCCCCTGGTCCAGGTTGCTTTACTCCTGGCCCCGAACAGTCCAGAAGCTTTGTTTCTTCAGGTTTTTCCTCTGAAGCCAAGAGCTAATAACTCTACATCTGCCTATTCCTCAATCCTGTTCTGAATCCTGTGGCAAAACACTGGGGCCCAGTTCTGAGATAAACCCAAACTGGCTTTGAGAAGAAGACCTCATTCCTGACCTTCCAAACCATCTCCTCTACTTCCCTCCACCCCTCCTTCCCTACTCAAACTTTTATTCCTTCCAGCTGGGAGCACTTGAGAGCCAGGCTGAACGCAGCTGGGGAGTATCTGGGTGATCAAGACTGTCTGAGAGACTCAGCAGAGGCTTCAGTGTGTGTCCAGGGAGCAGTTTTTAGCTATCAGTAGGTAAGTACAAGTCCACTAGCTTTTTATCTGAGAGCAACCAGAAAATAGGCCATAGCTTTTTCCACATCTTTTGTGGTCTTAGATGAAAAAGAACCTGAGAGGCCCTGAGAATTGTGGAGACCAATCTGGCGAGATTCCACAGGAGAGGAATGATCCTTCCCCAGAGAAGGTCTGAAGAGTTGGGGTTGGGCTTAGTTCAACCAGATACTCACTAAGGGCACTGAAAAAAACAACCAAAAAACGGGAGCTTGGAAGTCATCCATAAAGATTCAGTTTTAAGTCGCAAGTTTGAGCTGGTTTACTTATTGCTCCTTTCTCATCTGTCTTAGTGAAAGATTATTGGTTAACTCTGAACCAGAAGAGGAATCCTCTTGAACTGAATCTGAAGTGCCCAAAAAAGGGATACTAGTACCGCACTCTGAAGCTGCTCCTCTTCTGATGGATGAAGGTAAGGATTGCTTTCTTTAGTCTCAAATAATAAAGCAGAATTTTTATTCTTGTGAGCACACTTATGAAGTAAAGGAGATAAATAGCTTCCTCCCTCCCTTCTGTCTTAAGACAAAGGGCAGGGAAGAAGTTTGTCTTTTTTTCTATGCCTTGTTAAAATATCGGGAGGTTTTCTTTTAAGATTTGTTCTCCTTTTCCATTCTTCCATGGAGAGCAAATATCTAGTAAGTACATCGCTTTACCGCTCAGAAAGATCGGGTTTCTAGTTGATGTTTCCTGTGAGCAGGCCAAGCGGACTAAGTATTCCAAGATAATAAATATCAGTTGAAATCATCTAGCCAAATTAGGATTGTTGAATTGGGCCAGTGTTCTTGTTTGTCTGGAACAAGTTGTTCATTTGGGCATCTCCTTTGTGACTGTCACTCTTCTCAGTGCTCTGGGGATATTGTAATGAAGAGGGGATGATAAGTTCCTCTTCCATTTCATTCCCAGATGCCCGGATCTCATTGTTTGAGGTTAGGAGAGGGGGGTTCTGTGTCCTTTCTATTAAGTCTTAGATACTCTTCCCTCAGAAGCAGCATCTCAGAGAGCCTGACTGTCCCTCACAGAAACATCTTTTGGATTATGTTGTTGCTGTCTATTTGAAATAGATTTTGTGGGATAGGTTTTTGCAGTAGGAAGGGAAAAAAGTCTCAAACACATCCAGTCAGCAACCAAGTTCCCCAAACTTGGAACATTCATGGGAATTGGAAAGTCATGTCAACTATGATAAAATGCCAGGCAGCCTCTGGACTTGGTGATAGAGATTTACTACAGAAAATTCAGCGGTGAGCTAGCCCTGTCAAAGAAGGATAAAGCAAGAGATACATTCACTTGTACAAAGTAGATTCTCTTTTCAAAAAGGCAAACTGCTGTTTTTCTTTCATGGCATTTGTTAAGCACTACTCATAGGCTAGGCACTGTACCAAGTGCTGGGGTGGGTTATCAGGTTGGACATAGCCAATGTCCCACATGGGGCTCACAGTCTTAATCCCCATTTTACAGATGAAGCAACTGGGGCACAGAGAGGTTAAGAAATGACTTACCCAGGGTCACACAGCAAACGAGTGGTGGAAGCAGGATTCAAACCCAAATCCTTCTATCAGGCCCATGATCTGTCCACCTGTCCACCATGGCGGTGTGCATCTGCCCGGCCAAAGACTGGTGCAGAGATAAGGCGGAGCCGGCCTGGGGCGAGCCATACTGGGGAATCTGGGGGCTCCACTGCATGTAACCTGCGAGGGAGGGCAGACGGACAGGCAGATGGATGGGCCGTTCCTTCCCTCTCGGCGCCCAACAGCGGACCCCCACCACACTGACACGCGGGGTCCCATCCCGCAACCCCAAGGGCCCCAGCCCTTCACCTCGGTCCTGGGAGATGGTCGGGGGGCAGCGTGGCTCAGTGGAAAGAGCCCGGGCTTGGGAACCAGAGGTCATGGGTTCTAATCCCGGCTCCACCGTTTGTCAGCTGTGTGACCTTGGGCAAGTCACTTAACTTTACTGTGCCTCAGTTATCTCATCTGTAAAATGGGGATGAAGATTGTGACCCCCTACGTGGAACAACCTGATTACCTTGTAGCTGCCCCAGCACTTAGAACAGTGCTTGGGACATAGTAAGCGCTTACCAAATACCAACATTAGAGAAGCAGCATGGTTCAGTGGAAAGAGCCTGGGCTTGGGAGTCAGAGGTCATAGGTTCGAAGCCCGGCTCTGCCACTTGTCAGCTGTGTGACTGTGGGCAAGTCACTTCACTTCTCTGTGCCTCAGTTACCTCATCTGTAAAATGGGGATTAACTGTGAGCCTCATGTGGGACAACCTAATGTTGGTATTTGTTAAGCGCTTACTATGTGCCGAGCACTGTTCTAAGCGCTGGGGTAGACACAGGGGAATCAGGTTGTCCCACGTGGGGCTCACAGTCTTAATCCCCATTTTACAGATGAGGGAACTGAGGCACCGAGAAGTTAAGTGACTTGCCCAAAGTCACACAGCTGGCAAGTGGCAGAGCCGGGGTTTGAACCCATGACCTCTGACTCCAAAGCCCGTGCTCTTTCCAGTGAGCCACGCTGCTTCTCAACCTGATGACCCTGTATCTACCCCAGCTCTTAGAACAGTGCTCTGCACATAGTAAGTGCTTAACAAATACCAACATTGTAATTATCAGGCCACTCTGCTTCTCCACTGTATGTTGTTTAACATATAGTGATCAATTTGAGTTCCAATTAATGTTCCCATAATGTAAAAATACTGTTTACAAAAAACATTATGTGTCTGAGGTTGAAGTAAATGAGGGGAGTCCTACTTGCTGGTAGAGGGCTGGACTAAATGATCCCTTGAGGTCCCTTCCAGACTTTTCTCCTTTATCTGATCACATCTTAGTCAAGAAATGCTTGGTAATGTGGTAAGCTTCTTGTGGACAGGGAACGTGTCTACCAATTTTGTCATATTATACTCTCTCAAGTGCTTAGTACAGTGCTCTGCATGTGGCTCTGCCACATGTCAGCTGTGTGACCTTGGCCTGGGCACTCAACTTCTCTGTGCTTCAGTTACTTCATCTCAAATGGCGATTAAATCCTATTCCCTGCTAGTTAGACTGTGAGCCCCATGAGGGACAGGGATTGTGTCCAACTTGATTAATTTGGATCTACTCCAGCACTTAGAACAGTGCTTGGCACATAGTAAGTGCTTAGCAAGTACTATTACTATTATTAATAATAATAAATACCATTGATTGATGAGGGCCTTAATAATGACTTAGATTCACCCTATCACCAGCTCAAAACTAGGAATTGGTATTGGATGATGATGTCGTTAAATAGTTACGATGTGCCAACCACTGGACTCTCCTCAGAGTAGGTATGAGGTCATAAGATCAGAGCAGCTGACATGAGGCAGAGTTGAGTTGAGTTGGCATCAAGTTTCAGCAGAGAATCAGAACACTGTATAAATACTAGTAACAGCCAAGCTTCATATTGTTGTGGACAGGGAATGTGTCGTATTTTACTTTCTCAAGTGCTTAGTACAGTGCTCTGCACACAGTAAGTGCTCAGTAAATGATGTTGATAATAAAGATATTACTGGAATCAGAAGGTGAAGTTGGAAGGTAGGGAAACTGAACCAAGTAATTAGGTCAAATAAAGAAGTCTACCGTGACTGAAATTAAACATTTCAAGTATGGGAATCCGATTTAAAATTTTTCTCCTATTTAGAGAAATAGTTTTTTTCCTTTGGGGAAGAAAAGCCTCTTTGAGAATGAATTGCTCTGAAAAATATGTTCATTTTGATATTTCTTTCCTCAGCAACAATAGGCCAAGCACTTTAGCCCTGATTTTAAAATTCACACTGTATCTGAACGCAGGAAATTATATTGGCAAATTAAGAGAATAATAATGATAATAATGGTATTTGTTAAGCACTTACTATGTACCAGTCACTGTACTAAGCACTAGGGTGGATACGAGCAACTCAAGTTGGACACAGTCCCTGTCCCACGTTGGGCTCCCTGTCTTGATCTCCATTTTGCAGATGAGGGTACTGAGGAGAAGTTAAGTGACTTGCCCAAGGTCACACAGCAGACAAATGGCAGAGCTGGGATTAGAACCCTTAACTTTCGGATGAGATAACTGAGGCACAGAGAAGTTAAGTGACTTGCCCAAGATCACCCAGCTAGCAATTGGCGAAGCCAGGATTAGAACCCAGGTTCTATGACTCTCAGGCCTGGGTTCTTTCCACTAGGCCACGCTGCAACCCAACCATCACATAACCACCAACCCAACAGCCATCCATGTATTCATTCCCATTTTTAGTCCTTGCATATATTGGTGTATTCAGCTGTACATTCAATGATTTCTTCTGATATTTCAACCTGCCATATTCACTCTACTGTTGATCCTTGCTCTTTCTTATTCCCCCACTATTTCTACATTTTGGTACATCTACTTCACCCATTAGATTGCAAGCTTGTCTTGTGGACAGAAACATGTGTTTTGCCTCAGTTGTATTCTCCCAAGTCCAAGTGCTCAAATAAACCATTAATATTGAAAATATTATCTGAAAAAAATAACTGGGAAATGGAACTACATTTTATAGAAAGAGTAACTTGCTATAAGCAAATATACCATTAGCAACAGAGGGTGACTTGCTATAAGCAAATATACCATTAGCAAAAGAGGATCGTTGATGTTGCTTTCAATAGTCACCA
Organism: Ornithorhynchus anatinus; assembly: GCF_004115215.2. NCBI lineage: Eukaryota > Metazoa > Chordata > Mammalia > Monotremata > Ornithorhynchidae > Ornithorhynchus > Ornithorhynchus anatinus. The sequence goes on from NC_041739.1 coordinate 27,053,685, forward strand.
AATCAACATTTGCTATCTGGAACAGTAAATGGAAGAAGTTAATAACAAAAAAATGAAAGAATATATTGAAACTGAAGCTGGAACCAAGAGAGTAAATATTTAGGGCTTCCTACTTGGCTCAAGACAAATGTTATTAAAAATATTGGGTTCCACAGAACTGAAACAAAAAAAATCCATTCCTAAAACTTTCAAAAGACTTATATCCTCAGGTGAATACTTTATCTAGTCTGTAATGAAAGACCAGATGGAGACTTCTTCAGCCCCCTGGCCCAGACTCAATCTCCCTTAACTTTTCATTGCTCTCCCTTCCGTTTGTCACGAGTTTATTAGTATTGTGTGAATATTTGTTGGAAAATTTCTTAAAGAAGAAGAAATGGAAATGCCTCATTATGATTGTATTATGCTCATCATCACGAAAATGAAACTGAATGAAGCAACCCAAATGGAATGCTCAGAACCTTATATTTCTGATTAGTGATGTGTGTGAACAGGTAGATAGTCAACCCCAAGCCAACCCAGACAGAGTCTAAAATTTCAGAATCTCTAGGGAGAGACCATTAATTCCCTCAGCAGCCATTCTAATATTTGCTAACTCCCACTGCTTCATTACTCTTAAGGGTGAGTTTCTTAGGTCCTTTCAGCAACAAAATCAACCTGTTTTCTCTCCGTCGACTGATCTTAGTGGAGGATGGAAATCCGAGGGACACCATCGTATTTCTCTTTGACGACTGTCATTGGCCTTGCCTATATTGGAAAGGGTATTTGAATTGGCTTTTTCTGATCTGATTTTTACTCATCTGTGGTACCCACTGTTGGCCTTGTTCATCGGGGCCAACGGGACATGCATGGAAGCACCTTCCCTGCCTGTTTCTCCTAGAAGGAAGGGACACCTGGTGTCGTCAGCTTGGACTGGGGTTGGTCTGGCGCTGAGACAGTTTTGGACTTTGATGATGATAATAATAACGATGATGGCATTTTTAAGCACTTACTATATACCAGGCACTGTGATAATAATAATGGTATTTGTTAATTTCATACTATGTGCCAGGCACTGTACTAAGCACTGGGGTGGATAAAAGCAAATCAGGTTGGCCACACTCTCTGTCCCATATGGGACTCACGGTCTAATCCCCATTTTGCAGATGATGTAACTGAGACCCAGAGAAGTGAAGTGAGTTGCCCAGGTCACACAGCAGACAAGTGGCAGTGCTGGGATTAGAACCCGTGACCTTCTTTGTGACTCCCAGGCCCATGACTAAGCTCTGGGATGGATACAAGCAAATAAGGTGGGACACAATCCCTGTCCCATGTGGGGCTCACAGTCTCCAAGTGGAAGCTTCATGGAAGTGTTCAGAGTTCAGTCAGCCTGGAGAGGAAGAGAGCTCCCAGCCCATCAATCACCAAGTTTCAAACTAAGAAGCCCTAGGGTGATTACTAGCCACTATCTGGGACTCTCCCAGCAGAAACAAATGGCTTTCCGCCTTGTCATTAATTAATCAATGGTATTTATTGAGCACTTACTGCCTGCAGAGCACTGTACTAAACACTTGAGAAGGTACTGTACAGTAAGCATGTTCTCTGTCCCTAAAAGAGCTTAGAGTCTACACAGTCATTTGAAAATGAGGCTGCTTTTGAGACAAGATTTCTCAAGATTTAATGTTCAGAGCCAAGATTTTGTGTGTGTTCCCAAATGGGCATTTCATTTTGCCAGCTGAAAAATCCCAGGTTCCCTAATCTTCCCTCGAAGGTCTTATTTTCTAGCTCTCAAATTACTTCATGACTATCTTCTGACCCTCTTCAAGTTGTCTTGCTTTGGTTGAAAAGTGCATGAATAATAACCATTTAGGCATCTGCTCAATTGGACACTAGACTTATAAGATGGGAGAGTTTTCTAAAGTTGACCCTTCCCTTGGCGCATGCATAAGGGCCTCGATGAGAATCCCAGATTAGGCATTTTATTAGGCTGTTTTTCCCCCAGAGCACTGTTTTTTGACAGGTCTGGAGTTGGGCTACTCAGTCACCCCGCACCCAGCTGACACAACAGAAGCTGACAGCCGTAAAAGGGATGTCACACAAATAATTCCTCTCTGGAGGAGAGCTACTGTGCACCAGCCAGCCTTTCAAGTTATGTTTTCGTCTGAAAACCAAGAGAGAAAATTCTTCAAAGAAAAGTCTTATCTTCTATTGCGGTCAGAGCCGTGCTGCTGTCCCTTAAGATTGAAGAGTTCTAGGACTAGTATCCAGCTGGTTTTATTGTTCCTCCTTAGCAATAACAGGTCACGAAGCTTCAGAGAAAGGAATGTCTTGCATGCACCAATGAGCACAGATCGTGGAGCTGAGATAATTGAATCTTCAGAGGTTACATCAGGTGCGGTTTGACCTCTAGAGCCTTACATAACCCTCTTTCTTAGTAATAAAAGGGCAAACATGACTGTTGCCTGAATCTAAGGCTTCAAACTGTCAGCTTGGGAGGTGCCTTCTATATGTGGTTTTTATCCTTGTCCCGTACAGATCATTAAGTAATTATCCTTGGCTCCCCGGGTGCGCTCTTGAAATGCATGGAACCGGACTGGATAGACTTTAAGTCGCACATGACACAGGTCAGAACCAAAGCCAGCTCCCGTGGTACACTGGGCTATATTGGTGTCGCGTTACCATCTGGCTGAATTGCTTTACTGGGCACATGGCATCTTCCCAAGGATGTAGTGCAAAGAGCATGTGCCTGGGACTCGGAGGACCTGGATCCTCATCCTGGCTCTGCCTGCTCTGTGAAACTTCAGCAAGTCACTTAACTTCTCCGTGCTTCAGATTTCCTCATCGGTACAATGAAGTTTCAGTACCTGTCTTCCTTCCCCCTTAGGTTGTGAGTCCCACTGGGTCAGGAAATGTGTCCACCCAGCATTTAGTATAGTGTTGCCATGTATTAAGTGCTTAACAAAGAGCACTGTTATGATTATTACTGTTCATCTGAGCATCATCCTTCATACCTTCTTTGGGGGACAGGGCTTTATCAGGACATCTCCATCACCAGTTTCTAATGGTCCCTCTGCTCAGAGACCTTCTTGGTGATTAATGTTCTGAGTGGCTGAATTTTTGCTTTCTTCAACAAAACGATGCCCCTTCACGTCAGGGTTGAGCCGCCGAGGTGATGTGGTAGTGAGGTAACAATTTGAACTTCGGCTAGAGTGAGATGGGGTAAAAGCAGTGAAGATTCTGAGCTCTTTCTCACTGATGCTCTTAGGTGTCTCCATTTCTTAATCAGTCAAAAAAGATTTTTCTTGCGCTTTAGTTTGCATTGATGATATTTTAGAATATAAGAGTTTGGATATGGGAGATGCCAGCACCTGGTAATGAAGACCCCTAAAATGAGGTATGGTATGGCCTAGAATGGGGAATGAACTGGGCTGGGTTTCTCGACAGTGTTTTGTGATGCTCCCAGAATAAGAATCAATCAATCAATGGTATTTATTGAGTGCTTACTGTATGCAGAGCATGGTACTAACTGCTTAGGGTAGAGTACAGTGTAACATAATTGGTAGGCACACTTCTTGATCATAAGGAGTCTCCCTCTCTTTTGGGCAGGGAAAGTATCTACCAACTCTCTTGTACTGTACTCTCCCAAGTGCTTAGTACAGTGTTCTGCACACAATAAACACTCTAATTGATCTAGAAGGAGGAGACAATGATAAAAATAAGTGATATGTACACAAGTTCTATTGCAGGAGAGAGGGGGCAAATACCAGGTGCTTGATACAGATCTAAGCTCAGAGGCAGTGCAGAAGAGAGAGCCAGTAGGAAAAAAGCAAGGGAAGACTACTTGGAGGAGAGATTATTTTAATAAGGCATGGTCAAGAGGAGTCAGACGATGTGCGTTCTAATCCCGGCTCCGCCACTTGTCTGCTGGGTGACCTTGGGCAAGTCACTTAACTTCTCTGGGCCTCAGTTACCTCATCTGTAAAATGGAGATTAAGACTGTGTACTCCTTGTGGGAGAGGATCTATGTTCAACCTGATTACCTTGTATCTACCCCAGAGCTTAGAACAGTGCTTGGCACATAGTAAGCACTTAACAAATGTCATAATTAATTATTATTATTATGAGGTATTCATTTTCACCCTTCCTACTAGGACCAACCTGGGTCCTTGTGCAAATCCGGGCTCTGGTTCTCTGAAATAAACTTACTTAGCAGTTTTCCCATTCACTGGTATAAGGGAGTGGATTGCAACTTGGTCTCTTCAAAGAATGGTCATTATCAGCTCATCTAGTAGAGTTAAATTATCACATTTACTCACAATCAATCAATCAAGGGTATTTCTTGTATACTTACTATGGGCTGGGAACTGTTCTCAGCCTTGCCCAAGTACCGTAAAATTGAGTCAGTAGGCAAGGCAATAGCTGCTCACAAAAAGCTAACATATTTGTCCTTCTCTTTTTCAACATAAAAATGGTTTGAGCCATTTCCAGGTCATAAAAGAATTAAGTCCAGCAATAAGAGAAGCAGGAGTAAAAAGAGGAGTTGGAAGGAGGGGAGAAGAAAGAGGATGGTAAGCCTACTTGAGACTGGCTCTTATATTACACTCAATTGATACTCAATGAATTACCATAACCCCCCTCTCTTTTCCTCCTCCTCCCCCCCAATGAGTGCACCCATTTCCATAAGAAACTTTCCTCCCCCCAATGAGAGTGTCTGCTGCATTATTTTATTCTTCCCCTTCTCCTCCTCCTTACCTGGAAGGCACTGCTAAAATTGCTTACAAGTATGTGGTACAGAAATTAATCTTAAATTTACTCCTAAAAAATAAGGTGGGGCAATTATGTGAGAAAATATGATTGCTCCTATTGCCCCTGAACTGTCATTTCTTTTATTCTGGCAGAAATGAAAACTCTAAGGCTAGTGAAATTCTGAAAAAAACTTTGGCACTCTTCAGGCAGGATGCTCACTGCTCCACAGCACAACCAGCCTAAGACTTTGGACTGTCTCACTTGGTGCAGTTTTTATCAATATGCCTGCACCTTGTCCTGATAGATACCCTCCTGGGTTTTCTTTGGGTGCATAGGCAAACAAAGAGGGTTTGTCAGTGTTGTAAGCGTTGGTGGGAAGAAGAATGCAAAGACTGAAGTGAATCGAAGCTGTAAGGGGCCTATAGTAGTTCTGCTGATCATTTTGAACTTGTTCTTTGCAGCCATGCCTGCAAACACAGTTAGGATACAGTTAGGATCGTGGCTATTGGTGTTGTAATATGCTTCCCATCCCTTGGAAAATTACATTATGACAGTCTGCCAGTCCTATCAGCGTTGAAGGCACTTTGACATTTTCCTCATTACCGACACAGATAGAACTGTGAAATAAGCCCAGTCTTTTTCAACCTATCTCACGCAACTAAAGTTGACAGAGGATAGCGGAAGTGAGCCGTCAAGCTTTGACCCAAACTGGCATTGAACAGAGAAGGGTAGTGTACATCTTTCTATAGGTTATGAGACAGGCACTTCTCAAGCAATTTCCATTACATCATGGGTAAGCCCAGCTTAACACTGAGTGGTGAGATGGTGACAAAATAGATATTCTTCCTCCATTTCCTTTGTGCCTTTCAAGGACTGGGACTTGCTCTAGGGCAACATGAAATTATTTTCATCTCTCTGGTACTTTTTCCTCTCTTTTCTGCCTAGACTTCACTGGTTAAAGATGAAAGTGCTGCATCATCCCTACACTGGATTTGTACCCTTTATTCACCCCACCGGTAGCCCCATAGCATTTGTGTACATATCCATAATATGTTTTACCATCTGTCTCCTCCTCTAGACTGTAAACTCCTGGAGGGCAGGGAATGTGTCTAACAACTCTGTTGTACTCTCCCAAGCACTTAGTTCAATACTCTGCACCCATTCATTCATTCAATCGTATTTATTGAGCACTTACTGTGTGCAGATCACTGTACTAAGTGCTTGGAAAGAACAATTCAGCAATAGAGATAATCCCTACTCACAACGGGTTTACAATCCAGAGGAGGGGAGACAGACATCAAAACAAGTAAGTAGGCATCAATATAAATAGAATTATAGAAATATACATACACATCAAAACAAGTAAAGAGGCATCAATATAAATAAACAGAATCATAGATGTATACATAAGTGCTACTAAGTGCTCAATAAGTATGATTAATATGTAAATAATAAGTGCTTGCACTTGCTGGGGGCAAGGGATAACTCCTACAGCCACAATGAAATTAGGGATTGTCTAACAACTTGGTGCCCATTTAACTGAAATATGAACCACATCAAAATAACCTCACACTGAGTGTTAAATGAGTAATTCAGTGGGTATTTTCCCAGTCTTGTCTGTCTTTTAAAAAACCAACCTGAACAGAATGAACAATTAGAGTTCCAACTCACTGACTTTAGAAAATGCATGGAAAATGGTAAGAGGTTTAGAGTTAGCTTAGACTATCTAGGTCATCTCTCAAGAATAACTATTCATCCAGTTTCCATATCTCTTGGATCTTGACCATTTTTTGGAAGGAACTTCGGTATTGAGGCTGAAGCCGTAGCAAGAGGAAGAGATGGAATTATTTATAAATTTCTAAAATAAATCTTTGTGAGCCTAGAGGCTTGCCCCATGGCAAGGATTTAATGCTTATGCATATCTCTTCTCCAGCAGACTCTGGCTCTAAGAGTTATTTTCCTTTACGTGGAGGGAGTTTAGGAAAATGGAAATCTGCAAAGAAATGTTAGATGTGGATGGAACAAACCCATTTTGATATCCATGGTAATGACATTATTCCATCATGAGTTCAAGAATAATAACCAAGATTATGATTATGAAGATTATGCCAAATATATAGTCAGATACAGACTTTGAAGCAACCATCTCTGCCCTGCTTATATTTGGGCTCATACAAAAGGATATTGACAAAGTTGTAGAGTCAGCAGAGCAGTTGAGGCTGGCAGCCTCAAGAAGTATGAATGTGTTTCTTCCTGCATGAGACAAATTCTATATTTGGAAAATTCACTGTAACCTAGTGGTCATGGTTGTTTGAGTGAACAGCATGCGAGAGTTTCTCTCTCTGACACCCCCATAGGTTCAGTCTTTTGGCTGGCAGCGCCATTTTTGAACCCAAGGGCAACTCTACTGCTATAATTTGAAGGGTCGATAGGGTCACGAAATCCTATTGACTGGGTTTTTTCGCTGAACCGATAATACTATTAGAAAAGGTCTAAATTCTCTCTGTGGTACATCTGCTCCGCAGACCCCAAATAGGAGAGCAATAAGGCTTAAAACGTCCCTCCTCGGGTATGCTGAGGGGATGCTATAGTGAGAGTGGATACGGATGAGATGGATACGGACGAGTCTGACCGAGTCCAGAAATTCAATGGCAGCTTAATCTGTAGCAATTTTGCATCATCAAAGAAACAGCCACAGTAACAGCAAACGATCAGATGTGGAGCCATGAACAACAGTAGCCCCTTCAGTTGCATTTTCTGCAAGCATCAGAGGGCAATTTAGGATTCAAGCTATGCAACTTCTAATTCATTCATGCTTCAAAATTGTGGGCACTAGTGTGGGATAGTAATATGTTAGAAGAGGAACAGTGGCGGAATGGAGCAGAAGCTGGGTGACCTAGGAAGTGATCAGATCCTAAGTACACTTTGATTCCCATCATCCATATTTTTCTCCTGATGGTTATGCTCAAAGTGTATTTTTTTATTAATAAATGGGTTTAGTATCAATGTAGTGAGCTGGAAAAGTTTCCCAGGAATGATAGGGTGGTAATAGTGCAATGAGATTATATAGATGTTGCATAGCACAAAGTGTGTGTGTGCGTGTATGTGTATCACAGCATGACCTAGTGGATAGAAAATAGGTCTGGGAGTCAGAAGGACCAGGGTTCTAATCCCAGCTCCGCCACTTTGCTGTGTAACCTTGGGCAAGTCACTTCTTTGTACCTCAGTTGTAAAACGGGGATTAAGAATTTGAGCCCCATGTGGGACAGGGACTGTGTCCAACCTGGTTAACTTATATCTACCGCCGTGCTTAGAACAGTGCCTGGCACACAATAAGCAGGTAGACACACACACACACACACGTATACATATACAGTTCTTCTCTTTGTATTCAAAGAAGACACCACTGTTGGTGAAATTCCCCCATGAGTGCATGTGTGACTAAAAAGATGAATGTGCAACCCTCAGCCCTGGCCACTTTGTGTGCCCCAAAATCTCACTTGTGCTGTCATGAGTGTGCACTTTAAGCCCTTGATATTCACCCCACCCTCAGCAGCACAGCATTAAAGTATTGTGAAGCAGCACTACATAGTGACAAGAACACAGGCCTGGGAGATAGAGGGCCTGCTGTGTGCCCTTGGGCAAGTCACTTAAATTCTCCATGTCTCAGTACCCTCATCTGCAGAATAGAGATTCAGTACCTCACCCTCCTACTTAGACTCTGAATCCCACATGGGGCTTGATTATTTTGTATTTGCCCCAGCATTTAGTACAGTGCTTGAAATTAAGTAAGCAGTTAACAAAAAACACAGTTACTAAGTACATGTTCATAATTTATTTAAATGTCCATTTCCCCCTCTAGACTGTAAGTTCCCTGTGAGCAGGGAATGCGTCTACCCATTCTGTTGTATTTTAATCTCTAAAGCACTTACTACGGTGCTCTGCACACAATAAGCACTCAATAAATATCACTGATGGATCGATGTTGCAGCAGCTGGTGCTGTTTCTGCTGTTGCCTCCTTGTTTTTCTTTCCTTAATTGTTTATTCACAAAAAAGTGTGCCATCAATCTGTGGTATTTACTGAATGCTTACTATGAGCAGAGAACTGTACTAAGCACTTGAAAGAGTAAAATTCAACAGAGTCGGCAGACATGTTCCCTCTCCTCAAGGCGCTTACAGTCTGGAGTGGGAGACGGATGCTAAAATAAATTACGGATGCATACGTACGTTTTGAGGAGCTGAGGGTGCGGTGAATATCAAGTGTTTAAGGTGCCATACTAGTCTGTCTTTTGTGAATGGCTTCCAATTTTCAGTCTGGATGCAGCAGACTGCATTCTCAGCATTGTCTGAGGCTTTGTTTTGTTGCGTCCTTAAACTTTTCCTCTATTCTCCTTGCTTTCCTTTTCTCAGCTCTCCATGCAGCTCTCCTGCAGCAGTTGTTTGGTATCTTGCTATCGCTCGTTCCCTCCTCACGTTCCACACAGTCTAACAGTGTCGAAATGCGGTAGCTTCGATGGTAGGCGGCTAATTCTATTGTCTGTGCTCTACTTGCCATTCGAATAGCTTAAAATAGCGTTGTTCTGGCAAAACAAAAGTATTTTCCTGAGAAGAGAAATCAAGGAACTGAACCAGGAGGCCAAGGTAGAGTTCTTTCGTGAAAGCAGCGTGGCCTATAGAGCACGGGCTTGGGAATCAAAATGACCTGCGTTGTAATCCTGGCTCCGTCACATTTCTGCAGTGTAACTTTGGGCAAGTCACTTCAATTTTCTGTGCCCCGGTTACTTCATCGGTAAAATGGGGATTAAGATTCTGAGCCCCATGTGAGACGAGCACTGTGTCCAACCTGATTTGGCTTATATCTACCCCAGCACTTGAATCAGTTTCCCTTAACCTTTCTGATAGTCAACTCTCCCCGACTCCCGCACCACTTATGTACATACCCATCTGTAATTTTTGAAGATGTCTGTCTCCTCTTCTAGTCTATAACCTCCCTGCGGACAGGGATCATGTCTACCTACTGTGTTGTACTCTCCCACATACGCAACACGATGCTCTGTGCACAGTAAGTGCTAGGTAAATACCATTGATTGATTGAGGCAGCTGTGGAGCTCTCCATTTTCCCCAGAGCCTTTCCTGGCTGTTACAGCTGTGCTCCACGTGGGCTGCAAGTAGGGAGAAGCTTTTCTACCCGATGAAAATCAGTGTGCAGAAAAGCAGGCTCTGAGCTACCCAGGGAAGCCAGCTGTAGAATCACCATGGCAACATGATCTCTGGTTCTACCTTCCCTGGCTGGCCAGACTTCCAAACAAACCTGTTTTTATGTGCCCTGCAACTGAGCACCACACTCAGGAATGTGTGGGTAGGACAAGAAACATCCCTTCCGCACATCTTGGCATCACCAGTTTCCTTCCAGATGGGAAAGGCTAGAGAACCCTGAATCTCTCAGGCCCTTGCTTTGGGGTATCTCAGCCATCTTCCAAAACCCAGATCTCACCAAAGCAAAAAGAAAGTAAGATGATATGATATCCCCATTTTACAGATGGGAAAACTGAGGAACAGAGAAAGTTTCGGGCCAAGGACCACAAAGCTATCCCAAAACTAGCTCCAAATGTAAGAATCCTGGCTCCAGTGCTATCTCCTAGAGCACCTGACTCTGAGTAAATGCCCATCAATCAGTCAGTAAGTGGTATTTGTTGAGGAATTACCATGTGCAGAGCATTGTGCTAAGTGCTTTGGAGAGTACCGTGCAACTGAGTTGGTAGAAACTTTCCCTGCCCACAAGCACACCCCTTCCAAGACTGTAAACTCCCCATTTAGAGTGGAAGGTCGTTGTGGGCAGGAAACTTATCTACCAACTCTGTTGTATTGTACTCTCCCAAGTGCTTAGTACAGAGCTCTAAACACAGTATCTTGTCTTGCCTTATGCTGTCGAGTCGTCGCCATGGAGGCATCTCTCCCCAAATGTCTCACCTCCGCCTGCAGTCATTCAGGTAGTGGATCCATAGAGTTTTCTTGGTAAAAGTCCGGAAGTGGTTTACCATGGCCTCCTTCTGCACAGTTAACTCTATTCTCCGCCCTCGACTCTCTCCCTTGCTGCTGCTGCTCAGCGCCGGTGAGTTTTGACTTGTAGCCTTTCACTTGCGAGCCACTGCCCAAGCTAGGAAAGGAGTGGTTATGCCTCTTCTTGACTCTCCCTCCTGTAGTCGAGACTGGTAGAGGACTGGAAGCTCTCCAAGGATGATCATAAGTGGGGCTTGGGGGAGTACAATGTAACAGTATAACAGACACATTCCCTGCCCACAGTGAGTTTACAAGAGGACTGTACACTACTAATATTGACACTCCAATCCTACTGTTACCACTACATTCATTCAGTAGTATTTATTGACCGCTTACTGTGTGCAGAGCACCGTTCCAAGCACTTGGGAGAGCACGATGTAACAATAAACAGACACTTTCCTTGCCCACAACGAGCTTCCGTCTATTCTTATTTCTTCTATGGATCTGTGCATATGTGCTGTGGGGCTGAAGGAAGGCTGAATAAATGATGCAAAACACAGTATGCACTCAATAAACATCATTAGTGGTAGAGCTTACAGTTTTATTTGAACATAAGCAGTGAGTGTTGTTTCTGAGAATATTTTCATTCATGAGATGGCAACGTTTATGAAACAGTGACTCAATCTCAATATAGTACTTTCTTTGAGTACATATACAGTTAAAAATGGAAAAAAAATCAAATGTCTCCTAGATAATTACATTTTATGGTGCTAGGACTCAAAATTAATTTTTGCTCAAAAATTGAGTGGAATCCTCTTTGTTAAAAAAAAAAACCCTCAATTTAAAATAGAAAGAACATCTCTATTTTATAAGATGTATTCCTTTCTCTATAAATGCTCATTAACAAGACATCCTCCCTATTTTTCCAAGTGCCTTGCAATATTCTGAAAATCCCAAATCAGGAAATTGTAAAGGAGTCCTCTGAGAAAGAAGCCATCAGGCAGTTGTAAGACCAAGCAGTTGAGAGTCCTTCAGATTCAGACAGTGTATACTCTGTAGAAGAGAAAAATATTGGCTAATCCAGGTGCCACATTCATTTATAGCCAGAAGAAGGAATAGCTTCTCCAACATAGCTGGAACATAGTTTAATGATCCATTTCACTGATCGCTGCAGGATATTTTCATGTTCTGAGTTTTAAATGCCTGTTCTCATGTGGTGAATGATTTATTATTTTTTTCATGCCCCATCCTCAATGAGATATTTCAGTCCACAGGAGATTCCTGGTGCTTCTAAAAATCTTTTCATGGAATTGAATTTAATTCTCCGTCTGGCGAGCGCCTCTCAGAAATCAGAAAAATTGAAAGTGTTGGCTTCATCTATCACATTTTTTAACTTCTTAATAATCCATGAAATTTTGGTTATGTGTTCAAAAATATCTGTACAGAACAAAAAAGAATTCTTGGACAATAGGAGCTAGTGTTTCTTCTTCTCTGCATATGGGGACAGTTTCAGTAGAGTGGGTGACACCTGGCTTTACCAGCTCTCTAAAAACAGTCACAATCCAAAGGCATTTTAATAGTAATAATTAACAATAATCATGGTATTTAATTGCTGCCTATGTGCTAAGCACTGTACTAAGTGCTGGGGTGATTACAAGCATATTGAGTTGGACCCAGTCCCTGTCCTCTGGGGCGCTCACAGTCTCAATCCCCATTTTACAGATGAGGTAACCGAGGCACAAAGAAGTCAAGTGACCTGCCCTGGGGGTCACACAGCAGACAAGTGGTGGAGACGGGATTAGAATCCATGACCTTTTGACTCCCAGGGCCATGTTCTATCCACGAGACTAAAAACTAATCTTCTCCAAACATTCTCTTCTTCTAAACTTTTTGATTGCTGACATTAACGACATCACTCTCTCCCTTTCCACTGCCATGGACTAATTTAATTCCCCCTCCCATCTCCATCCCCCTTACACTCATCCACAGTAATGAGTCCATCAATGGTATTTATCAGGTGCTTTCCGCCTGCAGAGACAGTAAGGTTGGTAGACCCGATCCCTGTCCTCATGAGCTTTACAATCTGGGAGGGAGACAGATGTTTTTTAAAAAAATAATTACAGAGAGGAATCAGCAGAGTATAAAGTTATGTATGTAAGTGTTGTGGGGTTAGGGTAGAGTGAATAGTGGGAATTTAGGTGAGCTATGAGGGTGGAGAGGCTATGATCTGACAGATTTGATTGTGGAGAATTCTGGGCCAGGGTGAAAACAGCATGAACAAGTGTTTGGAGGCAGGTGGATAACATCGTAGTCTGTTGCAGTTAGAGGAGTGTGAGCAGGTGAAGAGAGCCGGTAAGTAAAGTGGCAAGAGCTGGTAGAGAGCCTTGATCCTAATAGCAAGGACCTTTTTCTTGATATAATAATTATGGTATTTGTTAAGCACTTACTATGTTTCAGGTACTGTACTAGGCGCTGAGGTGAATACAAGTAAATCAAGTTGAACACAGTCCCTGTCCCATGTGGGGCTCACAGTCACAATCCCCATTTTACAGATGAGGTGACAGAAACAGAGAAGTGAAGTAACTTGCCCGGGGTCACACGGTGGACATGTGGCAGATCCGGGTTTAGAACCCATGACCTTCTCTCTCCCAGGTGCATGCTCTATCCACTACGCCATATTGGTAGTTTGATATGGAGGGAGTGGGCAGCCATTGGAGGATTCTGAGAAGAGGGGAGATGTGGGCCGAGCAATGTTACCAGGAGATTGTTTAGGCAACGGTGAAAGAGCAGGGCAGGGTAGGATGGAGTCTCCTTGGTGACGTGGACAACAGGTGCAGGCTCCCACAGAGGCAACACAACAAGCTGTTAGAGAAGGATGCTGAAGGCCCTGAATGTCACTGTGAGCAACCGGCAGTGGTGGATTTGTGCAACTAATCTAAGTAATCTAAGATGGATACCATTTTTTAATGAAAACACTAACCAAATATGTGTACTACAGCAATTCTAGCTAGATTAAATAACTGTGGTATTTGTTCCTATTTGCCCAGCACTGTACTAAGGTCTGGAGTAGATACGAGATAAGCAGGTCAGACACAGGCCCTGTCCTACAGGGGGCTTACAGTCTAAGGGGAAGGGAAAATAGGTATTTCAGCCCTGTTTTACAGATGAGGGAACTGAAGCACAGAGAAACTAAATGGCTTGATGGGAAAAAGGTTGGGCCTTAGAGTCAGAGGTCCTCGGTTCTAATACCAACTTTGCCATTTAACCAATGCTTGACCTTAGGCAAATCGCTTAATTTTTCTCTGTTTCAGTTCCTTAATCTGAAAAATGGGCATCCACTCCCTCTTCTCCCTCCTATTTAGACTGTGAGATGTGGGACCTGATTATCCTGGATACACTCCAGAGTTTACTATAGCGCTTGGCATAGAGTAAGCACTTAAACTCCACAATTATTATCATTGTTATTATCATTAGTAGTAGCAGTAATAGCAGTACGTGATTTGCCCAAGGTCGCAGAACCGGGATTAGAATCCAGGTCCCCTGACTGCCGTCTCCGACCAGAATGAGGCAGATCCGAGATGTACTTTATTATTTTGAAGTCAACAATGTTGGACTCTGGGTTGACCTTTCCCAAGAGATGAAGTGATCAATATAGGGGTGAAGAAATCCTTCAAAGAGCAGTCTATGTGTTTTTTATGACCTCAGCAAGCAGGACAAATTGAAGGCTAAATGTTTTCTGGGTCTGAATCAGGAGAGCTTCCGACAGTTTATTTGCCATTTCAATATGCGTGAATCACTGTGAGTTATTTCTAGGCCCCATTATTCCGGTGAAAATACTCTTGTCATAAATTTACATCAATCAAGCAGTGGTATTTATTGAGCACTTAATGTGTGCCGAGTACTGTACTAAGCACTTGGGAGAGTACGATGCGAGAAAATTGGTACATAGATTCCTTGCCCACAAGGAGCATGCTGTCTAGAGGGGGAGACAGATATTAAAATTAGTTGTGGATGTACACAAGTGCTGAAGGGCTGAGGATGGGATAAATATCAATTGCTTAAAGGATACAGATCCATGTGCAAAGGTGGCACAGAAAGGAGGAGGACTACAGGAAAAGAAGCTTTAGTCAGGAAAGACCTCTTGGAAAAGATGTGATTTTAATAAGGTTTTGAAAGAGGGGTGGTTGGTGATCTGTCCTATATGAAGAGGGTGAGAGGTTCAGGAAAGGTGGAGGATGTGGGGAAGGGTTCAGCTATAAAAAGATGAGATTGAGGTACAGTGGGTAAATTAGCTTTAGAGGAGTGAAGTGTGCAGACAAGGTTGTACTAGGAATTCATTGATGTATGGGAGGAGCGAGAGAGCTGATTGTCTAAGTGCCTTAAAGCCAATGGTAAGGAGTTTGATGAGGAACTGGATGGGAAACCAAAAGAGGCTTTTGAGGAGTGAGAGATATAGATTGATTTTTTTTTTTATTAGGAAATGATCTGGGCAGCAGAGTGAAGTATGGATTGGAGTAAAGAGAGGAAGGAGGCAGAAAGATCAGTGAGGAGGCTGGTGTAGTAATCAAGTTGGGAAATATGTGTTTGGAGCAGTGATGATGGAGAGGAAAGGATGGATTTTAGCAATATTCTGAAGGTAGAACCATTAGGATTTGGTGACAGATTGAATAAATGGGTTAAAGGGGAGAGATGAGTTGAGGATAATGCCAAGGTTACGAGCTTATGAGACAAGGAGAATGCTAGTATTTTTGTGGGGATGGGAAAGACAGTCGGGGGACAGGGTTTGAGTGGGAATATGAGGAGTTCTGTTTTGGACATGTTTAGTTGGAGGTATCTGAGGAACATCCAGGTAGAGATGCCCTGAAGTCAGGAGGAATTGGAAGACTGCAGAGAGGGAGATAGGTCAGGGCTGGAGAAGTAGATTTGGGAATCATCTGCATAGAAATGGTAGTTGAAACTTTAGGAGCAAATGACTTCTTTAAGGGAGTGGGTGTAGATGGAGAATCAGAGACCCATAACTGAGACTTGAGAGACACCCAGATTTAGAGAGTGGGAAATAGAAGGCGAGCCCGTGAAAGAGATGGAGAAGGAGTGATTAGAGAGCTTGGAGGACAACCGGGAGAATAGTGTCAGTGAAACCAAGGTTGAATAATGTTTCCCCTTCAGACTTTCATGTTTGTATGGAAAACTGAGTCAACAAAGTGAGAAGGGTGGGAGGGGAGAAAAGAGACCTTGAAGTCCTATGTTATGTTTCTGCACCCACCATTTTGGATGATATTTTAATCCCTAAAACCCAATTTAGCCTCCCACCCTTTTATCTAACAGCTTCAGAGGCACTCAACCTGCCAGGAAATATCTTTCATAGTTTACAAATAAGATCCTTCTGTTAAAAAAAAAAACAAACACAGAAACAAAAACCCCCAAACAGCCATGGCTTTCTCTCTGTAAGACAACTCTTCATCTTGTAGAACCCATTCTCCGGGAAACCGTAGGAAGCCACAGCCTGTGTGACTCTGCCAAGAGAGAAGATCTTGTAAAACAGGTGAAAATGAGATGACAGTTATGGTCGGGCTCTCCTTGAGTTTTCGGCAGGTGGTGTTTAATTGTGCATGCGCCTCCAGCCTGCGGCAGGTAGCACGACAACTGTTGCTTCTTTTAGGGAGAGGAGACACACTGGTGGGCCCAGGGCCGTGGTTGTCAATTTAAGGGCACGATTCCATTTTCAGTGCAATTTGCTGTCTAATTGAGCATCCAAATTTAGCAGTGCATTTGCATGTGCAATTAATTATGATTTAAAAGCACTCCGCTCTACCACTTCCTATTCCATTATGAACAAATGTAATTACCGAAGGATGGATTTGCTTTGGAAATCATTCGGGAAAATATTTTAGTGCCATGGATCCCAATGCTGCTTAGTCTACCAGGGAAAGCAGGGGAATTCTTGGCAACTTCCTCAGATCCAAGGAAGGGCTACGGCAGTGGAAAAGTATTTAAGTGGGCCTGTTTTTCCTCTACCGCTTGTGGGCATTAACTGAAAATGTCTGTTTAGAATTTCACACAGGGCAGTCAGTGGTATTTAACTGCTTACGAGTTAAAAGTATTACTCCAGGACTAGTAAGAGCTGGAGTAGATCTAAAATAATCAGGTCATTCCCAATCCCTGCCCCACATAGAGCTCAAAGTCTGGGGAGGAGAGGAATTTCATTCCCATTTTACAGATGAGAAAACAGGCACAAAGAAATTAAGGGACAAGCTCAAATGTTAAACACAGCAGGCAAGTGGCAGACCCAAGATTAGATCACAGATCCATTGTCTCTCAGGCCCATGCTCTCTCCACTAGGCCGTGCTACAGGGATAAGTATTTACTGAGGTTGTTTAGGAAAACAAACTCCAGTTGAAAAGAACTGAATCGCCTTGGCACATTGATAATGGAGGAGGGGCTTTCTGACAATGGGAAATTGCAGGCGGTTGGACTTGGGAAACATGAAAGTTCCTTGGGGAATCAATCAGTCAATCAATGGTATTTACTGAGTGCTTATTGCATGCAGAGCGCTTGGGAGAGTATAATGCAACAGACTTGATATACCTGTTCCCTACCCACAGATAGCTCAGTCTAGAAGGGGAGACCAACATTAATAGAAATAATTTATGGATAGGTGTGTGTCCTGTGGGGCTGACTGAGGGTGGGGTGAATACCAAATACCCAGAGGGTACAGAGCCAAGTGCTTGGACCACACAGAAAAGTAAGGGAGTCAGGGAAAAGAGGGCTCAATTGGGGAAGGCCTTTTGGAGGAGATGTGACCTTAATAAGACGTTGAAGTTGGGGAGGAGATGTGCTTAATAAGACGTTGAAGTTGGAGAGAATGACCTTAATAAGGGGTTGAAGGTGGGGAGAATGGTGGCCTGGCAAATATAAGATGGGGAGGGAGTTCTAGGCTAGAGGGAGGAGGTGGAAAAGTGGTTGTCGTGAGGTAGAAGAGATCGGAGCACAGTGAGCAAGCTGGCACTAGAGAAGCAAAGTGTGTAGCTGAGACCGTAGTAGGAGATCAGTAAGATAGGAGGGAGCAAGTTGAGTATTTGAAAACCAGTGGAAAGGAGTTTGATGTGGAGGTGGATCAAGAGGCAATCCTCCCATTCTTGAGGAGTTGGGAAAAGTGGACTGAACTTTTTTTTTGAAAAATAGTCCTGGCAACAGAGTGAAGTAAGGACCGAAAGGGGGGAGAGACAGGAGGCAGGGAGGTGAGAAAGGAGGCTGATAGAATAATCAAGGTGGGGTAGAGTAAATGCTTGGACCAGCGTGGCAGCAGTTTGGAAGAAGAGGAAAGAATAGATTTTTAACGTTGTTGTGAGGTAGAACTGACAGTATATGGGTTGCCTGAGAGATGAGTCAAAGACAATGTCAAAGTTATGGGCTTGTACAATAGAGGGGAGCTTTTGGGAAAAGGGGCACCCAGGCTTGGAGAATTTAAAAATGGAAACAGAGTCTTACAAGTTTCCCATGAAGTGTGAATTTACATTCCTTTGGTCAAGATAAAAACATATCTAGGATTCCAGAGGAGTAGCATATTGGTATTAAGAAAGTAAAGCTAGAAACTAAAAACAGATGACCTATAATGAGATGAGAGAGAGACAGACCGGATTCTTAGGAATGGGTGGGAAATCTGAGAGAACTGAAATGGGCAACTGGGGAAAAAAAAATTGACCTTTAATCCTGTGTCTCATACACTTCATGTCTGAAAGGCTTCCAGATGAGAAATCTAACTGAGAGTACTGGCAATTCAGAAAACAAAAAGACGTCTCAGTTTTCATTCACTCGTATTTATTGAACGCTTACTGTGTGCAGAGCACTGTACTAATCTTTGCATGTTAACCAAAAGGAAAAACTGAACTTTGGAATCAGTCTAAGCCTCAGCCTCCCTAGACGTGTGGGTTTGCATTTGACATGAGAACGGAAGTCCAAGCATTGGGAGTTAATCTCAAAAATAGGCAGAACTTGGCCACTCGGGGGAGAGGACCAGAAGCACAGCTGACTAGACAGAGAGGCCATATGAGAGAAAGTCTGCTAGGGACGGGGTCTCTTGACATAGCATCCAGCCTGTAGGGCCTGGATAGGTGGTTACGGAAATCATTCCTTCAAATTAGAGAGGTGACACGAGGAGACACCAGTGCTCTCGTGCACCTCTCAGATGCTCCCATGAGGGGGACCCCAGTGCTCTCAGGCAGAAAATGCTTTCAACTAAAGGGGTGGAATTTGGTCAACAGATATAAAGGACATCCACATTTGAAATGATAAATAGGCATCATGGAGGGAAGAGAAGAGAGGGGAGAGAGAGAGAAGAGCCACTGTTTGGCCATCTTTTGACATATTCACCCCCCCACATACACACACTAAAAAAATGGTTTAAGGAAAGATGTTCCTGCTCCTAGATCAATCTGAGCACGGGGGGAGAATGCAGGGTTAAGGCCCCACACAATTTTTTCCCCACACTATTCTTATCCCAAACACTGAGAACTGAGCGGCTGACTCCCTAAAGAGGGCCCAGAAAGTCTGTCACTCCTTATTAGGGTTAAACTATCCATAAAGGTTTTTGTTAGAGCAACACAGAACTATATTCACATGTTTGCATATTTTATGAAGTGTTAATCGTTCCCCTCTCATTTCTGGGAAGGAGGAAGGAGAATGCCAAAGGAACAAAAGAAAGTTGGGAATGTAGCAGAAGGCAGATGTGACCAGCTCATGGTTCACGGATGGTGCCGTGGCGTCTTCTGGTCCAGGAGTTCTGGGACTTTCCACGGAGGGGGAATCCAGGAGTCCCCTGACAGTGGGAGAGGTGGTGGGAGCCTCCGGGGTTTGTGAAATGGAATGCAGGAAAGGGCTGAGTCTTTGGGCATCCAAGAGCTCCCTGCTACTGCTCTGATCATCACCCCACCTCTGCTCGGGTGTGCATTGGATAGGGTGGGCTTGGGGAAGATGATGGTGGTGGGTATAGGGGAGGCGGGGTGCTGGCAGGTCTGCTTAGTGGAACAGCAGACCCCAAATTGTCCATCTCCAGAGCTATGCTCTCACTAATAATAATAATAATAATGTTGGTATTTGTTAAGCGCTTACTATGTGCAGAGCACTGTTCTAAGCGCTGGGGTAAACACAGGGGAATCAGGTTGTCCCACGTGGGGCTCACAGTCTTCATCCCCATTTTACAGATGAGGGAACTGAGGCACAGAGAAGTTAAATGACTTGCCCACAGTCACACAGCTGACAAGTGGCAGAGCTGGGATTCGAACTCATGAGCCCTGACTCCAAAGCCCGTGCTCTTTCCACTGCGCCACGCTGCTTCTCACTAAGCTCTGCTGCTTCTCAGTGTCCGGCTTGACATTTGAAGGGACCGTAGGCTATTGGGATTCTGACCCTTCGGGGTTAAGCAGCTTTCTTCCTACAAAGCCCTTGCTGGAGTGGGAATGGAACAATATCTCAGTCCTGGTGCTTAGGTTGTGGCCAGAGAGAAAGGGTTGGTAAAGAAATCTCTCCTGGTTTTGTGGCAAGATCTCTGATTTCGTGCTTTTGGGCCCTTCAAGCCCTGTGCCCCTGGGCCGTACTATCTCGCTGGGGCCCCTTGCGTCTGGCTAATCACTGGTCCCTCTTAGGCATGAAAAAGAGCCCCGGTCATCACTATTAAAAAAGATATTTCCTGGGCTCCTACCAGGAGGGTGGCCCCTTCATCTGGTTGCATCTTATGGCAGTTTGTTTTGTAGCTCTTGTGCCCTGTCCAGTACACATTTATGGCCCCAGGCACCTTTATGTCCAGAATTCTTATTTTAGGACTATGGCTTCCCTTGACCGCAGACTCCTGCCCCTGAGTTTGCTGCTTGAGAGCAGCAGTTGTGTTGTCACGGACCCTCACAGTGCTGCAGAGCTGCTCTGACAAGTGAGAGGCAGGGCAGAGGTGTCAGGGATTCCCTCCCACCAGGGAAATGCCGTGGGTTGAGTTGAACTTGGGGCACTTCAGCAAAATGGCATCAGTTTCCACTGGCTGCCGGCTGTTACGAGTTTTGGGACGTCCAGATTCTCAAGTGTCACTGGTGGGCACCCTTTCTGGTGGTGATGTTGTGGCTCCAAGACCTCACTGGCTAAATGTCCTCAATTGATCGATTATTAATTGAGCACTTACTGTGTGCAGAGCACTGTGCTAAGTGCTTTGGAGAGTTGATAGACATTAATAAAAATAAATAAATTAAGGATATGCGCTTAAGTGCTGTGGGGCTGAAGGAGGAGTGAATACAGGGTGCAAATCTAAGTGCAAGGGTGACGCAGAAGGGAGTGGGAGAAGAGGAAATGAGGACTTAGGGATGGCCTCTTGGAGGAGATGTGCTTTTAATAAAGCTCGAAGATGGGGAGAGTGAGCATCTGTCAGATATGAAGATGTAATTCAGCCCACAAGGCCAAGAGTAAATGACAGGAGTATTACTCACATCTTTAAAATGGGGAGAATAATCCGTGAAGGATTAGATGACCTCCTCAAAGCAGTCTGGGTAAATTCTCATTCAGCCTGTTCCTTCTTCAGGACTTCTGATTGCGTGTGGGAATTGGGAGGAACTCCAGTGGAGGAATAATTTTTAAACACAAATATACTGTGACTGATGTTTGAGTCTCAAATTTAGCAAAACCCCACCGATTTATACCTCCTCCTACCAACCCAGGCTGTTTCCCACCTATCTCCCCATTCTGAGACTGTTTTCTTCTCCCACCACTCCCTCATCTGGGCCCTCTCCTATGTTTTTCTCTTGTCTAATGTTTCTTCCCTCTCTGGTGCCCTCTCTTCTCCCGTACTCAATGTTTTTTTTTTTCCCTGCCAGTCTTTCATCACCTTATTTTTGCCTCCCAACTTCCTTCAGTGGTATTCAGTGGCAATAAAAAATTGAGCTTGCTACATATCAAACACCATACTTGGATACAAGATACAATCCCTGATCCACAGGGGCTCACAGCATAAGTAGAAGGGAGAATAGTATTACATCCCCATTTTTCAGATGGGAAACTGAGGCACAGAGAAGTTAAATGACTTGCCCAAGGTTACATAGAAAAGGGCAGAGCTGGGATTGGAACCCGAGTTCTCTGTGTCCTAGGTCTGTACTCTTTCCATGAGACCATACTGCTTCCTTTGTGTCTGGGTCTCCAATGCATTTCCTATTGGCCTTTATCTTCCGTTCTTGTTTTCTACAGACGGCACAGTGCACTGAGTGGGTTTCTTGTCACTGTCCTCTTTCCTTTAGTCTAGACATGTAGCACCAGCAGCAGTGAAGAATGATAGGAGCAATGTGGCCTAGTTGATAAAGCATGGGCTTGGGAGCCAGAGGACCTGAGTTCCGATTCCAGCTCTGCCCCACCCTTTTTTATGGTATTTGTTAAATGCTTACTATGATCCAGCCACTGAATTAAGTGCTGGAGTAGATACAACCTAGTAGGGTTGAACGCAGTCCATGTCCCACATGGGGTTCGTGGTTTTAATCCCCATTTTACAGATGAGGTAACGAAGGCACAAAGAAGTTATGTGACTTGCCCAAGGTCAAACAACAGACAAGTGGCATTCCTGGGATTAGAATCCTCTATCCCTTAACTTGTGTCTATCCCAGCTCTTAGAACAGTTGGGGTTGAGTTGGGGAAGGCCTATGGGTGTAATTTTAATAAAGTTTTGAAGGTAGGAAGATTGAAGGTCTGTCACACATGAAAGCAGGTCTTCCAGACCAGAGGCAGGTCACAGGCAAGGGGTCGGCGGTGAAAGAGACGAGATCGACCTATGGTGAGTGGGTTATCATTAGGAGCAAAATGAGTATGCTGGCTTGTAGTAGACAACCCACACTCCATTCACCATGAGGCTATGGAAAGATTATGCTCTACTCAAGCATTTACTACTTGCAACACTTGTTTCTGCTTTTGAATCTGACTCTTTCTTTCCCAATCCTGCTAAAATCTCTGCTCGAGGCAGCAAACTCTCTTGGAATTTCAGCAAACCATTTTGCACCAACTGCCACAGATACCTTGCAGCTCTAGTTGCATTTCCAGACTTCTATCATGGGGCCATTTTAATCGTCTTTCAGGGCTATTTGATTTGTGTGGGGCTGTGCATTTGTAGAAACCCAAGCAGCCCCCTCTCTTTTTGTCTTAGCTTTTATCTGACTGGGTAGAAACTTGGGGAACACAAAGGAGTGGCGAGGGCAGTGGTGGAGAGACGGCAACTGTGGAGAGGTGCTATACGATCTAATATATGCAACCTAATTTAAGAATGTCATCATACTGCACAGTGGGACAAAATGCCATCACACAGTGCCTCTTCTCCCTCCTCCTTCACCCCAAAGCCACAGTGGCTTCCTCTCCATTGCTGCCCCTCCCTCACCCCCTACTCCCTCTGAGTCTGCCAAGTCCCACCCCAGCTCAAGGGCAGCCAAGACAAATGGGAAAGATTTGTGGCCTGACTGGGACCAAGTCCAAGAGGACTTTTGTCTCTGCCACCGTCTGAGGGGACCACGAGGGGATCAGGGAGGACTCCCACCTGAGGGGGGATGAAGGAGAGCACCGGCTACTGCCCTGTCCCCGTGACCCAGCGAGGTTTCTTGGCAGGGGGAAGAGCAGGGTCCCTTGTGGCATTTCCTGGCTAGTCTCTGGTTCTAGGGTTTACGGTGATGGCCTGTGCAGCTGCAGGTCAGAGTCAGGGCTGTGGCTGCTAGGACCCGGTGGGCCGCAGGAGTTTTAGGGTGGATGGCCAAACATGGTAGTAGCTCCACATGTATCACTTAAATTTCCCTGCTGGGTTGGAAACTGTGGGGAGTTTGGGGGGTCCCCCTTAGTCAGAGGCCCTGGACTGCAGCTCCTACAATCCCGATCCATTCTGCATTAGTTTCCAAACGTTGACTTGTGGGAAATGTATTTCCCCAGCACTCCCCACTGAGCTTCCATTCCGGAACTGGCACAATTCTGGGCGCAATATGGATTTTTAAATGGAAAAGACACCGTCCTTGACCTCTAGAGTTTACGATCTAAACGTTAGGGCTGAATTCCTTTCTAGGCCTTGAGATAATAGTTCTGCCCCTGCCAACATGCAGCCAGTTAAGGATAGAGAATAGTTCCGGATAGAAAAGTTGGGTCCCTCCATAATTTCCTTCGACACCAGCACAATTTAGTTCAGAATCTATAGAATCTATTATTTTCAGATCTCTGTCGAGAATTTAAAACACATCTTTATTAGCTGAGGTAGAAAGAAGCACATTTTAGTTGACTATCAAAGTTCAGATCCGTGGTGGAAAAAATCTATACCTTAGTACCGTGTATTTCATTTAGATGCTCTTCTGCCACCTTTTCTCTCTCTGGCCTGATAGAACCCAGAAAAATTAGAGTCCTTAATTATAGCGGCCATTTGGTATTGCTTAATCAATGCTGACTTACAACTGAACCCACAGACAGCCCTGCTTATCACAGCTACCGCTCTGACTTCCAAATGACTTCCTAAGTATTTAATTTATGTGTCAGTTCATCTCACAATTTTCTTATGATTTCTTCAGATATCAGGGGATGGATGAGAAGGAAAAGACCTTGATTGGCTACTTGGCATTCAACATCAATAGCCAAAGTCTTCTGGAAAACCAGCTTCAGCTTCAAATTGGATATTCGCAAGTTTCCTTACTCGGGTCCTAGGTCTAGTTTCCTCTTTTGGTATCAGCTGTACACACACAGAACCATCACAGAATGGTACAGAGCAGGGGGAAGTAAGTCATTCCACTTTTAGCTTGTCTGCCCCATTCAGTATGACTGTGGCAGTCAATTAATCAAGAGTACTTATTGAGTACTTACTGTGTGAAACACAATCCCTACCTTCAAAGAACTTACAATCTACCAGGCGTTAGACACCTTTTATGCCTGTAGTGTTTATACTTACAGCCAAGAGAGCTGGCTTGGTTCTGTAATTACCCACCATGACTCTCCTCCAGGCGAATCTGGGGCCTTTCTAAGGGTTAATTAGAATGGACTGGAGTCCCTAGGAGAGTGCCCTTAAATCCCCCTCGTAACAACCGGGCTTCTTCCTTATTTCCCCGCCACCTCGACTTTTCCCCTACCCCATCTCCAGAGCAGAACCTCCTAGGCCCAAAATGGTTGGAGGCTCCAGACCCCCTCTTTGATCATGGGGTAGGATGGGTGAGACCCTGTAGCACTGCTTAGTGTGTGCTTGGCATTTTGTGAATTCTTTGGTGCAAGGACTGCTGGAGCAATAGATCTCCCAGGTGTTTGAGGGCCCGCTGGGGAGCCATTCTGAGGGTCTGTTCAGGGCGGCAGGATAGAAGATCCAACAGGCCCTGAACCTACTTGCATCCATGTAAGATACGTGGCTGTTGCAATCTGTGGGGATGCCCTCCCCCCACTCCAGCTCCCCAGCTCCCTTGAGGCTCAGACCTACACCCCCAATTGTTTGAGAACTAGGTTGAACAACGAGGGCACTCCCAAAACCAAGGCTCCAAAGTCCACTAAATATCACACGCTGCACTGGCTCACAGCATAACATGATGTCATTCAGCCACCATTTGGGGCAAGTCCCCGAGATTCAGCCTAAAACTGAAACATTTCTCCCAGTTGATCCAGAACTTTGGCAGTCAACTTTCAGGTGGGTCTGAACTCTGATTCCGGGGCTGCAGTAGAGGGAGAATGGGTCCTGGAAACAAGAATATTGAACATAAAAGCATCTGGTCCCATCTTAGGGAGCAGACCAGCTGGAACCCAGACCATCCGGTATGAAGATGGGTAACTTGCCCCTTTAGAGGGCCTGCTGTTGGGGTAGAGGGAGGTCATCAGCCCTGAGCCGGCGACTTGGGTTGGAAGCAGCGTGGCTCAGTGTAAAGAGCCCGGGCTTCGGAGTCAGAGGTCATGAGTTCGACTCCCGGCTCTGCCACTTGTCAGCTGTGTGACTGTGGGCAAGTCACTTAACTTCTCTGTGCCTCAGTTACCTCATCTGTAAAATGGGGATTAACTGTGAGCCTCACGTGGGACGACCTGATTATCCTGTATCTCCCCCAGCGCTTAGAAGAGTGCTCTGCACATAGTAAGCGCTTAACAAATACCAACATTATTAAATTGGCCCGGCTGCCAAGTGAGGGATGCGGGAAAAAGAGAGGAGAATGTTGGAGGAGATCATGAAATGATTCATGATCCCTTTTAGGGCCAGGCAAGAAAATGTTGCATTCTCATCAGTCCAGGTGTGAGCATTTACGTTGCACACTAGGGTAGCAGATCGTGTTGATCAAACAGATGGGCCCAGCACATTGTGTGTGGGGGTATGATAAATAGTACACCAATCAGTCTCCCTGAAGGCTTCCAAAGCCCAGGAGAGTTGTTTAATAACCATTAAACACCTTTAAGATCGTTCACGAGAGATCGACAATGAATGCGTGTCACACTTCACTGTGTCCCACTGCATTAACCTTCTCAGAGAATGGAGAGTACGGACACGCGGGTACCAGTTGAACAGTGTAAGCAGAAGGTGGCATTCCTTGTTAGAGAGAAAATTATCTGCATCAAACTTGGCACATGAAGGGTATCCTGTAGTGAGTGTTGTTCCTTTCCTCTCCTGAACAGCAACTGTATGTACTTCTGCTGCACATCTTTCAGTTCTCACCAGCTATTTATTATTATAAATAATAGCAGAACCAGATATTTAATCCCTATTTTTCAGATGAGGAAATTGAGGCACAGAGAAGCTTAAGTGACTTGGCCAAGGTCACACAGCAGGCAAGTGGCAGAGCAAGAATTAGAACCCAGGTCCTCGGTCTCCCAGGCCTGTGCTCTGCCCACTAGGCTGCGCTGCTTCCCAGTTTGGCAGGGTTCTGTTGAATTGAGTGACAGGAGTGGAACTAATAATGTGACACATTGGCCAGTGACTCAATGGTTCTCGGACCTCTCTCACTCAGAGTTTCTGCTTTGGGAATGTTTAGATATGTCTGCCCAATGTGGTCCTCCCATGGCCAGTTGCTAAGTCTGGCTCCTCATTACAGTCAGAGTTTCAACATCCCGAAAGTTTTCCAAGTTCAGAATCCACTCTTTCTCCCTCGATCTGATCTCCAAGCATATTTTTTTTCCCTGTCCAAAACAAAGCGGCAAAGGGCGGCACAAGAATTTCAGTTTCATTTGGGGGGCAGGGGGAATATGGTTGTTGATAGCACAACGAACCCTAAGACTGGAAATTGAAAGCACTAGACCATATTTCTAGAGCTTTAATAGATTTTTTTTTTCCCCCCGTGCAGATCTTAAAGCTTTGAAGTTCAAACATTCTAAATAAGGCTTTGGGATCAATAGCATGGGTTGTTTGCAGGAAATTAATTATGCCACAGTTTGGCAGAGGAGTACATTTTGGTGAGGTCCAGCTATACAACTTATCAGAGAAGCAGTGTGGCCTACTGGAAAGAGCATGGGCCTGGGAGTCAGAGGACCCAGGTTCTCATAGCCACTCGGCCACTTTCCTGGTCTGTGACCTTGGGCAATTCACTTAACTTCTCAGTGTCTCAGTGACCTTATCTGCAAAATGGGGATTCAATCAATTTTTTCCCTCCTACTTAGACTGTGAGCCCTATATGGGATCTAATAATCGTATATCTACCTCAGCACTTAGTACAGTGCTCAGCACAGTAAGCACTTAACCAATGCCACGAGCTTATTTTCGCCCCAAAGGATGGAGAGCCAGAGGAACTTTGAAAAAAAGAATGTCAGAATCTAGATTTTGCTAGAATCTTTTGGGCCAGCAAAGCAGGTTTGGAAAATGTAAACTGTGCTGTGTATAAACTGTGAACTCCTCTCTAAAGAAACCTAATATTGAGGAACATACAAAGCTGTTCATCAGGACCTTTCAGTTAGTCTAGGACTTGGGTTTTAATTTGGAAATTTTCGTGACTCTGGATTCCCCCCAAATTCCATTCTACTTGAAAGTTAAACTAAACCTACTGAGTTTCAAGTTGTTTGCTTAGTCTTAAAGCTTCGTGATTCAGATTAATTCCATGGTGGTTGGCACCTCCCCCATTGTTTTTTTTTTTTTTAGGCAGGAAAGCTTTAACTATGTTTCCTTATAAGACAGAATGACTCAGCCACTGTTTACTATTTAGTGCCCCCCTGGTTAGCTGCTTTAGTTTTATGTGCTGTAACAATCAACTGTGGCACCATCTAAGAAACACAGGGAAACAGGAGTTTTCACGTTTGTGGTGAACATACCCTGTTTTAAGTAAGAATGTGTCCTGGTGTCTATTTCCTCTCACCTGTCTCGTTGCCATGGTCTATCTTCTGGCAGCCCAGACACATTCGGACACTGGCTCTCCAAATGACAGTGGTTCCCACAGAAAGACACAGAGCCCCAAGACCATAGCAGGCCTGACCTGCTCAGGACCCCTTATTCTGGCATTTTTCTTTCCCTGAGATGTTCCCTCACAGCATCCCCTCAAGAGCAGAAAGGGAGAAGGGACCATCATTGCCCTCCACTTCACAGCGTCCAAACGGAGAGGTTCGGCCCCTGGCTGGCAGTCACTCCTCAGATCAGTGGTTCAGACCAAACCGGGAACTCGAGTCTTCTGGCTCTGAGCCCAGTGTTCTGACCTGTGACCGGGCTGTTTGGGCAGCAGGCCCAGACAGAAAGGATCTGGGCAGAACAAACTGTGGATCCTCCGGTGAGGATCCTCACTTCCTTCCTCAGGAACTGACAAAGGAGACTGTTCTCTGTGGGAGCCTCATCCAAACTTGCTGAGGGTGCTCCCGGGAGCCTGGCACTTCTTGCTCCTGCTGCTCCTGTGAAGAACTATCAACTGAGCCAGTTGCCGGAAATGTGCGGGGAGGTGGGGAGAGAGGGTGGGCCTCTCTAGAGTTAGGTATCCCCAAGAGTGTGGCTCATCATAGCTAGAAAACCCGGGAATTGCATAAACTTGAGATTCAGTTGCCGTCACCTGGATGGGTTTGGGGCCAAAAGCCGTTACCCCAGTGATAGGTTTCAAAATTTCAAGAGTGATGCCAGTATTACACGGCCCTCCCTTTTGGTTGTCTGATGGAATTGAGGTTAGGGGGGTGTGCTGCCCTCCTGGGGAGAAATGTCTGAGTCCCTTGGGGCGGAAAGACCCAGGCACCCTCCTTTCTGCTCCCACCGGTTGGTTAGTGTCTGCTCATTCACCTGCTATAATACAGATCAGCAATGGCTTTGCTGCTTTGGAAGGACACTGGAGAAGCAGGGGATTGAAAGACCTAACTTTCGTCCAGGAAAGAGTCTCATTTTAAGGTTGATCCTGACTCAAAAGCTGAGCACCTGAGCAGTTAGGTATTCACCCCCCTCCCCACTCTGTTGAATTTCTGTTCATATCTTTATATTTTATTGTTTTCTCATCTGTGTAATGTATTTTAGTGCAAGTTTCCTCAGGTAAGTGGTAAGGTCCTTGAGGGCAGGGATTGTGTGTATCAACTTTACTGGGTTGTATTTCTCCCAAGTGCCTAGTACAGTACTCTGTGCACAGTACGTGTTCAGCGAATACTACCGATAGAATGAAAAACTTCCTGCCTCTGTCATGTTCATGTTGGAAATAGAACCCAACAAGTCCACCTACATCCAGCCTCAAGTGAGTGCAAACAGATACCAGTACCCCAGTAGCCTAGGACAAAGAAGCGGCATGGTCTAGTAGGGAGAGCACAGGCCCGGGATTCAGGAGGACTGGGTTCTAATCCTGTCCCTGCAAGTTGCTTGATGTGCCATCTTGGGCGAGTCACTCAACTTCACTTTGCCTCAGTTCCCTCAACCGTATCTCCCTTCTACTTAGACTGAGAGCCCCATACGGGACAGGGACTGTGCCCAACCTAATTAACTTGTACCTTCCCCAACCTTAGAATAGCATTTGATACATAGCAGGTTTTTAATAAATACCATTAAAAAACCCCAAAAGGAAAAGGCACATTGAGAACTTCTGAGATCAGACTGCAATTTGGGATGAAAAGAAACCAGAGTTTTGCCTTTTAGATCAGGGTGGCCCTCCCTGAATGAATGTATTAGAAATACCTAGCCTGTGGGTGATTTGAAGAGTTAAGAATTCCATAGAGTTTTGGTGACTTGGAAGAGATTAGCTAGCAATGTGTCCAAAATACAAGTGGGAAATAAGAAAAAATGCCAAATTTTTGCCAACGAGAACGGTTCGTTACCTGAAGAGAAGATAAGTGGACATTCCTGGACAAAGGTATTCCAAGTAAATTGTCTCCTAGAGGAAGAAAAGCAGGATTGAGGGCAGGGCCTTTGTGTAGTATTTAAAGTATACCCTGAGCGTTCATATAGTGTTCTGTACCGGGTGGTCTTCAGTAAGTACTTGCTGAAGGTCCCTGATAGCTACTTGCAGTTTTTAAGGTCAACCTTTTTGTTATAGTACTCTGGTTGATGGCATATGAGTATCTTGCATCCTGCAGGCTCTCAGGAAATGCTAAGTGGAAGCCTGGCCCTCATTTGCTAGGCAGGAAGGAGGACTTCTTAAAACTCTCTTACATTTCCTTTACAAGGAGGATGGAGGAGGGTAGGAGGAAGTGGGTAAGAGCGCTATGAGTCCGGCCCATCTGCCCTTTCACCTACTTCTGTAAAGTCCCTGCAAGGCTTGGGATCCCAGGAATAAGTGATCCTTTGAGTACCAGCAAAACTGCATCCACAGTGCAGATACTGAATCCTATCAATGGCCCATTCAGCTTGGGATTCTGTCCCTGACAGTGGCAACAGGTTACTTGGAGGATGCTCCATCGAACATCCCTAACTGCCCCTCTCTAGCTCATTATGGAGTATTTATCCAGGAGCTTATCCCAACCCCTTGAGAAACAGCTCCCGCTGAAGAACACAATAACTGTGGTATTTGTTAAGCACTTACTATGTTCCAAGCACTGTTCTAAGTGCTGGGGTAGATGAGCCGGTCCCACATGGGGTACATTTTATAGATGAGGTAACTGAGGCACAAAAAAGTTAAGGGATTTACCCGAGGTCACACAACAGAAAAGTGGCAGAGACGCGCTTAGAGCCCCAGTTCTCTGACACCAGGCCCGTGCTCTATCCACTAGACCATATTGCTTTTCACTTTAGAAATTGATGTTCCTAACAGAGTTTTCCCCTCTCTACATTTTGCTGCTCCCTCTTCTGGGAATAACCTTCCCATCAAGTTTTGCTCTCTCTTTACCCAACTGAAAAACCTCCTAAAATCCCACTTTCTCCCTGATAACTTCCCCAGATGAGAGCAAAATAGTCTGTTTGTCTCCTGACCTTTCTGTCTTGGCTCACCCCTGGGCCCCAAACCACCACCAGTGAACTTCGAACATCATGTAAATGTTTATTTGTTAATTGATTTCATTTTTTGGACTTAGCCCCACCTTTGGTCCTTTCTCAGTCTGCTGTTCAGTTTTCTCCGGGTCTTATGTTGTTGCTTGTTCTTCTTTGAGTCTTTCTGCTTCAGTGTGGTCTGCAATAATAACAGTTTAGTTTAATAATAAAATAACTGAAAAGGAGTCAGTTTAAACAGATCTGCTTAGCACCCATTCCAGTCGCAGTCACACATGGCATGATCAAAAACACATTTGGGGAGAATAAAGTGTCAATTTTTCAGAGCTTGCTGGGCCCCAGAACGTTCCTTACTGGGGCAGGGTACCGATTGTTTCCTTACTAGCCCTAAACAATAGATGCATTTTAGGAAGGGCCTGTTGATCCCTTTCTAGACACATCACTACGTGGAAAGATCCGATCCCACTATCTTATCACGGTTTAGTACATTCGAGTGATGTCAGTGTTGAGTTTTACTGTCTGCACTTTATCAATGGAGAAATTGAGTCACTGAAGGTTCAGATAGGTCCCAAAGGACCACTCCACATACTGCAGGACAGCTTCTTGTCCTCCTTCCACTTTCTGCCCATTCAACCTCTTGCTTGTAGTAGGAATGTTCAGCGGGAAGGGAGAGTTCTTGGAAAATGATGATGCAGAATATAGTTATTCTAGTCCTGAACATGTTGAGTCCTCTAGACCGTAAGCTCACTGTGGGCAGGGAATGGGTCTGTTTACTCTTATTTAGTACTCTCCCAAGTGCTTATTACAGTGTTCTGCACACAGTAAGTGCTCAATAAATATGATTTATTTTTTTTTGCAGATGAGAAAACTGAGGCACAAAGAGATTAAGGAACTGGCCCAAAGTCCCAGAACAGGCCAGAGGCAGAGCCCGGACTAGAGCTTGTTATTTTGACTCCTAGGCCTGTGCTTTTCCCATTTGGCCTTGCCACCCTTCCTGCCTGACAATCTCTTGAATGAAGAGTTATCTCTTCACTGGGTAGCCAGAGAGGACACATGGGATTGCAGCTACTAATCTGTGAGACCCAGATAGGGGAAAAAAAAGCAAGAAAAATGAAACTTGGGAGAAGAGCAATAAACAACTTGGACAATAGCTTTCCTCTCCTACTTATGCAGCTCTTGAGTTGGAACAAAAGAAACTCTTTTTCAGCCACAGGCTTGGTTCTTTGATCGGATTTGGTCAGGGCCAACCTATGCCATTTTGTGAAGCTCCCAAAGAAAGAGCTGAAGGACACTCTATTCTTGAGAATGCTGGAACTTTCAGTGGGACCATGGTATTATAAAAGAAATTAGGTTTCAGAAGGTTGTGGAGAGAAAGGCTTGCTTAAGAGAGAAATCCCTTATCTTGAACATCAGTGCACAGTTCTCCTTGAGATTGATTGTAAAATCTTTTGGGACACTCAAGGCCAATCCCCTACTCAGCCCTTCCTGGTGGCCCCAGTCTGTCCTGTTTCCTGGCCCGTTCCTCTGTCGTGTGCATGCTGCCAATGCCCACCCCTGGTCACTACCATCAAGGTTTGTCTATACAAAGTTGATCTGGAGTTAAGGTGTAGTTGGTAGTTTAACGAGCCACAAACTGAGTTTACGGTTCTATTAGGTTTTCTCCAGGACTACAGAATTCTGCTGCTCAAGTGAGGTTGGGCCCCCACAAGCCTGGGGCCCCTCAATTGCCCCAAGTTGGTCTCAGGAAGGGCTGGACAAAAGGACACCCGTAGAATCACTAACTGAGGCATTCATTTTATCCAGCCCAAAATTGTCATCATTGCCTGGAAAGCCCAGACAAGTTGTTGCAATCGATGTAGCTGGATTTATCTCCCTATTGGAACTTTGGACAGTTGGAGCTCTGAGCTGGAAAGCGTTTGGGCCAAGAGCTGGGTTCCAAAGGTGCAGAAGGGGAAGGAGCACTAGCTACCTTCAGCTCTCCAGGCGAATGATTAAACCTGACTCAGATTGCTCTTCCTAATAGAGCCTGTTTTATCTGGACAGTCAGCATCGTGGGGATTTCTGTAGCACAATGTAGCCAGCTGGTCTGGCAGAGTCCTCAGATATTCTAGGGTAAAATAATAATAATAGTCTTTGTGAAGCACTTACTATGTGCTGAGCACTGTTCCAAGCACTGGAGTAGATGTAAACTAATCAGGTTGGACACAGCCCCTGTCCCATATGGGGCTGACAGTCTCAATCCCCATTTCACAGACGAGGTAACTAGGGCACGGAGAAGTGAAGTGACTTGTCCAAGGTCACAGAGCAGACAAGTGGCAGAGCTGGGATTAGAACCCAGGTCCTTCTGACTCCCAGGCCTGTGCTCTATCCTCCAGGCAATGCTGCTTCTCAATGTATGTAGGTAAGTCGACTCTGGTGATCCTCAGAAGAATCACAAAATTACACCGAAAGAAAAAGTGCTGAACCAATGAAAGACAGGAAGTGAAATAATGGAACATGCACTTGGAAAGTATTCTTCCATGGGGGGGCAGCAGGAAGAGTCATGTTGCTGCCTGGGAGGTACATATTTATTTTTTTATTTTACTTGTTAAGCGCTTACTATGTGCCACATATTGTACTAAGTGCTGGGGTAGATAAATTAATCAGGTTGGACACAGTCCATATCCTACATGGGATTCACAGTCTTAATCCCCATTTCACAGTTGAGGTAACTGAGGAGAAGTGAGGCAACTTGCCCTAGGTCACACAGCAGACAAGTGTAGACTCATCGTGGGCAGGGAACATATTCACCAGCTGTTGTACTCTCCCAAGTGCTTAGTACAGTGTTCCACACATAGCAAGCACTCACTAAATACTATCACTTGATTTGATTAGAGAAGTAGGAAGGCATAGTGGACAGAACATGGGCCTGGAAGTGAGATGGTTATGGGTTCTAGTGCTGCCTCTGCCACTTGTCTGCTGGGTGACCTTGGGCAAGTCACTTCATTTTTCTGGGCCTCAGTTACCTCATCTGTAAAATGGGAATTGCGACTGTGAGTCCCACTTGGGATAGGGACCGTGCCCAACCCAATTTATTTATATCCACCCCACTGCTTAGTACTGTGCCTGGCACATAGTAAGCACTTAACAAATACCACAGTTATTATTATTATCGATTCGTAAGGCTACTACCAGAGAGGTTGTGGTTTCTTTGTCCCTGATGGTCTTTAAGAGAAAAACAAAAACCAGCCATTGTCCCTCCCGGATGGTTTAGTATTGATCATAATAAAATGATGATATTTGTTAAGCGCTTACTATGTGCTAAGCACTGTTCTAAGCCCTGGGGGGATACAAGGTAATCAGGTTGTCGCATGTGGGGCTCACAGTCTTAATCCCCATTTTACAGATGAGGGAACTGAGGCACAGAGTAGTTAAGTGACTTGCCCAAGGTCACACAGCTGACAAGTGGCAGAGCCGGGATTAGAACCCATGACCTCTGACTCCCAAGCCTGTGCTCATTCCATTTAGCCACACTGCTTCTCATATTAACCTCCCTTGACTTTTCTGAAGGCAAGACAGATGGTCTGTTGAGGTCCCTGCTAGCTTTCAGATCCTGTTTCTACTAAAAGGTGACTCTGCTTAATAAATGGATTAATCCAGATTAAACCCTAGAACCCAGAAAGGGTTGAGTGAATTAGGGCATAGTAGTGAGGACAGACCAGCAAAGTTTGGTCACCAGACCTGATGAGTCTGCTGTTTGGTAATGTAGCATTTACACCGCTGCTCCAGATGAGAAGTGTTGGGGTCAGGCCCTGGGACTGAAACAGATGAGTTGGAGGTAGAACAGAAGGAAGCACGTAGAGCCGTCCATGTTGAGCACCGAGAGCTCACTGTCCTCAACCCCAGGTTACAGGTTGGGGTAGACTAAAGCGCAAATCTCCATCCTTCTGTTTCTCCTACAGGACTGAGTTCTTTTACTACGAACTTCCCTCAATCCCCACTTTCAAGAAGGAGAGAACACGCCAAATGCAGCCTTACTGATCAGCAAGTAGTTCCATAGTGATCCAGCCTGGTTTTCCTTAGGTAAAGACTTTCCATTCGCACTAATAAGACACACATCTTCCTCTAGCCAGAATGGCTGGATGGCAGTGAACAGGGAAGCTGTCTGCAAAGGTAAGAGCTGCAAAGGTACGAACTTTCCAGGGGCTCTATCGGTGTGGCTTGGGCAGTTGGTAGCCTGTTCCCTTTAGAAACTCACTCTGACATGTGAGCCAGAGTCAAAGATAAGATATTGCCACTCGGACTCTTGTGGAGCAGATATCTGAGTAATAAGTGCTGTATTATTGCTTGACAATTCCCTCGGATTTCCTACAGGAAAAAATCGTGACTACCCTTCAGGCAGTCCGGACATGTGCCTGTGATTTCACTATAGCCCCACTGCCAGCCATTACTTCCTTGGCCCTGGAAAACAAGGCTTTGGTTTGAAATGTCGCAGTCTGCCTGTGAACCAAATCAACACTAAGTGAGAAAGTAGGCAGAGGCAGAGCTTCCAGAAAGACCATTAAAACGTAGATGGACTTGAAGAGTAATAAGTGACTAAGAAGATGACAAATGACATCATAAAAAGGAGTCTAACCAGTTGGCCCCAACAACCAGCCTCCAAATAGGCAAATGACCTCGACCCAGAGACGGATAGTTCCTTTCCCCTTCCTGGATCAAGCCAAGCCTGCACGTTCCTCTTCTCCTCTTCCCTTGCCTACCTTCCCTCCCTCTCCCCTTCCTTCCCCTTACCTTCCACCTAACATAGCTGCACGGTCTAGGGAAGAGTGGAGTTGTATTACTTTGTTAGTATACTCTGTACTCTGCCTCAGTGATATCTCGTGCGGCGGAGGTCTGGTACCAACAGTCCCGTCGTTCCCTGTAACTCTATCATAGTTTGTCCTTCGGATTTGATGGCGAAATTCACCTGTGAGGGCAGACATCAATGAAAAGGTCAATGTGGGAATCCCAACTACTTTGTGCGTATGAAAATGTTGTTCCTTGTTTGTGTTGTCGTGGTAGATATTTGCATCTGGCATTGTTTTCTTTTCGGTCTCTGTGTCTCTCCATCTGTATGAAGATTTTGCGTGGAGAGACATTGCTTTTTTGAAGACAGCACACCACGCAGGTCAATCCTCCGCAATAGGCTCCAGATTTGCAGATGGGATGCAGCACTGTCTGCAATACTTCTTCTGCCCGCCCTGCTCTCTCTTTCTCAATTTCAGCTCCCACACAGCAAATGTTTGGGTATTATGCCGTTGCTTATTCTTCTTATATGGCCCACCCAACATAGCTGTTTTAAGGAGAGCATAACTTGGAAGCTAGGAGACCTACTATATTCCAAAACTTTATCGTTTGAGATCTTGTCTTGCCATTTGAGATTGAGTATTGCCCACCGATGGTGTTAGACTTGCTCGAGGACCTGAGTGTTGTGCCTGTGTGGGATCCCAGAAAAGGAAATCTCACAGAAAAGGTTGAACAACACAACAGCTCTGTAGACTTTTAGTTTGATCTAGTGCATGATAACCAATCAAACATATTTATTAAGCACTTGCTATATTCAGAGAACTCTACTAAGCACTTGGGAGGGTACAGTATAACAGAGTTGGTAGGCACGTTCCCTGCCCACAGGGAGTTTGAAGTCTAGAGGGGGAGACTGGCGTTAATCTAATTAAATTACGGATATGTACCTAAATGCCGTCGGACTGAGGGTGGGGTGATTAGGACAGGGTTTGGGTGGGAAGATGAGGAATTGTGTTTGGGACGTGTTAGGTTTGAGGTGTCAAGATAGATCCAGATGTGGATGTCCCGAGGGCAGGAGGAAATATGAAACTGCAGAGAAGGAGAGCGATCAGGGCTGGAGATGTAGCTCTGGGAATCATCTGTGTAAAGAAAACAGCTGGAGCCCTGGGACCAAATGAGTTTTCCTAAGCAGAGGGTGCAAATGGAGAATAGACGGGAACCCAGACTGAGCTTTGAGAGATTCCCACGTGATACCTTGCTGTCGTCACACTCTATTTGACAATCTCCCGTGGCTCAGAGGAAAGAGCCCAGGCTTGGGAGTCAGAGGTCATGGGTTCGAATCCCAGCTCTGCCACTTGGCAGCTGTGTGACTGTGGGCACATCACTTAACTTCTCTGTGCCTCAGTTACCTCATCTGTAAAATGGGGATTAACTGTGAGCCTCACATGGGACAATCTGATTACCCTGTATCTACCCCAGCGCTTAGAACAGTGCTCTGCAAATAGTAAGCGCTTAACAAATACCAACTTTATTAATCTCTCTAAGGATGTACTGGCATTCTTGATTCGATTTTCCATTTCTTTGCCCCTCACTGGTCAGTGTGCTTCTGTAGGTAACAGAATTTAGTGACAGCATTTAGCTCTGGTTGCCAAATAAATGTTTTGTTATGAACTTGGTTTCCCTAATGTATCATCATGAATAATAATGTTGGTATTTGTTAAGTGCTTACCATGTGCAGAGCACTGTTCTAAGCGCTGGAGTAGATACAGGGTAATCGGGTTGTCCCACGTGAGGCTCACAGTTAATCCCCATTTTACAGATGAGGTAACAAATGGTATTTATTGAGCACTTATATGTACAGAACACTGTACTAAGTGCTTGGGAGAATGCAATAAAACAGAGTTGGCAGACACGTTCCCTGCCCATAGTGAGCTTTCAGTCTAGAGGATTGATAGGAGAAGCAGCGTGGCTCAGTGGAAAGAGCACGGGCTTTGGAGTCAGAGGTCATGAGTTCGAATCCTAGCTCTGCCACTTGTCAGTTGTGTGACTGTGGGCAAGTCACTCAACTTCTCTGTGCCTCAGTTACCTCATCTGTAAAATGGGGATTAAGACTGTGAGCCCCACGTGGGACAACCTGATTCCCCCGTGGCTACCCCAGCGCTTAGAACAGTGCTCTGCACATAGCGCTTAACAAATACCAACATTATTATACATCGCATCAGTTTTCTTTAGACTGTCAACCCATAAAGCCGGACAGATTCAGTAAAATGATTTGCAATCATTTGCATGCAACTAGATTCCTCCGAGTAGAACAGGAGTTGCAATCCTGCCAAGAGTTTGTCCCCGAGTCCCCATATCCACAGCACGCTGCCGCTCTTCAGCTCCTCAAATGCAGGGTTTGCCTAGCCCGTCCTCGAACTCCCACAGTGTGTCAGTCGGACTTGCCCTAGTTGAACTAGTTGACTTCCCTAATGGCAGTCTTAGTACATCTTGGGTTGGCACCTGCCTATAGAATGAAATCTGCAGATCTCTTCCTGGTGTGAGAGGGGGTAATAGAAAGTGACATTTGTATTCAGCAGGGTCCCAGTGAAAGCCTAGCAAGTTTTGCTGGAGGTCTTTCAGGTAGCAGTGTGAGTTCAGTCCTGCCATCCAGGAGCCGGGACAAAATATCAAAAAAAAATCCTGTCCAACCGGTGTGTCTGCTCATTTCTGTTCAAGGTGCCATAGAGAACCCTGTGTCCAGGGAACACAGTATTCAGTAAGCACAGCCAATGCAAATGACAGGGTCCATCCTTCCTGTGGCAAAAGTTTGAATTCCCATGAAAGGTGTTCTGAGGTGTGGTATCTGGGAGTAATGATAAAAAATGAGAACCGACAAGGAATAGCTCAAGTCACTGGAGCTGGATGTTCTCTAGCTATAACTACAAACATAGGTGGGCATATGTGTTGGAGGATGTAATTCAATGGCTAAAATTATTGGGAATAAGTTGTTCCACACTGGGGTCTGAATCTTGAGACACCTGTGCAAATAAAGGAATCTTCCAAGAGTCAGAGACTCACCTTGGATGAAATTCTTTCAGTGCATCTTCCCAGAGAGAGATCGGAACACAAAAGAATATCTGGGGAGATGGAGGGCAATCCTTGTCCACCTCAGCACCCGAATTACTCCCCAGACACTCCCTCTTTTCCCAGAGCCCTTGCTCCTGACCCTTTCTCTCAGGTTAACTTATCGGCCTTCTCCTGTATGCCGATCACCCCTTATTATAGGGAGCTGTAAGTGGTGAGCAGCTGTTATTCCCCACACTCTTAAGCCTCAATCCTTCAGTGCTTGCTTTCCACCTCCATACCCGGGAACCATAGGACACATCCAGTTGACCCAGGTAAGGGCAAAGAAAGGGTCCTTACAAAGAAAGGAGGAGACCGGCTTTGGCATAATATCCAGGTGACATTTGGGTCAGCCATGATCCTGCAGCCTTAATTTTCCCATCAGGAAACCAGGCCTGTAAAGCCCTGAACCATCTGTGCAAATGGCCTTCAAAGATGGTGGTCTCGGGGTTGACCCCCAAGGCCAGTAATAATGACGGGCTTTTTTAGCATTTACTACGTGCCAAGCACCTTTCTGAGCACTAGGGTAGATATGAGTCAGTCACATGGACCACAGTGCCTGGCCCTCACATGCTCACGGTCTAAGTCCAAATGGCTACTCCGGGGACCATTTCATCATCCTTTTTCTACTTCAGTTATGGTGACTGGATCTTCATTTGTGCTCCTTAATAAACTTTGGGACACGAGAGCTCGCCTTGTATGGAGAAGGGGAGATGTCTTTCAGGCTGAGTCGAGCCGGCGCTATTAATAAAGCTGTGTAGAACAGCTGCCTTTATTTATTCATAAATACAGCACAAACATCTTATTGTCAAAAGGAGAGGATTTTCTTTTACTATAAAAAGATAATTAATTCAGGCTAGATAAACTTAATGGCACATTTACCATCTGGGCAAAGCAAACAAAACACCAAAATAGAATTGTGTGAAGGCAGAATAATCACAATACCGAATGAAAATACACGCTTAAGCTGTATTTTGATCTCTTGAGCAACAAATAATTTTACACTCCAAGTATCATGCACATGTTTATGTGAAGGGATGGGTAAAACAAATCTGGGCAGAGATAAAAATAGCAACTGAGCTTACACAAAAGGAACATGATGCTGGCTGCTGGTTAAAACAATTTATTGATAAACCTGTTTTAAGGGCAGAGGTTCCCCGTAAGCAGTGCCATTGCTAGGAAGATGCAACCCTGCTTCTTGACTCTTGCTTCTTCTTAAGCCCAAAAAGGATGGTTAAATTGTCCCTGAAGTCATCATTTGAACTTAGACTGAGAGCCTGTGAGAGCCATTGGGTTGGACATAGGCCCTGTCCCACATGGTGTCACAGTCTTAATCCCAGAGAAGTGAAGTGACTTGCCCAAAGTCACACAGCAGACAAGTGGCAGAGCCAGAATTATAACCCAGGTCCTTCTGACTCCCGAGTCCGTGCTCTATCCACTGGGCCATGCTGTTTTTTTATCTATATTAGTGCTCTTCCTTCAGCTTTTGCTTGGTGGAGAGTCGAGGGCGGGGGGCCTGGAAGGAGGTTCTCCCCATATTTTCCTTCCTGAAATGCCACCTTGAAGTAGCTACATTCATTAAGTGTTTAACCTTTTTAATACGGTTGAGACTGGTTTGCTTTTGTTACCTTCAATGTATGGTTCCTCTAAAGGTCTGCATATCTGGGGGCTTCCTTGCCTGCCCCTATGACCCCCACATACGCCTCTTCCAATGACCTTCCAGATTAGATTCACTCACTCTTGGCTGTAGGCCTCCACTGAGTCACTTTTCAGGCCATTCCCTATCAAACTCTTGCTCTTGTGACCCTTGAGGGACAGGGATGATGCCTGAATTAGTTACCTTGTACTTTCTTACCTCAGTGCTTACCACAGCCCTGATACCCACAGGTCGTTAAAAGAGACGCTCTTAATAAATGCACCAAGGTGGGGGCATGCTCCCTGGGTGCCACCTTTTATGCCAAGAAAGAGTGCCCTTCCCCTGAACATCTTCTTTCTCTTCTCATTCAAAAGTCTCCTTGAATCCTATCCCTCCCAGAAACCTGACTTGCCTAGCTAGTTAGGATAAATGTTTCTTTAACCCCTCTCCGCCTCAGGACTTGTTTCTCTGACTCCTTCTTTGTCTCTGTCTCCCATTTCATCTCTATCCTCTCCCTTTTCCCTCTCTTGTCCCACTATTGACTTTAAGGAATCTGGGTGCCCACAAGTAGAAAATCCTCTGAACAACTCTGCCTTTGAAATAATAGAAGTCAATTATTCAGGTATTTCAGATTGGGGGCGGAAGTGGTGATTGGTTAGAAATCTGGCTAACTGGGATCAAAAGGCATTTTTAGGCTTGCTGTCTGTATAATGTGTTTATGTAAACTGAGGCCCAGAATTCCTCATAAGACCAGATTTCCATGAAAACCCAGCTGAAACCAGTTGAAAGTACAGTAGCGGTTGACGGTGACATTCCCTTTGGCCTCACTGTTTGAACCTGTTGCCTGACTCTAAGGAATTCTATTCTGCTTGCTGTCTTTGGACCCTTGGCGTATCTCCATATCTGATGTAAAATGCACTAGAAATACAAAGTCCTATTGTTCAATGAGACAAAACAGACAGGGAAGTCATATTTTTTCAGGTGACATGATGAAACCATAAGTACAAAAATCTTAGAGAAAAGGGACTATTCCAATGTTTCCTTTCCAAGCATTTCTGAAACCAGCTTATTCATATGTTTGGGCATATGATGTCTTGGTGTCCTTGTTAAAAGGGACATTTAGAAAATGTTTTGGCTGTTAGAGGATATTATTTTGGATGGTCACATCTAAGTAGAAATAAAATTATTGTTGTATTATACTCTCCCAAGTGCTTAGTATAGTGTTTTGCCCTCAATAAGCATTCAATAAATATGAATCAATGAATGAACGAGATTAGCTACCCAACAAATTGCCCCGGGAAAGCTTTCAGATGAAAATTATTAAATTGGAAGTAGTTTTACACTTTTTAAATCTAAAATCCCTTCAGGTTTCTTAGCAATTGTGTATTTAGTTCATGTATAGTTTTCCTTTAATTAACTGGTTTGATCTTTTGAGAACTTTCCAGTCGTCGGTAAGCTTTTGTTGGCTTTGCATTCATCACTGTTAGATTTTTTTCCTTTGCAGGTTCGTGGCCAGTGCCATTCTCAGTCCAGTTCCAGGACAAGCTATTCTTCTGCATAACGAGCTATCTTCCGAACAACGGTAAAGAATGAGAGTGCCAAACATAAATGAACAGGTGCCATTTACTGAGTCAACATTACAAAGTGAATGCTGTAAATGTGCATGAATCTGCATAACGTACTGTGCGTGACAAACTCAGAACTGAATAATTATAACCCTGAATATTTGAACATCACAGTTCTAAAAGGCATCTTCATTTAAAACAGATATTTCATTTTCCCCCTTTCTTCTCCTCCCAGGAAGAATGAACAAAGTATAAGTCCTTGACAAAACCGTAAGTCAAATTCTGAGGAAAATGGGGTTCTTTCCAGAGGATCCAATAGGGCAAAGTATGCATATTGAATAAATTCCTCTAATTGAATTTGGAATTTCTCTTTGGGGTTCTGAATTCTGTGATTCTTTCCTTGCCAAGAGGGACAAGGAGAGAGTGGAGGTCTGAAATTCAGTTTGAGCCCCAGGCAGCACCTACAGGTAACGGGACCACTGACTGCCTGGATACTCCCAGGGACTTCTGCCCTAGGGATACCTGAACAGAAACAGTTAAAAAATAAACTTTTGTCTTAGAAATAGCCATTCCTTATAGCCATGGGTAAGAATTCACTCCCTTTGTGGGCAGGCTAAATGTCCACCATGTCTGTTATATTGGACTCTCCCAAGAGCTTAGTACATTACTCTGCACACAGTAAGCACTCAATAAATATGATTGTTTTTAATGGTATTTAAGTGTTTACTACATACCAGGCATTGTTCTAAGTGCTGGGGTAGCTTGGGGTAGGTTGGACACACATGGAGCTCACAATCTTAATCCCCATTTTACATATGAGGTAACTGAGGCCCAGAGAAGTGACTTGCCCAAAATCACATAGTAGACAAGTGATGGATCTAGGATTAGAAACCAGGTCTTTCTGACTCCCAGGCCTGTGCTCTAACCACTTGACCATTATTCTTCTCAAATGCTCAATTGATAATCATGCAGTGTAAACCCAAACAAATGTCTGGTCTTTTGTATGAGTATATCATTTTCATTATTTCTGTTCAAATTTGTGTTGTTCCTGTCTTTCTCAGCAATTCTGCTTTTGATTTCATTTGTAACTCTCGCAGTGTTTTGGAAAATGTAAGTAAATTAATGAGTACTAGCCATTGACTATGCCAGGTAAGTGGGAAACAATGATTATCGCAAGTATTTTATAATCACTGTATAGCTGGGGCCGAGGTCATTAAAAACATCTTTGGTCTCAAAGCTGATAATTAATTATCTTGGTGAAGTCACGGCTTCAAAATGGAAAGAGAAAACAACGTTTGGTTGTTCTACAAAATGGGGCCCTGAGGAAGGGCAGTAAGGCAGAGGCCCAACTGGAGGTGGGGCACTCGTGACTTTTCTTGATGAAGTTTTCTGCAACATAGGAAAGGAAGTGACTGCTAGAGGGTCAGGCACCTCCGTCCATTGTGATCAGGTTCATGTTTGGTCGACGCTAACAAAAATGCAGTGAGGCAGACAGGAAACGGCAGGGACTGTCTCTATCTGTTGCCGACTTGTTCATCCCAAGCGCTTAGTACAGTGCTCTGCACATAGTAAGCGCTCAATAAATACTATTGAATGAATGAATGAGTGACCCACCTAGCCCTACTGTGAATACCTCACCAGTTTGCCAGCTTCGAATGGAATCATTATCCCTGAGCCACCGAAAGCAGGCCGTGCTGCTGTTCTCACAGTGGCTGGCGACCTCCCAGCCTGCCTTGCCTCCGGTCCCTCGAAGCCCCAGTAGCTTCAGAGGACCATCCCACGAGCCTCAACAACCTCCTGTCTTCCCACAGGTCCCGGCAACCTCACCAAGATGTAACCCGGCCCGGAATCATTTAGCCTACTGGAGGCAGCCTGCTCCTGTTCCCTATGGCTGTACTTTCTGCCCGTGACACCCAACCTCTTCTGTTCTCTGGGACCCTTGCAAATGGAAAGCAGAAAGAGGGGAGGTTCCCCGCTACCAACACTGCCTTGAGTCTGGTAAGTTTGGGGAACGAATTACTGCAAGTTCTGAACAGTTACCCTGTATCTATGATAAGGGAGAGGGTGGACACTTGTGTGCTTCTCCAACTTTGTGCAAGAAGTGGTGGGAAATCAGAGCTCCCGGTCTATCCCGGGAGCTGTGGATAGACCACAGACCTGGCAGGAAGAGAAATCCCTGGGGACAGATGGTTCTGAGAAACTTTCCTCGTGGTATCTGTGGTTTTAAAAAATAGCGCTGACTTCCTCCTCATACTTCATCAGGGTGAATGAACTACTGCATGAGTGAGTGACAGTGTGTGACTTTATGAGTAGGATGATTTTACTCTAGTCACAGATCTGTACTTTATGGAATTCAGACTTTGGTTTCCTCACCTGGCGTTCCCTGGGTTCTGGGTTCATACTTTCATGCTTTAAATACAAAAGTTCCCTACAAGATTAAAAGCTGTACAGGAAATTTATTGAACATTTTATACAAATATGTGCCTGCTGCACAACAATAAATTAAAACAACAGAGGCAGAACAGGTCCCCATCCATTCATAGTCCTCAAATTTCCTCTCATCTTGTGCCTTTAAGAGAGTCAAGTTCCTTTTTAATTCCTCGCTCCTCCAGGAGCCTCAAGATGCTTGATCGTTGCTTCTGCATGCCAGGAAGAAACAGACTGATGGGTTCCACAGAAATGGCAAATGAT
The DNA here is from genome assembly GCF_004115215.2 of Ornithorhynchus anatinus. NCBI lineage: Eukaryota > Metazoa > Chordata > Mammalia > Monotremata > Ornithorhynchidae > Ornithorhynchus > Ornithorhynchus anatinus. Next base: position 27,098,462 of record NC_041739.1, read on the forward strand.
GATAAGGATTCTAGGTGGTATTGGAGGGGTGGTTTAACGACCGGACAGTAGACATAAAATCGTCTAGAAATTCAGCAAAGTTTTTTTCCTCAAACTCTTCACATTTTTTGCATCCTAATTCTTTTGTGCTCTAAAAAAAGAAAGGGATAGAGAGGAAATTAAACATAGGAGCTGAGGAGCTGAGATGTTTAAGACTTCTCCACCCCTAAATCAATTGTATTTATTGAGCACTTGTGCAGAGCACTGTACCAAGTGCCTGGGACAGTATAACATGAAATGTCACGTTCCCTGGCTGAGTCAATCAGATTCATTGAGTGCTTACTGTGCGCAGAGCACTGTACTAAGTGCTGAGGAGACAATATAACAGACATTCCCTGCCCATAATGTTGTGGGCAGCGAATGTGCCTATCAACTCTGTTGTATTACACTCTCCCAAGTGCTTAGTATAGTGCTCTGCACATAGTAAGCACTCAAATATGATTGATCGAGCAGCCCTGAGGACATAGCCTGTGCTTGGGAAAGTACAAGGAAACAGTATTTCTGACTCCTGCCCTTCCAGAGCTTACAATCTAGTCCTGCTACTGGCTGGGAGGAAACAGTTTTGCCTCCAAGAGAAGACAGGCTACTTTAGATTTAGCCCTGCAGGGTCCAATTACTGATCTTCTCCTTCCTCCCTCTACCTACTCACACTTTCCAGGAATTCCCCTTGAGGGAATATTACAGGGGGTCTTTTGCAGAACTTTTTTTGCAAGTTTTCTCTTTATGTGGGGGTAATGTAGAGAAGTGGCATAATTCAAGTGAGTCAATTTTCACATTCTTTAAAGTATTCTACAGTCATCAACTTACGTATGATTGTTTTCCCCATTAAACCGAGCCCTCCTCAAGGGCAGGGACTGGGTCCTCTGCCATCTTTGATATTTCTGTGCTCTTTCCCCACCCCTGGTAAGTGCTCAGGTTAGAGGTGTGCCTTTGACCTCTGATGAGCAATCAGACTGGGGTCATTGACGGCTGAGGAGAAAGACCGTTCTTATGCTAATTAGACTCGTAATTCTCTAAGATCAAGGATCATGTCTGCTAATTCAATCGTACTCTCCCAAGCTCTTAATACAGCACCTTAATTCAGTGCCCTGATTACAGCAGGCTTTCAGTAATATTATTGATTGACTCTAGAACATCTGGGGCAAGTGAAGAATTACATTTCTCAGCAAGCTTCAGAATTGCATTGACAGGGGTTTGCAATCAGGGAAAGGGAAGGGGAGGCAGAGGTCACACCCCAGGGTCGATCCAGCTCTGGCACAAAAGTCACCCCCACTTTTCAGCAGTTGGGCGACAGAAGAAAGCAGGTGAAGGCTCTGGGAAAGTTGTCCTAGCCCTCTCCTAAACTGCCAGAAGTCTTGTCTCTTATTCATTTGTTCAGCCATATTTACCGAGCACTTACCGTGTGCAGAGCACTATACTAAATGCTTATTTCTGGTTCTGCCACACGACTCCCCCGGGTCTCATTTTTTCCTTCTTTAAAATTTGTAGAACCAATGCGTAATATTTATGTGCTTATTCAGTGCAGAGAGCACTGTACTAAATGTGTGAAGAGGAATCTTTGGGGAGCCAACTCAGCTCTATCTAGTGACCCTTGTTATCAGGACTCTGCTTTGGATGGTTCCGCTCCTGCTTTGAGTCCTCGACCTTTGTCAAATGAGCCCGGCTGAACTGAGTCTTACCGTTTTAGATGATAAGGTGCTATTTGCAGTGATGATGACGTTCCATACTGTTCTGTTAAGAGTTTTGTCATCGGATTCGTGCAAAATTACATGCAGCTCGAGGAGAAAGCATCTCATCACAGTTAGTTTGCAATTTGGCTAAAAGAAATCAAAATATTTCCATAATCTGTTAATTTGAATGCAATTTTATCCATACACATTTTGTAAGTAAGGCCCCTTGAGGCCTTCCCCAATTAAGCCCTCTATCCCCAACTCCCTCTACCTTCTGCATTGCCCTTCTACTTGGATCTATACCTTTTAAGCACTTGCTATTCACCCCTCCCTCAGCCCCACAGCATTTACAGACATACCTATAATTTATTTTACTATCTGTCTCCCCCTGGGCAGGGGCAGGGATGTATCTACGAACCTCGTTGTAGCTTACTCTCCCCAACACTTAATACAGTGCTCTGCCCACAGTAACTGTTCAATAAATAGCACTGACTGATTGAAAGGAAATGTTTTGGGAAATCTAGGATTAATTCCCATTGCCCCACTAATCATCCACAGGACTAAACATTTTTGGTTGTTTATTCTGTTTTTCATAATGACATTTGTGCTATTACCTATTTTATCGTTGTTCTTCCTCATCCCTGTAGTTGTACCTTTTGGCCTGGGTTCTTCCCAGATAAGGAGCTTTAAGGGGATAGAGACTGTATTTACTGCTCTTAATGTACACTCTCAAGCACTTAGTACATGGTAGGTACTCAAATATCAGCGACTGATTGATAGAAAGCTGGGGCGGGGGAGTGCTAGAGGTTTGGGGCATCATTCTGATTAGGTCAGTCCTCCCCTAAAAGGAAGGTACCAATAGCCAGTTTGTGCTATTAAATGAGCTCCAGCAATTCATCAGGTATAATATGCATAAATGTTTTATATTAATAATAGTGGTATTTAAGTGCTTACTATATGCTAAACACTGGAGTAGGTACGATACAATCAGATCAGCCCCAATTCATTCAATCGTATTTATTGAGCGCTTACTGTGTGCAGAGCACTGTACTAATCATTTGGGAGAGTACGATACAACAATAAACAGATTACCTGCCCGCAATGAGCTAATTGCAGAACCACACGGGGCTCAGCATCTACGGGGAGAGATAAAGGATATTTAATCCCCAGTTTACAGATAAGTAAACTGAGGCACAGAAAAGTTAACTGACTTGGCCAAAGTCCTGTAGCATGCAAATGGCAGTGCTGGGATGAGAACCCAGGCCGCCCAGGCCTCTGTTTTATTCACTAGGCCCTGCTGTTTCTAGGCACTTTCAATCTTTTGGATTCGGGAGGTGGGCCCAGAGTGCAAGGCTGGAGTTATGATTTCTCATGGAACAAATACCTTGCTGGAAACCTGGCTTCAGGTTCTTTAGGATCCCCAAGCTGCTAGACTTTGGGGCAAATGCTATATCTTGCTTTTGTCGGTCTTGGGATGAAAGCCAGGCCAATGGAGGCCCAAGGATGAGTCTCCATGGACAAGTTTATCTATTAATTCCTACCCTTCAACTCCACCCTGGTCTCAATTTTCCAGAGAGTCAAATCAAAAGTGGTTTTGATCTAGAAGTTCTATTACACTCCCCAAATCTGGTTTACCAGCTCAAGGGGTATTTTAGGGCCTTAAAGGGTCCAGAGGATGGGCTGATGCAGAATCAGCCCTAGGGGACCAAAGCCCTGTTTGTTTCTAATCATCAACAATCTCTCAATTGGACAGGGACTGCAGGAGTGTCCAAGGATTTTTTCATTAAGGGGGCTGGAAATCTCTTGGGAGAACTTTAGGCTTGAGATAAGGTCTTCCAACTCTACTGTATTTTAAATCTCCCAAGCACTTAGCACAATGCTCTGCACAAAGAAAGCACTCAACAATCAACCAATTCTCCCCTAGGAAGATTCCCCTATCTGATTAATCTTGTTTTCTCTCTCTTCTGTGTCACCTAGGCAATTGATTCTGAATAACCTGCAAGGTCTTCGGTACTCACCTTACCCCCAAAACACTTATGTATTATCCTTATACTGTATAGCTTCCCTTACTTGTAATTTACTGTCACTCTCCCCTATTAGACTGTAGGCACTTTCCTATGTGTCAAGGACAGTGCTGAGTGCTGGGATTGATTTACAGATTTACAGATCTGTCAAAATCCCTGTTTCACACAGTCTCAAACAGGAGGGAGAACATGCATTTTATGCCCATTTTACAGAGGAGAAAATTGAGAGGTTAAGTGACTTGCTTAAGGCAGTAATGATAATGACAATAATAATCCTGGAATTTAAGTGCTTAATTGTGTGTCAAACAGTGTATTAAGAACTGAAGAAGAGACAAGATAATCAGGTTGGGCACAGTCCCTGTTCCTCCTAGTCTAAGTTTTAAAAAAAAAATTGTGGTATTTGTTAAGCGCTTACTATGTGCCAAGCACTGTTCTAAGCGTTGGGGTAGATACAGGGTCATCAGGTTGTCCCACATGGGGCTCACAGTTTTAAACCCCATTTTACAGATGAGGTACCTGAGGCACAGAGAAGTTAAGTGACTTGCCCAAGATCACAGAGCAGACAAGTGGCGGAGCCGGAATTAGAACCCACGTCCTCTGACTCCCAAGCCTGTGCTCAAGGTATCATTTCTCATTTTACAGATGAGGAAGCGGAGGCAGAACAAAGTTAAGTGACTTGCCCAACTTCACGCAATGGGCAAGTAGCAGAACCAGAACTAGAACCCAGGTGTCGCGCAAACCAGTCCTTTGCTTTTTCCACTAGACCACACTGCTTCCTATTTGTCTGCTCTTCCACCCAGCCGAAAGTAGTCTGGATTGAGATCCTTCAAATCCAAATCTCTCCAAAAGAACAAAATTTTTAACAAAAGCCTCCTGCTCCTGGGGTCCCAGCAACAATTCAAAGCTGAAATCTAAATCATTACAGATAAAAGCTGAAAATGCGCTTTTCAGATTTTTACCAGGAATTCATTTGTCTGGGTGCTTACCTGCCCTTTATCAGTGTACAACATGGCATCGATATCAATAAACTGAAAGAAAATAATTAGAATAATGTAACATCAGGGTTTGGTTTAAAGAAGGCAAGTTTTACCTCAGTGGAGGGACGGGGCAAGGGGATCTAATCTCTGTGATGAGATAGTCACGGGAGTGGAAGGAAGTGAGTTCTTTGCATAAGAAAACTTTCAGTGAACGGCAGACACGCTGAAAATTCAACTTTAAAGGCATAAATTTGGAAAGCAGATAAAGACATTTCATTTTTTATCTGCTGGGTTTTGAAGGCCCATAAATGATTTCCCCCAAACCAACACCTTGACTATTTAAATGCCACACACAACCCGTGAGTCCCACGGCACTTACACATACGTAGCTAAACTTATAAATATAGAGTCATCTACTCTACTGCTTCCCCATCTGTAATTTATTTTCATGTCTCTCTCCCCAACTAGACCATAAGTTCTTTAAGGTCAGGGATTGTGTCTACCAACGCTCCCAAGCACTTAATACAGTGCTCTGCACACAGTAAGCGCTCAATAAGTATCAGTGATTGACCTGAGGACTGATGAAATTCTGATACTCCCAACTTACTTTAGTCATATTTTTAATCAGTTCCAAATCATCTATGACAGGCTGCCAGGTACCATTATCTCTACTGCCTTCTGTTTTGGTCAGACACACACTGATGCAGCTGAAATAAAACCAAATGACACATGATAAAATATGCATTACAGTCGGTGCTGGTCATCCAGTAGCAGGGCATGAACTGGAATTTATTGCAGCAGCTGAAGGCATTAAAATGATTCTGTGGGTATGTGTAGTGGTGCCATCTTTGACCAGGAAAGCCAACTCCAATGGAGTCACACCTGGGTCTTGAGCTTGAAGCGAGGGGGGTCCTGTGACTGTAAATCCCCAACCCCAAGTTACATTGTTTTCAACCCCAAACTCCCCTCTCCCTGGGGTTTCATGGCAGCTCTTCGACTGGTTAGCAGCTGTGATCAACACTGAATGGTGGAACCAGGAAGAAATTCCAACTGATTTGGCATTTAGCAGCAGTGCAGTCTAATGGAAAGAGCACGGGCCTGCGAATCAGAGACCTGAGTTCTAATCCCAGTTCCGCCACTCGTGGGCTATGTGACCTTGGCAAGTCACTTAACGTCCCCGTGCCTCAGTTCATCTGTGAGCCCTAAGTGGTACAGAGACTGTCCAACCTGATTAGCTTATATCTACCCCAGCACTCGATGTATGCTTGCATTAAAAATACCATTAAAAACAGATTTTTTAAAAAGTGGTTCTACATCTAATCCTGGCCCTGAAAACCTAGGGCCGTGGGGCGGGGGAGGCGTTTGCATACACATGTGTGCACATACTCATTGTTCAACTAGCATACTAACGGCCTCCTTGGCCATTTTCCAACTGCCAGAGTGCCAAAAGCAACCAGACAAGTTTCTACGCCAAACAATGTTACTCGACATTGTTCGATCTTACCAGGAAGTTGGACAGATAGTACTTTTGGAGCGATTTTCTACCTCTGAAATTTCCTGTCCCACAATACCAGGCACGAAAGCGGGAGCTCTGAATGCGCAAGTGAGGCCAGGAGCTACAGACAGGGCTTGATGCTTGACAAACGGGACAGGGTTTTGGAGAGTGAAAGGAGAAAGAGCTACAGGATTCGGAGCAAAAAAAGCAGACTGAAGTTAAGAGGCCGCAGCAGAGCCCACATAAGTGAAGGTGGAGAGGGAATATTGGGATATGGGGAAGTAAAATGCAAGACTGGCCCTAGGAGGTGGAGTTTTCTCAGTGGATAGTTTAAGCCCTATACAGAGAGGCATGGAATCCGCAAAGCTGGGAAACTGATTCATTTTGCAAACTTCCAGACTGACCTGATGGGAATGTCTGAAATCCACAAAGTCCAGACTGTCCTCATCTGCAGTTCCTGAAGTATCATAGAACCCCCAATCCACAGGCCCCAAACCTTTTTTTTTTTAAAAAAAAATAGTATTTGTTAAGAGCTTACTATGTACCAGGACCTGCTTTAAGTCCCACATGGGGCTCTCACCGTCTTAATCCCCATTTTACAGATGAGATAACTGAGGCAAAGCAAAGTGAAGTGACTGGCCCAAGGCTGCACAGCAGACGTGTCTAAGCTGGAATCAGAACCCTGGGTCCCTCTGCTTCCAGGCCTGTGCTCTATCCACTAGACCACACTGCTTCTCCTAACTTTCCATCTAGTTTAGTCCAAGTCACTGAATACAATGGAGACACCACCAGAATGGAGAAGCAAAAATACTAGCACTGAAATACGATTTGAGAGGCTAAAGATATAATTACCTAAGAATGAAGAAATGAATGCCAGTCTTATTATTTAATAAGCTGAAAAAATGGCTGTGGAGGATCAGGCATAGGTAGCACGGCATGCAAGTACTTCCCAGACAAGTTTTCTGAAAGATATAATTGGGGGGAAAAAAAAATGTTACTCAAGTAGTTCAATCAGACAGCACTTCATAGCATTTTCTAAATATAAAATAAATGTATTTCCATTAGTGTTCTTGAAGTTATAAATACACAAACCAACGTGACTTTGTTAGGATGCCCTAACACACGATTCACATACGGCCTACACTAATGGGCCAAGGTAAAGCAGTACCAAGCAAGTCTAGGTCAAAAACAAACGCAGAAACAGGGCTATAGCTCACTTTTGCACAACTGATGCCAGTATGACCAACAGAGAGCTCCATAGGCAGGGAATGTGTCTTCCAAGTCTGTCATATTGTACTCTCCCAAGAGCTTAGCACAGTGCTCTGCACATAGTAAGTGCTCAACAAATGCCATTGATTTTTGGATTGATTGACACCAGCAAGCAGCCATGACTTTATGACATCCTTAGTAACAGGAAGGGAATGATATAAAAAGGAAATCTTGCCCTTCCCTCTCCATCCCAACCACTAACGTGCTGAAGCAAGCACTTATCATTTGCTGCTACATCAGCCTCCTCACTGCCCTCCCCATCTCCTCTCTCGCCCCCACTCCAGTCCACCCTTCACTCAGCTGGCTGGATCATTTTCCTAAAAATATGTTCATCCCATCTCTCTGCACTCCTGAGATGCCTCCGACAGTTGGTCATCCATCTCCCCATCAAACAGGAATTCCTTACCATGTGTTTTAAGACACTCAATCAGCTCTCCTTCCCCCATCACCTTAACTCACTGATCTACTACAATCCAGCCTGCACACTTTGCTCCACTGATGCCAGCCTACTCACTGTCCCTCCCTCTCATCTATCTCTGAACCCCACATGGGACTGGGACTGTGTCCAACCCCATTTGCTTGCATCCACCCCAGTGCTTAATATATGCCTGGCATATAGTAAGCGCTTAACAAATACCACACTTACTATTATTATTATTACTCTTGCTGCCAAACCCTTGCCCACATCCTCCCTCTGCTCTGTAGCTCCCTCCCTTTTTATATCAGTCAGGTCACCACTCTTCTTACCTTCAAAGCCATCCCAAAGTCTTATCTTCTCTAAGAGGCCTTTCCTGACTATTCATTTCCTCCTCCTCTCTCTGTCTCTTATGTCACCTACACACTTGGATTAATACCCTTTCAATACTTGATATTCACCATTCCCTCAGCCCACACCACTTATGTACATATCCTTTATGATGATGATGATGGTATTAAGTGCTTACTATGTGCCAGGCAGTGTATTAAGCACTGAATAGTAATTGCGGTATCTGTTAAGCGCTTATTATCGGCCAGACACTGTACTAAGCTCTGGGGTGGATACAAGCAAATTGGGTTGGACACAATCCCTGTCCCACATGGGGCTCACAGCCTGAGCCCCCATTTTACACATAAGAGAACTATGGCACGGAGAAGTTAGGTGACTTACCCAAGGCCACAGAGCAGACAAGTGTGAATCTGGGTTAAGAACCCACGACCTTCTGATACCCAGGCCCATTTGCGATCCACTATCCCACTTTATAACCTGCCATTTCCCCATCTGTATTTATTTTGGACACAGTCCCAGTCCCATGTGGGGTTCACAGATAGATGAGAGGGAGGGACAGTGAGTAGGCTGTAAATTTATCAATTTACCTGTCTCCCCCTCTAGACTGTAAGCTCACCGTGGGCAGGGAACATGTCTACTGACTCTGTTTTGAACTCTCTCCCACGTTCTTAGTACAGTGGCCTGCACACAGCAAGCACCAAATAAATACCGATGATTGATTGAAATGGAAATTTCAGATTGTCAAGCTGAATGAGTGGACTGGAATGAGTTTATAAGATTTGAAAGTAAGACGTTAGGCTAAGAACAAGGAAATGGGGATTTACTAAACTTGTTGAAAATAGCTCCAGGGATGATTTTGATATATAACTTTCTTGGAAAAGTTGCTGTCTGCTTTTGAGACTAGGTATTGTCCATCACTTACTTGCATGCAGGGAGAAAGTGCACAGATTAATTAGTTGAGAAGCCAACCGGTTAATTTGTAGTACAGTTTTACATTACAATTAAAATGTGCCAGAGGCATATTCAATTTCCAGGGCAGTAGGTATATTTCAGAGCAGTAAGGAAAAGCCATTCCCTTCACATATTCTCCCATCTCTCTTGGCCCTGGAACCTCCTTGAAGAAGGGAGGGTGAGAAGGCTGAATTTGTTTTGTTTTTAGACCACATGAACAAAAGACAGTTGTTTGTACAGAGGGAGACTGATGGGTTTACTTTCGGGACAGGACCACTCACTTTTGGTATATGAAAGCAACGTAGGCATACTCTCACAGGCTAGAAACAACTTCAGGCCGGTCTACAGTGGCAAACTGGGAAAGAGCCCAGGCTTGGGAGTCAGAGGTCATGGGTTCGAATCCCGGCTCTGCCACTTGGCAGCTGTGTGACTGCGGGCAAGTCACTTCACTTCTCTGTGCCTCAGTTACCTCATCTGTAAAATGGGGATTAAGACTGTGAGCCTCATGTGGGACACCCTGATTACCCTGTATCTACCCCAGTGCTTAGAACAGTGCTCTGCACATAGTAAGGGCTTAACAAATACCAATATTATTATTATTATTATTACAGGTAAACCAAGCAAAAATCAAACCTGTGGAAACTGAAATTTCAGAATTTCACAATCCTTGTGTAGCTATCCATAATTCATTCATGTATATTACCATCTGACTTCCCCTCTAGACTAAGCTTAGTACAGTGCCTGGCCCAAAGTAAGCACTTAATAAATCTGCTGCCAAACTATACATTCCAAGCGCTTAGTACAGTGCTCTGCACTTAGTAAGCACTCAATAAATATGATTGAGTGAATGAGATCAGTGCTACAGGCTTGGGCTTGGGCCCCCAAGACTGATCTCTTGTTTAAATGGGGCTCTAACAAAGCAGAGGATATTTCCAGTTTTCAGCCTACACGACATCTAGTCTATGGATAAACAGCCTCCTCCCTGCTTGCGGACTTTCAATCCAGCATTTTTTCCGAACATTAAAATATGTCTATAATTACATTAAATTAGCTCTTCAATAACGTTCCATATGAATATGTATTTCCCCCCAAATTAATCTACTAATCCAAGAGTTGCAGTATTTTTCCATGTTATGAACATTTTGTCATAAATCGTTGTTCTAGCGACTTGGTATCCATTATGCAACCTAATGAAAACCCATCTGGAAAATCACACCCAATATCATCTCGGAGACATGTAAATACTTCATTTGCAAAACCTGCTTCCCTAATTTTGGAAGCTTAATTGTTTTCAACTGGGAGGTTGGTTCCTCTGCCCCCACATGTAGTTTGGATTGAAAGATGAAAAGAAAAGTTACCATATCCATTTTTCCTTGTTCTTTAGGAAAAATAGGAAAAGATCTGTCTGCTCCTTTCTAATTCACCATAATAGTAATGGTATTTGCTAAGTGCTTACTATGTTCCAGGCACTGTACTAAGCTCTTGGGTGTGTACATATACAAGATAATGGTCAGACACAGTTTCTATACTACAAGGGGTTCATAATCTAAGTAGGAAAGAGAACAGAAATACATGAATCCCTACTTTACAGATGAGGAAACTGAGGCCCAGAGAAATTAAGTGACTTGCCTGAGGTCACACAGCGAGGAAGTGGCAGAGCCAGGTTTAGAATACAGGTCCGCTGAGTCCCAGGCCCGTACTCTATTCACTCTGGACTGTAAGCTCCTTGTGGGCAGGGAACGTTTTCCAACTCCATTGTACTCTCCTAAATACTAAGTACAGTGCTCGGCAGAGAGCTAGCATTCAGTAAATACCACTGATTGATTGATCTTGTATCTATCCCAGTGCTTAGCACATAGTAACCATTTATCAAACACCACAATGAACATTATGATTACTTCCAATCCAATGGGAAGCTTTTCCAGGTCAACAGGGCTCAAGGATCAAATGTCTCTGAGACAGCCATTTAGCTGCTCGATGGTTCTGACCGCTCTAAGGAGGCAGGTGTCTAAGGAGATGCGTACGCCCTGAGCCTCTCTTTAGAACAAAGTGCTATGGGCAGACAGCACTGCTGAAAAAGTTTGAAGTTGTGAACCTGACCACACCCAGGAAACCCCTCACTAAACTAGAGATTTTTGACGGCACCCCAGAGCTTTACTCTGTTCCCACATTCTGCTACCTAGACTTTATACAATCCAATGATACCTAAACAGACAAAATATAAGGAAACTAGGTTCTCCTTTGGGAGATCGACAAAATATAGTGCCAATGAACAGCAAACCCGATACCAAATTAGTATCAGCTGTAGTGATGCCAACTTTCCACGGAGCAACCCAGAGAAACCAAATCCAACTTCTCACGGAATTTCATCAGTGCCACAGAAAAATCCACAATGGCCTACTGTCTTGGAACTGAAATCGATCTTGTTCTGCTTTTGGATTGTGTCAAATACCTTGAAAAGTGAGTGAGTGAGTGAAAGGAATTCAGTTTATGTTGCTCTCGAACGGCAGGGCATAATCACCAGAAAATGAGATCGTGGAATTCCTTCAACTCAGCGTGAATCAGTGGAAAGAGCCTGGGCTTGGGAGTCAGAGGTCATAGGTTCGAATCCCCACTCTGCCCCTTGTCAGCTGTGTGACTGTGGGCAAGTCACTTCACTTCTCTGTGCCCCAGTTCCCTCATCTGTAAAATGGGGATGAAGACTGTGAGCCTCACGTGGGACAACCTGGTTACCCTGTATCTACCCCAGCGCTTAGAACAGTGCTCCGCGCGAAGTGAGCGCTTAACAAATATCAACATTATTATTAAGACAATGTTCAGAGCAGCCCATCTTTGGAGGACAGGACATCAAAGAGAATGGATGGTAACAGCCAAGCAGTTGTTGAAATGGGGCACCCACCATCAGGAAGGGCAGAACACACATCACGGAGAAACACAAAGCCTTGTCTCAAACAACCTTGGTAAGACACAAGACTTGGGAGATGACAACAGCAGGGAGGGAGGAGAGGGACCAGTTCTCCTGGAGCAGAGACTCTGCAGACATGAGGACAACAAGATGCAGAAGCATTCGTATCTATTGAGTGCTTACTGTGTAAAGAGCACTGTCCTAAGCATTTGGGAGAGTTTAACATAACACTACAATAGATACAGTCCCTGCCCAAAATAGTGGGAAAGAAAACAGACCTGAGAGTCAAAAGGCCTCGGTTCTAATCCTGGCTCTGCCACTTGTCTGCTGGGTGACCTTGGGAAAGTCACTTTGCTTCTCTGGGCCTTGGTTATCTCATCTGTAATGTGAGGATTAAGGCTGCGAGCCCTATGTGGGACAGGTACTGTGATTAACCTGATACCCTATCTACCCCAGTGCTTAATAGAATGCCTCGCGCATAGTAACCACCTAAATACTGTAAAAAAAAAAAAATTCTAAAGCAGTTACAGCACAGCAAGTGGAAAACGCCCCAGACTGGCCCTGGACAAACTGTATACGCACAGGGTGGAACTGTCTGGCCCAGAAGGAAAGAGTCTCACTGTCAGCAGTGACTTCAAAATAGCCAAATGCAGGAAGGAGGGAGGGAGGGAGATGGAGGTAGAATGTTGGGGGAGAAGCTGCCACTGCCAGGTCCCACAGATCTCATCCCCAAGTTACCTGAGCCAGCTCTTAGGCTGGTCTCCTGTCCCCACAACTCCACTACTCTCTTCTGGCCCCCCTTCATTTGTGAAGCCCTCAGACTTTTCTAAAGACAAAACTAACTGAGACCCAGGAGCTCTCCCTGGGGAGACTATAGGCAAATGAATAGTAATTATAATAACAACAACAGTATTTGTTAAGTGCTTACTATGTACTAAGCTCTATACTAAGATTTAGAGTCTAAGATAATCAGGTCCCACATGGGGCTCACAGTCTAAGTAGGAGGGTGAACAGATATTGAAGCCCCATTTTGCAGATGAGGGAACTGAGGCCCACAGAATTAAACAGTCAGTGCATCATTTTTTTGCCAGAGTCAAAAAAAAATGACAAAAAACTAAGGGCTTCTAATTGTAGTTGCCCATTTCACAATTAAACAGTAAGAGAATAAAATATGCTCAAAGCTCCTGCCATGAAGACAGATTTATTTAATGGAGAATCTCAGTGGGGAAGGGAGAGATTCACAACAGCTTCAATCACTGAAACAATATTCTGATGAACTGTGAAATGAAGAACACGGTGTCCTAAAACATCTGCCGTTCTCCCGGCTCAATCGAATAATAGCTTGAAATTGAAGGCATAATGGTTTAATTCCCTCGCACTTACTGGGCAGGCTTTGCTGGGATTTTTAAAGAAGATTTTTTAAAAAGATATGTCCACTGCAGGGGGTTGTGTTAGGATGGATTTCCCTGAGTTTCAGATTGGAAGCCATGTTGGGAACCATCAAATCGTTACCCAGAGTCTCTTGAATTAGTGTGGTGTTTATTAGAAGTCAGATCGGCTAAATTTACTCAAAATATCTCTGAAAGGTCAAGATTCTGCGTGGTTTTGAGTCATCTAGAAAGAAGACCAGGTTCTCAAATACCAAGTGAACCCCAGAGTAAATGGGATGGATTTGGTAACTGGCTTCTAGGCCACACAAGCTTTAATACAGCAGCCAGAAGCCCTGAGACTGGATTTAGGTCAAGGACTCTTAGGGTTGTTCATGTAGTTATTTGCCCCTGCTCCTGCATTCACATTGGCCTACTGCCTTGGAAGTGGAATCAATCTTGTTCTGCTGCTGGATTGTGTCAAATGCCTTTGAAAGGTGAACGTTTGATAGATTGATTTAATTTATTTTGTCTCTTATGGGATAGCAAGAAGGGGCTGGTGTCCACCGGGTGGATTTCCCATTCCCTTCTGCTACCTATCTTTTGGTTATGTCTCTGCTTGTTAGCATTTCCACCCAGCACTACTTATGGATTAGAGGAAGGTGTGCAACTCAAGTCCTCCATTTTTCTACGAATAAGCAGCCCTAATGGTGGGAAGAAGGATGAAGGCTTTGGGGAAGATTAGGGTTTTGGATTCTCTGCTGAATTCAATTATCCATGCTTTCCTGAGCCCCAATTAGTGTGGATAATTGCGAGCAGATTATAAATTATTCAGAATCAGAACATGAGCAAAGTCAGAGTCCTATTCAGTCTACTGTTTTAGCCCTCAAAATGGTAATAGGTGAAGGAACCAGGCCCTACAGAACAAACATCCCAGTGTCTTGCAACATACCGCACAGCATCCCTGACATTTCCCTCTCTTCATCCCTCACTTTCCCATTATGGACCACCTCCCCGCCTCTCCCACCAACAACTCAGAGCCCATCCCTGTTTAGTTGGAATTGATTTTTTTTTCCCTAATGCATTCATTATTCTGTACTTGGTCACACCCAAGCTAGTTTCTGGCTCCCTTCCTCAGGTTTCTGAGATCTTCCTGCCCTTTTGCCCCATCTGTGTGGCATTTGGAAGAGCTTAGTGTCGATCTGTAAACTTTAAAATTTGGCTGCACACTCCCCTTCCCAGATCATTTATTAAAAAGTTAATAAAGTGCATCCTAGAACTGCTCCTGGAGGGACCCCACTATTTACATTTCTCCATTCTGAAAAGAGACCATTTCTCCCTACCTTTTGTTTCCTATCTTTGAGACAGCTTTCCACCCATAACAGAACATTCCTGCTAATCCCATGTTTATTAGGGTTTTTTTCCTAAAAGCCTCCGGTGTGGAACCTAGCCAAAGGTCCTTTGAAAATGTAAATATAATATGCCCACTGGTTCTCCTCAGTCCATATGCTCACTGACCGCTTCAAAAACCTCAGTATATTAGTGAGGGATTAGTGATTTTTTTCTCCAACAGTCTTTCCCTCCTCCAGTCCATATTTAATTCTGTTGCCTGGATTAATTCTGAGTAGTGTTATCTAAGAGAAAGAGCACAGGCCTGGGAGTCCAAAGATTTCTGTTCTTATCCCTGCTCCCCCACTTATCCACTGTGTGACCTTGAGCAAGTCACTTAACTGCTCTATGCCTCAGTTTCCTCTTCTGTAAAATGGGGATTAGGACAGTGAGCCTCTTTCATTTGTCCTGCTGGAATAAAAGTAATAATAAGAGTAACATTTATTGAGCACTCACATGGTGTAATGCACTATACTGAGCACTTGGAAAGTACAAGGAGACAAAAAAAAATAATAATTGTGGTATTTAAGTGCTTACTATGTGCCAGGCACTCTACTAAATGCTGGATGAATACAGGTAAATCAGGTTGGTCACAGTCCCTGTCTCATGTGGGCTCTCAGTCTCAATCCCCATTTTATAGATGAGGTAACTGAAGCACAGAGAAGTGAAGTGACTTGTCCAAGCCCACACAGCAAACTAGAGTCAGAGCTGGGATTAGAATCTATGACTTTCTGACATCCAGGCCCACGCTCTATCTACAGTGCTGGGAAGTGGCACGTATCCTACCCAAAAGAGCTTTCACTCTCAGGGGGAGACAGACCTAAAAATATCTACGAGAATGATCAAAATGAATAAATTGCAGAGACTTTCTTCTCTCCTTGCTTGGGTGAGCTTTCCATATTTTAAAAGGTGACAGTCTAAAGGATCCTCTACACTGTAAGCTCCTTGTGGGCAGGGAACATGCCTATCAACTCTGTTGTATTGTACTCTCCCAAGTGCTTAGTACAGTGCTCTGCACACAGTAAGCACTCAATTAATACCATTGATTGATAGAGTAAAAGCATCATCAGAAGGAAAACTCAGAGGGCTTACCATGTCCCTCTACACAAAGTAAAACTCACAGTCAGCTTCAAGTCTCTCCACCAAGTTGCCCCAATTTACATATCTGCTGCTTCCCTTATTTCATTTAATCATATTTATTGAACACTTACTGTGTGCAGAACACTGTGTTTCACTCTCTTTGTTCCTCCCAAGCTATTATTCTAACTGCATCTCACTCTCAACCCTCCCTCCTCCATCCCCTGGCTCACACTGTTCCACAGCTTGGAATTCCTTCCCTCCCCAAATCCATCTGACCCTAGTCCTCCCCCAAATCTAAGCCCTTCTGAACTCGTCCAATAACTTTCCTTGATTAATTCCAGCTCACTGAGTTGCATTGCCCCAGATCTATAGCACTTACGTGCTTATGTACTTATTCATACCCATCCTCAGAACTTGTGTTTCTGCTTAGAAACTTGTACATTCTGATATTTATTCTGACGATTCTGTTTGTAAATATTGTTTTACATCTGCCTCCCCTTTAACATGCAGGTTCCTTGTGGAAAGGGAACATGTCCCATCTTTTTTTTTGCACTTCCCAGGGACTTAGGACAGTGCACTGAAAACAATCTTTGCTCAATAACTGCTCTTACACACTAAAATTATCTATCCATGGTTTTTGATCGATCAGTTATGCTATACCTATTTTACCCAGCTTCTGAAATGGAAGGTTTCAATAGCCTTCCTGTTTCTAATGAGTTACAGATTTTTACTGCACTCTCAGCTTTTTCCATCCTAAGGTTCACATTTTTCGTTTTCTAAAATGAAATTGCCTCATACTGGTTCTTTAGCAGCCTTTCCCACCCCCAACTGCAGGAGTGTGAAATTTTATAGCATTGTACTCACTAGTTCAGAGTGGCTTCCCCACATACATTCCCTCCGCCATTCAGACTTAATCCAATATACTGTCTTTCCTTGTTGGCTTTCTGGCCAGGAGTATTGAAAACAGTCTTTTTAAAACAGCCAGTCAGCATATACATAATTGCCTCTCATACTAGTTAGTCAACAAACAATGAGCTTTTATATTCTAAGTCGATAGGAGTTTCACATGTGAAAGGAAGTGTGTACTGGAAGAACGGAATCTGATACCGACTATGTCATCGTGAATATGTCCTCATTCATGGTATTCATATTCTATGCTAATTCTTCCTTAAGAAACATGAATAAATATTCTTAAATGCCATCTCACCCCTCCTCGTTCCCCAAAATACAGACCCTTTTGAAATAAGGGAATCATTTTTAATCCGAGCCTCAAGGAAATTAAACTTCAGTGTATCACCTGTGTGGTAAAAAGATTAAATGAATTATAATGCTGTGGTTTAAGAAGTCAAAAAGGAAAGAACTCTCTACTACAACCTTCGTATCATTCTTTCAACAGAACAATTCACTATTCATTAAACTTGTAAGTTAACTGATGCATCATTCATTATTGAGAGCATGCTGTAAATAGAGCTAAAAGAAGAATTGAGAGAAAAACTCTGCCCTGGACACATCCAAATCTGAGTTGAGTAATAGTAATAATAATAATAATGTTGGTATTTAAGCGCTTACTATGTGCAGAGCACTGTTCTGGGGGAGATATAGGGTAATCAGGTTGTCCCACGTGAGGCTCACAATCTTAATCCCCATTTTACAGATGAGGGAACTGAGGCACAGAGAAGTTAAGTGACTTGCCCATAGTCACACAGCTGACAAGTGGCAGAGCCGGGATTCGAACCCATGACCTCTGTTTCCCAAACCTGTGCTCTTTCCCCTGAGCCACGCTGCTTCTCAATAGCAGTAGAGTAGAATGGGAAAGTTGACACGCACCTCAAGCCTGCTGTTCCTTTATATTCCCATGAGCTTCCAGTACTGGAGAAGCAGAAAAATTCCACCAGGAAAACCAGACCGAGAGACAACGATCTAACATCCAGTACAGTCTAGTACAACCAATCAGTGGTACTTATTGAGCATTTACTGCATGAAAAGCATGGTACTAAGTCTTGCAAGAGTAAAATTACAAGAAAGTTGGTAGACATGATCCCTGCCCACAAGAAGTTTACAGTCTAGAGGGGTGAGGTTTGGAGCCAGGGTACGTGGGTTGACCTCCTTCTGCAACTAAGCTGCTGCATGACCTTACACAAGTAGCTTACCTTCTCTGAATTTCTGTTTCGTGCCTGAAAAATGAAGGCACCCTACACTAATAGGACTATAGTAAAGAGAAATAAGATGACCTTTTCATGGTATTTGTTAATTGCTTACTTTGCGCCAGGCACTGTGCCAAACACTGGGGTAGTTACAAGGTAATCAGGTTGAACATAGTCCTTGTGCGACATGGGGCTCACAGTCTCAATTCCCATTTTACAGAGGACGTAACTGAGGCACAGAGAAGTGCCGTGACTTGCCCACGATAATACAGCCGACTACTGGCGGAGCTGGGATTAGAACCCTTCTCAAATCCTCTGACCCCCGCCTCCCCCATCCTTGCCCCTTATGATCTGGCTACTTAATTTATTTAAAAAATTGAAACTCTCAGGCACGATCTCCCTGAAATCGCCCCTGTTCCTCTCCAGCACCTCCCTCCTCATACTCCTTCTTCAACTCGCCCATCCTTCCCAGTAGTATCTCCAAAGGAGATCTCCTGCCTTTCCTCAAAATCCACCCCCATCCATCTGTGCATCAGACCCATCCCTTCGCACCTTTTCAAAACACTTGGCTCCTCCCTTCCTTCCTCCCTGACCACCATCTTCAACTGTATGCTTTCCAGTGGCTTCTTCTCCACTGCTTTTCAACATGCTCATGTCTCTTCTATTCTAAAAAAAAAGAAAAAAGCCCTCCCTTGAGCCCATGTCTCCGTCCAGTTATCACCTTATCTCCATCCTACAATTCTCAGCCTCTTTCCCGGGCTCCTCCTCTGCCTCCCACCCCATAACTGTGTCTTTCCAGGTTCAGTTGAGGGTCCCTCCCCATTCTCCATCTACATCCATTCCTTTGGAGAACTCATTCACTCCCGTGGTTTCAACTACCTATGTGGATTTGCAAATCTATATATCCAGCCCTATTCTCTCTCGCTTTCTGCAGCCTCGCATTTCCTCCTGTCTGCAAGATATCGCTGCTTGGATATCCTGCTGTCATTTCAAACTTAACATGTCCCAAACAGACCTCCTTATCTTCTCACCCAAACCCTTTTCTCCCCATGACTTTCCCATCACTGTAGACAGCACCACCATCCTTCCTGTCCCATAAACCTGTAACTTTGTCATTATCCTTGACTCCTCTCTCTCATTCAACTCACATATTCAATCTATCATTAAATCCCGTCAGTTCCACCTCACAACGTTGCTAAAATCTGTTCTTTCTTTTCCATCCAAACTGCTATCACATTAATCCAAGCACTTAACGTATCCTACCTTGATTACTGTACCAGCCTCCTCGCTGACCTCCCTGACTCTTGTCATTCCCAACTCCAGTCCATATTTCACTTTGCTGCCCAGATCATTTTTCACGTTGCTTGTCCATCCACCTCGGCATAAAAGAGAAACTCCTTCCTATCGGCTTTAAAGCACTCAATCGTTTTGCCCCCTCCTACGTCACCTCACTTCTCTTCTTCTACAACCCAGCTCGCACACTTCACTCCTCTTATGCCAACCTACTCACTGTACCTTGATCTCATCTATCTCCTGCCAACCTCTTGCCCACGTCCTGCCTCCAGCCTGGAACGCCCTCCCTTTTCATATCCGACAAACAATTACTCTCCCACCTTCAAAGCCTAATTGAAGGCACATCTCCTCCAAGAGGCCTTCCCTAAGCCCTCATGTCCTCTTTTCTCACTCCTTTCAGAGTTGTGCTGACTTTCTCCTTCTATTCACCACCCACTGCCATCCCCAGCTTCACATCACTTATGTGAAAATCCATAATTTATTTATTTATATTAATACCTATCGTCTCCTCTAGACTGTAAGATTATTGTGGGCAGGGAACGTGCCTCTTATATTGCTGTGGTGTACTCTCAAGTGCTTAATACAGTGCCCTGCACACAGTAAGTGCTCGATAAAGATGAACGATTAGGTCCTTTTGACTCCCAGGTCTGTGCTCTATCCATTAGGCCACGCTGCTTCCACTTATGAAGTCACTCTGGAAAATAAAAGTGCTACATGATGGCACCCCCCAGGTTACCGCCATCCCACTGATATATACAACCCGGAGATATAAGCCATTAAGGTCTGATACCTCATCCCAGTTTACAGCCACCACCAGACCATATAAACAGCCATTACCGTTTGAAACCTTGACAATCGAATACGTCACTGAAAGATGCCAAAACGGAAAAAGTAGTTATGGAAGCAGCATTGCCTGGTGGACAGAGCACGGGCCTGGGAGTCAGAATGATCTGGATTCTAATCCCGGCTCTACCTCTGGTCTTCTGGTGACCTTGGGCAGCTTATTTTGCTTCCCCGTGCCTCAGTTACCTCATCGGTAAAGGACTGGAAGCCCCACGTGGGACATGTCCAACCTGATTACCCTGTGTCTACCCCAGCACTTAGTAGAGTGTCTGGCACATAATAAGCGCTTAACAAATACCATAAAAAAAGAAGTTCTAGTCTACCACCCAGTAAAACTGGAGGGCTGGGGAAGTCAAAAAGCTTTGCATGTATTGAAAAAAAGCAGATGGCTTCATAAAAATCACTGAAGATGACCCTTAGACCCAAAGATGTGAAGAGGTGTCCAGAAGGAGTCGGCCTGTTACAAGGTACTTTATGGAGACAAGAAGAAGGCTGCTATTCGATCTAAATTGGACAATTTCTTCCCTAAACCTGAAAAAAACGCTTCCACAATCAGAAGATCAAGTTTCTATCTTTGCAGCTTCTTGCAGAGATTCATAACCATCTGACAACTTCTCAATTAGGTAATATCATGGGGCTATACTTTGATTCACCCTAACAAAGTTTAAACAACAGTTTAAAATGCTAATACGGCATTAAAAGAACAAAAAGGGATTTCACGTTTTCCCAGGGGTTTGGGTATAGCCCCCAATTTGTAAAATAGAAGTCTCTGGGAAAACAGCAGAGCCTAGTGAAGAAAGCATAGGCCTGGGAGTCAGAGTTTCTAGTCCTGAATTGCTGTGTGACGTTGGGCAAGTCACTTAACTTCCAGGTCCCTCAGTTCTATTGTTCTCCATCCTAGTTAGACTGTAAGCTCCATGTGGGACAGGGATTGTGTCCAAGCTAATTCACTTGTATCTACTCCAGCTCTTAGAACAGTGTTGACAAAGAGTAAGTGCATTATACGTAACTCAAACAAAATACCACCCCCCTGGGGCTTCAAATGGAAAACTGAGATCAGCCTTCAATTTTCTGTCTCCAATTCGTCTGTTCTGGCATAGCATAACAACCTTGGCTATTGGTCAGATTAATTTATCATCTGTTGCTGAAATCCAAATCCCTTATCTCACGAGACAGGTAACCCAAAGACCACTTTCAGAATCAAGTTTCCATTAGGATAATTAACTTTGAGTCACATCACCTCAGTTTCTGATAGGGTTTCCCATCTCTGTCATTTCCATCCAAGATACAAAGGGTGTCAGCACAGGAAGCTCTGCATTACGGCTTTCCATCAAGTATTGAACAGACACGGACGCGTCTGACATCTCCGCTGCTCAAACCCAAAATGGAAAATAATCCTGCAATATTCATTCAGTAGGATTAAAATATAAAACCCGGGAGAGAACACTCTTCTGGACAAAGTGTCGACGGCATCAGTCTCTGGGCTGCAAACGCTCACATTCCCAGAATCCCTCTGGCTACAATAAAACCTTGTTATTGAGCTAGGAAATCATCACCCTGGGTTCCAGAGCACATGGACCACATAGTTCCATATCAAAAGCCTACAGTTTTATGAGGCTGCGTCCTGGTAGAATGGCGGCCTGTAGAGCAAATAAAACCAGTCAAAACAGATAAACAGCTCTCTCCCCAGTGCATTCAGGGACGCTGAGATACTGATCTGCAGCTGCTCTGGAAGGTTCTCGCACTTTGCCTGTACCTTGGTTTCTGGGAGAGCAACCTTACTTGCTCGGTTTGTTCATCCCCCCGCCCAGCACGTATGTACCTATCTATAATTCATTTATATTAACGTTTGTCTCCCCCGTCTAGGCTGTAAGCTTGTTGTGGTCGGGGATTGTGTCTGCGGTTATTGTATTGTGCTCTCCCAAGTGCTTCCACAGGGCTCTGCACACAGTCGGTGATCAATAAATACAACTGAATGAATCTGAGTCACTCCTACATGCTACATAGCCCCCTTTTCGTTCAGAGGCAGTATTTATGGCTCAAGAGGGCCGGTTCTGATTTACTGATATATTTAAGGGGCTCGGGGTTCGCTTTGAGCCTTCAGCGTCTGAGTCTCGTGAATTTTAAGGTGAACCTGTCCACGTGACAAGGGAAATACGGCAGGTGGCCCATGTCACGGTCAGCACATTACCGGCCGAGATGCCCTCGGCATCCGGTCGGCAAGACCTGCAGAATGTGCTGGAGGCAGCTACAGTATTCCTGCATCATTTCAATTATGCGAAGTTACATTGTGGCCTCTGCAACTCTCAAGCGTTTCAGTGCCTCTTTCCAGATGAGGTAACTGAGGCACAGAGGAAGTGAAATGACTTGCCCAAGGTCACACAGCAGACAAGCGGCAGAGCCGGGATTAGAACCCAGGGCCTTTCGACTCCCAGGCTTGTGCTCTATCAACTAGGCCACGCTGATGCTGCCGAAGTGAGGGCATCCAATTGGTGCGACAGTGCCGGGTGAGAGGAAAAAGTTATGAGGCAGGTCTAGGAGTGGGAAATTCCCCAAATTCCCAACAACAATTCCTGGGCTTTAAAGATATAAAACTTTCCCCCGCTAGACTGTAAGCTTGTTGTGGGCAGGGTAAATGTCTACCAACTCTGTTATATTATACTCTCCCAAAAGTTTAATTCCGTGCTCTTGGATTTAGATCTGTGATCTTTGGGCATTTGATATTCACATCACCTTCAACCCCACAGCACTTATGTGTATAGCTTTAAATTATATATTATAAATTATTTATTTATAATGTCTGTCTCCCCCTCTAGACTGCAAACTCATTATGGACAGGGAACATGTCTGCTATTTCTGTCATAGTGTACTCTCCCAAGTGCTTAATACAGTGCTCTGCACATAGTAAGTGCTCAATAAATACCACTGATTGATTACTCTGCACACACTATGTGTTCAATAAACATGATTGATTGATTAAAGTCATGATTCATTTCCAAAATATTTATTTGGCGCAGCAAATGTCTGCCAGGCACAACAAAAGAAAGAAAAAGTACAGGAGGAGCTGGCCAACTTGGGTTTGTATCCAAAGCTGCCTGAGAAAAAGGCAATTCGAGGGCAGGAAATGGGTCTGTGCTTAATTTCTTAGAGCAGTCGGCTGAGCGACATGCAAATCCAGTTCTGGGCGACTGCTTAGGGAACAAGAAGTATAACTACATACCAATCACCCATTCAGATCACAACAGTGAGGCCTAGTTGCCCGTCACTAGAGGTAAAACGGTTGACTAGGTAAGCTCACCGCTTGCTGCCCTCTCGCTGTCTTTACCCCAAAGTTCTTCAACCCAACCCCCTTCTCTCTCTGCTATAGCTTTCAAGTGTTTCCCCTCATTTCCCCGCAATTCCCTTGCGCTGCCTCCTCCCCTCCCCTCCCCCGGCTTCCACTCTGCCCCCTCGTCCCCATCACCATTACTCCCTCCCCCTTGCCATGTGGCACTCCAGGGGCTGTGGACACAAGACGGACACATGTTTAAAAAGTGGCAGTGGGTGTGGGGAGAGGGGCAAAGCCAAGGAAGGGAAACAAACAAAAAATTTGGATGAAATGGGAGTTTAAGGAGCCTCGGGGATGGCAGGTGACAGAGCAGGAGGGGCTGTGCTTTCCAGGTCCCTTGCTGAGGAAAATTAGGGCGGGAACAACAGGACTGTTTTATTTCCAGAGAATTGCTGGACAACTCCCCTCAACATCGATTGATGGGGCGCAATTCCAAACCATTTGTCTTACAGAGAAAATTAGCCTATAATCTCTTGTTTGAGGAATGAGAAATCCGGTTGCTGTGCAGCAGGAAAGACAGAAAGTATCTTATGCAATAACCAAGAGGGAGCAATGAAAATGGCACCAAGCACTATGGGTAACAGATGTAACAACACAGGCCGGGCCAGCCTGTGGACTAACGGGGCGGGAAAGGGTCGGAGCATCACGCGCTGGACTCATCGATCCTAGAACAGAATCTAACCAACGGCTTTAGTACAGTGCTCTGTGCACAGTAAGCACTCAATAAATACGATTCATTGATTCAATTCATTAGTATTTATTGAGCGCTTACTACGTGCAGAGCACTGTACTAAGCACTTGGATTATACAATTCAGCGACTAATAGAGACAATCCCTGCCCGAACATTGATCTTCAAACCCGGACGCATGTGCGCACACACATACACACACACCCTTCTAATTTACAACACCCTTACTCCACAATATCTTACACTTAGGGTGGCCCGACAGCCCTTGTGAGAATGTTTATAAGGCCCTTTGCCGACCCAGAAGTTATGTGTGAGACTGTAAACGCAATGAAATCATACAGAACCTTCTGAGACGATATGTGGACTCGGTGGGGTCATGAGGAAGTGGCTTCTGCTCTCCACCCTTATTCCACAGTTACTATGTTCCCCTCCCTGTTGCTGTAACCAAGGGTGGAGATTCTGAAGAGCGAGGCTTGATAGCATGAGCTGAGGCAGAGGGAGGCTGGGTGATTCAAATGAAAACCCTAGATACAGTGCCCGATGCTGGATCACTTTGGGACAGGGACCGATCTCCTTGCCAACCCCTCGCCCAAGTCCTGCCTCTGGCCTGGAAAGCCTTCCCTCCTCAAATCTGACGGATAATTACAATCCCCCCCACTTCAAGCCTCAGTGAAGGCGCATCTCCTCCACGAGGCCTTCCTTGACTAAGCCCCCCTTTCCTCTTCTCCCACTCCCTTCTGCGTCACCCTGACTTGCTCCCTTTGTTCTTCCCTCCTCCCAGGCCCACAGCACTTATGTACATATCTGTAATTTGTTTATTTATATTATTCATTCATTCAATAGTATTTATTGAGCGCTCAATAAAGAACAAGTCGGCAACAGATAGAGACAGTCCCTGCCGTTTGACGGGCTTACAATTAATGTCTGTGTCTTCGCCGCCCCCATCCCGTCTAATCTGTAAGCTCATCGTGGACAGGGAATGTGTCTATTATTGTTTCGTACTCTCCCAAGCACTCAGTACAGTGCTCTGCACACAGTGAGTGCTCAATAAATAAGATTGAATGAACCATCTAAAACCAGAAGAATAGCCTCTCCATTCACACTCTTCGAGTCTTACAATCCTCTCAGCTGTAGAATGCTGTTGATGTAAATGAAGAGAGTGAAGGGATGCACGAAGCTCTGTAATTCTAGAGGAAGACAGAAAATGTATTCTATTACTCTCCCTATTGTTTGTATTCTATTTGTTAGGAACTTACTATATGCCAGTCACCATACTAAGCACTGGAGTAGATATGAGAAAATCCGGATGGACACAGTCCCTTGTCCCCACTTTACAGATGAGGTAACTGTGACACAGAGAAGTGATTTGCCCACGGTCACACAGAAGACAAATAGATGGCAGATCTGCGATTAGAACCCAGGTCCTCTGTCTCCCAGGCCAGTGCTCTTTCCACTAGACCACCCAGATTCCCTATCTATAATTTATTTTAGTTTTCGCTTCTCCCACTAGCCTGTAACCTCCTTCGGAGCGGAGATCGGGTCTTCTACCACTTTTCTATGCTGCCAAGTGATTAGTATAGTACTCTGCAATCAACCAGTGGAATTTATTGAATGCTTACTGTGTCCAGAGCACTGATCTAAGCGCTTGGGAGAGTACGAGAGAAATCTCCATAAATGCTATTTGATGATGATGTACTCAAACTTACACACTCTTGAAATCTTGAAGCTCAAGTTATGACTCAATGTTCACCACTAAGAAAACAATCATTAACCTGACTCATACATAAAGAAGGTTTTCCTGCACTGGGGATCATAAAAATCCCCAGCTGCCCTGTTCAGTGATGGAGTAGGTATTTAGGATATGATGCATCTATACAACACACTCCAGCAAGCACAAGGGGTTGGTTTCATCTTTTGATTTATGGAGTGCACAACCTTTACCATAGCTTCTGGCATATCAATAATATAAATATATCAATGTTACAATAATACAGCATTTTTCATTTGCGGGGACGGAGGGGAAGGTGGTACAGTGTGCTTCCGACCTTGGAAATTTGATTAAGAGAAGAAAGCCTTAGTCCTTCCAGGCCTCTGATAAGGGGTTGCAGAGGATGTGGTGTTCCGCACACAATGGATTACTGAACACCACCACCACCACCAAAAAGGCTTCGTTCGTTTGGGTCTCGCTGCATGGTGCGTCTAAATGTCCAGCTGCAGAGGTCCAAAGCTTTCTCCTCCTATCATTTAGGCCCCGAAGATACTATAATCCCCAAATAACGAGAAGCACCGTGGCCTAGTGGAAAGAGCCCAGGTGTGGGAGGTAGAAGGCCTGGGTTCTGATTCCAACTCTGTCACTTGTCTGCTGTGTGACCTTGGGCAAGTCACTAAACTGCTCTCTGCCTCAGTTTCCTCATCTGTAAAATGGGGGTTAAATCCTACATCGTCCTACTTGAACTGTGAGCCCCGTGTGCACAGGGACTATATGCAATCTCATGATCCTGTATCTACCCCAGTGCTTTGTTGAGTGTTTGGTACATAGAAAGCGCTTAACAAGTGCTATAATTATTAGTAGTAATACTTCTGGGCCCCCAGAGCTGTTATGACTTTCCTACTGAAAGTGAGCATACACACACTCACACACACATACTCTCTCTCTCTCCTCCCCCCCCACCATAACTGGCAACAGCATATTCTCTCCACATGTTTTCACTTGCACTATGGTACAAAATAACTTGGAAAGCTTCCTAACCCACTATGATTGACAAGGGGCTGTCATCATTGAAGAGTTGCAGCCTCTTTGAACTGAGATGGTAGTTCACATGGCAGTGAAAGAGACCCAGCTTAGAACCCAACATTCGCACATCTCCCGGGATGGGAGAGGCTAGCTGGTAAAGCCCAGGGCCCACAGCTAGGGAAAAGGTATAGACACATACACAACTGCAGTATGGTTGGAGGTGGGTCACAAATCAAAGTTCTTAGGGGGTCCACACCCAAGAGCCTAGGCAACGTGGAAAGGAGAGTGGATAGGGTGGGGAAATGAGGGTTTAGGGATGGCCTCTTGGAGATGTGGTTTTAGGAGGATTTTGAAGGAGGGGTGTCAGTCTCTCAGCTATAAAGCAGGAGAGAATTCCAGGCCTGAGAGAGGATATGGGCAAAGGATTGGCAGTGAAACAGACAAAACTGAGGTACAGTGTGAGTAAGCTGGCGTTGGAGTGATGTGTACAGGATGGGTTACGGTAGGATGTCAGCGAAAAGAGGTAGGATGGTGAGCTGTTTAAGTGCTTTAAAGCGAACGTTCGGGATATTCTGTTTAATGAGGAGATGGATGGGCAACCGTCGGAGGTTTTGAGGAGACAGGAGATCTCCTCAGATCAGAGAGGAGGAGGAGAAAATTGAGTGGTTCTATTTAGAAAATTGATCTGGGTACTAAAGTGAAAAAAGTCCTAATAATAATAATTATGGCATATTTTAAAATTTACTATGTGACAAGAACTTGCACCAAGTAGACTGTGAGCCCGTTGTTGGGTAGCGATTGTCTCTGTTGCCGAATTGTACTTTCCAAGTGCTTAGTACAGTGTCCTGCACACAGTTAGTGCTCAATAAATACGATTGAATGAATTAAGTGCTGGGCTAGATATAAGATACTCAGGTCAGACACCATCCCTGTCCCACATGGGACTCACCATCTAATTAGGAGGGAAAACGGGTTTTGAATCCCCATTTCCCAGAGGAGGAACTGAGGCACAGGGAAGTGATTGATGCGTGGTGTGCTGGGATAGTTTACTGCTAAAATATCAGGGCAAACTGCAGAGCTCTTGAAGGGCTGAGGAGCATCGCAGAAGTAGCAGACCAGAGCAAGGACAGGCTCACTTGGCCATGGGTAATCTACCGGATGAGCACATGAAACATGCAATGCTGGAATAATCCCTCTGGGAGAAGCAAAATAAGCAGAGAGTGTTCTTGCAAAAGCAAAATCACATTAAACAAACCTGTGCAGGGGGAAGGCTGACTGTAATCAACCCCTGAACAGTAGATGTGCTCTATTCTTCTCATCGGTCCATATCACTTTTACCCATTTTTAATCAACTCTCAGATGTTGGACACGGTGCCCTTTAAATATATTTTACTTTTACTATACCCTAATGTAAGATCCGGGAGGTTGTTTACCAAATTCTCTTTTATGATAACTATCGGTCACGATGTCTAAAACCGAACTTCAGTTTTCTTCTCAAAGCCACTCCACCTAACTCTCCAGACCACCACTCTCCCCCAATCTTTGAAGCCCTCATGAAATCCCACCTCTTCCACGAAGGTTTCCTAGATTAATTTTTCTTCTTCCCAGTTCATATTCCTTCAACTGCCACGTCCGCATTTATGGACTCACAAACACTCATAAGTGCTTCTTGCCATATATCCTACAATCTCCATTATTTAAGCACTTATCCCTACAGCCATCTTTCCAACCTCTTCTTCCTTCTTTCTGTAATTTATTCTGCATCTGTCTCTCCAGTTAGACTTTAAGGTCCTTGAGGGCAGAGACTGCATCTTTTAACTATTGTTATTTCAATGTATGTTGTGCACACTCGTCTGGTCTTATGCTGTCGAGTCGTCTCCGACCCATAGCGACGCCATGGATAAATCTCTCTCAGAACACCCCACCTCCATCTGCAATCGTTCTGGTAGTGTATCCATAGAGTTTTCTTGGTAAAAAAAATATGGAAATTGTTAACATTCCCTCCTTCCGCACAGTAAACCTGCGTTTCCACCCTCGACTCTCTTCCATGCCTCTGCTGCCCAGCACAGGTGAGTTTTGATTTGTAGCAGATTGCCTTCTGCTCGCTAGCCACTGGCCAACCTAGGAATGGAATGGGTAGGCCTCTGATTGACTCTCCCTCCCGTAGTCAAGCCTGGTAGAGTACTGGAAACTCTCCAGGTGTGACCCTGAGAGGGGGTTGTGCATAAAGTAGGCTCAAAAAAAATATAAGTGGCTTATTGATTCAGTCCTTTCTGGTTTCCTGGATTTTT
Source organism: Ornithorhynchus anatinus (assembly GCF_004115215.2). Taxonomy (NCBI): domain Eukaryota; kingdom Metazoa; phylum Chordata; class Mammalia; order Monotremata; family Ornithorhynchidae; genus Ornithorhynchus; species Ornithorhynchus anatinus. The sequence goes on from NC_041739.1 coordinate 27,127,716, forward strand.
CAATCCATTAGATTTACTGGATTTTTAAATTAGCCACTAAAGAAATTATTTAAAATGCAAGAATGTTCCTATGATTATCCTGCAAATTTTATAACTCCAAGAATATCAGCTGGACAACTTTCAGAAATCTAGAAATGCTACCTGACACTTGAGAACTATAAGCCTTCAGAATTATCGCTACCATCATTATTTTTATTATTATTATGGTATTTGTTAAGCAACTTGTGTGTCAAGCACTCTTCTAAACCCTGGTCTTCATCAGCGGCATTCTTTGACAATCTACTACACACATAGCTTGCAGTCTGTTCTGGGTCATTGTTAGAAAGGAGGGAGCACTCCTATATAACTTTTATTCCTTACGTATTTCATTTACTTTTGTTTCTTATCATTGACATTTTTGCTCTTATTCTTATGTCCAGTACAGGTTTGGAAATTTGTATCCGCTCATCTTCCCCTCTGGATTGTAAAATCAATGGCGGGCACCGCATTTTTTCCTTTCCTTTTATGGTATTTGTTAAGTGCTTACTCTGTGCCAGGCACTGCCTTAAATACTAGGGTAGATACAAGTTAACCAGGGTGGACACAATCCATGTCCCACATGGGGCTTATAGTCTAAACCTCCACATTACAGATAAGGTAACTGAGGCACAGAGAAATTAAGTGACTTGGCCAAGGTCACACTGCAGACAAGTGGCAGAGCTGAGATTACTAGAACCCAGGTCCTTTTGACTCCCAGGCCCATGTTCTATCCACTAGGTCACACTGCTTCTCTTTTCCTGTGTCTTTTCCTTTTATCATTCTCCATGTGCCTAATACAGTGCTCCCCACCCAGGAGGTGCTCAATAAATGCTGTCGATGATAACCTGAGCGGCCCCCATTTTCTGCTCGACCCCGTGACCGTGGTGTCCCAAAGAAGCTACGGTCACTAAATTTAAACCTCTGGGAAGGTATGGACTGTTTCTATATGCAAGCCTGCCCCTCCCAATATTTCCATCCATATTTTACTTTGATATTTAACTTTTTTAGTGTTAGCCTTCGTTTATAGTTGACAGGATTCTATTATTGCTCTGGGTCTTCCTCCCCCACTTGGATTATGAGCCCTTTGGAGGCCAGGGATTGGGTCTTAATGGATTTTTTTGTGTAATTACCCAGCATTTTATCACCATGCTTTGCACATTGCTAATAAATGTTACTAACAATCATAATAAAAGAAAACCGTCTCCTACCAGTCCCCAAGAACACAACAGGCCTGATGTGCTGACTGAATTCCAGATGACTTCATTACAATGTTAGCCAGGCTGGGTTCACTGGGGAAAATGAGTGGAGGAGAGTTTTGATTGTCACAAGATGTAAACCCTTCCAGAATAGAGCTCCAATTTTTTTTAAGGTATTTGTTAGGTGCCTATTTTGTGCTAAGGACTGTATTAAGCACTGAGGTAGATACAAGCTAGTCAGGTTTGACACAATCCCTGTCCTTCACAGGGCTCACATTTTATAGATGAGGTAACCGAAGCACAGCAGTGAAGTGACTCATTCAAGGTCATGCGGCAGACAAGTGGCAGAGCTGGGAATAGAATCCAGGTCCTTCTGATGCCTAGGCCAGTGCTCTTTCCACTAGGCCACACTGCTTCTGGTTCCCACCATACGCCGTCAAACCATGATAACAAAGATTTCAATTTTCCATTTTGTGGGGGCAGGGTGGGCATGGGGTGGCAAACTTGGGACAAAGCATCAAGGTGGCAGTGGTGATAGAGGGGGAATAATAGAGAAGAAGAGGGGTGGAGAAGGAGAAGATGAAGGAGGGGGACAAGGAAGAAGAGGAGAAAGAAAGAAGAGAAGAGGAGGAAAAGATAGGTAAGAGGAGGACAGGGAGGGGGATGAAAGGTTATTTGAGATCGTGACTTTATTGTACTCTCTCAAGTTCATAGTACAGTGCTCTCTGTACACAGAAGCTAGTCAAAGAATTAACTTCTCCTTCCTGCTTCACTGTTACTGTTTAATTCTTCTCCTCCTCGAGGGATGCTAGCACCATCAAACTCAACCTCCCCAATCACTCCAAAGTATGCGTTTACTTGCGCCATCTGCACATCCTTATGCAGAACATTCTACCAATCATTTGGGACAGCACAGCAGTTATTAGACAGGATCCAGGCTTTTAAGGCATTTACAGTCTTGAGTTTAGCCTGCAGAAGCTAATCTTACCCTCAACAATCAAAGCAAACCCTCTGCAATACGCAACCCCCGCCCTGCTCAACCAGCCTCCACTCATGGCCGCCATTGTCAAGGGGAAGGTGGACAGGCCACCATGCAGGGAAGCGAGGGGGACTAGCAGCTCCAGACAGTTTGTCCTCACAAGGACCTGGCTCGCAATAAGAGAAGCCAGTGACCAGGCCTCATAGTTCCAGGAGGATGGCTAGAATTCCTCAGATCTCGGGGCTGGTCCAGGGGACGCGCCTGCCAGCAGAGGATGAGGTGAAGCCACCCTCTTGGCTGCACCTCCAGACCGTGTCTGACTGCACCCTTCTAGCCCCAAAAGCTTTGTGGTTGAAGCCAGTGGTTATACCAAACTCAGCCCCTCTCAGGGTCGCATCTGGAGAGATTCCAGTACTTTACCAGTCTCGGTTACGGGAGGGAGAGTCAAGCAGAGTTCTACCCATTCCATTCCTAGCTTGGGCTGTGGCTAGCGAGTGGAAGAAAATCACAACTCACCTGTGCTGGGCAGCAGCGGCATGGGAGAGAGTCGAGGGAGGAGACTTGAGTTTACTGCACGGAAGGCGGCACTGGTAAACCACTTCCATATTTTTACCAAGAAGACTCTATGGATAAACTACCAGAATGACTGCAGATGGAGAGGGGACCGTTCTGGGAGAGATGTGTCCATGGTGTCACTATGAGTCGGAAATGACCCGGTGGCATAAGACGAGATCAAACCCAGAGGCGATCATCCCCTTAGCCACCATGGAGTTAGCACCTACGATTGAGGACATCTGGAAGATTTTATCTTCTGCTGCCCAATTATGCATCTAATTTTACAACCAAACGATATGCGGTGTGCAGATAGCTTCTGGAATTTTATTGAAACAGGTTGTTTACTGACAGCACCATTCATATTAAGGGACTGCCAGTCATAGTGGGACTTCTTGGGGATAGCAGAGGTCTCTAAGTAAAACAAAAAGAGTGCTGGAGTCTCATCTCATTTTGAATTTCTTTGAACTAGAGGACTTTCCCTAATTCCATAAAAGCGCTGCACAAGGAAGAGATATGAGGAGGCTCAAAAGGCAAAGGCTACACGATAGGCATAACTGTTATTTTTAAGTACTTACTATATGGCAATCACTGTCTAAGGACTGGCGTAGATGCAAGATAATCAGATAGGCCACTGTCCGTGTCCTACATGGAGGCTCACAGTAGTTTCAAAACTACCCATATATTACGATTGCAAACTCTTATAGCTGCCTCTCTGAGCATGAGCTGAATGGAGTGGGGATTCCTGAGGGGCTCGAAGATGCACCACAGTCCTCCGTTGCCACTGCCAGCCTCAATGTGAGCATGAGCAGAAGCAGAATAGATAGATTAGTAAATGCTAAACAGTAGGTAGGGTAAGATTAGCTTCTGCAGGTAGTAGTAGGTAGTAGGAGTTTAAAAGTGGGTTCTAATCCTTTCTCTGCCACTTGTCCGCTGAGTGACCTTGGGCATGTCACTTAACTTCTCCGTGCCTCAGCTACCTCATCTGTAAAATGGGGATGAAGACTGTGAGCCTCACGTGGGACAACCTGATGATCCTGTATCTCCCCCAGCGCTTAGAACAGTGCTCTACACATAGTAAGTGCTTAACAGATACCAACATTATTATTATTAAAATGGGGATTAAGACTGTGAGATCCATGTGAAACATGGACTGTGGCCCACCTGTTTCGCTTGTATCTACCTAGCTCAGTGCTTAGTACATACTAAGCACTTTTTTAAAAAATACCATTAAAAAAACAATTAAAGTCCATGCCTGCTTAACAGGATTTGATGGTGCAAGCTATTCAATTTTGGAAGGTCTTTTCAAATTGATTACAAATGGTTCAGAAATCACCAAAGCAGGGGAAATCTGAGTAAATCATACACATTCTAGAAGCCAGAGGACCACATTCCTGTTAACTGAGTCTCATTCACTTTTGGGAAAACCATGATGTTGAGTAATTCGAGGGTGAAATTGTTTCTTCTCGGGATTATTCCAGTTGTTACGGAAAACAAGCAGTCAATCATTTTTCACTCCATACTAGGAATTGTGTAGTCACCGTTATTCACCCAGTCCTTGAGAGCTAGTACAGTAGTGTCTGATCTGATTGCACTCTATATACCCCAGCACTCAGGAGAGTGCTTCGCTCACAGTGAGTGCTTAAAAAAATACAATTATCATTAAGTTCAATATGGTTCTTCACTCCTTCAATCTTCATTCTTGTTGGAAGTAACATAACAATAATATTATTATTTGCTAAATGCTTACTATGTGCCACACACTGTACTGAGCACTGGGGTAATCCGGTAATCAGATCCCACTTGGGACCTAAGTATGAGGGAGAACAGGTATTGAATGCCCATTTTACAGATGTGGGAACTGAGGCCCAAAGAAGTTCAGTGACTTGCCCAAGGTCACAGCAGGCAAGTGGCAGAGCTGAGATTAGAACCCAGGTCTCCTCACTCTCAGGCCCGCGCTCTATCCACTATGCCATGCTGCTTCTCTAATATAATGGCTCCACGGTTGAGAGTGGGAGAAAATGAACCTCTTTAGCATTCAATAAATTCCAACTAGAAAAATACTCTTTCCAGTGATCTACCTGAATTGAGTAAATAAACCGTCTCATTAATTATGGCCAGTTTAATGGGTTTCTTGAAATTACTTCCATTGATTTTAGTTAATTTAGGTAGAGTTAAGAAACTCTTTCTTAATAGTTTCTATAATGCCCTAGGTTCTTGCCACCTATTTATACAGCTACAGTCCATTTCCTCACCTACTGTCAACAGATGACGAGCATCATAACTCCTGTAGTTTGTTGCATGCAGCCATGCTTAAATGCATACTAGCCTTCGTTTCCCACTCCTAATTCAAGGCCATGATTACAGAATCTTTGTAAGTCCATTTTTGCTTTGTACTCATTTTCAAATAGTTGTGGTCTGTGGAGTTTTCTGACAAGGCAGCGATATATCTTGGTGAAACTTCGGCAGCATCTAATGCCATCAGTCGTTTTCTTATTAATCTGAACTGCCTCATGTGGTTGTTTTCTATAGCTCATTTATTTTGGGATCACGGACTCCTTTAACTCATTTTTTCCAAAATTATTTTGAAAGAGAGAATTCTCATGCCCTTAAGTTTTGGTCTTACTGAAAATTTCATTCTATCCTTCATTCATTCATTCAACTGTATTTACTGAGTGTTGTGTGCAAAGCACTGTACTGAGCACTTAGGAGAGTACAGTATAAAAATAGGTACATTCTCTGCCCACAGTGATGTTTCCGAAAGCCACGCTGATGAACCAATTAGCACCCGAAGAAGCAATACCATTAAATTCTCAGCGCCAATATTGTCAGGTACAAGGATATCCTATTCTAATACTCTTCATTTAGCATTCCTTCAAAAGAGTGCTACTGAATTTAATGCTTGTACTTCTTATAGCTTTCTCTGTACTTACACTGGTTTTGCAGCACAAATACTGTTTACTTTATTTCAAATACCTCCTTCCTTTCACACTCTGTCTCCTTTTAAAAATATTTTAACAGATAGGAAGAGAGAAATTAAAAGCCTTTCAACAGAGGTTTGTCCTATCTGGTACTAGATTACTGATCAGTCTTTAGCAAGTACAAGGTCTTGGCTGAACAGGATGTGAAAGATAACTGGAAAGTTATATAATTACACATATTCAAAGACCAAAGATAGGAAGATAAGAAGGAAACAGAGCAAGCACATGCATACACCCAAAGGTAAAATTTCAATTAAAAAATTCTACTACCTTTAGCCGCTTCTTTGAAATAACCCTTTCCTCTTTCCTTCTTTTTTATGATCACCCAGGAGGTGATTTAAAATTGTCCATCACTTTTGAGATTATTGAATACCAAGAAAACATCTGAATTCCTGAGAATCATCCCAAATTATTAAAAAAAAATTTATTTTTAACCAAACATACAATGGATCCTTTAATACTCTTAGCAAAATGTTTTACGACTGGAGAGAGTGCAGTGATCTTTCCTGAAGGCATTTGAACTTGGGTCAAGATTCTCAGTTTGCTTGGGCCCATTGTTTTATACTCATCCTAGTTCATCTTTTCATTATTATGAGCCCTGTTGCTACAAAAAAAAAGCTTTCTATATGGCACAACAAACTTTTAAAAATATTGCTTACCCGCCCTCCTATAGACCGGCTACATGCTCCACTTGACTTCCGTGGTGCCCGTGATATCACCAGCATGTTGCATGATGGGACATTACTCCGAGCAGGAGCCAGAGAATGGATTCAGGGAATGGATTCTGTAGGATTTAAAAGGAAGATAGAACAAAGTAGTTTAATGATAGGAAGGCACTGTTTCACCTCCCCTTCAAACTCCTGGAGAATGAAGAAACATGCCATATCAAAGCCCCCCTGTTAAAGAGAGAAACCCTAGAGCCCGTACCAAATTCACCTGTCCCAATGATGGCCACTTGTTCTCTGGGAGAGAGACTCCATCAGTCTGGAAAGATGAAGACTGCAGAGAGACGCCCTTGAAAGCTGACAGAATTGGGAGGGGTGTGTCCAAGACAACCATTAACATGCTGTTCAAATATCACAACCTAAAAGAGGAGGGGCCACTTCAAGAAGCTCTAAGATGCTATATCGGAGGCCAACTATAGAAATCATTTTCTTGGGCAGTGGAAAGTTGGCATATGTACAACTTCCAGGGCTAGAGAATTCCGTATCAAATATCCAAAGGTTCAAGAAGGGTGTGGATGAATTCACGGTCAGAAGGTCCAGATGGGTTATTAGATTTTGAGTTATCAACGTTGGATGGAATTTATCTGTACTCATTAGATTGGAAGTCAAGAAAAGCAGGCATCACATGGTTCCTTCAAAGAGGAAAAATGCCAGGTTAATGAACTGTTTGCCTGACCCAGTGAGGCATTCCTTTCATGCTCTTAGGTGAATTGCTCTGATGCTATGTAATAAAATTAGTCCAGTTCTAAATGTTGCACATGTCATCAAAACCCGGAAAAGCGGGGTGGCCTAGAGGAAAGATCACTGACCTGGTGGTAATCAGGGAATCTGGGTTCTAGTCCCAGCTCCACCACTTGTCTGCTATGTGACCTAGGGCAACACACTTAACTTTCCCGTGCTTCAATTACCTCATCTGTAAAATGGGGATTAAGACTGTGAGCCCTATGTGAGACATGGACTGTGCCCAACCTGTATCTATCTACGCCAACACTTAGTCCAGTTCCTGGCCCGTGGTAAATGCATAACAAATACCATATTAAAATAAAAAATCAGTGGACTAAAAATGGGCTTCAGAACTTTAGATTTCTGACTAAACTAGTCTAAGTTCCCATTTCTTGGATAGTACCCCAAATCAGCCACCTTCTGTCATCCATGGAAAATCCCTGTAGGTGATCTGGATCACTGTCCAAATAGGACAGGAGCTAAACTGTAAACATGATCACCTCAAATATCTGGAATCCAAGGAGTGTATGAACCTACAGAACAAAATCTGCTCACGGGTTTTCTCTTTCTTTCTTTCTCTCTCTCTCTCTCTCTCATACACACACACACACAAATATACATACTTACTTTTTAAGAGGAGCCCCTTCAGTCCAGAATCCAAGCACACTAACAGGGCAGAATGGAGTAACACTACCATCAGTAACATTTATTGAACCCAGATTCTATGCAGACCACTGTACTGTGTTTGGAGAACACAAAAGAGTTAGAAGAAATGATCTCTGATCTCGAGGAGCTTACAAACCAGCCAGGGACAAAGGTAGTAAAGTTAATTTCATTCACTCAATTTATTCATTCAGTCGTATTTATTGAATGCTTTTTGGGCACAGAACACTGTACTAAGTGCTTGGGAAAGTACAATAGAGAAATAAAGAGAGACAATCGCTACGCATGGTGAGCTCACAGTCTGGCAGGGGTAGGAGGGGGACAGACATCAATACAAGTAAATAGGCATCAATATAAATAAATTATATATTATCAATATAAATTAATTTCAGGGAGTCATCAGGTATAAATACACTTAAGTGCCTCAGGGACTGAGGTAACAAGTGCTCAGATGGTACAGAAGCACAGAGGTGATACCTGAGGGATAAAAGCCTGGAAGGTTAGATGTTACTCAGAGAAGGCCTCCAAGAGAAGACGTGTTCTCACAAGCATAATGAGTAGATTAGCTTGAGAGGAACAAAGATTTTCAGCTGGAGTAAAGCAGGATAGAAGAGTAGATAGTAGGAGGGAGAGAGTGGATTGTGTGCTTGGAAGCCAATGGCCAGGAGAAACAGTAGCCACTGTCCAAAGTGCTTATACAGTGCTCTGCACAAAGTAAGAGCTCAATAATCACAATTGATGATGATTTTAGAAGCAACAGAAAAAGAGAAATCTTTCAGATTTAGAGTTCTTTTTATGCACAATTTACTTACAAAAGGAATCTGACGCTGTCGAAGACATATGCAAACGCTTCCTTCACCCCACGGAACTAAACTCTCTGGAGTAGAATCCTGCGTGACCTGTTGAATACTGAATTCTCTCTGGTGACTTGGAGTGTGATTACTAGCCATTCCCAGATGTTTCTGGGAAACATCGATCTTTATGTCTTCTGGGAAATATGACTCTGAACTTTGCTTTCCTTCTTCCCTTCAGTTCCTTGTCCTTAACTGGGACTTTCAGGGGAAGCCTGAACATTATAACGAATCCCTGTCAACAGGTCTGAAGCTGCCAGGACTGCCTTGGACAGCAGCCCAAATCCCTATAACTTACAATTTTGGGTGTACTTTGGAACCAAATCCTGTGCGCTAGAGGACGAAGGGGCTAAAATGCAGATTCTCTCTCCTCTCCTCTTTAATAAAAAAAGAATAATAATAACGGTATGTTAACCACTTACCATATGCCAAACATTGTACTAAGCGCTGGAGTAGATACAGTATAGGCAGGTCAGACACAGTCCCTGGCCCAACTTGGGGCTCCCAGGTTAAGTAAGAGGGAGATCAGGGATTGAATCCCCATTTTCCAGATAAGGAAACTGAGGCACAGAGAAGTTAAGTGGCTCACAGAAGATCTTCCAGCAGGCAAGCGGCACAGACGGGATTAGAACCCAGGTCCTCTGAGTCCCAGGCCTGTGCTTTAGGCCACACTAATTCTTTCCTCTGTTGTTTCCTCCTCCTCTCTCTTCTCTTTCCTTTCCTCATCCCACTTCAACCCAGTCGAAGATGACGGCAAAATGGTGAAGTATTTCAAATGAACATGTCAGCCCCTTCCTCCTGTGTATGTGCATGGTGCGTTTGCTGCCACAGTTGTTCCCCAGTGAAAACACCTCCCTGGAATTTACAGCTGTCTGCATATCTTTAAATTATGTATTACATTACCTATTTATTCACATTAATATCTGTCTCCCCCTCTAGACTTTAAGCTCGTAATGGGCAGGGAATGTCTCTGCTAATTCTGTTATATTGTACTCTCCCAAATGCTTAGCACAGTACTCTGCACATAGGAAGCGCTCAATAAATGCAAATGATTGACTGATAGAGGAGAACCATTTTAAAGGGGCAACAACCAATTTTTAAAGTCAGATTTTTCATTTTGGGAACCTCATAGGTAGAACTCAAATTTTCCAGTACCCAGCAGGCTTGGCCTGAGCCCTAAATTTTGTGTGTGTAAGGCTCTGATCTGAAATTTAGCTTTCTTACTTATGCTATTTCTGTTCTCCAAATGTGAGCTCACATTTTGCTGGAAGTAAACAATAAGGCCCCAAATCAACATTTTGAAAAAATCCTTTATTCTAGATCAATTCTTCTGTAAATTCTCTGCTCACAAATAATCTAAGATGAAGCTGCTAGATATGTTTGCTGGTCCCACTCAGTTATGATCAGGGAGAGGGATAAACAGTTATTCTACTATTATTCATAATATTTATTAAGTGTTTACAATGTAAGGTCAAAGTACTGTACTAAGTGCTCAAGAATCATTAACAATCTCAGATGGAAATTCCTTTGGTTGATGAGTTATGTGTAGTGGCGTTTCCTCTGACCTACCTGCCTATAAAGTGATAAAAAATCTTCAACTGAATAAACCCTCTTTTAAAGAAGCACTTCAATTTGTAAGAAAAATTATCAAAAAAGGAAAGTTGTCAACACCGACCACATTACCGAGGCCAGAAAATATCTGGAATTTGAATGTTTTATTAGTGCAGACAAGGTCATCACTATTACTTTCGTCTGTAGTAACTGAAACCTGCCCAAATCTTATCATAAAAGAGCAATAGATGTACAAAGGTGATCCGGATATCCATGCCCTACACGAAATCAGCCATCAGGACAAATTAAAAATGAATAAATTCTGCCCTTCCTTTCAATCCTATTTATGTCTGCCACATGAAAATCTTTATTTATGGGGCTATCAAACTTCCCTTATCCCAACACCGGGCTGGGTTAGGAGTCGAGGCGGCGGAATAAGTCAGTGTAGATGAGGAAAATATGGATTTAAGGAACAAGCAAGCTTACTGAAGCAGCATGGCCTAGTAGAAAGAGCACAGGCCTGGGGTTAGAGCTGGGTTCCAATATCTGTTATGCCATTATCTGCTTTGTGACCTTGGGCTTGCACACAGTAAGCACTCAATAAATACGACTGAATGAATGAACTTAACATCTCTGTGTCTCACTTCCCTCATCTGCAAAATGGGGATTCAATATCTGTTCTCCCTCGTACTTAGACCTTGAGCCCCATGTGAGACCTGATTATCTTCTATCCAGTCCAGTGCTTAGTGCAGTGCTTGCTGTATAGTAAGTTTTTAACAAATACAATTATCATTATCATTATTATAACTGAAGGCTTCCTTGTGCAAAAAATAGGCTGAGTTGTAAAATACATCTCTTTCTGGATGGTACACTCTCCACTATTGCAGCGTGGCTCAGTGGAAAGAGCCCAGTGTTGGGAGTCAGAGGTCATGAGTTCTAATCCCAGCTCCGCCGCTTGTCAGCTGTGTGACCTTGGGCAAGTCACTTCACTTCTCTGTGCCTCAGTTCCCTCATCTGGAAATTGGGGAAGAAGACTGTGAGCCCCACATGGGACAACCTGATTACCTTGTATCTACCCCGGCACTTAGAACAGTGCTTGGCACATAGTAAGCGCTTAACAAATACCAATATTATTTTTACAAGTCAAGAATGGGCAGATGCGATCCCTGCCCACCAGGGACTGGCAGTCTTCAGGCCAACCAACTCTATTATATTGTACCATCCCAAGCACTTTGTACAATGCTCTGCACATGTTAAGCACTCAATAAATTCAATTGATTAGTTGATAAGCAAGAGGTTCTTTCACAAGGAGGTCACTGTTCCATGGTGTTGGCCTCTGTGGCTCTCATAAATCAAAGATCTGATGATGGATGGGTGTTTGATCTGCTCGCAGAAGTCACTCTGGCCAGTAAATCAATGAGTAGAAAACACACAGACCAAGAATAACTAAAAAATGTCAGGGGTGAGATTAGAGACTCCATCTTAAAAATTAAATCAGGTCATTCTCAACAGACCAAGACTTTTTTTGAACAGATTTGACTTGCATTGGAAGGAAGGCTGGATATTTTTAAATGTTACAGAATGTAATTAGACAAGTATAATTAGGGTCTGGGAAGAAAAACATCACAAATCAAATAAGGATTCAAGTGGTCACAACTTGCAATCATCACTAAATCCTCTAGACTGTAAACTGGTCGAGGGCAGGGAACGTGTCTACCAACACCGTTGCACTGTACTCTCCCAACCGTTTAGTAGCGAGCTCTGCATACAGTAAGAGTTCACTAAATGCTGACTGAATCATCTCCCTGAAAAAGATGATCAAGACATCTAACATTATTCAAGGGATGAACATCTAATGTTCCAGGAAAAAAAAAGGTAACTGCCAACCAGGGCCTGGGAGTCAAAGGACCTGGTTTTAATTCCGGTTCTGCCACGTTTGCTGTGTGACCTTGGGCAAGTCACTTAATTTCTCTGTGCTTCACCTGTATAATGGGGATTAAGACTGTGAGCCCCATGTGGGACATGGTCTGTTCCCAACTGGTTAGTTTGTAAAAATAAAAATAAATAGTGGTATTTGTTAAGTGCTTACTATGTGCAAAGCACTGTTCTAAGCGCTGGGGGATACAAGGTGATCAGGTAGTCCCATGTGGGGCTCACAGTTTTAATCCCCATTTTACAGATGAGGTAACTGAGGCACAGAGAAGTCAAGTGACTTGCATTTAGAATAGTGCTTGGCACACAGTAAGCACTTGAGAAATACCGTGATGATGATGATGATTATTAATAACCTTGGCCGCCACTGTAACGAAGGTTTTTGCCTCCACAAAGTGCAACTGGGCCCACGTTCAGTTGCTCCAAAAAACTAAAAACTGCTGCTTTGCATATGACTATCACTTAGAGCCTCTGAATAGGCCCTCTGGGGGGCCACCTGAATCCTTGACTGACTCTCTCTCGCAACCAGCGGTGCCTGTGAGGCAGCTGCCCCCTCTACAGAGCCAAGACTCGCCCAGAATCCATACCTCCTGTGGGAAGGCTGCTGCCAACTCACAGGTAAGTGACCAGCACTTAGAGGGGGCACCAGTGCCCACAGCGTGGCCCTTCTTCTAGGACAGAGGCTTGAGGCCTTGTTCTTGGGGAACTGTTGCTGAGTCAAATGTCATCTGGGAATTAGGGGGTTCCCGTAACATGTAATAATCTCACCTTACCTAATGCTTTTAAGTGGGCTTGTCTGAGGAAGAATGACCTTCAGGCTTGAGGTGGGTACTTGAGTCACACACAGAAAAGGACTTGCCCTGTTAGCCATAGGAGGTTATCACCATACTCCCCTCTCTCTTCCACCAATCTCGGGCTGGTGTCTATCTAGCACCCACTCCCTGGAAGGGGTTTAGATGATTCCTGATCATCTGGGTGCTACTCTGAAGGTGGGATTTCCGAATTTCATCCACCATTCACCCTCAGTGCCTCCGTCTCAAGGGCCGGTGCAGGAAAGCCCGGCATAGGGGCCTGAAAAGCTACCATTTAGCACTTCCGGAACAGAGCTGAGGCCCCAAAATGGCACTCAGTTGTCTCTATTCAATCGTATTTATTGAGCGTTTACTGTGTGAGGAGGACTGTACTAAGCGCTTGAGTAGTCCCTTCAAAATAGCAGCCCCAAGCACCCACCCAATCCACCTGCCCCTAAAATCAGCTCTATCTTCACGGGGCACTGATCTGAGCCTATGCCCAACGCTGGTACCAGCTGATGTGGCCAAGCTACTGGGGCAACAGGGGGGTCCATTAAACCATAAATGAGCAGAGCCTATCACAGAAGTTGGTTTTGTGTGGGTCTGGCCAGCCTGCTGGGCATTGGCACAGAGAAGAAGTTGTCACTGTGACCCCCTGAAGGGCCGCAGCATGATAACTCATTCCCCAGAAAAGGGCACCAATCTCAGCTGGGGGACCCAAATGCTTTATTGCATGCGTTGAACCCAGTTGTCCTAGAATGTTGGGGGTTGCATTCTCGACTTACCCCATGCTAGTACAGTTATAGCAGTAGTTATATATAGATATAGTTATATAGTTATAGTTATATCTAAGAACTTGTGCTGCAGGCATGAGCTCAGACAGTTCTTCCACCCTCACATTCCATCCAGATAGACTCATGCTGTCAGAAGAACATTCCCCAATTCCCCAAAAGCTTCTTGCCAAAATGCATAATGAAACCCGCACTCTAGAAGAACTGAGTGTATTCTGGCACCAAAGGTGGAAGAACCAGTTACTTTCTTTGCTGAACCTTCATTTCCCTTTCTGTAAAGCTAGCTACTGAATGAGCTTTAAATGAAACCATGGGACTGGGATTACTGTAAGAGCCTAAATTCAATGAATTATTTGTTGTTTTTTGAATGGTATTTGCTAAACCCCGCACTAAGCACTGGGATAAATATAGGATAATTAGGCTGGAGACTGTCCCTGTCCTACATGGAGTTTATAGTTTTAATCCCATTTTACAGATGAGGTAATAGGCACAGAGAAGCCAAGTGACCTGCCCAAGGTCATACAACAACTGGCAAATTTGGGATCAGACACAGGTTCTCCGACTCCCAGGCCCGGGCTCTTATCACTAGGTTACGCTGCCTCTCCTCCTTAGAAGCAAACAGATCAACAAGAAAAGGTCCCGGTGAACACAGTCCAATAAAGTGTCAATAAGTCTCTGAGGAATGGAATTGGGTCATGTCGGACCTCCCAACGGGGTGTTGACCTGAAGCTTGACCAGGCCCTTCTGGGATGCTCAGAACTCCAGTGGACACAGGGCCCAGCCCAGTTTGGATCCACGTGCCCAAGGCTGGACTTAAACTATCTGACCTCAGGGTGGAGGAGCTGGGGTATGGTGTGGTTAAGTCGGCTTTGGACATCTGAGAGAGACCCGCCGAGGAGAAGAGGCAGAAGGGAGTCACGAGCTCGTCCCTGGCTCAGAAGAGAGGATCTTGGTGAAGTGTGAGGTGAGGAGGAGGTGGAGAGTGGGAAGAGTGTGGGGCGAGGGAGATTATAAATGTGAGGAGGAATGAGAGATGAGGACAAGGAGACAAAGGAGGTGATAGGGTGGCGGAGGGGAGGAGGCAGAATTCCTAGAATCGGGGCAGAATTCATGAGCAAAGTCCTCTTCTGGGTCACTTGAAACTCCAGCTGGGAAGAATTGGGTATTTTGGGCATTCAAGAGCCTTTATTTCGGACCCTTCCGGTCTGAGCCATTTTCTCATGGAACCCATCGGGACTCTTCTCTTGGGAAGAAATTTCTTCTCAAAAAATTAAAAATATTATGAAAATCAACAGTGACAGTTTCCTTCTGCTTCACACATTTGCAATTAAAGATGAATACACCATCTGTATGTGTTCTAAAAACATAAAAGCCCTTTTAAATCCTCCAGGTATTGATACAATAAGATCTTTTAAAAAATCATTCCTCAGTCTCAAAATCATCCATTCATTACTAAACAATTTTCCAGCCCTGCCACTATAGATAATTGTTTAACTATTAAACTGTAGATTATGATTTATAACACCCATAATGGCAACAATCTTCAAGTGATCACTCCATGCTGCCACTGAAGACATCCTTCATCTGTTGCAGCATGAAATACTGTATAACGGTTTGTAATGATGCACATATCTTATTACCTGCAGGTAATAACCTATCCGTAAGGATGACAGTTTAATTATACAGTACATCTCCCACTGGCAAGTGGCTGACTCCTAAACATTTTCGTTGCTCTCCAACTAACTCTTTCAGAATCACAGGAGTATTATCTTCACAAACCCTTGATTTTACAGTAACAGAAGGATGCAAAACTGAAGATTTCAAGGCAACAACTGTGGTTTTTTGTTTTTTTACAGTGGCATTTCGATTTGTAGAGTACCTTAGAACCATTCATTCCTCCAGATACCACATTTTCCTCAAACATGATAGTACATTTGTTTCTTCTTTCTAGAAAGTCCGCTATCATTCCCAGCACATTCATTTTTAGGCTCAGTAGTTACCTTTGAACACGAAATTAATAGTCGAATATTTAGGCTACGTTAAAACTCCGGCCACTTCTCAAAAGCATCTCTGCAAGGGGGCTCATCCATCAGCCAGCCCCAACCAACCAGCTCAATCCAAACAAGTCAGAATTCTGAGAGGCTATTTTCCTAAAAGGCACACTCTACCTTATCAGGCTGCTTTCAACAAAAATTGTTTTTTCTAAGCCTGCATGATCACAAAAGAGGGCCATTAATTTTAACATGCTTCCCTGACTAGCCTCTCTTGTTACCACATTTCATGGAAATAATTATGAGGGATCCTTCCCTTATGCCTCAGTCATTTGAAACTGTTTTAAGAAAGCCTTAGAGAGGCTAAGTACGAGAAAGTGGTAGCTTATAAAACTTCGGAAAATTACCACATGTGCATACATTTTCAGAGTGGGAGAATTTAGTCTTGCTTTCACTCAATCTGCCCCGGATCTTAGGCTCAGGACCAGTTCATTCAATTGTATTAGAGTACTTCAGAGCACTGTATTAAGCACTTGGGAGAGTACAATATAACAGAGTTGATAGACACACCAGTTAAAGGGCAAAGCCTAAATGGGCAGTTTCCCAATAAACACACTGTTTTGAATGGGGGTCGAAGCAGAATAGAGCAAGCACAAGCCAATAGGGATCACACAGATGATGCTTCTACCAAAGAGTAAGATCCCCCTGAAGAACTACTGCTGGGTGCATTGAAGTGGGTGGAGCCATGCTCTTTGTTAAGATGCTGCTCCTTAACCTATCAAAAGTCTGAGGTGGGCAAACTGGGGTGGGAATTAAGAGGGACTCAGGAGTCACATGCCTCATTTACCTCACCTGTAAAATGGGAATTAAAACTGAGCCCCATATGGGACAGGGACAGGGTCCAATCTTATTTGCTTGGATCCACCTCGATGCTTAGTACAGGGCCTGGTACATAGTAAGAGCTTAACAAATATTAGTATTATAATTATTATTAGTTGGACCATATTTTGGGGCACAAGAGGGCTAGAGGTAGGGTGACCAGTTGTCCGGCTTCACATGGGACTGATCACCAGTCAGCAGCCTATCCTCCACTGGGCACCGAGCCTCCCTCTGCCTTGGCATAGCCCACAGGTGTTCCATGGCTTAGAAGTAGCACCCAGGTTTAGAGGGACTTGGAGAGGACGGCATAGGCTCTGGGGCTGTTGGAAGATCAGCTTGCCCTGGGAAAAATCTAGGTTCAGTTGGATTCAGGTGGAATCAGACACTTTTTTGTAAAAGTGGCACCCTATGACATCATTATGCAGTGCCCTGATGCAACCCATGCTTTCTTTTGAGTGCCGTTATCGGCCACCCCTACTTTCATTCATTCATTCATTCAATAGTATTTATTGAGCGCTTACTCTGCACTGTACTAAGCGCTTGGAATGTACAATTTGGCAACAGATAGAGACAATCCCTGCCCATTGACGGGCTTAGAGTATAATCTTACAGTCTAATCAGAGGAGACAGACAGACAAAAACAATAGCGATAAATAGAATCAAGGGGATGTACACCTCAGTAACAAAATAAATAAGGTAGTAAAAATATATACAAATGAGCAAATGAGCACAGTGCTGAGGGGAGGGGAAGGGAGAGGGGGAGGAGCAGAGGGAAAGGGCGGAAAGGGGGTTTAGCTGAGGGGAGGTGAAGGGGGGGGGGGGCAGAGAGACAGCAGAAGGAGCAGAGGGAAAAGGGGAAGCTCAGTCTGGGAAGGCTCTTGGACGAGGTGAGCTCTCAGTAGGGTTTTGAAGGGGGGAAGAGAGTTAGTTTGGGGGAGGTGAGGAGGGAGGGCATTCCAGGACAGTGGGAGGACGTGGGCCAGGGGACGACAACGGGATATGCAAGAACGGGGGACGGTGAGGAGGTGGGCGGCAGAGGAGAGGAGCGTGCAGGGTGGGCAGTAGAAAGAGAGAAGGGAGGAGAAGTACGAAGGGGCAAGGTTATGGAGAGCCTTGAAGCCTAGAGTGAGAAGTTTTTGTTTCGTGCAGAGGTTGATAGGCAACTATTGGAGGTTTTTAAGGAGGGGAGTGACATGCCCAGAGCATTTCTGCAGGAAGATGATCCGGGCAGCGGAATGAAGAATAGACTGGAGCAGGGAGACACAGGAGGAAGGGACCAGCCGGGTTATTATGAGAGCCTGTACCAGTAAGATAGCCGTTTGGATGGAGAGGAAAGGGCGGATCTTGGCGATATTATAAAGGTGAGACTGGCAGGCCTTGGTGACGAGTGACACTTCCAAGTGACACTACTGTTTTGGAGAAAAAGTTATATCAGATTCCTAAGTTCCTTGCACAGCTGTACACATTTCTTTCACACACTTATATCACAACATCCCTTCAGGAAACAGGCTGCATGCCATTGTTTGAGTGATTCATTTCTGACAATTAATTTTTCTGTCAAACATAATCCTGATGCAAAAAAAAAAAATTCCCTGATCTTTACAAGTTAGAATGGTGCAATATCATTAGGAATGCACAGATTTTTCGAAGTGGTATTGGCTTCTATTTGTTAAAAACATTTTAAATTTGCATTAGTTTGGCAAGTTTGGAAAATTGGCAGGGACCAATTCATTGTAGACAGAGAAATAGTCAATATTTCAACACGACCTTGAGCACTGAATCAAGAAATGAATGCTCCAGAAAACTCGAGTTTTGAGTCAATTATTCAGACATAAAGGTCATTGACAACCTTCTTTGTTGTGCACACACAAGGGCCCTAAATCGAGCAGCTCTTTCAAAGCTGGTTAAGAAATTCCTACGCTTCTGTAAATGCTGAAATTTGGGCTTGCCACACCATTTTGTAAAACTGCAATACAAGAGTAAAAGAGGAAGAAAAACCCTTGGTTTCTGAAATGTCTTTCTAGAGCATCTATGCAAAGCTTCCAAACTGGTGAGGGCGCTAGTTGTGTTTGTTTTCCAGCCTAAATACTTTCAGTTTCATGAGTTTCTTCGGTTTCCTATAAATCAATGTTTGACCAGAAAAACAAGAGCTCAAAATACAGTTATTTTAAACCTCTTGCTGCCATACCCTGGTCCAAGACCTGCAGCTGTTTTCTACGTTCTGATAATAAAACATTAGTGAATCTCTGAGAACTGAATCAAAGTTCCTCTCATGACCAAACCAGAGCTGACTGGGGTGGCAGGAGTGTAACTTTGCCACAATCTCAGCTGTGGGGACAGGAGGCAAATCACGAAATCCATAACAGAATTGCTGTGTTCCTTGCAGGCCTACATTAGAGTCACAGACTGAGATGGGCTACACGCTAATGGTGGGGGAGAAGGGACGATGGGAGGGTGGGGAGTAGTTGAAAGGAAGAAAGGGGAAGTGCCCCCTCATGGAAAGAACATGGGCCTAGGAATCATACTCCTAGTTTCTAATACCGGCTCTTCCACGTGTCTTCTGGGTGATCTTGGGCAAGTGACTTCACCTCTCTGAGTCTCAGTCACTCGTCTGTAAAATGGGGATAAAGAGAGTGAGCTATGTCGTACGTGGACTGTCTCCAGCCTGATTAGCTTGTATCTACCCCAGCGCTCAGTATAGCGTCAGGCACATAGTAAGTGCTATGAGTTTGAATCCCAGCTCTGCCACTTGTCAGCTGTGTGACTGTGGGCAAGTCACTTAACTTCTCTGTGCCTCAGTTCCCTCATCTGTAAAATGGGGATTAAGACTGTGAGCCCCACGTGGGACAATCTGATTCCCCTGTGTCTACCCCAGCGCTTAGAACAGTGCTCGGCACATAGTAAGTGCTTAACAAATACCAACATTATTATTATTAAGTGCTTAACAGATACCATTCAAAAGAAGAGAGTTACAAAGGCGGGGGGAAGCATTCACCAACTTTTTCTACCTCAGTTTCCATATCTGCCTGGTTTGCAGTTACAACCCAGGATAGGACAGTGCTCCCAGCCCTGCTCAAACTACACAGTGCTGGCTGTGGGAAACTAGCTCATTCTGGGCCTTTGCACACTGCAAACTCAGAGCTTTTAGGAAGTCATCTTTCCCTGTCTTTCCATCCACATCACTAGATGGGTCCTAACCGAGACCCCTCCCATCCTTCTTCCTCCTCCTTCTCCCTTGCACTCATTCCTTTAACATCTTCTGGGACACAAATATTTGCTGAAGGCCCTAAAATCAGAGGATGGATGAACCCTAAAACTTCAGAACTGTCCTATCTAAATTGGAGCAAGTGGTCCCCTCATTTTTCATTGACAGTAATGAGGTACTATGAGGATGTAAGAAGCACAGTTTAAAAAAAACTTCCTTTCCTACTTGATTGCCATAAACAATTATTTACAGTTGAACAGGGGACCATTTGCATGAATGAATCCTAATTCATTCTCCCAACATCTCAGGGCAGTTGAAAGCAGATATAATAGATGGGCAAACATTGCTACTACATTCCATTTCCACAATTCTCTGGTGAACATTTTTGTGAACTGACAATTTGGAGGACTTCTGAAGGTTCTCATCTAGGCCTAGCAATTAATCAGTGGCATTTATTAAAAGCTTACCATGTGCATAACTGTGTACTAAATGCTTGGGAAAGTATAAAACAATATAGTTGGTTGACTTAATTCCTGCTCTCAAGGAGTTTACAATCATAACACCGAGAAATTTATAACATTTAATAATAATTGTGGTATTTGCTAAGCTTTTACTACGTTCCAAGCACTGTTCTAAACGCTGGGGTAGATAATTACGGTATTTAAGCACTTACTATGTACCAGGCACCATTCTAAGCACCGGGGGAGATAAAAGATAATCAGGTTGGACACAGTCCCTGTTCCACACGGGGCACACAATCTTAATCCCTATTTTACAGATGAGGGAACTGAGGCACAGAGAAGTTAAGTGACTTGCCCAAGGTCACACAGCAGACACATGGCAGAGCCGGGATTAGAACCCACATCCTCCGACTTCCAGGCCCATGCTCTTTCCAGTAAGCCACGCTGCTTCTCGCTAGACCACGATGCTTATCTGTAGGACCGCTCGAAAAATATTTTGCTAATCTGAGTTTTCTTTCCTTTAGGGAGGGCAGCTTGCCTAGAAAAGACCTCAGATGGGACTTGTAAAGCAGGTAACACCTTGTATCAAAAAGATGGAAAGTACAATGCCTGGCATCCCGTGGGTATTCCATAAATGCCACTACCCCATTACTGCCCAGTATTTCCATAGCTCACAGGCTGCACCCTTGTAAAATTTAGCATTAAAGAAAACTGGCACTGTAGTAAACTCGTTGTGGGCAAGGAACAATTCTAACAACTCTTGTACTCTCCCAAGAGCTTAGTACAGTGCTCTTCACACAGTAAGCACACAATAAATATGATTAATTAGTATTCACTCATTTCAATGCCACGTCATCAATCCATGTGCGCAAGCAGTTTCTATTAAAAGGCAAAAAGCTGAGCCTAAACTATCTTGCCCTGTCAGAAGAATGACCTCAAATTCCCTAATTCCACTCTAGTCGAAGGTGTTATAGAAATTATGCCTTAGGGCCACAGCTGGATTCCTACAGGGGCTCGGTGGGCTGATGGAGGTGGGGGGAGGGACTCCGGGCTAAGGAGGGCACCAGACACACTATGGTGCAGCCCCCAGATGCTCAAAGTGGCCGACGCCCCTCTAACTCCCATTAAAAGCCACCCTCATTTACAGATGGAGAGCATTTTCTTTCCCAGATCACCTCCCTCCACTCCAGGTCTCTCTGGTCTTTCACTAGAGCCAAAATAAAGCTTCATACAAGAGTAAATACTCGAGTTAGTTACTTAGACTATGATCCCCTTGTGGGACAGGGGATGTGTCCAGTCTGATTACCTTGCACCCACCCCACTGCTTAGAACTGTGCTTGACACCTTGTGAGTGCTTAAGGAATACCATAAGAGAAGTTACACCAACACTGTAAAATAATGCATAACACCAGTCAGAGAAACACTTAAAAAAAAATCCAAGAGACTATGTTTGAATCAAGTCCTTAGATACAAATCTTCAAAAAATTGGAGAAATAACTGCCAGATCAGGGGGTTTCTCGGCCTTAAAACCAAAGATCTAAAAGAAATGTGAATGGAATGTCTGAGCATTAACACTTCCTTAACACATCTAAATGGTGGGACTGCTGCTCTTAATGTTTAATTATTTGAGCACTGACAACTGTGAGGTGGATCAGAGAACACATTTACAACAAAGTGCCTGCCTGGGTGATAACCCAGGGACATCAATGGGGAGTGGAGGGTTAGGGGTTAGGATTCAGGCACTGCCATTGCCAACCTTTTAATAAAAAGTTTAAGGTTTACAGCTTTCCTTGCAGGGATACTGGCACGTGCCTTCTGAAGTTCTTCAACCATAATAATAATAATGTTGGTATTCGTTAAGCACTTACTATGTGCAGAGCACTGTTCTAAGCGCTGGGGTAGATACAGGGTAATCAGGTCGTCCCACTTGAGGCTCACAGTTAATCTCCATTTTACAGATGAGGTAACTGAGGCACAGAGAAGTGAAGTGACTTGCCCACGGTCACACAGCTGACAAGTGACAGAGCCGGGAGTCGAACCCATGACCTCTGACTCCGAAGCCCAGGCTCTTTCCACTGAGCCACGCTGTCTGAGATTGCATCAGACAGGCGTGTGAATGAATGTTTGCAACATGTGCACCCCATGCACTCATATATGTAGAGTGGAATGTGCCTACCCCGCAAATATGAGGCAGAAATTAAGAGACTTTACTGTTTCCATCTCCCCCACTCTAGACCCTAAGCTCGTTGTGGACAGGGAATGTATCTGATTTTTGTTGTGTTGTACCCTCCAAAGAGCTTAGTACAGTGGTCTACACACAGTAAGCGTTCAATAAATGCAAATGATTCTGTATAAATCAGTTCTGTGAGCCCAATTCTCCCCTTATTCAGGGGCAAGGGAAGAGTGCCATAAACTAGAACCCAACTGTTTTGACATGAGAAGTAACGTGGCTCAGTGGAAAGAGCCCGGGCTTGGGAGTCAGAGGTCATGGGTTCAAATCCCGCCTCTGTACCTTGTCAGCTGTGTGACTGTGGGCAAGTCACTTCACTTCTCTGTGCCTCAGTTCCCTCATCTGTAAAATGGGGATGAAGACTGTGAGTCTCACGTGGGACAACCTAAATTCCCCTGTATCTACCCCAGAGCTTAGAACAGTGCTCTACACGCAGAAAGCGCTTAACAAATACCAACATTATTATTATTATCTAGTGAAAAAAGCAGGGGCCTGGTAGTCAGGGACCTGGGTTCTAGTTCCAGGCTCTGCCACTTATCTGCCATATGACCTTTGGCAAGTCAACTTCTCTGAGCCTATTTCCTCATCTGTAAAATTCAGTGCCTTTTCTACCTCCCACCCAAACAGAGATCTCCATGTGGGACTGGGACAGGGGCATGTCTGGTCCGAAAGCATTAAGTCCCATTGGACTTTCTTAAAAGGAATTGTGGCACTCAAGTGCTTACTATGTGCCAAGCACTGTACTATGCCTGAAGTGGACAATTAGGAGACAGATATCTACTCCCATGCTTAGCACAGTGCTTGGCACATAGTAAGCACAAATACCACAATTATTATTTTTATGAAAGCCCACAGAACTGAACACATCCATTTAGTATCAGAGAACCCCGATGGCTCCACCCCCAAACCCTGGACCCACTCCCAAATTCCCTGGGCCTTCCTCCTCCACCCCATCCCCAACTAATACCCTGGCCCCAGTCACCTGGAAGACCTGGGTTCTAATTCCAACATGGCCACTTGTCTGTTCTGAGACCTTGAGCAGATCACTTCAATTCTATGTGCCACAGTTTCCTCAACTGTAAAATGGGAATTCAATACCTGTTCCCCCATCTACTCTGACTGTGAGCCCCATGTAGGAGAGGGCCTGATTAACTGGTATCTATCTCAGCGCTTTGAACAGTGCTTGACACATAGTAAGTGCTAAAATATATAATAGTAATAATATTGATAATAATAACAAACCAAATAATCACCATCCACTCTATCCCAGCCACTGAGTTATTGCAAAACAAAGCAACAATCTTTGAAGAGCAACATAAATTTCACGTCCTCCTGACTGTGGGAGGTTCGAGCCCTTTATCTTATTGAACTTGCTTTATAATATTTTATTTTCCTGTTAATGTTTCTTCTTCATAAACACACTATAAATGCTATTGGGGATTTGTTCTTAGGCTACGGTCAGCCCATGGGGCTTCCCAACTGGGCACTGAGATCCCCCGCGTTCACCCTGTGGCCAGGATTCCATTCCTGTTCCTGGATTTGATGAATATTATTGCCTGCTTGCCACAGAATACATCCTACCCAGTTCAAAGCATGAACTGAAAAGATTAAAACTAAATTATGTCTTTCATCTCAGTGGGGACATTTAAGGCTGGAAACTACATGTGTGACCATTCTTTGGAAAGGTAAGGAAGATGTCACTCCCCCTTTTGTCTTGATTGTTCCATCCTTTTCTGCATCTTTCCACAGACATGCTCACACAGATAAACATGCGTGTGTCCATTCCCACATATGGAAGAAAGAATAATAATTTTGGTATTTGTTAAGTGCTTACTATGTGCCAAGCACTGTTCTAAATGCTGGATGGATACAACATAATCAGGTTGGACACAGTCCCTGTCCTGCATGGGGTTCACAGTCTTAATCCCCATTTTACAGATGAGGTAACTGAGGGACAGAGAAGTTAAGTGACTTGCCCAAGGTCATATAGCAGATAAGTGGTGGAGGTGGGATTAGAGCCCACGTCCTCTGACTCCCAAGCCCGTGCTCTTGCCACTAGGCCTCAGGGGATGGGGAGTCCAGTGTCTGAGGGAGTCAGGGCATCCAGGGCTGGGAGAAGTCTGGGAGAAGGGGTGTCCAGAGAGTGAGAGGGAGGTCAATGGGTTGGCTGGGTCAACTGGGGCCATTACATATTGTCAGGAAAAGAGAAGGGCAAGTGCTTGGGTCAGCTGGAGCCATTACCAAGTAGATGGGCAAGTGCCTCCTCCCCGTCTACTTTCAAAACACAACATCAGCAAGGAGCAGTGCAAGTTGCAGCTTGGGATTTTGATAGCAGCCGCTGTGGCATAATTCTCTGCTTTGAAATACAGTGCCCTCCTTACACGAAAGCCCTTCCCCAGCCGAGACAATGGCCCCAGAGAGGCATTCAAGAATTTGAAACACCAAATTTACTTGCATAATTGCCAATTTGGGGGCATAAATTTTGTAGCCCCAAAATGCAGGGGGGAGGATGGGGTGCTATTATGTGTGGAATTCAGGCCAGCAATAAGGGGAGAAAGAGACATAAGAGAAGAAAAAAGAAAAGGAGGAAAGGAGGAGAGAAGGAAGAGAAAGAGGGCAAGTGCTCTCTTCTAATGCACTTAAATGCTGCATAGAATAGACATTCAATTAATTTGGGTAGCACCCCTCGCTTCTCCTATCTGGCATCTGTCCTCACATTGAAAAAGGAGATCTTTGGGGTGGGACTCTGTATCCACCGACATTCTTACCCTGCTCCTCTCTCTGCCCTGTGCCACCATTAATCTCTAGACTGTGAGCTCACTGTGGATAGGGAATGTGTCTTATATTGTACTCCCTCAAGCACTTAGTACAGTGCCCTGCACATAGTAATTGTTGAATAAATGTGATTGATTAATCAATCGTATTTATTGAGCATTTACTGTGTGCAGAGCACTGTACTAAATACTTGAATGAGTGTGATATAACAGAGTTGATAGCTATGTTCCCTGCCCACAAGGAGCTTACAGTCTAGTGAGGGACACAGATATTAAAATAAATTGTGGATATAATAATAATGGTATTTAAACACCTACTATATGCCAGGCACTCTACTAACCACTGGAGTGGATACAAATTGTGTTGGATACAGTCCCTGTCCCATGTGGAGCTCACAGTCTCAATCCCTATTTTAAAGATGAGGTAGGTAACTGAGGCACAGAGAAGTGGAGTAAATTGCCAAGGCCACACAGCAGACAAGTGGAGGAACAGGGATTAGAAGTCATGGCCTTCTGACTCCCAGACCCATGCTCTATCCACTACTCCATGCTACTTCCCACGCAGAAGTTCTGTGGGTCTGAGGATGGGGTGAATAAAGGGTACAAATCCAAGTGCAAGAGTGATGCAGAACAGAGTAGGAGTCGGGAAAATGAGGGCTTAGTTGGGGAAGGCCTTTTGTAGGAGAGGTTATTTTAGTAACGCTTTGAAGGTAGGGAAAGTGGCCATGTGGCAGATATATAAAGTTGGAGAGAGTTCCAAGTCAGAGGCTGAGTGAAGGCAAGGGTTTGGCAACCAGATGACAGTGAGGAGCAGTGAGTAGGTTGGTGTTAGATGAGGAAAGTGAGTGGGCTGGGTTGTAGAAGAAGATGAGCAAGGTAAGATAGGAGCGGGCAAGGTGACATTGTTTTAAAGCCAATGGTAAGAAGTTTCCATCTGATACAGAGGTGGATAGGCAACCATTGAAGCTTCTTGAGGAGTGGGGAGACATGGACTCATTTAGAAAAATGATCAGCAGCAGAGTGAAGTATGGCCTGGAATGGGGAGAGAAAGGAGGCGGGGAGGTCTGCTGTTGAAAGGCCGATGCAGTAGTCAAGGTGGGATAGGATAAGTGCTTGGATCAAGCAGTTTGGATGGAGGGGAAAGGGGGAATTTTAGCGTCGTCGTGAAAGTCGAACTGCCAGGATTAGTGACAGATTGGATATGTTGGTTGAATGAGAGAGATGAGTCAAGACTAGTGCCAAGGTTACAGGCTTGTGAGAGAGAATGGTGATGCTGTCTACAGTGTTGGGAAAGTCAGGAAGAGGACAAGGTTTGGGTGGGAAGGTGAGGAGTTCTCTTTTGGCCATGTTGAGTTTGAGGAGTTGGCAGCACATCCAAGTAGAGATGGCACATCCAAGTAGAGATGTCCCGAAGACAGAAAGATATACAGAGGGTGAAGAGAATGAGAAAGAACAGAGCTGGAGATGTAGATTAGGGAATCATCTACATAAAGATGGGAGAAAATGAATTCTCTAAGGGAGTGATTGTAGATACAGAACTACATTACAATATTACTGCTTACAAAAACAAAAGTTTAGTTCCTTCTCAAACCCTGGGGAGGTGGGGGGCAGGGGATTATATGACTACCACGGCATTACACAAGTAAATACAATTGCAACACTATCAGTGCAGCTGCCCTGACAGGACACTTTACATGACAGAAAAGATCAAATCTTGCTCCCATATAAATAGAATAGAAATGCAAAACAAAGATGGTAAAACTGGATTTTGCTTGGGAACATTATTTTGAGATGGCCTCCAGACAACAATTTTGTTCACTCTGAACTCTTAACAGTGACTCCAAAAAAAAAAGGTAATATTAAAATTATATTGAATTCAAGTTTCCAATATTTTAAGAAGCAGGTAAATTCAAGCATATGAGGTAAAGACACCGTAAACTACAACCTAAAGGTGGTCTAGAACATAAAGGTAATTTTCTCAAAGCAGCCCTGTAAAAATAATATCTTTCTACTTTGAACCTTCCCTCACCCTATGATCAATTCTCCTTCCTGAGCAGCCAGGTTCTAATGAAAAACTTGCAACTATCTAGGCAGACTTTTAAAAGCTAAATGGGACTTAGGGAATTTTAATTTCCTGCTTAATTTTATTCTCTTTGATCTTCCTTCGAGATTAAAGTCCCTCAGAGGAAAAGTCCTAAATCCACAGGAACCCACAGGAATCCACAGGACCTTCTTTGTTCTGAGGGAAGAAGTGTGGCCTAGTGGAAAAAGCACCAGCTTTGGAGTCAGAGGAACTGGGTTCCAAACCCGGCTCCGCCACTTGTCTGTTGTGTGATCTTCGGCAAGTCACTTAACTTTTCTGTATCTCCGTCACCTCATCTGTAAAAATGAGGAATAAGACCGTGAGACCCATGTGGGACTTAGACCGTGTCCCATCTGATTAGCTTGTATCTAGCCCAATGCTAAATACATAGTAAGCACTTAACCAATTCCTTTAGAGAAAAAGCGAACTGAAGTAGACCACAGCAGTGCATATAGCACAGAGAGACTATTAGGAATTTTTTTTAAATGGTTCTCTGGATGGGCCCCGAATGACCCCACCAGCTGCGATGATTCTGAACCAAAATAGGCGGGGTAGGGGCCTCCCTAATGATTAATAACTGTGGTATTTGTCAAGTGCTTACAATGTGCCAAGCACTGTTCTAAGTGCTGGGGCAGATACAAGGTAATTCAGTTAGACACCGTTCCTGTCCTATATGGGGCTCAGCCTAAGAATCATTATTATTATTATTATTAAGATGAAGGTGAGAGAACCAATGTTGAACTAGTTCTTCTATTAGCCAAAAGGAGGGGCTTTCAGGACCACCAGCAGATGCACTGAGGGGTTCTAAATATCTCAATGTGATTTAAAAAAGAGAAAAGGAACCTGGTAGGTAAGAATAGGGGAAGAAAAGGGAAGGAGAAGATGACAGCATAGGGCAAAAAAATTTTAAATAAAAGGCAAAGATGATTTTATAATCAGTAGCCTGGATTAGGGAGTATTACATGGATTAGATTTTGCAATACGTCTAGAAGGGTCTGGTTATGTACTTAAAACACATTCCTCCACAGATTCTCCTAGACTGGAAGTGTGAGAGAATAGTTCTACATCAGGCCAACTAGGCCTTGTGGGACACATCTGGCCAATGAGTTTTTGATCCATTCCCTGGAGCTGGGCAGCTTTGGATCCTGGCTCGGCTCCAGTCACACTCTCCTCACTCTGATGTCACTAACTCGTTCCCTTCCCCGCTATCCTCGGGCCCCAGTACGCAGATGAGACCCTCAAAGCTTCGCTCTGGGATAGAGAAAGCAGTTCAATTCTTTAGAAACACAGCAGTCAGATTCTTTGGAACCACAAAACTGGAGTATTCTCCTTGAGGGCAGTTGTCTGCCTTTCTCCATTCTTCTGCTCAGGGCTTTCAACCTTGACAGATTCTGGCCTGCCATTGGAAACTCTCCCCACAACTTGGGAATTTAAGGAAAGACAGAAAAGCAAATTGCCTGAAAGAAGGCAAATGCTCACAGTTCATTGGATGTGGAAAGTCAGTTAAAGTGATCTGTCTCTGAGCTCTTTGGCAATGTGGTAAGGTTTCTTTTTCTTTTTTTCACTTGTAAGTTTTGGGTGGAATATATCTGTTAATACAAAGCACATTCCACACTGACTACTTGAAATACAGACAATTAAGTTGAAAATACCAGCTTTAGGGTAGGCTGGATTTCCTCTCACGATAAACTCATTGTCCACTAATTTCAATGCAGTAGGTCTGGAAGCAGAATGTGAACTCTACAGCTTAACAAGCCCGTCTTCAAATCGAAGGGGACTAGAGCCTGTGACCTTTTCTACAACAATCTGTGCTTGAAAGGAATGCCAGAAAAGAAAGCGGATTTCCCCCTTCCCCTCTAGCATCAGAAACTCAGTCCTTTCCAGATCCAATTCCCGTGTTACACCAGACTCTGCCTTGCTCCTGTTCTCCACTCTCTTCTCTGAGCCTACAGCTGTGAGACTCTAGAAGGGGTTTGAGCTAAAAGCAGAGCATGGACTGCTCCCTGTATGGCTATGATGTTCTACCCCATTCCTTCATCCCGAGCTCATCAGCCGGCCATTCTGTCACCCAAGGCACAAACTTTTGCTGCCTTTTGACTTTTGTCCACTATTGTCAAGAAGACCACAGCAATGCCCAGGGGAAAGGGAAGAAGGAAAACAGTTTTAGAGGGAGCAGCAATCTGTACATCTCTACCTATTTCGTTTCCCTACCAGCCACATCAAAGTGCTGGCTGCTGGGCACAAGAGCATGAGAGGGCAAATCATCACTCCTATTGCAAAAACAACTCAGGGACAAATCCTGTTGGCAGTAGGACATACCTTTCTCCTCCTAACCACTGGTGTCGGAGTGATGCTCACCCAAATGTCAAACGGCTGAATATGTGCGCTACTGCATTTTCATGGATAAAGCATGCAAGAGACTCTCTAAAACCCAGACTCATGGATGCTGCCTGACCATTAGCAGCATCCTCCGACTCAGACAACTCTATTACCTTCATGCTCAAAGATGATTCTGTTGAAGATGACTGGAAGCAGCGTGCCCTATTGGAAAGAGCCTGGGCCTGGACATCCGAGGACATGGATTCTAATCCCTCCCTGCCACTTGCCTGCTGTGTAGTTTTGGGAAAGCACCTCTCTGTGCCTTGATTTCCCCATCTGTAAAATGGGGGTTCAATACCTTTCCTCCCACCTGCTTGGATTGGTAGCCCTAGGTGGGACGGAGATTGTGTCCCACCTGGTTATCCTGTCTCTACCTCAGTGCTTAGTTCACTGCTTGGTACACAATAAGCACTTAGTAGCATTATTATTTTTAATAAATGTGGCTGAATAGACAGTCTCTTCTCCATTAATCACCTGAAAAAACAAGAGCAGACATCTCTAGACCCTGGTCCAATCAATCAGTGAGCAACACATCTCCGAATAGATCTACTCTAAGACCAACATCACTACCAAAATATTCAATTCAATCCATCATATTTACTGAGCACTTTGTACAAAGCACTGTACTAAGTGCTTGGGAGAGTACAATATAAACAGACACATTCCTCCCCACAACGAACTCACAGTCTAGAGCAGCAGGAGACCCATATGTTCAACAAATGCAAAAAAAGAAACAAAACATTATTCTAAAACTTCAGTGCTGGGAGAGAAGAGGAAAAGAATATTCTACTATTTGTTTTTCAAGTAGTGGGGATGGATTGTGCTGAGCTAAGCACACTCTCACCAAGTCCCCATCCACCCCACAGCACACACTGCAAAATACAGACAAGCCCCAAGATACAACCAGGTTACAGTCCTCCAAAATTTGGCTGCATCATGAACGGCTGGAGCGTGGAGTATATTTTCCCTTAGACTTACATACGATTTAGGTTCCACTCCTGAGCTATTCCAACCTGATGGCCAAGCCCTCGTGATAAATAAAAATGTCACTGCTTCCTCCTTCCTTCCCCTCCCCTGTTGTTAGCTTTACTGCGTATGCTCCGGCACCTTGAACTCCCCAATGTCCCATCATCCCTCAGCCATAGTCCAGGATCTTTTCTTTCTTCTTTCAAACATTAATCATCACAACAGCTTCTGCTCCATGCCACCCAGGTCGGTCCCTGCTCCCACTGCCATGACTGGGGCTGGGGCAGGGAAGAGACACGAAGTAGGACAGGGAGTGGGGGGTGGCATCACCAGGACATATTTAAAAGAAGAAAAATAACTACTGGAACATGGGGGAGGAAGCAGAGGGGAGGGCTGAGTTCAGAGTGTAGATGGGATTTCCAGGGAAACTACTGGAAACAGGAGAGCGTGGGAATGGAGGAGGGTCAAGGGAGGAAGAACAGGAAGGAATTGGAGGAATTACCATTTGGAGGATTGGATGCACCATCAGAGGTGGGGCTTATAGAAGCTGGGAAAAAAATTATCAAGGGGAGCAGAGGTGCTCGGGTTGTTGTTGTAACTGTGTAACACTTGGTGTCGGCCGGTGCCGGTGGGCACCGAGTATTAAAATCTCCGTGAGCTCTCCTGAGCTGGGCACTGCTCTTCCCTCACCAGTTTGTTGAGGATGGTGGCCACGTTAATCCACAGACTGGGGAGTTGTGAGTGGGGGGCGGGGGGAGAGTTTCACTAATTGCTAAAACCAGGGTAATTGAGAAACTTAACTATGTTGGTCATGCCACAGAATCTGTGTGGACCATAACTCAGGAAGTCTGAAAGTGAACGAAGGAATAGCCACTAAGTGCCTAGAATTTTGTTAACAAACATTTACAAAATGAAACCCCTTTCCCCCAATCCTGTACCTGCACCCTGAACCCATAACACTCACCTTAAACATTGTTTGTTTACTGGTTTCTCCACACAGCAGAGTGGGCAGTGGAGGATAGGTTAATCAAGCAATTGTATTTATTGAGCACTTATTCTGTGCAGAGCACTGTACTAAGTGCTTGGGAGCATATAAAATAAGAGTTGGTAAACATATTTCTTGTCCACAGTGAGCTTAAATCAAGGAGATTCCTTCCTCACATCAACCACTATCGAATTAGAAGTTATCTGAGTTAGTAGTGATAGTTAGGGCTCTTGATAATCTAGGCCTGGGTCAGTGGCCTACCTATCAGCACAGCAAATTGCTGTTGATAACTATATCTGTTGCATAAAAAAATAATAAAGATCTATGCTTATGATTCTCACCGAATCCTTCCTTGCCTTCAACGATGATCTCCCTGCTTGTGGAAGACAGAAAGTCGGACAGCATTTGTGATTGACAGTCACTGCCTCCCAGTGGAAAACTCTTACTTTCACCTGCTCAAGAAAATTATGAAGATGGCCTGAATTGCCCTTATGATTGGGAACTCAAAGTTCCTTAGAAGGTTCATCTGATTCACACACATGAGGCCCCTGTAAGGTAAGAGGGAGGCAGGCTGGTGATGTTACCCACTCCAATTTACAAGTGTGTTAGGCCTGGTTCCCTCCCCAAGTTGGGTGGTTCATTCCAAGGTCGAAGCCCTTTAGAACCTGCCGTCACCGGGCCTGAAATGGGAGGTGCTGGGGGCGGGGGGGGGCACAGACAGGCTCCAGGCTCATGCCCTCTGCCCTAGCCAGCCAGGAAGCTTGACTTCCAGAAGCGGGACCTTACTTGATAGAACCTGTGTCGTGCTAGTCACTTTTTCAGGTCAGGTGGCCAGTTCACACCAGCAGTTTCTTATGGCCATGGCAGGAACTCCAGATTTTGCAAGTGAAAAAGGATCCCTTTGACCCTCATTCAGAATACCATGCTCAGTGATGGCTTACAGTCTGAGATTTTGTGCTCCGTGACCATGTCCTGTACCAAATCTCTCTTCCAGCAATCGATGCATGCTGCTGGGCACCCGAGAATGTCGACGGCTCAGCACAACCCATCACCACGCCAGCAGAAACAACTCAAGCACATGTCCTACCAGGGCTGGGACGTACCTTTCCCCCTTAGCCCTTGGTGTCTGAGAAAAGTTCATCTGAGCCAGAAATGTGCACACAAAGCGTGCAGTGATTCTCAAAGACACTCACTGTGACCTGTCTTCAGCATTAAAATTCAAACCAAAGGGAAACTCTTCTGGTACCATCTGTACGAGGAAGGGAGGTTCCATGTTAGCCGTGAATTCTGCTGGTGCCAGGCCCACATCTGGAGCCCAGGCCTATGCAACCTCCCCTAGTTTTAGAGTTTTTAAACTCATCCTTCCCCATGAAAGTATTTTTTCCCAGAGCCTAGAACTGGGATCCTGAGAATGCTGCTCTAGATTAAAGGCCGATCATCCGTCTGATCTGGAATGCCCTCCTTCTTCATATCCGACAATCACTCTCCCAACCTTCAAAATCTTATCGAAGGCACATCTCCTCTAAGAAGCCTTCCCTGATTAAACCCTCATTTCCTCTTCTCCCATTCCCTTTGGCATTGCCCTTGAACTTGGATTTACTCCCTTTATTGCCCCCATCCCTCAGCACTTATGTATGTATGCATGATTGATATTAATGGCTGTCTCCCCCTCTAGACTGTAAGGTCATTGTGAGCAGGGAATGTATCTATGACTCTGTTCTACTGTACACTCCCAAGTGCTTAGTTGGAGAAGCAGCGTGGCTTAGTGGAAAGAGCATGGGCTTTGGAGTCAGGGCTCATGAGTTCGAATCCCAGCTCTGCCACTTGTCAGCTGTGTGACTGTGGGCAAGTCACTTAACTTCTCTGTGCCTCAGTTCCCTCATCTGTAAAATGGGGATTAAGACTGTGAGCCCCATGTGGGACAACCTGATTCCCCTATGTCTACCCCAGCGCTTAGAACAGTGCTCGGCACATAGTAAGCGCTTAACAAATACCAACATTATTATTAGTACGGTGCTCTGCACACAGTAGGTGCTCAATAAATACAAAGGATTGATTAAATCCCCAAACTTGCTGTTGCTTCACTTAAGCCACATCCTCCTGTCCCTTTAGGGACAGGAGGGCAAGGCCAGGTTATTGTTCTATTGGGCCTCTGTCAGAGGAAACTAGATGAGACACCCTCCCTTCTTTCTCAGGGCAAAGGCTGGCTCCCCAAAATACCTGGGGCTAATTTTAGTCCCTTCCAGGACAACACATCAGGCCCTGACCAACTCCTCATCTCCCCACCCCATTCAGCTTCCCTTCTGCCTATGTTCTTGGCTGCATACCTCTCAAGTTCTTTGCTATTCGCTCCACCCCCACGGCACTTCTGTACACATCTGAGTGGTCTAGTGTCAAGAGCCCGGGCTTGGGAATCAGAGGACCGGGGGGGGGGGGGGTCTAATCCCAGCTCTACCATGTGTCTGCTGCGTGACTTTGGCCAAGTCACTTCACTTATCTGGGCCTCAGTTCCCTCATCTGTCAAGTGGGGATTAAGATTGTGAGCCCCACGTGGGGCAACTTGATTAGCTTGCATCTACCCCAGGGCTTAGAAAAGTGCTTAGCACATAGTAAGCATTTAACAAATACCATGATTATTATTATACTGTCATATCACCTATCTGCAATTTATTTTATTGCCCGTCTCCCCCTCTAGACTCTAAATTTATTGAGGGCAGGGTTCAGGTTTACTACCTCTGTTGGATTGTATTCTCCCAAATGTTTAGTCCAGTACTCTGCAACACAGTAAGCTCTCAATAAATACCATAGACAATGATTGATTGGTAAAAAAACAAAAGGGAGTTGTTCAGATGGCTCATTCATTCAAAAGTATTTATTGAGCGCTTACTATGTGCAGAGCACTGTACTAAGCGCTTGAAATGTACAAATCGGTAACAGATAGTGACAGTCCTTGCCCTTTGATGGGCTTACAGTCTAATCGGGGGAGACAGACAAAAACAATAGCAATAAATAGAATCAAGGGGATGAACATCTCATTCAAACAATAGCAAATAAATAGAATCAAGGTGATATACATCTCATTAACAAAATAAATAGGGTAATGAAAATATATACAGTTGAGCGGACAAGTACAGTGCTGAAGGGAGGGGATGGGAGGGGGGAGGAGCAGAGGGAAAGGAGGGAAAGGGGAGCTCCCCTGACCAAAGTTAGAAGGTGTTTCCCCTAAGGGCGGTGGGCCTTACAGATGCTTCCCCTTTCGTCCAATAGTTAGAATACCTTAGGGAATGGAACACGCTCCACTCGACCCTTGGTGGTAGAGAGCAGAGTAACCAATGATTCAAGCACTGAGAACACTGTGCTGGGGACAACATTGAGGAGGGGAAGTGGAAGAGAGCCCAGAAAAAAGTTATATATCCCAGAATCAAGTAATCATATTTATTGTGCGCTTACTGTGTGCAGAACACAATACTAAGCAACTGGGAGAGTATAATACATCAGAGTTGGTAGACCCATATCCTTACCATGAGGAGTTTCTGGATTGGTCTAGATCAGAGAACTCACAAGATCCAGGTCTCCTCTCTTCCACTAGCGTATCATAAGCACTGCGATCCAGCCTAACCCCCTCATGTTCACTATACGATGCTGTCGCTTCTTAACTTCTAGCTCACTCCCAACCCTTGTGTGCCTCTGGGCCTCTTTCCTACCACCTTCCTACTTTTCTTCCATATTGACATTTTTCAGTGATCTGAAAGTTAGTTGAAGGAGCTCTGCACAAAGACAGTGCTCAATGAATAAGATTGAATGAATATACTAGAATCAAAGGCTGGTCACTAGCTGACCGCCCTCTTTGACCATCTCCCTCTGGTCAGGGAAAGTGGACAGGACTTGGGCATGGGGAGCCTCTCTGAAAAAGAGATACCGACGTGGATCCTTTTTTTTTTTTTTTTTAGCAAATCGAGCGTAGGTACTGAGCGCTTACTTGTGTGAAGAGCACTGAACTAAGCACTTGGGAGAGCAGACCGTGAGCCCGTCGTTGGGTACGGATCGTCTCTGTTGCCGAACTGTACTTTCCAAGCGCTTAGTACAGTGGTCTGCACACAGTAAGCGCTCAATAAATACGACTGAACGAATGAATGATTCGAGTTCCACAAAAAGTGGTTTATGCGGTCTGAGGCAGGTGTCATTTAAGTCTAATACGAT
The DNA here is from genome assembly GCF_004115215.2 of Ornithorhynchus anatinus. Classification (NCBI taxonomy): domain Eukaryota; kingdom Metazoa; phylum Chordata; class Mammalia; order Monotremata; family Ornithorhynchidae; genus Ornithorhynchus; species Ornithorhynchus anatinus. The sequence continues at coordinate 27,163,622 of NC_041739.1, forward strand.
AATGAAGAGGCACCTCACTTGGACCATCGGAACGACACTCGGACAGCCAAAAGGGAACGCGGTGCACTGTGATGAATGGGGGTTCGGTAGGAAAGTCCCCAAGTCACACTTCGTCCCGGGACCTGCCCTCTTCCTCCAATTTATAGGGGCCGCAGGGGGAATTCTGCTGGAAACACAAACCCTTCTCACTCATACGATCACTCAATCGTGCTTACTGTGTGGTGAGCACCGTTCTAAGCGCTTGCACCGTACCAAGTGCTTCCCAAGCTTCTGACTCCATCTCCCGCCCTTTTCTCTGCTCCGGCCTATTTACGTTGAGGATCATAAGCATCACTTAGCAGCAGCAGCATCTTGGATTTACAGCACGCAACACTTCCTTATAAAGTTGCAAAGTAGCATTTCCAATCGCAGCGCAGAGAATTTCCCAAAGTCAACCTCGTGGGTCCTCTGAGTTCCTATCCCGGGGAGGGCAGGGGGTGGCCTTTCCCATCGAAAGAGCCGTCTTGGACGCTCCCCCGTGGGAACCCAGGTCCCCGAACCTCCCCCGGCTCCCGGAGACCGAGACAACTGCAGAAGGGCCGGTGGGAACCCAAGCAAGTCTCCCCAGAGGGCAAAGGTTGGGAGGGGGGAGGTTGCATTTTCCGGCCCATGGGGGGGGGTACGTACTGAGCGCTTACGGTGTGCAGATTTTGCAGGGGAGCCAGACGTCAGTTTTCGGGGAAAGCGAGGGAGGAAGGGGAGAGAAGCGGTGATAGCTCAGGTCTCCAAGCGCCGCCTTGCAGTCTGTCATCAGCTGTCAATCTTGCGCTGCGCGTCCAAGGACCGGCTCCCTTGCCCCAAGCCCTGGAGCCGTGCAGCTGCAAGCCCCGGCTCGTTCCCTCCTCCCCCCCATCCTCCTCCTCTTCTTCTTTTCTCCCTCCTCCTCTTCCTCCTTTTCCTCCTCCTCCTCCTCCCCCCCACCTCGGTGCGCCAGCTTCTCCCCAGGCCGCGGCCCTGCCATGCGAAAAGAGCAAGGAGCAGGACCGTAATCATAATAATATTTCTTAAGCGCTCAATAGGTGCCAGGCACTGTTCTGAGCGCTGCGGTAGATCCAAGGTAATCAAGTTGTCTTTCAGTCGTATCTACCGGGCGCACGGCACTGGACTGAGCGCTTGGGAACCACAATTCAGCAGCAGAGACAGTCCCTGCCCTCAGCGGGCTCACCGAGTGGGGCTCACCGTCTCAATCCCCGTTTTACAAGTGAGGGAAACTGAGGCCCAGAGAAGGGGCTTGCCCAAGGCCGCTCGGCGGGCGAGTGGCGGAGGCGGGATTAGAACCCACGCCCTCTGACTCCCAGGTCCGTGCCTATGCGCCCCCGCCGCCCCTGCGCAGGGGACCCACCTTCAAGCGCTTAGCGCAGTGCTTTGCGCAGAGTAAGCGCTTAGCGCCGTGCTTTGCGCAGAGTAGGCGCTTAGCGCGGTGCTTTGCGCAGAGTAGGCGCTTAGCGCGGTGCTTTGCGCAGAGTAGGCGCTTAGCGCGGTGCTTTGCACAGAGTAGGTGCTTTAGCGCCGTGCTTTGCGCAGAGTAGGTGCTTTAGCGCCGTGCTTTGCGCAGAATAGGTGCTTAGCGCCGTGCTTTGCGCAGAATAGGTGCTTAGCGCCGTGCTTTGCGCAGAATAGGTGCTTAGCGCCGTGCTTTGCGCAGAGTAAGCGCTTAGCGCGGTGCTGGGCGCACAGTAAGCGCTCAATAAATAGGATTAATAATAAGAAGGGTGGGGGAAAGCAAGCGGGAGAGACAGAAGACAGAGAGAGCTGAACAAGCCACCTCCTCCAGGCAGGACGCCGGGCTGGTGTTACCTCCATAGGCTGGGCGGGGGGGTCCGGGCCAGGAGGGCGACCCTGGGGCACTGGCCGGGGCCGATGCCCCTGGAGTCGGAGGTCGGGGGGCCTGGCTCCCTCCCTCCCTCCCGCCCGGTTTAAGAGGGGCAGGGGGCGGGGGCTGGGGGCGAGGCCCGCCCCCTCCCGCCGTCACCTGCACCCCGCTCAACGCTGCGGAAAGAAAAGTGAAAGAGGAAAGGGGCCGAGGAGGGACGGGGGAAATCCCCGGGACCTGCCTAGGGTCTGCGGGGACCCCGCCCCACCCCCTCCGGGGGGCTCCTGGCCCGGTGGGAGAGGCTGGACGGCCAGGGAGGCCCGGGTCCTCGGGGTCACTGCAAGGTTGGGGGCTGGGGGCGACCTCATCCCTGCCAGCTCCCCCCCCCCCCCACGCCCTGTCCCTCGGGCTCAGGGGCAGAAGAGGGTGGCCCTTGAGATGATGGAGTAATAATAATAATGATGTTGGTATCTGTTAAGCGCTTACTATGTGCAGAGCACTGTTCTGAGCGCTGGGGGAGATACAGGGTCATCAGGTCGTCCCATGCGAGGCTCACAGTTAATCCCCATTTTCCAGATGAGGTAACTGAGGCCCAGAGAAGCAAAGTGACTTGCCCACAGTCACACAGCTGACAAGTGGCAGAGCCGGGAGTCGAACCCATGACCTCTGACTCCCAAGCCCGGGCTCTTTCCACTGAGCCACGCTGCTTCCCCTAAGCACCCCGGGTGGGGAAACTGAGTCATCCGAGCTGAACACCCCTCCCCCCCCCCCAGAAGACAGAGAGACATAAAGGAAAAGCGCATTCTGAAGAACACCCCCCTGCAGGACCGGGTTGCCACGCTACACAAGAGGTTAAGGACATCCCATCCCTAAAAATACACAAAGACAACATAAAAGCAACATAGGTTTCAAGATAACATTATGGCAAGATATATGCTTTCTCCACCACCTGCCTTCCTAAACATTTCATTCTAATTCATTTTCTTAATTACACAAAATGTGCTTTCTAATTACACGAGGGAAAGGCTTCGGAGAGTTAAACGTTATTAGATATAGCGCAAGATGTTTACAGCTCAAATAGCCCCAGTAAGTTCGGTAACAGAAAAGTCTTATTAATTCACCCATGCGTGGCCCATTTCTAGTGGACACAGGCTGTTTAGGAAGATATTGAAAATTCCTTACGCTAATGATCAACTAAATTCCAGTTTTCTAATTTAAGAACATTGACCAAAAACTGCACCATTTTCCACATATGAATAATAAAGTGGAATTGCTAGTGTAATATCCAATTCACCAGTCATTCCGAGGTGACTAAGAAGAACGCAATGTGGAGAGTCCTGATTCGGGGTCAAACAAAGCCACGAAACTAATGGTCATCGCCCAAGTATTATCATTAAATTTACCCCTCCTTGCACTTAGTGGGATCCATGATAAAAATCACAACTTGAACAAAGCTAACCCAAAACCCGATTTTAAACACCAGAATCAATGCCTGACACCTGGAGAGCTGTATTCTAAAATGCATTCACGGCAAGAGTTTGCCACAGCTGTGGAGTGTTACGTGAAGAATGCTAGCAAGACTGATAGTTAAAGTCGGCTCACCTGATTTGGGATTCAAATTCCATAAATTATCCTCCTGAGATCTTGCAAAAATGCTAAAGCACAAGCTTTAAGCTTCTTCTTTAAATATCTAAAAATAACAGTAACCTATCTATTTGGAGCAAGTGCATCCTTCTCCAGTGCCTAGTCTCTGAGTGGTCATGACTCTAAAATATTAATGACACTTTCATTTTAAAGATGAAGTTTCAGGACTCTCACTTCCTGCTGCTTTTTTTAAAGGAACAGTAGCCACACCACAGACTAAATTGAAATTAAAAATGAAGACAAAAACATACCCACTTGTCTGGTCCAGATTGTCTCCCTACAGACATGCTTTCCACAACTGCTTCAAACAGATTTATTCAATTGTTCCACACAATGGAACTTTCATCCATAGGGAGTAGCTTGACAATCTTCTTGATGAGTCAGTCAGTCAGTGGTTATTGCAGGTCATGGACACTGGATCGGTGTTCTGAAAAAAGTGACTAACAATAGGACACCCAAACAATTGCACAGACTGTATAGGAGAAGAACATTTTTCTGTAAGGTAAGCAGAAGAAAGGCTTCAGGGAAACACTGAAGGATAATTCCAGACAAACACAAAAAGATATTGTTACCTCAAAATAGTAACTGACCAATAACGATAATGCTCATATGCAGCCATCAGCAGGGTGGCTCAGTTGGAATAGACAGAAAGGCGGGCAAAGAGTCAGAACCTCAAACAGTCACACCCTGCAAGCGATGATTAAGAAAATAGCCAAAGGGCAAGCTGAATTTTTCAGTTTAGTAATGGTCAGTCTCAGCATCCATGAGACCAAGGATAAGTGGATAAACACCATTCTTACCTATTGCTGCATGTAAATCCTTTTTTTTTTTTTTTACTAGCACTGGATGACCATTGTGATTTTACTCTACAATTGCAACTTTATCAGTGATATCATTAAGCACGTACTGTGTGCAGAGCACTGTATTAAGCACTTGGAAAATACAGAAGAGGTTTTGGGGTTTATTTTGTATTAGTTCTGAGCATACTCTGAGCACTGTACTAAGCGTTGGGGTAGATACAAGCTAACCAGGTTGGACACAGTCCCTGTCCCACATGGGGTTCACAGTCTTAATCCCCATTTTACAGATGAGATAACAAGCATAGGGAAGTTTAAGTGTCTTGCAACTTGTCACACACCACAGACAAGTGGCAGAACGGGGTTGAGAATCCAGACCCTTCTGACCAGCTTGGGGGTCTATCTACTAGGCCATGTTGAGATCACTTTTCTCAAGTAGCTTACAGTCTGCAGGAGGAGACAGACATTTAAATAAATTACAGATGGGATAGTAGATTATAAGGATATGTACATAAATGCTGAAAGGGTAGGGAGAGTATTAAAGTGCTTAAGGGCATAGTCCACAATCTGACAGAGGGGAGGGCAGATGGGGAAATGGGAAGTTCTCTTGGAGGAGCTGTGATTTTAGGTGCTTGGGAGGCAGCATAGAAAGAGCACAGTAGCCAGAGTCACGAAATCCTGCTTCTAATCCTTCCTCAGACATTTGTCTCCTTTGTGACCTTGGGCAAGTCATTCTGTGCCTCAGTGTCCTTATCTGCAAAATGGGGGTGATACCTGAGGCTTTGTTTTCAACAACTGAAGCCCTGTGCTGAATCGGAGAAGCCAGAACTTGTCAAAATTAATCAGGGTGTGCTATCCTCAGATGGGCTACCCTCAGTGATTGGAAAACTAAATTACACTATTCTCAGTCTGAAACATTTTTGGAATGCGAATTATTGCGCAAGCATTTCTCTGAGCTAAAGGCAGATACTTTTGTACATTCTTAATGCTTAATTCTTAATGCTGTGGTCACACAGTCCCATTCCTGAACACTTGCCAGTGAATATTTTAAAATTGTTAAATCTGTGTGTCACTAGAAAGTGACTGACATGAGGTTGAGAAATTTGTCTACTCAACATAGTAAAAATGGTGTTTGTATATCTCTTGTCATGTATGTCTTGGTTTTGTCTGGGCGAGAGGGTCTAGGACTTTCTGAAGTACAGTCTGCTGTATTGTACTCTCCCAAAACACTTAGTACAGGACTCTGCACACTGTAAGGACTCAATAAATATGATTGATTAATTTTAGCTTAGATCTCCTAAGGAGGTCAGCAGACCTTAAAGCTCACAAAGTAGCTCAATAAAAATGTGTCTAATATCAAGGGTATTGATTAACAAAGGGCAGATTCACATTCAGATTTTGGATAATGAAAGAGAAAGCAGTCACCCCACATGGACTTCAACTGTTACTTTTACTCTAGATGCTTTGCTCTTGAATATACGAGTGGCCCTCAGCTCTGAACAGCCAAGTTGCGGGTGGTGAGGAAAGCTTGTGGACATGAGCGGGACCGCCCGCACAAATTTCTCCCAAAGAAAGTCAGGGGGCCTGAGAAGCCCCGTTTTCGGGCAGGGCCCCAGTGGCAGGGAGTCCTGTGAGGGATTAGCAGTTGAAGGAGAAGCCATAAGAAGCAAGAGCAAAGGACACCCTGATAGCTGGTCCTGCTCGGGTCCTGGGGTTCCTCCTGCAACAGCAGCAGGATCTAGTGGATGGAACACCGGCCTGGGAGTCCAAAGGACCTGGATTCTAATCCAGGCTCTACCACTTCTCTGCTGTGTGACCTTGAGCAAGTAAGTCACTTAATTTACCTGTGCTTCAGTTACCTCATCTATAAAACAGGGATTAAGACTGTGAGCCCAATGTGGAGCATAGACTGTGTCCAATTAGCTTAAATCTACTCCAGCACTTAGTACCCTGTCCTAAGTACTTAAATACCATAACAAAAAAAAATGAACAAAACAAAAACAAAGAAAAAGAACCACAGCTGGCCCCAAGTCAATAGGGACTGTGGAAGATGGAAATTCCAGGCAGGGATGCCTAACTTAGAGAAGCAGCATGGCTCAGTGGAAAGAGCACGGGCTTTGGAGTCAGAGGTCATGAGTTCGAATCCCAGCTCTGCCACTTGTCAGCTGTGTGACTGTGGGCAAGTCACTTCACTTCCCTGGGCCTCAGTTACCCCATCTGTAAAATGGGGATGAAGACTGTGAGCCCCATGAGGGACAGCCTGATCACCTTGTATCCCCCCAGCACTTAGAACAGTGTTCTGCACATAGTAAGCGCTTAACAAATACCAACATTTTTTAACTTCTGTTTCTCTTTTCTTCTACCCCTATCGCTCTACATTTCCCTACATCACAGAACATTGACGAGGTTTGAGGATAAGAGTGGTACAGAAGGAGTGGAAAAGTATCCATTTATGCCCCTCTTTCTATCACCTGTACCTGGCACAATCCCAAGCTCTTTCTAATTTTTACATAGCCAAATCTCTGCCTGGCAGTTAATAATAATAACTATTTGCTGATAGGGTTAATAGAGTTGGAGACAGTCCATGACCCACAAAAGGCTCACAGTCTCAAACCTCATTTTACAGATGAGGTAACTGAGACAAAGAGAAGTAAACTGACCTACTTGCTCAAGGTCACACAGCAGACAAGTGGCAGACTTGGGATTCGAACCCATGACCTTCTGACCCATGCTCTATCTACTACACTGCCAAGTTCAGAGACCTAACTTTTCTGGACAATAGCGTTAAGTGGTTTCACTGTCCTCACAAGGAAACCTTGGCTAGAATGTGAAACAGTTCAGTCTTAGCAAAATCCACCTAGACAATGTTTTACTGAAGATATTTTGCTGATGACGGGCCTACAAGGGAGCACAGCCACCAAAAGGGAATGACTCTCCTCAAGCAGTAGCTTCTTATGGAAATACAGACAAGGATGCAGAAGAGAAAACAGCCCCAGGCTCTGTAAGCAAACATAATGACACAACAAGGGACAACCTTACTGTGTGTCCAATATGGATCCCACATTGGCCTTTTCAGTGACATGCACTACTCAGAAGAGAACTTCACTGTCAGAGGTGTCTCTTCAAATACAAAGGACAACTCTATACATAATATTTTCCCTCAGAGCAGCCTCAGTTAAAGGGGTTGGACCCGTTCTGGCCCTCCAAACTTGTACAGCCCAAGTTGGGGTTGATCTTGAAGAGGCCTGAACACTGAGGTGGGAATTGAGGGCCGGGGCGGTGTCTCTCTGCCATAACCAATTGAAGATACCTGAGCACAATGTGGGTTATAGAGCTTTCCCTTCTCCCACCAAGAGGTCAAGAAAAGGGAACCCCTCTGAAGTTGAATCCCAACCAACTGAATTGGGTATCCTCTGCTGCTTCCCTCCTTAATCGGCAAGTTAAGTGGAAGCCCCTGCCCGGAGCTAGAAGCTCCTGCCCAGGGCAACCAGCTGTTGGGTTAACAACCCCTTGCCTTGAGGAGAGGAAGATCCCAAAGATTCACTGAATGGTTCAGTTCTTCTTCTAATTTGTACTTTTGAGTGCTTACTGTGTACAAAGCACTGTACTAAGCGCTTGGGGAAGTACAACATAGAGTTGGTAGGGTCCCTGTCCACAAGAAGCTTACGGTCTAGAGGGGGAGTCATACATTAATAATAATGTTGGTATTTGTTAAGCGCTTACTATGTGCAGAGCACTGTTCTAAGTGCTGGGGGAGATACAGGATAATCAGGTTGTCCCGTGTGAGGCTCACAGTTAATCCCCATTTTACAGATGAGGTAACTGAGGCACAGAGAAGTGAAGTGACTTGCCCACAGTCACACAGCTGACAAGTGGCAGAGCCGGGAGTCGTATAAATAAATCATTGATAAATACATAAGGGTTAAAATCCAAGTGCCAGGGTGACACAGAAGGGAATGGGAGAAGAGGAAATGAAGGTTTAGTCTGGGAAGGCTTCTTGGAGGAGATGTGCTTTTATTATTATTAATAATGATAATGTTAAGTGCTTACTATGTGCCAGGAACTTACTAAGCAAGGCTTTAATAATAATTGTATTTGTTAAGCACTTACTATGTGCCGGGCACTGCATTAAGCCACTTGTCAGCTGTGTGACTGTGGGCAAGTCACTTAACTTCTCTGTGCCTCAGTTACCTCATCTGTAAAATGGGGATTAAGACTGTGAGCCCCACGTGGGACAACCTGATTCCCCTGTGTCTACCCCAGCGCTTAGAACAGTGCTCGGCACATAGTAAGCGCTTAACAAATACCAACATTATTATTATTATTATTAAGCATTGTGGTAAATAGAAGTTTATCAGAATGGACACAGTCCCTATCCCACATGGGGCTCACAGGCTCAATCCCCATTTTACAGATGAGGTAACTGAGGCACAGAGAATTGAAATGACTTGCCCAAGGCCACTCAGCAGACTGGCAAAGCCAGAAATAGAATCCAGGACCTTCTGACTTCCAGGTCCATGCTCTACCTATTATGCCATGCTGCTTCTCACAAAGGTGGGGAGTATGATAGTTTGTCAGATATGAAGAGGGAGGGTGTTCCAAGCCAGAGGCAGGATGTGGGTGAGAGGTCTGCGGCAAGATAGAGGAGATCGAGGAACAATGAGTGAGTTGGAGGAGTGAAGTGTGCAGGCTGGGTTATAGTAGGAGCTTGTAAACTGGGTTGTAAACTCCTTGTGGGCAGGGATCATGTCTACCAACTTTATCATACTCTCGCAACCACTTAGCACCGTTCTCAGCACTCTGTAACACTCAAATACCATTGATCTGGGACCCTGGGCCTGTCAGATCAATCAGTCGATGGGAGGTACTTGTTGAGGACTTACTTTATGCAGGATACTGGTCTAAGCTCTTGGGGGAATACAATATAGTTAGTAGGCACAATCCCTATCCTCTAAGAACTTTCAGTCAAGCAGATGATTGTGTCTCTCGACTATTGTACTCTTTCAAGACCTTAATCAATCACTGAGTACTTCGTGTAGAGGGCACTGTAGTAAGCACCTGGGAGAGTACGATGTAACGGCAATGGTAGAAATGTTCCTTGCCAGGGAATGTATCTGTTTACTGTCTAGAGCACTTAGAACAGTGCTCTGCACAAAGTAATGGCTCAATAAATACTATTGACTGACCGACAAGGAGCTTTCACTCTAGTGTTCACTGAGCACTTACAAAGTGTCAAGCACTGACCAAAGCACTGGACTAGATACAAGCTAGTCAGCTCAGACTCAGACCCTCCAGTCCTGTAGGGGTTCAGTCTTGGGCCCTGATCAGGAATCAAAAGGTTGAGACCTGGGCTTCATTTTTCCAGTCTTTCCTTGTTCCTTGGGCTGCCAGAACCCTGTTTCCAGGAAAGGCAAGTAGTTCGGAGAAGCGTGAGGGAGGATTTGTTAAAAATTCTACAAGTCAGGAAACAAAAAAAAACAAACCGAAAACAATGTCTTTGTTTAAATAATCTAGCTATTAAAGCAGAAATGTTTGTTAACGAGATTAGGAGTTGGTAACTGAACTGCTGTCAGAGGGAAAGGACACAAATAAGTGTCTCCTCTTCTAAAAAAAAACAAAAAACAAAACCCCTCTCCACCCCTGTTCCACCCAGCTATTGCTCTGTTTTCCTGCTACCATTCCTGTTGAAACTTCTCAAAAGGACTCTTTACCCCCCCCACCCTGCCTTCACTTTCTCTCCTCCAACTTCCTCCTTGACCCTCTTCAACTGGGCTTCTGCTACTTCCACTGTTCTCTCCGAGGTCACCAAAGACCTCCTCCTTGTGGGCAGGGATTGTCTCTCTTTGGAATTGTACTTCCTGGCACTTAGTACAGTGCTCTGCACAAAGTAAGTGCTCAATAAATACGATTGAATGAATGAACAAATCCAACAGACGTTATTCTGTCCTAATCTCCTAGGCCTCTCAGCAGCATCTTTGACACTGTGGACTACCCCCTTTTTCTGCAAACACTATCAATTTTCTCTGATACTACCCTCTCCTGCTTCTCCTTTTACCTTCTCTGGCCATACTTTCTCCCCCTCTAGACTGTAAATTCCCCATGGAGGTAGGAATGTGTCTACCAACTCTGTTATAGTGTACTCTCCCAAGTGCTTAGTGCAGTGTGTTGCACAAGTGCTCAATAAATACCATTGATTGATTTCTCACACTGTTTTCCAAGCTTTTCATCTGCTTTCCACTAACTGTGGGTGTACCCTCAAAGCTCAGTTCTGGGTCCCTTTTTATTCTCAATCTACTGCCACTTCATCTATTTTCACATCTTCGATTCCCACCTCTATGCATATTATAATAATCATAATAATAACGGTGTTATTTGTTAAGCACTTAATATGGGTCAGGCACTGTACTAAACACTGGGGTGGATACAAGCAAATCACACTAGACACAGTTCCTGTCCCACAGAGGGCTCACAGTCTTAATTCCCATTTTATAGACGAGGTAACGGAGGCATAGAGAAATGAAGTGAATTACCCAAGGTCACACAGCAGACAAGACCTTCTGACACCCAGGCCCGTGCTTTATCCACTAGGCCATGAACTTTCTTTCACTAACCCTGATCTCCTTCTCTGCAACCTCACATCTCCCCCTACCTCCAGAACATCTCTACATGGATGTCCTAAGGCACTTTAAGCTCGACATGTCCAAAATTGTACCCTTATCTTCCCTTCCAAATCCTCTCCTCAACCTTTCATTCCACTAATGGTATTTATTGTCTATGGTGTGCAGAGTTCTATTCTAAGTACTTAACTTTCCCATTACTGTTGACACCATCACCATCCTCCTCACCACTGGCTTTAAAGCACTCCATCACCTTGCCCCCTCCTACTTCACCTCACTACTCTTCTACAACCCAACCCTCACACTTTGCTCCTCTAACGTTATCCTTCTCATTGTACCTCTATTTTGTCACCAACCTCTTGCCCACGTGCCTCTGACCTGGAACCCCTTCCTTGCTCATATCTGACAATTACTCCCCGGTCACATCTCCTTTAAAAAGTCTTTGCTGCCTAAACCCTCCTTTCCTCTTCTCCCACTCCCTTCTGTGTTACCCTGACTTGCTCCCTCCATTCATCCCCCATCCCAGCCCCACAGCACTTATGTACATATCTGCAATCTATTTATTTACATTAATGTGTCTTCCCCTCTAATCTGTAAGCTCGCTGTAGGCAGGGAATGTGCTTAGTACAGTGCTCTGCACTCAACAAGTGCTTCAGTAAATTCGATTGACTGGGTGACCCATCCTCCATCTCTCAAGTCCACAACCTCAGCATTATCCTTGACTCATCTCTCCTTTATCAGTTCCACAAAGGGGTAGTAATAATAATAATAATGTTGGTATTTGTTAAGCGCTTACTATGTGCAGAGCGCTGTTCTAAGCGCTGGGATAGATACAGGGTAATCAGGTTGTCCCACGTGAGGCTCACAGTCTTAATCCCCATTTTACAGATGAGGGAACTGAGACACAGAGAAGCGAAGTGACTTGCCCCCAGTCACACAGCTGACAAGTGGCAGAGCCGGGATTCGAACCCAGGACCTCTGACTCCCAAGCCCGGCTCTTTCCACTGAGCCATGCTGCTTCATTCAGGTAAAATCTTTAAAAGTGATATATCAAACAGGTGTTTTTAAATATCTACAGATCGATCTATCTCAGAGTTTAAATTGCTAGGACGCCTAATCTGGCAAGGAGGGGACAGCTCCAGGGAAGAGAGAGGTAGGACTTTCCTTGAAGCTCTGCTCACGTGTGCTTTCCTTCAGTGCCCCAGCTAATTTTCCACGACTCTAGAGTGGGTAGGAAAACACATTTCCCTCTGCTGTTCTGGCTCAGTTTCCCGGGCTCCGTCGAGGCTGCTGCAGCAGAGGAAACAGGAAAACCCGTTTCCCTCCGCTGTCCTAGCTCATTTTCCCAGGCTGATCCCCAGAGCAGGGGGGCAGAGCGGCCGCCGCCTCACCACCACTGCAGGAAGGGAGGGAGCCAGGCGGGAAGGAAACTGGGCCAGGCTTTCCAGGTGGGGCACGGAGATCTAGGGAGGATTTATACCACTAGAAGTCCAAAGATGGGGAGGGTGAAGAAAATAAAATGAGAACTCTCATATTTGCTTTCTTTTTATTTTAAAAATGACAAAAAAAAATTTATTTTTTAAAAAAAGCAAACAAACATTATCTGGGTCCAGCAGCAAGGTGAGGCAGGGGAAAATAATAATAATGTTGGTATTTGTTAAGCGCTTACTATCTGCAGAGCACTGTTCTAAGCACTGGGGTAGATACAGGGTAATCAGGTTGTCCCACGTGAGGCTCACAGTTAATCCCCATTTTACAGATGAGGGAACTGAGGCACAGAGAAGTGAAGTGACTTGACCACAGTCACACAGCTAAGTGGCCGATCCGGGATTCAAACCCATGACCTCTGACTCCCAAGCCCGGGCTCTTTCCCCTGAGCCACGCTGCTTCTCAAGAGAAGCTGAGGCTGTTGTCACCCTGCCCAGTGGGTGGGCACTAGGCTGATGTCAGATTGAGCCTCGTGACTGAGGCAGGGCGAGGTGGCACCATGTTGGACCACAGTTCAACCCCTTCACCTCAGGTTTGGTAGACTTGATAGGCCTTCCAGACAACTTCGTAAGCCAACCAAATGCTTCTGAAAAATCGAAACCTGGTCTCCGAGCTTTTCAACCCCCACACTGGTCAGTTACCAAATCCAGTTAGTTCTTTCTTCACATAATCTCCAGAATCCATTCCTGCCTTTCCATTTAAACTACTGCCAAACTGTTCCGATCACTTGCGATATCCCAAATCAACTACCCTTTCAGTCTCCTAGCAGACCTCCCTGCCTATACTACGTTCTGTTGCCCTGATCATTTATTATAAAACATCAATATCTGTACAATTCCCCACTCTTCAAAAGCCTCCAACGTTGCCCATTCCTCTGCACATCAGGCAGATAATCCTGTCCAGTGACTTTAGGACACTCCATCATCTCTACTCCACGCTTATCCTCACTCTTCTCCCGCTAACCCAGTTCACATGCTTCACTTCTCTCAAGCCAACTTTCTCATCGTGCCTCATTCTCATCTTTCTCACCACCAACTTCCCACCTTCCTTTCTGCCTGTAATTCTTTCCTCTTTCAAATCCAGCAGAATACTGCTCTCCCCTTCTTCAAAATCCTTCTGAAATCACATCTCCTCCAAGAGAGGCCTTCTATGAGTAATCGCTTTCATCTGCCCACCCTAATTCCCCATCTACTGTCACCTTATCACTTAGGTGTCACCTGAGCATTTGGGTACTCACTCTCCCTCATCCTGCCCTGGTAGCATTTATGTACATATCCTTAGACACTGTGTCTTTCCCTATCTTTAATTGATGTCAATGTCTGTCCCTCACTAAGCTCCTGTCTACTAACGTTATTGTATTCCCCCAAGGAATTAGTGCAATGCCCTGGGCCGAATAAACCCTTGATAAATGCTCCTGATTAATTGATATTTATGCATCACATTTTCAGAACACCAAACCTACAACCTAAATACGAAGGCACCAGCAACAGTGAGGGGATAGGAAGTGCACTGACTGGCTGAGTCTTTAACAAAGGACTATTAACAAATACTACAACTATTTTTGGTGAGAGCTGAAACTACCAATCAGATAAGCAAGAGTAGTTGCCAGGGCGGCCTTAAACACTGTAAATTCCTTCTCCACAGAAGTCAATCTTCCACTATTGCCCTACCAAGGTGGATTATCAAAGAGAAGACTAAGGCTTTCCAATAAAGCCAGGAAACCAATCTTGTATGGTAAAACACCTAGTATGCTATAACACAAACTAAAAAAAAAGGCGTCTTTAGTTACTGCTTGTCTAAAATTTACCTTGGATTATGCAATCTTCAGGCGTAGCCACTTAAATGGATCTATTCCCTTAGTTGCATTATAACAGACTTTAAAAGGAATGATCAAACACCTTTAAAAAGACTCGATAGAAAGGTGGAAGGGATAAACAGCTTTTCTCTAACATTAATTCTGTTCAACGTTCAATGCAAATTAGGTAGTACTACTATCCAGTTATCTTTAAAAGTATTCCATCCATTTCCCTGTAGGGGATTTAGTCATGAATTAAGTGTAACAAACTTCTTGCCATTGATCACTTTTGTCAATATGTTATTTTCGGGGACACAGTGCATAAAATATCTTCCACATTATATATGATATCAAAATTGTTTGCTTTTTCTAAGTGCACTTAGTATATACGGGGTGGGATAAACAACACAGCTTAGATTCCAAGTTTGTACATTTATCATAAGCTTTAGAAACTGGTCTGCAAAATTAATAATCTCTTAGTGTAACCCAACTTCATATTATTCCATATAATCATAGTTAAAAAAAATAGCCTCCATAATCAAGTTTTTGTACAGTAGTGACTAGGGCATACACTTACTTTCTGCAAGAAATGATCTACCATTTAAATGGACATGAAAAATATTTAAAAGGAACTCGAGTGCTTTAGCTTCCTACTCCATTTAGGATAATGAGGTTTTTTCTGCTTTGAGCCCAGGGATCATGTCTCTGCTAATTCTATTATACACTTTCAAATGCTCAGTGCAGTGCTTTGCACATAGTTGGCATTCAATCAAGCTATTGTTTCATAGTACCTGATGTGCATATAACTGGCCTCCAACTTGACACATAAATGCTTCTCTTACTTAATGAGCAGCCACTGATATTCTGATTTCACTGTCGGTCTCAAAATACCTAAGTGTTGATACTCTTTTCTTTTTGAGATAGTTGCCTCAAAATGATGCTCTTTTTAAAACTAAATGTAAAGTATCTTAACTCTCTTGTTTCTTATGACCTGGCTCTAGTTGATGGTAATTTATTGAGCACTTACTATGTGCAGAGCACTGTACCAAAGCACAATATTTCGGAGTTGGCAAACACATTCCCGGCCCACAGTGAGCTTACAGTCTAGACAGTTTGTAGTCTAACCCTTATCTCTAGACCAGTGACATTCATAATAGCCTCAGCCAGGATGCCCACATTATCATTATGGTATTTGTTGAGTGCTTACTATGTATCAAGCACTGTTCTAAGTATTGGGGTAGATACAGGTTAATTAGTTGGACAGAGTGTCTGTCCCACATGGGGCTCACAGGCTAAGTAGCAGGGAGAACAGGTATTTAATTTCCATTTAACAGTTGAGGAAACAGACACACAAAAGTTTAGTGACTGGTCTAAGGTCACACAGCAAACAATTGGCAGGGCTGGGATTGGAACCCAAGTACTCTGACTCCCAGGCCTATGCTCTTTCCACTAGACTATGTGGGTGTTTTGTGGACCACTGTGCTGTGGGTTATGTCTTCCAGTAGACCCAAAGATAATTTGTTAGTTGCCTGTATCAGAGCCAACCCTGACATTATATCTGAGCCCTTTCAGTAAAAAGGTTGCATACCATTCCTCACTGCCCTCTCCCCATGTACCCCAGACAAGGCCCCCTTCACCAAACCCCAAGCCCATTCCCACCCCCGGCCAGTAGATATATTTTTTTAAACAGGGATTTACACAGCTCCCACTCAAGCCAAGTCACCATCGCCACTTCCAGAAACAAGGGGACAGAAAAATGTTTGGGGTCCCATCCCTGATGGCCAATTAGCAGGGTTCTGGCCTCGCCTCCTCGCTGCCATGGCAGAGAGCCAGTTTGATTTGATTCAGTTAGCCATTCAACTCTCAGACCCTCCCTGCAAGCTAACTTTGTCTCCAAAAGCTGCCCATTGATTTCCTCACATTGTTTCAGGCCAGAAGCATTAACAGCTGTGATAAGAAACAGCCTTTCTTCACCAAGCTTCTGGTGACTGCAGTTAAATGAATGAATGGAAATCACTCCCCAAGACTCACTGGGAAAAAAAAATCAATAAATCATATTTAGTGAGCACATTGTGTGCAGAGCATTGTACTTAAACAGTTGGGAGACTGCAATGTAACAGTAGGTAGATCCATTCCCTGCACACAGGGACTGGTTGGCTTCCTTTTCACTCTCCAATAATCATTTTAACCCCATCCCACCACCCTCCCTCCCTCTCTTTCCAGTGTTTTGAAGAGCGTATCATCTGCCTCTATTACTCACTCCCCAGATACCACCTCCAACTTTCTGAATCATTTAAATCCCTCTTTCACAATCCCTCTCTCTTTATCCATCCCTATATTGATCCTTGAGGACTTCAATACCCATATAGATCTTTCCAGTGACTCTTCCACTGTCCTTTTCTACTCACTCCTCAACTCCACTGACCTCTTGTTCCATGCCACCTCAGCAACTCTCCAACTTGGACACACACACTGAATCTCATCATCTCTCATCACTGTATAATCTCTACCCTCACCAACTCAGAAATCTCTCTCTTCTACCACAGCCTCCCATCGCCCTGGCCACTTATTCTTGGTCTCATTCACAAGCTCCTCCTCTGCCTCCCATCCCCTAGCTGTGAATGTCCTTTAAGACTCAGTTCCGTGTCTCCTTCTATTCTCCCCCTATAACCACTCCCTGAAAGAACTCTTTTGCTCCCACGACTTCAACTATTATCTCTATAAAAATAATTCTCCAATTTACCTCTCCAGCCTTGACAACTCTCTTTCTCTGCATCTCATATTTCCTCCTGCCTTCAGAACATCACCACTCGGATGTCCCATCAACACCTTAAACTTAAAAGGTCTAAAACAGACCTCCTCAACTTTCCAAACAAATCCTGTCCTCCTCCTGACTTTCCCTTCACTGTACATAGCACCACTATCCTCCTTGTCTCACAACACCTCTCTCTTTCGCTTCCAAACTCACATATTCACTCTGTCACCAAATCCTGTCAGTCTACCTTCACAAGATCTCTAAATTCCACCCTTTCTCTCCATCCAAACTGCTACTATGCCGATCCAAGCATAATCCACATCCTGACCACTGCATCATCCTTCTTTCTGAATTCCTTGCCTCCTGTCTCTCCCTACTCCAGTCCATACTTCACTTTGCTGCCTCGATCCTTTTCTACAAAACCCTTTAGTCCACCATCTTCCCCACTCCTCAAGACTTTCCAGTGGTTTTCCATTCACTTCCACATCAAAGAGAAACTCCTTCCATCTTGCCTCCTCTCATCTTGCCTCGCTGATTTCCTACTCCAACCCAGCCCTCACCCTTCACTCCTCTAATGCTAACCACGTCACTGTACCTCAATTGTGTCTATCTCACTTTGACCCTTTGTCCCCATTCTCTCTCTCGCCTGGAACTCCCTCCTTCATGTACTTCAATATAGTTTTTCTTTAACAAATGCAGCACAAAATCAGGGTGGGAGGGAAGAATAGAAGCCAAGATCATCCTGATAGCATTTACTAAATTCTTACTGTGTGCAGAGCACTTTACTAAACTCTGGGGAAAGATACCCAAGTGGAAATAATACATGGCCCCTGGTCATCTAGGGGCTCACAATCTAAGAATAAAAGTGGGGAGAGAGGATTGACAATAGACACATAAGGAAAGCTGAAACGAGAAGGCACGAAAACAACATAAAAGCCAGTCTCACCTGTTCTACTTCCTTCCTGCACCCTCACCACAGTAGAGAATCCAGCCTGCAAGGTGCTGAGGCAGGGGGAGGGAAGGGCCTGGTGCAGAGAGGACAGACTTCCCTGCAGTGATTGGACGTAATATTGGGTGAGGCTTATGGATCCCGGCTCACGCCAGCGATTAGTTTGTGACGTGTCTCTGGGTTTTATTCATTGTGATCACTTGGACCCAGGGCTACACGTAGTATTCCATTAGGATCTATTTCTTCATCGGTATCTCATCAGTGAACACTTCCATGCTTTTTTTGTCTGTCTGCCAGCACTTGTGGAAACCTTATGGAAAATTTCAGGGGCAAAATACCATCCAAATGATAGCCATGTAAAATAGTGTCTGCTAAATGCTGTACTGAATATACTATTTAGTTTAGTAGAGTGTAAACTCATCTTCTAGACTTTAAGCTCATTGTGGGTGGGAACATGTCTACCAACTCTATTATATTGTACTCTTCCAAGGGCTTAGTACAGTGTTTTAGTGTTTGTTCTTGTGCCAGAAAGTGCAGCTAGAGGGGAAATCCTTGGCCTCTGTCATGTGACTATATTGCCTTGACTAATTGCAAAGGATCATTGCATGTAGAAGTGTGATGTAGTTAGGGTAGTTTTACAATCCTAATTGGCTTGCATGACAAAATTAGCAGTGAACGTACCACCAGAATTATTATAAAATCGTAGACTGTGACTAAGGTTTTTTTTAAAAAAAATGCCTCCTGTTAATTCTATTTCCCCAATTTATCATGTGCCCTTTAGTCAGCCCGTGATTTCCACAGACTGCAGTGATTTCTCATCTGGGATTCTGACCATTACTTTTCTTCAAAAGGGCCATCACGCCTTTTACCCAGGAGAGAGATCATCTTCAACAACTGTGGAAGCAAATGTCCCCCACATAGATGTGCTATTTCATGGGCTATTGACTCCACTGGTGATCTTACTGGTCAAGTCTGAATAGGACAAACAAATGGCAGGTTGAAAAAATTTCACCAGATACCCAGGGCTAGATGGCATTGATGAGGTCTGTCTCATTTGCCAGTCAAGATAAGGGGAACTTGATTTTAGCACTTTTTGTCACAATTCAGTACAAAAGGGTAGAAATGTGTTTGGTTAAGTCTGTCCTGAAAAGGAGACATTTATCATGATATTGTTTCCTTGCATGTTACACAATCAATAATACTTACTGAGCATCTACTGGGTACAGAGCACAATCACACATCCTCCAAGAAGTCTTCCCTGACTAGGCTCTCATTTCTCCCATTTACCCTTCCTTCTACATTGCATATGAAGTTGGATTTCTACCCATTAAGAACTTGATATCCACCCCACCCCTATAGCACTCAAGTACATATCCCTATATGCTTTCATTCTCCCATCAGTAATTTATTTCAGTGTCTACCACCTCTACTGGAAATAGAACCCAGGTCCCCTGACTCCCAGATCCATGCTCTTTCCACTAGACCATGCTGCTTCCTTCCATGCAGTTTTGGGTTCGAAGATGAAATTTTCCACAAGACAGTTCTTTTCAAAATAACACAATGACTCATGCAGACCTGGCCATGATATTTAATGTCTCAGTAAACAAACATCAGGAGAGACCAGGAGGCAATACCTTTGGGTCAATATCTTTGGGCAATAGTGAGGAAATCACAAGATGTTAATTGGTTACACTATCCACCACTTGGAATTATTTCATAGAATAACTTGCATATGACTTAATAGAGAAATGGGACTTTGAAAAGGTTAGAGGGATTTAAGAACTGAGGGATCTCACATCTCAGAAAAAGAAACTCCTAGTCACTCCTGCCCCTGGTATCAGGGGAGAGTACTTTATCTATTCGCTATAAGCTTTCTTTAAGACAGCTGGGTGTGTTAGGGTTGTGCTACTCCCTTCAGAAGATGAGAAAAAAAAAACAGACTTGATCAAGTCAACCGACCTCCCTAAAGCTAGTCCTCTAGATTGCAAATTCGTTGTGGGTAGGGAATGTGTCTGTTTATTGTTATACTTTCCTAAATGTCTAGAACAGTGTTGTACATACAGTAAGCACTTAATAAATATGACTGATGTGCTGTTAGTACAAGTCTCTGAACCCTCCTCTTGCCTCTGAGTCACTCCCCTTACAGGGGCAACACTTCCCTTATAGAGACAACACTGGGAACGCTGAATTCAAGGACCCCTGATCTGGAAGGAAAACACTCATGTGATCCTAGGAAATGGGGGCCTCAAAGATGTGAAATCATGGTAATTGTGGTATTTGCTAAATGCTTATTATGAAACAAACACTCTGCAAAGCACAGGAGTAGGTCAGGTACAATCAGACCGGATGCAGGAGGCCTCATACGGTGCAGGAGAGAACAGGGATCTAATCCCCATTTTACCACCATGTGGCTCAGTGAAAAGAGCACGGGCTTCGGAATCAGAGGTCATGGGTTCAACTCCCGGCTCTGCCACTTGTCAGCTGTGTGACTGTGGGCAAATCACTTCACTTCTCTGTGCCTCAGTTACCTCATCTGTAAAATGGGGATTATCTGTGAGCCTCACGTGGGACAAACTGATTACCCTGTATCTGCCCCAGCACTTAGAACAGTGCTCTGCACATAGTAAGCGCTTAGCAAATACCAACATTATTATTATTACCAATTAAAAAACTGAGGCACGGAAGTTAAGCAACTTGCCCAAGGTGACGCAGCAGGCAACAAGCCAACATTCCCTGCTCTGAAGAGGGACACCTTGACACCTTTCCCTCAACTCTCCACCAGTAGCTAAGTTTATGTTCTTAAACTTAACTCGAGCTCCCTGTAGCATAACTCCAGGCTAAGGCCAATGTGGTCCCGGCCTGATGCATCTCTCTTCACATCAAGGAAAAACTTCTTACCATGATTGGTTTTAAGACTCTCCACCAGCTTTCTCAATACAAGCAGCCTCCCCTCCTTATGTACGATGCTGTCTCCTGGTTGTGTGGAATATGGATGAACATCTAGTGGGAAGAACAGAAACAGACTTCAGGAATTCTGCCAGTTTCCCGAAACTCACTCAATCAGCGGTATTTATTCAGTGCTTACTGGGTTTCAAATGCTTGGAAGAGTCTAAAAGAACAGAGTTGGTAGGCATGTTCTCTGCTTAAAAGGAGCTTACAGTCCAGAGTGGGAGACCGACATGAAAATGAATTAAAGATTTGTACCTAAATGCTGTGAGGCTGAGTGTGGGGTGAATATCAAATCCTTAAAGGGTACAGATCCAATGAAGAGTAGAAAGCAAGTAGGGGAAAGGAAGACTTAGGTCTATTGGAGGGGATGTGATTTTAATAAGGCTTTGAAGCGGGGAGAGAGGTGGTCTGTTGCATATGAAAGGGGATGGGAGTTTCAGGCCAGAGGGAGAATATCCACAAGGGACCAGGGAAGAAAGAGAGGAGATCAAGGTACAGTGAGTAGGTTAGCATTACAGGAGTAAAGTGTGTGGACTGGATTGTAGTAGATCAGTGAGGGAAGGTAAGAGGGTGAGAGTGGTAATGATAAGGTGTTTCTTTTTGATGCCGAGGTGGATGGGCAACTGATGGAGCTTCTTGAGGAGTGGGGAGAGCTGAACCTAGTTTTGGTGGGTTTTTCTGAAAAATGAAAAAATGAAAAATGCCACTCTGGGCAACAGAGTGGGGTATGGATTAGAGAGTGGGCCGGTTAGCTCAGTTGGTTAGAGCGTGGTGCTAATAACGCCAAGGTCAAGGGTTCGATCCCCATCCGGGCCACGAATTTTTCTATGCGAAGCAGCGTGGCTCAGTGGAAAGAGCCTGGGCTTGGAGCCAGAGATCATGGGTTCGAATCCCTGCTCTGCCACTTGTCAGCTGTGTGACTGTGCGCAAGTCGCTTAACTTCTCTGTGCCTGTTACCTCATCTGTAAAATGGGGATGAAGACTGTGAGCCTCACGTGGAACAACCTGATTCCCCTGTATCTCCCCCAGCACTTAGAACAGTGCTCTGCACATAGTAAGCGCTTAACAAATACCAACATTATTATTAAGACAGGGAGCAGGGAGGTCAGAATGAAGGGGCTGTTATAGAAAAGACAGGATTTTGGTAAGTTTGGGTCTGTGTAGAGGCAGTTTGGATGGAGAGAAAAGGACGTTAAGGACCTAAAGGAATGCCTGCCACCTCTCCACTGTAGCTTTGAAGCCTCTGCTCCTGGCATGCCCTACGTTCACAGACTGACCACGTGGACTTAAGCCACTGCTGACTGGGCCCTGAACTTCCGCTCTCATGTCCTCCCGGTGCCTACCGCTTCCCCACCGCAGCTCTCGGGGCTCCACTCCCCACATTCCCTGTTCACTGTGGGCTTGAACTTAAGACTTGGGGAAGCAGCGTGGCTCAGTGGAAAGAGCCTGGGCTTCGGAGTCAGAGGCCATGGGTTCGACTCCCAGCTCTGCCACTTGTCAGCTGTGTGACTGTGGGCAAGTCGCTTCACTTCTCTGTGCCTCAGTTACCTCGTCTGTAAAATGGGGATTAACTGTGAGCCTCACGTGGGACAACCTGATTACCCTATATCTACCTCAGTGCTTAGAACAGTGCTCTGCACATAGTAAGCGCTTAACAAATACCAACATTATTATTTAAGCTACCGCTGACCTCTCCCCGAACCACTCCAGACGACCGGGCGACTCCTCTGGTCACCTGTCACCACCTTCCAGAGTTCTCAGGGCCCTCGGCATCCTCTCCGATCTGACTGCCCGGCTGCCTCCACGAGACCCCTCCCTGTCTCTCCTCCGCGTCACCGAGGCACCTCTATCCTATCCTGAACCTGTGCTACCCCAGCTGGACAGAGAAAAGCACCTCCACTAAGCCTCAGTAAGTCAGTAGTGGCTGTTGCTGGAGTGGTCACTGTAGCAGTAGTTATGAGCACTTAGTACAGTGCCAGGGGCTTAATACAGTGCTCTGCACACAGTAAGCGCTCAATAAATGCAATTGAATGACTGTAGACTCTGACCAACGAGGAGCCTGAAATTCTGTTCCCCAAGTCACAGTGCCCTACTGATCTTTGCATTTATCTATGTCTTTAGTGTTGTTTCATTACTCTCTGTGCATTGGTCCCCTCTCCCCTTTTATATTTTTAGATTGTAATTCTCCTCTTCCCCACCTTCCCTTCCTTCCCCACAGCACACACACACCCGAGATACAGGGGCTGAATCTGATTCCCACCTGTGTATTCTTTCCCAGCACTTAGTAAAGTGCTTTGCACACAGTACATGCTTAATAAATATTATGACCTACTACTCGGTCTTATAATAATAATAATAATAATAATGTTGGTATTTGTTAAGCGCTTACTATGTGCCGAGCACTGTTCTAAGCGCTGGGGTAGACATAGGGGAATCAGGTCGTCCCACGTGGGGCTCACAGTCTTAATCCCCATTTTACAGATGAGGTAACTGAGGCACAGAGAAGTGAAGTGACTCGCCCACAGTCACACAGCCGACAAGTGGCAGAGCTGGGAGTCGAACTCATGACCTCTGACTCCGAAGCCCGGGCTCTTTTCCACTGAGCCACGCTGCTTCCCATTATATACCAGTTCCCATTCACCACTTCTCCCCACTTCACATTCCCAGCTCTTTGCAAATTTACCTTCTCCCTGTATCTGGTTCTCAGCTCTTCTGCCTCTGACCTCTTGCTCATTCTGCTCCCCATAACTTGAACTCCTCCCTTCAACTCCACAGGGGCAGAACTCTCTCCATTTTCAAAGCTTTCTTTAAAAAAAAAAAATTGCCAGGAAGCCTTCAGTGATTAATTCCCAACACAGCAAGTCACCTCAAGCCACACTTAGCACATATGCATCCTATGCCCATCCTATGTATACATGCAATTATTCATCCAGCCATTTTATCTTGATTTCCACTATTATCATATCCTTAATCTTCTTCCTGCTCTACTTAAAATAATTTATGTCTGCCGGTCACCCTCACTAGACTGTACGTTCCTTGAGGGCAGGGAAGTTGTGTGTTCCTTCTGGTATATCCTTCCAAGCGTGTAGTTCCACTTTCTGTAGTCAGTAGGCATGAAATGAATACCACTTAAAGCAGGCATACCCTGCAGTACAGCAACGTTGTGTTTCTCAAACATGTGGCTCCATCGTGAATGGCTAGATCACAAGGCATGTTTTCCCATAGACTTGTATGTAATTTTTAAGATTCCATTCCAGAACCAGTTCCCTCATGATGACTTGGGCTTACAGGTAAGTAAAAATCACAGCAAACATTTCCCTGCCATTCTCCCCACCCCCAACTTTATTCTCCTTTGTTCCAATGAGTTTTTCTGCCCAAACTAATTTCCCTCCTCCCCTTTCTCTCCACCCCAAGTTATAACAGTTTTGAACTTTGTCGTCCTCTTATCCAGAAGAGGAGCATGGGGGTGAGACAGATGAGGGGTGGCAGGAGTAGAAAGTAGCTAAGGAGAGGTTTCTAAGTGGAGAAAGTGGAGTGAAGGCAGTAGTTAACCCAGAATCAGAGTGGGCTAGAAAGGTGAGGGACTTTTCACCAGCTCAATGTGACCTGCCTTCCTTCTCCCCAGTATATCCTGGGAAGACAGTTCCAGTCTTTTCACATACAAGGAGGGAATCCTGCAGAGATGGCAAGAATGTATCAGTGAACTCTTCAACACACCTTCTATTCCTGAAGTTGAATCCCTTCAAAATATACAAAACTTTCCCACAGCCAAAGACATGGCAGGAGTCCCAATTATTGGGAAAGTTCCCTCAGCAGTCAGAGGTGAGGAAAAAAAAAATCTCAAAGCACCTGGACCAGATCTAATAAGTAATCTTATATCTACAAGATTGGAGAGGACACCCTCCTCAAGCACTTACACAAGCTCTTCCTCAACATTTGGCATTCACAGGATTCCATAGATGCTATCATCTCCCTCTTGGAGAAGAATGATGAAAGATCAGATTGTGGCAATTACTGAGTCATCTCATGACTCTCCATTGCTTCAGGAAATTTGCCAAAGAAAACCTGGATCAGCCCTTACAGGGTTTTATTGACCAAATGCTCCCAGAGTCAGACAAGCAGCATGACCTAATGGACAGAGCACAAGCTTGGGAGTCAGAGGACATGGGTTCTAATCCCAGCTCTGCCAATTGCTTACTCTGTGACCTGGGACAAGTCATTTAACTTCTCTGTGCTCGACTATAAATTGGGATTAAATATTTGCTCTCCCTCCTGCTTTGACTGTGAGCCCCATGTGGGACAAGGATCACATCCAACCTAATTAACTTGTACCTACCCCGTGCTTAGAACAATGTTTAACACATAGTGTTTAAAAAGAAAAACAACATGACTTCAGATCTAAATGATCTTTGTAGCACGTCAGATCCAGAAGAGTAGTGAACAGCACCAACACCTCTATGCAGTCCTCATAGACCTTACAAAAGCATCTAATAATAATTGTGATATTTGAGCTCTTACTCTGGGCCGAACATTGTACCTTACTAAGCTCTGGGGCATATCAGACACAGTCCCTGTCTCCTAGGGAGTTCACAGTCTAAGACGGGGGGGGAGAACGGGTATTTAATCTCCACTTTGCAGGTGGGGAAACAGGCACTGAGAAGCAAAGTGACTTGTCCAAGTTTGCACAGCAGGCATGAGGCAGATGCAGATTAGAACCCAGGTCCTCTGACTCCCAGGCTTGTGCTCTTTCTATTAAGCTATGCTGTTATATCTGGATGGGCCCTGGAAACTGCTTAGCAAATTTGGCTGCCCTGAAAAATTCATTAAAACTATGAGACTTCTTCACCATGGCATGACTGGCCTCCTCGTCACCAGTAGGATAAAACTGGGGATTCTTGGTGGGCCCAGGCCTGTTTAATTCATTCTACCTAGCCACATGTAGGTGAAAGATATCATCAGGGACCCAAAAGCAAGTGTACTTTCCCAATGCTTAGTACAGTGCTCTGCACAAAGGAAGCGCTCAATAAATACGACTGAATGAAGTGTTAGAATAAGCTCCTGCACCTCTGATAAACTCTTCTACCTCAACAGACTTCAAGAATCATCTGCAGTCCTAGAAAAAGTCATTCAAAAATTGCAGTAATAATAATAATTGTGGTGTTTGTTAAGCATTTACTATGTGCCAGTAACAGGACTAAGCGCTGTGGTGAATTCAAGCAAATCAGGTTGGACACAGTCCCTGTCCTACATGGGGCTCACAGTCTTAATCCCCATTTTCCTGATGAGGTAACTGAGGCCCAGGGAAGTCAAGTGACTTGTCCAAGGTCACATAGCCAGGCAAGCAGCAGAGCTGAGATTTTAACCCAATTTCTTCTGAATCCCAGGCCTGTGCTCTGTCCACTAAGCTACGCTGCAGTAATAATTGTGGCATCTTTTAAATGCTTATTATGTGCCAAGCACTGTGCTAAGTGCCGAGGCAGGTACAAGATCATCATGCCCCATATGGGGCTCACAGTCTAAGTAGGAGGAAGAAGAGATATTGAATCTCCATTTTGCAGATGAGGGAACAGAAGCTCAGAGAAGTTAAGTGACTTGCCCAAGATCTCCCAGCAAGAAAGAGGTGGAGCTGGGATTAGAGCTCAGGCCCTCTGACTGTACATAGATGACTGTGCTCTTGAAGAACTCACCCAAGGAGACATGCACATGATGGTAAGTGATTTTACTGCAAATAAGCCTGAAGAAATCCTGTTACTACTAACTATATTTGTGTTTTTGTTAAGCACGTGCTGTATACCAAGCACTCTGATAGGTTCTGGGGTAGATATAGGATAATCAGATCAGACACTGCCCCTATCCCAAACTGTGTTTACAGTCTTAGGGTGGCAGAGAGAGAAAAATAACTTATTCCTCATTTTACAAATGAGGAAACTGAAACACAGACACTGTAACAGAACACATAGAAGACAAGTGGAGTCAGAATTAGAACCCAGGTCTCCTGACTCCCAGTCCTGTGCTTTTCCTACTAAGAGAAGAAAATGGAGATAGGGTATCAGCCTGCATCAGGGAAACCTCATACACAACCAGAAATCTATACTGGCCACGGAGAGCTAAATGCTGTCACAGAATACTGTTTCCTAGGCAACACACTGACCAATGATGCAATTCTAAAATGAGAAAGTAGGAAGCCAAGAAGACCAGCACACCTTGGGGAGATTGTCAGACAGAGTGTGTTGACAGAATGATATTAAGCTCCAAACCTAAAGAGCTACAGAGCTGTAGTGCTGTCCAACCTTCTCTACAGCTGAAAAACTTGAACTCTTCACAAGAGACTCTATCTGGCTCCTTGAGCAGCTCCTTTAGTGTCACTTACAGGCTGTATTCCACATCAAATAGAAGGACAAGATCACAAGCATCGAAATTCTGGAAGAAAGGCAGTCTCCTAGCATTGAAAGTATACTCACCCCAACTCAGCTATGCTACTGGGTAGGACAGGTGACAAGAAGGACGATACCAGGATACCTCAGCAGGTACTTTATGGTGACCTGATAAGGGGAAATGGAAAGCAAGGTCAGAGGAAATGATTTAAGAATTCAAACAAAACATCATCCCGGCTGAAATTGCTGCAGAGAGACCAGCAAGATGCATCACAGTCAGGAAAGGCGTGGCTTTTCTGGAGCAAAAGTTCCGTAAAGACCGAGAAACAAGGAAGCTAAGGCGGAAATGGCACCAAAATCCGCAAGCAACACAATGACAGGTCAAAAGCCCGTGTACACATTATGGCCAGGACTGTGGATCCCACATAGGCCCTTTCATTTGCACAAACGCCCATGGGTCAATTTCACCAACGGTGGTGAATTTCTCATCTGTCACCTCAAACTCTTTCATATTTATTCAAATTCACCCTCGCCCCTTATGTGTACACGTATAAGCAATTGTCAGTAAATTATTTTGAATATTTCATTTGTAAATTTTTCATGACTGTCTCTCACTTTAGAGCATAAGCATTTTGAGGGCAGGGAATGCATCTTGTGCTTCTGCTATTCTTTCCCAAACACTTAGTACAGAGTCCTGCACCTAGTAGGGGCTCAGTCGCACGGAATTACTAATATTAGACTATAAGCTCTCTCTTAGTAAGGAATGCATCTGTTTCTTCTTGCATTGTACTCTAAGCGCTCAGTGTAGTGTTCTGCACAAAAGTGCTCAATAAATATGATTGAATGATTGAATACAACTACAACTCTAGAGCTATTAGCAGTGCATCTGAGCATTCATTTCCCGTTTGAAGAGTAATCTTCCACTCTGTTATACACCTTTAGTACTTGCAGCAGTACCTCATCTGTAAAATGGGCATTTTTATTGTGAGCATTGTAGGCAGAGAATGTGTCCGTTAACATTTTTTCTGGTATTTGTTAAGAGCCTACTATGCCTTAAAAACTGTCCTGGGGTAGATACAAGTTAATTAAGCCAGACACAATCCCTGCCCCACATGGAGCTCAATCTAAGAATAACTCTGTTTTACTCTCCCAAGCTCTTAGTACAGTGCTCTGCACCTAGTAAGTGCTCAATAAATACCACTGATTGAGAGTAGTTCTCCAGATGTTACAAACTCACCTATTGGCAAAGAGTTCAGAGAGGGGTGTAGGAGTGTTCTTTTTCCATTTGTGACCTTGAGGTCCAATGGTTCTTCCATAATGAGAAATGGAATGTCAGTCACCTCATCTCCCATCGACAGCACCGGCTTTGGATGTGAAGGACAGGAAAGGTAAAGAGAGGCCTAGAAAATGTCTGCAAGTACAAAAAGAGCTTATGTAGCGAAAAGGACTATCATCCCTTAGGGGTGACTATAGTCGCTATATGGAGGACTTGTTGCTCTCTGCAATCCTGTCTTTTGATCACAATGAGCAGTTGTATTTCTTGGCTTGCTCTGGTTTTTCAGAATTCCACAGCTGCACCACATCACTTGAAGCTGGGCTTCTGGGGGAGGGGGATCTTCCAACAGCTCAGCCTGTTTGAGGTTACTCCACTTTAGCTCACCATATGGCAGCTGTGTGGGAGAGCCTGTTTTCATCCAGCCCTAATTTACGGCCTGTCCAATAGACCACTGTTGAAAAAAGCATTATCTGAATGTGGGGAGAACATTTTATTCTGGGAACTTTAAAAAAAATGGTACTGAAGTACTTATTATGTGCCAGGTACTATACTAAGCATTGGGGTGGACCCAGGTCCTGTCCCACATGGGGCTCACAGTTTTAATCCCCATTTTTTACAGGTGAGGTAGCAGACACAGAGAAGTCAAGTGACTTTCCCAAGATCATACAGCAGACAAGTGGCAGAGCTGGAATTAGAACTCAGGTCCTTCTGAGTCCCAGGCCCATGCTCTATCTCCCAGACCATGCTGCTTCTCAGTGACTCTGTAATTCCAAGTGATATAGTGCTATAATTTGTCATCAGTGATCCTATAATGTCATTTCCCATAACAAATGGCTCAGGATGACACGACATGAAGCTGCCCATGAAACTTGATCTATTATGATGATGATGAGGTGCTTACCGTTTCTGCCATTGGACATCATCATCATGATAATAGTGGTAGTTTTTAAGCACTTACTATATGCCAAGCATTGTACTAAGCAGTAGATTCAAGATTGTCAAGCCCCACGTGAGGCTCCCGGTCTAAGTAGAAGGGAGAACGGGTTTTGAATCCCCATTTTTCAGATGATGGTACTGAGGCCCAGAGAAGTTAAGTAAATTGCCCAAGGTCTCACAGCAGGCAGAGCTGGGTATAGAACCCAGGGTCTCTGGCTCCCATGCCCATGCTCTTTCCACTAGACCACACTGTTTCCCATCAATACCACTGATCGATTGGCAGAGCCGAGTCTTGCAGTCATAAAGAAAACTGGCCATGACCACCACTTCCTAGACCTTAAGTGTGGTGAAGTATTTGAGGCTGGGACACACCAGTGCCAGAAAATCTACTGGTAGCTGAAGAGGTAACTATAAATGCCCAAACATTACAGGGTGCCTATAATCAGTGCTCCCTGGACTTCAAGAAAAAGGATAAAGCCCTGCACCACTGGTAATTTTTGTTTTTTTTAACAGGTTTTTTCCTTAGCTGACAACGGTTGGTACTGCTCCTATTTCTGTAAAAATCACGTTGAGCATCTGCAATTTCAATCAATGTATAATGAGTATCTACTGCATGCAGACCACTGTACTAAACACTGGGGAGAGTATAATAGAATTAGAAGATATGATCCCTGTCCTCAAGGAGCTGACAATATTTATTAAGCTCCTACTGTGTGCAGAACACTAGACTAAGTGCTTGAGTACAACAGAGTTGGTAGACATGTTCCCTGCCCACAGTGAGCTTACAGACTGGAGGGGGAGCCAGTAATATAAACAATTTGCAAACATGTGCATAACTGCTGTAGAGCTGTCAGGGGCAGGTGGATACAAAATGACGGAAGATATGGTAAATACCAAATACAGAAAGGAGGACATATTAGATTATATAACATTTGTACATAAATGCTACACTTGACTGTACAAATTTAAGTGCGTAGGTGGCATGCAAATTCTGATGTGGAATGTGGGTGAATATAAGGTGGGAAGAATATAAATTAATAGGGGATAGCTTCCAGAGGAGATGTGATTTCAGAAGAGTTTTGAAACTGGGTTGATCTATGTGGTCTGTTGGCTGTGAAGGTGGGGGTGGAGGAAGAGTCCCAAAGGCAGGGGAGGGTGTGAACAAGAGGTCAGTGATGGACAAGGGAAGGGACAAGGGAAGGTAAGGAGGTGAACTGGAGAGGAGAGAAGAGTGTGAGCTGGGGTATAGCGGAAAAAGAGTGGATAAGCAGGAGAAAATTAAATGAAAGCCTTAAAGTCAATGTGGAGAAGAAAAGACAACCAATGTATTAACTTCTTTATTTCTTAAAAATCCCATTTCAGAGGTGACAGAGGCTCAGACAGACAGGGACTAAGTGAGGATAGAGCTGCCAGGTGGGTGGCCAGTTGGGGTAGGTAGCTCAGATAATGACAGACTGCCCTGATATGAAGAGGAAAAATAGGCATAAACACAGAAGGGAAGGGGGCAAAAACACACACACACTGAAGGAGTCCTGCCCCCAGCCCCCCAAACACATACATACACACAGAGACACACACACTGCTCCTCCTTGATACCGCCAGCGTCTCTGGGGCTCAATCGGGGTCCTCTGCGGGTCCCATAAACCTTGACTGCTTTGACCTCCAGGAAGTGAAGATGACACTGCTGTGACTGATGAGGAGGAAGAATGACCCCAAGGACATTGGTTGTTACTGCTGCATCCCTGCTCCCCTGGGGAACTGGGAGGTAGGATGAGGGCTCCTGGGTAGGAGAACAGTGAACGGAACAACTTTCCCCCATGCCTTGACCCTCCCAGTTTATCACCTCATTGAAGACATCTCTGCAAGCTAATCAGAATAGTTGTGGGCAACAAGCTGGATGGTGACAACCCTCCAGTATGGGAGTGCCAATTGTTGTCAAAGTTAATCGTAGTAGGAGAGGGTATTTATTATTCAAAACTCTCCATGCCTGAGGTCAATTTAAAATGAAGAATGCGTATTTTTTCCCCTTTCTCCACCATTTACAACGGTATTTCTTCCCATCCTTAGACCTTACCTAAAATCTTTTATCACTCAGTTTTAAGGACCACAGCTTACTTCCCATATTGGGTAGTTTATATCTTCCCTCTGCTCTCTGAAAATACACTTCAGGATAAGTTCAATTGTGTTCCCACTCCCAGCACAGTATCAATTTATAAATCCCAAATTACAACTATTATTCCAAGTGACTTTTTCTCTGAGTGAAAAGTGGAAATAAATGTTCCTGCTTCCAGATGGTATTGCATCAAAACCACCCAAGGATAGGACTACACTAATAATAGGACTAATAGCAATTATTAAGCACTTTGCGCAAAGAACTGTACTAAACTCTGGGAAAATGTACACATTAAAAATGAACAAGATCCCTGGCCCTCAAGGGGTCTCACTGGAATTGTTTATTTATTTTGCTCTCTATAAAACCAAAGGGTCAAAATTGCTTGAGAACAGTCACCAGCATCATTATCAGATATTCTCCAAATACACCAGGGTACTAAGTTAGGCATTAGAGCAGGGAGGCATGAGTCTCATGAACCAAAGAGCGATCAACCAACAATAACATGGACAAGAGCTGCTGATCAATATAGTGAGCAGGTTTTCCAGGAAGGAGGGAGAAGGAGTTGGTGGTGTTAGAGGAGGTGTTCCTCAAGGGTGGTGGTGGAGAGTGGGGGTTTTGGGAGGGAGGGGTGATAGTGGTGACAGACAACAGGTGTTCCAAGATGGTTGGGGTGGAGGAGAGAAGGTGTTTCTGGGGTGTTGAGTGTGATGGAGAACAGATGCTCCCAGATGTGGTCAGGAGTAGTGGAAAGCAGTCATTCCTGGGGTACTGAAGGGTGGTAGAGAGGAGGCATCCCTGGTTGGGGGGGGGACAAGTGGGAAGTGGATAGCAGGCATTCTCAGGGATCAGGGGCAGTGGAAAGCAGGCATTTTGGGGGGCTCAGGGGTAGAGAAGAGCAGGCATTCTGGCAGGGAGGGGGCAGAGAAGAGCAGGCATTCTGAAGGTAGTAGAGAACAGTTATTCTTGGGTGGGGGGGGGAGGTTCAGGCGTAGTGGAGAGCAGGCATTTGGGGATGATAGCCAGTGGAGCCAGGACTGGGCCCGGGCTCCCCTGGGCAGAACCCGACTACCATGGAAAGGACTGATGCAGCCCACGGCCACCATGGCAGCTGCCCCTAGAGACAGACAGACTCATTAAAGAAGACAACTGATCTTCGCCTCAAGGACTTCTACAAGTACCAATCAATGGCATTCATTGTGTGCTTACTAAGTGCCTGGAAAAATAATAATACTAATAATAACTGCGGTACATTAAGTGCTTACCATATGCCAAGCATTGTAAGCACTGAGGAAGATATGAGATAATCAGGTAAGATCCAATTCCTGTTTCACTCATAATCTAAGTGGGCGGGAGAATGGGTATTCAATTCCCCATTTTACAGATGAGGAAACCGAGGCACAGGGAGGTCAGGTGACTTGCCCCAGGTCATAGAGCAGAATACTAGAATTCAAAGTACATCAGCAGATATCCCTGCCTTCAAGGAGCTTACAATCTAATAGCATTTATTGAGTACCTACTGAGTGTAGGGCACTGTACTAAGCACTTGGGAGAGCACTCAAGGGACAACTAGAAGCAGCAGCAGATGTGTTTCCTGCCCTTGAAGATCTTATAACTCCATTCTCCTGCCAGTTCAAGTGACTGTTGACTGTACTCGCAGAGACTGTGATGGAAGCAGGTTCCCAAACTTTCCTTAGCAACTTTTTCCACAACTTCATACTCCAGAAAACTGTTTGTTTCCTGTCTAGGAGACAGGAATCTAGTGACATAGATTACTAATCTTCTGTCAGCAATTCTGTGTATTGGAACTATCCAGATCTCATCTGAACAAGGATAGGTGCCAAATATTGGTAGTTTCTAAAAAATGGAACATTGTCCTCACACACTTCCACCCTTGTTTACAGTTGCTAAGTGCATAAAACAAAGCAGCAGATGCTCCAGTCTTGCTTCCTTCTATTTTTTTATATATAAATTCAGTCTCCAGTAGAGGTCAAATAGTGGATTTGGCAAAGCAACCTCACCTTTGGGATGCTGCAACAATATCAAGTCACTGATTTATTAAAGCTAATGAATAATTGCACTTAAGTAATGTTTTAGTGTCTTTATATGTAGGGGATGTGTTAAGAACAAGTATTAAGAGATGTGATAAAGACTAAAAAATAGGGCTTTGCTTGCTCCGGGTGCACTTAAATGCCATCGCTATTACTATTCCAGTAGTACCACCAAATTTCGACAAGGGAAAATAGTTTCAAAGACTATCTGTTGGGAATTTAGGGATGTTAGATGGAGTTCCATGGACTAGATTCACTGATAATTCTAGAAGCTATTCAAGGAATCAGATCCTACCTCAGGGCTGGACTTAGGTAACAGAGTTTCCCAAACTATTTTCTGACTTTGGTTGATGTAACTTCACTATTCAAGCTATGAGCTCCCGCCATTCCATATGAGGCATGAAATAATTTCAAGAGCTTGAAAATAATTCCGTGATCTAATTATTCTTTGTTTCATAGGATTACAAATTGTCAACGAGGGACCAAGTCACAGCCAGTCCTTCATGGAAAAGCAGCTGGTTTTGGCACAATACCAACCATGGCTCAGTGAAATTTTTCTTTAGAAAAGCTGGCAATATAGACATACCTCCGGTTACAGCCACCCAAGGTACCTACAACCTGGGATACACTCATTATTGCTTGATACCTCAGTAATCCAGTGCATCATTGCAAGATGTCAAAATGGATGACGTTCTCTCTCCACCACCAACTCAAATTTAAGGATTAAAAAGTTTGCCTCAACTTTAAAGAAAGCAGATGAAACGATAAAAATGATTGAAGTCCCTAATAGAGACAGAAGTTCAAAGATGTGAAGAGAAGTTCAGAAGGAGTTGATCTGATCTTCTACAAGGAACTTTATGAATGACAAGAAGCTGCTGTTTAATCTTCATTTAAAACATTTTTCCCTAAAGTAGAAAAACCACTTCCCCAGTTGGACATGCTTCTAATTTTGCAGCCTCCTGAAGAGATTCATAATCAGATTACAACTCCTTATTTAGTTCATGCTGTGGTAGTATTTGTTGAATTACTTTACCAAAGATTAAACAATAATTTAGTAATGCTTAATGGAAAATACTATAGTACAGAGGAATTTTGTAGTATTTTTCAAGAGGTTTTGGAATGGATTCCAATTTATATCTGGTAAATGTATGGGAAAAATATACTTCGCAGTACAGCTATTTACAGTATAGCGACATTTTCAAGGAATAACAATCCCACTGTTTTATAAGATATGCTTGTGATTGAATGTGAGAGAGGGGAGAGAGGGGAGAAGAGAACCATATTTGGGGGACAGGGAAGCAGGATAGACCCTAGGAACAAGGGAGGGACTTAAAGTGTATTATTTACTTACCTGCAAATCTGATCATTATTTCAGGGTCAATTCTAGGCAGCACCTAAGAATATCCATCTAAGACTATAGGAAAATGTACCCTTTGATCTAGCCATTCACGATACATACTGATTTTCAAGGAAAACATCACAGCTGTGTTATTGGATTTGCTTATCCAATGAAAAGAATACATTAAACCATGGAAAACATCATATTATATTTCACAAGTTAGCATATTTCTCTCTTAAGAAAGCTCATGGTTAACAATTCTTACATTACACTGGCATTTCTCAAATTCGTCTTCTCAGAGTTCAGTTATAATACTATATTTTTTATTATAGATTCTCCAGGGAGGTCATTAAAAACTTTTGACATTTTTGAAATGCTGGGTAATGGGCTAGCACAGCTGGCAGCACATTCGCCCATCTGAAGTGTGCAAGATATTCCTGTCTATTAGTAACCTGTCTAATAGCTCCGTTTAAAGACCACTGGCTTTACTTGAAGGACGGTGACGCTTGATCAGTGGAAAAAGTCCTTCTGTCTTATTCTGGGAATATGCTGCTGACAAATTGTTGAAATCAAAGAAATGTATTAAATTAGTGGAGCGACTCTCTGATATATATATAAAAAAAAATCCCCCCAAATGAAAATGGGATGGTTCGATTTGTGAAGTCTCCACTGCTCGGAAGCTTTTGCTTTGTCTTTGAACTGGCTGCCTAAGTGTTCTAATGCTTCCTGAGTGACCCTGCCTGTCCATTCAGGAATGGAAAGCTCAGTTGTCACTGTCTCCTCCGGCAGGTTACCCGTCCAAACTTTCCATCATGAAAACCCTCCTCCCCATTTTCTCTCCCACAGCCAGGGTCGGACCCTCTCCTTAAGGCAGATTGGGCCAAAAGCCCCACTAGGCCACTGGGTGAAGTTGTAAGGGATACACCCTCCCCTCTATATCACCAATGTACGTGGCTATGTACCCTTTAAGAATTTTGATACTCACCCCAGCCCCACAGCTCTTATGAGCACATCTCTATAGTCTCATTAGTTCCTCTGTTGTTAAACTCATTC
Organism: Ornithorhynchus anatinus; assembly: GCF_004115215.2. Lineage (NCBI taxonomy): Eukaryota > Metazoa > Chordata > Mammalia > Monotremata > Ornithorhynchidae > Ornithorhynchus > Ornithorhynchus anatinus. The sequence continues at coordinate 27,199,607 of NC_041739.1, forward strand.
ATTCATTGGTATTTATTGAGCCCTTACTGGGTGCACAGCACTGTACTAAGTGCTCAGGAGAGTACAGTTTAACAACAAGCAGACACAAGCTTACATTCTAGAGGGGGAGAAAGGCATTAAAAGGTTAAATAAATTACAGCTATGTACATAAGTGCTGTGGGCCTGGGAAGGCAGTGTGGCTCAGTAGAAAGAGCACGGGCTTGGGAGTCAGAGGTCATGGGTTCGAATCCTGGCTCGGCCACTTGTCAGCTGTGTGACTGTGGGCAAGTCACTTAACTTCTCTGTGCCTAAATTCCCTCATCTGTAAAATGGGGATTAAGACCGTGAGCCCCACATGGGCCAACCTGATTACCCTGTATCTACCCAGTGCTTAGAACAGTGCTTGGCACATAGTAAGTGCTTAACAAATACCAACATTAATATTATTATTATAAAGGGAGGAAGTCAGGGCACCACAGAAGGGAGTGGAAGGCCATGGAGGATTTAGTCAGGAAGACATTCTTAGAGGAGATGTACTTTCAGTAAAGTTTTGAAGGGAAGGGAGAGTAATTGTCTGTTGGATTTGAGGAGGGAAGGTGGTCCTGTATAGAGGAAGGACATGGGCAAGGGGTCGGTGGTGAGATAGATGACATCCAGGTACAGACAAGACTCCTTGCCCCCTTGGCCCTGCCTGGGATATCAGACTCCCCCAGGGGCTCTGCTGATCCAGTGCGGCCCTCCCCCCGATCCCAGCCACCTCATGGGCAATTTCAGACCTTCAGCCCCGAGTGGCAGAGGCTCTCCCTCCAGCCCTGCCACATTCCAGGAGGGACAGATTACACTCCGGAATGGAAGTCTGACTAGCCGCTGGGTCAGTTCCCTGCCTCTCTCAACTACACTTCACTGCCCCCCAGGTTTCTCCAATGGCTGAGGTCAAATCAGGCCAGGTCAACAAATCAATGTCCAGCTTCTTCTGGAGAAACCCAAACACTATCACATTTCCCATGACTATCAACAACATCATCAACAGAACGAAAGGAGGGCCGAATATGTGCAGAAACCTGAGGTAGACTCTTGGGGAAAATGCAGAAGTCAAAAATTCTAATGACTCTAGTCTAATGAAGAGAAAAAGAGAGACACAAAGTGATGACTATATGATAATTACAAAGTAAAGGAGTGGGTTAGAAACTTTAGGCAGATGCCAAGATAAAAGTCCATATGCTCCACCTCAATGGTCTGGAAGTCTGGAACAAGGATGCTCATTTCCCAAGAAGAGTCTCTTAAGTGTCTCTGAGTCTCTCTCTCTCTCTCTCTCGCACACATGCACACACACACCCTTTTTTGTCGAATTATTTTTAGAGGTATTTTTTAAGCACTTGCTAGGCACTGAACTAAGCACGAGGGAGAATGAGATAAGTAAGGTTGCACACAGTCCATGTCCTACATAGACCTCATAGTCTTAATCCCCATTTTACAGATCAGGCAACTGAGGCCCAGAGAAGTGATTGGCCAGTGGTCACCTGGCAGACAAATGACAGAATGTCATGGGCAAGGAATGTACCTTCTAATTCTGTTGTATTGTACTCTCCCGATGCTTAGTACAATGTTCCATACATAATGAGCACTTAATAAATTTCAAAACATGATAATCTGTTGATAAAATCATAGAATTTAATTTAGGTTTCTCTGTCTCTCATCCAGAGTAGTTGGTTTTACTCACTCCCTCACAGAACATTTGCCCATGTACCTGTCTCACAGGCCTTTACCTGTTCCAAAACTACATTTCTATACATTCTATACTAGCTAATTATTCAGTTATTCAGGCCACAGTGTAATTTTTTTTTTTGGTCTGAATGATCTAGGTTCTTGGTCAATATAAAATCAGGCTTGAAATTTTCTATTGAGTAGGGGGAGCTGCCTTTCTGGAAGCTTTTGAAAGTAGAATAAAGCACTAAATAGCACAACACTAAACAAATCCCTATTTTCTGTTATTTTTATGAACTAGTTCATAGTTGTCTTGAGATAAGGGCCGTTAATGTCTTGGATAGTTTGATGTTTTATAACTAGTATGGTTGTGGGAGTTTGACTTCCTCATTTGCACTGGATCTTTCACTTAGGCAGGGCCAATGGGCATGCCAAGCAACAAGTTTCTTGCCATTGCCCATCCCACTGCCTCCCAAATTTTTCCAGAGACCAACTGGACAAAACAGTGTTTACTGAGTGCCAGCTGGGTAAGCTTCCAACCTCTGCCACTCCAACAAAAATAAGAATATATTCTCATGGGCACAGAGAAAACTGCTACTTTTTCTATGGTTGGAAAGTAAACAGGCATACTCTGCTTCAATTTACTGTTGACCAGGGCTGAAACAGCCTCATTATCAGAAGCATGCCCTAATACTTGCCTCCTGGGTGCCACATTCTCTGTAAGATGGCTCAATAAAGTTGTAATAATAAAGTTAACACGGAGCCTCCAAACTGGAATATATCAATGGCTTCATCTTTAAAGCTTGGAAGATTCCTATTGCTTCTTACTATAATCGTGAAAATAGTTTTGTGTTTCTGCATTTTCTGGTTTTCCCCCAAATTTCAAAATTGATCCTCATTATTTGTTTGTCATCAGCAGTGATCTCTGAGCTTCCGCAGGCTCAAACGGTGACATAGAGGTGCACTGTTGGGAAACCACTGCAACAGACACTCCAATCCAGTGGGTAACAATCTGCCAAGGGTTTGATCCCCTCTAGCAAGCCTTGGTGAAGATCAGGATACCAGGAGGTGGGCTCTGAAACAGAGACAAGCCCTGTGTGGAACAAAGAAACTATCCTTATGGGCAAACAATGCAGGAGGGAGTATTGATCACATTTCAGTCTTTTCAGCCACCAGTGGGTAGGATCTCAACATCAGTAGAGATATAAGGGAGTGTGTGTTTCTATAGTTTTGGAAAGAAACAGGCACACTAAAAAGCTAAACTGATTTGATTCACAGCAGTTATGACTAGTGATTGGCTGACTGTGGCATTTATTAAATGTTTACAGTGTGCTGAGCACTGTACTAAGTTCTGGGGTTAGACCCAGACGCTGTTTCCTAGCATCTCAAAATTTAAGTGAGGGACATCAGACACACACACAAAAAATTTTTTTAATTAAAAAAAAGGTTTCATTACTGAGGACAACCAAAAAATACAGGATTAAAAAATCGTGGTAATGGTTTTGTGGTGGAGTAGCTTCTCGGGCACCTTGGGGGTGACTCCTCTAGAATGTAAATTTGTTGTGAGCAGGGAATGTGTCTGTTATATTGTACTCCCCCAAATGCTCGGTACAGTGCTCTAATCACAGTAAGCACTCAATAACTACAATTGACTGACTCACTCGAAGCCACAGTTCCTGGCACATGAACCAAGGGTAGCTGTCCCAGGTAACACATACCTGCCTCAAGGTTTATTGCCCGGAGGGCAATCTCAAGTGTGGGCATTGAATGGCTAAAGGCATACGCATTGTGACATGTGGAGAATGACACATGAGCAGAATACTAGCATTGGCAGAAATCGTATCCAAGTTAGATGATTTCACCTCAGTGATGAGGACAACAGAACATCCCACACTAAATAAAAAGGGATGCGTAGCTTGGTAGATGCAAGTTAAGTGGTTCCCAGTGACTCCCTTAGTATCACTCTTCACATTTTTTATTAAGCATTTCTCTTTCTCATTACCAACAGCCCTCACATCAGCCTCAGGTCCTAGGATAGAGTTTTCTCTAACATTACTTTTTGCCTCACCTACTGTTATCCAGAATTCCTAGCCCTACAAGCCACATGGAAAGTGGAATTACGGTGGCCTGTGATAACCCTCAGAAATACCCAATACCCCTTTTAGACCCAGAAGCAACAGGCCGCTACATAGTAACATCACTGCCCTTGTTCCATATCCTTTAGTCTGGAGGGCAAGAACAGCACCTCCAAGTTCACAGAGATGGAGGGGTGCTCACTTCTTTTTGTTGTTGTTTGGGAGCAGCTCAATTTCAGCTCTAATCTGTGATTCTTTCACACCTGCCTTGTGTTTGATCTTCCAGACAATAGCATTTCTCTAGCTTTGTATTTGGCCTTCCCCTTCATGCAGATCATTTGCACCCCACTGGTGGTGTTTGGCATCAGGATCCGCACCTCACTCTTCTGCACCAGCAGAGTGGGCTTGAAGTTGGACTTCATGACCACCTCGATCTCCAATTTACCGCACCCCACCTCTTGAACCAGCAGAATGATAATGATCATGATGGTATTTAAGTGCTATGTGCCGAGCACTGTTCTAAGCGCTGGGGTAGACACGAGATAATCAGCTTGTCCCATGTGGGGCTCCCAGTCTTAATCCCCATTTTAAAGATGAGGTAAGTGAGGCACAAAGAAGTAAAGTTACTTCCCCAAAGTCACACAGCTGATAAATGGCAGAGTCAGGATTAGAACCCACAACCTCTGACTCCCAAGCCTGGGCTCCACTAAGCCACGCTGCTCCTCTATCACTCGGAAAGGCAAGATGATGTCCTTAGTAGTACAGCATCTCATGAGTCCACAGAGTCAATCACCCTCCCCAGAGCTCTGTAAATATGGATGTGCTTCAGATAGTTTCGAGCGGCAGGATGTTGGTATTGTAATGAAAATATCAAGCACAAAGACATTCAGTGGTGTGTCTGTGCAGGATAGGGGACAGGCCAGGTGAAAACCGTATGAATGACTAGCCTGTCTGGAACTTCCCAAGTACTATCTGAAAACCTTGGGAAAGTCCAAAATGACTTTTGAAAGATAACACTAAACCCTGAAAGAGTCCAGATTCCAACCATAGAGTCCCTCTCTCAAACCCATGAGAGTTCTGCAGTAAACCAATTGTATTTGAGTGTTTACAGGGTGCAGAACACTGTATCAATAAATCAGTCTTACTTGCTGAGAGCTTTCTGTGTGCAAAGCACTATATTAAGGGCTTGGGAGAGTACAATATAACAGGCACATTCCCTGTTTACAGCGGGTTTACCGTCTAGAGAGGGAGACTAAGCACTAATGAAAATACAATATAGGAAAGTGTGTGGACTACCAAAACCACCTAAATTCACTTTTACTAAAGTCCCCGCTCTGCCACTTGTCAGCTGCGTGACTGTGGGAAAGTCACTTAACTTCTCTGTGACTCAGTTCCCTCATCTGTAAAATGGGGATGAAGACTGTGAGCCTCACGTGGGACAACCTGATTACCTTGTACGCCCCCCCCAGCGCTTAAAACAGTGCTCTGCACATAGTAAGCGCTTAACAAATACCAACATTATTATTTTAAAGTACAAAAATATTTGGACAAGTACTTACCCAACATTGCTCTTTGCTGTGTCCATTACACTCTCTTTGTCCCACTTCTCTCCTCCCCATTCTTGCTCTTCCTTTCACATGGAGAAGGGAAAAAGGAGATCTGATGCTTCTCTTCAACTTCTTTTAGAAAAGTGCTGCTGGGAATCTCAGTAAGTACTACCCACATGCAGACGAAGAAAACTGTGGTTTAAAGCTTCGTTTTGCTGCAGGACTTATCTCGAGGTAGAAGGAATGAATTACTGGCCAGGGACCAGTCCACATGTTGCTTATTCTTGACCTCTGCATTTCCCCCACTTTTTTCCAGGACAGAAAACCCATGATTTAGAGGCTGGAAGCACAAAGAGAAAAAAGAGAAGTGAGCCCTTTGGCCAGGAGAGAAGGTCGGGGGGAACTCAGAGTTTTATTGGAACCACCTGAGCTTTGGCTAATTGTCTCCTTGTCTCCAAACTGGAGAACAAGATAATTCTATAAAGTGTGGCTTTCTTTCCTCCTCTCCTCCTCCATGCTTCCTTTGTTCTCAGATTTTCACCCCTCGTTCTTGCTTTTGTTTTCTCATTTTCACCTTGCTATCAATTGTGTCTTGTCTCCCAATGTTTTCTTGTTGAAGCAATCACTCTTAAGGATCACTAGCTTTCATAGCTCACTACTGAATCCAATTTAGTAAAATGGAGTAACTCAGCTGAAATTTTCTAAGGTTACCATCATTGGCTGTATCTTTTAATTTTCTCTGAACAAACAAATGGAAAGCTTAGGTTTGACAAAGGGGAAATATATCATGAATCAGTAGCTTGAATGCAGCATGAAGAAAAAGCATGAAATCCAGCAAAGAAAATCTCCCACCAGTTACTATTGCCTGCAGTCAATAATTATGCTGCTAATTCTGAGTTCTCCTTGAGCCAAATTTCAAAAAAGACCCTTTCGTTCTTAACTTGGATGAATATCTGAATGCCAGTTTTACATCCTAAAATACAGGGCTTTCTGTTTCTAATGCAGCTCAACATTCTTGTGCTCTACAGCTGCCACTGTTAAGTCTTTGCTGAGAAAATAATAATGTTGGTATTTGTTAAGCGCTTACTATGTGCAGAGCACTGTTCTAAGAAAACAGGTGCTACCTCCCCCCAAGGAGTTCTGGGGAGAGGAAAAAGAAGTTCCCAAAGTACAAAGACCCTTAGGAAACTGACTAATGTTGGGATGAGCTCAAGACTTTCCCAGCATAGTTTCAGCAGGACGATAGAACAGCCTCCATGAGCCAGCGCATTCTGTGGCTCCCATATGCCCAAGGTTCACCCACCTCTCATCCACCAAACTTAATGTGACATAACAGCCTGGGTTAGGTGGGATAATCCTGGATTCTGGCTCCTCATCCACAAGGCAAAGTGTCCCAGAAAATGACAAGCATTGTATATTTTGTCCCACATGATTTATTTTTGAGTGTATATATGCAGTCCCTGTGCCCCACCCACTCAGAGAGAATCAACCAATCAGAAGGAGGGTATGACAGGGTGTGGACAGGATCTCCATTGGAGAATGGTCTGTGGGCGAGGTTATATATCGATTCTTTTCATCCTCTTAATTAAATGTCTTGTCCCTTCTTCCTCCATTTGGGGTTGTTGCCCATCAACATATCTGAAATCTGGTTATTTTAGTCAAAGTCCTGCTCCCCACATTGCCTCTGTCCCTCACCCTCAATCTCTATTTTCTTCCTCCTCTCCTCACCTGCCTTTATACCAGTTTACCTAATACCTGCTCCTGGCATTCCCCCTCCTCCCCACCCCCTCTTTTCCAAGGCATTGCAGGTCATTGTGGTTGTTCCCTTGTTATAGGGTTATTTTAGTCCGAAGTCCATCTTGGACACCATTTGCTTCTGGGAAAATATTAAAACCATAAAGCTTTGGAGATAAGTGGAGATTAGCTTGTATCAGGATTGTAGTCTGTTCACACAGCAACACATAAATTTTGGCTAACATTGTTTAGTTAACATAGTAAGCGCTTAACAAATACCAACATTAACCAAAACTTTCAGAGGTCTTGTCAGAGTGTCTCCGCAGGGGCAGTCTGATGTTTCACTCCCTTTGTAGTCAGTCACTTGGACCATGGGGTAAAATGAACAATTGTCCCTAATCCATTACCACTAAGGGCAATGATGCCCACCCACCCTGCTCTAATCCAATCCAAAAATGGCACTAACTAGCCAGGAAGAGGAATAAAATTTAGACCAGGGTGTCCTTTTGTTGTGGTCCATTGATTGTTGCATTTGTTAAGCCCTTACTATATTTGGAGCACTGTTCTAAGTGCTGGGGTAGACACAAGTTAATCAAGTTGTTCCACATAGGGTTCATGGTCTAACTAGGAGGCAGAACAGTTATTGAATCTCCATTTTTACAGTTGAGGAAACCGAAACAGAGAAATCAAGTGACTTGCCCATAGTCATACGACAGGCAGGTGGCCGAGGCAGGATTAGAACCCAGGTCCCCTGAGTCCCAGCCCCATGCTCTTTTCACTAGGTCATGCTGCTTCTCAGGCTACATGCCAAGCTTTTTCACTCACCGTTGAGCCCTAGGTCATTAACTTGCCCTCTGCCCCGGCCATCTGCAAAACTGGGAAAACAAAATTCTGTCCTAGCACCTGCCTTCTGTTGACAAAAAACTGAGAAAGTCCATGCCATTTCTGCAGAGCCCCCCGTTGGACAGGCATTGTATCTGACTTGATTTTCTTGTATCCCCACTGCTTAGCACAGTACCCTGGCACCTAGTAAGTGCTTAATAAATGCCTTTGTCATTAGGGCAAAGATAAAAGATGCACTTGGGTCTCTAAGGGCAAGAATTTGTACTGGAGCTGCTGCTGCTTTCACCTTGGCTCTTGCTCCGGTGAGAACCTTCTAGTCCCTAAGAAGATTTTGTTCATTTGTTTATAAGTAATGAGAGCCCAGGTGGACCAGATCAGCCATCCTAGGGCGGCTGTATTCATTCAATAGTATTTACTGAGTGCTTACTATGTGCCCAGCACTGTACTAAGCGCTTGGAAGCTGTATCAATCCCATATTCTCCCAAGGCAATTAAGAATCAGGCCTAAGGATTCAATAGGGCCACCAAAATGGACCTGTTGCCAGTGACAAAAAACGCCTTTCTGCTGAGCCTCATTAACAGAGATCCAATCAACTACAGATTACCCTATTTTTGTTGCAGTGACAACAAGGTTGTAAACACTGGTGCTATTAAAGAAATACTGAGTTCTGGATTTGGGGGCAAAATCATAGGTTTGGTCCATGAAGACTTAGTCACAAGCTGGAACTCGAGGCAATTATCTGGAAAAATAAGATTAACAAATCTACTATATAAGAAGCAACATGACTTAGTGGAAAGAACATGGGCTTGGGAGTCAGAGGACGTGGGTTCTAATCCTGAATCCGCCACTTGTCCGCTGTGTGACTTTGCAACATAACTTCTTTGTGCCTCAGTTACCTCATCTGTAAAATGGGGAGTAAGACTGTGAGCCATATGTGGGACAACCTGATTACCTTGTATCTACCCCAGTGCTTAGAACAGTGCTTGAGATGTAGTAACTGCTTAAACAAGTTTTATTATTATCTAAGGATGACTTTGGTCTGTTTGACCCAGATTCTTCACTGAAATACTCTGGTCTGTTTGACCCAGATTCTCAGCTGAAATATTCTTCCCAGTTGTCTGTGCAGGCTTTAACACAATACCACTGACAAGACCATGGACAATTCTCTAAAATGATGTCACAGGAATAAAGACCAGTGAAGTCTTCCGTAAAGAAAGAGAGAGGGTTCCGGTTCTGAGATTTCAGGGCCAAGAACCTGCCTGAAGGAATTGATTTTGGAGATGGATTTGCACATGCCACCCCTATTCTCTGTCATCCCTGCCACTCGTGTTTCCACTGGGGGAAGTAACCAGGAGCCACTGTGGGCTAATATAGTTTGGATAATGGTATTCATTAAGTGCTTACTAGATGCCAACCACTGTTCTAGAGCTGGGATAAATACAAGATAGGTTGGACGCAGTCCCTATCCCCCACGGGGCTTAGGTTGGAGGGAGAACTGTGTAAGTTGGAGATATTAAATCCTCATTTTGCAGATGAGGAAGCTGAGGCACAGAGAAGTTGACTTTCCCAAGGTCACATAGCAGGCAAGTGGCAGAGCCAGGAGTAGAATCCAGGTCCTCTGGCTCCCAGGCCCATGCTTATTATTGTTATTACATTTTTGTCTGAAAGTTTGTCTCAGCATTATCAGGGTTTTTTAACGAAATTCTTGTGGTGGTGAAGGAAGTTCTAATGAATTAAAAAATTTGGGGCAAAGCAAAATTATCAAGACGGTCTGCAGGATCAAATTTCACCACGAGCCACCTTGACACCTCCTCTCATGTATAGTAGTTTCAAAAAACAAGACAGTAGTAAAAACAGTTATATCTCAGGGAAACTGGTAGAAAGTGTTGAGTGCAGTGCTTTACATACAGTAAGTGCTCAATAAATACCATTGTTTGATGGATTGATTGATCGAAAAGCTAAAACTTCACTATTTCCATTTTCTTGTTCAAATAGTTTGCCCAGCTCTACTTGTAAGTGGATGAATTTGGTCAGAGATAAAAGGCAATGCTCTATTCTTAAAAACTGAAATGAAAACGTTCCATGGGACGGTCTGCAGGATCAAATTTCAAGCTTGCCCTAGCAAGACGGCATCCAAGCTGGGTGCTTTGCAGCTACAGATCACGGATAGAGTCACCACGAGCAGCAATAAGGTTCCTCCAAATTACTGAAAGCAGGGACTGCTTGTTGTCCCTTTGTAACTCCCTAAAACCCCCTGCAAAGCACTCCCCATCCTGAATTTCTTAACAAATACTGTTGACTGACTGACCGACTGACAGTCCTTGTGACAAGTACGTGGGGCACCCTCGTACAGGACAGATTTAGAGCACAATGATTGCTCCAAAGACAGGTAAGGAAAAATTTAGGTGAACCCATCAAGGCCTTGAATATTTGCCTCAGCAGTTTGCCCGGGCCTTAATAATGATGCATTTATTAAGCCCCTATTAAGTGATAAGCACTGGGGTAGGTTCAAGGTAATCTGATCAGACACAGTTCTTGCCCCATATGGGACTCATAGTACATGAGAAAGGGAGGACATTTATTTTATCCCCATTTTGCAGATAAGGAAACTGAGGTCCAGTGAGGTGAAGTGACTTGTCCACGGTCACACATTAGGCAAATGGCAGAGAACCTGGGTCTCCTAATAATAATAACAATAATGAAAATAATGATGGTATTTGTTTAGCATCTATCCTGAGGAATGGGGTAGATACAAGCCAAACAGCAGAACCCCTGTCTCACGTGTCGCTCAAGGTCTAAGTAGGAGGGAGAACAGGTATTGAATCCCCATTCTGCAATTGAGGAAACTGAGGCACGGAGAGGTTAAGTGACTTGCCCAAGGTTACACAGTGGTGGAACTGGAATTCAAACCCAGGTCCTCTGACTCCCAAGGCCCATTCTCCTTACACTAGGCCACACTGCCTCCCTCCCTTTCACATAGCCACACAGCCAGGCTCTCGTAATTTCTCAACAAAAGTACGGAAGTGATTGAGAGAAAACATAAATTTTCCCCACTGGTGTATTATTACTTGCAGCTATTTGTAAATCTAAAGCAAATGGGAAATTCATACCAACTTGATCATATTTGGTGTTTCAAATAATGAAATCCTAGATTTACCAAATGCTAGTTAAAATTCAATGTCGGATGCTGGAGTAAAAAAAGTATGTTGTGGTTATATGATACTAAAACAAATCCTTTTTAACTAACAGTATACAGGCATTAAATGCAGAAATATGAATAAAATAGCTACAGTAGCAACTGTAGCTTAGAGCATAAGGCTCCAGACACTTGTCATATGATGGGAAACCAACTACATAACAATAGGCGTCTGGGGAGAAAATGAGAAGATAGCACAGAAGAATCTTGCATCACATAAAATTAGTTACTCTAAATCATTTTTCCCTTAAATAGAAATTGATGAAGCCAGTAGAAGATAAATAAGAGAGCACATGAGATTTAGTGCTTTCTGAGGGTGTTTAATGTGTTTTCCCTGTTGATTTGGGTGATCACTGTGCTCCAGTTGAATATACAATATTTAAAGTTTTCCCTTCCTCCATTTCAAGGCCTCTCTCTTTCTGTGTTTCCCTCTTTCTATGTGTCTCCCTCTCTCTTTCACTCTCTCTCGGCAGGCAGTGTCAGAATCTGGGCCTCTGGACCAGGCCCGGGATTGGCTAGGATTTTGCAGTTGGTTTTGGTGCTCAGTATTCGGGCTTGGTGCTGGGGGCCACATACAGAAGGGCTCATGGACCTTGGCCTTATCTTGGCAGGTTGAGAGAATGGCCCACCCCACTAAACTTCACAGAGTGTCCATCATCCTGCAGCTTCAATCAGTCAATCAGTCATATTTATTGAATGTTTACTGTGAGCAGTGCACTGTACTAAACGCTTGGGAGAATGCAATAAATCACAGAGCTGGTAGACACATTCCCCGCCCACAACGAGCTTAGAGTCTAGAGGGGGCCACTGAAGTTATGGCAGCTGGGGACCACGGCCAAGGCTATTGAGCATCTGGAGAAGTAGAGTTCTGACAGAAAGACAGAGGGGAAGAGTACAGGCTTATTAGCTATGTGGAGCTTCCAGAAAGACGATGCCTGATCCAAATTCACGACGCCTGATCCAAATTCCTCCCAGAAGGATGGAGGAGAAAGCACGTGACGGATGTGGCCTAATGGAAAGAGCTGGAATTGGGTGTCAGGAGACTCAGATCTATGTCTCGGGGCAGGTGATAGCAGCCTCACCTCAAAGTGGATGAAAATATCAATTCCTAGCATCCTGAAAGGAACTATGCTGCCTTTGTAGCCTGCCCAGCTAAATAAGCCATTCCCAAATTCTAGGTGCTTCAAATTGGACTCGAGGTAGGGAGAATCTTCTCACAGAAGCAGACTTTTGCCATTTTACAGTCTGTAGGCATCAAATGGGTGCTACCTGGACACTGGGAGGGTATTTCAGAAGCAGTAGAAGTAGTGTGGTCTAGTGGAAAAATAGCCGGCTGAATCAGAGGACCTGAATTGTGTCGTGTGCTTGCTGTATGATCTTGGGCGAGTCACTTAGTTTCTCTGTGCTTCAGTTAGCTCACCTGTAAAATAGGAATTGAGTACTTGTTCTCCCTTCTAATTACACTGTGACCCCCTTGCGGAACACTGACTGTGTCTGATCTACATAAATTGTATCTATCTCAGCACTTAGTACAGTTTGGGGGTCATAGCAAGCACTTTACAGTACCACAATTATATTTTTATTCTCCTGAAGGGTTAAGGTGTGGGTGAACACAATTCATCTGAGGCCTCTAGGTAAACTTACTTGCAGGCTTACATTTCCTTCCCTTGCTAGGCAATTCCAATCCCTCTGCTTGATGGAGAATTCAGGAGAGTTGAACATTGATACGGAAAAGGGCTTTTTAAGTAGTGGTTATGGGGTGCACTCAGCCATCCAGAGCTCTTACCCAGTTTCCCTGAAGCCAACAGCATGAACTGAGAAATAGTTGGGGTAAGGGTGCATTCTGTGCTGAAGAGATAAGAACATCTCCAGACACCTCTCAGTCAAATCAATCAATAGAATACATATTCATATATTTTATTTTTAAAAAATTAGTGGTATTTGTTAAGCTCCTTGCTCCTTGTCGTCAACAATTCTAAGCACTGGGGCAGATACATCCCTGTCCCACATGGGGTTCACAGTCTAAGTTAGAGGGAGAAAAGGTATTGAATCCCCATTCTGCAGTTGAGGCAACTGAGGCACAGAGAAGTTAAGTGATTTGCCCAAAGTCACACAGGAAGCAAGTAGTAGATCCAGTATTGGAGCCCAGTTCCTCTGATTCCCAAGCCTGTGCTCTTTCCACTAGTCCATACTGCTTTCCAGCTTGAGTACTTTCTGTGTGCAGAGAACTGTACTAAGTGCTTGAGGTATTCGATACAATAGAGTTGGTAGATTCAATCCCTGCCTTCAAGGAATTTACAGTCTAATGGAAATCCTCTTCTAGTTTAAACTTAGTTCTTGAGTTTCCATTGTGGCCTCTTCCTGGTTGAGCAAGTTCTTGAGTGAGACAATCAGTGAATCAACTGTTGGGGTAATAATAGCGATAATAATAATTGTGGTATTTGTTAAGCACCCACTATGTGCCAAGCACTGTACCTAAGTGCTCGGGTGGATATGAGATAATCAGGTCCCACATGGAGGTATTGAACAGGTATTGAATCCCCATTATGCAGATGAGGGAACTGAGGCTCAGAGAAGTTAAGTGACTTGCCCAAGGACACACAGCAAGTACATGGTGGAGCGGGGATTATAACCCAGGTCCCCTGACTCCCAGACCCATGCTCTTTCCACTAGGCTACAGTGCTTCTTGATTGGGAAACCAGATGTGGTTTATGCCTGTGGAACGAAACATCTCTCATCAGCAGTGCCTGCTAGTAATAATAATAATTATGGTATTCATTAAGCACTTACTATGTGCCAGGCACTGTACTAATCACTGGGGTGGATACAAGCAAATTGAAATGGACTCTGTCCCTGTTCCATGTGGGGCTTACAGTCTCACTCCCCCTTTTATAGATGAGGTAACTGAGGCACAGAGAAGTGAAGTGACTTGCCCGAGGTCACACAGCAAATAGATGGCAGAGCGAGATTAGAACCCATGACCTTCTGACTCCCAGACCCGTGCTCTATCCACGACACCATGCTGCTTCTCTAGGATAACTTTATTTTCAGCTCTTCTCCCCTTCTTCTTGGAGCTTTAAGTCACTTTTTTTGATAAAAAGAATAGAAAATGATAGCTCTCTCCCATGAGACAGTCAACAAGTATGTCAGTAGGGATGATGCACAGTGCAGTCACTGGGGGGGCGAGTACCTGGTTGAATCAATTTATTACTATCACAGGAGAAAAAAGCCAACTCACTGAAAAGCCAACAGACTGCAACAAAAAGAAGGAAATAATTTCCCGATCATTCTGGAGACAGCACCAAAGATGCATTAGGCAGAAAAGTCTATAACAAGGGTTTAATGGTACTACACAGGGTGTTCTGAGGGCTAATTGGGCGACCCATGAAAAGTGCTTCATAAATGACGTATCGTCGTAATAGGAATTTTTTGCCACTCTTAGTAGAAGGCCTCCTTACTGGCAACAGCTGTCACGTACTTGTGGAATTTAATGATGATTGAAGAGGTAATAATAACGACGCCACTATTTGTATTTAGATAACTTCTTTCATCCAAAAGCTCCAAGGGCCTGGCAATCAACCTTCTATTGATCCCAAGGAGCAGGTAGTATTATCCCCCATTTTGCAGGAAAGTGACAGCAAAAATGGCCCATCAGGCAGCAGCCTGAATCAACAGATGGATTTTGCACATGTAAACACTAAGGACTCTCAATCGTTCCCGGGATGTTTTCGGGATTTGGCAGTACTACCTGTGGAACATTCAGGATGTGATCAAAGAAGTCTCTAGGAGGGAGGATAAGCATGGTGCTCCTCTGGATGTTTCTAGTCTACTGAAATCTGAAATGACCTCATTTCTTAGGCAAATCCCTTTAGTAGTGTTTCTTCACTACTAAGTTAACTCGATTATTTCCTTGAGTTAACCTTTGCAAACAGTGAAGCCTTAATAGGTAAAAAATAACCCCATAATTGGCCACATCCTTTTATTTCTGTCTCAGCTTTAATTTCCAAAAGGAATACCTCTTTTTAATCGAAAAGATTCCCTTTCAGCAGGTGGGGTTACTAACGGAACAAGAGCCAAACATTCTTACTCACACTGAGGTGCGTCAGAAGAGTGGTTTTATCGTGGAATGAGGTGATCTTGAACAGTCTGTAATTGCAGGGGTGAATAAAATAATATTAATAATACTATTATTTGTTATGGACTTACTATGTGCCAAGCATTGTACTAAGAACTGGGATAGAGATGAGAAAATCAGGTACTACATGGGGCTAACAGTCAAAGTAGAAGGGATAACAGGTTTTGAATCCCCATTTTGCAGGTTGGCAAATGGAGATACAGAGAAGGTAGGGCGAACAGAGGTCCAGAGAAGTTAAGTGACTTGGCCAAGGTCACACAGATGGTAAGTGGTGAACCCAGATTAGAATCCAAGTCCTCTAACTCCCAAGCCCGTGCTCTTTCCATAAGGCCACACCGCTTCTCTTGGTAGAATCGAGTTCTACCCTTAAGCTGACAAAAGCAGTTGCAATAGTACAGACCTCTCATGTATTTCAGGAAATTATGGAAGTCATCCCTGGGCTGAACTCAGGGAACTCAACATCACCCTTGGCAGCCCTGCAGGGCTCCTTGATTTCTCCAGGGAATGAGCAGGAAGTCTTGTAGAGAAAGCTATGGATGAGGTTCATATTCACTCCACCCTCAACCCCTCAGCACCTAGGTATATCTTTAAATCATGTATTCTAAGTTATTTGTTTATATTAATGTCTGTCTCCCCCTCTAGACTGTAAACTCACTGTGGGCAGCTGTGCCAACTCTGTTATGTTGTACTCTCCCAAGTGCTTAGTAAAGTGCTCTGCACAAAGCAAATGCTCAATAAATACCACTGACAAAGAACAGGATTGTTTTTCAGTGAATTCCCTTGAAACACTTTCAAAAATTAGGTCTGCCCTGTGCAGATCTGGCCCTGAATCCTAGATCTGTAGGTGACCTCCAGGGGTCGTTTAGTCTTTCCTCTGCCTTCTTTCCTCAGCTCACTGCAGGGAAACACTTGCAGGACCAAGGATGGAACTACCACTGACAACTTTGAGGGGGCCCACAGTCCTTTTGGGACCCCTGCTAGGAAGTGTGGCATCCCAGACTTTGCCTAGCCCCAGGGGCACCCAAGCTTCTGGGATTGGGAGTCAGGCAAGTGCACAGGAACATAAGAAACTCCTATGTGTCAATCTGTCCCTGACTCCCTGGATATGAGTGCGAAGAAGGACGGAAGAGATGCCCAAGGTGAAGCGACATACTGATTAATAAGCCAGTCCTGAAATTTTGGCATCTGCCCCTTTCCTCCCCATTATCCGCTCCTTTGGCCCATTCTCTGCTCCTTTGGCCCCCACTCCACTTCTTTGTCACTTAGGGACACTGTGACACAAAAGCTGATCCTATGTCTGTGGAGGACAGGTGCCATACTTGCCAACAACCAAAGCTTTTTATTTTTAACAGAATCAACTAGCCAGTACCCAATGGTATTGTTTGACTTCAGTTAGAGCAGTGCTCTTGTCCCCCTGGGCTGTGGGATTCAGAGTGATCATCAGAATTTAACTTGACTTCTTGAACTCTTTCATCTGAATTCCCGATAAGCCATATTGAAGAGATAAATGTCAAGAACAGGTTACCAAAAATGAGTTCATTGTAAGATTACCACTCTGCAGGGTAGACTATGGGATGAATTGGATGACCAAGAGGAAACGAAGTTACTACTGAACAGAAAGATGAAGAGAGGTGAGTGCACGGAAGAAGTATAGAGGAAACATTACAAGGACACCTCAGAGAGAGACTGCAAGCAATGCAGCTCAGCTCTGTGCGGGGAAAACAGCAGGTAAACAAACCTGGTCCGCAGCAATTGGAGTTTGGGTGTTTTGGTCTTCTTTTGTAACCTGAGCGGCAAAGGAACACCAAGTGTTGCATAGAGGAGAGAGAATATGGTGGGGAGGTGAGATGGTAGTCAGGGAGAGTTTTCTAGAGGAAAACTACTAACATTTATATGGACAAATGAGAGAGAAAGGAAGAAATTTATTGTTGAGGGGTTGATTACAGCCAGCCCTCCCCCAACACGGGTTTCTTTATTGTGGTTTTGCTTTTGAGCAATCACTCTGCATGAAGTGTTCCTTCTACAGCGATTAGATCAATACTGCATGTTTTATGTGCTCCTCCCTTAGATTAACTAAAGCGAAGTGACTGTGTCTTTCTCCAGTCTGCTACTTCTGCAGCTCTGCTCAGCCTTCCATGAGCTCTGCAAGCCCTGCAAAAATCACAGCTCTCTCATGATTTTTACAGTTTTCACCGGAAGAAACCTGAGCTTCTCACTGGTTTCCCAAAGGCCCTGTCTGCTACCATTTTCCCCAAATAACAGTCAAAACAGTGATCTGGTGAAGTGCTTTCCCTTGCACGCAAGTGCAGCACAAAACTAGTTTCTCTAAGCAACATTATCCACCTATGGATGAATCAAGCAATAGTATTTATTAGGTGATACTGTGCAGAGCACTGAACTAAGCATTTAGGAGAGCACAATAGAGTTGGCTGACACGATGCTTGCTTTAAAGGAGATCACAGTCTTTTGGGAGAGACAGACATAAAAATGAATTACCAATAGGGGAAGCGGGAGAATCTAAGGACATAGATTAATCAGGGAAGAATTCCTGGCAGAAACGTGATTTTAGTAGGGCTTTAAAGATAGGGAGATCAATGGTCTGTTCGATATGAAGTGGGAGGGAGTAACAGGCAGGAGGGAGGGTGCGAGGTGAAAGAGGTCAGATCTAGGAACAGAATGTAGGTTAGTGTTAAAGGAGGGAAGTGTGGTGTGTGGGGGCTGGGTTGTAGCGGGAAAGGAGTGAGATTGGGTAGAAAAAATGGCTTTTGCTTACTTGATACCTCCTTCCTCACCTCCGCCAAACTAATTCTCTTCCCCTCTTCAAAGCCTAAGAGCTCACCTCCTCCAAGAGGCCTTCCCAGACTGAGCTTCCCCTTTTCCCTCTGCTCCCTCTGCTCCCCCTTCACCTCCCCTCAGCTAAGCCCCTTTTCCCCCCTTTCCCTCTGCTCCTCCCCCTCTCCCTTCCCCTCCCCTCAGCACTGTGCTCATTTGTTTATATTTTTATTACCCTATTTATTTTGTTAATGAGGTGTACATCCCCTTGATTCTATTTATCGTGATTAAGCTGTCTTGTTTTTGTCCGCCTCTCTCCCCCGATTAGACTGTAAGCCTGTCAGTGGTCAGGGATTGCCTCTATCTGTTGCCGAATTGTATATTCCAAGCACTTAGTACAGGGGTCTGCACATAGTAAGCGCTCAGTAAATACTACTGAATGAATGAATAAACCTAAGCAAAACCATAGACTCTCTGTGGAACATCTGCCTTTCAAAAAGCATCACAAGTTTCAGGGCTTGTCTGGGAAAAAAAACATTTACTAGGATTGAAACTGTTGCTAAAATCTTTTCCTCTGCTTCATGGTCTAAATCTACCAACACAGCAGATATCAATTAACCAGCAGCTTCTTGGGCTCTTTTAGCACCTTTGTTTAGGATGGAAGCTATTATGCAGTCCTATCAATTATAAGCAATAAACCTTACCCATTAGATAGTCCCCCAAGCATTGTTAATCTTAAAGTGAACACTAAGTCTATTCCAAACAATTAGCATGTTTATATTAATCTGGGAAGGCAGTCTTGTAATAATAAAGTATCTGACTCCTGCTATGTCCACTTTCATGCCTCTTCGGGCTCTCTTCCACTAGGAAGAGAAGGGAAGGGGCTGGGCCCCACCCAGGACATGAAACACAAGAGCAATCATTTTGGAGATCCTACTGAAGGGGTAAGAGAGGGGAAGTGAGGTGGGGTTGGGAGGGAGAATGAATAACTATGCTATGGAATATTCTGTTACCCCTCTAAATCGAGCACTTATTTCCTACCTTGTCGGCTCGATCAGCCTCGCTGACCTTCCTTCCTTCGCGCTGACCTTCTTTCCTTCTGTCACTCCCCTCTTCGGTCCGTACTTAACTCTGCAACCCAGATCATTTTTCTGTAAAAACGTTCAATCCACATCTCCCCATTCCTCAAAAACCTCCAAGGGTTGATCACCTCCTCATCAAACAGAAACATCTTACTATTGGCTTGAAGGTCTTCCCATGTTGGTCTCCCCATGTTGTAAGCAGGAAATGTGTTTACCAATTCTGTTGTATTGTACTCTCCCAAGTAATTAGTGCAGTGTTCTGCACACAGTAAGCCCTCAATAAATATCATTGATTGGTTGATTGATTTAAGGCATCCAATCATCTTGGCCCATCCTACAGTAAAATGGAAATAATTAGGCATGAACTTCTCAAAATCTCTTCTTTGCCTTCAAAGCATTCATCTACTCATCCTTCTCTTTGTCCTGCATCCCACCTGTCTCTTAAGAGGAGTTCTGTTTACTCTCGACATCTACCTTACTACGTCTCTCTGCTTTCCAAAAGCTTCCAATAGCTACCCATTCCTCTGTGCATCAGGTAAAAATTCCTTTCTACTCACTTCAAATCTCTCCATTAAATTTCCTCCAGTACATATGTTAGGTGTGGACGGGAATTGTCTCTCTTTATTGCTGAATTGTATTTTCCAAGTGCTTAGTAGAGTGCTCTGCACACAGCAAGCGCTCAATAAATATGACTGAATGAATGAATGATCCCTTCCCGGCTCACTCTCTCTGCTCTTCCCACGCCCACCTTTTTTTAACTGTGCTTCACTCTTTTATTCATTCGATCACATTTATTGAATGCTTGCTACATGCAGAGCACTGTTCTAAAGTGTTTGGGAAAGTACCATACAACAATAAACAGAAAGATTCCTTTCGCACAATGAGCTTACATTCTAGAGGGGGGAGAAAGACACCAATACAAAAAAATAAATTACAGCCATGTACATAAGTGCTGCAGGGCTGCGAGGGGAAAAGAGCAAAGGGAGCAAGTCAGAACGATACAGAAGGGAGTGGGAGAAGAGGAAAGGAGGGGCTTCATCTGGGAAGCCCAGATGTGCCTCCAGTCCAGATGTGCCTCCAGTAAGACTTTGAAGGGGGAGAGAGTAACTCTTGATTCTCCTGCCTCTAACATCTTACTTATGCTGTTCCCCCAACCCAAAACTTCCTCCTCTTGCTCAAATCTCCCAAACTATAGCTACTCCCATAGCGTGGAACTCTTGCCTAATGGTAAAGCAGTATGGATAAGGATAAGCAGTGTGGCCTAAGGGATAGAGTACGGGCCTGAATCCCAACTCTGCCACTTGTCTGTTGTGTGACCTTGGGCAAGTCACTTAACTTTTTTGTGCCTCAGTTACCTCATCTGTCAAATGGGGATTAAGAGTGTGAGATCCCATGTAGGTCAGGGACTGTGTCCAACCTATTACCTTGTATCAACCCCAGCATTTAGTACAGTGCCTGGCACATAGTTAAGAGCTTAACAAATACCATTAAACAAATTAAAAAGCAAGCGGCCAAAGTGCCAGTCTGGAAGCCTGGTTTGAGGTGGCCATGAGCCTGGTGCAACAACAACAATTGACCCAGTGTTGTTCTCCCAGTGTTAATCCCCATTTCACAGATGAGGTACCTGAGGCACAGAAAAGTTATGTGATTTGCCCAAGGCCACACACTAGACCAATGGCAAAGCCAGGTTTAGAACCCAGGGCCTCTGACTCTCAGGTTCATGCTCTTTCCAATAGTCCATACTGCATCCCACACTTTGAGCTAAAGTGTACAGTGGAGTTAGTGTGAAAAGCTCAATTTTTCCCCAGCTCTGTTAAGAAATGACAGATCCTTAAATAGTTTGAAAATTTTTTCTAGCTCTAGATGGATACTAAAAATTGTATCTTGATGTTTCATGTGTATTTCCTAGCAATAACTTTCATATCAATTTTTCTTCTGTCTCCCAATCAAAGAGTGATTTATTCCCATTATATATCCCACCTTTCCTGAACCCAGGAATCAACAGTGCTCTTTTAGCAAAGTGCAGCTCTAGTTTTTTCACTCACACCTGAAAGGTTGAACTTCAACTGGCAATTTTGTTGATGTGTCAAACAGAATAGGATATAACGGAGCCTTTAGTTCCCACCTGGGTTTCGCAAGGGTGACGGTGCTAAGAGAAAATGGTAGGATGGTTTGCAACTTGTACTGAAAATGGATGCAATTTGAAATATAATTACTATTATTATTACGGCATTTGTTAAGTGCTTTCCATGTGTATTGTACAGGGACTGTATTAAGTTCTGGGGTTGATTCAAGTTAATCAGAATGGATACATTTCCTGTCCTACTTGGGGATCGCGCTCTAAGTAAGTAGCCAGTAAGAGTCAATCCCCCTTTTACAATTGAGGAAACTGAGGCACAGGGAAGTTAAATGACTTGTCCAAGGTCACGCAGCAAGAAAATGACAGAGCTGGGATTAGAACCCAGGTCCTCTGACTCCAAGGTTCGTGCTCTTTCCACAAGGCCTTGCTGCTTCTCGACAATGATAGGAATACAACCGTTTGGCCAATATTCTGACCACAGCCTCAATTTAAGGTGCCACCAAGCAAGAAGCTTCAGATTAGGGAGGGTTTAGTTTTAATTCCATGGGGAAAAAAAAATGTCATTAGAAGACCACTAGTATTTACATTCTAGGTGATTTATTAAACCTACATGCATTTAATCTCTGTATGCGTTGCAGGCATACTTCATTGACGCCAGCAAATTTGCTCTGTGAGTTGTACTGAACCAATTGCAAACAAATCGGGTAGAAAGCTACTTAGGTTTATTCCCTGCTTAATTGTTTCCTGTGTTTCTCTTCCTGGCTCAAAGGATTGAATGTGTTTTTCTCAACTGGGAAAGCAGGGCTGTGATGTGGTTGGGAGATGCGATTATATGTGGAAAGGCCCTCGGGAATCTGTTGCAGAAGACCTGGGAAGGGCCAGACTAGGTTGAAATACGATCGGGCAGCAGAGTGAGACTGTATCGCCATCCACACATCAGCAGCCAGAGTTGGGGCTGGTGGTAGAGAGAAGCTTTAACGCTTTAAGCTTTAAGTGTTTTGGCATTTTGGGAGCTGATTGATTGATTAACTTCTCTGGAAACACTGCCTCACTCTCCAAGTATAACTCATGCCAAAATCTAGGTTTGCTTAGAATTGGAGGTAGAGTTCTGGACCTATGAGTTTGCTATTTTTATGTCGTATTTCTTAAGTGCTCATTATGTGCCAGGTACTGTACGAAGTGAAGTAAGGCAGCGTGGCTCAGTGGGAAGAGCCTGGGCTTCGGAGTCAGAGGTCATGGGTTTGACTCCCGACTCTGCCACTTGTCAGCTGTGTAACTGTGGGCAAGTCACTTCACTTCTCTGGGCCTCAGTGACCTCATCTGTAAAATGAGGATTAACTGTGAGCCTCATGTGGGACAACCTGATTACCCTGAATCTACTCCAGCGCTTAGAACAGTGCTCTGCACATAGTAAGCGCTTAACAAATGCCAACATTATTATTATTAAAGACAAGGCAATCATGATGGAGACAGTCCCTGTCCCACAAGTGGTAACAGTCTTAATCCCCATTTTATAGATGAGTTAACTGACATACAGAGAAGTGAAGTGACTTGTCCAAGGTCACCCAGCAGACGAGAGGCAGAGCCACTTGGCGAGACAGACTCACTCTGCAGCCCTATCATACTATTTCAACCTAGTCTGGCCCTGCCCAGGTCTTCTGCCACTCCTTCTAGGATCATGCTTAGAGTCAGGGTGGGCAAGTGGAGCTTCATTCTGTCTGAGGATTTAGGTAGCAGAGAGGCCCTCCCCACCTCCAAATAAGCCTTGATGAGCCAAATGAGCCTAAAAGAAGCAGATAGTCTAGTGGAAAGAGCACAGGCTTGGGAGTCAGAGGTCGTGGGTTCTAATCCTGACTCTACCCCTTATCAGCTGTGGGACTGTGGGCAAGTCACTTTACTTCTCTGTGCCTCAGTTCCCTCATCTGTAAAAGGGGGATTAAGCCCCACTTGGGACAATCTCATTACCTTGTATCTACCCCAGTGCTTAGAATGGTGCCTGGCACATAGTAAGTGCTTAACAAACACCATTATTATTATTATTATTTGATGCCTCACCCCCAGTGCTTACTGTATACAAAACACTGTACTAAGTACTTGGGAGAGTCTAATACAATAGAATTGGAAGACACATCCCTGTCCACAATGAGCTCACAGTCTAGATGGGGAGACAGACATTAATACAACTAAATTGTTGTGGGGCTGAGGATGGGTGAATACCAAGTGCCCAAGGAGTACAGATCCAAATACACAGACAATGCAGAAGGGAGGTAGATCACACAGAAGGGATGATGCTGGTGGATGACTGATGAGGAAACAAATTGGTGACTACTTTGCCTCCCTTTAAGTCTGAACAATAATGATGCCTGACTGCAGCTCGTTGTGGGCAGGGAATGTGTCTGTTTATTGTTGTATTGTAGTCTCCCAAGCCCTTCTCAGGATTGCAACTGGAGAGTTTCCAGTGCTCTACCATTCTCGACTATGGGAAGGAGAATCAAGCAGAGGAATACCCATTCCATTCCTAGCTTGGGTAGTGGCTAGCGAGGGGAAGGCAATCTGCTACAAGTCAAAACTCACCTGTGCTGGGCAGCAGAAGCATGGGAGAGAGTTGAGGGCGGAGATTCTAGTTTCCTGAGGAAGAAAGCAGTGGTAAACCACTTCTGTATTTTTACCAAGAAAACTCTATGGATATACTACCAGAACGATTGCCGATAGAAGTGGGGCCTTCTGGAGAGATGTGTCCATGGAGTCGCTATGGGTCAGAGACAACTCAACAGCATAAGACAAGGATCTCCCAAGCACCTAGTTCAAAGGTCTGTACAGTAAGTGCTCAATAAATACGATTGAATGAATGAATGAATGATGGAATCAATTAAGTGCTTACTGTATGTCAAGTATTTTGCTAAGTGCTACGGTAGATACAGGATAATCAGTTCTTGCCCCACCTGGGGCTCAGGGGTGGGCATCAGGAAGCTGGAATCTACAGGATGTCTCCTGTTCCTTCTTTATAACCTCTCATGACCCTGAAGAGTCGGAGAGGGACTTAAATGAAATATTGAATGATTAACTAATGAACAAAACTAGAGCCAGAAATTCAGGTATTTATTGGGCTGGGCCTATTGAGCTCATGTGGGTGAAGGAGAGAGAGAACTGGGGGGAGAGAAAGAGATAAGTCATATGGATATGTGACTGGTATTAAAAATCCTTCCCAGCTGTCCGTACTTTATAAGGTGTGAATTTAGGTGCTTAGGCAAAGTAGAAGTTGCTATAAAAATGAAGAGTCAGACAGATATCCTTGGACATTTAATATGTCAGAGGGGACTCAGATTTCCCTAGCCATTCGGTTCTGAGACAGACCCCTAAATTTTCCATGCTTCCCTCCATTAATATAATAGCGCTCTGGGGAGGGTTGGATAGTAAAACTTCTGAGAGTTTGTTACACAGTTGGCTAAAAATGATAGCATTTTCCTCATTTTTTCAGAAATTTGTGAAGGGAGAGTAACACCAGCATAAATTTTTTCTTTCATCCATGTCAGTGTAATAAAACCATTTTTCAACATCAGGATTTGACCTCCCAAGTCAATCTTCTTTTACTTGCAATTTAAGCAAGATTTTGAAGAGCAATAACCTGCACGCAGGGCCTCATTCTCATCTTTCCCACTGCCAACCCCTGGCTCACACACTTCCTCCTGCCTGGAACTCCCTCCCACTTCACATTCAGCAGACCACTCTTCTCCCCATCTTGAAAGCCCTTCTGAATCACATCTTCTTCAGATTAATCTATCATCCCCCCACCCTATTTCCCCCAATCCTGCCACTTCACTTCCAAAGGACTTAGGTACTCACCCCCACCCCTGACACTGGTTGTACTTAATGTCTATATCCTTATACACTATTGCTTCCCCCTACCTGAAATGTATTTTAGTGCCTGTCCCCCATTTAGATTGTAATTGCCTTGACGGTTCATTTTTTCAATAATTCAGTTGTAGTTTCCCAAGTGCTTACTATAGTGCTCTGAATACAGTGGAACTCAACAAATATTACCAACTGATTATGGTTGGAGTGTACTGCTGGCTGACTGGCTGGTTTGAGACTGACTGGAGTGTGCTGACTGGCTGGTTTGAGAAATAAGAAAGAAGCGTGTCTGCATGTAAGCCCTTTGAGATCAGAGAATGTCTGTTTTGCTTCTGATGTGCTCTCCCAAGCACATGATACAGTGCTCAGTAGACAGTAAATTGACTGATTGAGAGGGTTACCTAAGGAGGGTTCCAATTTTTTTTTACCGTAAATTTGCATCTGGTTGTCCTAGGATGCTCTCCAAGTCTCTCGGCCTTTTCAAACCATACGTACAATCTTTTGCAATAATGCTGAATAACCTTGTATGCCACCTGTCCAAGTTGTTTTGGTTGAAAGTTATTTTTTTCAAACTGCACGAACATCATCTCTTGAAGTTTAGTTTTATTAGTCATCTGCTCATCTAAGGTGTTACAAATTCCACCATTCCTTTCACTTTCCTTTTACTTTACACTTAATAAAAGGCTCTCCAGCTCTCGTCTCTGAAGCTTCTTTAACCTGTTTCTCAGGTGAGTAATCCACAGGGTAGCCAAGATGTGTTGGGAAGGGAGGGCTTCTAGCAGGTTTCTAGCGGGGCAATGGAATGAGATGGTTGAGCCAGACAGGGATCATAAATCTGGGACCCCAGCATGGCCCAGAGCCCTGGCACAAATCTGTTCAAACCTGTGGTATCTGAGTACCAAACTGGGCTGGTAGAGAACCTGAGCATCAGTGAAAGGAATCAGGGGTCTCTCCTAGGAGAGCTGCAGGAGGTTGCAAACTTTCCCGGCCTTGTCAGACCGAACCGGTACCTCTGGATTTGGCAATTCATAACTTCCAAATCTCTGGGATTAGCCTTTCAATGTCCTGGCACATGTAGGCTTGCAGTTTCCATTCGGAATCTGGGCTGTTGTGTTATTCTGGGCACGAGCTCTGGCCTGCTATGTATTACTTGATCAAACTTGGCTTCACTGACATCATCCTCTCCTGGTTCTCTTTCTATGTCTTTGGACACTACTTCTCGGTCTCTTTCATGGACTCCTCCCCTTCCTCCCACCCCCTAACTGTGGGAGTCCCTCAAGGTTCAGTTCTGGTTCCCCTTCTATTCTCCATCTGTACTCACTCCCTTAGAGAACTCAACCGCACCCACAGATTTTTGCACACACGGATGATTCCCAAATCTACATCTCCAGCCCTGATCTCTCTCTGTGTCCTCACATTTCCTCTGCCTTCAGGACAACTCTACCTGGATGTCTCATGTCTCTTCAAACTTACCATGTCCAAAAAAAAATGCCTCATCTTCCCACCCAAACTCTGTCCCCCCCATGTCTTTCTGATAACTGTTAACACCACCACTGTCTTCTCTATCTCACTAACCTGTAACCATGGCATGATCCTCGACTCATCTCTCTCATTTAACCCCCATATTCCATCTGTCACCAAATCCTGTCGGTTCTATTTTCACAACACTGCTAAAATCCGTCCTTTCCTCCCCATCCAAACTGTTTCCACACGGATCTAAAACACCTATCATATCCCCCCTTGCTAGTGCAACAACCTTCTTGCTGACCATCCTCCTTCCTATCTCTTCCCACTCCAGTCCTTATTTCACTCTACTGGCCAGATCATTTTTCTAAATAATGTTCTGCAGTCCTCAAGAACCTCCAAGTGTTGCCTGTCCACCCCCACATCAAAAGAAACCTCCTTACCATCCACTTGAATGCATTCAATAAGCTCACTTCCTTCTATCTCACCTCACTGATTTCCTAGTAATATTTGTGGTATATGTTAAGCGCTGACTATGAACCAAGCACTGAACTAAGCCCTGGAGTAAATACAAGATAATCAGGTACTACATGGGGCTCACAGTCTAAGCAGGACAAAGAATAGGGATTGAATCCCCATTTTGCACATGAGGGAACTGAGGCACAGGGAAGTTAAGTGGCTCCCAAGGTCCATGCTCTTTCCACTAGACCCCGCTAATTTTCTACTACAGCCGAGCCCGTGTACTTCCTTCCTCTAATGTCAACCTACTCACTGTATGTCAATCTCATGTGTCTTGCCACCAATTCCTTGCCCATAATCATTCATTCATTCATTCCATCATATTTATTGAGCTCCTACTAAGTACTTAGTAAGTACAGTACTGTACAGTACTTACTGTACTAAGCGCTTGGGAAGTACAATTCAGCAACAAAGACAATCCCTGCCCACAATGAGCTCACAGTCTAGAAGAGGGGAGGTCCACCTTCTGGCTTGGAACTCCTCCTTCATATACAGCAGACCACCACTCTCCCCACCTCCAAAACTTATTATTATAATCACATATCCACCAAGATAACTTTTCCGATTAAGCCCTCATTTCCCCTACTCCTTCTCCTCCTACATTGCTTATGCACTTGGATCTGTATTCTTTAAGCATTCGATATTTATTCCACTCAGCCCCACAGCACTTACATACATATCCATAATTGATTTTAACGTCTGACTCCCACTCTAGACTGTAAGCTCCTTTTGGGCAGGTAATGTGTATAACAACTCTTTTGTACTGTACTCTACCAAAAGCTTAGCATAGTATCTGCACACAGTGAGTGTTCAATATGATTGATTGATTGAATGAATCAAAGGTTAGTGTGATACTAGGACACAAGGACTACATTACATCAGAAATGACTGTAAATAGTAAATTTCCTTTTCACGCACCTGACCACCGGCTTTATTCGCTGTGCTATTTTTTCTGCTCCCCAAGTCACATCCTCCTTACAGTCATTCATTCATTCATTCAATCATATTTACTGAGTGCTTAGTGTATGCAGAGCTCTGTCCTAAGCACTTGGAAAATACAATACAGTAATAAAGACAGACAATCCCTGCCGACAAAGGGCTTGCAGTCTAGAGGATAATTAATAATAATTATGGTGTTTGTTAAGCACTGTTCTAAGCACTGGGGTAGATACAAGGTAATCAGATTGTCCTAGGTGGGGCTCACAGTCTTAATCCCTATTTTACAGATGAAGTAACTGAGGCACAGAGCTGTTAAACGGCTTCCCCAAGGTCACACAGCAGACAAGGGGCAGAGCCGGGATCAGAACTCACATCCACTGACTCCCAAGATCGTGGCTCTTTCCACTAAGCCATGCTGCTATGTCAGTGCTTTTGCACCACCTTAGGACCTTTGTAATCACCACTTCTATTTGAGCAATTCTTCCTCAAATTTGAAAACTATTTCATGTCTGTCTACCCTGTTAGACTGTAACTGTTGAGGGACCAAGCCTTCTACCCTTATTGTTCTTCCTTAACTACTTAATATGCTGCCCTGCACACAGTCAGTGCTCATAAGGACTCTTAATTGATTGCTGCCTATCTCACCTTTCCCCTCTTGCTTTCAAGAACACCACCTCCTCAATTAAAGTTAAATCACCCCATTAATAAAAAATAAAACTGTAAGGCCCATCTCTAATGTCAGGGAATGGGAGTTTATCTTCTCAACTATCTATTGGAAGACACCTTAAGAATTCAGGATGTTTGATTTCCACTCAGCTTCGACTGGCATTCTCACTCAGGCAATCAAGTCTTGGGTTCATGATGCTTCATAAACGTTCCAGGCCAACCAGCCAAGCCTCTTCCTCCAGATGTAGAGAATATTTATGGAGAATGACAAGTTTTTTCTAGGGCCTGATGTCTTAGGTACTCTGCCCCAAAGTGGTAGGAAAAGAAAAAAGAACAGTTACTTTTCAGCATCTTTTAAAAACACGTTTTTAATAAGTTCTGGGCTGTAATAGCAGAAAGGTCTACCCCTTAAAAAGAATCCATTATGAACAAGGCACTGTAATTGCCACTTAATTCACTAGAAGCTGGAGGTGAAAGGGCAGAAGGTTTTATTACTCCTTCTCCATTAGAATGGTGTATTATCCACCATATACATTAAACAAGTGTATCATTTGTTTGAATTTTACTTTTCAAAGCATTAATACCCCAGATTAGCATCTTCCTGCTTGTTTGTGAATTTTCATTGTTTATAACTATCTG
Organism: Ornithorhynchus anatinus; assembly: GCF_004115215.2. NCBI lineage: Eukaryota > Metazoa > Chordata > Mammalia > Monotremata > Ornithorhynchidae > Ornithorhynchus > Ornithorhynchus anatinus. The sequence goes on from NC_041739.1 coordinate 27,228,833, forward strand.
AACATGGCATTCATTAGCCTGTTAATTACAGCTTCATTTGCAAGAACTTGCTTCCAATTAGCCTTAATGACATCACAGAGTCATTTTTCAAGGCTGCCATTTTCTACACAACCTTTTCCCATTTAAATGGTCTGCTGTTTTGTCTTAATCAAATTTAATAACAATAGCCTTGGTTTATAGGTGACATTTTAACCTTGAATAGTATTTTGCATTTATATTGGCAGGGAGCAGATGCTGAAAGTATTTGAACTCTTCGGTCTCCTGGAGAAGAGGGGAAGTTCACTATTTCTGAAAAATCTGACTTTTATGTATAAAATCAATTGATCGATCGTATTTATTGAGTGCTTACTGTGTGCAGAACACTATACAAGGCACTTTTTTAATGGTACTTGTTAAGAGCTTACTATGTGCCAGCCACTATACTAAGCTCTGGGGTGGGTGCAAACTAATCAGGTTAGACACAGTCTGTCAAACAGGGGATCATGGTCTTAATCCCCATTTTAGGGATGAGGTAACTGAGGCACAGAGAAGTGAAGTGACTTGCCCAAGGTCACACAGCTGACAAGTGGATCAGCTGGAATTAGAACCCATGTCCTTCTGTCTCCCAGTCCCTTGATCTATCCACTAGGCAACTCTGTTGCTCGGGAGGGTACAGTATAACAGAGTTGGTAGACGTGTTCCCTGCCCACTACAATCTTGCAGTCTAGAGAGGGAGACGGATGTTAATATAAATAAACAAATTATGGGTAGGTACATGAGTGCTATGGGACTGAGGGGTGAATAAAGGGTACAGATCGAAGTGCAAGGATGACAGAGAAGTGAGTGGGGGAAGAAATCTCTCACACTCCCTCCCCCTGCAAATCTTCACTACTGCCCCACAGAGACCTCCACTCTCTCAATCCCATCCGTCTTTCCAATAGCATCTCTCCTTACCTTGCCGCCCTGTCCTCTCTTCCCACTCTCGACGATCAGGTCTCCGCTCTCAACTCCACCCTCTCTACTCATCTCGACTCTCTCGACCCCCTTTCCCTCCGCCGCTCTCGCTCCACTAACCCACGGCCCTGGATCACCTCCTCCGTCCGCCTCCTACGCTCCTATGCTCGAGCTGCTGAGCGCTGCTGGCGAAAGTCCAAGCACCGAGCCGACCTCACACACTTCAAATTTATCCTTTCCTGCCTTAACTCTGCCCTCTCCTCCGCCAGGCAAAGCTTCTTCTCCTCCCTCATCGACACCCATGCCCGTCACCCCCGCCGATTGTTCCGGACCTTTAACTCTCTCCTTAGGCCCCCTGTTCCTCCCCCTCCCCCATCTCTCACCCCCAATGATCTGGCCACCTATTTCCTCACGAAAATCAACACGATCGGGTCTGAGCTCCCCAAAGTCACCCCTCCGCCTCTCCCCTCCCCCCCTCCAACCCCCTCCCCTACTTTCCCATCCTTCCCTGCAGTATCCTCAGAGGAGATCTCCTCCCTCCTCGCAAGTGCCACCCCCTCCACCTGCGCCTCGGACCCCATTCCCTCTCACCTTCTTAAAACCATCGCCCCTGCCCTCCTACCTTCCTTAACTTCTATTTTTAACCACTCAATCTCCAAGGGCTCCTTCCCCTCTGCCTTCAAACATGCCCACGTCTCCCCCATCCTAAAAAAACCCGCTCTTGACCCCACTTCCCCCTCCAGTTATCGCCCTATCTCCCTACTACCCTTCCTTTCCAAAATCCTAGAACGAGTCGTCTACAATCGATGCCTAGAATTCCTTAACTCCCATTCTCTCCTAGACCCCCTCCAATCTGGCTTCCGTCCCCTCCACTCTACCGAGACTGCTCTCTCTAAGGTCACCCGTGACCTCCTCCTTGACAAATCCAATGGCTCCTACTCCATTCTGATCCTCCTTGACCTCTCTGCTGCCTTTGACACTGTCGACCATCCCCTCCTCCTCCATACCTTATCTCACCTTGGCTTCATGGACTCTGTCCTCTCCTGGTTCTCCTCTTACCTCTCTGGCCGATCATTCTCGGTCTCCTTCGCTGGAGCCTCCTCCCCCTCCCATCCTTTAACTGTTGGAGTTCCTCAAGGGTCAGTTCTTGGCCCTCTTCTGTTCTCCATTTACACTCACTCCTTAGGTGAACTCATTCGCTCTCACGGCTTTGACTACCATCTCTACGCAGATGACACGCAGATCTACATCTCCGCCCCTGTCCTCTCCCCCTCCCTTCGGGCTCGCATCTCCTCCCGCCTCCGGGACGTCTCCACCTGGATGTCGGCCCGCCACCTAAAACTCAACATGAGCAAGACTGAGCTCCTCATCTTCCCTCCCAAACCCGGTCCTCTCCCAGACTTCTCTATCACCATGGATGGCACGACCATCCTTCCCGTCTCTCAGGCCCGCAATCTCGGTGTCATCCTTGACTCGTCCCTCTCGTTCACCCCACACATCCTATCCGTTACCAAGACCTGCCGGTTTCACCTCTACAATATCGCCAAGATCCGCCCTTTCCTCTCCACCCAAACGGCTACCTTACTATTACGGGCTCTCGTTATATCCCGGCTAGACTACTTTGTCGGCCTTCTCTCTGACCTCCCTTCCTCCTCTCTCTCCCCGCTCCGGTCTATTCTTCACTCCGCTGCCCGGCTCATCTTCCTGCAGAAACGATCTGGGCATGTCACTCCCCTTCTTAAACAACTCCAGTGGTTGCCCATCGACCTCTGCTCCAAACAAAAACTCCTCACTCTAGGCTTCAAGGCTCTCCATCACCTTGCCCCTTCCTACCTCTCCTCCCTTCTCTCTTTCTACCGCCCACCCCGCACGCTCCGCTCCTCTGCCACCCACCTCCTCGCCGTCCCTCGGTCTCGCCTATCCCGCCGTCGACCCCTGGGTCACGTCCTCCCGCGGTCCTGGAACGCCCTCCCTCCTCACCTCCGCCAAACTGATTCTCTTTCCCTCTTCAAAACCCTACTTAAAAATCACCTCCTCCAAGAGGCGTTCCCAGACTGAGCTCCTCTTCCCCCTCTACTCCCTCTGCCATCCCCCCTTTACCTCTCCGCAGCTAAAGCCTCATTTTCCCCTTTTCCCTCTGCTCCTCCACCTCTCCCCTCCCATCCCCACAGCACTGTACTCAACCACTCAACTGTATATATTTTCGTTACCCTATTTATTTTGTTAATGAATTGTACATCGCCTTGATTCTATTTAGTTGCCATTGTTTTTACGAGATGTTCTTCCCCTTGATTGTTTATTGCCATTGTTCTTGTCTGTCCGTCTCCCCCGATTAGACTGTAAGCCCGTCAAACGGCAGGGACTGTCTCTATCTGTTGCCGACTTGTTCATCCCAAGCGCTTAGTACAGTGCTCTGCACATAGTAAGCGCTCAATAAATACTATTGAATGAAAATACTATTGAATGAAGAGGAAATGAGGGCTTGGTCAGGGAAGGCCTCTTGGAAGGGATGTGCTTTTAATAAGGTTTTGAAGTTGGGGAGAGTGATCATCTGTCAGATATGAAGAGATAGGGTGTTTCAGGCCACAGGCAGGGCGTGAGTGAGAAGTCAGTGGTGAGACAGATGAAATCAAGGTACAGCACGTAGGCTGTCTTTAGAGGAGTGAATTATGCAGGCTGAATTGTAGTAGGAAAACAACAAGGTAAAGTAAGAGGGGGCAAGATGATTGAATGTTCTGTAGCCTGCGGTAAAAAGTTTCTGTGTGATGCAGAGGTGGATGGGCAATCACTGGAGGGTCTTGGGGAATGGGGAAATATGTACTGAACAGTTTTGTAGAAAAATGATCCGGGCAGAAGAGTGAAATATGGACTGCAGTGGGGAGAGACAGACAGCAGGGAGGTCAACAAGGAGGCTGAAGCAGTAGTCAAGACAAGATAGTATAAGTGTTAGGATCAACATGGTAGCAGTCTGGATGGAGAGGAAAGGGTGGATTTTAGTGATGCTGTGAAGGTTGAACCAAAAGGATTTGGTGTCAGATTGAATAAGTGGGTTGAATGAGAGAGATGAGTCAAGGATAAGGAGAAGCAGCATGGCCTAGTGGAAAGAGGACGGGCTTGGAAGTCAGAGGACCTGGATTCTAATCCCAGTTCTGCTCATTGCTTGCTGTGTGACCTTGGGTAAGTTACCTAACTTCTCTGTACCTTGGTTCTCTTATTCTCCCTCCTATTTAAATTGTGAGCCCCATGTGGGACAGGGATTGTGTCCAACCTAATTAACACGTACCTATCCCATTGCTTAGAAGAGTGTTTGACACAAAGTAAGCGTTCAACAGATGCCTTAAAAAAATAGATAATTCCAAGATCATGCATTTGTGAGTCCAGGAGGATGGTGTTGCTAACTACAATGACGGGAAAGTCACGGGTAGGACAGGGTTTGGGTGGGAAAATAAAGAGTACTATAAAAATCCAGGAAACCGTGGCCCAGTACAAACACGTGAATGATAATGACACTAAGAGAAGACAGGAACCCACATGGTAGAGAAGAAAGTTAAAGAAACACATACCCTTCTCCAAGTCCAAGCTAGGGGTTTAATAACAATTAAAAAGAGGAAATAAACACTACAGCGGTCTCTCCCTGACCCACCATCTTCCTCTGGTTACTTCTGCAGCCAACTCCTCCTACCCACTTCCTCTCTGATAGAACACCACTCCCCATACCCTTAAAGCCCTTCTAAAATCACATCTCCTCCAAGAGGCCTTCCCTGACCGAGCCTTCATCTCCTCTATTCACCCTCCCTTCTGCATGACTTATGCACTTTGATCTATAACTCGATATTCACCTCACCTAAACCCTTATACTCTCCCATTTTCCCTAGCTCTGATTTATTTTAATACCCCCTCTCTAATCTGTAAACTCCTTACTTGCAGGGATCGTGTCTACCAACTCTATTGTACCGTACCCTCTCAAGCACTCAATCCAGTGCTCTGCATTCAATAAGTGTTCAATAAACACCACTGATTGAGTATTTGATAATGGTCTCTGTTACTGACTACTAGCTCTGGTAACAGGACGGTCCAGCTAGGTATTACTTACCAAAGGGACCGCACACTACCTGCATTTGTTGGGGAAGAGGTAAAACTGGGAGACAGGAATGATACCTCACTAATACTGGACTTGAAAATAGAAGTTAGAGCGTGTTGAATAGCTACTAATGGTGGAGAGGCAGGAGAGCTCTTCAAAACACCTGTGGCTTCTTCATACTGTTCCCTAGTCTGGGTTTGGGCCCTCCTTTTGGAAGAGTTGAAGTTTATTGGACACATGTTTGTGTGCTTTTCCCTCTGTCATTATGAGAATAATGGACATTTGATCCTCTTGTCTTTGTTATTATTATTATTAGGAGAAGCAGCATGGCTCAATGGAAAGATCCTGGGCTGGGGAGTCAGAGGTCATGGGTTCGACTCCCGGCTCTGTCACTTGTCAGCTGTGTGACTGTGGGCAAGTCACGTAACTCCTCTGTGCCTCAATTACCTCATCTGTAAAATGGGGATTAACTGTGAGCCTCACATGGGACAACCTGATTACCCTGTATTTCCCCACTGCTTAGAACAGTGCTCTGCACATAGTAAGCGCTTTACAAATACCAACATTATTATTAATAATGTTAATAAAAATAATAGTGTTAATTGTTAAACACTTGCTATGTGCTAAGTACTGTACTAAGGTCTGGGGTAGATACAAGATAATCATGTCAGACACAATCCCTGGCCCACATGGGGAGGGAGAGAGAGAATAAATAAATAAATTGTGGTATTTGTTAAGCGCTTACTATGTGCAAAGCACTGTTCTAAGCGCTGGGGGATACAAGGTGATCAGGTTGTCCCACGTGGGGCTCACAGTTTTTTAATCCCCATTTGACAGATGAGGTAACTGAGGCACAGAGAAGTTAAGTGACTTGCCCAAGGTCACACAGCTGACTAGCGGCGGAGCCGGGATTAGAACCAGTGACCTCTGACTCCCAAGCCCGTGCTCTTTCCACTGAGCCACGCTGCTTCTCTTATTGAATCCCCATTTTCCAGGTAAAGGTTGAAGCACAGAGAATTTAAGTGACCTGTCCACATTCACACAGCGGCCAAGTGGCAGAGTCGGAACTAGAACCCAGGTCCCCTGACTCCTAGGCCCATTCCTTTTTCCTATTTAAAACTCCTCCCTGTAGCTTCCAGCAGCAGGAGTGGAGTACACCCATAGGGGGGATTTTCTGCTGCAATTGCAGTTCAGAAAAAAGGCATCTATTAGTTGGTGGACTGATTTTTAACTTGGAAAGTGGAAAATTAGTTGAGCAAAGCAAAATGTGCATTGTGTTTTACTCAAGACTATTTGGTCTAGTCTTGTTAATTTGAAATGCAGAAGCACCAAAGAACCAGTGCTTAGGTTTAATGGCTTTATCCTGCCATGACTCAGTGGTTCTAATGTCCTGGTTGTCAGTGTTTTCTGTAATAGGAGGTTCCTATCTACTGTAAATTCTTGAATTTAATACATATTAGAAAACTAAAATGCACAAAAAACCTCGGAGGAAGAGGAAGAGAAAGAGGAGGACTTAGATCACCCAAACAAGTAATTCCTGACCATTTCTGGGAGGAAATTAAAACAATTATTAAAACAAAACAGGCTTAGTACAATTTAAGAAACAAAATCATAATCATAGTCATAATCAGGCCCACTGTTTTAAATGAAATTACCTAGAACAACAATAAAAAAACCAAGTGAAGCCATGACTGATATTAGATGATACTTTTAAACTAGAGAATTGGACTCCCTAAGAGAGTGAAAGACTGGGCCACATCGCTAAATATCTGTTTCAATTTTGTTAATGGAATTTGTTAAGCACTTACTATGTGCCAGGCACTGTAATAAGTCCTGGGGTAGTTACAAGTTAATCAAGTTTGACACTGTCCATGTTCCACATGGGGCTCACGGTCTTAATCCCCATTTCACAGATGAGGTACCTGAGGCACAGGGGAGCTAAATGATTTGCCCAAGTTCTCACTGCAGACAAGTGACGGAGCCGGGATTAGAACTTGGGTCCTCTGACTCCCAGGCCCACTCTATCCACTAGGGAATGCCGCTTCTTGGGAAGGTGATGCCAATTCAGTTAGCTAATTTTCATATAATAAAGAGGTTTGGATGTATAACATTTTCAGAGGCCAGTGTCCTTGTGGATGTTATGCAGATGAGAGTATTTTTCTTTGGGGATGGGATAAGGTCTCAAACAGACCAATGATTTAGCAGTAAAGAGGAATTTAGTTGTTGCTTGTTCCTGCAGAATTTTTGCTCTTAAAAGGTGATTATTGTTCTTTAGGTGTTAATGTATTTACTTAATAATAAATTCCATTTTGGCCCAGGGGATAGAGCTCGGGGCTGGAAGTCAGAAGGACTTGGCTTCTAATTCTGCATCGGCCACTTCTCTGTTGTGTGCCTTTGGGCAAGACACTTTACTACTCTGTGCCTCAATTAGGTCATCTGTAAAATAGGGATTAGGACTATGAGTCCTATGTGGGACACAGACTGTGTCCAACCTGATTAACTTGTATTTTCCCCAGCACTTAATACAGTGCCTGACACTTAATAAGCACTTAAATCCAATTTTAAAAACAAAAAACAAAACCACAGTAACCTGGGTTTGTTTCTGTTTTCTGGAAGACTGGGGGGAAACAGGATTTTCCAACCCTCCAAAACAAACTTTCCAGAATTTTAAAAGGGAAATTAAAAACCCTCCTTAAGTTCTTCCCTGTCCTTCTCCCCTGTCCCCTCCCAATCTCCTCCTAATCTCAGTCTCCACCCATCCTTCCTGTCCAGTCTGTCTCTATGTCCAAGGATGTGAGGGGGCAGGTATACAGCCGACCCTCTGGATGTGGGGATTCTGTTTCTCTGGCTGCCTCTCCCCCTACCAAAAGCATGACCCCAGCAGGGAATTTACCCTGGCATCACCTGAATCAACATTACCTACGCCCTCCCCGGCCAGACCATCCCAAGAACAGAAGACTATGGAACCAAGCCTGAGTCAACCAGGGCCAGAGAGACCCTATGGTGACCAAGGCCTATGTGGTCTGGAGACAGCAGTACGTGAGAGAGTCTGTTGGCACCAGCCCCGGGGTATTCTTTGAACCCAAGACCTTAAAGATATGGAAATCTAAAAGAGAAACTTCAAGCTAAAGGATTCTAACTTGCTAGGAAATTTGTTGCCTGTAAAATCACTCTGCCTCTTTCAGAAGTTTCTCTATCACTTTCAGTCTGAGAAGGATTTGAAGGAAACATTAAAAACAAAGAAACACAGATTTGATAGGGTGAGTCACTAATGGAAAATTCACCCAACAGGCCCAACCTATTTTTAACTTGGTTGTATTTTCTATATAATTCTTCCATTTAGGGCTCCCCTCGCCTCAAGACCACAGGAGATTTCAATGATTAGTGCAGGCCTTCCTTATTTGGGGGTAAGAGAGCTGGGAAGAATATCTGTTGACCTTTGCCATTAGTACTGAGAAAATACTGAGGTTTTCTGGGAGAAAGGGGGAGTTTGGGAATTTTTTCTTAGGCTTCTTATGACTTCACAACAAAAGTTAAAGGCCTTTCTCCAATTGAGTGTATATCTATCTATCTATCTATCTATCTATCTATCTATCTATCTATCTGTATTTAAGTGCTTACTATGTGTCAAGCACTGTTCTAAGTGGTGGGATAGATATAAGTTAATCACACCAGCTATGGTCCAAGGCCCACATGGGGTTCAAGTCAAGTAGGAGAGAGAACAGGTATTGAATCTCCATTTTGCTGTTGAGGAAACTGAGGTATGGAGAAGTTTAGTGACTTGCCCAAGATTACAGAGCAGGCAAATGATGGAGTCAGTATTAGAACCCGGATCCACTGGCTCCAAGCTTTGTCCATTAGGTCACGGGAGACCTGGGTAGAAAATACGCAAACTTTCTGAGGTGCCCAGGAACTGGTCTATAGATTTTTAAAACAATCTTGTCCCTATTTTAGCCATATCCTAGTTTGAGCACATCTTTCAAACACTTGAAAACATTAATAAAATTAGGGCTCAGTCCACATTTGCAAATTGTCTTGACCATTCAGGCCTCCAAAATTGACTGGTTTCAAATATTTCCTTGTTCCCAGATAGAGAAATACTTTGGCCAGAAATATTCAGATAATTGAGGCCAAAGGGTAATTTAGAGTCATGATCCATCTGGATTATGAGACCCCCACCAAGCCACCTTTCCCTCTTCATATCTGACAGATAATCACTCTCCCCACCTTCAAAGTCTTATTAAAAAAAAACAAAACACATCTGCTCCAGAACCTTTCCAGATTAGGTCCTCATTTCTTCCTCTCCCATTCGTTTCTGTATCACCTTAGCAGTTGGATTTGCACTCTTTATTCACGCTTCCCTCAGCCCCACAGCACTTATGCATGTATCCATAATTTATTTATTTATTATTGATCACATTTACTGAGAACTTACTGGGTGTAAGTTACTGTACTAAGCACTTGGGAAAAAACAATATAACATCAGACACATTCCCTGCCCATTACAAGCTCATATATTAATGTCCATCTCTCCCTCTAGACTGTAAACGTTGTCAACAGGAATCATGTCTTCCAACTCTGTTATATTGTACACTGCAGGTGCTCAATAAATACTTTTGATTGATTGATTGATTCTTTCTAGTGTAAACCCCTGTCCTTGTCCTTTGTAAGGTATTCCCGCTTCTGTCACCTTCTGTCTGATTCAGGTGCTCTCTACAGTCCTGGAGATTAAAGATTTCTGAGTATAATCTCTTCCTGACTCCCTCTGGAAGCACTAAAATGATAACAAGGACTTTCCTTAGGTTTATTAATTCATCTTTTAGGTACTTATCCAGTATTTCATCACAGCCTTTTCCAGTTAGACAGCATTCAAGAAGATTGAAACTAGAATAGGGATCAACTAAAACCAGTTACTAGCAGGAAAATCTAGCACATGAGTCTGTTGTATTGTACTCTCCCAAATGCTTAGTACAGAGCACTGCACACAGAAAGCACTCAGTAAATACCATTGCTGATGATGATGATGATGATGACAATGAACAGTATTGATGGAGATCCCTGCACCAGGGGCTCAGAGGACATACGGGAGGACTAGAAGAAGAAGATGAGACTTGCCACCCTTGAAGAATTTACGGACTAAAATACTCCAGGGATCTGACCAGAACAGCGAATTATTTTCTTTTGGATTTTCTATTCCTAAATTTTCTTAAGTAAAATTGACCACAATATTCACCCAATATTAGGAAAAAGTATTAGTTTTGTGTCGATAAGATGTGTGGCATTTGTTCCAATCAATCAATCAATCAATCAATGATATTTATTGAGCACTTACTAAGCACTCTCCCAAGTGCTTAGTGCAGTGCTCTGCACAGAGAAAGCACTCAAAGTACTGTATTTAAGCACTTGGGAAAATGCACTGCAATAGATACACTATCAGAACGATTCCAGGTGGAGGTGGGGCGTTCTGGAAGAGATGAGTCCATGGCGTCGCTATGGGTCGGAGACGACTCGACGTCACAAGACAAGAGTTGGTAGACATGATTCCTGCCCACAAAAAGCTTAGAGACTACTAATGTATTTTCTGCTCTTTCCCATTAAAGATAACTTTGGTTGTCAGAAGCATTTAACATGAACTGTGAAGACATTAGTTGCAATGAGAGCAACATCAAGTTATACATTTGCTATATGAACAGCATGAGATTACTGTTCACCTATAGTGAACAGTAGGAGCACTAGTAGTCTTGGGAGAGTAGAATACAAAAGGTCTGGGAGGCACAACTCCTGCCCACAAGGAGCTTAAAGTCTATCTTAAAATCTTGAATGGCTTATGCTTCTATCTTAATGTTTGATGTTTAGGTGGGTTTCTTTAATCTCCATCATTAAATGGCAAGCCTCTTGATGGCATCCAATGCCTGCTAATTAAATAGTGTTGATTGGCTGTGGCATTTAGAAAGGCCACTGTTGTCCTTCAGAATTTTACTGTTCCTCTTAGGCCTCTAAAACATGACTTGAAAACACCAATTTCCCAACACCCATCAACAGTCATTGGTAAATTCCAAAATAGTTGTGTCCACGTGTGTGTTGACCAATTCAAGGATTTCCCATTACTGTCACAAACATTTTGAGTCCTTCAGAAAGTAAATATTCTAGGAAATAAAAGAGGACTCTGGTTTGCTATGACCTTAGCATTTCTGTTTTGTTCTTCATCTTTCTTGGTGAATTCCCACCGAACTCACTCTTGCTCATCACCAAAAACAGTGACACAGCTAGAAATTGGAACCAGAGGAATGGGAATTTTGCACGGCTCTTTGCTTCTGTGGTTTTTCTTGAATTCTTTGAAAACAAGTCCAAATTCACCATTTCTTTCGATAGTGACCATAAACTTAGTATTTAAGCTCATCATAGTCACAGCCTCTTTACAATGTCTGTATTGAACAACAAAGTTTGTTTAAATCCCTGGAATAAAAAAGGGATGCCAATGTTCTTTTGCTCTTACCTGGCAAGTTTTTGATTTATTCTCCTTGAATGTGAGCTGAGTTGCACTGTAATTTTGTAATCACAGTCGGTCCAAAAAGGGGGCCATAAAAATCGCTTGCTGTGCTTGTTTAGTTAATTGGCTAGCAGATTTTCTTCCTATTTTATTTTATAATTGGTGCCAAAGGATGATGAATTTGGTGTAGAAGGATATGGTACGTGCAACTGGATAATGGCAATAACTATTTAATTATCATAATAATTATCTTGATGTTTTCTGAAATATGCTGTCTTCAGAGTCTTAAATAAACAAAGAGGCTCTGAAAATTACCTATAAAATAAACAACCTAGATTGGAATGATAAATCATCTGCAGAATTAGAAAAACAAATCTAGAGAAGTGGAATTGGCAGCTGAATTGCCCCCAGGGTAAGAAGGTTGCTATCTGCCCAAATGAGTTATTACTGTCTGCCTGTTACTGGCTTCTGGGGTCATGTCACATGGCCAACATTAGCTCTGCCAATCGAGCCGTCTCTCCTCTGTGGGACCATCTTCTGGATTATCTGGCAGAGTTGTTCTCTTGGGGGGGGTTCTGTCGTAGGACAGAGAGGTGGGGCACTATTTCAATGAGAGAAGCCTGTGACATTTCCTCCGGCTAAGACTGTCCAAATGCTCTCACCCAACAAGCAAACTGTCCTTCCAAATAATAATAATAATGATGATGATAGTATTTGTTAAGCGCTTCCTATGTGCCAAACACTGTTCTAAGCTCTGGGGAAGATAGAAGGCAATCAGGTTGTCCCACGTGGGGCTCACAGTCTTAATCTCCATTTTACAGATGAGGTAACTGAGGCATAGAGAAGTTAAGTGAATTACCCAAAATCACACAGCGGACAAGTGGCAGAGCCGAGATTAGAACCCGCAACCTCTGACTCCCAAACCCATGCTCTTTCCACAAAGACCTACTGCTTTGAAACCAAAGCCCTGTAGGACAAAGCACCTGGAAAAATCCAAGGCAGGTGACCATGATTCTCCCTCTCTGGTACTATAACCTGCCTAAACAACTGCAGCTCCTGCTATTTGTATTCCATTTATTCTGGTTTACACTTTACCCCCATTCCTCTACACCATTTTGGCAAACCAGATCTGGTGTGTATGTGTATGAATGTGTGAGGTGGCGGGGGAGAGGGAGAAAAAGGGGGAGGGGAAAGGGAAAATAATAAATCATAAATGTGCTGCCCTGAATCTAAATACCACTCAGAACCAGCAGGCCAGGCAATAGTAGACCCTCCCAGCTTTGTCATCCTTTTGATGTTATTGTTTCAAGGACTATTATTTTTTTATCAGTGTCAGTGGAAGTCCACAGCATATAAAGGCCCTTTTCCCCAGAGGAAATTACAGCTGTTTTAGCTTGTTCTCTGATCCAGTAACATTTAAAAAAAGAATTTGGGGTCATTTGATGGTTTTAGAACATGCTTTAAAAGGAGCAAACAATGTGCAGAGAAAGGAAAAAAAATTCACAAAATTTGCAATAAAGTTCATCCTCTTCTCTCCACCTCTCCCAGTCCTCATTTTTCAGCTGTGCATACACAGGCAGGCAAAAACCAACAACCCTGGGTGTTGGAAATAGAAGGTTTGAGGGACTGCAAACACTCAGTTCTGCTATAATCCCTGTTTTCACTACGGGCTTCGGTTGGAACTTTGATAGGGGATTGGGAAACATTCAAGTGACAACATGAGCCTTTCATTGGATATAGCACACCTTGGAGTTGAAAGAAATAGTTTGTATGTTTGTGTGCAGTTTTGAACACAGTTAAGTTCTACCTCACAGGTTTTCCTTAGTATTGTGTCTGCAGAAAGGCAACCTCTGGTTTTAGGACTATTTCAGCAGGCTAAGGGGCTACGAATGATACCCAGAGACTAGAAAAGTAAGCTCAGAAGTCTTTGAGTCTTGTGGGGAACAGAGGGACTTCCAAGACCAGATGTGGAAAGAAGTGGAGAGAACACAGAAGTGACTAGAAGAGAAGTGGGAACACTGGATAGAACTGAAGAAAGAAGAGAGGAGATGTCAGAAGAATAAACTTGGTCACAGGAGAAAGATGGAGAGGAGGCAAGATGGATGAAGGAAGTAGAGGAGAGGCAGGGGCAAGTACTTAAGGTGGGGAAGATGGGGAGAGTCAGAGAAAGGCGGGGGTAAGACATGTAGGTCGTGGGGTGAATGGGAGTGGGAAAAGTCACTCTATGACTGAGTCATTGAGCAACTCTATGAAGATGGGAAAATTCATTGGGAGTTGGGACAAGCCAGGGAGGAATCAGAAGGAGTGGGAGAGAGAATTCAGCAGGGTACTGGGGTATCTTGGACATTTTTCTGCACCTCAGGTTAATCCCCTAGGAGATCTGGAATCTCCCGTTCTTCCCCATAAAGTGCACGGGAATCTACAGAGCTTAAAGCAGGCCCTGGTCTGGCAAATTCCTGTTTGGTGAAAATTTCTAAGATTAGACAATTTTCATCTTCTTCAAATCGAATTTCTGAGACTCGAGCCCCTTTAGTTGCTAGATTCTTTTCTGCGGTGCTAATTCTATTCTTCAAATTTGATGCCTGACCTTTGCTTGAACACTCCTAAGTTTCCAGAAAAATGAATAAAGCAGCGGGAACGGGAACAGGAGAGGTGAGAGAAGCAACAGCACCCAGGAAACAGAAGACCGGAAGAGACAGCAAGGTGAGGAAATAGAGGAGTGGGCAAGGGTTGATGTTGCTTTCCATCCCTTCCTCCAACCAGAGTTTCCCAAGCATTCACACCACCACTGGCTCCAGGGCATTGCCGGTTCTCCCCCATCCTGGCCCTTGTCTCCAGAATCCATCCCACCCCCACGCCGTCCCACTGCCAGATCCGGTGGAGAACCTGCATGAGTCACTAGAGCACCAGTACCTGAGGTGTGGAGAACCAGGTCAGCCATTTTCCTGGGGAAATTCAGCACCATCTTGTCAAACTTTTAGTTGCAAGTGAACCATAAACAAGAGCACCACTCTCTCTGAGACTCGGTAAAAACGCCCAGTGCTTTCCTGCTGTTCACAGGGAGAATGTCCTCCGTGGCATCCCTGCTGCCCTCTCTCTTTCAAAAGAGCCATTCAGGGACCCTGAGGGAGAACTGCCCTTAGTCATACCCTCAGTAATGCACTAGAGACCCCCAAAAAGTAAATAAATGCACCCCCTTTAGCACCAAACTTACTTCCGTGGAGAGACTTGGGTACCGGGGGGACCAGAGCTCATTAGGTGTTGCCAACCATGGAATAACTACTTAATCATTCTAAATGAAGGCTCAGAAAAAAGGTCAGACAGTGAGTAATAGAGATTTTGCACCTTTCCTTGCCAAGAACATTGTTATCCCAATAAATCACGACATATCGTTCCATTCCAAGGTCCCTCTGCCTCGTCTCCAGCCCCCATTTTGCACCGGATCACTGAAGGCTTTTATGATTTATATTTACATGGGGACATCTCCATCTTTCCAGGAAGCACAAACGTTCTATTACCATTGACCGCACCTCCCACAGTGGTAAAATAGGGCTCTGAACATTCAGTCTGCTGGCCAGGCCACAGGCTGACAGGTCATATTTTCTGGAGGTGCTTCCACTTTTGATTTCTTTCTTTTGTCATTTAAGGTATTGCTTACAACCCTGAGTCCTTGATGGTGTAAAACTGCTCTGCATGAGAGTGTGTCCACCCTGACGGACAAAGGTTGGAACGTCTGATCTTTAGAACCGTGACGTATCCTAGGTCAGCTGGAATGGACTGGACTCTAGGTGGGCTTACCAGGAATGTTTAGAGATATCCTTCCATTTGAAGGTAACACTGCTGAGTGGGAGATTATATCCACAAGAACGAGTGTCTCTGAGAGAGAATCTTTTGCACACTTGCACACTTTGCCCACCAAACGACAGCAATACACATTTCTGAGCTGTAAGCTCCTCCTGTAGATCGTAAACTACCTGTGGGCAGGGAATGTGTCTACCAACTCTGTTGTATTCTCCCAAGAGCTTAGGATAGTGTTCTTCATACAGTAAGTACTCAATAAATACCACTGATTGAATGATTGATTTTTGTGATAATTGTTAAGCACTTACTATGTGCCAGGAGATGTACTAAGCATTGGAGTAGGTATGAGCTAATCAGGCTGGACATAGTCCATGTCCCACATGGGGCTCACAGTCCTAATCTCCAGTTTTACAGATGACTAACAGAGTCCCAAGGCCACGCAGCAGACAAGTGATGAGCTGGGATTAGAACCCAGATCTTTCTGACACCCAGGCCCATGGTCTGTCCACTAGGCCAAGCTGCTACTTGCAATTGGTTGATAGATTTTCTGGTTCCTTGCCCTTTGTGTCACTATTGCTGAGATACCAGTGGTTAAGAGCCACATCAAGTATGCACTGCAGAGTGGAGAGACCAGGGAGGAGGCTGTTGTGATAATAAAGCCAGGATACATGGGCCTAAGCCAGGGTGGTGATCATTTGGATGGAGACTAGTGGGGTGGAATCTGGAAATCTTGAGGAGGAAAAATTGAAAAGATTTGGCAAGAGACTAAATATAGAGGTTGAAAGCGTGTGAGGCATCCAGGAAAATACCCAGCTTATAGTCTTCAGACACCAGGAGGAAGGGGTTGTGGTCAACTGAGATAGTAAAGTTAGTTGGAAAGTTTGGGACTGGTTTGTACTAGTGTTCACTTTCCTTTCTCCTCTACTAAATAAGGCATCGATGCTTCCTCTAAAGAACAACCATCTGGGTCTCCTTCACTTTATTTCTTCTTTCTGCATGAATTTGGATTTTCAGAGATTTTTTTAGTAACCCAAATCTAAAACGCATAGAAGTCTTTCATAGATACTGCATCGCTTAATGGAAAGAGCACAGCACAGGCCTGTGAGTCAGAAAGACCTGCATTCTAATTCCATCTCCACCACTTGTTTGCTATGTGACTTTGGGCAAGTCATTTCACTTCTCTGTGCCTCAGTTACCTCATCTGTAAAATGGGGATTAAGACTGTGAGCTGCATTTGGTATATGGACTGTTTCCAACCTGATTAACTTGCATATCCCAGCGCTTAGTAGAATGTCTGGCTCATTGTAAGTGCTTAACAAATACCATTAAAAAAATATATACGCAATTTGAATCTTGGGTTTTTGCTGTTCTAAAGCTCCCCATGTCCAACCTTATGTCATTAATAATGCATCCTTATCCTTGTGTGTCACCAAGGCTTGAAAGGTCAATCCATGACCCACCATCATCACCATCCATCTGGCTGTTGCATGTGCTAGTCACTGTGCTTGGTGCTGTGGTTCATTTCATCTTTTGGAATCAAAATCTTCCCAGAGCTCTTGCCCTGTGCCAGATGATCACACTAGGCAGGTCTGGCTGCCTGTCTGTTTGTCATTATTGTCTAAGAGCCATCAATAGTGAAGGAACCTGTCCACATACTGGAAAGGTATTTGCTATATAAATATCAACCAGTTTGACTGAAAACCTGAGAAAAATTCAACCTGGAATCAATTTGACCTACCTAGCTGGATCATCATCTTCAGTGGTATTTATTGAGCACTTCAGCACTTGGCAGAGTACCAAAACAACAAAGTTGGTAGACACATTCCCTGCCCACAATGAGCTAACAGCCTAGAGGGGAAGATAGAGAGTAATATAAAGAAATAATTTATGACATATTCATTCATTCAATAGTATTTATTGAGTGCTTACTATGTGCAGAGCACTGTACTAAGCGCTTGGAATGTACAATTCGGCAACAGATAATTTATAGGTAATGTCTTGGGCTGCATGTCTCGGTCCACTTGCCTAAAGACTAACATGCACTTTTGCCCAGGAATACATGCTCTTTTCTCATAAAGTTAATTTCATTAATAAAGAAGAGTGCTTCTCTGTCACGAGAGAGAATTATGAGGCAGAAGCAAACATGCCCTCATGAAGGACGCCTGCTGGAAGAATAACCCATAAACGTGGGTAGTCGAGGTAAAGTTCCTATAAGGCTTCAAGGGGTTGGCACTTTTCCTTTCCCAGTGGGGAAGGTCCAGGTGAGATGCTTGGAGTCATCATCACTAATGAGGCTGAAGATGAGGCTCGTGGCCCTCTATGTCAAAGGAAAAGTTCCCACTGACATTAGTGGAAGGAATAATGACTCATCGATAACAAGACTAACAACTGGGATATTCGGTAACCATTTTCTATGCGCCAGGCACTGTACTAAGTACTAGGGTAGATTCAACTTAGTTGGGTTGGGCACAGGCCCTGTCCCACATAGGACTTACAGTCTTAATCCCCATTTTACAGATGAGGCACAGAGAAGTTAAATGACTTGCCCAAAGCCATACAGCAGACAAGTGGCAGAGCTAGGACTAGAACCCAGATCCTTCAGACTCCCAGGCCCATGTTCTATCCACTAGGCCATACTGCTTCCCTTAACCAAAAAATTACAGTTAGAAAGAGAGGGGCAGGGGGAAAAATGCATTCTGGAAACTTCTTTCTTCCCTTGGTCTCCTCCAGAAAACAGTGGACAGACCGGCATATGCCCAAATGACCTGTAAGTAGTCTGAATAGAAAACTCTACAGCACATCTTCCTCACGAACAGATTTCAGAATTGGTAATAAAGACATCTAATCACCTCCTGCTGGATACCCTGCCTCCCTCAGAACAACCTGGATGTTAACTGGAAGCTTGGAGCGAGTTAAGAGCAGGGATGCCAAGGAGACCGCTTCAGGAGGACTTGAAAAAGTAAAAACCCCAGTCTGCATCCCAAGCCGCACCTGTGCAAATAGCTGCTCAGGAGGGGAACGCAAATGGCTCTGGACCAAGAATGGGACCCCAGAGTTCTCTTTCCTCCACTCTACCACTGGAGAAACACTCTAGGTTTAGGGGTTCAGAGGGCTTCCACATTACCGTCATCTGCATGAGCACACAATAGAATAGAATGACATCATTAAGAATGCTGTGTGCACGTTCGGTGCAAAGTAATGATGCCAAAATGAATGCTGCAAGCACACATCTCACAGCACAGTGAGGTCTTACAGAATGGGGGGGTTGAGCAGGGAGGGGGTCAATTCTCCCCACCCCAGAGCGGCCAAATATTTGAAACCAACCCTGGGTGGAGTAGGGTAACAGTAACAATCTCTTTTATGTGGAGAATATAGTGATATTGTTTTGCCCTGCCAACCTGGGGGCGTGGGTGGGAGGGGCAGGGAGAGGGGAGGATCTCTGAGGGCACAAGGCCCTGGACAAACGTTCAGTTTGTTCAGTGGCAAAAGCAGCCCTGGCTCTTCCTCTCCCCTGTCAGGTTTAAACTGTTTCAGCTGCATTTTCAGAGAGGGGCTGCCATGAATGCTTGAACACGTTGAGTTAGCGGCCCTGAGTAGCGAAAGCTTCCATATGCGAGCGTGTGAGATAGAAAAGACAAAGGGGGACGGCCCCTGAGAGAAGGCATTGATTTCCATAAAAGCCCGTTTGTCATGTGTGGAAGCGGGAGCAAATCACTCCTTTCGCTTGAGCCTCAGCTTTCTGCCTTTCAGATGCTATGAATTATTGAAAGGCCCTCACCGAAGTCCTTTTCTTTCCACTTGACACAAACAAAATTACGGGTGGATATCTCTGATTGGGAAACCTGACAGGATTTTTGTTCCTGAAGAAAAAATATAGATCTGTGTTACTAAGTTAAGTCAACCAAGACAACCCACTTTCAACTGTGCTTAAAACACATTAAAGAAATTAAGTAGGCTATCAAGATTCAAAAGCGTATGAAATAGAGAATAATGTAAACCATTCCTCAAATGCAGATACAACAGAAGTAGCATATCCATGTTTAATACATTATCACACAGTCAGTAACTAATAAGTTAACCTTAGAGAACTCCCCAAATCAATTAATATTCCTAAAGCCGGGTTGGATATAAAAGGATTGCCAAATCTGCTTATATAAATTCTCAAAATCCCCAGTGGCATCCAATACTCTTATGTACATTAAAAGAGAGAGAAGGCATTTTTATTCTCCCAGTGCAAGGGTAGGCTTTGTTTAGAGAAGCAGCGTGGCTCAGTGGAAAGAGCCTGGGCTTCGGAGTCAGAGGTCATGAGTTCGACTCCCTGCTCTGCTACTTGGCAGCTGTGTGACTGTGGGCAAGTCACTTAACTTCTCTGTGCCTCCATTACCTCATCTGTAAAATGGGGATTAACTGTGAGCCTCACGTGGGACAACCTGATTATCATGTATCTACCCCAGCGCTTAGAACAGTGCTCTGCACATAGTAAGCGCTTAACAAATACCAACATTATTATTTTAAGTTCTTTCAGTTGAGTATAGCTAGTGCAAAACTGCTCAAATGAAATTATCTGAGAAGGATTGAAGAGGACTGGAAAAAAAAAACTTGATGCTTTCAACTGAGTGTGACTTTTGTCTGACCCTTAGCCCTAGCCTTTCACCAAGGGCAAAGCCTTGAGGTTTTCGTACCTGGGACCCGGGCCAAATCAGATGCTTCCAGGTACAGCCAGGAGAGGCCTTCCTCTATCCACCACCAAATGGACACTCTCCATCCTCTGGACCTTGACTCTAAAAGCTTTAGTAGTCACCTCTGCCCCTCCCATTTGACCTTCCCCTACAGCAGTAGAGGTGGTTGTGACCAACTGAAAACTCAACATGGCCATTTTCACAGCCCTTCCTCTCTCTCCTATCCCTTGTGGGCTACCAGCCACATCTCAGTTCAGCCCTGGCAGTTTGGGGGTTGGGAGGGGAACTGGAGAGAAGGGAGGCAACCTCTAGCCCACCATGCCACAATTTTCTGCAGAATCCTCTGGCAATTTTCTGGGGGATGTCTTGCTTGTCACCTCACTGATACCAGGAACTGCAGGGCCAAGAGTCCCCTAACAAGGCAGAGAAAGGTCTGGAACTAAGGTGGTACAGTCATCCAGTTTTACACCAGAAGGTCCGGTTTTTAGCTCTGTCCCCTGAATGATATGGACAGAATGCCTTAGTAGCTGGTATTTTGATTTTAATTACCCAGTCTCCTTCTGCCTTGGCTCTTGCCACCAAGTTCCATGGCAGTGCCCCCATTCAGAGAAATCTACTGAGCCACAAAACACAAAGCCTCAAGGGTAAGTGAGGGAGTGAGGCAATTGGGAAAGGGTCGGGGTAACAGAGAAATATTTCAGATTACAGTGGTTTGGCTGGATTTTACAAAATGGTGTCTAGGGTACCATTACATTTCCGTGTGTCCAGCATAAATCTGGCATGAGCAAGGACCATGAGTGGTTATCCTAACTAGTGTTTTGTTGTCCAATCCCATTGCTCACTTTTCTGAATATCTTGCTCCCTCTGTTATTTTACAGAAGATTGGAGTGGTCGGAGGAGTTGAAATAGAGAATATGGGGACTCTTGCATATCGAATACTTATTGAGTCATTTATGCCACCTATCTCCCATCCCTCAGAGTTCGATATAAATTCATTTCATGTCACACTAGAGAACAGGGCATGTTCTTTTATTACCTCTCTGCTTCTTAACAATGGAAACCTACTGTATCCCAAATTTACTGAGCGCTTAGCAAAGAGCCCTGATTATTGATAGCTGCATGAATGTTGATGAACTGTGTCTGTGGACAGTGATTCATCGAGATGGGATTGCCAAATGTCCCATAAATAATGACCGGCAGAATACGGCTGAAATGTTTCATTTTATTAGAAGGCTCAACCAAGAATCGACATTCACCCAAAGAAAATTTATGTTTACAGTCTTAACTGTAGCCAACCAGTCCTTTCCAGAGTACTGCAAATGGAACAAGTGTTGAAAAAAAAAAAGAGAGGCCTAAATCTAAGTCACGCTACTCAAGTGGCGGGGTTTTTTCCTACCTTAGCTGGCTGCGGAGAGAAATGATTTATAAAACGCAATTTGATTTTACTGGGGTTGGATGAGAGTTTGCAAAAAAAAAATGGAGGCATAGGTTTCCTAAAGCAGTAACTCCTGACTCACATGCCAGAGGGTGGCACCCCAGGGCATCTGGCCTGGCACACTAGCCTTTGACCAGGATATAAGGGATGGCTCCCTTTCCAGAAGCTCCAGAGTTCAGTGTAGCCTCTAGTTCTGCCTCTGCCACCGCTTCTGGGTGCCTTCAACCATCTCTCATGCCCTGCAACCCTTTCTGGTCTCTCGAAGCTCCTACCTCAGGGCCGGGTGATGAGCATTTAGCGGCAAGTCCGGGACAATGGAGCAGTGACCTGCAAGGCAGGAGGACAGAACGGAAGCATTAGAATTTCCATGAAGAGTCCCCTCTAGACTCACTGTGGGCAACAAATGTGTCTGTTACATTGTATTCTCCAAAGTGTAAGTACAGTGCTCTGCACACAGTAAGCGCTCAATAAATATGATTGACTGACAGACCTCTTCCAGATATTTTGCTGGACAGTACGGTGGATACTGTTAGTTGCTAAAACCACATAGAACATTGGTTTATCCATTTTGGATGCTTCCGTTCAGCTTCACGGTGATTTTTTTATTTATAGTATTTGTTAAATGCTTACCATGTGCCAGTCACTGTACTAAGTGCTGGGGTAGATTCTAGCTAATTAAGGTGGTTACAGTCCTTGTCCCACCTGGGGCTCACAGTCTTAATCCCCGTTTTACAGATGAAGTAACTGAGGCTCAGAGAAGTGAAGTGACTAGCCCAAAGTTGCACAACAGACAAGTGGAAGGGCTGGGATTAGAACTCAGGTCCTTCCCACTCCTAGGCCCGTGCTCTATTCACCAGCCAACGCTGCTTTTCTGTGTGGCACCATGGGAGAGCAAATTCACGAATGTTAAAAAGGGGCCTTCCCCAGTCTTTGTCCAAGGAACACAGAGAGTGGAAACAATCAGCAGACATGGGAAATCCAAATGACAGAGGATTCTGCCATTCTATTAGCACACGGTTTGATGTCTACTTTTTTAAGTGGTCATTTGTAAAAAATGACTTTATCCATCTTGGCCCTTTTCCTTTGAGTTTGCCTTTGTTCTTTTCTTACTGCTATTTTGCACTGTCACCTTTATCAGAGCATGGGGCCATTTTATTTCTTTGATCTCTGGATGATGGTGCTTTACTTTTGAGGGAACATATTCAGGATCTGATCACTTCTGACAAGAGGTTGTGTACCCTGAAGAGGCTTTATCTTCCCATTTATGTTGCCATATCCTCGAATTCTACATTCAGAAGCAAAATTGCTAAAAATTGGTATCGCATTTAGAATGGTCACAATGAGTCTACCAGTCTCACTTCCCTCCAGCTGCCAGCCGGGTAGAAAACACAAATGTAAATCAATGGCACAATGCTTTCAAAAGGATTTGGATGATTGGCACCTCACGAATCCAAATGTTTTTCCTTTTATGGCTTTGTAAGAGCTGCTGGTGGTGGAGGATACTGTGTAATCTTCGTTTTCCATGCGATCTGTTTCTTTCCAAATTTGTCATTGATGGGTGAGAGCCCCATTACCCTTTGATGTTGGCAGTCTCCTCCTTTTCTGATGTCCGCAGGCCTAATGAAGCCCGTGGTGATGGATAAAGAGAATGAAGAATGTGAGAAGGGAAAAAGAAATAGTGGGAGAAGAAGAAAAGAAGACTTGAATCATGAATGGGAATTGTCTGACAAAGGAGGTACAGAAGAGAGTAGGAAGGCAGGCATTTCTTCGGTTGCGTTTGTGATAGTACTTTTCCAGTCTGCTCTATTCAATACATTTCTTCCTTTCTTGAAGCCCCAGGACTGTGGTGAACTTGTTATTGTCAGCAGGAGACTTCACCATCATCATCACCTGTTCTGATTCCTAAGTTTAGGAATGTAGTTGCCTTTCTCTGAGAGTTACACGTGCCCAGATCCTCTAAAGAAAATGAGAGCCCATGATGCTAGGAAGTGATACGCTAGGTTTAATTTCCTTTTTTTTTTTTTTGCATTGAAGGAGGAGCTACAGACCATCCTTCCATAGATTTAACTTTTGTCCATCTACCAGAGGGACGAATGGGATAAAAAGCAGCTTGGCTTAGTGGATAGAGAATGGGCCTGGGAGTAAGAAGGATCTGAGTTCTAGTTCAGACTCCACCATTTGTCTCCTGTGTGACCTTGAGCAAGGCATTTCACTTCTCTGTGCCTGTTACCTCATCTGTAAAATGGGAATAAAGACTCTGAGCCCCATTTAGCACCGGGACTGTGTCCAACCTAATTAACTTGTATCAACCCCAGTGCTTAGATTGGAGAAGCAGCATGGCTCAGTGGAAAGAGCACGGGCTTTGGAGTCAGAGATTATGAGTTCGAATCCCAGCTCTGCCACTTGTCAGCTGTGTGACTTTGGGCAAGTCACTTCACTTCTCTGTGCCTCAGTTACCTCATCTGTAAAATGGGGATTAAGACTGTGAGCCCCACGTGGGACATCCTGATTCCCGTGTCTACCCCAGCGCTTAGAACAGTGCTCGGCACATAGTAAGCGCTTAACAAATACCAACATTATTATTATTATTATAGTAAGCACTTAAAAAACACCATTTTAAAAAAACTAGACTTTGGCATGGGGCCACATGGGTGGCCACTCCACCTGAAGTTTCAGGGTTCCACCTGACTCTTCTCTCTGCCAGTGCTTCTGGTTACCCAGGGTCTCCTCATCTCCGCTGGAGCCATCCCAGGTCCCCTGCCATTCTCAATCAGGGAGCCCCCATACAAGAATAATTATAACAACTGTAGTGTTTGTTAAGTACTTTCTATGTGCCAAGCAGAGTACTAAGCAATGAGGTAGATGTAATATAAACAGATTGAATAGTTGTAATATAAACAGATTGAACAACACAGTCCCTTGTCTGACATGGGACCCACAAACTAAATAGGGTGGAGAAAAGATATCTCAGCCCCATTTTACAGATGAGGAAACTAAGGCGCAGAGAAGTTAAGAGATTTAGCTTAAGTCATACAGCAGACAGTCATTGGAGCTGAGATTAGAATCCAGGTACTCTGACTCCCAGACAGACTGTAAACTCCCTGTGGGTAGTAAATGTGTCTGTTATACTCTACTAAGCACATAGTGTAGTACTCTGCACACAGTAAGCGCTCAGTAAATATGACTCTCTTACTGACTTTCCACTAGGCTGCAATGCTTCTCAATGAACATCTGAGTATTTTCTGTAGTGTTCCAGTCAGGCGGACCTTTTTCACTCTCTCATCCTCTTACTCAACTCCCTTCCCTCACACTCATCCCTCCACCATAGGACATCTTTTCTCTCTCAATAATGTTCCTTCTTCCACATTGTGTCCTATACCTGGAATACAGTGATCCTTTTCCCATCCTGCGGAGAAGCAGCATGGCTCAGTGGAAAGAGCACAGGCTTGGGAGTCAGAGGTCATGGGTTCGATCCTCAGCTCTGCCACTTGGCAGTTGTGTGACTGTGGGCAAGTCACTTAACTTCTCTGTGCCTCAGTGACTTCATCTGTAAAATGGGGATTAACTGTGAGCCTCACATGGGACAATGTGATTACCCTGTATCTACCCCAGTGCTTAGAACAGTGCTCTGCACATAGTAAGCACTTAACAAATACCAACATTATTATTATCCTTAAAACTCATTCCTTTCCATCCTTTAAAGTCCACCTAGAATTCCACCTCCTGCCAGAAGAAGGAAATGAAGGCTCAGTCTTCTCTATACCAAGAAGATGTTCGTAAATTCCCACTCTCAACCACATACATCCCCTTAACAGAGACTATTTTAACTATGCTGTTTAGCATATCTAAGCCCACCCCATAGATGCCCACCGAAGATGTGAATATTTTAACTATGCCATTCACCCAGCAAAGCCTTGACTTGGTTCTCTGGGCTGTCTAATTCTAGCTGGCCAACTCTTTACAGAAGAAAACTGTGTCTTCTCTGAGTACTTGAATTCTCTACTTTGGAAGCTCAGTTAGTAAATAATGATGATGAAGGGGATATGATATTGATAGTGCTGAAAAAGGAAGTCCAAAGGATCACAAGGTCTACTGCCCTATTACCACTAAGGAAGATTTTCATCATCATCCGCTAAGCATTAACATCCGCTAATATGTAAGCATAACTACCCTTCAGCTATTAAATCTGATTCCAGGCAAGTTTGCCCACACATATAAGGATAATTTAGTGTTCTTCAAAATATACCTCAGAGGACAGTCATAAATTGGTCTTCAATTCGGCAAATTCCTATTTGAAATCTCTGTGTATTTTCAGAGAATTCTCTAGGCCCCTCTTTGCTATAGTGAGTCATTTTGTTCCTATCACAAGTCCTTACTTTGTGATGGAGTTGATGATCCTTCCAGATTGACCCTGCTAAAGGACAGGGAGCTTGTCTCTCTGACTTACTTGTTCAGGGTCCTGCCTCAGGCTCTATGGAGATGATACATATATATATGAGATTTGTATATATGTATGTACAATGGTGACACAGAATAATAATAATAATAATAATGGCATTTGTTAAGCACTTACTATGTGCCAAGCACTGTTCTAAGCACTGAATAAATGTGGTATTTGTTAAGTGCTTGCTACGTGCCAGGCACTGTACTAAGGGCAGGGGTAAATACAAGCAAATCGGGTTGGACACAATCCCTGTCCCACGCGGGGCTCCCAGTCTCAATCCCCATTTTTACAGATGAAGGAAGTGAGGCACAGAGAAGTTAAGTGACTTGCCCAAGGTCACACAGCAGACAAGTGGCAGAGTCAGGATGAGAACTCATAACCTTCTGACTCCCAGGTCCGTGTTCTATACACTGTGCCATGCTGCTTAGTGGGAGAAGAGGAAATTCAGGAAGTCCTCTTAGAGATGTGCCTTCTATATATATATATAAATTATAAATGTATATATATGTACATAATGGTATTTGTTAAGCACTTATTATGGCCCTGGCACCGTACTCAGTGCTAGGGTAGATATAAGCATATTGGATCGGACACAGTCCCTGTCCTACATGGGGCTCACAGTCTTAATCTCCTTTTACATATGAGGTAACTGAAGCACAAAGAAGCGAAGTGACTTGCCCAAGGTCACAGAGCAGATGCAGCTGAGCTGGGATTGGAACCCAGATTCTTCTGATTTCCGGCCTGTACTCTAACCACTAGACCATGCCACTTTGCTGCTGATAATGGTCTGTTGGCTCCTATCTCTTAGCCCCAATCACTGCTGCTCTGCCCTTCTTGTGGAGGTGCAATCTGCTTTGCTTCCGTGCTTTCCTATGGTTTCCTCGATCTCGTCTCTCTCGCCACCGACCCCTTGCCCACTGCCTGCCTCTGGCCTGGAACGCCCTCTGTCCTCAAATCCGACAGACAGTTACTCTCCCCGCCTTCAAAACTTAATTGAAAGCACATCTCCTCCAAGAGGTCTTCCCTGACTAAGCCCTCCTATCATCTTCTCCCACTCCCTTCTCCATCGCCCTGACTTGCTCCCTTTATTCATCCCCCCTCCCAGTCCCTCAGCACTTAGGTACATATCTGTAATTATTTAATGTCCGTCTATGTCCGTCTCCCCCTGTAGACTGTAAGCTCACTGTCGGCAGGGAATGTGTCTGCTCATTGTTATATTGTACAATAAGCACTTAGTACAGTGCTCTGCACACAATAATCATTCAATAAATACAACTGAATGAATGAATATTGAAATTCCCAAGGATCAGTGTAGGGATGAAGAAACACCACCCTCCATTTCACACTGAGGATGGCCTTTACATTCTCCTGGGCAGAGGTTCCTGACAAATCCCCTTGAGATTCAACTTTTGTCTTACTTTCTCTGCTTACTCAACTTTTTTGAGAATTGATTCTCTCTAGTCTTGGATAGATGAAATTGCCCCTTATTATAAAACTTACAAGTGTTGGGAAGGAAACTGTTTCGCCTTTCACTTCCCCCTTCTTTAGTTCCTCAGAATCTAGTTTTGTAGTTTGATTTTTTAAAAAAACAAAAAAACTGATCAGCATTTCTAGACTCCCAGCATCACTAAGGGTTTCTTTTGTTTTGGGAGGTTACTCTGACACCATCATTCTTTGAGTTGGCCACTTCTCCTTTAAAGGCTCCCTATGTAACAGTCATATATGAAACAAGGAGGGTGAACACTTGACACTGTCATTGCATATATAAAGAGAAGGAAAAATTGCAACGAAAATAGCAATCTACAGAATTTGATGAAAAATTAACAGTGGAATTCTTCCTGGATTTTTCTGGTAGAATCTGCGAAGAGTATTGCAGGGAGAGAATCTGGCTTAATAATAACCGTAGTATTTTTTAAGCACTTCCTGTGTGCTAAGCACTGTAGTAAAAACATTGGGGTAAATACAAGCTAATCAGGTTGGACACAATCCCTGTCCCATATGGGGCTCCACAGTCTTAATCCCTATTTCACAGATAAGGGAAGTGAGGTCTAGAGATGTGAAATGACTTGCCTGAGGTCGCAAAGCAGATAAGTGGCATTACCAGGATTAAAACCCAAGTCCTTCTGGCTTGGTATCCAGTTAAATCTCACAACTCTTGAGTCCAGTAAATGGCATTCTATTTTGATGTGCAAGTCTTTGGGAAAAGGGACAAGGTTTCTGTGTCCTCCTTAGATTATAGCAATAATGGGATTGAGGCAATTTCGCTTTCTTCTAAATTGCATTTTAGCGGCTTGTTGCTTTGGAAAAAGCAAATGATTTCCCAATCACAACATTCTGTAGCCATGGAAAATGATAGTCCCATCCCAGAGAGGCTGGTGATGGGATTCAGTAATTGGTCCCGAGGCATATAAGAGGCATCTTGGTTTCTGGTTTATTTGGGGGGGGTGTTGTTTATTTGTTTTAAACAATATTCATTAGCTTTTACTATGTACCAGGCACTGTACTAAGCACTGGGGTAGGTACAAGATAATCAAGTTGGACTCAGTCCATGTCAGACAGTCAGTCAGTCAATCATATTTATTGAGAGCTTAATGTGTGCAGAGCACTGTATTAAGTGCTTGGAAGAGTAAAATATGACAATATAACAGACATTCTCTGCCCACAACAAGCTTACGGTCTAGAGGGGGAAACAGACATTAATATAAATAAATAAACTACAGGTATGTATGTAAGTGCTGTGGGGCTGGGACGGGGGATGAATGAAGAGAGCAAGTCACTGGGATGCAGAAGGGCGTTGAAGGAAAGGAAATGAGGGCTGAGTCAGGGAAGGCCTCTTGGAGGAATCATAGCTTCAATAAGGCTTTGAAGGGGTAGGGAGAGTCACTGTCTGTCGGATTTGAGGAGGGAGGGCATTCCCGACCAGAGGCAGGATGTGAGTGAGAGGTTGGTGGCGAGATAGGCAACATGGAGACATATTGAGAAGGTTAGCATTAGTCAAGCAAAGTGTATGGACTGGTGTGGAGAAGGAGGTACGAGGGGAGAAGATGACTGAGTGATTTAAAGCCTATGGTGGGGAATTCCTGTTTGATGTGGAGGTGGATGGGCAAGCATTGGAGGTTCCTGAGGAGTGGGGAGATACGGCCTGCATGGTTTTTGAAGAAAAATGATCCGGGCAGCAGAGTGAAGTATGGACTAGAGTGGGGATTAGACAGGAGACTGGAAGGTCAGCAAGGAGAACTAGGTTAAATGATTGTATTAACATGGTAACAGTTTGGATGGAGAGGAAAGGGTGGGTTTTAGGGATGTAGTGAAGGTCGAACTGACAGGATTTAGTGATGGATTGAATATGTGGATTGAATGAGAGGAGTCAAGGATAATGCCAAGGTTAGAGGCTTGTGAGACAGGAGGGATGGTGGCGCCATCTACAGTGATGGGAAAGTCAGGGGAGGCTAGGGTTTGGGTGGGAAGATAGGACTCACAGTCTTAATTCCCATTTTACAGTTGAGGTAACCAAGGCATAGTGACTTTCCCAAGGTCACACAACAGCAAGTGATGGAATTGAAATTAGAACCCTGGTCCTCTGACTCCCAAGCCTGTGCTCTTTCCATTTGTCCACAGTACTTCTCAGCTGTTCCTCTTGGAAGCAGTAGCTGATCTCAGATTTGGGGCTCCTCTCTTTTATGACAAACTGTTCTGGTTGACATCTGAATTAGAAGATATTCAAATAAATGTTTGTAGGTTGGAATTCTAGCTGTTTTAAAATATTATTATTATTACTGTTATTTATTATTATTACCACTATTTTGTATTTTTGCAAGAAATATTTCCTGGGATTTGTTGCTAATTGCCCAATTCACCTATCTACCCGTTTAACGTTCAACATCTTCAGGAAATCTAAACAGACTCTAAATACCTGTGAAATGATATCTGCCTATGCATATGGAGCAAAGGTAAAACTAGATTGAGCTCCACCTTTATTCATTCAATCATATTTATTGAGTGCTTACTGTGTGCAGAGCACTGTGCTAAGCACTTGGAAAGTACAATTTGGCAACAGATAGAGCCAATCTCTATCCAACAACAGGCCTTTACTTGCTCTATGGCCTTAAACAGGTCACTTCAACTCTCGGGGTTTCGGTTCTACACACTAATAATAATAACTTTATTTGTGGAATTTATTAACTGCTTACTATGTGCCAAGCACTGTACTAAGCACTGGGATAGATATAAGATAACACATGGACTCCCATTCTAAGTTGGAGAGAGTATAGGTATTGAATCCCCATTTTGCGGGTGAGGATACTAAGGCATAAAGAAGTTAAGCGACTTGCCCAAAGTCACAAAAACTGGGATTAGAACCCAGGTTGGCGGACTTCCATGCCCATGCTCTCTCTACTAGGCCACACTGGTTCCCTTTGTAATAATGTAATGTATAAAAGACCCCTAGAGTGACATGAAAACACTCATGCCGTTTCCAGAAGGGTTTTACTTGCTCATAGGGACGAATTTATCCCTGGGGAAACATGTCACCGAATCCCTCTGAGTTCATTCATTCATTTAATCATATTTATTGAGCACTTACTTGGTGACTTGGTAGAGGTGGACACCCTCCATTTTAGTAATGATCTGTTGGTTCTTGCACTGAAGGAAATTAAAATTAATTTGGCATGATTTCTTTTCAAAGCCATTTTGGTCATTTACCAATACCTCCTGCTTTTTAGGAGTGCAAATAGATTTTTGGATGATTTTAGTGTTTTCTGCATTTTCCTGTCTCTATTTCAAAATATGGGCTTCTATCTAATATATGAGATCTTCCCCTACACACTCTGAGTTCTCAAAACAGTGCCTGATGGCTGTGAAATCCCATGCCAATTCCTTAATAATTTATGTTGGTATTTGTTAAGCACTTACTATGTGCAGAGCACTGTTCTAAGCACTGGGGTAGATACAAGATCATCAAGTTGTCTCACAACTGACATGAGGCTCACAATTTTAATGCCCATTTTACAGATGAGATAACTGAGGCACAGAGAAGTTAAGTGACCTGCCCACAGTCACACAGCTGACAAGTAGCAGAGCCGGGATACGAACCCATGATCTCTGACTCCCAAGCTTGTGCTCTTTCCACGGAGTCACGCTGCTTAAGGAGGCTTGCTGTGGGGCACCAGATCTGCTGACCTGCAAACATAAAGCTCTACCAAATATCCTTCAACTACTTTATTTCCCTTTCTAGTTTAGATTTTACTTTCCATTAGAAGGAGGCTTTTTTAAGTCAAACCATTTAATAATCATCTTGCTATCAGCTTTCTCTCCCTGATGGCCAGGAAAATAACATTTTTCATTTTTGAAGACACTAATGTATCCTTCGGAGTTCTGCACACTTCCACCTCGCTGCTCCCATTCCTATCCAAACTCTTAGAATGGGTCATTTAACAACAATAATAATTGTGGTATTTGTTAAGCATTTACTACGTGCCAAGCGCTATACTAAACACACGGATAGCTATCGTCAGTGGTATGTATTGAGCACTTACTGGGTGTAGAAAACTGCATTCAGCGCTTGGGAGTGTACAGTACAACAGAGTTGGTAGACGTACTTCCTGCCCACAATGAGCTTACAGTCCAGAGGGGGAGACAGATGCTAATATCAATAAATAATTTATAATGTATAATTTAGAGGTAGGTATATAAAAGCTGTGGGGTTGAGTGTGGCCCAAAAGTCACAAATCCAAGTGCATAGATGAACCTCAGTAGGTACTTGATAATCAGAGCAGATGCGGTCCCGGTCATATGGGACTCATAATCTAAGGGAAAAGGGGAAGAGTATTTAATTCCCATTTTGCAGATGAAGAAATTGAGATTCAGAGAAGTAAAGTGACTTGCCCAAAGATCCCACAGCAGGCAAGTGTGGAGTGAGGATTAGAATTCGTGTCCTCTGACTCCCAGGTCCATGCTCTTGCCACTAGACCATGCAGCCTCCCTCCACCTTTGTTTTCTCTCTTCTCAACCCACTGCAGTCAAGTTTTCACCCCCTTCAATCAATTGGGGTTATTCTCTCTCAGGTCAGGGTTAGAATGATTCTAACCCTGACCTCTTATTGATCTGCAATCCTGAATCTCCTCTTTTCTCCAGAACAAGCCCTAAAGGGGGACCTTAAACTCAACATGTCTAAAAGGAAACTCATCTTTCCCCCTAAACCCACTCTTCCCTCTAACTTTCCCATCGCAGTCTCCCTCTTCCAGAAACATGCCATGTCGGTGTCATCCTTGACTCCTTGCTGACTTTCAGTCCTGATATTCAGTCCACTATCAAATCCTTCCAGCTCTTCCTATACAACATCACCCAGATCTGCCTCTTTCTCTCCACCCAAACAGCTAACATCCCGATACTACTGTTGCTTATAGTATGGCTAGACTGTTGTACCAGCCTCCTCGCTGGTCAGCCAGCCTTCAGCCTCTCTCTCCCTTTTTTAAAAATTTTCTGGAATTCGTAAAGCTCTTATTATGTGCCAGACACTGTACTAAATGGGTTGAAAACAAGCAAAGCAGGTTGGACACAGTTCCTGCCCCTCATGGGGCTCACCGTCTCAATCTCCAATTTACAGATGAGGTAACTTAGGCAGAGAGAAGTTAAGCAACTTGCCCAAAATCACACAGCAGAGAAATGATGAAGCCAGAATTAGAATCCAGGTCCTTCTGACTTCCAACTCATGCTCTCAACTAGGCCATACTGCTTCCATGCGCCAGTATTCTGTCTCTCACAGCAGCACCAAAGGATGCTTAGAAAAGTCACTTTGTGGTTACCATACCCTACATCTATCCTCGTTACTGTGACTGTACCTTGCAATATTACTAACTTTTTATATCACCAATTGATTGATTATTTCCTCTAATAACTTTTCATGGATTCACTGTCTAAGGATCTATATATTCATTCATTCAATCGTATTTATTAAGCACTTATTGTGTGCAGAGTACTGTACTAAGTGCTTGGGAAAGTACAATACAACAATAAAGAGTGACAATCCCTGCCCACAATGAGCCGACAGGCTAAAGGCAGGGAGACAGACATCAGTACAAATAATCAGACATAAATACAAATAAATAAAATTACAGATATATGCATAAGTGTTGTGGGGCTGGGATGGGGGGAAAAGCAAAGAGAGAGAGTCAGGATGTTGCAGAAGGGAGAAGAAGAAAAGTGGGGCTTAGTCTGGGAAGGCCTTTTGGGGGAGATGTGCCTTCAGTAAGCCTTTGAAGGGGGGAGAGTATTGACTCTTCTGACAATCTAGACTTTTTCTTCCAGCACCTTAAACTTCATCTTCTATATGGACCTGCCTCTCAATGAATTTATCAAAATTCCTCTGGAGTCTATTGACATCTTCTGCCTGCACCGTCTCCCATAGTAATTCAATTTGTTTACTTCCCACAGTGTGAGGAAGCATTGCCTTTTGTTTGTTTCAAACATTTTATCTTCCAACTTCAGTGGGTGTCCATTCTTCTTGGTACTCTGGGATCTGATGTCCTACGATTCCACATTCACCCTCCCCTTAACCTTCTTAATTTACCATGTGCCTTCACCTTTATCTTTTCAAACTGAAGAATCCTAATCCTTTCAGTCTACCCCGCGCAGAAGCTCCTCATTCCCTAGTTGTTTGAATTGCCTTCGGTGCCTTCTCCTGCTCTGTTACATCCTTCCAGAGAGGCAGCCACCAGAACCGCACGAGCGGTGCCTTATGGCTGAGGAGGTTACCAGAGACATGAAGGCCAGAAACCTGTCACACACCCATCCTCACATACTCTTCTGCACTTCCACCACTCTCTCTCTGCGCTCTCCTCCAGGACTATGAGCTAGACTTAGAGATAAAAGGTACTGAAGGAATCTGGGATGTAATAGAGAAAATACAGGAAGTGAGAGCTTCTCAGACCAAACAGATCCACAGTAGCCTGCCCCAGCTCTGCTTTCTACATAGGAAGATGGAGGAACTGGTCTGCAAAGGGGAAAGGGGCCCAAACAAGATCATCTTGGAAAGTACAAGTCTACGTTTCACCTTGTCAGTGCTTCATCAGATGACATTCATTCATTCATTCATTCAATCGTCTGATACCTGTCATTGATGTGATTGGCTCTCCGGGAGAGAGCGGTGGGACCTGCTTGATAAAAGATACTCCTCTCCTTTTGTGAATATGAGAATTTCTTCTATCTTCCTGATGGGGAAATACATTTACAAGGCCACCTGGAACTAAGGGAGGAGTGGCCAAGAGTCATCATCACTAGAAGTGGGTGTCCCGACTGGTCGCTTAGTGCTGAAAGAATGGCAAGTCATTTTCTTCTAAGTCCCCAACCCATGACTGAGTTTCCACAACAGACCTCTCAGAAAAAAGCATTAAGAGCAAACTCAGGAGTTTGTGGTTTTTCGGTGCTTTCCTCCGCCAGCAGTGTATGAATCAGAAATATTTTTGGGAAAGGGTGAAATCTTTCTGTGCACGTCTCCTCACTCCTTGTAAACCTCCAATTGTTGCCCAAGCAGAAACTCCTGACCACTGGCATCAAGGCAGTCCGTCATCTCTCTTTCCTACTTGTCCTCGCTTCTCTATCACTACACTCCAGCTCGTACACTTCATTCCTCTCAAGCCAACCTCCTCCCTGTGCCTCATGGACCAAATGATCCTGCATCTCTGCATGGGCATGTAGCTATCCATCTGTCATTTCCTGACAGAGAACACTGACAATGACACCTTTTTGGCACCTGAACAGTGCCTTTGAGCTCAGGATTTCCAAAAGCCTTTTCAAACCTCATTAAAGCCTTCCATTGCCCAAGTGACGGGGACTGTGGTCGGACATAAAAATATCATTAAAACGTAATTTTGAAGTGTGTCTCAAATAATGGGTTCTGACATTTGATGGATTACAAGGCTCAGTGGGCTTTTAACAATGGTTGCATGCAAAGGGAGGCTTAATTCCGGTTTGGAAGGATCTTTGCTGTGTTTTACATGCAGGAAGGCTATGGGTAATCTGGGCTGGAGGAGAACCAGAAAATGAAGTAGGACTTTGGCTGCCAAAGTAGAGAGGGAGGGATATACGTAAGCAAGATCGCCCTGTTTCTCCTCCTTTTCTTCCACTGATTTCCACACCTACTAAATTAGGGTAATAATGACAACTATCCTTATGGGTGAAAAGGGATTAAAAGCCAGGGTTAAATCGCTTTACAAGCACTACATCTTATATTGCTGTTAAATATTGATCTTGGGAACAGCCTGGAAAGACCTCCCCTCTCCTTTTGAGGACATCGACCCCAAGAAGTCGCCACTCGATGGCATTGGTAACAAGATGCCTATTCACAGCTACACGCTCCTCATTTTCCTGTGGAAAAATTGGGGTTGCATGGGAAAATTCCCTGTCACTGGATAATTGTATCCCCATCATCATAAGGCCCCTGGCTTGGAGGCGGTTGAGAGCTATGAGAATATGAAATGTCAAGATTCCTGTCACTTCTCTGGCCGCTCGATTCAGTTGTACAATGCAGTGAAGTGTTTCCATGTTCTCCTACCGCTAAATATGCTGTAATTTTCATAAGCGATGCTTGGCAAAAGCAGTCACAGAATCTCAGGTGCTTGCCAAACCCCACTCCATTAGATTTCTGCCACATGCAGCTCTTGAGCAGGCCAAGCCCTGCAGGGAGATAATAAGGCTTTTGGTCTTTACCCACCCCATCTCCCAACTCTCTTATTTTCTAATTAATTGAGTACATGTCTGAGAGGGCCAGCAGTGGGTGATGGGGAGGTGGAAGGTGGGAAAGGATGTAATCAAACACAGTTGTTAAACCACAAAGCAAGACAGGAGAGAAACAAACAGACTTACCTGATCAGAAGCAGGTATTCATATTCAACCCCACTGCCAACCCAACAGCACTTATGTATATACCTTTAAATTATTATAAAGTACTATTTAATTATTTTAATGTCTGTCTCCCATTCTAGACTGTACACTCGTTATGGGCAGGGAACATTCCCTGCCTGCTAATTCTGTTGTATTGGACTCTCCCAAATCCTTAGTACAGTGCTCTGCACATAGTAAGCACTTGGTAAATACTACTGATTGATCGATCGTCCAGAGCAAAGTAATTTCCCTTCCCATCTCAGCTTCTTACATTCATTTATTCAAACTTTCAACCGAAGTTATTAAGCACTTCCTGAGTACAGAGCACTGTACTAAATGCTTGGAAGAGTACAATATAGCAATAAACAGACACTTTCCCTGCCCACAACAAACTTACAGTCTAGGGTCTACTGCTCCTGGGGGCGGCCACAGCAGCACAACCAGGCCATAATAATAATAATAAATTGTGGTGTTTGTTAAGCACTTACTGTGTGCACTGTACTAAGCACTGGGGTGGATAAAAATCAGGTTGGACACAGTCCTTGTCTTGCTTGGGGCTCAAAGTCTCAATCCCCATTTTACAAATGAGGTAACTGAGGCCCAGAGAAGTGAAGTGGCTTGCCCAAAGCCAACCAGCAGACAAGTGGCAGAGGCAGGATTAGGGAGACCTAATCTATCCACTATGCTATGCTGCTTCCCATCTATGTGGGAACCCAGCTAACGGGGAGTGTCCCTTGCCTTCCCAAGTGTCCTGGGCAAGCAACCAGTAACATCCAAGATTGCCTTAGATAGTTAAAACGTGAAATTAGAAAGTAATAATGCTAATAATTGTGGGATTTGTTAAGCACTTACTGTGCGCCAAACACTGTAGTAAGCTCTGGGACAGACACTGGATAATCAGATAGGACACAGTCCCTGCCCATAGTGAGCTCAGAGTATAAATAGGAGGAGAAACAAGTATTGAATCCCCATTTTGCAGATGAGGAAACAGACACAGAGCAGTTACTTGCTCAAGGTCACACAGAGGGCAAGTGGAGGAACCAGGATTAGAACCCAGATCCTCTGACTCCCTGGCCCGTGTTCTTTCCACTAGGCCATGCTACTGCATGTTGCCTTTGCAGAGCCCAAGGAATCTGAAAGACAGTCATTCATTCATTCATTCATTCAATTATAGCAGGTCCTGGGCAGAATCTCACTACACCTATTTAATATGCTCTCTAGGAGCTTGCCTTCAAATGAGTATAACAAGACATCAGACTTTCTAGACAGTGATCATTCAAAGAATATCACAGGAAACCTCAGAAACATATTTGGATTCCGAAGCTGAGTGGCTAGGGGGGGCGGGGTCACTTAACTTCTCTATGCCTCGTTTTCCTCATCTGTAAAATGGGGATTCAATACCTGTACCCCTTCTTACTTAGACTAGGAGCCCCATGTAAGACAGAGATTGTGTCTGACCTGATGGACTAGTATCTACCCCAGCACTTAGAACATTGCTTGACGCATAATATGTGCTTAACAAATACTAAAATCATTTTCATGAAATAAAGTCTCTCATTTGGCTCCGGATGAAGCAAAGGGCATGAAAAATCCATGTATCCATATGAATCCATTCTCTGATCTTCTTCTTTTCTCCCCAAGGAGGCCTTCCCCAATCAATTACTGAACTCTCCCAAGCACTTTAGTAGAGTGCTCTGTGCATGGTAAGCACTCAATAAATACCACTGATTGACTCATTCATCCGTTCAGTCGTATTTATTGGGCGCTTACTGTGTGCAGAGCACTGTACTAAGCGCTTGGAAAGTACAGTTTGGCAACAGAGACTGATACGAACAGTATTCACTGAGCAGTGATTCACCGTTCATGAAAAAGCATGGTGTAGTGGAGAGAGCATGGACCTAGGAGTCAGAAGGTCATGGATTCTAGTCCCATCTCCGCCACTTGTCTGTTGTGTGACCTTGGGCAAGTCACTTTACTTCTCTGAGCCTCATTTACCTCATCTGCATAATGGAGATTGAGACTGTGAGCCCCACGACTGTGTACAACTCGATTTGCTTGTAGCCATCCAGGGCTTAGCACAGTGCCTGACACATATTGAGTGCTAGCTAGGAGGTTGGCTTACGATCATTGTTATCATTCACTGACCTGTGCAACAACTTGGACTTGAGGAATTCAAAATCCAATGAGAAAGACAAGCAGACTCTGACAAACATAGAACATTTAAAGGGGTGACAGAGAAAAGATAAAGAACACAACTGATCACTTTATTTGTAATATTTTTTTAATGGTCCTTCCTCATTAAGATGTAAGCTCGTTGTGGGCAGGGCCTTTGTCACTTCTCTGTTGTGTATTTCCTGAATGCTCTGAATGCCATGCATTGCATTCAATGGAAGCTCAAAGAATGTTATGATTACTACCACTATTACTGAACAAATTAGTCAATAATAAACAAAAAAGTAGGCAAGAATGCTGAGGCAGGGATTAATCAGAAATTTGGGGAGGAGATTCTCTGAGGCTGCCTACAGTTCTGTTGGAAAGAAAACTATTCATTAAAAGTCTGCCGACAAGGCATGCGAAACAAGTAGTGCATGACTAACCAGTGTGGCGATATCATTTTGCAATAAAATATCTGTTCAGTTTATTAAATTACGCTTTTATTAGGCTTACTCTCTTTGGGACATGTATGTCATAAATTTCATATCGGGCCAGGTGTGCTCAGGGGGCTTTTCCAGAAGCTCCAACACTTGTTTCCATGTGTATCAGCAAAATCGCACGCTAGAAATTCAATACAAGCAATACTGCGTTAAAATCTCCTAGTGCATCGACCCTCTGTAATCTGGTTTTGGATCCCTTCACTCCACTGAGACTGCACTTTCCAAGGTCATTCCTCCTTCCTAAAACAAATAAACTCTACCCCAATCTTTCTGGACCTCTCAACTGCCTCTGGCCCTGTTTCTGGAAATATTAACCTTGATTTCCCTGATGCTGCTCACCTCCTGCCTCTCCAGCCACTCCTTCTCAGTCTTTTTTTCTGGATCTTCTTCCACCTCTCACTCACTAACTATGGGTGTCCTTCATAGCTCAGTTCTGAGTCCCCTTCTCTTTTCACTTTAAACTCACTCCCTTGGGGAACTCATCTACTCCTGTGACTTCAGCTCCCACTTCTGTATTTGCTAGAACCTACCTCTGTCCTGCTCTGTAGTCCTGCATTTCCTCCCGCTCCAGGACCCCTCTACATGAATGTTCCATTGGCAGGCACCTTTAAGCTCATATGTGTCTAAAATCGAATTCCTCATCTTCCTTCCCAAATCCTTCCCTCCGCCTGAATTTCCCATCACAGTTGAAAGCATCACAATCCTCCTCACCTCTGAAGCTGGCAACCTTGGCATTATCCTCCTTTTTGTTATTTCTCCCCCACACTCAGTCGGTTGTTCAATCCTGCCAGTTTTATCCTCCAAAACCTTGTCAGGATCCACCTGCTTCTCTCCATCCAAATGGCCACCTTGCTGGTCCAGGCACCTGTGGTATCCTGGCTTGACTTCTGCATCAGCCTCCTAACCAGTCTCCCTGTCTCCAGCCTCTCCCATCTCCTGTCCATTAATCATTCTGCTTTCCAGATCATCTGTCTAAAACCTCATTCTGTATGCATCACCCTTCTCCTCAAATCCCTTCAATGATCACCCATTCCTCTCTGCTTTAAGGGGAAACTTCTGATCTCAGGCTTTAATGATTAACGCTCAATCATCTCTCCCCCATCTAGTTGTCAACTTTCTTCACTCCAGCTCACTCTCTGTGTCCCCCTCTAACTAGCCTACTCACTGTGCCTCCTTCTCACCTTTCCGACCTTTGATCCCTTGCTCTCACCTTTCCCCTGAACTGGAATTCCTTTCCCCTTCAAATCGGCCTGACCACGTCTCTCATCATCCTCAAAGGCCTTCCAAAGTAACATCTTCTCCAGGAACCATTCCCCAATTAATTTCTCTTCAATTAACAGGCACCAACTACATACCTGGGCACTCACAACTTCCCCTAGGAATCCTATACATGATAACCTCCATATCATACTATTTAAGCACTAACTCACAGATAATATCAGTGAGTGCAGAGCACTTTACTAAGTGCTTGGGAGAATACGATACAACAGAGGTGTTAGATACATTCCCTGTCCTCAGTGAGCTTATGGTTTAGAGGAACAAGCTTCCAGACTAGAAGACAACACCTACTTCTTTTTCCTCTGATCTGTAAATTATTTTAGAGTCTCTTTCCCCAAAAGGATTGTAAGCTTCTTGTAGGCAGGTGATCTTGTCTTCTGACCCCATTGTACTTTCCCAAGCACTTAATACAATACTCTGCAAACTGTAGGTGCTCAATAAATACAACCGACTGACTTCTGTGGAGCTCCTTTGGGGAGAGGGAGAAAAGGAGGTTGGCAAGTAGGGACAGTAAGGTTGATAATAGGGTGTTAAAATAGGATTCCATGA
This sequence comes from Ornithorhynchus anatinus, assembly GCF_004115215.2. NCBI lineage: Eukaryota > Metazoa > Chordata > Mammalia > Monotremata > Ornithorhynchidae > Ornithorhynchus > Ornithorhynchus anatinus. The sequence goes on from NC_041739.1 coordinate 27,269,056, forward strand.
CCAACAGACATCCTCTTTAAAATAAACAACAAAGATGATAGCTGGTATTGTCCTATTTTCACTCCTTCCTAAGAGGTGTTAAAGGGAACCAGAGAAAAGTTCCCATGTTCTACTTGTTCTACTTCATTCAAGGTTCACGACAGGACAGTTTTTCCTGCCCGAATTACTTCTGAATCTACCACATGGCATTGCTATTTCCCCACCCTTTACTCCAACTTCACTTATCCTATTTCTGTTTCCTTCCTTGGCTTCATTCCCCGGCGGAAGCAAGCATCATCGACCCCAAGTACCAGCTGAGCCTCAGTTGGTGTGCTTTCCATTGGGTCCGCCTCCCCCTGCTAGATCGTGAGCTCTTTGGAGGCAGGGAATGGGTCATGTGTGATTCTGATGTATTCTCCCAATTGCTTGCACACCGATTGAGGAGCTGAATAATGAGGTGATATATTTGGGCGGGGAGAGGGTGGAATTAATCAGGGACTGCCTCCTGGAGAGGTTACTTCCAAGGAAGGGAGAGATGTGTTTGGCGAAGCTGAGTGGGACGGACATTTCAGGAAGAGGGAAAGGCATGAGAGATGAATGGGGTGGAGATGAGGAAGTCGAAAGCAAATGATAGCTAGGAGGTTGGCTTAGAAGAAACAGAAAGCACATTTTGGGATGGAGTCAAAGGAAAGAGCAGATAGGAGGGAGCCAGCTGACAGAGATCTGAAGCTCATGGACAGGGTTAGGAGCATGAAGCAGTATGGAAAGAGCATGGAACTGGGAGCCAGGGGACCTGGTTTCTAATACCAGCGCCACCAGTGGTCTTGTGTGTGACCTTGGACAAGTCACTTAACTTGTCTGTGCCTCAGCGTCCTCAACAGTTTTCCCTCCTATTTAAATTGTGAGCCCCATATGGGACAGGGCCTGTGTCCAACCTGATTACCCAGCACTTAGAAGAGTGTTTGACATATATTAAGAACTTAACAAGTACATAATTATTAGAAACAATGAGGAGTCAATGGGGATTTTGGAGAGAGGACTGATGAGCTCTGACCTCCACTTTATGGGGTGGAGAAAGAGGAAACTAGAACAAAGAGCCTAGTTAGGAGGCTGTTGTAGTAATCCTGCCAGGAGGAAATGAGTGTGTGAACTGGAGAGGGGGGAGGAAGGAGGGGAGACCAGAACAGTGGAAGAGGAAGGAGCAGACCCATAAAAGAGAATAAAGAAAGAAACAGGAAGACTTGGAGATTGACTGAGGATGGGAAGCAATAAGAGCGAAAGATAGGGAGAAAAGTCAACCGCTTTCAGATTGCTTTCTTTTAAATGGCATTTGTTAATAATGAGAATGATGGTATTTGTTAAGCGCTTACCATGTGTCAAGCACTGTTCTAAGCACTGGGGTAGATACAAGCTAATCAGTTTGGACACAGTCCCTGTCCCACATGGGGTTCACAGTCTGAATCCCATTTTACAGTTGAGGTAACTGAGGCACAGAGAAGCTAAGTGATTTGCCCAAAGCCACATTGCAGACAGCTGGCGGAGCGGGTAATAGAACCCAGATCCTTCTGACTACCAGACCCGTGCTCTCTCCACTAGGCCCGCTGCTTCCCTGAAAGTTTGGTGTGGGAGGGTGGATAGGGGTGGTATCCTGAAAAATGTTTTTTTGAATGGGAGGGGAAAGAGGGTGAATGGTGGTGCTGGAGACCCTTCTGGAAGAGTTGGGCAGAGATGGGAATTCAGGCGGGAAGAGGAAGGGTTCAGTTTTAGCCATATCAACTCTCAGATGCTGACTGGAAATCCAGATGGAGAGCTATCAAAGGTAGGAGGAAATATAGGTCAGGGCTGGCGATATAGCGAGGGGAGGCAGCAAAGTGCTTGCTTTCATCTCAAGCCTGCTCTTAGCAAATTGTATTTGTAAGGGCCTCATTCCACAAGATCCGAGAGAGTCTGCAAGAGCCGTTTCAGTCTTTAAACTGTGATTTCCCAAACCGCTTCTGCTGTAAATAGAACTGCTGCAAACTAAGCAGCGAGCCCAGCAGCAGAATGGAAGATGCAGATTTAGGCTGACATCAGGAGAGCACATTTGGAATCCTGGGATCTGACACTGCAGCATTTTGGGGCATTAAGGGTATGCATCTGAAGTCACCGATCGACTTTCCTTCCCGGGCTTTCATTTTCCTCACACATGCAATATCTCTAAATTCAGCATAACGACGACAATAATAATTGTGTTATTTGCTATGTGTTTACTTTATGCCAAGCACTGAACCAATCCCTGGTAGAGAGAAGCAGCACGGTGAATTGGATAGAACACGGGCCTGGAAGTCAGACGATCATGAGTTCTAATCCGGACTTCTCCACCTGTCTGCTGTGTGACCTTGAGTAAGTCACTTCCCTTCTCTGTGCTGCAGTTCCCTCATCTGTAAAACAGGATCAAGACTGTGAGCCCTATGTGGGACAAGGACTGTATCCAACCCAATTATCTGGTCTCTACCCCAGTGCTTACAAAAGTGCTTGTAAGCACTGAACAAATACCACAATTATTATTATTATATAAGATAAGCAAGTCAGACGTGGTCCCTGACCCGTGTGGGGCTCAGTCTAAGAGGGGAGAGAGAACAATTACATAATCCCCATTTGACAGATGAGGAAACTGATGCAAAGAGGGGGCAAGTGACTTGCCCGAGGTCAAACAGGAGGCAGGTGTCAGAGACGAGATCATTTAATATGTTGAAGCACTGTAAAGCACTCAGTCAGCTTGCCTCCTTCTATTTTACCTCACTGATTTCCTACTACAAGCCAGTCCACACACTTCGCTCCTCCGATGCCAACTTACTCGCTATCTTTGAATCCTTCCCCGATTCCCCAATGAAGCCCTCTTTTCCCTGCTCCCTCTCTCATCTGCATCACCCTTGCACTTGGATCTGACCCCTTTGAGCACTTGATTTTCACTCCAACCACAACCCCACAGCACTTCTGTCCATAACCATAATTTACTTAATATTCACGTCTGTCTGCCCCTCTAGCCTGTAAGTTCCTTGGGGGGAAGGGAATGTTTCTACCATTGGACTTCCCCAAGCGCTTAGCACAGTGCTTTGCATTCAGTAAGCTCTCGGTAAATACCACTGATTGATTGATTTTGGAAGCGCCTCCCTTGCCAAGGGTTGGAATGTGATGGGGCTCATTCCCATAGATGAGTGGACCTTGGAAAGCACCAGGAAGGAAAGGAATGGTCCCCTGAAAACACAGCTGTTGTTTTCCCAGAAACATCAGGAGTGCAAGATTTTGAGGAATGTCATTTTCCCTAAATACCATGATGATTTTTCTCTTCTTGCCCAAAACAGCATATTTTCCTGGGGTATTTTTCCCTCTTAACTTTGCCCTGTGGAGACATTTCTATGCCATTTTTTCCATCAACTGACCTTTTTTCTTTCCTAAATCACATGCCCTCCCTGGAAATCTGCAGAGGAAAACTGGCAGCTAAAGAACAGGCATTCAGGATTCTACAGACAAACGGAAACTGTGAGACCCGTGCAGATCAAGGGCTGTGTCCAATCTGCATATATTGTGTCTACCCCTGTGCTTAGTACGGTGCTTGGCTCACAGTAAATGCTTAACAAATGTCACAATTATTAACAGAACTTTTGCTTTCCTTGGACCACATGGAGGGGGAAACCTGGTTCTAGGAAAAGGAAATAACATTTGAAGTGAAACTTGATCAAAGAGGAAGCATTTCTATCTTGAGCTTTGTCATTCTGTTTTCTGCCTTTTCCTGCACTTCCTTGCCCACCACTGAAGGTCATTACCCCCACACTTACAAGCGACATGTCATCTTTTGCCCTACTTTCATTCCTAGTTTGGATCATTGGTCCAAGATCCTCAAGGGAGAAATACATCAAGAGAAACAGCATGGAGGAAAACAATAATTGTGGCATTTGTTAAGTGCTTACTGTGTGTTTAGCACTGTTCTAAGCACTGAGGAAGATTCGAGATAATCAGGTCAGCCACAGTCCTTGTCTCACGCGGGGCTCACAATTCAAATAGGAAGGAGGGCAGGTTTTGAGAAAGCCCATTTTGTAGATGAGGTCACTGAGGCACAGAGAAGGTAAGCCCACAGAGCAGGCAGGTGGTGGAGCCGGCATTAGAACCCAGGTCCTCTGAATCCCAGCCTCAAGTTCTTTCCACCAGGCCACAATTCTCCAACACCTTTTCTTTACAAGTCATAAGGACTTGGGGTCAATTTCACTGTTTTCAGCACATAAATGGCATCATCATCTTAAGTCATTTCCCTTTTCTCCTTCTTGTTGGTTGTTGATCTTTCTCTGTGTGCCAATTCACTCTCCTTCAGATTTAGAGCCTTTCTGTGCCAGGGGCCGTGGGTAAAATAACCTCCACATAGCCTTCTCAGGGAGTAATGCAGGGCTTTGTCCCATCGTAAGTGCTTAACAAATTGCATTGATTCTGACTAGTCTCTGGGTTTATTTTAAAATGAATCCCTACTGTGTTCACGGATTGCTTTTAGCCAAGAGCTGAGTGTTTTACAGGCTAGCATTTTTTAGACTTCATTTTGATCTGATCCCAAGCTCATTTTTTTTCAAATCATATATCAATATAATAATAGATCACACACATCTGAGAACCTCAGCTTTGGAAATGTCCCTTTGAATCAGAAGTGATTTTCCCCCATTTTTTTCCCCAGGTCTGCATTGTAGGAAGCCAAATGAGAAGGGCAAAAGAAGGCTGAATTGCATCACACCACATGGTGCTCTCCTATTCTCTAGGATGATTTTGTTACATTTAGAAAACTCTCAAACTATGATGGAAAGAAGCAACGAGCAGAGGTAAGGTGTGGATGTAGGCCCTTCTTAATTAGCCTGGTGTCATACATGCCCTTCATTGGCTTCCTCTTCGCAGTGCTGCCAACTATAATAAGAACCCCGCACAGACGGGACTAAGGATCCTTTAATTCAGTGGATACTATGAGAAAGGCTAATCCATTTTCAGAGATTACTGATCTCATGACAGTTCATAGAAATTTAAACCCACTGCCAGCACCACTCCTTAACCCCATGAATAATAATAATAATAATGTTGCTATTTGTTAAGTGCTTACTATGTGCCAAGCATTGTTCTAAGCGCTAGAGTAGATACAAGGTAATCAGGTTGTCCCACGTGGGGCTCACAATCTCAATCCCCAGTTTACTCACTTTTTGTTAGTAATAATAATTGTGACATTTGTTAATAATAATAATAATAATAATGTTGGTATTTGTTAAGCACTTACTATGTGCAGAGCACTGTTCTAAGCGCTGGGGTAGACACAAGGGAATGAGGTTGTCCCACGTGGGGCTCACAGTCTTAATCCCCATTTTACAGACGAGGGAACTGAGGCACAGAGAAGTGAAGTGACTTGCCCACAGTCACCCAGCTGACAAGTGGCAGAGCTGGGATTCGAACTCATGACCTCTGACTCCAAAGCCCGTGCTCTTTCCACTGAGCCATGCTGATTCTCTGTTAAGTGCTTACTATGTTCAGTGCTTACTATGTGCCAAGCACCGTACTAGGCACCGGGGTACACGAAAACAGGGTTGGACACAGTCCCTGTCCCACATGGGGCTCACAGTCTCAATCCCCAGTTTACAGATGAGGTAACTGAAGCCCAGAGCAGTGAAGTGACTTGCCCAAGGCCATCTAGCAGACAAGTGGCTAAGCCGGGATTAGAACCCATGGCCTTCTGACTCGCAGGCCCGTGTTCTACTGACTACCCCATGCTGTCTTGATAATAATAATAATAATTATGATATTTGTTAAGCACTTACTATGTGCCAAGCACTGTTCTAAGCACTGGGGTATATACAAGGTAATTACGTTGTCCCACGTGCTAATCAGGTAGTCCCATTTTACAGATGAGGGAACTGAGGTACAGAGAAGTTAAGTGACTTGCCCAAGGTCGCACAGCTGACAAGTGACAGAGCCGGGATTAGAATCCATGACCTCTGACTCCCAAACCCGGGCTCTTTCCACAGAGCCACGCCACTTCTGGTACAGCATTGCCCACAATAAGCATAGCTCTGTCCTGAAGGTTGATTCAGGTACTTAAAATGGGGCTAGATCCACTAGACTGTAAATTCCTAGAGGGCTCAGGATTGTATCTACCAAGTCCACAGTACTGTTCTCTTCCAAGCACTTAGTACAGTGCTCTGCGCATAGTCAGCCTTGGCGTGGCCTAAGGGATAGAGCACACGCCTGGGAGTCAGAAGGACCTGGCTTCTAATCCCAGCTCTGCCACTTGTCTACGGTGTGACTTTAATAATGTTGGTATTTGTTAAGCGCTTACTATGTGCAGAGCACTGTTCTAAGCGCCGGGGCAGATACAGGGTAATCAGGTTGTCCCACGTGAGGCTCACAGTCTTAATCCCCATTTTACAGACGAGGGAACTGAGGCACAGAGAAGTTAAGTGACTTGCCCACAGTCACACAGCTGACAAGTGGCAGAGCAGGGACTTTAGGAAAGTCACTTCACTTCTCTGTGCCTCTGTTACCTCATCTGGAAAATGGAGATGAAGACCATGAGCTCTTTGTGGGACAGGGACTGTGTCAAAGCCGATCATCTTATATCTTCCCCAGCGCTTAGTACAGTGCCTGGCATATAGTAAGCCCCTTAAAAAAATACCATTACCATTAATAATTAGTATTTTTGATTGTTTGTTTGGTGTAGTGGATAGAGCACGGGCCTGGGAGTCAGAAGATTATGGGTTCTAATCCCAGCTCCACCATCTGTCTGCTATGTGACCCTGGGCAAGTCGTTTCACTTCTCTGGCCCTCAGTTACCTCTCATGTGTAAAATGGGTATCGAGATTGTGAACCCCATGCGGGGCAGGGACTGTGTCCAACCCAATTTGCTTGTATCCACCCCATTACTTAGTAAAGTGCCTGGCACACAGTAAGCACTTAACGAATACCATAATTATTATTATTATCATTCGAGCTTTACTTCCAGGAGACCCAATTCACTTTGGCTTTGCCTATTAGGCTGTGGTGTCTTAGCAGAATACAGGCAGGCTCCTCAGCGGCCTGCTGAAATCCTATTACCAATCTGGCCTGTCAATTTAAAAAGAGCAGATGCTATTTTGCATAAAATTTGTATTCCGTTCACTTAATGGAAAAAAACCTTGCAACTTGGATTCAATTCCCCAAATGACCCACCATCTCTGCTCCTTTTTCTATCAGCATGAACTCCACTTCTTTTGGCATTTTTCACCCAAAAACATAGGTCTTGGAAAAGCCCATACAGGCCCTTTGTTTTTGCGCCTGCTTCTAGGCATTCCAGTCTTCACAAAGCCTCCACCCAAGAAGAGCAACAACTGCCCAGTTGGTCTGCCAACCGACATTCCATCATTGTGGCACAGGGTTGGAGACTCCGCTTCCTTCTGTCTTTAAAATGTGACAAGAAGACCCAAGAAAACCATTTACCATGCACTAGACTGGAAGCTTCATGAGAGTGGAAATCATGACTACTAATTCCACTGTATTGCATCTTCTCAGGTGCTTAGTACAGTGCTCTGCACACAATAAGTGCTCAATAAATACTACTGACTGATCTATTCAGTTATACTCTGGAAACCCTACACACAACCAGTGAATTTTATCAACAGCACAGAATTGAAAGGAGTCACTGAATTATTATCATTACTACTATTATTATGGTATTTGTTAAATGCTTACTATGTGTCAAGCACTGTTCTAAACACTGGGAAAGGTACAAGTTACTCAGGTTGGACACCGTTCCAACCTCACAGACTCAGTAGAAGGGAGAACAGCTATTTAATCTCCATTTTACAGTTAAGGAAACTAAGGCTCAGAGAAGTTCATTCCTTCATTCATTCAATAGTATTTATTGAGCGCTTACTATGCACAGAGCACTGTACTAAGTGCTTGGAATGTACAAATCGGTAACAGATACAGTCCCGGCCCTTTGACGGGCTTATAGTCTAACTGGGGGAGACAGACAAGAACAATAGCAATAAATAGGATCAAGGGGATGAACATCTCATTAAAACAATAGCAAATAAATAGAATCAAGGTGATGTACATCTCATTAACAAAATAAATAGGGTAATGAAAATATATACAGTTGAGCGGACGAGTACAGTGCTGAGGGGATGGGAAAGGAGAGGGGGAGGAGCAGAGTTCAGAGACTTGCACAGGGTCACATAGCGAGCAGTTGGCAGAGCCAGGATTAGAACCCAAGTCCTTTAACTCCGGGCCTACACTCCTTCCCCTAGGCTAGTCTGCTTTGTTCTATTTGGCAGCACGTAGTGAAATGTGCGCAAATAAGTAAAGAGATAGAGACCGAATTTAAAGGCCAGCCTAGCCTTAGCAGACTGTAAAACAAAACATGACAACATGATGACAGAAGAGTATTAAGCTCCCTAGCAAAATGAAGGTCCGTGAGCCTATTGGGTGTTCATGAGATCTGGACCTACTGCAGCAGGTGCGACCAGTTCCTGTAGCAATTTCAGGAAAAGATAAGAAACACAAAAGTCCTGGATCCAAGGCAGCTCACCAACCTTAAGGCAACAACCACAGCAGCTCAGCTCCATTGAGAACAACAATGAGAAGCAATAATAATGTTAATAATAATGTTGGTATTTGTTAAGCGCTTACTATGTGCAGGGCACAGTTCTAAGCGCTGGGGGAGATACAAGCTAGTGAGGTTGTCCCATGTGAGGCTCACAGTCGTGATCCCCATTTTACAGATGAGGTAATTTAGGCACAGAGAAGTTAAGTGACTTGCCCACGGTCACACAGCTGATGAATGGCAGAGCGGCATTCGAACCCATGACCTCTGACTCCCAAGCCCGGGCTCTTTCCACTGAGCCACGCTGCTTCCCTAGCGACATGACCTAGTGAATAGAGCAGGGACCTGGGACTCAGAAGGACCTGGGTGCTAATCCCAGCTTCTCCACTTGCCTGCTGTGTGACCTTGGGCAAGTCACTTACTTCTCTGTGCCTCAGTTATCTCATCTATAAAATGGGGATTAAGAATGCTAGCTCCTTGTGGGACATGGATTGTATCCAACCTTGCCTCTACCCAGCACTTAGTACAGTGCCCGGCAAATACTAAGCACTTAACAAAGGCCTTAAAAAAGAGAAAGAGTGATGAGGGAGAAGAATGGTTGCCAAAAGATTATCCAAGCAGCTGCTGACTGGGAAATTGAAAGGGGGCACAGAAAACAGACGAAAGCGCCCAGAAAAGCAAATACTGGAATAACATAACCAATAAAGAAATCCTCACAGAAGTGTGAAGGAATGTAGGAATAACTGGATAATAGGGTGGAAAAAAGCCATTCTGCTGCCCTGTGGCTTCTGAACGGCTCTTGGATTTGACTCAATCAATCAATGGTATTTATTCATTCAATCGTATTTATTGAGCACTTACTGTGTGCAAAGCATTGTACTAAGGGCCTATTGAACACAATGTGTTAGAGTCCTGCACTAAGCACTTGGGAGAGTGAAATAGAATTAGCCATGAACGCTACCTCAAGGAGCTTACCATCCAACACGGGAGACAGATATTAGAATATATTACAGGAAAGGGGAAGCAAGCAAATTTAAAGATATGTGCATTAGTGCTGTGGGGAGGGCACCTAAGGACTTAGGGGATATGGACTCAAGTTCAGAGGTGGCCTAGTAAGGACTGAAATGGGAAAGGGAGATGAGAGATTAGTCAGGGAAGGCTTTTTAGAGGTGTGATTTTGAAAGAGACTTAAAGATAGGGAGAGCCCTAGTCTGCCAGATATGAAGAAGGGAAGGAGTTTCAAGAGGGTGGAGTGAGCAAAGGATTGACAAGTGGTGAGAAAGATTGACAGGGTTTATCCCCCCAACTCTCCCCACTCTATCATTAACTTGATGGCTCAGACCCTCCACCTGAGGGTCCAGTAGGATAACGGTGTTGCTGTTTTTCTCCAGTGGGTGCCCAGATAAGGTAGCTCCACTCCCTGTTAGCATCCAACTGTGTGACCCGCTGGTGCCCATAGGATGTCACCAGGCATTGATTCCACTGGTTAGAGCCTGGCCCTGGCCATCTTCTTGTCTGGCAAAACGTTTGTGAGGCTCTCTAGTCTAGCTGAAGAAGACTAGATGACTCAACTTGTCAACTAAGTTGGTCTCCAGGCCCCAGAGATGGAGACAGATGGTCCTTACCAAACCCAGACACCCCCTACACCCCTTTTCACCAATCAGAGGTATTTAATGAGCACTGGCTCTGTGCAGGGCACTATACTAAGCCCTTAGTTGTATTTGTAGACTGTAGCTTTAATCCTACTGGATCAGTTAGAACTAGAGGTAGGCGCAGTATTTTCCTCCAAACCCAAGTGAGGGCCCCACGATCCAATGCAGGATCTCTATGGCCATCACAGTGTACAGTTTCCAACTAACAAAGCTTCATTTCCATTTTTAAATTTCATTTGTTATAACACTAAATTACAGCAAAATTAATGTTTAGGCTCAGAAGATATTGGACTTCATGCCTAGTCACTTTACTACCCAAATGTAATTAAGTACACTGACTTCAATATATGTACCTTCTGTTGTGCAATTAGTGATTCTATTTAATCGTAATGAGTTTGCATTCATTTTTATTTATTTAGCCAGGTAATTAATACCACTCTTATTTCTCTATCGTGACCCAGTGAGCGTGGCTTGTTGGCTTTTATAAGCACGAGGCGATTCAGTAGCCTTTGTTGGAGAGGCAGCGGGGCCTAGTGGAAGGAGCATTGATCAGGGTGTCAGAAGGCTTGAGATCTGATCCCGGCTCTGCCACTGGCCTGCTGGGTGAGCTGGAACGAGGGAGTTCTCTGAGCCTCAGTTTCCCCATCTGTAATAATGGGGGAAAATGTCTGCTCTCCCTACCTGTGAGCCCCGTATAGGATGGGGAGTGTCCACTCTAATTATCTCCTATCTACCCCAGTGTTTAGCATTCTGCTTTGGCCCACAGTATGAGCTTAATAAATAAAGAAGAGATCTAATAGAAATGTCAAGTCTTCTGTCCCTCATCTGCTCAAGACTAAAAGAATGTTTTGAAAGCAGGCAGTCAATCAATGGTATTTATTGAGTGCCTACCGGGTGCTGAGCACTGTATTAAATACTTGGGAGAGTAGACTATAAGAGAGTTGGTAAACACTTTCCCTTCCCACAGTGACCTTACGGTCTAGAAAGCAGAGTATCTTTCCTGTCTGCTTCCAGCTAGAGAGGATTGATCATTACCAGTCACCCTAGGAGCATAGGCCCCACCCCGCCAGGAAAGCCTGGGGCCAGAGGAGGCAGAGACCTGCAAATTCAGTGCCCACATTCACGAGGACCACCTCAACCCCCAAACAGCTCCCCTCCCTCAGTCTCCTCACCACTGGGCCCAGAGGCCAGGAGCTGCAGGCCCCTGGAAACTCAGAGCCTTCGTCCATGATTGAATCAGGCAATCGATAGCATCTATTGAGTGGGCTGACTGGGTGCAGTGCACTGCATTAGCGCTTGGGAGAGTACAGTATAATCATTTAACAGACACATTTCCTGCCCAAGACGAGCTTACAGTCTAGAGGGAGAGACAAACATTATTAGAAATAAATTACGGATGTGTACGTGAGTGCTGTGGGGCTGGGAGGGGATGAATAAAGGGAACAGGTCAGGGAGATGCAGAAGAAAGTGGGAGAAGAGGAAAGGAGGGCTCAGTCAGGGAAGGCCTCTTGGAGGAGATACGCTTTCAATAAGGCTCTGAAGAGGGGGGAGAGTAATTGTCTTTGGATTTGAGGAGGGAGATCCTTCCACACCAGAGGCAGGATGTGGGCAGCAGTTAGTAGATGCACTGGGGAGGCTGTATGACTCGTTGCCAGGGTGACTGTGCTTGCAGGAGGGGAAGAACATCAGGACTGCCTCCCTCCTCTCTCCTCCCCACCCCCCTCCCCTCCCCCGGCTCTTCCCCCAAGGACTGCTTATTTCTTAACACCCTTCTACTCCTTTTGCTATCGATTCTTATATTCTAAGTGTTCCCACTGTCTTTAATTTATTTCTCTTTTCTCCGAATATGACCTCTCCCACTGAGATTTATGAGCCCCATTAGGGACAGGGACTATGGCTGAAGTTCACTTATTCTGGATTCACCCAGAGGTGAAAGAAAGACATGTTTCTCACTGGAAGGGCCAGACATTTAAAACCACTGTCCTCAACACACAAGGAGAGGGAAGGGGCTCCCTCTGCAGCTTGACGGGGATGATAATAATAGTAATAATTATGACAGTATTTATTAAGTGCTTTCTACGTGCAAGGCATTGTAACGAGCACTAGGGTAGATACAAGTTAATCAGGTTGGACACAGTCCCTGTCCCACACGGGGCTCACGCTCTTTATCCCCATTTTACAGATGAGGTAACTGAGGCCCAGAGAAGTAAAGTCACTTGCCCAAGGTCACACAGCAGACATGTGTTGGACTCAGGATTAGACTCTCAGGCCCATGCTCTTATCCACTAAGCCATGCTGCTTCTCCGATAGGAATTCAAAGGTCCCCAGGGTTTAGCTGATGGCAAAGGGGTGGCGAAGAGTTTGTCCTGCTGGTTGAAAGAGTGGGAGCAGCAGGAGCTTCCTTCCATCCCCTCTGCAGAATGACCTGTTTTCCCCTTCATCCCCCTGTCCAGGGCCAGGCCAGGCTCACTGCACAAGCAGAAGGCACTGCTCGTGGCCACTGGCTGGCTGGTGCACTGCAGCCCGGGTGGGCTCCAGCCTCAGATGGGTGAGGCCTGGTGCCACAGCAGGGACACACCCACTCCTTGGCACCCCCAACGACAAGAACTCCCACAAACCAGTGAGCGACAGCCCAGTCCCAGCACCGCCATGGCCTGTCTGGCCCAGACCCTTCAATCAGAAGGGCTGGTCTCTCTTCCGAGCCACTGTAATGGAGGAAAGAGGCTTGGCAATGGAGGAAAATGAGAAAAAGCACTCACTTTGAAACAATTCATACCAAAATGGCACTTACTGCTTAGCCAGGGTGACTTTCCAGAGTTCCATCTTACTTTGACCTCTTAAAGTGCTCAACCAAAGGAGGTGCTCAAACCTATGGCAACTACCAGTAGTGAGGGTACTGGTAGTAGCTAATACAATTATTTTTAATGGCGGGTTCATTCATTCCTTCATCCAGTCATATGCATTGTGAGCTTACTGTGTGCAGAACACTGTACTAAGCACTTGGGAAAGTACAACAATAAACAAACATATTCCTGGCAGGTCCTGACAGCCCACTTGGTGCAGGATAATGTACTAGGCAGATGGGAAGTAAAGAGAAAAGTGAATCTTCCTTGCCCGCAAGTTTACACTCTAATAAGGAGAGAGCTGACACACTGATTCTCTAAATAAAGGGGATGATTTGGGAGAATACATCCCCATCCTTGGGAATTGAGGGTCAGCTTAGACAACAACCATCTCATGGAACTTGGGATTCCTTCTCTGATCACTTGGGGCAAGGAACATTGTACCAGGCCCTGGGGGAAGTGACAGACTTGCCCTCAAGGAGCACATCGATTTAAGGGAGAGATAGAGCAAAGGCAAATGAGGATATTCTAAGACACAAATGTCCAAAAGCCTAAATGAACAAAAGATATGTTGAAACAAAATAAAATGTAAATGCATCAGTCTTATAGTCTATTAGTCATTGAAACTAGACACCCATGGGATGTGGGTGGATGTTGAAGGAAGGCTACGTGAAGCGCACAGACTGAGACGAGGCTAGACAGACCTACGGGGGGTAGTAGGAAAGAGGAGCGGAGTTTAGGCAGGTGGCCAGACAAGATTAGTGGGGTGAAAGCTAGAGCTATGGGAAATAGACTGGCAGGCCAGGGAAGATAGGGAGAGACCCTGGGGTGCTTCACCTAACAATAATAATAATAATAATAAGTGGTATTTGTTAAGCGCTCGCTTTGTGCTGAGCAGTGTTCTAAGCCCTGGGATAGATACAAGGTAATCAGGTTGGACACAGTCTTTGTGCCACATGGGGCTCACAGTCTCAATCCCCATTTTACAGATGAGGTAACTGACTACCACTGAAGTGAAGTGACTTGCCCAAGGTCACACAGCAGACATGTGGCGGAGCCGGGATTAGAAGCCATGGCCTTGTGACTCCCAGACCCATGCTCTTTCCACTGTGCCATGCTACTTCGCTGGCCTTACCTATAAAGAAGCACCTACTTGAGTAAACCCGGGCTTGGGGAGGCAAGGGTATGGTAGAAGTAGGGACACGGGGATGTGGCCCTAGGGAAGCAGAAGGAAGAAGCAAAGATAGTTTCAGCCGCTCCCACAGTACCACTGGGCTAACTACCATCTTGGTGTTAGCCTAGTTGGCCGACTGTTAAGAGTTTCAGCTTCCACAATGCTGACCATGGGTCAGATGTCCAGTTCATTCACCCAAAAATGACAAGAGTATTTGTGCATGACCTGGGGGCCGGGGAGAATGTGTGTGTGTGTGTTTGTGTTGGCTGCCGGGGTGCAGGTCTTAACTGGATCTGACTAAACTATGGCTGTGTGTGTTAGGCTGGGGATGGGTGTGGGGGGGGGGTGTATTTTAGAGTCAGTCTGCGTATGACTGGTTGTGGATAGATGCTTCAGCCTAGGTGTATGTTGGAGGTGTCTACAGAGGGGTCGGCTGAAACAGGAGCACTGGGGGAGATGAGGAAAAGAGGAGGGGAGGGAGAGAGACGGAGGAGAAAAAGGGAAGAGGAATGGAAAGAGGAGGAAGCAGCCAAGGAGGACAAGAAAGTAACAGAGAGAAGGAAATAGAAGGGAACAAAAGAGAGAGAGTGAGAGACAGAGACACAGAGAAACGGAAGGGCAGACATCTGGATAATGACAGATGAAAGAAGACAAAAATCCCATGAATTTGTCACAGGTGCCAGCAAGAGCAACTATATTACATGCAGCCCTGTCACTGGAGCAGTGGTAATTGAGAGGGGACCCAGAGATGAAAATGATGACAGGAGTGGCCATGGAGAATGAGGCAGGGGGGTGGTCCACTAGAGGCCTCTCGTCACACACAGAAAGCCACACCACAACACTGGAGGGAGCCTCTTGGGCAAGAGCCAATAAGACAGAGGACCTTTTTTCTCTGCTATCCTCCTCTCAGTCTGGTCTGCCACCTTCAGGAAGATGACACCATGCCTCCGGTGCCAGCAGCCCTTCCAGGAACCTTTCCTGAACTCTGTAGGCCTTTCGCTGGAGCCCTGATTTCTGCAGTCGCACAGGTGCTAAGCAGGTGCACCGGGGAGAGAAGCAAGTGTGGTTCATGGAGGCCTTTCTGTCATTCCTAGAAAATGAGGAACATGGGAAAAGGGCTTAGCCTAACCACCCTAAATTTGTAGATCAGCCCGGCATTCTGCCGATTCTGGGAAAGTCTTCATAAAGTAGTCATTGAAGCCTCGAGGTCATACAACATTTGAAAGTTCAATGGCATTTACTAGTTCAGTGAACCAATAAGACATACACAATGACCTGTGAAAATTTATGATCATCTAAATATTTCCCTGAGGTTTGGGGCATGCGGGTGAGGGAGAGGAGGGAAAATTAGCTATTCTATTATGCAATTCTAAGTGCAAACCGATAATCTGGGTCTCATTAAATTGTATTTGACAACCTCAAAACTCTTAGAAATTCATAAAATTCCCAGGGAAATCAGCAATATAATTTTTAGATGTTTATCTAAACTAGCCAACACAAATAATTTACATTCAGTTCCCTAGAAGCAGCTGTTTCACCTCCTGGCTAGAATCTCCTCTTCTCTTGTGTTTTAGTACTGTCCTGCAGGAAAGGATGAATTATTACACTGAACTCCAATTTTTGCTTGATAAAAAATGACTTTTCAAAGTTGCCTCTTAAAAACTTTGGATGTCTTCGGGAAATATCCCCCTCTGCCAAGATTCATGATCTGAAGAATATTTAACAAAGCCTCTTGAATTGCTCAGAACACGATCACCACAGTTCCCTTCACATTTATCAATCCTGCCTTCTGCCTCTCCCAGCTAGACTGTAAGATCCTTCTAGACTATAAGCTTGTGGTGGGAAGGGAACTCGTCTGTCAACTCTGTTATATTGTACTCTCCCAATAGCTTAGTGCTCTCCCAGTTGCACTCGATTGATTGGCTGGTTGATTAGGCACATGGACCCCACCAGCTGGCAATTCCCACAGACTAAGCATGCTAAACCACTGTGGTCCGTGGATGTGGCCACACTCAGACGGGAATTATAGGGAAGAAAATGGGGTTGAGATATGGCAGTTATCCACTTAATGTGATTGGTGTTGGCAGCCCAACCAGACCCCACTTAAAGGACTTAATCTACTATGTGGACTGAATTATCTGGTTCACTATTTTGATCTCATTATTTAATAATCACAGATCACCATCAGATTTTCATTTCACTTTGTTCTGTGGAGATTACTACTTAGACGTCACCCCTTCACACAAATCTCCCATGAAAATCAAACCAAATGGCAATAAAAAGGTGACAGAGTTTACCAGATGGCTTTTAGATTCTCTGCAGCATTTACTGAGGCCAGGAATACTTTTTCTCCTACACGTGGTGTGGGTGAACACTTGCTGGTTTACTAGGCTTTGGCTTTGCCAGGAATGTGGAGGGGCAGATACGGTCAAGAAGACACCATACTAGATCTGGGTTTCAGGACTTCCGACTAATACAAAATATATGGATTCCCCTAGATCACTAAACCAGTTGAACAACTTGGCTATGGAATTGCCTAAGCTCCAAATAAGGTTTGGTTTTCACACACGCCAACCCTGCTCTTTTATTGGAGACAGTCATCATTTGTGAACATTTTTTTCCTCCACTGACGTCTGTTCCACATCCACAGCTGGACAGCAAACACTTGGCCCCGGCTGTCTGTGGAGATAGCTTCATGATGGAGACGCCTATCGGGAATGGCAGTGGAGGCTCAGTTCTGAGATTTCAGTACGGAGAACATGCATGGAGGAATTGCTGGTCGTTTGCAGAGTGCCATGCGCACTCCCTTTTTCCTGCCCGTCATATTCCATTTGGACCGTCGAGAGGAAAGAGCTGGCAAACAGGCAGGGTTGCAGCATATTGTGAAGTCTATGTTAGGTCCTTGCCCATGCCAGCCAGATACAAGAAGAACTGGGAATAGAACCCAGGTCTCCTGGTTCCCAGAGCATTCCTCTGGACTAACTATGGGGCTAGGTCATACTTCCTAGAAAGCAGGGCTGTGGTTTTAAAGTCTCCAACTACTATTTCCCAGTTTGGCCTAGTGGAAAGAGTTTGAGCCTGGGAATTCTAATCCTGGCTCTACCACTTCCCTGCCGTGTGACCTTGGGTAAGTCACTCTACTTCTCTGTGCCTCAATTTCCTCATCTGTAATTGGGGGGGTGAAATACCTGTGAGCCCCTTATGGGACAAGGACTGTGGTCACCCTGAGTATCTTGTACCTACTTTAGTGTTTGGCGCAAAGTAAGCGCTTAACAAATACCACGGCATCAGAGAGCAGGCCAGACTAAGATACTCTCTCCTGGTCTCACCCTTGGTCTCTGCTCCATCACAGACTCCCAAAGTGGACATCATTCCATCTCTCTGGGTAAACATACAGCTCCAATGCCCATGGTCAGAAAGACTGCAGAAAGAAATGTGGAGCTGGATGGAAAGGGAGATATATCTGTGTATAGCTGTGTCCTCCAGGGATCAGTGACCCCGTGTGCATCCTTGATAGCAATTGTACAGAACACAGGGCAGAGGAGCCTGGCTGGATCCTCTGATCTCTTGCGCCCACAGTTAATGGTGAGATGCAAAGGAAAAAACCTTTAGAAATGATGACACCAGATCAGGCGGTGAGGATAGAAACACATATCATCAGCTCACCGGCCAGGGTTTTGCGCATATTATATCCTGGAAATGTGCCTGGATGACTGTAACACCGTAATTATAATTGGGAGCAGCACGCCCTAATCAATCAGTGGGATTTACTGAGCTTGGAGCACTGTACTGAACAGTTGGGAGAGCTCACTAGAGTAAGTAGGAATAATCCCTGTCCTCAAGGAATTTACAAAGTGGGAGGAGATGAGTCTGGGAGTCAGGAAGTCAGGGTTTTAAACAAAGCTTTGCCACTTGCCTCCTGTGTGATCTCGGGCAAGTCACTAAACTTCTCTGTGCCTTAGCTTCCTTTCTGTAAAAATGGGGATGAGATACCGATTCAAGCCACCTTTGGGCCATGAGCCCTACTAGGGACAGCGACTATATCCGATCTGAAGATCTTGTGTCTATCCCAGCAATCTGTACAGAGCTTAGCATACAGTAAACACATAACAAACACCATAATATCGTAATTATTCAACTGTACATATTGAGTGCTTACTGTGTAAAAGCACTTAACTTCTCTGCCCCCCAGTTACCTCATCTGTAAAATGGGGATTAAGACTGGAGGCCCCACGTGGGACAATTTTATTACCTTGTATGTGCCCCAGCACTTACAGCAGGGCTTGGCACATGATAAGCATTTCACAAATACTATCATTATCATCATCATCACTGTACTAAGTGCTAGAGAGAGTACAATACAACAACAAATAGACATATTCCCTGCCCACAACAAGCTCACAGTCTAGAGGTAAGCTCACGGTCTAGTGTCCACAGTGCTTGGCACATAGTAAGAGCTTAACAAATGCCATCATTATTATTATTGCCAATAATATTATACAATCAGTTGTATTGATTGAGCACTTACTATGTGCAAAGCACTGAAGTTAGCACTTGGGAGAATACAACATATCAGAGTTGGTAGACACGCTTTCTGTCCAGAATGAACTTATTTCATAATTGCCAATAAGAGATAGCCAAGCTTGTTCTTTCTTAAAACTGCTGCTGGTGACCAAGAGGTTGACTCTGAGCTGCTTACAAAACAGAGGAGGAAATTGCTTATTGAAGGCAGTTTCCTGTCAGCCCAGTGCACTTTGCTGCTCCACAAATGGCCCACACCTCCTCCTTCCTCACTGCTGAGGTATGGAAAGAGAGCCCTGCCCCTTGAGAGGTACATGAACCCAGCCTTGCCCCCTCTCCCCTCCTTAATTCCTGTGGCTAACAGTTCCCTTGGTCCTTCCTCCCCATGCTCCAAATTCCCCCCTGATTAAAATAATAATTATCATAATTAATATTATATATTATGTAATATTATTATATTATAATAAGCGCTATGTGTCAGGCAGTGGATACAAGCAAATGCTGTTGGACACAGTTCCTGTCCGGCGAAGGGATCTCAGTATTCATTCCCGTTTTCCAGATGAGGGAACTGAGACATAGAGAAGTTAAGTGACTTGTCCAAGGCCCCACACACACGGCAGACAAGAGGCAGAGTGGGATTAGAACCCATGAGCTTCTGACTCCCAGCCCATGTTCAGTCCATTACACCATGCTGCTCCTCTGATCTCCCTGGGCCCCTCTCCCACCATTCCAGAAGCAACGTGGTACAGTGGAAAGAGCCCGGGCTTGGGAGTCAGAGTTCATGGGTTCGAATCCCGGCTCCGCCGCTTGCCAGCCGTGTGACTTTGAGCAAGTCACTTAACTTCTCTGTGCCTCAGTTACCTCATCTGTAAAATGGGGATTAAAACTGTGAGCCCCACGTGGGACAACCTGATCACCTTGTATCCCCCAGCGCTTAGAACAGTGCTTTGCACATAGTAAGCGCTTAACAAATACCACCATTATTATTCCATGTGGATTCTGTTTAACAGATTCTGTGTCCTTTAACAGAACAGCCCCATTACTACTTGACTTCCAATGGAAACCTCCTCCCGCCTTTCTGGCCGCTCCTGCAGCTGTTAGCCCTGTTTTGGGGGCTGCAAACTTTGGGACCCGGGGCCAGACTGGGGAGGGATGATGATGGTGGAGGTGGGGAGGAGAGGGTGGTGGCGGTGGAAGAGGAAGTGGGGCTCTTCTCTCCTCTCCTTCCTTCTTCCGCTTTTGCCACCCCTGCCTTTTCTCTCCCCTCGTCACCCTGGTCCGGGCCCGACTCCTGGTCCCCGGCTTGGCAGCCCAGGCAGGTGAGGACCGCCAGTCACGGAAGCTGCCAAAGCTACGGCGTGGTGGCCGGAGAAGCGCCAATCCATTAAGATATCTGATGGGATCCTGCATCGTTGGAACTTTAAAAAAATGATAGAATGATTAGAACCCAGGTCCTTCTGACTTCCAGGCGCATGCTCTATCCACTAGATCACCCTGCTTTGGATATTTGTCTACTCTTTGACCTTGGGCAAGCCACTTAACTTCTCTGTGCCTCAGTTACCTCCTCTGTAAAATGGGGTTTGAGACTGTGAACCGCATGTGGGGCATAGAGTGTGTCCAACCTGATTAACTTATATCAAAGGATTTCCCCGGAAGAGTTAAAATTAGAGCTCCTCTACCTGTCCCTGTACCTGGGGCCTTGTGAACAATTCATAATTCCTTTACCACAGTGGCTGACTCAGCCTGCCTTTCTCACGCTGATACTCTCATCTGATGCCAGACTTTCTAATTAGTCATTTAAGATTCTGATTTATCAGGTCTTGCCCACCCCTGAGGGTGTTTTGTTGATGTCAAATAATAAACTTCAGAGTTCCTTGGAAGAACTGGGCTATGTAAGTTCAGCACCCCATTCTTTACACTTTGTTGTTATCATCATCTTACTCATCGTGGCACCAAGACCTACCTCCTGCAACCAGCTGGCAGGGGAAGAGGGAGTGGAACCTTCATGAAATTTAGGATATTGGGGATTTTTTCCATTTCCATTTTGTTCAGAGGCAGCAGGGTATGGCCGGAAGTAAGGATTCACGGTCCTCCTTGAACAACCCAGGGGAATTTGTTAAATATAATCATAATAATAACAATTACGGTGTGTGTTAAGCAAAACTGCTCATTATTTCTGTTGATCTTCACCACTAGACTACGGACTCCTTTTTTTATGGCATTTGTTAAGCACTTACTCTGTGTCAGACACTGTTCTAAATGCTGAGATGGATACAACTTAACTGGCTTGGGCACAGTTCCTGTCCCACATGGGGCTCACAGTCTAAGTGGGAGGGAGAACAGGAGAACTGAGGCACAGAGAAGCTAAACCTCTCCTCCCTTCTCTCTTTCTACCGCCCACCCCGCACGCTCCGCTCCTCTGCCGCCCACCTCCTCGCCGTCCCTCGGTCTCGCCTATCCCGCCGTCGACCCCTGGGTCACGTCCTCCCGCGGTCCTGGAACGCCCTCCCTCCTCACCTCCGCCAAACTGATTCTCTTTCCCTCTTCAAAACCTTACTTAAAAATCACCTCCTCCAAGAGGCCTTCCCAGACTGAGCTCCTCTTCCCCCTCTACTCCCTCTGCCATCCCCCCTTTACCTCTCCGCAGCTAAAGCCTCATTTTCCCCTTTTCCCTCTGCTCCTCCACCTCTCCCTTCCCATCCCCACAGCACTGTACCCGTCCGCTCAACTGTATATATTTTCGTTACCCTATTTATTTTGTTAATGAATTGTACATCGCCTTGATTCTATTTAGTTGCCATTGTTTTTACGAGATGTTCTTCCCCTTGACGCTGTTTAGTGCCATTGTTCTTGTCTGTCCGTCTCCCCCGATTAGACTGTAAGCCCGTCAAACGGCAGGGACTGTCTCTATCTGTTGCCGACTTGTTCATCCCAAGCGCTTAGTACAGTGCTCTGCACATAGTAAGCGCTCAATAAATACTATTGAATGAATGAATAAACGATTTGCCCAGGGTGAGATGGCAAGCAATTGGCAGATCTGGGATTAGAATCCAGGTCCACTGACTCCAAGGCCCAAGCTCTTTCGATTAGGCTATGCGGCTTGTGGGTAGAATCTGTCTCTACTTCAATTCTTCTATGCATATTCCCAAGCACTTTGCTCAGTATAATAGTTGAGGTATTTGTTCAGTGCTTACTATATGCCAAACACCGTGCTAAGTACTGGTGCAGATACAAGATAACGAGACCACACAAGGAGCTCACTAAGTAGGAGGAAGCACAGGTACTGAAACCCCATTTTGCAGATGAGGCACAGAAAAGTTAAGTGAGTTACAAGGCCACTCAGAAGGCAACCTGTGGAACTAAGATTAGAACCCAGGCCATCTGACTCCCAGGCCATCCTCTTTCCACTAGTCCACGCTGCTCCTCTCAAATGTTAGTAGTGATCTTTCTCTCATATAATAATGCTCTTTCCCCCTACCTGGAGCAGCCCTCCTCCTCTCGCTCAAATCCATCAGACTGCACCTCTCCCTACAATGTCACCTGCTCCAGGAGGCTATACCTAATTAACTCCCACCTTCCTAACGATGCCACCTCATCAGCCACCTAGCCCTCAGGGTATGTTGTTTGTTTGTGACTTTTTTTCTTTATTTTTGTTTTTATCACATGCGTCAGGGCTCTTACACTTCAGCCTGGTATCTATTCCTCAATTCACTGCCCCCTTGCCTCTTCGACTGGATTGTAAGTTTATGGAGGGCAGGGCATGACCCGTACCCCTGTCAAATGTTCCCAGGCATGCTGCTCGGTACACAGGAAGTTCAGTAAATGCTGGGGTTGTCAAAGAAAGATGACGATGATGTTTCATTATTTTTCAGTTGTTTCCTATTAGACCCACAAAAACCACTTGGCCAGCAAAATTTGCTCTAATTTAATCCACATTTACTAGGTCTTTCCTCCCACTTCTGACCATGGCTGTCTCCTTCTCCCACTCCTTGTGTCCATGGGCTAAGAGAACAAGAACACAGGCATCCATCTACAGCAAACCAGTGCAGAATTCCCACTCCAATCTACTGTCCCGCAGCAGCCCAACACAATGGAATTGAGAAGAAAAGACAGGGTGAATACGATGGCTCCGTGAAAGCAGTGTCATTGAGGAAATGGATGTCACCTGTTGCCTAGGTGATGGCCTCATTCCCCATGGCCTGGTTAAGATGAGTCAGGTGACTAGAGGACTAGGGGGAATAACAATACAATTAGCGGTATTTGTTAAGTGCTCACGATGCGCCAAGCACTGTACAAAGCCCTGGGGTAGGTACGGGTTAATCAGGTGGGTCACAGTCCTTGTTCCCACATGGGGTTCACAGCCTAAGAAGAAAGGAGAACGAGTATTTAATTCCCAATTTACCAAGGAGGAAACTAAGGCACTGAGAAAAATAATCATCGTATTAGCTAATAATAATGTTGGTATTTGTTAAGCGCTTACTATGTGCAGAGCACAGTTCTAAGCGTTAGGGGTAGATACAGGGTAATCAGGTTGTCCCACGTGAGGCTCACAGTTAATCCCCATTTTACAGAGGAGATAACTGAGGCACAGAGAAGTGAAGTGACTTGCCCATAGTCACACAACTGACAAGTGGCAGAGCCAAGATTCGAGCCCATGACCTCTGACTCCCAAGCCCAGGCTCTTTCCACTGAGCCATACTGCTTCTCCAAGCACTTACTATGTGTTAGGCACTGTACTAAGTGTTGGAGTAGATACAAGGTACTCAGACTGGACACAGTCTCTGCTCCACACAGGGTTTACAGTCTCAATCCCCATTTTACAGATGAGGTAACTGAGACACAGAGAGGTTAAGTGACTTGCCCAAGGTCTCACAGCAGACAAGTGGCACAGAGAAGTTAAGTGGATTGCCCAAAGTCACACAGCAGGTGAGTGGCAGAGCTGGGACTGGAACCCAAGTCTCCTGACCCCCGGTCCCGTGCTCTTTCCATTAGGTGACACTGCTTCTCAACCAGTGGAATTTAGCCAGTGGTCACAGACCTTATTCAATTTCTCCTCCACCTTAGTCTATTGAGTCAATAGACTCAATCTGATTTATTTTATCACCTGGGCACACAGCCCAGTACTTTGTTTTCACAATCGCATATTGGTGTCATTCCCACAATCACCCTTACCACTTATGCACACATAGACAACCTTAGCACTTGAGTAACAAATCAATACGTATTTATTCCTTTATCTATTCTTCTTGCCATATCGTATTACCAGTTGTAATTATTATTACCATCTGTACCTTTGTTCCCTCTGCTTCCTCTGGGTACACGTAATGTGTGCTTGTTCAACTGTCCCATTAGATCATAAACTCTTTGTGAGCGATGCCCATGTCTGACTCCTATTGCAAGTGTTTAGTACAGGGCTCTGCGCACAGCGGAAGCTCAATAAATATGGTTGATCGATTAGTAGTACTCAAAGCAAAGCCCCGTTCTAAGCACCGGGAAAGGAGAACACAAATGAGATAAAGGCAAGAGAGGTAGGATGTTGGTCTCTCCCCCTAACTCCCCACCCCCACAAGGGGCTCACAATCCAAAAATAAATGCCAGGGGTAGGAAAGGAGAAGAAGATTGGCAAAAGACAAAAGAAAAGATGTGAACATGAGATAATAGCTGTGGGATTTGTTAACCGCTTCCTATGTGCCAAGCAACTATACTAAGCACTGGGGTAGATACAGGTAATCAGGTCACAGATGAGGCTTACGGTTGAAGTAGCAGAGAGAACAGGTATTGAATCCCCATTTTGCACATGAGGGAAATAAGGTACAGAGAACTGAAGCAACTTGCCCAAAGTCACAGAGCAGACAAATACAGAGTAGGGATTAGAACCCAGATCCTCTGACCCACTCTTTCCACTAGGTCGTGCTGCTTCTGTCTCCTTTAGCAGTGTTAGAGCAGCAGGCAGATGTTTGAAAGATCTGGGTGAAGGGAGCAATCTCGGTGCCTGACAATTAAGCTGGCTTGCTCACTCTGGTTCTGGACAGTACCGGCCCCTACTTGGCCATGAGAGAACGAGGGAGGTGCCAGTCCCGGGGAACGGGGAGCAGAAATGGTGCTGGGGAGCTGGGACAGTATTCCCCAAATCAGGACCACTCAATTTCCCAGCTTCCCCTGCATCCATCAGTTAATGAGCTAGGGATCTGCCCATACCAAGAAAATACCGGTGAGCCGAAGAAAAGGCCACTCAGTCAGTGGGACAGGCAATGCCCAAACCTACTGTCTGCACCGACATTAATATAAAAAAAATTAGATCAATACATAAGTGCTGTGGGTCTGGGATGGAGGGAAGAACAGAGGGAGCAAGTCAGGGCAACACAGAAGGGAGTGGAAGAAAAAAGGGGGGGTGGCTTAGTCAGGGAAGGCCTCCTGGAGGAGGTGTGCCTTCAATCAGGCTTTGGAGAGGGGGAGAGTAACTGTCTGTAGGATTTGAGGAGGTAGGGTGTTCCAGGCCAGAGGCAGGATTTGGGTGAGCGATTGGCAGCGAGATAGGCGAGATGGAGGTACCTCGTGGCTACCTATTCTATTGTATTTCCCCCTAAGCTTAGTAGAGTGCTCTGCCAACACTAAGTGCCCATTGAATGGTTGACTGAGTTGGCAAGGAGTCCAAAGACTACTGTTTCCCAGTAGTAATTTATTGCTGATTTTCTTGTTGCTGCACTATTGCCATTCCTCAGTTTATCCCATTTACCCCATTATTTCTTCCCAAGGGCACTTGCTCACACCTCCCACCCACCCTGTCAATGTCAGTGTGAAATCCCTCTGGGCCATTCAGTGTCCCACAGCACTTATGTGAACATCTATATGTTATATATTATATATTTATATTAATGTCTTGCACCCCCTCTAGACCTCCTGCTCATTGTGGGCAGGGAACATGTCTACCAACTCTGTTGTACTGTACTCTCCCTAGTACTCTGCACACATTTTGCACAGTATGCACTCAATACATACCATCAATGATGACTCAATATCCTTGTATCTCTCTCAAGAGCTCTGCATATTGTGACTGCTTAATAAAAAATCAGAAATGAAGAGCAAAAATTAATCAACCTTCTGGATGCTTTATTACCCTACAGGTCAGCAGTTTGTGCCTTGGAGAACTTTTCAATTCTCAGCTGACAGGATCTGGTCCAGTTCTTCTTTGGTCGTTCATGGATGGACAGTACTTGTTCTAAATGGACCAAGGCAGGGTTAGAGGCCAGGCCATGCAACCTGGGTTGGGTGCATGGGAGTCAGCACTCTCGCTCAAGTCATCACCGGAGGCAGTGGTTATCTAGTCCATTCTCCTGCCTTCAGGCAAGAGCTCACCATAAATCAATCCGAATGGGGGCTTTTTCTGCTCCCTAACACTTCCCAGGAAAAAGATTCTAAGGCTCTCCTTGCGGTCATAAAATCCTTCTGTACATTGGACATAAAACCTCCTACTTCAATCTGAGCTCAGGTATTCATTGTGCTTTATCATTTACTAAATCCCAATAAGGCAAAGCACCGAATGGCATAGAATCAGATTCGATCTTTGCCCCAGGGAGTTTCTTGCAAGCCTAAATCACTCAGACAGGTAGGACTCAAAGAATCCGGGAGAGGCTGAGAAAATACATGAGACTTAAAAGAGTTATGGACTCTAATCCCCAAAAGCATTAAATCTGTAATTATCAGCCTCTGAAGGCCCAAGTGAGCCAGAAAAAACCTTCCAAAAAGAAGATGGGAAAGTTTTGAAGGGGAGCAGGGTACAAGGATCCCCTCCTTTCCCCAAGGATTCCAGTTCCTCTAGACTGTAAGCTCACTGTGAGCAGGGAACCTGTCTAGCAACTGTTATATTGTACTCCTCCAAGCGCCTAGTAAACTGCTCTTACACACATCGAGTGCTCAATAAATATGATTGCTTGACTCACAGTTCAGCCCCAAGCTCCTTGCTCTATTCGAGGACACTCCAAAAACACTGCAACCTCTATAGACCTTAACTAACTGAGTCACTGACAAACAGCAACATGGTTGATCCGCTTTGGATGTGATCTGTGGAGCCTCTACCCTACATTCGACATCCTCGGAGAGAGGACGAAGCAGGTAGCAGATATCCACCACTTAGCCCACCTCCGTTCCATAGAGCTTCACATCCCTAATTTATTCCCTCCCTATAGACTGTAAGCTTCACATCCCTAATTTATTCCCTCCCTATAGACTGTAAGCTTCTTGCGGGCAAGGATCTCGTCTGCCAACTCTATTGTACTACCCCGGGCACTTGGTACAGAACCCTGGCACAATAAGTGCTCAATAAATACCATTTATTGATTGACTGATTTTAAAGGAATGTGAAGACTGAGAACAAAGCAGAAGATATTTCAGTTTCTCCCAGGCGGGTCAGTGAGGTGATGGTGGTGATGTTATTTTGAGGCAGGGGATGTGGAGGTGCCTAAGGTTGTATAGAGAGAGGGGTATTTAGCCGCAGATCAGTTGGTCAATAGAATCAGAGTAACATCTAAATACCCCCTTACATAATAAACGTGATATCTGTGAAGCGCTTACGCCGTGCCAAACACTGTACTGAGCAGTAGGAGTAGATACAAGATAAGGACAGACACAGTCCCTGTCCCATATAAAGCTCATAATGTAAGGGGTAAGGAGAACAGGTATTGAAACCCCATCTTCAGATGAGAGAACTGAGGCACAGAAAAGCTAAGTGACTTGCCTAAGGTCACACAGCAGGCAAGTGGCAGAGCAGGGATTAGAACTCAGGTCCTGGCTCCCTGGCCCGTGCTCTTTCCACTATGACACACTACTTCTCTTGGGGCTCTTACATGTGGGGTTATGCTAGGCCCTATGGGGAAATAGCAGAAGGACCTGAGTGCTTTGGTAACTTTTTCTTCTCACCTGTGGGACTGTCAGATCCCAGGAAATCTGAGGGCAAAGGGTCACCCTCTCCACCAACCCACCAGTGCTTGGCACATTTCTTGGCATTTAGGAAGTGCTTCATAACTACTATTTGAATTCAGCAGGTTCTCAGTAAGTGCCGCTGACTGGCACTTTCCTTCCCCATAAATCCTAAACTGGAAGGCTGGGAATTTTCCTCTGAGCGGTGATGGCTGCAAAACAAGCCCTTGACTCACCTGGAGTCCCGCACTGCCACCTTCTGTGTGGGAACTGAGTTTTCCCTTGGCCTAATCGCAGCCTATGACTCCGAGGCCAGAAAGGAACGTTTGCCCAGTTTGCTCATTTTTTTCTTCCCAGGCTCCATTCCCGCACTCCTTCTGCCGGCTATCTTCTTGTCAAGCAGATTTTCCAAGCAAACCCTTGAAATTCCTTCTGCAACCCCGTAAGATAACCAGTTTCCCTCTATCCTTTCCCTGCCACCATGCAAGCCACACTTCTTAACGATTCTCTCTCTCAGGGAATCCATCGCTGCTCCGAGAGCCGCTTCAGTGCACATCCCTTTATAGGTCTCCCTAAAGGCTTCTTCATCAGATTGCAGGTATCGTATGTCACTCAGGGAGCCAAACAAAAGCAGAGTACAACTCACACTGACGTTTATGGAATTTTGTACTTAATGACTCTTACCCCACACTCCCTAAATTACTCTCATAAAAACCTGAATTTGAAAAGCCATTTTTCTCAAACGCCATTTAGAGGCTTGTCTCATTTTGCCGGATTTCCCAAGAGAACACTGCAGACTTAGCCTGTGTCAACGCGTACCAAGAATCTCTCAACCGGGTGACTTCCTGGTGCATCTGATTTCTTGGCAGTCGGGGAAAACAACAGTTCTACCTCTTTGAAGCCGTCTTATACTAACAAATGCTCCCATTAAGGGTCTTTGCCTTCATTTATGGAGAGGGAGGTTGTGGCTACGGGAATAAAAAATATGCAATTGAGATCTACTCTCTAGATAAGAGCTCCGCATTGTGGACAAAGAGTCAATTTTGCTCTTATTCCTTGAAAAATGGGAACATTCTGTATTTCCCAAGCCCAACAGTAAGCTAGCGAAGGGAGAGGGGGAGAAAAAGATTTCACTGTAACTGATCTGTGCTTTGAAGACATTAATGTTGGTTTTTTTTTCTCTGGCCACCAGAGAGATCAGACAATAAATGTTATTGAGGAAGGAGGCATCCCGGTTCATACATTACACAATTCTGTTCTGTCTACAAGCCTGGGGCATTTTCATTAAGATCTGTTCAGTGAATAGCATGGGCCCAAAGAATGGACTTCAGCTTGTAGTACCGCTCTTCGGTTGCAGAAAGGATTACATTCTCCTCTCACCTGTAGCCAAAGGTTTAGGACTCAATTCAATGAATTATACACAGATAGCATTTTGTTCTCATGTAGGTGAAGAATCGCTAAGTGAATTGATTTCTTCGACTGAAGAATATTTGGCAGGTGGAGAGAAGAAAAGAAATCAGAAGCTACTGAAATAGTCACACACTAGACGGCAATGACCAGACTCACATCTTTTCTAATCTAGTCGGGGGTCAAATGCCCTGTTATTCAGAACTCCATCAAGGGTCCTGGGGATTCAGGGCAGGGGGAATAATAATAATAATAATAATGGTACTTTATAGGCACTTACTATGTGCCAAGCTCTGTTTAAAGCACTGGGGTAGATACAAGTTAATCCCTTTGGACAAAGTTCCTCACCCACATGAGACTCACACTCTTAATCCCCATTTTACAGATAAGGTAACTGAGGCCCAGAGAAGTGAAGTGATTGCCCAACATTAAACTGCAGACATGTGGCAGAGCTGGGATTAGAACCCAAGTCCTTCTGACTTCCAGGCCTGTGGTCTATCCACTGGGCCATGCTGCTTCTCATGAAGCCAAATAGCTTTAGTAATGCAATCCTGAGAGCTCCACTATGAAAAGTGATTCTACTATAAGAGGAGTCACAGTTTGGAAGAAAAAGCTCCTTAAACCTCCAGGAGTTTTTCCACCCACCTCTGTTCGTGGCTCCAACCCCCAACTCAGGCCCCTTCCCCAAACAATTGACTGCTTCCTGCCCTTTTACAAACACTCACTTTCTTCTCAGCTTTGTGCATCA
The DNA here is from genome assembly GCF_004115215.2 of Ornithorhynchus anatinus. Lineage (NCBI taxonomy): Eukaryota > Metazoa > Chordata > Mammalia > Monotremata > Ornithorhynchidae > Ornithorhynchus > Ornithorhynchus anatinus. The sequence continues at coordinate 27,298,877 of NC_041739.1, forward strand.
GTGGAACTTTAAACAGTCCCTCCCCTGGGACTGGAATTCTGGTATCTTTATCCCTGATTTCCAAAGGAAGTTCTACTTCTAGACTCTCATCTCATCTCATTCCCTCTAGACTGTAAGCTTGCTGTGGGCAGGGAACATATCTACCAACTCTGTTATATTGTACTCTCCCAAGCATAACTGTAAGAACTCTGCACTCAGAATGCACTCAATAAATACAATTGATTTATTGATTGACCTCAGAAAATAGATGCCATCTTTGTCTCCGCCATTCTGTGTCCCCATTCCTCTTCCTTCACTTCCTGCCTTTGCTCCTCTCTTTCTGTCTCTTTCTCCATCTCTTTTCAGTCCTTTTCCCACTTTGGAAATCTGCCCTGCTGAGGCATTAAGCCTACTCTGGTGCATGAGCTGTGGAATGTGGTTTCCATAGATGATCATGGGAATTAATAGAAGAGGGATTCTCATCTGGTATTAGTAGAATCCACAGTCAAGATTAGGAGAAATAAACCCTACACAGTCTAGAAGGGACTTATAGTCTACAGTCTGCAAAGGGATATTCCGTCTCATTTGGCTAAAGGTCTTTTCGAAGGGATTGTGGCTATTGCACATAGATGGGGGGAACAATTAGACAAAGGGTACCTGGATTTTCAAAAGGTCTTCAAAGGGCTTCTGCCCCAAAGACTAATACCTGAGTGATCATAAGATTGGAGGTAATAATTGGCCATGATTTGAAAACCGGATAAAAGATAGGAAATTAGGGGTAGGGAGAGGTAAATGGAATGGAGAAATGTAAAGAATGGAGACTCTCCTTCTCTCATGGATGACTGTGATACCTTTAAGTAACCTTGAACAGCAGCGCAATTCTCCTAAAACAACTGAGTCTTAAGTGAAGAGTCCACCATTCCATTTGAAAATGGCTATCTATCACTGAAGCTGTCATTTCAAATCAATTCTTTGGCTAATTGTTTTTCTGTCACCTCATCTCACTATATCGTGACCAGTCTCCCCACCTTCAAAACCTTATAAAAATCATATTTTCTCCAAGAGGTCTTCCCTGACTAAACCTTCATTTCCTCTTTTCCCAGTCCCTTCTGCATTGCCCCTGTATGTGGATTTATACTCTTTATTCACCCCTCCATCAGCCCTATGGCACTTATGTACAGATCTGCAGTGTATTTATTTATATTATTGTCTGTCTCCCGCTCTAGACTGTAAGCTCCTTGTGAGCTGGAATATGTCTATCGGCTCTATTGTAGTGTACTCTCCCAAGAGCTTAGCACAGTGTTCTACACAAAGTAAGCGCTCAATAAATGTGATTGGCTGATTAAAAGCCAGTCTGTTGGACTTCAAAAAGGCACGTATTAAATACACACAAGGCAAAGTAGTTGAAATAAAGCCTTGTGTATTTCAAAGACTGGACAGAGATCTCAGACAATGGGGCTGGTTTCTTCATTCCAGCTTGAGCTAAATTACACAACTGAAAAAGAGGTTGTACTTCAAAGCTTAGCAGTGCTGAAAACCTAATAAGCAAGTTAATTGCCTACCAAGCTGGGGAAAGGAAATCTGTTCCCAACTGAAGATGATTTTATTTTCTCGTAAACATTCTGAAGCTGTAATAAAATATACGCAAGCCCTGATCCACACTTTTTCATTAACTTTGTCAAATACTGTTTTCTAAACCTCTCCTTTGTCCTTTGGGGATGACTGTTCCAAGTTCCAAGCCGACCCTCCCTGTCCAGCTCGATTTGCTTGTATCCACCCCAGCGCTTAGCACAGTGGTATATAGTAAGTGCTTAGCAAATACCATTTTTATTATTATTATTACTCATTCTGAGACATTCGCTCAACCGATAAGAAGCCTACAGGCCTCTCGAGCAACTGCCATATCCACCTCCCCGGGAGGCTTTCTCACCTTGGTTCATCGTCAAGGCCAGAGATGTCACTTCGCAGGAGCCAAACTAATGTCATTAACAAATTAGGGTTTTCTTTGAAGGGAGAGACTGGAGGACGAGGGCTGGATTCCCCAAGGGCTGAGGAACTAGAGTTAGTGGAATGGAAAATGTGTTTACAGAGTTCAAATCCAGTTTGAGGTCCTGAAGCTACAGCAAGAGATGGATCTGATCTGAGTCTTGGGGTCTTTCTTTTTCTAAAAAGTCTCTATTTCTAGCCAGTGACTTGAGGAGGGAATGAAAATGGTAGGAGTAAAAGCCAAGGGTGTACATCGCAGTGTACGAAGGAAATCTCTTCTTGGCAAAAATAATGATGGGCAGGGGACGTGTCTGCTAATTCCGTGTACTCTTCCAAGTGCTTAGGACAGTATTCTGCATATAGTAAGAGCTTAATAAATACCACTGGTTGATTGATAGCAATAACAATAATAATTGTGTTATGTATTAAGCACTCCATTATAACCACTGAAGTAGATATACTTCAGTAGTAGAGTAGTAGAGAAGTGGCGTGGCTCAGTGGAAAGAGCACGGGCTTTGGAGTCAGAGGTCATGAGTTTGAATCCCAGCTCTGCCACTTGTCAGCTGTGTGACTATGGGCAAGTCACTTAACTTCTCTGTGCCTCAGTTACCTCATCTGTAAAATGGGGATGAAGACTGTGAGCCCCACGTGGGACATCCTGATTCCCCTGTGTCTACCCCAGTGCTTAGAACAGTGCTCGGCACATAGTAAGCGCTTAACAAATACCAACATTATTATTATTATTATTATATACGATAATCATATTGGACACAGTCCCTGTCCTTCATGGGGCTCACAAACTAAGGACAAGGAAGAAAAGATATTTCATCCCCTTGCACAAATGGGGTAATTGAGTCACAGAGAACTTAACACATGAGAAGCAGCATGGCCTAGCGGATAAAGCCAGGGCTTGGGAGTCCGAAGGTCTTGGGTTCTAGTCCCAACCCTGCCACTTGTTTGTTGTGTAACCTTGGGCAAGTCATTCAACTTCTCTGTGCCTCAGTTACCTCATCTGTAAAATCGGGATTAAGACTATGAGCCCCATAGGGGACATGGACTGTGTCCAAACTAGTTAGCTTATATCTACCCCAGCACTTAGAACAGTTCCTGGCAAATAGTAAGCGCTTAACAAATGTCATTTTTAAAAAAGTGACTTGTTCAAGGTGACAAGGCAGACAAGTGGCAGAGTCAGGATTAGAATCTACATCCTCTGACTCCCGGGCCTTGCTCTTTCCTCTAGGCCATGCTGCTTCCCATTAGAGAATGAGAAGTCAATTGGAGTGGCAGCCCCAAGAGAGAGCAGCAACTTTACTTGTCGGACCCAGGACCTCCCACTCCAGGGCTATGCCAAGCATGGCTGGTTAATTTTCCAGTTGAGTGTGGCTTCCAGCCATTCCAGCAGCTTGGGACCAAGTGAATGGGGAGAGCTAGAGTAACACCACTTCATGGGGAAGCAGTGAATCTCTTTAGGCCTGCCATACTCTCCAGAGAAGCCTTCACTGGCTGATTTTGTGGATGGAGAATCAGCCCCCTCTGGTGATGTAGCCTCAGCAAATTTCTCCAGACTCCACTGCCCCTGCCTGGAAGCAAAAACAATTCAGGAAACATATTTGATGTTGAAATAGCATTCCAACTCCCTTTCACTGGAGAAAAATATCACTAGCTCAAGCCTGCATAACCAAAGTCTTTTGAAAGTGTTACATACATTATCACTTAACCTTGGTGATTCGTTCAGACATCTTTCTTGTTAGTTATTCAAAGACACTTGACATTGGCGAGCTCATACCCACTAAGCGCATTCAGTGAAGCAGAAAAAAACATTATTTACCTATTCAGACACATTCCCCACCATGCAAACATACATCCTCATTGAGTATGAGCCAAATGAAATGAACTCTTGTGTTTATTTCCATCACAGCTCCTAAACACTCACTGAAATCGTTCATTATTCAAATAAATATCTATTTAGGATGCTTCTGGAGTGATATTACCATATTCCCATGCATCCATAGCCCTGCAGAGGAGATCGTCTTGTCTCATGCTGTCGAGTCATCTCTGACCCATAGCAACGCTGTAGAGACATCTCTCCCAAAATGCCGGCTTTCCATCTGCAATCGTTCTGGTAGCGTATCCATAGAGTTTTTTTGGTAAAAATACAGAAGTGGTTTACCACTGCCTCCTTCCTCCCAGTAAACTTGAGTCTCTGCCCTCGATTCTCTCCCATACCTCTGCTGCCCAGCATAGGTGAGTTTTGACTTGAAGCAGATTGTCTTCCATTCACTACCCAATGCCCAAGCTAGGAATGGAATGGGTATGCCTCTGCTTGACTCTCCCTCCTGCATTTGAGACTGGTAGAGGACTGGAAACTCTCCAGCTGCAACCCTGAGAGGAGACAGAGGCAGTACAGAGCAGAAAACGCAAGTTCGGCCCCTGCCCTCTCTAAGTGAGAGAGGCAACTCATCTGAGCCTCCCTGGAAACAATCTCTCCCTATCGCATATTTGCCCCTCTTCCAGCACGTAACCGAAGTTGCCTCCCATTTCATTGCTCAAATTCCCCGAGAAAAAAAAAATCTCACCAGACATAATTGTTTTGCAATGGCACGATAGGCAGGCTCCAACTGGTGAAAGGAAATGGGAAATGTTTTGCTCTTTGAGAGGGCAGAGGACTGTGGTAGTGGAAATGTTGATCTAGAAGTCATAAATTCAGAGGCTTTTCTCCTCTCATCTCCATGCTGGGAAACAGCAAGGCCTAGTGGAAAAAGCCCAGGCTTGGGCATCAGAGGAACTAAGAAGAAGAAGAACAACTGTGGTATTTGTTAAGCGTTTACTATGTTCCAGGCACTGTACTAAGTTTTAGCATAGATACAAGCAAATTGGGGTGGACATAGTCCCTGTCCCACATGGGGCTCAATCTTAATCCCCATTTTACAGATGAGGTCACTGAAGCACAGAGTAATGAAGTAACTTGCCCAAGTTCACACAGCAGACAGGTGGTGGAGGTGGGATAAGAACCCCAGTTGTTCTGACTCCCAGGCCCATGTTCTGTCCTCTAGGCCATGCTGTTTCTCTAATCCTGACTCCGCCACTTGTCTGCTGTATGACCTTGGACAAGTCAGTTAGTTTCCTATGACACAACCGCCTCATCTGCACAATGGGGATTCAGTTCCCGTACTCCCTCCTACTTAGACTGTGAGCTTCATTTGGGGCCTGATTATCTTATGCCTACCCTGGCGCTTAGAACAGTGCTATGCTGTCCTATTGGGACAATTCCGGAGCCAGGAGAGCCCTGACAAGCATTAAAAAAAGTTTACTGAAGTACCATGTTTGCTACACTGGCATTTTAACAACTCTCACGGTTTTTACAAGTGTTTGACTTATGTTTGCAATAGTCTCCAACAATCCTTGCCCAGCCGGCTGTCATTAAATTTAAGTACAATGAACAAGCAAAGTTACAACCTAATTACATTCATCTCTTTCAGCACAAGATATTCTGGACCTCCTGTTTTTCTGTCAGAAGTGGAGTTTGATAAAAAACCTATCCAGACACTGGACCATTGAGCAAGGCCAGAGTCATCATGGTCAATGGCAGCTTGTTCTGAGCACGGTACAGGTTGCCATGAGGAATTATTATCTGAGAAATTAAGGATCTGGTTGCCTGCTATCCAGAGGTAGCTTCCCTTCTACTATGGGAGAGGATGCCCACAAACATGTACTAAGTATCCAGGTAAGTCACACAATTCACTTACCTATCTGAGTTGGAGGGAATGTCCTAGGGCTGTCCTCTGGCCAGTTGCCGTACGGTCAGCCCTGAGCCGGTCTGGTCGGCCACTCCAGGGCTGAGCAGGAGATGGGAGGAGAGAAGAGGCACAGAGTCCGCCTTTAGTCCCTCCCTGACCCTGGGCTAATCTGCACAGTATGAATTAGGGGTGGTGATCTGATGAGATGGGAGGAGGAAGAGAAGAGGGAGGAGGAGAAGGATGATGAGAAGGGTGGGGAGGAGGAGGAGGAGGAGAAGAGGAGGAGAAAGAAGACAGAAGAGGAAGAGGAGAAGAGGGATAAGGAGGAAAAAGAGAAGGATAAGGAGAAGTAGGAGAAAGAAGAAGACAAGGAGAAGGAGAGGGAGGAAAAGGAGGAGAATTGAGAGGAGAAAGGGAGGAGGAGAAGAGGAGGAAGAGAAGGAGAGAAAAGAGGAGGACAAGGAGAAGGAGGAGAAAAAAGAAGAAGATAATGAGAAGAAGAGAAAAAATGGAAGAGGAAAAGTGGAACAGAATAAAGGAGACCGGGAGAAGGGCAAGAAGGGGGAGAGGAGTGTTGTACTCTCCCAAGAGCTTAGTACAGTGTTCCACATGCAGTAAGCGCTCAATAAATAAGATTGAATGAGTGAATGAAGAGGAGAAGGAATAGAAGAAGGAAGAAGAGAAGGATGAGGGGAAGGAGGCGGAGGAGAAGGAAGAGAAGAATGATGATGTGGAGGAAGAGGAGAAGGAGTGGAGGAGGGGAAGAGGAGAAGAAAGAGCTGGAGGAGGAAGAGGAGGGGAAACAGGCAGAAGAGCTTCTTCATTTTGAGCCCCAGCCAAGTACTAGGCATTTGAGAAGTACAGAATAAAGAAGTGACACATTTCTGGCCCACAGAGAGCTAATAATAATGATTATGGTATTTGTTAAGCACTTATTATGTGTCAGACACTGCACTAAGCACTGGGGTGGATACAAGTAAATAGGATTGGACACTGTCCTTAACCGACGTGGGGCTCACAGTTTCAACTCCATTTTACAGATGAGGTAAATGAGGCCCAGAGAAATAAAGTGACTTGCCCAAGGTCACACAGCAGACAAGTGGCAGAGCCGGAATTAGAACCCATGACGTTCTGACTCTTAGACCAATGCTCTGTCCACTACACCAAGCTGTTTCTCTAATTCGGGAGACAAGCATAAAATTATGCAAAACACTGTCAAACTAAGTAATTTGAGAGACATATATGCAGGGGTATTCAGGAGGTACACAAGTACAGTGTGCAGTTTAGCCCTGGGTTTAGAATAATAAAAATAAAAAATTTTGTGGTATTTTGTTAAGCACTTACTATGTGCCAAGAACTGTACTGAGCTCTCTGGTAGATACAAGATGATAAGGTAGAACACTACCTCTGTCCTATATGGAGCTCCCAGTTTAAATAGGAGGGGGATTGGTTGTTAACGCCCTATTTTACAGATGAGGAAACTGAGGTATGGACCATTCATGTGATTTGCCCAAGGTCACACAGCAGGCAAGTGGTGGGACTGGAATTAGAACCCAAGTCCTTTGACTCCCCAGCCTGTGCTCCTTCCTCTAGGCCATGCTACTTCCCTTAAGAAGTAGGTCTCCCGGATGGAATGATTGAAATAACTCAAATGCCGCTTTCCAACAAGCTTATGCTTTATTAGTTTTATGATGCATCTTTATAGTTATGTCTCAGGAAAATAATAAAAGGTAATCGAAATCACAAAAGTACCTTTAATACCTGAATGATCATCTTCTCATTAAGCTGCTTCTGAAACTTGAGTGAATAAGATGTTCTCATTCTTAAATGGACAATGATGTACTTTATTTGCTAAGCCCTTGACTTTCTCCAGGAAATGAGACAACTAAGAAATAGAATACTTTTTTCCTAAGTAGATTTCTCCTAAGTACTCCTGAACTATGAAAACATAATTCAGAGCCCAGTGAGAGAAATCCAGGAACCCTTCTTCCCCTCTTCCTCGGGGCTTCTGGTTGGAAGGTGGAATGGAAAGGGTTATACTAAGACTATAAACTCGTTATGAGCAGGAAATTTTGTCCGTTTGTTGTTGTATTGTACTATCCCAAGTGGTTAGTACAGTACTCTGCACACAGTAGGTGCTCACAGTGTGTCATATAGGCTACACCAACTGAACGGTCATCGCAGACACAAACCCAGGACCCAGGGTGGGGTTCTTTAATGATGCATCCCGCCAGATTGTAAATTCCTTGATCGTGTTTACTTACTCTACTGTAGTCTCCCAAATTCTTAGTATGGTGTTCTGCACTGAGTAAGCACTCAGGACTGATTTTTTTTTAATGGTATTTGTTAAGCACTTATTATGTTCCAGGCATCTACTAAGCATTGGGGTAGATACAAGTCATTCATATTGGATGCAATCCCTGTCCCACATGAGGCTCACAATCTTAATCCTCATTTTACAGATAAAACAATTGAGGCACAGGGAAGATAAAAGACTTGCCCAAGGTCACACAACACAGACAAGTGGTTGAAAGGAGATTAGAACCCAGGTACTCTGACTCCGAGACCTGTGCTCTTTCCACAAGGCCATTCGGCCTTGCCTGGAAGATCTCATGCAAAGTTTGGGCCAAAGAAACCGCTGTCACTTTTAAAAGGAAGAAAATTCCTCAACTGCCTCATTATCTATTCACTGTGTGCTGCTCCTTCTTTTTCCCAGAAGATGAAGACTTGGCCCCTCCAAGAACATCATCCATCAGTCTCCCCACTCACATGCCTCCTCACCGTCCCTCGGTCTCGCCTATCCTGCCGTCGACCCCTGGGCCATGTCCTCCCGCGGTCCTGGAACGCCCTCCCTCCTCACCTCCGCCAAACTGATTCTCTTCCCCTCTTCAAAACCCTACTTAAAACTCACCTCCTCCAAGAGGCCTTCCCAGACTGAGCTCCTCTTCTCCCTCTACTCCCTCTACCACCCCCCCTTCACCTTATCTGCAGCTTAACCCTCTTTTCCCGCCCTTTCCCTCTGCTCCTCCCCCTCTCCTTTCCCCTCCCCTCAGCACTGTACTCGTCTGCTCAACCGTATATATTTTCATTACCCTATTTATTTTGTTAATGAAATGTACATCGCCTTGATTCTATTTAGTCGCCATTGTTTTTATGAGATGTTCTTCCCCTCCAGTCTATTTATCACCATTGTTCTCGTCTGTCCGTCTCCCCCGATTAGACCGTAAGCCCGTCAAACGGCAGGGACTGTCTCTATCTGTTGCCGACTTGTTCATTCCAAGCGTTTAGTACAGTGCTCTGCACATAGTGAGCGCTCAATAAATACTATTGAATGAATGAATGAATGTTGTGTGACCTTGGTCAAGGCACTCAACTTTTCGGTGCCTCAGTTCCTTTATCTGTAAAATGAGGATAAGATACCTGTTCTTCTTTCTCTTTCCAGAAAGAGCCCCATGAAGGGCAGGGGCTGGGTCTGGTCTGATTACCTTTTATCTACAGTATTTAGCTCAAAAACAATTAGTAAATGCCACATTTAAAGGCCCCCCACTAAGCCCTCATTTCCTCTTCTCCCCCACTCCCTTCCATAGCCCTTGCACTTGTATTTAGACCTTTTATTCACCCTACCCTCGGTCCTTTCGTACATATCTGTAATTCATTCATTTATATTAATGTCTATTTCCCCCCCTACACTTAAGCTTCTTCTGAACAGGAAACATGCCTACCAACTTTGTTATATTATACTCTCACAAACTGTATGGTGCTCTGCACATACTAAGTGTTCGATAAATACTATTAATACCATTAATTGATTGATTGAATGAAGTTCATCTGAAACTTGGGAGAGGATCATTCATTGTACACCTGGAACAAATGAGAAGCAGCATTGGCTAATGGTTAGAGCATGGACGTCAGAAGGACTTCATCTCTAATCCCAGTTCTGCCACTTGTCTGCTTGGTGACTTTGGGCAAGTTACTTCACATCTCTGGACTTCGGTTGCCTCGTCTTTAAGATTGTGAACCTCATGTGGGACCTGGACTGTGTCCTACCTGGTTAGGTTGTTTCCACCCCAGCACATAGTACAGTCTCTAGTGCATAGTAAACATTTAAATATTACCCAAAAAGTGAGAAAACCACAATCCCTAATATCTAGTTTCTTATCCATTGTCAAGATTAGAACCCACTAGATGGTTTTAGAACCCACTTGATTGTTCACAAAACCTATCTGCTTTCCTTTAATCCTCATTCCAACATTCCAGACCAAACATCCCCAGAGTTGCTCTGAAAGGAGAAAGAAGGGAGATGGTAAACTCCTCTGCTAAACTGTAAGATGCTTGAGGGCAGGGATTTTGCTGACCTGTTAAATTGTACTCTCCAAAGCACTTAGTACAACCAGTAAGCACTCAAATAATAATCATCAAATTTATTGAGCACTTGCAGTGTGCAGAGCACTGAACTAAGTGCTTGGGAGAGTTTAACCTAACAAATACCATTGACTGACTGAAAGAGAAGGGTAAAGCTAGGAGGAGAGATACAGTATGCAGTCACATTGCTTGTTCCAGTGAGCAGAACTGTGCTCCAGTCTATTCTTCACTCCGCTGCCAGGCTCATCTTCCTGCAGAAACGCTTTGGGCACGTCACTCCCCTTCTTAAAAACCTCCAGTGGTTGCCTATCGACCTCCCCACAAAACAAAAACTCCTCACTCTAGGCTTCAAGGCTCTCCATCACCTTGCCCCTTCATACCTCTCCTCCCTTCTCTCTTTCTACCGCCCACCCCTCACGCTGCACTCCTCTGCCGCCCACCTCCTCACCGTCCCCCGTTCTCACCCATCCCTCTGTAGACCCCTGGGCCACGTCCTCCCATGGTCCTGGAATGCCCTCCCTCCTCACCTCCACCAAACTAATTCTCTTCCCTTCTTCAAAACCCTACTTAAAGCTCACCTCCTCCAAGAGGCCTTCCCAGACTGAGCTCCCCTTTTCCCTCTGCTCCCTCTGCTCCCCCTCTACCCCCCCTTCACCTCTCCTCAGCTAAGCCCTCTCTTCCCCCCTTTCCCTCTGCTCCTCCCCCTCTCCCTTCCCCTCCCCTCAGCACTGTACTCGTCCGCTCAACTGTATATATTTTCATTACCCTATTTATTTTGTTAATGAGATGTACATCACCTTGATTCTATTTATTTGCTATTGTTTTAATGACATGTTCATCCCCTTGATTCTACTTATTGTTATTGTTCTTGTCTGTCTCCCCTGATTAGACTGTAAGCCCATCAAAGGGCAGGGACTGTCTCTATCTGTTACCGATTTGTACATTCCAAGCGCTTAGTACAGTGCTCTGCACATAGTAAGCGCTCAATAAATACTATTGAATGAATGAATGAATGAACTGTGGATCCAGAGGTGGTTTGGACCCTGCATGTATCTGTGGGCATTGATGGAGCATTTGTTACATCTGAAACACCATGGTCCTTGTCAATACCATACAACAATCAGTCCATTATCTTAGACAAAATTCATGTCTCTTCTACTCCTGAATGAATAATTGCCGCAGAAAGTGTTTCAGTGGGAAAGTTGTTGAAGCCAAATTAGCATTTGGAAATGAGTTAGGCCCTGGCGTGTGTGGGATCTGGATCTTGTTGGACTTAATTAGCTCACCATTATTTCAGCAGGATTGCCCTGTTCTTGCTGAAACCGAGAGATGGGGAGGAGGGGCTGCCAGTTTTGCCTCAATTCTGTACGGAGTTATTCCCAGAACTAGTGAGGCAGTGGAACCTACTTGAAAAAGCACAGGACTGGGAGTCAGAAGATCTGTGCTCCATTTCTGGCTCTGGCACTTGCCTGCTGTGTGACCTTGGACAAGTCATTTAACCTCTGTGTACCTTAATTTTCTCATGTTAAATACCTGCTCTTACACTGACAGCTCCATGTGGGACAGGGACTGTGTCTGATCTGATTCTCTTGGATCTTGCCCAGGGTTTAGCAGAGTGCTTGGTACCTAGTTCATGTTTTAGTTAGTGTTATCATTATTATTATTATTTTCTACAGTTTTTTAGAAAAGTTGAAACTCCTGTTCCAGAGAAATCCAGCCTGTAAAGCTCACTGTGCCAGCTTATTGCTGTTTCCCCTTCAGAGCTTTAGGGTTTAAAGTTTGAACCAAGTCAAGTCCAGTTCTGAAGGAAACCGAAAGTTGAAGGAACCTGGCAAGAAGTCCAATGGGGTAATCCTGCCCTGGTCTGGACCCATCTGTGTCCACTTGGCTGCTTCCTCTTCTCAGCTCAGCCAAATGGTATCAAAGGAGGGCGACCTGAATACAGAACTCAATCCTTCCATTTGAATTCTCCCTCTCAGTGAGGAGAGAAGAAAGCTTCCTTCCACCTCTCACTTTCATAATCCAGCTAGGTTTCCAGAGAAGAAATGCAGCCACTTTAATCATATAAACACCTAGTGCATCCAGCAGTTAGATAAAATCATATCTCCTCCAAGAAGCCTTCCCTGATTAAGCTCTCACTCCCCCTATTTACATTCCCTTCTGAGTCACCTATGCACTACATCCTTTAAGCACTATGATATCCACAACACTCCCCCCCCAGAAGCACTTTATCCATCTGTAATTTAGTGTATTTCTCCCCCTCTAATAATAATTATTATTATGGTACTTGTTAAGGGCTTACTATGTGCCAAGCACTGTTCTAAGCACTGGAGTAGATACAGGTAATTGGGTTGTCCCACGTGGGGCTCACAATCTTAATCCCTGAGAGAAGTTTAGTGACTTGCCCAAAGTCACCCAGCAGATAAGAGCCAGAGCTGAGATTAGAACCCAAGTCCTTCTGACTCCCAGGCCCATGTCAAGTGTTGGGAGAAAATTACATCAGTCAATGCCCAGGGCTTCTAAAAAAGGAGCCCAGTGAAGTGGTAAAGATGTTTCTGCTTGTTGAAACAGAGGATGGTGTTTGGAGGAGACTTCTCATGGCAGTTAATCAATCAATGGTATTTATTGAGCACTTACTGAGTGCAGAGCACAGAACTAAGCTGCATATGAGAGAGAGCTGGATAGTCAGGGACAGCTTGAAAATCTTAAAGGAATCAGTACATCAGGAAGCTTCATATAAAGAGTCACAGACAAAAGATTCTTACCTCGTGTCTTTTTCAAATGCTCACTGGTGAGAAAGTGATCAAAACCAGTGAAATTGAAGCACACGTCACAGGAGAATAGCACCCAGCAGTTGTCCCAAGGGTGCTGGGATCCCTAGTTGCCATTTAGCAGCTGCCAGACATCTCTCCTGCTATGCCCACCCCTCTTTTTGGAGAGGAGTGAGAGGCCAGGATGGTGTTATCAAGGATTAAAAATAGACACGGATGACCCAAGGAAAAACCAGTAAGAATGAGAGTTTTTCCTCATTGCTCTTCTGAGAATGGGGAAGCAGTCCATAGCCAGTACTCCCTGTACTCTCTAGTGGAGCTCGTCCCGATATGTGGCTTTAGCAATGCGATCTCTCACCTAATCTTCAATCAATCAATCAAATTTATTGAATGCTGGGTCTGGCAGTCACAGGTCATGGGTTCTAATCCCAACTCTGCCACTTACCTGCTGTGTGACCTTGAGCAACTCATTTGACTCCCCTTGGCCTCAGTTACTTCATCAGTAAAATGGGGATTAAATCCTACTCCCTCCTACTTAGACGTTGAGCCCCATGTGGGTCAGGAACTGTGTCCAGACTGATTAACTGGTATCTTCCCCAGGGCTTAGATCAGTGCTTGACACATAATAAATGCTTAACAAGTAGTATTATCATTATTAAAGTTTAGAAGGAGGAGGTAACAGGGGCAATCAGACCATCCCTTGAATGGAATCTCAAAGAGGCAGAAATGGCTGAGAAATCACGAATGCATAGGGGAGTTTCTTGTCCATTAAGGATGGAGGTGAATAAGAGAGGAGGTTGGGGTGGGTGAGGAGATAAGGGTGGATAAGGATGGAAGATGCACAGATAGTGAAAGGAAAAAACATAAAAAGAAAATGGAATGAGATCAAAGAAAATGGGGAAAGGGAAGGAGATACCAAAGGAATGAAAATGAGCAAACTAACCTTCCATTGCCAGAGGAGAAGTTGCAATAAAGCAGTTTCAGTTGAAAACTCAGTAGTGGAAGCTAAAAACCTCAGAGTTAAGGCAGGAGCAGAGCTTAAGAGAAGACTAAGGATGAAAAAAAAAAAAGAGGAATTTGGGTGAAATTCCCTTGACTGTAGGCCCAGAGAAAAGGAAAGGACAAGCCAGATGTGAAGCAACAGAAAATTATGTGAGTGATCAAATAAAGAAAAGGAAAATAGGACACATTAACGTTAACATTGCAGTTGGCCATTCCTTGAGCCAAAGCGAATAATTGTGCTCTTACCACTAAGGATAGAGATAGCTAATATTAACAGAACCAAAGTCGAAAAAGTAAAGGAACTAGGAAGAGAATAGTTTTGAAATTCTATTCCTGCAGGAAGCTGGGCCAGAAAGGACGAGAAGAGGCAGGAGAACATTTTGGCTCTTTGGAAAAGAAAACCATATGGATTATCTTTTTCTTCAAAACCCAGAGATGTGTAAGATCACTGAAATCCAAGCTAGCAGGAGGATGTTAGGGTTTTCTTTTTAAAAAATGATACATCAGCACTTACTATGTGCCAGGCACTGTACTAAGTGCTGCGGCAGATACAAAGTAATCAGGTTGGACACAGTTCCAGCCCCGCATGAGGCTCACAGTCTCAATCCCCATTTTACAGATGAGGTAAGTGAGGCACAGAGAAGTGAAGAGACCTGCCCGAGGTCACAAGGCAGACAAGTGGCAGAGCTGGGAGTAGAACCCATGACCTTCTCACTCCCAGACCCGTGCTCTATCCCCTACACCATCACCTATGGTAAATGCTACGCTCAGCCCAGCCTCACCCCAATCTTTGGCCTGGCCCTGGGTACCATGTTAAGCCTCAGATGCTGGAATGTAATTCCCCAAGGCACTAGTGAAAAACCTTCTTTTCCTGCTAATGCTTATTTGAAGAGAAATCACAAATAGCCCCACCCACACCGCTTATACCCTCTTTCACCTCTGGCTTTTGAATCACCGATGTAATGTGCTTCAGTGTCACCCTGGCTGACTTTCTAATTAAGGTTCAAACTGCCAAATTCCTCTGTAGGAACCTGCTGATTTTCCCGTTAATTTTTTAGACGATGCATTGTCCATTGTGGGTGGGTGAGCTCTGCCCTCCTCTGGCCAGAAAGTCCGCAGAGGTTTTTGTCTAGAGGAGCAGCTTGGTGTAGTGGATAGGGCACAGGCCTGGGCGTCAGGAGGTCATGGGTTCTAATTCAGACTCTGCCACTTTTCCGCTATGTGACCTTGGGCAAGTCACTTAGCTTCTCTGTGCCTCAGTTACCTCATCTGTAAAATGGCGATAGAGACTGTGAGCCCCACAAGGGAAAGCGACTGTGTTCAAGCTGATTTGTTTGTAACCACCCCAGCGCTTAGTACGTGCCTGGCACATAGTAAGCACTTAACAAATACCATTATTATTATTATCATTATTTCCTGGGGACTTTATGCATCATCACCTCACTAACACCTGCTTTCCTGCCCTGCTCTTTCACCTCCCTTCCTTTCCTCTGCTTTGGATACGTCAGCTGCTTCTTCTGAGTCTACCAACTCTCTTATACTGTACTCATCCAAGTGTTCAGTACAGTGCTCTGCACACAGTAAGCACTCAATAACTACGACTGATTGATTTTCTCTTTCCTTGCTTCCTCGTCTTCTCCCTTCAGGACTCCAGCTCATGTGGAGACCTCATGGATCCTGGGCAGACTCTGGCATTGTGCCACGAGAAAAGCAAATCCAGGCTATGTTAATGCCCTGCCTTTCCTCCCTCCCTTCTACTGTCGCTGTTGCTAATTTTCCACATTACTCTCTAGTAGAAGCAGCGTGGCCTAAAGGAAAAAGTACGAGGACTTGGGTTCTAATCCCGGCTCTACCACTTTCCTGCTGTGTGACCTAGGACAGGTTCCTTAACTTACCTGTGCCTCAGTCTCCTCAAATGTAAAATGAGGAATAAATATCTGTTGTCCCTCCTACTTAGACTGGAAGCCCATGGGGGAGGGGGACTGTGTTCAACCTTGATTAACTTGTTTCTACCCCAAGACTAAGAACGGTGCTTGGCACATAGTAAGCGTTTAACAAATACCATCATTATTATTATTATTATGGCTCAAAGGTGACTTACCAAAAGTGAGAGGACCCAGTGTTTTCTACTGCTATTAAGATTCATTCGATTCACTTGTATTTATTGATCGCTTACTGTGTGTAGAGCACTGTAGTAACCACTTGGGAGAGTACAATATAACAATAAACAGACACATTCCCTGCCCACAACAAGTTGATTACAGACTATATCTGGTCTCTCTACCAGCTGTCTCACAGTGGGCATCGCTGAAAAACATGGGAAAGGGAAGAAATACTAATTCACAGAACAGTAACTTCCAATAAACAAACTAGGGTAACTTAACTAAGCAAGCAACTTCCTTCTTCTTCCTGCCTCGATTTATCTTATGTCAGTCTGCCTAATAGTCCCTGTTCTGTTTCACTAGAGCACACGTCTGTTTCACGAAGCCACCAAGCTGCCCATCCATTCCAACTTGACCGAACCGGGGGTGGTTGGCTGGACAATGAGGCTGAAATGCTAGCTGCAGTGAGGATATTTGTCTGGCTTTGTATGGGATAGTCAGTACGATTTTCAGCTGGCCCATCCCTTAGAGAATAATAATGTTGGTATTTAAGCCCTTACTATGTGCAGAGCACTGTTCTAAGCACTGGGATAGATACAGGGTAATCAGTTTGTCCCACGTGAGGCTCACAGTTAATCCCCATTTTACAGATGAGGTAACTGAGGCACAGAGAAGTTAAGTGACTTGCCCACAGTCACACAGCTGACAAGTGGCAGAGCCGGGATTCGAACCCATGACTTCTGACTCCCAAGCCCGGGCTCTTTCCACTTTGCAGCACAGCCTAGTAGGAAGGGCTCTGACGTGCGAGTCAGAAGACCTGGGTTCTAATCAAGGATCTGTCTCTTGTTTGCAAGTCACTGGGCAAGTCACTTTAGTTCTCTATGCCTCAGTTTCCTCATCTGCAAAATGTCATTTAAATGCCTGTTTTTCCTCCCCGGTAAACTATGAGCACCCGGTGGGACAGAGACTGAGCCCAAGCTAATCATCTTGTACCTACCCCAGGGCTTGGTTCAGGACTTGGAACATAGTGAGCACTTAACAACTATCATAGTTATTATTATTATTATAAATCAATCAATCTTATTTGTTGAGCACTTACTGTGCACAGAGCACTGTACTAAGCCCTTGGATGAGTGCAATACAACAGAGATGAAAAACACATTCCCTACCCACAATGAGCCTACGGTCAATAAAAATTAATTCATTCATTCAATCATATTTATCGAGTGCTTACTGTGCGCAAAGCACAATAGAGCACTAGACACATTTAATTCCTTCTTTAAATTTTTCCAGTTTCCCTTCACCTCGGCTTCTGCCTCCATGTGCCACAGCTCAGAAGCAGTGCCTGTGGCCTAGTGGAAACAACACAGGCCTGGGAGTCAGAAGGTCATGGGTTATATTCTGGCTCTGCCTTTTGTCTGCTGTGTGACCTTGGGCCTCGGTTACCTCATCTGCAAAATGGGGATTGAGACCACGAGCCGACATGGGACAGAGAATGTATCCAAGTCGATTTGCTTGTATCTACCCCAGCACTTAGTACAGGGCCTGGCACGTAGTAAGCACCTAACCAATACCAGCATTATGAGATAAGAATGTTACCAATCTGGGATAAGGCACTCAGAGCTGGGGGAGTGGGGTTAGGGGATTCCTGGGAAATCACTTTTGGTCCTATAGATTTCCACTAAAAATTCCATTGTGACATCCCTGCGTTGCATGGTACACATCTGATCTGTTATTTCCAAGTTGAAAAAGGGCACCCAGTAACTAATTGTTCTATCGGTGGCCAGTCTAGATTCGGTTTGATCTACAACTCTCACTTTATCCCAAATCCACCCGCCATTCTTCTAGGCACCTCTCTGTCCCTTGGAGCCATTCCAAGCAAAAGGGGCCCCCCGTCTGCTCTCATCGCCGGGCTTCCCTCGGGCATCTGTTCACGTGGGCAGTGTTTCACTGGCTTTGCTAACTGAGCCACACTGCTGCAATATTTCTAATGGGGACTGTGGTGAATTTGCCGCTCCATTTAAAGCCAAATAGTCAGAGAGACCCAATCAAGCAATCCTGCCCTCTCATCCACCTTGCCGTCACTCCTAAATAGAGAGGGCTTACTCGAGCTCCTCTCAGGCAAAAAATAAAAATAAAAAATTCAGGTCTGCTTTTTGGCATTTACAATCTCTTAATCCAAAGTTAAAATCAAGTTTACCAAGGAGACTTGACAATGTGAAAGTCAATCTGGAGATGACAGAAGGCTTCATGCAACCTCCAGATAAAGGAGAGATTTGACAGCCCTACAATAGGTGCTGATCACTAAAATTAAGGAAAGGAAAGTTAAAATGTTACAATCTTTCTTGTTCCATTCATAATTTGGCTTCGGCTTAAATTTAAGGAGCTGGTCTTAAAGGAGTCTAATGAAACATTTGCTTTTGGAATATTCAATATCTCAGCAGTGATGGTACTGTGGAGACCCTCCTCCTTAAAAGGGGTCCTATCAGAACTGTGTGATCAGCTTATGCAAGTCATAAATCATAACAGCAATAATAATGATAATGATTATATTCAAGTTTTTATTTTGTGCCAAGCACTGTACTAAGCCCTGGTGTAGAAATAAAATAAACAGATTGAACTCAGTCCTTGAAGCTCACAGTTTAAATACTTTCGAGTACTGTCAGTAGATAGGGAAATCCTTGAGGCAGGCTACTTGGCTTTCTGAAATGGCTATAGAAGATGATATAGCTGACAATAAGGCCCTTTCATATGTGAATGAGACTGGTTTATCTACCCTGGTGGTCTTCCAGCAATCTGCTGCTATTTCACATTGCTTGAGTCTGGGCAGCCCTGTGTCTTTATATTTATTCTTCTCTCCTGAATCGTGTGTGCTCCCTTTCAGTTCACCTTACAACGGCTGCTTGGAATCCTGTTTTTGTCTATTCTCTTCCCTTGTTCTACTTAGCAGGGTTGTGTTGCTGTAAGTAACATGCCGATGCTGGTGAGTGGGAGATTACAAGTGCCTGAACAGGCATGATAGCAATTTGGACGGCGAGGAGAAAGTAGATTTGGAAAATATTACGGAGAAGGGACAAGCAGGATTTGGTAACAAACTAGAGATAATTATAATTAATAATAATTCTGGTATTTGTTCAGTGCTTACTATGTGCAAGGCACTGTACTAAGCTCTGGGGTGAATACAAGCAAATTGGGTTGGGCACAGTCCATGTTCCGCATGGAACTCACACTCTTAATTCCCATTTTGCAGATGAGGTAACTGAGGCACAGGGAGGCTTGTTGACAACAAAGAGAAAAACTGATTGCTATCCTAGGCAGTAGATGTTGGTTGTTGAAATCATTTCTTATGCTTGCTTTACTTCACAGTTCTCTCTGAATCGATTCCTTTTTGCTGACCAAAGAAGGCCAATGGAGAGTAAATAAGCATAATAGTTTAAAAGATTGATCACAGTCAAGTCCTGTTTGACTTCATTTAAAACCCAAATCAACAAACACAACTTGACCAATACATTCTTCTTAAGGAGGGAGAACAAAGCTTGGGCAACTGGCATCCTGATAACAACTAGGATCCATAGATAAGAGGGCAGATAAACACCCATAAACCAGGAAATTAGCTGCAAGACTGAAGTAATAAAATTAAAAATAGAACATCAAGGAAGAAAAGAAAAATTAGATTTTCACCTCTAGAAAAACTCTTCATTATAATGTCAGAAACCAACTCTAATGAAACTTTAAACGATTCATCATGATTTCAAACCTCTGCTAAAATAAATAGAAGCTCTGTATTGCAAAAATGCTGCAGAAATATTCAGAGAAGGGGCCAACACAGCCTCATAATATTACAAACAGAGATGCTTCTGACCCCATCAATAAAAGATGTTTGTGCATATCGAGTATTTTTAGAGGAAGGAGAAACTTGATTTATTCTGAATTCAACAAACATTTACTGGAAAACACCAAAAAATTTTCTAACCCTCGTATTCCGAAAAATCATATTCTTTGTCCAAAAAAAGTCCTCAAACCTTGAAATAGTTTAATGCTAAGGCAAATGTCATTACTTTATCATGCTTTCATTCCACTTAATGTCTCCGCAAGAGCAATTTTTCTGAGCTTGCTAGTGACACCACACCAAAAAGATTATAAAATTAACCCAGAGAAGTTTATCTCCACCTTTGAGCCATTTGAATTGTGAAACCATCCCCAAACTATTCTGATTTGCTGCACAGGGAAGGGTTCTGATTCATGACTGGGGTTGAACTCAGCAAGAAGTAATAATAATAATAATAATGGAAGCTGACAAGCACTTACTATGTGCCAAGCACTGTTTGAAATGCTGGAGTAGATACAAGTTCATCAGGTTGGACACAGTCCCTGAGCCACATGGAGCTCACAGTTTTCATCCAAATTTTACAAAAGAGGTAACTGAGGCTCAGAGAAGTCAAGTGACTTGCCTAAGGTCACACAGCACACAGGTGGTGGAGCCAGAATTAGAACCCAGGTCCTTCTGACTCCCAGACCTGTGCTATATAATAATAATTAATAATAATTATGGTATTTGTTAAGCACTTACTATGTGCAGAAGAGCTGGGGTAGCTACAGGATAATCAGATTGTCCCTAGTGGGGCTCACACTTTTTTAATCCCCATTTTTACAGATGAGGTAACTGAGGCACAGAGAAGTTAAGTGACTTGCCCAAGGTCACGCAGCAGACAAGTTGCGGAGCATGGATTCGAACCCACGATCTCTGACTCCCAAGCCCGGGCTCTTTCCACTAAGACACTTTGCTTCTCTTAGTGCTATATCCACTAAGCCATGAGGTAACTGAGGAATTCTCCAGCTTTATATGCTTTTGCTCCAACTATGGTTACTGGATCAATTCTCAGGGCCAGTGGTTAGTTGTAGGTTAGCAACGCCAACCCAACCCAAATGAGCTGTCATGGAGGAGTGGACTGAAAGAGGGAGGGAAGTCTAACCTGGTTCTCCTCTCCAGGCATGCGACTGAAGCCTAGTGACTTGGTCCTCAGGAGAGGAATTTTATTTGCTGGAGCCTCAAAGTGAGTGGGGGTAGCGAGAGAGGAGGCAGGGGCTCCGCAAGGTGGGAAGGAAGAAATAGCATAGGGTAGTGGACAGAGTCCAGGCCTGAGAGTCAGTAGGTCATGGATTCTAATGCTGATTCCGCCACTTATCTGCTCTGTGACCTTGGAAAAGTCACCTCACTTCTCTGGGCCTCAGTTACGTCATCGGTAAAATGGGGATTAAGACTGTGAGCCCCACGTAGGACATGGACTGTGTCCAACTTCATTTGGTTGAATCTACTCCAGCGCTTAGAAGAGCGCTTGACACATAGTAAGCGCTTAACTTATTTAACTTACTAACTACTAACAACTCCAAGACCGAGGTCCCCAAACCCTATCCTCTCCCTGAGTTTCCTGTCACTGTGGATGGCACTACCATCCTTCCTGTCTCACAAGCCTGCGATCTTGGTGTCACCCTTGACTCCGCTCTCTCATTCACCCATATATCCAATCCGTCATCAAAACCTAACGATCTCACCTTCATAACATCGCCAAGATCTGCCCTTTCCTCTCCTTCCAAACCACTACCTTGTTAGTACAATCACTCATCATATCCCAGCTGGATTACTGCATCAGCATCCTTTCTGATCTCCCAATCTCCTGTCTCTAACCACTAGAGTCTATACTTCACTCTGCTGCTCGGATTATCTTTCTACAGAAACACTCAGTGCATGTCACCCACCTCCTCAAAAATCTCCAGTGGTTGCCTATCAACCTTCGTATGAAGCAAAACTCCTCGCTATTGGCTTCAAAGCTCTCTGTCACCTTGCCCCCTACCTCACCTCCCCTACTTCTAGAGACTAGCCCGCATACTCGGCTCCTCTGCCGCTCACCTCCTCACTGTACCTCGCTTTCGCCTGTCCTGCCGTCGACCCACATCCTACCTCTGCCCTGGAATGCCCTCCCTTCTCACATCCTCTAAACTAGCACACTTCACCTTCAAAGCCCTACTGAAAGCTCACCTCCTCCAGAAGGCCTTCCCAAACTGAGCCCCCCTTTTCCTCTGCTCCTTCTTCCCTCCCCATCGCCCCTACTCCCTCTCTCTGCTCTACCCCTTTCCCTGCTACACAGCACTTGTATACATATATATATATATATACATTATTCTATTTATTTTATTAATGATGTGCATATATCTATACTTCCATTTATCTACAGTGATGCCATTAATGCCTGTCCACTTGTCTGTCTCCCCTCTTCTAGACTATGAGCCCATTGGGTAGGGATTGTCTCTCTTGCCGAATTGTACTTTCCAAACACTTAATACAGTGCTCTGCACACAGTAAGCGCTCAATAAATATGATTGAATGAATGAATAAACAAATACCATCATTAAGAGAGATGGGGAGGTGCAGGTTGTGCTATTTTATACTACC
Organism: Ornithorhynchus anatinus; assembly: GCF_004115215.2. Taxonomy (NCBI): domain Eukaryota; kingdom Metazoa; phylum Chordata; class Mammalia; order Monotremata; family Ornithorhynchidae; genus Ornithorhynchus; species Ornithorhynchus anatinus. The sequence continues at coordinate 27,321,267 of NC_041739.1, forward strand.
TGAGGGCAAGGAGCCTATCAATTCCACTGTATTGTACCTTCTCAAGCATTGTATTAAATAAACACTAATAATTGATAGGTGTAACCCAGGCCTGTTGAACCATCATTTAGGGACAGGATTTGCTACTGATCCTTAGGTAAGATCTATGAAGAGACAATGTAGTACTTTCTTCTTCAAAATGAGGAATTGTACTCTACCCAAAGTAGATTAACTTAAATGTTTAAGTATTCATAATGCAGTTACAATGGTTCTTTTCTTGGCCATTTTTCTTCTTCCTTTCCTACTGAATATGTGTATATCAATACTTGTGAATAGTTTCATTAGACTATCTAGTATACATGTCATCTCGTCATGAAGGTTAATACTTTCAGTTCTTCCATGGCGTGTGTTTTCCCTACATGTTTCGGACAGAATATTTTTACAGAATTAGGGGAAGTTCTTCAGACCACACACATCTGTCTGAATGGAGCCCATTGTGAAGTCGGTGTGCTATTTTTTGTAAATGGTATTTGTTAAGCACTTACTATGTGCCAGGCACTGTACTAAGTGTTGGGGTAGTTACAATTTAATCAGGTTGGTCTCATTCCATGTCTCACATGGGGCTCAGATTCTTAATCCCCATTTTACAGATGAGGCAGCTGAGGCACAGAGAAGTTAGGCCACTTGCCCAAGGTCACACAGCAGTGTAGTGCTGGAGCCAAAATTAGAGCCCAGGTCCTCTGACTTCCAGCCCATGCACTTTCTGCTAAGCCATGCTGTTCCAGCTGCTCTAGTCAAGGTGTGCATACTATAAGTAGAGTTTTCCTTTTATTTATCAAGAACACAACTCCCGCATTACAAAAGAGCAGAGTATTAGGTGTTATATTTAATAATATCTGCTTTCTGAACTGGAAATAAAAATTGCAAAATATATCTTCAAAAAGCCAGTTAATCACACATCATTTCACGTTGACCTATCCCTTATTTTTGACCCTCCCTTTGAACCCTCCTTCCCTTGATGCCAGATCCCAGTGTGACTAAGGCCGCCACCTCTCAGGGACTGACCAGCTTCGGCTGCAAGCTAAGCTTTCTATTCAGTGGCCAACATGGCCACACTCTCTCCTTTGCCCTCAGATTTTCTAGAGAATGAGGTTCAAATGCAACTGTGTAACATGACCTAGTGGTAAGAACACCAGTCTGGGAGCCAGAGGACCTGGGTTCTAAGCTCAAATCCACCACTTATCTGCTGCGCGATCTTGGGGAAATTACTTCTCTGTGCCTCAATTACCTCATCTGTATAAAGGGGCTTAAGACATGTGGAACATGGATTGTTTCCCACTTGATTATCTTGAATTTACCCCAGCGCTTAGTACAGTGCCTGGCACATAGTAAACGCTTAACAAATACCGTAGAAAAACAAAAAAAAACCCTGTGGTTCCTGGATCTGAGAACTGACCATAGAACTACTGTTTAACTTTCAACGTAGTAGAAACTGGAAGTCAGGATGAGTGGATTGGGTAGTGTCTAGAGGCACAGAGAAGTGAGGTGTCTTGCCCAAAATCACTCAGCAGATTAGTGGCAAAGCCAGAATTAGAACCCAGGTCCTTCTGACTACCAGGATCGTGCTCTATCCACTAGGGTACACTGCTTCTCCAGTTGTGATATCCCATCTTGACTACTGCATCAGCCTGCTGGCTGTCCCTGCCTCCTGTCTCCCTACTCTGGTCCATACTTTGCTGCCCGTATCATCTTTGTAAACCATCATCCTGGAACATCTACCCACTCCTCAAAACCTTCCAGGGGTTGCCCATCCATATCCACCTCAAGCAGAAACTCCTCATCTTTGGGTTTAAGGCACTCGATGACTGCTCTTTCCAGTATTTATTGCCTCTCTTCTCCCACTAAGCCCCAGCTCGCTGACTTTATTCCTCTTTTATTAAACCAGTCTGATTTCTTTTAGGGCGCTGGACCCCTGGGGCTGTGATCATTTGCAAGGTAGTTGCACTCAGTATGATCAGTTACTTTGCTCTCTCTTTTCTGTGGAATGTGCATTACAATGTTACCTGCCTGATCAATGGCCAATTAAATCTGTTTAGCACATCACAATGATTGTTGCATTAATTTGCCTAAAGTAAAAACAGCTCTGCTGTGGGGATTGATCAAATGACTTTTAAGTCACCAATGCTAAATAGCTCCAGAATACAAATGAAAGTGCATGGAGCTCCCCACTACCTTGTACATTCCATGAATTCCTAATGAGCAGGTGGTACCAAGGCAAATATTATTTATAATGACATCACCCATAGATTAAAGAAGTGCCTGAGCTCTCCGGGTGAAGATCTGGAACCTTTCTGGTGTTTCAATTCAACCCCCATTGAGACTGTAAACTGGGGCTCAGGGATGGAAAAAACTTTTTTAAAAAAATGGTTAATAGATCACACAGATTAAGTTTATGAAGTGTTACTGATAACTACCAATCCGCCTCTGATTTTTACTTCGGAAATTCTCCAAGTCTGGCCTGAAGTAGGCTCCGTCCTTTCTCAAGGTCGGGAATTTATGGAGAAAGGATAATGGCAGATCCCGAGGTGAAATAGGAGAAAGTTAAATGGGCTTTGCATTCTAATGAGTTTCCATGTTTTTTAGTTTTCCCAAAAGGAATCTATGTCCAACACCTCCCCCAACCCCACCGCTAATGCCTTGTTCAACCATGAAATCACACACATGGGAAAGTGATTTATTGGGTCTTCAGAGACTCTTGGGGTTGGCAAGACTAGGTGAAGAAGCTTAGTGTGCCGAGATCTTTCTACGGCAGGAGAAAGTATTGGTAGAAAGCAGGTTTGACCAGGGGCAAAGACATTCTACCCACTCCAGATCTACTTGGAGAAAGGGGATGTTTCTCCAGACTGGAGAGAATGGACTAAATCAATCTTTGCCTTGCACTGCACCAGGCACTGGGGTGAGTTGAATAGAACCAGAAGATCTGAGTCCTGCCCTTGAGGAGCTTACATTATTGCTGGGGGAGAAAGGCACAGAAATCATTTACAGATAGAGGAAAAGAAAGGGAAAATGGAGCCAAAGGTGGATGAGTTTTTAAACAGTAGGGCTTGTAAGTGGATCTGAAAGGGAGAGCTACAGTTGGGCCTGAGGCATAGTTTATAAAGGCATTCTGAGGTGATAGTTGGGGGATAGGACGTCCGGTGAAAAACCAGGAAAGCAGCATGGCCTACTGTAACAGGAGGGTCTTGGGAGTTAAGAGATCTGGGTTCTATTCTCAAGTCTTTCACACACATGCTGCGAGAACTTGGGCAAGCTACAATTTCTCAGAGCTTCAGCTTCTTCCTCTGTAGAATAGGGAAGAAATTCCTGTTCTCCTTCCCTTTTAGACTGGGAACCCCATGAGGGACAGGTACTGGGTATAACCTGATAATTTTGTATCTATCCCAGTGTCTACTACATTGCTTGGCACATAGTAAGCACTTAACAAATTCCACATTTATTATTATGATGGAAAGATTTTGGGGGTGGGAGTTGGAAAATCTCTATTCCAGTACTAAATCTGCCCCTAACCTGGTGTGTGTCCTTGGGTAAGTCATGTCACTTAATCTCTCTGGGCCTCAGTTTCCTTACCTGCAAAATGGAGATATCTTCCTCTCCCTACCTCACAGGGATGTTTTATTAATTCAATAAGATAATTGATGGGAAACCACTTTGAAAAATAAAAATTCTCCACAAAAGAAGGTGGTAGTAGTACTCATTTGTAAGACATTTTGAAAAGCCAAGTGGCCCCTACTTTATCTGAAATCCTTATAATCAATTAAAAAAGGAGAATTTTAGTGAGAAATGTAGGACTTTATTCATACTTCTGCTTTCATTATAACCCTCAAGACTTCTGAGGTACTGCTGAATAATAGAACCAAAAACTTTGTTTTCTTGATTTGAGGTGGATGTTATTAACCAAATTCGAGACATTTATAAAGATAGATGCTTGACAATGGAGAGAATATCAAATTGTAATAAAAGCTAAAAGATATAATTTTAGCAGAGGGAGTAGTTGATGCATGGAGATTGAAAAAAATCTAATAAAAACAGGCTTTACAAATTTCTCTCTCACACACATACACCCCACAATTGATTGTTTTTACTACCCTTGGGAGAGCACCAGGGATATAAAACATAATATCTCATCAAAAGGTTTATAGGATGGAAATCCAGAATTACTAAAGACACTGTGAAAACCCCAAAGTTAAAAATTAAGTCAACAAGAAGAAAGGTCAACAGAGGACTCCTTAGTTGACCAAAAGGGTCAAGGGTCTTTAATTGAAAATACCAAAATGTAAGTTATTGTACACAACTGTAGTGAAAATGTTGCCCTGGGAAGACTGTCAGTCTAAGAAACCACTAAGGGGAAAATAGCAAGGAACCACAGGGAAGAGAATCACTTATAAACACAAAACATCTTTGAGGAAGGAAGCACAAGAGATACCGGATGTAGAAATGCATGTAAATGTGGTGTGCTCTATTACATGGGTCATATCACCTAACATAATGACATCATATGTGCCATTTTGCAGAAGGCTTTGCTGAAGTTTTCCGGAGCCTAGAGCTTTTCTCTGGGGTATCCTGACTGCTCCCACCTGGCCTTGCTCCAGAACACTAGAGCTACTTCCAAGCCACAGGTCTTGTTTAACAGAAGGCGAGGTGGAGAGAGGTTGGGTCATTAAAATAAAAATAAAAGACATAAAGGAGTCTGGTGCTATTTCCATCCCAAACAGGGGACAGACCAGCCAAAATACGGATTGTTCAGTTTACAAATAGAAAAATGGGAATGTATCTGTCATTTCCCCTATCTGTAATTCATTTTAATGTCTGCCTCTCTAGATCGTAAACTGGGATGGCATCCTCTAACTACACTGTATTGTACTCTGCCAGTCAGCAATTCATATTTTTCGAGCACATACTGTGTGCAAAGCATTGTACCAAGCCCACAGAAGAGTACAATATAATATTATAACAAAGATAATCCCTCCCAGTCACTTGGAACCATGTTCTGCCCCCAGAAAGTTCTCAATAAATACCAATAATTGATTGCAATAATATGAGAGCTAGCAGTTGATAAATATTTAAAGATAGGAAGTGACAAAGAATAGAAGCAGCGTGGCTCAGTGGAAAGAGCACGGGCTTTGGAGTCAGAGGTCATGGGTTCAAATCCCAGCTCGGCCACTTGTCAGCTGTGTGACTTTGAGCAAGTCACTTAACTTCTCGGTGCCTCAGTTACCTCATCTGTAAAATGGGGATTAAGACTGTGAGCCCCACGTGGGACAATCTGATTCCCCTGTGTCAACCCCAGTGCTTAGAACAGTGCTCGGCACATAGTAAGCGCTTAACAAATACCAACATTATTATTATTATTAATAATCCAAATCAAAATAGGATGGAAGAGTTTGACATTGAAATGAAGGCAATGGATTTTCTGCTACTGAAGTGGCAAAACCCTCAGTTTACCTTCATAGAGGGGGTCAAGACTGGAAATTGGGAGACCTGGGTTCTAATCTTGTCCCCACCACTTGTCTGCTCTGTGGCCTTGGGCAATTCTATCAACGGTATTTACTGAGTGCTTACTATATGCAGAGCTCCATACTAAGTGCTTGGGAGAGTACAATACAACAGAGTTAACAGACATTCCCTGCCCACAAAGAGCTTACAGTTAAGAGGGGGAATTCATTTGACTTCTCTGGGTTTCAGTTTGCTCTTCTATAAAATAAGAATTGAATGCCAATTCTCTCTTTCTCTTAGACTGTGAGCTGCACATACTGTGGGCAGGGAATGTGTCTACTAACTCTGTTATTCGTTCATTCAACTGTACTTATTAGTACTTACGGTGTGTTAACTCTTCCAAGGGCTTAGTACAGTATAAGGGCTCAATAAATATGACTCATTGGCAGGGATTGTGTCCAACCTGATTACCTTGCATGTACCCAAACACAACATAGAATAAGTGGTCATTATTATTATTCAAGTCTTCAAATGTTAGAGAAGATCTTACACACACCAAAATGAATGAAATATAATACTGTTCAATCTGTTATTTAAAATTCTGTGCTTACCTATGAGCACACTGGAGTTCTCAGAATTCTGCTTGTGGTGGGAGGGGAAAACACATAGCTGATCTTCCTACAGTCAGTTGATCTCAGGCCCATAAGCACCTGGGCCAGGGAAAGGTAACTGAAAGGAGGAGGAGGAGGGCTTGAAAGACCTGCCTTGTCCTTATTTCCCCCAGCCTGCTATGCAGAATCTCTTCCCCTAGTTTCTTCACTGGCCTCTCCCTCTCCCTCTCTCTCTCCCTCTATTAACTTTCATAACTTGATTTAACACCTCTCCTTCAAGTTTCTCAATGCTTGGGTCCCTTCTTTCTTCCCTCTCTAATCCTCTCTATTCTGGATCCTATCAACTCCCCAACTACCTCCTCTTGGTACCTCTCCCTCTCTCCCACACTCCTCTAGATTAGCCTCGCCTGTTCTTCTGGGCAGCTACTCCTGGCTACCTTGCTCTCGCAGGCCTTGGCGTATTCTGACACCCACCCAGCAGCTCTATCTCTCTTCTCTGCCTGTTGAGTTGAGTAGCTAATTGCCTGATCAGTCAGTGGTTTCCACCTGGCATCTGGCCTACCACATCTAGCTGGTCTGTCTTGCTCCCAGACAACCCATCTCTTTCATCGTGCTAAGCTTGCCTTCCTGCTATTCCCATTGTTCCTGTTGTCCTTGCCTTCCCTTTCTCTCTCTCCTGGGCCTAATAAGCCTCTCTCCATGCTTGCTGGCATCTGGCTCTGCTTTCTGTTCTCTTGCCAAGGAAAATCTCCCCAGGCTTACTCCATACATGCCCAGAGAAGGTCACAGTAATGATGGTTAGTTCTTACCAAGCTACCATTTCTTTCTGCTACTCAGTGCCTGCTTTACTAAGAGTTTACAATATAATAATAATAATAATAATAATGGTTAAGCACTTCTATGTCCCAAGCACTGTTCTAAGCACTGGGGAGATCACTGGGTTGGGTGCCATCCCTGTCCCACATGGAGCTCACAGTGTGAGGGAATTGAGGCCCAGTGAAGTTAAGTGACTTGCTCAAGGTCACATAGCAGACCCGTGGCAGAGCCAGGATTAGAATCCAGATCTTTCTGACTCCCAGGCCCATGCTCTATCCACTGAGCCATGATGTGTGAAACATTGTATTAAGTGCTGGGAAGAATGCATGGTCCCTGGCTCACAGGGGCCTCAGAAGATAGAGGGGAGGAGAGGGAGACAAACACAAGGAGACAGAAATTGAAAAAAAAAACTAGGCTGAAAAATGTTACTTCAAAAAGACAAGAGTGAAAATAACAGTTCAGTATTGGTTACACAGGATAGTCCTCACTCTCCTCAGTTCCGCGTAACTCCGGGCCAAGCAGTCACAGTCTCCTCCCAGGATCTATAAGGGGTGAGAGGAGGTGGGGTGGGGGAAAGTCCCTGCAAGCCCCAGAGCACCTATAGGAAAAAATTTCCAACTGGTATTAGGGCTCAGGAACAAGATGACAAAAGTTCCAAGTTGTTTTGATGAAGAAATGTAGGGGTAGCATGAAAATCTAAATACATCACGAATTCAGAAACTGGTGCAAATTTTCAAAAATATGGAGCCAGCGAATTAATTCAACACTTGCAGCTAATCATGAGAATTGAAATTGCATTCTAACTACTGACCACAGTTATTTCTCAGGAAAGACCCATTCATCTCCACCATTCAAATTTGTCCACCTATTGGACAATTTCGGTGACAAAGTTAGAATTTGATGGGGTTTTTTTATTCTCCAAAAGCCTCCTTAGAGGACCAAAACCAGCAAAGACAAACATTTCATTCTTCAGCTGCAAAGTCCTTGGGATGACCAGAGTAGAACCTGCCTACCCAGCCCAACTGTTTGACTCCCACCTCCCAGCCCCTTGTGCCCTTCTCTTCCATGCCCCATAAGGAGCCAGGAAGACCCCATTCAGGGGACAACCCCCCCACCCCACCAAGCCCCGCTCTCCCCAAGAGCAGAGTAGGAGACATGAACCTGGTTATAAACATCCCTAGCCAGACCTGACCACACCATATGTTTTCTAAATAGAGGAAAAAATGGAAGAAATAGGGAAATAGGAGTCAAAAAGAAGGGGAAAGTGCCAGGTCACGATAGGGGTTAATGGAAGGCATTAATAGGGAGAGAAAGATTATAGGAAAACCTCATAATATTGACCTTTTCACAGGTCTGAGCTAGAGTACCCCAAATTCCAGAGATTGAACTAGAGTGTTCAGAATGAGTAGATTCATGCAGGATTAATCTGGGAAGGCTTCATGTAGGAGATAGTGGGGGGCCTGATTTTCTCAGTCCCCTTTGGAGGTAGGAGAAGACAACTGTCATGAATGAGTTTCTGTGTAATGACATTTGCTGATTGGTGGATAAAGAGGTGATGCTTTTTGCCTGCTGATGTCTGTGAAACCCTCTGGGCCCAGTCTTAGCACCTCTCTTTCTTGCTGTGAGCATGTCTCTCGGTCCTCTGAGAGGATAACTTGTCTCTCTCCCTCTCCTTACTTTGGATGAGATCCAATCGATTGGTTTTTCAAATTTGTGATGGAGTGAATGACCTGAAGATCAGGCCTGGAATGTGGACTTGAATATATTTCTAGTAGTAGTCACTAATTTTATTGTTCATACTTGGAATAAGACCTTGGCTATAAATATGCAAATGTACATAAATATGTATGTCCCAGACTTACTTTAAAAAATCTGGTACCTTCAACTAATGAACCTCTATAAAGTTAGTAATTTGCTTGCTCTTTACCAGAGGATTAACTTATTAACACTCACCACAAGTATGACCAATTCTAAATTATCTGAGTTTCAAGAGGGAAATAGAAAGCAACCAATCTCCAAATCTCATTTCATCCATTAATTTCCATCTTCTAGGGCAAACCTTTGTTAGTACAGCTAATAAATTGTTTAATTAACAAATTTGATCTCCTCCTTTACTTGCCCACTGCTACCCTCTGGAGGGGATACTAATAAGCAGGGCAAAGGCCCAGAGAGGGGGGAAAATATAGAGGAGAGGGAAACTGGGAACAGAAGTAACAGCAGGTGGGGATGTAAATAATCAGGATTTGATAAAACCTTAGCTAGATCCAATCTCTAGCTAGAAAAGGGTAGGCTGATGTCTATTTAAACTCTTGCTGCAGGGAGCCAAGGGGCTAAGGCAGCTTTTTTCAATGGGAGAGTTATAACTCAAGAGGAACACAGTATCCTGTAAATAAAAATACAAATGAAAAATAAAATTTTGCTTTCTCTAAGATTTCAATTGATAAAGTAAAAGGCAGAAATGGTGAGATATAAGTGCAGGAATGTGTTGCTTTTTAAGGGCATGGGTTATTCCTGTTTAATATATATGCATATATAAAATTTAAAGGTAATTCTTGGGTTTATTTTTTAAAAAGTTCAGGTTGGAATTTGGTTTAAATGAAAAGTACTTGGTGCTTGTTTTAGCTTCTATTTTTATGACTACATGTGTCAATATTGAGGCCACCTTGCTTACTTTAGGGTATCAGAATCCAGAATTAATTCAGAATGTAACACTATCCAAATCATACTTTGGGGCTGTGGGCTCTGAACCAGAGGGAGAAAAATGATGACACTAGCACGAAAGAGAAACAAAAGCTATCCAGTCTCTCTACATCATGGAGAGAATGGAATTCCCCCAGATAAAAAGATGCCATTGTAAATGACCACATTTCCCAAAAGTCTCATTTCAAAGCCCACATTAAGTCAACTGTTGGAATGAAGGTATTGGTGATCCTTCTCCCAAATACACTATATTTACTGAAATGTCTGGGAGTGAAAAATTCAGAAAATTTTGTTAACGGTCCCATATTGTATTTAAAAAATACAGTAATGAGAAGTAGCATGGCTTAGGGAAAGCAACATGGGCCTGGGAATCAGAGGACCTGGCTTCTAATCCCGGCTCTGCCAATTTCTTGCCGTGACCTTGGGCGAGTCACTTAACTTCTCTGGGCCTCAGTTACATCAACTGTAAAATGGAGATTAAGTCCTCCACGCTCCAATTTAGACTATGAGCCCCATTGTGGTACAGGGACTTGGTCCAACCTTCTAAACTCGTACTTACCCCAGTGCTTACAATAGTACTTGATGCATAGTATGCACTTAACAAATGCCATAAAAAAGATTGTAATAGATGCAACTCCAAAATCATTTCTTTAACTACACCGGATCCTAAATTTATTCAGGAGCAGACCACAAACCAAAGACCACCAGTATTTATTATTTCTGAGGGTTCACTCCATTTCAGATGGTGACTCTGTAGAAGATGCTAAGTGGAATCCCATGGGTCCTCAGTGCTATGAAGTCAGGTATCCTTTGTGAGCTAACTAGAGGCTGCATTCAGAGCTTCAGAATGACATTTTCACCTTTCAGCTCATGATGATTTTGCCAGAGGAATTGAAAGGACTGAGGCCCAGAGGTAACAAACTCCGTATCTGGACAGTGGAAGTAATAATAACAATAATAATAATAATGATAACGACGGTATTTGTTAAGTACTTACTATGTGCCAAGCACTGTTCTACCTATCTTATTGAAAGCTCACCTGAATGTATCTTTGGAGGCACTTTCCAAGCACTTAACCAGTGCTCTGCCCACCGTAAATGTTCAATAAATACCACTGATTGACTGACTCTCTGAAGTAAAACCTCCATAATTATAGATTCAAACGGAACACAAGGCTCCATGAGAACATACAACTAAGTGTCCTCTGCACAACCCAAGTTGGGATAAACCATGGCTTAGTGGAGAGAGCACGGACTTGGGAGTCAGAGGTCGTGAGTTCTAAACCTGGCTCTGTCACTTGTCAGCTGCGTGACTTTGGGCAAGTCACTTAACTTCTCTGTGCCTCAGTTATCTCATCTGTAAAATGGGGATTAAGGCTGTGAGCCCCACATGGCACAACCTGATTACCTTGTACCTATCCCAGTGCTTAGTACAGTGCTTGGCACATACCTCCACTCCAAACAAAAACTCCTCACTCTAGGCTTCAAGGCTCTCCATCACCTCGCCCCTTCCTACCTCTCCTCCCTTCTCTCTTTCTACCGCCCACCCCGCACGCTCCGCTCCTCTGCCGCCCACCTCCTCACCGTCCCTCGGTCTCGCCTATCCCGCCGTCGACCCCTGGGTCACATCCTCCCACGGTCCTGGAACGCCCTCCCTCCTCACCTCCGCCAAACTGATTCTCTTTCCCTCTTCAAAACCCTACTTAAAACACCTCCTCCAAGAGGCGTTCCCAGACTGAGCTCCTCTTCTCCCTCTACTCCCTCTGCCATCCCCCCTTTACCTCTCCGCAGCTAAAGCCTCATTTTCCCCTTTTCCCTCTGCTCTTCCACCTCTCCCTTCCCATCCCCACAGCACTGTACTCGTCCGCTCAACTGTATATATTTTCGTTACCCTATTTATTTTGTTAAAGAATTGTACATCGCCTTGATTCTATTTAGTTGCCATTGTTTTTACGAGATGTTCTACCCCTTGACGCTGTTTATTGCCATTGTTCTTGTCTGTCCGCCTCCCCCGATTAGACCGTAAGCCCGTCAAACGGCAGGGACTGTCTCTATCTGTTGCCGACTTGTTCATCCCAAGCGCTTAGTACAGTGCTCCGCATATAGTAAGCGCTCAATAAATACTATTGATTGAATGAATGAACATAGTCAGCACTTAACAAATGTCATCATTATAAACCATGCAAGCTGTGTTCATCTCGGGGCAGATATGCATATCCATAGTGATTATTAAACTTTGTACCCCATTTATTTCATTCCACTAACATCCCCTATACTATTCCTTCTGGAACAGCAATGGGTCTTGATGACTGGTGTCACCCTGGCTTTTCTCCAGCCTCCGGGTTTAGAATTGGAGAAGTCTCCTCGACTCTTCGGAAGCCAGGATGCATAGTTTTAAATCCAGTTCAAGGAATGGATCTGAATTAGGATTAGAGCAAGGGGGGCCCCTGATTGCACTCAGGAAAAGGGGACACATGTGACATCATAAACATTACACCAGGCATGCTATGAATCACGATGAAACTCAAGGGTTATTTTGGATGAGTATATGCCCATTTCCCACATTCTTCGGGTGTTTCTCCTGAATTCTACACTTAGGAACCTTTATGTTCTCTTTTTATGTCCATATGACTCTGGAGCAGGACTCAGAGGCAGGAACTGTGGTAGAGGGAGGCCTGGTACTGAAAATAAGAGAAAGGACATTAAAGAGCTGTCTGGTGCCCTATCAGTGTACTTGGCAGGGGACAGACCAACTGGAAACCAGAATGACCATTGTAAAACGAGGCACCAGACCACTGAGGTTTAAGGGCAGTATCCCACTGCAATCCCACAAGGCACCGATGTTCTAAGCAGTGAGTTAAAACAAGGGCCAAACGAAGTTAATAAAACAAAAAGCAAATGAAAAATGCCAGAAAAACCCAACAGTACAATTTAATGCTGTATTAGTCATGGTTTAGTTCATTGTGCTAAGCAAAGCATTTATTTGAACAGTACATTATTACTCTTATTGATGGTAATTTTAGGAGCTGGTTAATACTTTCTTTGTGGCTGGTTCCAGCTGGAGTAGGAGTTTTTTCTTTTTTTTTTATTGGTTGATCAATCATTTAAAACAAATGGTCGAATATTAACACTTTTTTTAAAAGGTATTTAATTATACATATGTGCCCGGTCTCCTGTGGTGAAGTAAAGACAGAAAAGATATAAATATATATGAGGATGAACAAAGAATTAAAGGGCAGAATTTCATCAACTCGGTTATTCATTTTGGAGGGCTTCCAGGTGAGTATGCTATAGCTAACAAACACCTACCCCTGCAATTTTCTTATCACTACAGCAATAAGAAGTCTTTCATCATTATTATTAATTTCTTTTGAGCATTTATTGGGTGTGTGGTACTCTTATGAAAGTGTAGAAAGGTCATTCAATAAACAGATACATTTCCCCAAAGGTTTACATTCTAAAAAGCACACATTGGCTCCAGGCTAGTTAGTGTTATAAATATGAACAGACTTCAAAACCTACCTTCTGGGACAATGAGGCTTTCAATTCCAGAGATGTTGGTACAACTCTGAACACCTTTAAAATCATCTCTATCAGGTTCTTCAATTTTTTTAGGGTATTTTTCAAGTGCTTACTATGTGCAGGGTGCTATAATAAGCCCAAACAGGGCTCCCAGTCTTAACCCCCACTTTACAGGTGAGATAACTGAGGCAGAGAAGAGTTAAGTGACTTGACCAAGGCTATTCAGGAGACAAATGGATTAGACTGGATTAGAACCCAAATCATCTTGACTCCCAGGTCCATGTTCTATCCACTAGAGAAAGCTACTTTTATGGTTCACCAGAGTTTATCCACTTCCTTGAACATTTCTGCAAGACTTTTTCATCCCAAATTATTCACTCTGATGGAGCAAAAATTCTAACTTTTAGGATCAGCCATGACACCTTCCTCCTCACTGCCAGTGAGCAGGGGTTTCTCCAGTTTATCCAAAAGCAGCACAGAATTGAAGGAAGAGTAGAAATCTTAGACAGAGTTAGCTTCTTTTACCTTGTTGCTATTCTGTGCTGTTTGAGCCTGAAGCAGAAAAGTTGGTTTCCAGCTTGTGTTTGATTAGGGGCCAGGGAGATGAGAGTTTTGGGGTTGGGGGATGGCTGAACAAGGATTTTTCCATTTCTGCTGAAAACGGACCAGGATCAAGGCAGGAGAGATGGGGCTGCCTGAGTTTACCTAAAAGCTCTGGCTCTGCTATCCAGCTCATCTCTGATTCCTCTCTCAACAGACCTCAGGGAAAACGGAAAAACTAGGCTTTGGCTTTGTGTTCAGGGAAAGGTGGGAGGAGGAAGAAGAGGGGAGGGAAGTGAATTCCCTCCAGTGATTGGATGTAATAATAATAATAATAATGTTGGTATTTGTTAAGCGCTTACTATGTGCCGAGCACTGTTCTAAGCACTGGGGTAGACATAGGGGAATCAGGTTGTCCCACATGGGGCTCACAGTCTTAATCCCCATTTTACAGATGAGGGAACTGAGGCACAGAGAAGTTAAGTTAATATCAAGCAGAGTTTTTGGATCCTGGCATTCCTTAGCAATTAGTGCAAGTTGCAGCTCTTGAATTTACATACTGGGGTCAGTCAGAGGCTGGAATATGTCTGTATTGAATTTGACCTTGCTATCACATCAAAGAGACATGCTGTCTCGCGGCAAAGTAGACTATTTCAAATTAGACCAATCCCTAGCTGCAGGTTCGCCCACTGGATTGTAAACTCCTTAAGGTCAGGGATGATGTCTACCAACTCTATTGTATTGTACTTTCCTCAGTGCTTAGTATAGTGCTCTGCATGCAGTAAGTGCTCAATAAATATCATTGATTGACTGATTAAGCAGAAACATTTTGTTTCAAGGTCTCTCAGAACTTTATCAGTGAAGTCAGTCATTACTAATTCCCTTCATTATATGGCTAAAATGGCCCTAGGGTAGGATTCTTCTGGGAACTTGGTAGCAACAGACATGAAAATGAGCAACGATAACTCCAGCCTTTGTCGTGTCTTATGCTGTTCAGTCATCTCCATCCCATAGTGACTCGACCAGAACGCTCCACCTCCATCTGCAATCGTTTCAGGAATGTATCCATAGAGTTTTCTTGGTAAAAATACAGAAGTGGTTTACCACTGCCTCTTTCCACGCAGTAAACTTGAGTCTCCACCCTTTACTCTCTCTCATGCTGCTGCTGCCCAGCCCAGGGGAGTTTTGATTTGTAGCAGATTGCCTTCCACTTGCTAGCCACTGGCCAGGCTAGTATAGAATGGGTATGCCTCTGTTTGACTCTTCCTCCTGTGGTCGAGACTGGTAGCATACTGGAAACTCTCCAGGTGTGACCCTAAGAGGAGAACTTCAGCCCAGGAGTAGGGTTATGAAAATGGGCGGACCTTCAGTGTATTTTTTAGTCAAGAATTATTTCATAGCTATAATTAACCTCAATGACTTAGTTAAATTGTGGGAATACAGCTTCTTTAACACTAGGTCCACCTGCTGAAAGAATGAGGAAAAAAAGAGCATCTCTTGGGAAGCCTTTTCCTGACAATTAGTCATTGTAGCCTGAAGCAACTGAACTAGGCAGTTAATTCTTTAGTTATTTGCTTTCCTAAAATACCCATTTACAGGTTGTGCCCCCTGAGTTTAAAATGGTAAAAGGGGCACCAGGTATAATAAGGTTAAGAGTGAAAAAGAAGCCTGTAAGAAGCAATGCAAGCTGAGAAGTACTTTCTTATCAAAGTTAGATATCTTCATTTTACAGCTTCAACACCCAGGCCAGCTTCTGATATCTGGTATAGATGACATGAACCCAGACAGCTCCTTGTTTGCCTAATTCTGTGTTTGCCTTTCCCAGGTGAAGGTTAGCATAGCCTCTGCATAGAACTCCTCTAGAATTTTCTCCAGAGTGAGACTTAGGTCTTCTGAAAGCCTGAAAGACAGAGGGGTCTTGGGCCTCCAATGCGCCCAGAGAATCAAAGAAGGCTGGTTCAGCCCAACATGCCAACAGAGAATTCAAGCCTTATTCCACAAGCCGAGTAAAACTCTGGGCTAACCCAGCATGTCTGACAGTGATTTGCAAAATACAAATTTGAACCGAAGCAGAAATGTGGCCTGGAGCAGAGGACTGAGGCTCACATTAATGTGTTACATCACTGCAGCAAGTAATAATAATAATGATGTTGGTATTTGTTAAGCGCTTACTACGTGTAGAGCACTGTTCTAAGCGCTGGGGTAGATACAGGGGAATGAGGTTGTCCCACGTGAGGCTCACAGTCTTCACCCCCATTTTACAGATGAGGGAACTGAGGCACAGAGAAGTGAAGTGACTTGCCCACAGTCACAGAGCTGACAAGGGGCAGGGTCGGGATTCGAACCCATGACCTCTGACTCCCAAGCTCGGCTCTTTCCACTGAGCCACGCTGCTTCTCTGAGTATTTACCTCTTGTCAGACTGCTCCATGACAGACTGACAGCAGTTACAGGCTGTCGTGTACAATCAATCATATTTACTGAGCACATATTGTGTGCAGAGCTCTGTACTAAGCACTTGGGAGAGTACAATACAAAAGTATTTGTAGACATATTCCCTGCCCACAGTGAGCTTAGTCTGGGCAAACCAGGCTTGTCACATGATGTTTACTACAGTGTCCTCCAACCCCACCCCTGCAAACACCGGGTATCACTAGAGCTTTCCTTGCAAAGGTTCACTGACTGTTTTCAGCTCAACCTTTGGATCCCCATTGTCACTAAACCCTCAGAACCACGTGCTTACGTGTTCAACGGGCTCTCACAGAAGAGGATTAGGATAACAGTTAAGTATGCAGTTCTGCCATATATATGGAAAGGAGATCAAAGAGCAGAAGCCAAGTTCTCTCCCGTCCAGCACAGAATCACTCAGTATCATGGATGGCCGAGCTAGTCCAAAGTTTCTTTTGTACAGTAAATCTGTGGCTTTTGGCAAGGTCTGTGGCTTTGGGCCACAAGTGGGTGTTCTCTCGGGATGTGAACACAGACATTCCAGATCGGGATTCACAGGAGGCAAACACTGCTTTGAGCTCTCCATGTTTGCAAGTGGTTTCCAAGGCCACAACCTCTCCTTGCCCTGTAACATCATGGGTAGCAAAGATGGAGAACATTAACATCTTGGCAGGAATCCTCTGCCCCAAAGAGTAGCATCCCAAGGACATTTTAGTGAGAAAGCCAGTAATTCTTTACTTTCAGTAATGATGATTTCTTTTGCAAATCACGAAGCTCCTGCAGGGCAAACAGATTTCATTTTCAGAAATTCTGGCTCTCAGTGCCAAGGTAATAAAGGGAGAAATTGGCTACTACCATATCTAAATGAACTACACAATACAGTACTAAGATGAAGATCCTTTTTAAAAAGTTAACATACTACCAATGACCAGTCTTCCTCTTCCGCATCCATAACCCACCTTCTAAGGAGTCATTTCTCCCAAAGCAGCCAAGACCAGCCATACTCACAGAGATCCCTTTTCTATTTCCATTTTTTTTTCCATTTTTTTTGAAGTATTTGTTAAGCACTTACTATGTTCCAGCCACTGTACTAAATGCTGGGGTAGATACAAGCTAACCAAGTTGGACACAGTTCATGTCCCCCCATGGAACTCACGGTATTAATCTCCATGAGGTAACTGAGGCACAAAAAAGTGAAGTGATTTTCCCAAGGTCAACAGCTTGCCCAAGTGGAAAGAGCATAGGACAGGGAGATAGAGGATCTGGATTCTAATCCCACCTACACTACTTGTCTTCTATGTGATCTGGGGCAATTTGCTTCACTTCTTTGTGCCTCAGTTCCCTCATCTTTAAAATGGGGATTAAGACTGTGAGCTTGTATCTATCCCAGTGCTTAGTACAGTGTTTGGCACAGAATAAGTGCTTTAACAAGTACCATTTTAAAAAAAAGGGTAAGAAAAACTACTCCTTGTGGGGCTGGTGACCACAAATCATCGCCTTTGCTGCCTCTTACAGGTACATAACCAGAGCTGCAGGGAACCAGCAACTACGGTTAGGCCCATATGTGGTGTCACTTTATCTTCTGCTAGTGAAGCCAGTCCTCTCTTTGCAAGTGATCAATAAATCTCCTCTACAGCTTCTCCAGTTTGGCCCCGAGAAGCAGCGTGGCTCAGTGGAAAGAACATGGGCTTGGGAGCCAGAGGTCATGGGTTCGAATCCTGGTTCTGCCACCTGTCAGCTGTGTGACCGTGGGCAAGTCACTTTACTTCTCTATGCCTCAGTTCCCTCATCTTTAAAATGGGGATGAAGACTGTGAGCCTCATGTGGGACAACCTGATTACCCTGTATCTACCCCAGCGCTTAAGAACAGTGCTCTGCACATAGTAAGCCCTTAACAAATACCAACATTATTACTCATTGGCCAGAGACAAGGGTGGGGGAAAAATCAATCAATCACTTAATTAATGGATTTACCGGGCACTTACTATGTGCAAGACACTGTAGTAAGCACTTGGGAGAATACAATATAACAGAATTATATTCCCGGCCCAAAATGATCTTACAGTCTTGTGGGGAGCAGAGAGGGGGACTTACAGTCTAAAGGGGGAAGAGGATTGGGGAGAAAAAGAAGAGGGGATCTGGAGGAGGATGGATGCTGACTGTCTAGAAACTCTAAAAGATTTTAATAAGAAACTAACATCCTCAATGGATTCATATATTAAATGAAGGCTTGTTTATTTTTCATCAACTTTCCTTCTGCTATTCGATCTTTGAAGATGTGAAATAACCATAATTGAAATTGGTATGAACTTGTCTTCAAGAGCTTCTCTGCCCAATATGCCATTGTGTTGCCATAATTTAAATTTAGGTCCTGCTGGCAGGACGGATTACCCCAGCATACCTCATCTGTCAGGGGCGAGTGTGTGACCGACCTCTAAAGTTATCAGCGTTCATACCATTTAGGGCTAAACAGATTAGGCTGACTAATTGGAAATTACTCTAGGAAGGGAATAAGTAACTGGGCAGATAGATGGTGAAGCATGGATCTGCATGCTAAAAGGCTTTATGATGATGAAGTAGAGCATTTTGCAGAGCTGAAAGCTTGGAAGGGGTGGGATCCAACTGAAAGTTCTGTAGCTATTTGGAGAAGTTGCACGACTCCTGCAGCAAACGGCCACTAAACTATGATGTCCATCTACCCGGATCCAGAGGTGATTTGTGGATTTCTGACTTGGAAAATTGATAGATTAGCGTGGTTCAATGGAAAGAGCCTGGGCTTCCGAGTCAGAGGTCATGGGTTCGACTCCCGGCTCTGCCACTTGTCAGCTGTGTGACTGTGGGCAAGTCACTTCACTTCTCTGTGCCTCAGTTACCTCATCTGTAAAATGGGGATTAACTGTGAGCCTCACGTGGGACAACCTGATTACCCTGTATCTACTCCAGCTCTTAGAACAGTGCTCTGCACATAGTAAGTGCTTAATAAATACCAACATTATTATTATAGATTCCATCAAATTTAGGGTCATAGGACTCCTTAAGCCAGAGACTGGCGACCCATTGCTTTTAAGCCATAGTTCTGCTTCTCGACACCATTCATTCATATTTATTGAGTACTGTGTGCAAAGCACTAATCACTTGGGAGAGTACAATGCAACAATAAGCAGTCACATTCCCTGCCTACAATGAGCCTACAATCTAGAGGGGGAAACAATATAAATTACAGATATGCATAAGTGCTGCAGGGCTGGGGGGGGTGGGGCGAGGAATAAAAGGAGCAAGTCAGGGTGCCAGAGGTGAGTGGGAGAAGAGGAAGGGGGACTTAGTCAGGGGAGGCCTCTTGAACATGTGCCTTCAACATGTGCCTAGGAGAAGCAGCGTGGCGCAGTGGAAAGAGCACGGGCTTTGGAGTCAGGGCTCATGAGTTCGAATCCCAGCTCTGCCACTTGTCAGCTGTGTGACTGTGGGCAAGTCACTACTTCTCTGTGCCTCAGTTCCCTCATCTGTAAAATGGGGATTAAGACTGTGAGCCCCACGTGGGACAACCTGATTCCCCTGTGTCTACCCCAGCGCTTAGAACAGTGCTCGGCACGTAGTAAGCGCTTAACAAATACCAACATTATTATTATTATTATTCAATAAGGCTTCAAAGTGGGGGAGAGTAATTGCCTGTTGAATCTGAGGAGGGAGAGTATTCTAGGTCAGAGGCAGGATGTGGGGAAGGGGTCAGCAGCAAGATAGATGAGATGGAGGTACAGAGAGAAGGTTAGCATTAGAAGGGTGAAGTGTGCAGGCTGGGTTGTAATAGGAGAGTAGTGAGGTGAGATAGGAGGGGGCGAAGTGATGGACTGCTTTAAGTCAATGGCGAGGAGTTTTTGTTGGATGCAGAGGTGGAAGGGGACCACTGGAGGACTGGAGAAACATGACCTGAACATTTTGTAGAAAAATGGCCTTGGCAGCAGTGAAGTATGAGCTGGATGGGGAGAGACAGAAGGCTGGGAGGTCAGCCAGGAGGCGGATACAGTAATCAAGGCGGGAGAGGATAAATGATTGTATTAACGTGGAAGCAGTTTGGATGGAGAGGAATCTGGCTCTTGAGCAAAGGCCCCCACAAGCTCAGCACATGAGGGTAATGCACTCACTCACTCACTTCAGTCTTACAGCTTTTGGGGTAGAAATTAGCCAGTCTGCCCAGCCCTTGGAGAGCCAAGATGGAAGCTTCAACTCCTTGCACTCTGTTGGCACAAAGCACATCCTCCCACCCTCTGTGAGAGCGACTCCCCCCTTCCCCAGTGGTGAGCTGTTCCCCTGGGCGCTCTACCTGTCCGCTACTGCCTTCAACAGGTAGCAGTGGCACCGAGGGCCATCCCAGGCCCGGCAGCGAAGGGGACCACTCTCCCAACGTGGTGGGTGGAACAGGGAACGAGAGCCACCCCTTGCTTTCCACTGTGTACAATGAATTGCACTCTACACAAACTCTGAAGAGGAAGGTTTAGCTTCCAGCCATTCCAGGTCTGCACTGTGAGCCCGTTATTGGGCAGGGATTGTCTCTATCTGTTTCCGAATTGTATATTCGAAGCACTTAGTATGGTGCTCTGCACATAGTAAGCGCTCAATAAATACTATTAAATGAGTGAGTTAAGAGCCATGAAGGAGGAGTTGAGTGAGAGCTGTTTCATTGCATAATGTAGCCACTGAATCTATGTGCTTTCCTGTGGGAGGAAAACGAAGCATTCGATACCTGTCAGGAGCATCCCTCCCTCCCACACCCAACTATTTACAAGAAAACTCCTTTTGATATTTTGATTCCCAGGTTCCTTTCCTCCCCAAAACTTACCCACCCATTGAGCCTGGGCCCTCTATGGCCCCAGCCCCTCCATGCTGTTTAGAAATTCTGCTACTAAAACCTCTTTAACCTCCTAAAACCAGTTCAGTGCCAGCAAAGGTCAGTCCTCTGCAACTTGAATCAATATTCACACCTAAAACCTTTTAAAAAGTCCATCTCATGAGGATGCCTGGCAACTGTGGCACCCACACTGCCCCTGCCAAAACAGAGAGCATTTGAGCACTTACTATGTGTAGAGCACTGTACCAAAAGAGTTGGTAGGGATTTTCCCTGTCCACAGGTTCACAGGAATTGCTTTTATCTCCCTCTTTCCCCCTGCCTTTTCTTTTTCTCTTCCCTTCTACACCACTCTCTCAAATGAATCTCCAAAATGAAGATGTTAATGTCAATTTGTTTAAGCTGTATGATTAGTCACTTGTACATCAACTGCTCAAAGGTTTCATTTTTAGTTCTATACAAAAAGGTTGCCAATCTTTCAAATTTTTGGAGAAATGACATCTCTTTACTAGCACGAAATCATTTTTCACTATTCTACTAGAATTCTCCGATGGGGTCAGTGAGCACTTGGACAGAAAGAAGCCAGTGGGCGTAATATATTTGGATTTTTAAAAGACCTCTGACAAAGTTCCATACCAAAACTTTTAAATAACTGAGTGATCACAGGTTAGGAAGGAAAGTTCTGTCACAGATAGAAAATGGATTAAAAGTTAGGAAGCAAACTGCAGGGGTAAACTGCCATCTAATGGAAGAGAAAAGAATAAATAGTAAAGTTTTCAGGGGTCAGTGTTAGAACTGGCTTCCTTTAACATTTTCCATATACCAACTGGAAGTCTCCGGGTCTGGAGCTTTTCTGGATGGTGAAATATTATGCAAAGGAATAAACTGCAGAAAAAACTCATATGGTTGAGTGGGCAGCAAAGTGGCAAGTGAATCTCCGTACAAGTACATGAAATTGTATGCTCCATGATGGCATGGATAGTGTCTACCAAATTAACTGTACTCTCCCCTGTACATGCTCTGCTCGCATAAGTACTCAGTGATTGCTTGAAGTGCAAAGAACAATAATCCAAATTAAAACCATGACAACTATAATAATTGTGGTATTTGTTAAGCACTTACTCTGGGCCAAGCACTGTTCTAAGCACTGGGGCATATAGAAGATAAGATTGTCCCATGTGAGACTCACAGTCATTTTACAGATGAGGTAACTGAGGCACAGAGAAGTTAAGTGGCTTGCCTAAGGTCACACAGCAGACAAGTGGCGGAGCCAGAGGATTAGAACCCACGTCCTCTGACTCCCAAGACCTTGCTATTTCCACAAAGTCACGCTGCTTCTCATCATGACTATCAGTCATAATGACTGAAAGAACTTGGAATCTTTGTTGATTAGTCTCAAATAGTTTGGTCTGCAGGCAAAAAGGCCAATAAAATGCAAAGCATCAGGACTAAATTAGAAAAACTAAAAGGGTACTGATTTGCCCTTAGAGAAAACCATGGGATAGACATAACTTGCATTCTGTTTATCTGACCACTGCTTCTTAGAGGATCATAACAGAGCTGGAGATGGTCTGAAGGAGTCTGGAAAGACCAAAGGGTCTTGATCGAGTGGAGTATCTAGGAGAACTGTCACTCCCCAAATCCCACCATACCAGCACTAGGAGGCATGGATTGAAAGAAAAAAGAAAAACTTTCACACAGCTATGGGAAGCATTAAAAAAAAAAAATCAGTTTGAAGTTGAAAATTGAATTTCAAGAAAAATGAGGGCACATTAATGGGCTCATGAAGGGTAATCGAGGAGACTCTGGCACCTGCAGTGACTGGACACGAGTCTAACCTGGTATAGCATTTCTTGAATCTTCCAAATTCACCCTCACGGAGGTCACTGTAAAAGTCTAGCCTAGAAATTACCATTGTAATCTTTGGAGTATGATTGCTAATGAAAGCTAACACACCTACTCTATATTAGGATTTGCGAACTATCAGAATTAATAAAGGGACAGCAACTTAATGGTTATTAAACCCCGAGTCCGAGTTTCTCACCAATAATGGAAAATCAAAACTTAAGCTTCCCCTCAAAAATATTTTCCAAAAGAAGTTTCCGAAGAGCAAACAATAGTATATTATAATATATAAATGGACTTGGGAATTCATTAACTAATATTGGCATAAACTGTTTCATGATACTTTTGATTTTATGTGTCTATAAAATGGTTGTGTAAACCTTGTAACATTTTATAATCTCAGGAAAACTGGTTCTCTAGGAACTTTTAGTAATTCAAAAGGTATTTTACTTTCAATTACACTGTTCTCTACACAAACCGCAGCAAGCACTCCAACCACTGAGGTCAAATCAATACTTAGGATTAGATAAGTATTTCCTCTCTACATACAGTGTGTATATGCATGCACACACACACACACACACACACACAGAGACAACCTATACATATATATATATGAAAGCTTTTTTAATTAAGATGTTTACACAGGCCAAAAAAATAAGTCACTCACTTTGGCCTATTCTGTTTAAGAAATCAGACAACGTGGGATTAGTCACCACCACTTAGTAAAAATTGCAACTTAATTGCCACCAACTATCAACGTCTGCTCTTTCCCACTCTCCACAATCCCAGCTCGAGAAGGTCCTAGCCCACTAGAATCAATAATAACCCAATTCTTTACACTTCAATTGTTTGGATTAATAAAGTGAATAATCATTTTTCTCTTTAAATTCTCCCTTTGGATACGATGCAAGCACGATTATTTGCGTTCCTATATCAGCTCCACACGCTTTAATCCCCTAGTAAGCATTGACTCTGTTCAAGGCTGCGACGTCTGAGTGGCTACCAGCACAATTTAGAAGCATCCAGCCGAGCTTCTTCCAGATGTCATACCGCCCGCTGGGCAAACGGTAGTGCTAGTCCGTGGGCTCCTCATAATGAGCATAGCCACTGGCGTAGGTCCTTCCTAAATTCAAATTGGTAAACAGATCTGTAGTCTCTGGGTCTGAATCCTTCCCTTCTTCATCTTCCTCCTCATCCTCCTCAGCTTCATAATCGTCATCTTCCTCATCTTGGTAGCTTGCGTCCCCGTATTTCCCCGATGCGAGGTTCTTCCAGTAAGCGTCATAGCCGGAAGCTCCGTCTGCCTCTTCACCACCGGTTTGCCGGCCAAACTTCAGAGAGCGGGCTACAATAAACAAGCAAAATGTTATTTGGGAAACTGCAAGCTGTCTTCTCCCACACTTCTCCCTAAAATCACGTCACTGTCGCAAAATACGGCTGACTCTCCCCGGGATCAGGGTAGTAGGTCTGCTACCAGAGAAATGCAGGGGAATGTCCCCGAGGATAGGAGTGTGGACGCCGTCTCCCCGAGACCTGCTCTCGGACACGATGCAGCACCCACACCCTGGGTGCACCCCGAATGGTGGGCAGCCACGTAGCCAGCAAGCGGCTACTTGAAGCAGGTATGAGCCTTCTTCAGGCAGCCATTCAAGGACTTCCTCTCCTCTCCAAGGTTCTCAAGGGTGCAGTGCTGTCCCCTCGTGAGCCGTGGAATGGAGAGGCCGCTCAACAACGATCCCACTGGTAGTGAGGTAGTGAAACGCGGAACGTACTACAGTACTACACTGAAGCCAATTATCTTGGGAACCAGAAAGCTTTCTCAAACGCTAGCTAAACGACTGTTCCTCAAATACTACTGATGGGAAAAATGAGAAACTGCAGATTCTTCGTATGTTGGTGTAAATACAGAAGTCATGTAACCAGGAGCTTTCAAAATCAAGCCGGTGATTAAATCCTACTTGGCTCATGCCTATATTGTTGGAATGTGTGAAGACCAGAGCAGCCTGAGAAATAAAAACATGAAAATAGTCTGCTCTTAAAATGGAAGCTTATTCCCAAAGTAGTAGTGTGCTTTCAGTGTATTGCCTCAATTTATTCTCACGTTACACCTGAAAGACAGGGAAGATTAAAAATGATCCACATTTAACAAATATGAAAATTAAGGCATAGAGAGGGCACTTAGCACCTCCCCTCAAGGAGTTGCAATCTAATGGAGGAGTCAGACTTCTAAGTGCTACACACAGTAAGTGCTCAATAAATACAACTGAATGAATGAATGGGGTAGTGTTAGTGTCCTTAGGTGGAAGGAAAGTGCTGAAGAGGGAGTTGGGATATATAATATGGGAGATTAGAAAGTGTTTGGGGATGGGCTACCTGGAGGAGATGTGATCGTAAAAGGGCTTTGAAGAGGCAGAGGGAGGATTTGCAAAAGAGATTAGAGGGGTGAAGAGACCAAAGAAGCACAAGGAGTAGGTTAGTCTTGAGATGAACAAGAGCATGAGTTGGGACATAGTGGGAAGACAGAATGGATACATAGGAGGGGGAAAGCTGATTATGAGCACTTTAAAACCAACTGTCAGGAGTATTTTTGTTTGATGGAGAGGAATAGGCAGGTTAGGTAATTTGCCTGCGGTAAGCAGATATATAGATTTTTAACCAAAACTTTAGCTGTAAAAGTCCATGAGCCATTTGTTTAGGAAAATGTTTCTAGAAGACTAAAAACCTTTTAGAAGACTAAAAACCACTGCTCTTTTCTATCACTCTTTCCTATAAAAACAATACATCATTGTCTCCAGAGGCTTTTATGTTTTTCAAATTGCTTATTTTTTCTTCCACTTTCATACATGAGCATAACACATGGTGCAGCTCTTCTCGTGCGTAGCGAACATGTCTACCATTGTACTCTTCCCCAGGCACTCAGTGTAGTGTTCTGCACACAGAAAGTGCCCAATAAACACGATTGAGTATACATCCGCCATGTTAATAACAAAAATATCGACGGCTCTAAAGAGCAGAGTTGTGGCAGTCCAGGAACAAGGAAAGAGTAAGGGAGAAAGTCTGCTGCCACATTCCTCCCCTATGAATAGAGGCTCTCCGGGGCTAGCAATCTTCCACATCCATGGAGCCTGGACCAGCCGACTCTTCTCCCAGATGGGTTCCCTGATCCTAACACTTCAACTCCCCTTTGGGAGTTGGATTTGAGCCCAGAGAAAACCACTCTGGCCTGAATGTCTTTCTGAGGAGCCTGGTCTAGACTGGCCCCTTCCAGTTTGTAGACCCCAGAGGGAACCCTAGCAAGTCAGCCGGGTCAGAGCAGAAACATCCCACACCCCATCCCCCGACACCCTTACAGTCCAGAGCCTCTGAAAACCTCTGCATAATCCAGTTTTTCCCTCCAAACCACAAAGGGGGACATGACTGCCCTGAAGCTGCCCGGAACCCTACCAAAGGGTGCGCTTGGATTTTTGAGGATCTAGGGTTTGACAGTGTTGTCTGCCAGGCTTCAGGATGCCAGCAACTTGTTACTGCACTGCTGGTGATGAGGCATTTCATTGCTGCTGCTGGCTAACATTCTCAGGATTTCAGTACATGGGTGCCCCTAAAGAGAGACCTGAGGCAGTATTTTTAATTGCTAGGCTCTTCACAATTAAAAACTAGATGTTAAACGCAATTTACTCCATGTTAAAACACTGACACTGAAGATGGCATATTTTTATTTTTTCGAGCTTCTATCGTTACTTCATTCAGCTATGTCTTTCTTAGACAAGCAGAGGGCACAGTACCACCATGCTTTTCTTTAATTAGATCTGCTTGTAAGGTTAAGAAATTCTACACAACATCGATGCAACTAATCTGTTCTGACTCATTATTAGGGTAAAATGAAAAACAGCAAGCCAGCCAAATAGTATGAATAATCAGCAAGACATGGAGGTTTGAATAGCCCCCGGCAAATACTGCTAAGGCCCCTATTTTATTTCACTCCTGTCAAATCCTTTCACAAATCAAAGAATATAGTCAAGGCCATTTTTAAAGATTTGGTTGACCCCATGGTATAACTGTGATCTGTATTATGAACGGCTTTTATTTTTGCCTTCGCTCTCCTTCCCATTCCCCACCCATCTCACATTAAGTTCTTATATAAAATGCCATTCAGTTAACCTCATTCAGAATTGATATACTTCATAAGATAAATTACACAAACACTGAATCTTATTTAGGAATGAATGAACACCAGAGCTTTCACAGACCAAGATCATCTTTATATGAATATTCTGAATTTAGTAGCTAATTACTCAAGAAGGGTTCAGCAGAACCTCTTCTTTGGTCACATGCATTACCATGGCAGAAAATGAAATAAACTAGTCCCTGATCACACTTGTTGAGCAGATTCTTGATTTAATTCAACAAAATTGTGGGATGTTTCCATCTGCTTGTCCACACCCTAATCTTGAGTTTTTTCGCTCAGCCAGAGGACTATATCTGAGCTTCCCAAATAAAGCATAGGGATTCTAGTTCACATAGAGAAATAAACATATTCCAGGAGCATTCCAAATACTAACTTGACATGCTCAGATCCTTTGTCTCTTGAGTTTCATGGCCACATTTTGGGCAAGGAGGTTCTTTTCCTTTTTCTTGCTTGAACACCTTGCTTCTCGTATGATCGTCACAGAAACAAGCCTAGAACATGATGAGAAAAAAAAAGGATTGTAGGATCAAGTTCAAATAAACATACTCAAGAAATAGTGCTTCGCAGGGTCAGAAAAGTCTCTCTTGCAGGGAAGGAGTGAGATGAATTTCAATTTCTCATAGTTGGTTTGAGAGTTATTTCCAGCCCAGCAATTGTGCTCATCCCACCTTAAATTTGAGCCAAAACTGGATGTAAGCTGGCAGAAATAGCGTATAATGGGAAGTATCTCTATCCTCTGCCAAACCTTTTCCAAGTGAAGTGGCCTGCTCATCTGATCTACTGCAAACAAACACAAGCATACACAATTATCCCTCAAAGGCACAAGAGTCTCCTTACTCGCCATGGATGACACCTTCAGAGACTTACACTATTAGACTCTAGACTGTAAACTCACTGTGGGCATGGAACGACTCTGTTGCACTGCACTCTCCCAAGAGCTTAGTTTAGTGCTCTGCATCGATTGATTCAAGTCTTAGATTTCAGCAGTGCTGCCTAGTGGAAAAGGCACGAGACGAGAAGCCATCAGGAGACCAGTTTACTACTCCCAGTTCAGCCAATGGGCTGGGGCGGGGGGAGGTGTGTGTGTGTGTGTCTGTGACCTAGTCAAATCATTTAACTGCTCTGCACCTGTTTCCTCATCTGCCAAACAGGAATAAGATACCATCTCTAGAATTGGAAAGCCCCACTTGGGACAGGGACTGTGTCCAATCTGATTATCTTTTATCAGCCCTGTACTCAGCACAGTGCTGGTGCTTAATACCACAATTATTAGTAGAATGATACAAAACATTTTTTTAAGCCATCCACCTCTGCATCAAAAAGAAACCCCTTTCCATCGGCCTTAGAGTGCACGATCACCTTGTCTCCTCCTACTACAATCCAACCTGCTCACTTTGCTCCTCTAATGCCAACCTGTTCACTCTATCCCAGTCTCATCTATTTCACTGCTGACACGCACACCCTGCCTCTGCCTGGAACTCCCTCCCCCTTCATATCCAACAGATCACCACTCTCCCCACATACAAAGCCTTATTAAAAGCTCCTCCGAGAGGCTTTCCCTGACTAAGCCTTCATTTCCCCTATCCATTCTCACCTTCATCATCACCGTTGCATTTGGATTTATACCTTTTATTCACCCTACCCTCAGCATTATAGTACTTTTGTATACATCTGTAATTTATTTATATTAATGTGCCTCTCCCTCTAGACCGTAAATTCATTGTGGGCAGAGATTATGTCTACCAAGACTGTTATACTGTACTCTCCCTGTCTCCATGTCCACCAAGACTGTTATATTGCACACAGAAGACAATCAGTAAATATGCTTGTGTTACCTTACAACGCAGGCAAGAATGCTGTCCAAGTCTATTACAGGAAACACCTAGAGGAAATGATACAAAACTTTTCATGTTCAACTAGAACCACTTATTTCTTTCAGTTTATATTTAGGTCAATCAATTTTTCCAAAAAATAATCTCAATAATGTCAACTTCAAATGAGGAGCACAAATGACCTTTTCAGAACACAAATACGTGGCTCAGTGGAAAGAGCACGGGCTTGGGAGTCAGAGGTCATGGGTTCTAATCCTGGCTCCGCCGCCTGTCAGCTGTGTGACTTTGGGTAAGTCACTTCACTTCTCTGAGCCTCAGTTACCTCATCTGCAAGATGGGGATTAAGACTGTGAGCCCCATGTGGGCAACGTGATCGCCTTGTATCCCCCCCAGCGCTTAGAACAGTGTTTTGCACATAGTAAGTGCTTAATAAATGCCATTATTATTAAATACAACCAAATGTATTATCCTTTCTTGACACTTAGGTTTTACGAGCTGAATGCTCCTCTAACCACACAGTTAGTGAAAATTTGTTCTTCACCTGTGAAGAATCACTGATAAAGTTCAAAATTAATTCACAACTCCCTAGGTTTTAGGATGAAAGTGTTTGGCAAAAGGAACTTCAATAAAAATCAAGTTACATGGAGTCAGGGGGTCCAGTGCTGAAAATTATTGTACTAATTGGTTGACTTTTTAAAACTTCTGGAAAAAAATTCAAAGACTTCCTGGTAATTTCACAGAAACGCCAGACTTTGAGATCTAGTCCAACCAACCTTCAAGAAGGAGCATAATCTCATGAAACTATCCTGTTTATAAAGGCCTCCAGAGGATTTCACAATCTCTTAAACCTAGCATCCATCTGCTACTATTTGAACCCACTTCAGCGCGCCCTCATTTTGAAACTGGGCAGAAAAAAAAACTTTTAAACTTTGAATTTTTTTTTTTAGTATCCCAGAAATTTAAATTGTGTTCCAAATGCAAAGATCTAAATCATGAATTTGGCAGTTCTGAGCCTAGTTTAAGCCAAATCCACTGCCCATTCTGAGCTCTTTTTTTGTTGCCCAATGATAAGTGAGGGTCGAAGTTCTGTCAAAGTTCCTAGGTAACTTTTGTCCGTTTAAAGAAAAAGTGTTGCTTCTTTTCTCCCCTCCAAGCTGTATGGAACTCCATTCAGTGGGTCCCCCAACAGGTACACTCTGGGGGTGTCTCTGCAGGCAGTCAATCAGCATGTTGTCCTATTACATCACTGAAAATGTTTTGTGAGACAGAATTAAAAGCCTTACTGAAATGTGCAGACACAGATTTCATTTTTCTAATACTTGCAGGTAGCTTGCATTGCACTGTGTACTATTGATGCTGAAATGTTTTTCAATTAAATAAGACTTGCAAAGTTGCAAGAAATTATCTAGGGTTAAAGGATTCAAGAACTGTCCTACATTTATTTTTTGATGCTCTGTAAACTGTTGGGTTTTTTTCTTTTTCTGGACAAGGTATGTTATAATCAAGCCAGAATTTATAATAATAATGGTATTTATTAAGTGCTTACTATGTGCAAAGCACGGTTCTCAGCGCTGGTGTACATAAAAGGCAAGCAGGTTGTCCCACGTGGGGCTCACAGTCTTAATCCCCATTTTATAGATGAGGTAACTGAGGAACAGAGAAGTCAAGTGACTTGCCCAAAGTCACACAGCTAATAAATGGCAGAGCGGGAATTAGAACCCACAACTTCTGACTCCTAAGCCCGTACTCTTACCACGCTGCTTCTCAATTATAAGTTATAATTTATAAATATAATTTATAAATTCTCAATTTATCCTTCACTTTTGTATAGTTTTCCAAACTATAGCCGGTCCCAGTGGAATCAAGGCTTTTTAGAGATTTAGAAACAACCACATGGATTATTTCTGTTCTTCTGTTTAGCTCCGTGAGATCTTTTCTGTTCCACAACAATCCTAAGCAATTCTATGCACGTAGATCATGTTGGGAAGATAATGGGTGGCAGAGAAGTTCTGGATCTGTCAGGCAATTAAAGGTTATACTACACAGATTTTAAAGCTGTTGGGGGCAGCAGCATTGAGGAGAGTTCTCTTTGGAAGGAAAAAAAAACAAATTTGCTCAAAAAATCTTTTCCAGTGATAGGTTCTTTTTTTTTAAAACCAGCAAGACAAGAAGTCACTATGCTAAAAAAAACCCACAAAAACACATTTCATAGTAACAATGTTATATTGACAACTGATAAGATTTAACCAACTAAGGGGAAAAAAAGTTATGGAAACAGGGATTCAGACAGCCATTGGGGCAGCTTTTCAAGCGGAACCTTTTCAAGTGCTAGTGGAACATGGCATGGGAAGAGGTAAAGAAAAGTAAAAGGAGAAAAGAAAAGACTAAAAGGATGAATTACAGCAAACAGAGAAAGCAAGGAAAATTGTGACATAGTGAAGCAGATTTTAATATCTAGATAGCAATGACACAATAGCTCCCTCCTGGGACGCTGAAGATTACACACAGCTTTTTCACTTCATTTGTGTACCTTTCACAGACTCATAGTACCTCTTGATAGACTTACAGCAAGAGGTTCCCCCCACCCCCCAATCTAGATTCTAAGTTCAGGAATTTGCCTGTTATATTGTACTCTTCTAAGTGCTTAGTACAATGTATGCATGCACACAGTAAACTCTCAAAAATGGATTGATTGTGGAGAGGGAACACTGCCTACCAACTGTTATATCGCACTCTGCCAAACTCTTAGTTCAGCACTCCTCAAAAAGGAAGTGCTTAATAAATACAACTGATTGGTTGATTGACTAAAAGTCCCATCATTCAGTTCCCTGTCCTTATTCCATACAAGGAAAAAAAAAATAATTCAGCCCTTTACAAGATCCATACTATGAGATGAAACGTCAGAGATGATACAGTTCCAGACACTTCTTAAATATCTGAGGTTCTGAAAAAGAGCTTGGGTTAGGTGTATTTTAGCAGACATGAAGTCATAAAAATACTCGTTATCAACAACCCAAACTATCTGAGCCTGCGTCAAGTATTCCCCAGGAGAATTTTACTAGAAATATGGCAGTGTTAAGCCTTGGAGGAAATAGGTTGTAAAAATATTTATGATCCTAAGGGATTTTTCTACCCAGGACTTTACATATTAACATTTTCAAGAGAAAGTATCCTCCGTTTAAGATTACTACCAGAGTCAATAGAATATACTGAGCCTCGATCCCGGCCCTCGGGAAGCTTGCAATCTAATGAGGGGGAAAGATACAGACTGAATATATCTTAGGTAGGAGTGAGAAAGCAGAGAAGATCTTAAAGGAAACAACTTACATTTAAATGTCTCAGCCTCTAAAACCTGGCAGCTGGCTTGATGTTCAAACTGGTCATCTTCGCAGAGGAAGTTATGGCAAAATGAGCAGCTGAAGATTCTGCCTCCTGTCAGATTTCCCAAGAAGAGAAGACACAAATGTTGGCATGAAGTTTCTAGCTCATCAATCAATGCAATTGATACTGCTGTCATACTGCTTGGACTCAAAATTTCCTCCTCTAGGTCACAACTGCTGGTGTCCCTTTCGCAGTCTTCCAAGGATGCAAAACTCCTGGCCTTTTTTACGACGACAGAATCTACAACCAATATCATCTTATCATCTGACACCCCTTCTATTGCTTCAGGCCTCTCTGGAATTTCACCGGTTCTCTCTGTGGGAATTCCTGTTCAGAGACAGATCCAGGTGAAGTGTTCCAAAAAGGAGAAACCCTGGTAGGTTCCCCCCAATCTTGGGCTAGCCCCACATCTCTCTGGCACTCCACTTCAGGCAGAAACAGAATGCCCAGGGGAGGGGAAATCCTGCGGGTTTCAAGCCTTTTAAAATCTCCTTGAATAGCCTGGTACTCAAACCTAGCAGCACCAAGTGCCCTAAACTAGCTCCAGCTCTAAGAGTTTGGGCATAGTATGGCTAGATTTCAGCGCCCTATGAAATAACCCAGAAGACTTCTCAATCATTAATCAGAGTGTTGTGAAAGGCAAGAATCCCATGTACATTTAGCCAGGGGAGTCCATCCCGTGAGATTTGGAATCTCACTTCTTCCCCTTACTCAGTTCCCATCTGAGCCACAAAATGGGAGAGGAGAGGAGGGCAGAGCACTCTCTGGGGAGAAGGCCAACTATGAAGAGAGATTTTTATATTGTGAGCCCCTCAAAGAACAGGGTCTAATTCCCAACCGTGTAGTCTTTCCCACCACTTTGTAGAGTGCTCTGCACATAACAATAAATATTGAATACTATTATTACTATGACTCCGCTCTTGGCCTCTTAACCCAAGCCAAACCCAGCTCTGCAAGTGCACACAACTTGGAGAATTTCCAGTATCATTTTTCTGATGAAGTTTTGATCATGTACCCCCAGTGCTTTTCTAAAAAATGGGACTAGAAGTGCTAAAAAGAGAATGGATTTTATGGGGGGGGGAGGTCCTCTCCATGACACAGGAGAATCCCCTCTCCCCAAAGATATAGACTCTTGGCAAAGTCTCTTCCCCGCCTCCCTTCCGTTCCCAGGAGTAGTCTAGCTCATGAACGTCAACATACCGGGCCGCAAACTTAGCCTATTCAGTATAGCAGAGAAGTTGGTTTTCTCCCTCTCCACTTTAGGTTTAGCAACTCACCATGATCCCAAACACCTCTTTCACATTCAACACATTCTGCATCTGCAAGAGGACAGATACAGGCATGTGTACTAAGACATTTCCTACCATGGCAAACCCAAGCTTCACAGAAATCGCAGATTGCACCCTACAATCAGAGAAAAGAGAAAAAAAAAAGGATTAATCTTGGCACTTAAAACCATCTCCAGCAAATCTAATTCTACCTAATAATTTTTTTATTGATCCTTTAAAGTAGTGGACTATAGGACTCTCCATAAGCACAAGGAACTCAAATAACTGGACACGAGACAGTGTGATGGGTATACCACAGCAGATGGAAGCCCTACTCGTAAACCATGAGGATTCTAAGATATAATTACTACTACTATCCATGCCCACCACAGAAATAAGGGCACCATAAATCATTAAGGCAAGCCCAGGGGGGCAGGCTGCATTGTTTCTTTCTCTTGAAGATTTCAAAATAAATTAAATTTCAGATGCAGTTCACAGCCTGTATTCTAAGCACTCATTTCTGCAGGGCTTCTGTAAGTGAATGGATTTTTTTTAAAAAAATTAACATATTTGGCTTTTATGAAAAATTGCATGCATTTGTATAATTAACAAAGGGGCTCCTCCAGCTTTTCTGGAATAAAGGAGGTAATGCGCTATAACTGGAAAAAGAAACAAGTGTCAGTCTTAAATCCCTACTATCTATAGTGTGATTCATAATTAAAATTAGATAAACCAAGATCTCGTAGAGAACCAGGGACAACAGCCTCAGCCCCTGATATTTGATAGCTGTCCTTTATGGAAACAGTGGACTTTATCTAGGAGAAAAATATGGCTGAAAAAGATGGTGCTTAACCTTGGTGTCCCAACCACAGCACCGACCCACTATGCAACCACTTCTTGTGCCAAACTGCTTATTCTGTATCTCTGCTACATTACATTGCTGAACTGTTGAAAGGTCTTTATTCTATTGTACTACAATGGAAACAGCAGCAAATCAGCCAAATCATTTGGAAGTTTGGTTCTGTGGGGATTTTTGGTGTGCGTATATGATTTTAATAGAATGCCAGAGTAGTTACCCACGCAACGAAGTACTGCATCTTACAAAACCCTTCACTCGTTTCATTCTCGTATTTACACATACGTTTACATACGCTCGTAAGGAGTACGAATGTTGTCCTTTGCATTCAAAAATGACACCACCGATGCACGCATGCAGGTGGATCGATAAAGGTGTCTGTGCCAGGAATAACCATATTCCACTATAGACGCCACACTGCGTACATGTAAAAACTATCCTTTACTACGCTAACACACTTACTGGGTTCAGTTCGATCAGACCTAATCAAGTAAGATCTTGTTAAAAACTTAAATGGTTTATCTATAAAGTGGGGATAACTGTATTTTCTATTCACATACCTAGGGAGAGAAATAGATGGTAAGAAACTGAAAGACTGATCTCCTGCACTGAAGAACAGCAAAAAAAACTTGTGTCAGGGACAGACAAAACTCAACCCTGTGGTTCTATTACTGCCCTACGACTTTTCCAGGTGATGTCCCACATGAAAGCTGCCTTTTAGGTAGATCTCTCCACTCCCTTGTCTCCTCTAAACAAGGAAGCAATTTTGGAACTTACCACCATTGAAAGGCCAGTGCTATAAACACCGGCATGCTTTATGACGCAATCTGAAGACTTCATCATACACTTTGTTTTGCCTATTAAGAAAAGACATAGGCTTACTTGGGGCCTTATTGCAATAAACATAAACCTTGAATGACAATCTGATATCCCCCATATTAAAAACCCACACCAAAAATTATTTTGCAAATCCCAAATTCTTCCCAAATGTTAAACATCTGAACATCAGTTGCCGGCTGGATCTAAGATTTCCTGACAGCTAAAACATTTACTGTAGGGTAAATGAAATTATAAACGAAATTATAAACTACTCAATCATGATAAAGTTGAATAACAGTAAAAAAAAAAATGTGTTTTACATTTAAATGGTGCACAACGTAATTTAATCATCATGATGCATCGGTGTATATCATAACATTAAATAGCCAAATAAGTTTCCTAATTGAAAACGTTCAAAATAAGAAAAGCCCTATTAATCCCCTAAAGCAAGAAAAATAATTTCACACTTTATAATTCATACCCAAGATATTCTTCGGGGTGATTATTCTACTTATTTTCCCCTAACGTGTCTCAAGTTTGAAACTAATGACAAAGCCAACACAAATTAGTGATCCATTCTATATATCTGTATACCTAGTTCAGCCATGAAGGCTTTTTCTGAAAGTCCAGATGGGCTTCACTGACAGGGCCCACGGACAGGACTAAGGTTCTAGAGGAGGGTGGGAGGAAGATGGAAAGATGCCTGGGAGAAAGGTACAGGACAGGTGGCACAGGGCTGCTCAGTCTCAGCTTAGCTGCAACAGCTCCAACTCTACTCCAGGGGCAGAAATAA
The DNA here is from genome assembly GCF_004115215.2 of Ornithorhynchus anatinus. NCBI lineage: Eukaryota > Metazoa > Chordata > Mammalia > Monotremata > Ornithorhynchidae > Ornithorhynchus > Ornithorhynchus anatinus. Next base: position 27,357,197 of record NC_041739.1, read on the forward strand.
TCCTTGGAAATATAGACCCCAAAAAAGGAGACTGTCTGTAGCGAGTGGTAACATCCAACGAAGACGTCGGAAAAGCAACACCTTTTAAATGAAAAGAGCCAGGGTCTGGGTGTCGGAGGACCTGGGTTCTAATGCTGGCTCTACCTCTTGCCTGATGTAGGACAAGTCACTTCGTTTCTCTGCCCCTCGGTTTCCTCATCTGAAAAATAGGGATTCAATACTGTTCTCCAGCTGGGAGCTCCTTGCCAGATCTAATTAATGTTGGTATTTGTTAAGCGCTACGTGCAGAGCACTGTTCTAAGCGCTGGGGTACACACAAGGGAATCAGGTTGCCCCACGTGGGGCTCACAGTCTTAATCCTCATTTTACAGATGAGGTAACTGAGGCACAGAGAAGTTAAGTGACTTGCCCACAGTCACACAGCTGACAAGTGGCGGAGCGGGGATTCGAAACCATGATCTCTGACTCCAAAGCCCATGCTCTTTCCACTGAGCCATGCTGCTTCTCTAAGATCTGACTTTCTTATACTTACCCCGATGCTTAGTATGGGACATGGCACACACTGAGTGCTTAACAAATACCTGAGTGCTTAACAAATATCACAATCACCAGGGTATCAGCCAAGTGGAGTCTAATTACCACTTGTACACTCTTTATCAGTGCTTAGAACAATGCTCTGCACAGAGTGAGTGCTTAATAAATATCATTATTACTGTAAGAGTAGTAGAGGAGGTAGTAAGGATTAGGAACGCAAAGAACCAGCTTTCCCTACCTTTCCTGGCTGCCCTGAAGCAACAAGGATAAGAAAACCTGGCTACAAAAGGAAAAAAAAAGAAATGGACTGGAAACCTGTCCTCTAAACTGTAAGCTCACTGTGGGCAGGGAATGTGTCTACTATACTGTACTCTCCCAAGCGCTTAGTACAATGCTCTGCACACAGTAAGTGCTCAACAAATACAGTGATTGACAAAAAGCTCATGCTTAGATTCCTCCAGCACAAATTCCCTGCCCCAGATGAGAGTCAAGGAATACTGGAATATTTTGTTATATATTCCTTGAAAATGGGCATTTATCATGAACATCTATACTATGGAGTTCATTTCCTACAGATACACATACAAATACATCCCCAATCAGATGATAGAGAAGCAGCGTGGCTCAGTGGAAAGAGCCCGGCCTTTGGGGTCAGAGGTCAAGGGTTCAAATCCCGGCTCTGCCACTTGTCAGCTGTGTGACTGTGGGCAAGTTACTTAACTTCTCTGTGCCTCAGTTCCCTCATCTGTAAAATGGGGATTAACTGTGAGCCTCACATGGGACAACCTGATTACCCTGTATCTACCCCAGCGCTTAGAACAGTGCTCTGCACATAGTAAGCGCTTAACAAATACCAACATTATTATTATTATTATGATGGTGCTCTACAGCTAATATAAAGTTTCAATCGATCCCTTACCACCACTCCCTTCCCCTAGTGACTTTGCCCTGGGCACCGCCATCTCTTCTCCCTCCAATCCTATCACACTATACTCCCTCTTCTCCCCAGTATTTTGGGCAAAGGCAGGGTCCTGGTCTGGGCTCTTCGACTCTAGGAGCAGGGAGGCAGGGCCACCTCAGCCCCGCCTCTTCACAGCAATCGATCCAGTTCCCATCGTTACCTCCCAGTGCCCAGGTTCTGTGCAGCCTGCAGACCCTTCCCTGGATCCCTGCTCACTCCCAGTCTCGATCCCTTGAGGTGGGGAATTGCACTGTCCAGTGTGCGTGAACTGTATTTATTGAGGGCTTACTGTGTGCAGGGCATTGCACTAAGCGCTTGGGCGAGTACTACAATATAACAGACACATTCCCTGTCCAAAACAAGTTTACAGCCTAGAAGAAGTTCTCTTTGTCTACCCTGGTGAGCTTAACTCATGCCCTGACCCAATCCCAGAGTGTCAGAAGCAGGAAGAGCACAGGAGACCAGGTTCCTCAACTTTTACTCCTGCTCACTTCTAAGAAACAGTCATTAGTAGTAACTGTATTGATTTGAGCATCCAATTATTGAGCAATGCATAGTACAACAGAAGCAAGATACATTCCTTGCATAGAAGGAACTGGCTAAAAGGGAAAGGAGACAGACATAAAAAATATTGACAAATAGAGGGATCAGAATGAATAATGTGATATGAAGTATAAAACCGAATATTCATCTATACCCACAACATAAGTGTTATGGATAAGTAAAAAGTGCTGGAGGTGGCTGTAGAGATGTTCAGAGTTCATCGGGCAAGGCGGGATTTTTGGAGGTTTGAACATGGGGAAGACTGTAGTGGGCTGGACTGGAGGACAGAAAGGCAGGAGGCAGGGAGATCAACAGCAGCGTGGCTCAGTGGAAAGAGCCTGGGCTTCGGAGTCAGAGGACATGAGTTCGACTCCCGGCTCTGCCACTTGTCAGCTGTGTGACTGTGGGCAACTCATTTAACTTCTCTGTGCCTGTTACCTCATCTGTAAAATGGGGATTAACTGTGAGCCTCACGTGGGACAACCTGATTACCCTGTATCTACCCCAGCGCTTAGAACAGTGCTCTGCACATAGCAAGCGCTTAACAAATACCATCATTATTATTATTAACAGGGAACGGGGAGGAGGTGCAGGGGAGCGATGCAATATTCTAACCACAATATGACTATCCAGTGATAGCTGGGTCACATGCATACACATATATATACACCCCACAGGGCAGAAATACAAAGGAAAAGAGGCATTTGTGGAAATACATGGACACATAAAAATCCAGGTACTAAACATGGGGAGTCAAACAACAGGACACACACACACACAGATACAGTAATAGAGAGAAATAAAGAATTTCTATACACACACTTGGAAACAGGAGATCATACAAGAAAAAGACCTGCACAGAAAATGGTAGGAGAGCAAGCAAAAGACAGGGAAGGCAAGGGCAAATTTGGGACTTTAGAGGAAATGATATGGGGGTGGAAAAAAAAAAAGGAAGGCCTTCTGCGGTCTCACATAGTTCGTAATAGTACACTACCAATCACACTAATGTCTTAAGTTTATATAGAAAACAAAGCCTCTGACAAACTATTACATTAATCTTCAGGATAAGCAATCGGCTAGAAAGTCCTGCTCTACCCAAGGTTTTCCAGGTGAGTACAAGTCAATTTAAACCAAAGAAAAGCTAATTACCAATCCCCCTTTATTGGACTGAAAGTCAGGATGGCAACACAGCTTTAAATTGATTGATTCCCTGATTACCACGAGGCTATTATAAAACAAGATGTATCTATTCAGAGGCTTTGTCAAAATACCACAGATTGCTTACAGTGAAAAAGACATCAACAGCATGTTAGAAGTAAAAATATGGTTTTCCACTCAAGGCCTCCACAGAGATGTTTTTACCCAAATTGCATTTCAAAAATATTTAGTGTTGCCTTTGTTTGACTTGCAAGAAGCTGACATTTCCACATGTAAATAATAATCCAACTGCCTGACCAAGCAAATCAGAAGTGTGTGGAAATTTATTACAGTGCTCTACACAGTGCAGGCACTCAAACAGGGCCATGAGGCGCTGGGGCGGCATCCAAATCCCAAAAAGTAGTATGGCCTAGAGGAAAAAGCAAGGGCTTGGAAATCAGAAGACTTGGGTTCCAATCCCACTTCTGCTACTTGCATGCTATGGGACCTTAGGCACTTCTCTGTGCCTATTTCCTCATCTGTAAAATGGGGATCCGATACCTGTTCTCTCTCCTACTTAGACGGTGCGCCCAGGACTGTCTGACTTGTGAGCAGGAATGGGTCTGTCTGTTGTCAAACGGTACTCTCCCAAGTGCTTAGTACAGTGCTCTGCACACCATAAGCGCTTATTAAATACAAATGAATGAATGATTATCTTGCATCTACCCCAATGTTTAGATGAGTCGTTGACAGAGTAAGCATTTAACAAATGCTGGTATTACTATCATCATCATCTCGTAACTAACCCAGCAGCCAGGACAGTGCTTGGCACACAGTAAGCACTTAAGTACCGCAACTATTATCATTATGTCTTTAACAACATATGGACTTACCACACTGGGCACAAATTGGTAACTTCTGTATGGAACTGCAGAAATAGCAAAAGGCTCTATTCTTCTGTCGTCTTATTTGGATGAAAAATAAAGAGAAAAATCCAGGTCAAAGGCAAAATGTCGAGAGGTACATCACAGTAATAGACTTAAGGAAAAGAGGAAAATAAAAGATATTTACCTCTGGCATTTATCACATTCCTGCAAAATTTAGGGAAATTTTTATTAATGTTTTCCATGATTACAAAATAGAAGAGTGAAATTTAATTCTGATTAAGTTTCCCATTTAACATTTTACTTCAGCGATTTAAAAAATATATAACTATTGGGTTGTTTTTCACCTACCCACTGATAATTTAAAAAAAGGTGTTACCATTGAAGCATTACATGGATGTTTAGCTAAATCTATGTTGCCTCTTGAAGCTCTAAGCTGTTTTTCACGTTCTCGTCGGTTTTCAGCCTTCTTCCGGGCGCCAGTCTTTTTTTTAGGCATTTTACTGTTTTCCGCATAAAAGAAAAATGAGAAGCTGTGAGCCAGATCATCATATTTATGATTTTACATACTTAGCTTATTCTTTTTTCAAAATAAGTCTTTTTAAATTTTCCATTTAAAATATTTTAGTTCATTTTCAAGTTTTTATTAATTACAAATGTAATGCACTATTCAAATACTCTCCGAGGGACTCAACAATATTTAGGGCTTTAAAAAAATGGCCCACTGATTCATTCCATTCTATTTATGAAGCGTTTAATGTGTGCAGACCACTGTACTAGGCATTTGGGAAAGCACAATACAACAATAAACAGCGACAATCCCTGCCCACAACAAGTTCACAGTCTAGAGGGGATCAATTTGATCAATCTGATTGATGTAAAACACTCATTCTAAAAGTTCCAAAATTATAACAATAATAATGGTACTTAAGCCCTTACTATATGCCAAGAACTGTTCTGAGATACAAGTTAATCAAGTTCAATACAGTCCGTTCCCACATAGTGCTCACTCTTAACCCCCATTTTACAGATGAGGTCACCGAGGGCCGGAGAACTGAAGTGACCTCCCCAAGCTCACACAGCAGACATGCGGCGGAGCCGGGATTAGAACCCAAGTCATTCTGACTCCCAGGCCGGTGCTTCATCTACTTAGTCATGCTCCTTTCTTATAAGAGAAACATCTTTCCTAGGCCAGAAAATCTTATTTGCTCTTTAAAAAGAGGTATTGTAGCAGTGAAAAACAAAGCGAAAAACTAAAACTATACCGTCCTGGATCCCACTTATACTAAGTTGGAAATCATTGCCAGAAAAAATGTAATTGTTAAAGACCAGTTATTCACTCGGTTTACATTATCCTAATACAACTGGAATGACCTCTGCTCTCAAGGGAAAACACACCACCAAACAATAACCCTATTAATTACTGCACAACTATCACTACCAATTGCGCCCGGCTGGCCAATTTAATACGCACTCCTGGCAGGAGTTCCCAAACTGAAATGAGCACAGTGAGATGCTCCATAGTCCACTAATCCGCTGAGCCTTACTGTAAGCTTTCCCAACCCTTCCACTTGGTCTACGAAATGAAATAGATAATAACAATGTTGGCATTTGTTAAGCGCTTATTATGTGCAGAGCACTGTTCTAAGCACTGGGGTAGATCCAGGGTAATCAGGTTGTCCCACGTGAGGCTCACAATCTTAATCCCCATTTTACAGATGAGGGAACTGAGGCACAGAGAAGTGAAGTGACTCGACCACAGTCACACAGCTGACAAGTGGCAGAGCCGGGATTTGAACCCGTGACCTCTGACTCCCAAGCCCAGGCTCTTTCCACTGAGCCACAATGCTTCCCTATAGAACACTAGCTGAGACCCATTACAGCATTTACAAAATTCATTTTTTTTCCTTTCAGCCCATCTTTTCCTATTTGATTTCCCTTTTCCTCACAATTATTCCCACCCCACTGTTTTGGTGTCCACCTACTGGCACTTGCAACTCACTCGTAACTCTGCTGCCGTCAGTGTGCGCACACATCACTGAGTGTCACATAAGTGTCACATACTCCTGTGTGGACTTGGGTGGGAGTCTCACTGTGTGTGCTCTTTCCTTGGTTTGGTTTGTCCATATGATTAAATGTATCTTGTTCTCTGAACATAGCGTATGCTCCACATATTTCCCTGTGGGTGCACTTGTGTTCCTGGAGGTAGGAGGTATAGCCAGATTTCACAGAATTGGGTTAGAGGGAAATAATTAGTCACTGGTGATGGTTAATACCTGTGCTCCTGCTGGCTGCTGCTGGCACCCAGTTCTCACACTGGCTCTAGACTGTAAACCCGTCAGGAGCAGGGAACGTGTCTGTAGTACTGTGCTCTCCCAAGCACATTCATTCATTCAATAGTATTTATTGAGCACTTACTATGTGCCGAGCACTGTACTAAGCGCTTGGAATGTACAAATCGGCAACAGATAGAGACAGTCCCTACCCATTGATGGGCTTACAGTCTAACTGGGGGAGACAGACAAAAACAATAGCAATAAATAGAATCAAGGGGGTGAACATCTCATTAAAACAACAGCAATAAACACCACTGATTGACCTGCTCCTGTACTTTTCTGGGGGGGAGGGAGCGAGGGGGAAGGAACCTAGACAGCAGCACTGGCTTCAAGCCACTCAATTAGCTCTGTCCCACCAAAACCCAGCCTACACATGTCAATCCTCTAACACTACGCTACTTACACTCACAGCGCCTCACTCTCATCTCTCACTCAGCATCCACCCCTTCCTTTCTCCCTCCTCTTTCAGTCCCACAGACCACCAAACTCCTCATATTCAAATTCCTACTAAAATATCTCCTTCAAGACACCTCCCCAGCTAATCGCTCCTCACCCCACGCTCCCTCCTTCTCAAATCACCTGTATTTTTAGTCATATCCAAGGCATTTAGCCTTTTCTATGGTATTTGTTAAGCACTTACTATGTGTCAAGCACTCCTCAAAACGCTGGGGTAGATACAGGTTTATCAGGTTGGACACTGTCCCTGTCTCACATATATTCAGTTGCTTCCCTACCTGTACCTTCTTTTAATGACAATCTCTCCTAGCTTGTGAGCTCCTTGTACTGAACTCTTCCAAGTCTCCTCATGCCCAGTCCTATGCTTTTTCCTCTAGCCCACAATGATTTTTCCAAAGTCCATCCATTTTTAGGAGGTGCAAACTCATTGCACCTCTGCTCTACCCGAACCTCCCTAGCTACATCAACGCTAGAAAAACAAAGTTTGGTTATTGTGAATTCCCGAACTTTGACAGGCAAAAGGTTTTTTCATTGGATATTTACAATACTTCAGGCTAATGGGTATTTATGGCTTTCTGTCTATACAAAGAGGGTATCCCTTCAGAAAGGTGCCGAGCCACTTCAGTTTATGACGAGCACTCAATCGCAGTTCTAAAATGTAGATATTTCCTGAGCAGCTCATTCTTTGTCTATGACATACACAAGTCTATTTTCAAAAAGTGGCACTTTATACGGAGCAGTAATCTGCAGTTACCAGCAGGCTAAATTAATCATTTTTGACACTTTCTTTTACAAACTCACACATCAAAATATCTGTATTTGGGTGCTATGCGCACAGCACTGTATTTAGTGCTTGGGAGAGTGCAATATAAATATAGGTAATCCCTGCTCACAAGGACCTGACTTGCTAGAGGTGGAAACGTGTTAAAATAAATTACAGGTGGAGGGGAAACAGTGTGGCTCAGTGGAAAGAGCCCGGGCTTGGGAGTCAGAGGTCATGGGTTCGAATACCAACTCTGACACCTGACAGCTGTGTGACTATGGGCAAGTCACAACTTCTCTGTGCCTCAGTTACCTCATCCGTAAAAAAAAATGGGGATGAAGACTGTGAGCCTCACGTGGGACAACCTGATTACCCTATATCTACCCAGCGCTTAAAACAGTGCTCTGCACATAGTAAGCGCTTAACAGATACCAACATTATTATTATACATACATAGTATTGTGGGGCTGGGTGAAGAGTGAATATCAAAGTGCTGAAGGGAAACAGGCCCAAGTGCATAGGTGACACAGAAGGGAAGGCTTAGGTTTACAAGTGAGGACTTAGCTGGGGCAGGCTACTTGGGAAAAAAATGCGATTAAGGTAGAACTTTGAAGAGGGAGAGGTGGTTTTTTGGACATGAAAGGGGGGTTCTGAGACGGGGGGGAGGACTTGGGGACCGGTAGAGGAAAGAACCTGGGCTTGGGAGTCAGAGATCATGGGTTCGAATCCCGGCTCTGCCACTTGTCAGCTGACTATGGACAAGTCACTTCACTTCTCTGTGCCTCAGTTCCTTCATCTGTAAAATGGGGATTAACTGTGAGCCTCACGTGGGACAACCTGATTACCCTGTATCTACCCCAGCGCTTACAACAGTGCTCTGCACATAGTAAGCGCTCAACAAATACCAACATTATTATTATTAGAGGAAATCTAGGTACAGAGAGTAGCCTGGCACTAAAGGAGTGAAGCGTGCAGATTGAGTCGCAGTACTGTGTGACTGTGGGCAAGTCACTTAACTTCTCTGTGCCTCAGTTCCCTCATCTGTAAAATGGGGATTAAGACTGTGAGCCCCACGTGGGACAACCTGATTCCCCTATGTCTACCCCAGCGCTTAGAACAGTGCTCGGCACATAGTAAGCGCTTAACAAATACCAACATTATTATTATTATTAACTCCCCTGTGCTGGGCAGCAGTGCCGCGGGGCAGAGTCGAGGGCGGAGATTCAAGCTGACTGTGCAGGAGGAGGAAATGGTAAATCGTTTCCGAAGTTTTACCAAGAAAACTCTGTGGAACCACTACCAGAACGACTGCAGATGGAGGTGGGGTTCTTCTGGGAGAGACGACGTGTCCACGGTGTCGCTATGGGTCGGAGACGACTCGACAGTATAAGACGAGACAGGACATCGGTGAGGTTAGGTGGTGGTATTTTAGAGTATTTTACAGCTGATGGCAAGGTGTGATGCAGAACCGGATGGGCAATTACTGGGGGGTTTTAAAGAGGAGATGCGGTCTGAATGGCTTGCTTCTTTAAAGATGTGGGCAGCATAGTGGACTACGGACTGGAGAGGGGAGAGATGGAAGGCCAAGGAGTCAGAGAGGAGGCAGAGAAGCAGCATGGCGTAGTAGATAGAACATGGGCCTGGAAGTCAAAAGGTTGTCTGCTGTGTGTGACCTTGGCCAAGTCACTTAACTTCTCTGTGCCTCACTTACCTCATCTGTAAAATGGGGATCAAGACCGTGAGCCCCACGTGGGACAGGGACTGCATCCAACCCGGTTTGCTTCTAACCACCCCAGCACTTAGTAGAGTGCCTGGCACAGGGTGGTAGTTCGGATGGAGAGGAAAGGGTGGCTTTTAGAGATATTTTGAGGGTAGAATCAACAAGATTTGGTGACAGACTGAATATGCAGGCTGGATTGAGGACGATACCGAGGTTACGGGCCTGTGAGACATAGAGGATAGCAGAGTGATAGTAAAGGCTTGGGGAGGACAGGGTTTGGGTGAGAAGATAAAGAGTTCTATTTGGGACACGTATGATTTACACCACAAGGATCCCCACGCTACTGAAGCTACATTTCTCCCCAACCCTACACTCATTTTAAGTGAGGTGGATACATATTTGGGCCCATCATAATCTCCTTTTAGATCCTTAATTCCTATCTGGTTCAAATCATAGTCTTCAACATGGTCCCACCATCTCAAAATACATTTTGATATCATCATATTTCTGCAATAGATACCTCAAAATAGCTCATTTATCACCACGTTAAACATACCGCATTCGTGCTCCTTAACTCTCAACGTGCTATTTTCTCACACAAACTGCTAGTTTTTTTTAAAAAAAACAAAACACACCACCTTTGTCCTGTAAATCACTCTTGATTTACAGAAAATAAACTGGGAAACTTGGCTATTAAAGTAAGTATGACTACTACCTTCATAAAAACAAATCTGAAACACATCAAAGTGATGAAATACGAGTCAGTAATTCACAAATCCACGTCTCATTTGTGATTACTTCTGACGAGTTCTTTCACTGCAGAACCCTCTATGGGATCAATTTTCTAGCTGCAATAATTTAAACAAGAGCTTTTTGAAAGGCAGATGATTTCAACATTTCTGAAGGAGAAAATGTGCTTTTCAAGAGTTTCTAGTAAGTCCCCTCTATTCAAAAAATGCAGTTGCAGTCACTTCCAAAAGTTAACGATCCATACTAACTTTTCAGTATCATTTGGAGATGTAAAAAACACCTTCTAAAAGTATTGATATTTGCAGTAGTACCCTAATAATTGAGTATATGGCACAAATCACATTCCATTCGGTTTTAATACTTCCTCTGCAACGTTTGCCAATAAACCAAAAAAGCAATCTTGGCTTTTCCTTCTTTGATGGATCGGAAATTCAAATTTCTCAAATAAAACCATTTTACTCCCACCAGGTGGTGGGGACTCCCAACACCAGTTAATGCCATGATGGCGGGAGTGTTTTGAAAGCTGCATATAACGGGCCGGTGGCCAAGAGGTAGCTAAGTGGCGCTTCTATTTGGAATTCATTTAACATCGGCGGATAATATTTGTGAGTGCCTGGCACCGTCAGCTCCACGATGACCTTTCCGGCAACTCTCAAACAGGCCAACTACCTTAAGAAGCATCACCTGAACGTATGAAGGTGAAAAGAGAGAATACACAGAAGAATAAATTGCATAGAGAAACATATCTCTATACAAACACATACCTAACATATAAACATACACGTGTATCTACCTACATACTTATTTTCGCCTCTATATACATATATGCAGGTCTATACACTTATATATGTGTCTATATACATATATACGTGTGTCTATATACATATGTATGCATGTCTAGAGAAGCAGCGTGGAAAGAGCATGGGCTTGGGAGTCAGAGGACGTGGGTTCTAATCCCCACTCCGCCACTTGTCAGCTGGGTGGCTTTGGGCCAGTCACTTGGCTTCTCTGGGCCTCCGTTAGCTCATCTGGAAAATGGGGATGAATAATAATAGTGATAATAATGATGGTGTTTGTTAAGCCGCTTACTATGCGCACAGCACTCTTCTAAGTGCTGGGGGAGACACAGGGTCATCAGGTTGTCCCACATGAGGCTCCCAGTCTTCATCCCCATTTTATAGATGAGGGAACTGAGGCCCAGAAGTGACTTGCCCAGTAACCCAGCAGAAAAGTGGCAGAGCTAGCATTCAAACCCATGACCTCTGACACCCAAGCCCTTGCTACCGAGCCACGATGCTTCTTTTTGCTAAGCACTTCCTATGTGCAAAGTACTGTTCTAAGCGCTGGGCGGATACAAGGTGATCAGGTTGTCCCACGTGGGGCTCACAGTTTTAATTCCCATTTGACAGATGAGGTAACTGAGGCCCAGAGAAGTTAAGTGGCTTGCCCAAAGTCCTCCAGCTAAGTGGCAGAGCCGAGATTTGAACCCATGACCTGACTCCCCAGCCCGGGCTCTTTCCCGAGCCACACTGCTTACTATGTGCAGAACACTGTTCTAAACGCTGGGGGAGGTACAGGGTTGTCAGTCTGTCCCACACGAGGCTCCCAGTCTTCATCCCCATTTTACAGAAGAGGGAATTGAGGCCCAGAGAAGTGAAGTGACTTGCCCACTGTCACCCAGCTTGTCCCACGTGAGGTTCCCAGTCTTCATCCCCATTTTACAGATGAGGGAACTGAGGCTCAGAAAAGTGAAGTGACTGGCCCACAGTCCCCCAGCAGACAAGTGGCAGAGCCGGGATTCGCACCCACGACCTCTGACTCCCCAGCCTGGGCTCTTGCCACTGAGCCACGCTACTTCTCTTAATAATAATGGTGGCACTTGTTAAGCGCTTACTATGTGGAAAGCACTGTTCTAAGCCCTGGGGGGATACAGGGTGATCAGGTTGTCCCACGTGGGGCTCACAGTCTTCATCCCCATTTTCCCGATGAGGTCACCAAGGCCCAGAGAAGTGAAGTGACTTGGGCACAGTCACCCAGCTTGTCCCAGTCTTCATCCCCATTTTACAGACGAGCGAACTGAGGCCTGGAGAAATGAAGTGACTTGCCCACAATCACCCAGCCAACAAGCGGCAGAGTCGGGATTAATAATGTTGGTATTTGTTAAGCGCTTACTATGTGCCAAGCACTGTTCTAAGCGCTGGGGTAGACACAGGGGAATCGGGTTGTCCCACGTGAGGCTCAGTTAATCCCCATTTTACAGATGAGGGAACTGATGCCCAGAGAAGTTAAGTCACTTGCCCACAGTCACACAGCTGCCAAGTGGCAGAGCCGGGATTCGAACTTATGACCTCTGACTCCCAAGCCCGTGCTCTTTCCACTGAGCCCATGACCTCGGACTCCCAAACCCTTGCTCTTGCCACCGAGCCATGCTTCTTCTCTTAATGATGGTGGTACTTAAGGGTGCTTACTATGTGCAAAGCACTGTTCTAAGCGCTAGGGGAATACAGGATGATGAAGTTGTCCCACGTGGGACTCACAGTTTTAATTCCATTTTACAGATGAGGTCACTGAGGGCCAGTGAAGTGACTTGCCCACAGTCACACAGCTGACAAGTGGCAGAGGCGGCATTCGAACCCATGACCTCTGACTCCCCAGCCCGGGCTCTTGCCACTGAGTCACGCTGCTTCTCTTAATAATAATGTTGGTACTTATTAAGCACTTACTATGTGCAAAGCACTGCTCTAAGCGCTGGGGGAGATACAGGGTCATCAGTTTGTCCCACGTGAGGCTCCCAGTTTTCATCCCCATTTTCCAGATGAGGTCCCTGAGGCCCAGAGAAGCGAAGTGACTTGCCCACGGTCCCCCAGCTGACAAGTGGCAGAGATGGGATTCGAACCCACAACCTCTGACTCCCCAGCCCGGGCTCGTGCCACTGAGTCGCGCTGCTTCTCTTAATAATAATGTTGGAATTTGTTAAGTGCTTCCTATGTGCACAGCACTGTTCTAAGCGCTGGGAGAGATACAGGGTGATATCAGGTTGTCCTACGGGGGGCTCCCAGTTTTCAGCCCCATTTTCCAGATGAGGTCACTGAGGCCCAGAGAAGTGAAGTGACTTAATAATTGTGGTATTTGTTAAGCGCTTACTATGTGCAAAGCACTGTTCTTGCCCACGGTCACCCAGCTTGTCCCACGTGAGGCTCCCAGTTTTCATCCCCATTTTCCAGACGAGGTCACTGAGGCCCAGAGAAGCGACTTGCCCACGGTCACCCAGCTTGTCCCACGTGAGATTCCCCGCCTTCATCCCCATTTTCCAGATGAGGTCACTGAGGCCCAGAGAAATGACTTGCCCACGGTCACCCAGCTTTCCCACGTGAAGCTCCCAGCTTTCATCCCCATTTTCCAGATGAGGTCACTGAGGCCCAGAGAAGTGACTTGCCCACGGTCACCCAGCTTGCCCCACGTGAGGCTCCCAGCCTTATCCCCATTTTCCAGACGAGGTCACTGAGGCCCAGAGAAGTGACTTGCCCACGGTCACCCGGCTTGCCCCACGTGAGGCTCCCAGCCTTATCCCCATTTTCCAGACGAGGTCACTGAGGCCCAGAGAAGTGAAGCGACTTGCCCACGGTCACCCAGCTTGCCCCACGTGAGGCTCCCCGCCTTCATCCCCATTTTCCAGACGAGGTCACTGAGGCTGAGAAGTGACCGGCCCCCGGTCCCCCAGCTGACCAGTGGCAGAGGCGGGATTCGCACCCACGACCTCCGACTCCCCAGCCCGGGCTGTCGGGCCCCGAGCCGGGCGGCTTAAGGCGTGGGAGCCCGTAGTTCCCCGGGGATGGACGCGGCGCTTGGAAGAGGGTTGGGCCGGGAGGAAGCGCTTAACACTGACCCCGAAGTTGGGCGTTTGGAGCCGAGCTCCCGCCTCCCTCCGGCCCCCGGCCGCTTCTCCCGGCGGGGCCGCGGCCGCTCACCTGGCGAGGGGTGGAGCGGGCGGCCGAGCAGAAGGGCCGCGCAAAGTGGACACCGCCTCAAGGACCGGCCCGGACGCCAACCGCCACAAGATGGCCGCCACAAGATGGCCGCCGCCGCCGCCACCGCCTCGCCCTCCCTCCCGCCCCCCGCCCCTGACGTCATCGCGTCACGTCGGGCGCGCTGACGTCACGCCGCCCTGGCCGGGGGGGGGGGGGGCCTGGAATAGCGGGCCTGGCCGCCTCCGCTGCGTGGAGGCCTGAGTGGATGAATGGAGAGGAGAGGCTTGCATGCAGGGATGCATCGATCCGCCCATCGATCAATCAGTGAAGGGGAGTGATTGATTGCTTGAAGGAAGAGGATTGCAGGAAGGAAGAGGATTGGATGAATCGGTGAATGAAGAGGATGGAATGAATGAAGGAAGGAAGGAAGGAAGAGGAAGGAAGGAATGAAGAGGATTGAATGAATCGAGGAATGAAGAGGAATGAATGAATGAATGAATGAATGAATGACAGGAGAGGGTTGAATGAATGGATGAATGAAGAGGATTGCATGAATCAGTGAATGAAGAGGATTGATTAATTGATTGAATGAAGAGGATTGAATGAATGACAAAAGAGGGTTGAATGAATGAAGAGGGTTGAATGAATGAATGAATGAATGAAGAGGATTGAATGAATCAATGAATGAAGAGGATTGATTGATTGAATGAATGATGAATGAATGAATGAAGAGGATTAACTGAATCAATGAATGAATGAATGAAGGGGGTGAATGAATGAAGGGGGTGAATGAATGAGTGAAGAAGATTGAACGAATGAAGATGATTGAATGAATGAATGAAGGGGTGAATGAATGAGTGAAGAAGATTGAATGAATGAAGGGGTGAATGAATGAGTGAAGAAGATTGAATGAATGAAGGGGTGAATGAATGAGTGAAGAAGATTGAATGAATGAAGAGGATTGAATGAATGAAGAGGATTGAATGAATGAATGAATGAATGAAGTGTAATGAATGAAGAGGATTGAATGAATGAATGAAAGGACGAACGAACGAATGAATGAATAAACTTGAATTATGTATTAATTGTACATGATTTCTTTATACTCTCTCTAGGCTGCAATCTTCCATCTGCACTAATTCTGTCACACTCTACTCTCCCAAGCGCTTAGTAGAGAGCTCTGCACACAGCACTCCATAAATACGATTGAATGACTTGCATTATGTATTAATTGTACATGATTTCTTTATACTGCCTCCTTCCCTCTCTAGACTGTAAACTCATGATGCAGGCACATGTCTGCCCTAATTCTGTCACACTCTACTCTCCCAAGCAATTAGTACAGGGCTCTGCACACAGCACTCCATAAGTACGATTGAATGACTTGAATTATGTATTAATTGTACATGATTTCCTTATATTGCCTGCTTTCCTCTCTAGACTGTAAACTCAGTCTATGATATAAATTGTATGGTTCAAATCCAGCCCAACTCTGGATATCTTTTTGGTTGCCAGTGACCCCAAACCTACCCTGCAGTCCTATCTCATTTAAGTGTCAAAGAACCATATAGAACCATATAGTCCATATATTAACACTGAACTCTGTAAGTATATTAGTTCCTCCTACTTTGTTATCTATCAGTTATATTTATGGGTACTTAAGGGTGCAAGGCCCTGCACTAATAGAAGAAAAAGACAGAGTGCCTAATCTCAAGAAATTTACAAACTAACGGGGATTAGGGTGGCCATTTATCTGTTTTTATGCCAAAGAGTTGTTTTCACCTAGTCTTTTCCTTTATAAGGAATTGGACATCTTCAGTATGTCATGTATCTTTACTGTGAGCTCCTCACCTCCCTCCACCTCAGATCCTGCTGCTAACTCCGACATCCAGCAAGTGGAATCCCTGTTCACAGGGATCTGAGAGGACAATGCAGGGTCTCTGGAGCAAAGGTAAGAAGCTTTTAGATCTCCTGGGGACTCCGTCTGAATTCTGTGGATTTTCAGAAAGGCCCTGTGGGATGCCACAAAGTTAAGTCATATCTGCCGGCATCGGTAGTATTAACGAAGGTATTTGGTCACTCACTAGTATGTGCTTGGTTGGGAATGTGCAATCAAACCCTAAAATAGTTCTCTGCCCCCAAATAACTTATCCTCTGATAGGGAGAAACAGACATTAAAATATTGACAAAGAGGGTAATCAATAAATTGACTTTACAGCGGTCTCGACGAATATACCTAAGTGAACATTATTTTATTGTCTGTGACTCCCGCTAGACTGTAAGCTCCTTATGGACGTGGATGACGTGACTAACAACTCTGTTGAACTGTACTCTCCCAAGCACTTAGCACGGCGCTCTGGACACAGTAAATGCTCAATAAATACCATTGATTGATTGATTGATTGAAGTGCTTAAAGGAAGAAATGAATGTGTACGTGACATGGAGTGTTGAGTGTTAGTCGGGGAAGGCTCGTTGGATGAGGTGGGATTTTATGTGCGCTTTGTAGGTGGGGAGAGCTGTGGTCTCTTGGATTGGGTGAAGGGGGGGCAGGAGGGAATTCCAAGTCCAAAACAGCTGATCAATTCTGCCAACTTTTGTTTAGTGTGCGACTAAAGAATTCTGCTCTAGCTGAGGTAAGAGATGAGCATCTCAGCTGGGACCCTCTCCTTGGGCTCCCTGAGGCAGCCAGGATTTGACATTTAACTCCCTCTTGATCAGGGCAGTGAAGTATGGCAGGGGGATGAGGAATCTGGCACTCGGTGAATCTTCTGGGAATCCCAGGCCTCACCCAGGGTTTGGGATAGGATGAGGCCAAATCGACAGGAACCACTGTTGCTCTGAGGAGGCAGTGCCGGCCTGGATTCGGAGACCCTTTGACTAGAACCCTACTGGAGCTCCAGGAAGGCTTAACTAGAAGATGCAGGACACCCAAGCCATCTCTTACTGATCCATGGCCATTTTTAGTTGCCCTGTCCAAGATCAGCAAGCCTCTGACGTCTAAAGGACTCTTGTTTTAGGAAGAGGGCTGGTTCCTTCCAGATGTGCCAGGACTCTCTCCAGAACCAATCAAGAGGGTTCCCAAGAGGGTCCCATAACTGTCTCACTCCAGGCTTGGTGGGAGCAGACAGACCTGAGTTCATTCCTCCAGGCCCACCCCAAACTCTACAAGGTTTAGGACACACGATCCCAGAAGTCTAATTATGAGCCCAGACTCTTAGCCGATTGATGGCCTCTGGGCATGCAGTCTGTTAGCCTTGCACCAAGATTCCCTGTGGGCTTAGGGAGCAGGAGATTGACGCAAACCCATCTTTCGGTCACATAGGAGAACAAGGACTTAACATCATTACTAACATCAGACAAATTAATCGCTCTCCTTAAGAATGCTAGTACAATATGTAAAGATTCCCTACCAGATAACTCTAACTGGAGACACAAACTGTTTGCCTGACTAGCTATTCAATATTAGATAATAACTATTGACCTAAATTATAATTGTGTTTTCTTAATGCAATTGTAGCTTCATTATGCTTTCCTTTAATTTTCTTCCTCTAAGTACAGGTGCTTCTAAACTTCAACTGTACTTAGCCCCAGTTTAAGCTCCAGCACAGAGAATCATCATTTTTCACCAGCCCATAAAGGCTTTTTTCCTCTTTGTCTTCAGTGCCTGTCTCCTCGCATCCTTTTCACCCTCTTCCATCACCATGATCATGACTTCCTTCCTCCAGATCTGTCCTCTTCCAATACACTTCCACTGATCACATTCCCTTCTATCCTCTTGTGTGAATACTGTTTGAAAACTATATGAATACTATTGGATTAATTTGACTCTAAAATAATTGTTTTTAAGTATTTTAATTATTTGTTAAGTGCTTACTATGTCCCAAGCACTGTTCTAAGCGATGGGGTAGATACAAGATAATCAGGTTGTCCCACGTGGGGCTCACGGTCTTAATCCCCGTTTTACAGATGAAGTAACTGAGGCACAGAGAAGTGAAGTGACTGGCCCAAAGTCACACAGCTGATAAGTGGCCAAGCTGGGATTATAACACATGACCTCTGACTCCCAAGCCAGTGCTCTTTCCACTAAGCCAGGCTGTTTCTGGTCTTGTACCTCAGTCCATAGAACAGTGCTTGACACATAGACGGTGCTTAAAAATCTAATAATTAATATTAACAATGAGAAAGCTGGTACTGAAATCAGATTTCCCTGCTCCCCAGTACCCTGGAAGCAGCAGAAATGGTCAGGATGCCAATTTCTTTCACTGTGAACAGCCAGCTGGGCAACCTGAAGGTCTAGGCTGGATGCCCATGGGGATGACTGGGCTATAGCCCAAGGTCTGCTGCCCTCAGCCATCCTGACAGTGCTCACTGCCACTCTCCCTCATGCCTCTCCATTCCACTTGCTTTTTCCAGGGCTAAAAAAAATATCATGGCCAAGGAGAGATGTCGGGCTCAGGGGTCTGCGTAGGCCAAGAGGGAGCAGGGATTTAGACCACTTCAGCAGGTAAGTGCCTGAATCTGTATGGCCTTAATACCAACCTGCTTGAGGGAGACAATTCCCTGTACCTAGGTAGCTGAAATGGTGCAGCTGACATGGTGGGGTCTGCTGAGGTTTCCACTGAGCACGCTCCCGAGGAATCCCAAGCCAGACATTCACTTATAATAATAATATTGGTATTTGTTAAGCGCTTACTATGTGCAGAGGTAACTAGGTGCAGGGGTACCTACAGGGGAATCAGATTGTCCCACGTGAGGCTCACAGTCTTAATCCCCATTTTACAGATGAGATAACTGAGGCACAGAGAAGTTAAGTGACTTGCCCACAGTCACACAGCTGACAAGTGGCAGAGCCAGGATTCGAACCTCTGGCCTCTGACTCCCAAGCTCGGGCTCTTTCCACTGAGCCACACTTCCACCCCTCTCTGAGTTGCAGTTTAGAACACCTGTACTCTCTCAAGGACTTACTACAGTGCTCTGCACGCAGTAAGTGCTCAATAAATACCACTGATTGATCGATCGGTTGTCATCTTTATCAACATCCTCAGCATTTACCGAGGGCCTGCTCAATCGATCGATCACATTTGCAGAGCACCGCACTAAGCACTTGGGAGAGGACAATACAATATAGTTGGTAGACACGATTATTACGGTGCTATGTGCAGACCACAGTTCTAAGTGTTTGGAGGGGAGTCGATGAAAAAATATACCTTACGGTAGGTCTGGCAGACGACCCAGACACCTTCTTTTCTGCTGTCTCTCCCAGAGGCTTTGAACTACAAGTAGGGGATGTTTGAGAAGCAGAAGGGCAGAGCAGAATCCCCACGTCTTGTAGACTGGACTAGTAGAGTTCTTTAATCTCAGGAATGGTGGTGAAAAAGTCACCAATCTTTGAAATCGGCCAACCTTAACAGAGGTAGGTGGATTTAGAAATAACACACTAAGAGCATTTTAACATAACTGCAATGAAAGGGGCTTCCACAAACCCTACAGTCATTGAACTCCAACTGTGTAGAGGAAGCTTTCCCAACCCTCTGCCTCAAGAGAGAAACCTCCCGGACATATATACACTTTTGTTCCAGCACCATGATCCTCTACTTAATAATTACTAATAATTATGGTATTTTTTAAGCATCTATTATGTTACAAGCACTGTTCTAAAGTCTAAAGTAGATTCAAGGTTTTTAGGGTGGACACAGTCCCCGTCCCACATGGTGCTCACACTCTAAGTAGGAGGGAGAACAGGTAGGTATTTAATCTCCATTTTATAGGTGAGGAAAATGAGGCAGAGAAAGGTTGAATGAGTTGCCCAAGGTAACACAGCAAGCAACTGGCGGAGCCAGGTTTAGAACTCAGGTCCTCTGACTCTCAGGCCAATGCTCTTTCCACTAGGTCATACTACTTCCCCCATAGTTCTGCCGACTCCCTCACCTCTGCCCCCTCCGCCCCCCCATCTCCCTATATTCCCACTTTTTAAGTTCTGCCCTTTGGCTAGAGAGCACAATAAAGAAAAGCTTCAGTGAAAATGTGGAGAAAGAAACTCATCTTTTGAAAGAGGATGTCTGCTTTTAGGGTCTCCGACTCCTTGGCATCCATAGGGAAAAGGAAAATCAGAGAGCTGGGGTCATCAATGATGATGAATAGCCTTTCGGAGGAAATCTGGGAGATGTGTAATCTGTCAGGAGCCGCACTCTTCGAAATTATAAAATCAAAATTCTTGGCTCATGAGAATTGTATTATGAAATGAATCCAGTGGATTTACCTTCTCTTCATCTTTGAAAGGCCATACATCAATCCTAGCCTCCCGTTACAATTCCATTCTGGCGCCAAGCAACCTTAAGGAGCATATCAATATTTGTTTGATGTAAGACACTTTATTTTGAGGACATTTATCTCAACCGGGTCATCTGTGTACAGAAGAGAACCTGAGGCATCCAGTTATAAGAATATACTAAATAATCTTATTCCGGAGAATTCCTGCCTGTAGCATATACAAAGGAGCTATTTTTTTAAAAAGAATTCTAATAAATATTCATAGCTCATGGTTATGTTGAGATTGGAACATTCTTGTCATATATTTCCTCTAATCCTATGCAATATTTATTAGTCTTCCCACAAAGGCTGAGGAAAAACTGGGGAAGGCAAAAAGATATTTAGGACAAATGGAAATGGGGGCTGTTCAAATGGGGGTATTTTGAATTCTGGGCTCTATTCTCTGTCACTCTGTCACTGCCTCGTTGAGCCTGTTTCCTCCTCTGTAAAAAGAGTATTA
Source organism: Ornithorhynchus anatinus (assembly GCF_004115215.2). Classification (NCBI taxonomy): domain Eukaryota; kingdom Metazoa; phylum Chordata; class Mammalia; order Monotremata; family Ornithorhynchidae; genus Ornithorhynchus; species Ornithorhynchus anatinus. Next base: position 27,378,019 of record NC_041739.1, read on the forward strand.
TAATATATTTATCCAGTATTATAATTATGCTAACTCCATGTCTTCTCTACTGGTATTTTTTTTGAATGTATGTAAGTTATGTAAGGGATGGATTGTAAAGGATTACCAAAATCAATTCTTATCTCCCAGCACTTCCACCTTCTTTATCCCTTCCTCTCTCCACTTTTCCCTGCAGAGGAGAGAACAATACCAAAGTGCTGTGGCAGCTTTTCTCCTCAGCTTTCTGTTTGGGGTGGAGAAAATATCTTCCGCTCCCAACACTTGCAAAAGGGCAGTTGCATTCTGGTAATTCTTGGATGGCACAGTCTGATTTGGGGATGGGACTCAGTAAGTGGGGAAGAGCAGAGCTCTGTGTGCTCTCTCTCAGAGCCCCCGGTTCTTGCCACTGGTATTCTGCAGGCAGAAAGGTTCACTCATCTCCGGTGGAGCCGGTAACTGTGAACCGGTGAACCTGTATATGTGCCCACTGGCTCAGAGAATTTGGAAAGGGCACAGACGGGTTTTCTCCATTCTGGGGCCCAAAATGTTCATGGCTGAAATCCAAGGGGCCACCTTGGGAAATAAATCAGTGGTATTTATCGAGCGCTTACTGTATACAGAGCACTGTACTAAGCACTTGGGAGAGTCCAATTCAACAGAGTGGGTGGACACTTTCCCTGCCCGTAAAGAACTTACAGTCTGAGGGAGGAGATAGACATTAAAATAAAGTATGGATATGAACATAAATGCTGGGGAAGGGGGGTGGGTTAATATCAAGTCCTTAAGAACAAGTCCTTAGAGGATACAGATCCAAGTGCATAGATGACACAGAAGGGAGAGGGAGTAGGGGAAATGAGGGCTTAGTAAGGGAAGGCCTCTAGTAGAAGGTGTCATTTTAATAGGACTTTGAAGGAGGGGAGCGTGGGTAGGGAGTTCCAGGCCAGAGGGAGGACATGGGCAAGGGGTCTGCTGCGGGATAGATGAGATTGAGGTACAATGAGCAGGTTGGCATTAGAGAAGCAAAGAAGCAAAGGCTGGGTTGCAAAAGGAAATCAGTGAGGTAAGATAGGAGGAGGCAAGCTGATCCAGTGCTTTAAAGCCAGTGGGAAGGAGTTTCTAATTTCTACTTGTTGCAGAGGTGGATGGGAAGTCACTGGAGGTTCTTGAGGAGTAGGAAAACATAAAAGCCAAGTTTTTACAACCAAAGCAAAATGGACAGCTGAAGCAATTACCCAGATAATTCTGTCCCCGACCCCCCAAACCCAACCTCAGTTGATCAGCCAATCAGTGTATTTATTGAGTGCTTACAGTGGGCAGAGCACTGTTATTAAGCACCTTGGGAGAGTACAATATAACAGAATTGATCAACATATCTCCTCTTGTGTTGGTCTGAATTACATCTTATATTTGTTGATGGCAAAACACGGGGGCACTTGGAGAGGTGGTGTAAGGTTTGCAAGTCTACTGACATCACTGGTCCATCGTGAATATAACATGACAGGAAATTTGGGCAATAAGATACCACAGAAACTTCCAGAGGGTAGTCAGCCACTCAGACACAATATCCGCCAGGACTTGATTGCCTAAGAAAATCTTTATGCAACTCAGTTAACAAGTCAATCAACCATAAGCCCCAAATCCACAGAGATCTAGGCTTCATTAGTTCGGGTCCTTGCTTCAAAGGACTACTTGCCTTAAGGAGTATGAAATGATACATTGCAATTGTCATTGAATGCTGTTTCCTTTCCTCCATTCCCCTATCCCTCTGTGCATCCTTCATTTTCCGAATCAATTGTTTGGACAAAACTCCTAGATTCCATTGATTGATTCATTGATTGATAGGCTAAGTTTTAGGCCGGAAGAAATCACGAAGATGAATTGAGTGTCTAATGGGGCTGGCAGGCGTCTCCAGCACGCCCTGCCTGACACCGTGTAGTTTCTCAAAATCCCTCTCCTCCTGGAATTTTTCCATGGAGAATGTGATCCGGCTTTTGGTGGGAAGGGCAGAGCCAGATAATTGCAAACAGCACTGTCTGTGAGGCCTGGGGTGAAAACCCCCATTTCTGGGCACCTGGGGGGAAGTAGATTGGGCTGCATTCATGCAGGAAGAAAGAAGGTTGCTCTTCTACTTCTGACCACCTCTTTCCTGCCGCCAAGGCAGAGCCATACTGAAAGTTGGCTGGATTAGGGCAACGGGGTGGCCTAGAAGAAAGATCGATCAATCAGTCATATTTAGTGAGTGCTTACTGTGTGCAGAGCGCTGTACTAAGTGCTTGGGAGAGTATAATATAACAGACACATTCCCTGCCCACAACGTGCTTACAATCTAGAGGAAAGATTAAGGTCTTGAGTCAGAGGCCCTGGATTCTGATTCTGGCTCTGCCAATTAACTGCTGTGTGACCTTGGGCAAGTTACTTAACTTCTCTGTGCCTCAGTTTCCTCATCTGCAAATTGGAGATGAAATACCTTTTCTCCCTCCCCTTTAGAACGTGAGCTCCCTGGGAGAATGGGACTGTGTCCAACCTGATTATCTCATATCTCCACTGGGGCTTGATATTAACAAATATCAAAATTATTATTAGGGTGACATCATTTTGGCTTGGGCTCAGATAGGAGAGTGACAGAACAACTGAAGTGAAGGAAGTTCTGGTAGTTGCTTGGTGACGGATCGGCACCATTGATTGGCAGTCCATAAGAAATCCCTGAAACGGGCCAGGGGGAAATGCTCCATGGCAGCATGGTTGACCAGCCGTGTCCTTTTGCCTTTGAGGAAGGCCATTTAAGAAAAGGGGCGGGGGGATTGAAAGAGGAGTGGCAAGAACCCTGAGGTAACGGCACCACCATCCCCGCTCCAGGCCTCATCCCAGCATTCATCACGGACTAACTGGAGAATTGGGGAGAAAGGGCCATCAGGGTGGTGATGATAACAGTGGTTTTTACTATGCGCTTACTGTGTGTGGAGCACTGAACTAAGCACTGGGAGAGAATACACGGGTGGGAGTTAGACACGGTCCCTTCCCCTGATGGGGTTCGCAATTGAACTGGAACAAATAGAATTGTTCCAGTTATCACAAGCCCCATGCCAACTGAGAGCCGTCGTCCCATCTTCACTATCTGTGTTCTTCATTCCTGAGATCCCTATGAGCTGGGCTTAATTTGTGCCAGAGGAGCCTAGGTTGCTCTGAGGGCTCGCTGCTCCCAAGAACAGTCTGGAGCCTTATGCTGCTGCTTATAAGTCTTGCCTCTGTGATATGAAGTGAAGGTCTCCAGATCCAGGATGAATAAAATGGCCAGGACCTGGCATCGATGGATGGTTCCTCTCCAGCCAGTGGAAATTCCAACATCTTACTGAAACCACAGTGGTAAGGTCAACATGGAGTAGAGAGCGGAGGCAGGGTCAGGACAGAGAAACAAGCGGCGGCCAGTCCAGCTCCAACCATGGGTGACACCCTGGCACTGCCATGGCTGCTGTTGACCCCTCCTGCCATTTTCACTGCCTCACAGGCTGCTCCTGGGAGCTGTTCCCTGATACTTCCACTTTCACAGGGCTCTGGGCTTGGGGTGACGTTGATGGAAATTCCAAAAGCAACCGATCAGCTGGTTCCCTCCTACCTGTCGGCTCTTTTCTCCTACTCACGCTCAGCTAGGCATTTTGCTCCCCCATAGTTTGTCTCTCTCTGCTCCATCACTTTCAACTCTCTTGCTGCCTCGCCATTGCATGGAACACCTGGGAGTCCCATGTGGGACGGGAACTGTGTCCAACCTAATTGACTCGCATCTATCCCAGCACTTAGAACAGTGTTTGACACATAGTAAGCACTTCACAAATACCATAAAGAACCCCCTCCCTCTCAGTTTCACCAAACCATTGCCCTCCTCTCTTTCCTATAAAAAGCCATTTCCCTCCTCCCACCTCCTCCGCCCAGGATCCCAGATTGGATGCCCCATCCTTTTTCTTTCCCCACCCCCAAGTGCTCTGTCATGCCATCCACTTTGTGATTTTTATCCATTTGTCTTACCTTTAATGCATTCCTCAGTTTTTATCCATCGTCTTCACCAATAGATGGTAAGTTCCACAAGGGTCAGTAATGCATCCTTTCCTTCTTCTGAAGGTTTCCTAAATGACTAGTCCAGTGCTCTGCACACAATAGGGAAGAAAGAGAAGAAGAATGAAAAGGAAAAGAAGAAAACAGAATTGAAGGAGATAAAGAAGAGGAAACCTTCTTCTCCTTGAAGAGAAGGAGGATTGGGAAGAATTCTGAAGGCACTGTTGACTAAAGGTGAGACTGCAGGATAGGAGGAGGAGGGTTTTCTATCCCCTGCATCTGGAAGGACATTTTACATCGGCCGGGCATAACATGTCTTGCAACATGTCTTCCCTGTGGCTATTCTTCCTGGCAGCTTGAGTCAGATCTTTCTGGATTTGACCTTCCATACTTCAGAGTTGTGCTGAAGAGTAAGAAAAGGTAGGGTATCTGTCCCTATAATGGAAAGGGGGTGAGGGAGAGGGAAAAAGAGAGAGAGAGAGAGAATGAGTATGTGTGTTAAGGGAGCTGTCTATGATATGGATCTATCCTGTAAACTGAATGTTAATTAATTTATTGATTTAAAAATCCATTTTGTATTTCATGGGTGGCATATCCCAAATAATAGTTTGCATCCAATAGCAGTAAGTTTGCACTAATTCATATTGCTATAATTTCAATATATGGATTTAAGGTTTCTTGAACATGCTTTGCTAATCTGCAAAAATACTATGTAAAATGATATTGCTCTGGGGCTTTTTTTAAACAAAACTGGAGCTCTGAGATTCTCAGCTGAAAAATACACTGTAGTCTCAGTTCTTCTATTACACGGGAGTTGCATTCTTGCAAAACCCCTCTTTCAGGGAGATTCATGCGTGCAACTCGCTTTATCTAATGCTGGGAGCATTTGCACAGGTCCATGCCCACCAATCATTTCTTCCAACACCTTGGTATGCTGCACTCAAGGTTCGTTTTATCAGACAAATATCCCCTAAGTCCTTAACAATGCTCTAGCCAAAACACATAGTGAAAACATGGAATATGACAGAAGCGAGTATATACGGATCCATAAAAAGGGCACTGTGCCCTGAACCTCTACACAAAAGTGTGGTCTTTGGGAGATTGGGGATGTTGGCAAAGGCCCATTTGGAGATGGAACCGGGATAAAAGGGGCCTGAAGGAGAGGAAAAGAAAACAAAAGAAAACAAGAAAACTGTCTCCTTTCTATTAACTACATTTCTCAAGATCCTAAAGGATTATTTTCCCCAGAATCCTTTGAGAAATCAAAACCTTCCATGAGAAAATGAGTCCAGACAATGGGGTGTCAAGGCCTCAGACAGATCTTGTAAATGTAAGAGAGGAAAATCTGGGACTCCGCTTCTTGTTAACTCTGGGTTGCTTCTCTGTCTTCTCCATTAGTCTTCTCAGGTCCAAGAAAGCTTGTTGAACATTGAAGTGTAAGAAATTGGATTTATTAGCTTCTCTTTCCTCTTTTGCTGCCTTTTTCTGTATTAAATCTAAATTTAATGACTGATTTCTGCAGTTGATTTGAAAATGTCTGAAGCTATCCTGAATTTTTCCATGATTTCCATTAGCCAAAATGGATTAGCACTGTAGCCTAGTAGAAAGAGCACAGCTTGGGAATTAGAGGACCTGGGGTTCTAATTCCGGATCCACCACTTATCCATTGTGTAAACCTAGGCTAATCCCTTAACTTCTCTATGCCTCAGTTTCCTCATCTGCAAAATGGAGATTCAAAACATGTCCTCTCTCCTGCTTAGGCTGTGACCCCCATGTGGGACCTGATGATCTTGCATCTACCTCAGCACTTAGTAGGGTGCTTGTCATGTAGGAAGCACTTAAGAAATACACCACAATTATTATTATTATTCCTAAAATGCCACCTGGCTTCTAGCTATGACCCAGTCCTATGGAACCATAGTGCAAGAAACCTTAGAGAACCCAAATTCAAATAGGGGTCCAAGCATGGTGGTAATGTGGCTTCTAGGAGCCACTGGGGGTCGGGGTGGGGAGGCAACCTTAGTCTCCCACTCCAGGAACAATCATGAACATTAGATCATTTAATCATGATCATTAGATCAATGTGACCTGGGGCCCAAAATGGAAAGTTAAAAAAAATTCTGATCCCTTTGTCAATTTCCTGAACTTACCCAGCTTCGTGGTACAAAGTAAAGTGTTTGATGTGTTAAAACATTAAATCACGGGACCCCAACATGTGGAGAACTCAGCTTTGATCGAATGACTAACCCACAAATTTCCACTAAATCTAAAAGGTATATTCTGAAACAGGAAACAACATCAGGGAGCTACTCTCTGATTGAATCTGCATGCCATTATCCAGGGCCAATATCGATCCCTAACCCAAGCGAGTATGGGATTTGTCGGAAAGGATTTGTAGACAGGAGTGTGAGTGGAGTGAATATCTGAATGCAAGAGTGAAAGTGTCATTCAGTAAGTCTCCAAGGATTGCTACACATGAACGATTGTTCATATTTAAACCGAGAAATAAAAACAAAAAGAGCTCTTGGGCATTCAACAATAAGGCAAATCAAGGCTGTTAAATAAATTGTCAAAAAGATTATGAGCTTGCAGAATTCATTATTAAGGTTTCAGAAGGAAAAAGAAATCAGAATTACAGGACTTCTGGCCCTTTGAGGTGATGAGAGGAAAAGCAAAGAGAAGGCATACCGAATAGGTTTCCCCAGAGTATGAAAGTGGTTGTACAGTGCTCTGAAAGCAATAAGCACTTAATAAATAATGGATTGATTGATTGATGGTGGCATGACTGACGCCTTCCTTGGTGAAGAAACATCCTAGTCCTGTCCTGGAGTAAAACAAAATTTGAATCGACCTGTTTGTCTAGGCCTTTGACAACTGAGGGGCCTAGACCTAGGACCCCAGGTGGCACTGGATGTGTCTACATGAAACCCACGGTTTGGAAAGATGCATCTTCAGAAGAAAAATTTGGTTTCCCCAAAACTTCACCAGAGGAGCTTCACTCTAAACTCCTATATAAAGCCTCGTGAACAAGACCATCATTTGAGGAGCTAGTCCCATCACTATTCCCACTTCTCAATATGCCCCAAGATTACCGAAGTCTCTATATCCTCCTTCTAGACAGAGTTTATCTGAGGGTCTGGCGAGAGGCAACGACTGCCATTTATCTATGGCCAAGGGCCTATCAGGAAACAACAGTCCCTTGGCAAAGTCACCTTGTCTCCATGGCTTGGGCATCCATTTTTTGCCAGTCTTAAAGGGCAAAACCTAAAGTTCTCATCTCCATACCTCCTTTCGTCATCGGCCCAATGAGTCAAGTACTGCTAGAGTGTTTCAGAAATTAGTGAGAATCTGTGAACTTTCTCCAGTCTCCCAACAGATTCAACCCATGAAGACACCAGCAGCTAGTCTGCTGGAGGGACCCAGTCAGATTGTAATTGAGAGGTGAGTTACTGAGGGTATGTAAGCAGCTCTAGCATGGACAGATTTTGATTAAACTGTGTACTTCAGAAAGGCTAGATTGCCTAAATCTATTATTGCCTTTGAAAAGAATAATAAATCTAAAGAAATCCAGCCCAATAAATCTTTCCAATATCTCAAATACTGAAAGAGTTGAAATTCACTTCATTTATATAAAGAAACAACTTGCAGGCAGGCAAATTTATTTCAAAATGTGCTCGCTCCAGGAGAGCCTACTGCATAGAAGAGTGAAGATGGGTGCGACAAATGATTGGAAAGGATGATTTAGTAGGTATTTGGGGGAAGTCCCATTTGTACTGTTTTCGTGTTCAAAAGAACAAAACTTTGATTTTTCAACTCCATTTTGAGGGACGAGCAGACTATGCACTTCACTAAGTAAGAATAACTTGGTCCTAAACACCGAGGTTATAGAGCAAAGCAAAGAAATGCCTCCTATCTCTGTGGCAGGTTGACGTGGCAGCAGAAGGATGATTGGTGTAATGGGAGAACACTGGTCTGGAAGCTGGAGGATGCTGGTTCAGGTCTGTGCATTGCTCTGGCCTGTGCTGTGACTCTGGCTAAATCATTTAACCTCTCTTTACCTCAGTTTTCTCATCTGTAAAATGGGGATAGTAATAGCTACCTTTCTACTACCTCAGATGGGCAAAAATGAGATGAGTAATGTGAGGGCACTTTGGCAACAAAAATGCTATACAAAAACCAAGATGTCATTATTTTTACGAAGGTGGAGAGGACACAGCAGCCCCCATCGTTCGGTTCCTATTTCTCACCCCTCCTACTGAGGCCCTGACCCCATCCCATAAAACTAGATCATGGAAGCAAAAATCTTTCAGAGTTGGTAGAAGCAGGATTAAGTTTTTGTTGTGGTTGTAATTTCTGACTTTTCTCTGCTTTAGGACTTTCGTTCCTCTGAGGAACTCTGTAGATAATACTTAATCCCACCAACAGGCATGGTGACTCATGTTCATTGAGACAGCAACTTGAGACTCTCCAAAGGGTAGCCCACTTGTGTTCTGAAGCCCAAGCTACACCTTGGATTGCTAGGTTGGCCAAGAAGCTGAAACCCAAGATCTCTCTCTTTCACTCCCTTTTCACTGTTAATTCTCATTGGAATGGGTTTCTGGGGGAGGCTGCAGGTGATCCTTCAAAGTTAGGATCAATTCTCACCTGTTAGGAACGGGACGAGCGTGGTCTTAAGAAGAATTGCCGAGATGACCTCTCAATTCCTTTCCAACCGTAGGATCCTGGGATTTTTCCAGCGTCAATTCACAATCGCTGGATGTGTGTAAGGTTTCTTCTTCTCCCATCTGTAAGGTTTCTTCTCACCGAGGCGGGGTCCCAACTGCGAGTGTGGGGATGAACTTGTGATGGGACCTCTCAATCTTGGGCCAAAGGTGAGACTAATCTCAAGTTTCCCACTCTCCCGATGAACATTAATCACATGTTGCTTGGCAGGACTGTTTGTTGTCTGTATAGCTTCACAGAACTACGTACTTCCTGCAGCAGATAGGTAAAAGTCAGAAACAAAGGAAATAAACCAAAAAAATATAATCTTCCTCCCCCATCTCTGAAGGATTTGTGATTAAGACCTCCCGATCCCCTACCAGAGTTGCAAGTAATGAACTTAAGCATAATAATACAACATAGCATCCATTGCCTTTATTTCTTTTGGTTCTATTAATTTTCTTCTACAAATAGTAATAGGAGAAATAGAACAAGAAGAGAGAATCAAAGATAACATTCAGTTGAGTTCTTGAAGAGTTTTCTGCCAGAAGAAGCTTAACATACCATGTTCCCATTGGTTCTGAGCATTTTATCTTTGCAGGAAAACAAGACTCTCAACAGAGCAAGAGGAGAAAGAGAGGCCATTTTCGGTACAGGCCTCTGGCTGTGTGTTCCCAGCCTCATTCTGAATCTGACCGGAACAAATTGAGAACACTCAGTATTCTGATAAGGCCAGCGATCAGTGAAAAGCTGTGAAGGGTTGTAGCACACTCTAGGGGATGAGGATGTATGTCTCACTTGGAACACGGCTTCCACCTCCTCTTTGTGGTTCAACTGGATGAGGATCTGCCACCCACCGGACACACGGTTCATCCCCTCTGTCCGGTCATTTCCCAGAACCAGACTTGGCTGTCAAAGAGTGGAAACGTCCGTGATAATTCCAATTTAATCAGTGCATCATTAACAATCAAGAAATGGAAACGGTGATCTTAACCAGGATATTCACCAGTCTCTCTGGACTGCTTGAATGACATTATGCTTTTTGGAAGCAGCATAGATATAGATTTTCTTTTTACAGGCTGTAAAAAAACAGCAAGAAATTTAAGTTACACCCTCACCAGTACAAAGAGCAGTGTAAATGAGAGAAGCTCTTTTATTATTTTCAATCTGGAGGTTATAAAAATTGATTTTGACAGTTCCAGTAATCTAGTTGCAACCTTCAGCTATCCAAGCATTAAAATGTGATTCATGTCACAATAAAATATGAACACAGGTGTCTCTAGAAATGGAGTAAACTTCATCTTTGTGATACAGATCCTGAGGAAAATTGATGCAATGCTACGACACTGTGGCCCGAGATGCATTTATCAATATGTTGTATCATCTTCACCTAGTAATCGCTACAAACATTGATAACGGGAGGTATCGTTTACCTTGGTGGTGCACAGAAAACACCCTTTAGCATTAAATTTGGTTATATATTTTCATTCTTTTTTATTTACAAATTCCCAAATCCAAAGTTCCTTAACTTTGTTTAATCATAAGAGCAACTAGATATCCCCCAATTGAGACTTACATTTAGGTGAGTTTGAAATTGATGCTGCTATCAGAACTCATTTTTTTCAAAATCGTATTCTTATAATTTGTTTCCTGGATTTTTCCTTTGGAGATCTCTGTGCCAAGAGTCTGTACCTTTAAAGTGTGTTAAATGGCTCATGGTTTCATTGACATGAATGAAAGATCCTTGAAGACCCCAGAAACATTCCTTTCCGCGGCTCAAATATAAAGCAAGACTGACTGCAATACAGGGGAGCACCAAATTACATAAGATAAAGTAGAGAAATGGGCCATTAGCTGGCAAGTTTGAAGTAATTTGGATGAAGATGGATCTTAAGCTGGATAGACGGATACCGATTAAAGCAGGAGAACCTACCTCAGTTCTGCTGACAAAACCCCTTTTCATGTAATCCCAGATATTTATTCCACCTGATGCTTGCTTCACAGGATGTTCTCTGTTGTTCTTGTGAAGTCTGTTCTTTCTCACCTTGGGACTGTGGCATCTGTTCTTCTTTCCTAAGCAAATGGCCCAACGTGACCATTAAACATTATCCTGCTTTTACCTCGCCACCTTTCTGATTTGCAGTTATTTCTCTTGGGTTTTCCAGGTCGGCTGTCTTACTAGCTTCTGCTTTCACTGACCCAAGTTCTGTACTTTGCTTTGGTTGCAGAGATCCGGTGAAAGGCCCTTGGGTGAGTGTTTGCCCCCAGTATTTCTGCTTCTCCTATCCTTTAGTATGTGAGGCTTTCCCTGCCTCAGGAGCTTGTATTGAGAAAACTGGTACCTTGGTAGAAAGACTAGCTTCAATTCTCTCATAGCCAATTCCCTCAGGGAGTTGTAGGTCTGCTCTCCCCCAGAAGTCAGAGGTCGGACAACTCTGAAGGGGCCCCTGGAGAACTTCAAAGTAGCATCCTCCTGGGCAGTTTGGGAAGAACGGACCCGAAGGAGTCTTTGTGTCCCAGAGAACTTAAATGCTGTTGACATTATTGCAAAGGCCTACCCAGAGGCACAGTGAGGCGATGCCAAGCAGAACCTCACACTGAAGGGCTGAAAAATGTTCTTGGTTATGGGGACAAGAGGGGAAGGAGGACCCAGTGCATGACTTATGTCCACTATTGCCATGGTGAGAAAGGCAAAATGGTTCTCATGCCCTGAACACTCTGCTGAACATACAGCAGGAATAGGGAAGAGCCTGGGGGAGAAACAAAGCTGCTGGAAGTTTCCGGGTGAGGTAGAGTCAAGGCCAGAGGGGATAGGGTAGCAGAGACGGTGAGGTGGCTGAAACCCACGAGCAGCTATGGCTGGAGCAGATGGGTGGGACAGACTCACACCCACCCAAACTCATCGGTGAGGTGGGAGGTCATGCACCCCACTGTGCCCTGGCCTGTCTCCATGGAAGATCTTTCAAACAATCAATCAATCGTATTTATTGAATACTCTCTGTATGTAGGGCACTGTACTAAGAGCTTGGGAGAGTATGGTAGAACAGAGTTGGTAGGTAGACATGTCCCCTGCCCACATCGAGCTTACCGTCTAGGGAGGGAGACAGGCAGGAATATAAATAAATGAATCACAGATATGTACATAAATGCTGTGGGGCTGAGTGAGGGGCAAATCAAAGGTGCAAATCCAAGTGCAAGGGTGATGCAGAAGGGAGGGGGAGAAAAGGAAATGAGGGCTTAATCGGGGAAATGGCTCCAGGGCCAGTCTAATGCACCAGCCTATAACGAGAATCAGGGCTGGGATCTCACCACCTCAGAGCCTCACCTCACCTGCCACCACATCACCTCACAAAAAACTAGATCGTCTTTCACTGGGGTGAATGAGGACTGTGGCTCTTTGTAAGCAGGGATCGTTTCTACCAACTCTGGTAATGTTTAGTGTTCACTATGTGTCAAACACTGTTTTAAGTGCTGGGCTCGATACAAGGTAATCAGGTTCGACACAGTCCTTGTCCCACATAGGGCTCACAGTCTTAATCGCCAGGTGAGGTAACTGAGACACAGAGAAGTGAAGTGACTTGCTCAAGGTCACGTGGCTGACAAGTGGTGGAGCTGGGATTAGAACCCACGTCCTCTGACTCCCAAGCCTGTACTCTTGCCACTAGGCCATGCTGCTTGTACTCCCCAAACACTTAGTGCAGTGCTCTGCACACAGTAAGTGCTCAATAAATACCATCGATTGTTATAACTGTCAGCTTTTTACATCCCATTAATGGGAGATGGAGGGAGGCATCAGTTTATGTGAAAGCGGTGTTTTATTCTACTTTAAAAAAAGACCCAAACACAATCCCAGATGGCACTGAAGACTTTTCCAAGGGAAGGTTGAGACTTTTTTTTATTGGACCATCTTAAACGCCATTATTTCCAAAAGTAGATTAGTGTATCTTTTCATCCCAGAAGGAAGGCCCAGATGATGACGGGGAAAGAAGCCTAAACAAATTTAGAGGAAATGATTTACTCTTACAATCGGGAAGAAATGTAACAAACAGTTGAAGCTTTGGTAGGCTCCTCGGAAACCTTCATGGCTGCTTCTTGAACTTCATGACACTGAGGCTCTACAGTAAATGTTTCGGGGCAATAACGATAACCTTTTTTAAAAAAATTTCCAGGGTTTTATTTGATTTCTGGCTTCCATTTACAAAGAAAATAGAAATCTGTTTTCATGGAACAGTAGTGACCTCCAGTGGTTGCTAGGGTTAACCTTGTTTCTTTATTTCTTCAAGAGAGCCTGCTACCTGAGGGGTCTTTCCTCATTAGCGATTTCTCAGTGTTAAGAAAATAATATTCATGGTATTTATTAAGCGCTTACTATGTGCCAAGCACTGTTCTAAGCGCTGGGGTGGATACAAGGTAATCAGGTTGTCCCACGTGGGGCTCACAGTCTTCATCCCCATTTTTTTTTACAGATGAGGGAACTGAGGCACAGAGAAGTTATGCGACTTGCCTAAGGTCATGCAGCTGACAAGTGGCAGAGCTGGGATTCGAACCCATGTCCGCTGACTCCCGAGCCCATGCTCTTTCCACTAAGCCACGCTACCAGAACCTCTAAACTGCTATCACAAAAGCTTACTTTGAAATAGATCAGCTTTGATGAAATTAAGCATGTGGCAAAGAACCAGCGATTTTTTTTGCTTTGAGATGAAAGATTTTATTTGGCTATGGGAGTCAGACCAAATCCATTCCTACATTAAGCACCCATTGTGTGCAAAGCCTAATATTAAGTGCCGGGGTGAGGATTAGACCGGGACCCTGGCTCCCAAGGAGCTCACAATCTAGTATAATGTCAAGGAGAGACGGCTGGCAGTGAACCCAGAAGGGAAGAGGAAACTATAAGTAGGAGGGCCTTCTGTACAGACCGAAGGAAGCCAAGACATTCTGCAAAGAACCCTGAGTGCCTGAGCTCTTCTGCTGCCCGCTTCCTCCCTGCCAGCCAAAATCCCTTTAAGCTAGACCTGCCAACAGCTTCCCTAGGGTCTGCGTCGGCTATAGGACACCCAAATCTGCACTCCCCTCCTTTCCCAGTAGCAGGGAAGATTGGACGAAATGCCACCCTTTAAGCCAAGGATAGGGAGGAGGATAAATGTTGGAGTGTGGTTATGCACCGTGACTGTGTAAATTTTGAGATATATGTACGTGTGCGTATATAGAAGTGGGCCCGTGCCGGTGGGGAGCTTAATATGTCAACCAGTGGATCAGTGAGTGATTTTTATTGGGCACCTACTCTATGCACAATGCTGTACTAAGTGTTTGGAAGCATATAGTACAATGAATTTGGTAGATAACATCCCTGCTCACAAGGAGGTTCAAAAGTGAAGTCAGGGATAGAGAAGATAGATGAAGGGGTGGAGGGAATTCTTATTATTATTTATTTTTTAGGGTATTCGTTGCTAAGCACTGGGGTAGATAGAAGCTAATCAGGTTTGACACAGTCCAGATCCCACCTGGGGTTCACAGTCCTAATCCCCACTTGACTGATGCGATAACTGAGGCATAGAGAAGTGGAGTGACTTGCCCAAGGTCATACAACAGACAAATGGCAGAGCTGGGATTAGAACCCAGGTCCTTCTGATTCTCAGGCCCGTGCTCTTTCCAATAGGCCACACTGCTTCTCTATTACTCTTTAGATTATTACCTCTCAAAGGCTGGGGCCACATCCCTTATTCCATTAGCATGTTTCCCAAATGTAGCACTCTTCCTCTTGGCACTCAAACACTACTGATGTTACTGGTAATACAAATGACATTTTAGCAGAACGGATCAGAGGTGCTTTAGTCTTACCCTGTGCTCTTTCTTTTTTTTTGCCTGATTATATTATGGTATTTGTTAAGCGTTTACTATGTGTCAAGCCCTGTTTTAGGCCCTGGGGTAGATACAAGTTCATCAGGTTGGACACCATCCCCGTCCCACATGGGGTTCATTTTCAGTTGTCTCCAATCCCTGCCCACACCACATTTTTTTGCTTCGAAGAAGTGCGCTGGGGGCCACCAAAGCCCAGATGAGTGTTTAGCTTCTGAGTCACTTTATTCCAAAATGCAAATGGCCTTGGACGAAATACTCATTCTTTCCTCTTCATTCGAATCTGCGGAATATTCCACGCTGCGGAAGTACACCCCAGCCCTGAATAAGCCAGCTAAACCACTTGTCTGCTGGGTGGCCTTGGGCAAGCCACTTCACTTCTCTGTGCCTCAGTTCCCTCATCTGTAAAATGGGGATTGAGACTGTGAGCCCCATGAGGGACAGGGAGTGGGTCCAACCCCATTTGCTTGTATCCACCCCAGCGCTCAGTATGGTGCATGGCGCATAATGTGCCATAACATATCCAATAGCAAGTGGATAGTAATCATTATAAATTTTAATATAATTTTAATTTTATTATAGTAAATATAGTAGTTTTATCATTATATTAAATATATTAATTTCAATATAATTCATAGCTTTATAATAATTTTAATATTAATATGATAATATATCTTAATTTTATTGATTTTAATATAATTAATCGATATAATTTTAATCATTATTAAAAGTGCAGAATCCCCTTAGTGTTACACACCTCCCTCACGGAGTACCCACCTCGAGCCTTTCATACATCTCTATTCAAGCCCTCCCTCAGCGTGTGTTTCTGTGAAGACCCTTGGCGGAGCTCCAGCACAGTGTGGGGTGGGTGGGAGGCGGAAAAGATCTCACCCTTCCCCAGGCCAGATCCCCTACCTGCCAGCAGAAGTCAAGGAGGAGCCTCCACCTTGACTCCTCCTCAGTCCGATTCTGACCAAATGGGGCGTGGTGGGGAGGGCAAGCGGCTTGTGCCCTGAGGAAGAAGGCTATGGTCGCTAGACCACGAGGGAAATAAAGTAGAGAAGCTGAGGTTAATCAAGGAAGGCCTCCTGGAGGAGACGTAAAAAGATGGAGATGGGGATAACAATTGTCGGCCAGTGATCTGTGACGGGAGAGGGAGTTCCAGGAAGGAAGGAGGCTGTGAGCAAGAAGTCAGTGGCAGGAAAAGAAGGCCCAGTGAATAGGTTAGGTTGAGTGGAACGAAGGGTCCGAGTTGGGGAGAAGAG
The DNA here is from genome assembly GCF_004115215.2 of Ornithorhynchus anatinus. Classification (NCBI taxonomy): domain Eukaryota; kingdom Metazoa; phylum Chordata; class Mammalia; order Monotremata; family Ornithorhynchidae; genus Ornithorhynchus; species Ornithorhynchus anatinus. The sequence goes on from NC_041739.1 coordinate 27,393,867, forward strand.
ATAGGATTAATAGGCGGGAAACAATTTGAGTGTCTCAGAGCCATCACCCTGGAGAGTGTTGGAGAAGTTCAGATCAGTTCAGATCAGTCAGTGGTATTTATTGAGCTCTTCCTCTTTATAGAAGCTCACCCCTCCTGGCGCTGAGCCTACCCACGGATTGGATGCCTAAGCTCAGTAGCCGCAACTAATAGTAATTTTACTAATATTGCTGGTATTTGTTAAGAGCTTATTTTGTGTCAAGCACTGTTCTAAGAGCAGGGGTAGTTACAAGCCAATCAGATTGGACACACTCCCTGTCTCACATGGGGCTCACAGTCTTAGTCCCCAATTTACAGTTGAGGTAACTGAGGCACAGACAAATAAAGTGACTTGCCCAAGGTCACACAGCAGACAAGTGGCAGCGTTGGGATTAGGATCCGGATCCTTCTGACTTCTAGGACCGTGCTCTATCCACTGGCTGCTTCTGCCAGAGTCCAGTGAATAAAATCTTGGTGGTGGGAGTACAACCTGATAGGACGGTACTCTTTCATGGACTTGTATGGGATCACGCCGCATACCTTTGACCGAAAGAACATCGTGAGTCAATCTGGTTTTGGGTAAGGATTGTCAAAACACTGTAAAAAAATGATCTGAATCAAATTAGAGATATCTCCTCTCTCTTCCTCCTCCTTCCAGCCAAAAGAATGTATATGTTCCTCTTGACTGGTTTAAAACACGGCAGAAGTGTACTCGGGCCAGGGGCTGACTTGGTTCAGGCTAAAATCCGAGCCCCCGCCAAGAAACGGATGAACGCTCTGAGCTCTCTGCTGCCCATATGGGCTGTGGCATTTGTTAAAAAGTGTGGGGGAGAGGGGGATGTATGAGGAGCCAGAGAGTGATCACATGGGAGGCAGATGAAGACTCTAAAGGGGACTCCAAAACCCTCCTACCCACCACAGGAATGCTGAGTCCCTGCTTCCTTTTTCTCAGGAATCTAAGATAATGCCTTACTGTTAGTTAATAGTAGCTTACTGTTCAAGGCTGCTCTGATCCTCTAAATGTTGTTTTACTTCTCCTTTCTGGATCTTTCAGTGTTTTTTTTTTGGTTTTTTGTTCTTTTTTTATGGTATTGGTTAAGCTCTTATCATGTGCCAGGCACCGTACTAAGCACTGGGGTAGAGATAAGTTAATCACATTGGATTCAGCCCCTGTCCCACATGAGGCTCACATTATCCCCATTTTACAGATGAGGTAACCGCAGCACAGAGAAGCGAAGTGACTTGCCCGAGGTTACACAGCGGGCAAACGGTGGAGCTGGGATTAGGTCCTTCTGACTCCTAAAGCCCTATTCTATCCGCTAGACCACGAGGGCTATAAAGAGGAGAAGCTGAGATTGATCAAGGAAGGCCTCCTGGAGGAGATGTAAAAAGATGGAGATGGGGATAACAGTTGTCGGCCAGTGATCTGTGATGGGAGAGGGAGTTCCAGGAAGAAAGGAGGCTGTGAGCAAGAAGTCAGTGGCAGGAAAAGTGAGAAGAAGGCCCAGTGAACAGGTTAGCTTGAGTGGAAGGAAGGGTCCGAGTTGGGGAGAAGAGATAGGATTAATAGGCGGGAAACAATTTGAGCGTTTCAGCGCGATCACCCTGGAGAATGTCGGAGAAGTTCAGATCACTTCCCTTTTCCATCCTCCCCTATGTAAGTTTTGGAGGAGTCTTCCTCCCCAATGAACTCCCGGAGAAGCACCCACCTCTGAGAATCTTGGATAACAGTAACAATAGTCACAAATACTACAAGTATTTGTTAAGCTCATACTATGGACTAAGCGCTAGAATAAATATAAGTAGACTGGATGCAGCCCTTGCCCCAAATGGGACCCACTGCCTAAGCGGGAGGGAGAACAGGCATCTCTCTCATCCCCATTTTTTCCAAGCAAGGAGTGGAATTAAAGGACTTGCCTAAAGTCACCTAGCAGGCAAGTGGTGGAACCAAAAGTAGAACCCAGATCTCCTGACTCCCCATCCCGTGGTTTTTTTTCTTTTACTTTTTCTTTTATGGTTTTTAAGTGCCAGGCACTGTACTAAGCGTTGAGGCCGATAGAAGAGAACCAGGTCGGACACAGTCCGTTCCCATATGGGCTCCCCGTCTTAATCCCCATTTTACAGGCGATGTAACAGGCCCAGAGAAGTGAAATGACTTCCCCAAGATCCCACAGCAAACAAGGGGCAGAGCTGGGATTAGAACCCACATCCTCTGATTCCCAGGCCCGTGGCCTATCCGCTAGGCAACACTGCTTCCCACAAGGCCTCTCTGTATTTATTGCTATTGTTCTTGTCTGTCTCCCCTGATTAGACTGTAAGCCCGTCAAAGGGCAGGGACTGTATCTGTTACCGATTTGTACAGTCCAAGCGCTTAGTACAGTGCTCTGCACATAGTAAGCGCTCAATAAATACTATTGAATGAATGAATGAACATCTCTCACCCTCATGGGATCCTGGAAGGGCATCCCCGCCTCCTGACGGTCTTCAAGCGTTTTCCCACCCCCACAGATTCTGGGACAAGCAACCTCCCGATCCTAAATAATAATAATAATAACAATGTTGGTATTTGTTAAGCGCTTACAATGTGCAGAGCACTGTTCTAAGCACTGGGGTAGATACAGGGTCATCAGGTTGTCCCACGGGAGGCTCACAGTTAATCCCCATTTGACAGAGGCACAGAGAAGTGAAGTGACTTGCCCACAGTCACACTGCTGACAAGTGGCAGAGCCGGAAATCGAACCCATGCCCTCTGACTCCGAAGCCCAGGCTCTTTCCACTGAGCCACACTGCTTCCCCAAATCCTTGGGGGCACCTCCCAACACCCCTCCCCCCAGCACTGGGGGTTGTGGGGAGGAAGGGTGTTGCTGACAGCCTGCCCTCACCCCCCTCTCACTGTGCCCCACACCCCAGAATGAGGAGAAAAGGGCTGTGCAGCCTTTGCACCAGAAAGCATTCACTGGGAAAAAATGTGTTTACAAATAGAGATATGCAGAGAATTTCCCTCTGACTTGTCAACCATCTGCATACTGCAGAAGTATGTCTTCCAAACACCTCTGCTTAGCTGCCCGATTAGGGGGTTGACTTCACTTTTGCAATTCGTCCCTCTCAAAAGATGTGGGACAGGGACTGTGTCCAACCTGATTATCTTGTACCTACCCCAGTGCATAGTACAGCACCTAGCATTCATTCATTCATTCATTCATTCAATCGTATTTATTGAGCGCTTACTCTGTGCAGAGCACTGTACTAAGCGCCTGGAATGTACAATTCGGCAACAGATAGAGACAATCCCTGCCCAATAACGGGCTCACAGTCTAAACGGGGGAGAGTCTAAGTCTTAGTCTCTTCCACAGCTATGGTCTAATGGGAGTAACTAATTTTATATATCATCCAATGATGTCTGGGGGAAATTGGTAAGAAACTGCAACTACAAACATTTGAAGTTTCCCAACCCGAACATCAGCGCTTAAATACCACTTAATAATATTCCTCTTCAGCACTTCTTCCCACCTAAACATCTGGGTACTCACCCCCCGGCCCCACATAGAATATAAATATGTATGTGCAAGTTAGCTATTACTTCCCCCTCTCTGTAATTTAGTTTGGTGGCTGTTTCCTCACCTATATAGCATTTCCTTTAAGGCAGGGATCATGTTCATTGATTCTGTTGTGCCAAGCAAGTAGCACACTGTTCTTTTTTTGAAAAAAAATGGCATTTGTTAAGTGCTTACTATGTGCAAAGCACTGTTCTAAGCACTGGGGAGGATACAAGGTGATCAGGTTGTCCCAGGTGGGGCTCACAGTCTTAATCCCCATTTTACAGATGAGGTAACTGAAGCACAGAGAAGTTAAGTGACTTGCCCACGGTCCCACAGGTGACAAGTGGTGGAGCGGGGATTTGAACCCATGACCTCTGACTCCCAAGCCAGTGCACTTTCCACTGAGCCATGCTGTTCTGTACACAGTAAGCCCTCAACGCAGTGTGGTCTAGTGGAAAGAGCATGGGCTCTAGAGTCGTAATCCTGGATCTGCCACTTATCTGCTGTGTGACCTTGGGCAAGTCACTTAATTCCTCTACGTCTCAGTTTCCTCCTCTGCAAAATGGGAGTTCAATACCTGTTCTCCCTCCTACTTAGACTGTGAGCCCAATGTGGGATTCGATTATCTGGAATCTACTCCAGTGCTCAGTATAGTGCTTGGCATATAGTAAGCACTTAAATAGCATTATTATCACTATTATTTAGGAAAAGCAAATATTAAGGTGCCACAAGCAATAAACTAAAGGCATTCATTCTCTCTTTTTAACTGGTACAGTTTGTTGTTTGAAGAACTTTAAATCACCTACATTATATATATATTTATATATATATAATTTATACATATCTACACACACATAGACATAAATATGTATGTATAAAGTCCCACTTTGCTTGAATCTGTCCAGTCAAAGCCTCCTCAAACAGTCTAACAATCCCCACCCCAACCCTGAGATGCCTCACTTACCAGCACCATTACCGAACAGTATTTATTGAATACATATGTGGTCACGGTTTTGTCCTGGGTTCCACAAAATTAAACTACCCTTTAGAAGTTTACAGTCTGAAAGAGACAACATTCACCAGAACACATAAACATAGATAAAATACAACAAAGACCACCGCAGAGTTAGAAACGAATTAACAAGAAGTTAAATATTTACACAGTGTTGCAAGTGTTGTCAAGTGCACTATCTTGCGGCAAGCACATTCTCTGGCAACTAGCAGAAACTCCCCATCATTGGCTTTAATGGAATTTGTTAAGCACATACTGTATGCTAAACACTACGTTGATGAGATTAGACACAATCCCTGTCCAAACACTATTATCCCTATTTTACAGATGGAGAAGTTGAGGCCCAGAGAAGTTAAGTGACTTGTCCGAGGTCACTCGGAAGGCTGCTGGCAGAGTTGGACTCCAACCCAGGTCAATGTTCTAACAGGCCACGGTCCCCCACCAACTTTCTCCTGCCTACTTATCCTCTCATCTCTCACCCGACCCCAGCTCACACTTTTCATTCTTCTCCAACCTGCACACTGTGCCACACTCTCCTCCCTGCAGCTACTGACCTCTAGCTCACGCCCCGCCCCCTTGCCTGGAACTCACTCTTTCTTCAAATACCATAGCTCTCCCCATTTTCAAAGACCTTCTTAAATCCACATCTTCCCCAGCCGAGCTTTAATAATAATAATAATAATAATAATGTTGGTATTTGTTAAGTGCTTACTATGTGCCGAACACTGTTCTAAGCGCTGGGGTAGACACAGGGGAATCAGGATGTCCCACGTGGGGCTCACACTCTTAATCCCCATTTTACAGATGAGGTAACTGAGGCACTGAGAAGTTAAGTGACTTGCCCACAATCACACAGCTGACAAGTGGCAGGGCTGGGATTCAAACTCAGGACCTCTGACTCCAAAGCCCGTGCTCTTTCCACTGAGCCACGCTGCTTCACCAATTAATTTCTGCTCTCCCTCCCTTCTTCCCTTTGTCTGTTCTGCCCTTCTGCATCAGCTTAACCTTTAAATTTTCCCAATCTCCCTAACACTTTTGTATATATTTTATCCCCTGTTGCTTAAGCATCTACTCCTTACTTAGTCAGTGAGCCCATCTGATTACCTTGCATCTAACTCCAGCTCTTAAAACAGTGCGTGGCACATAGTAAGCACTTAAATACCTTTGTTATTATTGTTTATTGTTATGTAATATCACATATATTACATAATAACACTTCTCCCACTCCCTTCTGCGTCACCCTTGCACTTGGATTTGATCCCTTTATTCACCCTTCCCTCGGCCCCACATCACATGCGCAAATCCATAATTTATTTACCTTATATTAATGTCTGTCTCCCCCTCTACAGGAGCTCACTGGGGGCAGGGACGATGTCTACCAATTCTGTTATATTAGTACAGTGCTTTGCCCCTTCTCCCTATCTATAATTTCCCCTGCTAGATTATAAACTCTTGAGGGCAAGGATCAGGTCTACTTCTCCATGTCTCAGTTTCTTCATCTGTAAAATGGACATTAAATATCTGTTCTCCCTCCTATTTGGACTGTGAGCCCCCTGAGGGGCGGAGACAGATATGATTATCCGGTACCTATCCCTGCTCTTAGTAAAGCGCTTGGCATATAGGAAACGCTTAACAAGTATTATTATTATTATTACTACAGCTATAAACCAAAATAGTGTTGGGCCAGTATAAACAATATTGTTTTAGATAGGGGCTGATCCTCTAGTCTGTAAACTCGTTATGGGCAGGGAATGCGTCTGTTTCTTGTTGTATTGCACTCTCCCAAGCGCTTAGTACAGTGCTCTGGACACCGTAAGCGCTCAATAAATATGACTGAATGAATGAATCAAACTCTATGCTCTGATTAAACAGACCCACTGCTTTCAGTTCTGCTCCACCAAGTCTTCTCACTGCATCGCGATCCGGCGTTCAGCCCGTTCACCCCCTCACTGAACTCTCCAATGACGTGATAATAATAATAATGTTGGCATTTGTTAAGCGCTTACTATGTGCAGAGCACTGTTCTAAGCGCTGGGGTGGATACAGAGTAATCGGGTTGTCCCACATAGGGCTCACAGTCTTCACCCCCATTTTCCAGATGAGGTAACTGAGGCACAGAGAAGTTAAGTGACTTGCCCAGAGTCCCAGAGGTGACAAGTGGCAGAGCCAGGATTCTAACCCATGACCTCTGACTCCCAAGCCCGGGCTCTTTCCACTGAGCCATGCTGCTTCTCAAATGATACAAATAATGGATCTGCGGCTCACAAATTCTGGGCCTCAGATCAACTGAACGGCTCTTCTCTTTCCCTAAAATGTAACAAGAACACATTTGACTTCCCCAGAAGAGCTGAACTCCTCCCTTTCAGTCTGCTTTTAAATTGAAGTATGAGCTGTCTCCCTACATTGGGAAGATCCAAGCAGCGGGAGAGATCTAAGTAGTGAGAGGCAGCGTGGCTTGGTGGAAAGAGTATGGGCTTGGGAGTCAGAAGTCGTGGGTTCTAATCCTGGATCTGTCACTTGGCAGCTGTGGGACTGTGGGCAAGTCACTTAACTTTTCTGTGCCTCAGTTCCCTCATCTGTAAAATGGGGAATAAGACTGTGAGCCCCACCTGGGGCAACCTGATAATCTTGTATCTCCCCCAGGGCTTAGAAGAGTGCCTAGTAAGCACTTAAACACCATTATTATTATTAGATCCCAACAACATCTGCGCCCCGATTGTGCACGAGAAGCAGCCGGTGAGCGGGCTGGGTGGCATAATAATAATTCATTCATTCATTCAATAGTATTTATTGAGCGCTTACTATGTGCAGAGCACTGTACTTGAATGTACAATTCGGCAACAGAGACGGTCCCTGCCCAATAACGGGCTCACAGTCTAAAGGGGGGAGAATAGTCATAATGATGATGGTATTTGTTAAGCGCTTACTATATTCCAAGCACTGTTCTAAGCACTGGGGGGTTGTTTAGGAGGTAATAATAATAATGTTGGTATTTGTTAAGCGCTTACTATGTGCCGAGCACTGTTCTAAGCGCTGGGGGAGATACAGGGTGATCAGGTTGTCCCACGTGGGGCTCACAGTTTTAAATTCCCAATTTACAGAGGAGGGAACTGAGGCACAGAGAAGTTAAGTGACTTGCCCACAGTCACACAGCTGACAAGTGGCAGAGCAGGGATTCGAACCCATGACCTCTGACTCCAAAGCCCGTGCTGTTTCCACTGAGCCATGCTGCTTCTCTAGGTAATCAGCTTGTCCCCACGTGGGGCTCACAAGTCTCAATCCCCATTTTACGGACGAGGGAACCGAGACACAGAGAGGTTAAGCGGCTCGCCCAGGGTCATGCAGCCGACAAGTGCAGGGGGCGGGATCAGAACCCACGTCCTCCGACTCTCCAGCCGGGGCTCTTTCTCCCCGAAGAGCGTTTGCTCGACTTGAGCAGAGGGCCGGACGGAGGCCTTAGAGAAGCAGCGTGGCTCAGTGGAAAGAGCACGGGCTTGGGAGTCAGAGGTCATGGGTTCAGATCCCGGCTCAGCTACTTGTCAGCTGCGTGACTTTGGGCAAGTCACTTAACTTCTCTGTGCCTCGGTTACCCCATCTGTAAAATGGAGATTAAGGCTGTGAGCCCCACGTGGGACAACCTGCTGACCTTGTATCCTCCCCAGCGCTTAGAACAGTGCTCTGCACATATTAAGCACTTAAACCATACCGACATTATTAGTAGTAGTAGTAAGTCCTTAGCAAATACTGACATTATTATTATTATTATTACTTCACTTCTCTGGGCCTCAGTTCCCTCCTCTGTCAAATGGAGATGAAGACCGGGACCCTCACGTGGGACGACCTGATGACCCTATATCTCCCCCAGCACTTAGAACAGTGCTCTGCACATAGTAAGCGCTTAACCCAAACCAACATTATTATTATTAGTAATAAGCGCTTAACAAATACCGACATTATTATTATTATTATTACTTCACTTCTCTGGGCCTCAGTTCCCTCCTCTGTCAAATGGGGATGGAGACTGGGAGCCTCCCGTGGGACAACCTGATGACCCTGTATCTCCCCCAGTGCTTAGAACAGTGCTCTGCACATAGTAAGCGCTTAACAAATACCGACATCATTATTATTATTATTATTACTTCACTTCTCTGGGCCTCAGTGACCTCATCTGTCAAATGGGGATGAAGACTGGGAGCCTCCCGTGGGACCACCTGATGACCCCGTATCTCCCCCAGCGCTTAGAACAGTGCTCTGCACCTAGTAAGCGCTTAACCCCTACCAACATAATCAGTAGTAGCAATAAGCGCTTAACAAATACCAACATTATTATTATTACTTCACTTCTCTGGGCCTCAGTTCCCTCCTCTGTCAGATGGGGATGGAGACTGGGAGCCTCCCATGGGACAACCTGATGACCCCGTATCTCTAGAACAGTGCTCTGCACATAGTAAGCGCTTAACCCATACCAACATTATTATTATTAGTAGGTAGGCGCTTAATAAATACCGACATTATTGTTATTCCTGGCATTTTCATCCCCGCCCACCGGGGCCGGGCTGCGTCAGTTCGGCGGGCGGCCGGCAGGGGTCGCTGCCGCCCGCCCTTCGGGGGGGGGGCGCGCCCTGCACACGCGGCCGCACGCGCGCGCGCGCGCACACACACACACGGGCACGCGCGCGCGCTCTTGTCATTGCCCCGGAGCCCGGCACGGAGCAGGCTCGTCCCGACCTGCAGCTGCAGCAGCAGTTGCACCAGCAGTTGCAGTTGTAGCAGCTGCAGCAGCCGCTGTGGCACCCGCAGCCGTTGCAGCTGCAGCAGCGGTGCTGTAGCAGCAGCGGTTGCACCAGCCGCTGCAGCAGCAGCTGCGTTGGAGCAGCAGCTGCGTTGGAGCAGCAGCTGCGTTGGAGCAGCAGCTGCGTTGGAGCAGCAGCGGTTGCAGCTGCAGCGGCTGCGTTGGAGCAGCAGCGGCGGTTGCACCAGCAGCTGCAGCAGCGGTGTTGTAGCAGCGGTTGCAGCTGCAGCCTCGGAGGTCCCGAGCGGGTCGGGAGGGAGGCGGGGAGCAGGAGCGCGGCCGGCCCCTCCTTCCCCGCTGCGCCCTCCCCCTTCCCCGCCCCCGGGCCGCCGGCGATGAAGTAGCCGCCCAGCCCGGGGGGGGGGGGAGTGGGGGGGACGAGAGAGAGAGAGAGAGGGCAGGCTGGGGGGCGAAGGAAGATGGCAACGTCTCTGATGGGCGCCTGCCGCAGCCTGGCCCTCTCAACATGGCTGCTGTCCTTTTGTTTCGTGCACTTGCTGTGCCTGGACTTCACGGTGGCCGAGAAGGAGGAGTGGTACACGGCCTTCGTCAACATCACCTACGCCGACCCCGAGCTGCGCAGCGACAAGAGCGAGTGCGGCCGCTACGGCGAGCACTCGCCCAAGCAGGACGCCCGGGGGGTGGTGGCCATGGCCAGCGCCGCCCAGGACCGGCTGGCCTGCGACCCCGGCACCCGCTTCGCCGCCCCGCCCCACGCCAAGAGCTGGGTGGCCCTCATCCCCAAGGGCAACTGCACCTACCGGGACAAGATCCGGAACGCCTTCCTGCAGAACGCCTCGGCCGTCGTCATCTTCAACGTGGGCGCCGGCAGCAACGAGACCATCACCATGCCCCACGCCGGTGAGCCCTCTCGCCCTGCGCCCCCTCCTTGCGCCTGGCACCACCCCCGTGGGCGTGGGGTTTCTGGCCCCCGACGGAAGGCAGGGGGTGGAGGGGCTGGCCAGTGGGTGGGGTGGAGGTGGGTGGAGAGGCTGGCCAGTGGATGGGGTGGAGGGGGGTGGAGGGGCTTGCCAATGGATGGGGTGGAGGGGGGTGGAGGGCCTTGCCAATGGATGGGGTGGAGGGGGCTTGCCAGTGGTTGGGGGGAAGGTGGGTAGAGGGGCTTGCCAATGCATGGGGTGGAGGTGGGTAGAGGGGCTTGCCAGTGGTTGGGGTGGAGGCGGGTAGAGGGGCTGGCCAATGGATGGGGTGGAGGGGCTTGCCGGTGCTTGGGGGGAAGGTGGGTAGAGGGCCTTGCCAATGGATGGGGTGGAAGGGGCTTGCCAGTGGTTGGGGTGGAGGTGGGTAGAAGGGCTTGCCACTGGATGGGGTGGAGGTGGGCGGAAGGACTTGCTCAAAGATGGGGTGGAGGTGGGCAGAGGGTCTTGCCAGTGGATGGGGTGGAGGTAGGTAGAGAGGCGTGCCAGTGGATGGGGTGGAGTGGGTGGAGGGACTTGCCAATGGATGGGATGGAGGTGGGTAGAGGGTTTGCCAAAGGATGGAGAAGAGGCGAGTGAAGGAGCTTGCCAAAGGGATGAGGGTGGGGGGTGAATGGAGGGGCTTTCCGATGGATGGGGGCGAGGTGGTTGAAGAAGCCTGCCCAAGTATGGGAGAGGGGTGGTTGGAGGAACGTGCCAATGGATCGAGGGCGGGGGGATCGGCGAAGGGGCCTGCCAAAGCATGGCGGGGGAAGTGGGTGGAGGGGCTTGCCAAAGAATGGAGGGGGGTGGGTAGAGAGGTTTGCCAAAGGATGGAGGAGAGATGGGCGAAGGGGCTCGCCAAGGGATGGGAGGGAGGTGGGCCAAGGGATTTGCCAAGGGATGGGAGGGAGGGATGGAAGGGCTTGGCAAGGGATGGGAGAGGAGATGGGTGGAGGGGCTTTCAGCGAGGTGGGCCTGGGGCGTTTTGATCAGGGGGACAGGTGTAGCCCTGTGCGCCGCACACCTGGCCAGGGCGCATGTTTGTTCAAGTCTCATCCATTCAGTCCTCTTTATTGAGCGCTCCCTGGGTGCAGAGCACTGCCCTAAGCGCTTGGGAGAGCACAGTACAGTTTTTTATCCCGTCGTTTTGTCGAGCTCGCCCAAGCGCTTAGGACAGGGTTCTGCACCCAGGAGGCGTTCACTAACCCCCATCGATTGATTTCTCGCAGCGAATTCGCTCCTTCGTGGGAGGTGGACGGCTTGCGCCCCTGGGGCCCGGCGGGCTGGGAAGCACGTTGTTGTTTGTTTTTATTATTATTTACAAAGTTGTCACGAGGGCCATTACCACCTGTGGGGAGGTAGGACAGTTGGAACGGCAGAGAGCCGCAGCTGCTTGCAGTGGAGCACAATCACCCGAAAGTGAGAGATGGGAATGAGATCAAAAGTTATATATGTGTGTTTATATATATATATATATCTCCATACATTCAGATATATGAATATTTGGGGATGGGGAGAGGAAGAAAACATTGCAAAGAAATCCATCTTTTTTATTTGTGCAGCAGAATGGGGCTAAAAGGAAGGAATGTGGCTAGAAACCGAAAGATAAGCTAGCGTTTTCTGCAGATTCAGAGAGTTTTAGTTAGCTTGCGCTTTCATATCCTGGTCGTACGAACCCATGCTCGCACATGTCTCGTTCTTGCCCAGGGGACTGGGCTTTCAGACAGTTCCTCATTGTTAATCGGTGCCCCAACATAACACGCTCGAGAGTCAGGCAACTCTAAAGAGAAAGATGCTGCCTTTTTTTTTCCTTTTGTCATTGGAGTTCTGCCTGGGTTTAAAATAGAGATGTTTAGAAGAAGAATGTCATCGGCTACATTTTGGGGAGGAGGTGCCGTCTGCAGGGACAGATTTTCATTCCAAAAACCCAGCTCCTTCAAAGTAAAACCGTCACGTATCGGTGAAATCTGTAGTTGGTTTGGGTCCAGTCGTCATCCCCAGCTGGCGCTGTGCACAGTCAATCGAGAGACTTTACCATGAGCGGGTTCATAAATATGAAGTAGTTGGAAAGTTTTCAATTTCTTGAAGTACACTAGCCAGTAGCAAGCTATGGCGGTTGATAACGACAGGGGAAAGAATAAGCAGTAGAGGCTAACTACTGAAACTTGAAACTGCCTGGAAACAGTTTCTCATGATGAATTCTTTCACCTAAGGAAAAAGGATACTGCCTTGTGATGTCGATTTTTCTCCTGGAGAATACTGTATTTAAATTCATTATCCCCATAGAGCCCTGAAAATTCCAAAAGAAGAAGCTGCTCTGCTTCTTGAAACTTTTCTTCTACAGTTGATATTCTTTCAGTAGCATGCATTCGGTGTCATTTGAAGTCCTCTCGTCTTAATTAGCCAGCAGGCCAGGATGTTGTAATTGATACTTTTAACCGTAGGCCTGCCATCTAAAAATCAGCCTATATTTCCACACAAAGATGTCTCATTTGTTTCTGTCTAATACAATTTATCCAGACTGCCAACATGTTGGATCAATTAATGGCTCTGCCCGTTTTTAAAGAATGCAGTTAGTTCTTTTCCCACACAAATGATGTCTTACTGGGACAAAGTGGGAGTAAAAGATTTATTAACGGTGGGAAGGTTAAAGGCCAAAAGGAGCCTAGGAAAGTCTTTACAGTCATAATTGGTCTTTGTTTTTAGAAATGTGCTAATGCCCTGTTAATTACACAACCGGGCTTGATTATTGCTATTATCTGACATAGAGCTTGATTATTGCTATTATCTGACATAGAGCGTTCAGGAACTGACCTCGCTGCATTCATTTTCATTAGGGCTGTTTATGATGAGATGCACGGCAAGATAAAGGTGAGAGAGTGGCCGGATTTCAAGTTGGAGACATTAAGCATGAGGCATGCACTCCAGTTTCCCCTACCCTCTGCTCCTCTGGGTAGGTGGAACGTGGGCTTCTCACGTGTGCCCCATTTTTGATAGACCTTTCCAGGAATATGTGATGAGGCAGCGGCATAAGGAGCGATCCTATACACACAGAAAGTCACACAACCTTAGGGGTAATATTGTTGGCACCTCAGTCCATGCTGGAATGAAAGCTTCTTATTTCAGAGCCTCATAGGCTGTGACCGTCAGTCTAGCAATCCAAGTCTTGAAGCTAGAGTAAGACATTTGAAGACTTTCTGCTGACATTAAATCTTTAGATTTACTTCAAGAGGATGTGAATCTGTTGAACTTCTGCCAGAACATCCTTGTTTCAGGAAAGTACCAAAAGGCATTTACTCTGCTTTGGCTCATGTGCCAATTTGGGGCTCTTACATCCACTGCGAAGGCCACAGTGGCTATTAAGGTGGAGATTGCCTGCCGGTCTGAGGTGCTCTGGCCTTGCTACTGTCACTTGGACCTTGTGGGTTTTGTATGGAGAATTATGGTGTGCTTTTTGCAGTATTCTCACCTCACCCTCCCCATTCGCTTGTTGCACCCACTGCCCCAGCAGGGACAAATCTGGCAGGGATGAGAGATTGCATTTGTTGCCGAGCAAACCACCAATAGGACGATCAATTCTCCGGTGAGGATCTAGGTCCCAGAATCTTCGTGACTGAACAAGGCTCGCCCGGGCCGTCGTTCTCCATGGGAAACTCCACCAAACGCTTTCAAGACTAAAAATTTAAAAAAGAGATGGCTGAGGGAGCCCACTGTTTTTTTTAGGGTTCTAGTTGATACTGTTATGTTTTGATTTTCCCTGGACCACAATCTCTAGGGTGTCTCCTGGTGTTTTGGGGGAAAAAAAGAACCCAGTTTAAAATAACCAAAACAATTCAGTGTGTTTCCCATGTGTCCTTCAAGGTCTTCTGCTGACCTTCCTATCACTGGTATTTATCACACCATCTTCTGTTGTCTAGTGCTTTCTGATTCGATTTTTCTGCATCTGCAAAAGTGTTCTAAATATTTCTGCATCCTTTGCTCGTTTTTCATATCTCTATGTTATGAGTGCCCTATAATCAGGTAGGTTCATTGCCCCGGGAGAGCTTCCGGTACTGGCTCCTTCCAGAGGAGAGGACACAGGAGGCACTTGGGCTCTGTCCAGAATGGTGTGAAAGGAACAACTTATCTTTTTCCTGAGGAACCTCCGTTAGGTTTGTTCCTTATATCAGGTAGGCATCTATAGAGAGAAGATACAGCAGATCTCCTGAGTCCTCCCCCGGTGAATACCCTTTAGATGGGTATCAGGCAAATACGAGGTTGCCGAGGTCCAATTTTTCTCCTCGGTGACTTTTTTGCCCCTTTCTTGCATTACCAAATTTTCCTAGTGACTGAGGTGGGGTTCTAGTCTAATATGGGGAAACAGTAATGGTCCTCCTGGGCCCTAGAAATGATCCAACCTGTCAAGTTGGGTGGGATCTGCGGGGTCTTACCCAGGTGCTTGAAACACCAAGGAGGAGGCTCCCCAAAAAGCCACTGACTGGTACTTTGAAAACCCAGGAATGTCCTCTGCATGGCCTCCAGTGCCATAAGGTCCACCTCAAGGGACTCTCTTAAGCGGCCTCTGGGCTGTGAGGATTCATCAGTTTTCCTTAGATATCTCAGAATCAGTAGGTGAGATAACCCAGAGTCTTTGGCGGTTCCTTGCTCCTAGAAAAATTGGGGCTCTCACCAAAAATTAACTTTGCCTCATTCAGTCATGAAGATTCTGGGACTGAGAGCCTCACTGGAGAATTGATTGTCCTACTGGTGGTTTGCTTGGTAACAAATGCAATCTCTCACCCCTGTCAGATTCATCCCTGCTGGGGTAATGGGTCTGTGCTCTGCTTCTGAACTCAGAGTACAGCCCCACAGCACTTATGTATATATCTATAATTCCATTTCTTTTGTTGCTTGTTTACTTGATGTAAGCCCAGTATGGGCAGGGATTGCCTCTCTCTATTGCGGAATTGTACTTTCCAAGTGCTTAATACAGTGTTCTGCACACAATAAGTGCTCAGTAAATATAAGTAAATGAATGAAAGTAATGCCTCTTGAGACCAAACTAGGGTTATAAAATTTCTACAGCATTTGTCTTGGCATACTAGCTGTGAGACATTTTTTCTTTGGTGTGGGGGAAGTAGGATTTTAGATACTCCTCCTCTTCACTGAGAGTACTCTTTTTGGCTGACTTAACTAATTTTAATCTATTCATTAATTTCTTGAGCATGCTGTGAACACTACGGAAACCCGGGAGCATCTATATTGTTGAGGAGGGCTCAGTGTGAGGAAGGAGAACAGGTGTTTTATCTGCATTTTACATGAGGAAACTGAGGCACAGAGAAATTTAGTGACTTGCCTGAGGGCAGCCAGCAGGCAAAGTGGTGGAGTCAGAATAAGAACCCAGGCCTCCTAACTCCAGGCTTACGTTGTATCCACCGGGACTCCCTGCTTCTTCATGTGTTTGGGGGGCTTCTTATTAGGGCACATTAGACCCAAATGTAAAACCTTTCTCAACTTTTTTGCATTCACTTAGGTAGACAAAGCTGAAGTCTCTAAAATGGCGTGGCCCAGGACGTCATCACTCACTACCACAAGAAACCTACTCCATCCCTCTGACTGATGTCAAGCAGAGGCTACAGGTTCTCATCTTGTGAGAAGAATATCGAGAATCTTATTGAAAAATTTACTTGAAAGTGGGTGAAAACTGACAGTGTGGGTAAATGTATTTTCTGTATTTTGAGGAGCATTAGTATAAGTTGGTTTACACCCTGGAAGCCGTTGATTCTCCTCTCCTCACGCATCCCTGAAGCTCTCTTCTTTGCCCCAGCAGAGCGGCTCTCAGGGTGGGAAGGTCTCTTGGGGGAAGTAAAAGGACTTGGCTCTTTTACCACTTTGTCTAATCCTTTTAAAAGGTCAGATAAGGATACCGAAGACACTATTAATTATGCATCAGACCCTTGCCTTAGAGGCAGCAGTTCTAAAATGAAGATTTATTTTTTGTATTTCTAAAAATGAATGAAGGGCAGCTGTTAGTCAAGGAATTGTCCAGATTGCTGCAGGAAGTAAAACTTTCTGTTTATCCCCCAAAGAAGAACTTATATCTCTTATCCAAACAGACTTGCAGAGTCCTTCCTTATCCCTGAGCCTTAAATGATCTCCAGCTTTATGCTTATCTAATATGAATATCCAAAGATTTTCTTTTAAAATTGAATGAAAATGAAATTCAGATCCTATTCAGAGTATCGGAGGTCATGGGATTTTTAAGGCTAACGTAAAATCGAGAGAAAAAGGTAGTGATGTAGCAGTATACACTTCCCTTGTATTTTAAATTTTGAGAATTTACTATTTGACACTTTAATCTGGAGTGAAATTGGATGTGCTTGCCTGCCAAAATTTAATTGTTTTTCACTTGGAATAAACATTGGTTTCCTTTTTGATTACAGGAGGGGGGAAAAAAACACAAGATATTTGAGTTTCAAAAGTGTTAGTTGTTCCTAGGGACCAGATTCATTTTTAACAAGGATTATTTTGCTTGCTAATAATCCATAATAGAAAGTGGGAATTTTGAAGAAAATGGAAGCCACATCAGGTGTGAGCGTCCCAGTGAGCTTCCCAAAGTCCTTTCCGACCTTCCCAAATCTTTCCTATCTCCACCTTTCCTCTCCCTTTCCAGCTGTCTCTCAAGAGGAGATCTCCCACTTGCTTTCCCAGTCTACCCCTCTCCCTGGGCCTGGGACTCAATCACCTCTTGCTTTTTAAAAATACTTGCTTATTCCATTCTTTCCTCCCTTACTTCCATCTTTAACCTCTCTTTCTCTGATTACTCCTACCCTTCTATCTTCAAACCCGCTCAATCCTCCCCAGTATTAAAACACACACACACACACACAAAAAAAAAACCCCAAACAAAATACCCTTCTCTGGATTCTACTGCACCTTTGGGCTATTACCTCCTCCCCTTGCTCTCATTCCTGGAATGGAGTACATACAATGCTTTTCTCTTCAGAATCTCATCTTGAGTCCCCTTGTATCCCCTGATACTGCAGTCTCTAAGAGTACCAATCATCTCCTCCCAACCAAGTTTAATGGATTCTAGTCTGTCCTAGCTGCCTTTGAAAATATGAGCCACTCCCATCTCCTGGAAACACTCCCCAACCCTCATTTCTCTATTGCTGTTCTTTCCTGGCTGTCTTCCTACCTCTCGGGCTACCCCTTCTGAGTCTCATTTGCTCTCGTTTCGTACACTTCTCATCATCTAACAGTGAGCATCGATCGGTCAATGGTTTACTGAGTGTTTACTATGTGCAGAGCACTGTACTAAGCGCTTGGGGAGAGTACTATACAATAGAATTAGCAAGACACCCTCCCTGCCCAAAATGAGCTTATAGTTTAGAGGGGGAGATAGACGTTAATATGAATAAGTAATTTATCATGTATAATTGAAAGATACTTACATAAGTGCTGTGAGGTTGGGGGGTGGGGCGAATCTCAAATGTCCAAATGTCATCCCACAAGTATCCCCTATTCTCACTTCCTTGGGGGAGCACATCTGCTATCATGGCTTCATCTGCGACATTTGGATGACTCCCAATTTTACCTGGCTAGCCCCTCCTATTCACCTGCTCTGCTACCTTGTAAAACTTGCCTCTTGCCTTCAGGGTATCCCCGCTTAGACCTCCTGCTGATATCTTAGACTGAAAATAGCCCAAACTGAACTGCTAATCATCCCTCCTAAATTCAGTCCCCTGCTCACTTTTCCATCACAACCAACACCACCACCACCCTTCTAGTTTTAGCTAGCAGTCTACGACTTTGATGTCATCCTCAACATCTCCCTCCCTTTCGATGCGCAAATTTAACCTGCCACTATTTCCTACTGAATTTTCCTCCACACCGTTTCCCAGATCTGTCCCTTCCTCCGCAACTAAACAGCTAGTAACTCAAGTACAGGCTCCCGTCATATTCCGACCAGTCTACTGTGTCGGTCTCACTGCTTCCACCCGCTCCACCTCTCCATTCTATGGCTGAATTCCTTCCAAAATGTAATTTACCACCTATCTTTCCATTTCTCAAAAGCCTCCAAAGTTACCCATTCCTCCCTGCATTATGTAGAGCCACTATGACTATGGTTTTCAAAGAGTCTACCAATTTTTTCTCTCTTCTCACCCACTCCACCCTAATCCGTATTCTTTTCTCCTCCCAAGTCAATCTTCTTTACTATGCTTTTCTTTATAGAATTTCCCTCTTACATCCTTCCCCCTGCTTGGAACTCCTTCCTCCAGATTTGGTCAAGATTGTAGCATTGTTCTTTGTTCTGGTTCCAGTACTTGTAAATAATTTGTGTTTTTTTTTTACTTCCCCACTTGACTGTAAGGTCTCTGAGGGCAGGAGCCACATCTTCCACTGTTATTCTACTCTCCTAAGGTACAGCGCTCTGCATACAGTAGGCACTCAGTAAACGGCAGTGATTGAAGAATATTTCCAGTTCAGTGGAGTGGCAGTTTCTTCTATGTATAAAGATAGCTAAGGTCTTCTTTTCATGTTTGTGTTATCATTGTAGCAAATATGCTTCTTATAATATGTGCACATGTCAAAATATACAAATTTGTGTGATATTTTAAGTACTAGAAACTTGGGTAAGTATCTTCTCCCAAGCACCCTATATAAATAATTTCTGTAAAAAGCCAGTTATCTGTACTTTTTTTTTTATCTGAACTGAGCATTTATCTGAATGGATGTTAACAGAGGTCTAAAAAAATTTATAAACCAAACAAAATTTGGCATGTCAGTCCAAGATAGCCAAATTCCCTTTAGTTTGTCTAAACCAAACTTTTGATTAATCAGTCTAGCCTCAGTCACAAGTTAGTATGATACAGCTTTCTGTGAGAAGCAGTCTGGCCTAGTGGATAGAGCACGGGCCTGAGAGTCAAAAGGACTTGGGTTCTAATTCCGCCTCTGCCACTTGCCTGCTGTGTGACCTTGGGTGAGTCACTTCACTTCTCTGGGCCTCAGATCCCTCATCTGTAAAATGGGGATTGAGACTGGGAGTCCCATGTGGAACAGGGGCTGTGTCCAACCCGATTTGCTTGTATCCACCCCAGCGCCTAGTATAATGCCTTGCAGGTAGTAAGGGCTTAACAAATAACACAATTATTATTATTGGATACTTAAATTTCAAATAAAGAACTAGGCAAGAGGGGGAATACCCTAGCATAGAGGGATCCCTTGACCTTTGGTTCTTTAGAGACCAAAGACTTGAATTTAATGAGACCTAAAATTTTGCTCCATTTGTATAATTACTAACTCAGTATAATGGCACCGAGTTTTGCCAGAACAGGTGTTTTGACTGTCAGTTTTTGCTAGAATGAGATGGTAGAATTATAGAGCGTTCTGCTGACAACATGAACCTAAATGGAAATTGTGTGGCAGGTTTTGATCTAAGCGCTTAATTGGAATTGATGGTTTTTCATCTTAAGGCCCAAGATAAGATGCATTTGTCTTTAAAACACCCTTGGATTTAGCCATTAATAGGAACTGATTGAACCAAATTGAAGAATTTAATTTAATACTGAGCGAGTTTAAGTCAAAATGAATGGTCGTGTGGGTGTGCGAGGGGTATGTGCTACTACATGCATTTGCCGTGATACAAGGTTCCGCAGGAAGAACCGGGTGTAATTTCATGCTAAGACTCAGATTTCCAATTCCATGGTCATATGAGCGATAACTACATCCTTCAAGGAAGCCAGAAACTGTTTTAGCCTGAGTTTTTTCATTGCTTGCTAATGTGAGCATGCATGTGAGTTGTTTGGCTGTTTTCACAGAAGCTGTTGATGGCAACTCATCATCCAGGTAAAACTTTTATCCCCCATTTAGATAAGTACGTGGGAAGAACCAGATTGCTATTATCTGACTAACCTCTCATTTCCCCTCATTATTCACCCTCCTTTCTGTGTCATCTCTGCAATTGGATCTCTACTCCTTGAGCACTTTGATATCTCCCCACCCCCACTGTAGTTCTATACATATTCTTATACCCTGATGCTTCACCTATATGTAATTTATTGTCTAGGTGGTAAGATTGTAGGTTCTAGTTCGAAAGCTCCTTGAGGGTCAGAATCATGTCTACCAGCTCTTTTGTATTATACTCTCCCAGGTGCTTAGAACAGATTTCTGTGCACAGTAAGTGCTCAACAAATACTATTGATTGACTTATAATAATAATTATGATAGTTGTTAAGTGCTTACTCTGTTCCAGGCACCGTTCTAAGCATTCATGCATTCATTCAGTCGTATTTATTGAGCACTTACTCTGTGCTACCCAACAACGGGCTCACAGTCTAGAATGGGGGGAGACAGAAAACAAAACAAGTAGGCATCACTAGGGTGGATACAAGCTTATCGGGTTAGACACAGTCCCTGTCCTACGTGGGGCTCACAGCCTCAATTCCCATTTTACAGATGAGGGAACTGAGGCCCAGAGAAGTTAAGTGACTTGCCCAAGGACACACAGCAAACAAGTGGTTGTTATTATTAAGTGCCATCGAGTCGTTTCCGATTCATAGCAACTCCATGGATATACTTCCTCCAGAACGTCCTGTCCTCTGCCGTAATCCACAACCTTTCTAATGGTACTTCCGTTATTGTTGTTATGATATCTATCCATCTAGCTGCTGGTCTGCATCTTCCACATTTTCCCTGGGCTTTTCCTAGCATTAGTGTCTTCTCCAGAGAATTAGTCCTTCTGATTATGTGTCCAAAATATGCTAATCTAAGTCAGGTCATTTGGCCTTCCAAGGACCAGTTTGGTTTAATTTGCTCCAAAATCCATTTGTTTTTCGGGCAGTCCATGTATTCGCAAAATACTTTTCCAACACCACATTTCAAAAGAACTGATGTTATTTCTATCTTCTTTTTTAACTCTCCACCTTTCGGATCCGTAACATTGTCACTGGAAAAACTGTAGTGTTGACAATTTGTATTTTTGTGGCAATTGTTACATTAACACGTTTCTAAACAAGTGGTAGAGCAAGGATTAGAACCCATGACCTTCTGATTGATGTATCTGAAGGTATACTGACTTGGGTAGGAGCCTAGGGTGTTTCATGACACTGAGTTACCTTGGTGAGGAAGTCTAAAAGCCTAACTTTTCTGGAATTTAGCTTCCTCATCTCTAAGTGAACCTGTGAGTGCCCTCATGGCGATGTTGCCCGTATTAATTAGGTTATATTCATAAAGTCATTACATATTCATGAACTTGCTAAGTATACTTCTGACTTATTTTCTGTTTTGGAATGCAGTGATGATTGCATTCTAGCAGATCTGTTTTCTTTCCCCACATATAAAAAAATGAGTAGGGACCTAATGTATGTTGCTTCTGATCTGAGCATGTAATTTTGATTTGATGGTTTTCATCTTGAGGGCCTAAATAAGATGCATTTGCCTTACAAACACACATGGATTTGGACATTAATAGGGATTGATTCAATCAAATTTAAGGATTTAATGTAATACCCAATGCCTTTTAAGTCACTTCAAGAGGAAATCAAAATTATCTTGTTTGTAAATGGGAGAAACATCAAAGAGAAGGTTGCAAAAGCTTGGATGAGTACAGGAAAAAAAAAGATCTAGGGATCAGAGAGGCCCCCAGATACCAGTTCGGTACTGGTGCTTAATTGAAAAGCAAGCATGGAGTGGCACAGGAGGATTATGATGTAGAAACCATATGGTATTCTCACTATTTTATATTTGGCTCAAGTGAGGGAGATAACTTGTCTCCTTATCTAAATTTGGATGGTGGGATTTTGTGACATCACACCTGAACAGTGCCCTCGGTGTCCTCTCCCCTTCTGAAAGGAAATACAGCTGGGTGGAAGTAGCAATTCTGTCACCTTTGAAACTCTGCCCTTATCTCTTAGGGTGCACCCTTCAAGAGCAGATACTATCCCTGCCCTCAGGGAACTCACAGCATAAGGGGGGCAGGAAGCCAAACATACAATTCACATCAGTGTGTAGACTAAGCTCATTATGGGTAAGGCACCCCTATCTGCTCAATCTGCTGTATTGTAGTCTCCCAAGTGCTTAGTACATGCTCTGCACATAATAAATGCTTGATAAATAACATTGACTGATCAGTCTGCAAATATGAATACAATAATTCCAAGAGTATACTGAGGGGAAGGAATGGATCTGGTTTGTCCCTGTGAATTAGAAAGGGGGTAGAGTTAATCCAGAAAAACATCCCAGAGAAGAAGAAGGGCCTGGAGCCAACATAAAGATTTGGAAAATTCTGGTACAATGGACAGAAAAAGGGAGATTGGTACATGTATGGTGTCTTTGGGCATAGTCTCAAAGGTGGGGGAGAGAAAAGTAAGTGTTGGGAGCCTCAAAGGCAAGCGTGGGCAGATCCGAGGGTGTAAGCTGGGGTAGAATGTGAGATGAGAGCTGTTAGTGAGAGCCCCTTCACCAAGAGGTTGGAGCTGGTGGTGAGAAATTTGCATTGGATCTGAGAGACCAGTGTGAAACCACTTGTAAGGTTGTGAATTATGGAGTGGTATGGCTCAGTCAGAAGTGGGTGGGGCATTTTGGAGTGGCCAGAGTCTGGAGGCTGGGAAGCCTGCAAGAAGGAGAAATATTAGATTCCTGCACTGGCCACCTTCCTTTCTTAATCTTATGGCCACTCTCCCAGAACTTCACCCTTTCCCTCTCTTCCTCCCCACCCACGTCCCCCACGTGTGCCTGTGCCCCCCGCCCCCAACCGCCTTTCCCCACCCTGCCAAAGGCTAAAGGGGGAAAGAAGCAGCAAATGAGTAAAACCCATCATTTCTTACTCCAGGGCCAACTATTTCTCAGGGATCAACTGCTGCTGGTGGACTTCTGGGAGTAATGAGTTGGGAATAGGAATAGTTGAGAGGTATGGGCTCTGTCTGCATGCCTTTTCTAGACAGCAAGCTCCTTGTGGGTGGGGAACAGGTCTACCAACTCTGTTATGTTGTACTCCCCCAGCTACTTAGTACAGTGCTCTGCACGCGGTAAGCACCGATAAATACCATTGATTGATTGCATGGGCTGGGCCAACTGGTTACCAGGTCATCAGGTGAGCTGGACTAATGGGGATCGTTAAAAGCCATCTGGCACATTTCCTGATGTGGTTTCAGATGGTATTTAAACCCAGTACTCATAGAAGTGTCGGGTCATTTACTTGCTTCATTACATGTCTTCCGGAATTACTCTGGACCCGAAGGCTTCGTGCTCTGGGGCTTGAAATAGTCCCTACCCAGTATGGTAGTGCCTTTCTGGAACAAAGGTTACTTCATTGGGTTCCGACTGATAGAACTAAATGGCTCTCCTAACTCTCAATCTAGTCTATTTTTCTCCCTCTAATTTCCCCATGGCCACTTCTCCCTCCTGCTGTTTCAATGACCAGGCCTCAGAAGCCAACTCCCAAACCCTCTTCTAGGTAGTTAAAATCTTGGGCAGTTAGTGAATTTATGGAAAATGAACCACATTTTGAGCACAAAAGGGGAAAAGAAGCCAGTGAATACTGATTTTAAATTATAGTGCAGTTAATACTGCTCAGAATTTTGGCATTATGATTTTGACAAGGTGGCTTCTAATTATGGCAGTGGTTCATTAGTGTTTGTTTCCTTTACTGGTATTTTGGCATTAAAATGATATTTACTAGTTAAGATGATTATGATTTTGTAGCAAGCAGTCTGTCTCTATTGTGTTAACATGGTTACTGCTCACTGACTCTTGGAAATATATTATACAGTGAACCTCTATTGCAATTAATCACATATGCCATTGGAATATTTTTAGTAAGAAAGCAAAAAACAAGCTACCTAAAACTTAGCCTCGGATTTGGTGGGAGTTTTTTTGGTTGGGGTCAGGCAGCTAATTGAAAAGTGACATCCCATTCAAAGAGAACAAAAATAATAAAGTAGTCTATTAATTTGTATGCTGATTTGGCTCATGATATTTTCCTTAGTGGGCCATTGACCTTCTGGGATCGGGTTTCAGGCCACATAATCTCAAAACTTAGAGACTTGGAAGGCTGTCTTCTTTCTTATGAACTATCCTGCTTTAATAACGGTTGTAGTATTTAAGTGCTCACTATGTGCCAAACTAAGCACTGGGGTAGATATGAGATAATAATGTCAAACACAGTCCCTCTCCCACATTGGGCTCACAGTCTAAGTGGGCTGGAGACCAGGTATTGAATACCGATTTTACAGATGAGGAAACTGAGACAAGAGAAGTCAAGTGACTTGCTCAAGGTCGTACAGCAGGCAAGTGGCAGCACTGGGATTAGAAACCAGGTCCTCTGACTCCCACTAAGCCACACTGCTCAGCTTCTCAAGGTAAGGGGAAGGAGGGTATCCAAAGCCTTTAGGCAAATGGTCAGAGCTTTTCAGATAATGAGCCAAAACCTCCACTGCTAGACCGCTTTGATATGCATGTTGTAGGGGATGTTGCAGCAGGGCTTTGTGCAAGGATGGAGTTAGCCCAACATAGAGCCATTTCTGCTGGGAGAATTTGGTCGGGAAGGGGAGAAATTCTTTTCCCTACAGAAACCTACAGTGGAGGAGCTGAGGGAGCCCTCAAGATGGGAGAATCCCACTCACCTTCAAGTTATAGCACCTTAAAAGTGAAAACAGTGATGAAAGTTAAGGCTTGGGTTGAACTCTTCCTTCCTTCTCCCCCTTTCACTCTTTGCTGGTTCCTATAATTGTTTCATGGCCTTTTGAGAAAATCGAGCCCTTCTTATAATAGGTGTCTGGAAACAGTCTCTTTCCCAGAAAGGTTGAGCAAAAATACAAAGTTTTCCACTATTCCTAAGGTTACAGAATTATGTGGTTGTGCATGTGAAATTATATTCCTTACTGACAAGATTTAGTGAGTGCAAAGTTTATATTTTGGCTCCTTTTCAGGATGTTACTTAAGTTAGGTTTTGGAAAGTGTTTATTTTAGGTAGTTCCTGGAGGAAACTGTGGGTCAGAAACATTAGAAAGACCTAGATAGTCTGATTATTTCTTTGAAAGTTTTATTTGCAGGTTCATAGAGTGATGTCTTCGGAATATTCTGTTTCTTAGTTGACCTTTCAAACTAAAATAAGAGGAATTATTCATCCTTCATTAGAGGAACAGGATGGCCTAGTGGAAGGAGCACAGGCCTGGGAGCCAGAGGACCTGGGTTCTAACTTCAGTTCCATCATGGACCTGCTATGTGACCTTGGACAAGTCAGTTAACTTCTCTGTGCCTCAGTTCCCTCATCTGCAAAATGGGGATTCAAAAACTGTTCTCCCTCGTACTTAAACTGTGAGCCTCATGTGGGACTTGATTATTAGAGAAGCAGCATGGCGTAGTGGAAGGAGTACGGGCCTGGGAGTCAGAAGGTCATGGGTTCTAATCCTGGCTTTGCTACTTGTCTGCTGTGTCACCTCGGGCAAGTCACTTCACTTCTCTGAACCTCCGTTATCTCATCTGTAAAATGGGGATTGAGACTATGAGCCCCATGTGGGACAGGGACTGTGTCCAACCTGATTTGCTTGTGTCCACCCCAGCGCATAGTACAGTGCTTGGCACATAGTAAGCACTTAACCACCACCACACTTCTCTCCCTAAGGTGGAGGAGAAAATTAGTTTAAAGAAATGGATTAACATTTAGGATGGGGTCAGCAACCATAACCATGGAGAAGCTCAGAACGCCTAGTGGTTTGGTTGGCCGCCTGTTGCATGTTGTCACCGCATTCTATCTGTTAACCTCCCAAAGGATATGCTGGCTTTCTTGATTAGATTTTTCCACTTCCTTTTCTATTGTTGCATCACTGGACAGTCTGCTGCTAAGTAACAGAATTCTATATTCAGCATCGAGAGAAGCAACATCAAAACCAACTAAATTATGGAACTACCCCCATATTTATTTTTCCATCACTGAAGACAGCACCACCATCCGGCTTGTAACCATGGCGTTATCCATGACTCATCTCTCTTATTCAGCCAGTGTATTCAATCTATCACTAAATCCTGTCCATTCAACCTTCACAATATCACTAAAATCCACCCTTTCCTCTCCATTCAAACTTCTGCCATGTTAATCCAAGCATTTATCCTATCCCTCCTTACTGACCTCCCTGCCTCCTTTCTCTTCCCCATTTCAGTCTATAATTCACTCCACTGTCTGGATTATTTTTCTGCAGAAACATTCAGTCCATGTCTCCTCGCTCCTCAAGAACCTCCAGTGGTTGCCCATTCACCTCAGCATCAAACAGAAAGTCCTTACCTAAGTAGGAGGGAGTAGGGTTTAATACCCATTTTACATTTCAGGAAACTGAGGCATAGAGAAGTTAAGCTACTTGCCCAGGGTCACACGGCAGGCAGGCAGTTGACAGAGTCAGGACTAGAACCCAGGTCTTCTGACTTCCAAGCCTGTGCTCTTTCCCCTAGGCCACGCTGCTCATAGGGGATGCTTCAGCAGCAGCCGGCCAAGAGTGAACCAGGAAGTACTTCCCCTGGCTCTCATCATCCCAACTGGCTCTTCATCTCCTCATATGCTTAGATTGTGAGCCTTATAGGGCAGGAACTGTGTCCAACTTGATGATCTTGTATCTAACTCCGGTATTTAGCACATGGTAAGCACGTAACAGATACCAAAATTATTATTACCTGGCGAGTTTCACCTCTTCTTTCTGCACTACCTGTGGGAGCAATAATGGCGCATTACCAAAAAAAGCCCCGTGTAGAAAGCATTTTAAAATTCTTTTGGGTCTGGGCATACTCTAGAGCAAAATGGAATACTTTTAGGTAAAATGATTTCTGCAAAGCTCTTCTTTGGTTGAGCCTGTTAAAGCAATATAGCTGCCATTAGCATCAATCAAAAACACTTCACATTGTGGCTTCATCTATTCGCCACTGATTTTTATTAACATCTTCAGATGGTTGAAAAGTACATTTTTAAATGTTTGCCACTCCCCCCACCCCCCAGTTTCTCAGCGTGCCAAAAATTCTGCCTAGCCTATATGTTGAGGTTCTTCGGAAGTTGTATTTATTGTTTCAGGTCAGCAAGGTTTCATTCAGTTTCCCCTTCTTCGAGTAAACTATAATCAAATTCGCAAGTAATGCTCCTGAGAGTGAAATTCTACCCATATGTGGGAACGTGACTAAGAAGTCTCTTCATCACTTGTACTCAAAGATAGTTCTTCGTTGTGAGATGAGACAAGTTGCTTTTTAGGGCACCATTGCTAGCTATTTCCCTGTTTAGGATGAGCAATGCACTCTTAAGTAAGACTGCTCCTTCCTTCAGGACCTGCCAGATAATTGTTGCTGTTCTGCAGCACTCAAGTAGTCAATAGCCCATATGTCTGACTTACATAGGATTTTGGGCCTGGGAGTCAGGAGTCCTGGGTTCTAATGCCAACTCTGACACCCACCTGTCTTACGACCATGAACAAGTCACTTAATTTCTGTGCTTCACTTTTCTCATCTCTAAATTGGGAACAAAGTACCCTTAGGTCTTGAGTCCGATGCATGACTCTATCCACTATGCCATATTGCATCCCACTAGTGGGCCTGAAAGTGTGACCCCAATGCCCACAGTTGTCTAATTTGTAAACAGGGTAGCTGAATGCTGTGGTACAATGGGACAAAAGGATGTTGAACCCTGTAGTTAAAATTAATATTCAGATTTCTGAAGACTAATGTCCTGGAAGTCCAAAGCCTTGGGTGAATATTTAAACTGGGCCAAGTCAGCATCAGAACCCTGTCCCTTGAATGTCCCCATGTCTAATTCAAACTTATTTAATGAACTTGGCTCATTTCCTCGACTTAGGTCCACAATAATGGAATTTTCTATAACAGTGATGCAGCTAATCAATCTTAGAACCATGTCCTCTTCTAGCTTTTGCACATAATTGTTATTCTGATCGATAGCTGAGTAATTATAAAGAAAGCCCATTATCCAAGGGCTAGCTATTTAACAGGCTTCCCTTATCGGTGGAAACATATTCTGTTACGCTCAGCTGTCTTGGAGGTCTCTAGCAGTGCCTGAGATTTATCTGACTCGCTTTATTGCACCAAATTCTCCTTCTCATAATTCCTTGGAAATGCCAGCGGTTAGTGAGAGGGTGAGAATCTTGCCTGTAGTCTTTAACATCTCTATTCAAAATGCCTCCTGCATTAGCCAGAAAATTGATAGCCGACCTCCCAGTTTTTGCCCCCTTATTCCATCAATAAACTCCCTTTCCCCATCGATTTGCAGTCTGTTTCAGAAG
The DNA here is from genome assembly GCF_004115215.2 of Ornithorhynchus anatinus. Taxonomy (NCBI): domain Eukaryota; kingdom Metazoa; phylum Chordata; class Mammalia; order Monotremata; family Ornithorhynchidae; genus Ornithorhynchus; species Ornithorhynchus anatinus. Next base: position 27,422,395 of record NC_041739.1, read on the forward strand.
CTTAACTTCTGGTCGAGTAACACCTATCCTTGAAAGCATGACTGCCTAATACAGTGGGCTTCTGGCTTATGATCGAATCATTTATAAAGCGTGCACTTAGCCTCCTCCCTTTGGAGTTATAGGTTTTCTAACCATTTACTGTTCCCATTAGTTGGTCATTTAAAAGCCCTCTAGTAACCAGGGCTTCATCTTCTTTCCTTTCCTCTTCCCCATCTCTCCCTCCCTCCTCCAATCTCTCTTGCCTTAATGATTTCTTTTACTATCCTTATCCAACTGAGCAATAGCAATTAGAGGTATTTATTTCTCCCAGTGGATATGTCTTCATACAATTTGCAAAGCTAGCCAAACGTTTATCTGCTGTAAAGGTGATTCATACTTTGCTGTGGTATTTAAGTTACAATGCTTATTACAAGGTGAGCATTAGTCTGTAAGATTAGCACTAGCCAGTAGAGAAGCAGCGTGGCCTAGTGGATGGAGTGCAGGCCTAGGAGTCAGAGGGACTTGGGATCGAATCTTAGCTCCACCACTTGTCTGCTGTGTGACATTGGGTAGGTCACTTAACTTCTCTGGGCCTCGGTTCCCTCATCTGTAAAATGAGGATTAAGACTGTGAGGCCCATGTGGGACATGGACTGTGTCCAACCAGATTAGCTTGCATCTACCCCAGCACTTAGTACAGAGCCTGTCACAGAGTAAGTGCTTAACAAATACCATAAAACAATAAAAAATCTCCTCCTCTAGACTGAAACTCCTTGTGGGCAGGGAACGTGCTGCCCACTCTGTTGTACTGTACTCTCCCAAGAACTTAGTACACTGCTTGGCACATAATAAGCGTTCACTAAATACCATTGATTGATCAAATACATCACTCAAGGGGCCTGTAGTCAGAGGACCTGCCTGCTCTGCGATCTTGGGCAAGTCACTTAACTTCTCTGGGCCTCAGTTTCTTCTGTAAAGTGGGGATTCGATTCCCATTCTTCCTCTTACATAGACTGTGAGCCCCATGAGGGATAGAGACTGTGATTAGCTTGTACTCCTCCCCAGCACTTAATACAGTGCCTGGTACATAGTAAGCACTTAACAAATACCACAGTTATTAGACAAGATCCCTGTTCCTCAAGGGGCTTGTAAGCTACTTTGGGGAGGACAGGCATACAGAAAGGAGAATAAATTATGGACAGTAAGTTTCAGACAATGGGAATCTTTTAAAAATCAAGGAATAAGACACTAAGGCAAAGACAGGAATATGGGTGTTCCACCTCACCAGAGGCCATAGTCTTGAGCAGCCTTTTTGGGGTTCTGGCTGTTTTAAGAGGCTGAGCTGACTCCCAGACCCCCTCTGGGACAGCAGGGAGTGGGAGGGAGGAGAGGCAACAGGACCTTCACTCCCCACAGTTCCCGACAGGACACTTTTGTAGAAAGTCTCTTCTCCCAGATATGACCAGTCAATCAATCACTGCTATTTATTGAAGAAAGCAGTGTGGACTATTGGAAAAATGCAGCCCTGGGAGTCAGAGGACCTTAGTTTTAACCTCATCTCTGCCACTTGCCCCTTGTATGACCTAGGGCAAGTCACTTAACTTCTGTTTACCTCAGTTTCCTCATCTAAAATGGAGGTTAAATTGTGCATCCTACTTGGACGATGAGCCCCCTGCAAGACAGGAACTATGTCCAACTTATCTTGTATCTACCCCAGTGCTTAGGACAGTGCACTTAACAAATATCATATTAATTATCATCGTTACTGAGTGCTTACTGTGTGCAGAGCAGTCTTCTAAGACCTTGAGAAAGTACAGTACAATAAAGTTGGTAGATGTGATCCCTGCCCACAAGGAGCTTACAGTCTACAAGGGTAGAGAGGCATTGAAATAAATTATAGTATACTAGAATCCCCAGCTGAGAATCTCTGTTGGGCTTACATTTTTTTTAATAAACTTCTTAAAATTTTAGATAATGACTTCAAATCATGAATATAAGTGTACATGAATCATCTCCCAGGTTTTCAGAATATAGGGTGGTGCAGGTAAAACATAATTGAAGACTTAGTAATATAAAAAAGCATTTCTGGGACCTGAGAGAAGAAAGGGAGATTACCTGGTGATGTAAGCAGCTCTCTCTTTCCTTCTTCCTCTCTTTTTTTTTCTTTCTCCTTTATGGGTGTTCTTTTTTCCAACTCAGTATCATTAATTCTTCCATTGTCCTGTCTTCTTTTGTTCTTTTCTTGTTTCTTTCTCTTTGTTCTCTGTATTTCCTGCCTGTGAGCTTACCCATGAAGCCAACTGCAAAGGAAAATGAACTGGATGAGGTGATTTTACATTGTCATCTGGATCTGATTTCCTATTTATTAAAGGTCTTGGAACCGGGACTTCAGGTTTTGAGGGAGATCAGCCCCGCAGGAAATCTTGTGATTCCCATAGAATCAGAGACCTAGAGGGGTACCCCAGAAGTCATAGAATCCAGCACCCTTCATATGTGGAACAAATAGCCTATATTTATCACTGCCCCATCGGAATTATTTTACTATTAACAGGATTTATTTATATTAGTTAATTGTCTGTTCTATAAATAAATTAAATGGATTTACCCACTCTCTCCTACTTCTTCCTAACCTCCACTCTGTAACACCCACCCTACAAGAAATGTCTCGCAAGACCTATTATCCACCTACTTCCTTGGGTGTCTTTCTCTTTATGTCCATTTCTTTTGCCTTTTTTCTCATTGTCTTTAAAGAGTGGCTGCCTAATTATGTTTTAGTCTCCTAGTCTGTTTTTCGGAATCTCATATCTTAGTGCTCTCTCATTTGTTTTTCTGTGTCTCGTTGCTGGTGACACCTCTGTGTGCCAGTATCTTGGTATATCAGTCTTTGTCTCTGTCCATGTCTTTTTATGCTTCTGTGTTTGTTTCTCTGCATTTTTCAGATGCTAGCTGCTACTCTCTTTGTTTGCCTCTGAGTGTTTCTGCCTGTTTTTCCATGTATCTATGAGGTTTTGTCTTTTTCTGTCTTTGTCTCTCTGTGTCTCGGTCTCTGATGCCTTTTTGCCATCTCAGCTTTTGTATATCCGGTTCTCTATGTCACTGTCGCTGTCCCCTGATACTTTATTGCCTCTGATTCTCTCTTCCTTTCCATCTCTGTCTTGTCTTTTCATGTTATCACCGACTCTGGGTATTTCCGTTCCTCTTTGTATCTCTCTTCCTGCTTGACTCTCTCTCTGTCTCATATACCCATTCCTCAATAAAGTTTTCTCTAAAGGGACCACCAGAGTCACAACTTCATTCCTCTCCTTTCCCCTGAGACAAAATATCACCTCTGTGCTGGCCTACATGGCACGTCCATTGTTCCCAACTGTCGTCATCATTGCCGGGTGAATCTGTGGAGGAGACAAGTGCCAACATTGTGATTCTGATATATTGTCCTTGGAATTAGGTCCAATGTTGTTATCCCCCTTTGCCCAGGTGAATGCAGCTTTAGTGATGTAACTAAATCTTTGTCTGTTAATAGCATTACTCACTGCACTGGAGCTACCAAAGCCTAGTACCTAAGCCTGATTTAATTCTAATATTCTATCAGCCTTTATTGGCTTCAGTCATTTCTTCCACTGTTTCTCTGCGGGGCAATCAATTTCCTTTTCAGTGAGATGTGTTATTTGAGGTGTCAAGCAAGGTTGTGCCCCCGGTTGCACAGCTTGTCTCCCACACATTACGTGATCTCTGAGCCTTATTGTCCCACTCTCTGGGTAGCAAATATCTAGCACATTCATTTTCAAGCCTCTCCAGCTGTGTTATTTATACTCCTCGAGGACCTTGTGGGAACTCGGTAACTATTCGACGACTGTGAAATTGGGTTCTCGTTGTCCTTCATTTTTGTTCCTTATTCTTGTGGAGACTCAATTGAATTTTGAGGCCCTGGAAGTGCTGATGAAAAAAGGCCTTCGGAGCTGAACCCTATGTTCTCCTCAATTCTCTGATAACCTCTGGCCTAACTTATACAGCAAGGAGGGTTTCTGGAGCAGAGTAAGCTGCTGAGGCCCCCAGATTTTGCAGACCTAAAGTGGGGAGGTGTGTGTTTTGCAACTGGGGGTCGTACCCTCGCTGGAAGTCATCGGGAGAATTCCAAGAGGGTCATTCATGGAGACTGCTGCAATTTGGCAGTGTGGCACTGGCTAACTGCAGGCTAATGGTCAGCTGGTTGTCATACCATTTATTAAGTGCTTGCTGTGTGCAGAGCACTTTACTGAGTGTTGGGTAAGATTACAAGGATGAGAACTGCACTCAGTCCCTGTCCCTCTCGGGGGGCTCAATGTCTAAGAATAAATGATGGAGGGTTGGTGACAGACACATAAGGACCCTGTATCTACCTCAGCGCTTAGAACAGAGCTCTGCACATCGTAAGCGTTTAACAAATACCAACATTATTATTATTATTATTATTGGAACAACAAAAACCAGAAAAACAAGTTAAAAGACAAGGATATTCTTTTCTACCTCCTCTTCTTCTTTTCCAGTCTGAAAGGATAGCTGCAGTGCTGAAAGGGAAACAGCAAGGTTTAGGAGAAAGAGTGTGGGTCTGGGAGTCAGGGGACTTGGGTTCTAATCCTGACTTTGCCACTTGGCTCCTGTGTGTCCTGGGCAAGTAACTTAACTTCTCTGTGCCTCAGTTTCCTCAACCATAAAATGGGTATAAAATTCATGTTCTCCCTCCTACTCAGACTGTGAACCCCATGTAGGACAGCGACTGTATTTGACCTGATTAACCTGTATCTACCCTAGAGCTTAAAATAGTGCTTGACACATAGAAAGCACTTACCAAATACTATTATTACTAATAATAATGAAAGGAGGAAGACTGTGTTTTATAGCAGTGATATGCATGAGCCATGGGACAAAAAAAAAGCTGCATCCTTGACAGGCACCCAGAAGCTGAAGAATTATTCCTTCTAGTTACTTTCTTTGGCCCCAAGCTTTTTTTTTCTCTCTTCCCCTCCCTCCTGCCCCAAAGGTTGACCTACATCACCCGTGCCTCTCTTAATATCCACTGATTTCATGAAATGGTGCACAGAGCAGAGCCCTTTCTTTGTGACAACTCAGAAGCACTTTCCTGACAAGGAAGTCATTGCAATTCTCTCTCCTGCAGATCACCCAGTAAGGAGCACATGCGCGAGCTTTCTCTCTCTCTCTCTCTCTCTCCTATTTCTCTCCTCTCCCTCTCTCCAAATATAGCTGACATTTTCTCTGCAGTGCACTCAGCTAGCACCTGCCTGAAATCTGGAAGCTCTCATCTGAATGCTGACTTTTGGCTGGCCGTCCAGTGCGCCTTGCAGCTGGGTTTGTTTCTTGAGAATACTCTTCAGACGAAAGAAAGCAATGCCAAAGATGGACATGCTCTGTTGTTTAAACACACTTTCCCATGTAAATGGTGTGACCCTCGAGTTTTTGTGTGAAGGGTAAGGCGAAGACCCAACCAGTAGCTTCAAGTAATTGCCCACTCCACTAACCTGTAATAGCGTTATGCTGTGGACCCTGGGGCCTCTCTAATAAGAGCCTGTTTCTCGCCGTCCATTTTATATTCATCATGATCATCATTGCCATGTAAAAGATTTTAGTAAACGCTCAGGTTCACCGACAGTCTAGTGATGCTTTGCTAAGGTGCTATTAAGAACAAGTTAAACAGCATGTCCCTATTCACTAGGAATCTGCCGTCTAAAAAAAAATTATACAGAAAGGCAGATTGATGTCGGGGGGGGGGGGGTGTAAGAGTTTGGGAGGAAAAGGTATGTGGAGGGTGGGGCTGGGGGGGAATCTTCAAGTGAAATCTTGAGCCACACAGGTTTAGTATCCAAAAATAAAAAGGTGGGAAGCCCCAAAACAGGATAAGTGAAAAGGTATAGCAGGAATTTCTGAGGTGACAGAAGAAGAGGAAATGGCCAGCAATAGAAACTTGGGAGATTGAGGATTGATGCTAGTAAGAGTTGGGGTTCTTGTGAAAAGTACTGAAACATATTTCAGGGTTGTCAAATCGCTCTGAAAGTGGTAGTTTCTTTTCTGGGCCGGTTTCAGTGCAGCCTTATTTAAAGACAGGGGAGTGTTAAATGACCGCACAGAGTCTCGTCCAGCCTTAAAATTGTACATTATTTAAAAATTGAAGCCATGGTAATGACTATTGCCAAACCTACACTGTACATACAGGTTAAAATAGAGGAATCTATGGTAGGCTCTAATATTGCTGGTGAGGGGCTGCATGGCCTAGTGGAAAGAGAATGGGCCTGAGCGTCAGAAGGACTTGAGTGCTAATGCGTACCCTGCCACTTGTCTGTTGTGTGACCTTGGATACGTCATTTACTTCTCTGTGCCTCAGTTACCTGATCTGTAAAATGGGGATTAAGACGTTGAGCCCCATATGGGACAGGGACTGTGTTCAGCCTGCTAAACTTGTATGTACCCAGCACTTAAAAGGGTGTTTGACATGTAGTAAGTACTTAACAAATGCCATTATTACTATCATTATATTGTTACTATCTATTCTGAATATGCCTAGTACTTCTTCATTGCCAGAGGAAAAAATGACCCTAAGGTAGACTGTACGCTGGTTGTGGGCAGGGAATCTGCCTGTTTTATTGTACGCTCCCAAGCACTTAGTAAAGTCCTCTGCACACAGTAAGTGCTCAGTAAATACGATTGATTAAAAATTTTGGAAAGCTGGGGCCTTGTTTAATGAGCATCTTAAGGATTGAAGTTTTTAAAATATTTTCTACAGCAGTTCTATCAGACCATGCTAGCTGTATTTTGATATGATCTGAAATGGGCAAAAAGCAAATTTTTAGGTCCGTTTCATCTGCCAATTAATTGTATTGTATTTCACCAGTAGGAAAAACGGATTGCTGTTGTATTTTGTGGCTTTGTAGGTATAAGGAGCAATATTTTCTTTAAATCTGCATTGTTGACCCCTCATCTGCATTGCAGTGCCTTTCCCTCCCTGATTGGAACCTCGCTGTCAGGAGCCATGAGAATTCTTTCCTTGACACAAGCAGTGGTAAAGCCAGTGAAGTCTGAACTGCATAAGGAGACCTGCAAACTGCAGAGATCTTGCTCCCCACCTGCCTCTTTCATTAATCAATCATGTTCAATGGGTGCAAAGCACTGTACTAAGCACTGTCCAACACAACTCAGGAATCCTGCATACATTTCCTCCCCACAAGGAGCTTACAGTCTAGAGGGGAAGACACACATTGATATAAATAAATAAATAAATAAATAAATAAATAAATAAATAAATAAATAAATAGTGGATATGCACATAAGTGCTGTGGGACTGGGGTCGGTGGGGGAGGGTGAATAAAGGGAGCAAGTCAGGGCGATGCAGAAAGTAGTAGGAGGAAAGGAAATGAGGGCTTAGGGAAGACCTCTTGGAGATGTGCCTTCAGTAAGGCTTTGAAGAAAGGGAGAGTAATTGTCTGTAGGATATGAAGAGAGAGGGCGTTCCAGGCCAGAGGCAGGATGTGGGCGAGAGGTCGGTGACAAGATCAAGGTAGAGTGGGTAAGTTAGCATTAGAGGAGTGAAGTGTGCGGGCTGGATTGTAGTATGAGAGTAGTGAGGTGAGGTAGGAGGGGGCAAGGTGATTGAGTGCTTTAAAACCAATGGTAAGGAATTTCTGTTTGATATGGAGGTAGATGAGCAAGCACTGGAGGTTCTTGAGTGGGGAAACACAGACTGAACATTTTTCTGGGCATCAGAGTGAAGTATTAGCTGGAGTGGGGAAAGACAGGAGGCAGGAAGGTCAGCAACGAGGCCGATGCAGTAATCAAGGAAGGATAGGAAAAGTGTTTGGATTTTAGCAATGTTGTGAAGGCTGAACCGACAGGATTCAGTGGTAGATTGAATATTCATCCATTCGTCTGCCCAAGTATGCCCCCCAGCCCCCACCTGCTTAAAATCTCATTTAGAACCTATTGCCTCTGTTATGCATTCCCTTCAGTTAAAATCTCCTTTAACAGCCATTGGCTGAACTCAGAATGACACATAATTCGTGATGTGTTCTTGAAGAACATGAATGTTTTGTGAACAACTGTATCCTGGAGTCAAGTTTCCCAATGAACTGTGTACAGTTAGTTTGGTTCTGTTCCGGAACCAGGCCTGTCTGTGACTATGTCCTCGAGGTAAATAAAAATATCCTTATAAATCTTTACTCACATCCCCTCTCCTCACTTGTTTATTCTCCCCTGTACCCCAGATTCGGGTCCTCCTCCCTTTTCTCCCTACCTCAAATTCCAGTGGTTTTTCTTTAAACTTTGTAGCCCCCGTCGTCATCCTCCTCTACCCGCCACCTCCCAGCCTCCGCACCTCCCCACCCCACCCCACCCCAGGCCCAACTGCAGCCAGATAAGGGGAGGGAAAGGGGCAGGGCATCATGAAAACGCTGGCAGCCGTTCCCTTTTGTGTCCTGGTCTGCCCCTTCCTCCGTTCCCTGGGCTGGGCTGGGGTGGGGGTATGGGATTTGAGCAGGAATTTGAGGGGGCACTTGCCGGGCGCTATTGCAGTGAGAGAGCAGCAGGGCTGTACTGATACAGTGCTGAGGGAAGGAGCACTTCATCCCAGAAGCAGCATAGTGTAGTGAATAGAGCACGGGCCTGGGAGTCAGAAGGACCAGGTTTCTAATCCCAGCTCCACCATTTGTATATTTTGTGACCTTGGGCAAGTCACTTCACTTCTCTGTGTTTCAATTACCTCATCTGTAAAATGGGGATTAAAACTGTGAGCCCCATTTGGGACAGGGACTGCATCCCACCTAATTACCTTGTATCTACCCAGCTCTTAGAACAGTGCTTGGCACATAGTAAGCACTTAACAAATACCATAATAATTATTCATCTGGCTGCACTTGCAGGTGGCTTTGATAGGGATGGGGGCAGATGTGGTGGTGACTCAGCGGCCGGGGTCGCTTTAGACTGTAAGCTCATCGTGGGCAGGGAATGTGTCGGTTAGCCTCTCCCAAGCACTCAGTACAGTGTTCTGCACACAGTAAGCGCTCAATTACTGGCTTAACTTACTGGCTAACCCTACAGCTGGGACTGGAGTGGCCGGGAACTGCTATGGCTGCATTGGAGAGTGACCAGGAGGGCAGATGGACAGAGAAGGAGCTGAGTGGGGGTTATTTATTCATATTAACATCTTTCTCCCCCTCTAGACTGTATGCTCACTGTGGGCAGGGAATGTGTCTGTTTATTGTTGTACTCTCCCAAGCACTTAGTACACTGCTCTGTACACAGTAAGCACTCAATAAATATGATTGAATGAATGGGTTTCTCTGTTGCGGCTGAAGGCAGCATAGTATTGGGACAGGATAGAAAGGGCAAGTACTCCCTGCCAGCTCCATCTTTCTCAGCTCCCACCTGCTCTAACCCCCTTCCAGACGCACTGGCCTCTCTCCTTTGTTTCTTGACAAATGGTGCCCAGCTGCTTCTGGTGTCTCTGTCTGGGCACCCACCGGTGAGTAGGAAGTTGGAACTTCCAGTCCCCAATTGGAAAGAAATGGGATAAATTGGCAGGGGGGCAGCAGGAAGGGAACTGACTTTCCTGAAGTGACTGAACATAATTTTGGGCAGGATTTGAAGATCTTGGGCTATGTTGGCAATAACTGCTTGACTTATCTCTGGATTTTACATATTGCGAACATTTAATTCTTGAATTAAAATATTGGCTAATAATAATGATGGAATTTAAGCACTTACTATGTGCCAAGCACTGTTCTAAGCACTGGGGTAGATACAAGTTAACAGGTTGTCTCACGTGCGGCTCACAGTCTTAGTCCTCGTTTTACAGATGAGGTAACTGAGGCGTAGAGAAGTGAAGTGACTGGCCCAAAGTCACACAGCTGACAAGTGGCGGAGCAGGGATTAGAACCCACAATCTCTAACTCCCAAGCCCTTGCTCTTTCCACTAAACCACACTGCTTTTTAATTGGATGATCTGAACCTGATTCATTCAAAACATTTTTTTTTTGGTCTCCATACTGTTAGCTGGGGAGAAGAGGTCCTAGGAAAAGCAATATGTGGGAGGGGATTGAGAAGCTTCCTCTCCCATCAGGAGTCAGTTTATTCCTGGGTATAGAGGGGAGAATCGAGCAGACCAGCATGGCTGAGGCCCAAGTAGGATTGCTATTATGACTCCTCCTTGCCCAACTGAATTTCTCATTGCCATTCATGGAAATGTCCAGAGTTAAATTGTCAAGCACTCAGTACAGTGCTCTGCACGCAGTAAGCACTCAATAAATAGCATTGATTGGTTAAATTGTATTACAACAAGGAGCCCCTGGACGCCTAATACCACAAAGCAGAGTTGGCTGTTATTCTGACTTTTGGTAATCTAGGCCTCTGCCCCCTCTCACGTAGTCTCTCTTGGTTGACTCTGGTTGGCAGTGGAAAAACTGTTAGTTGTCAGCCTGAGGAATTGGCAGAGAAAGCAGACTTACTGCCTCACATCAGGAAAATTAGCATTAGGGCCACACAAGGGCTGATTGATGGAGCTGGAAAATTCTCACCCTGCATATCCCGAGAGAGAAAAGCAAATCTCAGTGTTTTCTAGGGGTGACGGCTTTTCTTAATAGGGCTCTGTGGAAGACCTGGAAGGAGTTCAGAGGAACAAAAATGATTACAAGGGCAGGGAGTTGGATTGTGTGCAGATATTAAAAGAATTAAATTTTCAAAGCTTGGCTAAGCCTCTACTACAGAAGGACATAATAAGCATCGGGAATGATCCAAGCCATGGAAAATACACAGGGGAACAGGATTACTGAGCTGGTTAGCAAGGGCACACCTCAGGGCATGAAAAAAGAACAACCACATGTGGTCAACTAACTGGGAAAAATCACTTGTCAGAGCTGATTGTGAGAGACATTCTGAAGGGAACTGGTAAGAAAGCTCTTATTCCTGGAGATGGTGAAAGCTAGCTTGGAAAGAACACCAGAAAATGTTCTCCAGGGAACGGTCTTGTGTTGGTGGAGGAATAGCTAACAGTATTCCTTAGAGGTTAGAGCCCGGGCCTGGGAGTCAGAAGGACCTGGGTTCTAATCTCGGCTCCGCCACTTGTCTGCTGCGTCCCCCTGGGCAAATAGCTTCACTTCTCTCGGCCTCAGTTACCTCACATGTAAAATGGTGATTAAGACTGTGAGCCCTATATGGGACATGGACTATGTCCAGTCTGATTAGCTTGTATCTGCCCCAGCACTTGGAACAGTGCCTGGCACATAGTAAGCATTTAACAAATACCATTAAAAAACAGGGACTGTGTCTATTACTTTTGTCTTGTTTTCCCAAGCACTTAATACAGTGCCCTGCACCCAGTACACACAGTAAGTACTCAAGCAGTACTATTGATTGATTGAAACCATAGGCAGCTGATTTTCCAACACACATAGGCTTCTGGGAGATGCCAGCCTTTGTTCCTGAATTTTGGGGTGTCTCCAGAAACCCTGTAAACTTTGGCATGGAAAATACACAGGGGAACAGGATTATTGAACTGGTTAGGAAGGGTACACCTCGGGGCATGAAATAAGAGCGACCACATCTGGCCAATTATTGGGGAAAAATTATTGTGAGGACTCATTTCAGGCTTGAGGTACCTCTGGGGAAGTTTTTGGGTGTGTTTTTTTTTCTTGGCAGGGGTTGGAAGTGAGTGAGGTTTTTGAAATTTCATACTTCTACACTTTTGTATCTTGTATCTCTACTATATATGCCCCGAGCGACTAATACAGTCCTTTAGGACATTCCAGAAAATGGGCAGGCCAGGCAGGAATCCTGAAAAATAGCATTGCAACGTGGGCAGCCAAGACTTCAAGAACTGGCAAGGCCATGGCCTGCCACATCACAGCTCTTTGACAGAGCATTGCTGTTTCAGTACATTTGTTTCAGCTGTAGCTGGGTCTTGCATGTTATAAAAAAATCCTTGCTGTGCATTTCCCTTGAGATGTAGAAAGCAAACACTTAATAAATACCACAATTACCATTATTATTGTTATCTGCTTTTCTCTCTAGACCGAAAACTTCTGATGGGCAAGGAACATATCTTCCAACTCTGGTATTAATTGTCATATCTGTTAAGCTCTTACTATGTGTCAGGCACCATATTAAGCACTGGGATGGATACAAGCAAATGGGGTTGGACATAGTCCCTGTCCCAGGTGGGGCTCACAGTCTTAATCCCTATTTTACAGATGAGGTAATTGAAGCACAGACAGGTGAAGTGACCTGCCCAAAGTCACAGAGCAGACAAGTGATAGATCTGGAATAAGAATCCAGGTCCTTCTGACTCCCAAGCGCGGGCCTGGGATGAATAATTATGATACTTGTTAAGCTCTTACTCTGTGCCAAGCACTGTTCTAAGCTCTGGGCTAGATACAAGTTAATCGGGTTGGACTCAGTCCCTGTCCCACATGGGGCTCACAGTCTTAGCCCCCATTTTACAGATGAGGTAACTGAGGCCCAGAGAAGTGGGGTGACTTGATCAAGGTCACATACAGCAGAAGAGTGGCAGAACCCGAATTAGATTCCAGGTGGTTCTGAGTCCCAGGCCCATATTCTATCCACTAAGCCTTGCTGTTTCTCCAGTGTGCTCCCTCAAGCACTTAGTACAGTGCTCTGCATATAGTAAGCGCTCAGTAAATACCATTAATTGGTTGAAAGCAGGCTGACTCTTTAGCTGTCCCCTCATCTCCTACCGTGCCCTGTGGAAAGTGAAAGTCAGGCAGGGAGAATGGAGAAAGTTTGATCCAGAATTGGTAGACGGCCAAGTTACTTCTGCTAGACCAAGCAGCGGAAAAGGACAGGAAAAACCAAATGAGCATAAGTGTTTTACTGATGTCTAAAAGGGATAAAGCAACACATTTTAAAAAAGGATTGGAGAAGCACCATGACAGTGATGTGCCGAGCCTACCCTACTGCAAAGTGTCTCAGCAGCCGTCGTTCTTTGGCAGAGAGTGCAGCATTTCAGAGCTGCTAGCTTTGTTAAAGATGCGGTAGGTGGTTGGTTTTAATTGAAGACCATGTCATGGAGCTACTTGCTTTTCTCTCTCGTGTATTGATTTTTCAGGTACCCGTGTTACTTTAAAAGATTGCAGTCAAATTCCTCCTGACCCCTTGCCAGTAGTGGCACACAGAAAAAGCGCAACCTAATATAGCACATCCTGTATGTGCCGATAGAACATCACCTTTCAAGCCCAGTTCTCCATTCTTCCCTAACCCCACAGCCACATTGGAGGCACCCAGGTGAATGCTTCAAACCACTAGTATCCTTCCAAATAGAATTTAAACTTCTGAATCTCTTTCCCCCTTGATTACTAAGGTCTAAAAGTTGCCTCATTATGATTTGAAAAGCAAAAAAAGATTTTAAAAATGAAGGATTCACAGTGGACAAAAGCACCTGCAAAATAGTATTGATGAGATGGATGAGCGTTGCAGGATGGGTCCCTAGAGGAAAAAAGTAGGGTGTTTTTTTTTTAATGATACTTGTTAAATTCTTACTATGTGCCAAGCACTGTGCTAAACACTGATTGAGATACAAGATAATCAGGTTGGACACAGTTCCTATCCCACAAGTTGGAGGGAGGAGAATTTAATCACCATTTTACAGATGAAACAACCGAAGCACGGAGAATGGACTTACCCAATGTCACACAGCAGGCAAGTGGCAGAGTTAGGATTAGAATTCAGTTCCTCTGACCCCCAGGCCTGGGCTCTTCCCACTAGGGCACTTTGTTTCTCCCACTGAGTTGTAAGAGAGACAAGTTAGCAAAGCGTAGAAGGATTTTAGACCATTTGTGGACAATAATGCATGCTGAGTTATTAGGAAGGATAGATAAGGATGTTGAAAGTCGATTTGATTTTAAGCTCAAGGACAGGGATGGGGTTTAATACTTCATGGGGATTCTCAAGTGGCCAGAGTAGCTGTTCGATAAATGTTGTGGTTGACAGTGGTGTGTCCATCATCACGAGCAGGATGTCAGAGAGATGCATATGCCCTTGGTCCCTTCAGGAATCCTCTTGTTATGTTGGAAACAGAACATTGTGCTGAATGGACCAGAGATGTAATGGGCTTGGTATAATTATTAGCATTTTAAATGTGTTTCTACCTTCCAGTCCACTCATGTATACATACTTACTCAATTTATTTTGGCCATTCTACTTGTAACAATTTCTGTTTGTCTAACCCTAACCCCGTTAAGACGTAGGCTCCTTGTGGGAGGGAAATAGGTGACTTGACTGTGCTGTACTTTCCAAGAACCCAGTTCAGTGTCCTGGAGAGCACAGCCCCGGGAGGCCGAGGAATGGGATTCTACTCCCAGCTCTTTCACTTGTCTTCTGTGTGACCTTGGGCAAGTCACTTAATTTCTCTTGGCTTCAATTTCCTCATCTGTAAAATGATTAAATCCTGCTCCCTCTTACTTCCCTCAAAGAAAGTCTTATTGTCAAGGTGGGTAGCAGAACGTCCAATAGCACTTTGAGAGAGTAGTGTGGGGGAAAAAGCTATCCTTTGTTACTTCGGTCATCCATTCAGTCAATCAGTCATATTTATTGAGGGCTTACTATGTGCAGAGCATTCTAGTAAGCACTTGGGAGACTACACTGTAACAGAGGTCGTATACCAGTTCCCTGCCCATTCGACATTTCTGACAAATAGGTACCAGCATGTTCTGTAGTTGGCACCTGCAGGCTTCCACAGATCGTCCTCCAGTCTGGGAGATTTTCCCAATTTGTAGCTGTTTGGAAATATGAATCAGGAGCATAGGGGCCTGCTGCTGCTACCCAAAGTGTCGGGAAAGAACAGCCCAACTGTGCGGTTGAAGGTGGAAGCAGCCGCTGCCAGTACCCCCTGCAGTTGAACTGGCCCGTATAGTCTTTAGGATAGAGTTTTCTCTGCAGCCAAAAACACATTGTCCACTTGCCCTGCAGCTCTGACAGTGGCCCTGAGGTGACGGATTGGTCCTGGTTACCCCTGGCCACCACTGCCTGCTGACACATGGTTTGACTGACATGGAGGAATAGCTGCAGCAGCAGTGGAGGAGGAAGAGGAAAGTTTTCCTCTTCATTTGTCTGCTAGAGGCCCACCCTTCCTTCAATGGGGCAGGGAAAGGAATCTCTTTATCTTAGGTTATCAGAATTTTTTCCCCAAGCAATGCATTATCATCACTTTTTTGTTTATGCATGTGACTATGTGTTTATGTGTTTATGTGTTTATGATGGATTTGTGAACAAAATTACAATCAAAGCAATTTACTGTGGACTTCTCCATTGGTCATAATAACCCTGGTGACTCTACCAGTCACTGAGAATGGCTCTGTCTTACCAGCTTGTATCCTGGTTGCCACGGTCATATAGATAGAATCAGTCCTCTCGAAGGCCAAACAATAGTGGCACTTCCTTTGCTTCCCTTGACTATCAGTGATCACAAGAGGGGGAAAAATGGCTAAGCAAAGTACGGTGTCATTGAAAGATTCCCTGATATGATGATTGCAGCCAGCAGTTGCTATAGTATGATTAAATAAGGTTAATTTGCTATCTAGTAAGAAATCTTGATAACAGAAAATTGAAGGCTAGCTCAGCTCTCTCACCTTCCTCAGGATTTTATGCCCAAGTTGTCCTTCCTTATGTTTGCTATCCCATCACTGGTCTCTTTGTCCTGGGAGAGGCTCCCTGCTGCCGTATTATCTCTGGACCACCCACAAACACCATGGCATTCAGCATGTACTGTCTTTTTTTTATGGTATTTGCTAAGCACATACTATGTGTCAAAGTCTGTTCTAAGCACCATGGTAGATGCAGGTGAATTAGGTTGGACACAGTTCCCATCCCTCATGGGGCTTACGGTCTAAGTAGGAGGGAGAACAGAAGAACTGAGGCATGGAGAAGTTGTGACCTTCCCCAAGGTCACACAGCACGGATTTGGCAGACAGGATTAGAACCCATGTCCTCCAACTCTCAGGCCCATGCTCTCTCCATTATTCATTCAATAGTATTTATTGAGGGCTTATTATGTGCAGAGCACTGTACTAAGCGCTTGGAATGAACAAGTCGGCAACAGATAGAGACAGCCCCTGCTGTTTGACGGGCTTACAGTCTAATCGGGGGAGACGGACAGACAAGAACAATGGCAATAGAGTCAAGGGGAAGAACATCTCGTAAAAACAATGGCAACTAAATAGAATCAAGGTGATTTGGTGTTCACTCAAATCATAATTTTATTAAGGCTGAAGGATTATTGCCTCAGGGTGGGCATCATGCTAGAGAACAAATAGTGATTTTTCGGTTGCCCATCAGTCTGTCCTCAAAGCCAACGTCTAAACCCTACGATCCTTGCTGCTAACTTCATAATGTCTATCAGGTTTATACCTTCATTGAATCAGCCATATTTCACCATTCTTTTCCATGTTTATAGTGCCAAAATAATGATGAATATGGCAACTGTGAACATTAGTAGCCTGAAGAAGTACCTAATCTTGTTTTCGGTATCATATTTTCCATCTTTATTATAAAATGTTTGCAAGCTCATATCCTGATTAGGTGTAACCAGTTTCTTTTGGATCTTTGGCTTGTGGGTCTGTGCTGATTTACTTGGCTGTTTGATGTGGTTTCTTAACTCTTTCAACCAAGGCAGATTTTCAGAAGGCTTCTCTGTCTCCAAGCAGTTATTCCCCTAAATATTTACCACAGCATTTTCTTGTAGAGAGCTTGTTGTGGGCAGGGAATGTGACTGCCAACTCTGTTACATGGTACTCTTCCAAGCGCTTAGTACAGTGCTTGGCACACCGTGATTGCCCAATAAATATGATTGATTAAATTGGTCTTTAGGATAACTGAAGTCTCATTGATTTGCCAGTAGCCAAAATCCAGAACAAAGAGAAATAGGATAGTTTGGCTATTTTTATTTCAGCTATAGCTCTCTAGAAATTATTTGGGGGCAGATGTCTTCTGTTGTTTTGGTTGTTGGGCACTAAAACCTTCCATATTCAACCATCAATCACCTTTAGAAAAGACAGTGAAATCCCCTTCAAAATGCTGTATCATAGGTATTCAGCTGCTTGCCATTCAGATCTGTTTGCTCTGCAGGTTTCCACTTTAATAGGATGTGCTTTTGCATTCTGTTCTGAGGTATAATCAAATCTTGGGTACGCTCTGTTTTTCAGGCAGCTAGTTAGAGTAGACCCATTACTACATAGCTGTAGGAGTGATAAGATATTCATATTCTGATTAATTATTTAAAAGACTTTGACAGTGCTTCAGGTCACATGATGACACTATCTACCAAATTGGCCTCTTCTTGCTTTATTGAAATGGCGGAGAGTCAAAATTTCTGAGCTGCTTCATTTCCTTTGTAAGGTTTCACACGAATTAGTTTTTAAATCCAAGTGCTTAATTGAAATCAGTGATAATCTAGCATTAGAGATTGTACTCAGTTCCCTTGTGTGTTGAAGGGCTCGCAAATTCAGATAAACAGGATTTTGTAGGGTGGAGTGGAGATCTGAAATTTAGGAGTAAATTGTATGTATTTATGACAATTTAGACTGTGACGTTTAGACTGTGAGCCCATTATTGGGCAAGGTTCGTCTCTATCTGTTGCCGAATTGTACAATCGAAGCGCTTAGTACAGTGCTCCGCACATAGTAAGCACTCAATAAGTATGATTGAATGAATGAACATTTATTTCTTGCTGTAATACCAGAGAGCCCAATTTACACCCTTCCAGATGAAGGGAAAAGTCCAGCTCGTTAAGTCAAGAGGAAAAATACCAGCTTGTTCACTTCTGTCCTTAAATCCTCCCAGATCAAGGAGGGGAGGGGAGAACCTCCTTGCTCTTGGTTTCCTCCCCAAACAGTAGGTTAGAGAGGTGGGAAAAAGATATCCTTTATCCTTCTCCCTTGTTTCTGGCTCCTTAATACGAACTCGAGTTCCCCATCTCGACACATTGGGCGGAAGGAGAGACCAGAGAGCATTGAGGGAGATTAGCAACATCGTGACCAGAGATGTGCTCACAAACTCCTGGATCCCATTAGATGATTGCCGTAAACCTCCAGAAGAGCAGATCAACCTCTGGGGAAAGACATTTTAAAGAGCAGCTGTCAACCAAGTGTCTATCAAGAATTTCATGCCCTGCTCAGACTGCATAGTAGTTGGACAGCTGTTACAAAACACATAGATTGAGAATCCAATCACTTGTGCATTTCAAAGTGCAGCCTTCTCAAATATTAAGGAAAGGTTCAGGGAATTATTGGGAAACTCATTGGGAGTCAGAAGGGCCTGGGTTCCAATCCCAGCTCTGCCACTTGTCTGCTCTGTGACCTTGGGCAAGTTACTTGATTTCTCAGTGCCTCAATTACCTCATCTGTAAAATAGGGATTAAGACTGAGAGCACCATGTGTGACATAGATGGTGTCTAACCTGACTAGCTTGTATATATCTGAGCACTTAGAACAGTGCTTGACATCTTGGTAGGCACTTAAGAAGAGAAGCAGAGTGACCTAGTGGATAAAACAAAAGCCTGGGAGTTAGAAGGACCAGGGTTCTAATTCTGGCTCCGCCATTTGTCCCCTCTGTGATCTTGGGCAGGTTAATTATCGTCTCTGTGCCTCAGTTGCCTCATCTGTAAAGGATAAGACTGAGTGCTATGTGGGACATGGACTGTGTCCAACCTGATTAGCTTGTGTCTATCCCAGCGCTTAGTACAGTTCCTGGAACGTAGTAAACATTTAACAAATACCATAAAAAACTACCTCCCCATCACCACCAGCCCATGCCACATGGTTCTGTATACAGACTTGGGTCCCCTAGAGAGGTCTATTCTTGGATGTCCACTTGGGCCTCTCACCTGGCCACTGTACACCAGTTGTTGATTGCCCCATCCGGTAGAGCATGAACATGGTTGGACTAAATAAGGAAGAGAGTAGAGGAAGACTCTTCACTCCTACCAACAAGGCAAAACCCAGGAAGAATAGTCAGAGGGTCTGTTTGGAAAACCCTCATTTTGTTTTTTCCTCTTCAGAAATTAAACAGCAATGCGGTGCTGAACGAGACGTGGGTTACTAAGGGAGTAGTTTGAATCAGTCAGTGGTATTTATTGTGCACTTACTATGTGCAGAGCACTGTACTAAGCGCTTGGGAGAGCGTGATACAACCGAGTTAGTTGCTGGTCATGTTCCCTGACCACAATGAGCTTTTGGTCTAAAGTGAAGGAACTAATGTGCTCTCCAAAGAGAGAGAACCTGGACTCTGTGGGTATTGGGTATAGTGATCCTTCCTCGAATATATTGGGCATCTTTTCCTCCAGAAGGTTTCTGAATGGTCACTGAATTCAGCTGACATTATGGGGTTGTGTTGTTTGCCCTAGGCTGTGCAATGTGATTGGACAGATAACCTAAATGGTGACACCAACGCAAGCTTTGCTTTAACAATCTACATCTGCTTCCCTTTGAATGAAAGTGTAATTAAATCTGGCAATGGAACTCTGGGAGTGCCATGTGAGGGATAAGGTTCCGAAAACCCTCAGGGGCTTAAGAGGGCAACTTTGCAAATTAAGCAGAATTATCCTTGGGAAGGGAAAAAAACCTAAAAGGAAACTGAAAATGGTCCTATTTTTAAGGCATTGAAAGAAGAGCTATTCTAACTTGGTTGGTGGTGTGGAGAGGCTACATTGAACAGAAAATGTAGCCTACTGTTCAGTTTATTCCTGATAAAAAAGAGGGATGTGTCCAGGTTTTCTTTCTTTCCCTTCCTCCCTTCTCTCCTTCCTGTGAGCTCCTTGTGGGCAGGGAATACGTCTACCAACTCTATTGTATTCTCCCCAGTGCTTAAGTACAGTGCTCTGCACACAATAAGCCCTCAGCAAATACCAATGATTGATTGATTAACCTTGACCAGATTTGAAGAAAGGAAGAGATGCATCAAAACACAAAAAGGGGATAGGAGAGAAAGGGAGCCAACATCATGGGCAGTCGCAGCAGTAGTTCAGAGGAAGAGGAGCCCAAAGTCGCCATGAAAAGGAGATTTCACACATCTAATAAAGGAGGAAAGGGGATTTGGTGACAGATTACTGTGAATTAAATGTCAAGTAGAATTTGGGTCTTTACGACACCTCAGAAATCCATTTGGCTTCATTGTGAAGGGTTCACTTTTCCAGGGAAGGAGAATTTTACAGTTTTCTGCTCAAAACATGGGCTATGATCTTTTCTGTGAGCAGTCTTTTTCTTGCCTGAAAGGAGCTTCTTGACAGCAAACGGGAATGGCTATTAAAGGGAGAAGGCACTACCCATTTGTTTATTAACCAGAGAGCTGCAGGTAGACAGTGGTTGGTTAGAGCTAGTTAATGCACCTAATTTAATGATCGAAAATCATTTATGAAGGGAGCAAACTAGGGAAGACCCCTCAGATCAAAGATTCCAGAATTTATCAATCTCCACTAGGTCAAGTAAGAGTTGTTAGGCCTTTGGATATCAGTTTAAGCTTGGTGGCTAAACCCTCCTCTTTGTGTATTGAATGAGGCATATTTGTAGATCACCTCCATTGTAACCGGTCAGAACTGATGAGAGTAACATCACTTAGAAATGCTTTGAAATTCTCCATCAGAAGCAAAGACAGCTTCTTTCAGTATGCACATTACTCACCCTTGGCATGTGGATTAGGAAAGTCTTGGTCTTGAGCACGTATTCCAACTTAAATTGCGGCTTCACTTGTGTTTCCACAATTGCACCTATGATTTTGTTTGTATGGCTTTTTGAATTTAACAGGCTTTAGTGAGAATCTCATTTGCCTTGCAAAGAAAGGAGACTTGGCAAAGGAACAGCAGAAAGAGCTGGGTTGGATTCCTGGATTGAGAGGAAGGGATTCTATTTTCTTTCCAAGAAATGTGTTTTGGGCCGATAATGGTATTGTCATATTTTATTAATGCAGACTAGCGGAAAGAACATGGGGCTGGGAAACAAGAGATCCAGCTTCTAGTCCCATCTCCGTCACCCTCTGTCACTTGTCTGCTGTGTGACTTTGGATAATTGACTTAACTTCTCTGTGGTTGTTACCTCATCAGTACAAAGGGGATTAAATACCTGTACTCCCTGTATCTCAGATTTTGAGACCCTTGGGGACAGAGACTGTGTCAGATCTTATTACTGATTTGTTCAGAGTATGCATTTAATAAATACCATAGTTATTACGAAACATAATGATACTTATTATTATTATGCAGCCCAGCATTTAAGGTCCCCACAAAAATAGGATCATTTGCATCAGTACACAGTATGCTTTGAGAGTGACATAAATACTCACAAATCAGATTTATGTGCTTTTTGTGGCCCTCTGGATTACAGAGGCTGATCAGATTTTACACTGATATGAGTTCAGATGGGTGTTTCCAGGGATTCTTCATTTTTGAAAAGACAGTGTTTCATTTTTTTCCTCACTGGGAGCCCCTAGGATAGGCACCAAACAACAACTGCCTTTTTTTTATTTTAAAACTGTGACAAAAATGCCATGATAAAAATATCAAATTCCCCGTCATTTAGTTTAGAAAAGCGACTTAACCTCAGAGTTCAAAGAGGAGAGCTAGCAACCAAAACAAAGCACTCACTGGCAAGGCATCCCAACATCAGAATGGGTTGGCTTCCAGTTTATCTCCTCTTTGGCCCAAAACCAGTATAAGCAAAGTCCCTGAGACCATAGAATCCTGGCTCGTAGCGAAAACACTGGACTGGCCAGTTGTCATTAAACTGGAAAGGGTAGTCACTAACAGCGGATGTGGGGAAAGGGATGAAGAGGAAAATCGTATAAAAGGATCTTATTTACATCGTGCCAAGTAAACAGCATGGGGATAACCAGTTTGAGGAGGATGAAAGAGAAATAGTGAGAAGGGTGTTGGTTCATTTTGAGGGGGAACCTTCATGTGAGCCAGACAGGGGACAAGGAGAGGTTTCTGAGAAGATGTGGGAATAGAAAAAGACAGCAGGTCTCTTGAATAGAGAAAGAGAAAGTGAAGATAGGGCAGTAGCCATAATGGTAGGTGAAGTCTAGGAATGGCCAATTCAAGTTAAGAGAACACCTGGTTAATGACAGAACAATGTCACTGTGGACCTTGGAACAGGTTTCTCCATTGGGATCATCTCCCTCCTCAGTTGAGTAGTATCACACAGTTGAATGCGGGAGTCGAGAAGGGGAGGGCTAAAACAAAAGACTTATGGGAAATAGAGAAGCAGTGTGGTCTGGTCCTTCCGTCTGCTGTGTGACCTTGGGCAAAGCACTTCACTTCTCTATGCCTCAGTTACCTCATCTGTAAAATGGGGATTAAGACCATGAGCCCCAAGAGGGACAAGGGATCGTGTCCAACCTGATTAGCTTGTATCTACCCACAGTGCATAGTAGAGTGCCTGGCACATAGTAAGTGCTTAACAGATGCCATAAAAAAAAAAGGAGTTGTCTAGGTAGAGCTTGGAAATGACACCAAAGCTCAGGCTCCAAGCCCTGAGCTGAAAAGGCAGGGATTTTTACTCCAGAGAACAAATCAATCATATTTACGGAGCACTTACTGAATGCAACCTTGGTGTCATCCTTGAAACCGCTCTCTCATTCACACCACACATCTAGCCCGTCACCAAAACCTGCCGGTGTCACCTTCACAACATCGCCAAGATCCACCCTTTCCTCTCCATCCAAACTGCTACCTTGTTGGTACAGTCACCGTAACAATTACTGCATCAGCATCCTTTCTGATCTCCCAACCTCCTGTTTCTCCCCACTTCAGTCTATACTTCACACTGCTTCCCGGATTATCTTTCTACAGAAACGCTCTGGGCATGTCATTCCCCTCCTCAAAAATCTCCAGTGGTAGCTTATCAACCTTTGTATGAAGCAAAAGCTCCTCATTATTGGCTTCAAAGCTCTTCATCACCTTGCTCCCTCCTACCTCACCTCCCTTCTCTCCTTCTACAACTCAGCCTGCACACTCTGCTCTTCTGCCACTAACCTCCTCACTGTGCTTCGTTCTCTCCTGTCCCGCCGTCGACGCCTGGCCCACGTCCTACCTCTGGCCTGGAATGCTCTTCCTCTTCCCTTCCGCCAAACTAGCTCACTGTCCCCCTTCACAGCCCTACTGAAAGCTCACCTCTTCCAGGAGGCCTCCGCAGACCGAGCCCCTCCCTTTTCCTCTGCTCCTCCTCCCCTCCCCATCGCCCCTACTCCTTCCCTTTGCTCTACCCCTCTCCCTGCCCCACAGCTCTTGTGTATATCTGTACATGTTTATTCTTCTATTAATGACATGTATATATCTATAATTCTATTTATTTTGATGCTATTGATGCCTGTCCACTTGTTTTGTTTTGTTGTCTGTCTCCCCCCTTCTAGACGGTGAGCCCGTTGTTAGGTAGGGATTGTCTCTATTTGTTGCCAAATTGTACTTTCCAAGTGTTTAGTACAGTGCTCTGCCAATAGTAGGCACTCAATAAATGTGAATGAATGAATGAATGAATGAATGCAGAGCAGTGGACTAAGTGCTAGGGAGCGGACAGCACAACAGAGTTGGTAGACACATTTCTTGCCCACAACGAGCTCACACCAGGAATTCTATAGTTCTGACTCGACAACATAAGACAACAACAGCAACAACTAGGGAGCAAGGGACAGGAGGAGAAAAGGGTCTTGGATTATGACCAGTCGGGGCCCTCTTGGTCCCAGGACTGTGGGGAAGCCATCCCAGTGCCTCAGTATAATTCAACCTCATGTGGGACATGTACCATGTCCAACCTCATTACCATGTATCTACCTTAGCGCTTACTGCAGTGCCTGCCACATAATAATAATTAATAATTATGGTATTTGTTAAACGCTGGGGTAGATATAAACTAATCAGGTTGGACACAATCCATGTTCCACATGGGACTCACAGTCTTAGTCTCCATTTTACAGATGCAATACAGTGATTTGCCCAAGGTCACACAGCAGACAAGCGGTGGAGCCGGAATTTGAATGCAGGTCCTTCTGACTTTCTGCTTTTCCTCTGAAGAGTGGGGCATTCAATACCTGTTCTCCCTCCTATTTAGACCGAGCCCTATGTGTTTAGTACAGTGCTTAGCACATAGTAAGTGCTCAACAAAAACCACAAATATTATTGTAATATAGTTAGAACACCCTTCTGGAAATAATTACCAATTAAGTGATAGGTTAAAAAAAAAAAAGAAACATACTGCCTTTCATTACCCATATCAGTTTTGTTTCAGAGCTTTTTCCTTTAAAATGTCCTTTAAGTCTGAATGGCAAATCCCCATTTCAGGTCTCCTCAGGTGACACGTTAAATTTGAAAAAGTCCATTAAAATCTTGAAAATTTGTTTGCCTTGCCATTGGTCACTGTGATCACGGCAACGACTTAAACGCTTTGCCCTGGAATAAGAGAGAAAGTTCGGAGTCATGTCTTCACATGCCATCTTGTGAGTCGACCATGTTGTGATCTGCGTGTGTTCTCTTATACTCTCCTGAGCACTTAATACAGTGCTCTGTACAGAGTGATTGCTTAGTGATTAATTGCAAGGGCAATAGAAAGAGTAGCTTACTATTTGGAAAACACCTAAAGTTGGGCTCCACAGTAAGTCGAAAAGTGTCGTTGCTGAAGTGTGTTAATTTTGCGGGTTTGTTTTTTTTTTTTTAACTTGCACGTGACCAAAAACCAATTAAGATGAAAACAAAAACTGACAGGGTTTTGTTTTTTTACCAACCCAAAAGTAAAGATCAAGAACCTCTTTGAAAAAGAGACTTTAAAAAAATTATAGTTATGCATAAATAGCCCCTTCCTAGGGATGAAAACTATTTCATGGAGCTCAAGTTCATCCGGGTGGGGGGGAAACGGTGAATTATAATTCTCCCATAATGGGACCAAGATCAGACTTGTCAATCACTCTTGACTCTTCTTTTCCATTTAGTGTTTATCGATCCTTTCGGCTCGGGAGCTTAGTGGGTATGAGGTAGCTGTTTGACATTATTGTTCTGGAAGGCTCAGATCAAGTTGCCCGACAATGATCTGCCTTTTGCTCAGTTGTGTGGCTGGGCTTTAAAGACTTCAGATGCATGATGAGGCACACAGAGTTAATTGCTTAGACGTTTTTGGTGTTCTTCCAGCCCATCACACCATACTAAATCTTAAGTAGCTGTCGTCGTTCCCCCCCCACACCACCCCGAAGTGCCATACGTCTTTCTAAAGAGAGTGAAGAGGTCCTCTCTTCCCTCCTCTCCACCCAAGCCAGAATCATTTGGTGGCAAGAGATGGTGAGGAGTTGGGTAGATTGTGGGTTTCGTCTTTATAGTCCCTCAGCCTTCAAACTGGTTTAGCCTAACGGTGTTTTCCGTGCCATTTCTCTCTAAGAGGAGAAAGACAGGCTGCATCTGGTCAGCAGGATGGAACTGAACATCTTTCAAATAAACCAATACACAGTGATACTAGCGGAAAGGACTAAAAGACTGCTGCAATTCAGGGAAGAGACTCATTATAGTGACTATTCTATGGATGCCAACTATTCATTTTACTGTGGGGGGGTGACAGGAATTGTAGTGGGGAATACAGAGTGGAAGGGAAAAGGAATGTCAGAAAACCTTCATTTTGTTTTTTTCAGCCCTGATTGGAAACCACAGCAATCTTTTCAGAGACAAGGAATGAGGGAGGTGTGGAGTCCATCTCAAAAAACTGTGGGCACCATCACCCCCTTGAAGATGGTACTGATAGAGCAGTCCGTATTGTTTGGGCTCTGCTGGGTCTGGGGCTTTGAAGGAAAAGTGATCTTTCCATTTGAAAAAGGAAAGAGCAAAATTAGATATAGTAGTATGGTCTACATGCAGGTCCATTGAGTGAGGGTGGTGTGCAGAGCACTTTGATAAGCAATTGGGGGAGTACAATAAAGTTAAAAGACATAGATCCCTACACTTGGGGAGTTTACAGTCTAGTAGGGATTATATTGGTGTGATGCATTGTAATAAAATGAAGATGAACTTAAGTCTCAATGGCAGTGGCCATGAGAGGTATAGAAGATTATACTCTTCAGTTCCAGATCAGTCAGTCAGTGTTACTTTTGAAAACTTACTATGTGCAGAGCACTGTACTAAGCTCTTGAGAGAGTACAATACAACAGAATTAGCAGGCACATTCCCTGCCCATTACAAGTTTACAGTCTAGAGGGAACGTAAATTTATGAGGTGGTTCTTTGTATGGTCATTTTGAGTGTCAAACCACTGGCATGAAAATGATCTAGCTTGTCATGTGCTTTTTAACTTTTGGAAGAGGCCTGCTGGTTATGGCTTTTATTTTGGGGGTTCTTAACTATAAACAAAACAGTTTACTCAGAACTCTGTTTTCTGAGCTTACGTAACTGAATCCAGTACACTTTGGTTTGTGTGTTCGTAAATGGCCCATGTTTGACCTTGAAATGAGAAGGAAAAATCTAGGGTCTTAGCTCATTGGGACTACTTTGAATCTGAAATCTAGTGCGTATCTCGATGTTCTTATATTTAAGGAAATTACTGTTTTAAAGCTCAGTTGCATTTTCTGTCATTCTTGATTGACACGTTATTTGTCAGTCACTGTTTTGATATCATTGTGGTGTGTCATGTCAGTACTGTAGATGCTTCACTGTATCCGTGTTATCAGTTATTTCATTTCCCCCTACTTGGGTTTGTCCAGCGGAGATTTAATCCATATATCCATGCTCCTTTTTAAAAAAAGAATGGTATTTATTAAATGTTTACTGTGTCCTAGGCACTGTACTAATCGCTGCGGTGGATTCAAGCTAATCATGTGGGACACAGACGCTGTCCCACATAAGGCTCACAGTGTTAATCCCCATTTTGCAGATGAGGTAACTAATGCGCAGAGAAGTGAAGTGACTTGCCCAGGGTCACAGAGCAGACAGAGGGCAGAGCTGGGGTTAGAACCCAGGTCCTTCTGGCTCCCAGCCCCATGCTCTATCCACTAAGCAATACTACTTCTCTGATCCAGTGGAAATAAGGTTCACCTTAGTTCTAGTCCCAATCATATTTGCTGAGTTATGTGCTCAGTCATGAAGGTTTTTCACCAAAGGACCATCTTGGGCATTCCAGGAGTTTGGCAGTGCCACAAAGGCCTGCTGGATAATGATGCTGTGGCACAGCGCTGGTGCTATGCCACAATCACTTAAACTGTAGATGAGCCATGCATGTAAAAAAACCTATATGTGCTTGTGAAGCACCACTGCCTGCCTACTAACTCGTCGCGTTCTGTGTCACAACAGGAATGTGCCTGGTAGGGAAGAAAAGTGCGAATGGTGCCGTTGGAATTAGAATCAGCTGTCTAATCAATTACTTTGTGTGGGCCCTTGGTCCTGGATTGTAATAATAATAATAATGTTGGTATTTGTTAAGCGCTTACTATGTGCAGGGCACTGTTCTAAGCACTAGGGTAGATACAGGGTGATCAGGTTGTCCCACGTGAAGCTCACAGTTAATCCCCATTTTACAGATGAGGTAACTTGTGTGACTTGCCCAGAGTCACACAGCTGCCAAGTGGCAGAGCCAGGATTCGAACCCATGAACTCTGACTCTCCCAAGCACTTAGTACACCAGTTTAGTACAAAGTAAGTGCTCAATAAATACCATTAATTGATAGATGGACGGAAGCTCGGGATTAAGGCTCATCTGTGGTTCCTGATGGGAGATTCCATCATAACCGAAGAGCTGTGTCTTGGGTATGCCCATGTCTGCCTACCCAGCATATGTTGACGTATATGTGAAACATCCTTCAGTTCCATTTGAGGTTCCTTGGCCCCAGTTGCCATTTTCTGAAGAACCATACCAGCAGACATTTCATCTGGGTTCTTTCCTCTGTGTGCCCTCCGCCTTTTCCCACCACACATTGCAACAATCAATCTGGTTCTCCATATTGTTAGAGCACTCATGTTCTGGAAAGTACTTGAGAATTCAACACACTGCCTGGATTGCTCTAGTGGGGAAAAATGATCTTTGATCTTGCTTGCAAAGTGTGACAGAGCCGAGCTGCAGTCATCCCCTATGTTCCCCTGATGCACACATGTTAATGTCACAGCTGTCGGCTTTATGATCGTGCAAATACAAGCCCGTTGAGATGTTTAAAGTGGAGAAAGGCTCTCGTTCTGGATGAAAAGAACTCCAGTTATAATTTCTTTGGCTTTAAATGACTGTACTGCTGATGAAGGTGTACAGTGGCACACAAGGCAACCCAAAATTTAACCCACCGCCTGTAGATGACATTTGCCTTAAGATACAGTTGCTGTCTCAGTTTGAGAGTGAGAGATCAACCATTTTGCACCCTTGTTTTGAGAGTTACAGTTTACTAAATAAGCTGTCCATTAGGCTGGGAAATCCTATGGTTATTTTCAGTCATCGGTTTCTTTCTTTTCTTCTTGCAGGAAGGGTAGGAGGACTAGGAAGAGAGAGGAGTTTGTTGAAATTCTTAAAATTTTCCAAGTGTAAGATGCTGAACACTGCTTGTGTTCCACTTTTTTGATCTCCATTTTCAAGTCCACAAGATACATTATTTATAAATGAAGAATACCTTTTTAATTTCAAATGTAATTTCCACCCAAAATACTTCACTTTGCCCTCTAGACTGTGAGCTCATTGTAGGCAGGGAATGGTTCTCCCAACTTGTTCTGTTGTCCTCTCCCATGTATTTAGTACAGTGTTCTGCACACAATAAGTGCTCTTTAAATATGATTGATTTTCCATTCAAGAATTAGCAATTGTCAAATGATCCCAGTAGGAAATACTACGAACCTTGATTTGACTCAGATCTCCTTTTAACTTCTTTCATTTTGAACATGCCTGGACGTTTTCTTTGCAAATTCCTGAATTAAAGGCTGGTGGGAACAATGAGAACCAATTTATCCAATTTATTAACCGGAGGATTGCCGGGGGCTTTCTTGTGTAGCCCATCCGGTAATTAAATACTGGTTGAAAAATTGGTTGTGATAGAACATAGGCGTTATTTCCCAAATCCTCCAGTTTGTTTTATCAATATTGCCACAGGCCATTAATGTTTTTAATACTATTTTTGAATTTATGTGGCTCAGTAGATAAAGGTTATCAATCTTGTTTATTTGTGGCTTTTTATAAATTTAAAGATGTTGAATGCTAATTGGTTAAAAATTGAGTACACCAGAAAACATACCTAATTACTCATCATTTTTTTGACTTATATGTGTATCTCTGAGTTAAACAGATGAACCCAGCTATCTTGTTAGTAAGATGTAATGAGATAGAAATATTGAAGTGGAAAATGGCATACCATCAGTGTGACCTTGAACACTACTAGGTCATTCCAAGACCTCACTCTGGATCTCCAGAGGCAAAGGGAAGAAGAGGGCTTGAGCTACTATCTGCTGAATTGGGGCCATGTAGATAAGCAGTTTGAAAATCAAGTAGCTAGAAATCAAGCTTTGCAGCTTATTCTCAAAATTTTTAAGGAAAAAAAAACCCTTTGTTCACATAACTTAAATTATACCCTACTCAAACAGCCCCAAAACAGTCTTTTCTATAATATGTATTTTGTCCCTTATGCATTTTATTTTATCCAGGTTCCTAGGTCTGCAAAGGTTTGGAGTAGATTTTTGTAATGATATAACATATCTAAAATGCAGCTTGGAAGAGTTTAATTTCTAGATGCTGATTACCAGCTCAGAGCTGAAAGACATTTCCTTCAGCAGTATTGAAAAAAATAAGAGTTTCAGTAAAAAGCTAAAGGAGGAGAGGTGACATTTAAGGGACATTGGTAGACTCTCATTCCAGATTTAAGCATTTGTCTGAACTGCGATATCTTTACTTTCTCACCGTAAAAAAGATCCTGTCTGTCACCTTTCTCAAGTCGGCTGCTGCAGGAGAGGAGAGAAATTTCTTCTGTATAGTGAGAATGAAGTGAGGCGGATTAAAACAACTTGATTTTTCGGGGCCTGGAGAGAGATGCTTCTGCGTTGAATTACTGCATGCGGAGCATAAAAAGGATCTAGAGGGGATCCATAAAAACCTAAAAGGACTTATTATATTTTAACAGTGAAGTTCTTTCACGAAGCAGTGGTTTTTTTTCTCCCATCGAATTGATTCTTTCCCCGATTGTTCCATTCAGCTATGTTGCTTTTGCATCTAGAGAGGAGTAGAGAAGAGAAAGAATTTAGCAATAAGAGGAGGAAATTGATGCTGATTCATCCCTCCCCAAATGGACACCCTTGGCTCCTATGAATAAAAAACCAATACTGAACTGGGTTGAAAGGAAATTGAATGCATTGAGAAGAGGAGGTTGGGAGAATGAAACCACCCATGCAGAGAAACTACCAGTGGGGTGTTATCTCGGCACCAGTAGTTGCAGGAAATAAAGGTTCTGTTGGACTACTAGATCTGGGATTTAGGGTTCTTAGGACGTGCGCATATGTGTGTGTGTGTTGTGTGTAGGATGCTATATTTGAACATCTTGTACAAATACCCCAGCCACAAAATCTCCCACATTCAGACATTTTGAGTGTTTTCATTGGCTTCAGCTGATCCTCTTTTGTACATTAACTCAACCAGAAGAGTCATTTTCCATCTGTTTCCATTTCGTCCTCCTGTTAGCACTTCTTGTTAAATCTGAAATCTGAACTTCTGGTGAAGGAGGCAAGGAAATATAAAGGAGTTCCTTTTTAAATGAGCCATTTTAATCATTCTTCTGGTTTAAGTTGTGTGTTTGCGTCGGCGGGGGGTGATGTTGTGAAAATATAGGGCCATGAATGCCCAGCCTTCCACCCTTAACATAGCCCATGACTAGAGGAGTCTCATTTCTAGGTGTAAATATTTGCATTGTGCACTGTGCTCTGGAGTTTGTGTTGTTTTTTAAATAGTAGTTGTTAAGCACTTACTGTGTGTGTGCCAGGCTCTGTACTAAGCACTGGGGTAGATACAAGATCAAGTTGGACACTGTCCATGTCCCACATGGGGCTCACAGCTTTAATCCCAAATTTATAGATGAGGTAACTGAGGACCAGAGAAGTTAAGTGACTTACCCAAAGTCATATAACGGACATGTGTCACAGCTGGGATTAGAACCAGGTCCTTTGATTCCCAGGCTGTGCTCTTTCCATGAGGCCATGCTGCTTCTGTTCTTGTTGAACGCCTTTTCTCCCTCTTACTTAAACTATGAGTTCCATATGGGGCAAAGACTGTGTCTGACCTAATTGACTTAACAAATACCATAAAAAAAAATGATGCAGTGAGTACTTACCATCACCCTCCCAATAGGGAAATGTTTTGGCTGGTGAGGTGGATGTTCAGCTTTGATCCTGATTGAATTTGGTTTCCAGGCTATGGACGAGCTTCTATTTAGCCATAAAGACCAAGAACCCATGGGACAGAATTGATTAGGGTGTTAGTGGTTTATTATTATTATTAATAATAATTGAGGTACTTGATAAGTGCTTACTATGTGCTGAGCACTGTATTAAGTACTGGGATAGATTAAAAATAATAAGGTTGAGCACAGTCCCTCAGATTCACACCATGTGTCTCACCTCAGTGCACACACAGTTCCTGGACTTTTCCAGGGCCTCTCCACCATCTTGCAGCATCTTCTTGGAGTGCTTGAATCATCTGTCAGCTGATGACGCCCAGCTCTTCCTCTGGCCTTCTGGACTTCTCTCCAGTCTTCTCTGAGCTGGCCCAGAGGCTAATAGTGACTCCGAGGGTCCTTTGTGTTAGTTTCAGTCCATCCCTGGCCTGAGTGAAACTCATCTCATCAATATGGTTCTGCTAAATGCTCCTGCACACACGTTGCTCCCTTCCATTCAGGCAGGCTGAAGACTAGTGGTAAATTGGTGGAATATACTGTATTGTCTCATAAAACGGTCCCACTTTCTTTGCACAAGTTTTAACTTTAAAACAAGAGTGGGGCAGTTATGCAGGTCACATAAGAATTAAGTTTTGCAATAAAGAAGGGAGAAGGGGTAAAGGGACATTGGAGACTGCATTTCTCACTTCTATTACACTCTTCCAGGTGTTGCATACAACACGTGCAGCCAGAACAACAGAGCAGTAGGGAAGCTAAATACTACCGGTTTATATATGGGAACATAATTGGAAGAATTATGATCGAGAACCAGTTATCCTGTCAAAATAAATACATTTTCCCCTGAATTGTTTTTGTATTGTACGTTAAATTTCCCCATTTGAGTATGTGGTGTTTACCGTCTCAATAGTTTGTGAGATCTCATGTCTAGAAAGGTTCCACTATTTTTTCCTTCTGAATTTTGCAGGAGAAATCTCCATTTTAAGCATGATTGTAGGGAAAAGGGGATAACCTTAATGTCTCTTCAGTAGAGGGCTCTTCTGCTCTGTCTCTAGATGAGTTCAGGAGCTCGTTGTGGGCAAGGATTCCGTCTGTTATATTGTACTCTCCCAAGCACTTAGTATAATGCTCTGCAAGTGCTCAATAAATACGATCGATTGAGCTGTCGATGCCACTGCTAGTATCAGTTTGGGAAAGGGAGAGTCGCCTGTGAACTCATTCATTTGTATTTCTTCCTGCCTTCAGGAGGACATCTCTTCTGGGAAGCCCTGCGCACCCCTCAAACTTAACATTTCCAGAACAGAACTCCTCATATCCCACCCAAACCCTGTCCTCCCCCTGAGTTTCCCATCACTGTAGCAGCACCACCATCCTCTCTGTCTCACAAGCCTTTAACCTTGACGTTTACCTTCGAGTCATCTCTCTCATTCAACCCGCATTTTAAATCTGTCACCATACCCTGTCGGTTCTACCTTCACAATATCCCTAAAATCCTCCCTTTCCTCTCCTCTCCATCCAAACTGCTATCACACCGATCTAAACCCTTGATTACTGCCTCCTCGCAGTTTCCCTACTCCTATCTTTCTCCACTTCAGTCCAAACTTCACTCTGCTGCCCAGATCATTTTTCTACAGAATCGTTCAGTCTGTGTTTCCCTCGTTCAGTCCGTGTTTCCCTGCTCCTCAAGAGCCTTAGGTAGTTGCCCATCCACTTCCTCATCAAACAGAAACCCCTTACTATCGACTTTCAAGCACTTAATCGCCTTGTCCCCTCCTACCTTACCTCCCCAATTTCCTACTACAACCCAGCCCACACACTTGGCTTCTCTTATGCCGACCTACTCACTGTACCTCGATCTCATCTAGCTCACTGCCGACCCCTCACCCATGTCCCTCTTCATAGCCAATGAACAGCCACTGTCCTCACCTTCAAAGCCGTGTTAAAAGCACGTTGCCTCCAAGAGACCTTCCCCGACTAAGCCCTCATTTCTTCTTCTCCCACTCCCTTCTGCGTCACCCTTGCTCTTGAATTTGCACCTTTATTCCCCTCTCCCTCAGTCCCACAGCACTTATGTACACATCTGTAATTTATTTATAAAAATGTCTGACTCCCCTTCCAGAATGTAAGCTCGATGTGGGCAGGAGATTTATCTACCAAGTCTGTTATGTTGTTCTCTCCCAAGTGCTTAGTGCAGTGCTCTGCACACAGTGAGTGCTCAGTAAATATAGTTGATTGATTTGGTAATATTTATTGAGTGCCTACGATATGCTGACTTTTCAAAAGGCAGGAGTGGTCCCAGTGCCATGGAAAAACATCCTCTGCACTTCTCATTTTCCCTTTTGGTTTCAGTCCTGAAATCGACAAGTAGAGATGTGGATAGAGCAGCGGAAATCAGCTGAGGTGAAGTTGGCCGGGGGTGGAAGGAGGGAGAGGCTGGATTTAGGCTGGATTTCTCCTCAGTGACCTTTGGCATGTCGCATCTGGAAATGATGCGCATATTTGGGTGACAGCTTTGGAGAGGAGCAAACTGATTCCTTCACTGGCCACACTGGAAGGAAGAGAAATTGGGATCTGATATAATCTCCTGCTTAGGATGCATAAGGCAAATAACACTGAGCTGAGGAGTCGCTGAAGAGGAAGTAATGTTTTAGAATTCTGGCCCTCTGGGCATTTTTCTTCACACCACTTGTCACAGGTGCTTCTAATGGCATGCTAAAATTGCTGTATGTTTTTTTTCAAGAGCTTCGTGTATTTTAAACTATATTTTTATGTTTAATTTTCCCATCCATTAAAATTACCTCTGGGATTAAAAGACAAAAAGCATCCCAGGCTGTGCTTGAAAAAGTAATTGAATTCTAGAGTCACAATCACAGATAAAAGGATAATGTCTCTCTAAAGTCACTTGAATCCTGTTATAATTCTTCCCATCCTTTTTCCCTCCTGCCTCTCTCCCAACCTCCCTATATAGAGCACTCAGTCATTGTTTGT
This sequence comes from Ornithorhynchus anatinus, assembly GCF_004115215.2. Lineage (NCBI taxonomy): Eukaryota > Metazoa > Chordata > Mammalia > Monotremata > Ornithorhynchidae > Ornithorhynchus > Ornithorhynchus anatinus. The sequence goes on from NC_041739.1 coordinate 27,456,701, forward strand.
GGAAATCATTGTAGCTGGTGCCATGAGTGGTTGAATGCTTGTGTTTGACTTGTCTCCCGTCTCCATCCATGAGTTTATAGAGGGCGGGGACTCTGTCTTCTCCTTCCTTTGCACTTGACCCCACTGTGGCTAGTTTAGGAAGTAGCACATAGGACAGAGACTATATCCAACTTGATTTGCTTGTATTCACCCCAGCACTTAGTACAGTGTCTTGCACATAATAAGTGCTTAACAAATGCCATATTATTGTTATTAATAATAATAATCAAGCCCAGGAGATGGGGTGATCCCAACTCTGGGGACAGCAGGGGAGAAGGGAGAAGCAAGAAAGAATGTCTTCCCTAGGGCATGCAGTGCCATCTCAGTAATAACCCAGAGCACACAGGGTTCTGCAAGCTAAAATAGACCAAATTTAATAATAGTTAGGTACCAACCCCTCAGTCACAAGGAAGAACAATTTGCAATGTAATGCAGAATATTCGAATTGAATTCTAACTGCTCGAGAAATAAAATGTGATGGCTTGTCGGAGCTTTTCTGAGGTAGTATTTTAAAAGATCCAAATAGCCATTCCTCCCTCCAACTCCTACTCTTCTTTCCATAAAATAGTGTAGTTAGAGCTAAAGCCAGCTTTACACAAAAAGTGTTTCCCTTGAGAGCCCTCTAATAACTTTGGAAAAGCTTGATTAGGTGTCAGTTTTCATTGTCTAATACAAAGCACTTCCTCCAGCTTCCTGTGCACAACGTAAAACCCCAGAATAAGAATCCCAAGTGATTTCTTTTTAAAACACATTCGTATTTTCAGACGTCTTCACCACTGGATTCATGGCACCGAGTCAGCTCTCTCCCCATTACTTATCCTTGCTTCTCCCCCATTACTACCCAGCCTGCACACTTCACTCTTCTGATGCCAACCTAGTCATTGTCATTTGCTCTCACGTCTCCTGCTGCCAGCCGCTTGCTCATGCTTCTCTCTTGCCCGAACTCCCTCCCCTGACATATCTGACACACCAGCAAGGTCTCCTTGTTCAAAGCCCTACTGAAACCATGTCGCCTTCCAGAAACCTTCCCTGATTGCCCTACCAGTCCCTCCCTTCTGCATCTCCCATGCATTTAGATCCGCCCTTTCAGTACTTAGGTACTTCCCCTCATCCCCACAATCCTTATGTACGTAGCTTTATACTCACTGGCTTCCCTCGCCTCTAATTTATTTTAACATCTGTCTACCCTGTTAGACTGTAAGTGTGTGGAGGGTAAGGATCATGTTTGCCAGATGTATGGTACTTAGTACAGTGCTTTTTACAAAATTAACACTCAGTAAATACCAGTGATTGATCAGCACACTCTTAGACCATGAACCCCATGTGGGACGGGGTACTGAGTCCATTCTGATCATCTTGTAACTCCTCTAATCCAGTGCTTGGCACATCATCATCATCAAACGCCGTCGAGTCGTTTCCGATTCATAAGGACTTAACAGATCGGCACATAGAAAACGTTTAATAAATACCGTGATTGTTATTACCATTACATATATTGGAGAGTTGAACGATTATCAGGTGAATTTGGTCGATGTAGTTGGATGGTCAATATGGATAAAATCGCTATTTCCTTAAAAAAAAATTTTGTGTATGTGGCATCAGGTAATTGCTCAACTCTCCCATAAATGCCTCAAACCTCCCTTTCCATGTTCCACAACTGTACAACTGTTCAGGGCTTGGTATAGAGAAGATGATGGAAGCAGTGGAATCTCACAGTCAATCAATGGTATTGAGGGCTTACTATATGCCGAGCACCGTACTAAGCACTTGGGAAAGCATTATGCTTAGTACAGTGCTCAGTATACAGGAAGCGCTGAATAAATACAATTAATCGAATGGATAAGTAGATTAAAAAATAACATAGGGCTTTTCATTTGTTTTGATAAAGAGCACAATGTAATGATTGGCACATACTGTGACTTGAGATAGGTGATATTTTCCTTTAGATCCCGAAAGAAGTAATCTAATAAGAATTATGGTATCTAAGTGCTTGCTTTCTGCCAAGGACTGTACTGAGCACTGATTGGATACAATCCCTGTCCCTGATGGGGCTCAGTCTAAGTAGGAGGGAGAACAAGTATTGAATCCCAATTTTACAAGTGAGGAAACTGAGGCAAAGAGAAATTAAGTCTTTTGTCCAAGGTCACAAAGCAGGCAAGTGGCAGAGGAGGGATTAGAACCCAGGGCCTCTGACTCCCAGGCCGGACCTTTTTCCACTCGGCCACCCTTCTCTTATATTTGTCCATTTCAATACCCGTCTGTCCGATGTGGGGAGTTAAAGTAGGGTATTAAACCAGCGTACAATAGTCTGCCTCAGTGTCCCTCGAAGCCACTGTTTGTGTTAAAAAGTTTTACTGACATTTTTGCACATTTTATCCATTTTGGGAAACAAGGAAGGAAGAGCACGATAATCTAATCACGGGTAAACTTGTTATGAGCAGGGAATGTGTCTGCTAATTCAGTTGCAGTGTACTCTCCCAAGCGCTTAGTACAGTGCTGTACACATAGTAAGTACTCAATAAATGCCATTTATTCATCAACTGGGCTGTGAGCATGGACCAAGAGGGTGACTGTTTGGGTGGGGAGGACATCTTGCAGAGGAAGAATCAGGAAGATGCAGCAGCGGATTGAATGTGAAACCTGAAGGGCAGAGAGGAGTTAAACGAGGTTGCCGGCTTCTGGGACAGGGAGGATGCTGGGGTTATGGACAGAGATGGGAAAATTGGGTGAAGGAGTAGATTTAGGTGGATAGTGATGCCTAGTAATCCCCCATGTCACCCAGTTGTCAACAAGTCAAGTGCTCTTCCACCAGTGGTGGTGAAACGTCCCTGTTTTCTCCTCTACATCTTGTCTTTCTCACCGCCGACTCGTTTCCCACGTCCTCCCTCTGGCCTGGAACTCCTTCCCCTCCATATATGCCAAACCACCACTCTCCTCCCTTTCAAAGCCTTATTAATGTCACATCTCCTCCCAGAGACCTTCCCCAATTAAGCCCTTTCTTCCCCAGCTCCCCCTCCCTTCTGTATCGGCTGTGCACTTGGATCTGTTGAACTTCTGACATTTGGTTTTTGCCGCACCCTCAGCCCCACAGCGCTTATGTACATATCTATAAATTACATAATATAAATTATTTATCAGTGTCTGTCCCCTGGCTTAGACTGCCAGCTCGTTATGAACATTGACTGGGTCTACCAACTCTGTTGCACTGTACTCTCCCAAGCAGTTAGTTCAGTGTTTTATACACAGTAAGTGCTCAGTAAATATCAGGGATTGACTGATGGATTGGTCTACTTAATTCTTCCCTCCCTCCTCCCAGTGCCGCAGGACCGGGTTTATTGAGCTCTTTTGCGTTCATACGGCTTTGCTTGGCACAGAATTGCCAAAGAATAAGGAAACCCTTGAGTTTACTATGAAAAAAGGGAATTTGAATCAGATATGAATACTTCTTGGGATGAGGAAGGGTATATGTGCCAGATTGTTTATTGCAGCAATTGAATTTCAAAAGTTAGATACTTTTTTAGGTCCCATAATTAAATTAACCTTTTGTGGCTGAACTGCTCTTCCATAAAGTTCTCTTCAGAAATGAACCAGTGTGTAAAGAATTGAGGCAGAGAAACCCACTTCCGCCTGGGAAGTTCCATTATGTGGGGAATTCAAGCAACAGCAAGATTTCTGCCTGAATTATCTAAATAATTCCCCAGGTCTCTGCTTCACTGGACCGGGAATACTGGGGCTGCTTTTCAGCTCCCTCTTCAATCAAATGGCAAGAAACATGCTGAGTTAGTTCTCCCTTCAACAGTGGTGAAGCAGGAAAGAAATTTAAAATGAGTATAAAGTTTCTGGAAACTATGTAATGCTCTGAAAATGTTCAGATACACCTATAATAGCAATAATAGTAGTGATTATTAATCACTTACATGTGTTCAAAGCACTGGGTGTATGTCAGTACATGTTAAGTGCTGAATTAAGCACTGGGGTAAACACAGGATAATTAGGTCTTAGTATGTATATACATATTAGCACTTTAGCATTTTAGCACATATTAGCACATAATTAGCACTTATTTATGTAGCTGTAATTCATTTATTTTTTATTAATGTCTGTCTTCTCCTCTAGACTGTAAGCCCCTGGTTGGTAGGGAGTGTGTTTATTGTTATGTTGTAGTCTCCCAAGTGCATAGTACAGTGTTTTGCACACAGTAGGCACTCAATAAATATGATTGACTGACTGATCAGATACAGTACCTATCCTGCATGGAGCTCACTATATAAGGGGGAAAGAGGAAATAATAATACTTATAGTGGTATTTATTGAGCACTTACTATTTGTCAAGCACTATACTGAGTGCTAACGTAGATACAAGATGATCAGGGCCCACATGAGGCTCACAGTCTAAGAAGGAAGGAGATCTGAAGGACATCTAAAGCAAGAAGCAGCCTTATGTTCCTATCTGAAATGAAGTAAGGAGTTTTGTTTTTCTTTAAAGGGATGCTTAAGGCAGGTGGAGACAGTAATCAAATATTAAGCATAGTGGGAAGGAAAATGCTGAACAGAGTTCAGAAGATATTGCCCAGCTGTGCCAAAAGCTGAATTTTCTAGATAACCTAAAAGTGATGCCCTGTCAGCATAAAATACAATATTTAAAAAATGACTTTCTAGATGTTAGATGGGAAGCAGAGGGAGGGGATCTAGGATGTGAGAATAGGTCAGCCCACACTCAATTCCCCTGAACAGGTATTACAGATATAAGATAGAGACTATGTTCAGTTAAACTTTAGAAAATATCTGTGATGTAAAGGAGGGTAGGCAGTAGCTATCTAGAAATAGGCTAGAGATCCATCAGAATACATCGATTGTACACCTTCTGAGTGCGTGCCCCTCTTTCAGTGCCTGGAATGAAGCTGAAATGTCACACAGCAAAAACAAAAACCCGTAAGACTGTTAAGAGAGCAGAGAGCCATTAGCCACTGTTTGGAGCTGAGAGCAGTCATCGCCAACCTCTATGCTGAAGAGCCTTATTGATGCTGACCAACTGCTTGGCAAAAAAAAACCGATGAGAAGTGTTATTTTTAAGGATTTAAACAAGGACCATTCAGTGTAATGACCATAGGCCTATATAATAACCTTCATAGTCAAAGAAAATGATGTTGATGGTAAAATTCCATTAGGGTATTTTTGCCACCCAGAGATAGTATCTTCCCCAAGTACCCATGGAAAATAGAATGGGGCATTTTTTTGGCTACTTCCCAGATAGGGGGAACATTGCTTGTCTTGTCTTACGCCATCAAGTCGTCTCCGATCCATAGCGACGCCATGGACACATCGCTCCCTGAATGCCCCACCTGCATTTGCGATCGCTCTGGTAGTGGATCCATAGAGTTTACTTGGTAAAAATCCGGAAGTGGTTTACCATCGCCTCCTTCCTCACCGTAAACTTGAGTCTCCGCCCTCGACTCTCTCCTGGGCCGCTGCTGCCCAGCACAGGTGAGTTTTGACTTGTAGCAGATTGCCTTCCACTCGCTAGCCACTGCTTGACTCTCCCTCCCATAGTCAAGACTGGTAGAGTACTGGTAACTCTCCAGGTGCAACCCTGAGAGCGGGGAACATTGCTAATAGTAATAATATTAGAGTTCTGTACTAAGCTTTGGGGGAAAATATCAGGTGAGAGACAAAATCCCTGGCCTTCCATGTGTTCAAAATCTAAAAATAAAATTAGGAAGGGTTTGGCGATGGACATATGAGGATAAATAATAATATTGATAGGGAATTTGTTAAGCGCTTACTATTTACCAAGCACTGCACTAGGCCCAGAGGTAGATAAAAGTTAATTAGGTTGGTGGCAGTCTCTGTCCCACAAGGAACTCAGTTTAAGATGGAGGGAGAACAGGTATTTTATCCCCATTTTACACATGAGGTAACTGAGGAAGAGAGAAGTTAAGTCAGTGCTTAAAACAGTGCTCTGCACATAGTAAGTGCTTAACAAATACCAACATTATTATTATTATTATTATTATTGTTATTATTAAATGCTTTGCCCAGGGTCACATTGGCAAGTGGTAGAGATAGGATTAGAACCCAGGTCCTTTGACTCCTAAACCCCTGCTCTTTCCACAGGGTACCTTGCGGAATCCACCAAGGTCATCGAGAGTCGGGTCATAATCAAAACTTCGCAAAGTTCTAAAATATATTGAAGCTGCAGGCTACCTCAGTTTAAATCCCCAGCATCCCTGAATTTTCTGGAACTTACCTAAATCTGAGTTAATGATAAGAAGACAGTAGGGTTGCTGGTGGTTTCACCAGTCAGTGAGGAGAGAATTTATTGTCCGTATATATTTGATTTAGCAAAGGTTGCCTGCTTTAAAGCTAAGAAAGTTATTTGGTTTCTTAGTCCCATTAGATTATAAAATCATCGAGGGCAGGGATCTAGACTGTACACTCTCCCTCTGGACTGTAAGCTCATAGTGGGCAGGAAATGTGTCTGTTTATTGTTATATTGAACTCTCCCAAGCGCTTAGTATAGTGCACTGCACACAGTAAGCCCTCAATAAATACGATTGAATGAATGAATGGTTCAGGACTACTAACTCTGTTGTACTCTCCCAAGGACTCAGGATGATGCTCTGCGCTGAAGGCACTCGTACTGTTAATCGATTGACTGAAAGAGTCAATCCATCAGTGGTATTTAATGCTCACTATGTGCGGAGCACTGTACTAAGCATTTGGGAAAATGCAAAAGACTTAGCAGACTTGCTCCCTGCCCATAGCTGACATATAGTTTAGAGAGGGAGACAGCTATTAATGTAAATAAATTTGAAATATATAATTTAAAGATATGGACATAAGTGCTGTGGGGTTGAGGGAGAAGTGATATCAATTGCCCAATGGTCACAGATCCAAGTGCATTTTAAGTTGGTTCTCAGTAGTGGAATTTGGATAGGTTTCCCAGTTTGGGTAAGAATTAAGTAAAGGCTAATGAGCTTCACTTTCTGGGCCTCAGTGCTTCCTATGCTATTTCCATATCCCTTCTAAATCCTTTCTAATCACGTCACAACTTCTTGTCGACACACTAACAATTTGTGAATCACTTTGATTTTGGCCTCCTGCATTATCTCCCTGAAATGTATGTTCTCTGGGGCAAGACAATCGGTCGTATTTATTGAACGCTTACTGCGTGCAAAGCGCTGGGGAGAGTACAGTACAACAGAGTAAGTAGACATGTTCCATGCCCACCATATCTGCATTTGTTCATTTAGTCCCCAACAAGACTAGCTTCCATATGGAGAAGGGCCACAGGTAGTCAAATCTACATAGAGAAGCAGCGTGGCTCAGTGGAAAGAGCACGGGCTTGGGAGTCAGAGGTCATGAGTTCGAATCCCTGCTCTGCCACTTGTTAGCTGTGTGACTGTGGGCAAGTCACTTAACTTCTCTGTGCCTCAGTTACCTCCTCTGTAAAATGGGGATTAACTGTGAGCCTCACGTGGGACAACCTGATTACCCTGTATCTACCCCAGCGCTTAGAACAGTGCTCGGCACATAGTAAGCGCTTAACAAATACCAACATTATTATTATTATTATTATAAGCTCTATGGGAGCCCATTCTGTGCCACTTTGCCTGGACGCACTCAGTAAATCAATCAGCCGTATTTACTGAGCACTTACTGTGTTCAAAGCACTCTACTAAGTGCTTGGGAGAGTGCAGTATAACAATATAACAGGGTTGGTAGACACCTTCTCTGCCCACAACAGGCTTACAGTCTAGAAGAAACCGTCTGCCTTTGGTGATGACATTGAACGGTTGGGGCTTGGCAGATGGTGAGAGAGCGATCTTGGTATGACAGTGTCTCAGAGTGGGGTCACAAAAGATAACCCCAACCCTACATAGTCCCTCTTCGCTAACCCTGTTCCCCCTGCCCCCTTCTTCTTTAAGTCCCTCTGGACTTATCTTTACCCAGCTGAAGGCCAGTAAACGTTTTGTGGGCTGGGAAGAAGAAGGGATGGAGGAAAAACTTCTCTGATGCACTGAAGGCTAGAAAAGTTTCTCGTTTATCCATGAAGCAGAGAGCATCAAAGGCAAAGGGTTTGCAAGCTATCTGTAAATGCTGCTCTGGTCCTTGATTTTTTTTCTTTCTCAGAGTCACATTTCTATTGGCTGCCAATTCCAGTGTTGGTTTTAACTGTGTGCCAGCACCTTCTTTTTCATTGGTCTGATTACTTAAATACATGTATTTCCCACGAAAAGTTTATTCAGTGAGTCACAGGCTGCGTGTCTGACTCTGAGTTGACTACTGGAACAGAGACAGATTTAACAGCCAGATTTTCATTCCTGTCCGGGCTCTGCCTGTCTCGGCTACAAATGGAGCAGCAACATGAAGCAGGAGGTAAAAAGCTTTCTCCCAGAGAGTGAATAAGAAATGGATGAGGTGGTTTTATTTATATACTCTAGAGGTTCAGAACACTGTCCCAATTTCTAAGTCAGCTTGTATCTCAAACCTTGTGTTTAAAGGTGATGTGAAACATGATTTTTGAATTTTATTGGGACAAGGCATGTTGTATAATGCTGATAGTGACAAGGAGAGCATGTTGGGTTGCCATAAAACCTAACCAAGTTCCAATTTGCCCCCATGTCGGAGTTTCAGGACACTTCTGAAGGAATTTTTTCCTTAGATTCAAGGGCAAGAGAGAAGCAACATGGTGTAGTGGATAAAGTATGGGTTTGGGAGTCAGAAGGTCATGGATTCTAATCCCAGCTCCACCACTTTTCTGCTGTGGGATCTTGGGCAAGTCCCTCCACTTCTGTGTGCCTTTAAAAATGGGAACTGAGGCTCTGAGCCCCGCGTGGGACAGGAACTATGTCCAACCCAATTTACATGTATCCTCCCCAGCACTTAGAACCGTGCTTGACCCAGAGTAAGCTCTCAACAAATACCATAATTATTATTTTTGTTTACAAGATTTTGGGTGCTACAAATAGGAGGGAGAGGCAATACCTTTGATTTAAGAATTATCTACTTTGTAAAGAAAATCCAACTTTACTGCATTTAAGTTCAGGCAAGAATCCTAAACCCTTTTCCACTCTGTTCCTCTCTTCAGTTTCTTTGGCTATGGCTTTATTACCAATAGAGTTAATGATGAGGAAAAAGCATGATGGTCCACTTTTCTCTTTGAATCAATCTTCATCTGGCAAAAATCTAATATAAAATAAATGGGCATGGGAACTTAACAGCATCAACCTTCAGATGCTGAGAAAGTATCCAGTAGTTTGACAAGAATTCTTCATTAACTCATGTTGCTGAAGTCATGGAGTGAGTGACTCATGAAGAGCAAATTGAGTTCGATTCCAACCTTCAGAGTGAGAGTAGATTGAATGCAAATTCTCCTTCTGCAGCTTCTTCCTAGGCTTCTTTGTGATGATTTTCTTAGTGTGCCCTAAAATTGAATTGACAGGTCTTATCGCAGGGTTCCATCAAGTGACTGTGTCTTTATGGACAACGATCCTGCTGTGTGGCAAATACCTTAAAGATCGGTGACCTTTAAGCTTCATTTTCACCTGTGCTAGTGACGGTGAGGTGTGGTAGGGAAAAGCAAGTGGGTTCAGACCTTCCCCCGTTGAGCCCCCCCAAGTCCCTGGGGGGCGGGGATTTCTTTTCTTATTTTTTATTGAGAATGGTAATTATTAAGCGCTTATTATGTGCCAGGCACTGTTCTAAGTGCTGGGGTAGATACTAGCTAATCAGTTTGGACACAGTCCCTGTCCCTCATGAGACTCACAGTCTTCATCCCCATTTTACAGATGAGGTAACAGACCTGGAGAAGTTAAGTGACTTGCCCAAGGTCACACAGAGTCAGAGTTGGGATTAGAACCCAGGCCCTTCTGACTCCCTCTCCCATGCTCTATCCATTAGGCCATCTTTGACTCCAAACCGTGCTAGAGAAGTCACCGTTTACTACCCGGATTGCAAAGCTTTCACTGTGCATATTTTAAAACAAAAACCTGAGCTTATTTCCTTCAAGGATTCTGGGACATTTAAAATAATTTAACAAAACAAAAAACCGACGGGGATAGATCCTTTCCCTAAAGTGGTGTAGGGGTGGTGCAGCTGACATGGTTTTCTTCTCTCCTCTCTCTCCTCTCTCTCCTCTCTCTCCTCTCTTCTCTCTTCTCTCTTCTCTCTCTCTCTCTCTCTCTCTCTCTCTCTCTTCTCTCTCTCTCTCCCCCCCCCCCCCGCCCCATCTCCTCTCCCCTACAACGCCAGTCAGATCCTGTCTGGGGGAACTAATCACAAGACGCCTCAACAGGCAAGCTGACTGGGGGAACCAGTCGGAGGAAGTGATTTATAAACACCTCATATATCTGTGCTTTTAGTCTTTAGAACATGATCAAAGTAGGGCATCCTAAAGCTATAATTTCCTGTGCTTGGCCATACTTTAGCAAGTGCACATTTCTCATGTACCCACAAGCAGCGTGGCTCAGTGGAAAGAGCCTGGGCTTCGGAGTCAGAGGTCATGAGTTCGACTCCCGGCTCTGCCACTTGTCAGCTGTGTGACTGTGGGCATGTGACTTAACTTCTCTGTGCCTCAGTTCCCTCATCTGTAAAATGGGGATTAAAAGTGTGTGAGCCCCACGTGGGACAACCTGATTACCCTGTATCTCCCCCAGCGCTTAGAACAGTGCTCCGCACCTAGTAAGCGCTTGACAAATACCAACATTATTATTGGTGGCTGTGGATTATGGGGCTTTGTTATTTTCTTCTGACAAAGAGACTCTGTCGACCAGATATAACATTGGCTCGAGCTGGTTATCACGTTCCCGGGATTTTAGTCTCTGTTCTTTCCTTCATTTTTTCCAGTCCTTTTTTTTCCCTTTTGCAACTGAGCCATCTCTTGCTTTTCCATCCTTTCTCAGCCTACTGGATAATTGCTGGGAAAGCTTTGCTTTGACATTTTTCTGGACTTAGAAATTGGTCTTCTTTGGATTTTAGTTTTTGTAAAATATTCAATAGGAGGCTATTTCCATTCATGAATAGAAGTTCTGTATGAAAGCCTGGTATTTAGCTAAAGGTAATGCTGTGACTGGTAAGATTTTGCTCAATAGGAAACAATTGATTGATTATGGTTTTTGCAGTTAAGTGGATTAACGTATTAGCATAGCAAAACTTAGGTCTGCATATGCCTGAACAATTTAAGATTTAGTACCATAAACAAAAATTGTGTATATCTGTATATATTATTTATTATTCTGTTTTATAATGATGTATATATATCTGTTTATTTTGATGATATTGATGCCTGACTACTTGTTTTGTTTTACTGTCAGTCTCCCCGTTCTTGACTGTGAGCCCATTGTTGGGCAGGGATTGTCTCTATCTGTTGCCGAATTGTACATTCCAAGCACTTAGTACAGTGCTCTTCACACAGTAAGCGCTCAATAAATAAGATTGAATGAATGAAGAATGATTATAGAGACAAAATTTTGAATAGCATCATCCGTATGTGAACCACTTGAACCCTGCCATTTTTTCTGGCTTCCTATGCTGTGGACTCTTAATTTACTGACCCCAAAAGCTGGATGTAAAACACTTTAATTGCTCCTATTTTTTCCACCCATGACATCCATCAGTCAATCAATCAGTGGTATTTATTGAGCACTTATTGTTCACAGAGCACTGTACTAAGTGCTTGGGAGAATACAATAGAGTTGGTGTAGACAATCCCTGCCCAAAGGAGTTTTCAGACTAGAGGGGGAGACAGACATTAAAATAAATTACAGGTGGATATGGATATAAGTGTCGTGGTGCTGGTGGAGAGGTGAATATCATAGTGCTTGAGGGGAACAGACCCAAGAACATAGGCGACATAGAAGGGAGGACTTAAGGAAGTAAAGGCTTAGTTGGTGGAAGATTCTTGGAGAAGATGTGAGTTTAGTAGGGGTTTGAAGAAGGGGTCTGTTGGATATGAAGGGGGAGGGAGCTCCAAGCCAGAAGGTAGATGTGGGCTAGGGGTTAGAGGCGAGAAAGATGACATCAAGTTAATAATAATAATAATAATGTTGGTATTTGTTAAGCGCTTACTATGTGCAGAGTACTGTTCTAAGCGCTGGGGGAGATACAGGGTAATCAGGTTGTCCCACGTGAGGCTCACAGTTAATCCCCATTTTACAGATGAGGTAACTGAGGCACAAAGAAGTTAAGTGACTTGCCCACAGTCACACAGCTGACAAGTGGCAGAGCCGGGAGTCGAACCCATGACCCTGACTCCAAAGCCCAGGCTCTTTCCACTGAGCCACGCTGCAGGGTTGGTTAGAGAAGTGAAGGTTGTTGATTGGGTTGTAGTAGATCAGCGAGGTGATTTTAGGAGAAGAGTTAATTGAGTGCTTTAAAACTGATGGTAAGGGGTGTCAGTATGCTGCAGTAATGGTTGGGCAATCATTGGGGGGTTTTGAGGAGAGGGGAGAAGTGGGCTGAATGTCTTTTTTGTTGGGGTTTTTTGTTGTTGGTGTTTTTGGGGGGAGGTTTTTCAATGAACTGGGTAGCAGACTGGACTATGGACTGGAGAGGGGAAAACAGGAGGCAGGGAGGTGAGCAAGGAGGCTAATTCCACTAGTCAGGATGGGATGTGATAACTATTTGGATCAGCATGGTAGCAGTTTGAATGGAGAGGAAACAGCGGATTCTAGAGATGTTGTGAAGATAGAACTGATGGGATTTGGTGATTTTTTTTAAAATCTTCTCTTCTCCAAATCAAATAAGTATTAAACAAAATTTAGAAGAGAAAAATGCAGACTGACTGTAGAACGCCTGAGTTTTTAAAATATTTTTAAATAAAAGGAAATGGAGACGAGACAGCGAATCATTTCTTCATTAGAGAAATGTTTCAAACTAGATGTTTCTTCTGTGCTCAAGTGTAAGATTTCATGTTGGGTTGTGCTGCCAACCTTTGCCTCATTGGCCGGAAGGTAGACAAGATCTTGGTGAAGAAGACTGGATGGGGAGAGGATTGGGTACAAGCATAATAATAATAATAATGTTGGTATTTGTTAAATGCTTCCTATGTGCAGAGCACTGTTATAAGTGCCGGGGTAGATACAGGGTGATCAGGTTGTCCCACGTGGGGCTCACAGTTTTAATCCCCATTTACTGATGAGGTAACTGAGGCACAGAGAAGTTAAGTGACTTGCCCACAGTCGCACAGCTGACAAGTGGCGGAGCTGGGATTTGAACCCATGACCTCTGACTCCCAAACCCGTGCTCTTTCCACTGAGCCACGCTGGGTCCTCTTCTCTCTTATGGGGTTGAGGCGGGATGGGGAAGATGCATTCCTTTTTTCCTGGGCTGGAAGGACTGTTGTTGAATCTGGGCATAAAAGAATTAAGCCACTTTAAAGGAGGAGGTTATCAAGCTGTAAATGTATGTCTCTGTCTGAGGTTCTTTGGAAAAAAAAATATAAAACAAGAATAATTTCAATTTGGAGGTACACAGTTGCCCTCACTGGGAGAAAAGCCAAAGGAAATTTCATGTTTATGGTTTGCTCTAGTTCTGTGGTTTTCAGCAGAATAGCTTCCCCACACACATTTGCAAGTGGCACAAGGAAGTTACCATAAAGGGAACCTGAGGTAGATAGAAAACAGCTAGATACTTGCCACCCCTGGACATTTATTGTCCTATTGGGATCCTGATCATACATGCTATTGAGGCTCCATGGCCAGGCTTGGGCCTGGGTTCAGGACTCTTGGGGAGTCGTCTTGTATCTGAAAAGGTTGTGGAGTCCTTCTTACCTTCCCAAAGTAGTGTGTGTGTGTGTGTGTGTGTGTGAGAGAGAGAGAGAGAGCATATTTTGAAGAAAATTTTCCAGTATAACTCCAATCTTAATGAGCCTGGAAGAGGCGAAGTTGAGGTGATAATAGTAATAATAAAAATAATTATGGTATTTGTAAAGCACTTACTCTGTGCCAGGCACTGTACGAAGCCTGGGGTAGATATAAGTAAATCGGGTTGGACATAATACCTGTCCCACATGGGACTCTCAGGCTCAATTCCCATTTTACAGATAAGGTAACTGAGGCACAGAGAAGTGAAGTGACTTGCTCAAGGTCACACAGGAGATGTGTGGTGGAATCCGGATTAGAACCCATGACCTCCTGACTCCCAGGCTTAAGCTGTATCCACTTTGCCAAACTGCTTCTCCTGGCGGTGAGATAGCCAGTCACTGCTTCATTAGAGAAATGTCTCAAACTAGATGTGTGTAGTTGTCTCAAATTAGAGCCAACGTGGCTTTAGGAGGAATTCTTTGGTGTTTAAGGAGTCCTGTTTCACAGCTTGTCCTGGGATCCTGGGCATTGACATCTCAGTCTTTTCTACTTTCAAATCAGGGTTGGCTTCAGGTACTCACTCTTCGCAGGAAGTGTAATTCAGGTTGTCGAGGACCAGGGGCAGTCGTGCTGGAAACAACGGAATGACCCAAGGCATGGGCCCTGGCCAGAGAAATCAGTCAGTTGTATTTATTGAGCGCTTACTGTTCGCAAAAGACTGAACTAAAAGCAAGTACAGTATACACCTCTACATGTATAATTTACTGAAGTTTTGGCAATGAGGAGAGGATTTCGGATACAAATGAATGAATAAATAACAAATAATCAGACGAAAAGCATAAGGTGGCTGATAGAATGGCATTACTGGAGAAGTGACAGAATTCCTCAGGGAAAGCGTCCTAGGGGAGAAGGAGAAAAACGAGGACACAACATGGCCTAGTGGAAAGACCACGGGTCTGGGTGTAAGAGGACCTGGGTTCTAATCCCAGCTTCGCCACTTACCTGCTGTGTGACCTTGGACAAGTCACTTCATGTCTCTGGGCCTCCATTTCCTCAACTGTAAAATGGGGATGAGATACCGCTTCTCCCTCTTATTTAGACCGTGAGCCCCATATGAGATAGGGACTATGTCTGGCCTCATTAACTTGTAACTATCCCAGAGCACTTAGAACTATGCTTGACACATAGCGAGTGCTTAACAATTGCATAACATTTTAAAAGAGAGAAGAGTAGGCTTTTTACAAAGGTTTTGAAGAAAGGAAGGACATGGTTAAAGCTGAATGGGCAGGGTGTTCCAAACAAGGGAAAAGCATGAGATAAAAGAGTTAAGAGTGGGGCAACAGCTAGAATCGGGAAGAAGAAAGAGTACGAGCTCAATCAGTGGTATTTACTGAGTGCTCACTGCATGCAGAGCACTGTACTAAGCTCTTGGGAGAGTTCACTAGAGCGGTATAACAGAGTTGGTTGACACATTCCAACATGAGCTGAAGTTTTACAGGAGAAGACAGCAGATAGATAAGAAAAAGCTAGCAATGGTCAGGAGTTTTGGGTTTCATACAGAAGCACTGGGGTCGCATTGGAGATTTGAGGAGGGGAGTGATGTGTGCTTCAGAAAGACGATATCCCCAGCTGTTTGTTAGAGATCGGAAAGGTGAGAAGATGCATTAGAGAGCAAGGTCACAGTTGGAGCAGGGTGCTCTAAAATCCTTTCAAAATAGAGCTGGCAGGACGACTGTAGGGAAGGAAGCACAACAGCACACCCCATGCATGGTGCAAAGGGCCTGGTTTCATCCACACTTCCAAGAAACTGTTGGGGCATTCTGGGAGATGATTGGCCCCAGTTCCAAAAGTAGGAAAAGCCCCACCACCCCTTTGTGGGCAGAACTGTGTTTTCCTCAGAGAGAACTGGGAGAGGAAACCAAGTTGGACCCTTCCTTTGCTTCTGTGTTCTGTTCCTGGGGATCAGTTCCTCCTGGGTGAGAGCACTCCACAAGAAGAACCAGAGAAGCGGCGTGATCTAGTGGGTAGAGCACGGGCCTGAGAGTCAGAAGGACCTGGATTCTTATTCCAGCTCTGCCACTTTTCTTCTGTATGACCTTGGGCAAGTCACTTCTCTGGGCCTCAGTTGCCTCATCTGTAAAGTGGGGATTAAGACTGTGAACCCCATATGGGACAGGGACTATGTCCAACCTGATTACCTTGTATTTTCCCCCAGCACTTAGTGCCTGACCCCCTAGTAAGTGGTTAACAGATACCATAAAAAAAATTCCACACAGTAAAGTATTTCTCAGGCTTGGTCCTTGCACCTTTGAATCTCAGTGACTTTGCTGTCATGAACCTTTGACTTTAATATCTTCTGTGCTATTCTTTCCCGTTGCAGTACTGATTAAACTTTGACAGTGGTCCTTATCTGGTTTGGCCACGATTAGTGGGACCTTCTCAGAGCTCTCAACTCTGTCCTGGCTAGAACTCTTAATCCCACATTTTCCTTGGATTGCATTGAACATTAGCAGTTTCACTCCCAGTTCAAAGTCATACACTTACAGGCGCAAATTTTGATCTCAAGAATCTAATGGGATGGGAGCAGGGAGTCCAGAAAATGAGAGAAAGGAGCTAAAGGTGACCCAAGGTGGCAAACTTTTGGAACAGGAAGATCATGATTTTGCAGATTGTCAGGGAAAGTTAGGAAGTGGAGAAGGTTTAGAAGGGCAGCGCATATGGGGGAGAGTAATCCTAACACTCTCTTCTCTCCCTCACTCTCCCCCCAAAAAAAACTTCTTTTCTCTGTATTTTCTTCCTCTCTTCCCTATCTTCTCTTTCTTCTTCCTCCTCCTCTTTTCCTCCTCTAATTGGACATGAAATGCTTTTTCTTTGCTATGCTGATTTCCCTTTTCCATACAGGCACCTTGCATTTTTCTAAATTAAATGGCTGCACCCCAAAAACTTGCCATATTGCTTATGCACAGTATATTAAATTTATGAATGCAATAGTTGTCTGTCAGTCAATCATATTTATTGAGTACTTACTGTGTGCAGAGAATTAAGTGCTGGGAGAGTGCAATATAACAATAACCAGACACATTCCCTGCCCACAACCAGCTTACAGTCTAGAGGGGTTATGAAAAAGTAGCATATGTGCTCATTTTTCTGTCCATTGTGAATATTGTCTGTTTTAGAATGTAGCAACATTTTTAGAGGAAAAGGACTATGTTTATGCAGATGACTCTCCTCCATCTGGACTGTAAGCGCATTGAGGGTAGAGAACATGCTTGCTAACTCTGTTGAATTGTACTCCTCCAAGGCTTAGTACAGTGTTCTGCACATTAGTAAAGACTCAATAAATACCATTGATTAATTGACGGATAACTGATTAAATCATTTTTGAGGGCGAAGATTCTTTCATTGTCATCTTTAATTATGACTCTGTAAAGGATGATACTATGCTTATTGATGTACATGGTTTTCTTTTAGTTCCTTCGTACCTTAGGCTTTGAAGATGTCTACCTCTGATTCTCTAATACAGAGCAAACAACATTGAGAATAGCTTTCAGAAGAAATTCAGTGTTTGGGATGAGGGTCTTCACATTGGCCTCCTAAATCGTGAGAGATGCTGTTTTGATGCAAAGATTATTGCACAGTTAGTTCAGGCTTCAGTTAATAATACGAAAGGAAAATAAATGATCCATTTCCACTGAGAAAGAAGGCCAGAGATGCCTTCAAAGTCTAATGGAAATTCCTAATCTTCTTGAGCTATTACATTTTCTTCAGAAAGAAAATGCTAATCTAATGTTCTCATCATTTCATGTTTTCTGCTGGTTTCCAAATTCACTTAATGAAATTTATTCCCAATGTTGTTAATAGTTCACCCTCATATTAGAACAAAGATTTCTCAGTGAAGACTGTGCCTTGCTTTCTGAAGGCCTTTAAAAAGTATAGTGCACTGAATCAGAGCACTCTAATGTACTTTACAGTGGTTTTCTGAGTGATGCCTCTTGATAAATTTAGAAGGCTTGCATTTGTGCTTACAGCTCTGAGAAGCTAAGAGTAGATGTGGGGGCGGGGTGGGTGGTGAGCAAGCATCATTAAGAATGATCTTTTCTTTCTGGATGCAGCAGGAAAGAAAGAAAAAAGTCTAGATTGGGCCACGCTCATTATTTTTAATGGTATTTGTCAAGTGCTTACTATGTATCAAGCACTGTTCTAAGCACTGGGGTAGATTCAGGTTTATCAGGTTGGACATAGTCCCTATCCCATATGGGGCTCACAGTCTGAGGGAGGAGAATTTAATCCCCATTTTACAGATGAGGTCACTGAGGCATAGAGGTTAAGTGACTTGCCCAAGGTCACACAGCAAGCAGTTAGCAGAATCTTAATAAGAACCCAGGTCCTTTGACTCCCAGATCTGTGCTCTCTATCCATGGGCCATGCTGCTTCTAGGATTTTCTAGGCCTTCGTTGTTCCAAAGAGAATAAATTCTGAGTCATGTCTAAGTAAGTACAAGTCATTTGGGCCACCAGCTATCTGTTCCCTTCTGAATCTCCCAATCAGAATCATCTCGGACACAAATTGCTTGTAGTCCATAAGGATAATTTACATGGAAAGCTGCTGAGCCTGTACATACTGGTGATTTTGCTGATAAATGCCAGTAAGTCTTCCAGCCTACATTTCAGGGCTCACAATATTTCAGGAACAAGATGATTTCTGGTTAGATAGATTGCATTTTAAGCTTGTGGTGTGGTCTAAGATGGGCTATCTTTCGATCGGAGGATGAGGTATTATTTTTGAATGTTCCTCTTCGTCCCTCAAAGCTTTTTCCCGTGATGTGAATTTGTCATAGGTAAGAAACCCCTCCCTCCCCAAATCAGACAGTCCGCAGGTCTCTCCACATGGTGTAGCAGATAGAGCACAGGCCTGGGAATCTGAAGGTGATGAGTTCTAATACCGGCTCCTCCACTTGTCTGTTGTGTGGTCTTGGGCAAGTTACTTCACTTTTCTGAGCCTCAGTTACCTCATCTGTAAAATGGGGATTGAGACCGTAAGCTCCATATGGGACAAGGACTATGTCCAATGCAATTTGCTTGTATCCACTTCAGTGCTCAGTACAGTGCCCGGCACATAGTAAGCACTTAAATACCACAATTATTATTATTATTCCTTGTTAAAATCCCTCCTGAAATTCCACCTCCTCCAACAAGCTTTCTCTGAGTGATTACTCAGCATCCTTTTGCCAAGTCATCCCTTTAACCAACTCTAGCTTTTGTGAATTTAGTTACACTGACCTTAGGACTCTCATATAGCTGTCCACTCTATTTATTTATTTTGACAATGTTGTAAATAATTCTAGGTTTGTCACCCCCATTAGAGTGTAAGTGTCTTGTGGGCAGGGAATGTAACCTTTTGTTATTCTATACTCCCCCATGTACTTAGTGCACCGCACCACTCATTCATTCAATCATATTTATTGAGCACGTCCCATGTGCGGAGAACTGTACTAAGCACTTGGGAGAGTAAAATAAACAATAAACAGACACGTTCCCTGCCCACAGTGAGTGATGGACTCTCAATAAACTCTCAGAGTAGGACTCTGACTCCTACTGCTATACTGTTTATTTAGAGATGATTTCATAATGGACCATCAAAGGTTCTGGGATTAATGGAAATTCTCATTCGCAGAACAAATGTGTCAATAGTGGCCAAGACTTTACTTTGGTCCAAATGTAGGCCCTGGTGAAAATTATTTGGAAACTCACTGCATTTTTCTCAAACAGTGACCACAAACTGCCTTCAATCATAGCCTATGTAAATTTCCATCTATCCCTGAGTGTTTCCTTTCCTTTTTTTTTTAAACTGGATGCTGGAAGGCATTTGGATGTAAAATACGATTTCATCATCCTGAAAGAAACGTTTCACTTTTTTCTAAAGACCTTTGAGAACCAAAGAACAGAACCACTTCCTCCCACCTCTCTCTTCAGGATATGTGTAGGAAAAACTGGCCTGGAGTCTTGACTCTGGTGTTGCCTAATGCCTGGAGATGATTGGCCCACTCCTTTCTGATGACTTCATGGATTAGTGAATTCAACTAACTCTTGTGCTTTATGGCCAAGGACAATAAAACCTCTTTATAACAAACCTCATCAGACCAAAAGTTCCATGTAATCAACTTCTCTCTTGCCTCCAGCACTCACCAGGTCATTTAATCACCTTGAAGGACCTCTCTATATAGTACTCCTTTAGAATAAAGGTTCCCAAATTAGCTTCATTATAAAGTGGTTTATACTATCTGTATCTCATGTCTTCCTCTTCTGAAGCTTCTCACCGGCCCCCCTCCCACCTTTTCCCTTTATTCTATAAGGTCCCCCTTATCTGTATGTTTTGGAAAAAAAAACTCTGTCGATGCATACCAATTAACCGGATTATTGAAGCCTAAAAATACCTTGATAATTAAGGGGAAAGAGTATTTTGTGAGTCTGAATTATCATGTTTCTGCCTACGTCCAGCAGACAGGGTGCTAAAAGCGTTGGGAATTTGCCTGCTAGAAGCGGACAAATGTTGATCTTTCTCGACACAACTGGCAGATCCACTTAAGTAGGAAGTGCCCTCTAGATTGTAAACTCATTGTGAGCTGGGAATGTGTCTGCTTACTCTGTTTCATTGTACTCTCCCAAGTGTTTAGTACAGTGCTCTACACATAGTAAGCACTCAGTAAAACACCATTGATTGATTGAGAACATCATGACTGGTGTGGGCTTGGTGTGGGTGTGACAAGAAGCAGTATTAGTCTAGTAGATAGAGCATGGGCTTGGGAGTCAGAAGGACCTGGGTTCTAATCCTGACTCTGCTACTTGTCTACTGGGTGACCTTGGGCAAGTCACTTAACTTCTCTGTGCCTCAGTTACTTCAGCTGTAAAATGAGAGTTAAGACTGTGAGCTCCATATGGGACAGGGACTGTGTCTAACCTGATTAGCTTGTATCTAGTGCTTGACACATAATAAGCGCTTAACAAGTACCATCATTATCATTATTATTATTAAGAAGGAAGGTGAAGGATCTAAGGGGAAGATCTACAGCCCTTTTTATAGTATTTGTTAAGCACTTACTATGTGATGATGACGATGATATTTGTTAAGCGCTTACTATGTGCTAGGCACTGTTCTGAATGCTGGAGTAGAAAAGTAATCAGGTTGGACATAGTCCATGTCCCATGTAGGGCTCACAGTCGTAACCTCCATTTTACAGATGAGGTAACTAAGGCATAGAGAAGTGAAGCGACTTACCCAAGGTCACACAGCAAACAAGCAACGGAGCCAGGAGTAGCACCTAGGTCTTTCTGGCTCCCAGGCTTGTGCTCTCTCCACTAGGCCAAGCTGCTTCTTGGCCTGAACTGAACCTTCAGTTCAGCAGCTTCCTCACCACCTGACTTGGTGGCCCCAGGGAGGGGCCAGTTGTCTATAAATTTGTGGACCATCTGCATGAATATCCTAAACTGTGCCCAAAAAATCAATAAAAAATATTTGAATGTCTGTAAATATGGATAACCACCAAACCGGGGTCAGTGGCAAGAGAAATGCCGGGAGTCGTCATTCCTACCACTACTCCCTGATCTGCCACTTGTCAGCTATGTGACTGTGGACAGGTCACTTAACTTCTCTGTGCCTCAGTTCCCTCATCTGTAAAATGGGGATTAACTGTGAGCCTCACATGGGACAACCTGATTACCCTGTATCTACCCCAGTCCTTAGAACAGTGCTCTACACATAGTAAGCGCTTAACAAATACCAACATTATTATTATTACTTAAGGCAGTAGATGCCTGGATGTCAGGGTACCAGTTGTTGAGAATGATTTTTACCGAGACTGGCATCGGTCCAGCCAGCTGCTCCTATGTGCTCCCTTCCCCTCGCTCCCATCCCCTATATCCCCCTTCTCCGCCAAATGCTTGCTCTCTTCTGCTTTTGATCTGTTAGTAAAGAAGTTTAATAGTAAGACATTTTTATGTATCCCTTCTCAGCAGTTGGCAATCCTGGCCCTGGGAGACTTGGCCGGGACCACCAGATATCTAGAACTATCTATTTTTTGAGCTGTAAGCCTATTTCTAATTGCTACTGAGGAATAAAATGTTGATCAGTCCTGCTCTGCAGAGAGCAAGACAACTCAATACTAATTAGGGTGGCTAGTGGTCCAGTTTTCAGTCAGCCCATCCCCTGTGTGGAACAATATGGAACTGGAAGCTTTTATGACCTAATGTTTACTGTCAGTGCCAAACCTCCCACTCGCGTGGCTCCTGCCCAAGTTCCGCAGCTCGGATGATGCGCCAGACTTCACACTGTCTCTGGAGCAAGTGGTGGACTCAGAGATTCCCCCCTCAGAGAATCGCTCTAGGACTGTGGGAAATCCCCATACTTCTACTGAATGGCACCCATGACATCATCACGTTACACACTGAGTGGCTAATATACTACATGAGCTGACCCATGTGCTTCCTTGTTGGGAATTTGAGAGGGCCATCGAGGAAGAGAAACAGCGTGGCCTAGTGGATAAAGCACGGGCCTGGGAGTCCGAGGACCTGAGTTCTAATCCCTGCTCTCCCACTTCTCTTCTGTGTGACCGTAGGCAAGTAACTTCACTTCTGTGCCTTGGTTACCTCATCTGTAAAATGGGAAATAAGACAGGGAGTCCTGTGTGGGTGGATTGTGTCTAACCCGATTACCTTGTATCTTCCCCAGCACTTAGTACAGTGCTTGGAGTACAGTAAGCGCTTGACACATACCATACCAAAAAAAACACCCGACACCAGGCCTCCCTCTGTGAGACTGTCCTGCAGGAATTTTAGACCATGCTTCAAGACATTGCGACAATCCAAAAGGAAATTTTCATTTACTAAGGGAGTGCTAAAGGCCACTGCCCTCTTGCAGTGCTTCTTCTTTCTTACAGTCTCCAGACTGTAAGCTCACTCTGAGCAGGAAACAGGTCTTCTAACTCTGTTTTATAGTACTGTCCCAAGTGCAGAGTACAGTGCTCAGAACACAGTAAATTCTCAAAAAGTGCTATTGACTGATTATTAATTGCAACCATAAGATTCAAGATTTACCCAGCATAGTTGCAGCCCAAACAGATCTCCGCTTGAGTTGGAGAGCTACAAAATACAGTCAAGCTGAGCAAACACCTTCTCCCCATGTTGAATTGCCTCCAACCACGTATATCATCCACAGTCCCAGAGTACATTTTAGGTAAGCTGGCATGGCACCTTGCAGATCATTTGTCAGTGCAGTTTATTTGGAGCTTCATTTTGTCCTAAGGAGTAGAAGTCTAGTGAGATACATATACTTAGCATCTCTCATTAGCTGTACGTGTCCAGGGATAGATTCCCTATTCACAAGAACATAGAATGATGTGATTGTAGGTTACTGAGAGCAAAACCTAGTTCTGTTGTTCATCTAGGTAGCTTCCAAAGGCTTTGGCCCTTTCTTGGCCATGTATATACAGTTTTCTATGTGTTGAAGTAGCTCCTTCCCCTCACCGCTTGGCAGATAGACTTTGAAGGACAATCTGAATTCTTTTTTTCCTTTAATTAGGCATAGGGCAGGTTACCACAAGTCCAGCATGATGAGGGTTGTGTTTATGAAGGAGAAGATTCATATTATTCATCATCGCACCGCCTCTGCTGCACTACCTAATAAAGTATAAGCAATTCCTTTGGGAAAGAACTAGAAAATACGTGAAATTTTGGGATGGTGTTGCCAGATCTGGTAAATCATGAGTGAAGTGGCACATTGAAAGAGAATTAAATAGGATAGTCTGCCCCCAAAGAGCATGTTCTCCTCCACTAGAGTAAGAATTTGCTCATCCTTGGGTTCCTCTGGCACCTTATTAGGTTAAGATCACTTCCCAACCTCTCTATGCACATCACTTCCATATTAAAAATACCCAACTTCTGGGGTGAGTCTCCAGAACAAGCTGTAAAAACATCCAGTTCAGCAGAAGCAGCAGCATCAAATATTTATAAAGGCTCCACAAGGGAACCGGTACAGAAGATGGGTAATACCTATTAATGATTACAGAAAACATTTTAATAAATGGAGGCTTTAGATAACGTAAACCAGCGGTGCTTCTGGTTACTAATTTTGGAAACCTTTCTGAAAATGTTACCTTAAGTGACTTATAAGAGCATTAAATGGGGAGGTTCTTTTTTATCATCAGAAATATTTTTAAGCACCTGCCAGTGTATGGTGTCAGCCTGTAGACTAAACTCGTTGTGGGCAGGTAACATGTTTGCTAACTCTCTTGTAGCCTACTCTCCCAAGCACCTAATACAGTTCTCTGCATGTAGTAAGCGATCAATAAATCCATGGATTATTATGGGGTTACACTGGGAACCGAACAAAGCTAGTGAAAAGGCATAGTCCCTGCCCTTATCTTCAAGGGATTTGTTTCTTATTTCTACTTGAAATGATGTATAGCCACCATTAGAGAAAATCTGAAATGAGGTCAAGTGTCAGGATTACATCAGGGGGATTTTGTAATGTGCTTAAATTTAAGAAGCCTTCCATCTCTCACCAAAATCCCAGCACCACCACTCACGCCACATATTTCAAATGTGGAAGAGATCTAGTGTGAAAATGAATTTCAATCCTTCAAGAGATGCTTCCTCAGATGACTTCAGTGAGCAAGTGGTTGGGAAGCTTTTTTGTAGACTGCTTTGCTTATTTTTCAGTACTCTGCTTTTGATGGTATAATTCATAGTTCATTTGTGTTAAAACAATAAAAGTGGGATTTCCTGTGAGAGTTTTCTAATTATGGCAAAATTCCCACATTTGAAAGGGGGCTAGAAGTTGTTTTTTCTTTAATAAACTCTCAAGCTGTTGGCTAAATCCTGCACTCTAGTTAATGACTAAGCAAGATAAAAAATGAAGTGGTTTATGAGCCATGCTACACTTCTGAAGGATCTGTGGTGAACATATGGCTAAGTGATTGAACACTTGTAGCCATGCATATCACAAATTAATCATTAAGGATTCTGAGTAATACCAACCACTAACCCTTAATGAATGCTAAATGAGCGCCTATTAGGCTCTTTTTTCATATGACATCAGTGATATTTTGATGGATTCGGTGCTTTGTATGGTACTGTGATTTGTTCTGCGTTTTATGATAACGCGTCTGCCGTCTTCAGAATGTAGTATCATCAGTAGCATAACGGTTTTAGCTCTATAATCCACCATCCAGCTATACTGAAGTGCAAATTTCCAATGGGTTGTATTTATTGAACACTCACTCTCTGCAGAGCACTGAACTAAGAGCTTGGGAGAGTACAGTACAGCAGAGTTGGTAGATGCATTCCCTGCTCAAAACAAACTCACAGTCTAGAAGGGGAGACAGACATGAATATAAATAAATAAATTACAGAAATGCATAAGTGCTGTGGAGCTGAGGAGGGGTTTCTTCATTTCCCAGACAATTAGCCAAGAAGAAAGGAATGAACATTTCAGGACCTGGTTAACGTTAAGAATAGGGCAGGAGGAGGTGGAGATGTAAAATGGGTTCACTCTGAGTTTCTTTAAAGATGTAACAATCGGCAAACAATTGGGAAAGGGAGGGGAGAGGCACCCTTGGCTGTTATTGTACACACCTGGCACCAGAAGCGTAGGCAGCACAAATGGAGCACTGAAAGGGGCAACGGTGTGGGTTGAGGTGGCGGAAAGGGAGTATTCTTTTTCTAGAGGGAAATTTTTTTCTCTCTATGGCCCTTCAACTAAGGACTCTCCCAAACAACAAGAGATCAAAACATGTGGCTTCCTTTCCTGCCTGCCTTCAGGTTCTGGCCAGGATCTGGGAGTAAGATCTTCTTGTGTATCAACCATGCAGGATGGGTCAGCAGCCTTAGGTGGCCCTGCTTGCTTAGCCACACCTGTGGCAGCAGGGCAGACCCTTCACACCCCATTCCATGTTCCCTTTGAACCCCAGGTAGCCTTGAGAAAACCTCAAACTGAGAGAGCCAGGAAGCAGGAGGTTAGAAGTGGCCAATGGCAAGGCTGCCAGGCAGAAGGAACACTGGTGGGAGGGGGTGGCATAAAGGAATTAAATTCCCATCTTCATTAATCATTTGCCTGGAAATGCTTGGGGGTAAGATGGAGTTGTTTTAAGGCCCAATATCCAATCCCCAGTGGGAGCGGCATAAATTTCAGAATACATCATAATGCGTTTAGAATTTGATATTGGACCTGCCGCAGTTAATTTTTTTTCCATCTTCCACCCATCAGTTAAGGAGCCAGTGTGGGGAAAACAGGCAGAGAGAGGATAAATAGACCCTAAACATATTTGCTTTTATGGAGTGTCCAAGATTTGCATGATCACTACAGAGGTTTTGGCTTCTAATCTGAAGAACGCGTTGTAAGTGTTAAAACAGAACAAGAACTCTCCAATGTGTCTGCTCGACTCAGAACAGTCACTTACAGTTCTCGGTCCGTTCTCTCTGCCATCTGCGCAATGGCCCATGGAGCCAGTAATGTAGAAAGTTTAATTTTAAAAGATGCTCTGCTGGGTTTTACAACGAGGACTAGAAATTCCATAACAAAGGCCATACGGTCTAAGAAGAAAAGGGAGAGGAAACCCCAGGAAAGCTGGGGAAGAGTTGAGCAGGGAGAGCTGAGACATTCCCAGGTAGTGGAGCAAGCACTGGGGCCACAAGCCAAGAGGCTGGGTTGCCTGGTTTCTCAGCTTCTACTTGGGACTACCCACCTGGCTCCCATTCTGCAGCTGGGACAGCCCAGACTCAACAGCTTTGCTAGGTTGGGTCAGCTTTGGCTTGGCCCCTGAGTGTCCATTTGTTGGGGATTCAAAAGGATTAGTGGTTTTAAACGATTAAATTGATGCTAGTTTTGGGGGGCCAGGGGAAGGGCGAGAGAGGGGAGAAGTAAGGGGAAGGAGCGGCAGTTGAATGCCAGGCCCGTGGCTCCAGGAAAGGGAGAGGCAGCATGGTCTTGTGGATAGAGCACAGGACTGAGAGTCAGAAGGACCAGGGTTCGGACCCTGGCTCTGCTACTTGTCTGCTATGAGACCTTGGGCAAGTCACTTCACTACTCTGTGCTCAGTTACCTCATCTGTAAAATGGGGATTAAGACCGTGTGTCCCATGAGGAACAGGAACTGCATCCAACCCGATTAGCTTTCATCCACCCAAGCACTTAGTACAGTTCCTGGCACATAGTAAGTGCTTAAGAAATACCACAATTATTACTACTATTAGCCTCAACCGCGGTTTCTGGTCGGAGCTTCTCTTGTGGCTGATTTGATGCAAGATTCTGGGTGGCAGATGGGCCGTGGTCACAGGCCCTCCTGGAGAGCCTGACTTCCCCTCCCCGACCTCTCTTCTTGATGATGGCACCCATCGGTTCTCCCTCGGGGCAGTTGTGAGGAGGGAAGCAAATGTTCCCAGCTGATTCAAGATGGAGCCATCAGGCCCGTCTCTTGGTACCTGAGTTATCTGCAACTCTTATAAGACCTCTTCATCAGATCCATGTGGTGCATTTTAAGAGTTGTAAGCAGGGGGATTGTCCAAGTGGCCTCCAGGGTTAGTAGACCCATTCCCTGCCCACGACGAGCATACAGTCTAGAGGAATTCGTCTGTAATGTAAAACTTCAGGCTACTAATCAGTCTTTAGTATTTGCTGATGGGGGTTTCTGTGCAGTCACTGGCATATAGGATCTCCTCTATTATTGACTCAGGGATTCTTGATTATGTTAGTAACACTATTGTTATGTTGGAGATCCTCCCGGCTTTATAGCAACAGTGATGGGAAAGGATCAAACAAGAGACTTAGAAGCCTGGTGCATCCTGTCATATCTTAGGATGTCACTGCACTTGGATGTGAGCCTTTTGGCATTTGATATTGGCCACACCCTCAGCCCCAGAGCACTTAAGCACATATTTATAAATTATATATTATCAATTTGTATTAGTGTCTGTTTCCCCATATAGAATGTAAGTTCATCATGGGCAGAGAATGTGCCTACCAATTCTGTTGTAGTTTCCCAAGTGCTTAATTCAGTGCCCTGCACACAGTAAGTACTCAGTAAATACCATTGTTGATGATGGTGATGATGACATCATTGGATCTTGATAAAATTTCATGACCACCAATTTTTTTGGAGTAATTGGTCAAGTCCAGCTCTGCTGGTGGTGACTATTGCTTTAGTAAGGTCCACAAGCTCGAGTGAAAGTATCGATGGTCTTCATTCTTCAGCTTTGGAGAGCAGTCACTTGACACACAGTTCTCTAGCTTGTTCTTTGTAGCCTGGAAAGAGCACAGTCCTAAGAGTCAGAGGACCTGGGTTCTAATCCTGCCTCTACCCTTGGCTGGCTGTGTGAGCTTGGGCAAGTCATTTCTTTGTGCCTCAACTTCCTTATCTGTAAAATAGGGATTCAGGATGGAATTTCCCTCATTCTTAAACTGTGAATCCCTTGTGTGACAGGATCTGTATCCAATCTGATTGACTTGTATGTACCCTATTGCCTACTACAGTGCTTGACACATAGTAAGTGCTTATCAAATGCTATTATTAGTATTATTGTTATCATTATTCTTCTTCTACAGTACAGGCTACAGTATGTATCCCTTTGTCAGATTCAAGAGGAGGGTGACCTTCAACCATCTGGGTGGATTGGATGCTGCATTGTGATACACTGGTTTAATCGGCAGTGACAGTTTGTAATGCATCAAGCAGGGGTCAGCCTTTCTCTCAGCCCACATGTAGCAGCAATCATAGGAAACTTTTTATGGTCTCACTTTCTAACAATCCTTAGACCTCAGATGCATCCCAGATGTCTTTGACTCATTGAATCGAAGATTACAAGCTGGAGTTCAGTTCATCTAGTGTGCGGGAGGAGGTACTGTTTAGTCTTCCAGTCACGTGTGGTCCAATGCTTTGTCTCCGCATTGCAGCATTATTGCCCAAACATACATTGAATTCTAACCTCAAAACGAGGTTGTCAGAGATTGACCCGCTCTGATGTCTGTGTCCTTTCTCTCCCCTCAGCAGAGTCAGTCGTGGCGGGGACATGCACCGATGACTGAAACATTGATGTCGGTCGGTCAGTCGTATTTATTGAGTGCTTACTATGTGCAGAGCACTATGCTAAGCGCTTGGGAGAGGGCCGTATAGCAATGTAACAGATACATTCTCTGCCCACAATGAGCTTACAGTGTAAGGGGGAGACAGACACTAATATAAATAAATAAAATTAGAGATGTGTACATAAGCACAGTGGGGCTTGGAGGGGGTTATTTATTATTTAAAGGGAGCCAGTCAAGGCAACACAGAAAGGAGTGGGAGAAGAGGAAAAGAGGGCTTAGTCAGAGAAAGCTTTCAACAAGACTTTGAAGGTGGGGAGAATAATTATCTGTTGGATATGGAGAGGAAGGGCATTCTAGGCCAGAGGCAGGACGTGGGCGAGAGGTCGGCAGCGAGATAGATGAGATCGCTTGCTCTTTAGACACTCACTAATTCCTTGGTGATGATTTGGAAAACTTTAAGTGCCAGTAGCCTGATTTTGAAGCGGATGCAGGAGAGCTTTTGTTTAGAGGACATGGATCTCCTCAAGAAGGAGGTGCAGCTGGCACCTCTTTCTATGAGTTGTCTTGCTTCTCTGAGATTTCCTCTCCCTTGTTCATGTCTCCCCAACTCTCCTCTTAGCATTAATAATAATAATAATAATGTTGGTATTTGTTAAGCTTACTATGTGCCGAGCACTGTTCTAAGCGCTGGGGTAGACACAGGGGAATCAGGTTGTCCCACGTGGGGCTCACAGTGGGGCTCTTAATCGCCATTTTACAGATGAGGGAACTGAGGCACCAAGAAGTTAAGTGACTTGCCCAAAGTCACACAGCTGGCAAGTGGCAGAGCCGGGGTTTGAACCCATGACCTCTGACTCCAAAGCCCGTGCTCTTTCCAGTGAGCCACGCATTAATATAATGTTGGTATTTGTTAAGCGCTTACTATGTGCAGAGCACTGTTCTAAGCGCTGGGGTAGACACAGGGGAATCAGGTTGTCCCACGTGGAGCTCACAGTTTTAATCCCCATTTTACAGATGAGGTAACTGAGGCACAGAGAAGTTAAGTGACTTGCCCACAGTCACACAGCTGACAAGTGGCAGAGCTGGGATTCAAACTCATGACCTCTGACTCCAAAGCCCGTGCTCTTTCCACAGAGCCACGGTGCTTCTCTTAATACACTCACAGTCACCCACAGCATCACATATATATATATATTGTACATATATTGTTACTCTACTACTTTATTCATTCACCTAATCATCTTTCCGTTCTCTTTTTCTCTCTGTAAATGATTTTGTGCCTGCCTCCCCTGGTGATTTAAAACTTGCTGAGGGCAGGGATTGTGGCTTTCATCCTAACAAGCTTCTGTTAGCTCTCAGGCACTTACTATATGTTGACTGATTGATTGAGGCTCTTTGGATGCTGAATCAAGTTGGAGCATGTGTGAGAGGTACTGTTTGCTTTATCAGGTGGCTGCCATTCTCATCTTCACAGAGCACTCCGCTCTTCCTCCATGCTGTAGTTTGGGAGGTTTCTCTTTATAGTTTTGTTTTGCTCCTCAAAGTTGAGACTCACTCATCACAGAAGTGTGTCTACATAGATGGGAAGAAAATGTGATTATTTCTGACAGGTTTGAAATGAAGGAAAGATGTTACTTCGGGAACATATTGGAGAAGCAGCATGGCCTAGTGGAAAGAGCACAGGAATGGAAGTCGGAAGCCTTGGCTTCTAGTCCCGGCACTGACACTCGCCTGCTGTGTCACCTTGGATCTTGACTTCCCTGTGCCTGAGTCTTTGGCCATGTACAGATTATCTGAGACCTCAACAGATTTACTTAGGTTGGGAATCCCATGTGGGAGGGGGCTTGAGTCTGATCTGATTATCTTTAATCTCCCCCATAGTAAAGCACATGGCACATAGTAAATGCCTAACAGTATTATTATTTTTATCATTATTATAATTATTCTCAGGCCCAACTATGTGCTAGGCCATTTGTAAGCAATCACTGAGTATGATACCCTGAGTGGCTCAGTATGGATTATATGGTAGGAGGGGCTGATTTAGAAAATTCTTTCAGCACAGGGCCTAGATCTCTTATTGCTGTTGAATATTCCACAATGTTGTTGCACTCAGAAAGTGTTGTTGATGTGATGATAATGATGATGATGATGATGATGGAGCTTAAGTCTCCAATTCTTATGGCTTCAATATCACAGTTCTTGGTGACTGAAACAAAAATCATTCTTTCATTATATTTTTTCCAAAATAGTTCTTGTGTGAGTATTTCTAGTTGTTTGTGAATTTTTGATGTGAAAGAGCACTTATTGTCCGGTGAGAAACCAGTTACATAGAGACAGTGTTCTCAGGGGCACTGCTGCAGGATGTGAGATAATATTTTATTCGTGTTATTTTTCTTGCTGATCGAATGGAAAAAATCAAGTTCTTTTAACTCACCAAAGCTGGAAAATAATTAAAAGAAATTTGAGTGATCCATTACTGAAACATGTCCATTGCTTTACAGTATATGAGAGAGGAGTATGGACAGAGATGGAGAGAGTCAGGCGGGGGGCGGGGAGGACCCTGGGGAGAGGGGGATTCAAGGAGTGAGGGGAGTCTAGCGGAGGCTGGTGGGGAGGGGGAGTCAGGCGGAGGTGGGCACAGAGGTCATGGACATGCTATTGTTAGCTGCTGACACTCCCCAACTGGGCTGCCCACCGTTTTTCCCTGAGCAGGTCTGGCTTCCCAGAGGGCTAAAGCAGTGGGATCCATCGGCTCCCTCGGCAACTAGGCTCAATCTGTTCTAAAAGAGCAGCGGGAGAGATGGAGTGTGGAGGCCGGGGAAACTGCCATGTGCTGGCAATGGTATCTTTGCACCCTGGATGCTCCAGTTTCTTAATCAGGCATATGCTTTGCTCCATGGTCATGTCAACTTTTGCCTCCTGCCCTCTCCCTCCTTCCTCGCAAGGTCCCTGGGGAGAGACCCGAGGGTCCGATGGACCATAATAATAATAATAATGATGGTATTTGTTAAGTGCTTACTATGTGCCAAGCGCTGTTCTGAGTGCTAGGGTAGATAGAGGGTAATCAGGATGTCCCATGTGGGGCGCTCAGTTTTAATCCCCATTTTACAGATGGGGTAACTGAAGCACAGAGAAGTTAAGTGACTTGTCCAAAGTCACACAGCTGACAAGTGGCAGAGCCTGGATTAGAACCCATGTCCTCTGATTCCCAAGCCCGGGCTCTTTCCACTAAGCCACATTGCTTGCCTATGTTACCTGTGGCTTAGCAAGGGCACCTTGACCTACACCCTTCCCTCGCCACCCTGCTGATATGAGTGACTAGCCGACCCCGCCTCAGCAACGCAGCCCTCCATTCCATAATTTTTATATATATATATATATATATATTTCTGTCTCCCCGTCTAGACTGTAAGCTTGTTGTGGGTAGGGAACATGTTGGCCTAGTAGATAGATCACGGGCCTCAGAGTCAGAAGGACCTAGACTCTAATTCTGCCTCTTCCACTTGTCTGCTGTGACCTTGGGCCAGTCACTTAACTTCTGTGTGCCTCGATTCCCTCATCTGTAAAATGGAGATTAAGGACTGTGAACCCCATATGGGACAGGGACTGTGTCCAACCTTGTTTCCTTGTCTCTACCCCAGCTCTTAAAACAGTGCATCTCCTCCTGCCTCCGGGATGTCTCCACCTGGATGTCGGCCCGCCACCTAAAACTCAACATGAGCAAGACTGAGCTCCTCATCTTCCCTCCCAAACCCGGTCCTCTCCCAGACTTCCCTATCACCGTGGATGGCACGACCGTCCTTCCCGTCTCTCAGGCCCACGGTCTTGGTGTCATCCTTGACTCATCTCTCTCGTTCACCCTACACATCCTATCCGTTACCGAGACCTGCCGGTTTCACCTTTCCAATATCGCCAAGATCCGCCCTTTCCTCTTCACCCAAACGGCTACCTTACTGCTAAGGGCTCTCATTATATCCCGGCTAGACTGCTGTGTCGGCCTTCTCTCTGATCTCCCTTCCTCCTCTCTCGCCCCGCTCCGGTCTATTCTTCACTCCGCTGCCCGGCTCATCTTCCCGCAGAAACGATCTGAGCATGTCACTCTCCTTCTTAAACAACTCCAGTGGTTGCCTATCGACCTCCGCTCCAAACAAAAACTCCTCACTCTAGGCTTCAAGGCTCTCCATCACCTTGCCCCTTCCTACCTCTCCTCCCTTCTCTCTTTCCACCGCCCACCCCGCACGCTCCGCTCCTCCGCCGCCCACCTCCTCGCTGTCCCTCGGTCTCGCCTATCCCGCCGTCGACCCCCGGGCCACGTCCTCCCGCGGTCCCGGAACGCCCTCCCTCCTCACCTCCGCCAAACTGATTCTCTTCCCCTCTTCAAAACCCTACTTAAAACTCACCTCCTCCAAGAGGCCTTCCCAGACTGAGCTCCCCTTCTCCCTCTACTCCCTCTACCACCCCCCCTTCACCTCTCTGCAGCTTAACCCTCTTTTCCCCCCATCTCCCTCTGCTCCTCCCCCTCTCCCTTCCCATCCCCTCAGCACTGTACTCGTCCGCTCAACTGTATATATTTTCATTACCCTATTTATTTTGTTAATGAAATGTACATCGCCGTGATTCTATTTAGTTGCCATTGTTTTTACGAGATGTTCTTCCCCTTGACTCTATTGATCGCCATTGTTCTTGTCTGTCCGTCTCCCTCGATTAGACCGTAAGCCCGTCAAACGACAGGGACCGTCTCTATCTGTTGCCGACTTGTTCATTCCAAGCGCTTAGTACAGTGCTCTGCACATAGTATGCGCTCAATAAATACTATTAATGCATGAATGTTTGACACATAGTAAGTGCTTAACAGATGCCATCGTTATTATTATATTGCACTCTGCCAAGTGCTTAGTACAGTGTTCTGCACAGAAAATGCTCAATAAATATGATTGATGAGTGACTGATTGGAAGCCAGCAAGATGCATTGGCTACCAATGGGCCCGTCCTGCCAAATCAGGAACTTCTCTTCCCATGCTGGGTGACCCCAGACCAATAAATGTGGTCACCCCCTGAACTGCATCGTGGCGCAGTGGAAAGAGCATGGGCTTTGGAGTCAGGGCTCATGAGTTCGAATCCCAGCTCTGCCACTTGTCAGCTGTGTGACTGTGGGCAAGTCACTTCACTTCTCTGTGCCTCAGTTCCCTCATCTGTAAAATGGGGATTAAGACTGTGAGCCCCACGTGGGACAACCTGATTCCCCTGTGTTTACCCCAGCGCTTAGAACAGTGCTCTGCACATAGTAAGCGCTTAACAAATACCAACATTATTATTATCTGGGCCAAGAAAACTTTTGGCCACCTGAAATGCTAACTTATCAGGATGTTTGGAGGGCTGTGAGCAATTCCAGGAACACACAGCTGTTCAGGGAGGGGTTTTTTTTCTTTTACAGGGTGATACATTGACTTAAATTTCTGCCTTTGGAAGAATAGATCCTTTATTTCATAGTGCAGTGTGTATCTCACTGGCAGAAATGAGTGAAAAAAAATCCTGCAAAGGCTAGCTCCAGTCAGAGAAAAACAAGGCTAACCCAAATACAGTTAAAGCTTCAAGTGCTAGTGTCTTATTCAGTGTTAGCAGTGTGACTTAATAGAAGGAGCACAGGGCTGGGAGTAAGTAGACCTGGGTTCTTAATCCCCAGTCCCACCACCTGCCTGCTGTATGACCTTTCTCTGTGCCAATTTCTCTGTGCCTCCATTTCCTCATCTATAAAATGGAGGTTTGAAAGTTGTTCTTTCTCCCTCTTAGATTCTGTGCTCTATTTGGACCTTGGCACAGTGCTTGGTAACAGATACCACAGTTATCAGTATTGTTAGTGTTGCTTTTTAAATCACCCTGCCCCCATATTTAATAGACATTCTTTTTCACTTTGAAATCTTTTTATGTTTTTGTTTTTCATTTTATTTTACCATCTGAGCTGGAATTTGGGGTATATGGATGGAGCAATACTTTAAAGTGCTCCCTATGCCACCACCATTGTGCCTTTTCTTGTCTGTTAGAGAGCTGGAAGGAATAGTTTCCATTTATGAGCTGTAGGATATGTGTTTTCTCCAGAGGTGGTCTGGCTGGGTTTAGGGGCATCTCGTTTGGTAGCTGTGATTAATAATTTACCTGTTTTTTAGATATGTCTAGAAGGACGGGCAGGATGGAATTGAGCCACTGTGAAGCTGGGCATGTGCCTGGCTCTGGCCCAGACCTCTCCACCTGTGTGGCCCAGCCTGGACCCCAGCCTGGAGGGAGGACACTGACCCAGGGAACAAAGCCCCACTGAGGATCAGAGCAACCTTGGGCCTGCCTAGTGGCACTAAGGAAATGCTTCTTCTTCTTTTTTATGATATTTGTAAAGCACTTACTCTGTGCCAGGCACTGTTCTTAGCACTGGGGTAGATACAAGCTAATCAGTTTGGATGCCAGGCACTGTTCTAAGCACTGGGGTAGAAACAAGCTAAACAATTTGGACGCTGTCCATAACCCATATGGGGCTTCCAGTCTTAAGCCCCATTTTACAGATGAGTGAACTGAGGCACCGAGAAGTGAAGTGACTTGACCAAGGTCACACAGCAAATCAGTGGAGGAGCCAGGATTAGAACCTAGGATTCGTAATAATAATAATAATAATGGTATTTAAGTGCTTACTATGTGCCACTGTACTAAACACTAGTATGATACAGGATAGTCAGTTTGGACACTGTTCCTCTTCCACATGGGGTTCACAGTCTCAATCCCTATTTTCCAGATGAGGGAACTGAGACACCGAGAAGTGAAATGACTTGTCTGAGGTCACACGGCGGACAGGTGGTAGAGCCGGGATTAGATCCCATGACCTTCTGACTCCCAGGCCTGTGCTCTGTCCTCTGCACCGTCCTTTGTCGGTCAGGCTTCCATGGGCCAAGATGCTGGCGACATTCAGTTTGGATTTGTCGTTTCCTACTTTATAGCCTGCAGGTCCTCCTCTCGGTTCAGGAGTCCTCCAGTCCCAGCCCAGGACAGGCAAGGGATGAGGGGATCCTGTTAACAGCATTTCCAGTTGAACCGGGTAAATTCATAATTTAAAATTCCATCGCGGCCGGGCCTCCTAGCATCCGTCATCTGTTCAGCAACAGGGTATGGCTCTTTGGGAAATGAGCCGTGATGAGAGCTTTTCAGTGTTATGAGAAGCAGAGTGGCGTAGTGGATAGAGCACAGGCCTTGGAGTCAGAAAGACCTGGGTTCTAATCCTGGCTCTGCCACTTGTTTGCGGTGTGACCTTGGGCAAGTCACGTCACTTCTCTGAGTCTCAATTCCCTTGTCTGTAAAATGGAGAGTCCCATGTGGGACAGAGACTGTATCCAACCCAATCACATTGTGTCTACCCCAGCGCTTAGTGCAGTGCCTGGCACATGGTAGGTGCTTAATAAATACTACAGTTATTATTAATGTTTTTCTCTTTCCCAGCTAAGAGGGTGAATGTTCTGGTGGCTACCTGCAAAATTAAGAATCAACCAGCCAATAGCCTTCTTGACTCAGACCATCCCAGATGGGCAACTGCCAGTTGCCAGTGACCTGCCACTGGCTGACTTACCACCTCACTCCGTATCTCCAATAAAGAGATTTTATGAGACATCTATCACAGTGGCTCTTTATGCCATATATTTTTCTGAAATCGAATGGAACCAATACGTACACACCTTGCTTTTAGAATTATATTAAGAAGAATCAAATAACAATGATGGAACTTGCTCTTGGGGAGCCAGGAATAATTAGTAAGACCCATAAATTAGTAAGACACATAAATTCTCATTTAAGGCCCTTCTGTTGAGGGGAAGAATGAATTCTGAGCCTGGCTTCAATTTAACACCTAATTCTGGTAATTAGGAATGCCAAAGGTCATATACAATTAGGTTTTCTTGTTCAGTGCCCCAAAATGAAAACACTACTGTGTTCCTTGAAGGTTAAGGTAAAACTACTAATCTTGCATTACTAGAGATTCGCATATTCAAAAGCTTACAATATTGTGCAATTAATGCCTCATGGCAAAATAAAATAAAGGCTCATTTTCCATATGACCTTTAGACAGTGGAGGGAACCTGATGAGATTTTTTTTTCCTCCCTGGACCAGAAAGTGGACCTGGTGTTGTGCAGGCAGCCAACACTCCTCTTCTTAATCCATGAACACTTGGAATAGCCCCATAAACAAGCCTCCTCTGGTGAGGTTGTGTCTTGAAGGCTTCTGCCAATTCCCAGAGAAAGGAAGGTGGGTTGTGGCCCTTCTGATTGTTCTAAAGGAACCCGGGTAAGGCCAAACTGGTGCTTAGACCACTAACCGGCTCCGGCAGTTATTTCAAAATCATAAAAAGTTGGCCAGGGTGGGCAGCATCTCTCCATCCTCCTTCCAGCTCTGTGGGAAAATGAGAAATCCACCCAGAACCAGAACTCCAAGGCACACAGAATGAAATGACAATGAAGGACCTTTGTCATCTAAAGTCCAGGTATTTGAGCCCCAGGGGATTGTGGTCCAGACTCCTCGGATTGTTGCCCAAGTCTGGATTGGCAAACTGGGTCACAGAGCATGTGCTCCAGGCTCTTCCTTCATCACTAACCTTAGGCTACTGGTCCCATTCACTGACAGGGAGATGAGCTGCCTTGTGGGGGACAGAGGGAGACATTTTGGAATCATGGTTTGGACTGCATCCTCTTGGTCCCTTGTCCCTCCCATTTCTCCTCAGTGCCTGGGGGATGTGTGGGAGCTAGGAAGGGGGTGAAGGAGGCTAATTTTCTTCCCCTCTTCAAAACCCTACTTAAAACTCACCTCCTCCAAGAGGCCTTCCCAGACTGAGCTCCCCTTCTCCCTCTACTCCCTCTACCTCCCCCCCTTCACCTCTCTGCAGCTTAACCCTCTTTTCCCCCCATTTCCCTCTGCTCCTCCCCCTCCCTTCCCATCCCCTCAGCACTGTACTCGTCTGCTCAACTGTATATATTTTCATTACCCTATTTATTTTGTTAATGAAATGTACATCGCCTTGATTCTATTTATTTGCCATTGTTCTTACGAGATGTTCTTCCCCTTGACTCTATTTATTGCCATTGTTCTTGTCTGTCTGTCTCCCCCGATTAGACTGTAAGCCCGTCAAAGGGCAGGGACTGTCTCTATCTGTTGCCGACTTGTTCATTCCAAGCACTTAGTACAGTGCTCTGCACATAGTAAGCGCTCAATAAATACTATTGAATGAATGAATGAATGAATGGATGGGATGGAGGCCATTAATCCTTGTCTTGTGTGTCACCTCCCAACACACACGCACACTCTCCCTTCTTTGCAGCCATGTTGAAGGTTCAAGGGCAGAGGGAGAAGGATGCAGTGGAAGGATGGTGATTTTCCTATTGAACAGTTGTCTCTAGGTTACAGTTCCAACCCCATACACAGAAAGTGTCAGTCCTGAAGGATCCCTGCAAAACCAGAACCAAATCAAACTTACTAGATACCAAAATGTGTTGATTTTTTTTGGTATTTAAACGCTTACAATGTGCCAGGCACTGTTCTAAACACTGGAGTATTATTGTCCAGTGCCGGCAAGTCATTTCGGATTCATAGTGACTTTATTGATATATTTTCTCCAGAAAGTTCTTTCCAGTGGTTCTTCCATTATTGTTATTAGAATCAAGCTAATAAGGTTGACACAGTCCATATCCCTCATAGGGCTCGCAGTCAATCTCCATTTTACGGATGAGGAAACTGAGGTAACAGAGAAGTTAAGTGATTTGTCCAAGGTCACACAGCAGACAAATGACAGAGCTGGGAATAGAACCCATATCCTTCTGAAGTTTTATACTAAAAGGCACAAAAGGTGGCAAGTTGTCACTGATCCTTATTCAGAAACAAATATGGAAAGCTCCTTACTGTTTGAAGAATTCCAGACCTTCAGAGATCTGTTCTGTTCTTCAGCTCACAGTCTGAGGAGGAGGGAGAACAGGTTTTTAATCTCCATTTTACATAGGAGGAAACTGAGGCACAGAGACGTCTTACCCAAGGTCATACAGTGATAATTAGCAGAACAGGGATTAGCATGCAGGTCTTCTGAACAGGGATCCACATTTCTGCACTCAGGCATCTCTTGTGTATCGGCATCACCAGCAGCCAAATCAGTTGCAAAGTTGACCCCTCGCCTTATCGCTTGGGGCTAATTCACATGCTCAGATTCCAGCCATTTATGGAGGTTCACCTTGCTTCTTTTCTTTCCAAACCAAGGTACTGAAGGAGAAACTGGAAAAAATAGAAACAATTGTTCTTTTGTAGCTTATAACAAAGCCATTCCAGTTTGTAAACACCGGAAAAGGTAAGTGCCCAGATTATGCAGTGTGTGGGCGAGGGTGACGGAGTGAGAAATGGGCAGAGAGTAAATGGAAACTTTATTTCTGCTAGCACCTCACTCAAATGACAGGCCTGGGAGTGGGATCGGCGTCTCCATTCTGGTTTGAGTAGACAATCAAAAGCATTTGTATTCGCTTTGATGGAATTGTTGGAATTCTCTTTAGCTGTTCAGTTTGCTTCAGAGCAAGTTAATCATGGGCAGATTGCCTACTGCCCAAAGATTGGGCTCAAATTGTGCTAATTCCCTCGATTTATACTTCTTTTATAAAGTTCTTATGTATGAATGAAATGTGGATGGGGTAGAGCTTACCCCCACCTCAATTTATGGTTCAGAAATCAGTGGCAGAAAGCTGTTTGACCACCCAGCAAACTAACCAAAGGGGAAAGAGGATTTTGTTGTGTTCCTGTGGTGTCAGTCGAGGACACCCTTGATGGGCTCATGGAGGGTGTTTGAATCATCCCGATAAGTGAGCACTGAATGTTTTCCTGGCAGGAAAACCCAACAGACATCAAGTGGGGAGAGCTGGGAGACCCCAGCTATGTTAGGACACTGTGAAACGCCTTTATCGGATTGTCCCATTCCCATTCCCTTCTGCCTGTCCGGGGATCTGTTCGTCCCTCCCTAAAAGTAGGCCTTTGCATTCTTTTCTTTGTAAATGGGAGTGATCCCTAATTCAGAGGCTGGACCTGGGGTCATGGACTCAGATCCGTGCTAACTTGAGTAGCAGCGTGGCTTGGTGGCTGTAGCACGGGCCTGGGAGTCAAAAGGACCTGGGTTCTAATCCCGGATCCTCCACATGTCTGCTGAGTGACCCTGGGCAAGTCACTTAACTTCTCTGGGCCTCAGTTACCGCATCTGTAAAATGGGGATTAAAAGCATGTACTCTATGTGGGTTAGGGACTGTGTCTAACCTGATTAACTTGTATCTACCCCAGCACTTAGAACAGTACTTGGCACTGTAAGCACTTAACAAGTGCCATTATTATAATTATTTTTATTATTGAACAGGAAGCAATTTCTCAATTGTGGTTGCTCTGTAAGGTGCTTTTTACTTCCCTAAACTACCATTGCAATTAGAGGGACTGAGTGATTTGTAGGTATGAACTTAAGGAAGTTGTTATATTTTTTGCTCCACTTAATTAGGAAACCTCTCTTTATGGTAGGATGGCAATGTTGGGGAATAGTAATGTTTTATGTAAACAGGCTTTCAGAGTTGACTGGACATGAAAGCTGCCTAGATAGCTTATCAAAATGCCCTCTCACTGCTGGAAGGGCTTAATGCATGGGGAACTTTTTGTTTTGTTTTTTTTCTAAGAGGAGTGATAGTAAGGAGCAGGTCTTAATTGGGTTTGGGGGAATTATCTTATCTGAAAGTGGAATTTAGATGGATTGAAGCCGTAACAGTGACACATAATCAAAATTCAGGGTTTGACTTATAAATAAGGGAGGCTCTGAAGCATGATCAGCTCTTTAAAATTGCCCCACCACCAAACAACACAATAAAAAAGTGAGAA
This sequence comes from Ornithorhynchus anatinus, assembly GCF_004115215.2. NCBI lineage: Eukaryota > Metazoa > Chordata > Mammalia > Monotremata > Ornithorhynchidae > Ornithorhynchus > Ornithorhynchus anatinus. The sequence continues at coordinate 27,497,521 of NC_041739.1, forward strand.
CAGTAGATCTATTATGTTCCCCTCCTTTCATTTCCTCTTCCTTCCCAAGCAAATACCCATAACCTGTGTCTCTACAAAGAGTTGGCAGGGTTAAATTTTGGGGATGGGCAAGGTACAGATTATGTATGAAAGGTTCCAAAACCTGGTCAGGGAGGTAAGGAGAGAGTAGGAAATGAATTTAAATTTAATTGAAAATAAGGTGGCTATGCTTCTCCTGTGTTGATGAGGGATCAGGAATTGAAGAAGTATGCAGATAGTGGATCTTGCTCTGGACTTGAAAATCCCCATTTATGCCTCATGACAAGCATTTCAGTAATGATTAGCTAAGTGTAGCCCACCTTTGTATAGTTGAAAGGTCAAGCTGAGTAGGAACCAAGTTTTACATTTGCATTTGTAGGTGTTTTTAACTATCTTCCAACCCCTTCCCTCCCCTCTGCTACGAGACATTGCTATGGCTGGCCAATTAGGGATCAGGGTTGGTAAATTGGTTATGCGCAGGGAATGTGTCTGTTATATAGTGTTTTACTCTCCCAAGTGCTTAATACAATGCTCTGCACCCAGGAAGTGCTCAGTAAATACAATTGATTGAATATTCCCCTTGCTCTCTTGCATTAGGTGGGAGCATAGTGACTATCTTTTCTAAAGCCAAACCAGTCAAGCCTGTGATATTTGAAAGTAAGTAAAGGTGCTTTAACTTTGATTGGCTATATATATTGGCTGTATATATTTTCGTTACCCTATTTATTTATTTTGTTAATGAATTGTACATCGCCTTGATTCTATTTAGTTGCCATTGTTTTTACGAGATGTTCTTCCCCTTGACGCTGTTTAGTGCCATTGTTCTTGTCTGTCCGTCTCCCCCGATTAGACTGTAAGCCCGTCAAACGGCAGGGACCGTCTCTATCTGTTGCCGACTTGTTCATCCCAAGCGCTTAGTACAGTGCTTTGCACATAGTAAGCGCTCAATAAATACTATTGAATGAATGAATGAATTGGCAAGGTTTCACAATTGAACTGAAATTCTGGAGTCAACAAAAAGCAGAGTTGAATTCATGTCATCAAACAGACTAAAATGACTTTGTGAAATACTTCAGACCCAATTTGGATCAGTGTTCTGGTTAGAATTTTTGTGTTTTTTTTTAACTCCCAAAACCATTTATACGCCTAATTTCTTCAGTCCCTGGTCCCTGCATTGAAGTGTATTTCTCTATTACGTTCTATATCGGGCACTTAGAGGTCATCCTGTTAAGGGAATCGATCCATCATACACACAGTTTTCACTGGCTGGAAACACTATTAGTTCTGGACCTTGCAGAAAAGGTTTGGCTCCTGGTGTTCATTGTCCTAAAACAACATAATTGCTACCTCAGCTTTTCCCTTCCCTTACACCTAGAGTTCATCCCAAGATTCTGCTTACTTATTTTTAATGGGCTCCTTTGATGAAGATAACTGCCATTTGGGGTCATTTCAGGAAGCCATATTGAGAGAGAGAGACAGAGACAGACACTGAACACTGGCGCTCCTATATGAACCATATATTTCACTGATATTCTACTTGCTGAGTTTGATTCTGTTCCCTGCATCTGTCAAAAAGTCAGATGTTTAACCTTTGGTTCCCTGTGGGTTTTAGGAATTCCATATTGAATTGCACATCTGTTCTTATGCCTAATTCCCTTAGTGTGAGGATTTGCAACAGGTGCCTGGGGCTCTACTTAAGGGAGTTTTACTCCTTCCTTGGCTTTCCAAGCTCCTCTGTATTTCAGTGCCTGAGATGATAATGATCCTTTCTCTCTCTAGCTGGCTCAGGTTTAAGCTGATGGAAAATTTTGCTTCTGCCTAAAGTCCAGTAGAGGATCCTGCCACCTGAAAGAGATCTCCATGATCCTGGTCAGGTTTCTCCCACACGTCACGTCAAAGATCATGTCCTTTTTCGTCTGCGGACCCTATCACCACTATTGGAATAATCAGTGAAGGCAGGTTTTTCCTTGCAGGTGTGTAGCCCATGTGAGAGTCTTGGTTGATGAAGAGGTGGGTCATTTGGTAAAATGATGGAAATCTCAGGTGCTCTGCTTAATTATTATAATTATTAAAAAAAAATAGTAATAATAGTATTTGTTATATGCTTTCTATGTGCCAGGCACTATACTAAGCGCTGGGGTAGATACAAGCAAATCCAGGTGGACACAGTCCCTATGCCACATGGGGTTCACAGTGTCAATCCCCATTTTACAACTGAGCTTGCTGAGGCACAGACAAATGAAATTAATTTGCCCAAGGTCACACAGCAGATGAGCCACAGAGCTGGGATCAATCAGTGGTATTTATTGTACATTTAATGTATTTAGAGCACTTTACTAAGAGCTTGGGAGAATATAATGGAATAAGTAGACGAGATCCCTGCCCTCAAAGAGCTTACCTCTAGCTGGAGAAGAATGCATTACTCATCCCAGTAGAGCAAGAAGCTCAGAAAGGTGCCCTGCTATTTTGATGTGTACGCTGTGGGAAAGAGGTCACATTTTCACATGGTAGAAACCTATTTCTCAAAGACCTCTTCCTTGAATACAATCACACTCGAATTCCAGGCTTGGGGAATTTTGTGTGGAAAGTCAGCCGTGGCCCTGACAGAAAATCCAGTTCTGGCCCTTCCACATGAAACCAGATGGGTGGCAGTGAGTGAGGAAGCAGAGTTGATGCTCACCGGGGCACAACAGGCTTCCCCTTCCTTCCTAACCTGCGTGGTGCCATCTGTCTTGGGAAACTCAAGCTACATTTTTTTACTTTTTCACAGCTTGGGTTTTCTCACTTTCAGAGCCTGTTTTCTATCCTAATGCCTTTTTAATATAGTTTTTGTTTTGTGAACTGCTAGCACAATGAGGTCACTGTTCAATACCAGCCTGTGGCATCGGTTCATTATGGCAAGTTTAATAGGCACTGCTGTGTGTTGTGTTTTGTGTGTATGTGTGTGTGAACAGCTGCAATGCTGCCTCATACTGAATCAGTCTTCTGATAAACTTCATCAGCCTTAATCTGCACAGCAAGGTTGCCTCAGGGAAAATCTGTAGCACTTACCCCAACCTGATCGACTCAGTCGCTCCTTCAGATGGCCTGGAATTTCCTCGAGTTTGGGTGCTGGTTCTTTGGACAAGGTGGTTTTCCTTTATCCAAATTGACATTTGGTCAGGTTGTGGTAGAACGGGCAAGACCTTGAATTAAGGCTCTCAAGCCAGCTTTTTGACCCTGCGATCAGTTCACTTTGACATTCCTCTGAGGAGTTGCGGGGGGAGGGGGAGTGTATGCCAGTGTGCCAATGTGTATGGCAGAGGGAAGTCAGGCATGCTTTTGAGAGGAAATCTGAAAGGCGAGGAATTGTACTGAAACCACTTCAGCTCTTCAGTGCCCTTTGGCTTCTATTTTTGAACCTTACAAGTCAAATTATCGCTGTTATGCCAACAACACCCACACAGATTTCACTCTTTTCTTGCCAAAGAAGTCTAGTCCTGTCTGTCTGCCTGTCCAGAGTGCTGGGGTGTCAGAATGTTTTCCTCTGATTTTTTCCTTAGTGCTAATTTTGTGGTTTTTCTAGGGAGGTGGGGGTATTATTTAAAGAAACAGTGGTAATCTCTACCTCTAAAATCAACTCCCCTGGTTTGTCATTCTGCCTTTTCAAATAACAGAGTGCATTTGAAGGGAACAAGATGCTCAAGTGGTCAGTTCTTCAGTGGAAGGCATTTCTACTAATACTGTACAGAACTCTGTATGTTCTCAGGAGGTGCTCAATAAATACAACTGAATGGCTGACTAAAATGATCACTGAAATGCTTTTATCTAAAGCTGCAATATTGACATTTGAAAACGTAAGGCTTTCACAGAGCACTGTAATGTAGGGTGACAGCTATTTAGAACTGCAGCCAGACCTGAGTGAATTATAATTTTCTATTTTTTTAAAAGGCATTTACAAATGTGAAAGCTAATGAGGTTTCAGGACTAAACAGGGAAAACTATTTGCACTAAATAATGAAAGTGATGCATTAAGTGGGAGCGCCAGCAATATGGCAGGGTTTAGATGTGTGTCAGCTGGGGCCTTTAGTTTCAAAATGTTTACAGTATGCTTTATGTTCACTTGTAATCGGATACATATGAATGTTAAAATTACAAGCCATTAGGATGATTTTCCGTGGCACTGCCTCATTCAATTTTTTTCTTGCAACAGTTTCGGCATACAGTTAGAAGAAGCCTGAGTTTTCGGTGCTGTTTTTTTAAGCCCAGACAAAGCAACATTAAACAAGAGTCAAATTTACTTCCTCTCTCCAGTCATAAAATAGTGGCTTCACCTCAATCACCCTGGAATTAGCTCCAATAAGCAGCAGTTCTTCTCTATCTGCTTTTGCATTTAAACACAAAAGCAAAATAATCAGGAAAGCTGTTGAAAGTTTTTTTTTCCCTTATAGTAAAGAAATTCAAATTGACATTTAAGTGTTGTATAATCAGTCAACATCAGGGATACTAGAATCACATTTTTAGTTTTGCCTCTTCCATGGAGTCTCTAATCAAAGGACAGCATCCAAAAATATATTAATCATTTGACTATTAGCAGTACGGTAAGTAGTGTGGCCTAGTGGAAAGAGCATGGGCCTGGGAGTCAGAGAACCTGAGTTCTAATGCTGGTGTGCCACTTGTCTGCTGGGTGACTTTTGGCAAATCACTTACCTTCTCTGGGTAGTTGCTCAGTGTCTGTTACCTGTAAAATGGGGATTAAGACTGTGAGCCCCATGTGGGACATGGACTGTGTCCAGTTTGATTAGCTTGCGTCTTCCCCAACGCTTAGTACAGTGCCTGGCAAATAGTACATAGTTAAATAGCATTAAAAATAAAAATTAGCAGTGGAGCTTTATATCTCCAGAAACCTTTTAAAAACCTCTGTTATGTTATTGCCTCCCATAATGTCACCTTCATTCATTCAATCATATTTATTGTGCGGTTACTGTGTGCAGAGCACTGTACTAATCGCTTGGAATGTACAATTCAGCAACAGAGACAGTCCCTGCCCAACAACGGGCTCACAGTCTAAAAGGGAGAGACAGACAGCAAAACAAAACACCTCGTTCATTCATTCAGTCGTATTTATTTAGCGCTTACTATGTTCAGAGCACTATACTAAGCGCTTGGAATGTACAATTCAGCAACAGATAGAGACAATCCCTCCCCAACAGCGGGCTCACAGTCGAAACTCCCCCTGTTTAGAGTTGCTGATTAGGTAGGCCCCCGGGCTAGATCAGGCAATCATACTTATTGAGCACTTACTGTGTGTAAAACCCCTGTATGAAGCGCTTAGGAGAGTACAATCTAACAATATAACAGAGATAATCTCTGCCCACAGCGAATTTACAGTCTAGAACTCCATTTCAAGCGTAAACCTCTCCATGTGTCTCTAGAGCTAAGAGAGGGACCCGATCAGCATTCCCCAAAAAGATGAAATGGCCGCCCCAAGAATCTGGGCAGACCGCCTATCTGAGTCCTTATCCTCAGTGGTGTTTATTGAGCGCTTACTGTGTGCAGAGCTCTGTACTAAGCCCTTGGGAGAGAGCATTACATTTGGTAGACCCGTTCCCTGCTCATAGTGAGTTTACAGGCTAGAGGATCCAGGTCCTCCCCACCAAGATAACATCTTCCCACACCTGAGGCGGTAACTCGGGCATGGGATGAAGAGGGAAGGGCCAAGCTGATGGGAGCTTTACAGAGCTGACTGTGATGGCTAGCCATCCCCATCTGATGACAAACTTACTGGAGTTAGTGGCAGTCCATTAGTACAAGTAGTAGGAGCTGTAGAGAAGCAGCCTGGTCTAGTGGAAAGAACCTGGGAGTCAGAGGACCTGTGACCTTGGGCAAGTCACTTAACTTCTCTGTGCCTCAGACTCTTCATCTGCAAAATAGGGATTCAATACCTGTTCTGCCTTGTTTAGAATATGAGCCCTATATGGGACTTGTATGTACTTAGTACATTGCTTGGCACATAGTAAGTACTTAAAAAATACTGCAGTTATTATGAATTATTATTAGCAGGTGTGGTATTTTTTGAGCACCTTCTGTGGGCAACGCACTGTACTTAGCCCTTGGCAAGTATATCAGAAGCACAGGAATAACTCCCTAACTACAAAGAGCTTACCCTCTGATAGTGGACTTGACAGTGACAGAGATTGTCGCAAGCAGTGGAATCAGAATAAATAAAATTGAATGTGTAATTGAATAAGCTCGTTGTGGGCAGGGAATGTGTCTGTTTATTGTTGTATTGTACTCTCCCAAGTGCTTAGTACAGTGCTGTGCTCACAGTAAGCACTCAGTAAATATGATCAAATGAATGAATGAATGAATTTATATATGTACACAAGTGCTGAGGATGGGCATAAATAAAGACATTTGTGAGCGGAAAAAATGGCAGAAGGATTGATTAAACTCGATGCTTATTATCAATAGGGGAATGCTGCTTGGTAGAGGGCGTTGAAGGTAAGGAAGAGACAGACCTGCCCCTCTGCCATTCCATTCTGGCTGAATGTCTTGGCAAGATTGGGCCTGGCAGTCAACTCAATTTTCCCCAATCGTCTTCATTGTCAGCTCTTTGGCCAGGATCTTTGTGGGGTAGGGAAACTGAATTGCTATTCCTGTTCTTATTATTATCATTACAACAACTTCTACCCTTATCCATGCTCCAAAATCCCAGGGGGTGTATACTTTTCTTATGAGAAAGACAAGGCCCCGTTTCCTCTCTCCCTAGAAGGGACTATTCATGTTATTTAAATCACTTTTTTCAGGTGGAGAGGTGATGAAAAATTTTAATTCTATTCTAATGCTGAATATTTGTCTGTCACAACCAGGAGTTAATGGTTTAGAAAGGAAAGTGTCTGCTGGGTTATTCATTCATTCAGTCGTATTTACTGAACACTTACTGTGTGCAAAGCACTGTGCTATGCACTTGGGAGCGTATGATGCAACAACAAATGGACACATTCCCTGCCCACAGTGAACTCATGGTCTAGAGTTATGGGAGGGGGGAGAGGTTGTGCGCTGTTTTTTAAAATCCAGGTTGGGGAAGAGGCTTTCCTGGACCACAGTCTAGTTATCAAGAGATCTGGGCTTTGCTTCGAAGCCAAGACAAGGGGAAAATAGAGGGGAAAATTTAAAAAAAACATAAAGAACTGATCTCTGCTGTCCACTGAGATGGAGCCAACGTATTTCTCTCTGCGCCGAAAACGATATGGATTGTGGACAATTTCCAGCTGCCACTCCCCAGGGAGGTATTTGTGGTCTTGATTCTTTCCAAAAAAGCTCTTTTGGACATCATCTCAAAGAAAATCAAGTTTTATCTGAGTTATGCCTTCGGTTCTCTCCGACACTTATATTTTAAGATAGCATGACCCCACTCCAAGACGGCTTTTTAATGCAGACAGCTGTTTCCTTTTCCTTCGGCTCTGGACCGCTCCACTTGTCTGATTGAAGCTTGTGTTGCCTGCTGTTTTTGTAAGTCCTGTGGAACAATGATGGAGACGGCTGGATATTTTAGGGGTTGTTGTCACACCATTTACAGAGCAGAGCCTTCTCACTGGCAGGGAAACCTCTATCCACCACCCTGTTGTGTCACATCAGAGAGAGAGCTGAGCATTAGGTTCCTTATCTAAGTGTGACTGGACATAAGAGCAGAGGCGACAGAATAAGAATTTTTGAAACTGCAGCCATTGTACAGTGTTGGGGTTTTATTGTATTCATTTGTTTATCTTTCTGCATTGAGGAAAACTCTGTTCCTGTTTCCGGCTATGTTTTCTTGCATGAACCTGTATTTAGGAAAGAAAAGAGTTGTGTCTACTAGAGAAGTCATGTGGCATAGTGGAAAGAGCAAGGACTTGGGAGTCAGAGGGCCTGGGACTCAGAGGACCTGGGTTTTAATCCCAGCCCTGCCTCTTTCCTGCTGAATGACCCTGGGCAAGTCACTTAACTTCTCTGTACCTCAGTTTCATCATCTGTAAAATGTACATTGAATACCTCTTCTCCTTTCTACTTAAGACTGTGAATCTGGTGTGGGATAGGGACTATGTCTGATCTGTTACTACCCCAGGTTTTAGTGCAAAGCTTGGCACAAAGTAAGTGCCTAACAAATACCTCGAGTATTATTATTTTTGTTATTATTACCAGCGAGAGTCAATCAGTTGTATTTAATGAGTACTTACGGAGTGCAGGGCAGGTGCTTACGGAGTGCAGGTTAGAGAAGCAGCATGGCTCAGTGGAAAGAGCCCGGGCTTGGGAGTCAGAGGTCATGAGTTCAAATCCCAGCTCTGCCACTTGTCAGCTGTGTGACTGTGGCCAAGTCACTTCACTTCTCTGTGCCTCAGTGACCTCATCTGTCAAATGGGGATTAACTGTGAGCCTCACGTGGGGCAACCTGATTACCCTGTATCTACCCCAGCACTTAGAACAGTGCTCTGCACATAGTAAGCGCTTAACAAATACCAACATTATTATTATTATTATCACTGCTGTAAACACTTGGGAGAGTACAATATACAGCGTCAGTAGACACATTCCCTTCCCTCAACAGGTTTGCAGTCTAGAGTTTACAGCCAGAATAAGTACTTACTGTAGAATCTAAACTCAAGGAAAAAGTAAACCGTAAGCTTGTCCCCCGGACTGTAAGCGTGTAGTGGGCAGGAATGTCATTTTATTATTGCATTGTACTCTCCCAAGTGCTTAGAAAATAATGTGGCTTAGTGGAAAGAGCTTGGGCTTGGGAGTCAGAGGACATGGGTTCTAATCCCTGCTCTGTCACTTGTCTGCTGTGTGACCTTAGGCAAGCCACTTAACTTCTCCGTGCCTCAGTTAACTCATCTGTAAAATGGGTATTAAAACTTGAGCCCCCCCCCACCCCATGGGACAATCTGATTACCTTGTATCTACCCCAGCGCTTAGAACAGTATTCAGCATATAGTAAGCGCTTAAAAATGCCATTATTATTATTATTACAGTGTTTTGCACACAGTAAGAGCTCAATAATTGCGATTGAATGAAAGAATGAATAGTTCCTAGTTTTATACTTCAGCTCATGGGAACCCGGGGTTCCCCTGCCCACTTCTGCTTGGTCAACCAAAAGGCTTCTAAGTACACAGCCAGCTTTTCAAATGGAAGAAGAGAAGGGAGAAGCTGTAAAGAATTCTGCTTTTACCCTGCTGTTTCTGATCTAAGTATTTCCTGTTTCCAGATTGTATAACTCCCTTCGTTTCTATTTATTATTCTCGGGCAATATTTTAGTCAAGGGCACAGTTTTAAAAAATATAATAAATGAAGAAAGATTGAGCCATGCCAGAGAAACTTTGGGATTAAAAATTGGGTTTCACGTTCTTTAATATGTGTCTCCCCCTCTAGCCTGTAAGCTCCTTGTGAGCAGGCAGTGTGTCCACCAATTATGTTATATTGTACTCTCCCAGTCGCTTAGTACAATGCTCTGTTTATAGTAATCACTCAGTAAATACCATTGATTGATTGAAATATGAAGTGAGCGGCAGGACAGAAGATACATGGAGTTGAACAGTTGGGGGTTTTAGTCTGAAGTTCTTCCACTGACTGAACGCTTAACTGGGAGAGGGTCATGTGTTCCTTTTAATGGTGGGCACATTTTGCCCTTTGGAGAAAATAGTTTTTACTGTTCTTCTCAGCCTGGACTTAAACCCGCAATCTAATTTTCACTCTTCAGTGAAGCTATGAGAAGCTGAGCACAGATTAATGCCAGAAATTAGATTAGGTACACAGTAAATGTTCTGGGTGGAACGATCAGTAGACAATGCAGTCTTATATCCTTTCTGTGTCAGTCACTTCCAGGAAGTTATTGTGAAATCAGGAGGTGATCTATCTGCCTGCAAGGCTTAGCTTTATATGAATCCTTCGAAAGTGGCTTCGTAAAGTAGCAGTGTCAGTCATCTCATCTGTATAGCTGAACAGTCATCCTCAAAAAGTTAAGTGTGTCTTTCTATTGATTTTCTCAACAGAAGGTAGGTTGCAAGTATTGTGTTCATAGCTTTTTTTTCAACCCTCGACAGCCCATCTGGGCCCTATGGCTGTGGGAAACAAGTTGGAAGATGCCACTCTAGGTTCCTTATATGTCTTAGGCATCCCGAAGCCCTGCAAAGGGCACTGGGAGTAGAATTCATTCAGTCGTATTTATTGAGTGCTTACTGTGTGCTGAGCACTGTGACTTCTGCTTCTGCCCCTCAAGCCAACTTGCTGGGGATTTGCCAGCTGGGTTTTGTGAATCTGCGCAGCCTCATAATTAGCTCATGGCTGTTATTAAATATGTCGGTTGCACTGGTGAAACTACTTGAAAAATGTGAAGTAGGCAGAGGAACTTCAGGAGGAATTGATATTCACTTCAGAATCATCTGATGTTTCACGTATCTACAGTTTCCAAAGGAATTTAAGTAGGAAAGGGGTCAGAGACACCCATTTTTCCAATTGTGATTAAAGCCCAGTCTTGAGTCCTGGAAGCCGGGGGCTCTGGGGTGAAAAATATCAGGTTTGTTTGACTCTGAATTATTAGCTTTATTTGTGTGATATTTTAGGATCTTTCCTACAATAAATTTTAAAATCCACCCTTTAAGTACTCGTTTTTCCCTTGCTATGTGACTCTTTAGGTGAATGGAATTCAATCAGTCAATCAAATGGTATTTATTGAGTTGGTTCTGTGTGCAGAGCACTACTAAGTGCTTCGGAGAATAGAATGCAATAGACACGATGCCTGCCCAAAAGGAATTTGCAGTCTAGAGAAGGAGGTAGACATTAAAATAAATTACAGATGGGGAAAAAGCAGAATGTAAGGATGTGGTGGACATAAGTGAGGTGGCCTAGGGTGTGGGTGAGTATCAAAGTGCTTAAAGGGAACAGACTTAAGGCCATAGGTGGAAGAGAGGAGAGATTGAATAGGATGGGAGAAATGAGGGGTTAGTCAGGAAGGCCTCTTGGAAGAGCTATGATTTTAGGAGGGCTTTGAAGGTGAGGGAGTGATGGTCTGTCGGATAGGAAGGGGAGGAGGTTCCAGGCCAGAGGGAAGACACGGGCAAGAGGTCAGCAGCGGGATAGTAAATGAGATGGAAGTACAGAGGATTTTTGGAGTAAGAGGAGCAAAGTGTGTGGATTGGGTGGTGGTAGGAGGTCAGTGAGGTAAAGTGTGGGTGGAGGGCCAATTGCGTGCCTTAAAGCCAATGGCAAGGAGTTTCTCTTTGATGCAAACAATTGTTTTAAAATTCTCAAGTGGTGGGCGAGACTATGGAGGGGATCAAGATTGTGTGCCAGTCTGGGGGACAAGCTTTACCACACAGGGAACCAGACTTGATGATTAAGGTTTTAACCCTACCTCTAGCCACTGCAGTGGCCAAACACTCAATACAGGTGTTGTCGCCGTCAAGAACACCAAGTGTGAAATCATCCTAGGGCCCATAATGACTAAAGGATTGGTTTTTCTTTCCTCTCCTTGTGTATATATTTGTTACCTAGAAAAGGCTAGTTTGAGCTTTTGTGTTATAACACTGGGCTGGAAATCAGCCCAAGGTAAAGAGAATATTTCCTTTTCTTTATAACTGTCATCATCATCAGTGGTGTTTACCATTTACTGTGTGCAAGGCACTCCAGTAAGTGTTTGGGAGAGTACTAGACGACAGAGTTAGTAGACATGGTCCCTGTCCACAACAAGCTTGCAGTCTCAACAGGGAGACAGGCATTAATATAAATAAATAATTTATAACATATAACCAGAGAGGAAGCTTATTTAGACAGATTGTTGTATTCCTAATTGAGATTTGCCATGCAGAACTGCACAGGATCCATTAAGTGCTCAGTAAATACCATTAATTGATTGACCTGAGAAATATATAAGGGAAAAGTTACAGATGAGGTAACTGAGGCACAGAGAAATTGAATACCCAAAAGTCACACAGCTGACAAGTGGCGGAGCCGGGATTAGAACGCACGACCTCTGACTCCCAAGTCCGTGTTCTTTCCACTAAGCCATGCTGCTTTCTTGGACTGTGAGCTCCATGTGGGATTGGGACTGTGTCCACCATGATTATCTTTTATCAACCCCAGTGCTTAGAACAGAACATGGCACATAGTAAGCACATAACAAATACCACAATTATTATTCAACCCTGGGCTCCCTATATTTTACTCCAAAGCCAGGAGGAGTGCAGTAGTCATCACACTTGTTGTTGAGGATCTGGGAACAAAAACAAAATCTGTGTGCCTCCCCTCCTCCCACCCCCCATGTCAATATTTTATTTGAGAGCCAGTTAACTGAAGCTAATCGAGAGGAGAGTGAGACAAGCAGACAAAATTGGGTGTGATTCTCTTAGACAAGCAAGCCCTTATTTTGTTCATTTTCCCAACTTCTATTTCTATTATCCAAAGTGGTCTCAGTACTGATTTTTTAAGATAAACTTTGTTGATTGTCTTTCTACTATATTGTAGTGTTCAAATTGATTGGGCATTTCCATGATCTAGGAGCCACTTAGAATGGCAAAACAACATATTCTGACTTCTAGGAATTTTCAGTCTATAAGTAGATAAACTGTAGAAATATTATGGTAATATAATACGGGGTTTTACTGTGTCATGAAAGTCCCAGTGTAACCTTGTGGTGCCTTGAGAACCTTTAATATCTCACCTTCTTTTGGTTCAACCTCACTAAAACCAACACACCCCTGAGAGGTTATTCCAGGTAAATCTGGGAAAGCCACCTGGAAGAGATAGTCTAGGAGCTGGATTCTAAGGGAGAGGAGAGATCTGGATTGGCAGAGCAGAGGGGATAGCCTGTTCCAGGTTGTGGGCAGGGAATGTGTCTACTAGCTCCATTATAGTATACCCTCCCAAACACTTAATACAGTACTCTGCACTTAGTAAACAGTCAATAAATATGGTTGATTTTTAGATGTGGGAGTAAAAGGGAGAGGGAAAGAGAGAGGGAGCAGGAAGAGAGAAAGATACTCTTGCCTTGGACCAGAAACCTGGTTGCCTGAATCCAGAATGTGGGTAAGGATTTAATTCTTGGTGAGGGAGGTTAAGTAAGGTGGAGCAAGAGGATGGAGTGATGTAACCTCATACAGGAAATGGCATTTCATCTGGGAGGCATAATGGGAGATTCTGAAGGGAGTAGAGGCAGGCATGTGCAATGGTTAAGCATTGGGGGAGTATTCTAGCTGTAGCGTAATGGATGAATTGAAAGAGAGCAGAGAGTCTTGACTTAAATCGTAAGCCCCAGTTGGGTCAGGGACTGTGTCTGGTCTGAATAATTTATATTTACTCAAGGAGTGCTTGACACATAGTAAAACAATTAACAAATACTGTAAAGGGGGAAAAAAATGGTTGTTCCCTGAGACCATGGTTTCTGTCTTTCTGGAGCAAACCAAGACCTAGGTAAGGCCTGTGGCTGTGGGAGAAAGAGAAGGGAAAATGGCATGGCCTAGTTGAAAGAGCACAGGCCGGGAAGTCAGAAGACCTGGGTTCTAATCCCGGTTTTGCCACTTACCTGCTGTGTGACCTTGGGGAAGTTATTTCACTTCCTGGTGCCTCCGTTTTCTCATCTGTAAAATGGATCTTCAGTATTTGGACTGTGAGCCCAATGCAGATTCTGTCTGACCTGATTAACTTGTATCTACGTCAACACTTAGAAGTGACTTGCCCAAAGTCACACAGCTGACAAGCGACTGAGCGGGGATTTGAATCCATGACCTCTGACTCCCAAGCCCGGGCTCTTTCCACTGAGCCACGCTGCTTAGTAGTGAAGCCTGTGTACTTGTATCCGTCTCCTTGTGTTGTTTTCCTGTCTGTCTCCCCACTTTTAGACTGTGAGCCTGTTGTGGGGCAGGGATTGTTTCTATCTGTTGCCGAATTGTACTCTCCAAGCACTTAGTACAGTGTTCTGCACCCAGTAAGCGCTCAATAAATACAATTAAATGAATGAATGAATGAACAGAGCTTGACATTCATTCATTCAGTCATATTTATTGAACGCTTATTGGGTACAGAACACTGTACTAAGCTCGTGGAATATACAAATCAGCAACAGATAGAGACAATCCCTGCCTAACATCAGGCTCACAGTCGACACATAGTAAGCACTCCAATGCCACTTAAAAAAATTAAAAATTGATCCAAGATGTTGCAGAGGGAAACATGCACAGATGTGGAAATGAACAGGTCATTGTGCAGGTGAAAAATAAGCAAGCCTCACCCAGTAGCCCCAGATTTTCAGATTTGAGACTACCGGCAGTAGGCAGAGAAGGCAATGAGTTTTGAATATGGCAGTGAGGAACAAGAAAGAAGTGTCCGCAGCTCGTCAGTTGCTGCCTCATAGAGGATAGTTTGGATTTTATTTCAGTACCTCTTTCTGGGAACCTCAGAGGTCAAAGCTTCTAAAATGCTGTATAAGTTGTTTGGTTAAACCAGAACTGTTTTGGGCTTTAGAATGTAATGCCTTCTGCTGTCCCAGGCACAGAGGCTGCAAAGAGTAACATACATAAACACACACAGACACTCCCTCCGCTCCCTTTCCTTCCCCACCCCCACACCATTGACTGTCCTGACAGTGAGATTACGTGAGTCTTTGCAACTGTGGCAGATAGTTGCTTGTCAAAAATGGGATTTGAAACTAAACCCAGAACAGTTCTTTTGAGCGTTAGATTCCACCCCTAGGTACCCGTAGCATGAAGTTGGAGAGAGATCATAATTCTTCAAGCAATGTCTGGGGAGGAAACCATGGACTGTGCTTGTTCACAAAGTACTGTTCTTTCGGGTGTGAAGCAGAAAGACAGAGAGAAAAGAGGAAACCTCATTTTTTCTGTGTAAGCTTGTAAATGTGAAGTGTGGATATTTTTTCTGTGTTCCGTAAATTGCTTTGCACCAGCAGGAGACCCACACACATTACTAATACAGAGGTGAAAGAGGCTTACCGTGAATTTGCTTGGGAAGGATTTCCTTTTGATTATTGAGCATTCTTTGAGTCTTTCTGACCCCTGCATGCTTCAGTCCTTTTGTTTAGGTCCCTTCACTTCTTACCTATTAATACAGATTCAGATAATGAGCACTTGGTGGGAAGAAAAGGCGAAAGGTATTCAAAACTCAGGCAGCCAAGTCGTGCGTGTCACAGTTAGATGCTCTCTTACAGGGCCAAAGCCGCTCTGCCAGCAAACATGTTCTGTTAAACAATTGCTCACTGAGGCTATTCAGAAAATGGATGTTAGGTGCCTTTGGTAGGAAGCAAATACAAAACTGAAATACTTCTGCTGCAGTGACTCGTAGACAATGGAACTAGGATGGAAATTGGGGCTTGAAAGGGGCTGGGCCTCAAAACCCCCAGAATTATCCACTTATAAAAATCTATTTTGAGGATTAAACTAGTTGGGAGAAGCTATTTAACCCCAACTTGTCCTATCTACAGTAAAAAGGTTTACACTTCAGAGTCTCAAATGGCAGATCACCAGGTTGCCCCCGCCGCCACACCCAAGTGTAAGTATAGGGTTCCTGACCTTCCTCACATTTTCACCAGGCCGAGATTTCAGATCCAGTTTTGAAAAAGATTTGAGATCTGAGATCCAGCAGAATCCTCCCAGCGTGTCCCATCTGCATCTGATGCCAACATCCGAAGGTCTGAGTTGGTCCTTGGCATCTGGAAGTATCAGGGCAGCCCCCAACAGCCCTGCAAACTCCAGACAAAGAGAGGAATGTGGTGATCCATTCACTACTGGGCACGCAGTGATGTGATGACGTCTCATGTACCATCTTATGGAAGAATGACTGAGACCACCCAAATCCAAGGCATTTCTTTGGGGGCACCCTGACCCCCTCTGCCTCCTGCCCCGACCTCACTACTGCAGAGAAGGTTTTGTGTTTCCCTCCCTGGTCCTTCTGGACATACAGGACATAAAGGCACTTAGTACCATATCTGTACCAGATAGGGGCAAAACCAGCTTAAAGCCAGACTGACCAATATAAAACCAGATGACTGGCCACCCTATAGAACGATAAAACCACAATGCTAAAATTAGAACATAGGAATAAATAAACAAATTTTTCTTTTTGGTGTTTCAGAGAGAAAAAATGGCTTCTTATGTCCCCCAGAATACCAGCCAAGTTATATGGTTGGGCCTGTGGATGAGGGTGGAGTGATTGTTAGAGCTTGGAGGCAAAGACTTCCATTAAGGAAGAAATGCACAAAGAAATATGGTACACAGTATTTATGTACATCATTCCCAAATCCAATATATTCACTTTGGTGTAAACCCACATGTGATCTAGGTAATTTGCATCTAAAGCATTCTTTGGCTTCCATGTCCCAAATTTTTTTTAAGTCAAAAGAGCTCTCCCTGAAATAATAATAGAATAATGTGTGTGGACTTTCAATATCTTAAAAATCCAAATACAAAGAAGTGGTTTAATGTGTCATCTGTTTTCCCTGAGGTCTGAGATACCCCAGTTGGACTCTATCTAGAGCTGTGTCAGTGACTCATTTTCTCTTTCCAGGAATTCTAGAAGAGAACCCTGCTCTTCTAATGGATCTTAGATAGGATTTTTTTTTTTGGCCATTTATATTAATGGTAGAATCCCAGGCATGGTCATGGTTCATTTTTCCCCACACTGCATTGGTTTTCAAGTAACATATGGAATGAAATTTTCACGGATTGAAAATGACCTTCATTTTGTATTTCTGCACATATATAGAGTTTTTTCTGTCAGTCATATTTACTTCTGGGATTTCCATTCATTCTTTCAATCGTATTTATTGAGTGCTTACTGTGTGCAGAGCACTGTACTAAGCAACTGGAAAGTACAATTCAGCAACCAGTTAGAGACAATCCCTACCCAATGGGCTCCTCTTCATTGTCTATTTACATGGATACAAATAATATTCCTAATTGAGTTTCCCTTAGTTCATTATGGTCATTTCAGAACAGATCACAGAATACTAGAAAGTAGAATTACGCAAGGGTAACGTTTTTTTTTTCAGTGATTTTTAAACACTTACTATGTGCCAAGCACTCTAGTAAACAGTGAGGTGGACTGGGGTAGATCCAAGCTAATCAAGTTGGACACCATCCACGTCCCACATGAGACTCACAGTCTTAATCCCCATATTTATAGATGAGATAACTGAACCCCAGGGAAGTGAAGTAACTTGCCCAAGGTCATAGGGATTTGAACCCACTTCCTTGTGACTTCCAGGCCCCTGCTGTATCTAGTAGACCATGTTGCTTCTCAAAAGGTTTCCAGTTAAGGAAAGCATTGAGCAGTTTTGAGTCACAGCCCACACAAGTGCCACGAATCAGAAACGGTAGAGAATGGAACTGCTCTCACCTCTTATTGTCACTTGAGTCAGGCAGTGGTGAATTCAGAATACAGTTGGTCTTCCACCTGATAAGCTAATTCAGAATGTTTATTCTGGTCCTGTGCTTCCCTCCTTGTGTGGAACAAATGTTTCGCTGGCCCTCCCTGGGAGGGTTTTGGGAAAGGGGTTTCAAGAACCACCAGGAGTCTTGTCCCTTAAATTTCCTCCTTGTCCCTCTCCTCACACTCCCCCCACTGAGCTCCTTGCTCCAGTTTCCACACTGGCCAGGTGGACAGGAGGTAAATGGAGAGTAGAAGAGCCACTGTTCCAGTGCTTTTGTTCTAAATTCTAAATTTCTTAAGGGATTTTTACAATCAATCAATCACTGGTATTTATTGAGAACTTACTGTGTGCAGAGTACTGTACTAAGCCCTTAGAAGAATATAATCAAGGTGACAAAGACAATCCCTGCCCACAAGAAGCTTAGAGACTAGAGAGGAGCAAGGATTTTTCCCTGTGAGGACTAAGTGCCGGTTGCTCTTCCCGACTGCTCCAGAATTGGTCTCTCTGGTCATTAACGGGTTTGCCTTTTGACCAGTGGGCTATTTTACTGCCCCAGTCTTGGGAGGGCTAGCTCAGCCACCATCATAACCGTGGTATTTGTTAAGCACTTAGTATGTGTCAAACACTGTACTAAGCACTGGGTTAGATACAAGATGATCTGGTCCCACTTGGGGCTCACAGTCTATGTAGGAGGAAGAACAGGTACTGATTTCCCAGTTTGTAGATAAGGGAACTGAGGGAATGAGAAGTTAAGAGACTTGCCCAAGGCAGAGAAGTGGCAGAGCCAGAATTAGAAACCAGGTCCTCTGACTCCCAGAACCATGCTCTTCCCACTAGGCCGTGCTACTTCACTCATGAGAGCAGTGGGAGTAGCTGTTCTTTCTGCTGCTCCTCCTGCAAAAGAAGTGGAAAAGGAGGAGGGTCAGCTGCCAGGGTGACAGAGGGCTCTGACCCACCAGTTTATCCTAAAGTGGGGCTCCAGTGGAACCTATTTAATGGGACCCACCCTAGGCCTTTCATGGGTTGATAAATAATTCAAGACAAGGAATCCATTGAGCAGAGCAGTAGGCTCACTACTCCATAATGAGTTGTTTTCAATTATGGTCTGAAAGACCGTGGAAAATGAAAGAAAAAAAAATTGAAGATTATGTTGCTCTGTATTCCTTATAAGCCATTAGGGGGAAAAATTTGCATTAATTACAATCAGAAAAAGAACCATTTAGGTAAAAAATGGCAACAAGCAAGCCAACACCAAGTTGTAGCAGTGTCTGAGATCATTTACACATATGAGCTAACTTTATTTGTCAGAGAGCTACTAATATGTTTGTGTTTGGAGAGCCTCTTCTGAAAATTCAGTTTCTAAAAAGTCCTGAAGAATATTTACTTCTTTGTAATTCTCTCATATTACCTAGGTAATGTGTCCGGCTTAAATTAATGAGCTAGAAGAAACTTCATGAGGGGCGGGGGGTTAATTGGATGTAAGAAAGAAGGTAAAATGGATTCATCCCTCAAAATATTTTTAAATGGTGTTTATTAAATAAAAGGGGAAATACGGACTTTTCTCGTACAACACTGCAGTTGTATTTCTTACAAACCCTTATGTTTTCCAAAATTCATATTGTCAGTTGTTTTGATACAGGGAGAATGGTTTGAAAACAATGGAATTACTAAATCATTTCTATTATCCAAATGAAATTCAAGAGGACAACTTGGAGTAAATTATTGTACTCTTCTCTCTGACACCTGTCATTTACCAGAGGCCGTTAGCACCTCTTGGGGAACCAATTTACTCTGCTGAAAATCTGTTTCTGTACACCATGAATCTGAAATGCTTGCAGTATTAATTGAAGACTGATAATAGGGTTATCATGCAAGGTGATCTGCTTGAAACAACATTTTTTGCAGAACCCATTACATAACAGATTCACAGCCACTCTGTGCTCTTCCTTGGGGTGGCCTGGCCCCTTGCAAAAGTGAGGGGTGACTCTGAGGTGCCCTTGATAAGAGTACCTTCAGATTCCGGCTTTGGGGTTAGAATCCTCACGGTTTTGCTCAGGAACCCTACGGCAGGAATCCCGCCGAAGGAGGCGCCATTCTCAAGTTTGTCGGCATTTTTGAACCAGCCCTAGTAGCACTTGAAGCAGGCAGATTATTTTGTTCCAGTTCCCTGACTGGGCTTTCTCCTCTGCTCTCCCTGCTCTCTGCTCTGTAACAGGTGTAGAAGATGTGGTCGCAATAATGATCCCTGAGCCGAAGGGGAAGGAGATAGTGAGCCTGCTGGAAAAGAACATCACTGTGATGATGTACATCACCATTGGGACCCGCAACTTGCAAAAATACGTCAGCCGCACCTCCGTCGTCTTTGTCTCCATCTCCTTCATCGTACTGATGATCATATCGCTCGCTTGGCTGGTCTTCTACTACATCCAGAGGTTCCGCTATGCAAATGCTAGGGACAGGAACCAGGTGAGTAGCTCACATCTTGATTCAGCTTTCTCCCACCTTTAACATCTTCCCAGAGCTGACTTGCCAGGTGGGGGATCCTGTGAGTGGGTGGTGTTGTGTGGAATACAGCTTTGGGAGTTTTTTTGTTGTTCCATTTTCTGTTGTTCTTTGTTTTGTGTCTTGATGTGTCCCCTGAAAAAGTTCTGCAAGACAGTGGAAAAGATTGTAACTTCCCCACTCTAAGAATCAGTCTCAATGGGTGAAGGCATGGTGGTGTATGCTGCCATTGATATCTTGGAGATTTTCTGCTCTGTGACCCTAAACTGACCCTGGCCGTCTGGCAATGAATGCTACAGGGCATAGAGAGACCTGGAGAGAGAGTGGGGATGTCTCAGCACAAATAATCACTATGCTTCAAAGACAACTTGAGCATACGTCCTGCTGGAGATAGGACATACCACTCCGCCCTTAATTTTTAATATCTGAGTAATGTTTGCTTAAAGGGCAACAGACAAGAAAAGGGGCACTAGTGCTGTGATTTCCTAGGTACATTTTGCATGTCTGCATTCACGGTAATGGATGAAGTCTCAATCAGTTAAATTTATTGAGCTCTTATTGTGTGTACAGCACTGTACTAAGTGCTTGGGAGAGTACATGACAGTAAAGTTGGAAGGCACATTCCCTCCCACAACAAACTTACAGTCTAGAAACGAGCTTAGACTCATTGTCATCTTCTGAAGGTTTGGGAGGGTGAGGAGGAGGAGAAAGAGAGAGAGAGAGAGAGAGAGAGAGTGTGTGTGTGTGTGTGTGTGTGTGTGTGTGTGTGTGTGTGTTTTGGAGAAGTTGAAAAGGGAGTCAAAGGGTCAGGGGGTGCTACCTAGGAAGCTACTGTAACTTGAAATATACTGCACTTCCTTTCTCTTGGGGAAAAAAAAAACTTGAAGGAGAAAGTGGGAGATGAAAATCAAAGGCTACGTTTTTCAAAACTCCTCTTGGCCAGTTGTAGCAGAACACATTGGGAATGATGTAGGCAGATGAAACTGTTTGGACCAAAGTCAACCACTCCCACGACTTTATGAGGAAGGTGACGGGTGCCCGATTGGAACCCTGCCACCCCGCCGCCCCCCCTCCCCCAACCCTTCAAGGGGGTAGCCTACAGGCATGGGAAGCCCTGGCAGGATTGCTCAGTTTACCGGGGTCAGTCTCCATCTCGCTGGCCAGTAGTGATTTTTGAACAGTTTTGGATTGGGTCACCCAGTAAAGTTAATGAGTGATTCAGGCAAAAGAAACAAACAAGAGCCCCTTTCCTTTCCCATTTTCCCCATCATGCCCGTTCATTCTGCCAGAACAATTTATACTTAGTAGTAACCACATGTTCTCTCTTCACTAGGCGCCGCTTGTTAGCTGTGTGACCTTGGGCCAGTCACTTAACTTCTCTGTGCCTCAGTTACCTCATCTGTAAAATGGGGATTAAGATTGTGAGCCTTACGTGGGACAACCTGATGACCCTGTATCTCCCCCAGTGCTTAGAACAGTGCTCTGCACATAGTAAACACTTAACAAATACCAACATTATTATTATTATTATTAATCCTGGGAGCCCCAGAAATCCTACCCAGAATCTCAAAATGTTGGGAAATGTCCCAGTGCTGAACTTACTTATTGGTTTGGAATCCACTGGGATTCACAATGCCAGAATCACCCAGTTTTTATTCCAGTTGGTGTTTCTTTAGCCTGTAAGCTTGTTGTGGGCAGGGAAAGTGACTTATATTGTATTCTCCCAAGTGCTAAGTACTGTGCTCTGCACCCAATCAGTAGGCTTGACTGATTGATTGCTTCTGAGACTACAATTCTCAGAAACACATGGAGCAAATCAGCCCTAAACTCTCCCCTGAGGTAATGTCTGAACCGTCTGGAATCCTGAAAATGAGAGACTGGTATGGTGCAGTCACAGTGGCCAAACCTCTTTAGGGTCAACCCAGTCCACCATCAACTCTGTTCCCTTTCAACCGCCTCCTCTCCCAAACCCCGCTGGTGGAGGCGAGAGAGATACGACTGGTGTCTGGATCAGAGCGGTGTGGCCTCAGTGATGAAAAATGACCTGGAGAGATGGCGGAGTGAGGTTACCCTCCTCCCCTGTTTCCCCTTGGGGAAGGACACAAGCACACAAATTATAAGAGCTAGGTATAAATGAAGTTTAAATACTCATCTCTTTATTCTCTCCCTTTGCCCTTAAGGCACAGATTGTTTGGTTCTATTAACCTGTTTGTAAATATCAATCAATCAATGGTATTTATTGAGCGCCTACTGTGTTCAGAGCACTGTACTAAGAGCTTGGGGGAATACCCTGCCCACAATGAGCTTAAAGTCAAGAGGAGGAAGCAGGCATTAATATAAATAAGTAAATTACAGATATGTACATCATAAGTGCTGTGGGGCTGAGGGAGGAGTAAATAAAGAGTGCACATTCAAGTGCAAGGGTTGCACGGAAGGGATTGGGAAAAGAGGAAATAAGTGCTTAATCAGCAAAGACCTCTTGGAGAAGTTGCGTTTTTAATAAGCTTTTGAAGGCAGAGAGAGTGATCTTCTGTCAGATATGAAGAGGAAGGATGTTCCAGGCCAGAGGGAGGATGTGGGTGAGAGGTCGGCAGCAAGATAGACAAGATTGAGGTACAGTGAGTAGGCTGGCATTAGAGGAATGAAGTGTGCTGGTTGGGTTCTAGTCAGAAAGCAACGCGGTAAAGTAGGAGCAGACAAGATCTTTGAACGCTTTAAAGCAGATGGTAAGGAGTTTCTGTTTGATGCTCAGCTGGATGGGTGACCACCAGGGTTTTTTGAGACGTGTAGAAAAATGATCTGGGCAGCAGAATGAAGTATGGACAGGAGTGGGAAGAGACAGGAGGCAGGGAGGTCAGCAAGGAGGCTGATGCAGTAATCAAGGCAGGATAAGATAAGTTGGAGAAGCAGCGTGGCTCAGTGGAAAGAGCACGGACTTTGGAGTCAGGGCTCATGAGTTCGAATCCCAGCTCTGCCACTTGTCGGCTGTGTGACTGTGGGCAAGTCACTTAACTTCTCTGTGCCTCAGTTCCCCATCTGTAAAATGGGGATTAAGACTGTGAGCCCCACGTGGGACAACCTGATTCCCCTATGTCTACCCCAGCACTTAGAACAGTGCTCGGCACATAGTAAGCGCTTAACAAATACCAACATTATTAAGATAAGTTCCTGGATTAACATGGAAGTAGTTTGGATGGAGAGGAAAGGGCATATTGGATATCTGGGTTGAATGAGATTCATTCATTCATTCAATAGTATTTATTGAGTGCTTACTATGTGCAGAGCACTGTACTAAGCGCTTGGAATGCACAAATCGGCAACAGATAGAGACAGTCCCTGCCCATTGATGGGCTAACAGTCTAATCGGGGGAGACAGACAAAAACAATAGTAATAAGTAGAATCAAGGGGATGAACGTCTCATTAAAACAATAGCAATGAATAGAATCAAGGTGATGTACATCTCCTTAACAAAATAAATAGGGTAATAAAAATATATACAATTGAGTGGTCGAGCACAGTGTTGAGGGGAGGGGAAGGGAGAGGGGGAGGAGCAGAGGGAAAGGGGGAAAAAGAGGGCTTAGCTGAGGGGAGGTAAAGTGGGGGTAGAGGGGGAGCAGAGGGAAAAGGGGAAGCTCAGTATGGGATATGCTATGTGTATGTCTGTCTACCCTGTTAATAAACTCCTGTGGGAAGGAAATAGTCTCATGGTTTAGCTTAACTTCCCAAATGCTTAGTTCAGGTCATTGGACCTAGTGAGTGCTCAATAAATACTTTTACTACTATTACTCCATAAATAGGTCACAGATATATCTAGGTGATTGGCCACCATCTGCACGCTCTACTTCTCTAACAGTAACCTATTCTCTGTACTTCAGTCTCATCCATCCCGCCACAGACCCCTTGCCCACTGACTCCTTGAATGAGCTCCATGTCTTCCCTCTAGCCTAGAACTCCCTCCCCTCATATCTGACAGTCTGCCACTTTCCCTATCTTCAAATCCCTCTGAAAATCACATTTCATCCAAGAGGGCTTCTCTGACTAAGCCCTTATTCCCTCTATCCTCCGTACCTTCAGCGTCCACTGTGCACTTGGATATGTACCCCTTAAGTACTTTGATACTCACCACAGCACTTAAGGACATATTCTTAGACTCGACTATTTCCCCTCTATGTAATACAGTTTTATTCCTGTCACCCCCTGAAGACTGAAAGGTGCTTGAGGGCAGATATCGCATCCCTCATCTCATGCATGTACTTTCCCATGCATGTGGTTACATTGCGCTGCACACCAGAGGTGTTCAATGAATACCACTGATTGAAGAGGGGGAACTGACACACTCATCTGGATTTATAACATTTAAAAATAGCAAGCCACATATGACCGGTTTCGTACCATTTTAAAGCGGAATATTGAGGCAAGAGTTTATTCGGCTTGAATTACGTGGCTAATTGCCTCAATTCTTCACTTTGCTAAAGTAGACTTATCCAGGTAAGGAGATAATAACAAAGTGGAAACCATCCACATCTTAACTCCATCATAACTCTTTTTATGCTCTATAATCCCTTTGAGAGTTTGTAATATATCTCCCACCCAAGTACTTAAATGCAGCCACCTGTAGAAGCTGTCAGCTCTTTTCTCCTGCAGCAGCATTACAGAGGGTAACTTCTACAGCTGAAAGGAGGAAATTGTAGGTAGCGGTGTGTAATTTCCTCAAGTGGAATCTTGCCAAGATATAACAAGCATAACAGGTTCATTGCTGACATAATAAGCAATTGATGCTGAGTACTTTAAAGGTGCTGACCTATCAGTTTTTAATTCAGCGCATCGTGGAGGAGAATCTGATTTCTTTAAAGTCTTTTCATCATGTGAAAATGACATTTTAAATAAAATCCCTTCTCTTAGCTATTATGGATGAGGTGAATTATTGATCTACCATATTCCCAAGTCTACAGTACGTCTGTATTTGATGTACTTAAACAGGCCCGTTTCATTGCTCTGCATAACATCATTCATGGGATTCGGAGGTCTTTGGGGATTAGGGTGTTCATTTGCCTAGTTTGAGCCTGAGCAGTCCAGTTTTTAACTAGTCTGTCTCCCATCTCTCCCAGCTAGTGTTAGGGTGGTGGCAAGTTGGGGTCAGAAGGAGAAGGCGCTCACCAAAGAGCTGTCTGGGATTTCTGGGGATGCCACTGGAGTCACCCTCTTTGTCAGCTCTCCAAGAGGTTTTCCAACAGGGTTGTTAGAGCAGTTGTTGATCAGCCCTTCAGGCGGATCACACCTGGATTCTCCTGACCAGTAGCATTTCCCTGAGAATGATCCTCACTTTGCCATCCTTTTATACCACCTTCCTTGGCCTTTTCTTCTGCAATCCAACCTGATTACGCTGTATCTACCCCAGCTATTAGAACAGTGCTCTGTACATAGTAAGCACTTCACAAATACCAACATTATTAATCCTGATGAGAAATTTGACCCAAATTGTTAAAAAAAAAAATTCCAGGCCAGGTTCATCATTTCAATCGATGATGTTTATTGAGCAGAGCACTGTATTACATTCCTAGGAGAATACAGTAGAGTACATAGATATAATCCCTGCCCTTACAGAGCTTACATTCTAGTGGAGTAGCTTACCCTCTTCTTGGTGAGTGCTTTGGAGGCAGGAGACGGGCAGGGAAAAGGGATGGCATTCTTCCTATGGCCAAGTGGATAGAGCATGGGCCTGGTAATCAGAAGGACCTGGGTTCTAATCCCAGCTCCGCCACTTGTCTGCTGTGTGACCTTGGGCAAGTTAGTTCACTTCTCAAGGCCTCAGTTCCCTCATCTGTAAAATGGGGATTGACTGTGAGTCCCATGTGGGACATGGACTGTGTCCAACGTGATTAACTTGCTTCTACCCCAGTGCTTAGAACAGTGCTTAATACATAATAAGTGCTTAACAAATACCACCATTGTTATTATTAAACTGAAACTTCCACAGTCAGTTCACCCCCAAATCCTCAAAGATGCATTTCAGGACAAGGGAAGTAACTGGGAGATACTCAAGGAGAGAAGAGGGGAAGAGGAGGGAAAGAGGGGCCTCGTCCCTTCCTTTCCCCATTGATCTCATTGATTAGCCTGGGTCAGTGATGAATTCACCCTCCATGCCTGTCAAGACTGCAGGTAGGACAGGAGGATCACAATTAATACCTAGAAACAGGTACACATTCAGCTGCTCTGCCTTTTCCACTAGAGCCAAAATAAGAAGAGAGATCTTTTCAGGGCCATCCCCTGCCCCACATTCCCCAGGAGTGGCTGGAATTTGAGTTGCAAAGTCCTGATTTCAGGCACGGCTCTCCCGGGATGCTCAGAGTGTTGAGTCGCAGGCCTCTCTCTGCCCAGTCCTGTTCTCCCAAGTCTGGGTCCTCCTCTGACAGAGTCCTGACCTAGAGTTGGTTCTTGGCTAGGGCGGCTTTGACCGAGTCCCACAAGCGTTAGCAGGGCTACTGGGAAAAAAACCGGCCGCCCAAGTCAGGGCAGGCACCCGGTCTCCAGGCAACCAGGCCAAGTTCCCCAGGACAGACCAACACAGAAATAGAGACAACACCTTGCCAGGGACAGAGTCTGTGGTTGTAATTTCAGATGTGGAGGATCAGATAAAGACGAGCCCCTTGCTTTCCATGAACAACACTTCCATTGAAGAGTGGCCCACGGCAGTCAGGCTTGTTGCTTTGGATAGGGGCAGCAAAGTTTATTTCTGGCATCAGATAACTAAATTTCTGAGAATTCATTTCTTTTCCATCCCATATGCCTTTGCCACGGTCTCTCTTAACCTCTTCTTGTATTCTTTTTTATTTTTGTTTTCTCTCAGAGTTTGGGGTTTAGAACCAGGGAGAATTCTCTCCAAATGACAGTCAATGGGAAAAAAAGTGGGGAGGCCCGCAGGGATTCTTGGAGTGAACCAATCAATCAATGGTATTTATTAAGTGCTTACCTTGTGCAAAGCACTGTACTAGGTGCTTGGGAGAGTACAGTACAACAAAGTTAGCAGACGTTCCCTGCCGACAGTGAACTTAAGTAAAGATGCTGCCAGCCTTCCAGGGAAGGAATAGGCAGGCAATGCCTTCTGTGAGTGTGTGAGAAATCCTCAGGAGAGAGAGGGGAGAAACAACAACAAAAGTGTATATGAATATCATTGGACAAAACATTAGCAAATGTCAATTTTTTTTTGTCTCCTGAAGACTAATGAGTAATGTAATTATTTGCTAACTCTTGCTTGGGTTATTGTCTTTCTGGATATTGTGCAGTTATGTGCATTCTAGATTGCTCGTCGATATATCTCTTCTGCTATAGGAATTCCTGCAGTTTGGAATGCAAGCTTGCAAGAGGCCAGAACTGTCTCCTTCACTGTTTTTCTTGGTACAGTGTGCATAGGGGATTTTATTAAAACATTTATAGATTAAGATGAGAAGGATAAGGAAGAAGAGAAGAGAAGGGAGAAGAGAGGGAGAGGAAATAGCCAGGAAAGGAAGAGGGCTGAGGAAGAAGGCTAAAGGGGAAAAGAATGAGGAATGGCTAATGTGAAGAGAGGGTAAAAGAAGACTTGGAGAATTATCCAAGGAAGGAGGAATGGGAGAAAAATGGATGCACCCTAATTGGAAGAGCTTGGTGTCGGGAGGTGGCGGCCCTGAATCCTTGTCTCAGCTCTGTCCCTGGCCATCTTGCGATGCCGGCCAGAGGTTTTTCCTAGCACTTATGCATATTCAGTTATTTATTCCGTTGTTCCATCCTGTCATATTTTGTTCTACTCCCTGACTCTTTTCCTTCCTATTGCTCCCATTATTTATAAATATCTTTATATGTCTGATTCCCTCATGTGATTATAGGTTCCTTGGGGGAAGGGAATGTTTCAGTTCCCTTGAACTTTCCCAAGCACTTAATACTAGTGTGTCATATTCAGAAGTTGCTCAGTAAATACCATTACAGTACTACTCCCATCTTTTGATGATAATAATAATAGTATTAATGGTATTTGTTCAGCAATTACTCTGTGTCCAGCACTATACTAAGTGCTGGGTTATATACAAGATAGGTCTTCCATGGGGCTCATAGTCTAACTAGGAGGGAGAACAGGTTTTAATTCTCCATTTTGCAGATGAGGCAACTGAGACACAGAGATGTTAAGTGACATGCCCCAGGTCATACAGCAGGTAAGTGACAGAGCTGGAATTTGAACCCATGTCTTCTGACTCCCAGGTCTGTGCTCTTACCATTAGGCCCTGCTGCTTATTGCTTATTGATGTCTTTGGGAAGGTCATCATTGGACAGGAGAGATAAATGAGACTTTTTAAAAAATGATCAAGCTCAGATTTCACCCCATGCAGTGAGCATTTCAGTTATATAAGAAATGACAAATATCAAAGTTTCATACTGTCTTTAATCTTGTCCTTCAGTCTTGAAGATTAGGCAGAAAAGACAGGTGTTCTATTAGCAGAAGGAAAAGTTGTAGAGCATGAAAATACTCCTCCCCCAAACATCCCATTTTTGGTGTCTTTTCTAAGAAAGAAAAAAAGCACCCAACTCTCAGGCTTCCCTTTGAGTATGGTGGGAAACGATGCTTGAAAGCTTTTTTTTTTCCGTCTGAGTGCTTCATTTAGCCAGTGTGAAGAAAATTATGTTCCCGAATTGAACTGATGTGAAAATGGCCCCTGCAGTTAGTTCAGTCAATCCTTGGTATTTGATGATGATGGCATTTGTTAAGCACTTACTATGTGCCAAGCACAGTCCTAGGCACTGGTGGGGGGATACAAGGTAATCAGTTTGTCCCACATGGAGCTGTCTTAATCCCCATTTTACAGATGAGGTAACTGAGGCCCAGAGAAGTTGTGACTTTCCCAAAGTCACACAGCTGACAAGTGGTGGAGCCGGGATTTGTTGAGTGCGTACTATATGTACAGCAATATACTAATTGCTTAAAAGGCCAGTCATTGAATTTAGATGTAGTGCTCGGGTCAATATATCAAGACACAGTGCTTGAGGTGTTGCCTTTCAGCAAATGTATTTGATTTTCGCTATTGTGAAGCAGTTAATTTGTCCTGAAAGACCCCTGAAAAATGGCAAGCCAGCACTTCTCTCAGGAGTAGAGTTGGGGATGTTTGAGGAACTGAGCCTTGATCCTTTTCTCCCTCCTACTTAGCCCCATATGGAACCTGATTAGCATGTATCTACCCCAGCGCTTAATATAGTGCCTGGCACATAGTAAATGCTTAACAAATACCATTATAAATATTATTGGAAGCAACATGGCCTAGTGGCAAAAGCACGGGCTTGAGAGTCAGAGGTCATGGGTTCTAATCCCACCTCCCCCACTTGTCTGCTGTGTGACCTTGGGCAAGTCACTTAGCTTCTCTGTGCCTCCGTTACCTCATCTGTAAAATGGGGATTGAGCCTGTGAGCCCCATATGGGACAACCTGATCCCCTTGTCTCTACTCCAGTGCTTAGAACAGTGCTTGGCATGTAGTAAGAGCTTAACAAATACCATAATTATTATTATTAATTATTATTGTTATTG
The DNA here is from genome assembly GCF_004115215.2 of Ornithorhynchus anatinus. NCBI lineage: Eukaryota > Metazoa > Chordata > Mammalia > Monotremata > Ornithorhynchidae > Ornithorhynchus > Ornithorhynchus anatinus. The sequence continues at coordinate 27,526,982 of NC_041739.1, forward strand.
TTGGTTTACTATTACTTGCAGCTACCCCCATATTCTGGGGCTCGGTAATCAGTAAGGAGCCCCAGAATGTGAAGGCAACTGCAAGTAACTGTAAAACACCAACAGTAATAACAATGACAATAATATTAATAATGGCATTTGTTAAGTGTTTACTATGTGCCAAGCACTATACTAAGCGCTGGAGTAGATACAGCCTAATCAGGTTGCATATGGGGCTCGCAGTCTAAGTAGGAGGGAGAAAAGGTATCTGAGGACTGGATGAGAAATTCTGAGTTCTGGGACCAGGAACTGCTAGTTTACTTTCGGGGAGAAAAGGAGAAAGACAGAGCTTCAAAAATACACTGGCTAGGGGGCCTGGTGGTCAGTGGCAGGGAGGTCATGTGAAATGGCGGAGTTGATGTAATAGTTTCAGTGGTACTGAAGCCCTGAAGCTTCGTGGGCAGCGCTGGCCATAACCCGAGAGGAGTTGGATGAAACTAGGAATTTCCCCAGGTTTAATCAGCCTGCTGTGACCCAGCAGGGGAAGGGAGACAGAGATAAAGGAAGAGAGATGGGGGGGCATGTAATATAATTGAGAATAAAAAGGAGTCTTTTTGTTAGTTCTTGAAGGCAAAGATTGTGTCTTTTACTTTTGTTGTATGTTTCCAACTGCTTAGGTCACTTCTCTGCCTAGTAGGCTCAGTAAATGTTGTTGGTGGTGATGAATTGAACACAAACCCATTCTTTAAGTGAGTTTTTCCGCTGCACCCAGCCTATGAGCTGTTGTGTAATCCTGACTCCGCCCTCACAAACCTTCAGATAGGCACAAGCACAACAAGACATTAACTGAGGATGGAAGCTCATACTTTTGCGGTGACTGGCCCACGTTCCCCAGTTGGTCAGCAGCATTGTTGCACACATCCACTGTTCTGAGGACTCTGACAGAGCTGCGACAAAGCTCAACTCTGCCTGCAAGAAGCTCGCATTCTGCTGTGGATTGTGAGGTGGACAAGACCAGATCACGGCCCGCCTAGAAATGCCATGAGTCAGATTCCAGAGAGGCGGGGAAGTCCAAGGAAGGAAGGTCATTCCAACGAAGAAAGGTCTAATCAGATCCGCCTGTCAGCCTCCGGGCAGAGTCAGGCGCCCAAGAGCTGATAGCAAGGCCCAAGAGCTGATAGCAAGGCCGAGTTCTTTCAAAGCGAACAGCACCTTAACGGAAGCTCTGAGCAACAAGTGAATGGCCCTGTGCCTGCCAGGCGACTCACCAAGTCCATGAGGTCCTGGAGTGACATTCAGAACACTGAGGGAGATCCAGGGCCCGTCCCCAGGGCTAGGGAATCCACACCGCTGCCTAGTTCGGGCCTCCGGGGAAGGAGAGAGCCAGTCAGCTTGCTTGCCAGAACACACAGACTCTCGGGTCTCAGAGGATATGCAGCAAGAATTATTTCGGTGTTATGCACCACACACTGCTAAGCGCTGGGTCAGATACAGTAAAATCAGATCAGGCACAGTCCCCGTCCCACAAGGGGCTCACAGTCTAAAGGGGAAGGAAGGAGAGCATTGTAGATGACGAACCTGAGGCAGAGAGAAGTCAAGTGATTTGGCAAAGATCAATCAGTCAGCACTCACTGTGTGCAGAGTAGTGTACTAAGCACTTGGGAGAGTACAGTGTAACCGAATTGGTAGACATGTTCCCTGCCTATAAGGAACTTAGGTCTAGATCTAGGCCATGCCGCTTAACATGGCAAAAACAGAATTTATCTACCTAGCCAAACTCTGTCCTTCCCCTCACTTTCCCCAAACTGTAGACCACAACACCATCCTTCCTGTCTCACAAGCCTGTAAACTTAGCACTAGCCTTGATTCTTCTTTCTCATTCTAAAATCCACCTTTTCCTCTCCATCCAGACTGCTTTCACATTAATCCAAGCACTTATCCTTTTTTGCCCTGATTACTGTATCAGCCTCCTTGCTGACCTCCCGACTCTGCCCCTTGTCAGCTGTGTGACTGTGGGCAAGTGACTTCACTTCTCTGTGCCTCAGTTCCCTCATCTGTAAAATGGGGATGAAGACTGTGAGCCTCACGTGGGACATCCTCATTCCCCTGTATCTACCCCAGCGCTTAGAACAGTGCTCTGCACGTAGTAAGCGATTAACAAATACCAACATTATTCTTGTCTCGCCCCTCTCCGGGCCATAATGTTGCCCAGATCATTTTTCAACAGAAACGTTCAGGCCATGTTTCCCAACTCCTCAAGAAACTCCGGTGGTTGCCCATCCACCTCTGCATCAAACAGAAACTCCTTACCATTGGCTGTAAAGCACTCAATCATCTTGCCCCCTCGTACCTCAACTCACTTCTCTCCTACTACAACCCAGCCCGCACACTTCACTCCTCTAATGCTAACCTTCTCACTGTACCTCGATCCCATCTAGCTCGCCACCAACCCCTCACCCATGTCCTGCCTCTGGCCTGGAACGCCCTCCCTCTTCATATCTGGCAGACAGCTATTCTCCCCCCGACTCCTTCAAAGCTTTAGCGCAGGCACATCTCCTCCAAGAGACCATCCCTGGCTAAGCCCTCTTTTCCTTTACTTCCACTCACTTCTGCATCACCCTGACTTGCTCCCTTTATTCACTCCCCTTCTCTCCCCACAGCACTTATGTACATGTCTGTAACTTATTTATATTGTCTGTCTCCCCCTCTAAACTGTAAACTTGTTGTGGACAGGGAATGTGTGTTATATTGTACTCTCCCAAGCTCTTGGTACAGTGCTCTGCACACAGTAAGTGCTTAATAAATATGATTGATGGAAGAGCATTGTACTAAGCTCTTGAGAGAGTATAATATAACAGAGTTGTTAGACATATTCCCTGCATACATATTTTAAGGTTCCTCACTGCTCTAATTAAATGCCTCCTGGTAGGAATAGTGTTTGTGTCCAGCAGTGTCAGTGGAGAGGTTTAACACGAAGAGAACTTCAAAAATATAACACCTTTATCTCCAGATACCACTTCTGAAAGATAAGTTCAGAATGTGTGGGGAGAAGCTTCATAAAACTAGAACACAATGATTCCTTTGTGTGTTTACAACACTTCTAGCCAGTACAGTCCCACAGAGCTGAAATCACACACCCTGAAAAGTATTGAGATGTGGATTGGGGGCAGTTAAGGAGAAGAGAAAGGAAGCCATTGTTTTGGTATGTGTTGGGCTTTCTACGAAAGCCCCTGAGTTTAAATAGCATTGAGGAGCCATTGCTGTTCTCCCACCCTTTTTTTCCTATTCTGTTTACACTGCTCCCACTACAGGCCAGGTTTTTACATTCCTGGAAAGGATCATAACTATTCAGTCCACAGAGGGTAACACACTTTTTTTATGGCATTTGGTCGGTACTTAACTTGATACCAGGCACTGTACTAAGCCCTGGGGTAGATATAAGCTAATCATATTGGACACAGTAGCTATCTAACTTGGAGCTCACAGTCGTAATCCCCATTTTACAGACAAAGTAACTGAGTAACGGAGAAATGATTTTCCCCAAGGTCACATAACAGAAACATGAGGGAGGCAGGATTAGAACCCAGGTTCTTCTGACTCCCAGGCCTATGCTCTTTCCACTACACCACACTGTGCTTTTCCGTGCTTCTGGAAGGTTGGCTGTCTTAGGTTCTAAAGTCCCTCTGGGATCTGGTCCCTATTTGTGGATAGGGCATTTTCTACAGTATAGTGAGCATCCTAGGCCTCCTTGACATGCCACCTGACCTCAGAATCATTGAAATTATCAACAAAGTTGGAGAGAGAATTCTGTAGGCACTTGGGAGATGTACAATAGAAGTAAAAGACAGTCCCTGTCCTTGAGGAGCTTATAATCATTCAGAATTTGTGCCAGGGCAAGTGGAAACCTCAGTGCCCTTTCCCATGGGGAAAGAAGGCCTAAAATCATTCAGTCATTGGTATTAGCATTCATTTAGGGCAGAGCATTATACTGACCACTTGAAAGAGTACAATACAGTTTTTTTTTGTGTGTTTGTGTGTGTGTGGTATTTGTTTAGAACTTACTATGTGCCAGGCACTGTACTAAGTGCTGGAGTATATACAAATGAATCAGTTTGGACACATGGACTGTGTCCCACATGCAGCTCAGAGTCTTAATTCCCATTTTACAGATGAGGAAACTGAGGCACAGAGAAGTGAAGTGACTTGCCCAAGGTCACACAGCAGTCAAGTGGTGGAGTTGGAACTAGAACCCAGCTTCTTCTGACTCCCAGTCCTGTGCTTCATCCACTAGGACACACCGCTTCTCTACAGTTGGTAGACACAGTCCCTGTCCTTTAGGAGCTTACAGTCTAGCAGGGGATATTTGAGTCAACCCAAGATTTTACTCAACTTTTTTTCTTTCTTTTATAGTGCTTCTGAAAAGAGCAGAAGCCATATCAAAAATAATGTGCAAAACTACTGGATAAAATGGGCCGATCTTACATTCCCCTGCTGCAGCTTTGAGTAACTTAGATTGTGAACCCCATGTGGGACAGAGACTGTGCCCAACCTGATTATCTTGTATCTACCCCAGCGCTTAGTATAGTACAGTACCAGGCACATAGTAAGCACGTAACATATACCATTTAAAAAATAAATTTAAAAAAAAACATTACTTTGTGTCTACGTCAGAGCTTAGCCCAGAGTAAGCGTTTAACAAATACCATAAAGAAAAGCCAGTGCCATGTAGAGTGACTTTCTGATTGGTTTCTTTGCCAAAAGGAACTTTGGAAAGGAAGCATAGTGTGTCCTGTGCTAGATCCCCACAGAAGTCCTCCCCTTGCCCCCATTTCTGCCTTTTATATTCTTCCCGTCCTCCAATCAATCAGTGGTATTTATTGAGTGCTTACTGTGTGTGGAACACCTCCACAGTTTCATCGACAACTTCCTCGGCCTTTAAGCAGCTCTGAAAGATCAGGTGGTGGCGCCTTCCTTCTAACCCACAGTTTTTGTGCTTCATCTTTTCAGCGTCGTCTTGGGGATGCCGCAAAGAAAGCCATCAGCAAGCTGCAGGTCAGGACCATCAGGAAAGGGGACAAGGTAATTTCCCCACCTTTGTTTCAAAGGGCTGCTGGCTCTGGTTCACACCTGATTGCTAGAGGAGCAAGAGGAGGAGAAAGAGACACATTCCCTTACATGAGAGAAAGTAATGATGAAAACAAGCCCTATTCTGGGAAAGCAGAGAGAGGGTAAAAGTGCTTAATCAGTGGGAAGGGGAAAGGTAGACATACCTGAGGCAGACCTGCACACTCACATACTCTCTCACAGAACTGTGCCTTGGTGCACACACTTTGTTCATGATTGTTCAGGAGGGCCAAGAGCCAATTATGCCACCTCCACTCACCCACTCCTCCTCAGGACCCCAATCTTAAGACTGGTGGCCCAGCCAAGGGCCACAGGCTCATAGACACCTGATCCCCTGGCAGACATGGCATCCCTCAGCTATCCTGGACCTGCCAAGGGCTCGGTTGGTTTGGGGGCCCTGCGCCCTAGTGTAGAAGATCTTGGGGAACCCTCAAACCAGGTCCTAGACCTTCTGAAAAATAACTGTGCTTCCCAGAGACACCCCGTGATTTCTCTTCTCTGCTCTCCTGTGGCCTAATGATCTTACCCTCAGAGCAGCCTGGCCCAAGCCCGCCGCACCCTCTTAGGGGGTAGAATCAGAAAGCAGACACCACTCTGTGCCACTCTAGTGATGAAGGGTTGGCTGCCTTCCCTCCTGAAAACCGAGACCACTAGCAGTGGTACATAGAGCTCCGGAGGACGTGGAGAAGGCGAGGGAGGTGGAAACTGAGCCAAAGCTGTGGTAAATTACTGATGAAGGAAGCTGGCTCCAGAGCCGTTGGGCGGTTTGCTTATATTTCTGGTTGAGAACTACAGTCTTGAAAGCTTAGTGGGTGCCAGCCTTGGCTGGGTGTGGTTGTGCGAGTCCTCGTACTGAAGATGTACCTGGCCAAGACGGCAGGTTGATCCATGCTCTCTTGGTTGTAGGAAACCGAGCCCGATTTTGACAACTGTGCAGTTTGTATCGAAGGCTACAAGCCCAATGATGTTGTCCGGATCCTCCCCTGCCGGTAAGTTAGTGAGGTGCCTATCATTGAGGGAGGGGGCTGTTTGGGGAGAATGTCACTGTTATCGGCCCCTCCCAGCCCTCCCAGTGTGGGATCGGGGGGGGATGCTTAAAACTACCTGGTGTGATCTGGAAGGCATCCAATCCATCCTTATAAAAATCTGCTCCATTTCCAGTTTAAGTAGATTATAAACTCCATAAACAGAAGTGTCACAAGATACTGTATCAACGACATAATCCAAGGTGTGATTTTTTTTCTGTGAAACTAATATGTTGTGGTTCAGGATTAATTCTGGCTTAATATAAAAGCAGGAAAATCTGGGGCCGACTGCATACCTTAAAGAAGCTGGATTGCTCTGGAGAACCACAAGGCGACTCAGAGCTTCTTAGCTAATCATGACCTGAAGTCCACGCCCCCTGTAAGAATAGCTAGAGCAGGGCTCTGTGTCACCTTTTAGAGGAGATACCCAGAGAAGAGGGAACAACCAGGTTTAGCTCTTCTTCAGTTTACCTCTGCAAAAACTCCAAACTCTCCAATCTCTTGAAATCGCCGTCTGCTGATTAAAAATGGAGAAGCTGCAGCCTGTCTGTTCATATTCTGGGTGTTTTCCCCGTTGCTAAATCAGCGATGTGGAAGTCACTTTTCAGTGAGGTCGTTTCAGATGCATATGATCACCAGTGTTGTTCTGGTAAAAAACACCTAATTTCCAAGTCCGTCTCTAATTTCACCTCAGTATGTTTATAAGTTGTGAGCCCTTCAAGGGATAAGGTGCCATGCCTGATTCCTAGCTGTGTTCTCTTTCTGATCACTTGGAGCTCAGTAAGTACTTAATAAATATTAGTCAGTCGTATTTATTGAGCGTTATGTGCAGAGCACTGTACTAAGTGCTTTGGAACGTACAGTATAACAATAAAAAGACACATTCTCTGCCCACAACGAACTTACAGTCTAGAGAGGGAGACAGACATTAATAGAAATATATGTTATTGTTACTACTATAGTGGAGGAGATACTACCCTAAAAAGAAAACAGTAGTTATTCATTCAGTTGTATTTATCGAGTGCTTACTGTTTGTAATAAGTGCTTGGGAGAGTGCAATATAAGAGACATATTCCCTGCCCCTAACTAGCAGTGGGAGTGGAATTGGCAGGGGATGTTAGCTGGACCGATAGCTTAGAAAGGCTGGAGAAGCATAGCCACACTGGAAGGCTCACTGCTTGCCTTCCTCGAGGGCTTCAGGGCCAAGGCCAACTCGGGCTGTCAGGGAATGTCTCTGCCTCGACACCATCCACCGAGTGGGACTCCATGCATTTACTTCTACTGCTGCGTGTTTCCCAGCCTAGATCTCCCATGGAGAGGGAACTCAAAACGGCACAGCAAGGGCTCTCCCAGGCCCCATCCTTGATCTCCTCCCCCGATTCCACGTCCTCACCTCTCTAACAGCAATCAGGCCTGGGCCGTGGGGGCCAAGCCTACAAGGCCACAGAAATCCCTTTCTAGCTGGATGAGTGGGGTTGGGACAGAGACGTATTCTACATCTTGCATCTCTCTTCTTCCCTTCCTGTTTAAGAACTTTAGGAATGAGGGTCACGTAGCTAGAGATGTTCTTGTAGCTGCCGCGTGTCTTCAGGGAGCCCAGTCCCCTCTCCACCAACTTCCCCAACTCCTCCCACACACACGGGGTTGAGGATTGGAGGAGAGGAGCAAGAATCACTGAGAGGCAGAACTGGGCTCAAGCGGAGTGGCCTCATGGACAGAGCACAAGCCTTGGAGTCAGAAGGACCTGGGTTCTAATCCCAGCTCCGCCACTTGTCTGCTCTGTGAACGTGGGCAAGTCACTTCATTCTCTGTGACTTGGTTACCTTACCTGTAAAGTGGTGATTAAGACTGTTAGCCCCACGTGGGACGGGAACGTTGTCCAACCCCATTTGCTTGTATCACCCCAGCGTTTAGTACAGTGCCTTGCACATAGTAACCGCTTAAATCCTGCAATTATTATTATTACTATCAATATTAGTTTTATTAAGCTGAAACTCTTCTCTTCTGCGGACAGCTCAGGGCTGAGGGGAAGGGGCCGGTGGCACAGGGCGATGTTGTCTGCACTCCAGAAAACTGGAGTCTTTCTACCAGAGGCACTTGGAGAGAGAGCCACCTGGTGAGGAAGGAGAGGGATGCAAAAAGCAGCTAACGTTTCTAGCTCTACCAGCTAGAAATTCATTCATTCAGTCGTATTTATTGAGAGTTTACTGTGTGCAAACTACTGTACTGAGGGCTTGGGACAGTACATTATAACCATAAATAGACACATTTCCCGCCCACAACGAGCCTACAACCTAGAAATGGCTTTCTGTGTACCCATGACCTCGGCTCTAACAGCCCAGACGTGACTCCCGCTGGAGAGGCGAGGACGTGGAATCGGGGGCGTGGGAGGCTGTTGGAGAGATCAAGGACAAAGGTCCGTTGGAGCCTTCACTCCTCACTCCACTGCTGCTTTGAGTTTCCCCTCCATGCAAGGCACTTCCTGTCAGAGAGGGTGTGCCTGTTATCTGCAAGGTGACCCTATTTCCAAGAATCACTTAGAATAGTTTAATAGTTTCCTTCCTCTACCACTACATGGCATAGAGGGAATGTTAGAGGACCTGGGTTCTAATCCTAGCTCCACCACTTGCCCGCTCTGTGACTGTGGTCCAGACACCAAAGCCAGACCGTGGGCCTCGTCTATAAAATGGAGATTCAGTACCTGTTCTCCCTCCTATCTAGACTTTGAGCCCCATGAGGGACAGGGGCTGTGCTGACCTGATTATCTTGTACCTACCCTAGTGCTTGGTCCAGTGCTTGGCTCATTAGTATGGGCTTAACAAATATCACAGTTATCATTATTACTACGTATATAAATTGTCGTTTGCTTGGACCTTCCAGAAAAATGCTGCCGACCTCCCGTAAAGAGGTTAGAGGGCTGAGATGATGTGGTTTGGGGCACCATTCTCCCATGCGGTAATTGGGGGGTGACCTCTACAGGTCATCTATTCATCTCTGGTGGCTTATATTTAACTCGGGTGCTTGCCACACCCTTAAGAAATGGGATAATTCTTTTACCTGCCCTTGCCCTTGGCTCAAGGAAATTATAAAGATGAGTGAGAGACTAATTACCACGAAACCACCTCATAATTACATAGCATCTTTTCATGAAGCTCATAAAGCACTTTGCAGACATTTCATTAGGAAAAGTGTGTTAATGCTACTAGGTAAGGCAACCCGTTGGTGACCTGGAAAATGTTAAAAACAGCTGTCAATCTTATACAGTTACTCTCCATTGCAATCTCCATTTTTAATCCAGAAGGAATTATTCAGTCTTCCCTTTGCAGTTTTGTCTCCTAGGAGAATGCTAAAGCATTAATATTTAACTGAAGGTAGAAATGAGGAGGAGAGAATAGTTTCCACAACTCCTTTTCGTCATTGATTTTATCTTTGCTAGGCCTGGGACAATTGCATTTTTCCTCCCAGTAATTAAACTCTTGCTCAACTCACTCTTTGATTTCTTCTACGTGCCGTCTTATGGCCAATATCACTCACTTCCACAATTCCCTGATATGTGGATAAGGCCAAAGTGCCCAAGATAATCAGCATTTCTTGATCTCATGATACCCATACATAATAATGATGATGATGATAATAGTAATAATTATTATAGATATTATGCACTTACTGGGTGTCAAGTATTATACTAAGTGCTGGGTAGATACGAGATAATCAGATCAGAAAAAGTCCGTGACCCACAGGGAACTCACAATCTAAGGAGGAGGGAAAAAGGTGTTGAATTCCCATTTTACAGATGACGAAATTGAGGCCCAGAGAAGTTAATGACTTGCCCAAGGTCACACAGTGGGCAAGTGGCAGAGCTGGGATTGGAATCCAGGTCCTCTGATTTTTCAGGCCTGTGCTCTTTCCATTAGGCCATGCTGCGTCCGTTTCTTAAGCAAACACTTTCTTATAAAATTTTCAACTAGGTTATTTAAAAAAGGAAGAACTTTTTCACCATTAAACCCTTGATAACGTTCCCTGGGACTTTCATATGTGCTGGCCCACTGAATTTCCTGTTAGCTCTTACCAGTCTTACTCCTTGCAAAATTATCTCCAGAATGCCTTGCGTCTTCTGGGAAGTTGAGTCATTCCTCAAACTTCCACAGTTCATTAGTCCCCCTGGATCCTACCATATTTCCACTAACCAATTATCAATGACACTTTTCTTCACTTGTGAAACCCCCAGTTTTCTTTGAAACACCCAGATCCTTGATCCTCTGATCGTTACTTTGGGAGTCTGATGTATCTAGTTAATTTGACACGGTGATAATGGGGTCCCCCATTGGGAATGATAGGCAAGACTTGGTCTATTCACAAAGACTCGAGAACCTGTCTGAAGGACTTGATTATGTGTTACTGGCATACGTTCTCCCCTGCTAGTCAACTTCCCACTGGGCAAGTTGAGAGGTCCAGAGTATTCTTTTCAAATTCCATATTTCAAAGTACCATCAGATTTTTGTGCACAGCAGAAAGCAGAGTGGTCCATTTGAAAAGAGTAAGGGCCTGGGATCAGGAGACCTGGGTTGTAATCATGGCTCCACCATTTACCTGATGTGTGGCCTTCAGTATGTTACTTAACTTCTCTGAGCCTTCATTTCCTCATCTGTAAAATGGAGATTTAATACCTGTTCTCCCTCCTTCTTAGACTGTGAGTTCTATGTCAGGTAGGGACTGTGTCCGACCTGATTACCCTGTACAGTGCTTGGCTTGGCGTACCATAAATCTGTTTATGGCCAATATGGTGGCACATTAGTGACCATGTCATGCTTGGAGAAGCATTGTGGCTTAGTGGCAAGAGCCCGGGCTTGGGAGTCAGAGGTTGTGGGTTCTAATTCCGGCTCCGCCACTTGTCAACTGTATGACTTTGGGCAAGTCCCTTCACTTTTCTGTACCTCAGTTCTCTCATCTGTCAAATGAGGATGAAGACTCTGAGCCTCACACGGGACAACCTGATTACCTTGTATCTACTCAGCGCTTTGAATAGTCCTTGGCACATAGTAAGCGCTTAACAAACACCATCATCATCACCATGGACCAACAAGGGGTTGCCAGGGCAGCTACCTCAGGAGTTGCTGCAGTCTTTGCCGTCTAGGCCAGCCAACTGTTTTCCAAGATTTCTGCTCATCTTATCCGTCATGTGAGAGACCCTAGATGGCTCTTCGGTGGGAAACCTTCACTGAGGCCTAGTCCTAGCAGTTACTCCTCTAGTCCTGCCCCACCCCCATCCCCTAGTGTGCTGTGAGCTGTGGCGTTTGACTCTGGGGGAGTAAATCCCTTCTAAATGCATGTGTGCTTCCACCTTTCCAAAATCTGCCCCCTAATGATAATAATCCCTGTGGTATTAAGCGCTTAATATGTATCAAGCACTATTCTAAGCACTGGGGTAAATACAGAGTAATTAGGTCAGATGCAGAAGTGCTGCAATGCAAAAAACCCTTTTGCTCTGTCAAATGAGACCTAGGATGTCCGAAGCTTTTTCCTCATCATATCGATTCCTGGTTTTTGAGCTATTCAAAAGAGATTAGTTCTTCACACTGGTCATTATCAGAATTTATCCTTGTGAATCTGCCGCCTGGCATTGATAACCTGTTTCCAGAAATGGGGTCTCCTACAGGTGGGGAGTCGGGGGTGGGAGGTAGTGCACATCAGAGTTTTCGAGACCCTAGAGGGCAACTCCAACTTTGTTTTTTAAGATGAAACTTCCTTCCAGTGTTTTTCTGAGCTGGGTTTTTGGTTCACATCAATAGGCCGAGCAAACATTCAATCCCAAGGTGGGGTCAAATGCATCTTTGGCTGCATCTTTTCACCACAAAAATTCAAGGGAGAAACATGATTCATGGAGTAGGGGAAGTGTTATGTAGAAGTTTCCCTGAATTTTCTCACTTGGCTGAGGATAGCTGGTCTCCCCTTTGCCTTTCCCTGCTGGTACATCTGCTCTTCTTAATTTAGGATTCATCAGCAGATCAAGCTCACAGAGCCTCTTGGAATCTTTGACTTCTTTGTGCAGGTCACAAGTCTCCTTTACTGAAAACAATTCAGGAAAGTGTCTACATAACCTTTTTCTGCCCTTTTAAGCTTGTTTTTTATTATTGTTGTTGTTGTATGTAGCTCTACCGATTCCACAGAGGACTGCATCGGCTGCCTATTGGTCCTTAAGACAATAATCAATAACATTATCAGTTCCCATATTCCCCTTTCCCTGGCTTCCTCTGTTATAATATTATAGTGGCATTTATTAAGCTGTTACTATATGTCAGGGACTGTTCTCTGTGCTGGAGTAGATACAAGTTAATCAGGTCAGACACAATCTCTATCCCAAACAGTCACATTTATTGAGTGCTTAATAACTGCAGGGTACTCTACTAGGTGCTTGGGGAAGTACAATATAGCAAAGGTGGTAGACACATTCCCTGCCCACAACATGCTCCCTGGGTAGAGGGGGAGACAGGCATAAATATAAATAAATGAGGAATCTTTACATAAAAGCTGTGGGGCTGAGGGAGGGATGAGTAAAGGGAGCAAATCAGGGTGATACAGAAGGGAGTGGGAAAAGAGGAAATGAGACTTAGGGAAGGCCAATTGGAGATGTGCCTTCAATCAGGCTTGAAGTTGGAGAAAGTAATTGTCGGTCAGGAAGAGGTAGGACATTTCAGGCCAGAGACAGGACGTAGGTGACAGGTCGGTGGTGAGATAAAGATCGAGGTACAGTGAGTAGGTTGGCATTTGACGAGCGAAGTGTGTGGGCTTTGTTGTAATAAGAGAGCAGGGAGGTGAGGTCCCAAATGGGTCTCTCAGTCTATGTAGGAGGGAGAACGGGTATTGAATCCCCATTTTACAGGTGAAGGAACTGAAGCACAGAATAGTAAAGTGACTTGCCCAAAGTGACACAGCAAACAATTGGCAGAGTCGGGATTAGAATGCCAGTCCACCGACTCCCAGGCCAGGAAGTGTCTAGGTGCTATCTTTGGGTGTCCTTGGCCAAATCCCAAAGTCCATCCAAAATCCAGCACCTTGTGCTGTGGTGTATAAAGCCAGAGGAGTAGAAGCACTGCTGGCTAAGAACCAGAGTTGCATAATCCACCAGAGCACACGTCAAGGCTTTGCAGCGACTAATTTCTTCCGAGCATCCCTTCTTCAGAGCTCTGCGTCTGGTGGTTTCTTTGGCCTCAGGAGTTGGGGGAATCTGACACTTGCATTGCCACACCATTTTTCCTCATCTCCCCACTTGTTGACGCACAAACACACGCAGACAAACACGCATACACACTCACACCACTCTCTTTGGAGGCCATTGCTAAATTTCAGTCAACTCTCTGAGTGTAGGGTACATCATTCTGTTGCCTCTTCTTGCCTAAACAGGACAAACACTGCCAAGATTTGAGCATGACTAACATCATTATGCCTGGGGAGGCAAAGCCAGGATTTAAACACAATCATGTACCAGACTGAAAAAATTGCCACCTGTTGTTTTTTTTCCCCCTGCAGTGAAGCTTTCCGAAGTAATTGTAAATTGAAAGCAGAGCAGAAGTGGCTATTGCAAAAATGTGGAGCTCAGTATGAGCAAGAGGGCTTAACTTGGGGCCACAAATAGGGCAGTGCGACTCACTGATCCCACACTGGAATTTGTAACTGCATTTGGCCATGTGCAATTAATGGTATTTATTGAATGCTCACCATGGGCAGAGCACTGTACTAAGCGCTTGAGAGAGTGTAGTAGAATTCATAGCCAAGATCCCTGCTCTCAAGGAGCTTGCTGTCTAGTGGGGAAGGTGGACACTAAAAATATGACAGGCAGAAGTAGAAGCAGCCACCTCTGACCCCCAGAGGAGTGAGTTGATCCCTTTGAAAGGGGCATTTTGGGTGGTTTGTTGAAAGTTTGCCCCACATCTAGCCTGTTTGCCTACAGCACTATAGACTTTCAGTTTACCTGCTAAGAGAAACTCATTTATGTACCCTCTCCTCCATCCAGCCTTGCTTTTATAAGTCATGCTGGTTTTAGTAGCAGAAAAGTGTTCCCAAAGTGCTTGAGATAATTCCTCAAACATCCCTTCCCTTTTTTTTTTTAGTAGTATTTGTTAATTACTTACTATGAGCCGGTCACTGTACTAAACACTGGGCTAGATACAAGGTAATGAGGTTGGACACAGTCCATGTCCCACATGCTACTCACAATCTTAATCCCCATTTTACAGATGAGGTAACTGAGGCTCAGAGAGGTGAAGTGACTTGCCCAAAGTCACACAGCAGACAAGTGGCAAAGCCAGGATTAGAACCCATGTCCTCTGACTCCCAGGCCCATGCTCTTTCTATATAGGCCATGCCGGGTCTCTAAAGCTCTGCCTTCCTGATGGCTCTTAGCTCTATAGCCATCTATATAGAGAGAGAATATATATATATGTAGAGAAGCAGCGTGGCTTAGTGGAAAGAGCCTGGGCTTGGGAGTCAGAGGTCATGAATTCGAATCCCAGCTCTGCTACTTGTCAGCTGTGTGTGACTGTGGGCAAGTCACTTAACTTCTGTGTGCCTCAGTTACCTCATCTGTAAAATGGGGATTAACTGCGAGCCTCACGTGAGACAACCTGATGACCCTGTATCTCCCTCAGCGCTTAGAACAGTGCTCTGCACATTGTAAGCGCTTAACAAATACCAACACTATTATTATCTCTGGAGGAGCGAGAGAGGAGCAGCTTGTAACCAATAGCTAGTCTGTAAGCTCACTGTGAACAGGGAACATTTCTACCAACTCTGTTGTATCCAAGAGCTTAATACAGTGATCCGGACATAGTAAGTGCTCAGTAAATCGCATTGATGATAATGAACAGCACCGCTTGTGACAACTCCTCCTTAAAACCCAAGCACCTTGGCTTACTTACTTAGACGGTTTAGTCATTTGGTAAAGTCCAAAAAAATGCAGCTCTCCTTTTCTCCTCCACCTCCTCTCCCTCTGAAACTTCTTTGGCAAGAAGGATTTTAGTGGTCCATCTACAAGCAGGGACATTTTTGCCTTTCCTGTTCACTTGTATTCTACAACCTCCGGGATTCCTAGTTGAACTTATAAAGTTGATCAGTATCTTTTCTGTCACTGAACAGAAGTTTTGTGGATTCTATATGCAGATCTAAGTGCCTGCATTTTTGTGGCATTGATGTCTGTTCATGTGGAATCCTATTCACTCAGTCTGCCATAATGAGTGTTTTGACTCTGCATTTTGGCTAGAATGTTGTTAGGAAATTAGGAAACATTAGTCTGACAGTGTGAGCCTGTTTGGACAAGCATCATGGTGTTGGAAGAAAGCGTTTATGGGCATGTCAAGATGTATGTGGCCTTGGACTCAGAGAGGAGTACAGTGTGAGTTTTCCTGAATGTGGGGTTTTGCAATCAGTCGATCAATGATATTTATTTTGTAGGAACCCGTATGATTCGGGAAAACCGAGTGCAGTTCTTTTTTTAGTGGTACATTTGTTCCATCTTCCTGCTGAACTGAACTCTTCATTGGTATGAGATTAGAAAATGACATTCAGTCCACGAAGACCATTTTAATATTTGCAAACTCAATGACTTGGAACCAAAACGAAATTGAAGACCCTGAAAATAGACACTAGCCCTTTCAGAACCCTCCTGTTCTTGAAACCAAGCTGTTTGGGGGATGGGGTGAGCGTGAGCATAATGTCCGAAAGCCAGAAAATTCCAACCTCTCTATGACTAACTAAATTTATGAAATGTGATCTGGGTCCTGATTATATATCCTGTGTAGCCTGAGCTTGCAAACAAAGGGGAGCTTTCTAATCCATGTTGGAATGGCCAGACCTGATTTTACACTATCATGCAATTTACATAGTCTTGATCAAAAACAGATTTCTTTTTTTCTCAAGAAGAAAACCTCAACTATTGTTTGGTTTGAATAAAACTTCACTGACTTTTCTAGCCCATATAACATGTACTAGCTTTGGTTTATTGGTTGTTAAATTTAGAGTTGTTCCTTACTGAGCGACATGGTTTTGGTGAAAAACCTCACAATTTTAATGAATATACTGGTAATACTTCAATAAGCGAACTGCTGTCAAAGTTAGCATCCTCGTTCTTTTCACAAACTACTGAAGATATATTACAGTGCGGTATTTTTTAAGTTCTGAATCGACTATAATTAGCTGACAAGGCAATGAAACCGGATCACCTAGTGAGGGGCAGATTTATTCTGACTATAAAGTTTGACGGGGGAGTGAGAATGAAAAAGGAAAGGTGGAAGAGGGGGGTTAGGGTGATGCAGAGGTTTGATTTTGGGACAGTGTATGCCATCTTCTGGCCAACTAAACCCTTTTGAAGGATTGGAGAATTGAAGCAAACCAAGCATGTCAGAGAGGCAGCTGTTCATTCATTCAATAGTATTTATTGAGCGCTTACTATGTGCAGAGCACTGTACTAAGCGCTTGGGATGAACAAGTCGGCAACAGATAGAGACAGTCCCTGCCGTTTGACGGGCTTACAGTCTAATCGGGGGAGACGGACAGACGAGAACAATGGCACTAAACAACGTCAAGGGGAAGAACATCTCGTAAAAACAATGGCAACTAAATAGAATCAAGGCGATGTACAATTCATTAACAAAATAAATAGGGTAACGAAAATATATACGGTTGAGCGGACGAGTACAGTGCTGTGGGGATGGGAAGGGAGAGGTGGAGGAGCAGAGGGAAAAGGGGAAAATGAGGCTTTAGCTGCGGAGAGGTAAAGGGGGGATGGCAGAGGGAGTAGAGGGGGAAGAGGAGCTCAGTCTGGGAAGGCCTCTTGGAGGAGGTGATTTTTAAGTAAGGTTTTGAAGAGGGAAAGAGAATCAGTTTGGCGGAGGTGAGGAGGGAGGGCGTTCCAGGACCGCGGGAGGACGTGACCCAGGGGTCGACGGCGGGATAGGCGAGACCGAGGGACGACGAGGAGGTGGGCGGCAGAGGAGCGGAGCGTGCGGGGTGGGCGGTAGAAAGAGAGAAGGGAGGAGAGGTAGGAAGGGGCAAGGTGATGGAGAGCCTTGAAGCCTAGAGTGAGGAGTTTTTGTTTGGAGCGGAGGTCGATAGGCAACCACTGGAGTTGTTTAAGAAGGGGAGTGACATGCCCAGATCGTTTCTGCGGGAAGATGAGCCGGGCAGCGGAGTGAAGAATAGACCGGAGCGGGGCGAGAGAGGAGGAAGGGAGGTCAGAGAGAAGGCTGACACAGTAGTCTAGCCGGGATATAACGAGAGCCCGCAATAGTAAGGTAGCCGTTTGGGTGGAGAGGAAAGGGCGGATCTTGGCGATATTGTAGAGGTGAAACCGGCAGGTCTTGGTAACGGATAGGATGTGTGGGGTGAACGAGAGGGACGAGTCAAGGATGACACCGAGATTGCGGGCCTGCGGGACGGGAAGGATGGTCGTGCCATCCACGGTGATGGAGAAGTCTGGGAGCGGACCGGGCTTGGGAGGGAAGATGAGGAGCTCAGTCTTGCTCATGTTGAGTTTTAGGTGGCGGGCCGACATCCAGGTGGAGACGTCCCGGAGGCAGGAGGAGATGCGAGCCTGAAGGGAGGGGGAGAGGACAGGGGCGACAGATGAGATACGCCAGGAAGCTTCATTTCCATGAATGATCTTGATGCTTCGGCTGAGTGCCGCCCAGCTTGACCGTCCCCACAAATGATATAATTAAACCGGTCAGATTCCAGGTGCGGATCCTCCGTGGAGTTGGGCCCGATACCAAGTGAGAATACTGTAATTTCCCTGGTAACTCTTACTGTCATTGGACAGGGATTGTCTCTATCTGTTGCCGAATTGTACATTCCAAGCACTTAGCACAGTGCTCTGCACAGAGTAAGCGCTCAATAAATACTATTGAATGAATGAATGAATACTTCTGAGGGAACAGTTTTCTCTCAAAGAGGGAAAGAAAGGAGCCTGACTTAGTGGGAAATATGATCCGCCAAGATTTCTGACTTGTGTAGGATTTTTTTCCTTTTCCTAAGGATATGTAGCCCTGGAGAAAATTAAGTGAGGGAGAAATCTCTCTCCCCCACCTTCACCTCCCTATATATATATGATTAAAGGTATATATTGAGCACTGACAGTGTGCAGAGCACTGTACTATGCGCTTGGGAGAGTGCAGTATAACTGAGTTAGTATACATGTTCCCTGCCTCCAGCGAGCTTACAGTCGAGAGAGGGAGACAGACACTAATAATATAAATAAATTACGGATGTGTAGGTAAGTGCCATGGGGCTGAGGGAAGAGTGAAAAAAGGAAGCAAATCCAAGTGCAGGGGCAACGCAGAAAGGAGAGGGAGAAGAAGAAATGAGGATCTAGTCAAGAAAGCCCTCTTGAAAGAGATGATCAGACCCAGGAGGTCATCCCTAGCCCAGTGCCTCCAGAGACTTAAATCAGGGCAGGGCTCCTGTGGACTTCCAGGGTCGCTCAGTCCTGTCGGAACCAGATTGGCCTTTAGATTGTAAGCTCCTCCAGGGCAGGCATCATGTCTTTCTACTTTTCTTGTATTTTCCTAAGCTCCTAGTGCCATGCTGTGTGCACAGTAGGCGTTCAGTAAGTATTGAAGGTAATGATGATAGAGGAGCAGCATGGCCTAGTGGGAAGAGCGCAGGCCTGGAAGTCAGAGGCCAAGATCTTGGGTTCAAATCCTGACTCTGGTCCTTGCCCACTGTGTGACCTTTGGCAAGTAACTTTTTCTTTTTTGGTACTTGTTAAGCACTTGCTATGCGTCAGGCACTTTACTAAGCCCTGAGGTAGGTACAAGATAATTAGGTTGGACCCAGTCCCTGTCCCATATGGGGCTTACAGTCTAAATTGGAGGCAGGAGGATTTAATAACCATTTTACAGACAAGGTAACCAAGACACATGCAAGTTAAGTGGCCCACCCAAGGTCACACACCAGGTAAATGGTAGAACCGGGATTAGAACCAGAGTCCTCTGACTCCCAAGCTCATGTTCTTTCCATTATGCCATGTTGCTTCCCCAGGCTCTGTAGCTTCCTGAGGCACAGAGATTTAACTCCTCAGTGTCTTGTTTTCCTCATCTGCAAAATGGAGCTTCAATACCTATTCTCCATCCTATTAAGACTATGAGCCTCATGTGGGACGGGGACTGTGTCCTGCCTGATTATCACATATCTACCCTAGCACTTAATAGAGTGTTTAGAATTATTATGAGTTTCCAGGGAGGAAATGGTACAGGAGTCACAGAGCTGTTCACTGTGCTTCTCAGATTAATGCCATCTCCATGAATAAATTAAGTTGAAACAAATCAGTGAAGTATCAGTGAAGGAAGGTTGTTACCATGGTATTGACCCCAAAATGCCTTCTGGCTCTCTATTAGTTACTTGTGCAACCCAAAAGAGGCTGAGGCAGAAAACTGAAGTACAGTTCTGAGGGCCCGCTTAGGACCCGGAGCAACCGATTCAACTCAGCCCAGTCGTACGAGGTTTTAGTCAGCAACATTGAAAGCCTGGAGTGTTGACCCTCAGCAGGTTTGCCCCAGGTACGAGGTGGGATTCATTCAATTCATTCAGTCGTACTTATTGAGTGCTTACTCTGTGCAGAGCACTTTATCGAACCAGAAGCAGCTTGGAGAATGGGAAGAGCATCTGGATCTGCACAGGAGAACCCGGAAAATTCACACCGGTGGCACCTCGCCCCCAGTTAACGCCTCCCTCTTTGCCTCCGCTTCCCTCTCCACCTCCCCTCAACTCCCCACCCCCAGAGCTTTCCAGGTTCTGCCTTCACCACTTACCTGCTGGGTGACCTTGGGCAAGTCACTTAAATTCTCCATGCCTGAGTTTCCTTACCGGTAAATTAGGGATAGCACACCTGTCATTGCTCCCCTTTAGACTTAGCCCAAGTAGGGCAGGGCCTGTGCCTGATCTGATTGTATAGTATGTATCCCAGGGTGTAGCACAGTGCTTCGCACAGTCATTCAATCATATTTATTAAGCACTTACCGTGTTCAGAGCACTGTACTTAGTGCTTGGGAGCTTGCAGTACAACAGTAAACACACACATTCCTTGCTCACAAACAAGCTTACAGTCTAGAGAACTTAACAAAAACCATTATTATCATCATTACTGTTTTTACTGTCAGTGCAGTGCAGCGTACTAAGTGCTTGGGAGTTATAGCAGAGGATATAGGACACATTCCCTGCCCACAAGGAGCTTACACTTTGAAAGACTATGCAAAAAAGTAGAGCGTATGCATCACAATCACTAAGAATAAGAATGACCCTAAATGAATCTGTTAATGGCTGAAGCGTTGATAAGAGTCCCGGTTCTGATCATTAGTTGAGAAAAGCTTGGAGGAGGAGGGATATCTGTGGGGCTTGATGTCTGGTGGATGTGAGGAAACAGGGAGTCCCAGGCTCTTGGAACAATGGGAAGCAGCATACCTAGGGGAAAGAGCACGGGCCTGCGAGTCAAAGGACTTGGGTTCTAATCCCAGCTCTGCTAGTTACTTGCTGTGCAACCTTGGGCAGGTCACTGAACTTCTCTGAGCCTCAGTTTCCTCAAATGTAAAATGGGGATTTAATACCTCTTCTTCCTCCTACTTAAACTGTGAGCCTCATGTTGGACAGGGACTTTGTCCATCCTGATTAATTTGTATCCATCTCAGCAATTAGAACAGTGCTTGACACATAGTAAGCCCTTAGCAAATGCCGTAAATAAAATAACGGAAAGGAGGGGCTGAAGGCATGGCAAAAAAAGACTGCATCTGAGCCCTTAAAGCAACCCTCCAAGTCCCCACCAATTGTCCCAGGATGGAAGGGGTCGTGGAAAAGGATCAGGCTTAGAATTGAAAACTCCAAATCTTTTGTGCAGATCCAGTAGGGACGCTGAGTGTCCTGGCTCAGAAACAGGGCTTGAGCACATGGCTCACAATATGCAAAGCCCTCATCTGCACAGCCACTGCCCTTTCCAGTGTTGTCTGAACCCAGGGTGAGATTCAACTGAGTCAAAAAGGGATATCTCCATGGTAACAAATCAACTGGAAAAAAAGGAGAGAGATGCCAGAACCCCCACCCGCTGAATTCATCAGCAGGCACCAGTATAATATAATATAGCCACTGCAGGAAGCCTCCCTGCTGCCCACATTGTCATGGAGATAACATCTCTTCTAAGGCACAAGAAGGAGGGAGGCCCAGAGAGGGGATGAAAACATATATTTGTGTTACTGATTTTCTGTTAATGCAACACCTGGCAGCTTAGACCACTGCCATGCTGCCCTCCGTGAAAGGTTTAGTAGCCATTGGTCTGTGTGATTTTTTACAATTGGGTATGGTAGAGTTAAAACACAGAATATGGAGATGGTTTCCGTGGTGTTCGTCGGGGGCATTGCTCCTCAGTCTAGCGGAGTTTTCATTGAATTCTCTGGCTTTCAAGGACTTGTGCACAGTGAGATCCCATTAAAAAAAAAAAAAGGCTAAATTGTTCTGATTTATGTCCTGTAGCTCTATCTAATCTACGCCTAATTTCTGGGCAACACACAGTAGGCGTTACAGAGTAATCATAGAACCGTAGTCATCACCAACCCCATACAGTCAAACTAACCAAATGATCCGAGTGCCCAAATCCCCAAGACAATTAATTATCCAAAAGAGATATATCCATAGTTAGAAACTTTCTACCTTGTACCAACAGTGTGGGGTCTAGCAGCCAATTTAGTGGCAGGGCAGAGAAGTCTATTATCAGCTTTAATTAACACTCCCGCGAGCTCTAACATTCTTTCCCAGCAGCTAACTGGGCCTGGAAAGGGCAGATATTCTTTCATAGCTTTCACACCACCCAGGAGTGATAAAAGAGATCACCTCAGAAGTGAACCTTGTCAGCAGTCAGGCCTTTGTGCTTCAGAACAATGGGGAATGGATCCTAAAAAGAACAGGTTGGAACTGAGGCAGAGGACAAAAAAGGACAGTTATTGCCAAAGTCTGCCCCCTCTCCTAGGAATTCAGATGGCTCCAGACTTAACTTGGAGGCATCCTCAGCTGCTTGCCTGACCCAGTAGGTAACAGAATTATAGCATGGTAGCAATTTGCATAAGGACAAGCTCCCCAGAACACAACCTCCCACACTCAACTCACTACGTTCATCCTTCCCCCTGACATGGTGATCCTCAATCCTCAGCTTTGCCTTCCCCTCAACTGTACTTTTGCAGCAGCACTTCTTCCAGAAAGCATTCTCTGATTACCCTAACCAGCCTAGTTATGCTCTCTCACAAGAGGCCTCAGCAGTGCCACGCACTTAGTTCATTCCTCTGGTATTTATTTACCCCCTTGCATGCTTTTTCCTCCTTTTCTTTTCCGTTAGAGGCCTTTCATTAATAATAATGTTGGTATTTGTTAAGTGCTTACTACGTGCAGAGCACTGTTCTAAGTGCTGGGGTAGATACAGGGTAATCAGGTTGTCCCACGTGAGTCTCACAGTTAATCCCCATTTTACAGATGAGGTAACTGAGGCACAGAGAAGTGAAGTGATTTGCCCACAGCCACACAGCTGACAAGTGGCAGAGCAGGGAGTCGAACTCATGACCTCTGACTCCCAAGCCCAGGCTCTTTCCACTGAGCCACGCTGCTTCCCACTCATTAGAGTTCTGTTCCCCGAGGGCAGGAACTGCAGGCCCCCTTCCTCTCCACAAGCCCTACACAGGCCTCCACACCCTGCAGGTGCTCCATCAAGATCAGGGCCTCTGACCCCCAGGCCCTCACTTATTTCATTTTTTTAATTTTATTTGTTATGCTCTTACTTTGTACCGGACACTGTTCTCTAAGTACTGAGGAAGGTATAAGGTAATCAGGTTGGACACAGGGGGCTCACAGTCATAATCTCCATTTTACAGGTAAAGTAGCTGAGGCACAGAGAAGCTAAGTGACTTGCCCACGGTCCCAGAGCACACAAGCGGCAGAGCTGGGGCTAGAACCCAGGTCCTTCTGACTCCCAGGCCCAGGCTGTATTCACTAGGCCACACTTTCCTCTAGGCCAAGCTGCTTCTCCACTATCACGGCTTGCCCATCTATCTACCTATAATGCTTGGAGAGTTCTCAGCTGTGGTGAATATAACTATTTCTTTCCATCTTCACTCGCACTCATTTTCTCTTCCCTTCTCCAAACCGGTAGACTGAGCACCATCTGGAAGAAGCTTAATGCCTGTGGGTGCAGAGTTCCTGTTCCCCGCTCCAGGCAATCTCGCAGCGTGGCTCAGTGGAAAGAGCCTGGGCTTCGGAGTCAGAGGTCGTGGGTTCGACTCCCGGCTCTGCCACTTGTCAGCTGTGTGACTGTGGGCGAGTCACTTCACTTCTCTGTGCCTCAGTTACCTCATCTGTAAAATGGGGATTAACTGTGAGCCTCACGTGGGACAACTTGATTACCCTGTATCTACCCCAGCGCTTGGAACAGTGCTCTGCACATAGTAAGCGCTTAACAAATACCAACATTTATTTATTCCTCACGGAGCAAGACTGCTCTTGAAAGGACACAGGGTCTCCACCCTGCCAGAGTGTAATGCAATCCATTGGCGTGGTCCGTCCATGCTTGCTTTCAGAGATTCATTTCAACTGGGTGAACAACAGGGAAGACCAGGGATTTCAAGAGCTCAGAAGGGAGATTTTTGACTGGAGAGAAAAGCACCTTGGAAACGTGAACTCCCATGTGGGTGTGGAATATTGTCAGGAGCCTGGTGACTCACAGTACACTGGCACAGGGGATGGAGCAGTCAGTCACTCAATGCCAGAAGCCACCAGGGTTTTCTCTCCCAGCTAGAAATGCAGCATCTTTAAAGAAACCTACTGAATTGGGAACGTGGATGGTCAGATATTTGCCTCTGCCCTCTGGGCTTGTTCGATTGTTTTATAGTATTTGTTAAGCGCCTACTTTGTGCCAGGCACCGTACTAAATGCCGATATCGATACAAGCTGATCAGGTTGGGCACAGTCCATGGCCCCCATAGCGGCTCAGAGTCTTAATCCCCATTTTACAGATGAGCTGAGACACAAAGAAGTTAAGCGACTTGCCCAGGATCACTCAATAGATAAGTGGTGGAGCTGGGATTGGAACCCAGGTTGTTCTGATTCCCAGGCCTGTGCTTTAACCACTCCACCACACTGGAGAAAGCAGTGTTTGTGAGTCAGGGAGAGAGCAGTTCTCCCCCCGCATCTACCCCCTCGCCTCCGACTCACACCAGGATGTTCTGGGCCCTTTGAAACATGTTTGCCTGGGAGCCGGCTACCCCCAGGGTCACCTGGTAGGAAGCCCTTCATTTGAAGACAGGGGTAGTACCATCTGGTAGTGATTTAGGCCTGGGGGGGTAAGGATGATATCAGTTCGGAAGGTCAGGGCTATCTCAAGTCTTTACCTCGGCGGGCCCTCCTGCCACACACCCCTGGTTAGCCCATCTGGGCAGTAAATAGAAATTGGAGGCATCTGCCGTTGTTAAACTCCTCCTTGGGCTTTCTTTTGAGAGCTGGTATCACCAACAGCTTTCTGTCAATCAGGTGATGGCGGGGAACTCAAGAAGAATAAATAATAATTATGGTATTTGTTAAGAGCTTACTATATGCCAGGCACTGTATTAAGTGCTTGGGTGGGTACAAGCAAATCCGGTTGGATACAGTCCCTGTCCCACATGAGGCTCACAGCCTCAATCTCCATTTTGCAGATGAGGTAACTGAGACCCAGAGAAGTGAAATGATTTGCCCTAGGTCACAGAGCAGACAAGTGGCGGAGCCAGAATTAGAACCCACAGCCTTCTGACTCCCAGACCTGTGCTCTATCCGATATGCCATACTGTTTCTCATGAGAAGCAGCGTGGCTCAGTGAAAAGAGCATGGGCTTTGGAGTCAGGGCTCATGAGTTTGAATCCCAGCTCTGCCACTTGTGGGCTGTGTGACTGTGGGCAAGTCACTTAACTTCTCTGTGCCTCAGTTCCCTCATCTGTAAAATGGGGATTAAGACTGTGAGCCCCACGTGGGACAACCTGATTCCCCTATGTCTACCCCAGCGCTTAGAACAGTGCTCGGCACATAGTAAGCGCTTAACAAATACCAACATTATTATTAGTTTGGAGTCATTTGAAGGTAGCCCAGTGTCCAGTCCATATCCAGGTCAGACAGTCCTTCCTGGTTCCTGACAAAACTCCTGATTTCCACGGGCTCCCAGTTATCTGAAACGTGGAAGGAACGGCCAAGAAAGTGTTCCGTGCTGCCTCTCACTTACGCCGGGCCCCTCCTGCCTCTAACCCCACCTTGCTTTTCATTGCAGGCATCTTTTCCACAAATCCTGCGTCGACCCCTGGCTGCTAGACCATCGCACCTGCCCCATGTGCAAAATGAACATTCTCAAAGCACTAGGGATCCCGGTAAGCACGGAGGGGTCCAGGCCAACCCCAGGCTTTGTTCCCTGGCTCTCTCTCCCGTCTACGGGTCCCAATCCAGGAGGGGGTGGGGGAGGTCATGAATTGGGAACAATTCATGAAGGGGCTATTCTGCTCAACCATGGAGGGGGCTTTTCAGTCAGCCTTCTGCCTCTACAACCCATTTTCCCTCCATATTCTGAGCTTTGCCCTTCTCCAAGGGCTTTGTTGACTTTCAGTCCCAGGTATAACACTGTCTGGACCATCCAGTGGGAGTCTTCCATCTGGAAACAGCTTTCCTCTCATTCTGTTCTCGTTCTGCAGTGTCCCTCTCCCTCTGTTTTGTTTGGGATACGTAGCTGGTCATCGAGATGCTGGTTTTGCAATTATTAATTATTATCATGGTACTTTTTGTATTATTAGTAATAATAATAATGGTATTTGTTAAGCGCTTACTTTGTGTCTGGCACTATACTAAGTGCTGGGGTGGATACAAGCGAATCAGGTTGGACACAGTCCCTGTCCCACGTGGGACTCACAGTCTCAATCCCCATTTTACAGATGAAGTAACTGAGGAACAGAGAAGCGAAGTGACTTGCCCAAGGTCACACAGCAGACAAGTGGCAGGGTCAGGATTAGAACCCAGGTCCTTCCGACTCCCAGGACCGTGCTATGCCCACTAGGCCATTCTGTTTCTCTTGTTAAGCACTTACTGTGTGCTAAGCACTTAGCTCTGGGGTAGATACAAGAAAGATACCTATCTTATAAAGCAACAATCAGCATGGCTTTAGTCAGTGGTATTTATTGAGCGCTTACTGTGTGTAGAGCACTGTACTAAGCACTGGGGAGAATACACTACAACAATCAACAGAAACATTCCCTGCCCACAACAAGCTTACAGCCTTTACGCCAGAAAGTATTTCTGCATGCTTGTAGGGAAATACAGCCTAAGCCTAGTGCATCTATCATTAAATTGTTCTCTAATCTGCTACTCCTGCTCAGCCAACTAGGAAAAATTTCTTGGGTGATTTCTTTCTGGCCCTGATCTGAGCGTGACGCTCCTCAACCATTTCATAAATCATCGGGTTGTCCAAGCGGCAGCGGCGCCGGGTCATCGGGAGAGATCCCGACTCGGAACGTTGGACACCTGTGGCACCTGGATCTGGGAGGAATACCTCAATGATTGGAGCGTGAGACCCCCGGACTGTGTTCTTCTGTTGACCGGCCTTTCCCCAGCTGAGCACACTAATGAAGTTCAGCGTCTTCCTCAATAAGGAAACGATTCCAGCCAGCTGGCACGAGGCAAGGGGGGGGAAAGCCTTTCTCGTGACCGTGTCAACCTCAGTTCACGAACGGTGGCGGCGGATAAGCCACCAGCTGTTGCATGGAGATCCCCGCCAGCCGTGCAAAGCCAGGGCTTGTGCAAGAGAGGCCAAGGGAAAACCAAAGGCAACATATGAAGAGATTCAGCACCTCTCTTCTCCAGACTCCTCTCATTTAGGCCCCCGTCCCTCACCTGCGGGACCATTACGCTGACCTGAGGAGGGATGATGCGATTTGGGATGATGCAGATGTGACAAGCCGCTGCTGAGAAGAGTCCTCAACCAACCGGTCCTTGGCGAGTGGGTGACCGTTTGTCCGGGCCCCCAGCTGGAAGGGAGCTTGCGTAGTGGGGAGGGGTCACCTGCCTGGCTTAGCAGAGCCCAGCATGTCCTAGTGGATAGAACACGGGCCTGGGAGTCAGAAGGACCTGGGTTCTAATTCCAGCTCCACCACTTGTCTACTGTGTGACCTTGGGCGAGTCCCTTTGCTTCTCTGTGCCTCAGTTATCTCAGAGCCCAGGATTAGTGAAAAACCAGACATACTTCATTGGTGACAGGTTTCTCCTGTGGATTTTCCCCCACTGAGTAGCCCCGCTGGGAAAACCCCCGAGAATTAAAGTGAAATTTATCCGCAGATGGCCTTGGCTCCTCCCCTCTCCCCCACATACTGAGTCACCGCCACCCCAGGACAACAGAGCACAGGTGGCTGTCTCCCCAGGTGACGGGTTATTGGGATCTGTTAAAAGCATTTGTTATGGAGAAGAGAGACGCTATCCTATCCCGGCGTGTTCATTATTTCAGGACCTCCACAGTAGCCCAGCAGGAGGGTGTGCACCTGAAGGATAATGATGTATTGTAATGACATGCATTAGTCTGGCTTTTCTTCCTCCATATGCCAGCTGTCGCAACGCCAGCTGCGGGCTGGTCCCAGTGGTTTATACTTCAAACACAAATCGACTTGGGTGAAAACAGAACTGCGTTGGATTCTGTCAAGCAACATTCTAAATTGAAAATGCATAATGTTTGCAAGACAAAAATCAGCTGAATCCGTGGTATTTATTGAACATTTACTGGGTGCAGAGCACTGTAGTAAGTATCTGGAAGAGTACAATACTGTGAAGTTGGTAAATACGAGGAGCTTACATTGCTCGAACCCCACCATGTAGCCCAGATATTGTTGTGTTGGAAAAAACTACAGTCAGTTTATCGAGAATCCCCGTTGTTTACATTTAGAAGAGGCTTTCCCCTAGCTCCTGCAGAATCTCTTTTGTCTTCTCAATCTTTACCTTGGTTTTGAGAGAAGATCATTCACTTGCTTTATTTGGGATGCCTCCTATTGCCCTTAGTGTGATTGGGCTAGACTGCTAAAAAGTTCCACAGGGCAAAAGCAGGGTAATAATAATAATAATGTTGGTATTTGTTAAGCGCTTACTATATGCAGAGCACTGTGCTAAGCGCTGGGGTAGATATAGGGTTATCAGGTTGTCCCACGTGAGGCTCACAGTTAATCCCCATTTTACAGTTGAGGTCACTGAGGCACAGAGAAGTTGTGACTTGCCCACAGTCACACAGCTGACAAGTGGCGGAGCTGGGATTCGAACCCACGACGTCTGACTCCCAAGCCCGGGCTCTTTCCACTGAGCACGCTGCTTCTCTAAAGTTTGAGAGAGGAAACCCCGAAAACGTAGCTCTTCCTGGACTGAACGGCTTTAATCAATCAACCAATCGATGGTATTTAGTGCAGAACACTCTACTAAGCGCTTGGGAGAGTACGATATAACAGAGTTGGTAGGCACGTTCCCTGCCCACAGTGAGCTTACCATCTATGTCAAGGGTATTAAGTTTGTGTCATGCCTTTGTGTCATCAATAGACGAACAAGCTGTAAGCTTGATTCTATCTATCATGATTATGTTGTTTTTGTCCGTCTGTCTCTCCCGATTAGACTGTAAGCCCGTCATTGGGCAGGGATCGTCTCTATCTGTTGCCGAATTGTACATTCCAAGCGCTTAGTACAGTGCTCTGCACATAGTAAGCGCTCAATAAATACTATTGAATGACTGAATTATGGGCAGGGAACGTGTCTGCTAATTCTGCTGTATTGTACTCTCCTGAGAACTTAGTACAGTGCTCTGCACATAGTAAACGCTCAATAAATAACATTGATCATCTGACTGATTGATCTGTTCTCTGCCCTCCCAAGTGCCAGCAGACACAGCAGGGAAGGGTGGGAGAGACAGGAAGGGGCAGAATAGATGGAAGTGTGGCTTCCTAGGGATTTAGAAAAGTGAAAGTTATTATTATTATGGTATTTGTTAAACGCGTACTTTGTGCCAAGTACTCGTCTAAAAATTGGCACTGTTCTTGTTTTGGATGGATTTTCTGTAAACTCTCCAATTCCCCCTAACCCAGGTCTTTACCCCGGCTTAACTGAGTTCTCCTTGCTGTTTTTTGTCATTTTTAAGGTAGCTGGTCCCAGGGTGCTTCATAAAGAGCCGAGGGCAGAGTGAAGGGGAGAGGGGACTGGAGTGTGTAGAGAAATGTTTTACATCAAAGGAACAGGCTAAAGTTCCAGCGGACACCATGTGGCCCCACTGATCCTAGAGCGGGTCCACCCCCTGGGGTCCCCTACCCCTGCTTCTCTCTGACACGGCTCACTTGCTTCTTTTAGCTGGAAAACAGCATGGCCTAGTGAAAAGAGCATGGACCTAAGAATCAGAGGACCAAGGTTCTAATCCAAACCCTGCCACATACCTGCTGTGT
Source organism: Ornithorhynchus anatinus (assembly GCF_004115215.2). Classification (NCBI taxonomy): domain Eukaryota; kingdom Metazoa; phylum Chordata; class Mammalia; order Monotremata; family Ornithorhynchidae; genus Ornithorhynchus; species Ornithorhynchus anatinus. Next base: position 27,556,593 of record NC_041739.1, read on the forward strand.
GACCCTGGGCAAGTCATTTAACACCTCTGTGTGTCAGTTCCCTCAGTTGCAAAATGGAAATTCAAAACCTCTTCTCCCTCCTACTTAGATTGGGAGCCCCATGTAGGACCCGATTATCTTGTATCTACATCAGTGCTTGGTACAGTGCTTGGCACATATTAATCCCATAACAAATACCACAATAATCGTTATTAACAGGGAACTAGGGGCTCATCTCTCCTACCAGAGGGCAAGTAGTCTGGGCCACTCACCCTTTTGGCCCAGTGGATAAAGTAGTCCAAACTAAAGGTTTGTAAGTCCTTGGTGACGCATAACGTTGATAGTCTTCCACGTTAAAATAGGTACTTTTACCCTCGTAGTTAAATAAGCATTTGGCAGAGCATAATCTCAAAGTGTCTCTTTTTATTTCCGTCAGCCCAACGCCGACTGCATAGACGATCTGCCCCCGGATTTCGAAGCTTCCATAGGCGGGCCCCCGACCAATCAGATTACGGGCGCCAGCGACACAACCGTGAACGAGAGCTCCGTCATCTTGGATCCTGCTGTGCGGACTGTAGGCGCCTTACAGGTTATCCAAGACCCGGGGCCCACCCCTCCGCCGGGGGAGAGGAACCTCACCACAAACAGTAAGTTCCTCCTCTAGTTTAGCCCCTCCTGCAACATTCAGAAAATGCTCTGCCGTGCCGGGGTGGCTGCTAACTAACCCAGTGCGGGGCGGTGGAGGCGAGCGGGAGGAGAAAGCCACCACTGCCAGCAAACCCCAGCTCGACTCCATCTCAGTCCTAACAGAGTTCATTCGTTCATTCATTGTCGTATTTATTGAGGGCTTACTGTGTGCAGAGCGCTGTACTAAGCGCTTGGAATGTACAATTCGGCAACAGATAGAGACAATCGCTGTCCACCAACGGGCTCACAGTCTAGAAGGGGAAGACAGCAAAACATAACGAGTAGTCCGGCATAAGTTCCATCAAAATAGATAAATAGAATCGTAGATATATACAGATAATTAATAAAATAAAGAGTAATAAATAATACATATAATATACACAAGTGCCGTGGGGAGGGGAAGGGGGTAGAGCAGAAGGAGGGAGTTGAAATTCACTTTTAAGCAGCAGCCCTCGGACTGCAAGAAAACACCAGCCTCTGGGAAGGGGTCACTCTCTCTGGGTCGGAGAGGCGCCAGAGGAAGGGGGAGGACACGGCCTAATCCCCTGTCAAGCTTGTGATTCGATGGAAGCCTTTTAATTGTCATTCCAGTTTTAGGAATCTGTCTTCTGGTTATTTTGTAGGACCTGCTGTGCTGCTCGTCCTCCCCCTTGCTGCTTTCTCAGCTCTGTTTCGCACAGTGCAGCCGTGGTCTGTGCACATCAAAGTCAGTAGAGCACTTGAGAGCAGGCACTTATAGAACAGTGTCACCTGAGTGTGGCTATTAAGTAACTTGGAAGAATCAGGGTCTATACAAAGGGAACTGACATTCCTGGGGAGGGCTTTCTTTCATGCACATCCTTTTAGTGCCTCTGGCATCCCATCTTTCATAACTTCCAGGCTCAGGTGCCTTTCCCAGATCCCATAGTCCTTTCCTTCTGTTCCGTGGCACCTCGGTGTGAATGTCCAGGTGTCTGGATTGATTTTTAGCCCTAGTTCTGATCTAGCTAAAAAATGGCCCCCACCTTCTATCTAGCCAAGCCCTTCTGGACTATCTAGAAAGCCTTCTCTGGACTAGGTCAGTGCTCCAGCAGGCCAGCTACTCTAGGTGGATCAACAAGCAGACACACACAAGCAATTGGGCCAGGGATTGGGGCGGTGCCCAGGAGGAGATGGAGGGTAAAGAGCGTGTGCACACAGACTCCTCTCTCTAGTGGTGAGTGCAGTGCCCCGGTGCCTGGGGCAAGCCCCGAAGACTGAACTTCTAAAGAGAACCGGCCTCTCAGGTGTTTACGGCCTGGAACCATAGATGAACACCCAGATTGGGACATTAGACCCCAGACGTGAATACGACTTTCCCACCTAGCTTCGTGAGATGACCCAGATAGCTCTTCGGGCTCCCCTGAAGCCGAGGCCGGAAGAATACAGCTTGGACTGTTGTCCCAACTGTCATCAGAAAAAAATAATAATTATTATAGTGGTACTTGTTAAGTGCTTACGATGTGCCAACCACTGTTCTAAGCACTGGAGTAGATACACGTTAATCAGGTTGGACCCAGTTCCTGTCCCACATGGGCCTCACGCTCTTAATCCCCATTTTACAGATGAGATGACTGAGGCCCAGAGAAGTGAAGTGACTTGCCCATGGTCACACGGCAGATATGTGGCAGAACCGGGATGAGAACCCAGGTACCTCTGACTCCCGGGCCCATGCTCTATCCACTAAGCCACACCCTAGACTCTGCCTGCACCCATCCTGTGCCTCCCCTACCCTCCCAACAATTTGGAGAGTTATTCCACAGGAGGTTAGAGGGTGTTAAAGTGGCCCCTTTGAATTTCCACTGTGCCTGGCAGGCAGAAGCACAGAGCATATATGCAGGGGCACATCACTCTTTCCACAGTTCTGAGTAGTACTGCGGCAGGGATTGGGTCTGATCTCCTTATCTTGGATTTACCCTAGTGCTTAGTACGGTGCTTGACATAATAGTACCACAATTATCACTATTATTAGCTTCAGGGACCCTAAATCTTAGCCCCACTCTCCATCACCCTCTCTCTTTTTGACTTGCTACAGCAGCTATTGCTGCCTAGCATTTAAGATCTCAGCTTCCACTGTGGTGTGCACTACCTTTCTAACAGATTCCAAATGTGCTGCCTCTTCATCCCCAAATAAACCTGATCTATGAATTTTGGGGGGAACAGTCTGAGCCTCCGACAGGCTCAGTCCAGCCCATTGTAACCAGCTCTGCCCTGGGCAGTGGACCCACTCAGCCCATACGAGACTCTGGGAGGAAATATCCAGATGGAACTTGGAATACCAGGCGCCATTACCTTGATTAGGGAGTTCTGCTTATGGTCTTTGGCCTCTCTGGGGAGTTTCTCTGGGCCAAGAGACTGTTTCTGGCTTCACGACAAAATTTGGTAAACTAACCATAAACCTTTATTTAAGACTGGAGGGAAGAATAATGAAATGAGAGGCATCCCTCCCTCTTAAAAGTTAGGCCCAGGCTGTACCCTTTAACCATGCTTGATCTCTTTTGAGCCTGACGGTTATTTCAAACTCACTGGCTGCCAACTAGGCCTGGATCACTCGTTATTACTGCGCCTGCAGCCGCTTCTGTCATTCAGGGTGCCACGCCTGGCTGTTCCCTGTCCCTGAGCATCATCAGGGGGAGGCCAGGCTCATTTGGGGTCGACCCTGAGTCCCGAGGGGCTGCTCCCTTTCGCTAAGCAGCTGTGACCAGACTCATGTGGCGGCAAGATATGCTTGGGCAACAGGCTGATAAGCCCGTGTACGTAGTGTGCCGATGTTTATGAGACGGCATTATGAGAAGGCACGAGTGTAAGTCACGAATGCTGTATCTTTAGAAAAGCGCCGAAGAAGCAGCGTGGCTCAGTGAAAAGAGCACGGGCTTTGGAGTCAGAGGTCATGAGTTCAAATCCCAGCTCTGCCACTTGTCAGCTGTGTGACCGTGGGCAAGTCACTTAACTTCTCTGTGCCTCAGTTACCTCATCTGTAAAATGGGGATTAAGACTGTGAGCCCCACGTGGGACATCCTGATTCCCCTGTGTTTACCCTAGTGCTTAGAACAGTGCTCGGCACATAGTAAGCGCTTAACAAATACCAACATTATTAAATAAGTTCGCTGAACTCGGGAACAATGGGCTGGCTGGAAGAAGCTGGGGAGAATGCACTTCTCTGCTTCCTACAAAATCGGCACCAGGCTTCATTCATTCATTCATTCAATCATAAGCTCCTGGACTTCGGAAGAGGGTCACCATTGGCAGACCCCCAGCCTTGTAGAAGACAGAACTGATCCAGCTACTGAACAGTCTAAAGCCCACGGGTAGTTTCCCCTCCGATAATGGTATTTATTGAAGGCCCTACTGAGTGCTTGGGAAAGTACAACAGAAGCACAGAGTACAGGTTCGCTGCCTACTAGGAGTTGAAAATCTAATGGGGAAGACAGGCAATGAAAATAATTACCAAGGGCAGAATCTGAATGAATAATTGAGGAAGCTGTGAAAAATTTGAGCCACAGTAGGGTTCCACCTCTAAACAAAATGGCACCCTGCCCTTTGCCATTCAGCTCTAAAGAGTAGTCTCAGAGTTTTTTAACTTTCCTCTTCAACATCACCCATTCACTTCTCAGCCAGACAGCACAGTGGCTATGCACAGTCAACAAAGAACAGCTGTTTGGAAGAGCAAGGGTTTTTAGGACAAGTGCAGGCTTCGATGAACAGGCTCCCTGGATGGCAGCAGGTCCGTTTGAACATCCACATGCCATCCCGTGTAAGGGTCTGAGAAAAAACATTAGTGAATTCCAGGGCACGAACATGGGTCCTTGTAGCCACCATTCCTCCTCCCTGCATTCGCCGGCCCCGCCCTGTGGGAAATTATCGATCATCTACAGACTGTCCATGAAGAAACAAATCAATTCAGACCGCAAATTGATTGCCATTCAAGGCTCCAGCCAGAGCTGGGGACACACAGGCATTCACCCCGTGGGAACTAAAGTGAGGCCACTCACACTGCAGCTGGCGGGTTGAATTAGGTATTTTCCTTGCTGCGGCAACCAGTCAGGACTAATGGGTACTGAGAATTTTTTTTGCGCCATGAATTAGAACATCATCTTGATGAATCCCTCACAGCACAGCGTGGCTGGAGTTGGAACAACGTCCGGGGGAGCTAACGAGGGAATCGAACATCAATAGCCCTGCGTCTGCGTTTGCTCATCTGTGCTCTGCCTGTGAATGTCAACAAGGGAGTGACAGAGCGCATCTGGATCGACAGCAAATTGGCCGGCCCTTTCTCTCTGTCTGAGCATTAACAAGTCTAAAGAAAGATGCATGTTGCTTGCCTGAGTGCTGGCCTCCTACTTCACTCTTTTCCTAAGGAGGAGGAGCAAGTCGCTCTGTCTCGCATTCAGAGCTTCATGGGAGCTAGCACAGATTAAAAAATTGAGCGTGAGAGCCCGAAAAGCTCCATTTCCAAAAATCTTCAGTGACGTTCGACCCAGTCTGTCCAGCGGGAGTGGGCATGTTCCTGTCACACTCTGGTCGGTCCCAGGCTACTCAGTCGTCAGGCCCTCCGAGCTTTCTGTGGCGTTCTTGTCTTGGATCCCTGATGAGCAGAGTGCTCTCCAAGAGTCAGCTCCTTGAGGGCAGGGATCGGATCTATCATCTAACTCTCTTGTACTCTCCCAAGCCCATAGTATAGTGTTTTGCACAGAGTAAGCGTTCAATAAACACCATCGATGGATCGCTTCCACTCACCAAGGACTGCTGCTGCCCCTCCTTAAAGTGCTGAAGGTTCTCGGAAGATTTCATGTCACTTGACAGAGTCCCCAGACATTGATTTTAAGGGCTAGCCCGATTTGGGCTCAGTAGTCTTGCTGTAAGATGGCACGCTGCAAATATTATTAGTCAGAATGCCTTAGCCAATCAAACCCTAATTTTAATTCCTTTGCAGTAACGGTAGAGTGTATGGAGTGTGTTGCATATCTATATACGGTTTTAAATGTACATTGGAAATAGCTATGAAAGACTGGTGCCAGATCATCTGGAAACTTAACTCTTCCTGTCTCCCTACTTTAATATCCACCTCCTCCCTAAAATTAATCAAGGGTACTTATTGAGCACTTCCTAGATACAGAGCACTGTAGTAAGCACTTATGAGAGTACAGTAGACTTGGTAGGCATGAGCCCTGCCCTGCTTACAGTGTGGTGGGGGACGAGAGATATTAAAATACATTGCAGGTAATGGAAGCAATTGAATAGGAGGCTGGATATTTACATCCTGTGGGGGTGAATATCAGAGTGCTTAGGGGATATGAACCCAAGTGAATAGGTAATGCAGAAGTGAAGAGGAATAGTGTGGAGAGATGAGTGGTTAGTCAAGGAAGACTTCCTGGAGGAGTTATGCTTTTAGAAAGGCTTTGAAGAAGTGGAGAGTGGTGGTCTGTCATTTATGAAGGGGAGGGAGGTCCAATCAGTCATTCAGTGTGGTATTGAACACAGCAGTGAGGACTTGGAAGAGTACAACACAACAGCCTTTGGGATTCCTTAGGTGGTTCTTCGATCAGAAACCCTTTGCCACTGATGGCACAGCCCCAGAAAGCGTGCAGGCAGGCAGAGACAGGACTGAACCCAGGTCACCTGATTTCCAGAGCTGTACTTTTTCCACTGGATCAGCAGCTAGGCTGTGCTTTAGAATTCTGCCAGAGTCAAGGGAAGAACTTGATGGTTGAGGGTGAAGTATTCTCAGATCCCGGTAACACTCGGAGGTGAGAGGGTAAGGGTTCAGTTGCTTCAAGAACAGATTCTGTGCTAGGGGAACCATTGACAGCACAGTTGCTACAGAATAAGAAGTAGAATGCATACAAATAATGTGAGTGTCAAGTCTTTATGAACTAACTGTCCACCGTGGTGAAAATTGCCCTGATTGTGCAGCACACGGATTTCAGGAAATGTTATGGCTTGCAAGATTGTACAGAGTGTTTGTATCTTGCTGCGGTACACCCAGATGAACCCTACCTGTGCAGGCAGATATCCAGGTTATTTTAAATGCTGACTTCCCTCTTCACAGGATGAGAGATAAGGAGCTGTCAGGGAGAGAATAGGGAGAAAATGACAAAGAACAGTAATACAGCACTTTACTATCCAGTCAGACAGTTAAGAGATAGCAATGATAAAATTCAGGAAGAGCCAGGAACTAAGGGACCCAAAACCACAATTCACGAGCAATGGTCACAGCAGTTTCAGGAGCTCAGATTAATGAGATCAACGGTGAGACCCACTTCACCTGAGAAAACAGATTCGAATAGACTATAGCACAGGGAGAGGACAAAGGATGCTCTGTGTGAATGTGTGTGTATGTGTTTATAGTTGGTATGCTCCACCTCAGACACATCTGTGTCTGTTTTCAACTTTGCCTCCTTTCATCCTAGTTTTCATGAAATCTTTGCTCTAGGAAAAAAACCTTTCTCCTGATTTCTGCCCATCAGCCTTGTCTGTCTGTTTACTGAGCATTGATTGGTCGATCAATCTAGGTCACACTATTTGAAACTGCTTCTCTGTACCTTTAAAATCAATTTTTTGCCCTCTAGACAAGGCCAGATTAAGGTTCTTGTGCACCCTGGGAGTATTCAGTTTGGGAGGCCCCCACTTGACATGTACCAGCATTATATTTCACTGAGCACCTCCCGGTCCTCCTCCACCCAGTAGTGCAGCTGAAGCCTGTGCATCCCTCCCCCTCCCCTGTCCTGCATTCACTCCCATTTATCTCTGCCAGACTCCCATCCCCAGCAGGAAATGGGAGGGGGCCTCTAGAACTCCACACCAGTTAATGGGCCAGACATTGGCAAGCTCCTGCCCGGGAGTCAAATCTAATCTGCCGGTTCCCTTGCTCACCAGTAGGAATAGTATTTATTAAACATTTACTGTGTGCAGAGCATTGTACTAGATGCTGGGAGAGACCATACTGGTGGGAATTAGACACGGTCCAGCAGAGGGTTGGGGTTAGAGGAAGCTCAGCGTCCAAAGCTCACCCACTGCCCCAGTAAGCAGTACAGCAACCACCAGTCTGCCCGGAATTTTGTGGAGGCCTCAGGCTGTGGGTGGTTTTTTTGGTGAGGCCTCCTGGAGATATTAGATTTCTGAAATACTTCCAAGATGATGATGGGGCAGGACTGAATCCAAGCACGTACGAGTGATAGATGGAGATTCAGACACAGATTCAGATTCAGATAGTAGCTCTCCCTGAAGGTAAAGGTCCAGACTGCCAGACCATTTCTTATTACCTGCCCATCCAGGAGAAGCATGCTCCTCTGGAACATCCAGAACCCCCATCCAAGCAGATATCCCCAGAAACTGAAATAGAGAATAGGGGCAGGGGGGCACATCCAACTCCTGCCTGCAGGGGCTGAGCCGCACCTCCTCGACTTGTGCAGATGGTAATAATAATAATAATAATAATGTTGGTATTTGTTAAGCGCTTACTATGTACAGAGCACTGTTCTAAGCACTGGGGTAGATACAGGGTAATTAGATTGTCCTACGTGAGGCTCACAGTTAATCCCCATTTTACAGATGAGGTAACTGAGGCACCGAGAAGTGAAGTGACTTGCCCACAGTCACACAGCTGACGAGTGGCAGAGCCGGGATTCGAACCCACGACCTCTGACTCCCAAGCCCGGGTTCTTTCCACTGAGCCACGCTGCTTCTCTACGACAGTGTGGGCTTAGGTTCTCAGCTGGGAAGATGTGGAGCGGGACCGGCAGGAGGCCCAGGGTCATGCCAAGGCAGCACCAGATTGTCTGCCAATGCCCCGGGGGCTGGAGCCGAACACCAAGTGCACAACTATGTATGATCTCCCCCCGCTCTCCCTCCGTAAACATCACCCTCAATTCCCAAAACAGAGAATGGCAGGGAAAATGAAAGATGACTGCTGTGTCTTTACAGAATCGGAAAGGTGTTTGGGTAGGAGGGGGCAGTTGGAATCAGGAAGTGTGGATTGCAGATCAACCCCGGTGCTGCCCCGCTCTACTCTGGCTTTGCATGTGTGCAGCAGCCATGTTGGTAGGGTCTGGACGTACCATCTGGAGAAATAGTGGCTTGTGTCACTCATGTCTTGGTGGCGGCAGGACTCTCTTAGCCTGATTGCAAGGACTCCAACCCCTAAAGTCCCTTGCATTAGCCCGGCCCCGCCTCTAGAATCCAGTTACAACAACAGCTGTTTCCATATCTTGCCACCATGATGCCATATCTTGCCACCATGATGCCATATCTTGCCACCGTCCTTCTCTCGTGTCCCAACCAGGGGAGCTGAGCCCAAGCATCAGAGCAACAGACATTTGAAAGAGCACGCAGAAAAACTCAGCAGCAGCAGCAACAATAATGGGAGGAAGAGCATGGCTCTAAAATTCCTTACTTGTGCCTTACATCAGATGCTAAAATCTGAGCAAATGCCCTGTCACTGCAGAACTGGACAGAGAGAGCCGTGATACCCATTATTATTTTTCCTGTTGTCTGATTCCTTAGCGAACATGTTTTTTCTCCAAAAAGTACTTGCTAGGGAATTGAAAATTGACAGACTCATTCAGCCAGCAAATCCTCCAACCTCCAGCCTGCACTGACAGGGAACCCTCTTAAATCTGACCAGTTCTTCTCGCTAAAAGGAACTGACCAAGCACCAGTATGGGAGGGAAGGGGAGGGGAAGACAGGGGTCCAGGGGTGTGGCCATAGCAGTGGTGCATATCTGCCTACTGTGGCTGGGTCTCCCTGAAGAAATGTCCCCGGAGCCGCCACTGTCAACTGAATCGGCCTTTCATTTTTCTTCTCTCTACTTGCCTATTCCCCCTCCTCTGTTCCCTGTAGACCAGAGACCTGAAGTTCCTTCTCTCATTCCAGTCCCGTCCCTGTCCCTCTACAACTTGGGACACCTGGTCTACAGGAGCCGGAAGGGAACAATCCGGCAGGAGTAGAGCTGTGAGGGTAGAGGGGGCCGGATGAGGTTATGTATTTTTAAACAAAGCACAGGGAGTCAGCATTGCGGTGCATGGAGCTTGCACTGGAGAAAGGAGTGGGGCCGGGGTAGAGGCAGGTTTGCGGGGAGCAGGACAAGGGCCAGGGTGACATGGAACCAAATTTTGAAGTGGGTAATGGGCATGGGGCGGGCCAAGAAAAATGAATGTGATGACATTCCTGGGAGACAGCTGGCGATAGTGATGGTGCTGCTACTGTATAATTTTTTTTTTTTAAATGGGAGCTGAAAAATTCCCTGCCCAATTCCCTGACTGACCCACCCAACTTCCCGCTCCTGCCATCTCTTCAGCACCTTGGCTCGTGGTTATACAATTCGCTCTTTATTTATGTCATGATTTAAATGCTTGTTTTCATTTTTATCATTTGTATCTCCGCTCTCATCTTGTACTCAGTATATATTTGGCACCTTATTTCCACTTGTTTCTCCCCCATGGACTCCAAGTTCCTCAGGCCGGAGCCATGTCTGTCACGTCCGTGTCTTTCACGTCCGTGTCTTTCACGTCCGTGGTATGTTGTTCCCAAGTGCCCAGCATCCTGCTCGGTTTGCTCGCAGTAGAAGCTCAATAACCAGTGCTCCCGTCCTTTGCCTCACCGGGAGAGTGATAGCCCTGGCCACCCAGCGAGTCCTTTCGCCCCTTCTGGCAGACCGTGGTGGGGAGAAATCCCCTCTCCTTTTGGGTTTCTTTGACTTAGTGTTTTTCATTTAATTGGCAATAAGTTCGGCTTCCCCAGAGTGGGATATTTATAAGGATTATGCTCAGATTTAGTTCACTTTCACAATCAAAACCGTGATATATCAATCAACCAATCAATGGTATTTATTGAACTCTTACTTTGTGCAGAGTAATCAATCAATAGTCTTATTGAGTCCTTCCCATGTGCACCACATTGAGCACTGGAGAGAGTACAATACAGCAGAATTAGCAGACACGTTCCCTGCCAACAACGAGCTATATGTGACAAACCCAGTATGAGCATCCAGCCTCCTGTCTCTGGGCCCTTCCCCTTGTGCAGTCTCCCGGTTTATTTTCCTCTTTAGCCGACCCGTGACTCCTGATCTTTAAACCAGACAGTGTGCTTCAGTCCAAGTACTTGGCTTTTTCTGGCTCAGTGTCTCTTTCTCTCCCATAACAGTCAGGGTGAAGGTATGATAGTGGGGTGCACCCTTTCACAAGGCATAGAGGTGAGGGTGTCACATGTGGCAAGCCAGACATAAATGGAATTTTGACCCGTGAATATACATAGGAAAAGTGTGAAGAGACTAGAGCCAATTATAGAAAATTGGGGACACGGTGGAAGGCAGCCCACTGGAACTTTGGAACAGAAAGGCAGGAAGACCAGAAGCCCCCAGAGAGTTTGTCATTCCTGCCAAGAGCCACTCAGAGAAAAATTCAATACGAGTCTAGATGGAGAGTAGCCAGGGGAAGTTTCTCAGTGTGGCAGATTCAGTTTCTTCACAGAGAAACGTGGTGCATCTTTGACAGAAACAGCCCACAGCCCCAGCAAATGGTGGAACAGATTTTCCCAGGCTGGACCCAGACATTTTGGAGAAACAGAAGACGTGCCGCTCCCAGATCACGGAGACTCCCATTAGTAAAGTGGCTCAAGACTCTCAGAATAAAAATTGCTAGAAACTAGAAATTGAGGGTATTGGGGTAGGTGCATCATCAAATGATTTTCCCTCCATATGTGACTCTAGTTGGAATAGAGGTAAGTATGTCAGGGTGGGCCAGAGAGCAGGAAGGTTGGGATTTGAAGGTGGGTCATGTAGAGGCCACAAGGAAAGAGGGCACATGAAGGTGTAGAGGTCACGGGGTGGGGGGGAAGATGAGCAGGAAGGTGGAACTCGCCTCCGTGCCATAAAGCAGGGAGAATAATTGTATTGAGACTGATGAAACTTTTCGCATGGTAGGTTTCCAGAAATGGGATGGGACCGTTCACTAGCCCAGCGGATCCCAAATTCCAGAGCTCCATTCAGAACGACCGGTGTGCCTCATGGAGTGAAAAATTGCCCTCTCAGAGCTAGGGGTTGATCTCTGGCCTCTGAATGGTGAATGGGTTGGCATCACTATGGTGTGTTATTTGATGAAAAATCCTTCTTCATCCTTCTGAAAGCTGGTTTTGAAAGGGCATTTGCTGGTATCCTGAGTGGGCCCGATGAGCACCCAGAGAAGGTCAGCAGTTTGACCGTGGTGAGCTCAGGTCTCCCTCCTGACTTGCTGAGGGACCCATATCCCTTTCATTGACCTTGGAGTTGTTAGCCACCATAGCCTCAGGACATCACTCCTCTTCAAACCCTGATGGATAGACCAAGGACTAGGGAGTCAGAAGGACCTGGGTTTTAATCCCAGCCCTTCCACAAGTCTGGTGCGTGACCTTGGGCAAGTCACTTGACTTTCTGTGTCTGTTATCCACAAAATGGGGATTAATATTGTGAGCCCCATGTGGGACATGGGCTCTGTCCAACCTGATTAAATTGTATCTATCATAGCACTTAGTACAGTGCCTGGCACATAATAAGCACTTAACACCAAAAAAAAAAGTTCATTGAAGGAATTCAGATTTCCTTTGGGGAAGCAACATTAGTGGTTGGGTGAGTGTTAAGGTTGGAATGATGGCCCCTAATATTGGGTGGGATATTGACCAGATTTTGCTCCCTGAGATCCCACTTTCTGTCCAGGCTTGTCCTCAGTTTGAGGGCCCACTCAGGAGGGCAAGAAGGGCAATGGATGAATGCCCCTTGGGGAAGGTTACCCACCCTTCTCTTCGATGCCGGCTTCCAGGCCTCCCCACCCTGCAAGGGACAGAAACTAGAGAGCTTCAATCATAATTCTCATGGCATTAGTTAGGCGCTTACTATGTGCCAGGCTCTGTGCTAAGTGCTGTGGTGGATACAAGCAAATTAAGTTAAACACAGCCCCTGTTCGCCATGGGGCTTACAGTCTCAGTCCCCATTTTACAGATGAGTTTACTGAGGCACAGGGAAGTGAAGTGACTTGCCCAAGTTAACACAGGAGACAAGTGGTGGAGCCGGGATTAGAACCCATGATCTTCTGACTCCCAAGCCCGTGCTCTATCCACTACACTATGCTGCTTCTCATGGCGCTAATCATGGAGGCTCACTTTTAAACCAGTTCCTGTCTCCCTGTCCCCGGTGCTCGGCCGTCACTTGACTCATAATAATGATAATGATGGTATTTATTACGTGCTTCCTTTGTGCCGGGCACTGTTCTAATCACTGGGGTGGATTCAAGCCAATTGGGTTGGACACAGTACCTGTCCCACATGGGGCTCACAGTCTCAATCCCCCTTTTACAGATGAAGTAACTGAGGCACAGTGAAGTGACTTGCCCAAGGCTTGATGGCAGACAAGTGGCGGAGCTGGCATAAGAACCCATGACCTTCTGACTCCCAGGCCCTTGCTCTATCTACTAGGCCACACTGTCTTCTCCTATCATATAATAATAATAATGTTGGTATTTGTTAAGCGCTCACTATGTGCCGAGCACTGTTCTAAGCGCTGGGGTAGACACAGGGGAATCAGGTTGTCCCACGTGGGGCTCACAGTCTTCATCCCCATTTTACAGATGAGGTAACTGAGGCACAGAGAAGTGAAGTGACTTGCCCACAGTCACACAGCTGACAAGTGGCAGAGCTGGGATTCGAACTCATGACCTCTGACTCCAAAGCCCGTGCTCTTTCCACTGAGGCACGCTGCATCATATCCCAGCATCAGCTGATCCCTGCAGGAAATAGATAGAGCTCTTCCTCTCAGGAGGCCTGTCCTTCTCCTCAGGAGGCCTCTCTTAAAAAGAAAAGGAAAGTAGTCTTGGACTGATAAGTTTCATTCACTCTTCTCACTCCCTTTCTGAGTTGGAAACCCCGCTGTGTTCTTTTGTCCTAGGTGGAGAGCTCTATTTGTTGAATTCCCCTATATAGTGATTTCCTCTGACATCACTGACTGTTTTCCATGTTAGGTGATATAGCAAGGATCTTGACACAAATTTTCTGCATAGATGAGACTTACTTTTGGTTTCTACTACCCCGTTTCAGGCCAAAAAAAAACCAGAAATGGTGGGTAATAGAGGTCAAAGAGCAGTTTGGGGGCCTGAGTTATCCAGATAATTTGCAGGCGCCAACAGCCACATCAGAATCGAAGTTTCCTGACCCAAGTTCTGTGAGGATTGCCTGGTTTTCACTGTAATTGTACTGGAAATTTTGGGTCAAAAAGGGCAGTCCTCAGGACTCAGGGATTGTTGTTAACTATTTCACCTGTCCTGAGGTGAAGCTTGAGCTTTATAAATGTCTCAGGAGTAGGAGTTTTGCTTCTGTTAATGGGCTCTCACAATAGAATAGCTATTTAAGGACAGTCTTTAAATTCTTTTTAAGGCATGAGCCAGTAGAAAGCAAATTTAATTAAAATGGAAGCGAATTAAAAAAAAATTATCATCCAAGTCTTCAGATCATTTTAATAGGAAGTACCGTAATTTAAAATGATTTACTGGTGGAGTATGTTAAATACCAAAAGGACCATATAGCACAGGAATTTACAGTTTTCTTCATAAAACTCAATGTCAAAGGAGAAGTTTCAAAGACTGAATTTTAGGAATTTGCAGCCAGTGTTTTGCTGAGCTGTGCAGAACATTTTGAATTTCTAAAATAACAACACTAGTTCTGCCTCCCATATGTCTACCACCCCTTCCCCCCCCCCCATTTTCATTCCAAGTCACGCATTCATTCCCTTTCACAGATCATCGAGGTTGGAATGGCTCTCTGTAAAACAACAAAAGGGAATGGTCGTGGCCACAGAGCCCAGCGTGCAAACTGTATCTTAGATTAGGAGCAGAAAGTACTCAAATTAGCTAGATCTTTCAGGCACTTTCTGCTTTATAAACGTTCTCATAGAAAATTTAAAAAAGCACTCCCCTCACTCTCACCCTCTGTGTTCCTAGTCTTCCAACTCAAATTTTTTTTTATGGCATTTGTTAAGCACTTACTACGTGTCAGGTGCTATACTAAGTGCTGGGGTAGATAGAAGGTAATCAAGCTGGACACTGTCCATGTCCTACATGGGGTTCACAGTCTTAGTCCCCATTTTACAGGTGAAGAAACTGAGGCTTAGAGAAGTAAAGTAACTTGCCCAAGGTCACACAGCAGGCAAGTGGCGGAACTGGGGTTAGATTCCATTTGTCTTTCTCTTGGTACAAGGGTCACTTTAGTATGCCATGGTTAGGGGCTGGAAGTGGGCAGGGAAGATATTGAGAGGGATGCCGAACTGCAGGAGATGAGATCAAACACAGTCTCTCCAGTGTGCAATCCTTACCGATGGAATAAATCCGCCTACCTCCTTCAGAGCAGTCATGAGAGACAGACCTTTCATGTTTTGTAGCTGAAGCGAGTTTACGGGGGGTGGGGAGGGGTGTACATGTGGACATGGGAATATCATTTCTAAGTCCCCTGATGAAAACGTTGTATGGTAAAAATATTCTTTTTATTAATCTCACATCTGGATGGCAATCTCCTCCTCCGCACAGGCAGTTGAGGGCTAATCTCAGTCTTGATGAGAAACACATCCTCAGTCACCTAGGAGAAGGGGAAAGGGGAGCTAGTGACTAACTCTCTTCAGGCCTGTAATTCTTTCTCCCTATCAGAAAATGAATCAGAAGGACAGGGGAGGATAACTCTTTGAACTTGGAATAACCTCATTTTCTCTTTCAGATATTGTCTTAAACTCCAGCTTGGGATAATTTCAAGTCAGGAGCAAAATTTTTTTGACCCCGAAGGCAGACTCTAGGCAATAGTCAGGTGTCGGACCCACTGGCTAGGTAGACCATGGACGGTCGAATCCATAACCTCCCTATGTCATTTTGGGATTCTACTCCTTGTTCAGATGTGTAGAGTATAGTGATCATGTTCTGAATCCTGAGGTAATCAATCTCTTTAGGAACAGGGAGGTGCTAGCTTGAACAAGCCTGGTGTGGGTCAAGCTGGGGCCCCACAGACAGGCTTGGGACCCAGCACAGTGACTTAGCTGCTGAGCCGTGGAGTTACTATGTGACCTTCATTCAATAAGTGACTTATCCCTGAGTGATTCAGTGAGACCAGGCAGATGGAGTGAACCACAGCCTGGAATCTCAACTCCTCCATCTGCTGGCTACACGACTGAGGACAAGTCCCAGGTCTGTCCCATAAGCGGGACGAGAGTGAATAACCGGTATCAAAGGATGGCTCGAGGAGAAAGTGATTAAAATGAATAACCGCAGTTTCCCCCATTTGAAACATGGGCTGATAATGCCTCCTGATGTGGCAGGGGGCTCACGTTAGGAAAGATTAGGAGAAAGGTGCTGGTCACTATTAGTTCTAATCTCATTCCAATTCTTTTGCAAAACAGTTGTCTGAATGAAATAAAATGACAGCGAATAATCAAGGGCCTAAAGAGCCAAAGTCTAGAAAGATCCGTTCCCATCTACTTAAAGGTCAGTCCGTCAGGAACCTTCAGCACGATATTCCTCCGTTCCTATCCCAGTGAGTTAAGTTGGCCTAAAGAGGAACTTGATCCGTTTGGCTTTTCATCAGGTTAGGATGCTTCCCTGTCCCTGGCCTTTGATAAGCCTCTTGAGGTATTGCACCAACCTAAAGTCCCAAGAGTCTGGTTCAGTCAGTCAATCAAACAATTAGTCAGTGGTATTTATTGAGCACTTTCCATGTGCAGAACACGGTAGAGAGCCCTTGGGAGAATACAATAAAAGAGTGGGTAGACATGTTCCCTGCTCACAACGATATCAGCGTAGCCTTTACCATCGTCTCCTTTCTTCTTCCTCTTCTCCCAGGTGACCAGGAGCCAGCCGTCAGCAGCGATTCAGACATCTCATTGATTATGGCCATGGAAGTCGGACTCTCTGATGTAGAGCTTTCCACTGACCAAGACTGCGAAGAAGTGAAATCATGAAATGCGGAGCTAAGACTAGGGGAGGATGGTCGGGCTTGCGGGGGGAGGCCTGGGCAGAGCCTGGGGTTTGGGTCGGTCACGGCCCCAGCAGAACACCCTGGGAGCTTGGCGCACTCCGTCTGGGATGGGACTGAAAGCAATAGAAAAAGTTGTGTCGGCCTGGAAGTAGTTTCACCAACTATTTCTGTCCACCATTGTGGCAGCTTGGAACCCGGAGCTGATTTTTCCTTCCCCCTCTCCTGACCCCCCGCCACCACGGGTTTAGGAACAGCCAGATACCTTATCGAGTGGGTTCCTAAATCAGTGACTGAAAAGACAGCTCTCGGGATTTCTACTTTGGTTTTCCCCTTTATGGAAGGGGGAGGAAGGGGAAGGGATGGAATTCGTTGGTTGGGTTTTGTCCATGCTTTCGTTTCATTTTCAAGAAGAATATTTATAGTAAACTTCACATCCACACCATTTTTTTTCCTTTGTGACCCTAGCATTTTCCCAGCATTCAGTCTGCTCCGATCAGTTTAATGATCCGTCGCCAAGATTTATGGCTGTGGCATTTCAGCATGATGCACGCATGGCTTTGAGACGAGCCGGTGCCTCAGCACCTGGTAATAATCTGGTCAGCGCTCGTTCAGATTCTAAAGCCTTTTACGAGGGTCCCGGAAAGCCCATCTGCCCGAGGCCCCCGACTCCACCACCGTGACGCTTCGGATGCATTGAGGCTGGTCCCTCACTGTAAGCTGCTTTATCCCAGCATCCACTTGCCATTAAATGCCCACCCCACATGAAAGGCGAAGGGATTTTGGGGGGTGGAGGGAGGGCAGGAGAGACTTTTCACTTCCTCTACTTCTTGCTGATCTCCGCTGTTTTTTTTCCAGCCATGAGCCACCTCCCCAAAGCTTTGGGCTCGTAGCTGGGAAACCCGATCCACGTTTAGAACCAGGTACTTTGTTCCTCCGTAAAACAAGCGGTGTTGCCTGTTGGTTTCCACAGTTGTCGGACCCATCCTGGGTCGACTTTTTAGAGGGAGGTGAGAGCCCATTTCAGAAGCTAAATACCTCTGAGCCTGGTCATATGGTGCAGCTAGTAGCGGCAAGGCCTGTTTGCACCGTAATTCCCACTTTGAGGGTTGCCCCTGTCACCGTACAGAAAGATACAGGTGAATCTTCCATGAATTGCTTTCCATATCTCTCTGAATGTAATTTTTCATCAGGGGAGGGGGTGGTATCTACAATTCATTTGATCCCAAAAAGATAGGTGTGGGGACCAAGTTTTATTCCAATCGAGAGAAGAGAGAAAGCGGGAGAAACCAAGAAGGGCAAAAGGGACATCGACTGAATGCTGAAACTTACTGGGGTTTTTAAACTGTGGTTATGTTTTTATCCTTTTTTAATTCTAAACAATGAAAGAGATGTGCTATTTTTTCAGTGTGCAATTTTATATTACATTCAAACTCTCCAAACACAGAGACAACTTTTGCATTGGCAAAGTAGTGAATGGTTTCTCTAGACAATCAGACGTACTTAAATCTCATTTCTGCCTGCCTGCACGAGGCCAGTTGAACCACACTACAACGTGGATTAAAGGAAGGGAAAGTGTTTTCTGGTGTTTTCAGTCCTTATAATGTTCTTGTGAGAGCTTTACCCTGCGGTTCTGTCTCAAGAAGCCCCACTTAGTTTTGCCATGAGAAGGTAGTGTTTGCCGAACCATAAACTCAAAGGCACAAGAGATCGCGCGGTGCTCAAGTGTCTTTATCAGTGCAGTGGACTCCCTCTTGGTCGGCCCTAGAGCTGCAGGAAGGAGAATGTTCACTGGACCTAGGAGAAACTCACTGTCCTAGGATGTGAACTTTCGCTTCTAATGAATGAATGAATGAAACTCTTGAACGAGGCCGATTCGGGCATCAGAGGGAGACTTTTGCCCAGACAGAGTCAGCGATCATAGTAAGTGCTCAATAAATACTTCTGGTTGGTTGATTGATTGATTGATTGATCTGAGGCCTGAGCAGGACACTGGGGACACCCCATTCCTAAACCTACCCCCTTCACGGTGGTTCCCAGGCACCTGGAAGCCTGCTGTCTGCACACTGTGTGCACTCGCTAGAAGCGGTCAATAATGGTGATGGCAATGGCAGCAAATGGTGTCCGGTGGATGCTGAGGGGACATCCTGCTGAAGGGACTGACAACACAAGGGCAAGCACCCTGCAAACATCTTGTTGGCTGATTGAGGAAAACCTGTTGAGTGTCCAGTCCCTTTTTCTTTCTCGGGTGTTCTGGAGGATCAGGGCTTTTTTAACACCATTGAAAAAGATAGAGTAAATGAAATTCCCCATGAGGAATCAAGTGGGACTCTGAACAGTCAACCCTGCTCTGAGACTGGGGGCCAGTGGGCAGCCAAAGAGGCCAACCAGCCTCAACCCAGAACGGTGGTCATCAGCACGTTCGCTCCGTCGGCACAGTCGTAATAATCGTAATAATAACTGTGGTATTTGGTAAGCATTTATTATGTGCCAAGCACTGTACTAGGTACAAGATAATCAGATTACAGAGTCCCCATTTTACTAAGGAAGCTAAGGCACAGACAAGTTAAGTGACGTGGCCAAGGTCACCCAGCCAGCAAGTGGTAGAGCTAGGATTAGAACCCAGCTAATGATCTTGGGTTCTTTGCTTGCCCGAGGAAGACCATTAACACCATTTCTACCCAGGGCAAATGGGCTTTATCCCTACCTGGCCCTTCCTGCTTCAGTGAAATCTTGATTGACAGCCCTTGTGGGTGTTGCCACACTTTGGGGAATAGTAGGGGGCTTCTGCTCCCCCCAGCCCCGATCCCCAGCCAGCCACCTGGAGGTCAGAGCTGGAGACTAAGCAC
Source organism: Ornithorhynchus anatinus (assembly GCF_004115215.2). Lineage (NCBI taxonomy): Eukaryota > Metazoa > Chordata > Mammalia > Monotremata > Ornithorhynchidae > Ornithorhynchus > Ornithorhynchus anatinus. Next base: position 27,576,096 of record NC_041739.1, read on the forward strand.
TGGGGATCTCTGGCCAAAAGGTACTCTATCCGTGGCAATTATTCATGATTATTGCTATAACCAACGATTGCTCCCTGTAAAGCCATTGAACCAGTCCTTGGGTGTGAAGCTGAAACTGCATTCCTCACTTCCCTATTTTGAATAGGTAGGTTCCGACTCAAGAGGGTGGGGAGAACAAAAATCAGCTCGGATTCCTGGTCTGGCTCCCTTTGTCTTTCTGGTTACGGGAGGCCTGAAACAGGTCCCGCGGTTCTTGACCCGCTGGCGTGGTGGGATTAGGTTGGGATTGGATTGAACCATTATGTTGTTACTGAGTGCAGGGCTCAGAAGCCCAGAGATGAGGAAGGTCTTAACACACACATCACAGGCAAGAGATGAAGGTGACCCAGGAACTGCAGAAGCCCGACTTCCCTAGACGCTGTCCAGTGAATTTAGCTGCAAGCTTCAGTTTGACCCCCGTCTATGGCTCTTCCAGAAGTCAGTGCCGGATCTCTCCTCGGGGCACCCTGAGAAGGGAAGCATCAGCTGAGCACCCCCTCCTTTGCGCTACCCATCAGAGGCTCCTCTCTGGACAGCATCATCGGCTCGATGGCTACAACAGCTTGGAGGATCCGGCTGTACAAACAAGGCACGACTCCCGGTAGAACCTCCATTTCCTCCACCTGGGAGGGAAGCAGCGTTAGTCTGGATGAGGCAGAAGATCAACAGGGAGATAGATATGTTTCAATAGAGAGGTGCATCCCAAGTGAAATGTCTGATACCAAGAAAGTTGATTCCATACAGTATTTCCTTCAGGGGAAACCCTATCCAGAGTTCTCTGTCACTTCAACGTAGTTTCTGGTGACTTAAAATGGTTGCTTGCCCTGTGGCCATCACAAGAGTTGACCTGTGGAGTTGGCCCTCCTTTTTCATAGTATCTGGTGCATTTTGTTCACCCATGGCAGTATCCTGATTTTCGGACTTCACCTCAGTGGCAAATGTAGCCTTGCTCCATCGTCTCCGCCTCTCTATTTTACTGCCAAAAACTGTCCCTCCAGCTTCTGTGCCAGAATCAGAAAGAGACCGGTAGAAGACCGGCAGTGGGTTCCCATTGATTCCTGCCCTTAGCCCCGCTTCTTTGATTCTCACCACCTCACTGGAAACAGGTCCGTTCAGGGAGGTGCTACACCAGCCCTTGATGGCAAGTCTTTTGTGGTGCTGAGACTGCAGAAACAGTCTGTAGCTGGCTTGACTGGTGGCACCAAGCCAGTTTAATAGAGGTAGATAATAAAGAAAGAGGACAGGAGTTAAGCAGTTTCTGGTACTATGCACGGGGAGGTATGGGGGCACAGAGGCCAGACTCGGGCTCTGTTGTTTAGTACTCTCTGGAGGAGCCAGGTAGAAAACTCATTCCATCCTTTTCTGTCAGTATTGGGCATGGGATCCCCGTCTTGGAAATCTGAGGGCCGAGCAAAGCTGAGGAAGCGGGGAACAAGCAAGTATTGAGTTAAGCATTTCCTCGTCAGTGCCTGCCTGCCCGTCTCACAAGCCCAGGTCCTGGGGGACACAGATAGGAATTTTTTAAGTGTTCCAAGACCAAAAGCCAGACTCTTGCCCCTCTGTCATTCATGGAATCCACTGATCGATCCTACCCCTAGGAGAATGGTTTCCAGATCTCCTGACCTGACCCTAACTGTTCAGGTTTCACCTCTTAATTTCCCAGCAGAAGCTGTTTAATAGCATTTTCCATCCAACCGTGAAATTTCAGCAGTCAGTTGTTTAGCTGCGATTTCTTGATTTCCTTCCAAACATTTCCTATTTTGCATGCAGGCAGGCACCTCACTCCTTCAAGGCAACCAGTAACGAAAGCCGTTCTGATCTGGAGGTCGTCATGTAGCTCCCAGTATCCTGGAGGGCCCCTGTAAGTATCTGTGGGTGGGAGGGGGATGGTGAGCCAACTGTCTGGTCAGGAAGTCACGGGGACCCCAGCTCAACCTGGGCAAGTATTAGCCTCTCCAGTTTGACTTATGTTTAGGTCTGACCGGGAGGGGTTAGCGAAGAAGAGAGGAGGAAAGATGACAAGCAAGTAATCACTGGTTCGAATCAAACCAAAGACTCATGATAGATAGTCACGCAAGTGGGTGACAGTTCTCTTCCATTTATTCAGGGGCTTTCCTTCAAAGAAACTAAAAGTAAAGATGGGCATCGGACTGATGACAACAGGGTCCCTATTTACTTTGTCAAATCCTTCAGCATAAAAAGAAGCCTTGCCCCCACTTCTCCTTTCAAGTTCAGAATGCGGTCCCTTGTTCCTCATGATTTTCAAGCCACCTCATCTTTTCATCAGACAAGAGAATGGCCAGTCTGATAGCAGGAGTTGGAAAGTAGAGTATGTCGATTTAATATAGCCAAAGAGTTTTCATGTGTATCAGATAGCTAAACAGTTCCACTTCAGTGTTCGTTCAAGAGCATTCTATCCAGTTTCTTTTAACCAAACTGTTGCCAGTACTAATTAATATCTGTGAAGTGAAAGGAAGGCTAGCAGATGGACTTTTCAGGCTGGAATTTGCCGACATACCAGATGGTGCTATTGGTGAATATCCGTTTTTGTAAGGGAGCAGGATGCCCTCTGCCGGAGCTGTCTGTGCCTTCTGGCAGAGGCTGACGACTCATCTCCGGGTGTCCCATTTCCCTGGCAACCGAGAGCCTGATCCAGATTTTGAAAGCGAAGAAAGAATGTGAAGGACGCAGAAAAGTGTGAAGGGAAGCATCCTGGGTGACCTCTGGCTCGTCAGCCGAAACCCTTTGGCAAAAAGCTCAGGAGCGTTTCCTTGGTTTTCACGGAAAACGTGTCTGGGTGAGGTGGTCGGTCGACTGAAGTGACAAAGCGTTTGATTCTTTTGTAATTTGTTACCCGGTCATTCTTAAGTCTCATGGAATCGAAGAAAGAGGATCGATAAACATGCTTCTTTCCGGTGAAGGCGAAAGCAACCTCAGAGGTGAAATGCCCAGATGGTTTTGTATATAGCCCACCTTTACTTCCAGCTTCCACATCAGTCATCGGAAATGGCTGTTCTGTTTTATAATTAGAAAGAAATGTATAGGGGGTGGAGAGGACTGTTATTTTTATAATAGTGGGATGGTTCTTGTATTTAGTGAAACTTATGATAATTTTGTACTTGTCAAAAGATACATTCCATTGATTTTGAGGAAGTAGGCGTTTTCTTCTTTCAAGTGGATGTTATCCCAAGAGTGAGGCCTCCATGGGGCAAAGGTGACCGTTGACAAAGAAGTCTCTCTGGCTCCCCAAATTGGCCGAATTGGGCCCGGTAATAAGGGTTTTGCAGATCATTACCAGCCAGTGTCAGGTTTTTGAATTTTTGTTTCCTGAGTGCAGGGATATCAACCCTATCAAATCGTACTCTCCTGGGTGCTTAGTACAGTGCTCTGCACATGCTAAGCACTTAATAAATGTCATTGATTGAATAAGTGAGAAAAATCTTTATATACATCATTATATATGTTGAATTTCCAAGTGAATCACATACCCTACTGAATTCCTGTCCAGTAAGCAAAGTATTTTACAATGCCAGACTAGTAATATATGGGGCCTGAGATTTTTAACCTGTCTTCAGTACCTTCCCTGAAATATAACAAAAATCCCCATTGTTCTTTTTTTCTTCCTAAATACAAACCGTATGTTTTTGTGGTGAAACTTATGATGGTGTATTTTTGAATTAGGTTCCATTAAAGGCCTCTCCATCCTTACCTGTAGACCGTATAGTTGATGTTTCTATAGTGTAAATTACTGTTTGGCTCCAAACAGAGGATCAAAGTAATCTTATCTTGATTTATTAAATACATGGCTAAAATCACAGAAACAACTGGTGGCATTTGCTTAGGCAGTTTTTAATTTTGACTTTTGCTCGCTATAATTGTCTGCCTAAAAGATGTAGTAGTGGTTTGTATTCCGAGCCATTTTTTTAAAAATCCAGCCATTGTTTTCTGAACCAAATTGCAGATGTATTTCAACCGTCCATTTGTTCTGTGTGGTTACTTTATTTTCTATAGTCATCTCTCCTTTCTCCTGCCCCCCTCCTCTTCCAATGCACTTTATATCTCTCTTGAAAAACATGGGAGTCAGAAAACTATTGTCTTTAAAGGGATTTGCCTGATGTCAAAAGGCACAAACTTTTTATTTTGCTTTATTATATGCTGTGTGTGCTTAAAAAGCATAAACAGTGTGTCTCAATTGGAGGTAGTGATGAAATGTTAAGGATATTTGGAAACATTATTCAGTAGTACAACATGGCTATTTTTGTTATCTAGAAGATTATAATGTAAATATGTGTAACTGTGTCATGTACTGGTAAATCACAACTATAGAAGTTAAAGGATTGTGAATTCCAATAAATTTTATTGCAAGGTTGTTTTTATAAAAATGGAATGTGATTCCTTTGTTGTCATCTAAATTTCTTAACTTTTTTTTTTGTAACTTTCCTCTCCAGAAAATCCTAGAAGTGTTCGCAGAGGCATTGGTACCCTACACAAGCTCTGCCCAAGTCTCCCCACTTCCCTCTGCCTGGGCATCTGGGTCAGGAGGTGACCAGAAAGTGCATTGAGTTGCTCAGAAAAACAACCAATGTCAAACCAGTCCCTGGTACGGTCTGGTCCCGGCGGAGAGGTGAAACTATGTTGTCCTAACCACAGTTGGCCAAGGGGGTGTGGGCAGACTTTTCTTCTTTTTCACTCCTTTTTGGGAAAAGGTTCTCTTCCTTTGACCTCAGAGCTCATCTTCATCATCTCCATCTCACCAGACCAAGCAGGGCCCTATAAGGGTGGGCATCTGCGTCCTGGGGACAGGGTTAACTGTGAATTAAAAAATGACAAAAGCCAGATTAGGTCATTGGTGGCTATAAAGAGACAACGAGTTGAGGCAGCTGCTCAAACAGCCTTCAATATGTCTGATCTGATCACCGTAGTGGAGACGCCCACCAAAATGATTGCCGTCCTATGGAAAATGACAACTTCCATCTACTGGTTTTCATGTTTGAACACTTAGTTCAGTGCTCTGCATGAATGAATAATCACTGGATGATGATTGAACTCAAACTGTATGTCACTGATGGCTTCATTTGAAAAAGGTGCAGACATCAAAATGCTCCAAAATATTGTGGTGGCCCCGGAGGGAATGAAAGGGAAATATTCAGAACCCCATGGGGAAAGTGTGTCCCTTTCCTCCCCCTGGTCTCTAAGTCGAGGAGTAGAGTGAACTGACAGGCAGGAGATCATGTACCCCTCCTCAGCGCACACCACATCCCCCATGGAAGCCAAGGGCTTGCAGCTGGCTGTGACCTGGGCGCCTTCACTAGACAGATTGCTCCAGCCTCTCCCCAAAGCCACTTCATTGCTGGTTGCCATTGGCATGTTGGAAACTGAGCACCCAGGGCGGTGAAACCGAATCCGCGTCAAATACTTCCAAGTCTTCTCAGTCTTAATAACTTGCTTTCGATTGGACTTGGTGATACTGTCTCTCCCAACAGGAACGATGGGTCAGCCTTGGGCCTGGGACTTCCGGACAGTGACCCGAATAGCCACTCACCAATTTGATTCTGGTGAGCCGCATCTGATGCCAGGTGAGCAGAGAAGGAAAAGGTTCCCTGAGCCAAATTCCCTCAGGGCCTCAACTTGGCCCAGCAGAGTTAAGCGACATGCCTTGGGAGACGCACCGACTCTTTCGTTTAACCTCTGTCCCAGCAGAACTGTGATTGGCAGTATGAAAGAGTGCGAGTGATGCTTCGCAAACCACCACCACTCTAATCACGTCCTTTGCGAGTGATTGCCGTCTTGATGGGAGACTCCATCCACCCACCTCCTCTCAGTCCCCGGTTCTTTCAGACTACTAGAGAATCGTGAGTGGAGTGCTGCAGTGGGTGCCGTTAGCAGTGTCAGAGGCTGGTTGTGCCCTCCAGAGTGTTTCCCCCAGTTATCCCGGAGGGTTTCTTTAGGGCCAGAGAGGATTGAGCCTGTTCCTACCATTCATTCATTCACTCATTCATTCACTCATTTATTGAGTGCTTACTGTGTGCAGCCCCCTCTCAGGGTCGCACCTGGTGAGTTTCCAGTACTCTACCAGTCTTGACTACAGGAGGGAGAGTCGAACAGTGACATACCATTCCATTCCAAGCTTGGCCAGTGGCTAGCTAGTGGAAGGCAATCGGCTACAGGTCAAAACTCCCCTGTGCTGGGGAGCAGCGGCATGGGAGAGAGTCAAGGGCGGAGACTCAAATTTTCTGCACGGAAGGAGGGAGTGGTAAACCACTTCTGTACTTTTACCAAGAAAACTCCATGGCTACACTACCAGAACAATAGCAAATGGAGGTGGGGCATTCTGGGAGAAATGTGTCCGTGGTGTCGCTATGGGTCGAAGACAACTCGACAGCATAAGACATGACTGTGTGCAGAGCACTGTACTAAGTGTTTGGGGGAGTACAGTAAAACAATAAACTGACACAGTCCCTGCCCACAGCGAGGCAATGAGCTCCTAAGGATGCCAGCCAGTGGTAAAGCCGATGGGGGCAGACAGATCAATTGTTACTCCTGATAAGGGCTATTTTTAAATAATAGGTCACTGAATCTGACAGGTTGGTTTTAGGACCTGGGAAAGAAAAATCATTCTCTCAGTTGTTGGAAAACAATACTTAGAGCGCTGGAAGGAATTATGTCTACCCAATGAATTGGGGTGCATGAGAAATCTGCCTCTAGCAAAAGTACAGAGGACCAAGAAATAACTGTAAGCTCATCCTCTAGACTGGAAGCTCACTGTGGGCAGGGTATGTGCCTGTTATATTGTTCTGTTATATTCTCCCAAGTGCTTAGTACAGTGCACTACACAGTGAGTACTCATTAAATATGACGGATTGATTGATCTCCAGGAGACCTTCTTCACTCACATTTCCCCAGTTGAAAGTATTCTTTTACAAGCAGCAGGATCGCTGTCCATAAAGATGTACTTACTTCGGGGAACTGTGTTTTGCACTCTCTCAAGCGTTTAATACAGTCAATCACTGGTATTTTTTGAGTATTTAGCGCACTGTACTGAGTGCTTGCAAGAGTACTGTACAGTAGAGTTGGTAGACGTGATCTCTGACCACAAGGAGCTTACAGTCCATGGTGGAGAAAGACATTACCGAGCAGGGGGAATTGGTAGAGTATAGGAATATGTACGTAAGTGCTGTGGGGTTGGGAGTGAGGTGAGTATCAAAGTTTCAGACCCCAAGTGCATAGGTGATGCAGAATGGAAGGCAAGTAGGGAAAATGAGGGGTTAGGCAGGGAAGGCCTCTTGGAGGCAATGTGATTCTATAGGACTTTGAAGATGGGAAGTGTGATGGGCTGTCAGGAAGCGGAAGGGAGTTCCGGACCAGAAGTAGGATGAAGGTGAGAAGTCTGCAGTAAAATAGATGAAATGGAGGTACAGAGAGTAGTTTGGCAGAGGAAGAGCAAAGTGTGCAGGCTGGATGTTCTGCACAAGGAAAACATTCAGTAAATACCATGAATTGATTATTATTAATGATTAATAATAGTAATAATTGTGTCATTAGTTAAGCACTTACTGTGCGCCAAGCTCTGTACTATGCGCTGGGCTAGATACAATCTGATCAGATCGAACACAATCCCTGTTGCACATGAGCTTTACCGACTAAGTGGGAGGGAGAACAGGGATTGAATCCCAGTTTTACAAATGAAAAACTGAGACCTAGAGAAATCAAGGATTTTTCCATTAAGTCACAGAGCAGGCCATTGGCCGTATTAAATTTAAAATCTGATTCCCATGCCCATGATTTTCCACTAGACCTCATTGCTTCTCATGCCCCGAATTATCCTCCCAGATGTTTGCTTTTGGAATAGAGATAGACATTATTCAAACTGGACAAAGGGAAAGGAGGGATCGGAGAACCCCTGAAGGGAGGGGGGAATTCCTCATCATTTGGCATTGGCTGGGCTGATTTTTTGTTTTTAAAGACACCTCTACCCCATTTCCCTTTGCCCCCGCTCCGTGCAGCGTGGTGTGGTGGAAAGAGCACAGGCCTGAAAGTCAGGGGTCCTGGGTTCTATTCCTGGCCCTGCCACTTGTCTGCTGTATGACCTCGGGCAAATCACTTGACTTCTGCGTACCTCAGTTTCCTCAACCATAAAATGGGGATTCAGTGCCAGTTCTCCCTCCTACTTAGACTGTGAGCCCCAGGTGGGGTAGGGACTGCGTCCAACCTGATTAACTTGTATCTACTCCAGCACTTAGAACAGTGCTTGACACCTAGTAAGCAATCAACAAATACCATAAAATAAAGGAGTGGCTCCTAGTGGCTCTCAGGGAATATGGATAACCAAGCACGGTTTCAGCAGGCACTGATAGTTGGCAGCAGAAGACTCCAGAGAGGTCTGGGGAGACAGTGTTCCTGGAACCCGATGGGTGGACTGGACTTTTTTAGGACCCCAGTCCCCGTCCCCCATGGGGAACGGAAGGAGCTGTTCTCCCAGTAATCAACCCCGGACTCTCTCCACTCTCTTATCCAAACTGGGTGGGTCTAATCATGGTTGCTCCCCTGAGTTTCTGCTCCTCCCCCTTCTCCCGCCTCCCCCCCCCCAAACTCCCATCCCTGTCTGCTCCCTGCTGCTCATTTAACACAGGTCGTGGGGGAAATCAGGGCCAGTTTTCCCCCTCGCAGGCAGCTGCACTCGGTTGCTATGCAATCCATACACATAACACAGCTGTCATTGATATTATAGATCTTAAGGGAGCCAAAGCTCTCAAATAACTGAGGAAGAAATATAACTTAGATCCTCTGGGAATAGCATCATCTATAAATAAATATGAGTGCAAAGCTGTTAATTACGGGTGTGAGCACGGGACTTGGATTACATCACCACGGGCTCCATCCTGTATTCCTTGTGCAGGGAAAGCCTCCATTGGGTGGGCTTGGCAGCTCTGCCTGACGGAGGTATAAGGAACGAGGCCGTAAGGGCCTCGGAGCCCAGGTCCTGTGTTGTGTTGTACTTTCCCAAGCACTTAGTACATGTCTCTGCACACAGAAAGCACTCAGTAAGTATGATTGATTGGAAGAAGGATTGGACTCGTTTTCAGGATTTGTAATCACGGGTTCGGACAGTAACAGTTAGTAGTGGCAGTACCATTTGTTGAGGCTTTATTAATCAGGTCAGATACACTCCCTGTCCCAGATGGGGCTCGCAGTCTTAAAAAGGAGGGAGAATAGGTATCAATCCCCGTTTTACAGATCAGGAAACTGAGGCACGGAGAAGTGACTCGTCCAAAGTCACGCAGCAGACAAGTGGCAGAGTCAGAATTAGAACCCAGATCCTTTGGACTCCGGGTGCCATGCTCTTTCCATTAGACCACACTGTTTCTCATGTGGATAGACACAGTCTGATGAACAATGCTCCAAGCGTCCTGCCCGGTCTGGAACCCAAACAAGATCCCCTGCAGCATAAGGAGTCCGAGACACCATTTCTCCCCCCGCGCCCCCACAAACCTCCCCTGATTTCTGGAAAACAAAAAAAGGGAGAAGATCTAAAAGCCAAAAAATAAAGTGAAAGTGAGGCCATCTCAGTTGCTCTCTCTGCAGTGTGGCTCAGTGGAAAGAGCCCGGGCTTGGGAGTCATGGGTCCTGAGTTCGAATCTCAGCTCTGCCACTTGTCAGCTGTGTGACTGTGGGCAAGTCACTTCACTTCTCTGTGCCTCAGTTACCTCATCTGTAAAACGAGGATGAAGACTGTGAGCCCCACGTGGGACAACCTGATTCCCCTGTGTCTACCCCAGCGCTTAAAACAGCGCTCTGCACATAGTAAGCGCTTAACAAATACCAACATTATTAAAACCAGAAACGGAATGGCCAAAGTAGTTTCCCTGCTCACAGGCCCCCCAGTATGAGGCTGTGCAGAGGAAATGAGGCAGAGGTCCGAGTCCTGATGGCCACAAAAGCCTAAGTGTGGCCTAAGCTTGCTGGCATGGAGGCATTTCTTTGACAGCGGGTGGTCAAGCCTTCCCTGCTAGGCTACTGAACACAGATGTGTCCCTTAAGCAGCCCGCAGCTCCTTGACCTCCCGACTGCAAGCTTGTTATGGGCAGGGAATGTGCCTATTATATTGTACTCTCCGACGTGCTTAGTACAGTGCTCTGCACTTTGTAAGCGCTCAATAAATACAATTGGCTGACGCAGCCACCACAGCCCACACACTCAGCTCTCAGTTCTTCCAGCCCCTCCAAGCGCTGCTCAGCTCCTGACACTTCAAATAAAAACTCCTCACAATGGGCTTGAAGCCCTTCACCAGTTTTTTTCGTCTTACAGATCAGACACTTACGAGCACACGCTCTTCACCTCTCCCAAGCTCAGATAACAAAAACAGTAATAATAATTATTATAATGAGTGGTGTTTGTGAAATGCTTACTGTGTGCCAAGCTGTGCTACATGCCGGGGTAGTTAAAAGATAATCAGATAGTCCTAGTTTCTGACCTACATGGGGGCCATGCTATAATGGGGAAGGAGAGCAGGTATTTATTTAATAGCCAATCAGTGGTCTTCTCCATGCTTAGTACTGTGACTGACACATAGGAAACACTTAAATACCATTAAAAACAATTGAGTGCTTACTGTGTGTGGAGCACTGTGCTAAGAACTTGAAAGAGTACAACAACAACAGAAATGTTAGACATGTGCTTTGCCCACAAAGAGCTTATAGACTAGCTGGGGAGACAAACATTAAATTATGAATATGTATGTAAGTCTGCGGGGTTGATAGTGGTATGAATATCAGGTGCTTAAAGACTATGATTCCCAGTGTATAGGTGATGCGGAAGGGAGAGAGAGTAGAGAAAATGAGGACTTGGGGAAGGACTCTTCGAGGAAATGTGATTTTAGTAGGACTTTGGAGGTGGGAAGAGTGGTTGTCTGTCCTATATGAAGGGGGAGGGACTTCTAGGTCAGAGGGAGGACATGGGAAGGAGGTTGGCAATGAGCTGGACAAGATGAAGGTACAAAGAGTATCTTGGTGTTAGAGGAGTGGAATGTATGGGATGTGTTGTAGTAGGAAGTCAGCAAGGTATTATAGGAGGAGAAGAACTGATCGAATGCTATAGCCAGTTTGGAAGGAGTTTCTGTTTAATGCAGTGGAGGGGAAACCACTGGAGGTTCTAGGAGTGGGTGGCTGTGGACTGAATGTTTTCTTTAATTGAGGGAGGACGTTATTCAATCTTCAGTGTACAGATGAGGCAACTGAGATGTTGAGCAGTTAAGTGACTTGCTCAAGGTCACACAGCAGGCAATTGGTGGAGCCAAAATTAGAACCCAGGTCCTCTGACTCCTAGGCCTGTGCTCTTTCCACTAACCCATGATGCTTCTCTGCTTCTCCCCCTTTCTGTAAATATTTTTCTGTCAGTCTCCTGCACTAGAGTGTCAGCGCCAATTAAGCAGGGAACGTGACACTGCTTCCTTGGTTTTTTCTCAGGGGCTTAGTGCAGCCGTTCCCGCTCTGTAGATTACTTCTATTCCTCTGATACTTAGGAGAACAGGTACCAAGGCTCCTGAGTGTGCAGCAGGACGTGGGTGGGATGAACCCGGTGCATTAAAGGTGGGTTTCGGGATCCATGGGGTAAATATCTTCTCTGTGAAGGTCACTAAATGGACCACAGCAGGGTTGGAAAGAGTGTGGGCATGGGAGTCAGAGGACCTGAGATGTCTAATCCTGCCCCATCACTTACATACTGTGTGACCTTGGGCCAGTTACTTAAATTCTCTATGCCTCAGTTCCTACATCTGCAAAATGGGGATATCTGTTCTCCTTCCGACTTAGATCGGGAGCTCCAGGTGGGACTCGAGTATCTCATACCTACCTCAGCATTTAGTACAATGCTTGGCACATAGTAAGCATTTAACAAATACAATAATTATTATCACTATTATTATGCTGGACCCTTTGTTATGGACAACCTAGTGCCCAGAAGTGGCATGGTAGCTCCCTGCTACTCCTGACCCGGCCTGAGCCAAGCCTGATGAGGGTGGGCTCACTTAAAGACCAACAGTCTTCGCTCCTTGGGTCAGGCCCAGCTGGGCCTCACTTGTCTTCTTAGAAGGCAGAGAAAACATATGGGATCAAGGCCTTGTTCCCAGGCAGGGATTACCTGACACAGGCTCAGCCGCCTACCCAAAGAGTGAGGGCTCTTGGGAACTGTTGTCTGCACAGTGCATGGGCCCTTTTTCCTTTTTTTCTTATGGTATTTGTTAAATGTTTGCCATGTGCCAGGCCCTGTTCTAAGCCCTAGGGTAGACACAAGCTAAAGAGGTTGGACCCAATCCGCGTCCCAAATGGGGCTCAGTCTCAATCCTCATTTTACAGATGAGGTAACAGAAGTGAAGTGATTTGCCCAAGATGACCCAGCAGACAAGTGGAGGAGCCGGGATTAGCAGCCAGCTCCTTCTGACTCCCAGGCCCATGCTCTATCCACTAGACATGGGCCCTTTCATTCATTCATTCATTCAATAGTATTTATTGAGCGCTTACTATGTGCAGAGCACTGTACTAAGCGCTTGGGATGAACAAGTCGGCAACAGATAGAGACAGTCCCTGCCGTTTGACGGGCTTACAGTCTAATCGGGGGAGACGGACAGACAAGAACAATGGCACTAAACAGCGTCAAGGGGAAGAACATCTCGTAAAAACAATGGCAACTAAATAGAATCAAGGCGATGTACAATTCATTAACAAAATAAATAGGGTAACGAAAATATATACAGTTGAGCGGACGGGTACAGTGCTGTGGGGATGGGAAGGGAGAGGTGGAGGAGCAGAGGGAAAAGGGGAAAATGAGGCTTTAGCTGCGGAGAGGTAAAGGGGGGATGGCAGAGGGAGTAGAGGGGGAAGAGGAGCTCAGTCTGGGAAGGCCTCTTGGAGGAGGTGATTTTTAAGTAAGGTTTTGAAGAGGGAAAGAGAATCAGTTTGGCGGAGGTGAGGAGGGAGGGCGTTCCAGGACCGCGGGAGGACGTGACCCAGGGGTCGACGGCGGGATAGGCGAGACCGAGGGACGGCGAGGAGATGGGCGGCAGAGGAGCGGAGCGTGCGGGGTGGGCGGTAGAAAGAGAGAAGGGAGGAGAGGTAGGAAGGGGCAAGGTGATGGAGAGCCTTGAAGCCTAGAGTGAGGAGTTTTTGTTTGGAGCGGAGGTCGATGGGCAACCACTGGAGTTGTTTAAGAAGGGGAGTGACATGCCCAGATCGTTTCTGCAGGAAGATGAGCCGGGCAGCGGAGTGAAGAATAGACCGGAGCGGGGCGAGAGAGGAGGAAGGGAGGTCAGAGAGAAGGCTGACACAGTAGTCTAGCCGGGATATAACGAGAGCCCGTAATAGTAAGGTAGCCGTTTGGGTGGAGAGGAAAGGGCGGATCTTGGCGATATTGTAGAGGTGAAACCGGCAGGTCTCGGTAACGGATAGGATGTGTGGGGTGAACGAGAGGGACGAGTCAAGGATGACACCGAGATTGCGGGCCTGCGGGACGGGAAGGATGGTCGTGCCATCCACGGTGATGGAGAAGTCTGGGAGCGGACCGGGCTTGGGAGGGAAGATGAGGAGCTCAGTCTTGCTCATGTTGAGTTTTAGGTGGCGGGCAGACATCCAGGTGGAGACGTCCCGGAGGCAGGAGGAGATGCGAGCCTGAAGGGAGGGGGAGAGGACAGGGGCGGCCCTTGGACATGTGTGAGAATGTCACTGGTCATATACAAATTCAGAGCCACCCAAATTCAGGATAGGAACAAATGAGACTCCGCCATGTCCCTCTCTCAAACTGAGCTCAGACCAGCTGTTCAAGACCAGACCTGGCTCACAGGTGAGGCCCGGCCTATGAGAGCCTCCACCTCAGAGGGGAAAATAATTTTTCTCTTTCAGTAACAGTGCCAGTAAGAGGGGAAAGAAGTTGAGGCTATTGGCTAGATCAATAAGATTTTCAGATTATTACAGGGTTTTATTTAGAGAAGCAGGGTGGCTCAGTGGAAAGAGCACGGGCTTGGGAGTCAGAGGTCATGGATTCGAATCCCACCTCTGCCACTTGTCAACTGTGTGACTGTGGGCAAGTCACTTAACTTCTCTGTGCCTCAGTTACCTCATCTGTAAAATGGGGATTAAGACTGTGTGAGCTTCACATGGGACAACCTGATTACTCTGTATCTACCCCAGCGCTTAGAACAGTGCTCTGCACATAGTAAGCGCTCAACAAATACCAACATTATTATTATTATTATCACTGCCACCCCTGACCCAAACAATTAAGAGTATCTAATGAGAAGGGACAGCTCTCTGCAGATTAGTGTCTGGCAATAGAAGACACGAGATTATGGTCCATCCAAACTGTGGAAATGCCTTCTTGAAACATTGGAACATTGACATCACTGCCTGGGTCCCATCAACAGAGCCAGGAAAACCCACCAGAAGGGCAATAATTGATGGCAGTTACTGCAAAGCCAAAGGCTGAATTTCTACGCAGTGGCCCAGCGAATTGTAAGCGCTCAATAAATACGATTGAATGAATGAGTGAATAAACAGATGCCTTAGGACCTCGGTAGAGCACATACCTACTCTTCTGAAAAATAAATGCTGTGCTGAATCACTTTAAGCATCTGAGAGATTTCCCCAGTAGGGGTCTCTCTTGACCATTAAATCATAAAGATTTCTTGAATCGGGCTTTTTCCTGAAATCAAGCCCAGGCAAGATTGCTCCTAATGCCCCAAGCCTTTTCTACCACACTCAAACCCACTTTCTCCTACATCTTCCCAAACAAAGGTATACACTCCCTTCCATTACTTGATCTGGTTCTAAAGCAGATAGTTTGGGTTTTTGTCTGGTGTGTCTTCCGTCCAGATATCAATCAATGGTATATATTAAGCACTTAGTGTGTGCAGAGCACTGTACTAAGAGCTTGGGAGAGTATCGTACAACAGAATTAGCAGGCACTTTTCCTGCCCGTTATGAACTAACAGTCTAAATGTGACCCTGGATGCCTTTATGTCTGGTGTTCGTATTCTGCATGCCCGGCCTTTCCTCCACCTCTGCAGTTTGGAAGCCACACTGTGTGTTTTCAGGATCTTGGGAGGAGAACGGGGTGAGATCAAGGACCCCTCCAGAGAAATGCTCTAGATTTGGGTGAACTCTGCATATTTCTGCAAAATGGCCCATAGGATGTCACGATGTTATGTTACAAGCCCAGTATATGACATCACATTATCTCAATATGCGGTGTTCTCAAGTGCTGCCAGTGACCACCCTGCTGATGACCCATGTGACCCATTTGATCCAATGCAAAGCAACTAGGACGGGGAGGCCACACAAGAAGGCAATCTGTGGGACATGGACTTTGTCCAACTTGATTAGTTTGTATCTACCCCACTGCTGAGAACAGTGTTTGGCACATTGTAAGCAGTTAACAAATACTAATTATTATTATTTTTTTGGTTTTCTAACTTGAAAACAGCTCTCTATATCTTTGGCGGAAGACCTGCCTTAATTTATTATATTCTTACCTACATGCCCAGCTCTTATGCGTATGTGTATATTCAATTGTACATTCAAATATTTATGCTGATATATCATTCTGGTGTAGTCATTCTACTCCCTATTTGATCCTTATTCCTTCTCCTCCTCCCACTGTAATAATAATGATAATGGTATTTGTTAAGTGCATACTATGTGCTAAGCACTGTTCTAAGCACTAGGATAGATAAAAGGTATTCAGGTTGTCCCAGGTGGGGCTCACAGTCTTAATTCCCATTTTACAGATGAAATAACCGAGGCACAGAGAAGTTAAGTTACTTGCCCAAAGTCACACAGCTGAGAAGTGGCGGAGCTGGGATTAGAACCCATGCCCTCTGATTCCCAAACCCGGGCTCTTGCCACTAAGCCACGCTGTTTCTCCGCTATCTGCCTGTGTCCCCCATTTTAAGTGTAAACACCCTGTGGACAGGGAATGGTCATTTGCCTCTGTTGTATTTCCCAAGGGCTTAGTACAATGAGCTGCACTCAACAGGTTACCTCAAGTAGTGGCAAATCAGGAAGAAATGCAGATATCAGGACTAGCTGGGTGGGCTTTGAGGTGGACCATGGAGCCTCATAGGTCCCAAACATGAAACATGAAACGTGTCTTTAGGACACGTGCCGTCCTGTTTAAATTTTAACTCGAAATTATGTGTGTTTCCCTGCCTAATGCGATGACATCATATGGAACCTTTGGCAAAAATCCATGGAGCCTAGACTGCATCCTGAGGTGATTCCTGATCCCTTCCTCCATTCTAGAGCCTCTACTGTTATACTATGGTCTCCCAAGCACTTAGTTCAGTGTTCTGCAAATAATAAGCACTCGGTAAAAGCCACTGATTGATAGTGAGTGTTCCCCTCCCAGGTCCCCGTAAACATGGGTGCCACTTCCGAGCCTGGTGACATGAGACAAGATGGAGGGAATTTGGGTGTTTAAGGTTAAAAAGTCCAGACTGTTCGGCATGAAACCTGCCAATGGTCACCCTAATGTAGTCGGGCTGCCTCTGTCCACCTTGGTCAAAGTACCGAAACTCTTTCCTTCTCTAGCCCAGAGAGCCTGCTGGAAAGTTTCAACCCATGATCATACACAAGAAAGTAAGCAACTGACGTGCAGAACTCCTATAGATAATCCATGCCGAGATTCTTTGCTCAAAAATGGCCTGTTGGTTGTTTCTGGGTCATTCTCAACCATCCTGGACACGCCTTTGCTACAGCAGGCAGAAATGTAAATTTCAGTGGGATTTATTGAGCATTCCTATGTACAGGGCATCAGACTAAGTGCTTGAAATTTGAATTGATAAATGCATAGGGTGGTTGCGGGGACTTCGCGTTATTAACCATTTTCACCCACCATCTGGACAGGAAATAATGGCAATCAGCATCCCGGCAACCTCGTCTTTTAGTTGAGACCTCTGTGAAGAAAGGGGAAGTCAGCTCTGTCAGACAATAGACCCATTGACTCCTCTCTTCAAAGGAGCAGTAACAAACCGAAAAGCAAAACTGTCTGTGGTGTGGTGGCCTGGCCCGGCCACTGCCGGTTTTGGAAGAAAAGAGGCTGCAATTGCAGTGAATTAGAGGACATACCAGAGATCCTTAGCCAGGGTAACTGTACTCTAGTGACCCTTGGATTAAAAAATCGGGAACTGGATTTCAAAGTGCTTTTCTCAACCAGATCCACTCTGTAGTTTTCTCCTAGCTGGCAGATCCCTCCACTGACTGTGGGTCTGAAGAGAAAGTCAGGAATCTAGGAGCCAAATCTCTACTCCTGGGCAGGGAGGGGGCATCTTGGAGATAACCCACTCCTCACTGTGACAGAACATGGCAGTAGCCCCGGGGCTTCCAGAATTTGTAGAGTGTTGAACCTGGGGGGGGACGGGTCATGGCAGTGGCTACTCTGAACACTGGACTTTGAGCAGTGCTGCCTGGTATTTCCTTTGGTATTTATTCTTTTCTTGGTCTTTTGATTTTGTTTTCAGTTTATTGTGTCACCTTCCCTTTGTGTCTGTCACCAGTCCTCCCCACCTTCCCCTTATTCCTAAGATGGGCACCCCCTTGAGGCTGATCTTGTTGTCTATTTTGAATCGATGTATCTTTTCTGAGAGCTTAGAACAGTGTTTGTCAAGTAGTAACACTTTAGAAATAGGTACTATTACTATTCTATTACTATTTCTATTACTATTAGAGAAGCAGTGTGGCTCAGTGGAAACAGCCCCGGGCTTGGGAGTCTGAGGTCATGGGTTCGAATCCCCGCTCTGCCACTTGTCAGCTGTGTGAATGTGGGCAAGTCACTTCACTTCTCTGGGCCTCAGTTACCTCATATGTAAAATGGGGATTAACTGTGAGCCTCACGTGGGCCAAGCTGATTACTCTGTACCCCAGCGCTTAGAACAGTGCTCTGCACATAGTAAGCGCTTAAGTACCAACATTATTTTTATTATTATTGGCCTGGGAGTCAGAAGGACCTGGGTTCTAAACCCTACTCCGCTACTTGTCTGCTGTGTAAGCCTGGGCAAGTCACTTCACTTCTCTGTGCCTCAGTTCCCTTATCTGTAAAACTGGGATTAAGACTGTGAGCCTCACGTGGAACAGAGACTGTGTCTGATCCAATTTGCTTATACCTTCCCCAGTGCTTACTACAGTTCCTGGCACATAATAAGTGCTTAACAAATAATATAATTGCTCCATACCAGGCTCTTGGGCAGCTTGGTATTTGTGCCAGTCTATAATAGTCCAAAGTAGAAAAATGAACAGTGGCCCATAGCCAAAAACATCACCTCTATCTCACAACCTGTTTCTGCCTTAGTTAACCTTTGGTTCAGCTACCTGATTTTTTTAATGGTATTTGTAAAGTGCTTACTATGGCCAGGCACTGTATTAAGCACCGGAGTAGATACAAAATGATTAGTTTAAACACAGTCCATGTCCCACATGGGCTCGCAGTCTTAATCCCCATTTCACAGCTGTGGTAACTGAGGCACAGAGAAGTCAAATGACTTGCCCAAGGTAACACAGCAACTAAGGGGCAGAACCAGGATTAGAACACAGATCCTCTGACTTCCAGACCCATGTTCCTTCTTATTAGGTCCCACTGTATCTCATCTCATGATTTTAGCTTTCATCTCTAGATGTAATTTAATCAAAGAGTGGGAAAAAATTACTGTCTGCTGACACTATAATAAGTGCTTGGAAGTGTACAGTACAATAGAGTTGGCTGACACAATCTCTGTCCTCAAGAAGCTCACTATCTGGTTGGCGGAGCCTATAACGTAGTGTGAAAATACAGGATCCAGAGGGTGAAGAAGTTTTGCCCACGACTGTCAAAGCTGAATTGTGTCACAACTGCTTTATCAAAGGTCAGAGGGAGGGAAATCCTAGCCCTGTGAAAACTGGAGCAATAATAGGGTTACCCTCTATCAGAAGCAGGAAGCGGCCCTGCTGACGCAAGTGATGCCATCGCGATTCTCGGAAATTCTCTGGAGTGTTCCGTGCCAGAGGAGGGAAGTGAGAGAGGGCTTCTCGGGCCCTGGAGATGGAGGCCCTGAAACACCAGGGGAAGTTATAGACCTGGCTCCTAATCCCAGCTCCCCCACTTGTCTGCTGTGTGATCTTGGGCAAGTCACTTAACTTCTCTGTGCCTCAGTTACCTCATCTGTAAAATCGGATTAAGACAGCCTCATGGGACAGGGTCTGTGTCCAACCTGATTAGCTTGAATCTATCCCTGCGCTTAGTTCAAATACCATTTAAAATAAACACCCCCCAAAAGACATTCAGCTGTGAAAAACTGGAAGAGTAGGGGCAGAATTCCCAATGCGGGTAACGGTTAGAGGAGAAAAAAGAGGTCACGTGGTTATAATAGTATTTATCAAGTGCTTACTGCATGCAGAACAGTGAACCGAGTGCTGAGTCGGTGTACCAAGATTCGAAGGATAGGGGCAGAATTCGCAGTGTGGATAGTGGCTGGAGGTGAAGCAACATGTCCTAGTGGATAGACCGTGGGCCTGGGAGTCAAAAAAACCTGGGTTCTAGCCTCAGCTCCACCACTCTTTTTTTCCCATGGTATTTAAGTGCGTACTATGTGCCCGGCTCTATATTAAGCACTGAGGTAGATAGAAGCAGCGTGGCTCACTGGAAAGAGCACGGGCTTTGGAGTCAGAGGTCATGGGTTCAAACCCCGGCTCTGCCACTTGCCAGCTGTGTGACTTTGGGCAAGTCACTTAACTTCTCGGTGCCTCAGTTCCCTCATCTGTAAAATGGGGATTAAGACTGTGAGCCCCACGTGGGACAACCTGATTCCCCTGTGTCTACCCCAGCGCTTAGAACAGTGCTCGGCACATAGTAAGCGCTTAACAAATACCAACATTATTAAGCTAATCGGGTTGAACACAGTCCCTGTCCCACAACCCCATCTTACAGAAGAGGTCACTGAGAACCAGAGAAGTGAAGTGACTTGCCCAGGGTCATACCACAGACCAAATGATGGAGGTAGGATTAGAAGCCGGGTCCTTCTGACTCCCAGACCAGTGATCTATCCACTAGGCAACACTGCTTCTCTTGTCTGCTGTGTGACCTTGGGCAAGTTACTTCACTTCTTTGTGCCTCAGTTACCTCATCTGTAAAATGGGGATTAAGACTGTGAGCCCCTTGTGGGACATGGACTGTGTTCAACCTGATTAGCTTGTATCTACTCCAGTGCTTAGTACAGTGACTGGCACATAGTAAGTGCTTAACGTGTACCATGAAGAAAGAGGAAAAGAGCTCAAGTAGTAATATCAGTATTAAGTGCTTACTGTGTGCAGACTACTGTACTAAGAGCTGGGAAAGTATACCCTGGCCTTCAAGGGGCTCACAGTCTAAGGGTGAGGACAAGATGTGGGGAAGTTGAGACAGGGAATGTATCTCATCGGATTATTTCACATCTACCCCACTGGGTGGCACGGTGTTTGGCACCCAGTAAGGTTTAACAACCATTACATAATCCATCGGTGACCTACTCCAGCTACGGAGCCTGTTTGGGTCTCACGGCAGGAGCTCCAGAACCATCTGGTTAACGATTCACCTCTCTTAAAGCCTGGCAGCTCCTCATGGTGCCCCTTTGTAGTAATGTCAATGGCATTGATGTCCGTAGGGTAACCTGAGGACCTCCTGGCCGCAGGGCACTGCCCTAGGCTCTCGTAGACCGTTGAGCAGCAACACGCATTACCGTCTCCTGAGGAAACTCGGACCTCAAGGCCTCCGGTTTGGCGGGGTTTGTGCCATTTTCTGGCTACCACCTCTCCTGCCTCCCCGCCGTGATGGCTGACTGCCTATCCCTAAGGAGGTTCTAGAACTTTGCCTCAGGGGATTGACTCCTGAGACCCAGGCTCCCAAGGCAGGGAGCTCAAAGGAAAACATGTCCATGGCCCCACCCGGTCCACTCCAGCCCCCAACCTGGTGGCAATAATAATAATAATTGTGGTATTTGTTAAACGATTACTGTGTGCCAGGCACCGCTATAAGTGCTGGGGTAGATACAAGATAATGGGGTTGGCTACAGTCCCTGTCCCACAGAGGGCTCACAGTCTTAATCCCCATTTTACAGATGAGGGAACTGAGGCACAGAGAAGTTAAGTGACTTGCCCGCAGTCACAGCACACTAGTGGCAGTGCTGAGATTAGAACCCAGGTCCTCTGACTCCCAGGCCCATACTCCATCCACTGGGTGACACTGCTTCTCTAAAGCCAAAGTGGGAGGTCCTCAGTCAG
The DNA here is from genome assembly GCF_004115215.2 of Ornithorhynchus anatinus. Lineage (NCBI taxonomy): Eukaryota > Metazoa > Chordata > Mammalia > Monotremata > Ornithorhynchidae > Ornithorhynchus > Ornithorhynchus anatinus. Next base: position 27,597,404 of record NC_041739.1, read on the forward strand.
ATTCCCTGCTCCTAGCCCCCAAATGGCAGTCACTGCCCGATACTTCAAGAGTCTCCAACGAAAGTAGCTCCAGCGAAAGCAATCGATCATCAGAGATGTGATTTTGATTGCATCTTATCTCTGAACTCCTCTACGTGCCGCCCCGATCAGTCCAGGAGAACGGGTTGAACGAGTGTGAGTGAAGCCGACGGGTCAGCCTGGGTGCCAGCAACCTTTCTCACAGTAGGACCTGACCAAGCTGCGCAGTAGGAGTTACATTTTGAACTCTCTGGGTGGTCTGCCTGTACCGCTGCCACTTCTTAACGTTTCTTCCTTGGGCAGGAGGCCTTGCTAACTCTCGAAGAATTAGCAGTTCCCTAGGCAAAGTCACGCACATGGGATCACAGAGTTTAATTCCTGGGTCGACTCAGCCCGCCCTACAAGGAAAGTCTGAAAGCTCAGGGGTGGTCTGCCTTGGAGTGAGAAAGGAGAAATGAGGACAGGATTGGGGCCCAGACACATTTTAATTAGCCTGGGATTTTCCAGGTTGTAGGCAGCTTATCTGACAAATTTTTATTCGTAACAGGATGAATTGTCGGAACTTCCTCTGAAGAGAGCACACCTGAGGGACCAGGAAACAACAGTTCCCCCCCCACCCAAGCACCCGAGACCCTCCACCCATATCTCAACCCACCCGGTGAAGCTGGAAGTCAGGTTGCGGGCCGGGGTGGGGAGGGTCCGGTGGTGGCTTCCCAGAGGGAGCAGTGAGGGTCAGGGAAGTTGAGGAGCAGCTTTTCCTGAAGGAATTGCCCCCTCCCTCCCCCCAGCTCACTCTTCTCCCCTCCAGCTCTCTCTTGCTCTCGGGCCCTCCACCACCCAGACAAGCCCAAGGAAGCTGGACTTCCTGTTCTACTTCATTCTCCACTCAGGGATATGCCCCTGTGCAGATCCCCAGGCAGATATTTGTTTTAGAATCACCTGAGGGCAGCAGTAGACTCATAGAAAAAATATCTTAAGTATTTCAGACTTGAGCCTTGGCCTGTGTAGCCCCAAGAAGGTATTTCCAAACTCTTGCGTAGAGCATGCCAAGAAAACTCACGCCTTAAGTAGGCGTGTAGTAACTTGGGGCTAATAAATACAAACTAACAAAAACTCAGAAAGTGTTGATAGGCAGCGTGGGAACTGATGTAAAGAACATGAATCTGGGAGCCACGGCACCTGGGTTCTGTTCCCAACTATGTCACTGATCTGCTCTATGACCATGAGCCAGTCACTTGACTTCTTGGTGCCTCAGTTCCCTCATCTATAAAATGGGGATAAAATACTTGCCCTCTATCTCCTCTAAAGCTATGTGCCCTCTGAAGCTCTTTATGGGCAAGGAACGTGACTACTTATTCTGTTGCACTGTACTCTCCCAAGCACTTAGTACAGTGCTCTGCACATGGTAAGCTCTCAAAAAACACCATTGATGGATCTGAAATCTAGCCCAGTTCTTAGCACATAGTAAGAGCTTACTTAATAAATACCACAATAAGTATTATTAGATTTTTAAGGCAGAATAGGTCAGAGAGGGCTGTCCATCTTTCTGCCTCTTTGCCACATGGTCAATCACCTCAGACTGCTTTGGAGAAACTGTTTTAAGTAAAGTGATTGAAGCCTACGCCACTCAATCGTATAGGCCAATCAGTCAATAGTATACATTGAAAATCTGCTGGATGTAGAACGCTGCATGAAGTGCTTGGGAGAGTTCATAGAGTTAGGAGTCAAAATGCCTGCCCTCAAGAAGTTTAGTTCTTGGGCAAGGCATTTCCCTGACCTATAGCCTAGTCTCCCCGACTGGATCATAAAACCCAACATCAGCTTGTCAGCTCCCCATTTGATTCAACTCCTTGTGGGCAAGGAATGTGTGTCTTGTTTCTGATTAATTTTCCCAAGCACTTCATGCCTTCTTGCACTGCACTCAGTAGACATAGTCAGTAAATACATTACAGTACAGTGCTGCTCTAAAACGGAACAAATTCAAGCCACCCTGCTGACTTTCAGAAATGGGGAAGATAAGTGACCAGATGTTTGCTGGGAGTTTTTAATCCCCTGTCAAAAGGCACCGGGAGAGTGTGAGATTGTACCAGCTGCCTAAAGGGAAAAACAGCCAGAGATTAGCCGGAGATCAAGGGGATGGAAAGTCACTTCAAGATCCTGAAGTGAGATATGCAGAGTATTATAGCCTGAGACTGAGGGCAAGTTAATTGATCAGCAGAGTCCTCTGGAATTGAGGTAGAGAAAAAAATGTAAGAGGCAGCATTCAGACGGCAAGGACCCTCTGGGAAGCAATGAAATGCTAACCAGGACTATTCCCAGAAAACAGAAAGAAGCAGCATGGCCTAGCAGATAGAGCACAGGCCTGGAAGTCAGAAGAACCTGGGTTCCAATCCTGCCTCAACCCCTTGTCTGCTGGGTGACCTTTGGGCAATTCTCTTCACTTCTCTGTGCCTCAATTCCCTCATCTCTAAAATGGGGATTAAGACTGTGAGCTCCACGTGGGACAAGGACTGTGTCCAAACCGAGTCACTCATATCTATCCCACTGCTGAGTACGGTGCCTGGTACTTAATAAGTGCTTAACAAGTATCATTTTAAAAAACAGAGAGGGAATGGGCATGGCTAGCTCTGCCTTCAAGAAGGAAGCACCATTCTTTAATCTAGTCATCTCCAAAATGTGGCCATGGGACATGTGAACTCCTTGTGGGCAGGGAATGTGTCTGTTTGTTGTTGTAATAATAACTGTGGTATTTGTTAAGTGCTTACTATATGCCAAGCACTGTTCTAAGCGCTGGGGTAGATACAAACTATTCAAGTTGTCCCACATGGGGCTCACAGTCTTATTCGCCATTTTACAGATGAGGCAACTGAGGCACAGGGAAGTTAAGTGACTTGTACTCTTCCAAGCACTTAGTACAGTGCTTTGCACACAGTAAGTGCTCAATAAATATGATTGAATGAATAAATTAGCGACCTATCTAATGTCTTTGACGGACCCTCGCCCTGTGGGTCAACCCTCTCTAGGATACACTTATGCGAACAATTTGGAGACAGTGATCGTTGGAGGATATCAAGAGAAAAAGGAAAAAGAAGCAAAAGAGCAGAACCTAAAAGCTGTAGGAATCAGTACTGTGAAAATTAGTTGCAAATACCCTTACAGTTCGCTGCTCCTACTGACATCGGAAACCTTAATGGGGTCTTCACAGGACAATCCTGGAGGCTGTCTCTGCTTCGAACAGCGGTGGGCTCCGGCACCTTTTCCATGGCATATGATGTAACTGGAAAGTAAGCTGCAAGCTTTTGGCAAGCTAGATCAAAGACCATGAGTTCTGCAACTAAGAGGTAGTTTATCTGCAACTAAAATAGAGGATATGAGACTGTTCAATCTCCAGCCAGAACCAGAGTTATCAAACTTCCCCCTAAATAAAAGAAATCTTTCTGTACTCAGGGAGACTATATTACTCATAAAATCCTCCCTTCCTTTCCCCGGTCCCTCACTTTTTAACTTCACCAGAGAGCCACACTCAAGGCAACTAGAGATGCAGCATGGCCTGGGGATAGAGCATAGAAGCAGCGTGGCTCAGTGGAAAGAGCCCGGGCTTGGGAGTCAGAGGTCATGGGTTCGAAACCCAGCTCTGCCACTTGTCAGCTGTGTGACTGTGGGCAAGTCACTTCACTTCTCTGGGCCTCAGTTACCTCAACTGTAAAATGGGGATTGAGACTGTGAGCCTCACGTGGGACAACCTGATGACCCTGTATCTACCCCAGTGCTTAGAACAGTGCTCTGCACATAGTAAGCGCTTAACAAATACCAACATTATTATTTCTCCCCCGATTAGACGGTAAGCCCGTCAAAGGGCAGGGACTGTCTCTGTTACCGATTTGTACATTCCAAGTGCTTAGTACAGTGCTCTGCACATAGTAAGCGCTCAATAAATACTAATGAATGAATGAATGAATGAATGGACCTGGGGTCAGAAGGACCTGAGTTCTTATCCCAGCTCTGCCACACATCTGCTGTGTGACCTTGGGCAAGTCACTTTACTTCTCTGTGCCTCAGTTCCCTCATCTATAAAAAAATGGTGATTAAGACTGTGAGCCCAATGTGGGACAGGGACTGTGTCCAACCTGTTTACCTTGTATCTACCCCGGCACTTTGTACAGAGCCTGGCACATAGTAGGCAATTAACAAATACCACAATTATTATTATTATGTGGGAGAGGGACTGTGAACAGCCTGATTAGTTTGTATTCATTCATTAGGTCGTATTTATTGAGCACTTGACATAGTGGATAGAGCATGTGTCTGGGAGTCAGAAGGTCACGGGTTCTAATCCCAGCTCCGCCATTTGTCTATTGTGTGACCTCAGGCAAGTCACTTCACTTCTCTGGACCTCAGTTACCTCATCTGCAAAATGGGGATCAAGACTATGAGCCCCACGTGGGACAGGAACTGTGTCCAACCCGATCTGTTTGTATCCTCCCCAGGGCTTAGTACAATCCCTGACACAGAGTAAGCAATGAAATACCATTAACAGAAAACACTAGTACTACAGATGCTGAAGGCCCCAAGGTTGATCTGGGTTTGCAGAAAGCTGGAAACAGCGTTCCCTCTTCGCAGCAGCATCAAGTAAAATTTTCAGACTGCCCTGCGCAGTGTCTCGGGATCGGTCTCCGGAGACTTCTCGTATACTGCAAAGCTGCCTGCCTGAGTCATGCCTCCTAAAATAGCAAGGGAAATGATGGCTTGGCCCAAGTCACTGGCACATTGGTGGACCATTTTTCCAAACACCTCTTGCCCTGTACAAGGCAGTCACCTAAGGCATAAGAGAGCTGACTACACATATAGGTAGCTTATTCCAGGAGCATAGAGCAATGGCACAACCTCTGTCAGGTGAGGCCTGCCAGCTGTACTCTAATTACACACCCAGCTTTGGACTGGCAAATCTCCGCTAATAGAATTTCAGCCAACTCTCAATTATGCAGGGATTGATTATCTCATCTGTGCTGGTCCAGGGCCCTTATTTCTCCTCCTTGGCCCCGCTAAGGAGGTGCCCTTTTAGCACCACCCTCAGAGAGGAGAGGAGCAGCAGGCCAAATGACTCTGCCTAGCCCCTTGCAAGGAATCTGGGAAAATGCTCAGAAAAAGCAGCAGTAGGACACTTGATTAAGGTCTGGGCGCTTATCAACACTCTCCTCCCTCACTAAAATGGCTCACGGACGGTGAACTGGATCTAAAATGCAGTTAGAACTCTGTACCCTCTGCTTGGCTGATCTCCCTGGCCCAGCTGAAATTTTTCCTCAGAGAGAAAAGAGGGAGTAAGAATTCATCACTTGTCCCCCAGAAGCAGCATGGCCTTGTGGGGAAGATCATGGGCTTGGGAGTCACAGCAACTGGGTTCTAATCCTGACTACATCACTTGTATGTTGTGTGATCTTGAGCGAGTCACTAAACTTCTCTGTGCCTCAGTTACCTCATCTGTAAAATGGGGATTAAAGACTGTGAGCCCCATATAAGACATGGAGTGTATCCAACCTGATTAGCTTGCCTCTACCTCAGTGCTTAGTGCAGTGCGGGGCACATAGTAAGTGCTTAATAAGTGTCATAAAAAGGCAGTCTTTTCTGGAGAGCTCAGGATAGGCAGTGAGACTGTCCTCACTCTGGAATAAAAAAGCTTTCTTAAGATTTTTTTCAAATCTAATGGGACTCTACTAAAAGAGAGATTCAGCCAGTCATTTTGGGAATGGAATGTCTCTGACTGGTTTGTTTTTTGGGGTTTTTTTTTTAAGGCAGGATAGCTCCTCACATTATCATATCCTCAGACCCAAGATTTGAAGTGGAAGGTTTTCCATTGTTTAGATTTTAGTCAGTTGCTGATTAACATTCATTTTTGCTTTCTCCCCAAAGTTTGCAGAGGGGCTGTGAAACCCTGCAAGTGAGCTTAATTTAGAAAGCTGCCTTAGGCTGGACTTTCAGCCTGACCCAGCTCTGACCTCCTTCCAGAGTGCCATCCGGAGGTCTTGCCCCTCAGCTCCCTACCTTCCACTGCTGCCTCAGAACCTTTCCAGTGGGTACCAGTTTGGCTGGAATTTCCCACGGGAAGTTCCGATAGATCAGCAATAGATTTTGGAGATTGGGTCCCAGACAGAAAACCCCTGTGGTACTCAGGACCCTTTGTCCCCTTCCCCCAACACCTCCCCCCTCAACTGGATTGTGGGTCATTGTCTCATGGAATGGTATGTGCTGAACCTTTGGCCACCAGATTTGAGGGCGACCACTCTGATGGCAAGTTAAACTCGGCTCATGGCTGTGAATCGGAAAGCTGCTCTAAAGTCTCCAGAGGCCCAAGGAAATCCTTGGTTTGTTTCTATAAGGGTAGACCAAGTATCTGGCTACAGCAGGCTTCCTTTCTCAAGGTTGTTGGGGCTGAAATGCAGAAGCGAGAAAAGCCTGAGAAATTCATGTTTCCCTTTCTGGGAGTTTGCCTGTTGCCTTTCCTTTGAGGTCTCCATCTTACACCCCTTTAGGTAACAGCCTGAATTCTCAGCCCACAGATTAGAGCTGAGAATTTACAGTAATCACGAACTGGAGGTTATAGCAGATTCTGCCTGCTAAATAGAATTAGTTCTGGATAAAGTGACTAAACGAAAGTGCCGAACTCCAAGTGGGTTAGGAGGTTAGTCTGTCAATGGCAGCATCGGCTTCCTCTTCTAGTTTGTATCTCTCTTTTGGGGAATAAGTAGCCACCCTATCTGAGGGCGGGGAGGGGAAAGAAGGCTTTTCCCCTTTCCTCAGCCCCTGGAGGCTATTGTTCTACTGCCACTGGATCCGTGAGCCTGTCAGCCTGGGACAGTGAGTCATCATGACTCTGCCCAGATTGTGGCCAAAGTCAGAAAAAGAGGGTCGGAGCAAGGCTGGATTGGGGGGCCTCTCTGAGAGCAGGGTGGGATGGGCTTTGAGGAAGGGGAATTCCTCACTTTGTCTCATCGCCCCTAATTGATTTTGAGCCAAACAACCCACTCTTCTGCTTGGCCTGGAGACAATCTAAGTGATGCAGCAGAAGTAAGGGATGTCCCAGGAGACACCTGGTCCTACATGGTCCACACTAATGGCTCGAGCTCTGCTCGGGATCCCTATAGATGCAGAGCCCAGGACAGTTGCTCCAGAGCATTGTTAATCCATCCTAGCTCAGAACCACAAGGGATGAATGGACAGGCAAGGGGAGGCGGAGGAAGGGGGCAGGTTTGGGAGAGGGAAAAAGGAGGAACTGATTTCTCTTTCCTTGCCATCTCGACCCTACCTGCTTCTGCCCCAATCTCATTTTATTGTCACCACTCCTGGGACGAGGCGGCTGCACTCAGCTACTGCACATCATGCTTTTTTTGTTTGTTTTTTAAATGGCATTTGTTAAGTGCTTACTATATGCCAGGTGTTATTCTAAAAGTCCATGTCCCACACTGGGCTCACAGTCTTAATCCCCAGTTTACAGATGAGGTAACTGAGGCACAATGAAGTGACTTGTCCAAGCAGACAAGTGGCAAAGTCAAGATTAGCACCCAGGTCCTTCTGACTCCTAGGCCTGTGCTCTATCCACTAGGCCACACTGCTTGAATTGTCCCTAGTCCAGAAGGCCCCTGACAATTCAAGGAATTGAGCCTGCAGCTACACTTCAGACCAGCACCTCAGTGTCATTTTGGATGACACTAATAAACCTGGTTTATCTGGAGTCTGTAGAGTAGAGATGGTCTCTGGCAGTTCCTCTTCTTCCACTACCTTCTGCTATCCTGACTTGTTCCCTTAGTTCATCCCCTCTCCCAGCCCCACAGCACTTATGTACATATCTGTAATTTATTTATATTAATGTCTGTCTCCCCACCTCTAGACCGTAAACTCACTGTGAGCAAGGAATATGTCTTTTCATTTTTCTGTTGTACGCCTCCAAGCACTGAGTACAGTGATCTGCACACAGTTAGCGCTCAATAAATACAACTGAATGAATGAGTGAATGAACTAGTAAATCCTGCAGGCTTAACAGACTCCCAAAACCTAGCCCGGTCCTGACCCACACCTCCCAGAACTGGCCTCTGAGAGTTACCAAGCGAGTCCAACCGGATTAATTTATATGTACCCCAGTGCTTAGTACAGTAACTAGTACATAGAAAGCACTTGACAAAAACCATTAAAAAAAGAGTGAGGGTGGGGTGTCTAGTGAATGACTTTTCCTATGCTCCTTGCTACTCAACTTCAGGCATACTTTTGCTCTACTTTCTGCAATAACAGGTACAAGGTCATCACAAAGGACACGTCCTGCAGTTAATGTGATCCACCGGCAGAGTTGAGTGTGCAAATAGAGTAAGATGCTTCATCAGCAGAGAAGTGCAGTGACCCACTCACTCCACAGATTAAGCTGCCCACCTTGTTTTCTTCTCTAGTGTTCCCCACAGGTGCCCTCTCTTCTAGAAATGAAACCTAGCCGTGTCTTTCGGAATAACATAGGAGGCGAAAAGACTCCAGTGATTTTTCTAGATGAAACAAGTCTAACAAATTAGCCGCTGTGGATTTGTCAGCATCCCGCAGGGTTTTTAGTATCTTGACGTGATTCTTGAAGCAGAACAGGTGAGTGGGGTTCTATTTCTTCACAGATTGAACCACAGAAATGCTTATCCTTCAGGACACATTCCATTAGGGTAGGAAAGTAAAGTGACATATGCAACAGTGCCTATATAATAGGAGTAAACAAATCAACAGTGTTCTGTAAAAAGAAAACCTTGTATAGAACATATGTAATAAAAGCAGTGAAAGCAGGACTCTACATAAAATAATCAAAATGCAGTGCATAGGCTGATGCAAAGAGTTGGGACAGAGAGTCAGAAGACCCAGGTCATTCATTCATTCAATCGTATTTCTTGAACGCTTACTCTGCAGAGCACTATACTGAGCGTTTAGAAAGTACAATTAAGCAACAGATAGAGACGATCCCTACCCAACAACGGGCTCACAGTCTAGAAGGGAAAGACAGAGAACAAAACAAGTAGATTGGCATCAATAGCATCAAAATAGATAAATAGAATTATAGATATATATATACACAATCATTAATAAAATAAATAGAATAATAAATATGTACAAATATACGCAAGTGCTGTGGGCAGGGGAGGGGGTAGAGCAGAGGGAGGGAGTAGGGGTGATGGAGGGGAGGAGGAACAGAGGAAAAGGGGCCTCAGTCTGGGACAGCCTCCTGGAGGAGGTGAGCTCTCAGTAATAATGTTGGTATTTGTTAAGCGCTTACTATGTGCAGAGCACTGTTCTAAGCGCTGGGGTAGATACAGGGTAATCAGGTTGTCCCACATGAGGCTCACAGTTAATCCCCATTTTACAGATGAGGTAACTGAGGCACAGAGAAGTTAAGTGACTTGCCCACAGTCACACAACTGACAAGTGGCAGAGCCGGGATTTGAACCCATGACCTCCGACTCCCAAGCCTCTTTCCACTGAGCCAGGCTGGAAGAGAGCTAGTTTGGTGGATGTGAGGAGGGAGGTCCTGGTTCTAGCTCTCTTAGTGGCCTGCTGTTTGATCTTGGGCAAGTTACTTAACCTCTCTGAACCTCCGTGTCCTCGTCAGTAAATTAGGGATAAAATAGATTGTGAACCCCATTTGGGCCAGGTACAGTGGCTGATCTGATAATCTTATATCTACCACAGGGCTTAGCACATAAGTAAGCTTTTCATAAATGCCACCGTAATTATTATGTAAGGGGCATTTTCCACAGCAACAATTAAACCCTTGGTATTAATGCTTGGCACATAGTAAGCGCTTAACAGATGCCATAATTATTTTTTCCGTTTCATCTGGAAACCTCTTAGCAACATGTTCTGAAATCAAACCGCAGAGAATGGATACTCCTGGCTTGGGAAGAGGGAACCTGGAACTTTATGCCTGCTGGTCAAGAGGCCAAAAGCATTCAATCAATTAATCATATTTATTGAGTGTTTGCTGTGTGCAGGGCACGGTACTAAGCCCTTGGGAGAATAGAAGATAACAGAAATGGTAGACGTGTCCCCTGCCCACAGTGAACTTACAGTCTAGAGGGGGAGACAGACCTTAATATAAATAAATTTTAATAATGATACTTGTTAAGCACATACTATGTGCCACGTACTGTTCTAAGCACTGGGGTAAATGCAACTCTTTCAGGTTGGACACAATACCTGTCCCACATGGGGATCACACTCAATCCTCATTTTACAGATTAGGTAACTGAGGCTCAGAGAAGTTAAGTTACTTGCCCAAGCTCACACAGCAGACAAAACTCACCTCCTCCAAGAGGCCTTCCCAGACTGAGCTCCTCTTCTCCCTCTACTCCCTCTACCACCCCCCCTTCACCTCTCCGCAGCTTAACCCTCTTCCCCCCACCCCCGCTCCTCCCCCTCTCCCTTCCCATCCCCTCAGCACTGTACTCGTCCGCTCAACTGTATGTATTTTCATTACCCTATTTATTTTGTTAATGAAATGTACATCTCCTCGATTCTATTTAGTCGCCATTGTTTTTACGAGATGTTCTTCCCCTCGACTCTATTGATTGCCATTGTTCTTGTCTGTCCGTCTCCCCCGATTAGACCGTAAGCCCGTCAAACGGCAGGGACTGTCTCTATCTGTTGCCGACTTGTTCATTCCAAGCGCTTAGTACAGTGCTCTGCACATAGTAAGCACTCAATAAATACTATTGAATGAATGAATGAGTAAGGATTAGAAGCCAGGTCCTTCTAACTCTTAGGCCTGTGCTCTATCCACTAAACCATGCTGCTTCTCCTATCCTCCCTCCATTCTTGCTTGCAATTTGTGTATTTATAGGAACATATTTATGTAGACTGCATGCATCTCTGCCCTATTTTCCCCGCTTGGATTGTAAACTCCTTTGTAGAAGTGTAGACCGCTGTGGGGGCTCAAGAGGACTTGTTGACTGACTGACATGGATTGTGGTTAGATTGAAAGCAATTTCATAGGCTCAGGCTAAGACGGATGACTAAAACAACTGCTTGAAGGGGATGAAAAGTATTCTAACTCCTCTGGGCCTTGAGGGCAGGGATCTTATCCACTAATTCTGCTGTACTCTGCATACAGTAGATGTTCAATTTATGCCACCGATTGCAGAAATTCCCAAAGGCACTCACTAAACCTTTCTTCCCAAGGCTCAAGGCACCAGCACCTATACTTTAGTGTAGGTGGAGGCTAACTAGAATCCACTTCAAGCCAGCACAATCCTGATCAATAAAGTCATCACACTGCAAACTCCTCTTTAGACTATAAGCTCTAAGTGCATCATGCTTTGTTTATACAGAGTATTTAGTTTAGTGCTCTATACTCAGGTGCTCAGTAACATTTACTGCTTGGTAATCACTCAGTGTTATTTACTGAGCTCTTGCCATATGCACAGCACTTGGGAGAGTACAGTATAATAGAGTTGGTAGACACATCCCCTGCCCAGAGAGAGGTAATACACCCTCCAAAGCGATTCCTTTCCAAAAATGAATTTCTCTTTCCTGGACCTAGAAGGAACTTAGTTACATGACCCATCAGACTTGAAGCTTTTTCAGTTTTCAATCTACACAGGAAATGACTGCCTCAAAATATGGAGAATTAAAGGCAAATCGGGTTTATCAACTTGGAGAGGGAGAGGGAGAGGGAGCTGGGCTCAAGGGGCAGGGAAAAATAGTCAGGTGTTGCTGATAATACAGGGCAACCTGCTAATGAAATTCACTCTTTCTCCCATTGCCAGTGCCCGGCTCCAGTCCTGACTTACCAGGCTATGGTAGGCCCAGAGGAGCAGTCGTATGGTGGGGGGCTTGGAGTGGTGAAGATGGGAGGGTTGGGGGGCTGGAGAGCAGAGGAGGTAGAGAGCTGGAGGGAAGGAAGGAGAGGGGAAGAGGGTCTTGGTGTCCTCATCCTCCTTCTCTTCTCCTCCTCCTGTGTAAAGGCGATTCTCACATTCCAGCCAAACAGTGCTGCACCAGCAGGACCCCTTTCACTCAATCATTCAGTGGTATTTATTGAGCGCTTATTGAGTGCAGAGCAGTGTACTAAGTGCTTGGGAGAGTACAATATAACAGTAAACAGACACATTCCCTGCCCACCAGGAGCTTACTTGCTGTCCCGTTTGGCCCCAGGCACATCACTGGGTCCCAGGGATCCAAGCTGTCCAGGGCAGAGAAGGGGAGAAGGCCCGAGGGGCCAGCAGCATGGGTGCCACTTTGTCTGGGAGGGAGGCCTATGCCTGGAGAAGGGTGTGCCTGCCACACGAGGGGTGCAAGGGCGGGGGGCAGGTTTGCACCCCAAGCTCAACTGCGGCATTGAGGGAAGGCGAAGAGTTCAGGCTGCTTGGCACATGCCCACTTTCCTCCTCCATCATAACTAACCCCTCCTCCCTTTCTTGTCCTCTCTCCTCCCTCCACGCACAATATCCTTTTCCAGGTGAAAGGGGCCATTGTCAGGTGCCACCTCTCTGGTACCTCCTCCTCCTCCCATCCTGTCTGACACCCAGCGAGAGGGGCCACCACCGGTGCTTCTGTTTTAACCCACTAACGCACTTTTTCTTGTCCCCTTAAGCAGGCACAGAATAGGCATTTCAGAAGCACCTTTTTTCAGTCTTGTAGCTAGTTGCTCAATCAATCAATGGCATTTATTGAGCGCTTACTAGGAGCAGATAGAATAAATTTTGTTTGGCCAGCCAAGAGAGCACTGCCCCTGGCCCCTGACCCTTATTTCCACATCCTTGACAGCCCCTTCATCACTGGGGTAAGAAAATGTAAGCATCTGCTGGTTGCAATTACTCTGAGTTTCTCCCCCTCAAGAGGCTCGTGAAAATAGAGACAGAGCATATTGTATATCTCATTAGCCCATCCTGGTTTATGAAGGCCAAAGCAGCCTAACAGTTGTGACAATCAGTGGTGTTGTCTCTGGGCTTCCTTGCAGATGTGCCATTGTGCCACTAAACCAGAACGGTCTAGAAATTCAGGGCTGTGGTTTTTACTCCGAGTCTTTTAAATAGCCTAAACATCCCCAAATTGTTCAAATTTGCCAACAAGCAGCATAGAGACCTAGTCTAATAATACCATGTGCCATGCACTGTTATTAAGTGCTCTATCTGAGGAGATTAAATGAGTTCGGAGTGACATTCTTAGTCTGGTAGGAAAATGAGCACGACAGAATGATAGTCCTGAATAACCCTGACCAATGTCTCCTTCTGTCCCCTCATAAGACTGTAAACTTCTTGAGGGCAAAAATTATGTCTACCAACTCTGTTGAATTTCCCCAAGCACTTAGAACAGTTCTCTGCCCAAAGTAAGCACTCAAAGACCACTGCTTGAGTCATTCACCACAGATGCCTTTGCAATCCACTTCTCTCCCCTAGCCTTTTTGTGTCTGGTATAAACTTACTCACCCTTGGGTAGGGATATCAAGATTTTGTAGGAATCACAATCTTCCCAGAGGGGCTCAGAAGTCCTATTCTGCCCTATCCCTGACTCTGGGTTTAGTCACCTCTTGCCCCTAATAGGAATTAGAGCCCCCAAACCTCTATGTCCTACAGTCAATCAACTAATGATATTTATTGAGTATATTTATCAAAAATGGTATTTATTGAGTCCTTGTGCAATAGGGTGAATAGGCACTATTACTGCCCTCAAGGAGTTTACAGTCTAGTGAGAGAGGCAGCCATCAAAATAAACTGTAGGTAGGAGGAAGCCAGAGAATGTAAAAATGTAGGTATATATGTTACTGGGTGTGCATCTAAGTGGTTAGGAGGAGAGAGACTCAGGTGTACAGATGATGCAGCTCATTATGGGCAGGTAGCATGTCTGCTAATTCCATTGCGTACTTTCTCAGGCATTTAGTACAGTGCTCTGCACATAGTAAGCACTCAATAAATACCACTGATTGATTAATCGAAGGAAAATAGGAAAGGGAGAAGAGAGCATGGTCAGAGAAGGCTTCCTTTCCTGGAGGTGATATGATTTTAGTAAGGCAGTATCACCTAGTGGAAAGAGCACAGGCCTGGGAGTCAGAAGACCCGAGTTCTAATCCTGATTCCACCACTCACCTGTGTGACTAGGACAAGTCACTTAACTTTCCTATGCTTCGGTTTCCTTCCCTGTAAAATATGAACTCAGTATCTATTCTTCCTCCTATTTAGATTTTGAACCCAGTGTAGGACAGGGACTGTGTTGAATCTAATGATCTTGTCTCTACCCCAGCATTTAGTATAGTGCCTGGCGTATAGTAAGTGTTTAATAAATATTATTATTATTAGGACATGGGGAGAGTTTGATTTTGTATAGATTCAGGCAGCTCAGCCCCTGCCCCACACCAAAAGAGAGAGGCACAGGAGCTGCGTAGACATTTGTATCTGCTTTTTTTTTTCTGGATTCCACCTCCCCGGGAGATCAGCCAACGTGGCCAAGAGCAGGCATCTACAGATATCTAAAGAAACCCCTCTTCCTTTGTAATTCAACTTGTCCTTGACAGTTGTTCTTAAAATTCAGATTTTAAGCAGGCAAGGCCCACATCTTTTCACTATCAGGTTCATGGTTCTGAAAAACGAGGCTCTGATTTAGGGTTAGCGTGAAATGCAGGGTTGGATTGCCACAAAGAACTTGCAGTTCCTAGGACTTCCGTTCCACTTTCCGCAACCCTCGCCAAATTGCTAGGCAACCAATGACCAGTCTGACTAGTGAAGGCTCTAGGTGTTGGCATTGATTTCTGTGGGCATGCAGTCGGAGTAATGGTATTTATTAAGCACCCACTTGGTACAGAGGCTGTACTAAGCGGTCAGGGAAAAAAAAACAGGTGAAAATTAAATATGGTCCTTGGCCCCCAGAGGACTCACAATCTAATCATGAGGGAAGGGCGAGGTAATGAGTGGCAGATACATAAGGAAGGATGAAACAGTAACACAAAAGTGCCACTGAGCCACGCTGCTTCTCTCAAGACAGCACTCTACCATCAGAAAGGCCACTGTCAGAGGGGAAGCATAAATTCAGCGGTTATTGTTTTTATTTTTCAATTTGCCTTAGCATTATTTGCTCTCTTTCTGTAAAATGCGGTTGAGTGTTCAGGGGAAGTGATTTTTTTCAAAAAGCATTTTCATTATTACGTGCTAAGTCAAGGGGAGGCTTCCAATCTGATTGATGGAATCAGTCACTAGTGCAAATTTAGGTCATTCATTTTCAACTTTTTTGATTCTTTTGTTGTTTCAAATGACAGAAAATCAAAACGTTGGGGATAGCAAATTTTCACAGGCATATCGGTTTATTTTAATGGAGGAAATAAAATGACATAAAAGAAAATTACATTTCGTTAAAAACGAAACTCCAGCAGAGAAATGTTTGAAGATTGAGCTGATAGTGGTGACTGGTGGGTCTTTTTTTTTTAATCTTCTTTTTTTCTAACCTTCATGCTGATGGAAATGATAGGCCACTAGCCAGCTCTCTGGTTTTCTTACAAAGAGCGGAGATCTGACTTTGATATCCCTTCTTTTGTTCTGCTAGAGGTAGTTTTATCACTGAATGTCTTTCATTTCAAGCTCCTCTACTCAAAGGATTCTGGATTTTCCTATTTGATTCCTTTCCAAAATGGTCAGTCTTGGACAGAACAATCCCTATAGAATATTTTAGCCTTGTTATAAGATCAAGCTATGTAATTCCCTCATTGTCAATGACCATGTGCCTAATACCATGTTCCCTGGGATTGGCCTAGTGGATAGAGTACTGGCCTGGGATTCAGAAGGACTTGGGGTCTAATCCCGGCTCTGCCACTTGCCTGCTGTGTAACCTTGAGCAACTCACTTCACTTCTCTGTGCCTCAGTCACTTCATCTGTAAAATGGAGATTAAGACTGTGAGCCCCATGTGGGACAGAGACAGTATCCAGCCCAATTTGCTTTATTCACTCCAGTACTTAGTACAGTGGCTGCACATAGTAAGCACTTAACAAATACCCCTATTATTATCATTATCGTTTTTATTATTATGCGTGTGTATAACTAGGATTTTTGCCTGGTGACTTTTGCTGGCAAAAAGGAGTTGAGCAAGACCAATATCCAATTGCTTTGGGAAACCCATGATCTGCACATTACACCATCACTAAGGCTCTGGGTAGGAAAGTCAGGGCCACTTAATTATGTTGGGAGGCAAAGGAAAATCAGTAAATATGACTGATTGAGCACTTACTCTGCAGAGCACTACACTCAGCACTTTGAGGAGTACAAGGGAGTTAGTCAACATGATGCCTGTCCTCAAGGAGTTTACAATCCAGTCAGGGGGACAGACACTAACATTAATTACAGGTAAGAAAAAATAATAAAATGTAAAGCCGCCTACTTAAGCACAGTGGGGTGGGGGAAAGGGAGTGAGTACTCAAGTGGATAGGGAACCCAGGAGTGCGGAAGAATCAGGTATGTACAAAAGTGTTGTGGGGCTGAGGGGGGGATGAATAAAGGGAGCAAGTCAGGTGGGAGTGGGAGAAGAGGAAAAGAGAGCTTAGGGAAGGCTCTTGAAGGAGATATGCCTTCAATACAACTATGAAGGGTGTGGGGAGTAAAGGCGGGTCAGGGAAATTTGAGATTCCTCTGTAATACTGGCTGTGCTCTTCAGGTGGCCCCAGTTTAGACATTTTTATTTTTAAAAAGGAAATTACATATCTTTACTACTATTCCATTCAAGAAAAGGCTCAGCATTTTAAACACATTCATTCATTCATTCATTCAATAGTATTTATTGAGCGCTTACTATGTGCAGAGCACTGTACTAAGCCCTTGGAATGTACAAATCGGCAACAGATAGAGACAGTCCCTGCCCATTGATGGGCTTACAGTCTAATCGGGGGGGACAGACGGACCAAAAAAATAGCAATAAATAGAATCAAGGGGATGAACATTTCATTAAAACAATAGCAGTAAATAGAATCAAGGGGATGTACATCTCATTAACAAAATAAATAGGGTAATGAAAATATATACAATTGAGCAAATGAGCACAGTGCTGAGGGGAAGAGAAGGGAGAGGGGGAGGAGCAGAGGGAAAGGGGGGAAAAGAGGGCTTAGCTGAGGGGAGGTGAAGGGGGGGTAGAGGGGGAGCAGAGGGAAAAGGGGAAGCTCGGTCTGGGAAGGCCTCTTGGAGGAGGTGAGCTCTAAGTGGGGTTTTGAAGAGGGAAAGAGAATGAGTTTGGCAGAGGTGAGGAGGGAGGGCGTTCCAGGACCGCGGGAGAAGGTGGCCCAGGGGTTGACGGAGGGATACGCGAGAACGGGGGACGGTGAGGAGGTGGGCGGCAGAGGAGCGGAGAGTGTAGGGTGGGCAGTGGAAAGAGAGAAGGGAGGAGAGGTAGGAGGGGGCAAGGTGATGGAGAGCCTTGAAGCCTAGAGTGAGAAGTTTTTGTTTCGTGCAGAGGTTTATAGGCAACCAGCACAAGGCAGGAAGTTCTCCAACCGCTAGAAGAGACCCCAGGTTGCTGAGGAGGATATTGCTATGTATTAGCTTCAAGACACCAAAGCCTGCAGCTTCAGGGTTGGAATATGAAGTTAGTTTAACATTGACTATTCACTGGAATAAATATGCCAATTCAGGAAAATATGTTGTTTACTTAATCAGATGTAAAACAAATCTGCAAATCAGAGCCCGCTATGAAAAGGCACTTGGAAAATTCTCTAAAACAGCTAAAAGTTATCAAGCTTCTAATTGTGATTATTTCCCTTGCCTTTCACGGGGGACATTTTTGGCTTGCCCCATGGCGGCGGAAAGTGATGACTGGCCCTGTGGCACTTTGGTGAGGTAAGGAAGAGTGAATTTGAAAGAAATATTTTTACTTTTATGGTCTCATGCTAGTCACTCGCACTGGCTGGGTGTCACTTCCCATTTATTGCTGTATCTTTAAAATGGAATAATCGAATGCACCTAAGCAGAAATTGGCCTAGCAAAGCAGTTCCATATTAATTTCCTAGCACTCAATCAATCAGTGGTATTTATTGAGTGCCTACTATGCGAAGGGCATTGAATAAGTGTTGGGGCGAGAACAATAGAAGCAGTGTGGTGTAGTGGATAGAGAGGGACTAGGCCTGGGAGTCAGAAGGTTATGGGTTCTAATCCCGGCTCCACCACTTGTCTGCCACGTGGCTTTGGGAAAGTCACTCCACTTCTCTGGGCCTCAGTTACCTCATCTGGAAAATGGGGATCGAAACTGTAAGCCCTACGTGGCACAGGGACTGTGTCCAACCCAATTTGCTTGTATCCACCCCAGCATCTAGTGCAGCGCCTGGCTTAACAAATACCATAATTGTTATTAATTACTATTACAGTACTCCAGGATTAATAATAACAATAATAATAATAATAATGTGTGTTTGTTAAGCACTTACTATGTGCAAAGCAATGTTCTAAGCACTGGGGTAGATACAGGGTGATCAGGTTGTCCCACATGGGGCTCACAGTTTTAGCCCCCATTTTACAGATGAGGTAACTGAGGCACAGAGAAGTTAAGTGACTTGCCCACAGTGACCCAGCTGACAAGTGGCAGAGTCGGGATTCGAGCCCATGACCTCTGACTCCCAAGCCCGTGCTCTTTCCACTGAGCCACGCTGCTTCTTAAGCAGATACTTACTCTGCCCATAACAAGTTTATCATCTAGCGCTAACGAGCTCCTGGTTAGTAGGAGGGAAATTCACTTCCAGGGAGTTCTGTGGGGTGAGGCAACCCCGGGACAACCTACTTGACCCCTAGATGGGTGTTTCTAGCCACTTCAGTTCATCTCCACAGTCCCTCCCTGCCAGCTCGGGGCCACCGGCTTTCCCGAACCTGTGCTGAGGCTTCTGGACGCAGCTCGGATTCATGAAGGAGCCACCTCATCTGTCCCGAAGCTGCCAGTGGAGGGGAGAGAGGTGGTTGGGCAGGCCAAGCCCCAGCGGGAATGTGACTAGTGGGGACCAGAGAGTGGGAGCGGTATGGCACAAGCCACTAGCATGAAAAAAATAATAATAATGTTGGTATTTGTTAAGCACTTACTATGTGCAGAGCACTGTTCTAAGCGCTGGGGTAGTTTCAGGGTCATCGGGTTGTCCCACGTGAGGGTCACAGTTAATCCCCATTTTACAGATGAGGTAACTGAGGCCCAGAGAAGTGAAGTGACTTGCCCACAGTGACCCAGCTGACAAGTGGCAGAGTCAGGATTCGAACCCATGACCTCTGACTCCCAAGCTCGGACTCTTTCCACTGAGCCACGCTGCTTCCCTATGAATCCCTCTGTGCTGGTTCTTCCTTCTCCAGGCTGATCTGTCGTTCCTGATGGGCGACTCCCTCCTCAAATGACCACCACTCTCTCCACCTTCAAAACTAAGGTCACGTGTCCTTGAAGAGGCCTTCCCTTGAGGCAGTAGCATGGCATAGTGGATAGAGCACAGGCTTGGGAGTCAGAAAGCCATGGGTTCTAATCCCACCTCTGACATTTGTCTGCTGAATGACCTCAGGCAAGTCACCTCGCTTTTCTGAACCTCTATTACCTCATCTGTAAAATGAGGATTGAGACTCTGAGCCCCATATGGGACAGGGACCGTGTCCAACCCTATTTGCTGGTATCCACCCCAGCGCTTAGTAAAGTGCCTGGCACATAGTAAGTGCCTAACAAATACTATAATAATAATTATTATTATTACTAAGCCCTTGTTTCTCCAGCTTGCTTTCCTTTCTGCTTTGTCTATACACTTGGATCTGTGACCTTTGAGCATTTGATATTTGCCCCATCCCCAACCCCACAGCACTTATGTACATATCTTTAAATTATACATTATAGATTAATTATTTATTCATAATAATGTCTGTCTCCCCCTCTTGCCTGCAGGCTCATTATGCACAGGGAATGAGACTGCTAATTTTGTTGTATTATGCTCTTCCAAGTACTTAGTACAGAATAATGCTCTGCACATGGTAAGTGCTCAATAAATACCATGGATTGATTGATTGACTCCATCATCACGATTATATTTTTGAATCAATCAATCCATGGCATTTATTGAACACTTATTCTCATGAAGAAACTGTACCATGGCTGGTTTGTTATAGGCATGTTTGCATATTGGCATGTTATTGCTGGAAGGTTGGACTTTTTTGAGTTTTGAAGGATTTAGTGAGGGAATGTTGTCTTGGTTTACCCTACCCTACTATGTAATACTTATTTACATCTCCATTTTTCCTTTCTTGAGACTCTTTTCTCTGATTTATTTTATGTCTCTACCCCACAATCCTGCTTCTAGAGGACAGGGATCTTGTCTTCTAACCCTGCTGACCTCACCTAAGTGCTTATAGTAAAGTGTTCTGAACCCAGTAGGGGCTCAATAAATATACTCTTGACTGACTGCAGGCTCATCTACGTATAAAAAGCGAAAGTCATCTAGGTCGCAGCTGAATTGACCGATTGACTTGGAAAAGGTTCCCAAGCAGTGAGAAGCAGCCTGATTCAGTAGAAAGAGCACAGGACTGGGAGATAGGAGACTTGGATTCTAAACCCGGCTTTGCCACTTGCCACCTGTGTGACCTTGGGGAAGTCACTTAGCTTCTCTGGGCCTCAGTTTCTTCATCTGTAAAATGGGGTCTAAACACCTGTACTCATTGTACTTTAGACTGTGAGATCCTTGTGGGACATGGACTGGGCCTAATCCGATTATCCTGTGTCTACTCCCGTGCTTGGCACGTAGTAAGATCCTAACAAATACCACAACCAATCAGTGGTATTTATTGAGCAGTTATTTTGCAGAGCGCTGTATAAAGTGCTTGGGAAAGTGCAACAGATTTGATAGACAGGATCCCTGTCCACTCTAGAGGGGAAGACAAACATTAAAATAAATTATAGATCAGGGAAGTGGGAGACCATGAGGATGTGTACATAGGTGCTGTAGGGCTGTGGGTGGGGTAAATGTTTTCTTCTTCCTATTACTATTCATATTCTTAATTTGCTGGAAGGGCAGGAGCTAGAGTGGAAGCCGAATGAAAAGCAGCCAGGAAGAGGAGGCTGGAGAGGAAAGGATTCTTATACTCTACTTCCCCTGTTTGTAATCTATTTTAATGATTATCTTCCCCTGTAGCCTGTAAACCCCGTGTGGGCATCTACCAACCCTGTTGTATTGTACTTTCCTGAGTGCTTAATATAGTGCAAAGCACCCAATAGGCACTCAATAAATACCACAGATTGAGTGCCCCCGGGGAAGGAATCTGGCCATGGAGAGAAGGGGGACTGGGATTTGCTGCAGGAGGATTGACTGAAGAGAGCAGGGCAAGAGAAGGGTGAAAGTGAGGACTCGTGGGTATCCTCCTCGTGGCCGGGTGGTATGTTTGCTGTAGGAAATCAAACATGGAATATAGAAAATGAAAAATGAGTAAGATTATTTTTCTCCTCCGGGGTTGTTTTCTCTGCCCCTACTAATAATATTGGTATTTGTTAAGCGCTTACTCTGTGCAGAGCACTGTTCTAAGCGCTGGGGGAGATACAGGGTCATCAGGTTGTCCCACGAGAGGCTCACAGTCTTCATCCCCATTTTACAGATGAGGGAACTGAGGCCCAGAGAAGTGAAGTGACTTGCCCACAGTCTCACAGCTGACAAGTGGCAGAGTTGGGATTCGAACTCATGACCTCTGACTCCCAAGCCCGGGCTCTTTCCACTGGGCCACGCTACTTCTCACTATAGAGATATCTGTGAACTTCTGAAGCCTCATGAATCTAGGTAGGAATGTTGAAGAGCCTGAGAGGATTCAGAGGGGCCTGACAGGTATTAGAGAGGATGGAAAAAGGAAAAGCTATGATAGGAAACTTGGCTATCATCATCCCCTAATGTGAGAAAATAAAACCCAACTATAAAAAAACCACCAAATCCTATTTGTCATTGTGACTGTTGGGCCCGCCTTCTCTGTCTCTTCCCCAAAGGGCAACATTTTAAGACTGACAATTTTTTAATATGCCCTTTAAGTATGTTTTCTAGGTATTTTAAAGCTTTTGGATAATAGGAACATTTAACTTCCTGTTTTTGTTCTTGATCCTATAGACAATTTTGTAAAGGGAGACAATTTTGTAAAAATTTTTGTAAAACTTTTGGAAAAAAAACAAGTAAATAATATCTTCATTATTGTTATACTTATTATGATTGTACTTAAGCGCTTCCTAAGGGTCCAGGACTATCCTAAACACTGGGGTAGAATCAAGGTAATCAGGTTGGACACAGCCTCTGTCCCACGTGGGGATCACAGCCTAAGTAGGAGGAAGCAGTATTTAATTCTCATTTTACATTTGAGGAAACTAAGGCAGAGAAAAGTTAAGCGACTCGCCCAAGGTCACACAGCAAGCAAGGGGCAGAGCCGGAATGAGAACTCAGGTCCTCTGACTTCCAGGTATGTGCTCTTTCCCCTAGGCCGTGCTGCTTTTCTTCTTCATTTAAAGGGACTGAGAATCCATCTCTACCTCGGGAAGACGGTCACAGATTTCACCCCCTGCTCCCGCCACCCATCAGAAGGCTTGTACAGTCCGGAGTTGGAAGAAAGCCACAGGCTTAGAAGTCCAGGTGCCCGAAAAGATTCCCCTAACACCGGGATTTAGCTAGAAATCCATACAGAACCCCTTTTTATGCTCCGAGTTCGAGAATGGAGGTGAGGTTATGGGTGACTAGTGAGAGCTGGATAACCCTAGACAGAACCAAAAATGCCAGTCTAAGAAAGAAATCCACTGATGTGAAGAAAGGGAAAGAGTGAATGAAATACGACTGCAAAATCAAGGAGATTTGGGAGAATGTTTGGTCATTAGGGAGGCACCTCATTGCTTTGATCACTTGCAGTTGAATTGCTTCTAGAGGTAAAGCACCAATCAGTGGTGTTTATTAAGCACATGTGTGTAGACTGCTCAACGTGGGCAGGGAACCTATCAACCAACTCTGTTATAGTGGACTCTCCCAAGCACTTTGTACAGTGCTCTGCACACAGAAAGCACTCAAATACCACCGATGGTGATGCACAGCTCTGTGCTAAGTGCTGGGGAGAGTGCGGTGGAATAAGTAGACACGATCTCTGCCCTCAAAAGGTTTACAGTCCAGCTGGGGTGACTGATGTGGAAAAACTACAGGTAAGGGGAAGCGACCGAGTATATCAGGGTATTTGTGAAGCGCTTATTTATACACCAGCCACTGAGTGCTGGGGTAGATACAAGCTAATCAGGTTGGATGCAATCCCTGTCCCACATGGTATTTGTTTAATGTTGGTATTTCTTTAGCGCTTACTATGTGCAGAGCACTGTTCTAAGCGCTGAGGGGGGGGATACAAAGTAATCAGGTTGTCCCACGTGAGGCTCACAGTCTTCATTCCCATTTTACAGATGAGGGAACTGAGGCCCAGAGAAGTTAAGTGACTTGCCCACAGTCACACAGCTGACAAGTGGCAGAGCTGGGATGCTGGAGTAGATACAAGTTAATCAGGTTGGATGCAATCCCTGTCCCACATGGTATTTGTTTCATGTTGGTATTTGTTTAGCACTTACTATGTGCAGAGCACTGTTCTAAGTGCTGGGGGGGGGGGAATACAAAGTAATCAGGTTGTCCCATGGGAGGCTCACAGTCTTAATCCCCATTTTACAGATGAGGTAACTGAAGCCCAGAGAAATGACGTGACTTGCCCATGGTCACAACAGTCAAATGGTGGAGCCAGGAGTAGAAAATGGGTCCTTTTGAATCCCAGGCCCATGCTCGATCCTCTAGGCAGGATAGGTTCAGTTGTGCTGGGGCCGGGGGGGCGGGGGAGGAGTGGGATAAGTGATCAAGTGTTTCTGGGGTACAGACTGAAGTGCATAGGTAATGCAGTAAAAAAGGAAAATGGAGAGATTAGTCAGAGAAACAATCAGTGGTATTCATTGAGTGCTTCCTATGTACACTGTCCCGTTGTGGGCAGGGATTATCTCTGTTGTTGAATTGTTCTTTCCAAGTGCTTAGTCCAGTGCTCCAATAAGTGCTCAATAAATACAACCGAATGAATGTACTAAGCACTGGAGAGAGTACGAGAGTATTAGCAGACGTGTTCCCTGCCAATAATGAGCTTACAGTCTAGACATTAATGTGAATGAAAAATTTATAATATCTAAAGATACGGACATCAGCGCTGTGGGGTTGGGGTGATTATCCAATGTCCACAGGTCAGAGTCAGACGGGCCTATATGACACAGAAGGGAAAGGGAGTTGGAGAAAAGAGGATGTATTCGGGGAAGACCTCTTGGAGAAGGTGTGACCTTAAGAGAAGTCTTAAGAGTAGGCTTCCTCGAAGAGATTTGAGTGCAGGGGTCGATGGTGAAAGACGAGAGGAAGTCACCGTGAGGAGGTAGGTATTAGAGGGGTGAAGTGTTGTGGGCTGGGTTATGTTGGGAGGACTGAGGATAGGTAGGGGTGAGAGAGCTGATGGGGCGCCTCGAAACCTCTCGATGAGATCCGTTAAATCTCTGGTGGCCACTTGAAAAGACCTAATGTGTTGAGTATTTATTTTGTTTTCTATTGTATGGAAGAGCAGCGATCACTTATGGCTAATCGTAGGACTTAGGTAGAAAAAAAAAGGTCAACCTAGTTTGAAAAGGTACAGTACGGGAGGAGGAGGAGGGAGGCAGTGAGGAGGATAAGGAGGGAGGGAGGCAGTGAGGAGGATAAGGAGGGAGGGAGGCAGTGAGGAGGATAAGGAGGGAGGGAGGCAGTGAGGAGGATAAGGAGGGAGGGAGGGAGGAGGAGGAGGGAGGCAGGGAGGAGGAGGAGGGAGGCAGTGAGGAGGAGGAGGGAGGGAGGCAGGAGGAGGAGAAGGAAGGGAAGGAGGCAGGAGGGGGAGGGAGGGAGTGAGGAGGATGAGGGGGAGGGAGGGAGTGAGGAGGATGAGGAGGGAGGGAGGCAGGAAGAGGAGGATGAGGAGGGAGGGAAGGAACCAGGAGGAGGAGGAGGAGGAGGAGGAGAAGGGAGGGAGGCGGGAGGAGGAGGATGAGGAGGGAGGCAGGAGGAGGAGGAGAATAGGGAGGGAGGAACCAGGAGGAGGAGGTGGGGGGTGAGGAGGGGGAGGGAGGCAGGAGGAGGAGGAGAATAGGGAGGGAGGAACCAGGAGGAGGAGGTGGGGGGTGAGGAGGGGGAGGGAGGGGGAGGGAGGCGGAGGAGGCGCGGCGGCGGCTTCATCTTTCGAAAGGGTGGGTTGCGGGTGGGAGGCGGGGCCCTGGGGAGACGGTCCCCGCCCGGCCTGCGATGGAGGGCTCTGCGGGGGAGGCCCGCGCTGCCAGCCTTCCCGCAGCCCCCCGGGCCCCCACCGCAACCTCCCTTTCCATCCTCGGGCGGGAGGGCTGAGGGGGAGGGGCTCGGAGACCCCCCCCGCCCCCCCGTTCCGTTCCGTTCCCTTCCCTCCGCAGCCCCGGATCCGGATCTCCATCCCGCCCAGCCTGCCCCCTCCGTCCTCCTCCGGCTCCTTCCTCCCGCTCCCTCGTCCTCCGGCTCCTGCTGGCGGCGGCGGCGGCGGCGGTCGTCTTTGGGGCGCCGGGGAGCGGGGGGGGGGGACGATGCGGGGGGGCGCCCCGCCCCGGCTCCCGCCCCGGGCCTCCGGCTGAAGGGGGTCTGGGCCGCAGACGCTCGGTCGACCGGCTGGTTTGGGTGGCCGGGCTGCCGATCCATCGCCCGACTGATCGATCGCCCGGCTGCCGATCGGTCAGTCACCCGGCTGATCGGTGGCCGGGCTGCCGATCGATCGATCGCCCGGCTCCTGATCGATCTCCCGGCCGGCGATCGATCGGCCGTCTCGGCGGGGCCCGGGAGCATGTGGCTGAACCCCGAGGAGGTGCTGCTGGCCAACGCGCTGTGGATCACCGAGCGGGCCAACCCCTACTTCGTCCTGCAGCGGAGGAAGGGCCACGGCGGCGAGGGAGGCGGCGGCGCCGGAGGACTGGCCGGTAAAAGCGGAGGCCGCGGAGGCCGCGGAGGCCGCGGAGGCCGAGCCACGACGGGCCGGCAACGGAAGGGCGGCCGCTACGCTCCGGGGCTCCGGGGGGCGCGGGGGAGACGGACACGCCGCGCTCCGCACACCCTCCGCGCCCGGACCCTTGGGCCCCCCCGCTACGCTGTGCCCTGCCCAGGGTCGGCGTCCAGTACGCTGTGCCCTGCCCGGGGTCGGCGTCCAGTACGCTGTGCCCTGCCCGGGGTCGGCGTCCAGTACGCTGTGCCCTGCCCGGAGTCGGCGTCCAGTACGCTGTGCCCTGCCCGGGGTCGGCGTCCAGTACGCTGTGCCCTGCCCGGAGTCGGCGTCCAGTACGCTGTGCCCTGCCCAGGGTCGGCGTCCCATACGGTGTGCTCTGCCCGGGGTCGGCGTCCCGTACGGTGAGCTCTGCCCAGGGTCGGCGTCCAGTACGCTGTGCCATGCCCAGGGATGGCGCCCAGTACGCTGTGCTCTGCCCGGAGACGGCGCCCAGTACGCTGTGCCATGCCCAGGGATGGCGTCCAGTACGCTGTGCTATGCCCGGAGTCGGCACCCAGTACGGTGTGCTCTGCCCAGGGTCGGTGTCCAGTACGCTGTGCCCTGTCCAGGGTCGGTGTCCAGTACGCTGTGCCCTGCCCAGGGTCGGCGTCCCGTACGCTGTGCCCTGCCCAGGGTCGGCGTCCCGTACGCTGTGCCCTGCCCGGGGTCGGCGTCCCGTACGCTGTGCCCTGCCCGGGGTCGGTGTCCCGTACGCTGTGCCCTGCCCGGGGTCGGCGTCCCGTACGGTGTGCCCTGCCCGGGGTCGGCGTCCCGTACGGTGTGCCCTGCCCGGGGTCGGCGTCCAGTACGGTGTCCTCTGCCCAGGATCGGCGCCTAGTACGGTGTGCTTTGCCCAGGATCGGCGTCCGGCACAGTGTGCCGTGCCCAGGGTCGGCGCCCAGTACGGTGTGCTCAGCCGAGGGTCGGAGTCCAGTATGCTGTGCTATGCCCGGAGTCGGCACCCAGTACAGTGTGCCCTGCCCGGGGTCGGCGTCCAGTACGGTGTGCCCTGCCCGGGGTCGGCATCCAGTACGGTGTCCTCTGCCCAGGATCGGCGCCTAGTACGGTGTGCTTTGCCCAGGATCGGCGTCCGGCACAGTGTGCCGTGCCCAGGGTCGGCGCCCAGTACGGTGTGCTCAGCACTGGGTCGGCGTCCAGTACGGTGTGCTGTGCCCGGGGTCGGCGTCCAGTACGGTGTGCTGTGCCCGGGGTCGGCGTCCAGTACGGTGTGCTGTGCCCGGGGTCGGCATCCAGTACAGTGTGCCATGCCCAGGGTCGGCGCCTAGTACGGTGTGCTCTACCCAGGATCGGCGCCTAGTGCAGTGTGCTTTGCCCAGGATCGGCGTCCGGCACGGTGTGCCGTTCCCAGGGTTGGCGCCCAGTACGGTGTGCTCAGCACTGGGTCGGCGTCCAGTACGGTGTGCTGTGCCCAGGGTCGGCGTCCGGTATGGTGTGCTGTCCCCAGGGTCGGCGTCCAGTACGGTGTGCTGTGCCCAGGGTCGGCGTCTGGTATGGTGTGCTGCCCCAGGGTCGGCGCCCAGGATCAGCGTCCAGTATGGTGTGCTCTGCCCAGGGTCGACGCCCGGTACGGTGTGCGTTACACAGGGTCAGTGCCCGGTGCGGTGTGTGTCGCACGGGATCGGCGCCCGGTACGGTGTGCTCTGCAAGGGATCGGCGTCCAGTAAATGCCACCGATTGATGCCCTCCCTTTCTTGACTGGGCTGTTAGTCTCCACGTTCCCTCTCTGTCTCACCTGGGGGAGATTTTCCACCCCCCAAGGGGGGCCGGGAGCTCCAGCCCGGTAAGGAGGGACATTTTTGCCCCCCTGACCGCGACCCCTTATTGGTACCTAGTTAAATGATTCAGGAAAATGTTGGGGGCCGATGGTCCGATCCGGTGCTTCCGACGGGTATCTTGCCTCTGAACTCATTTTGGGGGCCGGGAGGGGATTGACAGTGGATGTTGACTTAATTCGTCTTCTAGAGAATAATGATATTAATGGCGTTTAAGTGCTTACTGTGCACCGGGCAATGTACTAAGCGCTGGGTAATAGCACCTGTCCAAAAGTCTCCTTCGTTTCCAGTGGAAGAGGTGGGGGAAATGGCTCCAGCCAAGGCCAGTTGGAGACAGGATGGATCTGGGGAAGGAAAGACCCCGGAAACCCAAGTTTGAAACACAGTGATTTACCGTGTTAAGGATAACTATTGTTTGTGTCAGTGGAATCCCACTCCTGTGTTGGGAAGTTTTAATTCATAACTCGAGAAAATGTTGTGCCCGAATCCGTGTTAGGCCAGATAGCCATGCCCGGTTCTGCCATCTCAGAGATGGTGTCATTCATATTTATTAGCTAACAATTAAGTGAATGCCAAAACAAGTCCCCGACCTCTGGAGCTCATAGGATAAGGGGGTAAGACCCTCTTTTCCCTCTTTCGGTCAATCGGTAGTATTCGCTGAGCGCTTATTTTGTGCAGAGAGCACTGTAGTAAGTGCTTGGGGGAATACAATACTAAGCGGACCCAGTCCTTTATCCCCCCTCTCAAATAATCCTCTGTGGTGCTTTCACTGGCGTCCAATTTAGAAGCAATGAAGTAAGGATCCAAAAGGCTCGACTCAGAGAATGATCTTCTTCCTCCCTAGCCCAAGACCTTGTGCTTTATAGGAGTAGGCGAATTCAAAGTGAGTTGTTTAAACCTGTTTTAAGTGTTCCTTCCTAAATGTCCTAGAATGACTTTGTGACCTCTGGTAATGTGGTTATAAAACACAGTTTAATTTTCAAACGACCGAAACTTAACTAGGCCAAATACCTCCAAAAATCACTCGGACTTAGGGATATAAATGCGTTTTTAGATATGAGAAGATTCATGTTTAGATCTGCTAGACATTTAATGACCCGCCTCAAAGCTTCCGGCCTTGGAGGTGTTGAAACTATGCAATAGGAACAACATGAGGGACCTAGATGCCCATTTTCCATCCAAAGCCAACACTCTAGGCTAAAGTTCCTCTGCGAAACGGAGCGTGCTGGGAGGAGTACTCGGTGGCCCGAAGACGTGACAATCATTCCCACAAGCTTCATTCACTGTCCCCGCGCAAATTCTGAAGCTAAAGGGCCCCGTATCCCAACTGGAATATTTTAGGATCACTCTGTCACACTCTGTAACTGGGACCTTGGCTTCCTCAGCCCGTTGGATTCGGTATTAGTAGGTTGAAACCTCTTTGAACAAGTAAGTAGGGTATACCACCATGGAACAGATGATTGGTCAAATTGTGCTTTTCGTTTGAAGATCTCAAGGCATACTTCATGCACCATCAAGATAAAAATATTCGTCCTTCCGTGGGTGATAGACCTGCCCAACCCCCTGTGGAGCCAAGAGCAAGGTGCTGGCGCTCAGACTGGATTTCAGGTTACAGTAAATCTGTGGCTTGAGACGGTCGTATGGATCGATACAGTGCCGATGTTGTAGTTGGACTGGTATTTATCGACCATCGGCTGAGTTCAGGGCACTGTACCAAGTGTTTGGGAAAGTACAGTAGTCAGTAGACAAGATCTCTGCCCACAAGGAGTAACCTTTTAAATAGGGAACAGATACATAAAAATTTTTTTACAAACAGTGGTAGTAGGAAGAACAAGGATCAGGTAGAATATTCTAGGATGAATAAATACTTGAATATGTATATATCCTATAAGTATACTATAGGATATATCCTATAAGTGAATACTTGAATAAGGTATTTATCCTATATATAGGATGCTTTTAAATAAAAATGCAAGGGCTAGGGGTGGCTGTTGGATGGATTCAACTTGGGGTATTGGGAATAAATAGGACTTGTTGGAGATGGTGGAGTTGTAGAGGGGCTTTAAAGATGGGGGAAGGCTGAGGACTAGGGGATTTGTGAGGAGAGGAAATTCCAAGCCGAGGGGATGGTGAGAGCCAGGGGTCAGGAGGAGGTGAGTGAAGAGCAGGGAACAGTTAGAGGGAGAACTTGGGAAGAACCATGAGGGACATCTGGTCGGTAGCAGGGGAAGAGAGCAGATGTGTGATTGTGGACAGTCTTGAAGCCAACGGTAGGGTGTCCTGGAGTTTTTTTGAGGAGTGGAAAACTGCATGTCGAATGATGCTGTGGGAAGATGATCTGGGCTGCAGTTTGAAGGATGGACTGAAGTGGGGAGAAGCCGGTGGCGGGAAGATTGATACCACATTCCTATCCAATAATCTAACTGTGATACGACCGGTTCCCGAAACAAGGTGGTGATCGGTCGGGTAGAGAGGACAGGGCAGATTCCCGAAGTGTTTTGAAGGCGGAATCATCAGGATTCAGCAGTCGACGGAACGTGAGGACCGAAAGACTTAATGGCGTCACCTCGGGGGACTTCAGGGATGGGGAAGGATGGTGATAGTTTCGATGAAAATGGGAAAATTTGGAGGAGGCTGTTCAAGAGGTAGGTAAGTTCAGTTTGGGAACTGTTGAGTTTGAGGTGACGGTGGGCCAGCCAAGTGGAGGTGTTGTAGAAGCCAGAGGAAATGCATGATCGAATATTGGGGAGAGATCAGGGCTTAGGGGGGATTGAGGAGTCACACACATAGAAGTGGTAGCTGAAGCTGCCCCGTGAATGGAGGAGCTTCTCGAGAGAATAAACGTAGAATGAGAAGAAAAGAAGACCCAAAACACAGTTTAGTGGGACGCTCATTCCATAAAGGTATGTGAGGGGGAAGAGGAATCAGCAAAAACAAAACTGAGACGTCGGAGAAGTGTGGATCCTTAACCAAGTCGCCGGACCTTTATATCACTTCCTTCAGTATTTCAGTTTTCCTTTTCAGTGCAGTGAAGGTAATAAATTTGCATCCAGTTCACAGAGATGATGTAGCTTGTCATTTAAGGATGTGTGTGGACTTGAGTAGCTTCTTGTTTGTTTCTAATTGCAAGTCTGTGTCAATCCAGCAATTTCTATCACGGTTTTGGTTCTGTTGTCCTTAGTGCTCCCTCAATTAATCGATGGTATTTATTGAGCACTTACTATTTTCAGAGCACTATACTAAGTGCTTGAGAGAGTTCAGTTACCACAGTGTTGGCAGACACATTATCTGCCCAAAATGAGTTTACAGTCTAGTCCTTACTTTATACCCTCCTGGAAGTTGAGGTTTTACCACTGTCCTCCTGATATCTTCTACCCATGATTTCCTGGAGATTAGTGGGTGGAATTCTTGCACTAGCATAACTCACCTCTGCTGACCTCTATGAAGGTACCAGGTAAAGTTTAAATCTAGTGACCTGAGATTGAACTGCATAGACAGTTGTAAATCATTCTAGTATTCATCGTACATCCCTATTTTGAACAGATGTATGTGCATATGTCATATAAAGCTTAGAAAAATAAACTAATCTTTTTAATGTATTTTAAAATATGGGGTTCTCGTAGATTCTCAAAATATTGCCAGCTGAGAGTTGAAAATAGGTGGTATTGCCCTTATTTCCTTCTAAGGCAGTTTGGCTTCCTGCAATTCTCTGTTTGTGGGAGCTCTCCCAGCTGCGCACCCTCTCCTTTCGCCCCACCGATCCACTTTTCAGTTTTTAACCCTTTGAGATTTGTTCTAGTTAAGCTTTCTTCCCTCCAAGCCTCATCCATCCCGGGCTCTTTGCCCTCCCACTTACACCTGGATTCCTTGTTATGCCCTAGTTTCAGAAACTTCTCCCTCTCTCCCTTTATGGTGTTCATTCTTCTGTGGTCTCTGCAAATCAATCAGTTATATTTGTGGAGTGCTTACTGTGTACACTAAGCTTTTGGGAGAGTACAGTATAACAGAGGTATACACGTTTTCTGGATACAGTGGTCCAGAGTGTCTAATTTTGTATTTGGAGCTTGGGGCCAATGGAAGTGGAGCTTCCGGAGGGAAAAGATGTTGCATGGGAGTCGGGTGGTACGTACTCACTTCGGGGTGATGATTTTAGGTCTGTTCAGCTCCACTCAGAAACGCTTAGCTATCATTCTCCCCACCCCACCCCTGCTGAGGAACTCTTGGACTTGTCGATGACCTTGGATGAATGAAGACAGGCGTTTAGAACACCGTGAAAACAAACCCTTGGTTGTGATAGCTTTACTCCATGCACAGTTTCACCTGCTCCCTGCCCTTCTCCCTGTGGCCTCTCTTTATATTTTTATTTATATTAATGTCTATCTCCTCAGCTAGACTATATGCTTGTGGTGGGCAAGGAATGTGTCTATTGTTGAATGTTGAATGATGCTTTGGGAGGATGATCTGGGCTGCAGTTTGAAGGATGGACTGAAGTGGGGAGAAGCCGGTGGCGGGAAGATTGATACCACATTCCTATCCAATAATCTAACTGTGATACGACCGGTTCCCGAAACAAGGTGGTGATCGGTCGGGTAGAGAGGACAGGGCAGATTCCCGAAGTGTTTTGAAGGCGGAATCATCAGGATTCAGCAGTCGACGGAACGTGAGGACCGAAAGACTTAATGGCGTCACCTCGGGGGACTTCAGGGATGGGGAAGAATGGTGATAGTTTCGATGAAAATGGGAAAACTCGAGGAGGCTGTTCAAGAGGATTGATAAATTCAGTTTGGGAACTGTTGAGTTTGAGGTAACGGTGGACAGATGCTTGTGCAGGGCTTGTGGTGGGCAGGGAATGTGTCTATTGTTGTGTTGTATTCTCCCAAGTGCTTAGAACAGGGCTCTGCACGCAGTAAGTTTTCAAAAAATATGGTTGACTGACTGATTCTCATCTTTGTTTCCTCTGCTGTTTCAGGAGCTGCCTCTCTGCCTTTCTCTCCCTATTGTGTTGCTGGTCTCCATGGACCTCATTTCTCCTTCCTGTGTATCATTTTGTGGTATTTCAGTGTTTACTACGTGTCAGACGCTGTACTAGAGAACCCGAGCTTGGGAGTCAGAGGTCATGGGTTTGAATCCCGGATCTGCCACTTGTCAGCTGTGTGACTGTGGGCAAGTCACTTAACTTCTCTGTGCCTCAGTTACCTCATCTGTAAAATGGGGATTAACTGTGAGCCTCACGTGGGACAACCTGATTATCCTGTATCTACCCCAGCACTTAGAACAGTGCTCTGCACATAATAAGCGCTTAACAAATGCCAACATTATTATTATTATTAAGTCCTGGGATAGATACAAGCTAACCAGGTTGGACACATTCCCTATACCACATGGGGCTCACAGTCTTAAACCCCATTTTACAGGTGAAGGAACTGAGGCCAAGTGAAGTGACTTGCCCAAGGTCACACAGCGAAAATGGGGTGGGTCCAGGATTAGAACCCAGGTCCTCCTGACTCCCAGGCCCGGGCTCTTTCCACTAGGTCACTGCTTCGTGGCCCAGAGATTCAGTTCCAACTCCTCTCTCTGAGCTTCTATGCCAGCAACCACCTTGCCTGGTGTCTCAGAGCTTGGAGAGCAGACATGCCGGAGTGAGATAAGGCTAATCAGCATAAAACTTATTTTTATTTTAAGAAGCCCTGTGAGAAACCTCAGGTATATCCTGAGGGAAAATAGGAAAGGGAAAGTACTCTTCCATAATTTCTCAGTGGTTTTGTTCAATCACATTCTTGACAAAATCTTTTTGGCAGGACTCAAGGTATGTTGGCTAAAAAGCAATCTCCTTCAAGAATAATTCCCTGATTTATCACCACCTTCTTGGCCATGTCGCTCAATCAATCACATAAATATTCTTTTTTTTTTTTACTTATTGTATCATGTTGTTGCTCTTTTAACTTATTTTGGATTGGCTGTTTGCTCCTCTCCCCCATTCGGTTGTAAGTCCCGTTTTCTCTGTCTACAATCTATTTTAATGTCTGTCTCCTGTAGACAGTAAACTCCTTGTGGAGAGTGATTGCATCTACTCTGTTGCATTGTCCTTTCCCAAGCACTCAGTATAGTACTCTGCACACAGTCAGCATTTAATAAATACCATTGATTGATTGAAGGCAGGGTCTGTCTTCTGCTGAAGTCTCCCAAGTGCTTAATACATAGAATACATGCATTCACTGTTAACTAAATATTGTCATTAGTGTCATCCTTAAACACTAAGGCCAGAATTCAAGTGTATAGTGTTTATAGCCCACTCCCCACTGCCTAAGGGAGTTCATCCTTCATTCAGAAGAGAAATCTTTTTCATGCAGAAAGTGGGTGGGTATCCTGGAAGAACTTAGCACATTTAGGACAGTCCCTGGGAAATTCATTTCCGGAACATGGGACTTTGTGCAATAATGACTAATGTGTCTATTCCTGTTTGAAGCAATTTCAAGTCTGGAAGCAGTAATTTCGTTTTAAAACATTGTACATAGCTTTGTTTTTCTTTCCTAAACTCATTTGGAGCAAAACCATTTTTAGTGAATTACTGTCTGAGAGATTTGTTTGGCATTGATTGTGTCCCCCAAATTGACCCCTCCTTGAATTATTGTTGTCATTGTCATTACCACTCTTACTCATCATCATTATCATCATTATTAGCAATTAGTTCTTGGAGTTTTGGGAGCAGGGGAAGAAATGGTCCCTGCACTCCAGAAAGAAATCTTTAAGAAAGAAATAATTGCTGATTGAAGCACTTCTGGAGAGACTGTCCATCAGTGAGCCCTATTACTCATGCCAGGTTCTTTGATTAAATCTCCCCCAGTCACCACTGTTCTTTCCGAAGAAATGTGGTTAAAAGAGAGTTAATGCGAGTTGACTTGGAAATAGGAAGAACGGTAGGAATCAAAGGTCAAGTTTTTGTGTCGAAGATTTTTAACAAAAAAGGATATGGGATTGGGTTTTGATGGAGTGGGATGAAGAACATGCAAAATTACAAATGTGGCCCTGGATCTGAAATTAAACAAAACCCTGCAGTGGGGACAATTGAGTTTTGATGAGCAGCTCCAGCAATGGTCCCACTTCTTTCTCAAATTCTGATCAGGGATATATTTGTAAATCCTGAGAACCTGTTTTTCCCCATTTCCAGAAACTTCTTCCTTTCCCCGGAGGTAACTTTTATTTTTGCACCCAGCCCCTGAAACAATAATCCCATTAGTTTGCCAGGGAGTGTTAAAAAGGAAAATACTCCAGATATTGTCAGGCCGTGGTGTTTATTGAGCTCTTACTGTGGGCTGAGCACTGCACTAAATACTTGGGGGAGCACTTGTACCCATCTAGACTGTGCATTTTGACTGTTTTGTGGATAGGATGTGATGGTAGAATTAAAGAATGTTCTTCAGATATTAAGCACCTGTCTGGACACAGAGCAATGTGGAGTTGGAAGTTGCACGCATGAGAATGTCATAAATATTATAATATAGATTTATCCCATAACCTCCTGTAGAACTAACCAAATTAAGATCTTTGGAAATTACGTAGCCTAGTGGGAAGAGCACGGGCCTGAGAGTCGGAAGGACCCGGGTTCTAATTCCTGCTCTGCCACTTGTCTGCTGTGGGACCTTGGGCAGGTCACTTAACTTCTCTGTGCCTCAGTTTCCTCATCTATAAAATGAAGAAGACTGTGAGCCCTATGTGGGACAGGGACTATGTCCAACCCGATGATCTTGTATCTACTCCAGCACTTCGGACAGTGCTTGGCACATAGTAAGCACTTAAGTACTATTATTATTATTATTATTATTATTATTTCTGTTCAATAGCACAGTGCCCAGATTTAAAAAAAGATGCCTATCACAGGTGCACTCTCCGAGTAACATTCACTGAGTTTCTAGGCAGAAGAGATAGTGGAGAAGTGAACTTTAAACTACTAATGGTTGGAAGGAAGCTCAGTTAAAGTCTGGTTTGTTTGAACTAGTTGAAGTAAGCCTGCTTTCTAAGGATCTGATCTGCATGCTTTCAAAATCGAGGGTTTTGGTTTTTTTCTGAAATGAAGTAAAATTAAGAGCATGACCCTGGGATGGTTAAATTGTAAATATTAGTGGGGGCAGGGAAGAAGTGGAGGGGAAAAAGGGAATAGGGACACTTTTCATCCGTGAGGGTGAGCATCTTTGAGAGAGAATCCGTGCACCTTCCTTCCTTTTTGGCATTACTGAAGCAAGCTGTACGTCCTACTGCCAGCTGGACATCCTCTTGAGTTATGTTTGCCTCAGTGGTGACGGTTTGCTCCGAGCCATCAATACTCTCTCTCCTGCACCCCCTATACCCAGCAGCATACATTTGGAGCAGACACACAGTGCCCTCGCCCAATCGTTGAGTATGATGCCCAGAGCATCTTTGTAAAGGTTGTTGGCATTGAGGGGATGCTTTTCCACGTTCTTGTGGAAAAGCAAATTAAATAATGCTGCCCTAACATTGCTCTGTGTGCTCACGGGTAGCTGGGGTGAGAACTCGCTTGGCCCCTTGCGTCAATCGTAAATGCCAGAAGGGAGTACTATAGCCAAAGAAGCGCTACCGTGCAGACGTCGTTGACTGTGACTCATAAAAATCAAAGCGCTCCCTTTGACCCAACTCTGTGATATTGCACTCTCCTAAGCGCCTGGTACAGTGCTCTGCACACAGTAAGCACTCAAATACGATTGATTTGTTTGGTATCGCACTGTACGGTATTTTGGTTCTTTCTATTTTAATGGTGATCTTAATGGCAGACGTTGCCATGGAGTCCCGGAGGTTGGAAGATGGGATGAGGGCAGGGAGGAAAGCTGCCAGAAACGAAGGAGAGTAGGCTGGGTGAGAGGAGGAAGCAGGGAGTTGTCCTGGAGTCCGTATACTAGGGTGAGTCATGAAACCGTAGCGGGGTTCAGCTCCGCAGAGTGGTCTTAATCGGGGTTCACCTCTGAATGATAGCCAGGACCCAACCTCGGGTTCCAACGTCCCACTGGCTAACTTTGAGAATTGGCCCCAATATCCCTAGGTTGTGGAATCCAGGGAGAAATGCGTGGATGGTAGAGAGGGCTCGCGCTACCCTACCCCTCACATGCCCCTTCCCCCTCCTTCCCCCACCATAGCTCAGTGATTCTCCCTCCAGAAGATAGCGCAACATCCCCGGCAACCACCTAATTTGTCATACCTCCGCAAGGCTAAATGGAGTTTGCTTAAAAGCTCAATGCCTAAGCAGAGAACACTGCATTCTCTGATGGGCTTCCTGCTTTTGCATGGAGTGCGTCCACATTTCCTGGTGTAGTTCAGCGATCACCTGGATTTATGAGAGGTAATTCTATTGCTCTTCATCATGGTAATGAGTCTTTTTCTTGGATTCCTGTCAGCATTCCCAACTGATGTCAGGTACGGGCTTGTGAAAACAGAACATTCCTAAAGCATGTAGTCTGTGACCTTTGGAAGTGCACAGATTGTTGTTTATAAAATTGCATTCCTCATTCACCTTTGATAAGTAAAATCCTGTTGTTTTATTTTTAGGCTTGGAAACCAGCCAGACAGCCACTGCTGCATTTAGAGAGCATTTTGAAAGAGGAATACATACGAGAATTCCTCTATGATATTTTCTAGAAGACCAAGCCCTTTTGAAGATCATATTGGGGAAAAGGTTATATTTGTAGTTCGAAGGAAGGAAATTTGCCCTCTGGGTTTCAGGCTGGGATGATTAAGCACATGTAGGCGGTTCAGGTTCCCTTTACCCCAAGCTTCTCCTTACCCCAAGCCAGTAAAGGCAAATAATTGCTTGATGTGCAGTGAGAGAGACAAACTTAACCCATGGCACTCCTGGCACAGGCTTGAAGTTGGATACTTTTTTTTAATGGTATTTAAGTGCTTACTATGTGCTGGGCCCTACACAAGCACGGAGTTAGATACAAGCTAATCAGGTTGGACACAGTCCATGTCCCACATGGGGCTCACAATCTTACTTCCCATTTTAAACATGAGGTAACTGAGTTACAGAGAAGTTAAGTGGACTTGCCCAAGGTCACACAGCAGACAAGTGGCTGAGCCAGGATTGTTCTCACGGCAACACAACTCAGCAGGTAGAGCTGATTCACCTAGATTGTCAGTCTTGGGAGAGGGAAGGGAATGTGTTTGTCCCAGTGATTAAGACAGCATGAATTGCCTTGTCATCCCTGCCGTGTCATTCTTCTTGTTCATGGTCTGTTGCTGCTTTTGTACCCATAGTAACAACATCTGTCTTTTACCACAGTTGTAGTGTTCAACTACAAATTGAAATTCCCATTTTTGATAGCAGGCTTCAGATGAGAAGTTGAACTCTCTTTCCTCCGAGAAACAGGGGAAAGGGATTGGAGCTCAAATCAATCCATTTAGCAATGGGAAGAGTATGGGCCTGGGGGTCAGGAGACCTGGATTCTAATCCCAGCTCTGCCACTTGCCTGCTGTGTGACCTAGGGCAAGCCACCTCACATCTCTGTGCCTCTTAATCTGTAAAATGGAGATTAAATAACTGTTCCCCTATTCCTTAGACTGTGTGTCCCTTGAGGGGCAGGGACTGTGTTGGATCTGATCATCCGCTATCGATCCCAGTGCTTAGTATAATATTTGGCACATAGTAAATGCTTAACTCACTTGCCCCAGCTGTTACTGCGGGAAGACTAAAACCGACAGTACTTACTGTATGCAGGCAGAACACTATACTAAATGCTTGGGAGAGGGTACGGTACAGTAAGTACACCTGAACTCTGTCCTTAGGAAGCTTAAGGGGACCACCTGAGGTTTGGAGAGTGACTGTGGGATGATAGCAGGATCTGTGGGTGGAGGGATGGATGGAGTGTTACCTCCATCTTTCCTAGGGATTTCCAGACCTCTCTGACCCAATCCTCCCCTAGCATAGCCAGCTGTATAGAGTCCTTTCAGAACACTCACCCAGAGATGGCTCAAAGCTGTTCCCTAGCCCCTTGAAATGGGTGGGGGACGGCCAAGTTGGAGCCTCAGAGTGACAGCTTTCCTTTTTAACTGTACAGGGCCTCCTCCCTAGTGCCCCCCAATCTGCCTACCTATGCAAAGGGGAAGGGGCGCTCAGTTTGCCTGGACCCAGATAGCCGTCTTAGACTGTGACTACATTTCACGAATCCCATTTTATATCACCTGCGTGCCCCACAGCGATTGCCCGTCACAGTGGTTCTCCAACAATACTTTGCGGCAGCCTCACCTGAGAGAAGAGAAGCAGTGCTCGTGTGGGCCTGGGAGTCAGAAGGACCTGGGTTCTAATCCCGGCTCTGCCACTTGTCTGCTGTGTGACCACGAGCAAGTCACTTCTCTGTGCTTCATTTATCTCGTCTGTAAAAGACCGAGAGCCCCACGTGGACTGTATCCGACCTGATTCGTATCTACCTCAGTGCATAGTCCAGTGCCTGGCGCATAGCAAGTGCTTAATAATATCATAAAAAAACCCCAAACAGGGCTGTTAATAATGAATGCCTTTTAAACTGAAAGACTCTCAGCAAACATGAATTTAGGAAAATGTATAAAAAATAAAAAGTGTTATTCTCTTAATTTGATGATCTTTCTAGGAACTTTCTTGAGACTCTCTGGTCTAAAGATGAGGCAAGGGGAAACCAGACAAGCCTGGGCATGATTGAGGAACCCCGGGAACAGCTTAAGGCCCTGGTAGGCCTGAGGAAGAGGAAGGCTAGGTTGAGGAGCGCCCAGGAGGAAGGGGAGGGGAAAGTCTTCCCAGGTCCAGGGCCTCCTATTCCAGAACTTCCCTCTAGACCTGGATTGGGATATTTTTAGCTCTGTAGCTGCTCTGGGAGAGGAGGGGCATGGGAGAAAAGGGGAAGAGGTTCTGTGGTGCCTGCAGAGCTGATGACCTTCTTACTTTAGGGGGATGGGGGAGGTCATGGGGGCTGGGCCTGGGGCAGTTGCCTCCCATTCTGGCAAGTGTTTAAAGCAGCTGGGGACACATTTCTAGGGGCCTGAAGAGTGGAAGAACATATGTTTCTCAGAGCCGATCCTCAGGGCTCTGCTGCTTTCCAGGAAAGACTATTCCAGTGTGTATCCCATGCTTCAGCTAGACAGTCCTCACTCTCCCTTACTGCAACTGCGGTCCCAACCAGTGTGACCGTTGTCAGCGCTATGGTTCTTGCGGCCTATATGGGGGCGAGCGTTCTCCATCTAAACCAGAGAGCGGGTTGGCATGATGCTGATGACTGGATGACGCTTAGTCTCTAAACCCTCCCATTTGAAGTATAAAGGAAAAATTGAGTTTGGTTCTCCTCACTACCACATGCCCTTCCCATGGAGGGCAGTGTGGCCTAGTGGAAAGAACGTGGGCCTGGGAGTCAGAGGACCAAGGTTCTAATCCTGGCTCTACCACATGTCTGCTGTGTGTCCTTGGACAAAATCACTTAACTTCTCTGTGCCTCAATTCCCTCATCTGTAAAAAAGGGATTAAGACTGTGAGCCCCATGTGGGACAAGGACTGTGTGCCACCTGATTAGCTTGTATCTACCCCAGCTCTTAGTTCACCGCTTACCACATAGTAAGTGCTTAACAAATACATTTTTTTTTTTAAAGAGAACAGCTCTGTTCTGAAACTTCTGGAGCAACCCATTCTTCTACTCTGCTAGGGAGCGAAGCTTTGTCAAAGCCATTTGGCTCTGAGCCTCAGGAGAGAGGCTGGTGACCTTTCCTAGCTTCCTTTGCTTCCCTAACCAGACAAGAAGGAATCATTTCCAGGATTTCTAGCGGTATGGGGAAAGAGAGGAGAAAGGAGAATAGAGAATTCTGATCATTATTTGGTGGTTGGTCTTAATTGGCAAAAACTTCATTTGTAGACAAGCTATTTCAAAGTGACTGGGAAAAATTGTTCCATGTACATAGTATAAAAAGAGTAATTACAAGTAGTTCCCACTTGTCACTAATGCATAACACCATAATCACCACATCGTGATTAATTGTGGTATTTGTTAAGCACTTACTATGCACTAAGCCCTGGGATAGATACAAGATAATCAGATCCCACACCGTTTTAAGCATTAGGGAGAACTGGAATTGAATCCCCATTTTGCAGATGAGAGAACTAAGGTACAGAGAAGTGACTTGCCCAAGGTCATTCATTCATTCAATAGTATTTATTGAGCGCTTACTATGTGCAGAGCACTGTACTAAGCGCTTGGAATGAACAAGTCGGCAACAGATAGAGACAGTCCCTGCCGTTTGACGGGCTTACAGTCTAATCGGGGGAGACGGACAGACGAGAACGATGGCAATAAATAGAGTCAAGGGGAAGAACATCTCGTAAAAACAATGGCAACTAAATAGAATCGAGGCGATGTACAATTCATTAACAAAATAAATAGGGTAACGAAAATATATACAGTTGAGCGGACGAGTACAGTGCTGTGGGGATGGGGAGGGAGAGGTGGAGGAGCAGAGGGAAAAGGGGAAAAAGAGGGTTAAGCTGCGGAGAGGTAAAGGGGGGATGGCAGAGGGAGTAGAGGGAGAAGAGGAGCTCAGTCTGGGAACGCCTCTTGGAGGAGGTGAGTTTTAAGTAGGGTTTTGAAGAGGGAAAGAGAATCAGTTTGGCGGAGGTGAGGAGGGAGGGCGTTCCGGGACCGCGGGAGGACGTGACCCGGGGGTCGACGGCGGGATAGGCGAGACCGAGGGACGGTGAGGAGGTGGGCGGCGGAGGAGCGGAGCGTGCGGGGTGGGTGGTAGAAAGAGAAGGGAGGAGAGGTAGGAAGGGGCAAGGTGATGTAGAGCCTTGAAGCCTAGAGTGAGGAGTTTCTGTTTGGAGCGGAGGTCGATAGGCAACCACTGGAGTTGTTTAAGAAGGGGAGTGACATGCCCAGATCGTTTCTGCGGGAAGATGAGCTGGGCAGCGGAGTGAAGAATAGACCGGAGCGGGGCGAGAGAGGAGGAAGGGAGGTCAGAGAGAAGGCTGACACGGTAGTCTAGCCGGGATATAACGAGAGCCCGTAATAGTAAGGTAGCCGTTTGGGTGGAG
Organism: Ornithorhynchus anatinus; assembly: GCF_004115215.2. Taxonomy (NCBI): domain Eukaryota; kingdom Metazoa; phylum Chordata; class Mammalia; order Monotremata; family Ornithorhynchidae; genus Ornithorhynchus; species Ornithorhynchus anatinus. Next base: position 27,639,294 of record NC_041739.1, read on the forward strand.
AGGAAAGGGCGGATCTTGGCGATATCGTAGAGGTGAAACCGGCAGGTCTCGGTAACGAATAGGATGCGTGGGGTGAACGAGAGAGACGAGTCAAGGATGACACCGAGATCGCGGGCCCGAGAGACGGGAAGGATGGTCGTGCCATCCACGGTGATAGAGAAATCTGGGAGAGGACCGGGTTTGGGAGGGAAGATGAGGAGCTCAGTCTTGCTCATGTTGAGTTTTAGGTGGCGGGCCGACATCCAGGTGGAGACGTCCTGGAGGCAGGAGGAGATGCGAGCCTGAAGGGAGGGGGAGAGGACGGGGCGGAGATGTAGATCTGCGTGTCATCTGCGTAGAGATGGTAGTCAAAGCGGTACAGCAGGTATGTGGCAGAGCCAGGATAAAAACCCAGGTCCTCTGACTCCCAGGCCCGTGCTGTCTTCACTGGGCCATGCTGATTGTAGGGACATCACATTTTCTGTTCGAGAGCCGGTTCAAGATTCCAAAGAGTCAGTCATTTGTATTAAGCACTTCCTCTCTGCTAAGCACTGTACTAAGCGTTTGGGAGAGTACAATATAACAGTACAATAGAGTCCTTGCCCACAGTGACCTTACAGTCTAGAAGGGGAGACAGATATGTACATAAAGTTTTATGGGACTGGAAGGGGGGAGATGAACAAAGGGAGCAAGTGAGGGTGATGCAGAAGGGAGTGGGATTTTCTGTTTTAAAGAAGAGCTAGGTTTGAGTGTGGTGGAATGGAACTTAAGAAGTGACTGAGGGAGCAGGAGTGGGTTAGTCCCAGATAGGTGAATTTGTTTAAAGCAATACTGCCATTCAAAATACAGGAGGAAAATTAAGAAGTGACAAAGGCAGTTCCTCTCTCAGGGTCACATCTGGAGAGTTTCCAGTATTCTACCAGTCTCGACTATGAGAGGGAGAGTCAACCAGAGGCATATCCATTCCATTCCTGGCTTGGTCAGTGGCTAGCTAGTGGAAGGCCACCTACTACAAGTCCAAACTTACCTGTGTTGGGCAGCAGCGGCCTCGGAGAGAGTTGAGGGTGGAGGCTCAAGTTTGCCGCGTGGAAGGAAGCCATGGTAAACTACTTCCGTATTTTTACCAAGAAAATTCTATGGATACACTACCAGGACAATTGCTGATGGAGGTGGGGCGTTCTGGGAGAGATGTGTCCGTGATGTCGCTATGGGTCGGAGAAGACTCGACGGCATATGACAAGACAGAGGCAGTTAGGGAATTCCAAAGATATGTTTATGAAGACACAGTGGAAAAAAAATCAAAAGACGTAAAGAAAACTTGATATGGGGGTGTTCTAAATAAAAAAGGGAAGTTGTCAGTGTGCAAGGGCATTAATAATATTTTGATAAGATATTTGTTGCTACTTCTTTTTGTCTAACTGTAGTTGCACATTATTGGAGAAAAGACAAGTCTCAAAGAATGATTGGATGAGGCTGCTTAGCTTTCAGATTACCTGACCCCTTACTGTGATAGTGCAGATTGTCAGAAGCAGTCATTTTGATGTGAATACCAATTTAAACTGTCTTACTTATGCACTATTTCAAAATTTTAAACTTTATTTGCACCTGCCCTTCCGCATTAAGGATGACCTGAATAATATGGCCCTTCATATCCCCAGAAGACTTGCTCTTTCTGGCTGCCGTCGTTAATCTTTTTGTGGAGAGGGAATCTGAACCCAGGCATAATGGCTATTAGAATGATTCGAGATCAGTAATGGGCTAAACCAGCACTCTCCCTCCCAGCTGAGGTTCTGCTTCCTTCAAATTGTCTGACAGCTTAAGGGATATACCAAATGTGTCGTCATTATCTATGGAATGTCTACATTTACTAGAAATCCTAACAGAAATATGTTGACCTGCTGGTAAGAACAATTCAGATACTGAAAAAGATTTTTATTTCACTGGAGAAAAGGAAAAAAGACGGAGGTTCCCGGCGACTAAAGCATTGATTTTTTTTTTTTTTCCCCCTTTCACTTCTCCTCCTCTTCCAAATCCTCTCCTCCACCCAACTTTCCAGTCACATCTGACAACTCTGTGTTGTTTCTTCTCCCTCACATTTCCTGGACCTGCCTCTCCCTTTGCATTCAGATGACCACCACCCTGGTTCAGGCACTCGCCATATTCGGAGTTGATTCCGAGTTGATTAGTCTATCAACCTCCTCATATCATCTCCCTGCCTCGTCGCCACACTCTCCAGTCCATGATTTACTCTGTTGCCCTGGTCATTTAAAAAAATGTAATTATTCTGCTCACATCTTTGCACTCCTCAAAAGCACTCCTAGTTACCCGTTCCATCCTGCAACAAGCAACTTGGCCTAGTGGATAGAGCACGGGCCTGGGAGTCATAAGGACTTAGGTGTCCTGGCTCTGCCACTTGTCTGCTGCATGACTTTGGGCAAGTCACTTAACTACTTTGTCCCTCAGTTACTTCATCTGTAAAATTATGAGCCCTACTTGGGACATGGACTGTGTCCAAACTGATTCGCTTATTTCCAACTCGGTGTTTAGTTCAGTGCTTTGCACATAGTAAGCACTTAACAAATATCTTTTTTTTTTTTTTTAAAAAAAAAGGCCAAGAACCTTAACCACTAGTATCAAGGCATTCCGTTGGTCCTCTCTCCCTCTTACGTATCCCCTCTTCTTTCCCACTACCCTCCAGTTTGAACTCTGCTCCTCTCAGGCTACCCTACACAATATGCCTCGTTCCCAACTTGTTTCTGACTCCTAGTCCATACATACCCTTCCTCTTACCCGGAGCTTCCTCCCACTTCATATCTGCCACTCTCTATCTTCAAAGCCCTTCTAAAAAAAAAAAAAATCTCATTTCCTCCAGGAGGCCTTCCCTGATTAACTCTTCTTCTCCCCAAGTCAGATCCCTCCTTCTACCCCCTTGCACTCTCATGCCAATTAGGAGTTATGTACCCAGAGCAATTTGGTACAAGTCGACTTACCCTACTTTTAAGCACTTGCTCATCCATTTCTTCATTTCTTTTCTCCTCTTCTATGTGGGAATCTGTCTACCAATTCTGTTAAACAGTACTCTCCCAAGTGCTTAGTACAGTGCTCAATAAATATCATTGAAAATCAAATTATTTTGTGTCTCCCTCAGTAGATTGTAAGCACCTTAAGGTCAGAGATCCTGCCTCTATCTATTACACTCTCCTGAGTGTTTAGTACACTGCTCTGCATGGAGTAAATGCTCAATTTATTGGGCGCTATTGGCCCGTAGCAGGCTAATGTGGGCAGATCGCACATGTACTTTGCAGTGCGCTGCAGCCCTGCCTGTCAGCTTGCTCATTGCATATTGGGTTGTTGGACGGAACAGGATTGGCAGGGATGAGCAAGCATGAATGGAACCACATCAAGAACCACTAGCACTAGAAACCATTCCTCTCGAGGATGACTCCATCATCATTTCTTAGAAGTAAATTTAAAGAGCACAGGTAGAGAAGATGCCATTCAGGACGAGAAAATATTCTGACAGAAATGTGGGAGAGAAGAAATCCCGCTGAGCCAGCGCCTCTTTGCCCTTGAGTCCAGTGTGGTGGGGTTTTTAAATTTTTTTTAAGCCTGATGCCTGGTAAAATTGGAAAAAAATATTAAACTGGCATTGATGCAGTTTTCCACTCCCACTGAGAAAAGCCCAGGTTATTATCCTGCATTTTGCGGGGAAAGGGATAGATTATATTCACTTGGTGGAGAGCAGACCTTCTTCCCAAATGCCGAGAAGTATTACTTCAGTCCCCCAAATTGTAACTTTTTCAGCATTTACTATGATGGGCCAAATTGGAAACATGCAACCTACTCAGACTAGAGTCACTTGTGAACCTGGAAGCAGTGCCTTTCTCAGTGAACCCTCTCTAACAAGCACAGATTTGTCATGAAAAAGCTAAATTGAAATTTTGCTCCCTGTTAGAAGCTTCAGTGCTTCAGGCACCATGAAGCAGTTTGTTACCATGCCCGTTCTTGTCTCTAGAGCCCTAACTGGTTCCCTGGAAAATAATCTGCAAGTTGAAGGGGCTGCAGTGGAATTCTAAGAACTCAATTTCCCCAAATGGAACAAAACAATTCATTTCACTTGACTGAACTTTTCAGTCTTTAGAGAATTGTACTGGCTGTGTAAGGTAACAAAGATACTTTGTGCCTTCCCTAGTAGCAAAGTTTAACTTGCACATTTACTCACCGGTTCTTCTACAGCAAGAGTCTTCAGTGTCCTCTTCAGGAGATACTGCAGGCAGCCCATCCCTCACCTCCTTTATTAAACTAGTTACCAAAGACGGGGAAAAACTCATGGTTTCTAGAGACATTCTAGATCCAGGAACCTCAGCACTGTTCATTCATTCATTCGTTCAATAGTATTTATTGAGCGCTTACTATGTTCAGAGCACTGTACTAAGCGCTTGAAATGTACAAATCGGTAACAGATAGAGACAGTCCTGGCCCTTTGACGGGCTTACGGTCTAATCGGGGGAGACGGACAGACAAGAACAATGGCAATAAATAGAATCAAGGGGATGAACATCTCATTAAAACAATAGCAATAAATAGAATCAAGGTGATGTACATCTCATTAACAAAATAAATAGGGTAATGACAATATATACAGTTGAGCGGACGAGCACAGTGCTGAAGGGAGGGGAAGGGAGAGGGGGAGGAGCAGAGGGAAAGGGGGGATGAGAGGGCTTAGCTGAGGGGAGGTGAAGGGGGGCTAGAGGGGAAGCAGAGGGAGCAGAGGGAAAAGGGGAAGCTCAGTCTGGGAAGGCCTCTTGGAGGAGGTGAGCTCTAAGTAGGGTTTTGAAGAGGGGAAGAGAATTAGTTTGGCGGAGGTGAGGAGGGAGGGCATTCCAGGACCACGGGAGGACGTGGCCCGGGGGTCGACGGCGGGATAGGTGAGAACGGGGGACGGTGAGGAGGTGGGTGGCGGAGGAGAGGAGCGTGCGGGGTGGGCGGTGGAAAGAGAGAAGGGAGGAGAGGTAGAAGGGGGCAAGGTGATAGCCTTGAAGCCTAAAGTGAGAAGTTTTTGTTTCATGCAGAGGTTGATAGGCAAGCACTGGAGGTTTTTAAGAAGGGGAGTGATATGCCCAGAGTGTTTCTGCAGGAAGATGAGCCGGGCATGTCACCAGGGCACTGGGCACTATTCACTAGGAAGCAGTCTCCTTGCAAACTGATATCAGCCTCTTGGGAGGGAATTGTCTGACTGCATATGTGTCTTGTCTGTCTAGGTGACACATGGATTCAGGTTATATAAAAGGTGGCACCGCTGTTTCCTGAGCCCTTGAGTTGTATGGCATTTGTTATGGTATTTGTTAAGCATTTATTATGTGCCAGGCACTGTACTAAGCCCTGGGGTAGATACAAAATAATTGGGTTGGATACAGTCCTTGTCCCAAACAAGGCTCACAATCTTAATCCCCATTTTACAAATGAGGAAACTGAGGCACAGAGAAGTGAAGTGGCTTGCCCAAGCTCACTCAGCAGACAGGTGGCAGAGCCAGGGTTAGAATCCAGGTCCTTTTGACTCTCAGGCATACGCTGTATCAACTAGAACATGCTGCTCTCAAAGTTTCCAAGAACTAGTCTGTAGAAGTCAGTGGTTAGGCATATATGCTGTGTGAATCACCCTGAACAACTGATGCCCAGAACTAGAAATAAATGGTAGGAAGCTATGAATGTGAAGGATTATCATAACAGCTGCATTTTAGAAGTTTCCCAGGCAGGATAGTATTTACTTTGGCTCTCCACTTGAATAGAAGATTCATGAATTTTCATTAATGATCCAGATTATTTTTATTTGTTGTTTTCATTAGTAATTGGATTTACGTTGATGCCCCTCGCGTAAAATTGTATTATTTTTCCTCACATTGATTTTGGGGGCAAATAGGGAAACACATTATAGATTGTAAGCTCCTTGAAGATATGGATTGTATATACCAATTTTATTGTGTTGGACCCTCCCAGGCACATACAGTGTTCTGCAGACAATAAGTGCTCAATAAATGCCATTGATGATGGATTGATGTACATGTAAAAACTGAGACCCAGAGGGAATTTCCCTCAATAATAAAAATAGTAATTATATGTGTCAAGCATTGTTTTAAACTCTGGGGTGGATACAAAGTTAATCCGGTTGGACACAGTCCTTATCAATATGGAGGCTCACGGCCACTTGTCAGCTGTGTGACTGTGGGCAAATCACTTCACTTCTCGGTGCCTCAGTGACCTCATCTGTAAAATGGGGATTAAGACTGTGAGCCCCACGTGGGACAACCTGATTCCCCTCTGTCTACCCCAGTGCTTAGAACAGGGCTCGGCCCATAGTAAGCGCTTAACAAATACCAGCATTATTATTATTATTATTATTAAGTAGGAGGGAAAACAGGTATTGAATTCTGAGTTTGAGAAAACTGATGCACAGAGAAGTTGTGACTTCCCCAAGGTCACACACCAGGCTAGTGACTGAGCTGGGATTAATACCCAGGTCCTCTGACTCCCAGGCCCATCCTCCTCTCACTAGGCCACACTGCTTCTCATGCTCTGCATTTCTGAGAGAAGGCAGAACTTGAACTCAGCTCTCCCTGCCTCCTATCTCTGTGTAACTTGACCTTCCACACTCCACAAAGGAACCTTAGAAATAGGTGAAGAACACCTGCCTCCTAAATGGGTTCCTTTTTTTCCCTTCTGATCTGTTCACTGTGAGTAAATTATGCAAATGCTTGTTATGCAGATGTTTTGGTTTTACTGGCATCTGTTGTTTTGATCCACCACTGAGAAGATTTTATAGATTTTAAACCTTCAAAGGTCCCTGAAAAACTGTGGACAAATCTGCTTGAGGCAAGTGTGCTTTTGAAGACATAATTTTTCTTCTGAAAATCTCATTTGGTCCACCTTAGCCCAGGTGCCCAGCCTACCACTACGAGCAAACTATCAGCAGCAGTTTTAGAAGTAGGGAGATGAAATAGACAGCAAAGTGGCCCATTGTGAGAGTTTCCCTTCCACGCTTGCCCCCAGAAATTGTAACACCAGCACAAAAAAATGCATTTTCAGCTTTCCTTGGCTTCCGACCCCTCTGCCGGCCCTAGGAGGCTCCTGGGCAACCTTTGGATTCAGGTTTACACAGCGAGTGGTGTCAGGGCGGTAGCTCAGTTTTGTGGACCCTGGGATCATCAGGCAAGGAGGCCCTTCTGCTACAAGTGCTTTCCATGAGGCTAGAACTTGTGGCAAAAGGCTTATGGAAACCACACCCCCTTTCATTCACTTAAAACAGAGGCTGCTAACATCTGTACATTAAGAGACCGGAACGATCCAAGAACATTTTTAACGACTGTGCAGTTGATTTTACATAAAGAAGTTGAGTGCAGAAGCTAGGAAACAAGTGTAATTTGATGTCCTTTTCCTCCCTGGAATGGAAGAAGTGTGGTCTAGAGCGTGGTCCTGGGAGTCAGAAGACCTGACTTCTAATGCCGACTCTGCCTGCTGTGTGACCTTGGACAAGTCACTTAACTTTTCTGTGCCTCAGTTTTCTCAATTGTAAAATGGAGACTAAATCCTACCCCCTCCTACTTAGACTGTGAGCTCATTGTAGGTCAGGGACCATGGCTGACCTGAATTTTTGTGCTTACCCCAGTGCTTAGAACAATGTTTGGCACATAGTAAGCACTCGAAGTTGGGGCTTTGAATGAAGGTTGGCCACCAGTTCTGCTCTGTGTTGTCGTAGCATGATTTAGATATAGCATGGTGGAAGTAATAGGGAACATTATTCCCATAACAAGAAGGAGTATGGCCTACGGGATAGAGCACGGGCCTGGGAATCAGAAGGACCTGGGTTCTAATCCTCACTCTGCCACTTATCTGCTGTGTGACCTTGGGCAAGTCACTTCACTTCTCTGGACCCCAGTTCCCCATCTGTAAAATGGGGATTGAGACTGTGAGCCCCATGTGGGACAGGAACTGTGTCCAAACCAATTATCTTGTAAATATCCCAGTGCTTAGTATAGTGTTTTTTGTTTTGTGGTACTTGTTAAGCACTTACTCTGTGTCAAACACTGTTTTTAGTGCTGGAATAGGTACAAGTCAATTAGGACCGACACAGTCCGTGTCCCTCATGGGCCTCACAGTCTTAAGTAGGAGGGAAATACCATAAAGTAGCATAAACACAAGTCTGTTCTGTATAACACTATCCGTAAGCTGCCCCGAACAGATTCAGTTTAAAAAGAATTAGCTGTGGTGTTGGTCTAGGTGGGATTCTGCTGTTTTCCTGCCTCTGCCTCAGCGTAAATGTAATGTACCATACGGTACTTGGGGCTGGTTTTGCAGCTTTAGTCAGTGGTTCATTCAGTAAAGTAGCAATGAAAGCATTATGCTAAACGTGGACATAATGGTATAGGAATTTATTTCCCCAAATATCAGTTGTGGTGGTAAGTTTGAACAATCTACCCCTTAATCCATTAAACTCACATCAAATCAGCAGTCACTATAACAGGAAGTTCTTTAAAAACATACTTCCCCTGTTTCTGAAGTTGCATGAATCTGCTCTCCATTGTATCTGAACCTTCCTGTCGTTCCCCAGCTACACCTGACAGATTGGGGAATAGAATAATTAATAATTAAGAGAAGCAGCATGGCTCAGTGGAAAGAGCACTGGCTTGGGAGTCAGAGGTCATGGGTTCTAATCCCGCATCTGCCATTTGTCAGCTGTGTGACTTTGGGCAAGTCATTTAACATCTCTGTGCCTCAGTTATCCGTAAAATGGGGATTAAGACTGTGAGTCCCATGTGGAACAACCTGATTACCTTGTCTTCCCCCCCCCCCCCATTGTTTAGAAAAGTGCTTGGCACATAGTAAGTGCTTAACACATGCCATCATCATCATTATTATTATTATTATTATTATGGCTGCAATTTGATGATTCCCACAGCCTATAATTTATCACCTTTTGAGTTTCGATTCAAACCAAATCTATTTCAAGAACAAATACAGTGTTTGGCACATAGTAAGGGCTTAACAAATGCCATAAAAAGTCATTTTAAGTTTTAGAATCATTTGTACAGTGCTTAGTAAAGTGTTCTGCATGTTATAAGTGCTCATTAAACACCACTGATTGATTTGTTGAGAACAAAGCTTTAGGGTCAGTTTCTTAAGTTGTGGATGTCTTGAATTGTGCCTATGTCATCCTTGATAGCTTCATTTCATTGTTCAGTTGTTGCATTGCCAGTGATTCTGTCAACTAGTCAGTTCTAATAACAATAATAATAATAATAATGTTGGTATTTGTTAAGTGCTTACTATGTGCAGAGCACTGTTCTAAGCGCTGGGGTAGATACAGGGTAATCAGGTTGTCCCACGTGAGGCTCACAGTTAATCCCCATTTTACAGATGAGGTAACTGAGGCACAGAGAAGTGAAGTGACTTACCCACAGTCACACAGCTGACAAGTGGCAGAGCCGGGAGTCGAACTCATGACCTCTGACTCCGAAGCCCAGGCTCTTTCCACTGAGCCACGCTGCACTTACTGTGTGCAGAGCACTGTACTAAGCGCTTGGGAGAGTATGGTATAACAATATTACGACACATTCCCTGCCCAGCTAGATTAGCTTGAACTCCTGCCTAATCTACCTGTATTTGAAAAAGCTTGCTTTTCAAAGGCAAGAGTTTCCTGTTGTTGCTGAAACACATGAGCAGAATGTGGCTGCTGGTCATTTTAGTTGGCGATAAATACAGCAGTTTAGGACAAGATATTAGGATATCTGGATCATCTTTCTGGTGGTGTTACCATTAATTTACAGTATGCCGTTGGGGCATAATTCTATCTTCCTAAGTCTCAATTTTCTCATTCATCCGTTGCTGATACAAATTTCTGCTCTTTCTCTTCCCCCAGATAAGCCACGGGGGCCACTTCCCAGAGATGTGGTGGTGATTAATGGAGTGTGGTTCTTCGGTAGTTCAATTTGAGTGCTCTGCATCACTTCCATTAGCCTAGGTCTGCATTGGGAGCAAACAAGAATGAAACCTTTGGGGGAAGTTTGATCTCAGTTCATGGAGGTTTGTGCATAAATAAAAGCATGTCACAGAGTGTTGTCGTTCACGCAGAGGGGCCAGATAAGTGACTCTGGGACAAATTAGTGAGCCCCTAGGAAAAGAGAATCTCGCCTACTAAAGTCAAATGTGTTAAAGCAGTCCCCCTTAGACTATGACCCCCCCATGAGAGACAGGGACTGTACCCAACCTGATTATCTTGTTTCTATACTCTAGACTGGAGACTCATTGTGGCCAGGGAACTGGTCTTCCAACTCTGTTATATTGTACTCTTTGAGGTGCTTAGTACAGTGCTCTGCACACAGCACTCAAATACCATTGATTGATCTACCACAGTGCTTGGCAAATTGTAAATGCTTAACAACAGATTGCTGTTGCTGCTATTATTTCCAGGTTTTTCCTAACCAAGCCTGGATTGTCTATTCATGGTTTTGGGGTCTCCCCAAATGACTCCCTGCTCCTGGACTATCCCAACTTTGCCCTCAGAACTTTCTTTGGTCCTTACTTGGGCATTGGTTCACCTTGACCCTTTTTTGCAACTCTCAAGTGACAGTTTCTGCATTTCAGAAAGCTTGGTCAGGTGACCAGAGTTTGGAGACACTCCCTGTCAGTTTCTGGTCAATTTAAGATTGATGATATATAACTTTGGGATGAGAATTAATAGAAAAGCTTGATTTGTTATAACTCTGGTCTAAGAATAACTGTGAATAAGTTATTGCTTCATCTCAGTTCCAAAATAGTGTCATTTATATGCATTAGATCCGGGATAGGGATTTGGATTCCAAGAAATTTAATCTGGTCCAGTTCCAAGAAAACCCCTTCCACCTAAGGAGACTTCTACCTGGTAATTATGGTAATGATCGTGGTACTTGGTAAATACCTTAAGATAATCAAGTAGGATACAATTCCTGACCCACATTGGGCTCTGGTTCTAAAGGTGAGAGAGAACAGTTAGTCTCTCCTTCCCACCCCTGCATTTTATAGAAAAGGAAACTGAGGCAAAAGAAGTTAAGAGACTTGTTCAAGATCCTAGTAGCAGGCAAGTGGTCAAGCCGGGATTAGAACCTAGGACCTTTGACTCACAAGCCCATGCTCTTGGAGAAGGTCATGGGTTCTCATCCCGGCTCCGCCACTTGTCTGCTATGTGACCTTGAGGAAGTCACTTCACTTCTCTGGGCTTCAGCTACTTCATCTGTAAAATGAGGATTGAGATTGTGAGCCCCACGTGGGACAGGGACGGTGTCCAACCTGATTTGCTTGTATCCCAGCGCTTAGTATAGTGCCTGGCACATAGTAAAGTGCTTAACACATACCATCATTATTACCATTATTATTATGCCTGCCGACTATAGATACTCTGCAACTTTCCTACTGCACTGGGGGAACAGCTACATTTCAGGAGTTGATGAGTGTCACATAAATAGTGACGTGTCACATGGTGACACAAATAGTGACTTCAGGTTCTCCAGAACTTATTGTACAGTATTTAATAAAAGTACTGAGTGCATACTGTGTGTGGAACACTGTACTAAGCGCTGGGGAGAGTACAATACAACAATAAAGATACATTCTCTGCCCACAGCGGCCTTACAGTCTAGAGGGAGAGACAGACAATATAGATAAGTTAACAAAATTAAAAAAATAGAATAAATAAACGGGCATTCACAGAAGTTCCAAGGATGGATAAATGGGTGACCTGATCTAGGAGGTGGTGTTGAGTGGTGAATACTTCTCAAGAAGCAGCGTGGCTTAGTGGAAATAGCATGGGTTTGGGAGTCTGAGGATGTGGGTTCTAATCCTGACTCTGCCAACTTCTCTGCTGTGTGAGCTTGGGCAAGCCACTTAACTTCTCTGTGCCTCAGTTACCTCATCTGTAAAACGAGGATTAAGACTGTGAGCCCCATGTGGGACAATGTGATTACCTTGTATCTACCCCAGCGCTTAGAAGAGTGCTTGGCACATAGTAAACACTTAACAAATACCATCATCACTAGAAAAACTAGGCAGATTGAAAATAAAAAGGTCTCTGGCCCTTAAAGGATTCACAACCTAAGAAAAAGAAGGGGAAGGACTTGGTCAGAGATACATGAGACATAATAAACGGCAGAGGACCAAGATAAGAAAAATTTCCATGGGAATTAGTTTCCTGTTCCGCATCACACAGGCCTGGACTGTTCAGAGTACAATAGTGACAGCATCCACGGCCACAAGAACCCCAGCCCCAACCTACTAAAAAATTCAGAAGGCCCCAGCCTGTGGCTTTGTCCTCACCCTCCTATGGGATAGGGAGCAGAGTATCTAGGGGAAGGGTGGGCACAGGGGGTCTTCCATTTGGCAGAGCTTGCACCCGAAGAGTAGGAAGGCCCCCTGATGCTTAGGGCAAGGAGCTGGCCTTGCGGGCCAAAGTGATTGTCCAGCCCTGCTTGAGTTTATTAGAATGGAAGCGTAGAAAACAGAGATGAATAAACTTTTGTTAACGTTCAGTTTCCAGCCTGTAAGAACTAGAGGCTGTGATTTCCCCAGAACAGCACTGATTTGATGGCAGCCCTTTAATATAGATGATTTCATGAAGTTTGTGGCAATGTCTTTCACTTTGCCTTTATATTCTCTGTTTTTAATCGGTAAACAAGAAAGCCACAGACCTCCTAATTCCTGCAAATTCTGATGAGGGAAAGACCACAGGACCAGAAATATAAAAATCCAAAATGTCGCACACTAATTCATGGGTTTGCATGGTATAGGATCCAAAAGTCACTCTTATTTGATAGTGACTGTTGTACAGCCCATGACAGCAATTCCCCTATTTCCTTGCTAGTTTTTGATGTTCTAGGCACAGAATGAAGTGAGATCCCTTTAACATACCTCTTAAGATTGATTATTGAATGTGGATCGCCAACAGGATATAATGGCCTGACTCGGATTTGTACATTGATCTCGGCAGAATGAAATATTGCACCGTTCACATTAGAAGTAGGAGCACCACATACATAATGAAATAAGACGTTGTCACTCTGTGATGTGGACTTGGAGCTGCAGGGGTGGGTGCTGTTTTGGTGTCTGCCCTGGGCCTACCAGCTCCCATTGTTCTACTTGAAGCAAAGGGAATTTAAATTACTCTGTGACATTACTTTTAAATTCAGTTTTATTCTCCACTTCAGTTTTCCTTCCGATATGTTGTTGGGCCTATGCCCCTTTTAATTTAGTTTAAGAGAGTAAGGAGTTAGTTAAACTGTAGAAAGGCTAGGCATGGTTTTTCATTCCCCCCCAGTAGCAGTAGTAATAGTATTTATTAAACACTTATTAATAGTATTTATTAAGCACTTTCTGTGTGCAGGACCCTGTACTAAGCAGTGGGAAAGAGGTCACAGGAGAGAATTGGGCCTTCTGAATGAAAGGAAATCCCTCTATTCTGATGGTATAATAATAATGATGGTATTTGTTAAATGCTTACTGTGTGCCAGGCACTGAACTAAGCACTGGGGTGGATACAAACTAATTGGGTTGGACACAGTCCCTGTTCCATGAGGGGCTCACAGTCACAATCCCCATTATACAGACGAGGTAACTTAGTCACAGGGAAATGAAGTGACTTGCCCAAGGTCACACAGCAGACAAATGGCCGAGCCTGTATCAGAACCCACGCATGACCTTCTGACTCCCAGACCCGTACTCTATCCACTACACCATGGCCCGTGTGGGCCTAGAATAATTGGCTACAGGATAAAATGGAAGAGTTCCTGAAGGACAAGACCTTCCAGGATATTCATAGCCAAATATTAATTGACTGTATAATGTACAGATTCAGGGGAAACATTCTGAAGAGGAGTGCTTCTCTTCAGTCAGTTGTAAAAATCATCTAGGTCTTACCTGTTGAAGTGAAAGTATGAAAGTCACATCTCTCTTCTGCTTTAGCAGTAGGTCTTCTAGGTCTCTGAACTCAGCACACACAGTTTTGGAAAGAAAAGCAGTGGGGCCTAATCAGTCAGTGGTATTTATTGAGTGCTTACTGTTTGCAGGGTACCGTACTCAGCACTTGGGAGAGTACAATACAACAGAGTTGGCAGATACATTTCCTGCCCATAACGAACTTACAGTCTACAGGGTAATATCTCAAGATTTGCTAGTCTGATCTTTCTTTCTTGAAGGTGGTGATGTTGGTGGCACTTTTGTTGCATCTGTTGCGTCTCCTCATTGTTCCACACACTCAGGAAGAGCTTGTGTAGGTGTTTATGCATGGTGCCCCTCTATGCTTGTAGATCAATCAGTTGTAAGGGATTACTGTGTGCAGAGCACTGTACTGAGTGCTTGGGGGAGTACAATATAACAGATCTCGTGGCTCAGTGGAAAGAGCACGGGCTTTGGAGTCAGAGGTCATGAGTTCGAATCCCGGATCGCCCACTTGCCAGCTGTGTGACTGTGGGCAAGTCACTTAGCTTCTCTGTGCCTCAGTTACCTCATCTGTCAAATGGGGATTAAGACTGTGAGCCCCATGTGGGACATCCTGATTCCCCGTGTCTACCCCAGCGCTTAGAACAGTGCTCGGCACATAGTAAGCGCTTAACAAATACCAACATTATTATTATTATTATTAGATCTCAGCAGGTATATCATCATATCCAGATGTTTTATGGTACTTTATGGCTCAATCTGTGGTATTTATTGAGCACTTATGTGCAGAGCACTGTATAAGCGCTTGGGAGAGAACAATGCAAGTGCATTAGCAGGCACGACCCTGCCCATAAGGAGTTTACCTGATTTTCTTGTATCTACCCTAGCGCTTAGAACGGTGCTTGGCACATAGGAAGTGCTTAACAAATACCATAATTATTATTATTACAGTATGTTGTATTGAGATGACATCCCCAGGAGTTAGGTTAAGTAATTTATCTGGTTTCTATGTTGGAAGGTTTTGTGTCTTTTGAAGGACTTATCTTCAGTAACGGCAAATGTGTTGAGAATATTGAAATGTTTTTGCCATCTCCGCAAGACTCCCTCCATGTTTATGATTAGTTTGGAGTCAGCTTCACTCTTCAGAGGTGTCATGTCCAGGGACATATAATGTCTTTAAGTCATTCAGTTGTATTTATTGAGCACTTAACTGTGTGCAGAGCCCTGTACTAAGATGCTTTTGGTCCTGTAGTGTTGTTCTACTTGGGCCTCCAATCACTAGTCTTTGAATGTTCCTTAACTGGATTTCAATATCATAATAAAGGATTCCGTAAGCCTCATTTTCATCTGTCAAGAAGTGCACCAAGCCATTGATGGTGTGGCAATTGCTTAGAAGCCATTAGGCTTTTTATCTTGGGTTTTTTGCAAATGGCTCAATTTTGGTGACTTGACCTGGTCCTGCCCTGTGTTTTGACGGCTGCCTGGTAGAAAGTATCATAGAGAAATGTTCATCTGTTGTCTATACTGGGAATTGTGGTTGGAGTTTCTTGTTCCAACAGGGCTGCTGTAATATCACTAAAGAGCTCTTTGTGGATTACTTACTTTGCTAGAAGCTTAATAGCTGTCTTTGTGACCTTTCAATGCAGTGGTCATCCTCAGGCATAGAAAAGTTGTTATCCCGCCACTACTGAATTACCCAAAAGCTCCAGTTGCTTCCACACTAACTCCCCTTGTGCAGTGCCCTTTTTTACATTTCCAAAAAGCTGAGCTCCTCTCTCCCAGGTCCACAGCTACTCCCAGTTTCCCACTCCGCATTACAGTAGGATTGAGATTTCTTCCTTGTGGCTGCTGGATTTTCAGGAGGGGAGGGAGGAGTGGGCTGAATCAGTCAATCAATCATATTTATTGAGCCCTTACTGTTTGCAGAACACTGTACTAAGAACTTGAGAAAGTACAATATACCAGCGTTGGTTCATCTGCCCACAGGAAAATGTTTGTCTCCTTTGGTATCTTTGATGTACCAGCAAGAAATAGGGGAGAGAGAACGGAGGTTCCTGTTTCATTGCCCCGGGTTTAACTCTATGAACAGAATCAACCCACACTTCTCCTCTTGAATTGTAAATTCGTTGTGGTCAGGGAACATGTAGTGTCCCAGCCTCAGGCTTTCCTGCCCAACTGTGGTCTCAATAGATGGGGTGTCGAGATAAGGAAGGGGAGCAGAGACAGTAGGAGACGCCCAAGTTTGGGAGAGCACGGGACCTAATCCACTCATGTGTGGGTCCCGTGGGCTGGGCCTTACCATTCAAAGCTGATTTGTATTGCAAATGAAAGTAGGGAGAGAGATTTCTGAAGTGGCCAAAATGATCTCTAACAGTGGGGAGCTCGGGCGGATGCAGTGACCCGACTGGAGGCACGATGTTCAGGACTGAGGTGGGCTCACCAGTGACAGTTGGCCCTCAGAAAAGTAAATACAAGACTGGACTGACCTTCCCTGGAGACCTGTGGGCATGCTGTAGGCTGGCTCAGATAAATGGGAAGCAGTGTGGCTTAGCAGAAGGAGCACGGACTGGGGAGACAGATGATCTGAATTCTAATCTCAGCTCTAGCAATTGTCGGTTTCTTTGTGCCTCAGTTACCTCATCTGTAAAATGATAAAGACTATGAGTTCCATGTGGGACATGGACTGTGACCAACCTGATTAGCTCACATCTGCTCCAGGCCTTAGTTCAGCACCTGGCACAAGTACTATAAAAAAACAAAGGTGGAAAAATATAATATTTGCATTGCAAGTGATCAGTAAGAAGGAGCCTTGCTACTTTGAATGTTGAATCACTTGGGCCCTCAAACTTTGTTCCTAAGAAGAGTTGTCTTGGGAGACAGATGAAGGTTCAACATGATTACAGTGGGATCTGGGGTGAGGAGGAGTCCATGGGGTTGGGAAATGAAAGTTTCTTCCCATTCATTAGCTCCAGGATGGAACTAGGGAGATAGTTTGCCTCGAGCAGGAGCTCAGAAGAGAACAGAGCCATTCATCATTCCGGTCAGGGTCCACCTTCCTGGCTGCCTTTGGCCTGCTCCCTCCGGCCAAGTGGAACTGCTGATACTTTTCAGAGTGAAGTCAGAGGGGCTTTTTTTAGACATTGTCCCTCTGTGAGAGACCAAAGCTCAATTGATGTCACATTTATTGAGCACTTACTCTGTACAGAGTGCTGTACTAAGCACTAGGGAGAGTACAATAAAACAGAGTTGGTAGACATGTTTCCTGCTCCCAAGGAACCCAAATTAAACCACCACCTGCCATATCAGTGGCTTTTATTGTGTCTGCTGTGTACTGGATATTAGACACATTCTGAGAAAGTGAAAGATATGATCCCTGAACTCAAGGAGTTGACAGTCTGAGGGGAAAACAAGCAAACCCATCCTGCAAATGTACAATAATAAAAAGAACATAAGAACAGATATAAGTTAGAAACACATGTGGATAGATAAATCAACAAGGCATAAGTCAATAACTGGACAGGAATGCTGAGGTGGCTTGGGGGAGGGGGATGTGCCTGGGAAAACTGGGGTGTAATCAGGGAATGCTGAGATGGATTTTATTAATAAGAATAGTAATAATAATTGGTATGTAATCACTCAAGTGCTAAGCACTGGGGTAAATGCAGTCAGATCAAACTCAGTCCTCTTCCTTCATGTGGTTTACAATTTGGTGAAGCCGATAGCATTTATCGAACTAGATACGTTGATGTTGCTTTTTTTCTAAATGCTGTTTGGAACCAGTAGTTCTGTTGTTCGGGGTTAAAAATATGTGCTTATATAAAATCACAGTGCAGTTATTTTTAGGACTGATTTACTTATCACAGGCAATCAAAGATCATTTAATATCTAAATTAGTTGATTTGAGCTAGCTGCTAGAACTGTGCTTAGCATAGGAACTGATCCTGGCTTTGACAGCCGCTTCAGCCGGTTGCATAAAACTGAAATTGGATTTGCACCCTTTATTCACACCTCCTTCATCCCCACTACACTAATGTATGTATCGGTAATTTATTGATATTTATGTATCCTGTATGTATGACTGTAATCTCATTGTGGGCAGGGAGTGTGTCCACCAACTTTGATGTTATACTCTCCCAAGTGCTTAGTACAGGTGTCTGCACCTGGTAAGCGCTCAAAAAATATGACTGGTTGATTGTCAGCAAAAGCTGATTTTGCTGCAGCCCCAGCAGGTTTACAGAGATGGTTTGTCATCTGTGGGGAGGGAGAATTCTGAGGGACAGCCTGTTAAGAACCATAATCTGGCTCAGTTGTTCCCAAGAGGCTGGCCTTGGGCCAGGATGAGCCAAGTGAAGGGAGCCCCTAGCTAGGCAGTCAACCCATGAAAGTTTCAAAAGGTGTTAATTTCTACAAGCACTCTAATAATAAACCAGAGTTTTGATGAGGTGGAGAACCAATCCAGAGAATTCAAACAGCCACTTTCAAGGCAAATAGGCAAGAGAGGAGGTCGGGGGAAGCATATGGAGCTTGTGCAGTCTAATGATATTAATAGCTTCAAGAGGTTCACAATAGGTAATGAAGGAGAAAAGATAAGGACGTTGGATGGTGGGAATAGGTGTCAAAGGGGACAGTCATCATTCTTTTCCTCTAAATATCCTTTTGTGGTCACAGTCAGAGACCGACAATCGGGCTGATCCACAGGGACATTTCTTTTTCTCTTACAGTAAATTTGTTCCCTAATTGTAAACACTGCTATAGCAAAATTCTGACCTGTGTGAATACATGGAAGAGAGACAGTGGGATGTGATTTGGTCAGCTGTGCATATGGAATTGATGTTATCTGCATATGACTTTTGTAAGTCTCGAAGCATATAAAAACATGTCCAAAGACAAGGCCAGTCACCAGTAATTGCAGATAATTGTGTATTGTCTTTAGTAGGGGATGAGGGAAAGGAAGCTGGGTAAAGGCCAAGTTTGAATTTCCTTAAGTACTTTGAATTCTCATTCATTCCTTAGATGCTCATTAACACTGAGTGAAATCGTAGTCCATGTCACCTCCCAGGACTGTAATTTATGGTCAAAACAGCGAGTTTCATATGTGTTGCATCTTGGCTCAGTCACATGACCAACATGGCAACCTGGACCATGATTTTTTGGTCTTTTTAACCTGAAATTTAAATTGGACCAAAGAGTGTGCTAGGGAGGCTCCCACCTACCACTAACCTTTATCTAACTCCGGAGTCCGTTCAATATACTCTTTTCTGTGCTTCATTATCTAAAACAAGAACATGGTCATATTAACCTGAGGATCAGGTAATTAAAATAGTCATGAAGAATTTTGCAAATTGGGCCCTATTAGAGCACTCTTCCTATCATGCCATTTGAAAAGCAGCGGGGCCTAGTGGACAGAGCACGAGCCTGGGAGTCAGAGGAGCTGGGTTCTCTACTATGTAACCTCGAGCAACTTAACTTCCCTAGGCCTCAGTTTCCTCATCTGTAAAATGAGGATTGAATCCCATTCCACCCTACTTAGACTGTGAACTCCATATGGGACAGGGAATGTATCCAACCTGATTATCTTGTATCTACCCCAGTGCTTAGAACAGTGCTTGGCACATAGTAAGTACTAAACAAGTAGCATAATAAAACAGCATCTTGAATTTGAGAGCTTTATATGTGTGTTCTTTGTTGAGTTGAGTCAACTTTTTCAGCTCCTAGAGCTTGCCTACAGGCAGATGGTTAGCTGACTATCAGCCATCTCTCTAAATGCCACAGAAGGGCCAAAGAAGGAATCATAAAAGTGGGAATGGTGCAGTGCAAGACATCAGCCAGGTCTAATACTCAAATGGGAGCATAATACAGAATCCGACATCTTCCATAGCCCGGGTACCTACCATCAGATTTGAAGGACAGCCAATGATGAGCTTCTCATCCATCCGATCAGTAGTTGGGGGAAAATAATGGAAATGTCAGCCTGGGATTTTTGACCATGTGCCTTTCTTATTTCGCAGGTCTTCTGGTGGGAACTCTTGATGTCGTTCTGGACTCCAGTGCGAGGGTTGCCCCCTACCGAATCCTCTATCAGACTCCAGACTCGCTGGTGTACTGGACCATTGCCTGCGGTAAGTCCCATAATCTGAAATGCATGACTAATGTGGTGAGGAAGACAGAGGAGGGTGGATGATGGCCACCCAGATCTGGGTAATCCAGTAATTAGAAATCCAGTAATTAGAAATCCAGTAATTAGAAATCAAATGGCCTGAGTGAGCTCAGCTTCCAAAAATGGCTTATTTCCCAGAGGAGGAAAAGGAAGAGTGACATTTATTGTTCATCCATGTGGGACAGGGCACTCTACTAAGCACATCACTTGTGTACATAGTTTAAAATTAGTATAAGTTTTATATTCATATTAATGTCTGTCTTCCCCTCTAGACTGTAAACGCGTTATGTTCAGAGAATGTGTCTGCTTATTTTGTTGTATTGTACACTCCCAAGTGTTTAGTACAGTGCTGTGCACATAATCACATAAATACAATTGGTGTTTGATTAATTGATATGCACCTGGGAAGTACATAATAAATAACTTACATGTTCTCTGTCCACAAGGAGTTTACACTCAACCACGAGACAAATTTAAAAGGACAGGGAGACTATCACTTCATGAAGCAAAAGGGATGTTGGTTAATCTGGAAAATTCTTTCATTGCAATAAAACAGCTGCAGCCTGTTCTGGCTGGTTTTTGCTTGGGGTTAAAGACTAAATCTATTTTAAAAATCCCTCCCTAAGTGTAGCTTCAGAATGTCCTTATAGGTGATTCTATTCTCCCATTAATAATCATTTCTAATCAATTCAAGTTTGAAAATGAGATAATCATCTACCTCCCCACCTTTGATGCTTGAGATTGTAGCCATCTAATTCACAGAAAAGCTCTTTCACTCTTAGATCTTTTTATGAGATGTTTTTCAATTTAGGGCATGTGTTTTTGAATTTGCATTTTTAGTGCTGCTTTCAGAGACTGACATAGTTTGACTTTTTGACATTGTATTAAGGCAACTTTAAAATTCCCTGACTTCAATTTGGATTCATATTTCTTAGTCAGAGACTTAAGTCATTTTAACCTTGCAGAAATTACAAGGTACCCAATAATAATTCAGAAGAGAGAGAGAGATATATCTGTAGCCTTTTTATTGCTTCCTAATAATTGTCTTACTATTGATTTTAAGAGATTGATTTTTCTCTACTTTTGTTGTTGAAACCTCCTCCGGAAGTGAAGAGAAGGAGCCATAAAGGGGAAGAAAATATTCCTGACTGGGTGTTTTCTCAGTCACTAAAGATGATCCTTAATGCCCAGCTACTGTAGAGAAACCAAGGATGATTTTTTTTTGTATTTTTGGTTTTTGGCTATAGTACTTAGCCTTAGTACTATAGGCTAAGCACTGTTCTCAACTCTGGCATAGATACAAATTAATCACGTGAGATCCAGTCCCTGCTCACAGTCAAATAGGAGAGGGAACAGGTATTGAATCCCCATTTAACAGTTGAGGAAATGGAGGCACAGAGAGGTTTAGTGGCTTGCCCAAGGTCACAAAGCAGACAAATGGCGGAGCCAGGTTCCCTGGCTTTCAGGCCCATGATCTTTCTACTAGGCCCAGCTGCAGCCAGTGCTTCTGTCCCAGTCACCCCTCTAGGAGACAGGAGCAGCTCCATGGATCCCAAGAGACTCTAAGGGGGCAGAGACACAGTTCCCCTAAACAGTGCCCAAGGTTGGTACCCACACACACTTACACACACACTAGTGAGGAATGGGCGTTCCCTAGTTCCCTCTATGTGGATGTGAGTAGAGAAACTCCAAAGGAATTCCAAGGCTGTTAGAGACTTACTGAGACTTACTGTAAAGAGACTTACTGAGACAGCAAGTCCTAAGCGACTTGAGGAAGTTAGAGGAGGAAGGTGGTCTGCCCTGCGTCGACTCTCATCGCTTAGGGATCTTCATACTGCGCGCTGCATGGCACATCTGTACTCCTGCCACACATCCCCTCCATTCTCGTTTCCTTTGCAATGGGCCACCACACTTGGGCTTTGTAGACTGCAGCTTTTACCCATCTACCTCAACCTCTTCTTTGACCAGCGGGTGTTTAATTACTGATTCCTGATTTGTTCTGCTCCAGCTGTTCTCTCCACTTCATGTTAATATTGCTGCTAGACTTAGTGGCCACCCTCCCAGAATTATAGGGGGCCATGGTCATGGCAGCCGTCACGTGTGTGTGTATGTCTTTCTGTCTCTGGATATACCCCTGCCTCCCCCTCTTAAAAGCCACTCACATATCCAGTTGATGATTCACCTCCAGGGCGGCATCTTTAAATAATAATCTCTTCATGCACCCGAACTCATTATAAAGCCAAGACACAATGCCAGGCACTGGCAGCGATTCAAAGCCTAGTTATGTCAAGAGATGGTAATAGATAAAGAGTGGCCTCATTATTATCTAGGACCTCTTAGTAATATGTTCAGTTTGTCATTCAGAAATGATTGTATTAAATTCCTCAGAAACTGCTGTGCCCCTCTATTTCAGTATATGCATTGTTCCAAATGCTAATCAGATAACTAAATACCCTAATGGTCTGATCATTAGATGTTTAAAATCATCCTATAGCAAATTTCATGATGACATCATTGTGTTTGGCTGAACACACCCCTCCCCCCCCTTCAAAGCCCCTCCTTTCAGGCTCACACTGGCCGCATTATAGTAGCTTTGAAAAGACCACTATATATCTTCTGTCTTAATTGATGCAGATTTTAAAACAAGCCCAATTACCTTTTGCCCCTCAAATTTTTAAAGCACCACACAACTTCTATAAATAGTGATTTTCTATGATTTCTGGGTAGTTGGTACACTACAGTGCTTTTGTTGAAGCAAATGCACCCTGCTGTTATTACTTTTCACTGGGCTACTATTTTTAAACATGGCATAAAAATGGAAAACTTTTCATCTTTTGTGACTAAGAGATGATCAAGCTGAAAATGTTTTCAATCGGACAGTTCTCTTTATTGAGTATTCACTGTGTGCAGAGCACTGTATTAAGTGCTTGGGAGCATTCAATACCACAGCTAATCACAGCTCTGCCACTTGTTCACTGCATGACTTTAGGCAAAATCACTTAACTTTGTTCCTCAGTTGTCTCATCTCCTAAAATAGAGATTAAAACTGTGAGCCCTACATGGGACATGGACTGTGTCCAGCCTGATCAGCTTGTATTTGCCCATGCTTAGTACAGTGTCTGGCACAAAGTAAGCGCTTAACATGTACTCCCCCCCAAAAAAACAAAAACCGCACACAGTAAACACATTTCCTGCCCACCAGGAGTGTACAGTCTAGAGGGGGAAACAGACATTAAAATAATTATGGATATGTGCACACGTTTTGTGGAGCTAAGGATGGAGTGATATCAATGCCACTAGTCTGCTGTGGGATCTTGGGTAAGTCACTTCACTATGCCTCAGTTACCTCATCTGTAAAATGGGAATTGAGACTGTGAGCCCTACATGGGACAGGAACTGTGTCCAACCCAGTTTGCTTGCTTAGTACATGTCGGGCATATAGTAAGCCCTTAACAAATAATAATTATTATTGTAATCAAGTGTGAGAAGCTTCATGGCCTAGTGGAAAGAGCACAGACAAGAGAGTCAGAGATTTTGGGTTCTAATCCCGCCTCCACCACTTATCAAGCAAAAACCATAGGGGAAGAGCCCTGGGAAATAGCCTATTTGTAATGTATTTCTCTACTCTGGCAAAAAGAGAGATTTTATCCAACAGCAGCAGTGTGAAGCCCCGGACCATAGCTTTTCCACTTCAGTGACCCAGTTTGAAGAGTGTCACCTTCCAGCATTATTGATCTCAGTTCAGTTCTATTTGACTTCATGCTCTGGGCAGATTTAGAACTAGATGAGAATCCAGCCACAAACCAATTAGGCTTCTTTATCAACATCATTAAGTGATGTTTATTAAGTCCGGCACATACAGAGAATGCTCTGCTAACTGTATCTGATGATGCAGTGATTGTTTTTTCCAAACTAATTTCCAAGAAATTCTCCACAGGAAAACTTTTAACTCAGGATTCCGGCAGCATCTTCAGAAAAGAGATGGGCCCTGTTTGCCCATTGTGTTTTGTGTTTTGCTTGACAGTAGGGAATTTTTCAAGAAATTGTTTATTTCTGTTTCTGCCAAACAGACCCATCCTTAAAATGTGAACCCTGGTTGGGACAGGAAGTGAATCTGAGATGAATACCTGATACCTAATCCAGTGCTTATAGTACAGTATTTGTCACATAGTAAGGGCTTAACAAATGCCACAATTATGATTATTTAAAACATTGATGCTGTCTTGGTGCTAGATTTCTCCCTGTCCTAGGCAGGAAGCTTTAGCCCTTCAAGAAGAAGATGTGTCAGACGTGCTATCACTTTGCAGGGGTTTTTGGTGGTAGAGTTTATTTTTGGTATTTGTTAAAAGCTTACTATGTGCCAGGCATGGTGCTAAGCACTGGGATAGAAGCTAATCATGTTGGACACTCCATGTCCCACATGGGGCTCACAGTCTTAATCCCCATTTTACAGATGAGGTAACTGAGGCCTAGAAAAGTTAAGTGATTTGCCCAAGGTCACACAGCAGATAAGTGGAAGAGGCAGAACAAGAACCCAGGTCCTTCTGACTCCCAGGTCCATGCTCTATCAACTAGGCTGCTTGTTATTTCAAATAGGCACTGCGCTCATTTCTTTATAAAATGCTGAGGGATTTGCCCTGGGTGATGAGGATTCATCCTTTGGTGACAGCTTCATTTATTTGACAATCACATTTCCTCTTTCTTGGCCCCACATTGAAAATGGGCTCCCAACTGATCCCTTCTTCGCAGAATTTCAACTCTGGGGTGTCTGCTTCTTGCAGATGACAGTATGACCTCCTTTACACATTCTGACAAATGTTTCAAAAATGCTGTGTGAATTCTTCCTGCATTTGGCCTCTTAGAAGCTTTTCTTTCTCTCCAGGGTATGTCAACTGGTTTCATCTGGGATTGGGAATTGGAGATTCCAAATCCCACTCTGGTTTTGCTTTTGGCTGACTGTCTTTAAGGCTGTTTTCATAAGGAATATCCTAGAGGTGATAAAAATAAATTGTTACCATTTGTGACCATCAGCGGGATAATCCCAAAACACAGGAGAAGCATTTTTAAGCATCTCAAGAGATCAAGGTGTCCTGTTCTTTACTGTATTGCTAATCACATTTTCAAGCAGGTTGAAAATTGGAGCTGATTTTGGAGGGCTTTTTTTTTGTTTTCACTTGGACCCTGAGCTCATCCTTGCCTTTACTCATCTCAAGGAGTTGGATCTGGAAGCTGTCAGGCTGTCTTCTGTTTTGTAGACCGTCTTGCTCTCCTGACACAGTTCCAAGAGAAACATTAAGCCCGTTTGTTTGTCTAATGTTGCCAAGTTCTGGGCTGAAGGGAAGGAGACTTAGAAGAGCATCCTAGTCACTGACATCAGAAATCACAGGAGAAACATCCCCCGGGCACAAGGCGAACAGAGGAGAGAAGGAGACTCCTTACGTCCCTCTGACTTCTCTAAAGAATCTAGAAATTGGAGCGATGTCGGCCAGCTGGCTAGGCAGAATCACGGTGACATTGTTTGGCTTTGGAGGAAGCCGGTCATGAGGTGGCACAGTTAATTCTCGATAGAGCAGAATCCTGGGTGTGGCTGCGAGAGGATATCTGGGGGACGGTTCCACGGGCCGGAAATGTGTAACTCCCTGTCAGGGTCTATAGGGTGGAAGTCCGATGCTTAACTCTTCTCCCCCGACCAGCATTTCCTCTTGGCTGACTGAATCTCTCCACAAGTAACAGGGCATGCACCACCCTCCCTTCCCCCCAACCACTAGCACCCGGGGGCAGGGCTCTGGAGAGGTGACACCCTCATGTAGGGCAGCAGGGCGAGGGTGGGAGCAATCGCTCATCTGACCCTGAGACACCAGCATCCCTTGCCCTTTGCAACCTGTACAGACCCCCTGTTGAGCCATGCATGTGGGGGTGGGGGGTGAGGGGCAGGGGACTGGTGGTCTGCTGGTGTGTGGGCCTGTGCAGGCTGTTGCCAGGAAGGAGGGGAGGAGCAACAGCAGTCATTCATTCATTCAATTATATTTATTGAGCACTTACTGTGCTCTCACCCCTCTGCCTCCCTGTGAAGGAGTGGCACCATGCAGCAGCAAGACCCCCAGGAGACTGTGTTTGGACTGCCGTCTCTTTTCCACTGTCCTCGTGGGCTTTCGAACATCGCCGCCCCAGGGATCAGGGCCCCGAGAAGAGCAGCCATCACGCAGGATTACAGGGGAAATGATAGGGTACTGTAACTTGGGCTGTTATGTGTGTGTGTGTGTGCACATAATAAATAATAATTATGGTATTCGTTAACCAAGCGCTGTTCTAAGTGCTGGGGTAAATACAAGATAATCAGGTTGGATACTGTCCCCATACCACTTGGGGCTCCCAGTCTTAATCCCCATTTTGCAGGTGAGGCAAGTGAGGCGCAGAGAAGTGAAGTGACTTGCCCCAGATCACACAGCAGACAAGTAGCTGAGGTGGGATTAGAACCCATGTCCTCTGATCAGAAGCAATGTCCTCTGACTCCGAAGCCTGTGCTCTTTCCACTAGGCCGTCCCCCCCACCCCTTCACCTGACTCTCCAGGGCTCACTTACGAGGTGGGGGAGGTAGGGGGGAGGGGGAGTGTGTGTGTGTGTGTTTGTGTGTGTGTGCGCGCACGCCATAGCCCTGCAGTTGCATTTGTTTTTGGAGAATTTGGCAATTGGTATGGGAAGAGATTTCTGCCTTTGTGCTGTGAGCACACTAGGAAGCCAAGACCTGAGCAGAAGCCGCAGGGATGATGTCATTCCATCCCTTCTCCGGGTAACTGTGTCAGTGAGGTCTGCGTTGGCACCTCCCTCGAGACCATCAGTTTTCACATCTCATTCATAATTGAAGGAAGAGAGATCATTTTTGGTGCATTACTGGAGGAGGTTGCATCAGATCTCCTGCAGAATACTGAAGCTTTTCTGGCGCTAGAACGAAAGAACTCTAATACGGTATAATGTGATCGGGCTCACCACACGTGAGTCTAGTTCTGGGAGGAGATTCAGAGGGGAGGGGGAAAGGTAGACCAACCAGTGCTTTTCTTGAGAAAAATAGATTTGAGAGAGTTGGTTGTATCCCTGCAAATGTCTAAATCTGTGGACACATTTATTCATGAGGTCAGATGTGGCCTCTCAGCACTTTTTTTATTGGTATTTTTTAAACACTTACTAAGTGTCGAGTACTGTTCTAAGCACTGGGGTAGATACAGGTTAATCAAGTTGGACATGGTCCCTGTTCCACAGGAGGCTCACGGAATACGCATTGGCCCAGTCTGCGGGGGGACAAGGGTGGTGTTGAAGATAATTTTTCTCCAAGAAAAATCTAGTTTGGGATGAGTCTGCCTCAGGCAAGACTCATCTTAAGCAGTCACGACTGTCATGTGCCTCTAAGACTGGACCGCTGCCTTTGGAGTGCTGGGGTCGGATGGGCAGCTACGGGACAAGCGGTTGTTCCCGTCCAAGCCCTCAGTGGTGACCCCCAGCCTGCTGCCGCCTTGGCTTGCCTCTAGACACTTTGCAAAGTCAGGGCAGGCTGATGGCAGGGTGCGGGTGTTACCCGCGTCGGCCAGTGGAGTAGCCCCTCGCCCCCGTTTTCCCTATAAAGGTGCCCTGTGGACTCAGGCGCAGCGTGTTGCTTTTCAGCCCCGCTCTGTTGAGCTGTGCAGGTGATCCCCGGATGAGATGGGTGTGTGGAAAGGTAGGGAGAGCGCTCATTCTAACAAATTGTCGCCAAAGATCACTTGTAGCAGAGCATCCAGATGCACTGTCAAGTGCCCCCTCCCAGACACGTAGACACAGATGCACCTGTGGTTCATGGCAACCCTTCTCGTTGACCTGCCCTTGACCCACCTCTTATGGTCAGGTTGACCAAGCTGCCATTCCTATTTGCTAGAAGGAGACCTTCACGATAGTCCGTCTCTGAGGAATTGAGAAGCAGCATAGCCTACTGGAAAGAGCACACAGGCCTGGGAGCCAGAGGACCTGGATTCTATTCTCAGCTCTGCCACTTGCCTGTTGTGTGACTATGGGCCCGTGCCTCAGTTTCTCCTGGGCCTAAGATACCTGTTTTCCCTCCTCTTTAGACTGTGAGATTTGGGACAGGGAATGTGT
This sequence comes from Ornithorhynchus anatinus, assembly GCF_004115215.2. NCBI lineage: Eukaryota > Metazoa > Chordata > Mammalia > Monotremata > Ornithorhynchidae > Ornithorhynchus > Ornithorhynchus anatinus. The sequence goes on from NC_041739.1 coordinate 27,667,513, forward strand.
CTAATCTGATTATTGGATGGGCCCCAGCATAAGCAGTGCTTAACAAATGCCAAATTATTATTATATGTGTTTACTATGTGTTAAGCATAAGTTAATCAGGTTGGACACAACTGTATCATTATTAGAGTGATTGTTTATCATTATTATTACTATTAATAAATAATAATGCTATTTGTTAAGCGCTTACTATGTATCAAGCACTGTTCTAAGCGCTGGGGTAGATACAAGCTAATCAGGTTGGACACAGTCCCTTTCCCACATAGAGCTCACAGTCTTATCCCCATTGCAGATGATTCTCATTTGTATAATCCTCAACTGTAAAATGAGGATTAACTGTGAGCCTCACGTGGGACAACCCCTACCCTGTTTCTACCCCAGCGCTTTGAACAATGCTGTGCACACAGTAAGCGCTAACAAATATCAACTTTATTTATGAAGTAACTGAGGGACAGAGAAGTGAAGTGACTTGCCCAAGGTCACACAGCAGGCAAGAGGCAGAGCTTGGATTAGAACCCAGGTCCTTCTGACTCCCAGGCCTAGGCTCTATCCAATATCTTCATATTGTGATTTGGTTATCAATCAACTATCCTTAGCATTGATGAATCCAAGATTCTTTTCAACCCTCTTAGGTTAGCCTCATCCAGACTCAACTGCCACATTTTCCCCACACGTGGGACAGGGACTGTGTCCAACCGATTTGCTTAGAACAGTGTTTGGCATATAGTAAGCGCTCAACAAATACCATAATCATCTAGACTGTGAGCTCACTGTGGGCAGAGAATGTGTCTGTTTGTTGTTGTACTCTCCGAAGTGCTTAGTGCAGAGCTGTGTACACAGCAAGAGCTCAATTAATACAATTGAATGAATTAATGAATTTTCAGATTTTAAAACTGAGGGGAGAAGCTGCTATTTCATTGGCACTTTTATGCTGTTGCGTTGATGGAAGTAAACTGGGTTTTGAACTTCCTCATGGGGAATTTTGACCCAAACTTCAGCATGTAATTTACTATGTTGGTTTGTTTTTTTTTTTACAGGTGGATCAAGGAAGGAAGTCACTGAACACTGGGAATGGCTTGAGCAGAATCTGCTGCAGACGCTGTCCATCTTTGAAAATGAAAATGATATAACAACGTTTGTGAGGGGAAAGGTCCAGGTAGGGACCCCAGATGCTGTTCCTGGAATCAGGTTCTCAAGCATCCCCTCAAATCTCCTTCAGCAACCCAAAGGCTCTAGGGTTCTTAATCATGAACCAAAATCTTTTGGGGGAGGGAATAGGACAGCCAACTCATGTGATTGGTGGGGTCAGGGAGAATGTGGGGAGCAAAAATCCATAGATGAAGCAAAAAACTGATTTACAAGAGAGTCGATCTTCTCCCACCCAAGCCTCATCTCCAGACAGAGGGCAAGGGGCAGTATTGGTGAATTTGAATTTCACTCCCTTCCCTCCTCCCCTTCTCCCTCCCTCCCTCTCTCCCAGGTGCTAATGTCAGGGAAACACATTAAAAAAGAGAGTTTTTGCCTGAGTTGTGAAAATTAGTGAGGTAAGGCCAATCAGGGCTTGTACCCTGCAGGGCCCATGCCTCCCAGCGGACAGGGTCTGTCCTGGGGTGGTCGGGGGATAAGATGGACAATGGATAAGATATGTCCTCAGAGTCATATGCTGGAATGGTCTTCGTATGGATTCTTGCTCCCCCTCCCCCAACCCCTTTCTTGCCCTGGGCACTGGCAGGGCTCCCAAACATAGCCGATGTTTGCAATAAAAACTGGCAGGAGCCATACCAATCATCCAGCCAAAGGTATTTATTGAGCACTTGCTATGTGCAAAGCACTGTACTAAGCTTTGGGGGAGTACAATATAATAGATCTGGTAAGCACCGTCCTTTCCCAAAAGGAGTTTATAGTCTAAAGGGGGAGACAAACATTACAGTAAATTAACAAAGGGGAAATGGCAGAGTGTAAGTGCTAGACTGAAGCTTGTCATGGGCAGGGAACATGTCAACCAACTCTGTTATACTGTACTCTTCCAAGTACTCAGTGTAGTGCTCGGCACACAGTAAACGCTTGATAAATATGATTGATTGATTGATTGAAGTGCTTTGTAGCTGAGGGTGGGCTGAGATCAAAGTGTTTAAGGGATAGAGACCCAGACTTGAGTCCTGTGGCGAGACCAGAGATGATCAGCCCTTGCTGGGTGAGGCCACAAGAGGCCACAGGAGAGTTGGGCCCAGAGGAGCAGGGGGATGGAGAAGTAATGGATCTCCCTTGGGGACTTGTGGGGAGTGGGGAAAAGATTTAAAGATGGAGGATCCACACCGTAACCACCTCTTTGCCTTATATCCATCCCTTCCAGCTCCTGCACTGGGCCAGGGACCCCTACAGGTGGTCTGGGGCTTTCCCTTGGCTTTGTCCTTGTTACATTATATTGGCAAAGCCAGTCGTGTTTGAAAAGATTGATTCTAATCCTATCTCATTCATAAACTAGACACCCCTAAAAGAAGTTGGAGAGTAAATTGCAGAGGGTCAGAGAAGCAGCACTGACCTGGGAGGAGTCAGAAAGACCTGGAGTTCTGGCTCTGCCACTTGTCTGTTTTGTGACCTTGCGCAAGTCACTTAACTTCCCTGTGCCTCACTTACCTTATCTGTAAAATGGGGATTAAGACTGTGAGCCCCATGTGGGACAGGGATTGTGGCCTAATTGATTATCTTGTTTCTACACCACCGCTTAGAACAGTATCTGGCACATGGTAAGTGCTTAACAAATACCACTTGTTGGGGGATGTTGAAGATAGTCGCCAAAGTGGTATTTATTGAGCATGATACCTGGAAAGAGGAACAGAAGCACAAGGTTGGAAGAGAGAAATCATTGTTGTTGCCATGAATATTTCCAGTGGTTGGGTGAGGGGCAGGTACTGGCATCCCATAGGAGTTTGATTCGACTAGGAACCACGGAAAATAGTCCCTTTGGATGGTTACAGGCTATGTGAGGGGCTGTGCTAAGTGAATTGCCAGGAAAAGAGGGGAGAGGAAGGAAGGGTATGAGAAAGGTGATTGGTCATTTTACCTTGTGCCCCTTGGAGAGTTCCTGAAATTGATGGTTCTTATTTTCCCGAAACCGACAATTAGTATAAAATGGGCAGGAAAGTCAGGTTTTCTGTTGGGTAAGGAAGTCATTTAAACATGCCCGAGCCTTGAGGAACTTCTATGCCAGATGGATTTAGGAGAATTAAAATTCCTCAGCTGCCACAGCATCACACAGAACTAGTTTAGCTGATTTTCATTATGGCCCCCTTAGGAAGAAGAGGACTTTTTTTTCATTCCCAGTTGTAAGCTTGACATTAGCATTGTACATTTCGTCATCGACTAGCCCCCTACCCTTGGAAAAAGCTAAGCATGGTTGCAGACAGAAAGGTAGAGAGGTCATCTGACCTCTTCTGTTTTCTTCAGCTGTGGGGTCGGGATACCTGGAGACACCTGGGCTCTGAAAATCACCTTAACGCCAAAGGGGTTCAGGGCAGAGAGACTTGAGGGGTCTTCTTCTAGACAGATTCTGCACCCTGGTTCTTTCCTTCTTACAAAAACTCTTGCCCTCCTGTCATAAGTAGAGGTCTGAAAGCAGAACCACTTTGTTCGCACCGCAGCTCTCCAGAGACTGACATGGCACCCTTCAGTATCCTAGGGCTGCAAGGGGTGCTAGGCCTCAAGTGGGCCGCTTCCGGGCTGGGACCACTTTTTCGACTCATTCCAGGATCCCTAGCATTGGTCACAGGGCTCCGGTAAGCCTGTTGGCTGCGTTCTCGTGGGAAGTGACCCATCAGCCAGCTCACCGGGGTTGCTGTCTTCTTGACCTTAGCATACCCTTCTGCTCCAGTTTCCTATACTCTTTGGGGCTGCCCTGGGAATCCAACAGTAGGCTGGCCGCTGCTAGGGCAGGATTCGGAGTGTAGATGCGTAGAAGCCCTGGGTCTGCCTTTTCTTTAGTCGGCTTCCATCCCTCCCTCTGCCCGAACCTGCTTGCTCTGATCCCAAGATCCCAAGCCCATCTTACGTGTCTCGGGGTTTTATGGCCTTGTTATTACTGCAGGATGTGTAGCTGATACAAGTGCCCCGGGGCCTGCACCTGGAGGGAGACACCCTCCCCCCCCCCCACCCCCCCCCCCCCCGCAGAGGCTCCAGAGATAGGGAATGGCTCGTTGGACTCTCCCAAGTGCTTTCAAGTGCTTAGTACAGTGTCTAAGCGCTTAGTAGAGTGCCCTGTACAAAGTAAGCACTCAATAAATGTGATTGATTGCATAATACAGTGCTCTGCACACGATAAGCACTCAGAAAATATTGTCAGTGATGATTCCCCAAGACAGGGCTAGGCCTTCCTGTTCCTGCAGGAAGATGAGGGTTCAGTTGGGTTAGGAAAAGCAGGACATGACTGCCATCAGTGAGAATCAACAAGGAAAATTGAGTAGTTCCCCGATGGGCAGGCTCAAGGCATGGTATTTATTGAGCGCTTACTATGTGTGGAACACCATGCTAAACATGTAGGAGAGTGCAGTTGAGTCGGTAGGCACAATCCCTACCCTCAGGGAGCTTACAGTCAAGCCAGGAAGACAGACGCTAAAATCAATTTCAGCTGAGGATGTGAATGTAAGTGTGGTGGGTGTGAGTTAAGTAGCAAAAACGCTTAGTGGTGCTTCCCCTCTAAAAGGAGTCTGCCAGACCTCTAAAGGACAAAACGGAGTAGTGTAGAGAGAGGGTTTCATTGCCTTTTGATTGTTTCATAGCCTTAGAGCCACACAAATTTTAAATGGTCCTGGAAACTGAGGCTCCAACCCCCGTCCCAGGCTCCGACAGTTTCCATCTAGAAGTGGGCTAACCCCCCGCCAGATGTCACCCCGTCGGATGAAGCGATGAGATTTCTCTTACCACCAGGGTTTTCTCTGTGTTTTCTCCACCTAGGGAATCATTGCGGAATACAACAAAATCAATGATGTGAAGGAAGATGACGACACAGAGAAGTTTAAGGAAGCCATCGTGAAATTCCACCGGCTGTTTGGGATGCCTGAGGAAGAGAAACTGGTCAACTATTACTCTTGCAGCTACTGGAAGGGCAAGGTTCCTCGCCAAGGCTGGGTGTACCTCAGTATTAACCACCTGTGCTTCTATTCCTTCCTTATGGGAAGGGAAGGTAGGCAGAGTTAGCTGTAAGGCCTTCGTGGATAGAGCATGGGCTTGGGAGTCAGAGGGACCTGGGTTCTAATCCTGGCTCCACCACTTGTCTGCTCTGTGGCTTTAAGCAAGTCATTTAACTTCTCTGTTGCCTCAATTGCCTCACCTGGAAAATGGGGATTATTTCTTTGAACCCCATGTGGGACGTGGACTGTGTCCAATCTGAGAAGCTTGTATCTATCCCAGCATTTAGTACAGTGCCTGGCACATAAAAAGCACTTAACAAATACCATAAAAAGTTAGGTCAAATGGTTTTGGAAGGGTAGCCCTCCCATCAGAGACCCACTATCACCTCTTCTGTTATTCTAAGGATGATGATTTATCAATACTGATAGAAAAAGTTAATAAGACCTCTATGGCCCAAGAAAATCTCAGCTGCAGAAGACTGGGGAAATACGTGATGGTTCAAGAGAGATGCTGGCTGGGTTTCAGTGCTGGAGGGGTGGGCGAGTGGGTTGGGGAGAGAGGGAGGGAGGTGAGGAGAGTGGAAGGGCATAAGGGAGCAGGGGGTAGGCAGATCATTTAGCATTGAAGTGTTTCTGTCCCTTGTGCTCAGCCAAGTTGGTGATCCGCTGGGTGGACATAACCCAGCTGGAGAAGAATGCCACGCTGCTGCTGCCTGACGTGATCAAAGTGAGCACAAGGTCGAGGGAACACTTCTTCTCCGTCTTCCTCAACATCAATGAGACGTTCAAGCTCATGGAACAACTGGCCAACATCGCTATGCGGCAACTTTTAGACAACGAGGGATTCGAACAAGACAGATCGCTTCCCAAATTGAAAAAGAAATCCCCCAAAAAAGTGTCTGCTTTAAAACGGTAGGGAGCAGAGAAGTTCAGTTGTTGGGGGGAGTGGAGGGTGGATATTGGGTTTGGAGGACCTATAGAGGTGGAAAGCCTGAGGTCTTCCCTAAAATCTGGGTCTGGATCTTTCTATGGAAAGGATGAAACGTGCCTTTTGGTTTGAGTTTCTCCAGATGAGCCCAGGTGCTTGGGGTTAGGGGCTGGAATGGTGGGGTGTGGGGATGAGTTCCCAGATGGGAGCTGTGGATCTTTCACTGGCTTCCTGGAGGTAGCAGAGAGAAACCTGATAGTGTGAATAGTGGGATCTGGCTTCCCTTTGACTCCCAGGCCACGGGATTCTTCCCTGCAGATTTGATGTTGGAAACAAGTGATGGATGTTTCTTCATTTGATTTTTTTTTTTAGGGGGTGATAAGCAGCAAGTAGTATTGTGGGAGTCTTCAGTGGGATGGGAAACTTTGGAAGTTTTATATACATACATAAGCAGGAGAAAATTACTCTATTTTCATTGATTCATCACTGACGTTTATTGGTAGTTTGTTGCTCAGCAGCCAATATTTCCTCTAGGATTTTCCTTGAAATCATAACAAACCCTAGCTTGCACTGGTTCTATTCAGTACTGTCATGATGACTGCAGTGAAGAAGTTGTTTGCCAATTTAGAGGTGGGCCATATGTGGGATGAGGTTGAAGTCAGGAATAAAATTTTTAAAATGTCCCAACCAAACTGAAATGAAATTCAATAGGGTTATTTATGTAGCAAACCCCAGTGCTTAGTACAGTCCCTGGAACATAGTAAGTGCTTAGTAAGTACCATTAAAAAAGTAAATAACCCTACATCACAGACTTCCTAGGAATGAATGTCATAGGAAAAGACCCGAGTATCACTTGAACTCAAGTTGACTATAAGTCAGGCACGAAGTGCCACTATTGAAAAGTGCCATTTTGGCTTTGGGGTGACATAAGAAAACAGGAAACAATTATTCCACTAGCCTCTGCTTTAATCAGACCTGAAGAACATTGGGGCCAGTTTTGATCATCTCACTTTAAAAAGAATATGGAGAAGCTGATGAGAGATGGAAAATAGGTCTTCTGGCGAAAGATTTGAGAATGAGTTGGTTAACCTGGAAAGAAGAGTTGAAGGCGAATGCCCAGCATTAAATACGAGAAAGCATTTTATGAGGAATCCCAATGTCTGGTCAGTCTTGGTGTTCGCAGGCAGCCGAACAAAGGAAGTAGGTTTAAAGGAGAGATTTTGGTCCGACTTGAAGCATTTTTTTTGATTAAGATAAGCTACTGGGAACTGAAAACTGAAACAGGTTACCAAGTGAAGTTGTGGGATTTACATACTTGAAGATCTTTTAGAGAAGAATAAGCCATCATCTATTCCAGACAGTTTGACATCGACCTAACTTGGAGCCAAGGAAATGGGCCATATGACTGAGAGGCTCCCTTCTTGTTCTACAGTTTTCTGACTGAGTGGGTGAGAGAACTCCATAGCTACATGAAATTCATTCACTAGACCACTGCTTCCTTGCAGACCTTATTTTTGGAAGCCTCCCTAGCAGTCAGTGACCATGAAATCACTTTCTACACCCAATCAATACCAAAACCACTTGTTTGGAGCTGATGGAGTGGTTGGCAGAATATTGAGGCAAGGGATATTGAGGCAAGCTGTTTATTTAAAAAATGTTTTGAAATCATGTTCTGTGTAGGCAGTGAGTTTAAAGTGATAATTATTCATTCTGCTTTTCAGAGATCTTGACGCCAGGGCAAAGAGTGAGCGATACCGTGCCCTCTTCCGACTGCCCAAGGATGAGAAGTTAGATGGTCACACCGACTGCACCCTGTGGACTCCGTTCAACAAGATGCATATTCTGGGGCAAATGTTTGTGTCCACGAATTATATCTGCTTTACCAGCAAGGAAGAAAACTTGTGTAGCCTGATTATTCCACTCCGAGAGGTGGGTATCAGCAGAAACTTTTACATGTTCCAGGGTGCTGTCTTTGGTCTACTTTCTGACAGTATGCGGGTATTATTCTTATTCTTATTTATTATTTTTAATGGTATTTGTTAACTACTTAACAAATACCATTAAAAATAATAAATAAGAATAAGTGTTAAGTGTACGGTTCCAGGGGGAGGTTTTTCAGAGGGGTCAGACAGTTCTCAGTCCCTTCCTGTCTGTGTCTGAAGCAGTCGTAACAGTTTGCCTGGCTGTTTTTTGAGAAAGGTGGAAAAGAACAAAGAATCCAGCTGTGAGAGAGTCAGTCAGTAAATCATATTTATTGAGCGCTTACTGTATGCAGAGCACTAAACACTTGGGAGAGTACAATATAATAGGCAGTAAAACAGAGAGGAAGGGAACGGGTTGGCTGCTCAAGAGTTCCGTCCTCTCCGGGATGGAGGCATCGAAAAGGAACACTGGGAAAAGTAGTCAGTTCCAGATGTCCTTATGGCTGCTGATCCTTCTTTGGAAGCAGCGGGCAGGAGTTGAAGACTTCAAAAGGCCACTGAGTAGGATCACCTGTTGTGGTTTGGCCTCAGGGAAAGTGGGATCAGAAACGAGAAAGAGAAGCTATGTTTCAGAACAAGTTGATCCTAAGTAAAGTTCGATCTGGGGGGACCTAATCCTGAGAGGGGGTAAAAAAAAGTTTCTGAAAGGTGAACAAATGACTTTAGTGCTATCACCTGAGTTTAGCAGGGCTTTCCTGCAGACAGAGAAGAGGGAAGCAGTTCTTGTCTGTAGGAGACAAGAGGGCTGAGGGTTTCAGTAAAGAAACTGGAATCAAGGCTCCTTTGCAGGACTCTGCCACTCCTCACTTCACTTCCTTTGCTCCCCCGACTCCAGGCCACCTCACCCTCACCCACACACCCCATCGGCCTCTGCTACATTGAAAGTCTGGGGTAGTCATCAAACACCAATTCGATTACTGCATCAGCCGCCTTGCTGTCCTCCCTGCCTCCTTTCTGTCCAGTCCATATTTCACTCTCCTGCCTGAATCATTTTTTACCAAACCATTCAGTCCATGACTCCCCACTCCTTAAGAACCTCCAGTGGTTGCTCATTCACCTCTGCCTCAAACAGAAACTCCTTTGAATCCCTTAAAGTCCTACTCCTATTTTACTTCCCTGATTTCTGACTACAGCCCATCCCGCACTCTTTGCTCCTCTAGTATCAACCTACTCACTGTACCTCAATCTCATCGATTTCACCACAGACCTGTCACCCACATCCTGCCTCTGGCCTGGAATGCCCACCCTTTTCATTTCTGACAAGCACTCTCCCACCTTCAAAGCCCTATTAAAAGCACATCTCCTCCAAGGGGCCTTCTCTGACTGAGCCCTCATTTCCTCTTCCACTCCCTACTGTCTTGCTCTTTCTTTTTAATGGCATTTGTTACAGCACTTTATGATGTGCCAGGCACTGTACTAAGTGCTGGGGTAGATACAAGATAATCAAGTTGAACAAATCCTTGTCCCACCTGGGGCTCAGTCTTAATCCTCATTTTATAGATGAGAGAACTGAGGCACAGAGAAGAGAAGTGACTTGTCCAAGGTCACACAGCAAACACGTGGCAGAGCCGGGGTTAGAACTAAGGTCCTCAGACTCCCAGGCCTGGACTCCTTCCACTAGGCCATGTTGTTTCTCTGGCAAATCCTTGCACTTGTATTTGCATCCCTCAGTTCTACAGCACTTATCTATATATCTGTAATTGATTTATTCATTCAATTCATATTGATGTCTGTCTCCCTGTCTAGACTGTAAGCTCTACAGGAATAGGTCTGCTAACTTTGTACGGTCCCAAGCGCTTTGTACGATGCTCTGCACAGAGTAAGCACTCAATAATACAATTGATTGGTTAATTGTCACCAACCAGGAGGGTGAATTTGAGCAGTCCCTCTGCAGCAGTCTCAGGGATCTGGGGAGATGAGGTGGAGGAGGACGGGGAACACTTGGGAAAAATAGTACTTTAGCCCCATCACCATCTTGGGATTTGTGCCCAGTCAATCAATCAGTATTATTTATTGAGGGCTTACCTTCTGCAGAACACTATATTAACTTCTCTGATGGTTGTCCATCCACTTCCATATCAAAGAGAAACTCCTTTAAATCACTCAGTCAGAACTCTCTTCTTCCTACCTAACCTCACTGATCTTTTTTTAATGGTATTTGTTAAGTATTATGTGCCAGGCACTGTACGAAGCACTGGGGTAGAGACAAGATAATTGGGTTGGACAAAGTCCATGTCCCACATGGGGGCTCACGGTCTCAGTTCTCATGTTACAGATGAGGTAATTGAGGCACACTTCTCTGAGAGAAGTGAAGTTACTTGCCCAAGATCTCCCAGCAGACAAGTGGCAAAGCCAAGATTAGAACCCAGGTTCTTCTGACTCCCTTTGCCTTCCCTCTGTATGTATGATTTGTGGGGGACCTCCTTGTGAGATTTCTGTTTTCCCATTTTGTCCCCACAGTAAGCTCAACTAGATTCTGTAGTTTGGTGTTACTTTGAGGTATGGGTCTTTGAAAAGACCCTAGGAATGGAAATCAGTTTAAATCCCTGATTGTCACCTTCTTGGCCTCATCCCAGGGCTTGATGTTTTGCAGTATATAGAAGAAAAGCTAATAGTTTCATAGTACTCAAAAAAAAATTGTCCTATAGAGAAATATATTTAAATACCATCTCCCTTTTTACTATAAATAAGCATTATTTTTCATAAAGTCAACCTTCCAAGTGAATATATCTGTGTGCTTTGCAAGTAGAAATTGTTATTCCTTTTTGTCAAGAGAAACAAGGGGTTTATGAAGTAGTTCGGTGTAAGCATTTATGATCAAAGTATTTTCCAGTAAACAATTTACTTTTTACCCATAGGTCTTATCTTGGGATTTATTCTGACACTCTGGAAAAAGAAGTATAGTGTTTAGCTTGGCTCCCAGTTGGCAACAATCCCCATTATAAACCACCAGATACAATCATTCAGCTGGGAGCTGAAACCAATAACATTCCCCCTTTCACCCCTTCCCTTCTGAGACTGGCGGTGTCAGACCTAGTCTGACAATTCAGATAGATTAGCACTCATTCTGCTTACATCATGCTTGTTGGTAAATCAGAGCTTCCGAACTTTCTAGATAGAAGGCAGGAACCCTAGAGGGTCTGAAAGAGACATATTAAGAAATTGGTGGTTTCTTGAAAACCCTTTTAATGTAACGTGAGTATAGGAAGCCAAACAATGATGAAAATCGTGTATCTCTGAGATCTTTACCAAACTTTTTAATAGAAATTGGAGGCTTGATTTGGAAAAGAATGGAAGATCTGGGGGCAGACTAATTTTAGTGCCTGTATTGATTTACTGATGATTTTTCTCTTTAAAAATGGAACATCATCCTCCTCAAAGCATTTTCTGGACTCCTGTGTGAACAGCACTGTACTAAACTCAGAGAAAAAATATTCTGTTACTTCCACTCCTGATAATTTATTTTTAATGTCTGTCTTCTCTGCTCTCTTGTAGGCTCCTTGAGGGTAGGGATCAAATTAACCTACTCATTTGTACTTTCCTGAACACTTAGTGCAGTGTTCTTCACCCAGTAAGCACTCAATAAATACCACTGATTTATTTCTCAGTCTGCTTCTATAAAATGCCAAGGGCGTACTGCATTCAAGACCCAACTGAAATTTCCTCATCAGGATTTCTTGTGGGCAGTTTTAAATTTCTGAAAAGTAATGTTGGCTGTATATTGTTTCTTTCCAGGTGACAATAGTGGAAAAGGCAGATAGCTCTAGTGTATTACCCAGCCCTCTATCAATCAGCACCAAAAACCGCATGACTTTCCTCTTTGCCAACTTGAAAGATAGAGACTTTCTGGTGCAGCGGATCTCCGACTTCCTGCAGCAAACCACTTCAAAAATCTACTTGGACAAAGAGATGGCAGGAAGCTACAACAGTTCAGATGATGAGGTACAGGGAAAGGTCTGATTAAGTCTTGAAATTGTGTTTCTTGGGTGTCAGAACTAAAGACTCGTGGTCTTTGTTTTAGAGACATTCATTCATTTATTCAGTCGTATTTACTGAGTGCTTACTGTGTTCAAGGTACTGTACTTAGCACTTGGGAGAGTATAATATAGCAACAGACACATTCCCTGCTCACATCCTTTTCAGCTGACATCATCTCAGTTCCTGACTGACAAAGGGAAAATGCTGTAATCCTATGTTCTCCCCACCACCACACACACACCTATAAACTCCCCCGCAACATGCCAGGAGGCCCCCAGTACCTTATCGACACCAAGGCTGCCAACTTCTCAGATTGGCTTCAGGGCAAAGTTAGGGCATATCACGGATTAGAGGTTGGGAGATAAATGGGAGTGAGGAGAAGAAGGGGAGAGAGGGCAGAAAAAGAGTAAGACAAGGTCAGAAGAGAACTGAAAGAAGAGTAAAGGGGAAGAAACTGAGAACTCTTGAAAGGAAAAATTGGATTTTGTATTTTCATTGAACTCTCTCAAATTCCTCATATAGTGGGTATTCAATGGGGTTTGCACCTTTAATTACCACTAAAGCTGCTTTTGCACGGGGAGCTGAAACATTTCTTCCACTCTGCCACTCATCAACCCTTGCCTTTAGCCTGTCCCCAACTAATAGCAGTAGTAGTATTTGAGTGCTCACTTGGTGCAGCACACTGTACTAGGCATTTGGGAATTACACGTTCCCTGCCCACAAGGGGCTTACAGTAAGAAGGAGCCTGACATTCTTGCCCAACTGTATCGCACTCTTTCAAGGGTACAGCATTATGCACACCAACAAATACCATTGATTGTACTTGATCTGAGGCTGTGGGGAAACATTCATCGTCATTATTTTATTACTATTGCTATTTAGCATATCTCCAAACTTTAGTGAGTCAGTTGTATTTATTGAGTGCTGTGTGCAGAGCACAGTACTAAGCACTTGGGAGAGTACATACATGAACAAACAGAAACATTCCCTGCCCACAACAAGCTTACAGTCTAGAGCGAATAATAATAATATCTGTTAAGCGCTTACATTATGTCAAGTGCCGTACTAAGTGCTGGGGAAGATACATGACAATCAGGTCCCACATGGGGCTCACAGCCTAGGTAGGAGGGAGAACAGGTCTTGAATCCCCATTTTGCAGATGAGGGAACTGAGGCACAGAGAAGTTAAGCAGTTTGCCCAAGGTCACACAGCAGACTGATGCTTTTCAAACCATATCCCAACTTTGACCCCCAAGATACCTGCTCCCAGAAGGTCGGCCTAGCTCCAGCTCCAGACCACAGGCAAGGTGGTCATTTTTTGCAGTACCGATTTTCTGTGCTAACTCCATCTTCAGGCTCACCCCTGCCTACATTCCAAAAGGTGAATTTATAGTATACCCATTAAGAAATTGTCCCCCAAGCTGTGTGATGGCTGGTTCTTCCTCCCAACAACCTGGTAGAGCTAGTTCATATCCCTTTTCCTCCCTCCACAGCATGGGAAAACAGTAATGAGGTTCATTGTCTTCTTTTATCCATGGCTACACAGCCAGACAGTAGATGAGGCTAGCTCCTAGTTTCCTGTGGGGATTCCAGATTTTAACTGAGAGGCTGTGATGGAGCAAATTCAGGACACAAGGGGCTGCAATGGCATTCCACTTTGAGCAGAGACATTCCCGCCCTGCTTTGGGGAAGGCAGTGTGGCCTAGTGGAAAGAGCATGAGCCTGGGAGTCAGGAGACCCAGGTTTGAGTCCCAATTCCACCACAGGCACACTGGGTGACTCGGGCAAGTCACTTAACCACTCTGGGCATGTTTTCTCATCTATAAAATGGGGAAAGATAAATTGTCAGTCCTGGGCTGAATGGGGACTGTGTCCAATCTCCTAACCTTGTATCTACCCCCAGTGCTTTGCACGTAGTAAGCACTTACTAAATGCCATGATTAATTAATTACTTTTGGGGCTTGTTACACCCTGGATCTTTTTTCTTCATTCTAAAATTAACCAGTTGACCTTCACTTAATCAATTCTACTGTACGATCTCTACCGTGAAACAGATTTTGACTTAGTTCTCGCTAATACTGCCATCTACATTATACAGTTTTCTACAGGAGCTAAATCAAAGCCTGAAACTTATCTGTCGACCCTGGTTTTAAAGAAATTAATTTCATAGGAGTATGAGTTCGCGATGTAATCTAAAATCAAAGGCATGAAAAGGAAGTGGATGTTGAACAGTGTAACACATTCAATTTAAAAGGTTGAGGTGGTTTATTTCCAATGTAAAAACATAGATAGAAGTTCACATAAAGAAATGGCCTGTAAAATTTGAGCCAAACAGCGAGGTTTTTGAGAACAACATTTATAAATGCCAAATTGAAAGTGTTCTGGAGGGAAAAAAAGAAATTTCAGCTTTTCATCTCAGACATTGCTTTAATTGTTATGGCCTTTGGAAGATACTTGTGTGTAATTACACTCTTGTGACTTTTCCGTTGAGTTTTTGATCATGGTAATTTGCTTTCTTTCTATACTTGGAAGGGTGAAATGTTATTGTTAATAATGCTATCCAGCAAACGTATCCAGAGCCCTCCAAATTCAAGCCGCATCCTTTTTTAATGGTATTTATTAAGCACTTACTATGTGCCAGGCACTGTACTAAGCACTGGGATAAATACAAGCTAATCAGGTTGGACACAGTCCATGTGCCAAATGGGGCTCATGGTCTTAATCCCCCATTTTACAGATGAACAAACTGGGCACAGATATATTAAGTGACTTGCCCAAAGTCACTCAGCAGACGTGTCAGAGCTGGGATTAGAACCCAAGTCCTTTTGACTGATTGGTGATTCCCTTTATATAATAATAATAATAATGTTGGTATTTGTTAAGCGCTTACTATGTGCAGAGCACTGTTCTAAGCGCTGGGGTAAACACAGGGGAATCAGGTTGTCCCACGTGGGGCTCACAGTCTTAATCCCCATTTTACAGATGAGGGAACTGAGGCACAGAGAAGTTAAGTGACTTGCCCACAGTCACACAGCTGACAAGTGGCAGAGCTGGGATTCGAACTCATGAGCCCTGACTCCAAAGCCCGTGCTCTTTCCACTGTGCCACGCTGCTTCTCGCGCCACGCTGCTTCTCTTATATGAGGAATGTGTTACCCTCCAACAGCCCATGGCAGGCTGTGGCCATGGCACAGTTTTGGAGAGCCTTCTAGAAGCACTTTTTTTCAGTCGGCATCCCTCAGTAGGGTCAGACTGTCAATCTTTATGTAGCTCTCGGCTGCTGGGACGGGCTGAGGCTTGGGCTGGTTCTGGTCAGGCCCGGTTAGCAGTGTTTCCTGTGGCAATGAGCCCTAGTGGACTAGCTTGTGCTTGTTTGTGTTTCTAGGCTTATTCAAGGCCCAGTAGCCTGGTTTCCTCAAGCCCGCAGAGAAGCTTGAGCTCCGAAGCGGAGGGAGAGCGGCAGTTCAACCTGAACGGCAACAGCGTTCCCACGGCCACGCAGACGCTGATGACCATGTATCGGCGACGGTCTCCTGAGGAATTCAACCCCAAATTGGTAAGCGCATCGGCTCCAGCTTGACAAGGTGAAAAGAGGCTAGGATTGGGAGCTAGAAGACTTAGGTTCTAATCCTAGCTCTGCAGCTTGCCTGCTGGGTGGTCTTGGATAAGCCACTTAACTTTGCTGGGTATCAGGTACCTCTATTATAAAATGGGGATTAAATCGCCTGTTCTCCCTCTGCAAAAGACTGTGCTCCTCTTTGGTACAAGGACTGTGTCCATTCTGATTAGCTTTACCTACCTCAGTGTTTTGCACAGTGCTTGGCACATAGTAAGGGCTGTTGAAATATCAATCATATATTTATTGAACTTATTCTCCCCACCGTCAAAGCTTTACTGAAGGCAAATCTCCCTCAAGAGGCCTTCCCTAATTAAGGCCTCATTTGCTTTTCTTCTTCTTCCTTCTGCGTTACCCTGATTTATTCCCTTTATTCACCCTGAACACACTCAGCCACACATTTATGTATATACCTGTAATTTATTTATTTATATTGTCTGTCTCCCCTTCTAGACTGTAAGCTCATTATGACAGGGAATATGTCGACCAACTGTTTTACCTTGTACTCTCCCAAGCGCTTAGTACAGTGCTGTGCACATAATAAGCGCTCAATAGACTGATGGATTGATTGAGTGGGAGAGTACAGTATAACACAGTTGGCAGACATGTTTCCTGCCCACAACGATTTTACAGTCTAGAGGGAGAGACAGACACTAATATGAAATGATAAATAATGGATATGTACATAAGTGCTGTGGGGGTGAGGGAAGGGTGAATCAAGGGTGCAAATCCAAGTACAAGGGTGATGCAGAAAGTAGAGGGTAAAGAGGAAATGAGGATTTAGTTGGGGAAGGCCTCTTGGAGGAGATGTGCTTTAAAGGTTGGGAGAGTGATCGTCTGTCGGGTACGAAGAGTGAGGGGATTACAGACCTGGGGCAGGTCATGGGTGAGAGGTCGGTATTGAGATAGACAAGACCAAGGTTACAGCAAGTAGGCTGACAATAGAGGAGAAAAGTGTGTGGGATGAGTTATAGTAGGAGAGCGATGGGGTGAGGTAGGAGGGGACAAGGTGATTGAGTGCTTTAAAGTTAATGGTAAGGTGTTTCTGTTTGTGGAGGTGGCAACCACTGGAGGTTCTTGAATGGGGAAACATGGACTGAAAAGTTTTGTACATAAAAAAAAGATCTGGGAAGCAGACTGAAGTATCAACTGAAGTTAAGATAGATCGGGAACAAAGAGGGTGATGCAGTATTCAGGGCAGGATAGCCTAAGTGCTTGGATCAGCATAGTAGCAGTTTGGATGGGGAGGGAAGGGTGGATTTTAGCAATGTTGTTGAACCACAGCTATCATTAGAGGGCTGCTGTGTCTCAAGAGTTTGGATATTTTGGAAAAAATAACTTGATGCAAAACTTTAGCTAAATGTAAAATTTCCAGAGTATGAGCTCTGGTAGAACAAAAAGGGACATCAGTGATGGCTTCGTTGGAGAACATAGTGAGCAGGCTACAAGACTGTATCCCTGCAGAGCAGGCCCCAGGCATATATCTTTGTAACCTTTCCCCTGTCCCTGGAGTTATATGGAATAAAATGAATGAATTGGGCCTTTTATATCGTGTCCCTGATTAAAGGATGAATGGCTTTGGGGAAGACTGTCTTAAACAGTGGGTTGTGCCAGGCTGCCAGCGTCCTGACATACATTAGCCTCGAGAAATATATTCTCAAATTTGGCTTCTAACCTTCAGGGATTCCTAACCATTTCCAGTCTTTGACTGTCCCCCATCCACCTAGAATCATTCCTCTAGAAATTAGGCTAGAACATGCAATGTATCTTAATAAGCTGCATATTGGGAAGGGTGAGTCCTCTAGCCATGGATTTCCACCACATTTCCCCTTCCCTCTGGCTCAGAGAGGCAATAATTTTTCCACTCCGTTTTAGGCCAAAGAGTTCTTGAAAGAGCAAGCTTGGAAGATTCACTTTGCCGAGTATGGACAGGGGATCTGCATGTACCGCACGGAGAAAAGCCGAGCCCTGGTGTTGAAGGGCATCCCCGAGAGCATGCGCGGAGACCTCTGGCTGCTGCTTTCAGGTGAGACATGGGGACAGAAGGGACCGGGGGCACCTGAGACTTCAGAGTTTCTTTCTGAAATCCCCACCCCTGGCACAGAAGGGTCTGTTCACAAGAAACCCACCCCCACCCCCGGACATCTTCCTGTAACTAACACACTAGACGTAAAAAGCTGACGGGAGAGTCCAGAATGGGTCAATATCAACTCACCTTATTCCTAAAGCTAAAGGTTTGGACATTTTCTCAGATGTCCCATCAATCCGTGTATCATTTATTGAGCGCTCGCTGTGGACAGAGCACTGTCCTTAAACGCTTGGGAAAGTACAATATAACTGACACATTCTGTGCCCATAGCAAGCTTACATTCTAGAAGGGAAAATGGACATTAATATAAATAAATGTAAGTGTTGTGGAGCTGGATGGGAGGATGAGTGAAGGGAGCAAGTCAGAGTGATGCAGAAGGGAGTGGGAGGAGAGGAAAGGAGGGCTTAGTCAGGGAAGGCCTCTTAGGGAGGAGATGTGCATTCAATAAGGCTTTGAAGAGGGGGAGAGTACTTGTCAGTCGGATTTGAGGAGGGCGGGCATTCCAGACCAGAGGCAGGAAGTGGGCGAGAGATCAGCGGCGAGATAGACAAAATTTAGAAACAGTGAGTTGGTTAGTATTAGAAGAGCAAAGGTCAGAGCTCTGCCCCCAGGTTCTTCAAGCCTCTCTCTGAATTCCTGCCTGATCTCTGGCAGCCTGGACCCTGGCCTTAGGTCAATGTTGTTCTCTCCAATCAATTATAGGTGTTTATTGAGCGCTTACTGTGCGCAGAGCACTTTACAAAGTGCTTTGGAAATGACAGTACAAAGGAGTGAGTATAGATGATGCTTCCCCACAAGGAGTTTACAGACTTAGCACTGTTTTGTTGGAGAGTTCTTGGGGATGCCCTTGGAGACCTCTCAGAGATGAATGGAGCAGAGCCCCACATAATAATAAGGATGATAGTATTTCTTAAGTGCTTACTATGTGCCAAGCATTGTTCTAAGTGGAAAGGGCCCGGGCTTGGGAGTTAGAGGTCATGGGTTCGAATCCCGGATAAAATGAGATAATTAAGGTGAAAGCACTTGGGAAAATCAAAGGGATTTGTGTGAGTATTGGTTATCCATATTAGCATTTGTTTATAGGTACCTTTTGGAATTAAAGGAAGCTGTCAACCCTGAAAAATAGCAACAGCCTGCTTCCTCTCAGGTCAGGAAAATCTGACAACTACTGGATTTATATCCATGAGCTCCCTGTAAACAGTAGAGGCAGTCCTTGTGCCAGTGACTAGAGTCAAATCTCTGTTTCCTTCAAAGCAAACAGTTGGGTAGATAACAGTGCCCACATTCATGCCCAGTTCAACTGTTGGGAATATGGGAATATGGATTAATCATGGGACTAGCCCTGGTCTGCATAGGAGATTCAGTTCTAGACTGAGCCCTGCCACTGACTCAAAAACAAGTAAGTTTGCTCTACCAGGCTGCCATCTGGAATGCAGAAATATTCCAGATATTATATTCCAGATAATATAATTTCAATCCCCCCCTCCAGAGGATGGAATGGATAACAAAGTGCTTTGAGTTTACTGGAAGAGGCACGTATTCAAGTTGTTTTATTGTTCTTGAAACAAGAGTTTGATGCAGTTCTCAAGATAAGCAAGCCTTTAACCAGATTTTACACATATCACATTTTCTAGAGTCGATCATAAAATGAGGGTTAACTACTGGGAAAGCCACAGGCTCCATTTAAAATATGCCAAATTTTGCCTCCCTAGAGGGAGGGAGGGAGAGGAGAAGCCCACATTGTATATGGTATGGGTGTAGAAAGTGAGAGTACAGGAGTTGAACACCACCCTTCCCTTTTCACTTAGCATCCTGCTCCTTGCTTGTGGAGTCTCATTTAGGAGGTGGAAAATGGAGAAGCCAGCAAGCATGTTCTCTAGGACCCATCTACAGGTACTCCTGCTCTGTGCTGTGAGTTTGAGTGTTAAGGACGCTCTCTGCCCCAGAGTAATGGGGTTCCCAAACATAAAAAGCCCGGGCTAGTGGAGTAAAGGGAAGTGTCTCTGGTTGTTGGTGTTTGATGCTGAGGTCCATCTTCCTAGGAGCCATCAATGAGATGGCCACCCACCCTGGCTATTATGAAGACCTGGTGGAGAAGTCGATGGGGAAGTACAACCTCGCCACAGAAGAGATCGAAAGGGATTTGCACCGCTCCCTACCAGAACACCCGGCTTTCCAGAATGAAATGGGCATTGCTGCTCTGAGGAGGGTGCTAACGGCCTACGCCTTTCGAAATCCCAACATAGGCTACTGCCAGGTAATGACACCACTCTTCATCCTTAGCTCATAAGATTGAATCAACCTTTTCTGACCAACAGGGACTACTCCCTAAGTGTCGGTTGTTCTATTCGTCAGTTATCTGAGACTGCTTCAGGCAATGAGAAAAGAAAAATTTTTCTCACCAAACAAAATTGGATGAGTGCCTATTCAAGAGAGCCAAGTCTGATTATGTTTGTCCAACTGTCCAATTACTGGCTCCAGCCTTGGCTCCAGTTGGTTTGTGTAATTAGCTATAATTGGCATAAATCTACTTGTGCTGGAACTTCACTGAAACGGTCACAGTTGAAGAATATTTTGCAAGTTACGATTCTCACAGAAATAAGCAGAGGCAACTTTTTTGGACACGACTGAAGTTTAGCTCATTGAACTCTGACTTACATGCCATGACTTAAGATGATGTCAGGGACCTAGCTGCCAGCTTTTCATTGTGAGAGCAGGAGAGAAAGGGGCAGGGGTTTAAGGAGAGATGGGAAGGAGGAAGGTGGGCTTCAAAAAGCTGATGATAATACTACTAATAATAGTGATTGTGGTATTTAAGCACTTACAATGTGCCAGGCACTGTACCAAGCGCTGGGGTGGATATAAGCAAATTGGGTTGAACACAGTCCCTGTCCCATGTGGGGCTCACAGTCTTAATCCCCATTTTACAAATAAACTCTCCAGTTTAGGTCTTTTTGTATACCCTTTGAAACTCTCAGGTCATGTCAGAGATCTGGGTTGAACCAGACTGAGAATACAACTCAAAAAGTTGTGGAGGAAATTAAAATATAACAAAACCCCATAACCTTTCAAAAGCTAGTCATGGTCCAGTGCTTCTCTTGCATTCATGCAGTTTCCATTTTTCTTGGGAACCTAGATTGCCTTCCCTGTAAACTTGAGAGGAGAAATGCTTAGGTGACCACATATGCAAGTTCCTTTTGAAAGAAACTTCTGTTAAAATGAATAGTGCTCTGAAGAAGGATTTTACAGATCCTCAGTTATGCTTTAGCTTCTTTTTGGGTAGCTATAATGATTTGGCCCTAGGAGGCCCCTATTAAAGTTTCGAAGAGGAACGTTCTCTTCCGAGGAGAGAGGTGCTTCTTCACTGAGCAGGTAATTGTCTTATTCTGTCTAGTCGTCTCTGACCCAGAATGACCCATGGACACATCTCTCCCAGAACGCCCCACCTCCATCTGCATATTGCCACAGGAAGTTGTGTGGGCAGAAAATGTTAAAGTTCAAGAGGTGATTAGATACCGGACATAATAAAGGGAAAAGGTAGATGGTCCAGCCCTGACCCTGAAGTTGGATGATCAGAGAGGGTAACTTTTACACTGTTCCTCCCAGCATCCTTTATGCCACTGTTGGAGACGTAGCTTGGGCTTGTTGGACCACTGGTCTGACCTAATGTGGTATTTCCTGCATTCTCATGATTGGCAATGTGACTCTCAGAGGGCTGGCTAGGTACAAGGTTTGAATAGTGGTTTGCTCTAAGGTCACCTCCTTTCTTGGTTGCCTTTGGTGGATATAAACATGAGACTGGGAGTCTTTTGTTGCCTGCCTGGTCCTTGGGGAAGGCCTGAGAATCCCTTCCAGAGGCTTCTGTAGGCCCACAAGCCCCCTCCAGTCATCTGCATCATCACAACTCTGGAGGTAAGAAGCCAAATGAGGTCAGCTCCCTCCCAAGTCCATCTCTCACATCCTCCTTCCCCAAAGGAGATAAAAGTTGAGTAGCAGGAGGATGGTTTGAGAATGGAAGACTGGTTTTAGGCTTCTAGTTCCAGGGCTACCCCACAGGTGATATATCCCAGAAGGGGATTGTGTCTGTCCTTCTTTTTCCTCAACCCCACCACGCACACCCACATACTCACAATTTGGGAGTGGAATCTGACCCTACCTCTACTCTAGGTAATGAAAGTGGCATGTGATGGTGGGGCTGGACCACTCTGCTCTGTTGGGCTGAACAGGAGAACCTAGGAAAGATGGCTAGCCTGACCCATGGTCAGACCTACGTCCTGATCTTCTGAGGAGGAGGCGGGAAGCCGATTTTCCCTCTTCCAGTCCAGAGGAGCAGAGCAGGAACTACGTACTGCAAATAGGGGGGGAAAAACACTGCAGTGCTCCATTAGGGGAAATCCTGCCAGAAGGGCTTTCAGTAGTCCGGACGGAAAAGCTTTTTTGGTTTGTATTTCTGGCAGCCCTTCATTATCATTATCCTGCCTCGAGCTGAGAAAAGTGGAACGCGGGTTTTCATTGGCATCTAATGGGACCAGGACTCAGTCATGTTTATTTTTTGCTAATTAAAAGGGTGATCAAAATAGTTGAGACACAAAATATGTCTGCTGAGATCTTCATCACGAATGAAGGGTTTCAGCAACATTTTAAATCATTTTCTTTTAACCTGACAATTTTTTTTAAATAATGAAACAATAGTTGGGGAAGTTACTCTGTAATGCTTTATTTTCCTCCTTTTGTTTCTTTATTTTGGGACCTATAAAAAGCACACGCTTCACAGAACCACCTGAACTGGGTAATAGGAAACGTCGTCACGGTACTAGAAAATGAAAAGTTTGCCTGCAGAAGTTTGTTAGATTACAAAAGTCTTCACATTGAAGTCTGAGAAACCAATTAAAATCAAATGGCAGGTGCTAGAGCCTGGGTTGCCTATTTAGGGAAAGTAGCTGAATTGCTGTTACCTTAGTTCTCTGTGGATCATGTATCTGTATATAGTCATTATTTGTTAAATAGTGATATTTATAGTTACCTCAGGAAAGCTTGTCAATCAAACTTTGCACGGTATTTATTTGCAAAGGAAATTCATATTTTCCATCTAGTAACTTCTTTGCTTTCTGATTCCTCTAGGCCATGAACATTGTGACATCTGTGCTACTTCTGTATGCAAAAGAGGAGGAAGCGTTTTGGTTGCTAGTGGCTTTGTGCGAGCGCATGCTTCCGGACTACTATAACACAAGAGTTGTTGGTATGTGCAGATGTGTTTAAGTATGGCCTGCAATGTTGCATGTGATGTGTTTCAAGAGACTGATTTGTGTTTCAGGAGACTTATCTGAGGAAAGAGTAGGTGGAAGAGATGGCCCTGAACAATGGAAAGAACATTTAGAATTCTTGAGTTTCCAGGAGTAGGGTCCACTTTATTTACTGTTTTACAACTGGGAGATTAGAACTGTTAGGTCCAGCCTAGTAACCGACAGTACAGAACTACTGTACCCTATTAGTATTTCTAATTTGTTCATTAAGAATACAGTATCATACAAAGTAAGGTAATAAAGTAGACAGTGTTAATGTATTCCTCAGAGACAAAAAATTGACCTTAAAGTGATTAAAATCAATGCACTTAAGAGAGTACAAGATAACTGAGTCAGTATATACATTCCCTGCCCATGACAAAAACACAGTATATTTAAATGAGCAAATGACATTGTAGATATGTACATAATATATTTTAATTTGTGTACCTATTGTAAACTCATCATTTTTGAGTTCTATCTTTCACCTCAGCAAAAAGGCACCTTATAGTAGTAAGATCACAGTGTTATTTATACTAAGAAGATCTGCCATTATCTAATGATAAATGGATTGGATTTTAATTACTATTCACAGCAATCCCTGTAGTCCCTCTCTCTAGACTTCGAGTTCATTGTGGTCAAGGAATGTGTCTTCCAACTTTGTTATATTGTACTCTCCCAAGCACTTAGTACAGTGCTCTGTACACGGTAAGCACTCAATAGATAAGATTGATTATTTGGTCAAAATACTTAAAAATTTTTGGAGGAGATAAAAGGAGATGTTTGACCCAAAGTAAACTTGCAGCTATAATTGGCAGTAGTTATGTGCTCAAAGAACCTTGAATTATGAGAAAAATCAAATAGTAATCATTGGCTCAGTAATCATTAATGGATCAAGGAGGTAGGTGGTTCAAAGATATCACCAAAACTGATACTTTGATACCAATTCCCCTATTATTTTTATGTCCACCACTAGCAGAATGCTTTCCTTGTTCTCATTGCTATTATACTGAATTAAATACTTGAAGTTGCCAAAAGCATAGAAATATAAAGAATTGTATGGCAACGTACAATAAGGCTGAGTCAGGGAAGTGCATCATCATCTGCACCAATTTGTAGATTGTGTTGTACTCGGGACAGTCTAGTACTGTGAGGGGAATAAAAAGGTTTCGTAATATTGTGTAATTGAAAACATGTAGCAGCAGAAATTACTTTCATTTTTAAAGGAGTTATTTTTATGAGGTAGATGCAGCCAAAGATAATGGGAAGGAGAAGGAGTCAGAGAAGTTATTGTAATATTTGAGTGCCTGTTGTGGGCAGAGCAGTGTATGAGGTGCTCGAGAGCCTCCTGTAGACGATAATGAAGAGAGCATGGGCCTGGAAGTCAGAAGGACTTGGGTTCTAATCCCAGCTTTACCACTCTGTGACCCTGGGCAGGTCACTTAACTTCTCCGTGTCTCAGTTACCGCATCTGTAAAATGGGGTTTAAGACTGTGAGCCTCATGTGGGACAAGGACTGTGTCCAACCTGAGTTGCTTGCATCTACCCCAGCGCTTAGTACAGTGCCTAGCATCTAGTTTTTAACAAATTCCACAATTATTATCACTATTATTATTATACTGGTGCCATCACTGTCCTCGAAGAGTTTGATATAAAAAGGGGGATGGGCAACCTCAAATTGTAAACACATATTAGGAACAAGAGTAAAGGCATAAGAACAAAAGTAGGCTCAATAGATGAATAAAAAGGGATAAATAAGCCTATGACTACAAATGCTAAGTTGGCCGATGGCCTGACACAAGGTGGGGAAAGAAATTTTGACCGATTTAAGTGATTTCGCATGGAGTTCCTTTCCCACTTTCTCCCCAGAGAGGACAAATATAAGGTAATGAAATGGGTTTCTTGGTGAAGAAGCTCACGTGCCTGACTTGAGTGTCTGGTGCCCTTCCGTATTTCAGGAGCACTGGTGGATCAGGGCGTCTTTGAGGAGCTGGCCCGAGACTACGTCCCTCAGCTGTACGACTGCATGCAGGACCTGGGAGTAATCTCCACCATCTCCCTGTCTTGGTTCCTCACCCTCTTTCTCAGCGTGATGCCATTCGAGAGCGCCGTGGTGGTGGTCGACTGTTTCTTCTATGAAGGAATCAAAGTGATCTTCCAGCTGGCACTGGCCGTGCTGGATGCCAATGTGGACAAGCTGCTGAACTGCAAAGATGACGGGGAGGCCATGACTGTCCTGGGAAGGTATGTGTAAACACAGACCTCTTTCCTGTCCTGTGCTTTGCATTTTCTTTTAGGGCCCTCCTCTTTCCAGAGTCGGAATCGTGCCTTGTGGGAAAGGGGCTCACTCCACTGGGACTTTTAAGGTAAACCCGACGTCTTTGGTTAGAAGTCCAGCATTTTCAAAAACTGGCCAGAGAACTCCAGAAGGGAAGTTCCAGTCACTCTTCCAGTACCCCAGTGGAATTCCCTAACCAATCATTGCTCCTCTATCAGCCTTCCACAAAAGCATAAGTCAGGCAGACAAAACCCTCCCTGGCCACGAAGGTTTGTTTGGGGAGGTCGATAGGGCACTGTTTCTAGGAAAAGTCACCAGTTTGTCCATCCCAATTTTGTACAGTCTTTTGGGAAACTGGGGTTGCCCCTACCTCGATACCTTTGTGGGTGGAGGGAGAAGGGCTGATGATTTGTCACAGGCTCTTTGTGGTTTATTATCATGCCATACTTTCCTCAGGTATTTAGACAGCATAACCAACAAAGATAGTACCCTGCCTCCCATCCCTCATCTTCACTCCCTGCTCAGCGATGATGTGGAACCTTACCCTGAGGTGGACATCTTCCGGCTCATCAGAACATCGTATGAGGTACCATTTGCTCCTGTTTTAACTAAGGCTTGGGAACCCTGAAATATTTTGGGGAGGATGAACTAATCATTCCATTATTAACCCAGGGAGCGTCAGATACCCTGAACTTTGCTTCTGAGGGTATCAATAGCTTATTCTGAAGTTGTAAAAGCCGTTGCCTGGTAGATGATTTTCTGTGATCCTAGGAACTTGGTCTAGAAATGGTGTGGATAGAGGGCCCAGGAGTCAGAAGGACCTGTGTTCTAATTCAGGCTCCACTACTTGTCAGCTGTGTGACCTTGGGGAAGTCACAGCTTCTGTGCCTCAGTTACCTCATCTGTAAAATGGGAAAAGAGATTGTGACCCCCATGTGGAACAGGGACTGGATCCAACCCCATTTGCTTGTATCCACCCCAGCGCTTAGTACGGTGCCTGGCACACAGTAAGTTAACAAATACCATAATTATTATCATTAGTTATTATTATATTGGAGCTTTGGAACTGGACTCCTGATTAGTACAGTGCTTTGCACACAGTAAGCACTCAAGAAATGCGACTGGATTAATGAATGAATTCAGAGTAAGGCAGAAATCATGAGGCCAATCCTCTCATCAGGTTCACTATGCCCCTTCATGACCCTCATGCTTCCAAAGACACTAGCCCAGCCCCAGGGATGAGCAGGACCAATCTGTGGAAGCAGTGACAGTGGGGAGGGAGGGAAGAACTGAGCCCCCAGATTCCAGGGTGCTGCTGATGCACTGAAGACTCAGCCATTGCTGGAATCCATTGTTTCCTGGCATTTCTAGGTCATGGGTTCTAATCCCACCTCCGCCACTTGTCTGCTCTGTGACCCTGGGGAAGTCACTTAACTTCTCTGTGCCTCAGTTACCTCATCTGTAAAGTAGGGATTAAAAGTGTGAGCCCCACATGGGACAACCTGATTACCCTGTATCTTCCCCAGTGCTTAGAACAGTGCTTGGCACATAGTAAGCGCTTAACAAATACCGTAATTATTATTATTTGCCTCTAGAAACTTTAGGTGTTTAATCCACAAACTCTCTGAGCAATGCCAGCTTTCTCCTCTGCAGTCTAGCATTTCTTTCTGCCTTGGGACATCTCTAATTGGATGTCCCCCTGACACCTCAAACTTAACCTATCCAAAATAGAACTCATTTTTTCACCCAAACTTGTCTTCCCATTATCCTTTCCACTGCCGTAGACACCGTCACCATCCTCTCTGTCTCACAAGCCTGTAAACCTGGAATTATACTCTACTCATATCTCTCAGTCAACCTACATATTCTGTCACCAAGTCTTGTCAGTTCTATTTTAGTTCATATCACTAAAATCCGCCCTTTCCTTTCCATTCAAACTGCTACTACGCTGATCCAAGCACCTACCATATCTCACCATGACTAGTGTATCTGCCTCCTCGCTGACCTCCCTGCCTCCTCTCTCACCCTACTACAGTCGTCCTTTACTCTGCTTCTCAGATCATTTATATTAAAAAAAAATTTAATTTCAAATCTTCCCACTTCTCAAGGTTGCCCGTTCCATATCAAAAATAAACTCCTCATTATTGGTGTTAAAGAACCCAATCAACTTGCCCCCTCCTACTGATTTCCTCCCCTAACACTTTGCTCCTCTAGTGCCAGCCTACTCATTGTAGTTCTATCTCACCACTAAAACCTTGCTCATATCCTCCCTCTGGTCTGGAACTCCCTTCCCCTTCATATGCAACAGATTTCTTCTCTCCCTACCTTCAAAGCCTTATTAAAATCACATCATCTACAAGTGGCCTTCTCTAAGTCCTCATTTCCCCTACTCCCCCTCTCATCTTCGTCGCCCACATACCATTTAAGCACCTGGTATTCATCCTACCCCCTGCCCCACAGCAGTGATGTACGTATCCGTAATTTATTTTAATGTCTGTCTCCCCACTAGGTTGTAAGCTCTCTGTGGTCAGGGGACATAGCGACCAAGTCTGTTGCATTATACCCTCTCAGGTGTTTAGTACAGTGCTCTGCCCACAATAATGCCATTGACTAAATAATTGTCAGGGGTTTCAGAGAGGGTGATCCCTCCGAAAGTAATCGGAGAAAGCTTGGAACGGGGAGGGTCTGTTAGGGGAGGGTCACAAGAGCTGAGATACGGTATTATTTGTTTGGCTTTTGAAAATAGGATCTAGCATCTTGGTTGCTTCCACTCCAGAGTTAGAGGTTGCCAGGCACTGTCTGAGGAGGTGCTGTTGAGATGGTAACGCATCCTCCTTTCCGTAACACAGCAACTACTGCTGTCTCCTGCCAACCTTTCTCCCTTAGATCAACTCGTCCCCCATTCTTGCCTCCTTCCATTGCTGTTGACATTGATGCTGTCTGCTGTGTGATCTCTTTTCTTTGGTGACATCTCTTTTCTTGGGTGAAACAACAGAAACCTGTTGCTCTTGTTTCCCTGTAAACAGCATAGCTATGCTGCCGATTAATCAATGATATTTGAGTGGTTACTCTGTGCAGAGCTCTGCTCTTAGCACTTGAGAGAGTACAACTTCAAAAGACTACGTAGAGATGATCCTTGCCCACAAGGCATTTATTGTCACATTTTCCTTTTTTGATGGAGGAGATGTTGGGTGAAGGGAAGGATCATGAGAGTCCTCAGTGGAGACTGAGGGAATAAATACTTGGAAACTACTAGTGGCTTACCTTGAAAGCCTGGAGAATAATAGGATGCATTTAAAATTAGGGTTTTTGGGACTTTTTAAAATTAAAGATTGACCTATTGTCCTTAAACCTCTTGATTCTCATTCTCATACAGTATTTCTGGTGGCATGACAAATATGTATGAACTGTTACTCCCAGAACAGATCATCACAATTATGGTTTAGTTGGGTCATTTTGAACCAGGCAACAAACTTTAAGGAAGTCTTGTGCCATTTACGAGCACAAACTTCCCCTCCTTCTCTTGCTTTGGGCAGGTCAAAAAAACTCATGGTAGTGAAGAAGTCACCACCCAGGAGATTTCCTCAGATCTGTAGTCATAGAAATATTGTCTGCTTCAGCTTCCAGTAACATAGGACCGTGAAGTCCTTCCTCTCCCTTTCAACTCACTCCTTCCCCCAAATCCCCCTCCGTTTAAAAGGGCAGGACTGGCCACATTCCCTTAAGGTCAACAAGCTGGCACCAAGGCCATTTCATTAGGAAAGGAAAGGAAATTGGAGACATCATCAAAGAGTCTTTTTCATTTGCATTTCAGCCTGCTGATTCTTTAAAGGCAGAGAATAGGCTATTTAGAATCCTGGTTAAGTGACTAACATTTAAGCACACATGTGTTCCCTCTCTGTCTTCTCCCTTTCTCTCTCCCTCTTCCCTTCCTCCTCCTTCAGCAGACAGTTCTAATGAGAAGTAGCTACTTTTACAGACTAGATTTCTTTGAGGAATGCCTTAGTGCTGCATAATGACTGTTTTCACTTATCTATTCCACTGATGCTACCAGTGTCTAAAAGACTTTTGTTTCTAAACCACTTGGCCTTTCTCTGATCTCCTAAGTGGGGTCACTAATGCCCTTTCCTAGTCAACATTGGCCTTCAGGGTCTTGGAGCTGCAAATGAAGACTCCGAATGTCAGAGATTAGATTCTTCCAGAAGAATTTCCCACTGCTGTTTTATAGACCTGCCGAGACTTGGCCCAGGAATGAAATCATAGTGCTCAGTCCTCTTGGTCTGATTACTGTCTAGACCCCAGTCCAGAGAGACCTCAGGACTGGAGGGCAGGAGCCTATTCACCCCTTCCGCTCTAAGCTCCTAAGTACTCCACTCTAACTTTCTTTGTCTCAGTTCCCTTGCTTGGCGCTTAGTTTGGGGCTCTGTCCCTAGTCCACGCTCAGTAAATATTATTGATTGATTTGCAGTGAGCATGGCCTAGTGGATAGAGCATGGGCCCGGTAGTCAGAAGGACCTGAGTTCTAATCCCGGCTCCGCCACGTTTCTGTTGTGTGACCTTGGGCAAGTCACTTCACTTGTCTGTGCCTCAATTCCAT
The DNA here is from genome assembly GCF_004115215.2 of Ornithorhynchus anatinus. Classification (NCBI taxonomy): domain Eukaryota; kingdom Metazoa; phylum Chordata; class Mammalia; order Monotremata; family Ornithorhynchidae; genus Ornithorhynchus; species Ornithorhynchus anatinus. Next base: position 27,697,384 of record NC_041739.1, read on the forward strand.
CATCTTTAAAATGGGGATTAAGTTTGTGAGCGCTCTGTGGGACAGGGACTGTGTCCAACCCCATTATCTTGTATCTACCCCAGGCTTAGAACACTGCTTGGCACATAATAAGTACTTAACAAATATCACAGTTGTTATTATCACCACTATTAATTACCATTATTAGGGTTTAGATGTACAAAGTGGCAGACTGACATAAAAATACCCTCTGTGACTGTTTCATTAGGGATACTATGGAGAATTCAGGAAACAAAACCTGAAGAAAGAGATATGAGAGTCAGGCTCGGGGTGCTTTGACCACTTAACTCTGGGTTGATTTGTGTATTGCTTATCTGAGTGTTTACAGATGTTTTGAAACTCAGCTGTTCCCCTTTTTAACATTCATATCTTTCTTATGAGAAAGCTTCCTCTTTATGAGTGTCTTTAATTCTGCTGTAGCCAACACTGAAGCAGAAACCAGATTCATTGACTGTCCCCTCACCTTTAACCTTTGGAAAGATTAATTTACTAATCAGAAAAGGCAGTTTTTTAACAAACCACAAAAATGTCCACAGCGCCTTCCTCCCAGGAAGGTCATATGTTTTGAACCCTCTGTTTTCTGCAGTCTTTTGCCCCTATGAGGCCAGGAGGAGCAGAGGACATTATTTATTGCTCCTCTTGTGAAAAGAGCTGAGAGAAATGGTCCGGAAGTGATTTGCTAGAGAAGTTCTAGACTTGGTTAGGTATCTGGAAAAATAGCAGGGGTGGGAAGCAGTATGACCTAATGAATGAAGCACAGGCCGGAGAGCAAAAGAGTCAGAGGACCCGGGTTCTAATCCTAGCTCCCCCAATTGCTTGCTCTGTGACCTTGGGCAAGTCACTTAACTTCTGGGCCTCAGTTTCCTCAACTGCAAAATGAGAATTCAAATACCTGTCTTTCCTCCTACTCTGTGAGCCTCATGCGAGACAGGGACTGTATCCAGCCTGATTAACTGGTATCTTATTCTGGTGCTTAGAACAGTGCTTGACACATAGTAAGTGCTTATCAAATACCATTATAAAAAAAAAAAAGTAAGCCCTGTTTTTAGCAACTCTAGAGGAAAGAAAAGATGAAGTTGAGAGAGTCTTAGGGAGCTCAGTTCTGGCTCTGCCCTCCCAGGTACAGAGGGGAGCAAGCCTCTCCTTTCATTTGGGGGGTATTCGTTAAGCACCTATGTGCCAAGCACGGGGATAGATACAAGATAATCAAGTTGGACACAGTCTCTATCCCACATGGGGCTCACAGACCTTCTACTGCATTCCCACATTTCGGTCCCTTTGGAAGAACACTCATTTCTACCTTAACTTAGTGTCTTCACTATGCACTGCGACTAGAATGTTGTTAATGGATTAGGGAGCATCTATCCAATGAGAGTTTGTAAGAAAAAGTGGTTTATGCACGTGTGCCTATGCACAATTGTGTGGTGTCCTGCCAGGTGACTACTACAGGTTTCCCAAGAACACAAGCCCCGATTGGGGGAGTAATTAAATTTGGCCCTAGGGGAGAACGTCACTCCAGTGGCTCCCACCCTCTCAGGGAAGCAGAATGACTTCTGGCCTTTCTGCCCCAGTGCTCTCTGGCCATACTACTTTGCATCCGTACTGTTGGGAAAGTGGAAAGTGCAGCGGGGCCATTTTTCCTGCAGTTGTTTGGGAGGAGAAATTGGCTGAACTGAAAAACAGCATTGCCTAAGTGGTTAGAGCACAAACTTAGAAGTCAAAAGGGCCTGAGTTCCAATCTCCGCTCCTCCATTTGTCTACTCTGTGACCTTGGGGAAGTTACTTAACTTCTCTGTGCCTCAGTTACCTCACTGTAAAATGGAGATTGACTGATGTGGGACAGGCATTGTGGCCAAATTAATTACACTGGAGCTACCCCAGCACTTAGTACAGTGCCTGGTACATAAAAGATGCTTAACAAATACCAGGCCAAGGTGGAAGTGTTAGGCTTTTCTCTACTGATTTTTGTCTGGCAAGCAGTGGATAAAGGCACTCAGACTTAGAAAAAAAGATTTCTCCAAATACCCAAGTTAGGAAGAATTGTGAGACCCTTGGGCTGCTTGGGTTTATGAATCCTTCTCTGGAAGTTTGGCATTAAGCCAGCATTTACTTGTGAGATTCTCCACCACTCATGAGGGCCACACCATCTATCCAGCCATGTTTTGGACCGTCTTTATTAATTTGTTTCTCAGGAGAAGCAGCGTTGCCTAGTAGACAGAGCATGGGCCTGGAGTCAGAAGGACCTGGGTTCTAATTCTGACCCTGCCGCTTGTCTGCGGCAGGACTTGCTGCTTGGGCAAGTCACTTCACTTCTCTGTACCCCAGTTACTTCATCTTAATCCTGTGAGCCCCATTCTGTTGCCAATTTGTACATTCCAAGCGCTTAGTACAGTGCTCTGCACATAGTAAGCGCTCAATAAATACTATTGAATGAATGAATGTGGGATGTGGACTGTGTCCAACCCAGTTAGCTTTTATCTACCCCAGTTCTTAGTACAGTAAGTACAACAAGTAAGTGCCAGTGTAAGTAAGTGCTAAACAGCATTTACTATGTCCTCTAGATCGTAAGCTAGTTGTGGACAAGAAATATGTCTGTTAATTGTTGTATTGTACTCTCCCAAGTACTTAGTATAGTGCTGTGCACACAGTAAGCACTCAATAAATATGAATGAATGAACAGAATACCATTTTTTAAAAAAAGGAAGTTGAGGATTCCTACAGTGCCACTTCTAAGTGGGTGAGAACCTAAGCTGAGGGCAAAGAGTAGAACAACATGAGAAGCAGTGTGGCTTAGTGGATAAAGCACGGGCCTGGGAATTGGAAGAACCTGGGTTCTAATCCTGGCTCTGCCATTTGCTGTGAGACCTCATGCAAGTCACTTCATTTTTCTTTGCCACAATCACCTCATCTGTAAAATGGGGCTTAAGCATGTGAAAGCCCCACATGGGGCAGAGATTGTAACTTATTTACCCCAGAATACATACTAAGCACTTAACAAGTATCATTATTATTATTATGACCCTGCTACTGATTTCAGCTCTCAGAGACACTGAGGTTCACCGGTCTTATTCTTTAAGAATGTCTTCTTTACTACAGTTTTGTTCCTAGAGCAGACCTTCCATTAATTTGTCTGGTGAATTTGCTTTCCAGTTCACTTCAGAGGGCAAAGAAGGTCAGAAAAGAAGCTGAAGGGGTGGGGGAATGGAACCAAAAATCAAGGGAGGATTGAGGTAGAGAAGAGAAAGTTTCAGGAGCTGAAATAATATGGAGAAAATTACTTTCCTTTTGGCGTTGGGAATTTTCTGGGAAACTCTGAAAGTTGTGTAAATTTTCTTTTTCACAAGGGCTGGAAATTCCAGGTGATGTGAGTTTACGCTCTCTGAACATCTGTGTTTGTGAATGGTGGAAAACAGTGGCTCCAGGCTGGACTGACCTCATTGTTTGTTTTGCATTATTTGCAATATGTCTCGTTCTTCAGCTTGTCAGACCTCCCTCCCAGGGGACAATCACATCATTCTTATCACTTCTTGCCCATTAGGAGTTCTACAAAAATAGCAGGATACCAATTTAGAGGCAGCCGTGTCCCTGGTGGACAACGTTGCTTCTTCCAGCTGGAAGGAGAATTGTACTTAGACTGGCCTAAGTCCCAGAATGCCTGCCCTGGGCCGGCTTGAGTCACAACCTGAGTATGGGAGAAGTTCAGATTAATACCCACTGCAGTGATGAAGTTCTATCTAGAGACCAGGAGCAGATGTTCTGCTTTGGCCCACATGGCTGAAATGAACATAAAACATAAGACTTTGTTGCTGACAGACAGAAATACTGTATTCACTCACATAGTTGCTCCACTTTTTGCCATTGAAAAATGGGGTTGGAGTTATTATGTAGAGGATTAAGTTTATAAAATAATCGGGGCCAGAGGAAGGGGGGAGGGAATGAGGAGGAAAGGTAAAGTAAGTGGACATTTGAATCTGCTTCTCTTCCTTTGTACTCTTTCAACTGCAGCAGACAGGAGACTCTTAATTAGCACCACCCCCCCACCCTTTCTTTCCTACCCCAGAAGTTAGCAAGTCTCAGTGAAGAAACTCCCTGGCAAAAGCATTTTCTGACTCTTTTCCTCTTCCCACCCAGTCACCCTGCCACCACCTATCATTGTTTGCAAATATAATCGTATTTCTTCCTTAAAAATTGTGGGAGAGGGAAATTATGCAGTGGAGGGAATTATGCTGGAAAGTACAATAATACTAACTCCCTTCTCCTTTAGTAACATCTCATCGACAGAACTCAAAAATCTTAAAGATTCAAAATATCTCTTGGGAAGGTGGGTGGAGAGTGAATGCCAGAAATTAATTCAAGAAGAAAACTACAGCTTGGAGAGAGCTGTTTGGCTTGATTCTCCACATTTGGTGAGGACAGAATATTGGTAGTTCAGATTCTGCTTTCCTAGTATTTTTCTTGGTTTTCCAGATTGCCTAATTGTTCAGTGTTTTAAAACTTCATTGCACATTAAAAAAATAATCACAGGAGATGTATCTAATCCTTTCTACTGCTTCTAGGGTGGAGAAACTCAGAGTTCATCAAGTAGACTTAACACCAGTAACTCCTTGTTCAAGAGGTCTTTACCAGAATTCCCAGGGAGAGGTGTGCTTTCCTATATTACTGTCCAGGGCCAGAATTTGTACACCTATTCTTAGCAAGCAGTAGGCTGAATTACCTGACTTTTGGGCTTTAAAGCCCTCAATCAGCTCACCCCATCCTACCTCTCACCTCACTGATCCTCTACTACAGTCCAGCCTGTACACTCTGCTCCTGTAGCACCAGTTTACTCACTGTGCCTCGATCTCATCTTCCTCATCTCCAACCTCTTTTCCATATCCTCCTGCTAGCCTGGAACTCCCTTCCCTTGCATATATGCCAGGCCACCACTCTCTCCACCTTCAAAGCATTACCAAGGTCACATCAAGAGCCCTTTTCCAATTACGCCCTCTTTTCTCCTGCTTGCTGTTTCTGCCTTGTCTATTCCTTGTCAATCTGTGACCTTTAGACATTTGATATTCATCCCACCCCCAACACCACAGAAGTTATGTACATATCTTTAAATTATATATTTTAAAGTATTTATTCATATTAATGTCTATCAACCTCTAGATTATAAACTCCTTATGGGCATGGAACTTGTCTGCTAATTTTGTTGCATTCTTCTCTCCCAAGTGCTTAGTACAGTACTCTGCACATAATAAACACTCTAATACCATGGATTGATTGATTGGGACATATTTTACTGGTCCTGGTAAGCCTGGGGTTATTTCTTCTTTATGCTTGTGATTATTCCTCTTCTCTCAATAATCTCATTGCTATATCAAATTGTATGCCATCATTTTTAAGAAGCTAAAGCATGAAAAATAATCAGTTTATCGAAAAGGAGATCCCTGTGAACTTTTGTTTCCAGGTTTCCTGAGACCTCATATTTAAAGCTCTTTGTCCATAAAACAGTCAGATTTTTGAAATCATGGGCTCTTATAACAAATCATGTTTGTTCAAACATGGTTCCAACCCTGAAAAACTCTTAGCTGCTGCTTCTGCCCAAGGGTGTCCCCTCAAAATAAAGGAGAGGATGAGAGCTCCCATCCTTTCCTTTTTTTAAAGGCATTTATTAAGCATTTTCTATATGCCAGGTACTGTTCTAAGCACTGGGGTAGATACAGATTCAGTCTTAATCTCCATTTTATAGAGGCATCTGAGGCACTGAGAAGTTAAGTGACTTGCCCAAGGTCACACAGAAGACAAGTAGCAGAGCTGGGATTAAAACCCAGGTCCTCCTGACTCACAGGCCTGTTCTCTATGCACTAGGCAACACTACTTTCTCTGCTCACTCGTGAAAGCAAGGAGGAGGATAAGGAAGGAATCTTCCCATCAGCACAGAGGAACTGAGGACCTTAGGGCAACCAGAGATTTTGAAAACTGCTGCTGACTACAAAAATAATAATCATAATCATAATAGTCACATTTGTTAAACACCCAGATGGATACAAGATAATCAGATCAGGCAGGTCCCTGTACCTCCTTGGGAGCAGGATTAGTGTAGGGACAGAAATGAAGAACAAGAAACTCAAATTCAACCTGTTTGGCCAGAAGGAAGGAATATGCCTTTTGGCAAAGAGGATTAGAGGATCGGAGATTTAGTCAGTCATGGACTCTGGGGATCTCTCTGTCAAACTGCTGGGAGATCTGCCGTTTATGGAGGAATGAGATCATTCAGATAACTACTGGTGGTAATTTAGGACTAAAAATAGGAAGGGACAAATTCTAGAAAGTTAAAATGGCCTTTAGATTGCCTGACTATTAAATGCTCGCAACTTCTATCCCTGGTCACCAACCAAAAGGACCCTGTTACCCTGCTCCAGTTTGCTCAGAATGGGGGGCGGTCTCCCCCCTCACTGAATAAAAGCAGTGTGGTGGCCAGGCTTTTGGGTAAAGTTTTCTCACTCACTGTCCCCTTCCAGAAATTTGGAACCATCCGGGCTGATTTGATTGAACAGATGAGATTCAAGCAGAGGCTGAAGGTGATCCAAACCCTTGAGGACACTACGAAGCGCAATGTGGTAGGTTCTTGGAAGAGTTATATTTGGGGGTGCCCCAACCTCTCTAGAAGAAAGGTGAGGTGCTTTAGTGTCTGACGTGAACATGTTCTCAAAAGGAACCTGCTCTAGATTCAGCTGTTTGTGTTCCATTTTGATAAGGTGCGGACCATTGTCACAGAAACTTCCTTTACCATTGATGAACTGGAGGAACTCTATGCTCTTTTCAAGGTAGGCTACAAGTTTTGGGGGGTTCTGGTACTTGTTAGGTGCTTACTATATGCCAGACACTGTACTAAATGTACAAAATAATGTTTAGATATAGTCTTAATTCCCATTTAACAGATTAAGAATATCTGGTTTTCCAGCTCCTGCTGGGAAAAGGAAGAACAGCGATTGCAGAATTCTCTTCAATCCATTATATTTATTGAGCACATACTCTGTTCAGAGCACTATACTAGCGGTAGAGTAACTAGGTCTCATCCCTGCTGTCAGGGGGTTTCCAGTCTAGCAGGAGAGATAAACCACCACTCTTCCTCCCACACTGGGAGTCTAACCCGGGCTGCCTGGCTGAAAACCGGGAATTCTGACCGCCAAACTCTCTTTTCCCAGGCGGAACATCTCACCAGCTGTTACTGGGGTGGAAGCAGCAGTGCCTTGGACCGCCACGACCCCAGCCTGCCCTACCTGGAGCAGTACCGCATTGACTTTGAGCAGTTTAAGGGGATGTTTGCTCTCCTGTTTCCCTGGGCGTGCGGGGCTCACTCAGAAGTGCTAGCTTCACGCCTGTTCCAACTGCTGGATGAAAATGGAGACTCTCTGATCAACTTTCGGGAATTCGTGTCTGGGCTAAGTAAGGGCAAGTAATTACAGGATTTGGCTCTGACCTGGGGAAAAGCTTGTTCTAAAAGATACTGCCTTAAATTTCACATCAAAGGGAGTCCCGGAGAGGAAAAGAGATGAGCTCTCTTCGGACTGTAGACTTTTCAAATATTTTGCAGAAAACTCCCTCTCTGCTATAGGTTGCCAGGGACATAACCCCCACAGAAAGAATGGATAAAGGCATCATGATGACGGTGATGGCGTCTATCAAGTTCATAGTACAGGCAAAGTACTGTGGTATATACAAATTAATCAGATTGAACGCAGTCCCTCTTCCACCCAAGCTCACATCTAACGGGGAGGGAGAGCAAGTATTTTATCCCTCTTTTACAGATGAGAAAACTGAAGCCTCAAGAAGTAACGTGACTTTTCCAGGGTTGCAGAGCTGGGATTAGAACCCAGATCTCCTGACTCTATAATCCCACGCTCTTCCACTAGACATGCTTTCCTCTCTTTGAACAAGGAACAGATATCTAGCCCCCTCCTGTTCAGGCATTTGATGGTAGGATGATAATGAGGGGAACACCTGGATTTTGTCTCCCCAAACCTCCTTCCCCCTTCCCACCATCCCCATGATTAGATCAGAATGCCCAATGCCTGCCTGCTCAGAAGCAGGTGTATGGACTTCAAATCACTATCCAAATCTGTGCTGACACTGTAGCACAGTGAAGTCTAAGCAGTAACTGAAAATAAGCACAGGAAATACTTTATGCTGATGAAGCAGGAAAATGCTTCCAGGATTTTGCAAGAAATGTTTCTTCTTTCAATACATCTGAATTTGATACAATGGCAACTAAATGCATTTATTCAATGTCTAAAATACACTTTCTAGGGGAGACTCATTTAATGCAAATCTATGAAACTATAAACAGTCATAAAATGCCAATTTAAAATGAATTATATAAATGCAGACCACCACCACTATCAGGGACAGAGGGAGTGCACTTTCCCCCTGCCTGGACTTCTTTTGGCCACAAGCCTGTGCAGTGGCGGAGAGGAGAGAGAGAGAGAGAGAGAGAGAATACAGGGAGCAGCCTGGCTTGTCCAACCAACCAGTACAGTGAAGAAGGAATTCTGGGCTCCTGTGATTCCTAGTCTGGCTGTGCCTCAGGGTGACCTTGAGTGAGGCATTCAGTCTCTCCCTTTCCTTCGTCACAAAGGAAAGCCAGGCAGTTACAAGCATGACTGAAAATTAGACAAAAAAATAAAGAGCCATAATACTGCCACAGACAGTGGGGGAAATGGGTGTTGGGGAGGGACAGGCACTGGGTTAGCCTCCAGACAGGAGAAGGGCCTGAGTCTCTCCCAGAGCAGGACAAGAAGTGCAGCCACCTCCTCCAGTCCCCCTTTATGCTAAGGTAAGGTAAGGTAACTTATGCTAGTTACCAAACAGGAGAAGAAAGGGTCCATTTCAATTACAGTAACATTATTTTTGGTCGGTCTTGCTGCTGCCTTAGTTGTATTTTTAGCAAATGACTGCATTTAATAATAATAATAATAAAAGTGCTATTTTGTTAAGTGCTTACTATGTGCCAGGCACTGTACTAAGCACTGGGGTGAGTATAAGCAAATCAGTTTGGACACAGTCCCTGTCCCACATGGGGCACATGGTCGTAATCCCCATTTTACAGATGAGGTAACTGAGGCACAGAAAAGTGAAATAACTTGCCCAAGGCCACACAGCAGACAAATGGTGGTGCCGGAATTAGAACCCAGGTCCTTCTGCCTCCTAGGCCCGTGCTCTATCATCTATACCATGTGGCTTTTGATCATATGATAGTGTTTGGTGCCCCAGTTCCCTTGCAAAAGGCAGATTTTTTTGTTATAGGGTATTTATTACGTGCTTACTCTAAGCATTGTACTAAGTACTGGAACGGCAGATGCAAGCTAATCAGGATGGACACAGTCCATAACCCACATAGGGATCACAGTCTTAATCCCCATTCTACATATGAGGTAATTTAGGCACCCTAGTCACTTAACTTGCCCCAGGCCCCAGACCAGGCAAGTGGAAAAGCTGTGGAAAAGCTGGGCTGAAAACCCAGGTCCTACTGACTCTCAGGTCCGCATTCTATCCGCTAGACCACACTGCTTCTCTTAGATAGCAGATTTATCTAATCACTTATTAAACAGACTACTCCACTTCAGAGTCAAGTGTTAATGCCTGGGAATGTAACATGGTGATGTGATTCAAGTCTCACATGCATTTCTCTTGATTTTTTTCAGGTGCAGCATGTCACGGAGACCTCACAGAGAAACTGAAATTGCTGTACAAAATGCACGTTCTGCCTGGTAAGTGAGCAGCAAAGGAGAGCATGTGACCTCACAGTTAAGGGCGTAGCAATCAGTTACCCAAAATTTGCATCAAGAAATTTCAGGTATCCTGAATCTTTGACAATACAGTTGTCCCTAAGAATTAGCTAACCCAAAGTGAAGCGGTTTCCACGGTGTCTGGTTTAGCACAGGGTTGGGAATGTCCAAAACTTCTCTTGTTTCATTAGCTATCCTGGCGTGGTAAAGGGTTATCTCTAAAAGTTTTCATTCCACTATAAACCAAAATAGCAAGTACCTTCATCCTATGGCATGGTGAGCCTTGTCCTGAGGCAGAAGGCCCTCTGCAGAGGTGGAGAGATGAGGAACAAGGAACAGATTCAAGGAAGGGGGTGGTAGAGGAATAATTAAAAGAAGTTAAGCTGGGTCTTAGAAAAAGACTGCCTTAGAGGACTTCAGCCAGACACTGTCTGTGGAAGAAAGCTCGGAGCTAAAATTGACATTCAAAAAGAGCCATGTTAAAGGGCAGCGAGAACCTTCTGAAAGACAACATCTAACTGATCTTACATTCAAGCCCCGATGTGCCATTTCCAGGGTCACATGGGGGAGGGAAACGGGGAAAGGTTAACCTGAAATTATGGTTAGTGGGTCTTCCCTCCAATTGGAGACTAGAGTTGGGATAAATGGGCCTTTTTGTCTTATTCTCCATTCCATATCCTAGGGTTCCAGATTTCTTTCTTCTTGACTTCACTTTTTAAATATTTTTTTACCAAAATATTGTAGTGGAACTATACCACCAGTCAGCTAACCAAGCAGGAACTGGTAAATAAGATTGGGGCAGGTAGTAAGAGTAACTTGAAAACATGTATAGATAATTTGCCACTCCAGGGTATATCTAATGAAGCAGTAAAAGTCTTGGACATCCCAGCCCTGTGCTAAACCGGACACCATGGAAACAGCTTTACTTTGGTTTAGCTAATTCTTAGAAGCAACAGTGATTTTAAAGATTCAGGATACTTGAAATCTTTTGATGCAAATTTTGAGTAACTTTGATATGAAGTACTTGCATTCTCTCATAGAATGGTTGAATACCTCAGGATGAGAAGTGGAGGGAAGGAGTTTGGATAGGAGAAATGGGTTTCCTGGAGCAGAAAGTATAGGTGGGAAACCAAAAAAAGACATCCTTTAAACCTGGCAGAATTTTCCAAGTGAGAAAGGCAGGAAAGCCCATAAACAAATGGCAAGTCAGGTGCACACAGGAAATTAGCCAGGTCAAGAAAGGAGTCTGAAGAACTATGAGATAAGGTTCTTCAAAAAATCAAAAGTAGGAAGTTGAATAGGATATCAGTGAACCGCATGAGAACTATATAAAAGATGTCCTTGCGCGGGATAGTAGAGAAACTAAAGAAAGAGAATAAGTTTCAAGAAAGTCTTTGTAAAACAGAAAATAGAGCAGAAAAATGGCAGAGCACTTCCACATGAGCAAATATGAGATATTGTATCTAGGGAACAGTAATCCAAATTACAACTAGATGATGAGCACTGAGCACTGTCTCCCGTTCTAGACTCTAAGATTGTTGTGGGCACAGAATGTGTTTATCAACTCTCTTGTACTGTACTCTCCCAAGTTCTGCATGCAGTAAACACTCAATAAATACTACTGATCGATTGAACGCTCAACCACAATTCAGCAAAGATCTTGAAGTTACTGTCAGCTGTTCCCTGAAACCTCAAGGAGTAGTGGCAGCCAAAGAAGTTTGGTCATCATCAGGAATAGTCCCCAAAATTAAATAAGGGTACATCTGTACCTGGAATACAGTTTTGGTTGCTGCATCTTAGAAGGGTTGGACAAGCTAAAGAGAGGTTTAACCAAAAATGATTGGGGGATGGAGCAGCTTTAAGAGGAGGAAAGACTGAAAAGGCAGAAGTAGAGGTGAGATGATGAAATAAAGTGTGGAAGGAATGAACATAAAATTATTATTCACTGATTCCCCCAAAACACTACGTTGAGAGAGCATCCACTGAAGCTTGATGGTTAAAAGGTTGTGCAGATTTGAAATATCAATGACTTTGAGGGGGTTTTAGATTGATGGGGGCCACTAATGGATCGTTAAAGTTAGGGATGTTAGATGGCCCATCGTTAACAGTGGGGTTAGATGTAAGGAAGGCACCCAAAACACTGTGGATCCTTCAAGCATCATTTGTTATCACTGTCAGACAGAATATTAGGCTGAATGGACTACTGGTCATACCCTGTGTGATATTGCTTTTTGGTTTGTACAAGAAATTGCTTGAACAATGCACCTGCCCCTCTCCCAGTAGGTAGCTTGGTCATGGGTTCTAACCGAGTGCTGCAGAGAACAGTGACAGAACGAGTTCTGTGCATTTCTGTTGATATTCTTGATATTGTAAGGTTAAAGTGTAGAGAATTCCCCAGAACAATCTACCTCAGCTCTTGCAGCCTAGGCAAATGTAAAACATTTAGTAAGTGTGTAAGGTGACTCGAGAACTTTGGAGTGGAAGGAGGACCACCTGGCATAGCAGAGTGTATGCCATGAAAAGCTCCATCGGCTTTAACAAACCCACTTCTTTTCTGACCGCTCACTGCTTCCAAACAACAGTCAGATCCATCACCAGCAAGGTCAAGTTTTATACACATTGAATAAATGCAGCTGGGGCCACAGTCCCATCCATTCCATTGGGTTTTGATGCTGGATTTATTCTATAACTTGACAAGTCAGGGAAGTCAGGGAAATTGGGTCAATTTTTAGATGACAGATTCTCAGTAAGGGACCACCTTTTTGTCATGTGCATATTACCCCTACAGCATCTGATATTGGGCTTCAAATTCCCACCCGCAAAATTAGGGTCTGTGTCCTGACCAGTCAGTGGAAGCTGAGGAGTAGCTTTGCCTTCACTAGCACCTAAACTATAAAATAATGGTCTCCTGACATCTGAACACAAGCCTGGGAGTCAGATGGTCATGGGTTCTAATCCCAGCTCCTCAATCGATCTGCTGTGGAACCTTGGGCAAGTCCCTTCAATTCTCTGTCTCAGTTACCTCATCTGTAAAATGGGGATTGAGACTGTGAGCCCCACGTGGTACAGGGACTGCATCCAACCCAATTGCTTGTATCCACCCCAGTGCTTATTACAGTGGCTGGCACATAGTAAGCGCTTAATAAGTACCACAGTTATTATTACCATTATTATTATTATTGGGGCTTTTTTGCTATTTCACTTATGATCTTGGCACTGTTTAACATCCTCAGATGGAGCCTGGGGATTTAGGATGGGAAGGAGAAAGTGGTAGATGAATATGTTAAGGTACTTCATTCAGTCATTTGTTGAGCGCTTAGTGTTTGCAGAGCACTGTACTAAGTGAATAATGTAGATTCCAGAGATGAGAGCTGGGCCAATAGTAGAGTTGGGGCAGGCAGGGGTGGGTCAGCTTTAAAAATAAATTCTTCTCCCACTTGCCTTTTCCTAATCTATAGGTTTACTTAAATGCTCCCACTCTGCAGTTGACTGTTGATATTTATTGCTAAGCACATTCCATGGTATTGTTCCTTCCCACCCCCATTAAAAAATACCAAAATTCCTACTGAAAAATGTCCTGAAGTCAGCCACAAATTTGTTGAATGGTAGTAGATAGACAATGTCAATGCCCAGGGCCTCGTACCCAAAATCACTTGGGGTATTTTCCCTAGTAAACCTGAATTTGTATTGGGCAACCAAAAAGAGGATTTTTAAAAAATATGTTGCTTTGAATAGACTGATTAAGCCCCCGGGCTCACATCAAACTTGGGCACTAATCATACTTTCCCTTATGTAGAGCTACCTCCTGATCAAGAAGAGCCAGATTCAGCTTTTGAAGCCACCCAGTACTTCTTTGAGGACATCACGCCAGAGTGCACACACGGTAGGTGTCGGCTCTCCCCAGAAGCACACTCTTGCATTTTTCTCAGTCCAAGAGGGTCCCTTGCAACTGACTGTGGTAAAGAAGTAGAATAAAAGTTCCATCTGGCCTGCCTCTTTCCTTCACAAGGGTCTTTCTAGAAAGGGTGGAGCAAACTGCCCAGCAGACCACTAGGCTGCTAACCTACTAAGCAGGAAGCACCCCAATAACCTCAAAGGAAAATTGCTTCTCTTAGTGAGAGCAGTTGACAGACTTCCTCCTTCAGTGGTAGGATTAGACCCAACGACAGTCATCTTCCAGCAAGAGTAAAGCGAGGGAGGCAAGGCAGATATGAAGCCAAGGCAAATTCCTCCTTAGGTCATTGTACTGCTCTCTCTTGCTTAACCAGGTTATAGGAAGCTGATTAGCTTCTTAAATTTGAACCGGAAGGCAAAAACTGCAGTGAGATTTGATGACTCATTTTTAAATAATGAGTCAGGTGGGACCAGGATTGGGTCCAACCTGATTATCTTGCATCTACCGCAGGGCTGCATACAGTGTTTGGCACATAGTAAGCCCTTAACAAGTACCATTATGATGATGAGGAGAGGACAAAGGGGGAAATTGACCTGTCTCTCTTTCTCAATGCTATCTTCAAGAACAGAGCAGCTTTTCTACAATGCTTACACGGAACTGGAATTTAAGTCACAGTCATTCCTCATTGTTTTCTTTTTGTGTACCAAATGGCTTTTAAAACTGGAAGGGACATTTTTATGAAAAAATATTTCTATCATCCCACCTCCCTGCTTGGGTTTGAAGACTCCGACAGTCTAAATGCCAAATCAATCTTCCTTTGAGGGCTGAGACACCAGCCCTTGGGTGAGCAGAAAGATAGAAATCTAGAAATATATCTTACTTTTTCTGGTCTTAAAACCAGGGAAACCGTTGTGGCCTCAAATCCAAATCTGTAGCCATTTGAGAGAATGCGCCTAGATAATTTCCCAATCTTTTTAAAAATCTGATCCTGAAAAAATTGATTCCATCTCTCACAGAACCTGGTTTATTATCACCAGAGATCCACATCTGGAGTCTTCCCCCTCACTTTCTACTGGAAAGTTTAGTTTGCTCCAGTTTTTTTAAATATATAATCGTATCTTTTGTAATATGTCTTATCCCTCTGAATATTTTCCTGTAGTTGTTGGACTAGACAGCAGGAATAAACAGAACGCAGATGATGGGTTTGTTACAGTGAGTCTAAAACCAGACAAAGGTACAGATCTCTCCATATGTGTATTTATTTTTCCATTTATTAAAAGCCCTTTTGATAGACGGTTCCCATATTTCTTGGCCTTTGACTATTAGGGAAGAAGGCAAATTCCCAAGAGAATCGCAACTACCTAAGACTTTGGACCCAGGAAAATAAATCCAAATCGAAAAATGCAAAGGAGTTACCCAAACTGAACCAGGTAAGTTTTTGCCCTCTGGTAGAAAGTAAAAGAATATAGTACAAAGTGGCAGTTAAATTCAGACCTGACCAGTAGTAAATACAAATTGTATGTGACTTGTTGGGTATCCTGTGGGGAAGATCAAGCTATTTGTGAGATGGTAAATATGTTACTTCTTGAAATTGTCATATGAAGGCTCAGGAAGGCTCAGGAGGCTAAAACCCTGTCCTCCCCCGACTTTTCCATCACTGAAGACGGCACCACTATCCTTCCTGTCTCTCAAGCCCATAACCTTGGCAATATCCTTGACTCCCCTTTGTCGTTCAAGCCATATTCAGTCCAAAACTAAATCCTGTCAGTCCCACTTTCACGACATAGCTAAAGTCCTCCCTTTCCTCTCCATCCAAACTGCTAACATGTGAATACAGTCACTCATCCTACCCTGCCTGGATTACTGCATCAGCCTCCTTGCTGACTTCCCAGCCTCCTGTCTCTCCCCACTCCAGTCTATACTTCACTCTGCTGGCCAGATCATTTTTCTACAGAAACATTCAGGGCATGTCACCCTGCTCCTCAAAAAACTCCAGTGGTTGCCCATCCACCTCCACATCAAAAAGTAGCTCCTCACCCTTGTCTGTAAAGCACTCCACCACCTTCCTCCCTCCTACTTCACCTCGCTTCTCTCCTTCTACAATCTCTTTGCTCTTCTAATGCTAAACTTCTCATTGCTAAACTTCTCACTGTGCCTCGATCTCACCTGTCTTGCTGTCGACCCCTAGGCCACATCCTGCCCCTGGCCTCAAACACCCTCCTTCCTCAAATCTGTCAGGCACACTCTCTCCCCATTCAAAATCTTACTGAAGGCACATCTCCTCCAAAGACCTTCCCAGACTAAGCCCCTCTTTTCCTCATCTCCCACTCCCTTCTGCGACATCTTGACTTGCTCCCTTTACTTTTCCCCACTCCAGCCCCACAGCACTTAAGTACATATCTATCATTTTATTTATTTGTATTTATGCCTGTCTCCCCCACTCTAGACTGTAAGCTCGATTGGGCAGAGAATGTGACTGTTTATTGTTGTACCGTACTCTCCCAAGTGCTTAGTACAGTGCCCTGTACATAGTAAGAGCTTAATAAATACGATTGAATGAATGAATCCAACTTTGCCTAGAAAGCTCTGGGTCTACACTGACATAATTAAGTACTCTACTGGGATGTGTTTGGCACCTTGCGTGGCACTTTTTTTAAATTGAGCTCGCTGCTTAGAGAAAATAGCCAGATCATTTGAGAATACACTATCTTGTAAATGGAGGTGAAACCTTGATATAATCAAAGTATATTAAAATGCTTTTACAAGTGCTCATTATTTAAAAAACACAACCATAAAGCCTTGTCAAATTGCCTGCATTTGCTTTCATTACTATCAAGTTCTCACCTCAGCCCCTATTTGCTACTTCAGAGTTTCACCAAAAGAGGCCAGATACGCATCTGGGTCTCTAAGGCTAGGTGTAATATGCTTATACATGGTAACTTGGGGAAAGAAATGAATTTTTTTCGGGTACCCAAGTCGAGTAAACAGCACTTTCTTTACAAAAGCACCGCCAAGTCTGTATCACAGAGCACGTGGTATAACTTTCACCTCACTAAACCGCTCATTCTTAGCATCTGAAAGTGGGTTTTTGAGCAAGCCATTGATTCTCCTGTGCACTTTCTGACTCCCCTAACAATTCATATCTGCTTTCCTGACCCCCGTAGACAAGGAAATATAGCATGAGGCCTTTTTGCTCCTGCATTTAGAATTTAATTATTACACTCTTTCCAAAACGACAGCCTTATTGAAGCTGTAGACACCCAGCTCATCTTAAATAGTAGCCTCATTGTAGGTAGTAAAATGTGAACTTTTCTCATTCCATTTAGGAATCAGTTGTGCCCACAGAAATGTTAACTTTTCTAATATCGTTTGGGTGCACATTTTCCTGCTTAAGAGTTGCAACAGCTCCCTTTTCACCCTCCCCACTAGTCCAATCCTCTGTGCTAAAAAATAATATGCCAGAAGGGAAGGATCCAGAACAAAGAAATCTCCAGCCAGACCAGGGGAATGTGCACCCCCATGAGCCCCAATAATCAGGAAATTGACTGTAAAACGTACAAAAGAGACAGGGGCACAGACAAATGTCCGTGCAGAAGTTCTGGCTCAGAAACTTTCTCTCTGTCAGTGTTGAATTGCTGTCCCGCACAGATATGGGTCAGACATGGAATATTAATGTAAAAAAGCCTACTTGGAAACATATACTTGCCTTCACTGGTCTAAACCACCAGAGGCAGAGAAGCACTTTAGGCAATGGGGGAATTGCAAGAGAAAAACACCATAGAGTCACTGTCTTCACAGAGCTGATCTCCTGGGGAAGATGGGAGAAAGGCAGGAGCCCTGGGAGACACAGATCCTGGACAGGTACATAAAAGTATAGGAACACAGCCAGATCTAGGTTCCACATTCAATACGAGGAGCCAGTGAGATGATGATTTGTTTATATCTACCCCAGCACTTAGTACAGTGCCTGGTACATAGTAAGCGCTGAACAAGTACCGTTCTTCTTCTTATTATTATTATAATTAACTTGTCACCCTCCCCCCAAACCTGGTCCCAGGGGCAGTTTATCGAGCTGTGCAAGACAATGTACAACATGTTCAGCGAGGACCCGAATGAGCAAGAGCTGTATCACGCGACCGCCGCCGTGACTAGCCTGCTGCTGGAGATTGGCGAAGTGGGCAAGCTGTTTGTTGCCCAGCCTGCCAAGGAGAGCGACACCAGAGGTCCTGATGCCAGGGGCACCGCCCGCGGCCCAGGCAGCCAAGCCCTCCAGAACATGCTGTTCCCCAAGAAAGGGGCCAACCAACCCTACTCCCCAGAGCCGGGCGAGCCGCCTCCTCCCAGCCCGGGCCCCGAAGGCGAGGAGCCTCCTGAGGGCGGCCTGGGGGGGCAGATGGAAGACATCAAGCTGGAGGACTCGTCCCCCCGGGACCACGGGGCCGGCTCCTCCATGCTCATCTCCGACGATGACAGCTCTATGTCCTCCTACTCGGTGCTAAGCGCGGGCTCCCACGAGGAGGACAAGCTGCACTGCGAGGACATTGGGGACGACACTGTCCTGGTGCGCAGCGACCGGGGCGGAGCCGCGTCGGCCCTTCCCCGGAGCACCAGCCTGGACCGTGACTGGGCCATCACCTTCGAGCAGTTCCTGGCCTCACTGTTAACCGAGCCGGCCCTGGTCAGGTACTTCGACAAACCCGTGTCCATGATGGCCCGGATAACCAATGCCAAGAACGTAAGGATGATGGGCAAGCCCATCACCTCTGCCAGTGACTATGAGATCTCTGCCCTGTCAGGGTGAAGTAGGGGTCAGCGGGGAGGGAGGGTTTTTTAAGTTGTTTTGTGTTGCAGGGTTTTATTTTTCTTGTCCTGTTTGGTTTTTTTTAAATTCAGTATTTATTGGTACCTGGCCTGAGGCCTGGTATTTTCATAATATTAAGTAGAGGGTAAACAATGGGAAAATATTTAAATATCTTAGGTACTCACTTTATTTCTATGGACACCACCAAACACCCAGATTGCAGCTTCATTCTACAACAGTTTCAAAAAGATTAAATTGCCAGCAGAAAATGTGGATTCTCATGATTATGGCTGAGTTCGATTCTCCCCTCTTTAGAGAAGGCAAAAATTCAACACTGTGGGATTACTTAAGCCCAGAGGTATTGAAAACACACCTCACCCCTCAGCAAACCCCAGGCCCCACATAGTCGCCCTCCAGACTCTGGTTGAGTCGAGCATCATAGTGACCTCACGGTTGACACTCTACAGAGGGTAAAGATTCGTTCTGCGTTTTTATGTCTACACCAAATGGCAGTTATTTATGTACATGTTTTTTCTAATC
This sequence comes from Ornithorhynchus anatinus, assembly GCF_004115215.2. Taxonomy (NCBI): domain Eukaryota; kingdom Metazoa; phylum Chordata; class Mammalia; order Monotremata; family Ornithorhynchidae; genus Ornithorhynchus; species Ornithorhynchus anatinus. The sequence continues at coordinate 27,716,408 of NC_041739.1, forward strand.
AGACCAGCAGAGAGAATAAATGCTGTCAATAGTGAGTACTTCAAAATGGAAGAGACCTGGCCCCTTGGTCGGTTGGTTGGTTAGGCTCTTGTAAGTCCCACACCACATCCTGGCGGGATGGGTTTTTTGTGTTTTTTTTGTTTTGTTTTGAGTCGAGCTTGAAGAGGAAGTTTTGTTTGCTGAAGCATTGCCTCACAGCCTTCCTTCCTTCCCCAGGGAAGGAATGTGTGGAGGCCTAAAAAAAATTGGCTGGGAAGCTCGAGTTCAAGTGGCAAAGATGACCACTTTGAGTTTTTAGAAAATTAAAGACACCCTGACTTCTCTGACAGCTGAAACTGCAACTTGCTGTTCATCTCTAAGATGAACTGACTCTTTTACCATCCTCTTAACCTTTCCCCTATAGATTTAGGAAATGATGGACATGTACTGCTTAAGTCCTTTTCTTTTTTAGTTAAACCACTGTAAGTAGGAGTAATGTAAACTGAAACAAATCTGCAAGATGATGTAACTGAATGTTTTAAAATCTTACTGGGAACATGTCACTTTATATAAAGAATAGTATGCTGTATCAATTACCTGAATGGTATGTGGAAATGAAATCTAGCACACCTGCACTTTGAATTCTTGCTTTTCTACAGACATGATTTTTTTGCTTATTTGTCATCACTAAATTCAACATTCCTAAATGACTTGATTTGCTTCTTCAAAATGTCCTCCAAAGTTGATTTTTTTCACATCATTGTATATTGTAAACCTGTTTTATTTTAGCTGATGCTGCTGTTTCATTGTTTACAAGAATGGTTTTAAAACTGTAAGGCAAAGTAGTGTTTAATCAAAAATAGGATAAATGTGAATAATAAAATACACTCGGATACTCATGGATGGTTTCTTTGTAAATTATTCAGTTCAAGCCCAAAGGGAAAAAAACAAGTCACCTTCACCACCTTCAAAGTGAATTTTAGGGAACAACCATGTGGAAAAAGCCAAACTCTGAAAAGCAGTACCTTTTTTAAAAAAATGGTATTTGTTAAGCACTTACTATGTGCCAGGCACTGAACTAAGCGCTGGGGTAGATACAAGATAATTAGGTTGGACATGGTCCGTGCTCCACATGGGGCTCACAGTTTTAATCTCCATTTTACCAATGAGGCAACAGAAGCAGAGAAGCCAAGTGACCCAACCAGGGTCACTGAGCAGACAAGAGGTAAACTGGTGCTAGAACCGAGGCCCTCCCACTCCCAGGCCCAAGTACCTGATTCTAGTTTTGTAAGGAGGCCCAGATTAATTCCAACCCAGCCTTTCTTTATAAGGCCATGCTGTAGTGCTCAACCCAGAGCAACCAGGGTAGAAGTGGGCAGACTCTTTGTACAGAAGAGTCGCACCGTTTGGGTTCCGCCATGACATCACTGCAACACACTACCCCCAGAACGATCAGATGATGTTATTCTGTACCGCTGCTTCCTAGCAACAGCTCTCTCTGCCAATACCAAAGGGAGAGGAGATGGATAGGGTGGGAGGGGAATAGAGAGGGAAGGGCCATGGCTCAATCCCTCAAACCAGCCGTGGCATTTTCTTGGGAGCAGTGCAGCTTACAGTGCTCTTCACCACTGCAGCTGGAGGTGGGGAAGGAGAACTGCAGTCAGATCTACCCTCAAACCACTGGCATAGAGTTGCTGCCCCCTCCCACACAGCCCCACCAACTGCCCTCTGAGATCGGATTGCGCCATGAGCCACATAGGTCTAGAGCCATATGTTCCCAGACACTGTGATAGAGGAAGATTCTTCCTAGGAAAGTTTCAGTTCACATCAGAATATTTTTAGGTTTGGGTTTGTTCATCGCTCTCTGTGAAGCCTCAATATAACAAGGGGTGTCTTGATGTAGATATGAGGAGAATACATTTAGATTTATCAACTAGCCTGGGAGTCCAAAAAGGAAGAGATAGGGATGAACTCGTGCACATCAATGGCTTGGAGGGCTTTAGAAGGAGCAAAACTTGAAGAAAGGCAAAACTTGAAGAAAGTGGAGGTTTTAATCTGGTTTGGGCTCTACTTTATGATGCCAGGGGCTATTCTATCAATTTCATTTTTATCAGCAGTTTCAATTCTATCCTGTTATTGGATTCCTTATTTCTCCCCGAAGAAAGCTTTCTCTCCACTGGTGACTTAGTTGAATAAAGCCAGAGAAATGTTTTCCTTGAGGATGGCAGAGTAATCAAAATATTTCAAAGTAACAACCCACTTGCCCTTTGGGACTCTGATTTGAATAGGCACCTGGCCAGAAATGGGTCCTGAGCTAGAAAAGATCTGATAGAACAGCAAATCTTCAACAAATGTTTGAGCCTGGCAGCCAGGGCTGGACTAGCCAAGGAAAATCTCAGGTCCCTCTTGCCCAAGTGGGCCTCTCTGGATGTCATGTCATCCTCATCCCTGCCGGCCCAAAGCCCAACAGCAGAACAAAGCAGAAAAGACTCCCTTCCTCAAGCTCTCTCCAATTAATTGAGCACTTACTATGCACAGAGCACTATACTAAGCTTTTGGAGAGAACAGTGCAGAGTTGGCAGGCACATGGCCCAAGATGAGCTTACAGCCTAGAGGGGAAGACAGATATTAATATAAATAAATTACAGCTATGTACATCGGTGCTGTGGGGCTGAAGGAGTGAATAAAGGATGCAAATCCAAGTTCACCCTTTCCTCCTTCCCTCCCTGTCCTTTTTTGAACGGGCACCTGAGAATTTCCAAGTGAGATATTCAGAGCAAGGTCAGCCCTGCCAGCACCCAGAAAAGCAAATATTTTGCTGAAAAGACTGAAAAGACCCTGAACAATCAGTGATATTTATTGAGCGCTTGCTGTGTGCAGAGCACTCTACTAAGCACTTGGGAGAGTACAATGCAACAGAAGCATTCCCTGCCCTCAACGAGGTTACAGTCCAAGCACTGGGATAGGTACATTAGATGCAGATTGGACAGAGGTCCTGGCCCAAACAGGGCTCCTAGTCTAAGTAAGAGGGAGAAAAGGTATTTAATCCCCATTTCACAGATGAGGAAACTGAGGGGCATAAGTGATGTGACTTGGTCACACAGCAGGTGAATGGCAGAGTTGGGAGGCACTGAAGCTTGGCCGTGGCAGGCTGGTCCAGATTAAGGCCCGAATGGGTCCTGAGCTAACCCATTTTGCAGAATCCCCACGACATGAACTGCCATTACATTACAATGTACATGGTGCAATTTGGTGACATCATTATATTGCACCCATTTTCAAATCCGCACAGGATTGAGACCCATCAGTCAGGCCACTGCACTCCCCAGCCCCTGAAGTAAAGAAATACTTTTTGATAAACGTTTTTTTCCTTTGACCTCTTTCTGTCATGGAAAGCGAGGAGGAGGCAAGCCAGAGGAAGGTCCGCAAGTCGCTGAACCCCATTCTGGACTGAGAAACCTCCCCAAGGCTGATCCGACTGAGGCTTTACATAGCCGCAGCTCTGCATAGCCGCAGCTTTGCATAACTGCTTTTATTTTTCGGGGGGGGTGTCAGGGACAGGGGTAGTTGGGGAGGGAAGAAGCAAGACTCTATGGAATAGCAGAAACTTAAGATAGTTGCAGTGTATGAACAATGCCAGACTGAGCAGGAGGTGAGGGGGAGTCAGGGATGGCGAGTCAGCTCCAGCCTAGCCTCATTCCTCAAGCCCCAACCCACCTCTCCAACACTGCCCATGCACGGCCTTCATTTTAGGCAAGTCTGGTGTGGGTGCCATCTTAGAATATCCCAAGCAGTGGCAATCTTAGTGGGATCAGGAGGCCCATGGTTGCTCTCTGAAGTTGGTTCTGGATGGAAGGAGGGCTCTTCTTTGTCTGGGTTGCCAAGCCTCTCATTGCTGCTTAGAGCTCTTATTCCACTGCAAGAAAAATTGTCTAACTGAAGGCACAATTTAAGATCTAATCAACTCCACCTCCTCCTCTGGTAGCTGGTCCTCAGGGGCCTTGTCCATAGTGGCCTGGTGCTCTTAGCAGCAAGGACTTCTGAGAGGGGAAGTCAGGTGTCCCTGCTCTTCCACCAAGCACACTGATTCTGCAGGACATCTAAGGGGTCTCATAGGGTTACCTGGGACCTTGTTGAGCACAAGAGGTACTTCAGGAGACTGACTTTGGACTCTCCCTTCCTCCTAGACTCATCAGGAGGCCTGTGACTGCAGGAATCCCTCCTTGGTGACGCGCTGGTTCATTTCCCAAATCCTGTCACCACCGGGCGGGGCGACCCTTATTAGAACATCTGGGCCTAGCCCAAGCTGACTTCCCACCTCTCTCTGAGCCGAAAATAATAGTAATTGATGTGATGATTCCTTCTGCTTCTGTTCCAAAATTCTCTGTTTGCATAATGTTTAAGCCCTGAATTTTGACAGTACATTTCTTTAGAAAATACGAGCCAGACAAAGGAAGCCAGAATTAGGCACAAAGTAGAGCATATATTTAGCCCTAGCAGAAAGGCCTGAGCTTTGCGAGTTACAAAAGATGTAAAGGGGTATGTTAGAGAAACAAAGGTCGATATACACACTCCTATCCAGATGTGTACATAAACTCTCACTCTCATTCATACGCGCACACAGAGATTCACACCCCGGCCTTGGTGCTGAGCCCCAGCCGGGGCAGAAGGTAAGGGAAACTACAGAGGGAGTCGGCTTGGGCTCAGTAGCCTTTGCAGGCTGCGTGAACTTTTTGGTCCAGAGACCATAGAATCCAGCAGAGGCGGGAGCTGAGGACAGCCAGTGATGAGGTAATTTCTCTTACTTTTTCCTGCCACTGGTGCATTTCAGAAACTGTGGCTCAGAACTTAAACTTCATTTTACATCTAGTCCTAGCCAGAGTATCCATTCCTCCCTTCCCCTTCGTGTTAACTGATGCTGCTTTCAGCTTTTTCTAGGCAGGCACAGTTCAAGGCATTTATCGATTCCTGGGGGGACAAGTATGTGTGCCGGGGGGGAGGGGTGGCCGGGGAAGAGGCCCGGTCCAAAGCTTGCCCTCTTGTTCCCCCAGAGAGTAAGTCACCAGCTCTGCAAAGCAGCCAGAGGCAGCAGGGTGCCAGGAGGCAGGTAGGTACTGGCATAGTGAGTCCCTGGAGGGCAAGGGTCCTGGGTTGCCACCTGAGTCCCACTGACTGATTTGGATCTGCTCCTGCACATTTCCAGCCTGCCAGAAGATCTTGGAAACAAAACTCCATCCCTCAATCAGTGGTATTTACTAAGGGCTTCCTGTGTGCAGAGCACTTGGGAGAGTACAATATGACAGAGCTGGTAGATGTGGTCCCTGCCCACAAGGAGCTTCCAGCATAGAGAAGTTTAAGGTTTGTGTTACTGAGCACTGTGTCAGGCTCTTCGCTTACTCAGCCAGTGTGGCAAACACCAGCTTGTGGTTACCAACCCATCTTCAGCCTGCTGGGCAAGAAAAAAAGACATCCTGGAAGCACCCACAGTGTGAACAATGGCATTGTCCTGAGCAGAAGCTCGTTGTGGACTTTGTGTCAGTTTTATTGTTCTCTCCCAAGTGCTTAGTATAGTGTGCCGCACACAGTAAGGGATCAATAAATTCCATTGATTGACTCACTGACAAGCAATGGTTGAAAGACATATGAACCCTGGCAGCTGGGTACAGAGCCTAAGGAGGAGCCACTGTATGAAACGATACAGTCCCAACTCACATTTGCAGTACAATCATGATCAAAAAGCAGATTCCAAATTATCACAATAGCTCTCTGTCAGACTCCTGGAGAACAAGGGGAACAAATGTGAGGCAGAGAGCCAGAGAACCTGAGTTCTATTCCCGGCTCTGCCACTTGCCTGATGTGAGACCTCGGGTGAATCACAATTTTTCTGTGCCTCAATTTCCTCAACTACAAACTTAACTGTGATTCCCAGGTGGGACAGGGACCGTATCCACCCTGATTAAATTCTATATCTCAGCATTTAGAACAGTGCTTGACACATAGTAAGCTCTTAAATGCCATTCAAAACAAAATGAACAAATAAAAAAAAAAGACCCATGGAAAGATCCCCCCACTGTTACAGCTGCCCTGGATACTCTGAATGCCCATGTAAACTAGTGAAGTTTATTGCTCTGATACTGACTGAGTGAGGCTAGCCTATACCTGCTCTCCTGGCCAACCTAGGAAAACAGCATGGCCTAATAGACAGAGCACAGGCCTGAGAGTCAGAAGGACCTGGTCTCTAACTCCCGCTCTTCCACTTGTCTGCTGTGTCATCTTGGGCAAGTCACTTCACTTACTTCGTGCCTCAGTTACTTTATCTGCAAAATGCAGATTAAGACTATGAGCCCCATGTAGGACAGGGACTGTGTCCAACCTGATTAGCTTATATCTATCCCAGTGCTTAGTACAGTGCCTAGCACATAGTAAGCACTTAAATATCATTAAAAAACCCCTAATGACACTTTCTTCCCTCCCCTTACCTCTGCAGGAGCCGCTGTTGGGCCTAAAATAGTCCTGGCCATTCTGAGGAGGGGAGGGGACAAGGTTATAGGTTAGATATATATATATGATATAGGTTATAAAATCCCTAAGGGACGGAATCATGTCTACCAACTCGACGGTACTGTACTCTTCCAAGCACTTAGTACGGTGCTCCACACATTATATGTGCTCAATATATGCCACTCATTGATTGATGCGGGAGAAAGTCAGGGAGAAAGCAAATTTTGACTCCAATTCCACAAGATTTATTCTGCCCAGCAACCCTTAAGCAGACCCTGCTGAGGAGACATGTACATAGGGTCTATTTTAGAAGCATCATCAAGGATCTACCAAGTGCACACAAGGTGTTTAACACTGTACTGGGTGCTGGAACAGATTTTCTAAATCAGCACAGTCCTCAGCCTCCTGGAGTTTTCAACTGAGTAGGGGGATCAGGACAAATAACTAACTCATATGTAGCCCATAGTGTACATATTCACATTTATCTCTCCTAGGCCATAATTGCAAGGAAGATATGACTAGCGTGGGAGAGTCAGAGTATCCGGGGAGGGATGGAGAGATAGGTGGAATAATAATAATAATAATGTGTTATTTGTTAAACACTTATTATGTGCCAGGCACTGTTCTAAGCATTGGGGTGGATGCAAGATAATCAGGTTGGTCACAGTCCCTGACCCACATGGAGCTCACAGTCTTCACCCCCATTTGACAGGAAAATGAAGTGAGGCACAGAGAAGTGAAGTCACTTTCCCAAAGTCACACAGCAGACAAATGGTAGAGACGGGAGTAGGACCCAAATCCTTCTGCCTCCCAGGCCTGTGCTCTTTCCACCAGGCCATCCTGTGATTAAAACACTGAACCTTTCACAAATTTCTGTTCAAGCTCATTTTTAGGGGGCTGCATGGATTTCTTTTGTGGGAGGGTTGGTGAGGGGGTGGGTGTGGAATTTAGGTCAAAGCCAACACTGTTCACCTCTCATGCTGACTCTAGAGCTTCAGAGCAGGAGGCTGCTGGCTTGGTTTTACTCTCCTTTGGAACCGGACCTTCTCCACGGCACCAGTGGCCTGACTGGTTGAAGTTCAGTCTCCTTTCCCTGCCCCTGGTGGATGCACTAATGAACTGTGAAATTGTTGGAAGGAAAGTAACAGAAAAGGAGGAGGAGAAGCAAAGGGCAAGGAAAGTTCACAGATGGGTCATCAAGTTCACTGTGCGCACCCACATGCCACGGGCCTGGTGGAAAGCCAGACAGTCACGTGCAAAATCTTTCAAGCCGAGAAGGCAACCCACAGAATTACCAAGGACCTTTCGCTAGAAAGAATAAGTCACTGGTTCATGGCAATCAAGCAAAGCACAATAAGGAGATTTCCCTAGGACAGAATGGGCCACTGGAATCCGTGGGGCTTGCATGACGTAATAACTACAACACCATCGCTTAGCAGTTAAAGTCTCCAAGCAGAATACTTCTGAGTAAATGCTATGCAGCAGAGTTTCACTGGAGAGCAAAAAGCCAAGAGATTTGGAAACTCCCAGCAAATGCCCCTATGAGGCAAAGCCTGAAGCTTATGTTTTTTAGAAAATGGAAATGATTTTCTAAAAATCACAAGCCACAGAAAGAAAAGCCAGAAGTCTGGGCAGCATCCCATGGAGACTATTTGTTTTCAGGGGATAGAGATGGCAAGTTAAATCCCAGGCTCTTACTATAAAGTATCAGATTCAATTTTGAGTTTTAGGCTATACGTTTCTCCCTCATGCAGAACTAAACGGATACATTACACTTTATCGAGGAGCAGAATTAGGCACAAAGTAAAGGGTGGAGTTCTGAATTTAAATGGAGGTGCAGAGACAAACAAGAGTTATTTTCTTCTAAAGTTTCATTTCCCTTTTTCATTCTCATCTCTGAGTTTTTGTTTCCCCCATTTCAGGGCCCAATCAATCAACTGTAGTTATTGAGCACTTACTTTGTGCCAAGCACTGTATTAAATGCTTGGGAGAGTACACTATTACAGAATTGCTAGACCCATCCCCTGCTCACAACAAGCTTGCAGTCTACAGGTATCCCGAGTCCCAGTGTCAGCACGTTCCCAGGGATCCTCTGAAATTCTGGAATCTTTTACACCTCAGCCTCCCCTCCTTTTTCTAATAGTATTTATAAAGTGCTTACTATGTGCCAGACACCGATACTAAGTGCTGAGGTAGATACAAGCTAATCAGGTTAGACATAATCCATGTCCCACATGAGGCTCACAGTCTTAATCCCCGTTTTTCAAATGAGGGAACTGAGGCACAGAGAAGGTGATTCAACTGAGGTCACACAGCAGACAAATGGCAGAGCTGGGATTAGAACTATCTACTAGGCCACACAATTCTCCGATACGCTTACTCTCATTGCTCAGACAGTAAGTGTAATTCTGATGTCAGTTACCACCTCATATTGGGTTTTGGTGTGCCAAATGGACCCCACTCAGATATTTTATTCCCATGGCAACGTTTTTAATTAAGACTCGTGCTAGCATGTGGGTGTTTTTCCAGAGAGTCACCAGTGAACAAAGACTCCTTGCCCTCTTTGAGATCTTCAGCAGTCTGTCACCCTACCTTGAAGCAATGCCCACAGTTTGCTCATCTGTAAAATGGAGATAAATTTCCTGCAGTCCCTCCCTTAGACCGTGAGCCGCAGATGGGCCTGGGACTGTTCAAACCGATTTTATATACCCTGTTGCTTGGCACAGTTCCTATCACAGAGTAAGCACTTAATATCACAATTATTACTCTGAGGGAATGAAACAGTTTAATTGAACCGTTTTCTCTCTAGGGTAAGCCTGATTGTCTTTCCAAAAGCAAAGCAGGATAAAGTGCCTATGAAGAGAAAGTGAAACTCACTCTGTTAACGTTTTAAAATTTGCTCCAACCATTGGGAAACCCCTCAGGACACTAACAATTCCATTTTAAGAAAAACCAACCGATTTCACAAGGTCTTAGGGCCCAACAGGCAGAAAGAAGCAGGGTGGCTCAGTGGAAAGAGCCCGGGCTTAGGAGTCAGAGGTCATGGGTTCGAATCCCAGCTCTGCCCCTTGTCGGCTGTGTGACTGTGGGCAAGTCAATTCACTTCTCAGTGCCTCAGTTACCTCATCTGTAAAAGGGGGATTAACTGTGAGCCTCAAATGGGACAACCTGATCACCTTGTATCTACCCCAGCGCTTAGAACAGTGCTCTGCACATAGTAAGCGCTTAACAAATACCAACATTATTATTATTATTATTATTAAATACACACAAACACGGGATCGGGCTCCCTCTGCTGGTGGATCGGAGGAGAACTAGCTGGTCCAGGTATGTCTGTGTATTCTGTCAATTTCCTAGGGAAGAGAATCTAGTCTGTTCCCCAAGATGTTCTGAAGGAAAGGTTTGGACTTGGGGAGCGGGAAAAACGTGGAAAAGAGTTGCTCTAACTCCATGATCTAGCTCCATGAACTTTTACGTCCAAGTTGTCCAGTGCAGGATATAAAATCCTGCATGGGTTCAGGTCCCCAGGCGAAGGGGCCATAGGACAGCGCTATGGCCCTTGAAGCCCTCCACAAACAGTAACCCCAAAGATTCATCCTCCTGAGTCCCTGCCCAGGCGGGCCTGGTATCAGCTGCAGTGAAACCTACTGACAACCTCCCAGGAAGCCAATCTTTTTTTAAATGGTATTTGTTAAGTACTTATTACGTGCCAGACACTGTACTGAGCCCTAGGTTAGACACAAGCTATTCAGGTTGGACACAGTCCACGTCCCACATGGGGCTGTTTTAGTCCCCGTTTTACAGATGAGGTAACTGAAGCATAGGGAAGTGATGCGACTTGCTCAAGGTCACACAGCAGACAAGTGGCAGAGCCGGGATTAAAACCCATGTCCTTTCATTCATTCATTCAATAGTATTTATTGAGCGCTATGTGCAGAGCACTGTACTAAGCGCTTGGAATGTACAAATCGGCAACAGATACAGTCCCTGCCCTTTGATGGGCTTACAATCTAATCAGGGGAGACAGGCAGAAAAGAACAATGGCAATAGAGTTAAGGGGAAGAACATCTCATAAAAACAATGGCAAATAAACAGAATCAGGATGATGTACATCACATTAAACAAAATAAACAAAATAATTAGGATGATGAAGGTATATACAGTTAGGCGGATGAGTACAGTACTGAGGGGGTGGGAAGGGAGAGGGGGAGGAGGAGAGGGAAAGGGGGGAGAAGAGGGTTTAGCTGCGGAGAGGTGAAGGGGGGGTAGAGGGAGCAGAGGGAAAAAGGGGGGAGCTCAGTCTGAGCTGCCTTCACTGACTTTCCCAGGTCCTTCTGGTTTCACCCTGACCACTTTCAGCTTGGGGCTGCTGCAGCCCCTTGCCTGAAAATGGGGCTGTGGTGGGCTTGGGGACTGGCTCTAGCCCTGTTCAGCCCAGCTGGATTTATCTGTGTGGCAACCATTGACCTGACCCCATAAAGATAATGCTAAATCTCTTTCGGGGTGAGGGGAGGGAGGAGTTAGCCAAATAGGAGAAAAAGTTAGGGGCTGGAAATGGTCCACCTTAACCCTTCTGGAGCAACACAGCAGCCCCTTCTGCTGTTAAATACACAGGGTGAGGGGGAAAAAAGTCAGCAGCAGTAGGCCCTGTGAATTTTCAGGGCATTTGGGAAGGCCCTGGCCGAGTCTAAAGCTGTGACTATGATTCTCTGTTCCACAAGGAGCCTGAAACTCCACTTTTCCAGCCACCATCCCCTAATACTCAAATTGTACTGTTCTCATCTTTTATGTGGGTTTTGTGTTTTTATTGTTCTGTCTTTCCCAATACAGCTATCACCAACTCCCATCATCCCCTTATTTTTAGATTTGAGCCCTTAGGGGCCAGAGATGCTAATTAGCATAAGCAGCATGGCCTAATGGGTAGAGTGAGGGCCTGGGAGTCAGAAGTTCATGGCTTCTAATCCGGGCTCTGCCATTTATCTGCTGTGTGACCTTGGATATGTCACTTCACTTCTCTATGCCTCAGTTCCGTCAACTGTAAAATGGGGATTGAGACTGTGAGCCCCATGTGGGACAGGGACTGTGCTCAACCCGATTTGCTTGTATCCACCCCAGTGCTTCGTACAGTGACCGGCACATAGTAAGTGCTTATCATATACCGTAATTATTATTATCCATGGAGTTTTCCCATATCTTAGTATGGAGCTCTTGTTTGTGACCTCTAACCGCTGGGATGGAGGCCAAGGAGAGGACCCCGGCCATAGTGATTCCTTGGTCCCTTCCCTGTCCTACACAGCAGAAGCTGTTACCAAGAGGAGCTGGGAGGGACAGAGAGTGGAACTCCAGTTGGAATCATCTGAAAGCCAAGGTAATTACTCTATACTTGTCTGCAGTAGGAATTTGTACTCAGATGCCCTGGGCACTTAGATACTGACAAGTGCTTGTTTGTTTTAAGCATCCAGCTGATCTCTTTTCTGAGAGATTCCTTCTCCATGAATATCTTATCTGTTTCACTGATGCTTGTAAATGGTTTAAGCATTCAATCGCTTTCAGACACCCACACCCACACACACCAAAAGCTAAGTGCAGCCCTGAAACAAATATTTATTCAACAAGAAAGGGCTGCTAGACTCTCCTGCAACATGAAGGGACATGAAAGCAGTCATGGATAGTGAAACTATTAAACATTTACATCAAACTGCCGGAGCAGTTGTCACTAAAAATCTCCCTTTGAAAATGGAGGAGCAATAATTCAGTGTTACCATATTTTTTTCCAACCTTCCCAAAGGGGGTAAGTATAAAGAATTTTTTACCGGAGAGAAAATATCAGAAATCCAGAGAGGTTTGGATTGATTAGGAGAAGCAGTAAGGTTACTCTGCCTACTATCCCTCAAAGACACCTGGGAAAGCTTAAACTACTGACCAAAAATGCCCACTGTGATAGTGAATAAAGCATGATGACCAATCTCACACGGTTTTTTTAAAAATGGCATTTGTTTAGTGCTATGTGTGAGGCACACTCTTGTTTTGTTCAGCGTGTGAACATAGCTCTGGCATACTTCTGCCAAATGGCACTTATGACACTACTCGATGTATGTTGCCACCCCACACACCCAGGGTGATGCTTGTGATCCTGTGCAGCAACGTATCTGGTTCTTTGGAGTGTCATCAGTGGCTATTGTAGTTCAGGCACAGAGCAATAGCACCGAGTGAAGCAGGTCCCCTTGCGTCTCAGGCCCAAGCCCTCGGGCCTGCCAACCCACAAGCCCCGGCAGAAACAGAGTAGTCACAACCTCCACTGCAAAAAGCACAAGACTGTGTCTCGACAACTGCTCTTCCCACCTGTGCAAGCTGAGGCAAAGAGGCCCACTAAAACCTCACACAAAGCCCAACCCAGCTAGGTTTGCCATGGTCTTGGGAGCCCCCTGTGCAACTGAGGCCTTCTCCTTTAACTAGTTTTAAGCCTTTACAACACTAGACCACAGACGTGTCTCCAAGTACTTCAAAAAGAAATGAGTCTAGCTGCCCTCTGGAAAGGTGCTTTGGAGCAGAGCTTGAGCAGGTCTCCCCCTCCCCATTATTGGAGCCAGGCAGTTTTAAGGTTCAGGGCCTCAGATCCTCTCCCCAAGAGATCCACCCACCACTGTGATACCAAACCCCTTCCCCAGAGCGCCCCTCAAGAGTGGGTAGGCAAGGGAAGCATGGATGACAGCCTTTAAAAATACAATCAGTCTTGTCTGGACAAGTTGTGGCTCGGTACTAAGCATTTGTAAGCATACAATAGAAGCAAAATGGCCTCGTGGGAAGAGCCTGGGAGTCACAGGATCTAGGCTTTAATCCTGGCTCAGTCACTTGTCTGCTGTGTGACCTTGGGCAAGTCACTTCACTTCACAGATCAGTTCCCTCATCTGTAAAATGGAGAGTCGATACATGCCCTCCTTCCTACCTAGACTGTGAGCTCCATGGGGAACCTGATTATCGTGTAGCTACCCCAGAATTTAGTCCAGGGCTTGGCACAGAGTAGGCACTTCAATACCACAATTATTACAATACAGTAGAGTTCACAGACACGATCCCTACCTTTAAGGAGTTTCCAGTCTAGTGAGGGAGACGGACGTTAAAATAACAGATAGGGGAAATGGCAGTGTGTAAGGAAATGTACACATGTCATGTGAGGCTGGGTGTGAGGCGAGTATCAGAGTGCTTAAGGGGGTTAGTCCCAAGTTCGTAGGTGACAAAGAAGCGAAGGTGAATATGGTGGGGGAGGGCTCAGTCTGGGAAGTCTTCTTGGAGGAGATATCAATAATCACATTTATTGAGCACTTAATGTGTGCAGAGCACTATACTAAGCACTTGGAAGGGTACAATATAACAAAATTCGTAGACACATATGCTGCCCAGGTGGGCTTTGAAGATCAGAAGAGCAATGATATATTGGATGTGAAGGGGAAGAGAGTTGTACAACCCAGCCTGTACACTTTGCTCCTCTACTGCTAACCTATTCTGTACCTCAATCTCATCTGTCTCTCTGCCACCCCCCTTGCCCACATCCTTCCTTTACCCTGAAACTCTCTTCCCCTTCATATCCATGCATTTATTTATGTATATTAATGTCTGTCTCTCCCTCTAAACTGCGAGCTCATTGTGGTCAGGGAATGTGTTGTTGAATTGTATTCTCCTAAGTGCTTAGTACAGTGCTTTGCACACAGTAAGTGCTCAATAAATCCAATTGAAAGAATGAATATCTTGCTTATCTCCTATTCATTCTTTCAATTGGATTTATTGAGCACTTACTGTGTGCAAAGCACTGTTACATAAATAAATGTTACATATATGTGCTGTGGAAATGGGAGGGAGGATGAATGAAGGGAGCCAGTCAGGACAAGGCAAAAGAGAGTGGGAGAAGAGGAGAGGAGGGCTTAGTCAGGGAAGCCTTCTTGGAGATGTGCCTTCAATAAGGCTTTGAAATGGGAGAGGGCAATTATAGGCCTGATATGAGGAGGGAGGGTGTTCCAGGCCAGAGGTAGTAGGTGGCCCAGAGGTAGGCGGTGAGATAGAAAAGATTGAGATACACTGAGAAGGTTAGCATTAGAAGAACAAAGTGTGCGGGCTGGGTTTTAATAAGGAGTGTAGCAAGGTGAGGTTGGAGGGGGCAAGGTGATTGAGTGCTTTAAAGACAACGGTGAGGAGTTTTTGCCATGATGAGGAGGTGAATGAGCAACCAGTGGAGTGAATGAGCGGAGTGAAGTAAGGACTGGAGTGGGGAGAGACAGGAGGTAGGGAGGTCAGCAAGGAGGCTGATACAATAATCAAGGCGGGATAGGATAAGTGCTTGCATTAATGTGGGAGCAATTTGGATGGAGAGGAAGGGGCAGATTTTAGTGATATGTAAGGGTAGTAGGTAGGAGTAGGATTGTACAGCGCTCTGCACACAGTTAGTGCTTAATAAATACGATTGAATGAATGCCTTAAAGCTGACGGTGAGCAAGGAAACAGGCACACCGAGTACCCCAGTGAGAGTTTAACACCTAGTTCTGCAAGAAGGCAATAATAATAATAATAATGTTGGTATTTGTTAAGCGCTTACTATGTGCAGAGCACTGTTCTAAGCGCTGGGGGAGATACAGGGTCATCAGGTTGTCCCACATGAGGCTCACAATCTTAATCCCCATTTTACAGATGAGGTAACTGAGGCACAGAGAAGTTAAGTGACTTGCCCCAGGTCACACAGCTGACAAGCGGCGGAGCCGGGATTCAAACCCATGAGCTATGACTCCCAAGCCCAGGTTCTTTCCACTGAGCCACGCTGCGCTCAACCCCCATGTTGTAGGAGAATTGGGTCTATTTAGAACATCAGGCCTGAGGGTGGAGGAGGAAGTAAGGACTAGTTTTGGTGTTTATTACTTGATAGTTGAGGTTCACTAGTTTTGATGTTTAACAGCTATTCTGTTTGTCTTCTCCCTCCCAACCCCTCTGCTCTAGTCAAGAGTCTTCTTTTAGGGGAAGCAGCGTGGCTCAGTGGAAAGAACCCAGGCTTTGGAGTCAGAGGTCATGGGTTCGATTCCCAGATCTGCCACTTGTCAGCTGTGTGACTGTGGGCAAGTCACTTAACTTCTCTGTGCCTCAGTTACCTCATCTGTAAAATGAGCCTCACGTGGGACAACCTGATTACCCTGTATCTATCCCAGCGCTTAGAACAGTGCTCTGCACATAGTAAGCTCTTAACAAATACCAACATTATTATTATTATTCTTTTAGAGAAGCAGCAATGACATAGTGGATAGAGCATGGGCCTGGGAGTCAGAAGCTCATGGGTGCTAATCGCAGGTCTGCCATATGTCTGCTGTGTGACCTTGGGCAAGGCACTTCACTTCTCTCTGCCTCAGTTCCCTCATCTGTAATATGGGGACTGAGACTGTGAGCCCTACTTGGGACAGAGACTGTGTCCAATCCGATTTGCTTGTATCCACCCCAGTGTGGCACATAGTAAGCACCTAACAAATACCATTATCATTATTAGTATTATTATTATTAGACAAGGGCTGTCTTTTTACTTACCCCAGTGTCCCATAGGGTGCTGTTGGCACATTCCCAACTGACAGAACCAGGATTGAAACCCAGGTCTCCTGATTCCCAGGGCACTGCTATTTCCACTGACCCTGCAACAGGGCTATCAGGGGTGAAGGTTTCTGACCTACAGTCACTAAGGGCATTCTGTGAGGTGAACAGGCTGACCAGAAATTCTGAAAAAGGGTGGGCTAATGTGGGCAGCAAAGACCACAGTGAATCTCAAGGCATCTCCGCCCTGGTCATGGTGCTGAGGCATTATGTTCAGGTCGCTGGATGTAAATGAGGTCTGCCCCATTTTTTAAAAATGATATTTAGCTTACTCCATGTCAAACACTGTTCTAAGTGCTGGGGTAGACACAAGTTAATCAGGCTAGTTACAGTCCCTGTCCCACGTGAGGCTCACAGTCAAGTAGGAGGGAGAACAAAATTTCCCATTTTGCAGTTGAGGAAATTGAGGCACAGAGAAATTAAGTTACTTGCCCAAGGTCACACATCAAGCAAGAGGCTGAGCTGGGATTAGAATCCAGGTCCTCTGACTCCCAGGCCCGTGCTCCTTCCATCAGGCTATGCTGCTTCTCCAAAGTGCTGCTCCCTGTCCATCTATTTATATATCACGCCCCCTGACCCATCCAGAACAAGATTGGCAGCAGCAAGGGAGAGAATGAATGATGCAGCGCAAGCCACTAGTATCAGAATCAATTTCTCGTTCAAGTTCTTGGCCCTAAAGCCTCAGGACAGAGATCCACTCAAGATTCCTATCATCGTCATCACCACAGCATCACAATCTACTGCTCAACTAAAATTAATCATCGTAATAATAATAATAAACTGAAAGGATTGAGCAACAAATATTTAAAAAGTCTAGAATTGCTTTCAAACCTCGTAGACAGTCTCGAATGAGCACTTATCTCTGAGAATCTTTGAGTTGCTGGGTTGAGAAAGGAGTCAATGCCTAGATCTTTTTGTATCTATAGCAGGGTCTTTTTTTATAGTCTTTGTTAAGCGCTATGTGCCAGACACTGTACTAAGAGCTGGGGTAGATTAATTATGCTATTTGTTAATCGCTTACTATGTGTCAGGCTCTATACTAAGCACTGGATACAAGCTAATCAGGTTGGACACAGTCCCTATCCTGCAAAAGGCTCACAGTCTTAATCCCCATTTTACAGATGAGATAAGTGAGGCACAGCAAAGTTAAATGATTTGACCAGGGTCACACAGCAGGCAAGTGGTGGAGTCAGGATTAGAAACCAGGTCCCTCTTATTCTCAGGCCCTTGCTCTTCCTACTACGCCACACTTCTTCCCATACAAAGCTGGTCAAAGGACCCACTGCTAGAGAGGAATCTTATTGGCTCCTGCCCCTCTACTGCGGTCACAACCAGACCCAGAATTTTCCAGTTCTAGAGCTTTTTCGTAAGCAAAAGGCATGGGTACAAAGTCTGAACGGTAGGGTAACCACTTTGGCCCAAGTGACAACAGTAGAAAAGTTGATGACCAGGCAGAGCGACGTAGATGATAAGCGGGAGAGCTGCTTGAAACCCAATGGACTGGACTTTCATCCCCTGCCTCCCTACGAAGTTATTTTTTTTTTATATACTAAGCTGATTATAATCAAGAGAATGAGCAGCAAAGTACTCCAGGCAGCACATCCCATCGCCCCAGCACCTTACGTAAGCAGGAGAGATTAAAACCGGTGATAGCTATTCAAGCCAAAAATCTCTGAGCTTTTAGTTGTTGCTAGCCCATGTAAAAGTATTTCATGAAAGGAAAAAGGTTCCTAGGTGAGTGATGGAACTACCCTAGAAGTTCCTGTAGCAAATACAGGTAGAATTCACTGTGGCAACCCACGGTAGATCAGACTGGAGGTGTTACTATCCCATTGTGGATGTCCAGAGCCCTTGACCAAACAGCAGATGGGCAGCTAAATCACGTGGCCTCTCCCTGCTTATGGGAGAAGGGATGTTCAGTCAGTAGGATCACCGGAACTTAAAATTGTCAATTCAGGAAAACCTATTTTTATTTCAGGGGCTACAGCTTTTTTAAAAATGGTATTTGTTAAGTGCTTACTATGTGGCAGGCTCTGTACCAGGCACTAGGGTAGATGCCAGTTAATCAGGTTGGACACAATCTATGTCTCATGTGGGGCTCACAGTTTTAATGCCCATTTTACAAATGAGGTAACTGAGGCACAGAGAAGTGAAGTGACTTGCCGAAGATCAAATAGCAGACAAGTGGCAGAGCTGGGATGATAACTCAGGTCCTCTAACTCCCAGGCCCATACTCTTTCCTAGGTCATGCTGCTTCTCCAAATTAGTTGAAATGCTTTCAACTCAACAGAATAACATCACTGAAAGCCTTACATGCAGATAGATCACCAGGAGCTGTTGTACGCTGGCAGCTGAACTCTGAAGCACTAATCAATCCTGGTATTTACTGAGCACTTACTATGTGCAGAGCACTGGTGCACAAGATGTCATGTGGACCCTTCTGCAAATTAGTACAATAAGCCTGAATAAAATCAACCTTTCACACAAAGAATTACATTTGCAACTCAAAACGAATCTCAAATTCAGCTACCTAGGCAGTTGGCTCTCCAATGATGTATGAGTTAATGCAGAAGAAAACTGAACTGAAAAGGCGAGTATATTCTTTTGGTGACTGGCAGGATGAGATTGGAGACAAGGGAACACCCAACTTCACACCAAATTAAAGATCTATGAGGTTGTAGTACTGTCCACCTTTCTTTATGATTGAGATCTTGATCAGTCACAGGAGCACATTCAGATCCTCAAACAGTTTTATCGCTGTCATGGGCACAACATATTTAACATCAAGCAACAAGCCAGGATCATCACCTGGACCTAGAAAGCAGTCAATTCGCCAACACACATATGCGTGGGAGGGAAGAACAAATGTTTTAAAGATGGAATGAAGCACTGCACCAGTATGCTGGGAGACAATTGCAGCAGAGGCAGATTCAGGGAGAGAGAGAGAGAGAGAGAGAGAGAGAGAGAGAGAGAGAGAGAGAAGGATCGTGTGAAATCATGTGAATACCAGTCAGAATATGCAGTTTATTTAAAAAAACAAGTATCTTTTTGCCAAATGCTGAAAAGACTGAGGAACTGCCTATAACTGAATAAGGTTTTTTGGCAATTTTATATCTAAATCAAAATCCACGTAATTCAAAATCCAGGGTGCTAGTTGATATAATACCCTTCCAGGGTCACACCCGGAGAGTTTCCAGTACTCTACCAGTCTCAACTATGAGAGAGAGAGTCAAGCAGAAACATACCCATTCCATTTCTAGCTTGGCCAGTGGAAGGAAATCTGCTACAAGTCAAGACTACCCTGTGCTGGGCAGCCACAGCATGGGAGAAAGTCAAGAGCGGAGACAAGTTTACTGCGCGGAAGGAGACAACGGTAAATCACTTCTGTATTTTTACCAAGAAAACTCTCTGGATACACTACCAGAACGATTGCAGATAGAGGAATGGCGTTCTGGGAGAGAGATGTCCATGATGTTGCTATGGGTTGGAAATGACTCCACAGCATAAAACAAGTGGATATAAACACACACTTTTTTCAAGGTCACATAGTGTGTCTTTTACTTCAATCGAATTAACCCAATAGCTTAGTAAAGTGATCGGTACACCAAATACATACAGAAAATACTATTGAGCAAAATTAAACATTCTACTCCAAAAATTGTAAATGGATGTCTGTATTATTCAATCCACATTCTGTGATTGTAGAGCTGGAAAACAGGAATTTGAACAGAACTGCTAAAGAAGTGTTGATTTTCCCAAAGGGACAGAAAATTTCCATTCAGTAAAAATGCTGCTGTCTAATAGAAACTTGATCCTAAATTAACTAAATGTCAACATCCAAAAGGTAATGAGAAAAGTATCCCGGCCAACAGATTTTGAATAACAAAACCAAATTTTATTAGACAGTTTTCCTTTTGAAATAATGTCTCACCACAACTTAAGAATTGCAGTATCAGTTAAATGACAGTTACTGAACTGGTTAACCCAAGGGACTGACAATCCTGGTTTGGGACTGCAGTGGTTCTTGTTAGCATGGAGCAGAGAAAGTGCCAAAGGGTGAAATAGAGGTAATAAAGATAAAACCCTTTGTTGTTCTAAGACTTCCTTTGCTAGACAGACACCACACACTGAGGAGCTGTGTTAGGGCTGATGTTGCAATTGGCAAATGACAAGACATAAATGAAAACAGAACAAGCCAGTATTGTGGCAGGAGCAGAAGTGGCTATAAAGGGGAAATCGCCTGGTAGTAATGCCCAGAGAAAGATTGTTTTCCCTTCCAAAGGAGGAGTTCCTCCAAGGTGTTGCGGCTGCAGGGATCTCCTAGCTCCGTCAGAAGAAGCAAATCATTAATAGGCCTATATGGAATAGCCTCACATTCAGGGACCACAGCATAAAGTACTAAGTCAGGAGAAGCAGCGGGGCCTATTCAGTTAATTGTATTTACAGAGCACTTGAAAGAGTACAATACAATAGACACATTCCCTGCCCACAACGAAACAGTCTAGTAGAAACAGCATGGGCCTGAAAGTCAGAGGACCTGAATACTATTCTCAACTCTGCCACTTGTCTGCTCTGTGACCTTGGGCAAATCTCTTCACTTCTTTTGCTAACATAAGATGCTCAGGAAGGAGGGAGGGGCACGACCTTGTCCAATGTGACACATATCTGCAACAGCGTAAGGAGCACATTTTGAACAGGGTTAGTCACCTGCCAAATCATAATGGATAATATCTATGACATGGATGGATCCCATAGAAAAGGAGGGCAAAAGACTTTAGAATGTGTCTACCCACTCTGTTATAATATAGTCTCCCAAGCATTTAGTACAGTGCTATGCACACTAAGCTATCGATAAATACTACTGATTGACTGGCCTTGATTTTCACCAGGAATAACATGTGGACCTCAAGAAGCTTCTGAACTTTGAGGTTTTAAAGAGGCAGGATCTCAAACAGCTCCTTTAATGTCCCTTCTTCTTGACCTTGGGAAACAGAAGTGGTCAAGCTCTATATTGTTTGTTCATCTATTAGAGAAAGGGGGCTGGGATTATACTGTCAAGAGAGCTTGTTTAGTTAAGGGTTGCCCTACTGATGGCTAGATGGAGAAGGAACAAGGCCTGAGAGGCAGGAAAAATGGGTACCAATGGGGAGAGATGTGTCCATGATGTTGCTATGGGTTGGAAATGACTCGACAGCATAAAACAAGTTGATATAAACACACACTTTTTTCAAGGTCAGAGATTGTGTCTTTTACTTTAATCGAATTCTCCCAAAACCCCATTTCCAGTCCACAGGCATCAGATATTTATATTTCCTTCCCTAGTTCTTCCCCACCTCCTTCTTACATCTCCAATTCATAGTTTCCCAGCCCAGAGCTGGAGAGGAAGGGAGCAACAGAGCTGAAGAATTCTTTTGGGCAGGAAATCTATTTCCCTGTTTATTGTTCTCTCCCAAGGGCTTAGTACAGTGCTCTGTACAGAATAACTCCTTAATAAATGTGATTGAATGAAGACCTGCTCTCTTTATTCCAAAGTGGCACGGGTCCTCCCCAGCCCACTCATTCTGAGCAATCTGCTGGGTTTTAACCCTGGCTCGGCCACTTGTCTGCTGTGTGATCTTGGATAAATCATTTAACTTCTCTGTCTCTCAATTCCCTCATCTGTAAAATGGGGATTAAGACTGTGGACAGGAACAGGGACTGGGTCCAACCTGATTATCTTCTACCTACCCCAGTGACAACAGTACTTGGCACATAGTAAGTGCTTAATACCACAATTATTATCAAATCTGCTGCTCAGATGGGAAGCCGCATGCCTAATCGTGCCAGGGAAAGAGAAGGGAAGCAGAGCTCAGAGTGGGACAATCCCAGCTCTGACCAGGACAGAATTATCGAACGTAGAAACTTGCAACCAAATGGCCATGTTGCCCAGAATAGTTCCATCCCAGTATAGTCAGACTTTGCACAGAAGCCCACATTTAGCCATAGAGCGTCATTTCTCCCTTTGGTATTCCCTAATGAAAAAAAGGGATATTTAAAAGTCAAACAACTTGCTAGCATCTTCAAGAGTGTAAAAGATGATCTAACCAGTAATTTTTAGGTCTCTCTGACTCTGCCTATGCCACAAAAACATAGTCTTTCTGTCCTCTTCTCTACAGATCTCCAGAGATTTTCTAGATCTGTCAGGTACCCATGGGAAAGAATGATAACTTATTCCAGAAAACAACATTATAAACTCAGAGAATCACAGAGTTGGAAGGGGAGTGGAGTACAGATTTATTTAACGCAGTTACAGAAGGAAGAAAACGGGCAAATTATTGTTGGGATTTTATCACTGCAGGCTCCCTTCTCTGTCCCTCCCACTCAGGGGTGGAGGGGGGTGGGTAGGAGAGTTGCTGATGTGGACAGGGCAGGGTTACTTCATGGAGGCAGGACTGTGTGGCCCTTGTGCAAACACCGAACAGCCCAACAATTTAGTGAATTTAGCCTCACTTTCTCCAAAAAAAGCAAACAAAAAAAGCAAAATTCGTAGGGTCAAAATCAATATTCTTTCACCTTAGATACCAGAATGTGAGCCATTTACTCATTAGTCATCTCAGTGTCTTTGAAATACTCATTTTTGATGCTTACAAAGTAGAAGCTGCTTCTGGTCTTAGGCCAGGTCAAGGGTTAACTAAAGAGCATTTAACTAGCCAAAAATCCATCCAGAAAAAAGAAAAATTCTCACTTACCTGAGCATAGCCTCAAGCAGGGCAGGGGAGTCCTGATTTATGCCAATGCCAACATGTTGACCAAACCGCTTCATCCTCTTTCAAGCTCTACAAAAATCCAAAGTACCGTATTATTACTATTCTTTGTTCCTATATTTTTTCTTTCAAAGTCAAGTCATAGAGATTATTTTGGATTAGCAAATTCAGTAGGCATCCAAGGTGATAATTAAAGTTAAAGGTGTTTTCCCTCCCTGCTAATTTGACCATCATCTTGCTTGGATTGTGTCTGCCCTTAGCTGCACAAAGAGGCCTCTGTCTTGGAGCTGGGCATGGTTTGGACTGGGAGCCCATTGATTCTTGCCACACTGTGGCCCCTTCTCATTTGTGTCCTCTGCCTCACCAGCTAATTTATTTTATTATTATTATTTCAAATGAACTGACAATTTACCAGAATGGTTTCTAATTTGTTTCACCTTCCCAATTTGAGCCTGTCACCAAACCCTTCCCCACTTTATTTTTAATAATAGTGGTATTTGTTATGCACTTACTGTGTGCCACACACTTTACCAAGCATTGGGACAGATACCAGATAACCAGATCAAGCACAGTTACTGTACCACTTGGGGTGCACAGTCTTAGAGGGAGGGAGAACAGGAATTGAATCCCCATTTTACAGTTGAGGACACTGAGGCACCAAGAAGTAACTTGCCTGGTCACACAGCAGGCAAGTGAGAGAGCCGGGATTAGAACCCAGGATATCTGAGTCCCAGGTCCATTCTCTTTCTATTAGGCAATGCTGCTCTTCAATTTTTAGATGGTGAGCTCCTCATCCATGTCTAACTCTTCCCTGCGTATTTCTTCCCAGTGCTTAGTATAGTGCTCTGCCTACAGTAAGCACTTAATTATCATTAAATGGTGTTTACTGAGCACTTTCTGTGCAAAGAGCACTGTACTAAACCCTTGGGAGAGTACAATATTGAGTCTGCAGACAGACCCCCTGCTTAATAAATACTATCAAGACGACTGCTATTACAATCCATGCAGTGTGCCCACCAAGAGAGCCCAGGAATATTAGACCCTGAGACGCATGTGATATTACATGTATCGTTGCCAGGCTTACAACATACCTTGAAGACATCAAATTCACCATTTTGAAGAAATGCCCACAACTAGAGCATTTCTCCAGGGTCACCGTTGATCTACCCAAGCCCTGAACGGTGACATTCCCTTCTCAGGCCATTGTGAACACAGACCCTACTTCTAAGCCACAGAACAGTGTAGCTGTCAAGATCAGGTGTGATGACGAGTGAATGAAGGTGGAGCTCAGCTCCACGTGGGTAAGAGGTTGTGTGTGTTGAGGGAGTTGAGAATGAAGATTGAGAGTGGAGGAATGAAGGAGGGTGGAAGTAAGAGGGGGTGGAAGAAGAAAGATTGCCTTGGGAGGAAGAGGATTAATGGCTATTCTGCAGGCAAGAAGGGGAAGTGAGGAGGGTGAGGCTGGAAGGATCAGAGATATCTGTGGGAAAATGAAGGGGCCTGGGTGCAAATCACTTTTGAAGCAGCATGATCTAAGTGGAAAGGGGTAGGCCTGGGAGTCAGAGGACCTGGGTTCTAATCCTAGCTCTGCCACCCCTCTAGACTCATCCCTCTTGACCGTAAGCTCATTGTGGGCAGGGGTTGTATTGCACTTTCCCAAACACATAGTATAGTACTCTGCACATAGTAAGCGCTCAAATAAGATTGAACAAATGAATCTGCTGTGTGATCTGGGATAAATCACTTAACTTCTCTGGGCCTCAATTTCCTCCTCTGTAGAATGGGGGTTAAATCCTCCTTTCTCCTTAACCTGTGAATCCTATGTAAAACAGAGACTGAGTCCAACTTTATCTTGAATCTATCTCAGTGCTTAAAACAGGGACAGGACAACTCTGTTGTACTTTCCCAAGTGCTTAGGATAGTGCTAAGCATTAAATACTACTGATTGGGTGCCGATAATTACTTGGTGAAACAGAGTTAGAGACTTCATTCAATGGTATTTATTGAGCACCTACTATGTGCAGAGCACTGTACTCCATATGTCCTAGACCATGGTATAGAATAGTAAGGCATACATGTGTAACCATTCACCAATCTGATCCCAGCATCTCTACTGTACTCTGCCAAATGCTCAGCACAGATTACCCCTCAATAAATATCATTGCTTGATTGAGACCCAAAGTAGGGAGTCATTCGACTCCAGCGCACCAGGGAAGACTTCAGTACCCAAAATCTGCAGTGCTATGAATGCAATGAGAAGCAGCGTGGCTCAGTGGAAAGAGCACGGGCTTTGGAGTCAGAGGTCATGGGTTCGAATCCCTGCTCGCCCTCATGTCAGCTGTGTGACTTTGGGCAAGTCACTTAACTTCTCGGTGCCTCAGTTACCTCATCTGTAAAATGGGGGTTAAGACTGTGAGCCCCACGTGGGACA
This sequence comes from Ornithorhynchus anatinus, assembly GCF_004115215.2. NCBI lineage: Eukaryota > Metazoa > Chordata > Mammalia > Monotremata > Ornithorhynchidae > Ornithorhynchus > Ornithorhynchus anatinus. The sequence goes on from NC_041739.1 coordinate 27,741,680, forward strand.
ACCTGATTCCCGTGTCTACCCCAGCACTTAGAACAGTGCTCTGCACATAGTAAGCACTTAACAAATACCAACATTATTATTATTATTTTGGTCAAAAGTCACCTGGAGACTTTGATGCAGAAACAGACCTTTTTTGCTCCAAAAAAGTGTCACTCCCAGGGACGTTTGGTGCTGGCAAGGCCGAAAGATCCAGGAAGCCCAGAGAACTGGCCCGAGGGGAAAGGGAGGAGGAAAAGAAACTTAGAGGGGGCTTAGGGAAGGGCGGGGGAGAGTGTACTAGTCCCCCACAGTGAGGAGGCCCAGCTGCTTCCTGCGGCCTTAAACGCTGCTTGGCCAGAAGCCCCAGGATGGGCACAGGACTTTCTGATTATCAATCAGCATCCTGGCTGCGTTGCTATCCTCCATTGAGAACAGTTACAAGTTTGTGCCCAAAAAGGCGAGGAGATTTTGCTGGGGAAAAGATCTAGGAGCTGGACTTCAAAAGGGATTTATTTATTTACATTGATGTCTGTCCCCTTCGGACTGAAAGCTCTTTGGGGACAGGGAATGTGTCTGTTTATTTTTGTATCGTAAGCTCCCGAGCGCTTAGTACAGTGGTCTGCACACAGTGAGTAAGCACTTAATAAATACGATTGAATGAGTGTATCACACACAGAAGAACCCTGAAAATCCCAATAACAAAGGGTAGAGATTGTACTTTCCAAGCGCTTAGTACAGTGCTCTGCATGCAGTAAGTGCTCAATAAATGTGATTAAATGAATGAATGAAAAGGCCTATGTAATGCTGAGAACTGTCCCTTTCATGAATCAAATTAGCAACACCTAAACCCCAACCTGCCCAGCAGGTAGATTAACAGACACTTTCACAGCCTTCCAGAATCGCATCCACTCTAGCCCCCTCCCTCCTCTCCCCACCTTCCTAATATGGCACAGTCCATCAACCAGTTGTATTGACTGAGTGCTTATTATGTGCAGAGCACTGTATAAGGTGCCTGGGAAAGTACAGTAGAGTTGCTAGACACGATTCTTGCCCACAAATTTACAATTCAGAGGGGGACACAGACATAATAGTAATAACACTTTATTAAGCACTTACTGTGAGTGCACTATTCTAAGTGTGAGCACTATTCTACTGTGAGCACTATTCTAAGAGCTGGGATAGACTCAAGGTTGGACACAGTCCTTGTCCCACATGGAAAGTACAGAGGGTAAATGGCAAAGTGTAAGGATTTATCCAAAAGTGCTGGGGATAAAGCGACTAACAAGTGCTCTGAGTGTTGCGATGTGCAGGGAACAGATCCACTGTTGCTGCTAAAGTGTTTATTGGTCTTCATTCTCCGAGTCCCGCCCCCGTCCCAGGTGTAAATTAGAGACTTTTGCAATCCCCGTGGTCTCAGTCACATAAACCTCATTCACAATCAGTTTCTGTAGTTTGAAAACTCCCCCCAATTTACACCTCATTCTCACACTCATTTTCACACATTCTCACACTCAAATCTCTCTCTCTCTCTCTCATCCAACTACCCCCATGTGTTCAGGCTCAGGGTTCTTGAGATGATACTCTCATTTTTTCTCAGGTTTTTCGCGTTAGAAAACCTAGATTTTTTGACTAATTTTGTATAGCAACAGCCTTCCGACATGGCTCCAATCCAACCCAAACCCTACTTGCTCTGTACAAAAGACTGAGCTTCACACAGTGCACTGTGCTCAATAAATGGCATTACTGCTACTATTTCTGCTGCAGTGCTCAAAACAAACTTAAATTTAATAAGAATGCTCGTTGCCATAAATATGTAGCCTATTCAAAACTAGCTTCCCCTGACAACATTAAGTCAAAATAGTATTCCTATGGCAAGATGGGTGATGAGAGTGTTTCCCAAAGATAGGGGGAACATAATCCCCCAGTTGCACTTGATTTGAATTATTCACGGTCCTGACTTTGGCACCCTTTTTGGTGGAAAGTAACGACTGGGAAGATTAAAGGCTGTGTGGACAGTAAAGTATTAACACAAGCGAGGAGTCTTCCAAAGTGAGGCCCCGAATACCATTCACTTCACAAAAAACAACACAGCCATTTTCTCAGAAGACGTTTTCAATGAAGTTTCTAGTTTGGAGATTCCCCATGATTTTCTGAACTATATAAACATTCCAGGTAAAAGAGATGACCTGAAGTGGGGGTGTGTAAGAGATAACATTCCTTTGTGTTGTGGATTATTTTTCAGATTTTTATTTCCGACTGCAGTCAACAAAACTGGCTTAGGTGATAAGTGAACTTCCAACGATGGTTGCCTTGTTTTTTTGCCACTGGCATGCTGTGGCCCTTACTGAATTTTTTTTTAATGAATTTAGTGGTTGACTGAATGTGAAATCCTGACTCCAGCTTTGGTAGATTAGGGTAGGGCTGGAAGAGGAAGGATGTAGGAGTTCCTGAGGGGTAGAGGGTGGCTAAAACATAAAGGCATTTTTATTTAATGTCAGTATATTGCTGCCTGTGAAGAAAAGAAAGGCCTCCCTCCCCACATAAAATTGATTAGCCTGCCACTTTTGAAATGTGTTTAATTCTATCTCCTCCAGAAAATTAAACTTTTCTAAAGCAATCTGGATTTATAATATTGGAATACTCTGACAATGTGCAGCAACAACAGAGATCCACAGAGAGGAAACAACTGATGACTTTTACATCTTCTTACACTCCAAACACTGCAAGGAAATTCGGGGATGTGATGCTCAGGGCTCTGAAGGGAAATCAGTAATGAGAGATTCACACTGTATTAGACATAAAACATCAGTGTGTCGCCCATTAGACTGGTTCTTATCATGAAGGAGAGCAGTTACAGGCAAAGAGTTATAGTTTCGCATCAGGTCAGGGCAAAAGGGGCAAATTTATAACTGTAAGAGAGACCTGCTGTCTTGGGGGATCCATTGTGACCATTCAGTGGGAAGGGGATGCAGCTGTCCTGACAATGACCCCACTCTTTGCTCTTGTTTCTGCTATAAGAAGAATAATAATAATGTTGGTATTTTTAAGCGCTTACTACGTGCCGAGCACTGTTCTAAGCACTGGGGTAGATACAGGGTAATCAGGTTGTCCCACGTGAGGCTCACAGTTAATCCCCATTTTACAGATGAGGTAACTGAGGCACAGAGAAGTGAAGTGACTTGCCCACGGTCACACAGCTGACAAGTGGCAGAGCCAGGAGTCGAACCCATGACCTCTGACTCCAAAGCCCAGGCTCTTTCCACTGAGCCACGCTGACACTGACCTAAAATAGCCCCAGCAATACTGGGGAGGGGAATGAATTTTGACTTGGGATAAAGAGAGATGCAAACCCTTCATTACCTTGACCTGACCCTGCTTCAGGAGCATAAAATCCATCCAAGCAGCCCCCAAGTATCCTTGCTACAGTTTCGTATAATGAACACTGAGGCCAGCAACCAAGTCAGCAAACCCACATTCCCATCAGTGGGGACCTCGATTTTAAGTGCATCCCACTGATTTTCCTCCAGTAAAAGTATTGACTCATTGCTCCTAGCAAAAATCAACTCCTCAGCAGTTAGCAGGACTATGAACCATTCTAAAGTAAACAGCTTTGTGTGGGAGAGGATACCAGATAGGCTAGACTTTTTTTAATGGTATTTGTTATGCGCTTACTATGTACCAGGCTGGGGTAGATAAAAGATAATCAGATTTGACACAGTCCATGTCCCAAATGGGGCTCACAGCCTTAATCCCCATTTTACAGATGACATAACTAGGCACAGAGAAGTTAAGTGACTTGTCCAGAGTCACACAGCACACAAGTGAGAGCAGAGATTAGAACCCAACTCCTCTGTCTCCCTGGCCTGTGCTCTTTCCATTAAATCACACTGCTTCTCATGACTTATGACTCATGACTTTATGACTGAACAGGAATTTTTTTGCCAAAGACACAAAAGTCAACAGATAATACCCAAATAAAAAAGCAGGAAAGAAAAACAAAGAAATACTGAACTTGAAGTAGAATGTAAGAAGCATCGAGACACACAAGGGTTAAACTTTTTAAGTGCCCCATTTCCTTTATCTTTAGAACCTTCTTTATGACAACTGAATCATCTTTCAAGTTAGCTTATAGTTAATAAAAAAGTATAGATAAAAAAGAGGATGATTCCATCTGGATCCATGCACTTGATTGCATATTCCCTAATGTATCTATTCTGAACAACCTTGAGTCGCGGTCAGTGACAAAGGTGAGACTTCTCTAGTTTCTAGTGCTTATGTGTGCCAACTTAGTCACTGTATCTCAATCTTATCTATCGCTCTGCCTACCTGTTGCCCACGTCCCGCCTCTGGCCTGGAACGCCCTCCCCCTTCATATCGGACAGACCATCACTCTCCCCACCTTCAAAGCCTTCTTAATAGCGCATCTCCTCCAAGAGATTTTCCCCAGTTAAGCCCTCATTTCCCCTACTCCCTCTCCCTTCAGCATCAGCCTTAGACTTGGATTTGTACTCATCATTCACCCCACCCTTCGCCCCAAAGCACTTATGTACATTCCCTAATTTATTCATATTAATGTCTGCCTCCCCCCTAGACTGAGTCTATCGATTCTGTTGTATCATCCTCTCCCAAGCGCTTAGCACAGTGATCTGCACACATTAAGCACTCAATAAACAACACTGATTGATATCAAAATTACCACACACCACCACACATAAACATTCTGAGCTACAAATTCATATCAACAGCCCTCCATGGGTAGAGACACCAAGGGTCAGCTAGTCAGAACGTCTCCATTTCCTGATCATTCATTATGTGCAGAACATGTTAATAACAATGGAAGTATTTGTTAAGCACATAAAATGTGCCAAGCCCTATACTATGCACTGGGATAGGCACACCACAATCAGATCAGACACAGTCCCTGCTCCACATGAGACTCACAGTTTAAGCAGGAGAGAGGATATTAAATCCTCATTTTGCAGATGAGGAAACTGAGGCTCAGAGAAGTTAAGTGACTTGCCCAAGGTCACGCAACAGGCAAATGACAGAGCCAGGGTTAGAATTCAGGTCGATGCTGCTTCTCTTGAATGACTGATTTATTTTTTTTTGGTCACCTTCAGCAGTAATATTCCTAGGGATGTGGATCAGACTTTTAGACCCTCATGGAGCACGGACCATGACTCCCCAGCACTTACTACAGTGCTCTCCCCTCAGTAGATAATAAATACCACTGATTGGGCACATCCTACCCTGAAGATAAAAAGTTCTACCAAGGGCTCTGTTGGTCATGGACTGCAGAATTACCAAGGCATGCTACCCATCTTCGCCTCATATGTGCAAAGCACTGTACTTGTCTCTGAGGGATTTTACAGAAGAAAAACATGGAAAGGTTCCTATTGTCAGCCTTTAATGAATCTCACATCTGTTCTGGGCATAGAAACCAATTTTTCATTATTAGTTTGGGGGTAAAGAAGAGGCAGTTTAGCTTCAGTGCCCCAATTGGTCAGAAAGACCTAATGTGGGATGTTTTCCGCTCACTCAGAAACATTTAGATTATGTCAGAGATGGAGAATCAGTGAAACTAAAAGTCTGGGGTGAAAACTATGACTTTGTCCCCTCAACCGTAATGCCATGGGACAAAGGCCTCCATACCCCATGAAATTAGCACCTACCGCCCTGGGTATTAAATTCACTCAAGGAAACAACCACTCTAGATGAGGATACAAAATGTATAACCACTTCAGAAAAAGGAAGAAACTCAATTATCCAGAATCAATCCAGACTGGCCTCCTTTCTTTATGTTCTAGGTCATTATAAGACCATAAGAGCCTAAATCACTCTTAGGGAACATCTCCATTTCTCCTCTTTTCAATCAAGAAAATAATGGGCCTGCCCTACGCAAAAGGGAAGAAGTTAACATCGGTTCATTTTGGTGCTAAATTCAGCTGTAATCATTCCCTGGCTGAAATTTTTTTTTAAAAAGTTAAAAAAAATGGTTTCTCATCTCATCGCAAGTCTCATTTTCTTCTAGTATCAGAACCAACAGTACTATGCAGAACACTGCATCAGGTGTTTGGGGAATATATCATAGAAATTAAAGACATAATTCCTTCCCTCACAAGAGTTTACAGTCTGATGGTTAAGGATAGATTTATGATATCAGTGGTTTACGGAACAAATACCTGTAAATGCCAAAAAGAAAGCAGATCCGTTCCTCTGCACATTCTATCGGTAGGCTAAAACTACCTCTGGTCAATTCGAAATGTTTCACGGTGACTATGAGAAAAATTGCAAATGTCGCAGAGAACACAAGGCGGAACAGGCTCTTTCTAACTTGACCCTACTTAATCTTTGTTCCCATTTCTTTCCAGAATTGCAATCTATGACCTTTGTACCAACTTTTTCCACATGAGAGCATGCATCAACCTCTATTCCTATTTGTTCAGCAGATTAAGAGACAGGACGGGCTAAAGAAGGATCTGGTCAAGGGCTTGTAGGCACTGTGATTACCAACTAGCCCATTGGTCTGCAGAGCCATTCAGCAGCTCCCAGGGGCCCAAAGTCCCCACCAATATAGTCTGCCTTTAGGAATTATTCACTTTCACCCTCTCAATGTTTTCTTTCATTCATCTTGGTACAGATACATTTTAATATCCTCAGGCATTTATCTACAAAGGGTGAGAAACATGCCTTTCCAATTACACTAGCAATTTTTCACTAACTGTAAAGAAATCATATTTGAAAGCATCCATGTATAACCACATTTAATACATTTATTTGTCTTTGTATTATTTATTGGCAGCCTGTATGAAAAACTATGGCATTTATTTAGGGTTGCACAAGGTTCAAGGTTATGAGATTGAACACAGTCTCTGTTCCACATAGGACTTACAATCTATCTTATCCCCATTTTGCAGATGAGAGAAGTTGAGTGATGTGCAGAGACATGAGAAGCCAATAGAAGGTTTTGAGGAGATGGGAGATGTGTGCTGAATGAGGTTTCAAGATGATCCGTGCTGCATCATGTAGTATACATTAGGGCGAGGAGAGTCAAGGAGGAGGCAGGGGAACCAACCGATAGGCTGATAAAATGGTCTAGCTGGGATTTGACTAGGGAATGTATCAAGATGGTAGCTCTTTGGGTGGAGATGAAGGGGTAGATTTGGGAGGTATGTCAAAAGAACTGACAGGATTTGGAAGTAGATTGACTATGATGATACTATGATCATTTGAAAAGTGGGGAGGAGGCTAGGATGACACTGAAGTTGCTGGCTTCTAGGACACGCAAGGTGGTGGAGTTATTATAATAATAACTGTGCTTTTTGTTAAACGCTTACTATATGCAGGCATTGTAATAAGCGCTGGGGTGGGTACAAGCAAATCAGGTTGGACACAGTCCCTGTCCCCACATGGGGCTCATGGTATCAATTCCCACTGTATAGATGAGGTAACTGAGGCACAGAGAAGCCAAATGATTTGCCCCAGGTCACACAGCAGACCATTCTTTAAGAAGTGTGACTTAGACAACACTATAGCATTGCATAGAGCCACAGCTGATTTTCTCTTGACCAAAGAGGTCATTTCTTGACACTGAATCCCCACTTTTCCCTTCACCTAATAGTGTGGTTCAGTAAAAGTTTTGAATGAGCCCAAGTTCAACAGTCCTTTTATTCAAAATAATATCCAAGTCATCCACCTAATGAAAACTGTAATCTCACGAGGAGACTTAGTCCTCCCCGCTCTGAATCCCACTATGTACAACCCTTGGGTTTTATGCAGGTAGTATTAAGGACCCTCAGACCTGACCTGTACTCCAGGTATCCATTGCAATAAGCATCTCCTTGCTTTAAAAAATAAGTAATAATTATGGTATTTATTAAGCACTTACTATGTGCCAAGGACTGTTCTAAGTGCTGGGGTAGATTCAAGGCAATCATGCGTTCATTCAATCTTATTTATTGAGCCCTTACTATGTTCAGAGCACTGTACTAAGTGCTTGGAATGTACAATTCAGCAACAGAGACAATCCATATCCCATATGGAGCTCACACTCTCAATCCCCATTTTACATACGAAGGAACTGAGGCACAGAGAAGTGAAACTGACTTGCCTAAGGTCACACAGCAGACAAGTGGCAGAGGGCCAAGACAGTCCTTTGATGTTGGGAGCTTGATTTCATTGCCAGAAACAGCCTTCCAACATGGCTTCCCAATTCCACCACCTTTCAACAGGAGCATGATGACCTGCTGAAATAGCATACAACTGTTTTGGGTGTTAGATCCCTGGCAGATGAGAGCAAATCAACCACTGGGCAAACTTTCTTCTTGTGTTGGAACCATCTTTCTTCATTCTGAGCTCACCTGGGGAGAGCTGTGATGGCTCCAGAAAATCTCTTCTTCACAAGTTCCAATGAAACGAGGGACACCATTATCTGGAACTGGCTCCCAGTCACTCAGTGAGTGACCCAAGCTGGTGACCTGACACAGACAACTGATGGCCCTGGGGAGTTGGCAAGGTATATGAGTTGAAAGGAGTGCAAACCTGACCCAAAGAATTTCTCCCCAAGTACAATGTAGTCTGGCAACTCATGCGGTATCGATATGAACAAAAATAGTCATTATGACTAGCATAAGCAACTTGACACTAACCCAAACTAAAACAACAAACTCTAGTATGGATATTGACAAAACATCAGCAGTCATTATGACTAGGGCACACAACTTGTCACTAACCCAAACAAAAGACAAAATGCAGTGTTGATATTGACAAATAACAGCAGTCATTATGACTAGTGTAAACAACTTTACACTAATCCAAACTAAAACCACAACAAAAACCCACAGGTGTTTTCTACATCTAGATTGCAGATCTATCCTAAAAGCTAACACCCAAAAGTGGTTGGGTTAATTTGAGTTATCTATCTCAACACAACAGAGGTCACAGTGGAACTTGGGAAGCAAAATGACTTAGCTTATTAGGAGTAGAAAATGGATTTCTTTGTATTATATTTTATTAAAACTATCATATCATCCACAGAGCCTCATAAATTGATTCAAGCAGTGCAACATATGCCCTGCCACTCAAAAGTACAATTTACTTCTGATTAAGGCACTTGTTGGGAAAATCAATTGTTTTCCAAGCATTTTTCACCTCTGGTGTGAAAGCATCCTTGGGTTGCTATTACTACTACTAATAAGCATGGTGTTTGTTATTAGCTTATTATTTATGAAGCACTCTTTGTATTATGAGCTGGGGTAGATACAAGATAATTTGGTTGGACACATTCCCATGTCCCACATGGGGGCTCACAATGTCTAAGTAGAAGAGAGTAGCACTTAATAATTATGGTTTTTGTTAAGTGCTTACTATGTGTGAGGCACTGTACTAAGCACTGGGGTGGATACAAGCAAATCCGTCCTCGTGGGGTTCACAGTGTCAATCCCCATTCTATAGATGTGGTAACTGAGGCACTGAGAAGTGAGTGCCCCAGGTCACACAGCAGACAAGTGGCAGAGCCAGGATTAGAACTAGGTCCTTCTGATTCCCAAGCCCATGCTCTAGCCACTATGTCATGTTGCTTCTGTAAAAAGTCCACTCCACCATCTGTAAAAAGTCCATTTTACAGATGATGAAACTGAGGCCCAGAAGTTAAGTGATTTGTCCAAGGTCCCACATCAGACAAGTGGTGGAGCCAGGATAAGAACCCATATCCTGTGACTTCCAGGTCCAGGCTCTCTCCACTAAGATAAGCCGCTTAGACAACTAAAGGAAATACAAAATTTGAGAGTCATTTCCATATGAAGGGACTTGAACTACCTGGAACAAGAGCATCAGCTCTTGCTCCAGCTCCCTAGGGCAGTTAACTGCCCCCCTTTTCCTCTGCTCCCCCTCCTCTCCCCATCATCCCAACTCGCTCCTTTTGCTCTACCCTCCTCCCCTCCCCATAGCACTTGTGTATATATGTACATATTTATAATTATAATTCTATTTATTTTTATTAATGATGTGTATATACCTATAATTTTATTTATTTATAATAATGCTACTGATGCCTATTTACTTGTTTTGATAGCTGCCTCCCGCCTTCTAGACTCTGAGCCCATTGTGGGCAGGGATTGTCTCTGTTGCTGAATTGTACTTCCCAAGCACTTAGTACTGTGCTCTTCACATAGTAAGCAGTCAATAAATATGACTGAATGAACTGCAGAATTAATTTCTTCAGTTATCTGCCACATTTTAGCATTACTGCCAGTCACTGTACTGCCAGACAAGCTCTGGGATAGATAGAAGCTAATTAGGTTGGACATGGTCCCTGTCCCACATGGGGCTCACAGTCATCCTCCCCATTTTAAAGATGAGGGAACTGAGGCACAGAGAAGCAGAGTGACTTGCCCAAGGTCACATAGCAGATAAGTAAATTTTGGAATTATCCAAAGTAAAAGGAGATATACTAAAATATATTATTGCATTTAAGTGGGAAGAAGTATATTAAGCTTCGATCTAAAAGGGCAAGTAGAGGGTCTCAAGAGGGTCTCTCACTGATGCTGATCGATGAGCACACAACCCTCACCTACCCCACAAGGGGGTCTTACAAAAAGCCAGAAGTGCCAGGGGGGAGAGTCTTAGACTGCTTCTGATGGCATGCAAAATCCAGTTACTCCTTGTCCATGTAAAAGAAACACCTGACTAATTTCAAGGCAAAAGTAGGGACCCAAAGGTACACTGGAAGGAAGAGATTGATTAAATACATGTTCTCCCTCCTATGTACACTGTGATCCCCAATATTGACCGACAAGGGAAAATTGGGCTTAAGGGGGGAGCTGAATAGTTCTGCTTTACATAGTTCTGAGATGCCAGCAGGAGTGGAAATATTCTGGAGGCAATAGGAGATGTGAGATTGCTGGTCAGGTAAAAGGTTAGGGCTAGAGGGAGATATCTGAGAGCTACCTGCAGAGAGAAAGATGGTGACTGAAGCCACGTGGTCAGATGAGCTCCCCAAGAGAATGAATGTAGAGTGAAAAGAGTAGAGGCCCCGATACAGAACACCGCAGGATGCCCACAATAAGGGGATCAGAGGCAGGAGGGGAACCGGCAAACCCAAGCCGAGAAGTAGGAGGAGAACAAGATTAGTCCGCCACGGTAAATACTACAGTTAAATCCTTCTGGTTCTTCCTCCACAGCATTTCCTAGATCCACCCCTTTCTCTCCACCTGAACCGGCTTCACCCTCGTTTAAAATCTCATCATATCACAAGGAGCTCATTGCATCAGCCTCCTCACTGCTTCTAGCCTTCTCCCTTTTCAGCCTGCACTACACGTCGTTGGCTGGATCATCTTCCCAAAATGTCATGGGGCACACGGCTCTTCTTCACAAACCTCGGATGGCTAGCCATCTCTCTCTGCATCAAGAAACTCCTTGCCATTCTTCAAGCCTCTCCACTGACTCTTACCATCTTGCCAATTAGCTAGTTACTAGCTAAATTTTTAAAGAACCTGACAACTAAAATGTTGTGAATGCATATTTATGTCTCCCCCTCCAGACTGTTTGCTCATTTCGGTTAGGGAATGTGTCTACCAACTCTGTTGTACTCTCCCAAGCACTTAGTACAGTGCTCTGCACACAGTACACACGCAAAAATTCCGTTGACTGATGTAATCTTGGTATTATTTTTCCTTGAGAACCACTTGTCTAATCCTAAATTCAAGTAATCCTTTTTTCTCTGACTTTCCTCCTACATACACTGTTGTTTCTTTGTAGAAGGGAAAATTTTCCTACCATGGAGAGCAACTGGTCTCAGCACCCTCTCCAAGAAACCCTTCCTAGATTTTGAAAACAATCATTGAATTGCTGTCTCTTTTTTGAACTAAACCACCTCAATTCTATTCTTTTGAATAATCTTTGCTTTTTTTTTAATGACTCATCTCCAATTTCTCTACATCCTGTTTAAAGTGTGGTGACCAGTGCTAAGTTCACCCAGCTTTCTGATAACGTTTAATTGTGTTTGTTTTGTACTCTCCCAGTCACTTCACTTCTCTGTGCCTCGATTACCTCATCTGTAAAATGGGGATTGAGACTGTGAGCCCTACGTGGGACGGGGACTGTGTCCAAAATAATCCAACCCCCCACTCCTCACCGTTTTCCCTCCCTTAATGAATGACCGTGGCTGAGCTATCTCTCTTTGCCTTTATTGATCTGCGGATGGGGTGAGTCTTTGGGGGTATTTTGCAACAGGGCCACTTAGATATTCAGTGTCAAAACAACACGCACTTCGTGTTACTGTTCAACACCACAGGGTGCCTGACCCCGGGCGGTTTGTTGATTATTTGTACACTTGGAATTAGGGCCCGTTTAGGAGAAATGAATCTCTCCTCATTTCTCCCGGGGCCCAGAGCAGAGTTCTGCCCCAGAAAGGGGCTACTGACCTGCTGTAACTTCTGTGTGGCTGAGGGCAGGGGCACAGAGGGGTGCTGTCTCCTGGGATTGTGAATTATGGTGGGGGAGAAGTGTCCCAAATTTGGGGTCCCCTTCAACTGGAGGTGGGGGGTGCACTGAAGGGGGAGTTTCCCGTTCCCCTCTGCCCATCTGGGGCTGCCACAGTCCGACAGGCCCCACAGGGTGGTAGAGGGGGGAGGAAGTCGGGGGGAAAACCTGGAATCTGAGGCTGGGATTCCCGCCCATGGATGTGGGGTCATTTGAGGTCACCTGGTGTGTCCCTTAATAATAATGTTGGTATTTGTTAAGCGTTTACTATGTGCCGAGCACTGTTCTAAGCGCTGGGGTAGACATAAGGGAATCAGGTTGTCCCACGTGGGGCTCACAGTCTTAATCCCCATTTAACAGATGAGGGAACTGAGGCACAGAGAAGTTAAGTGACTTGCCCACAGTCACACAGCCGACAAGTGGCAGAGCTGGGATTCGAACTCATGAGCCCTGACTCCAAAGCCCATGGTCTTTCCACTGTGCCACGCTGCTTCTCCTTCAGGGAGGGGTGGCCGGGGACCAACAGGGAGCAGGGCGGGAAGGAGCCGCTGGGAATAATAATAATAATGTTGGTATTTGTTAAGCGTTTACTATGTGCAGAGCACTGTTCTAAGCGCTGGGGTAGATGCAGGGTAATCAGGTCGTCCCGCATGAGGCTCACAGTTCCATGACCTAGAGGATAGAGCCCGGGCCTCGGAGTCAGAAGGCCCTGGGTTCTAATCTCAGCTCCGCCTCTTGTCTGCTGTGTGACCTTAAGCAAGTTGCCTCACTTCTCTGGGCCTCAATTCCTTCATCTGTAAATGGAATTGAGACTGAGTCCCACGCGGGACAGGGACTGTGTCCAACCCGATTTGCTTGTGTCTACCCCAGCGCTTAGTACAGTGCCTGACCCATAATGAACGCTTAATAAATATCCTAGTCATAATAATCATGTTGGCATTTGTTAAGCACTTACTACGTGCAGAGCACTGTTCTAAGCGCTGGGGTAGATACAGGGTAATCAGGTTGTCCCACGTGAGGCTCACAGTTAATGTTGATCCCCATTTTACAGATGAGGTAACTGAGGCACAGAGAAGTCAAGTGACTTGCCCACAGTCACACAGCTGACAAGTGGCAGAGTCGGGAATTGAACCCATGACCTTTGACTCTGAAGCCCAGGCTCTTTCCACTGAGCCACGCTGCATCACTATCTGCCATGGAGTGGGGTGGGGAGGGGCAGGGAACCTGGGGATCCATGGCCTAGGGGATAGAACGCAGGCCTGGGAGTCAAAAGGTCCTGGGTTCTAATCCCAGCTCCGCTACTTGTCAGCTGTGTGACTTTGGGAAAGTCCCTGGCTCCGCCACCTGTCAGCTGTGTGATTTTGGGCAAGTCACTTAACTTCTCGGTGCCTCAGTTACCTCACCTGTAAAATGGGGATTAAGACTGTGAGCCTCAAGCGGGACAACCTGATTACCCTCTTTCTACCCCAGCGCTTAGAACAGTGCTCGGCACATAGTAAGCGCTTAACAAATTCCAACCTTCTTCTTCTTCTCTCGGTCTCAGGTACTTCATCTGTAAAATGGGGATTGAGACTGTGAGCCCCAAGTGGGACAACCTAATCACCTTCTATAATAATGTTGGTATTTGTTAAGCGCTTACTTTGTGCAGAGCACTGTTCTAAGCGCTGGGGTAGACACAAGATAATTAGGTTGTCCCACGTGAGGCTCCCAGTCTTCATCCCCATTTTACAGATGAGGTAACCGAGGCCCAGAGAAGTCTACCCTAGCGCTCAGAAAAGTGGATGGTCTCTATCTGTTGCCGAATTGTTCATTCCCAGCTCTTAGTACAGTGCTCTGCACAGAGGAAGCACTCAATAAATACTATTGAATGAATGTTGGGCACATAGTCAGCACTTAACAAATACCGTTATTATTATTATTCTCTGGGACTCAGTTCCCTCCCCTGGAAAATGGGGGTTGAGAGTGTGAGCCCCAGGTGGGACAGGGGCTGTGTCCACCCCAGCGCTTAGAGGAGCAGCGTGGCTCAGTGGAAAGAGCATGGGCTGGGGAGTCAGGGATCATGAGTTCGAATCCCGACTTGGACACTCAGCTGTGTGACTGTGGGCAAGTCACCGCACTTCTCTGTGCCTCAGTTCCCTCATCTGTAAAATGGGGATGAAGACTGGGAGCCTCACGTGGGACAAACTGATGAGCCTGTATCTCCCCCAGCGCTTAGAACAATGCTCTGCACCTAGTAAGCGCTTAACAGATGCCAACATGATGAGTATTATTATTATTCTCTGGGCTTCAGTGACCTCATCTATCAAAAGGGGGATGAAGACTGGGAGCCTCACGTGGGACAACCTGATGACCCTGGATCTCCCCCAGCGCTTAGAACAGTGCACATAGGAAGCGCTTAAATCCCAACATGATTATTCTTCTCTGGGCCTCAGTATCCTCGTCTGTAACGTGGGGATGAAGACCGGGAGCCCCACCCGATGACCCTCCTCTCCTCCCCAGCGCTTAGAACAGTGCTGGGCACATAGTAAGCGCTTAACAAATACCAACACGATTATTATTAGTCCAGTGGCCGGCTCACGGCAGGGGCTTATCAGCATCCCCATGGGCCGGGAGGGAGCGGGGCGGGGCTGGGGTGAGGCCGCCCCCTCCGGGAAGCCCTCCCTCCTTCCCTCTGCCCCGCCCCGCCTACATAAGGAGCCGGTCCCTGCCGCCGGAGCGGCATCACCTCCGAGCAACCCTGCTCCCCATCCCCGACCCTCGGGGGGACCATGCCACAGCTGCCCATCTGACCTTGGAGGGGCCGGCCTGGAGGGCGGAGGTCAAAGGTCAGGGCTCCAGGGCCATGGTGGGGCTGAAGCCCCCCTCCGCGGCCCCCACCCCCGGGGTCAAGTTCCTCGGGGCCGGGGCGGCCGCCTGCATCGCCGATCTGGTCACCTTCCCCCTGGACACCGCCAAAGTCCGGCTGCAGGTACCACCCAGGGGGGCAGGAGGGCAGGGGGTGGCCGGGCAAGGGCAGGCCTCTTTGCCCTTGGAGCCCCCTGGCCCGGCGGGGGCATAATAATGTTGGTATTTGTTAAACGCTTACTCTGTGCCGAGCACTGTTCTAAGCGCTGGGGTAGACACAGGGGAATCAGGTTGTCCCACGTGGGGCTCACAGTCTTCACCCCCATTTTACAGATGAGGTCACTGAGGCACAGAGAAGTTGAGTGACTTGCCCACAGTCACCCAGCTGACAAGTGGCAGAGCTGGGATTCCAACTCATGACCTCTGACTCCAAAGCCCGGGCTCTTTCCACTGAGCCACGCTGCTTCTACTCCCCCCCCCCCCCCAATAATAATCCTCATCCTGTTGGTATTTGTTAAGCTCTTATACTCTGTGCAGAGCACTGTTCTAAGCGCTGGGGGAGATACAGGGTCATCAGGTGGTCCCACGGGAGGTTCCCAGTCTTCATCCCCATTTTCCAGATGAGGCCCAGAGAAGTGGCTTGCCCACAGTCACCCAGCTGCCAAGTGGCAGAGCTGGGATTCGAACCCATAACCTCTGGCTCCCAAGCCCGGGCTCTTGGGTTGGTCTCTCTCTGTTGCCGAATTGTCCATTCCCAGCGCTTAGCCCAGTGCTCTGCGCATTCATTCAATAGTAGTATTTATTGAGCGCTTACTATGTGCAGAGCACTGGACTAAGCGCTTGGAAGGTAAGCCCGTCAACGGGCAGGGATGGTCTCTCTCTGTTGCCGAATTGTCCATTCCCAGCGCTTAGTCCAGTGCTCTGCACATAGTAGGCGCTCAGTAAATACTATTGAATGAAGGAATGAGTGGACAATTCGGCTACAGAGAGACACCATCCCTGCCCGTTGACGGGCTTACAGTCTCTAATCACATAGTAAGCGCTCAATAAATACTATTGAATGAATGCATGAATCGCACGTCTTCAGTGCTTACTGTGTGCGGAGCACTGGACTATGCGCTTGGAAAGTAATAATAATGTTGGTATTTAAGTGCTTACTATGTGTGGAGCACTGGACTTATGCGCTTGGAAAGTAATAATAATAATGTTGGTATTTGTTAAGCGCTTACTATGTGCTGAGCACTGGACTATACGCTTGGAAAGTAATAATAATAATGTTGGTATTTGTTAAGCGCTTAGTATGTGCTGAGCACTGGACTATGCGCTTGGAAAGTAATAATAATAATGTTGGTATTTGTTAAGCGCTTACTATGTGCTGAGCACTGGACTATACGCTTGGAAAGTAATAGTAATAATGTTGGTATTTGTTAAGCGCTTACTATGTGCTGAGCACTGGACTACGTGCTTGGAAAGTAATGATAATAATGTTGGTATTTGTTAAGCGCTTACTAGGTGCTGAGCACTGGACTATATGCTTGGAAAGTAATAATAATGTCGGTATTTGTTAAGCGCTTACTATGTGCGGAGCACTGGACTATGCGCTTGGAAAGTAATAATGATAATGTTGGTATTTGTTAAGCGCTTACTAGGTGCTGAGCACTGGACTATACGCTTGGAAAGTAATAATAATAATGTTGGTATTTGTTAAGCGTTTACTATGTGGAGAGCACAGGGTCATCAGGTTGCCCCACGTGAGGCTCACAGGCTTCATCCCCATTTTACAGATGAGGTCACTGAGGCCCAGAGAAGTGAAGTGACTTGCCACACAGCTGCCAAGTGACTGAGCTGGGATTCGAACCCATGTCCTCCGACTCCCAAGGCCGGGCTCTTTCCACTGAGCCACGCTGCAAGTACAGTTTGGCAACAAATAGAGAAAATCCCTACCCAGCGGGCTGACAGTCTACAAGGACCCCCAGCTGGCGCTTAGTACAGTGCTCTGCACATAGTAAGCGCTCAATAAATATGAATGAATGAATGAATGAATGAATGAATGAATGAATGAATGAATGGGAGCCGGGCGGGGTGGACCCGGGATCTAATTTCTCCTCTCCCTCCTTTATCTTCCCCAACCGCCCATTTTACCCCCTTAGCCCTTTAATTGCTCAAAACCCTTTTGCAGGCTCGTTCATTCACTCGGTCGCTTTAAATGAACATTTACCAAGTGCAGAGCACTCCATTCATTCATTCAATAGTATTTATTAAGCGCTTACTATGTGCAGAGCGCTGTACTAAGCGCTTGGAATGGACAATTCGGCAACAGATAGAGACGATCCCTGCCCAATGACGGGCGCACGGTCTAAACGGCAAAGCAAAACGGAACTAAACAAGAACAAGACAACATCATCAGGATAAATAGAATCAAGGAGCTATACACCTCATCCCAGCTCTGCCACTTGTCAGCTGTGTGACTGTGGGCAAGTCGCTTCACTTCTCTGTGCCTCAGTTCCCTCATCTGTAAAATGGGGATGAAGACTGGGAGCCTCACGTGGGACAACCTGATGACCCTGTATCTACCCCAGCGCTTAGAACAGTGCTCTGCACATAGTAAACGCTTAACAAATACCAACATTATTATTACTAACAAAACAAGTAAGCGCTTGGGAGGGTAGAGCAGTAGCTACATTCCCTGCCAGGAACGAGCTAACGGTCCACACTCCCAAAGCCCTTATGCACACTTCGGTCATTCATTCAGTCGCATTTATTAAATGCTTACTGTATGAATAATAATAATGGTATTTATTAAGCGCTTACTATGTCAGGCACTGTACTAAGCGCTGGGGTGGATACAAGCAAATCGGGTTGGACACAATCCCTGTCCCACGTGAGGCTCGCAATCTCGATCCTCATTTTCCTGCTGAGGGAACTGAGGCCCAGAGAAGTGAAGTGACTTGCCCAAAGTCACACAGCAGACAGGCTGCGGAGCCGGGATTAGAAGTACAATACATCACATTCCCTGCCCACAACCAGTTTAGAGTACTTAATATTTAATACTAGCTGTAATTTTAGTTTGTCTCCTTCAATAGATTGTAAGCCACCTGAGGGCAGGCATCCTGTCTGATTCAGTTATGGGCCCTGAGCACTTACTCTGTGCAGAGCACTGTCCCGAGCACTTGGAAGAGTATTTAGAACAATTAGTAGACATGACCCCTGCTTTCAAGGAGTCTACAGCCAGAGAGACGGATAATTAAAATAAATTACAAGTGAGGGGAAAGTAATAGAGGCTAAAGACTTAAGTGCATTGGGGTGGCAGTGACAACACAAGCGCTTAAGTGGCACTTGTTGTGGAGATGGATATAAAGTGAGGTGATGAGTGATCATTAATCAACAAAGGCCTTTTGTTATGGTATTTAAGTGCTCAGTATGTGCCAGGCACTATCCTAAGCGCTGGAGGGCCTTGTGGAGAGATGTGATTTTGAAGGGCTTTGAAATTGGGAAGAGCAGAGGTTCTGCCGGATGTGAAGCGGGAGGGAGAATGTGGCATGTTGGAGGCCCTTTCTCAACAGGGTCTCATTGAGCACTTATTGTGTGCAGAGCACTGTACTAAGCACTTGGGAGAGTACAATTTAACGGAATTGGTAGACACGTTCCCTACCCACAACGAGTTTACAGTCTGGAGGATAAATGTGGTATCTGTTAAGTGGTTATTACGTGCCAGGCACTGTACTAAATGCTGGACTGGAAACAAGCAAGTTGGATTGTACACAGCACTGGTTCCACATGGGGCCCACAGTCTTAATCCCCAGTTTACAGACGAGGTAACTGAGGCACAGAGAAGTTAAGTGACTTGCCCAAAGTGACACAGCAGACAAGGGGCAGATTTGGGATTAGAACCCAGGTCCATCTGACTCCTAGGTCTGGGCTTTATCCACTAGGTATGGCTATTTCATGGCAGCATCATCTCCCAATCTGACATCCACCACACTTACTGAGTGCCCCCGAAGGGTACAAAACCGCATACTAGTCATCATTGTCTCTGCCTCTGAGATGCGTCCAGTTAGGAGTTAACACTCACTCACTCACTCTCTTCCAACCCCCTTCACCCTTTGGGGGCTTTCCACAGCATTCAGTTGAAATTCAGGGTGGAAAGAGAAGATGAGAAACTCAGAAACTATTTGGAGATTGGATAATAATAAGACCAATAATAATGCTAATAATAATAAAGCATTTGTTCAGTACTTTGAAAGTGCCGAACAAGATATGATGCAATCAGATCAGTCCCTGTGCTAGATGGGGTTCATAGTCTAAGAGGGAGAGAGAACAGGTATACAACTCCAATTTTGCAGACGAGGAAACTGAGGCCCAGAGAAGTAATGACTTTTCCTAGGTCACAGAGAAGGCAAATGGCAGAGCTGGAATTAGAACTCCGGTCCTCTGACTCCCCGGCCCAATTTATTTCCTTTTGGTCTTGCCGTTTCTTAAGCTCATTGTAATGTAGCAAACAAGAAGCAGTGTGGCCTAGTGGAAAGAGCACAGCCCTAGGAGTCAGAGGACCTGGAATATGATCCCGACTCTGCCACCTTCCTGCCGTGTGACCCTGGGCAAGTCACTTAACTTCTATAGGCCTGGTTCCGTATCTGTGAAATGGGGATTCAATGCCAGTTCTCCATCCTCCTAACTCATTGAATGTATGGGACATG
This sequence comes from Ornithorhynchus anatinus, assembly GCF_004115215.2. NCBI lineage: Eukaryota > Metazoa > Chordata > Mammalia > Monotremata > Ornithorhynchidae > Ornithorhynchus > Ornithorhynchus anatinus. The sequence goes on from NC_041739.1 coordinate 27,761,680, forward strand.
GACTGTATCCAACCTGATTATTTTGTATTTACACCAGTGCTTAATACAGTACTTGGCATAGAGTAAGCATGTAAGAAATATTGCCAGTTATCACGATTGTTAGTATGCAATTCTCAGGATGATGACACAGCCAAATTCCTGGCTTGTGTGTTTAAATGACACTGACTACAGCCTTTTTATTGGTGGTATTTGTTAAGTGCTTACTCTGTGCCAGGCACTGTACTAAGTGCTGGGGTGGAAAAAAGCAAACTGGCTTGGCCGGATGCCCATTTTTTGGCTTTTGCAGATTCAAGGTGAAGCTCAGGTAGCCAGTGCCATCAGGTACAAAGGAGTCCTGGGCACCATTGTCACATTGGTGAAGACAGAAGGGCCGCGGAGTCTCTACAGTGGATTGATAGCTGGGCTGCAGAGGCAAATGAGCTTTGCCTCCATTAGGATCGGTCTATATGACACTGCCAAACAATTCTACACCAATGGGAAAGAAAGTAAGCTGGCTCATTTTTTGTTTCATCTTGTTTTTATGGTATTTGTTGAGTACTTACTATGGGTCAAGCACAGTTCTAATAAGCACTCAATAAATACAATTGATTATATGATTATATGATTGATTTCATGGTGCTCACAGTCTAAGTAGGAGGGAAAAACAAGTATTGGAACCCCCTTTTTGCAGTTGAGGAAATTGAGGCACAGAGAAGTTAGGTGACTTGTTCCTGCTCACACAATAGGCAAGTGGCAGAGCTGGGATTAGAACCCAGGTCCTGTGGCTCCAGGGCTCATGCTTTATCCACTAGGCCATACTGCTTCCCACTGCTGGCCCATGCACATATGCCCTTCATGCCACAGCTATGGGCACATGAATGGAACAACCTCAACAGGGCTAGTTATCATGAGTACTTCATGTACCTATTTAAACAACCTTGTGTTAAGAATAAGCCCATACTTTCTGTCATAAAATACCCTCTGGTAGTGAAATTGATGCAAAGAATATTCTTTTCTATTCATCTAACGTGAATCATTACTTCCCTTGATCACTAGGCAAAACTATTTCCCAGGCTGTTTTTAAAAAATTATTTGTAATATAATAAATTTGAAACATTTAAATTGATATATGACAGCGAAAGATTGATTGAAGGGCAGGGATCTTGTCTATTAACTCTACAGTACTACACTTGCCCAAATACTTTAAATGCTCTGCACTCTGAAAGCACTCAAATACCACTGATTGATTGATTGATTGATTAATTGACTAGGCACAAGCCCAGTTGGATCACCTGGGAGTTAGCAATTCCGGATTTTCACCAGAAAAGTTTACCTGCTAGTGAGCTGAATGAAGAGAGAACATAGAGATATGTTCAAAAGTGTTATGGGGGAGGAGGAGAGGATGAGTAGCTAAGGACTTAGATGTCCAGGAAGTGCTGAACTATGGTTGTTGGGAGGGAAATCAGGTGGGCAGATGAGGGATTAATGAGGGAAGGCTTCTTGGAGGAGATGTGGTTTCAGAAGGGCTCTGAAAGTAAAAGATAGCAGTGGTCTGCCAGATGTGAAAGGGGAGGGAATTCCAGACAGATGGGAGGGTGTGAGCATGAGGTTGGTGTCAGGAGTTAAAGAATAAGACATATTGAATAGGTTGGTTTGAGCTGCTTGCAAAAAGTGACCTTTGTCTTCCTGTAAGAAAAATATAAGAAAATATAAGAAAAATCAACAGCTGCTGATTTGGGATATAAAAATTGGAAGCTTTGGAATTTTAGAAAATTGTATTTAACCATTCTCTCTCTCCTTCCCTCCCTTCCCACCCCCCATTCTGTTTTCTGCTGGTTTTGGGAATTTGAGCAATTCTCTCTCCTGCTTGTGTTTAATATGGCATTAACTGCCTCAAAAGGCAGGTCAGAAATGCAGAATAGATAAGGGTATTGTAGTATTAACCCCTTGAAATGGAATAATTCTCATTTCTATCACAGAGGAACCCTTTCTGTATCTTGGAACGATTTCATTTTAAAGAGGAGCATTTTCTTTCTGAACAGCGGCTGGGATAGGAAGCAGGATCCTGGCTGGCTGTACCACGGGAGGGATGGCAGTGGTGATAGCCCAGCCCACTGATGTTGTGAAAGTCAGATTTCAAGCCCAAAGCAACCTGCACGGAGCCAAACCCCGGTACAGCGGGACTTTACAGGCCTACAAATCCATAGCTGCCGAAGAGGGGGTGAGAGGTCTTTGGAAAGGTAACTAATTCCCAAGTAATTACGGTATTTAAGTGCTTACTACGTGCCAGGCACTATACATTACGTACTAGCCAACATTTACGTTACCAAAACAATTATTTCAATTAATTTTGGTACCAACTTACTCGGTTTTTATTCTTTCTTCAGGGACTTTACCCAATGTAACAAGAAATGCTATTGTAAATTGCACGGAGCTAGTAACATACGACATAATAAAGGAGACTATTTTGAAACACAACCTACTTACAGGTAACTTCCTATTTTATTAAACAAAAATAAATAATACATCTTTCCAATAGTATGAGGAATTTTACCCGCCTTATAAATCCCAAATTCTCACAGTTGGCAGGGCTTTGTGAGGTTAAACATCTCAATATACATAGGCATGGTCATTTTTATTTTCCTCAGAAGAATAAGATAACTTTCAGACACTTAGCAAAATAGAATTGAACAAAGTGATATTAGATATCTCTACTAATTGAGCTTTAAAGATTCAAACAGAAATGGGAAAACTCCAGGTTAGATTATAAGCCACTGTAAAGCAGGGATAATTTCTTCCTTTGTTCGTTCACTAAGTACTTAGTACAGTGTTTTGGTGCTAAAATAAGAAACCCTATTTTACTTACTGACCTGTGGCACTGATTGTTTTTAGATAACCTGCCCTGCCACTTTTTGTCTGCTTCTGGGGCTGGATTTTGCACTACAGTTGTAGCCTCTCCGGTGGATGTGGTGAAGACCAGATATATGAACTCACCACCAGGACAATACCTAAGCGCCTTGAACTGTGCATGGACCATGCTCACTAGAGAAGGACCAACAGCATTTTACAAAGGGTAGGAATTGTTCTCTGTGTTTGTTACACAGTGTTCAGACAATCTGGGATAGTGGAATGTTTTCACGTGTGCTTTTCCAATTCCAAAAAAATAAAGCTTGGACCCTAAAACTTAAAGCGCTGACAGTACAGATAGCTATAAAATATTTCTCAGTAAAGTGCTGGTATGTCATCCTCTCAGTTGATCGGGACGGGGAGAGTGGGTAGGCTGTGGAATTGAGGGATTCTCTCTCTTCCTCTAGGTCTAAGCAGTCACTCAAAACAAATAAATGGAGAGTGGAAGGTGGTTTACCTCAGGGAATGTGTCTATTTATTGTTATATCATACACTCCCAAGCGCTTAGTACAATGCTCTGCACACAGTAGGTGCTCAACAAATAGGATCCACTGTTCCTGGGTCTGAGTTCTCATTTATTCTTTGATCTCCACTTATTACCACTGTCATTATCTAGGAGAGGGGGGCTTTCAGAGGACATGTAGCTGCACATTTTAATTTTTTTATGGTATTTAAGCACATTCTGTGTCGCCGGCAACTTTTCTTTTCCTCTCTTCTACCCTCTACTATTGCAGTTCCCATTACCGGTCCCCTTCTAACTGCTCTGCACACAGTAAGCGTTCAATAAATGACTGAACTGAATGAACGAACTGTCAATACTTTGTACATGAGTAGTCACATTCAACAGTAGTGTACAAACTGAGCCTAGGCAACAAGAAGCCAGTAAGAAGGATGTCATTTTTCTTTTTTATATGCTTTTCTATATAAAAGGGCTTGAGCGAGAATAGTGGGCTTCAGGGGAAGCAGGGTTCTATTAATTATTTATTATTATTAAAATGGAAAGCTAAACAAACCATGTTCTCAACTGCATGTGATAACAATGGTAATGATAATTATGGCATCTGTTAAGCATTCACTCACCGTCCCTCGGTCTCGCCTATCCCGCCGTCGACCCCTGGGTCACGTCCTCCCGCGGTCCTGGAACGCCCTCCCTCCTCACCTCCGCCAAACTGATTCTCTTTCCCTCTTCAAAACCTTACTTAAAAATCACCTCCTCCAAGAGGCCTTCCCAGATTGAGCTCCTCTTCCCCCTCTACTCCCTCTGCCATCCCCCCTTTACCTCTCCGCAGCTAAAGCCTCATTTTCCCCTTTTCCCTCTGCTCCTCCACCTCTCCCTTCCCATCCCCACAGCACTGTACCCGTCCGCTCGACTGTATATATTTTCGTTACCCTATTTATTTTGTTAATGAATTGTACATCGCCTCGATTCTATTTAGTCGCCATTGTTTTTACGAGATGTTCTTCCCCTCGACGCTGTTTAGTGCCATTGTTCTTGTCTGTCCGTCTCCCCCGATTAGACTGTAAGCCCGTCAAACGGCAGGGACTGTCTCTATCTGTTGCCGACCTGTTCATCCCAAGCGCTTAGTACAGTGCTCTGCACATAGTAAGCGCTCAATAAATACTATTGAATGAATGAATGAATGAATATATGTCAAACACTGAATTAAGCACTGGGACAAAATAAAATCGGGTCAGACTATCCCTGTCTCACATGGGAGTCACAGTCTGAGTAGGAAGAACAGCTTTTACTTCTAGCAGTTGGCTAGAATGATGTGGAGTGTGGGTTTCATTTTTTTTTTTTTTAGGTTTTTAATCTTTTTCTGTCCTAGTCCTTCACTCTTTACAAGTGCCACTCCTAAATTGCACCCCTTCTGATTGGGGCATCATGGGCAATAATGAGAACAGTCACCTAGGAAGGTTGGGGTCTCTTGGGGCACATGGACCAGGTGTGGAGTCAGTATCACAACACTGGGTGAGGCTGTATGGCTTGGTGAGGGATCAATCAATCAACGGTATTGATTGAGCTCTTACTATGTGCAGAACACTGTACTAAGCACTTGTGAGAGTTCAATACACAGAATGAGCACATTCCCTGCCCACCATCTTACAGTCTAGGAGGCTGGCTCATGGCGATGGCTGCAGAATGGACCTTACTTCAGAGAGATAAGTGCTTAGTACTGTGCTTGGCACATAGTAAGCACTTAAACACCACAATTAGTGCTGGAAACAGCTCTCCCAGATATTCCCAGAGGTAGAAACTGGTAACCCTGCACTGTTTCCTGAAGCCTCCAGTCTTTACTGCATATGTCCCACTCTGGTGCTCCTATTTTTCAGCTCTAGTCTGCAATTGTGAAATGGACAACTCTTGTGTTTTTTCTTGCTGCTGCTGTTGTGCATTTTCATTTTCATTTTTGCCTGTCCCCTGGTTTTTACAAAAAAAGTGAAAAGACTCCTTAACCCTTTCTAAGATACTCTAGTATACTGAAGGCTCAGTAGTACTGGCTGCTGTTGAGATTTCAGGGGTATTCTGTTCTGTCACTGCAGACTGAACCCATTCTCTTTACTACCAGTTGTCTTATAATATGGGATACTAAGCACAGGGGGATTGGCTGAAAGAGAGGATCAATGCAAACCATCACCTGCGAAAACCGTTCAGGCTTATGACATCCTGGCAGTAATAATAGTAAATGCTTAACACCACAATTATTATGTGCCAAGGACTGTCAAGTCCTGGGGTAGATATAAGGTAATCAGGTTGGATACAGTTCCTGTCCCACTTGGGACTCAGAGTCTCAATCCCCATTTTACAAATGAAGTAGCTGAGGGACAGGGAAGTTAAGTGACTTGCTCAAGGTCACACAGCAGACAAGTGGAGGAGGCAGGATTAGAACCCAACTTTTGACTTCCAAGCCTGTGCTCTTGCCACTAGGCCATGCTGCTTCTCTAGTAGGCTGGATCATTCTCCTCTTGACCACTGATACCTGAGTAATGGTCACCTCACATGGCAAGAGGCCAGAAAAAGAGCACCACAATTTTCCTGGACACAGTGTACAAGGGATTCTCAGTGTTTCATCCATGGACGCAGTCTCACAGGCAGCAGCAGCATCCTTGCACTGAAGGACAGCTTGATATAACTCATCACTGATCTCCAGGGGATACGGTAGCAAGGGGAAAGTTTCAGCACCAACTGGAAGTCACATTTCTTAAGTTTTCTGATCTTGATATTTCACACATTTAAACACACATCCAGGTCTCAGAACCCATTTCATTGTCAATATGACATACTTTTTCTTCATCAGTGACTGAACTTATAGAGTCAGCACCTCAATAACAGGAAAATGACCTGAACTAATCAAAGGATGTCATATTCAATCATTACCATCTACTCAGTAATGTCTAATTTTGATGTGAATTGAGGACTTTCAATTCAGATGGTAGTTAGGATAGTGATTCTGGCTTAAAGCTCAACTATACTCAGGTAGTCAATGCTGGATAATCAATCAGTGGTATTTAAGTGCTGACAGTGTGTAGAAGACTGTACTAGGCACTTGGGAGAGTACAATAGTGGTGGAAGATATGATCCTGCCCTTTTAGGAGCTTACCATCTAGTCTTGCTTCCCTCCTTCCAGAGATGCAGGGTTAGATGTGGGTGGAGCCAGGATGGAAGATCCATTCCAAACCTGTGTGGTCCCAGATTAACCCGCAACTAAATGTGTTTAGGAGTTAAACACAAGACTACAAATAATAATTAGGGTATTTAAGTGCTTACTATATGCTAGGTACTGTACTAAGCTCTGGGGTGGACACAAGAAAATCAGGTTGGACACAGTCCCTGTCCTACACAGGGCTCACAGTCTTCGTTCCCATGTTACAGATGGGGTAACTGAGGCACAGCTAAGTGAAGTAGCTTGTGCAAGGCCGCGCAACAGACAAGTGGCTGAGCCAAGATTTGAACCCATGACCTTCTGACTTCCAGACCCATGCTCTAGTCACTACTTTATGCTGCACCTATGAGGTCCTAATAGACAGTCCATAATCACAGTCAGAAATATCTTAAAAACTATGTTTCCCCAAATTGAGCCCAAGTTAGCAGTATGCCTCAGGAAAACAAAACTGTAGGAAAACAGGTATCTCAGGAAAACAAACTACAAGGATGATACTATAAAACTACCATTTGTATAGTTTATTTTAGTAATGCCCAGTCTGCTGAAAAGCCATGGGTAAAATACTCAAATACATACCAATTTGAATATGTTTGACTTAGAAAACAGGAAGAGCCTAGTTACAACTAATTTTGAAAATTTAGTGCTCTGCACACAATAAACACTCAATACCACTGACTGACTGACTTACCTAAATTACCTTCTGCATGAGAACCTATCCTTTTACATACACCTAAGTTTAAGTCTTTCATTATATAGATGACCTCTTCATAGAGTGGTTGTATAATTAAGAAAAATTCACATTATGAGTTTTCAGAAGATCAGAGGTCTTCTAGAATAGTAGTAATTGTATTTATTAAGCACGTTATGCAGAGCACTGTACTAAACACTGGGAAAGAATAGAGGTGGGAATTAGACAAGGTCCCTGAAGCTAAGCCTAAATACTGTCAGCCAGATTTTTTTTTAAACTGAAAAGTGGCTTAACGTGCCTTTTGCTCATTTGTAAGGACTTGCAATTTAGACAGCTTTTACTCTGTTGGCCCTTAGGTTAAAGCCCATAGTCCTTAAGGAAAGAGAAACTTTGTTTTGTTTTCAGTCTCTCCTTTTAAATTCAATGGCTAAACACCTGATGTTTCTGACCTTCTTAGGGAAAACTTCTCTTCCCTGTGATACAATCATTTATCTCCTAATGGATTAATCAATAGAGCACACATTCATTACAAGAGTTATAAACAAAAGGTTTCCTCCTTAACCCTCATCTCCAAGATACAAATTTATATAAAGAAAATTTACTGTGAGAACTATAGCAAAATTCAAATCAGACCTAGTCTGGCCTCTTGAATTCTAAATTTATTTATACACACTCAACAGAGCCCCACCTCAAACACACAAACAGGAAGTCATTCATCCACACAGAGAAAAGCTACGCAGGTCTCCAAGAGCAGACACCAAAACTACAAAGTAGTCATTTTAAATATATCCAATTCCTAAATACCTATCTAAATCCATTACTAAAGTCTGAATATTCTGAATTATTCTATATCAGGAATAAACTGATTGTGTGACTTTGTGATCTTCTAGATGTGTTCCTTCCTTCTTACGGCTGGGATCCTGGAATATTGTTATGTTCGTGTCCTATGAACAACTGAAAAGAGCAATGATGAAGGCAAGACCAACCATTGACTGTGCTGCATAATTCTCTTCATGTAAGATATTGCAGCAGGAGACTGTAGAACAAAGAAGGCCATCCACATTTTGCCATCAGAAAGAGATGAAAGTCAATATGATAGCTTAAACAAGATGAGAAATTTTCTAAGTGCAGGACACAAAAATGAAAGAAAAGAAAATCAGCCAATGCCCTAAGAATTTTAGTTTCAAGAGCTTAAGAAAGAGAGGAGACAATGCCTCATGATTTCCCCTGGCTTAGGAAATAGCTCAGAGAAGTGCAATATTAGCGTATGAACTCTTCAGAATTTTTTGTTGGGAGTAAAGAATGAGAAGCACTTTACCTAGCACACTTTTAATTAAAGGCACTTAAATACTGATATGTTTCGAGAGATTTTTTAAACCTGAAAATCAGAGGAAAAACATTTGATAATAAAGTCAGTTTTGTATACAATAGTAATTGTCAGTCAATAAAGTTTTCCAATATTGCTTTATGCCCATGCATGGGAACCTGTTGTGATTGTATCTACAGTAAGTTGCCCTGCACCTCAGTGCTCTTTACACTTTCCTCAATTTGCTTTGAGGGTTAGAGAGAAGCAAGATTGCTAGACTGCTACAGCAAGACTGCCAGCTGTTTGGGATCTAACAATTATGGGCTATTAATATCTAGAAATCATCAGCATCTTTAAAGTAATATTGTACTGGTAAGATTGATGGCAAGTTCAAACTCTTGTAACAACCGCACTAATAGTATTTGACTAGTATAGAAGAACTTGTGATTTTTTTTTGTCCCAACAGCTCAGAAGGGTTGACAAATGATGTTGCAAACACCACTTTGGATGCTGACTGGCTTCTTGGTATGTGCCTCTTGATTGGCCTGGAACCTTTTTTTTTTAAGCCCTTACTATGTGCCAAGCACTGTTTTAAGTGCTGGGGTAGATACAAGTTAATTAGGCTGGACACAATCCATGTCTCACAAGGGGCTCAGTCTTAATCCCCATTTTAAAGATGAGGTAATTTACACACAGAGAAGTCAAGTGACTTGCCCAAGCTCACATAGCAGACAAGTGGCAGAGCCAGGATTAGAACCCAGGTCCTTCTGAGTCTCAGGCCCAGGCTCTATCCATTAAGGCCACGCTGCTTCTCTTGACTTGTGATGGGCAGTTGCTGCTTCCCTTCCCGTGCCATCCCCTTTCCCTTTCCCCGGGTCTGGTGGCTGAGGTAGCAGGAGAAGCGAGGAAGTGAAAAAACCTGACATGCTTTATTCATTCTTTCAATCATATTTATTGCTATTGTACGCAGAACACTGTACTAAGTGCTTGGGAGAGTCAACACCAAACAGGCACCATTTCCTGCCCTTGACAACCTTCTGTCCATTAGCTGTATGTGTAACACCTGGATTCCTAAAAAGATTAGCGGGCTACTCCTTTAATGCAGGTTTTTCCACTGTGGCTCAGGCACTGTTAATGCTATAGTGAAACCTGGCATTATTAGGCTTGCCACCCACAGGTTTAGGTCCCAAACAAGGTTTTTTAAGCAAAAAAGGTAGTTATAGTCATCTAAGCACTTGGGAGAAAACAACCGAGGTGAGATGCAATCACTACGCTCTTGCCCCCATAAAGATTCAGCCTTTAGGCCTGCCATAATAAACAACACAGAAGACGTAAGTTTTTGGGTCCCCTGCAGAGTGGACAAGCCCCGGACGTCCACGAGGACAACCGCCCATACATGATGCAATACCCATCATTGAGGACGATCCAGGGTTCAGATGGGTATGAGGCCCCAATTCCCCTCAGGCTCAGGTTGGGCCAGGTCAACTCAGAATTTCAGTTGGTAGAGGGCTCTCAAATTCACGGCTCCCTAATGAGGTCTTCATACCCCTCATTTTGAATTCGAGACCAAGGGGGTGAATTGAGCTAAGCAAAGCCTTTTTTTTTTTTTTTTTACAGGTCTTATGTTCTATGGACTCCACGTCACATAACAAGTTGTTAAAATTGAAAAAAAAATGTAGGAGAAAAAGTTAACTCCTGAGCTTGCCCCTAAAGTGAATGAAGCTCAGGAGTTAAATTTGTCCCACTGTTTTTCATTCTAGCCCCTTGGTATGTCTTCTGGTTTCAGAGCATGAACTTGCATTAATCCTTAGATACATGTGGAGGTAATTGCCCCTGTGATTTCTACCTGTTAGAGGTAAAGCCTTGACTAGGAGTGTCTAAACAGGGCTGAAGAGATTCCAAAATTGCGTCTTTTAATGACCTTCTCCAAAATTAGCTTTACCCTCCCAATCCCCACTCACTTGCTCCTATCCTTTTCAAATCTTGTCAGAATGAAGCTATGGCACCTATGGGTGAAGCCCCCAGGAGAGGAGAAAAGTAAAACTGAGACAATGTGGGAATGGAAGAGGTTTGGGAGAATTAGGGTTGAGAGAAGGGACCAGAGTAGGAATGGGAAAGAACAGCGTGGAATGATAGTTATATGCATTTTCTTCCTGACAGAGACAATGCAGACACACAGGATAAAGGTGGGAGGGGGGGAGGAAGAGAAGTACACCTGCGTTTCTTTTTGACACTTAATGGGGATTATTTTTTCATACGTTCCATCTCCTGCTCAGGCAAGCCAAAGTTCCCAGAAAGGAGAGGAGATATTTAGAGCTTCTCTAACTGAGTTGGAGGCAGCAGCCATTTTTTGAAAATATCTCATGGGCTTAGAAATCATGGTTCCCTTATTTAAGATTTGCTTTAAAGGCAGAGCGTTCCACTCAGGATACCGGATTTCTTTGGCTTTTAAAATGAGCCCTACTGCCAGGCAGTGAGCTGATATATTCAGGTTGTCAAGCCCTATTAAAACTCAGATATTCATCTAACACTAGTGGCAAAGGGAATTAGAAAGTAAGAAAATAAAGCAAAGGATCCTTAAAAATTAATTCTAGTTCGACGAACTCGGTGGGGGTGGGTGGGGGCGAGGATGGACTAGGGCCAGGAAAAAGAGGTTAGAGAATCACCCATGAGACTGAGAATCACTCTCAGAACAGCCAAGGTTCATGTCTTCGCTTGATTAATCTGGACCTGAAAGATGATCAACAGGAAGTCAATGACAGTAAAAAACATTTAATTATTAATCCAACAAGGTTTCCTGGACAATTTGTTCTTTATTTACTTTCATTAACATATTCCACACAAATGGACCACACAAAATACATTATTGCTTTGACAACACATGGTGGGCACGGTCCAGTCCATGGGTAACTGTCCTATTCTCTATCCAACAGTGAACTACCAGCTCCTACAGGATTTCAATCTAGTTATCGTTTCCAGGGAATGCAGTGCCATTACTGCTTTTTACTTTAGAAAATAATCCACTACCAGCCTGTTCGGAAGAAGAAAAAGAAAAAGACAGCATATAGGTTTTCAACGTGACAATTAGGTATATTAACAGAATACTTACTTAAAGAACAATAAGACAAGGAGGCAAGACAGAAAACAGCACCAGGTACTGCAAAAAGTAAACATGACCGCACAAGCCTTTTTGTGTGCACAATATGTTTGGGACCGTGGATCCTGAATTAGCCTTTTCAGGCTCCCTCCCCCAACCCAAAACACACAATCATAGGTGATTTTCACACCTTCAAATATGGAGTACATACATATAAAGTTGATCACTCTGATGATTTGCAGAGTTAGAATGCAAATTTTATATATCAAGTTACAAAAATTCCCCAAATGAATCCTCACAGCAAAGGCTGATGTGAACAGGCTCAAAAAAAAAAAAAAAATTCAAGTTGAAACCAAAGTCCACACATATTTTTGACTTTAGAAGGTAGTGGGTTGACAGTAAACTAGTTAGTAGTGGCTACATCTATGCAAAGAGAAGAAAAATGCATTGCTGAATTCTAATGTTACACTCCAATTCTAATGTTACACTCCAACAACAACATTCCAGATGAAGTGCAACCCATCACAGGCCAGCCAATCCTGGCACACGTGCCAATCCCGGCACACGTTTCCAGAGGGGGCCACGTCAGGTGGTTCCATCTGGCCTAGGTGTAGTGTTGGAACTCGACCATGGTATAAGGAAACTATCCCAGTATGGCCATTCCAGGACAGCGGCCTCTCCACGATAAGCCTACAGGCATCAGTTTTTTAGAAAAACAAAAACTTTCAGCACTGCCCCAAGTGTGAACTAGTTGAGGGCAGGGAATGCATCTACCAGCTCTGTTATACTGTTATACAGTGTACTTTCCCAAGGGCTTAAACACGGTGCTCTGAACGTGGTAAATGCTTGATAAATATAGTCGATTCATTGATTGAGGGGTTAGTGGTGCTTTGTATGCATTTAGCACTTTTTACTCTGGGGCCGTTCCATCTCCCTGGGCCCCATGTCACTCTCTCCAATACACCTACATCTTTCTGGATGGCTGGCAGGAACACCCTGGGGAAAGAGGACCCAGGAGCAACAAGATGGCATGGAAACCGACTGGCAAAAGGGTCATGGAACCCAGGGCTTATGGGGCATTCGTTTTTGTAGTGGCAGCCAAATACCAACATTTTACAAGTAGTAGCCACCCAATTCCTCTCCCCCTGAATCTTTTCTTCCTTTCCCTCTCCTCCCAACACCAGAGACTGCTTGGCAAAGAAAAATCCTTGCTTTAATCCTTGCTCCTTTTAAACCTTATTTGAAGTAATGCGGTAGCACTAGTTTACTCCCCTGAACACACTTGGTAGCACTCGTGTTGTCGGCAGTTTTCTATATAGATGGGAAGAGGTCAGCAAACTGACAACACTTTAGACCTAAAATGAAAAGAATGCATACATTTTCACAGGAAATACTTCAAAAAGCTAAAAGGTTTTAAAACACCAAAAATAGCACGATGTTTACAAGACACTTAAAGGATATGTCTAAGATATGATTCAGTTTTCAGATTCAGACCCACTTTTTGAAATGCAGCCAGTGAGAAGTTAATTCAGGTGACCTACAATCTCCATTCACTTATTCAAAAGGAGGCTGTCACTCCACTTAAGAGTGTCTTTCAGATAGATCATAAGTCCAGTAGATAACCTTGATAATTATACTCAGCAGAATATCCTTGCCATCGTCAAACACTCTGACCCTGGCACTCATATCAGATTCGGGTCTTAATGTTTACTGCCAGTTATATAAAATCAACCTGATACTGAAACCATGTGATATCTACACTAGCTTGACACTGTTAGAACTTCTGATTCTACAGCAATTACTGGGACAAATAATAGCATAAGAAATTCCAGTTTACACACGGGAAAGTAGGAAGACGACTAAAATTAGGGGAAAAAAAAAATACTCAAAATAGTTTTAACCTTCCTTGCATGTATTTACCATCTTATCTGCATGATCAGAATGTCTCTCACACTTTGATTCACAGTTGAAAACAAAACCTCTGATTTAACTTGATTTCAGGCCTCATGAACTTTAAATCTTCCTAGCTTTGACCAAGTCACTGCACAATCAGATGCCTGAAACTGTTAATTAATATTTTATGCTAGAAAATTAATATTCATGACAAATTTATAGGAGGAAAAGGGGTCCATAGTGTTTTCAAATATATTCTAACCAAATCCCCTTTAAAAGTAAAGCACTTTAAGTGAATAAAATTAATAAACAATTTTCCTTGTTCCTTTAGTGTTCCTGATAATCTCATGCAGAACATCACATCACTCCCTAGATCTCTGTTACATAAGATTTAAATTGGGAGTGTACACATTTTCATTGGAATGAGACCCTAAGAACATTATTTTCCCTAACTGTGTATAATTAAACACCCCCTCCCCTCTAAACCCCAAAATCCCAGTTAAGTGTTAAAATCATTCATTGTCTCCACGCTCCTTGTCGGTACCCTGTTACTTCCAAATACGGGATCTACAGTTGGTGGCAGTTATAGTCTTATCAAAAGTATAATAATACCAAATTATATATTTTTCCCCTACAGAATGTTAAAATATAATAAATAAAAGTCCTCAATCTATACTAGATCAGTATATTAAATTATTTTGCCAAGTTAAAAAAATTATAATTTTGCTGAATGCACCCAGAGAGAAAAACTGATATATTTTGTTATTCTTTCCAATCTGTTTACTTCCAACTACTCATCTCTTTCAGGAGTTTCAAAAGAGATTAGTAAACAGATATAAAAGAACAAATCATTTGGAAACTGTCTAAATGCAATGAAGGTAGAGTCAGTGCTACAATAACCTGAAAATCTTTCACTTAAAATATAATATTTAACAAGCCAATACCAAATTACAAAATACCCAGAGCAACAAGATAGGTTTCAGCAGTGTTGTAAGGGGCACTTGTATTTTTGAAAGCCCTTAAATCAAACTAACACATGGTTTCTGAAGAAGCAAGCTTCTCTTAGTGAACAGAGTTCTGCACGTAAGTAGTTCTCAGAATTAAACTTGGGAGAGCAAACCTGGAGCATCATGCACAACTACACAGTTTACTTATACTCACTCAGGCTACCTTAGCCTATAACAGACCACATCTGTATGCAAATATAAAAAGTGTATATTTTTAGGGAGCCTGATTTGAAATAGAGTGTCATTTTCTAATTTCCTAATACATAAAGGAGATTTTAAAAAACAGGTTTAAATTGCTCTCTTGTGTCTGAGTCTTAAAGACAACTTTATTAAACAAAAAAGTCTTTCCGTAAATACAATAATTGGGATTTTCTTGGCAAATGTGTCTTGCACATTCAACCACATACATACAAATGGAGGGATAAAGGAAAATTCCATACTAAACTTTCAAGACAAATCAGATTTTTTTCTTGGATTTAAGTACCAGATTATGAAAAAAAGATAAATCCCTTTGAACTTCACGTTGAGAAATCAGATTATCTTTGAGGATGAAAACCTAAGATTCCCTAAATCATGAAACAATATTACTCCTATATCCAAGTGCCCCTCACCAAATCCATTTTCAAGGCATTAAACAGGCTTGCTTGCGGACACGATAAATGCTTTAACACATCTGAAGTAAACTGACCAACTGAGATAAAGATTTTAGAAAGCAATCATCATGTCAGTATCCCAAGCTATCATTTGCCTAAAAAGAAAAACAAAATAACGGTAGAAACCAATTTCCAATATGAAAATTCTTCTAAAAGGGGCTCTCTTGAAAATTTTTACCTGACAGTCTTTACCTTAACAGAAAAGCCATTGATTTTACTACACTTAAGTGAACCTGATGGATTAGCATAATACCTGAATCATTCTTCTCAACCCAAAGGGTGAAGTCCCAAGTCTCATACTGTAGGGTACAGGGTCCCACATACAGAGTGTCTTTGGAAGGAAAACTTACCTTTGGATATCAGAATACAAACAATTGTAAACAGAAATGGATTGTCCCTAGCTTTCTCAACAGAATGTCTGAAATGCTTTTCCAAGAAATGTGAGGGAAACGATACATTGTTGAACAAAGTTTCAAGTGAAATTGGTCAGTGAAATGCCATCACACCTCATAATTTCATTTGATGTGCAAAATGTAACAGGATTCAGGTGATACTAAGGGCTATTTATACTTTTTAGGGAAAGTGTTACGTTATAATCCAGCAGAAGTCCTGAAACCTTTTCATAAAACTTCTCTCTGTACTGGTTGAAATACATAATGCTTTCTGGCTCCTCTTCAAACCAAAATTTGTCAAACTCGTACACCAGATAACCTGTGGTGATGAAAACAAAACAGGAGTCCTAAGAATAATATCTGAATCGCATTCATTAATATAAGTGACAGTGAATAAATTTGCTTTATATCCCACCTTAATTTTGTTGTATTACAATTATTTTTCTGCTTTTAAGCAAACCTTCCTAAAACTTGGGTCTTCCTGTGGAAGTACCCCTCAAAGGGTTCTGGATCACAATGGGAATCTTAAAATGGGTCAAGTCTTGGTTTAGCAGGAGATTTTCGTTTCACATGCAAAATTTAACCAATCAAGAGCAAATGTTGTACACCTACCAAACATTCACAGTGTTTTCTAGAACCAGCAGTCTAACAGTTGAAGGAAAGGGTTTGCCTACGTGATAGTCTCTTGCCTGAGGAGGACAGCGATGACCATCCCCTTAGGTTGTGCTGGCCGTTCTGCCAGGATTCCAGCCTCAGGAAGAGCCTGTGGAGGTGGCAAGACACTGGCTCCCCCAAAGTCTAGATACAGGTGAATGGTGGATTGTAGCAGCGGGGCAGGGGAGGGAGGCATGTAGAGAAGGGGGTTAGACTCTGGTTGCCCCAAGATCCAGGTAAATGGCAGCCCCAGAGGCCCCGGCTCCAACCCCCAGCACTCCCTGGCCCAGCTCCTCAAGCTCTGGACCATGGCCTCAGAGTGCCAGCACGCCCAGGATGGTGGATTCCAGTTTGCCCCACAAGGAGCGGTGGGCTCTGATAATAATGACCATTAAACAAGCTGCAGGATGTTTTGCTAACACACAGCAAATAATGACAGGCCAGGAAGGACTGATTCCTGATTCTCTTCCCCTCTTCAAACCCTACTTAAAAAACTCACCTCCTCCAAGAGGCCTTCCCAGACTGAGCTCCTCTTCTCCCTCTACTCCCTCTACCACCCCCCCTTCACCTTTCCGCAGCTAAACCCTCTTTTCCCCCCTTTCCCTCTGCTCCTCCCCCTCTCCCTTCCCATCCCCTCAGCACTGTACTCGTCCACTCAACTGTATATATTTTCATTACCCTATTTATTTCGTTAATGAAATGTACATCGCCTCGATTCTATTTAGTTGCCATTGTTTTTACGAGATGTTCTTCCCCTCGACTCTATTTATTGCCATCGTTCTCGTCTGTCCGTCTCCCCCGATTAGGCCGTAAGCCCGTCAAACGGCAGGGACTGTCTCTATCTGTTGCCGACTTGTTCATTCCAAGCGCTTAGTACAGTGCTCTGCACATAGTAAGCGCTCAATAAATACTATTGAATGAATGAATGAAGGACCGGCATGGCTTATATTGTATCTACCCAAGTGCTTAGTACAGTGCTTGGCACATAATAAGTGCTTAAACGCTACCATTATTATTAGATTGTGCCAGCTAAGGGTGGGACTATGTAAAGAGTCAGAGATATAAAACACCAGATCTAGAGGGCCAGCTAACAGACTGAGATTCCATTTGTCTACCAGTTGAAACTAGTTTCCATACTCACAATAAAACTGATGAAAGTGTTCTATTGTTGGGGTGCCAGGAACTAAATTATAGAGATGAAACTTCAGAGCACCACTCTTCAGCAAACTGTAAGCCATCTCTGTCAGATTAATTCCAACAATTGCATAGGAATATCTGCAACACCAGAAACAATTCCAGTTAGAGGAATAGGCTCAACTTCTAAACAAAAATCAGCATTTGCTCACTGGGTTATCAACATTGAGCATTTTATTTTTAATTCTAAATTTTGAGTACATTTTTTCACTCTATCATCTTTATAATTCATTATCATTCAGCCTTCTCTACAAAATTACAATGGAGTTTCTTGCTGGCATGAAAGTCTTCTTGTTTGCAACACTTAAAAGGATAAAAGACCTAATCTGATAGATTTTCTCCTTAAATGCCAATTCTATTTTTCAGCGCTTAAATAAAAGGACCATGAAGCATAATTTCACCTTTCTCAACTATGATAGTTTCATTCTACAGGGATTTCCATTACAATGCTCTTCTTTTTTTTTGCAATTGTGCTACTGAACTTTAATGTTGATATTTTCCTTTTGTTCTTTGATAACTCCGGTTTTGCAGCCCCCAATTTTTACTTTCCCTCAAAACATCCATTTGTCTTTTCCCCTCCTCTTCAACCTCTGATGTACTCAGACCTGTGTTGGAGAGATTAAAAACCCAAGCCCTTATTAGGAGTGCTCTGCACAGAGTATGCACTCAGTAAATACTACTGACTGATTTCACACTCTTTGCTCTCTTTTTGGCAGCAAATAATGGTAGATTTCAGTGTATTAGAAACAAGGGGTTTTCTTGCTAGATAGGACATGAAAGGTAACTTGAAAATTAAATATCTGGATGTTTACACACATTAAAACATCTAATTCACATTCCTTAATTGGTAGATATTTTATGTTGCCATGTGACCATGTTACGTATTATATAAAAAAAATCACTGTTTTAAAGGTCTCTATATATTTTTTGTCAATTTTGGAAAGACAATATGCTTTATGCTAGTTCTTACATTTAGTGCTTTCACTTAAAATTACTTTTATGAAGCCAATTAATGTTGCTAACTGGGTACATCAGTACTTCAAAACAAAAAATTACAACTGGAAATGTACAAGAAAAGATAATATTTTCATATTAGTCATTCAAACTAACTGTAAACTAAAAATATAAGTTGACTTAAGGTTTCAGAATTCAAGTTCCTTTAAAAAGTTGCTGATCCCTAGAGTCCAGCAGCATGGCATAGTGGATAGAGCATGGGCCTGGGCATCAGAAGGTCCTGGGTTCTAATCCAGACCCTGCCACTTGTTTGGATTAGATTTGGGCAAGTCACTTCAATTCTCTGGGCCTCAGTTACCTCATCTGTAAAATGGGGACTGAGTGTGATCCCCACATGGGATAGGAGCTCTGTCCAACCCAATTTGCTTGTATCCAACCCAGAACTTAGTTCAGTGCCTGGCACATAATTAAGCACTTAATACCACTATTTTTATTACTATTAATAAAACAGATCATGAAAATGATACAGGGTCTGTGCATAATTCAGACAAAAAGTGAACTTTTAAACAAGGACTAAATACAGTTCTCTATGGTGTCAAACTTTCTTCTTTCTTCTTCACTAATTTTCTTCACTGATCTCAAAAGTAAAAGTTCTCTGACATGCTAATTATTACTGTTACTATTGTCAGAGAATCCTAAGTGTCCAGTATTTGTGGATTTAATTCTCAACCCATTGAAACAAGGTTTACGAGTAAAGAACAATTATTTATTCCTAAAAGTTCCCTACAATTTAATCTTCTTTACTTGTTGACTACTAAAACTTTTAGGAATTTGCATTTTAAGAAGAGCCCTCCAAGGGTACCTTTATTGTTTCAGGTTAATTTACATTCAAGATTTGTTATGGTTTTGCAGTACATCTGGCTTACCCCAATTTTGGATGATTGGAACGAGAAAGGATCTGATGAGCTTCGTTGGCATAATGTTCGCTAAAATACCTAAAAATGTAACAAGCTGACATAAGTCTTTTCATTTTTTTATAGTCTCCATGAAAAAAAAAAATTGATCACTGAATACAGGGGGAACCAAACCATGGGACCCCTTGGACTATAGCATGACTAAGGGCTTGGGGTAAGAGAGACAAAGAAATGGGAGTGTAAGCTGCTTGAGAGCAGGGAATATGTCTCCCAACTCTACTGACATGTTAGTACAGTGCTCTTCACACCGTAAGCGTTCAACAAAAACCATTGATTGATAGTGGCTCCCACAACCTGGGATCCAGAAAAGGAAAAAAGAGGAGGCGATCACCCCCTGGTCCTGGTAGTTCCAAGGTCTGGAGGGGGAAAAAGGTCACCTGCTGTAGCCCAGCTAAAAGGTCCTTTCCACTGATCCTTTTAGAAAAGGGCTGGGAGTATGTCACCCTTGCGTTATACTAAAAAATTGTGCTGGAGGCAATTTGGCAAGCATGTACTTGGGGATGGGAATGAGAGCCAGGTCCCCTCCTTCAAACCTCTAATGCTCCCTCCATCTTCCTTGATGTGGAACTGGGAATGGAAAGGGTGTGCTTGGGGGAGCGAGGAAGGTGGGAGGGGTGGGGACGCCATCTCTAGGGTGCTGAGGCCATCACAAAAGACCTTGTAGGGTATGTGCATCCTGGCGGACCTGTGGGTTAGACAATGTTGACAATAAATTTATATGTCCAGAACTATTACTGAGCTACGCCAGAATAATCCTCCTCTATTGCACCAACTATTGAATATTATTCCTCTTCCAACCCCCTCCCTAGCTCCCTATTTCTTCCGATTCAAACTAAAACCGAGAATCACAGACTGAATAACCTCAAAAGAATATCTACCCAGGACCTTATTTTGAAATGGGATTGGGACATAAATTAGCCAAGTTGCAATGCTGTCTATTTTTTTTCTTAAATATTTCCTGAGGAGAGAAGTTCACATGCTTATTCTAAATGGAAACAAAGAAAATTAACTGAAATGAGGTAGTGTGACAGTGGAAAGGGCAAAGGACAGGAATTTAGGAGACCTGAATTCTATGCCGGACTCCACCCCTTGCCTGCAGTATGATCTTGGGCAAATTTACTTCTCTGTGTGTCAGTTTCCTTATTTGTTAAAGGTGACAGTTGCTCTTCCCACTTCTTAGACTGTGAATCTTCTGTGTGACACGGCTTGTATCCTTCTTTGATTATCCTGTAGCTGCCCCAAAGCGTAGCACACAGTCAGTGCTAAATTTTAACCACAAATACTACTAAATGTTAAAATGTTTATTTTCAAGGCAGAAATTTCTGCCAGCTCCATGTTTTGTTTTGAGAAATACTTTTGCAAATTTGATCAGCTATAAAAAGATACAGGAAAGGCAAGAATTAGGTTTTAATAGTGCCTTCATTCTGCTGCTTAATATATCAGGCTGGAAGGACTGTTTTCTCGGTATGATTTTAAGAACAAATCCTCTACTATAGAACTATGAGGGAAATGTCCCTGCATCACATTCAATCTGCTCACATATTCTGCTTCAACTGGCTCAAATAAGTCTCTGCCATTTTAGCTGCTAGTTCCTTTGTTGGATACACGTTAGTACAATCACTCATCCTATCCAGACTGGATTACTGCATCAGCCTCCTTCCTGATCTCCCAACCTCCTGTCTCTCTCCACTTCAGTCTCTATTTCACTCTGCTGCCCAGATTATCTTTCTAAGAAATGTTCAGAGCATGTCACCCCCCGTCTCCTCAAAAATCTCCAGTGGTTACTATCAACCTCTGTATCAAGAAAAACTCACTATTGACTTCAAAACTCTCAATTACCCCTGCTCCCTCCTACCTTACCTCCGTTCTCTCTTCTACAGCCCAGCTCGACACTCCGCTCCTCTGCCACTAACCTCCTCACTGTGCCTTATTCTCGCCTGTCCCGCCGTCGACCCCTGGTCCAGGTCTTACCTCTGGCCTGAAATGACCTCCCTCCTCAAATCCACCAAACAATCACACTTCCCCCCTTCAAAGCCCTACTGAAGGTTCACCCCCTCCAGAAGGCCTTCCCAGACTAAGCCCCCCTTTTTCTTCAGTTTCCTCTCCCCTCCCCATCGACCTGACTCGCTCTCTTTGCGCTACCCCCCACCCCACAGCACTTGTGTATATTTGTACGTCTATAATTCTATTTATATTAATGCTTACTTGTTTTGATCTACAATTCTATTTATTTATATTGGCTATTGAAGCCTGTTTACTTGTTTTGATGTCTGCTTCCCCTCTTCTAGACTGTGAGCCGGAATTTTCTCTATTGCTGAAATGTACTTTCCAAGTGCTTAGTACAGTGCTCTGCACACAGTAAGGACTCAGTAAATATTAATGAATGAATACCCAGGTTCAAAACATTCAAGCATATTTACTGAATTCTTACTGTATGCAGAGCACTGTACTAAGTGCTTGGGAGAGTACAACAATAAAAAGACATTCCCTGCCCTGAGTTCTCAACTAACTCCAACTAAAATGTACACGGTGAAGAACTTACAAATATTCCTGGGTCTGTCCCCTCGGGAGAAATAAAAATGTGTAGAGAGGTGAAAATGGAAGCCGGCCAAGGACACCAAGGAGAGAGAAGCCTGGCTAAGGGACCAAGGGAACTGGGAGATTTTTTTCCCTTCTAGAGTCCATCATCTTTATCTGGGTGCTTTTTCCTAAAGGATGGTGAAAGGGGAAATCAAATTATTTCTTTGTAAGTACTGAAAGGGAGTGAGGGGGTGAGAGGATAACATCACAGGCTGGAGCTAAACTAATTGGGACACTTTACCATTTCCAGAGGCAGGCATTATTAGGAAGTACTGCAATTCAGGTTTAGACAGGGTTGAAAATAAAGAAAACATTATTTGAGAGGTCATTATGTTTCAGACACATGCAATTTCATTTGGAAAAGAAATGTATATTTTCACTTACACAAGATTGACTAATCCCAGCATGCCCATTCCTCTGAAGTCTGTTTTGGGATCATCACCTTGGAAACCAATATCTCCCCACTGCTTGGTGATTCTGTTCTTCAGTTTTTCATTAGGCATCAACTGATTCCAAAGCTGAACAAACATGTTTCCATATTACAAATAGAAATTCTTAATTTTCCAGGTTTTTTTTTTTTAACCCCCATTAACATGTCATTCATTAACGTCATAGTTTTGAAATTATGTGGAAATAATGCCAATGTTCAATTTGGACTGTGGACAATTCAAAAAACTAAAAGCAGCCTACTTTTTAGCTTTCAAACTATTTCTCTGAGTCAGCTAGAGTAGTGGCTTATTTGCTTTTAGTTTTTCCCCATTGATTACTCTTCCCAGATCCAGGAAGCAGGAGGACAGCAGGTAAGGTAGGCCATTTCTGTCTTCACGTTTGGGTTTTTCTTTGACCTCCATGCTCCTCCACTGGCTTGATTCAGGAAAGGGGAATCTGTAGCAAGGTAAGGTTCCCTGTATTTTGTCTTCTGACTCACAAGGACTAGAGTGGACTGCTGTCTTTAAATTCACATTCAGCTTGTCACTGGGTTCTTACTGGGGAAGGGAAGAGGTGGAATTTGAGAGGTTGGCCTGGATCGTTATGGGCAGGGATCGTGTCAGCTCATCCTGTTGTGCTGTACTTTCCCAAGTGCTTAGTACAGAGCTCTGCACATAGTAAACACTTCATTCATTCAATTGTATTTATTAAGCACTTACTGTGTGCAGAGCACTGTACTAAGTGCTTGGAAAATACAATTCAGCAACAAATAGTGACAATCCCTACCCAACAACAGAAGTACTACTGACTGACTGACATACAAAAAAGGGCAAGAAACCCTCTTTGGAGCCAGATCCAGTAGGCAATGGTAAGCCATTTCTTACTTTATATTTGCATTTATTCTTGAACCTCTATGGTCCTCCTCTAGTTTGACCCAGGAAAGGGAAGTTCTTAGGGTTATGTGGTCCCCTACTCAGTCTCTTGGTTAACCTGGAATAGAGTGCAGTTTCCTGCATACACCACACATTTTCCTCTTTTTATAACTGGCACTTCCATATCCAGTCAGTAGATTACAACTGGATAATAGTGTTCTCTTGTGGTACAAAACCATCATCAGCCTATAAGAACAGTTCTGACAGGATATTAACTGATCAGGTCAGAGTCGATTTCAAAGCACCAAGCGAGACTAGGTTAGCAGACAAAAGGAGAGCTCACCAGAAATAGCTAAAAGCGCCCAATTTTCCTTTTAGAAAACTGATTATCAGAAGTTGGATTTGCAAATCAGGCAATCACTACTATCAGGCCTACCCGAATCTGCCTAGAGGCAGGTGACTATCTGAAGACTTCACATCTGCCTACAAAACAAAATCTTTGCCACCAGCATATGCCTCCACAAGGTGATGGGAACAAAAAAAACATTTATTCAAAGATTTTATACACAATCATGGGGAGTGCCAACACCAAATATGCTAATTATAATGGATGAATTTAATGCTAGGGTTGGTAGCCATACCCAAACTGGGCCACATGGAATTGGCAAACTAAAACAACAATAGTTGAATGAATGGACCAAAACCACCTCATCATCCCCAACTCCATCTTCCATTTGCCAGATAAAGAAGAATATCGGCCAGAAAAATATCATGTAAACTGTGGCATCTCATCAAATAGATCAGGACAGCAGAGGGAGCTCGAAGACTTACACATCACAGCAGTTGTGGCGGAACAAATGAATGGTCATCTCATATAGCTCACATAAACCACAAAATTATTTCTACTTGTGGTTTGCAGGCCAGCTTAGACAGTTAAACGTTAAGATCCTGAACAGTGGGACATCTGCACGGAGCTCTGGAGCAGCAGCTCTGTTGGAACAAGGAACTCCAACCTCAACAGCCTCAAGAGAGGCAACATGGCCAGGTGGAAAGAGCACAGGCCTGACTGAGAGTCAGAGAATCTGGGTTCTAATATCAGCTCCACCACTTGTCTGCTGCGTAACCTTGGGCAAGTCACTTAGCTTCTCTTGTGCCTCAGTTTTCTCAACTGTGAAATCCCCACTTTGCAGATGAGGTAGTTGAGACCCAGAGAAGTTAAATGACTTGCCCAATGTCACACGGCAGACAAGTGGCAGAGCCAAGATTAGAACAGGTCCTCTGACTCCCAGACCCATACTTTTTCAATTAGGCCACGCTGCTTCACCGATGAAACCAACGGTAAATTTCACTATCAGTGGAATTTCCTTCAAGTATGACATAAAGTGACAAACTCTATTAGGGCTGGCAGGTTGAAAATAGATCAGTATTTTACAGAAACCTAAAACTTTAAGGGTGTGTCTTCCCTTACTAGCTACTGTTTCCACAAACAGATTAACACCGAATTAATTTGCAGCTGTATTGATCTGGAACAAGAATTTGCACCAAACTACCGTAACCTGGTCTCTAAGGAGTGTAGATATTTTCGAGAACAAGGGCAGGCATAAACCAAATCATGAATTGATACCAGCCTGCCAAGACCTTAATCCCATTACGCCCATACCTCATTTTAGCAGATTTTAAATAGTGGCAGTACCAAGAAGGTGTGGGGAGTTAGTTATGCCAGGCATGGGGCTAAATTGAGTTGGGTTCATGAAAACCCAGAGCAAGACGGAACAAGAAGAGGGGGGAAAAAAAAAAACCAATCACAAGACCAAGCTGTTCCACTACTGCTTCTGGGCAAGTTTAAAGGTGGTAATTATTTCTTTTAGAAGACAACTGTTGGCCAGGAATTGTGCCTATGTTTTCAGTGATTTTCTTATGGTTTCACATGACTATCCCGGGCTTCAACTATTTTTTAAATCATTCTTGTATCATCAGTACTCCAAAGTCACGAGGTGTGATTTGATGCCAATAAACTAAAGGACTCATACATAATATTTGGAATTGGAGGAAAAAGGAAGAAAGCCTTCTTTCTATGAACAATTTGCTTTCAGAATTGAATTAAAACATCTAAAGTTTCCTGATAGAGCATTTTTTACTTGGAATGACTTCAAATCTCTCGAAAATGAAAATCTAATAAATAATTATTTAAACTTTACTCATTTACCTTAAGAAATGGTTAGAGGACATAGAGTTACTAAATGTTTTCAATGAAAATCAGCTTTAACAGATAAATTAAAATGTTCATATGCCACAGAAATAATTACTTAAATATACTTCTTGAAAGGTATAAGTGTACTGATCAACCAAATTTATAGCTAATCAGTCTTCCAATCTTCAGGGGGTTAAAAAAAAAAAGGACTGGCCTATTTTGCTAAAAAAAATTATAATCATTTCCATCCTGTAATTTTTCAGTTTTCTAAAATGTTATTACGATTCCAAAGTCAGAAGAATATACATTACCTTGATTAGTAACTTTTCATGCTCCTGGTTATCAGAGTCATAAGGCTTTTTTCTCACATTTTCTACATCCAGATAGAGCTTTTTATAACCTGATATCTGTAGCAAACACACCTCCATATTGATTTTAAAACTGCAATTCAAAAACAGGTTCATGAAGGAGAAAGTTATTATTGTCCTATTTCTAACAGCAATATCTAATTATCTGAAATATAACTGCTATTTTAAAAAGAGGCTCACAATTTCAACATTGCCTAGCCTTGACAATAGCTACTAGGAAAGAACCATTTCCCCTAACTCAAATATTTTAAATGTCCATCTCCCTAACTAGACTGTAAGCTTCTTTGAGGACAAGAATTGTGTCTACCAAGTACTTAGTATAGTGCTGTTCTGCACTCAATAACACACCATTGACCGGAAAAGTGAAAAAGAATGTGATTTACATTCTACTTGTATGATCTCAGAGCAGGTGGGCTGATACAGTATTTGAGTTTATAATTTTTAGTGATTACAAATTAATGATGAAAAGGTTCCAAAGGACACAAAAATTCTTGATTTTAGAGGTACTTTCATAGTAAAACTTAACTTTTTCCATGCCCAGGGGATCTTTTCCTGAAGAAATCACATTGCTAGGAGGAATGCCTAAAACAACTGAACTATTTCACACCTACAGGGCAAGGATAAGTCATTTTTCTGTCATTATAGCTCCCTTAGTTCATTATTTCAGTCAGCAACACCACTATCCTAGAAAAAGATCAAGTGGCTGTATTGTTTGGACTGTAAACATAGGGTTTTCCAAACTAAACCACAGAAAAACAAAGACTGCAAATCCAAAAGGAGGCATCCAAATCTTGGTGGTTCATTTGTTTCCTACAGGACTAGAGTAAAGCCAAACAGCAGTTATCCAGAGAAGAGACCTGACTTCTTTGGGCCATCTTTCAGCAGGTTCTTAAAAAGAAAGCACCCTGGAAGGGAATCTGAAATGCTAACAGGCGCCTGGCGGGAGGTAACCCGTTGACAGGTTGGCAGGAACCCCAAGTGTTCCATCTGCTCCAGCCTCTGCTTCTACTCAGGTGAATGACTAAACCATCCAGGCCATATAGATATCTATTCTTTTCTTAAACATCTCCAGGAACCAAGACCCTCCCACATCCCTCATTAGTAGCTTTATCTAGTGTTTTAATCACCCTGAAAACCGAGAACCAATCCATCATATTTGAGTGCTTACTGTGTGCGGAGCACCGTTCAATATAACAAAGTTGATAGACATGTTCCCTGCTCACAAGATTACAGTCTAGAGGGGGAGACAGACAAAATAAATTACAGATAAGTACATAGGTACTATCGGGCTGAGGGTGGGATGATAAAGGAGTGCAAATTCAAGTGCAAGGGCAACAAAGAAGGAGTGGGAAGAGAGGAAATGAGGGTTTAATCGGGGAAGGCCTTTTGGAGGAGAGGTTATTTTAATGAGGCTTTGAAGGCGGGAAGAGTGGGAGAGTCTTCTAGATATGAACGGGGATGGAGTTCCAGGCCAGAAGGAAGATGTGGGCAACAGGCTGGTGGTGAGATAAATGAGATTGAGGTACAGTGAGTAGGTTGGTGACAGAGGAGCAAAGTGAGCATGCTGGGTTGTTGGAGGAAATCAGCTTAGTAAGGTGTGGGAGTCGGGGAACCATGGTGATTGCGGGCTTAAAAGTTCTACCTGGATGTAGAAAATGTGAGGGAAAAAAGGTTTAAGAGGACTTAAACGGAGTTTCTGTTTGATGCAGAGGTGGCTGGGACGCCACTGGAGGTTCTTGAGGAGTGGAGAAACATGTAATGAACTTTTTTTTTTTTTTTTTAAGAAAAATGATCTTCCGCAGCAGAGTGAAGTATGGACTGGAATGGGGAAAGACAGGAGGCAGAGAAATCAGTGAGGAGGCTGATACAGTAATCACAAGACAGGATAAGTGCTTGGATCAACATAGTAGTAGTTCAGATGGAGAGGAAAGGGTCAATTTTAGGGATGTTGTGAAGGTTGAACTAACAGGATGCTGGGGGGGGGGGTCACATAACTAATTCTTCCTTAAAGGTACAAATATATCTTGCTTTAAAATCCAAGCCAATGTCTTCTTGCTTGGTCCCATGTGGTAAAGAACCCAATTTGGTCAACAAATACTCCACACTTGGAAGGCAGCATAACTATCCAACAGGAGATCTACTACAACGAAGAAACTACCCCATTCTTAGCTGCCCGCATACATTTAAGAGCTGTACTTAAATCATTTTCCTCAAGTTAGGGAAAATGGGACAGAATATAAGCCTCACTTTCCCATTGATTCAATAATGCTTTTCTGGAATGCATCTACATTGCTATGTGGAGCTTAAGAACTCTGTACTTAGAATCTGCGACCAGTGTTATGACTCAAGACTGGCATGCAAATTCAGCAAATTTAGAAAGTTTCATATACATAGACTGTAGAATACAATGCCCCTTTCCTTCCACACACTCATAAAACAGATTTCACTTTTGATATTTAACAGATAAAGGATTCAGTAAGTACCAGTGGCAAACTCTGTCACAGCCTAACAGAAAAACAGTATTTTACTAACCACAAACATACCCTGGGTCCTTTTGAGGGTTAATCTTCTTTTCCTTCATTATATCTTTAACCCATATTTCCACATCACTCTCGCTGGCATGAACAGCATTCTGTAAAATCTACTGGCACATGAAAAAACAAAGGACTTAACATTTGCAGGCTTATTAGGCTTATTTATATTCTTTAGAATATAAAGAACAAAAGATTCAGCCTATTAAACTGCCAAAAATTGATGTGGTTTAAATAATAACTTACTCTACTAAATCGAAAGTATGCAAGAGTATAGTTCAGAAAAACCGAGAAGCAGTATGGTCCAGGGAATAAATATCCAATAACACACCGGACTGGAAAGCAAGAGGCATGAGTTCTGCCTTCTCTGCTGCTTTGAAACTTGGGAGAAGTGTTATCACTTCTAAACACTGCTTGTAAAACTCGTTTGAAACTGATTTTTGAGAGAAAAAGTGATTTACATAGAAAGAGGCACCTTCTTTGTAAGTTTAATATTTAAATGCCAGAAGGGAAAAAAGAAATCAACACAAAGAACTTTAAGGTGTTACAATATGCTGAACTTTCAGAGTTTAAAGTGCAATTCATAGCAACGTATAATTAATCATTTTTTTAGAAAAGAGATCGTTAATCACTCTATGCTATTAATCTGAAAAATCTTACATTGTGAATAGCTTCTTTCGAACAGAAGGCATAAATGATCTGTGAAGAGCAGTACCAAACACCTTGGGTTGCAATAGTATTGCAGCTTGCATTAACTGCAGTTAGGCCTCCACCCTTATTGGAAGGCAGACATTTATATAGTGCGAGGGTGTACAATAAGCTCCTCAACAACTTCCAACTGAAGTTGGGTAAGACTGCCTCTCAGAGATTTAGGAAAGATTCCACTTAAAAAAATCAATGGGCTCTTGATCAATAAATCATATTTATTGAGCACTATGTGCAGAGCACTGTATTAAGCACCTGGGAGAGTACAATATAACAGACACATTCCCTGTCTATTACGAGTTTACAGTCTGAAAGGGGAAGGCCTCAGAGGTAAATAATGGAATATCACTTCTGTAGAAAAGCAGAAAAAAAATGCAATTCAGCAGCTTTCACTTATCCCGGGAATGTAACTAACTCAATTATCCAGGGCAATAGGAAAGAGACAAAAATCAGCCTCTACCAACACCAAACTTTTTTTTTTTTTTTTTTTACTACAGAGGAAATGGCAGAGTCAGGACTGGGGGTGCAGGCAGGTGGCCTGTGGCTCCTCCTCCTTCTCCACTGGTGCTTCGGGATCTTCCAAACAGCCCTAACCGCTCTTGGCTACCATCCCAACTGTGCCCCTTGTCAGCTGTGTGACTGTGGGCAAGTCACTTCACTTCTCTGTGCCTCAGTTCCCTCATCTGTAAAATGGGGATGAAGACTGTGAGGCCTCACGTGGGACAACCTCATTCTCCTGTATCTACCCCAGCACTTAGAACAGTGCTCTGCACGTAGTAAGTGCTTAACAAATACCAACATTATCATCGCTGGGTGAGGTCCCATCCAGCTGAATCAACTGCCAGGATGTTGGGAAACTTGTAACTGTTTGGCTCGACGCAGCGAGGAGCTGGAAAACTGTTCCTTTAGCAGTAACACACTTCAGATTTGGTTATTCATTTCATTTGTTTTTAATGGTATGTATTAAGAACTTACTACGTACCAGACACTATACTAAAGCACTGGGGTAGACACAAGTTAATCAGGTTGGACACAGTTCATGTCCCAGATGAGGCTCACATTCCTAATCCCCATTTCACAGATGAGGTAATAGACACAGAGAAGTTAGAGAAGTAACTTGCCCAAGCCCACACGGCAGACAAGTGGAGGAACTGGGATTAGAACCCGGTCCTTCTGACATCCTTCTGACTTCCAGGCCTGTGCTCTATCCAATAGGCCATGCTGCTTCTCTATATGCAGCTATATATACACCAGTTTCACTATATTTATCCCGCGATTTCTTTCCCTGTGAATCCGTCCCTCATTCTCCCCAACAAACACTTTTAGACTGTGAGCTTCTTATGGGCCAGGGATGTACCTGATCGTCCCTGTGCCTTTAACCAGTGCATAATACATCGTTTCCTAGGTGTACCTTCCAATGGGTCACACTGCCTGCCTACTTGTTTGTTGGCACCCAATCGGCAGGGATGAGACGAGGGTGAGCAGCACCATACAAATCACTAGAGTTATAAATCGACCTCCTCACACAGATTCTCAGTCCCAGCCTTTTCATGACCAGACCGAGATGTGTCCGATGGATTCCAAGAGAGACTCCGCGGTTCTTTGTAGTGTAAAACAATAATTAAAAGGACCTGCTAACAGGAAGTAAAGTAAACCAGTTTGACTTTGTAATCTTTTGCTTGATTCTATTTATTGCTATTGTTCTTGTCTGTCCGTCTCCCCCGATTATACTGTAAACCCATCAAAGGGCAGGGACTGTCTATCTGTTACCGATTTGTACATTCCAAGCGCTTAGTACAGTGCTCTGCACATAGTAATCGCTCAATAAATACTATTGAGTGAATGAATGAATATTCCTTTTCTTGCTCTACTCACCCTACCTTGGGGAGGGAAGAAGGAACCCCGGATAGATGACTGAAGAAATGTTACTCCAAACATGTGAAACGGCACAGGCCTTTACTCGTTCCCAGCGGGACATCTTTCCCGTCACTTCTGTCCCAGTTTTTTTTTTTAATGGCATTTGTTAAGCGCTTACTATGTACCAGGCACTGTACTAAGTGCGGGGGTAGATACAAGCTAGTCAGGTTGGACACAGTCCATGACCCACATACCGCATTTTACAGTTGAGGTAATTAAGGCACAGAGAAGTGAAGTGAGTTGGCCAGTAGCCAAGTGGAAAAGCCAGCATTAGAACCCAGGTTCTTCTGACTCTCAAGTCTATGCTCTATCCACTGGACCACGCTGCTTCTCCCCTTTAATAAAACAAAACTGATCCCTACAACACCTCAAATTAGCTGGACTTTAACATGATGCTTTTATGAACACCGAGTGAAGAAAATAGTGATTTTTTATAAAGAACACAAAAATATAGATGTTCATAGAAAAGAGTGAAGTAGCAAAATCCTTGACTGATGTATGCAGTCAGTTTACTCCCTTAAAGCACTCCCTTCAGGGTTTAGTACAGTATCAGGAACATATTAAGCGCTTTAACACCATAAAAAAAGCGCACTGGCTTAGCAGGCTAAGAGAGGACAGTGTTCAAAGAAGAAGAAATAAAAAAGCAAATGCAAAGGTAGATTACGGGACTACCTTCAGACTCTTACGATGAGAAGGGACTCAGTCACATGTTAATCCGCCATAGCTGCACATCTGTGTATTCTCTCCCAGTGCTTAGTACAGTGTTCTGCACACAGTAAGCATTTAAATAAACACTACTGCCTCATAGCAACACCACCAAACTCCTCAAAGGACAGTAACAAACGCGTATGTACATTTCCACAGACACAAATTAAAAAAATGCAAGTTTTTCTAAGAGCAAATAAACTTTAAGAATTTCAGAAAATGTATCAATGTTACATCTTACCTTATTCTTTGAGAATTCCAAAGAGTACTCTGAAGAAAAAACAGAAAAACAAAGTATCATCAAGTCAATGTCCTTTATATATTGAATTAGTATCTAGTATACAAAATATTATGCATTTTCAGTTTAGTACTTCTAGATGTAGAATCATGGGGCATCATTTATGAGACGTGACATCAACTGAAATTGTTTGGAAATCAATATTTGGAGTCAGGATAACTTTTTTTAGCGGCTTTTTTATAAATCATAATGCTTCCATATAGAGATGCTGCTGATGGTGAGACTGTAACCTTGAATGTGTCGCAGAGAGAATCTCTTTGGCTAACTGGTGTGCATATGGAAACCAAGCAAACTAAAGTAAATCCAGAAAAATATTTGGTGCTGTACTTGAGGGTACTGAAAATCAAAGTCCCCAAGTCAACCAAATAAAACAAAGCACACTTGCAACAGAGCAGAGTGTCTCCACTGTAAAAGCCTTCAGATTCTGCTGTGACAGAAGAGGAAAAAAATAAGCTGCACCATTTCTAAAATTAAACAATCCTCAGTCTCTTCCAAGGCTGCCAAATAAAATGTTAATGTGTTTCTTACTGAGCTCTGCTTACCAGATCATTTTCCTAAAACATCATTCAGGACACATCTCCCCACCCCTCAGAAAGCTCTAAATGGTTGCCCATCCCTTTGTGCATCATGCAGAAACTCCAGCCCACTGGCTTTAAAACCGTCAGTGCTCTCCCCCACTTTCTATTCTCTTCTCCCACTCCACCTCAGTTTACCTTCCATGTTCCTCTCAAGCTAAAATACTTTCTGTACCTTGTTCTCTTCTCTCCCCCACTGCTGAACTCTCGCTCACATCCTCCCAACTGCCTGGAACTCCGGGACCCTTCATATCTGACAAAACTGTTCTCCAAACATCCAAGCTCTTCAGAAATCTCACCTCCTCCAGGAGGTGCTCCCCCAGTAACCTCTAATCTCATTTTATATCCCTTATCTGCCACATGGGCCCCTCTGTGCCACACAGGTGCTTAAATGACAGAACCCCCCCCCCCCATATATCCGATGTATACATATCTTATACACTCTATTTCTCCCCCTGCTGTAATTTATTTATCTTTCTCCCTGCTTGGCTGTGAGCTCCTTGGGGGCGTAGCTCAAACCTTCTAACTCTTTTGAACTCTCCCAAGGGCTTGGTACAGTGTTGGGCACGGAGCAGGAGCTCAGTAAATGCTACCGACTGAGAACACTCAAAACTACCAATTTTGTCTAATACACCTATACATCCAGTTAAGGCAGCTAACTTCACATAGGTCTGTCTTTAACAAAAGTTTCCCCCAGGACCAAACAATTCCCAAAGGGCAAGGGTGAAACACTTAGGGGAGCAAAGCATTTTCACCGCATAAAACGTTTTTAGTATTACCTATTCTTTGGGTCCTTCGAGCCCCTTCTTTGGTATCATCAAAAATGCGCTGCAATTCACATTTTCTGGTGAGGTGATGCAAGACCCATTTCATCCAGAACCGAAAAAAGTTACTAAATAGGTATTGCCACAACGAAAGGAACATTTTCTGGGTTGGAGAAAAAACACAAACATGCCCAATAAACGAACACAGAAGATTTTACGTGACTGCAATAATTATACAGCTTGGATGACCCAGCCCTGAATGGTGATTTTAAATCTAGCTTACATATTGATACTTGAACATAATTACTCTAAGCACTTAGTGTGAGTCGAATTTCTAAGATTGAGACTGTGGAGTTTGGTCAAATAAAATACATTCAGACCTAAATAGGGCTTTACATAGAATAAGAAGTCATCAGATAATGCTGCAAATAATCTTACTTTTAAAGAAGTAAATCCTATTTTAAAATCTTTTCCCATTAGATCGACCAGTATCTTAATACTATTCAGTTTTACCATAACATTGGTTTTAAGAAGCTGTTAAGGAGTTAGGGAATGCTCTTCCAGCTACACAAGTTCATCTGGACGCAATGCTGGATGGTGTGAGAAGGAATGGCTCAATGCAGACATGGGACGCAGCATGGCCTAATGGAAAGAGCACAGGCCTGGGAGTCGGAGAATCTGGTTTCTAACCCAGGCTCTGCCACTGTCTGCCGAATGACCTTGGGCAAGTCATTTACTTCTCTGTGCCTCAATTCCTTTATCTTCAAAAAGGGGATTCAATATCTATTCTCCCTCCTACTTAGACTGTGAGCCCAATTTGGGACCCAGTGATCATAATAACAACAAATACCATTATTACTACTAGTGTTAAGCACTCACTATGTGCCAAGCACTGTTCTAAGCCCTGGGGGATACAAGGTAATCAAGTTGTCCCACGGGGGCTCACAGTCTTAATTCCCATTTTACAGATGAGGTAACAGGCACAGAGAAGTTAAGTGACTTGCCCAAAGTCACACAGCTGATAAGTGGCAGAGCAGGGATTAGAACCCACGACCTCTGACTCCCACACCCGTGCCCTTTCCACTGTGCCACGCATGTACCTGCTTGGGAGTTTAGTACAGCATTTGGCAAATAGTAAGCACTTAAAAAGTGCAATTATTATTATCTGCTGTCCATGTGTAGGTGATACAAAGCCATTTCTTCCAGAATGCAACTTCAGAAGCAGTGTGACCTAGTGGATACAGCCCAGGCCTGGAAGTCAGAAGAAGCTGGGTTCTAATCCCGGCTCTGCCAATTGGCTGTTGTGTGACTTTGGGCAAGTCACTTCACTTCTCTGGGCCTCAGTGACCTCGTCTGTAAAATGGAGATTAGTAAAGCGAGCCCCAGGTGGGACATGTAAACTCACTGTGGGCAGGGAACATCTCTATCAACTCTGTTACATTAAACTCTCCCAAGTAAGTTCAATGCTCTACACACAGTAAGAGCTCAATAAACACAACTGATTGATCGACGGACTGTGACCAACCTGATTAATTTGTATCTACCCCAGCACTTAGTACAGTGCCTGTCGCATAGTAAGTGCTTAAATACCACAAAAAAACCCCACAAAACCTTCCACAACTGTATGCAGGATCATTTCTAAATGCATTTCAGGAAACATGCCAGATACAAATTCAAAGAAAAATGTATAAATATAATTTCCATTCCAGCAAAGGAATCTTAATCTGTTACCAAATGTCCTCTTTTAAAGAGCATTCGATGCACTGAGTTGGCAAAAATATTAAATTTTCCATAAAAAGGCTATGCTGCAATACGAAGTATCTTCAAGGTTAAAATTACTTAGACTTGCAACAATGTTATCGCGGTCACACCCCCTCTCTTAGGACCCACTTCCCAAATAAACACCCAAGTAGAAATATTTCTTATCTAGAACTCCTGGGTGGAAAGGTGCTGTGACTTAGTTAACATATCTTTAACTTAAAATTTTTCTTCAGCCTCCATCAAAAACATTAATACCGATAACACGCTGTGCCTCAAAACTTTTTCCCTCCTTATCTACCGAGCCCCGAGTGAATGCAGAGCCCTGTACTAAGAGCCAAGAGGTCATCCGATAAAAGAGGCAGTGTGCAAAATAATAATGGTATTAGTGACAGCAAAAACTGTTGGCCAGACAACTCTATGCTCGCTTAAGACTCCGGAGAAAGGGAGACAAAAAAATCCTTTACAAACAGCCGTTTCCTTTATTGCCTGGACCGGAAACCACACGCCATTTGAGACCTGACTGCAGCATAAAGGATAATCTTAAAATCGGTAAGTCAGAAATTGCAAGTATTTCTTTTAAGGCACATTTGAAGAACCCTAAGCTGTGGATTAGTAAGTGCTCTAAAACGGTTAAAACCATGTCTATACGCTATATGTATGTATGTATATATATATATACACACACACATGGGTTTGAATCCCAGCTCTGCCACTTGTCAGCTGTGTGACTGTGGGCAAGTCACTTAACTTCTCTGTGCCTCAGTTACCTCATCTGTAAAATGGGGATTAAGACTGTGAGCCTCACATGGGACAACCTGATGAGCCTGTATCTCCCCCAGGGCTTAGAACAGTGCTTAACAAATACCAACATTATTATTATTAACTTCTCTGGGGCTCAGCTACCTCATCTGTAAAATGGGGATTAAGACTGTGAGCCTCACATGGGACAACCTGATGAGCCTGTATCTCCCCCAGGGCTTAGAACAGTGCTTAATACCAACATTATTATTATTATTAACTTCTCTGGGCCTCAGTTACCTCATCTGTAAAATGAGGATTAAGACTGTGAGCCTCACGTGGGACAACCTGATGACCCTGTATTTCCCCCAGCGCTTACAACAGTGACTTCTCTGTGTCTCAGTTACCTCATCTGTAAAATGGGGATTAAAACTGTGAGCCTCAAGTGGGACAACCTGATGACGCTGTATCTACCCCAGCGCTTCGAACCCAGTAAGCGCTTAACAAATACCATTATTATACATACACACACACACGCACTCATAGGCCTTGGGACACAGTGGAAAACCTTCAAGGCGAAATGGAAAGTTCAATTAATTTTCTCGAAAGAAGCAATGTTACAAATGGGAGAATAGCTCTGAATTAATGCTGGCTACCCTATTTTATTTTTTTTTTTTACTAAAGTGACCCAGAGTTGTCATATATCTTCCCCCTAGACCGAACGCTCATTGTGGGCAGGGAATGTGTCTGTTATATTGTACTTTCCCAAGCGCTTGGGACAGTGCTCTGCAAACAGTGAGTGCTTAATACATACGATTGACTGACTTTATTAAAATAATAATAATAATGTTGGTATTTGTTAAACGCTTACTATGTGCAGAGCACTGTTCTAAGCGCTGGGGGAGATACAGGGTAATCAGGTTGTCTCACGTGAGGCTCACAGTCTTAATCCCCATTTTACAGCCGAGGTACCAGACACAGAGAAGTTAAGTGACTTGCCCACAGTCACACAGCTGACAAGTGGCCGAGCCGGGATTCGCACCCAGGACCTCGGACTCCCAAGCCCGGGATCTTTTCACTGAACCACACTGCTTCCCAAGTATTCCCATAAAATACTTGTATAGGGAAGGGAAGCTCTCCTAGAAGGTAGCCGACTGACATCACGAAGGAAAACAGACATTCCTTCGCGATGTCAGAATCAGCTACTTTCTAAATGTCTACTTTTTTTTGGCTATTTGGGCCTCTCCTCCCCCTCTCACTTTGAAATCTCCCCGTTTCCCTGAACCCCAGGAGTCGACGTCTTTGGTTACGGCCCTGTGGGTCAATTCGGAGTCGCTGTTAAGTATTCATTCATCCAATCGCATTTAGGGTGCGCTTACTGTGTGCAAAGCACTGTACTAAGCGCTTGAGAGAACAACAGACACATTCCCCGTCCACAACGAGCTGACGGCCTAGAGGGGGAGACAGACGTTGATATCATTAACTAAATTACAGATCCGGACATCAGCGCTGTGCAGCTGGAATAAAGGGGAAGCAGCGTGGCTCACTGGAAAGAGCATGGGCTTGGGAGTCAGAGGTCATGGGTTCGAATCCCGGCTCTGCCACCTGTCAGCTGTGTGACTGTGGGCAAGTCACTTCACCTCTCTGCGCCTCAGTTCCCTCATCTGTAAAATGGAGATGAAGACTGTGAGCCCCACGTGGGACAACCTGATTCCCCTGTGTCTACCTCAGCGCTTAGAACAGTGCTCGGCACATAGTAAGCGCTTAACAAACACCAACAATATAAATCAGGGTGATGCAGAAGGGAATAGGAGAAGAGGAAAGGGGGAATTTAGTCCCATCGGTCAAACCTCAAAACATCTTAGGTCGAAGACTGCCTGCATCCAATACTGCCCTGAACGCCCGATTTTCACTTTTAAATCCGTAGATCTTTTTTTTAAAAATACCTAACCAGAAACTAGCATGTCGGATCTTAGCGGAAGAGGAAAACAAAAATGCAAAAAGGAGTGTTCATTCAATTCATTCATTCAATAGTATCTATTGAGCGCTTACTGTGTGCAGAGCACTGTACTAAGCGCTTGGAATGGACAAATCGGTAACAGATAGAGACAGTCCCCGCCCTTTGACGGGCTTACGGTCTCATCGGGGAATAATAATAACGATGGCATTTACTATGTGCAAAGCACTGTTCTAAGCGCTGGGGGGATACAAGGTGATCAGGTTGTCCCACGGGGGGCTCCCAGTCTTCAGCAGCACAGTCTCCACTCCCCGAAGTGCAAAGGACACACCACAAAAATCCCAACAAACTACACAGTCTCCACTCTCCGAAGCAGCGCAAAGGACACGACCACAAAAATCCCAACAAACTTCACATTCTCCACTCTCCAAAGCAGCGCAACGGACACGACCACAAAAATCCCAACAAACTACACAGTCTCCACTCTCCGAAGCAGCGCAAAGGACACGACCACAAAAATCCCAACAAACTACACAGTCTCCACTCTCTGAAGCAGGGCAACGGACACGACCACAACAATCCCAACAAACTACACATTCTCCACTCTCCGAAGCAGCGCAACGGACACGACCACAAAAATCCCAACAAACTACACAGTCTCCACTCTCCGAAGCAGCGCAAAGGACACGACCACAAAAAATCCCAACAAACTACACAGTCTCCACTCTCCGAAGCAGCGCAAAGGACACGACCACAAAAAAATCCCAACAAACTACACAGTCTCCACTCTCCGAAGCAGCGCAAAGGACACGACCACAAAAAATCCCAACAAACTACACAGTCTCCACTCTCCGAAGCAGGGCAATGGACATGACCACAAAAATCCCAACAAACTACACAGTCTCCACTCTCCGAAGCAGCGCAAAGGACACGACCACAAAAATCCCAACAAACTACACAGTCTCCACTCTCTGAAGCAGGGCAACGGACACGACCACAACAATCCCAACAAACTACACATTCTCCACTCTCCGAAGCAGCGCAACGGACACGACCACAAAAATCCCAACAAACTACACAGTCTCCACTCTCCGAAGCAGCGCAAAGGACACGACCACAAAAAATCCCAACAAACTACACAGTCTCCACTCTCCGAAGCAGCGCAAAGGACACGACCACAAAAAATCCCAACAAACTACACAGTCTCCACTCTCCGAAGCAGCGCAAAGGACACGACCACAAAAAATCCCAACAAACTACACAGTCTCCACTCTCCGAAGCAGGGCAATGGACACGACCACAAAAATCCCAACAAACTACACAGTCTCCACTCTCCGAAGCAGCGCAAAGGACACGACCACAAAAATCCCAACAAACTACACAGTCTCCACTCTCCGAAGCAGCGCAAAGGACACGACCACAAAAAAATCCCAACAAACTACACAGTCTCCACTCTCCGAAGCAGCGCAAAGGACACGACCACAAAAAAATCCCAACAAACTACACAGTCTCCACTCTCCGAAGCAGGGCAATGGACACGACCACAAAAATCCCAACAAACTACACAGTCTCCACTCTCCGAAGCAGGGCAATGGACACGACCACAAAAAAATCCCAACAAACTACACAGTCTCCACTCTCCGAAGCAGCGCAAAGGACACGACCACAAAAATCCCAACAAACTACACAGTCTCCACTCTCCGAAGCAGCGCAACGGACACGACCACAAAAAATCCCAAACTACACAGCCTCCACTCTCCGAAGCAGCGCAACGGACACGACCCCAAAAATCCCAACAAACTACACACTGTTCGCAGGCACTCAGCTCGGGGGAGTTGGGACCTTCCATCAATTCCGGGAATCGTTCATCCCTCCCGCACATCCTCACCTGCTCGAGAAGGGCAATCGATCGATGCTATTTATTGAGCGCTCACCTTTCATCGAGGACGCTGTACTAAGCGCCCGGGAGAGTCCGCTCTATCGGAGTTGGGAGACCCGCCCCCCGCCCACCACCAGCTTGCAATCTAGAGTTTACGACAAGTCGCCCTGGCTTCGTTCGATCGCATCGACTGATTCGGCCCGTCGTACTTATTGAGCGCTTACTGGGCAGCGTGGCTCAGTGACAAGAGCCCGGGCTTGGGAGTCAGAGGTCATGGGTTCGAATCCCCGCTCCGCCACTTGTCAGCTGGGCGACTGTGGGGCGAGTCACTTCACTTCTCTGGGCCTCAGTCACCTCATCTGTAAAATGGGGATCAACTGTGAGCCTCACCTGATGACCCTGTATCTCCCCCCCCCCCCCCCCCCCCCCCCCCCCCGCGCTTAGAACAGTGCTCGGCACATAGTGAGCGCTTAAATACCAACGTTATTACGATGTTTCCCGGGTGCACTTGGATTTGTGCCTTTCGTGCACCCCACAGTGCTTATGTCGGGGTCCGTCTCCCCTTATGGGCTGAAAAGTCGTCGAGGCAGGGCACGTGCCTGCTCATCCTGTTGCACCGTCCTCTCCGGAGCGTTCAGTACAGCGCTCCGCACACAGTAAGGGGGTCGATCAAGGCCGTCGATCCAAAGGCTGGTGGGGATCGGGCCCCAGGAGCTCCGGCTCCCCACGAATGGGGGACATCGAGGAGCCGAGCAAGGGGAGACCCTACCCCGCCTTCTGCCCCCGGGGCACCACCTTCATTCAGGAGTATTTATTGAGCGCTTCCTTGTGCAGAGCACTGGACTAAGCGCTTGGAATGTCCAATTCGCCAACGGATAGAGACCGTCCCTGCCCAATGACGGACTCACCGCATCTCCCCGCCACCCCCGCCACCAGGGTCTTTTAGCGGAAAGAGCTCGGGCTGGGGAGCCAGAGGTCGTGAGTTCCGATCCCGCCCCCGCCACGTGTCTGCTGTGTGACCTTGGGCGAGTCACTTCCCTTCCCCGGGGCTCAGTTCCCTCATCTGCAAAATGGGGATGAAGACGGCGAGTCCCGCCTGATGACCTTGGAACTACCCCAGCGCTTAGAAAAGGGCTTGGCGCAGAGTGAGCGCTTAACAAATACCATTTTTTATTATCATGCCCCTGCCACCCTCCCGCAGGGGGTGGCCCCTCCCGGGGGGGCTGGGGGAGACGCCACTCCCAGGGCACCGCATCTCCCGCCACCATCCCGCAAGGGGGGGATGGAGGTTGGGGGAGACGCCACCCCCGCCTGTTCCCAGGTCCCGCATCTCCCATCGCCATCCAGCAGGGGGTAGGGGGCTGGGGGAGACGCCACTCCACCACCATCCCGCAGGGGGGATGGGGGCTGGGGGAGACGCCACCCCCGCCTGTTCCCAGGTCCCGCATCTCCCACCACCATCCAGCAGGGGGTAGAGGGCTGGGGGAGACGCCACTCCCACCACCATACCGGAGGGGGGCTGGGGGAGACGCCACCCCCGCCTGTTCCCAGGTCCGGCATCTCCAGCCACCATCCCGCAGGGGGTAGGGGGCTGGGGGAGACGCCACTCCCACCACCAACCCGCAGGGGGGATGGGGGCTGGGGGAGACGCCACTCCCGCCTGTTCCCAGGACCCGCAACTCCAGCCACCATCCCGCAGGGAATAGTTGGGCTGGGGGAGACGCCACTCCCGCCACCATCCAGCAGGGGGTAGGGGGCTGGGGGAGACGCCACTCCCGCCCCCATCCCGCAGGGGAGATTGGGGGAGACGCCACTCCCAGGGCACCGCATCTCCCGCCCCCATCCCGCAGGGAGTAGGGGGCTGGGGGAGACGCCACTCCCACCACCATCCCGCAGGGGGGATGGGGGCTGGAGGAGACGCCACCCCCCCGGCTCCCAGGTCCCGCATCTCCCCCCACCATCCCCCAGGGAGTAGGGGGCTGGTGGAGACGCCACCCCCGCCCCCATCCCGCAAGGGAGGGGGCTGGGGGAGACGCCAACTCCTGCCTGTTCCCAGGTCCCGCATCTCCCGCCACCATCCAGCAGGGGGCGGCCGCTCCCGGGGGGGGGGCTGGGGGAGACGCCCCCTCCCTCCCGCTCCG
Organism: Ornithorhynchus anatinus; assembly: GCF_004115215.2. Classification (NCBI taxonomy): domain Eukaryota; kingdom Metazoa; phylum Chordata; class Mammalia; order Monotremata; family Ornithorhynchidae; genus Ornithorhynchus; species Ornithorhynchus anatinus. The sequence continues at coordinate 27,803,454 of NC_041739.1, forward strand.
CAGCGCCCCCTGCAGGCCCGCGCGGGGAAGAACAGGCGGGGGAGGGGGAACCGCCGCCGCCGCCCCCCGCCTCCTCCTCGTCGTTGTCGTCCCCGCTCCGGATACCTGCTGCTGCCAAGGCCGCCAGCCCACAACGGAAGCAGCCCGGCACCCGGAAGCCACGGACCAGAACCGCCACCGCCCCCTTTGCCTCCCCGCGGAGCTCCTCCCTCCCTCTGATTGGCTCCCGCGGAGCTCCTCCCTCCCTGTGATTGGCTCCCGCGGAGCTCCTCCCTCCCTCTGATTGGCTCCCGCGGAGCCCCTCCCTCCCTCTGATTGGCTCCCGCGGAGCTCCTCCCTCCCTGTGATTGGCTCCCCGCGGAGCCTTACCCTCCCTGTGATTGGCTCCCCGCGGAGCCTTACCCTCCTTGTGATTGGCTCCCCGCGGAGCCCTACCCTCCTTGTGATTGGCTCGCGCGGAGCTCCGCCCTCCCTGTGATTGGCTCCCCGCGGAGCTCCGCCCTCCCCTCGTTGGCTTAAACCCTGCCCTATCGCGTGGAGGGGAGGCCGGGCGGGGCCAATCCCGAGACGCTTGGGCGGTCTCCTTGGCAACAGCACCATGGAGACCGACGCGAGCCCGGACCGAGCGGAACCAGCCGATGGAGAAAAACTCATTCATTCATTCATTCATCCATCCATCTATCCATCCATCCATCCATCCATCCATTCATTCATTCATTCCATCCCATTTATTGAGCGCTTACTGTGTACAAAGCACTGTGCTAAGCGCTTGGAAAGGCTCACAGTCTAAAAGAGGGAGACAACAATGCTATTTACTGAGCGTTTACTGTGTGCAGAGGACTGTGCTAAGCGCTTGGAAAGGCTCACAGTCTAGAAGAGGGAGACAGACAACCATCCTATTTATTGGGCGCTTACTGTGTGCAGAGCACTGTGCTAAGCGCTTGGAAAGGCTCACAGTCTAGAAGGGGGAGACAGACAACAATCCTATTTACTGGGCGCTTACTGTGTGCAGAGCACTGTGCTAAACGTTTGGAAAATAGAATTCGGCAACAGAGGGAGACCATCCCTGCCCAACAACAGGCTCCCAGTCAAGAAGGGGGAGACAGACAACAATCCTATTTATTGGGCGTTTACTGTGTGCAAAGCACTGTGCTAAGCGCTTGGAAAGTACAATTCGACAACAGAGACAGTCCCTACCTAACAACGGGCTCACAGTCTAGAAGATCATCATCAGAAGTGTGCAGTCACATCATCATCATCATCATAACATTGGTTAAGCGCGTATTAGGCGCCGAACGCTATAATCATAATGATTATTATGGCATTTGTCATTTGTTACAGACTGTCGATCCTATGGGGTTTCCAGCGACGACGTATGGATCCGAAAGCGTGGCTCAGTGGAAAGAGCACGGGCTTTGGGGTCAGAGGTCATGGGTTCGAATCCCGGCTCGGCCACTTGTCAGCTGGGTGACTGTGGGCGAGTCACTTCACTTCTCGGTGCCTCAGTTACCTCATCTGCAAAACGGGGATGAAGACTGTGAGCCCCACGTGGGGCAACCTGATTCCCCTGCGTCTACCCCAGCGCTTAGAACAGTGCTCGGCACATAGTAGGCGCTTAACAAATACCAACATTATTATTATACAGGGTCATCAGGTTGTCCCACGTGAGGCTTACAGTCTTAATCCCCATTTTACAGATGAGCGAACTGAGGCACAAAAGGTAGTGGAATGGGTGCGGTGCCTTACACTTACCAACGTTATTATTATTATTATTCCAGGACTCAAACAAAAATGTTAGAGCTTCTGAGCAGGACTGAAAGACCTGGGAGTGTCTCAGCCCGGCTGGAAAGTCCCCAAGGCAGGTCTTTCTACCTCTTCAAAGCTACTACCAAGCCCTGCCCTGCTTTTTACTTCCTTAAAATTCTCCTCCCCCTTTTTCTCTCCTGATTGACATCGGGAAGTTGGTCCCTGTCCTCGGAAAATAAACTGAAAGTGTCGGAGCGAAGATCGGCAATTCCGATCATAGGGTTCGATCACCCCAGGTGGTGATGTAGATAGAAAGACTCGGAGACGGGAGTCGGGATAGCGCAGCAAAGGAGGAAAGTGGCTACACGTCCGTTCATCCCAGTGGGATACGGGTGGCGTGCAGTCCCCAGCATCCCTCAGAACATTACTTTTATTTAAGCATGCAGCCAATTAAGGAGGAAGGGAGGAATGGGAGAGTTGGCCATCAGTTCTTGGGTTCAGTTCCTATTTTCTGGAGATAAACAGATGTGCAGTCGACAATTAAGAGCTGCAGTCAGGAGTTAACGACGTGAAGCGATCACGGAGTCTCCACGTGGGAGTCAAAAGAATGTTGTGGTTCTCTTTCTTGTCCGGGAGTCGACAATTTCACAAACTGGAGGGGATCATAAGACAAACTGGAGGGGAGCATAAAACGGAAGGAAGTCCTGGAATCATTAAAATGGAGTCACTCTTGTCCTCTCAGGTCTGCTCCACAGGCCTGGCTGCCGGTCGGTCGGTTCTTGTGGACGACAGTCCCTAGGGCCGAAATTGTAAAGTGTGGTTCAGAGGGGTAGCAAACTGGTAGACTGGATAAAACAGAAAGGGAAGGATTTATTTAGTTAAACTCTAAGGGTATTTTGTTTCTCAGGGCACAGTGGTCTCATTCCCTAAACCCTCATTCTCACACTCCCTCTCTTTTCTGCATCACCCTTACCCTTGGATTCGTGCATTTTAAGTACTTGATAGTCATACCACACTCAGCACCACAACACTTAGGCACATCTTCATAATTTACTTCAATATCTATCTTCCTCTCTAGGCTATAAACTCCTCGTTGGCAGAGAATACGTCTACCCACCATTGTACTGTACTCCTCCAAGAGTTTACTACAGTGCTCTGCACACCGTAAGTGCTCAATAAATTTGATTGATTGGAAACCCTATTTCTTCTAGGCCCAGATTAATTTTTTGTAGAGCCCAGGCTTGCTAAATGACTTTATTGATGTCATTTAATTTTGATGTCATTCTAATTTTGAGGGTGCTGAGAGGATTGTTCTCCATCATTCCAATAAACTGAGACCTTTCTTTGTGAGGAACCCCTCTGAATTAATTGCCTGAGTTTAATGGACATATTATTGTAAGTTTATTTGTATTGAGTGGAAAAATCCTCTGAGTGAATTTGTGAGGACATGCAGAGGAAGAGGAAATCTGTCTGATGAGACGTAGCAGAGAAATAGAATGGAAATTTAACAAAAACAATAAGATCAAAGTTGGACCCCCGTATTTCTCTTTCTCTTACTCTTTCAGTCATTTGATGTCTCTGTGCACTTCTCCGTGCCTCAGTTACCACATCTGTAAAATGGGGATTGAAACTGTGAGCCCCAAGTGGGACATGAACTGACCCACTTGATACCTGATTAGCTTGTATCTACTCCAGCTCTTAGTACAGTGGCCAGGCAGATAATCAGCACTTAACAAAGACCATCAAAATTAAAAAATACATAAAAAAGAAACCTGGTGGAATGAAAGTGCAGTGTCAGTAGCTGTGTGACCAGGAGAATATCAAGTTGATGCACTTGTGCATCACCTAAGCACTTGCAAGCAAATCTTTGACTCCACTGCTTCTGCCTATCTGTAATTTATTTTAATGCCTGTCTCCCCAACTAGATTCATTCATTCAATAAATATATTGAGCACTTACCATGTGCAGAGCACTGTACTAAACGCTTGGAATGTACAAATCGGCAACACATAGAGACAGTCCCTGCCCGTTGACGGGCTTACAGTCTAATCATCTTAAGCATCTTGAAAAGAGGGACCCTATCTATTAATTCGATTGTATTTTCTCTAATAGAAGTGCTCTGCACTCAACCCTCAACAAATACTATCAGTCAATCAAGAGTATTTATTAAGCATTCACTGTGTGCAGAGCACTTCTGTGAGCATTTGGGAAAGTAAAATAGATCATGTAGACATGATCCCTCTTAGAGTATATATAATGAGGGAGACAGACATGAAAATAAAATTACAGCGAGGGGATGCAATCGAGTATAAAGATGTGGGAGTGGGGTGAGTATGTAAGTGCTCAAGGGGTACAGACTGAAGTGCATAGGGGACACGGTAAGGAGGGAAAATGGGATGAGAAGATGAGAGATTAGTCAGGGAAAGCTTCCTGGTGGAGATGTAATTTTAGTAGATTTTTGAAGATGGAAGAGTAGTAGACTATCAGAAGTGAGGTGGGAGGGAGTTCCAGGCAGGAGTGAGGATGTGAGCCAGTGTTTATAACAAAAGAGAAGAGAAGTCAGGAACCATGAGTAGGTTGGTATTAGAGGAGCAAAGTGTACTAGCTGGGTAGTGGTGGGAAGAAAAGCCAGGTTATTGATTGATTGATTGATTGATTGGTGCATTCTACCAGTCTACCATTCTACCTTCTCCTAGTGGCACTATAATGATCGGACACAGGCATGCTGGAAAACAGCTCTGAGCCACAGTGAACAGGTTCTCACCTGAACATTCTTCCACCCTTCCTCCACCTAAGTGGGCCCTGACAGGTCAGAGCACGTTTTAAAAGCACCTGCTTCACCCCACAGACCTGAGTGCCTGGTGTGGGAGGGGCAGCTGGAAGATGGCCATAACAGGAGGATTCAGAATACAATGGTACAGTCACAGAAGTCGGTTTCCCAATCAAATAGAAGAGGCCTACTGAGCCCTAAGGCGCAGAACAAAAAGCTTCATTCTTTTTTTTTTCCTCCTCAATCCCAGATGTAAAATTGTTCACAAATTAAAACTCATGTTCTCTAAAATTATTTTCCAGTTTCACTGGTTTTAAGCACGAACATCAAGATAGAGCCAAATTTCTAATTCATTTTTACATTTAGATATGTGATGATGTAAGATTTATTTCTTTAGTAACATGAAAAATACCCAGAAACAGAATTGTGGCATCTGGAAAATAAAAGATGTATATATATATTCATTTTTAATTGTCTGCACACATCTCTCCCCTCACCTCAAATACCTCCAGTGATGATTATTATTGTTAGTCTTATTATTATTATATTCGGAGCACTGTATTACGCACTTGGGAAAGTGTTACTAGTAACAAGAATGATAATAATAATAATAATAACTGTGGTTTTTATTAAGCCCTCATTACATTCCAAGTGTTGTACCAAGTTCTGGGGTAGATAGAGAATAGTGCTTGGCACATAGTAAGTGCTTCACAAATACCATCATTATTATACAAAATCACCAGATCCCACATGGGACTCACAGTCTAAGTAGGAGGGAGAACAGTTATTGACCCTGCCATTTTACAGATGAGGGAACTGAGGCACAGAGAAGGTAAGCGACTTGCCCAAGGTCACAGAGCAGGCAAGTGATAGAGTCAGGTTTAGAACCCAGGTCCTCTGACTCTCAGGCCCAGACTATTTCTACTGGGCCACACTGGTTACCTATTCCTCTCCACATCAAACAGTAGCTCCTGACCAGTAGTAAGTTCAAAGCACTCAGTCAGATCCCTCCCTCTTACCCAAAGAAGCAGTGTGGCTCTATGGAAAGAGCCTGGACTTTGGAGTCAGAGGTCATGAGTTCGAATCCCAGCTCTGCCACTTGTCAGCTGTGTGACTGTGGGCAAGTCACTTCACTTCTCTGGGCCTCAGTTACCTCATCTGTAAAATGGGGATGAAGACTGTGAGCCCCACGTGGGACAACCTGATTCCCCTGAGTCTACCCCAGCGCTTAGAACAGTGCTCTGCACATAGTAAGCACATAACAAATACCAACATTAAATCACTTAACTTCTCTGAGCTTCAGTTACCTCACTGTAAAATGGGATTAAGATTGGGAGCCCCACATGGGACAACTGATTACCTGGTATCTACCCCATCGCTTAGAACAGTGGTTGGCACAGAGTAAGTGCTTAACAAATACTATTATTACTATTAATAATAATAATTTGTTTTGCTGGAAAACTACCAGTCTAATAATAAAGAGGTATTATTTACTTTACCTAATCATTTAACTAATACTTTAGAATGTGACCTTCTTCTAACCAGCATTTTCAACGTTCCCATAATATAATAATGATAATGTTGGTGTTTGTTAAGCGCTTACTATGTGCAGAGCACCGTGCTAAGTGCTGGGGGAGATACAGGGTGATCAGGTTGTCCCACGTGGGGCTCACAGTTTTTTAATCCCCATTTTACAGATGAGGGGACTGAGGCCCAGAGAAATGAGGTGACTTGCCCACAGTCACACAGCTGCCAAGTGGCAGAGCCGGGAGTCGAACCCATGACCTCTGACTCCCAAGTCCGGGCTCTTTCCACTGAGCCACGCTGCAACTGAGTGACTACTGCATTTATTCTGAGAATATGCTTGCAATTTTGAAAGAGAGTGAAAGGAGAATTTGGTCGCAGTTTCGGAGCAAATTTCTGAGACCGGCAAATATCAACTTGCTTACTTTGTATCTACCCCCAGCGTTTAGTACAGTTCCTGGCGCATAGTAAGGGCTTAATAAATACCATTTAAAAAATCTGGTGGGAAAATTAAGGGACAAATAACACAGCTCAACATAAAAAATACATTTACATGACATTTCTCAAATACCGTTGGAATACGAGCAGTAGATGGCGCCAGGAATACATACCATACCATATTGGGGATAATTTCTCAAATTATCTTCATCCCCCTCCCTCTCGATGCGCTGCATTCCTGTCTGGGAAGAGAACGGGTTGTTTTAAGTCCACATTTGGTGGGAAGGAGAGAGAATGGGTCAAACGCTCTGAGTGCACAGTGCAAAGATTTTTATGCAACTTTCTGGCGTGGGGTATCGTAAGACCTGGTCTTAATGCCATCAGAGAGCTTGATGGCCGGCAGGGTACAATTCTGTTTTCAGTGCAGCCTTGACTACTTTCCTTGGCCTCTGACATTTCAACAGAACGTGCTGGAGGATGGTAGGGTGGGCAACAGCCCAACTGCCTTACGGACAGAGTCGTTCACCCTCCGAAGTAGGCTGGCACCAGCTTCAAATGGAGAATAATGGACCGGCAGAAGGAAGATGCTTTCTCTTCCCTGGTTCTCCAGGGACATTATTTCTCCACAACGGATGGAGTGTGATGCTTTTCTCAATCAGTCCTTCACTGAGTTCTTTTCTTCCCTTGGGGCCAAGTGGAGAACTAGTATTTGAGAAGCGGCGTGGCCTAGCAGAAAGAAGCCAAGCCTGGGACTCAGAGGGCCTGGGTTTTAATCCCACCTCCACCACTTGTCTGTTGTGTGACCTTGGGCAAGTCGTTTCACTTCCTCTGTGCCTCTGTTACCTCATCTGTTAAGTGGGGATTACGACTGTGATCTCACGTGGGACAGGGACTGTGTCCAACCTGATTGTCTTGGATCTACCCCAGCACTCAGTACGGTGCCTGACACTTAGCGAGCGCTTAACAAATACCACTAAAAAAAAAAATCTATATTTGCTCCTGGGTGGCAGAGGGAAAAGAAATGGGATCCACTTCCAAATTCTCACTACAGTCGGTTGGGCCGGGGATGTTCTAGCCACTCCCTGTCAGTCAATCGTATTTATTGAGTGATTACTGTGTGCAGAGCACTGTACTAAGCACTTGGGAGAATACAGTATAACAATAAACAGACACATTTCCTGCTCACAATGAGTTTACAGTCTAGAGAGAGTGATTCCTGGTTAAGAGCATAAAGAAGCATAGAGCAAAGGGAAGCATTGAGAAAAGAGCATAGAAAAGCCAGTGATGGAATCACTGCTGCTGAAAGCCGATCACCCTGATTGTCCCGTTCACCCACACCTGGCCTCGAGCCACAGAGGGACAGGGTTTCGGGAGTGGAAGATGGACACGGTGTCACCTCAAAGCAGCCTTATACTCCCAAGGGAGTTAGCTATGCATCATCTTCACCATGTAACTATGTGCAAAAAAGCCTTTGTTTACATTACTTGGGGCACTGGGAGAATTGGACTTACTAAATGCCCACTTGGTTCTCTGTCAAGGGACTCATCCATAGCTGATGACTTGCTAAGAACCAGAAGAGGTTGCTCAGAGGACAGGGATGAAGATCTGAGTGGAGCAGTAGGGAATGCACAAAGAAGGGATCGAGAGCTCTATTATGGGGAGAAAGGCAAAGGGCCAGGAGTGATGTCGGGGTGACATCCAACATTCGGCTGCCCTGAGGCAGGGGCAATTCACTAACCTCTCCCTTGTTCCATGTGACATCATTTCGTTACGCTGCACGTGCATGTAATTTTCTGCTCGATGTCACTACGTGACATTTTGTGCACACAGGTTGTCATTATGTCATCGCGTTATGCTGCCTGCGTGCCCAGAGCGACATAATGAAACCCATTCAAAGTCCTGAACCTAGAGCAACTCACCGGGGAACACCTGGCCCATTTCCATTGCTCTAGAGTCACTGTGTTCTCCTCCCAGATCCTTATTAGCACTTTCAAATTTTTATCTGCATCGGCTCCCATACCTCTGGCCCTGCCCTCTTGGACATTGCACCCAAGCAATCTTGCAAATAGTTTCAGGAGCCCTTAGAGACGTGGCTGAGCTGAACACGAACGGGAGACTCTCACTCAGTAAATGTGATTTTAGTCCTCCCTTTTTTCACATATTTGTTAAGCGCTTACTTTTTGGCACTGTACTAAGTGCTGGGGACGATACAAGGTAATAATCAGGTTGGACACAGTCCATGACCTACATAGAGCTCACACTCTGAATCCCCATTTTAGAGATGAGGTAACTGGGGCACAGAGAAGTTAAGTTTCTTGCCCAAATGCACATGGCAGACAAGTGGCAGAGCCAGGATTTAGAACCCAGAAGCTTCAGACTCCCAGGCCTGTGCTCTAGCCACTAGGCCTTGGTGTTTCTCTGCAGCTAAGGTGCTCTTTTCTTCTCTGTCAGCTTCCTGTTTTCTTGCTAATGGGCTGTTAGCCTCTGGCAAAAATACAGCATCCATTTATATGAATAAATTTCACCACACTTTTTTTTTAATAATCCAGGGTATGCAGCAAGGTTAACTGCAAAAGGAAATGGATAACTGGAATACAATATGAGAAGGATTCAATGTCTTGTGACCTGAAGGCAATTCAATATGACAGTCTCAATCAATTGCATCTGGCTTCTCCAGCCTTCTCCTGTCTCCCTCCCTCCCTTTTCCCCCACCGCTTTGGGAAGGGTGAGTCATCAAAAGTACAAAGAGAGATAGATGCCTCTGCCTCTGAGTTCAAGAGTGTTATGTGATGTTCTCTTGCTGACAGTGATGCTTAGAGCTGCCTGGGAGAGTGGCCAGCAGTGACAGCGTTGGCCCAAGATGGCAGCATTTCTACCACTGGGGTGGTTATTGCTGTTCTTCTTCCCAACAAGACTTTTGCAAAGTGTCTTAGAATTACAGAAAAGGTAATAATAATGTTGGTATTTGTTAAGCGCTTACTATGTCCCGAGCACCGCTCTAAGCGCCGGGGTAGATACAGCAGCGTGGCTCAGTGGAAAGAGCCTGGGCTTCGGAGTCAGAGGTCATGGGTTCGACTCCCGGCTCTGCCACTTGTCAGCTGTATGACTGTGGGCAAGTCACTTAACTTCTCTGTGCCTCAGTTACCTCATCTGTAAAATGGGGATTAACTGTGAGCCTCACGTGGGACAACCTGATTACCCTGTATCTACCCCAGCGCTTAGAACGGTGCTCTGCACATAGTAAGCGCTTAACAAATACCAACATTATTATTATACAGGGTCATCAGGTTGTCCCACGTGAGGCTTACAGTCTTAATCCCCATTTTACAGATGAGCGAACTGAGGCACAAAAGGTAGTGGAATGGGTGCGGTGCCTTACACTTACCAACTGGATGGAGATTCCCACGTTGGTGCAGGTGAACATTCATTCATTCAGTCATATTTATTGAGTGCGTACTGTGTGTAAAACACTGTACTAAAACACTTTACCTTGTATCTACCTCAGCGCTTAGAACAGTGATCTGCACATAGTAAGCGCTTAACAAATACCAACATTATTATTATTATGATTATTAAGTGCTTAACATCTGCTTCTTGCAGGGGATCTAGGCAGGCAAGGAGTAGAGAGAGCCTTGAAATCCCTCTGAGTTTCTCCAGCAGTGCCCTCCCTCATATAATATTAATAATAATAATAACGATGGTATTTGTTAAATACTTACTCTCTGTCAGGCAATGAACTAAGTGCTGGGGTGGACACAAGCAAATCAAGTTGGCCACAGTCCCTGTCCCACGTGGAGCACAGTCCCCGTTTTACAGATGAGGGAACTGAGGCACAGAGAAATGAAATGACTCACCAGGTCATACAGCAGACAAGTGCTGGAGTCAGGATTAGAACCCATGACCTTCTGCTCCTATTCCCGTGTTCTATCCACTACGCCATACTTCTCAAAGGGGAGACTATAAGCTCATTATTAGCAGGGAACATGTCTGTTAATTCTGTTTTATGGTATGCTCCCAAGCACTTAGTACAGTGCTCTGTACATAGTAAGTGCTCAATAAAAACAACTGATAGATGGGAGAGTTAGGCTCCACAGTTTTCCAATTTACTACCGACTCAGAACACCTGAGCCCCAGAAACCAGACCAATAAATCCAAATTATGCCAAATTTAATCCAGTTAATCTCCAAGACACTCTCTTATCTTGACCCGATGCTAAAAATACCAGTAGATGTTTTTAAGATGTTTCCAGTCATGACAGCTGGGGTTTGGGGTGGTCTCACAGTGCTTGCTGTGGGCTGCAGGGGGGCCTATAAATACCAATTCTCCCTCCTACAGGTTGCGAGTTGAATGTGGGATAGGAACTGCGTTCTACTGGATTATCCTGCACATAGTATTATATACGTAGTAAGCGTTTAACAGCTATCACTCATCATTATTAGAAAAATACAACTTGAAAAGAGAAACCATTAACATCAATATTTTCCACATTTAAAAAAGGCAAAACGAATACGGGATTTCTCAGGGGATTTCCCTCCAGGCTTTAAATCTTTAGTCTTGCTTCATCCCGGTGAAATCAGGTCTCTCCCGAGGGCCTCATCCCATGAGGTTTCTAAATCTGAGATCCAGCTGGTTTCGGTGCAAGACCAAAACTGACTCCTGATGGAGTTTTTCTATAACTTCCTAAAGAACAAACCAAGTGGGCATTGCCAGCAGGGAGGGAAATCAACAGCTGCACTAGCTGACAGATTTATTGTTTGTTCCCCAAGCCTAGGGCAAAGTTATGCAATTTTTAGAAAGCACAGTTTCATTTACTTGTCGAGAAATGACTTTGTCAGTAATGGGGCTATGTGCAAGTAAGCACTGATTGATCGACTGATTGATTGATATTCAGCCTACCTGTTAGGTTGTGAGCCCCCCAAGACACAAGAAACATGTTTAATTCATTCAGAGGTAATTCATTCAGAGGTATTTACTGAGCACTTACTAGGGGCAGAGCACTGTATTAAGCGCTTGGAAGAATGCAGTACATCAGAGTTGGTAGACATGTTCCCTGCCCATTCCTGCTTCTGTATTCTTTCCCAGCACTTTCTACAACGCTCTGCATAGAGTGAGTGCTTAATAAATATGATTACCTAGTATAAAATCTTGGGTCAGAGTTGGGTTGTGAAATACCCAGGTGTGTGTCAAGTTTGTATGGCCCAGACGAGAAAGTGTACTAGCCTCGGTTATTCTGTGGAGGAGTCCCTTAAAGCTTTTTGCTGCTTCTCCCATCATTGCATCACAGGTTCCTTGTGGGTAGGAATGTGTCTATTGTTATAAGTCCTCTCCCAAGCGCTTAGTGCAGGGCTTTGCACATAGTAAGCGCTCAATAAATACAACTGAATGAATGAATGCTTTCTCAGATTCTTGTTTATATGTCACTCTGAAATGGTTTGACACCTTTTGGAAAGGATTCTATTCAGGGCCTCATTAGTATTCAGCTGTCACAAAGTCATTCAAGAGACTGACCACAAGACGAGCCTGAAGAGAGATGACATGATATACAAAGCCGGGAGGTCATCGGACACCGAAGTACAGTGGAAAACTGAATGGATGGGCCCAGGTAAATGAATGCCTGATTCCAAAGAAAACGTCCACAATGCTCTTTGAGTTACGGAGCAAGATAAAGTCCATCTTACTAAATAACCTCTAATGCTAACCTTCTCACTGTACCTCCATCTCGTCTGTCTCGTCGCCGACCCCTTGCCCACATCCTAACTCTGGCCTGAAACGCCCTCCCTCCTCAAATCTGACAGACAATTACTCTCCCTCTCATTCAAAGCCTTAGTGAAGAAACATCTCCTCCAAGAGGCCTTCCCTGACTAACCCCCCCCTTCCTCTTCTCCCACTCCCTTCTGCTTCACTCTGACTTGCTCCCTTTCCTCATCCCCCACCCCAGCTCCACAGCATTTATGTACATATCTGTAATATGTTTATATTAATGTAAGAATGTAAGATCATTGTGGGCAGAGAATGTGCCTGCTTATTGTTATATCGTACTCTCCCAAGCTCTTATTATAGTGCTCTGCACATAGTAAGCGCTCAGTAAATAATAATGTTGGTATTTGTTAAGCGCTTACTATGTGCAGAGCACTGTTCCAACTGCTGGGGTAGATACAGGGTCATCAGGTTGTCCCACGTGAGGCTCACAGTTAATCCCAATTTTACAGACGAGGGAACCGAGGCCCAGAGAAGTGAAGTGAGTTGCCCACAGTCACACAGCTGCCAAGTGGCAGAGCGGGGATTCAAACCCATGACCTCTGTCTCCCAAGCCCGGGCTCTTTCCACTGAGTCATGCTGCTTCTCAATACGACTGAATGAATGAACCAACTTGTCCTTTATTTTCTAAATCAAAAACAATCAGGGAAAAAAATAAGAAAGCAAGCCAAGGAACAAATAGCTCCTATTGGACTCAAAAGTAATCTACATCTGAGTTAATTCTAAGGTCCCCAGATGTCCTGTGCTTGTGTTAAGCGTTCTGATTTTGGTTCACAACTAAGCTGTGTGATCAACAGATCTGCAAACTCTCTTAACAAAATTCTAAATGCGGCCAATTCAATAGACTGACTTGAAGCTAGAAAAATGCAGTCTATTAATACAAATGGTGAGATCAGGTGAGGTAAAGGTAAGAAATTGCTAATGAGGGCAACCACCTTCTGACTGATTCCAGAGTAATTCGATAATTAACTCCCGGTGTGAATTACCTCTGACCTAGACTGTGAGCCCCATAAGGGTCTGGGACTCTGTCCAACCTGATTATTTGTATTTATTCCAGTGTTTAGAACAGTGCTTGACCTATATGGTAAGTGCTTAACAAATGCTATTACTATTATTAGTGAGCACTGAGAAAATGAGCTAATCATTGAATGGACTTGTTTCACTCAGAGTGCTTTAAGATTTATGTGTGCTGAGTATATGTTAATCATAATTCAGAAGTAGCGAAGTAAATAGGGTGCAGCTGCTCCAGCTCCAAGGCATTGTTTTGCTTGAGAGATATTAAGAAGGGAGATTGCAGCTGTTGCCCTAAAGAGGAATTCTCATGGGACGAGGTAAGGAAGCCAGAAAGGAAGCAAAATCGGAAAGGGGAATAAAGCAGACAGGAACAAATGAAGAAGCTAGATCGCCCCCAAATACATCTTTGGGCTTTACTTCCACATTATCACTGAACTGGTCAATCCTGGGTTGATGGAAATGCTTGTTTGTGTCTTCATTCCATTTTGCCACACATCGTAAAACAAATACATGCTGCTGAACCTGCCCCATGACTCTCTTTCACCTCAGGCATTTTCCTACTAGTGGTATAACTCTCCCGGAAACAATCCCTCTCCCCTCTCTCCTTCTCTGTCCCGCTCCCCTCGTCTTCACTGTCCCTTTCCCTTTTATTCTTCTGTGTCCATTCTAAATTTCTGCCCAGGGCCTTGCTTCTCTGGACACCTTTTCAGGTCCTACTCTTTAGCCTTCAGCTAATTAAGTGGGCTTTAAAGCTCTTGGCACACCATCTTTTCCCTGGAGAAAGGAAGAAAGCAGAACTCTTCCCGTCAAGCCCACAGAAGGCTGGCTTTGACTTAGAGGTGGAGGAGAGGCATAGGAGGGTGTGTCTGAAAGAAGTGGGAGCTTCCTGCCTGCCTAACATACAGTGAATTGCCAAGTTATAAGGTATGAGCTGGACAGGCTGTGCAGGCACCAAGTATGAACCAGAAAAAATAATAAACATCCTTAACGACATCCTTTGGTGACATTCTGTCAAAAAGACCATGGGTGAGGCTTGGCAACAGAAAGTCTGGGAGCTCATTGTGGGTAGGAATGTGTCTGGTGTTATACTGTACTCTCCCAAGTGCTTAATACAGCACTTTGTACACAGTAAGCGCTCAGTAAATACAATTGAATAAATGAATGATTGAATCCCCTTCAGGCTTAGGAGGTTGCTACAGTGCCTTCTCCAGGTCCCAGAAATCCCAACGGCAGCAATGGTGACACTCAACTGCTGGAGGAGAACCAACCGGCTTTTTTTTTTTTTAATGATATTTGTTAAACTCTTACTATGTGCCAGGTACTAAGCGCTGGGGGAGATACAAGTTAATCAGGTTAGACACGGTCCTTGTCCCACGTGGGGCTCACAATCCTAATCCCCAATTTAGAGATGAGGTAACTGAGGCACAGAGAAATAAAGTGATTTGCCCAAGATCAGGCAGAACCATGGTTAGAACCCAGGACCTTCTGACTCCCAGGACCGAGTTCTGTCCACTAGGCACACTGATGGGTGTAACAGGTAGCTGTTGCCAAAATAGCCCCTTGGTTTGCTACATGCCCCCCAAATGGGCAAAAACAAATCCAGAGGTGTTAGTAGGGGTAACCTGGAGAAGCAGGAAGGCCTAGTGGAAGGAGCACAATCCTGGAAGTCAGAAGGACCTGGGTTCTAATCCCGGCTCCGCCACTTGTCTGTCAGGTGACCATGGCAAGTCACTTCACTTCTCTGTGCCTCAGGTACCCCATCTGTAAAATGGAGGTGAAGACTGTAAGCCTTACATGGGACAGGGACTGTGTCCAACCTGATTAACATATCTATCCCAGTGCTTAGTGCAGTGCCTGGTACATAGTACGTGCTTAACACCTACCATTAGAAAAACAAACAAAAACCCCCCCACCAACTGCCAGATCAGTGGGATTGCAAGCTTCTCCCCTAATCCTCCCGGGCCTTTGCCTCTCTGGGATGGCTGCAGCAGGGGATATGGGATTGTACTCAGGTGTGGGTTTTGCTGAGGAATAGCTCAGCACTAAAACCCAGCCCCAGACGAGGTCCCCTCTCCAACAGAAAGCTGAGGACATGCAACATAAAACTTTCTCTGTAACTTCCCACCTACCTGCTTGCCTCTCCAGCCTTCCCTCTCTCTCCCCACCCTCTCCTAGTTGGGGGGGGGAAAGAATTTGAATGAGTATTTATTAATCCCCCTGCACTTGCTAATGCTCAATGGCACGTGGTGGGCTTTAAAATACTCCCTTCCATCCCCTCAACTGGCAGGCCTGTGCACCTCCTCGTTCCAACTCCCTCATTCTCCTGTCTCCTGGCCTGCTCTTACCTGGTGACATCCACTCCTGGAATCGCTGGGAGTCTGGGATTGTCAGCCACCAGGAGGGTGAATCTGGAAGGTGGAATCTCCTGCTGTGGGCTTATGGAGCCAGGGACACTCAGGGGTCAGTCTAAGATAAGGGGGCCTCATGCCTCTGCTCCTGCCTGCATCTTCTGGTTTGTTCCTTAGGCCCTAGGAGTTTGGTCAATCGATCAAACAGTGGCATTTATTGAGCACCTACTGAGTGATAGTCATTGAACTAAGCTATAAGGAAAGAACTACAGTGCCCAGTCTCCCTGTCGTTCATTCATTCATTGATTTGTATTTACTGAGCCCTTACTATGCGCAGAGCACTGTACTAAGCACTTGAGAGAGTACACTATAAGGATAAACAGACACATTCCCTGCCCACAACGAGTTGACAGTCTGGAGGCGGGGAGACAGACATTTATTCTCAAGGAGTTTATACTTCAATAGGAAAGACTAAAACAATTATTTACTGTAAAAGCCAGAGGAAAGGTAAACACAGCAGGAAACTGGAAGTCATGAAAGATAAAACGTAACCGTTTTATCTCTAAAAAAACAAATATAATCTAGCCTACAGGATTTGTCTGCTTCTTACCATTAGTTGAAAGAACTCATGCAGTGGCAATCGTGATCTTTATTACTGATCTAAAGATATTGGCTTTGAAGCCAGCCCTAGTTCTATTTTTTTAAAATTTGTTAAGCATTTACTAAGCGCCAGGCACTGTGCTAAGTGCTGGGGCAGATACAAACTATTCAGGCTGGACACAGTCCATGTCCCACATGGAGCTCACAGTCTTAATATCCATTTTACAGATGAGGTAACTGAAGCACAGAGAAGTTAAGTGACTTGACAAAGTCCCACAGCAGACAAGGATCCAGCATTCAAACCCAGGTCTTCTGAGTCTTAGGCCATTTTGATTCTCTTCTGACTGAAGAAACGGAAGGTGCCTGAAATAAACTGAAGTCGGAAGCCTTCACCATTGATGGCCATTGAACTTGGCAGTCTCCCACTAATTGCAGAGCTGGGACCCTTCCGCTGGTCTAGCAGCAGACAAATTAGGGTCAAGGTAACCCTACTTGTAGATTCAGGTCAGACTTAACGTGTGCTTTCAATCTGTGTTCAAGGCTAGACTGTAAACTTCTTGATGCGGTACTGTATCTACCAGTTCTCCGTGTATTGTCCCAACAGCTTAGTACAGAGTTCTGCACACAGTAAGCACTCAATGAATACCAGTGGTTGACTGATAGGCTTGAACATGATTAGAGAATCATGGAACTTTCCATACAGCAAGAGCCTCCCCCTTGAGGACCAGGGAAATTTTTCTAATTTGCACCAGTGTATTTTTTTTTCCCCAACACTTAGTAAAGAAGCTCTCCATCACCTTGCCCCCTCCTACCTCACCTCCCTTCTCTTTTTCTACTCCCCACCCCGTACACTCTGCTCCTCTGCCGCTCACCTCCTCACTGTCCCCCGTTCACACCTATCCTGCCGTCGACCCCTGGCCTACGTCCTACCGCTATCCTGGAATGCCTTCCCTCCTCACATTTGCCAAACTAACTCTCTTCCCCACTTCAAAGCCCTACTGAGAGCTCACCTCCTTCAGGAGGCCTTCCCAGACTGAGCCCCCCTTTTCCTTCTGCTCCCCCTCCCCTCCACCCCCAACCCTCTGCTCTTCCCCCTTTCCCTCCCCTCAGCACTGTGCTCATTTGCATATATTTATTACCCTATTTATTTTGTTAATGAGGTGTATATCTCCTTGATTCTATTTATCTTGATGTTCTTGTTTTGTTCTATTTTGCTTTGCTGTCTGTCTCCCCCGTTTAGCCTGTGAGCCCGTCTTCGGGCAGGGATTGTCTCTATCTGTTGCCAAATTGTACATTCCAAGCGCTTAGTACAGTGCTCTGCACATAGTAAGTGCTCAATAAATACTATTGAATGAATGAATGAATGAATGAAAGAGTTTTGCACACAGTTAGGGCTTAATAAATACTATTACTACTACTGCTTTCCCTCTTTTACCGATGAGGAAACTGAGTCACCAAGAAGTTAAGTGACTCAAGCTCATATAGTAGGCTCGCAGCAGATGTGTGTGTCTAAAATCCACCCAGCTCTAGGTCTTTTTTACCTAGACCACATCCCTTCTTCTGGGTGTTCTTTTCCCCCAGATCACACTTCTTACTACTGTTTCTGCACACTCAATTCGGCACTTTCCGATTTCCAGTCTATCATCCATCACATGACATTTTTCCAGAGCTTAGAACAGTGCTCGGCGCATAGTAAGCACTTAACAGATGCCATCGTCATTATTATGATTATTATTATTGACCTAACCACAAGCCTCCCTCTGCTCGCACTCTGCTGAGGATTTGGAGCCCTGAAAATGTTGTTAACCAAAACTCTGACCACAGTTTCCAGCTGAAAGAGTTTGAAACTGCAGGGTCCCAATAGTTCCTCTTTCTCTGTCTGTTCAGGCATATACAGCTGCTGGGTCCTTTTAGGTTCAAGTTTCCTTTTTCCATTTCTAGCTCTTTCCTCCTTAAATTGATGGTATTTATTGAGTGCTTAATGTGTGTGGAGCACTGTGCTATGCACCTGGGAAAGCACAAGACAGCAGAGATGGTAGATGTGATTCCTCAGTAGCACTAGGCTGCCTGGAAGAGCCTCTTGGTAGCCTGGAGCTGCTGTGGAAATTTGATCGCTTCAGCCTGCTGCTTCTCTAGGAGCAACTTCTACATTTATTTCAGCTGGGTAGGTCTTTCAGGGAAGAAGCACAGCTCTGGGAATCAGGGTTCTAGTCCTAGCTCTGCAAGAAGGGGAATGCCTGCTGGAACTATGCTATCAGTTTTGGGGGTTTTTATGGTATTTGTTAAGCACTTATGATGTACCAGGCACTGAATATATAAGTGCTGGGGTAGTTACAAGCTAACCAGGATGGACACAGTCCACGTCCCACATGGGACTCACGGGTTTCATCCCCATTTTACCGATCGGGGAACTGAGGCCCAGAGAAGTGAAGTGACTTACCCAAGATCACGAAGCAGACAAGTGGCGGAACAGGAATTAGAACCCAGGTCCTGCTGATTCCCAGGCCTGTGCTCTATCCACTAGGCCGTGCCGCTTCTCAGTTGGTGAAGGTTTCTGGTCAAAAAATCACCTAGGGCAGTGATCTGATTTCCACCTCTTCGTTGCAATTTTTTTAATGGTATTTGCTAAGTGCTTGATATGTGCCAGACATTGTACTCAGCGCTGGAGTAGATACAAGATAATCAGGTTGGACACAGTCCCTTTCCCGCATAGGTCTCACAACCTTTAATCTCCATTCTACAGAAGGGGTAACTGGGGCAAAGAGAAGTGAAGTGACTTGCTCGTGGTCATGCAGCAGGCAAGTGACAGAGCCAGGAGTAGAATCCAGTTCCTCTGACTCCCAGGCCCGTGGTCTTGCCACTGAGCCATCCTGCTTCTCAATTCATTGAAAGTGCTCCCTTCAGAGTCAAGAATGACTTCCTCCTTGCCAAATGCCCTCTGCTGAATCCTAGTTAGTCTTCCCCAGTCTCTTGGCAAACTGTGACCCTGTGAACCTCTCCCTTCTGGAAACAGACTAACTTTGGTTTTTATTTACATGGTTCTCTCTTGGTTCTCTTTTTACTGCTCTGGCTGACCTCAATCTCATTCAGTGGTTCTTCTTATGACTCACACGTCCTGGTTGTCTCTCAAAACGCTGGTCTGGATCCTGTTTCTTCTTACTTAACTCTCATGCAGGCCTATGGCTTTAATCTCTTTGTGAATGACTCCCATATCTACTTCTCTAGACCCAAATTTTCACTTCCACTGAAATCTCCACCTGCCTCCAAGACACCACTATAGGACTATCCCCTCAGCACTCCAAGCTCGATATATCCAAAACTGAAACCCTCATCTCTACCAAATTGTTTCCTCTACCTGACTTTGCCTTCCCAGTTGAGAACAGCACCAACGTACACATGTCCGAAGCCTGTAACCTTGGAATCATTCTTGATTCTACTTACAGTAACTTGCTTTCATTTATCTCACCGCTGACCTCTCACCCACATCCTGCTTCTAGCCTGGAACTACCTATCTCTTCATATCTGACAGAGGATCACTCTCCCCACCTTCAAAGCCTTATTGAAGGCACATCTCCTTCAAGGGGCCTTCCTCAACACCGCCCTCATTTCCTCTTCTCCGACTCCCCTTGCACTTGAATTTGCATCCTTTATTCACGCCTCCTTCAGTCCCACAGCACTTATGTACATATTTGTAATTTATTTATATTAATGTCTGCTTCACCCTTTAAACTGTAAACTCATTGTGGACAGGGAATGTGTCTACCAACTCCCAAGCACCTAGTACAGTGTTGTGCAAACAGTAAGCATGCAATAAATATGATGGATTGATTGATTCCTCTCTCTCTCCACCCCCATATTTAGTCTATCATTAATTTCTGCTGGATTTTTTCTTCTCAGTATTTCCAGAATCCCCTCATTCTTCTCTATCCAAAAGGCCACCATGCTAATCCTTGCCATATCCCAATTTGACTGCTATGTCAGTCTTCTTGCTAATCTCCCTGGTTTTAGTCTCTCCCCTCTCCAGCCTATACCTTTTTTATGACATTCGTTAAGCATTTACTATGTGCCAGGCACTATACTAAGTGCTAGGGGAGACACAAGTTAATCAAGCCAGACACGGTCCCTGTCCTACATAGGGCTCACAATCTTAATCCCCATTTTACAGGTGAGGTAACTGAGGCACAGAGAAGTGAAGTAACTTGCCCAAGGTCACACAGCAGACAAGTAGTGGAGCTGGGATTAGAACCCAGGTCCTTCTGACTCGCAGGTCCATGCTCGGTCCACTAGGCCATGCTGCTTCTCTATTCTTCACTCTCATTTCTGGGATTATTTTTCTTAAACATCATTCTGCATACATTTCTCCATCCTTCAAAAATCTTTGAAGATTACCCTTTCCTCTCCACCTCAAATAGACATCCTTGACCATTAGGTTCAAGGCACTCCATCAGTTTTCTCCCTCTCTCCTATTTTTTCACTTTCTTCTCCCACCACGCTACAGATGTCCCTCTTTGTTCTTAAACTCATCTTCTCACTGTGTCTTGGTCTCACCTCTCCCACTTCTTGCTCATGACTTTCCTCCTGCTTGGAGCTTTCTTCCCTTTCAAATTTGCCAGATCAGAGTTCTCCCCATCTTTAAATCCCTTCTGAAACCAACTCCTCCAGGAAGCCTTCTCTGATAACTGTCCTTCTGCCCAAGTTATTTTCTTCCCAGGTATGACTTCAACGTTTCTCACAACCATCTATAGCACTTTTGTAGCTATTTTACATACCTTATTGCTTAAATGTTAACTCCTGCACACATCCACTTTTCCTTCTTCCTCCTATTGTAAAATCTTCTATTGTCTGAGATCTAAAAGCATAGATCACCTACTTAAAACCTATACAAGCACTTCCTCGACCAATGCGACGATGAGAGGATGCCGAAGGATCTCAAAGATATCACCATCATGGTCGTCTTCAAGAACAAGGGCAAAAGAGCAGTTGGTGACAATTACTGAGAAATCTCAATACTTTCCATTGCTGACAAGATTCTAGGGAGAATACTTCAGGATTGGCTTCTAAAGAATATATATCAATCAATCAATCAATTGTACCCAGCGTTTAGGACAGTGCTTTGCATATAGTAAGCGTTTAACAAATGTCATCAGTATTTATTGAGGCTTACGATGTGTGTTGACCAAACACTCCAAGAGCCACAGTGCACCTTCAGATCACAGTGTGGCTCAGTCAGTCACTTAATCATATTTACTGAGTCCGTACTGTTTGTGAAGCTCCTCTGGGAAACTTCTCCAAGTCAGCAGACATCAAGAAATTCCTGAAATCCTAGAGACAGTCATTCGAGAATGGCCGATTGTAGACAACTGCACTTCGAGGCTTCTTCAAATGCCACAGAGTGGTTACCGATCCATAGTGATTCCGTGGACACACCCTCTCCAGAACGTCCCGCCTTCTGCCATAAAGTCGTTCTGGCATGTGTACCCATAGAGTTTTCTTGGTAGAAATGTGGAAGTGGTTTACTCTTGCCTTCTTCCTCGTGGTCAAAACTGGGATCTTTGGAGCCAGAGGTCATGGGTTCGAATCCCGGCTCTGCCATTTGTCAGCTGTGTGACTGTGGGCAAGTCACTTAACTTCTCTGGGCCTCAGTTACCTCATCTGTAAAATGGGGATCAAGACTGTGAGCCCCGCGTGGGACAACCTGATTCCCCTGAGTCTACCCCAGCGCTTAGAACAGTGCTCTGCACATAGTAAGTGCTTAACAAATACCAACATTATAATCTCTGCCTTTGTCTTTGATCAACTTTTTGATCACTTGATCATGTGCCTTTGACTCTTTCCCATCCTGCTGCTGCCCAGCAGAGGTGAATCGACCTTGTCTGACGTTCCGCCTTAGACCTTTCCATTATGCGTAGCCCTAAAGCGAGAGTATCTCCCAATGGCATAATTCTAAGCTTCATCAGCATATGTAAACTCTCCTGCCACGGTAAGTCGTCGCTTCATAGGAGAGTACTTTGAGACCCTCACCCAGAAGGAGAGAAAAATGATTGTCAATTGCTTTGCTGAATCAGCCAGCAATTAAAGATTGATGTTAAGTCTGAAGGAAACTGAGGTAATTTGTCAGCAGGTGCCAGGGAAACCATATCCATGCCCGAAATGCTTTATTTACAAAACAGAACTAAACATTACCCCAGAATTCTGTTATCTAGGCAGTACACTACCAATTGAGCAGCAGCACGGAAACCAGCATGGCCTAGAGGATAGAGCACAGGCCTGGGAGTTGGAAGGACCTGGGTTCTAATCCCGGCTCTGCCAGCTGTCTTCTGTGTGACCTTGGGCAAGTTACTTAACTTCTCTGTGCCTCAGTTATCTCATCTGTAAAATGGGGATTAATACTCTAAACCTCAAGTGACACATGGATTGTGTCCAATCTGATTAGCTGGTATCTACCCCAGCGCTTACTACAGTGCCTGGCACATAGTAAGCGCTTAACGGATATCATTAAAAAAAATAAGGGATTAGCACTTTTGTACGTGTCTGTAATTCATTTATTTATATTAATGTCTGTCTCCCCTTCTAGACTGTAAGCTCACTGTGAGTGGGGAATGTGTCTATTATATTGTTATGTGGTATTCTCCTAAGCCCTGTACACAGTAAGTGCTCAATAAAAACGATTGATTGATAGAGGATTAGTTGAGAAGGCCAGTAAATCCTTTGGATGACTGTTAAACAGAAAATGTTGGCAGGATAATCTTGGGCTCCAGACTAAAGGTCTAAATGCTATAGGAAGCAGGATTCCAAGCTAGTGGAAAGAGCACAGGCCTGGGTGTCAGAGGACCTGTCTAATCCCGGCTGCACCACTTGTCTGCTGTGTGACTTTGGGCAAGTCACGTCATTTCCCTGGGCCTCAGTTTACTCATCTGCAAAATGGGAATTAAGGCCGTGAGTCCCATGTGGGACCAGGGACTATGTCGAACCCGATTACCTTGTATCTACTCCAGTGCTTAGAACAGTGCTTGGCCCATAGTAAGCACTCGACAGATACCACTGTTGTTATTATTATTCATAGGCCTGTTTGACTTTCTCTATGGCTGTGAGACCTGGACTCCCTACAGCCACTGCAGGGGACAACTTGAGCGGTTCCATCAAAATCACTTACGATCCATTCTCAACATCAAATGGCAAGCGAGGATCACAGACGGTGTCCAGGAACAAA
Organism: Ornithorhynchus anatinus; assembly: GCF_004115215.2. Taxonomy (NCBI): domain Eukaryota; kingdom Metazoa; phylum Chordata; class Mammalia; order Monotremata; family Ornithorhynchidae; genus Ornithorhynchus; species Ornithorhynchus anatinus. Next base: position 27,826,861 of record NC_041739.1, read on the forward strand.
GTCAGTCCTTTAGCATTGAAACTAGTCAACGCAGTTGTGCCGTGAGGAGAAGGGACAACAGTAGGAGAGCCAAATATCTGCTGTATATTGAGCTGATATTGAGAAATCAAAACCAAGTAGGAGGGAAGAAATGTTTTAAGATTACAGCAAAATAAAGCCTCAGACAATGCTGCTTCACAGGTGAAAATTGGGAGTCAAATGCCACAGATAGAACAGCATGGTACAGTGCAATCAGAAACAAAGAACAGGCCATGCTTCCCCACTCTTCAGGAACCTCCAGTGGTTGCCCATCCACCTCTGCAAAAACAGAAACTACTCACCATTGACTTTAAAGCTTTCAATCATCTTGCTTTCTCCTACCTCACCTTGCTACTCTCCTACTACAACCCAGGCCACACATTTCAACCCTCTAATGTTAACCTCTCACTGTACCTTGATCTCATCTATCCCACTGCCGACTTCTCGCCCACATCCTGCCTCTGGCTCGGAACAACCCTCTAACGTTAACCTCTCACAGTACCTTGATCTCATCTATCCCACTGCCGACTTCTCGTTCACATCCTGCCTCTGGCCCGGAACACCCTCCCTCCTCATATCCGTCAGACAATAACTCTCCCCTGCTTCAAAGTCTGATTGAAGGCACATCTTCTCCAAGGGGCCTTCCCTAAGCCCTACTTTCCTCTTCTCCCACTCCCTTCTGCATCGCCTTGACTTGCTCCCTTTATTCACCCCCCCACCCCAGCCCCGCAGTATTCATTCATTCATTCAATAGTATTTATTGAGCGCTTACTATATGCAGAGCACTGTACTAAGCGCTTGGAATGAACAAGTCGGCAACAGATAGAGACAGTCCCTGCCGTTTGACGGGCTTACGGTCTAATCGGGGGAGACGGACAGACGAGAACGATGGCAATAAATAGAGTCAAGGGGAAGAACATCTCGTAAAAACAATGGCAACTAAATAGAATCAAGACAGTAGTTATGTGCATATCTGTAATTTAGTTATTTATATTAATTTATCTCCCAAAAGTTTAGTACAGTACTCTGCACATAGTAAGTGCTCAATATTGACTGATTGAAAGGAGTCTTTCTGTTTCTAGGAGATGCTCTGTAAAGACCGTGAAACAAGGTGACAAAAACACAGACCAAGGCCAGGCAATGCAGACAAGCATGTCGGTATAACATGCAGTTGTTTTTGTGGGTGCACTACGTGATCGAGACTGTGAATCCTACATCAACCGTTTCAGTAACACATGCGCCGATATCTGAATCTCACCATCAGTGACATCTTCTGTGAGCAGGGAACAAGACTTCACACTTTCATGTAGATGGATGTAATTATAGTTAATCATAAGCACACAGATCGTTAAATACCCGAAATAGATCAATAATAAAGAAATGGCTGATGTAGCTGATGGGATGACATGGTTGGGCAGGATATGGGCTTAATCAAGGAGTGCCTCCTGGAGGAGGTGTCTTTTAATGAAAGGAGGGATATGTTGCAACTGAGTTGGGAGGGCTTCCCAGAGAGGAGAAAAGGCGATGGAGGAAATAAGCAATGGACCTGGGGCACCTCCTCTGCCCACCCCCTTGATTGGGGATGTTAACGAAGCTACGACATCATCTAAGGGAACCATCCTGGAGGATCTAATTGTATCCATGGCTCGGCAGCTCACACCATCCTCGGCCTCAAGCTGGTCACAAGTCAACTCTTGTGCTCCCAACATTGCCACAGAGCGCCCTTCTGTGCCGATCACGGGAATCCACTGAAAGCTAGCGGAAGCTGCTCATCTATCCAAACCATTGTTTATTTGGAATTGGAACAGAACCGGGACTAATTGTATTTTCCCGAGAACCAGTTTGAGCTGATCCAAATCACGATTAGTTTGAATCAGAGCAATTGAATCCTAACCAAGCTGAACAATTTACCTATTCTTTCTACTGCTTCCTCCACAGGCCGGGGTGGAGTGCTGGGGGAGGAGCCGCAGGAGTGGCCTGATCAACACCCCGCAGTCACAAGAGCAGAGTGAAACCGTCTCCCCCTCTAAACCGTAAACTGGTCACGGACAGGGAACGTGTGTGCTAATTCTGTGGTGTTCCACCATTACAGTATTACGATGCTCTCCCAAGCGCTTAGCACGGTGCTCTGAACATAGTAAAAGCCACTGATCGATTGATCACGGGCCGAGCTGTAGTAGGAGATCAGCGAGGTGAGGTAGCACCGGGCCAGCTGTTTTAAAGGCGAATATCGAAGGGAGTTTCGCCATCATGACAGTAGTTGAGCCTGCCGCTCCAGAGTGACTACTTGTTGGGCTCCTGGCAGGTGAGAATTGCCCAGTCAGAACTGTTAGCGAGGGAGCCATTGTGGATGAGGGGGCCTGGGTATAAAAGAGGGATTAGTATCTGTCTGTCTCCCCCGTCAAAAGGCAGGGACTGTCTCTATCTGTTACCGATTTGTACATTCCAAGCGCTTAGTACAGTGCTCTGCACATAGTAAGCGCTCAATAAATACTATTGAATTAGTCATGGGTGAGAACTGGATGGAAGGAAGGAGCTGAGTCTGGAGGGCTGGGTGAAGGGAGATGTGACATGAGAGGGGACTGAGTAGAAGAAGTAGCTGGGTGTGGAGGAACCCAAGTATGACAGGGACTGAGTATAACAGAGAGGCTAAATATGAGGAAGGGACTTTATTGAGGGGACTGGGAGTAAGAAAGGAAGGATTGACCATGTGGGGAAAGGATCTGATAGAGGGGCTGGGAATGTGAGAAGAGTGGTGACTGAGTGTAAGACAGGCTGGGTGTCAAGGGGTAATAATAATAATAATAATGTTGGTATTTGTTAAGCGCTTACTATGTGCAGAGCACTGTTCTAAGCGCTGGAGTAGATACAGGGTAATCAGGTTGTCCCACGTGAGGCTCACAGTTAATCCCCATTTTACAGATAACTGAGGCACAGAGAAGTGAAGTGACTTGCCCACAATCACACAGCTCACAAGTGGCCGATCCGGGATTCGAACCCATGACCTCTGACTCCAAAGCCCGTGCTCTTTCCACTGAGCCATGCTGCCTTGTCCCATGTGAGGCTCGCAGTCTCGATCTCCATTTTACAGATGAGGTAACTGAGGCACAGAGAAGTGAAGTGAAGCCCAAGGTCACACAGCAGACAAGTAAGTGGTGGAGTCGGAATTAGAACCCATGACCTTCTGACTCCCACGTCTGTGCTGTTTCCACTAGGCCAGGCTGTTTCTCTTAGGGAGAGAGGCATCTTAGGGAGGAGGCAAATGGGGGAAGAGAAGGTATTTCAGCTATAGCTTTGAGTCCACTGTAATCGTTTCTAAAAATAGTTTGGGAACCTATCTTGGAACATTTCCACCTGGCCCAGAAAAATATTTCGTACATTCGGCTGCTACATTCAGGCGAAACATTTCTTCTTGTTTAGCACACTTAGAGCCGTTAGGAGAGCTTCGGTAAGTTGCACTAGATTTAGTTTCCTCTTTCCTAGCAACCGGGGCAGCGTTTCCCAATGGCTTGGGGCAAGTCTGAAGCAACATTTAACCTAGTGAAATATGACCACAACACCTTTGCAACATTCTGCATCGGATGGATGGTGCAGAACATGAATTGCTGTCAAGCGTGCTCAGTGCTCAGTGGTCCACTTGGCTCTGAATTTGAAGTCAAATGGAAGAGGAATATTAATCCCAAAAGATGCAGAAGAAGCTTCACTCCTGTCACTATAGTTTCTTAGGAAGTTTTTGATGTGCTCTGAGAGTTGGTTATCGTAATGGCATTAGGTCACTGGGAAAGGGGAGCAGAATTTCAGTACCTTAATTTTCTAACATTGTGACAGCTGTGAAGTAACTTTCCTCCTTTTGGCCGGAGGCCACCCCTCATTGCCTTCGAGACTCATTTCTCACCAGGAGGATTTTACAGCTGTCCGAGGCTAGGGTGGATCAATACCTGTTGCACTCTTGGAGATTATTTTTGTTTACGTTGTTTAGTAGTGAAAAGTGAAAATTAGTGAGTAGTGGGAAGTTCGAAGGACCTGGGTTCTAATCCCAGCTCTGCCACGTCTAGTGTGTGACCTTGGGCTAGTCATTTAACTTCTCTGGGCCTCATTTACCTCATCTGTAAGATAGGGATTAAGAGTATGAGCCCCATGTGGGACAGGGACTGTGTCCAACTTGATTACGTGGCTCTGTGGAAAGAGCCCAGGCTTGGAAGTCAGAGGGCATGGTTCTAATCCCACCTCCGCCACCTGTCAGCTGTGTGACTTTGGGCAAGTCACTTAATTTCTCTGTACCTGTTACCTCATCTGTAAAATGGGCATTAAGACTGTGAGCCCGACATGGAACAAATTGATAACCCTGTATCTATCCCAGCACTTAGAACAGTGCTTGGCACATAGTAAGTGCTTAACAAATAACATCATTATTGTTATTATTATTATTAACTTGTATCTACCTAGTGGTTAGAACAGTGCTTGGCACTCTAGACTGTAAACACGTCGGGGGCAGGGGATGTGACTATTTACTGCTATATTGTACTCTCTCAAGCGCTTAGTACAGAGCTCGGCAACACAGTAAGCGCTCAATAAATACGATTGAATGAATGAACGAATGAATGAACACAGTCTGCACTCAACAAGTGTCATAATTTTAGCGTTCAGTGTTTCAGTGACTTGTTTCTGCTGTTGCTTGGAGGAGGCGTTGCAGCATGAAAGCTAATGAATGAATCTCTGCTTTCAACTGCAACCTCATCAGCAAAAGACACGACGGGAAATCAGGAGTGAAAATTTATTGCCAAACACTGGCAACACTGACTGTTGAAAGACCAGGAGTAATGAAGCCGAGACAGTGTTAGTCAGTGCCCAGGGCCAGAACTGGACCTCGTGATGGGCAGAGGAGGCAGACTAAATTTGGTTCACTTCTCCTCTGATATAAGCTCCCTAGTTCAAACGGGGACTGGGGCTCAGGCTAGGGTTTGAGTTTGGAAAAGCAGTTCAGCCTAGAGGTTAAAGCTCCGGCCTGGAAATCAGAAGGACCTGGATTCTAATCCCGGTTCTGCCGCTTCCCTGTTGTGTGACCTTGGACAATTCACTTCACTTCTCTGCACCTCACTTCCCTCATGTGTAAAATGGGAATTAAGACTGTGAGCCCCATGTGGGACAGGGAAAGTGTCCGACCGGATTACCTTGACTCTATCCCAGCTCTTAGAACAGTGTCTAGCACATAGTAAGTGCTTGACATGTAGCATTAAAACAAAAGGAAAAAGAATAGGATAAGAAGCACTTTTTGTGCGTGAGGACTCATAATTGCTCAACTAGGGATATTTTTACGTGCAGCTTTTCTGTGTCAGTCAATCAATCAACCATCTTTATTGAGTGTTTGCTGTGCGCAGAGCACTCTATTAAGCTCTTGGGAGGGTACGATATAGCAGAATTGGTTGCCATATTCCCTGCCCATCATGAGTTTACAATGTAGTCCCTCTACAGTTGTTCACCTTGAAATGGGGTGGGTATCTTTTCTGTTGTTGGCGAAGTTCATCTTAAACCATGGATACGGGATGGTTTAACTCAAAAATCACCTCAGGATGAGTGACCCTGTCAACTCACACACTGTCCTTCATGGAAAACTGATTAGGGAACACAGATGAGGAATTTAATTAAGCTTAATTGAGGCTTAATTAAGCTCTCTCTTCCTCTAGTCACACCCTTCATTCATTCATTCAATAGTATTTATTGAGCGCTTACTATGTGCAGAGCACTGTACTAAGTGCTTGGGATGAACAAGTCGGCAACACCCTCTACCACTCACTTTCCCCAACCTGTCAGGACAACCCAAAAACAAAGTTAGTGGCTGGAAGAAGTATTTACGTTCCTCAAGAAAACAGGAAATGGGCCGAGGTTATGAGAATCAGCGTGCCTGTGCATCACCACCAAAACCCAAACAAGCATCTGCACGTATGGGCATTGGGTGAGACTGGCAGGGAAATCAACCACAAAGCAAACCTTGGTAATTTCCTGAAACATCCTAAATAAGGGTTACTCACTGAGGGAGTGACTACTTAAGTCTTAGTGGGCTCAGCAAACAGCTCTGGGTACAAACTAAATGAGCTAAAAACAGTGTTACTGAGTTGCTGATTGAAACAATATACAGAGAATTTGACCTTTCCCCAAATGATTTATCCTCTCCCCCAGTTTTATCCCCATAACTATTGCCCCATAACTTTGAGTCAATCACACATGAATGTACTTGCCACCACCTAGATCACTTTTCTAAATACCTTATTACTTGAACACTCACTCAAATAAATAGCCCTTTTCCCTCTTCTTTCATCTGTAAATTGTTTGTGTCTGTCTCTCCAACTAGGTTGCATGGTCCTCAAAGGCAGGGATCATATCTATTACCTCTAGTACTTTACCAAAGTGTGTTGTACAGTGCTCTTGATTGATTACTACTGTTTGATCGTATGCGGGCAGGGAACGTGGCTACTAACTCTGTTATATTGTACTCTCCCAAGTTCTTAGTAAAGTGCTCTGCATACAGAAAATGCTCAATAAATAATAATGATAGTATTTGTTAAGCACTATGTGCCAAGCACTATTCTAAGCGCTGGGGTAGATACAGGGTAATCAAGTTGCCCCAACTGGGGCTTGCAGTCCTAACCCCCATTTTACAGATGAGGTAACTGAGGCACAGAGAAGTTAAGTGATTTGCCCAAAGTCACACAGCTGACAAGTGGGGGAGCCGGGATTAAAACCCACAAGCTCTGACTCTTAAACCCGTGCTCTTTCATCAGTCAATGACTGATTGGTTGACTGACTGAGGGTAGAGACTGTGACCTGGCATGGGTCAGATTAAAGCTCTGGTGGATCTAGGGCAATCGAAAGCCTGAGGGATCCCATTTCAGGCATTCACCTCCAACTTCACACATTCTCCTCCCAGCATAGCTGTGTTGCAATGAGCCTTGCTTTAGTGTTGGCTGACTCAGCTGGTTGATCATCTTTTGCCGCTAGCTAGTTTTAAGTATGACTTGTAGGTCGTTCTGATGGAATTGTTTGAGAAACTATTCTGCGGATAAGTCCGTGGTAAACCTGCTACTATCAAAGACTGTATCTAGACTGTAGCTGTCTTTTCTCCTCCACCAGACTGTAAACTCTTTGAGTGCAGAGATCAGGTCTACTAATTCTAATGCACCCTCCCAAGCGCTTAGTACAATGAGTGCTCAGTAAATATGATTGATTGATCAATGGATTCATTAAGCGATGGCTATTTGTAAAACACTTTGCTCTGTGCAGAGCACTGTACCAAAGGCTTGGGAGAGTGTAAAAGAATTAGTAGACATGATCCCTGCCCTCACAGAGCTTGCAATCTGGTGAGGGAGATAGACACTAAAATAAATTAAATATAAAAGATAAAGATAAAATAAATTAATGGACTGTAAACTTGCTGTGGGCAGGGAATATATCCGTTATAGTGTTAGATGGTACACTGTGATATTACACTGTACATTGTATACACTGCATATATAGATGGTTATATAGTTAGACTGTGAGCCCATCATTGGGCAGGGATTGTCTCTATCTGTTGCCGAACTGTACATTCCAAGTGGCATTTGTTAAGCACTTATTATGTGCCATGAACTGTACTAAACACTGGGGTAGCTGCAAGCTAATCAGGTTGGACACAGTCTATGTCCCACATGGGGTTCACAGCCTTAATCTCCATTTTACAGGTGAGGTTACTGAGGATGGAAGGTAAGGTAGACAGATGACTAAGGTACAGTGCTCTGCACATGGTAAGCGCTCAATAAATACCATTGAATGAATGAATGAATATATTGTTATACTGTACTAAGCACTTGGGAGACCAAACGCTTAGTACAGTGCTCTGCCCACAGTAAGAATTCAATAAATGCAATTGATTGCTTGATAGGGGAAGCAATAGAGTATTAAAGATGCGAACATAAGTGTAATGGGCAGGGTGGCTGCATTGTCAATACTGATGGAAAAATTAGGTGGAAAAGAGGATTTGGGAAGGAAGATGAGGAGTGGAGTGGGAAGTAGAAAAAGTGTCGGTGAAAGAAACTGAGAAGAAACACCAAGAGATAGAGGAGGAGCATGGCCTAGTGGATAGATCATGGGCCTGGAAGTCAGAAGGACTTGGGTTCTATTGTCGGCTCTATCACTTGCCTGCTGCCTGACCTTAGTCAAGTCAATTAACTTCTCTGTGCCTCAGTTACCTCACCTGTAAAATGGAGATTAAGGCTGTGAACCCCATGTGGGACAGACTGTATCCAACCTGATTAGCTTGCAGCTACCCCAGTGTTTAGTACAGTTCTTGGCACATAATAAGTGCTTAACAAATGCCATAAAAAAGGATGACTGTGTCAGAGAAACCAAGGTTAGGTAATGAATGCTTGGAGTAGACAAGGGTCATCTCCGGGGTCAAAGGCAGCTGAGAGGTCAAGGAAAACTAGGATGGAGTAGAGACCAATGGGTTTGATGAGAAAGAAGTCACTGATGAGCTTGGAGAGAGTAGTTGGCTCAGTTAATAAGTAGTTGGCTGCTTGGAGAAGCAGCGTGGCTCAGTGGAAAGAGCCTGGGCTTTGGAGTCAGAGGTCATGAGTTTGAATTCCAGCTCTGCCACTTGTCAGCCGTGTGACTGTGGGCAAGTCACTTAACTTCTCTGTGCCTCAGTTCCCTCATCTGTAAAATAGGGATGAAGACTGTGAGCCCTACGTGGGACAACCTGATTCCCCTATGCCTACCCCAGCGCTTAGAACAGTGCTCTGCACATAGTAAGCGCTTAACAAATACCAACATTATTATTATTATTATTATTAGTTTCAGTGGAGTGGAGTGAAAAGGCAGAAACCAGACTGTAGAAGGCCCTGAGGAATTGGAGGGGAAGACCCATTCACAGTGTTTGGACAGGAAAAGTAGAAGGGAGAAAGGGTTGGGTGGTGCAATGGAGTCAACAAAGAGTTTGGTTATTGTTTTTTAGAATTGGGAAGTTGTGGGAATGGCTGGAAGTAGAGGAGAAGATTTGAAATGAGAGTGAAGAATTGAAGACTGTGGAAGGGGAGAGAAAAAGAGGGGGCACAAGTGTTTTTATAAAATGAGAAGGGATGGGGTCGGAGGCGCAGGTGGAGGGTGGAGTTTTTGAAAGCTGGGGAGAGGTCTCTTGAGAGACAGCCGAGAAGGATGAGAGAGTGAATGGATTGGAGGTGGGGGGAATAAGATGCTGCTGGGGAGGAGATGGGGAGACTCTGGGGAGTTCATGCCTGATGTTTTGAATTTTGTCAACCAAGTAGTTGGCAAAGTCATCAGGGTTGAGAGAGGGAGGAGTGGGTGGAGGTACTGAGGATTTAAGAAGGGAGTTAAAAATCTGGAATAATTGGTGTGGCCATGGGAATAATGATAATAATAATAATAATTATAACAATTATGGTATTTATTAAGTACTTAATATGTGTCAGGCACTGCTCTAAGCAACGGGGTAGATACAAGGTCATCAGGTTGAACACAGTCTAACCGGGAGGGAGAACAGGTATTGAATCCCCATTTTATTACAGATGAGGAAACTGAGGAACAGAGAAGTTAAGTGATTTGCCCAAGATCACACAGCAGGCAAGGGGCAGAACTGGAATTAGAACCCAGGTTCTCCGGTTCCCAGGTCTGCACTCTTTCCATTAGGCCATGCTGCTTTTTAAGTCAATGAGGGAGGAGAGTAGTGTTGCTTGGTGGAGTTATTGCAGAACAGGGTGCTTTTGAGCTGAGTGAAGGTGGGCTAAGATCTAGATTTTTGACAACAATTCTTTAGTTCGCTATGGAGCCTGATGCCCCTTAGTCACCCCACTTTGCCTCTCCATCTTGAAGGACACAATGACTGACCTTTTCATAGCCTACTTTTATTGATTGCTCCTTCTTCTACTCCCCCTCCTTCCCACCCATTTTTACCACTCATAGTGAGTTTTTTCTGGTGGAAGCTCTTCCCAAAGAGTTGGCTAGTTGTGACAAATGCAGATTCCAACTGATTTTTCTTTTGAACTTGTTATGATCAGTGTAGGAGGTGTAAAAAGATTGGGTTGAGATTCCCTGGGGTAAAAGCTGGAGGATTTGGAGAATTATGAAACAACAGGAAAGCAACGTGGTCTAGCGGAAAGAGCACAGCCCAGGAGACAGAGGACCTGGGTTCTAATCCCCTCTCTGCCACTTGCCTGCTGTTTGATCTTGGGCAAGTTGCGACTTCTCTGTGCCTCAGTTTCCTCATCTGTAAAATGGAGATTCAAAGCTGTTCTCCCTCCCATTTAGACTGTAGACCCCATGGGGGTACAGGGACTGCGTCCAACCTGATGATCTTGTATCTACCCCAACGCCTAGTATAGTGCTTGACACATAAGAAGCACTTAACAAAAACCATCATTTGAAATGAAGGGGTTGCTTGGAAACTCTCTCCCTCAGAGGAACCTCTGACTTTTGGGTTGCACTGGCTTGAGGTTTTTAAGACACTCTAGGTTTTTGTTCAACGGCTCTTCCCCCCTTGTCCCAACTCTTATTTGGTCTCATGGTTTTCAAGTTTCTATGCCCTAAAACTCTTTAGGTAACAACTTTCTGGGATTTTCTCACCAATCCCTTAGGAATTCAGTGCGTTTCTATCCAGTGCCACTCTACAGAGTGACCAAGAAATAATAGAGTCCCAATTTTTATCCAAAAGGACTTCAACCTTCTTGATGAATTTCCATTAACTCAGTCATCCACTAATCACACTGTAATTAATCACGACTTTCTCACCAATCCCTGTATCCTACCCGATTATCTTGTGCCTGGTACATAGTAAGGGCTTACCAAGTATCCTAAAAAAAACACCCAAAACAAAGCAGTCATCAAATTCTGTCACCTAGGTTTGTGTCCTTCCCAAGGATATGTAGTTAGAGAGAGGAAAAAAAGTAGAATAAAAACAGCCAGTACAGCCTTTAAAAAACCTAAGATAGAGTTTGGGGTCAGAGGGCATCAAGCTTCATACGAAACTGAAGGATTTTGAGGTTGTTCTGGTCTTCAACCTTCTATAAAGATTCAGTTTCTGGAATAGCTTCATCATTGTCATCCACAATGCACTAGGATTTTCACCCTTTATTCACCCCTCCCTCTGCCCCATGGCACTTAAGTCCATATCCGTAATTCATCGATTTATATTAATGTCCATCTCCCCCTCTAGGCTGTAAACTCCTTGTGGGCAGAGAACGTGTCTACCAACTCAATCGTAATGTACTCTCCCAAGTGCTCAGTACAGTCTTCTATACACAGTAAGTGCTCAATAAATATGATGGATTCACTGATCCACAAACCATACCCAACATCCGACGATAGCACAAGGTGGCCAACGGCAAAGTCTCGAAGCATAGGCTGCTCCCCAGGGTTGAAGCAACGCTTACAGCAACATAGTCCTCCTGGGTGGGATATGTGAGAAGAAAGGATGTCAGCAGATACCCAAACTGCCAGTATATGAGGAAGCTAAAAGGTCATACCTAAAAGGTCAGAGGGCAGAAGGATGTGTTGTAAAGACACTGTGGAATTGTTGGGTAATCACTGCAGTAGACAGACCAGTCTGGTGCGAAGAAATTGCCTGAGGAATGTTCTCCTAGAGCAAAGGCTTTGTGAAGGTCGAGGAAAAGTGAAAGACAGAGACGGGCCTGATGTTGGACAAACATGCCAGTGCAACGAATCTCTACTCTTTCTTGGAAACAATGTGGGAGGGTGATTTGGACCTGCGGTGGTCTTTTCAGTCACTTCTGAATGCCGTCAGAAACTTCAGCTTTGAAAATGCAAGACAGCTATATGTAGAATCATGAGTAAAGGAAAATTTTCTCATGAGATTTTTGTAGGCCATGATTGACACAGTCTTTCTCAGTGGTTGAACTCTGGGACTTCCTGACATAATGTAGTTTCTAAATCGTCTCTAAGTAAATGATCTTCCTTACTGATTTTCAGGTAGGTTTTGACCTTTTGCAGGAAGTTTTGGTTCTAACTGTGGTTAACAAGGCTTCAGAAAATGCCTCAGAAACCAAGAAGTAGTACGACTCCTGAGGAGAATCACAAGGTTACTTCCTCTTCTCTCAAGAGCATAATAGAGATGATCTAAACAGTCAAAGACAGAATAGTGCAGGAAACTAAACTAGCACCCATGTGCTAGGAGACATATTCACACAGCAATAAACACATGTAGACAGAAGAAAGGCAGAAAAACAGAAGTCAACAACACCTAGACACAGGCACTGAGAAACATAAAATCCTCTTTTTAATAAACTCCCTTAAGTACTTGTCAAAATATAATTGTTTCGAATTTGTGAAAAAATCCAAGGGCAGAGAATATGTGTTTTGCTTCCATTGTACTCTCCTGACCACTTGCTGATCATTCAATGACATTTATTGACCATCTACTGAGTGCAAAGCACCATATGGAATGCAGAATAATTAATGTTCTATAGGATTGTATTAGTATTAGCACACTATGTGCAAATATAGGGCTTTGCACTGAGTAGATAATAAATGCCTCTGATTGACTGCCTAGTTGGAAAATACTTCATCAGCTGCAAATGGAAGGCTTAGCTGTTGTGAAGGTTTGGATTCTAGTCTCTGCTTAACCACTGCCTCTCCATATAATTTGGGAAAACTGCTAAACCAATCTGTGCCTCAGGATTCTCTCCTACAATAAACAAATGTAATTTCAAGGTCTCTGAGAAATGCGGCTTAATGAACTGTGGATACAGTGCTCTGCACATAGTAAGCGCTCAATAAATGCCACTGATGGATTGATAAAGTAGAAAGTGAAGTAAGAAGAAGTTTTCAAATGGTGTCCTGAACCCCGAGAAGCTATTATGGCTCTGGGCTAGGTTCAAGAGCACAGTTCTAATCTCAGTTCTACCTGTTGCCTGCAGTCAAATCACTTTACTTTTCCGTGCCTTGGTTTCCCCATCTGTAAAATAGGGATTCAATACTTGTTCTCCCTCCTACTTGGACTGTGAGACCCTTGTAGGACAGGGACTGTGTCTGACCTGATTGACTTGATTCTACCCCAGAACTTAGAACTGTTTGACTCATACTAAGTGCTTAACAAATATAGTAATAATAATAAACCAGATTGGTACCCCTAACTCCATCCAGCCTTGATGTCTCAGAGACCACCTCCAGGAAAACAGAGACTCACATCTGGGCCAGGTTCCTCTTTGTTCAGAAAGGCAGCTACTGATTGCTCACTGTGGGCAGGAAAGTTGTGTCATATTGTTATATTGTACTCACCCATTTGCTTAGTACAGTGCTCTGCACACAGTAACCACCCAATAAACATAATTGATTGATTGATTGAACTGGCCTCTGCAAATGATGCATGACTTTAGCTCCAGCTTTACTTGACAGTTACATAGTGTTTTGAGTAAGGTTAATGGATCAAAGAGTTATCTTTGAACTCAAAGAAAATTTGTAATCAAAGAGTATATAGGGCATGAAAGAACAAGAATACACTGGAATTATTCAAGTGCTCAGTACAGTGCTCTGCACATAGTAAGTGCTCAATAAATACTATTGAATGAATATGTGTCCATTAGTTAAAAAAGGAAATCAATAAACAAAAGAGAAGTTTAATTTGTGAGAAGCACCGTGGCCTAGTGGAAAGACCACAGGGCTGGGAGTTTAAAGACCTGGATTCTAATTCCGAACCCATCACTTGTCTGCTGTGTGACTTCAGGCTAGTCACTTAACTTCTCTGTGCTTCAGTTTCCTGAGCTGCAAAGTGCAGTTTCAATACCTGTTCTCTCACCTACTTAGACTGTGACCCCATGTGGGACCTGATTATCTTGTACCTACTTCAGTGCTTAGTACTGTGCTCGTCACATAGTAAGTGCTTAACGATATTATTTTCGTTATTATTATTATTCATTTGTCTGCCTAAGGCGCTAGAGATTGATTTCACACTAACCAGAAGGCTGAAAATGACCTAACTAAATGAATCATTCACCCTAACTGAAAGGACACTGTCTACAAGTTATTTAGAGCTATGTTCACCTTTTATGAAACGGTAGTTACAATTGTTCCAAAATACAGGCAAATTGCACAATACAACTAAATCGTATTCGTTTAAAGCGAGGTTACAGTATAAGTGGTTATGTATGTTTTCCCACAGACTTACATATTATAAAGTTGGGATCTGTTCCAAACCTCTGGAAAAGCAATATGAAATTCTTATACATGATCTCTTGAACTGATTAGCTACATCACTGTTTAATATTTCTTTAATTCAAAGCACAGCCTAATATTAAATGAAGTGTTGCAATATAATGATTACCAATTAGTAGTATTTAGTAGCGTAGTAGTTTAGTAGTTTAGAAGCAGCGTGGTTCAGTGGAAAGAGCACGGGCTTTGGAGCCAGAGGTCATGAGTTCGAATCCCAGCTCTGCCACTTGCCAGCTGTGTGACTGTGGGCAAGTCACTTAACTTCTCGGTGCCTCAGTGACCTCATCTGTAAAATGGGGATTAAGACTGTGAGCCCCACGTGGGACATCCTGATTCCCCTGTGTCTACCCCAGCGCTTAGAACAGTGCTCAGCCCATAGTAAGCACTTAACAAATACCAACATTAGTAGTAGTAGTATTTATTGAATGTTTACTGTGGGCAGAGCACTGTACTCAGCACATGACAGCATACCAAAGAGAAGATACCACCCCTGCCCTCCAAGAACTTAATAATGATGGTATTTGTCAAACCCTGTTCTAAGCCCTGGGGTAGATATAAGTTAATCAGGTTGGACACAGTCCCTGTCCCACATGGGGCTCACAGTCTAAGTAGGAGGGAGAACAGGTATTGAATCGCCATTTTTCAGTGGAGGAAAGTGAGGCACAGAGAAGTTAAAAGACTTGCCCAAGGTCACACAGCAGGTAGATGGCGATGCCAGGATTAGAGCCCAGGTCCTCTGACTCCCAGGCTTGGGGGTCTTGTTGGACTCCCCTCTTAGGATGGCACCTGCAGAGTTTCCAGTCCTCTACCAGTCTCCGCTACAGGAGGGAGAGTCAAGCAGACACATACTCATTCCATTCCTAGCTTGGGCAGTGGCTAGCGAGTGGAAGATATCTGCTACAAGTCAAAACTCCCCTGTGTTGGGCAGCAGCGGCACGGGAGAGAGTCGAGGGAGGAGACTTATGTTTACTGCATCGAAGAAGGCAGTGGTAACCACTTCTGGATTTTTACCAAGAGAACTCAATGGCTACACTACCAGAACAATTGCAGATGGAGGTGGGGCGTTTTGGGAAAGATGTGTCCATGGAGTCGCTACGGCTTGGAGATGACAGCATAAGACAAGGAAGTCTAGCAGGGGTGACAGACTTTTAAATGAATTGCAGCTAGGGGAGTAATAAAATATATGAAACATGTATATGTGCTGTAGGTAGTGTGTTAACTTAAATGTTTAGATGGCCCAGGATAGCAGAGACAGCAGTTGGAGGATGCAAAGTGGGAGGACTAGAGATTATCCGGGAGAAGCTTCCTCAAGGAGATGTGATGTCAGAAAGGCTTTTATGGTGGGAAAATCAATCAGTGGTGTTTATTGAGTACTTACTGTGTGCAGAGCACTCTATTAAGCCCTTGGGAGAGTACAATACAATAGAGTCGGTAGACATGTTCCCTGCCTGCAGCGGGTTTATAGACTAGAGGGGAAACTTGCAGTCTATCAGAAATGTGGGAGGAGGGCATACTGGACAGAGGGAAGGGAGATCAGCAGCATGAGAGGAAAAAAAATAAGGAGCAGTTAATAGTTTGGTTTGAGAGGAGCGAAATAGCGTGCCTTGGAGTGCAATGAGGGGAGATAGTGGACATGCAGGAAGGAGAGAGCTGATTGAGTGCTTTAAAGTCAATGGTCAGGACTTTCTTCTTGATATGGAGAGGAATGGGTAACCTTTAGAAGTCTGTGAGGAGTGGGAAGATATGAGCAGTATATTTCAGAAAAAATGACCCATGCGGCAAACTGAATCATGAACCCGGGTGGGGAGAGTCTGGAAGCAGGGAGATCTGTGAGGAGGCTAATGCAGTACTAAAGCAGGGCTATAAGCTTTAAAGCCCAGACCAGTATAGTGGCTCTTGGAAAGGAGAAAAGAGAAAAGATGCTGGAAATGTGAAATATTATGAGCCTTTGCAAATAATTGCAAAAGCAGATTGGTTGGCTGACTATGGTCATGGTTTCTCAACAGTGAAGAATTTGTCCAACTTAGGTTAAACAGCTTCTTTTCTAAATAAAGGAACTTATGTGGAGTAAGTCTTCAAACAATACTGTTTGTATCTCCAAGGTGGCTTTTTTATCATGGGGGTTAAATGACACCCAGGGTGTGCTTGTTATACAAGTTTTCAGCAGAATCAGCCAGCTCTAAAACTTCTTTTCAGCTGAGCTTTCCCCAAGCCCTCACTTCACCTACTCCCTCTGCTTCCTGTGTCACCCTCAGCCCCACATTACTTAACATTCTTATCTGTAATTTAGTTTAATGTCTGTCTTGCCCTTTAGACTGTAAACTGGTGGTGGGGAAGAAACATGTCTACTGAAGCTAGTATACTGTACTCTCCAATGTGCTTAGTACAGAGCTCTGCACACAGTAAGCACTCAATAAATACCACCGATTGATGCTTGACAAATATGATCAATTGATTTTTGAGCTGATGAGTGTTTCCGCTCTGTTTTACCTAACGCATTGTTTTGACTCTAACACTCGATTCATTCATGGCACTACCTCAGAAATGCAGGTATTAGGAAGGAGGCACATATAGGAGCCATGGGGGAATGGGGAAACAAAGCAAAACTCTTCATCTTTCCTGCGATCCCGTTCCTCTTCCTCCTAACACTTCCTATCACAGAAGAGTGCACCACTATCCTCTCTGTCCCAGGGGCTGCAACTTTATTGTGGCATCCTCAACCTATCATTATTTTTCAATTCTCACATTCAATCCATTGCCAAATCCTGCTGGTCTTTCCTTCACAATATCTCCCAGATCTACCCCTTCCTCTCCATGACCATCAATCAGTGGCATTTATTGAACGCTTATTGTGTGCAGAGCAGTGTACTAAGCACTTGGGAGAATATTCATTCATTCAATAGTATTTATTGAGTGCTTACTATGTGCAGAGCACTGTACTAAGCACTTGGAATGTACAATTCGGCAACAGATAGAGACAATCCCTGCCCAATGACGGGCTCACAGTCTAATCCGGGGAGACAGACGGCAGAGCAAAACAGAACGAAACTAAAACAAGACAACATTATCACGATAAATAGAATCAAGGGGATGTACACCTCATTAACAAAATAAATTAGGTAATAAATAATACAAATGGGCACAGTGCTGAGGGGAGGGAAAACAGGGAGGAGTAGAGGATGGGGAGGGGAAAGGAGAGGAGGGGGAGCAGAGGGAAAGAGGGCTCAGCTGAGGGGAGGTGAAGGGGGAAGGGGGAGGAGCAGAGGGTGGAGGGGGAGCAGAGGGAAAAGCGGGGAGCTCAGTCTGGGAAGGCCTCTTGGAGGAGGTGAGCTCTCAGTAGGGCTTTGAAGAGGAGAAGAAAGTTAGTTTGGCGGAGGTGAGGAGGGAGGGTATTCCAGGACAACAGGAGGACATGGGCCAGAGGTCAACGGAGGGAGAGGCGTGAACGGGGGACGGTGAGGAGGTGAGCTGCAGAGGAGCGGAGTGTGTGGGGTGGGCAGTAGAAAGAGAGAAGGGAGGTGAGGTAGGAGGGGCCAAGGTGATGGAGAGCTTTGAAGCCAAGAGTGAGGAGTTTTTGTTTCGTGTGCAGGTTGATAGGCAACTACTGGAGGTTTTTAAGGAGGGGAGTGACATGACCAGAGCATTTCTGTAAGAAGATATCCGAGCAGCGGAATGAAGAATAGACTGGAGCGGGGAGAGACTGGAGGAAGGGAGATCAGAGAGAAGTCTGACACAATCATCCAGCCGGGATATTATGAGAGCCTGTACCAGCACGATAGCCGTTTGGATGGAGAGGAAAGGGCGGATCTTGGTGATATTGTAAAGGTGAGACCGGCAGGCGTGGGTGACGGAATACAACAGAGTTGGTAGACACTTTCCCTGCCCTCAACCAATTTACAGCCTAGAGGACTGCCACTCCACCCAGACCGCTACTGCCCTGATACAAACCTTGGTCATTTTGCAGTTAGACTAGCCCACTAACCTCCCCTCTGGTTTCCCTGCCTTCAGCCTCTCCCCACTCCAACCTATACAATCTGCTCTGCAAAAATAATCATCCTGAAGCATCTCTTGCCCCACATCTCCCCTCTCCTTAAAACTCTCACCAGCTTCTTAGGTCTCTTCACATCCAACAAAAACTCACAAATGGCTTCAAGAGTCTCTATTCACCCCTCCTGACGTAACTGTTGTTGTCACCAGCTAGAAGCCTCTATCAATTTACCCCTCTTAATCTAACTCTTCTTGTCACCAACTATTTCCCAACTCACTTCATTCCTCTGAAGCCAACTTTCTCTCTGGACCTCACTCTCAACTTCCCCGCCTTTATCCTCCTGCTCCTGTCTTGCAACTGCCTCCTTCCCCAGATTTGACTGACCACCACTCTTCCCACATTCAAAGCTCTCCTAAAAATCCCACCTCCTCCAAGTCTTTCCCAGTGAACCTCCCAGCATCCTAAGCTTCGTAAATCCATCAGCCAACTCGAGCGCTTTAGAACTTATTTATAACCTATCCTCAGCACTCTCAAATGCTTATGCAATCTTAAATTCAATTATTCATTTTGAGTACTCTATTCATATTTTTATGCCCCTGCCCAATTTTAGCTATTTTTTTACTGCTGCTCATTAATTCTCAGATAGTTGGTAATCCTATGTCGGTCACAGCAGCAGCAGTAGGCTCAGGTGCATGGTCCTAAAGATGATTGACAACTCTCCTAAAAATAATAATAGTAATAATAGTATTTATTAAGTGCTTACTATGTGCCAGGCACTGTTCTAAGTGCTTGGGTAGTTATAAGATAATTGGGTTGGACACAGTCCCTTCCCACATAGAGCTCACAGTCTTAATCCCCATTTTACAGAAGAGGGAACCGAGGCACAGAGAAGGTAAGTAACTTGCTCAAGGACACACAGCAGACAAGTGGCGGAGCCAGTATTAGAACCCAGGTTTTTCTGACTTCCAGGCCTGGGCTCTAGCCACTAGGCCACGCTGGGCTCAGATGCAGGACTCCTGGGGCAAGGTTCTTCATATCGGTGTCTGTGATCATTAGTCACTGCGACTAAACTGAACCTTCCTATTTTAAAACATATTTAGGAAACTGCGGTTATCTATGGTGTCTGTTACCCAATATCCCCCCACCAAACAACTGATGGTGATCATTCCTTATTAACCACGTTTTCAAAGTTCACCTTTTAGAATGCTCAGCATTCTGGAGCCTTGAACAGTGATCGACCAATTTGCTTTGAATAATTGGAAGACCTAGTCGGAGGACCAGTAGCATGCTCACACAGGTTTAAGTTATGCACACTTCTAGAACACTGGGCTAGATTAGTAGTGGAAGACAGGCGATGCCAGATGAAAACTCACCACTGTCCCAAAAATGCACAAATCCTTCCTTCCCCAACACTTCCATTGTCAATTTGCCTTCCCCTCCCCTGTCCTGATGCCTGGGACCAACTTTTTAAATGTTGAACTGCACATGCTTCGCTTCTAAAACCTCGAGTGGTTACCCATTCCTCTCCACATCAAGCTGGAACTTTGGCTATTATCTTTAAGACTTTCTTCCCATCAACTCTCTTCCACTTACTTCTCCACTGTTCTCCAATTTCACCCTCCTCACTGCCTTCATTCCTCCCAAGCTTAGCTTCCCGTTAAGCGATTCTTCCACCTCCAACTCTTGCTCAGACCCTTCTCCCTGTCTTAAACTCACTCCACTTTCAAAGTGCCAAACCACAGCTCTTTCCACCTTCAGAATCCTCTTATTATCCCAACTCCTCCCGGAGGTTTTCCTAATGAATTTTTCTTGTCCCAAGGTCATAGCCTTCCAACTATCACCTCAGTACTTAATACCCCCATTATCATAAACCCTTACTATGTTGAGATAGATAAAAGATAATGCTGGTCGGACACAGACCCTGTCCCACACAGGGCTTACATTCTGAGAGGGAGGGAGAAGAGGTGTTTTATTCCACTTTTGCAGTTGAGAAAAGTGAGACACAGAGAGGTTAAGTTACACAGCAGGCAAGTGGTGGAACTGGGATGACTAGAGCCAGGATTAGAACTGGGGTCTCCTCTCTCCATGTCCTTTGCTCTTGCTACTAGATGAACCTCTAACATACCCTCCCAAGCTTTTAGTAGAATGCTCTCTATATAGTAGGTGCTCAGGAAATATTAATTCAATAATTTTAGACAGATCAGTGGCATAAAAAGGTGACTCTTTGTTAGCTGATGAGCCAAACACAACGGGCCTCCTGTGGCCTTTTTTTGGATAGGGAAATGGCCTGGACACATGGCCATTTTAACCACAAGATAAAATGGCTCTGAATTAAGGGTGGTCACAGTATACAGTAGGAGGAAGATTTAATTCCCATTTTACAGATGAGTTAACTGAGGCACAGAAAAGTTAAGTGACTTGCCCAAGGTCTCACAGCAGACAGTTGGCAGAGCCAGAATAAGAACCCAGGTCCTTCTAACTCCCAGGCCCCTAATTCCACTGGACCCTGCTGCTTTCCTTATTCCCAACTCTACAGGGAAGTATAGTACCCAGGTGCTTCAGAATGAAAAAAATGCTGTCAAGGAAACATTTGTCTGTCTTAGTCTGCACGATCTAGATTGTTTCTCTTTACCGATCCTGTGTGTAATAAAGAGATCAGCGGAGGAAGAAGCCATAAAAATGAAGACCTTCCATTTCTTCTGGGTTTATCTTCCTCTTCTTGAGTCCTGGGCCTCTTTCAGTTTTTGGTTTTGTGGATTCTTTCTGGGAAAAGCTCTGGTCCTTTCTTGGCCTTCTCTATATTCTCCCAGTTTGCTTTGCCAATCTCCCTTTTACAGCCAAGGAACTAACCCAGGCTTAATTTGTAAATGAAAATGTGCAGGGGCTCGCACAATTATGTGATCTGTAGTTATAAATTGGTAATGACTGTTCTCCTTCCTATTTAGACTGTGAGCCCCATGTGGGACAGGGATAGTGCCTGATGTAGTTAACTTGTATCTGTCCTAGAGCTTAGAACAGTACTTGACACATAGTAATTGCTATGTGGTAATAACAAAAGCAATAAGAATAATTATTAAGTGCTTACTATGCACCAGGTACAGTACTAGTACCAGGGTGGATACAAGCTATTTGGGGTGGACAAAGTCCCCGTCCCATGTGGGGATCACAGTCTTAATCTCCATTTTACGGATGAGGTAACTGAGACCCAGAGAAGTTAAGTGACTATAGAGAATGTGAAAAGAAGAAACACTTTTTTTCACAACTTTGTTGGGCTTTGCTTGCGAGCCCCCCGTGGGACAGGGCCCATGTTTAATTCCCACCTGGGTATTCTCTCTGGGAATTTAGAACAGTCTCTGCATGCAGCAAATGCTTAATAAACACTCTTACTACTATGACTACTATAGAGTAAATAATAATAAAGATAATAATTGTGGTATTTGTTAAGTGCTTATGGCAAACCAGGCACTGTTCTAAGTGATGGAGTAGACAGAAGCAAATTGGGTTGGACACAATCCCGTTCCCACATGGGGCTCCCACTCTTAATCCCCATTTTACAGATGAGGTAACTGAGGTACAGAGAGTGAAATGACTTGCCCAAGGTCTCACAACAGACTTGTGACAGAGTCAGGATTAGAACCCAGGTCCTTCTGACTCCCAGGCCCATGGTCTATCCACTAGACCATGCTGTAGACAGCCACAGGAGACAGGTCGGCACTGGGGTGAGGAAAGAAAGAAAATATGACTAGGTGCTGGCAGTAAAAAGTACAATAATAGAGCGAACAGCAATCTTTACTAAAGCAAATGATGCAGAAGGGATTGTCTGTTAGCCTCAACCAACTAATAAAATCCCAGTCAGTGTTGCCATCTTCAAACCTGTAGGTCAGCTTTATAAATGTGGATGACCATGCCCTAAAAATGCTCATGCCCAAGAAGATACATGAATGAGCGAGAACTACTTTCCAGAGCCAATCTGACACAGTGGACTGACGATGTTTGATGGAAACTGAAGTATTGTACTAGCCTTTCCCCGGGAAACCCGATACTCAAACAAAGATCTACATTGGCAAGATGGAATTGAATGCTGCCACTGAATTTTGTTTCCTAGGTTCATTCATTCATTCATTCATTCATTCGTATTTATTGAGCACTTACTATGTGAAGAGCACAGCATTAAGTGCTTGGGAGAGTACAATACAATACATTGAACACATTCCCTGCCCACACTGAGCTTACAGTCTAGAGGGGGTGAGATAGACATTATTATAAATAAATTTTAAAAAATAAACTACAGATATATACATAAGTGCTGTGGGGCTGGGAGAGGGGGAGAACAAAGGGAGCACACAGGGCAATGCAGAAGGGAGTAAGAGAAGAGGAAAGGGGGAGCTTAGTCAGGGATGGCTTCTTAGAAGAGACATGCCTTCAAAAAGGCTCTGAAGAGGGGGAGACTAAGTGTAAACTGCCCAAAGATATGATGGCAGGGAAGAAAGTTGAAAATAAAATCAAAGGCCACAATGTCCTTTAAGAGGCAGCCAGAGTATGGGGGCAACATGAAGTCACGCTTCAGGCCAGACGAAAAGTTTTCAGAGGTGTGAAACCCACCATAAACACCTCACCTGACTCCTGAGCAGTTCTATTCCTTGAAAAGAGTCACTTTTGGCCTATATCTAACCCCAGGTGGGAAGAGAGGGGCACGAACAAAGAAGCCCTGGAACAAAGTTAGTTTTACTAGCATCGATGCCCCACTCACCTCGGTACGGCTGTGAACGAGGGAAGAGGACTGATGAAATCAGGACACACCAAGAGTTGCTAGATAGTCATCTGAAATGGGGGGACTGAAGAAAAGGGTGACAGAGCAAAAGTTTTAAGTAAGCAAGAGCGAGGAACGATTGTCAATGCCGTATCAAAGCTGATAGCTAAGAGACCAAAGTAATCGTCACAGACCAGCGTAACGCGCTGTGATCAAGAAAAGACTGCAACTTCTCAAGAGCTCTGAGAGGCTGAAGAGGCTAAGCAGGAGCTTTAGAGAACACATACGATAAACAGCCCGACCAAGGACGATCTTTAATATGTACACCGTACCGTTGGAGTGGCTGCCTCTGAATCAGAACACTTCATCAGCGGCACATCTTCAAATAAAATGTCACGAGATGAAATCAAGGTGGTGATTACAGCAAGAGCCCCGAAGCAAGAGGATGGACTGCATTCACCGTTAAGGGGAGGGAGGGCAGAAGGGCATTTCACCTATGGTAATCATGTCGCCTCAGCTTTAATATCCTGCAATGAACGGCAGAAACAAAATTGAGATTAGACTTTGGGGAAATGGGATTCATTCTCCTGTTAGACTGATGTTGTGCTGCAGGGAGTCAATTTAGTTAGCTATTTCTTAGTCTCTATTTCCCCTATCTAAAGTTATTTTAATGTCTGCCTTCCCCTACAGACTGTAAGTACCTTGTGGGCAGGGATGGTGCCTACCTCTATTGCACTCTTCTTTCCCAAATACTAAATGCAGTGCTATGCACACGGTAAGCGCTCAATAATTGATTATTTGAGATTTTTGTTGTTGTTTTGCTGGGGAGAAAGAGAAAGGAACCTACGATCAAATCTTTGTGCCAGTGCAGGTGAAGGTCTACAATCAAGGCAGATTTAAATTTCTTCAGATGGAATAAGCCAGGGGTGGCCAAACTATGGCTTGGGAGCCACGTGCATCTGTTCTTTCTTTGCTGTGTGCTTAGGGTGAAAAGCCAGGTAATTTGAGTTTAGAGGCCCACTTTTCACGCAGCGGTGGGGTGCAGATGTCACCGATCCTGTCCTTTTGGAGGCAGCGGCACCTCTCCTCACTTGAAGTCCACTACCATCCCCTTCCCCAGATGCCCCACCCACCCCTCAATCTGGGAACACCTATCCTCCGCCACTCCCAAGTCAATCGATCCAAAGTATTTATTGAGTGAGGGTCTACTCCGTGCATAGCCCTGTATTAAGTGTTTGGGAGAGTACAATAGAATTGGTAGATATGATTCCTGTCCCGAAAGGACTTACAATGTAGTTGTGAAGACAGACATTAAATAAGAGGGAGCAATAAATGCAATAAGATTAAATGCAATTAAATATAATACAATAAACAAATAAATACAATAACAAATACAATGAGGGAGTAATAAAGTACAAAGTTATGCACATAAATTCTGTGATGTGGAGGTGGGCAGTGAATATCCAGGCACTAAAGTGGCATGAACGTTCTGAAGTGGCAGTAGGGGGGAATACAAGGTTAGGAGATATTAGAAATTCATTCATTCCATTGTATCTATTGAGCGCTTACTAAGTGCAGAGCACTGTACTAAGTGCTTGGAATGTACAATTTGGCAACAGATAGAGACAATCCCTGCCCATTGGCGGGCTTATTAACTGGGGAAGGACGCTTGGAGGTGATGTGATTTCAGAAGTGCTTTAAAGATGGGAAGAGCAGCGAGCAATATGTCTGATATGAAGGGGGAGGGAGTCCCAGGCAAATCATTTAACATCTCCGTGCCTCGGTTTCCTCGTCTTTACGATGGGGATTAAATATCCGCACTCTCTCCCAATTAGACCGTGAACCCATAATAACAATACTTATGGCATTTTTTAAGCACTTACTATATGCCCGGCACTGTACTAAGCGCTGATGTGAGGCAGGGATTGTGCCTGACCTGATTATATTGTGTTTATCACTGTACTTGGCACGGTACAAATATCGCAATTATTATTACTAAGAGATCCGTAATGAGTGAGTAGAAAAAAAAATTAGTGGAAGATATATCCTGAACCGTAAGGATGGTCAGGGACAGCCTCCACATTCGCCCTGCAAACAGTCCTTGGTGACATTGTCAGAGATGGAAAATAGGACTGGGTGGACCATCGGTTTAACTCTGGAGGTATTTCCTACGTTTTTATGTTTGTACATACTCTCCACCCCAGCTCTGCTTACCAGTGGTAGTAATAGCCACAGAGAACATTCTCAAATACAGACAGATCCCAAGATACAACCGGTTAAAGTCCCTGAAAATACGATCCTATTGGTAACGGGGTCATTTAGTTTCCATTCCAGATCCAGCCGCGACATGACGATCCTCTGGGTAAGTAAAAATGACACTACAAATGCCTCCCCTGCTTCTCAGCAGTTCTTCGGCTAGCCCCCTCCCTGCACCTTGAACTCAGCCTTCATCCATATTCCACTGTCTTCTCTTTTAAAGCAAATCCGAGAAAATAGCTGCTGCTGCTGCCACTGTAAACCCTGTCACCACTTCCTTCCTTCCTGTAGCCACACCGGTGGCTCGGAAGGGACCTTGACCCCGTCTCACTCTGGTTCATCTCTGTCCCCATCCCCCTGGCTTTGGGTCGGAAGGCGGGGCTGCAAGAGGGAAAGGGATAGGACGCACTCGATTCAGAACAGTAAGTTACACTCGGCTTGCAAGAGTACCCATTGCCATCATGATGGTTTGTTTTAAACGAGAAAAGAATACCCGACCAAGCGCAAGGGAATTGGAGGAGGTTGAGTTCAGGAGTTTAATGATCCTATCCTGCCTTGACTACTGGATCTGTCTCCTCGCTGACTTCCCTGGCTTCTGTATCTCCTCACTCCGGTCCATACTTCACTCTGCGGCACCGATCATTTTTCTAAAAAAAGCTCAGTCCGAGTCTCCCCGCTCCTCGAGAACCTCCAAATGCTGCCCAACTTCCTCTGGATCAAACAGAAACTCCTTACCGTCAGCTTTAAAGCATTTAATCGGCTCACCTCATCCTAACTCACCTCAATGATCTACTGTAGTCCAGCCCACAAATTTCACTCCTCTAATGCCAGTTTACTCACTGTGCCCCAATCTCATCTATTTTGCCGACAACTCCTTTCCCACATCCTCCCCCTAAACTGGAATTCCCTCCCCCTCCACATACGCCAGACCACCACTCTCCCCACCTCCGAGGCATGATTAAAATCACATCTCCTTCAAGAGGACTCCCCCGATTAAACCCTCTTCTCCCCTGCTCCTTCTCCCTTCTGCATCACCTGTGCACTTGGATCTGTGACCTTTGAGCATTCGCTATTCACCCCACCCTCAACGCCACAGTATTTATGTACATGCCTTCCAGTTCTATATTATAAATTATTTATTTACATTAGTATTGGTCTCCCCGCCTAGACGCTAAGCTCACTGAGGGCAGGGAACATGTCTGCAACTCCGCTGCACTCTCCCAAATGCTTAGTAGAGTGCTCTGCATATAGTAAGCACTCAATAAATACAAGTGACTGATTGAGGCAGAAAAAGGGACAAGAAAGTGGCTGAGAATGGAGTGAGCAGAGAGGGAAGGGTGAAGAGGAGACAAGGCGGTGAGGGAATTGATGTTCATGGAGGCACTGTCACCCCTCTAAACCACAAAATCGTTGTGGGCAGAGATTGTGTTTGTTATTTTGTCTTATACTCTCCCAAGCACTTAGAACAGTGTCCTGCACACAGTAAGTGCTTAATAAATATAACTGATGGATTGATTGATTGTAATGTGGGGACGGGCCTTATATATGTGGGGTAAATTATTGTTGTTGTTGATGTTGTTAATGGTATTTGTTCATTCATTCATTCGATCGTATTTATTGAGTACTTACTGTGTGCAGAGCACTGTACTATAGATACAGAAGTGCTGTAGTGCGGGGAGAGGTAAGTGCTTATGAGGTGTTAAACACTGTTCTAAGCACTAGAGTAGAAAGAAGTTAATCAGGTTGGACTCCGTCCCTGTTCCAAATGGGACCCACGGACTAAGTAGGAGAAGAGGACAAAGGGCAGGATGTATAAACGAGGGGCAGGGCATTGTTAACCTGGGGTACACCTGGAACAAAACTGAGGGTGAAGATGGGGAAGAGGTCTCCAAACATTCTGAATATTTACTACAGCATCAGCCTCTCACATGGTTCCAAATATCATTAATTAGGTCTGCAAATATTCTATCCGGCCTGCAAAAAATTGGTGCTGGCCTCACCAGCGCTTGTGTCCACCAACTGTATTATTCTGCACACAGTCAGAGCTCGATAAATACTGTTAATTGATTGTTCGACCTCCTCACCTTCTGATCCCCATTTCTTCAAAGAAAGTACAAATACACCGCACAGATTCCCAGTATAACGACTAAATACGCTCAGGCTCGAAAAGAAATTAAATGAACCCTAAAGAAATCTGACAGGCAGAAAATATGAACAATCCAAATGTTTTCTGGCTGCCTGGTTTCCTTAGTGTTCACCTAATTTCTTTTAGATCCCGGGCTAGGGCTAATTTTTTCCTCTCCCTTAAAAGTGAGTCCAGATTTTTTTTTGGGGGGGGTGAGGAATGCAAATCCCAAAATCATGCGCTGGAAAAACGATACGCTGGAAAAGCGACACTCGTCGCCCGGTGCCGGGGATTGATGCCCTTTTATTTGCATTGCTGTCTGTCACCCCCCAACCCCTAGACTGTGAGCCCGTTGTGGACAGGGATTGTCTCTCTTTACTGCCGTAGTGTGCATTCCAAGCGCTTAGTGCAATGCTCTGCACACAGGAAGCGCTCAATAAATAGAGAAGCAGCATAGCTCAGTGGAAAGAACCCAGGTTTGGGAGTCATAGGTCATGGGTTCGAATCCCGCTCCGCCACTTGTCAGTTGTGTGACTGTGGGCAAGTCACTTAACTTCTCTGTGCCTCAGTGACCTCATCTGTAAAATGGGGATTAAGACTGTGAGCCTCACGTGGGACAACCTGATTACCCTGTATCTCCCCCAGCACTTAGAACAGTGCTCTGCACACAGTAAGCGCTTATCAAATACCAACATTATTAGTATTATTTTTTGGCTCCTCACCCAGCAGCATGGCTCAGTGGAAAGAGGCCGGGCTTGGGAGTCAGAGGTCTTGGGTTCTAATCCCGACGCCGCCCCTTGGTGGCTGTGTGACCTTGAGCAAGTCACTTGACTTCTCTGGGCCTCGGTGACCCTCATCTGTAAAACGGGGGTGGAGACTGTGAGCCCACGTGGGACAACCTGATTCGTTCAATTCATTCATTCAATAGTATTTATTGAGCGCTTACTATGTGCAGAGCACTGTACTAAGCGCTTGGAATGTACAATTCGGCAACAGATAGAGACAATCCCTGCCCATTGACGGGCTGACAGTCTAATCGGGGGAATGTTCTGCTCCAGGCCATACCTCTCACCTGGGCTCACAGACTAAGTAGGAGGTGGAACAAGCAGTTAATCCCCATTTCAAAGATAAGGAAACTACGGAACAGAGAAATTAAGTGATTTAGCATAAAACAGGCAGTTATGAGAGCCGGGATGAAAACCAGGTCCTCTGACTCCCAGGTCCCATTTTCTCTCCACTAGGCCATGCTACTGTCCCTGATTATTTTATTTAACTGATTTATCAATTCTGCATTTTGTATCCCATGACATATCCATCCATGATGACCTTGTATCCCTCAGAACAGTGCTTGGCACAGAGTAAGCGCTTAACGAATGCCATGTTCTCTCCACTAGGCCATGCTACTATCCCTGATTATTTTATTTAACTGATCTATCAATTCTGCATTTTGTATCCCATGACGTATCCTTCCATGATGACCTTGTAGCCCTCAGAACAGTGCCTGGCACAGAGTAAGCGCTTAACAAATGCCATTATTATTATTATTAATAATAAATACGAATGGATGGATGGATGGAAGAGCACGGGCTTTGGAGTCAGAGGTCATGGGTTCGAATCCCGGCTGGGCCACTTGTCAGCGTGTGACTTTGGGCAAGTCACTTAACTTCTCGGTGCCTCAGTTCCCTCATCTGTAAAATGGGGATGAAGACTGGGAGCCCCGCGTGGGACAACCTGATTCCCCTGTGTCTACCCCAGCGCTTAGAACAGTGCTCGGCACATAGTAAGCGCTTAACAAATACCAACATCATCATCATCATGGATGGATGGATGGATGGATGGATGAATGAATGAATAGAGAAGCAGCGTAGCTCAGTGGAAAGAGCATGGGCTTTGGAGTCAGAGGTCATGAGTTCGAATGCCAGCTCTGCCGCTTGTCAGCGGTGTGACTGTGGGCAAGTCACTTCACTTCTCTGGGCCTCAGTGACCTCATCTGTCAAATGGGGATGAAGACTGTGAGCCCCACGTGGGACAACCTGATTCCCCTGTGTCTCCCCCAGCGCTTAGAACAGTGCTCGGCACATAGTAAGCGCTTAACAAATACCAACATTATTATTATTAATGAATGTACCGGCCTGGCTGCTAGCTGAAGGTTGCAAGAGGGAGGTGCGCGCTCCGCCCTTGGCTCCGCCCCCACGTTTCCAGCTCCGCCCCCGCCTCTCCATTGGCTCACCCCCAGGTTCTGGCCCCGCCCACGACATTGACCCCGCCCCCTCGCGGTCTAGCTCCGCCCCCTCCAGCCACCCCACACCGCTTGGTCCCCGCCCCCCGCTCTAGCTCCTCCCCCCCTGCTGTAGCTCCTCCCCCTGCTCTAGCTCCGCCTCTCCTCCCCCTGCTCTAACTCCTCCCCCTCCTCCCTCCCTGCTCTAGCTCCTCCCCCTCCTCCCCATGCTCTAGCTCCTCCCCCTGCTCTAACTCTTCCCTCTCCTCCCTCCCTGCTCTAGCTCCTCCCCCTCCTCCCTCCCTGCTCTAACTCCTCCCCCTCCTCCCTCCCTGCTCTAGCTCCTCCCCCTCCTCCCCATGCTGTAGCTCCTCCCCCTGCTCTAACTCTTCCCCCTCCTCCCTCCCTGCTCTAGCTCCTCCCCCTCCTCCCTCCCTGCTCTAACTCCTCCCCCTCCTCCCTCCCTGCTCTAACTCCTCCCCCTCCTCCCTCCCTGCTCTAGCTCCTCCCCCTCCCCCCCCTGCTCTAGCTCCTCCCCCTCCTCCCCCTGCTCTAACTCTTCCCCCTCCTCCCTCCCTGCTCTAGCTCCTCCCCCTCCTCCCTCCCTGCTCTAACTCCTCCCCCTCCTCCCTCCCTGCTCTAGCTCCTCTCCCTCCCCCCCTGCTCTAGCTCCTCCCCCTCCTCCCCCTGCTCTAACTCTTCCCCCTCCTCCCTCCCTACTCTAGCTCCTCCCCCTCCTCCCTCCCTGCTCTAGCTCCTCCCCTCCTCCCCCCTGCTTTAGCTCCCCCTCCTCCCCCCGGCTCTAGCTCCTCCCCCTCCTCCCCCTGCTCTAATCCCTCCCCCTCCTCCCTCCCTGCTCTAGCTCCTCCCCCTCCTCCCATGCTGTAGCCCCTCCCCCTGCTCTAGCTCCTCCCCCTCCTCCCCCTGCTCTAACTCTTCCCCCTCCTCCCTCCCTGCTCTAACTCCTCCCCCTCCTCCCTCCCTGCTCTAGCTCCTCCCCCTCCCCCCCTGCTCTAGCTCCTCCCCCTCCTCCCCCTGCTCTAACTCTTCCCCCTCCTCCCTCCCTACTCTAGCTCCTCCCCCTCCTCCCTCCCTGCTCTAGCTCCTCCCCTCCTCCCCCCGGCTCTAGCTCCTCCCCCTCCTCCCCCTGCTCTAATCCCTCCCCCTCCTCCCTCCCTGCTCTAGCTCCTCCCCCTGCTCTAGCTCCTCCCCCGGCTCCTCCCCCTGTCCCAGCCCCGCCCCCCGGCTGCAGGTCCTCCTCCGCCCCCGCTCCCGCCCCCGTTCCCCGGCCGCAGTGGCGGGGGAGGCGGCGGGTCGGGGCGGTGCGGGGCACAGGTGGGAGGGCGTGGGGCCGCAGTGACCGTCCCGGAGCCCGTCGCGGCGGCCGCGCCCCTCCCCGGACCCCCGGACCCCCGGACCCCCGGACCCCCGGGCCGCTCAGCCCCTCTCCGGTGCGCACGGTGGGCAGCCCCGGGCGGAGGGGTCCCGGGGCCATGCCATGAGGTTCAGGAGCGCAAATGTCATCGCCGCGCTGGGGCTCTGCGCGCTCTTCTCCTTTTCCTGGTTCACCACCCACCGGACCAACGGGAGAGGTAAGAGGAGGGGCAGAGGGAACGGGACCCCCTTCCCTCCTTTTCCTCCTCTCCTTTCCCTTCCCTCCTTTCCTATTCCCTTCTTTCCCTTCCCTCTTTTCTCTTCCCTCTTTTCCCTTCCCTCCTTTCCCTTCCCTCCTTTCCCTCCCGTCCTTTCCCTTCCCTCTTTTCCCTTCCCTCTTTTCCCTCCCGTCCTTTCCCTTCCCTCCTTTCCCGTCCCTCCTTTCTCTTCCCTCCTTTCTCTTCCCTCTTTCCCCTTCCCTCCTTTCCCTTCCCTCTTTTCCCTCCCGTCCTTTCCCTTCCCTCTTTTCCCTTCACTCCTTTCCCTCCCACCTGTTGCCCTTCCTTGACTCTGTTTCCCCTCCCGTTGCCCCCGCGCCCCCTCTCCCCGGACTCGCCCCGGGGTGGGGGTTGCCCTCGCCCTTTTCCTTTTTCTCTCCCTATTTTTAGACGGTTAAAACCGTTACTCCTTTTCGCGTCTTCTCGACCGTGAGCCTTAAGCGCTTAGGACGGGGCTCTGCCCACACTAAGCGCTCAGTAAATACGATTGAGTTGAATGTAAGCGCTTAATAAATACGACTGAGTTGAATGAGCCCGTTGGGAGCAGGGATTTTCTCACTTTATTGCCGAATTGTACTTTCCCAAGCGCTTAGTAAGAATAATAATAATTCTGGTATTTGTTAAGCGCTTACTATGTGCCAAGCACTGTTCTAAGCGCTGGGGTCCATACGAGGTCATCGGGTTGTCCCACATAGGGCTCACAGACTTCATCCCCATTTTACAGATGAGGTAACTGAGGCACAGAGAAGTGAAGTGAGTTGCCCAAAGTCACACAGCTGATAAGTGGCAGGGTCGGGATTAGAACCCATGACACCTGGCTCCCAAACCCGTGCTCTTTCCACTTAGTCACACTGCTTCAGTGCCCTGCACACACTAAGCGCTCAGTAAATAAGATTGTCTTCCCCTTCTAGACTGTGAACCTGTTGTTGGGTAGGGATGGTCTCTGTTGCCGAACTGTGCTTTTCAAGCGCTTAGTACAGTGCTCTGCACACAGTAAGCTCTCAATAAAGATGATTGAATGAATGCTCTGCACACAGTAAGCACTCAATAAATACGATTGTTGCCTGTCTCCCTCTTCTAGACTGAGTCTGTTGTTAGGGACTGTATCTGTTGCCGAATTGTACTTTCCGAGCGGTTAGTACAGTGTTCTGCACCCAATAAGCCTTCAATAAATGCGACTGAAGGAAGGAATGAATGTCTTCCAACTGCCTCATTGGAGCCCAGGTGGTGGAGAGGCTCTGAGACACCACTTTTTCCATCACCACCCTGCAAGAGTAGGGTGACTCTACTGCTTCTTCACTTGTCTCTCCCCCTAGAAGCCTCTTTAAGACTACAAATCTCCCTGGATCCTGCCCCAAACCCTGAACCCCAGGACTGTTTCCATTGCTTCCCCCCTTTCATCCCTTTTTACCACCCAAGTTAGGTCTCCTCCCTCTCTCTCCCCACTCCCTTCTTCTCTTTCGCTCCCTCTTCATCCAACCCACCCTCACAAGCACATTCTGGAAAATGAGAGTAGTCTTCAGGCTTGTATATGAAGCCGATGGATGAAGACTGAATTTTTCGAGGGAGTCGGTTGTCCTGGAACCGAGTTGACAAAGGGTTGAATTGCAGGACCCATTCAGCCCCTGAATTTAGGTGTCTCCCTTATAACTCCACTGAAGCACCTCAAGGTTTGGATTTTATTGGCATGCACCGAAGGAATAGGTTTGAGAATGCGTTGAGTTTACTGTCAAGGAATATTAAATTTGTGTGTATTAGGTGGAAGGAACACTGTAAAAACAGATTTAGAAATCTTCTTCCCCCTGCAAATGATATCTTTAAAGTTTATTTTTCCTTTACGTTAGTTATGCTCCTTTAAATCTTTAGACGTTACACTTATTTTACGCAATAAACTTAGATCAAAAATTAAAAGTGTGGGTTAGTGAATAATACTGCGCTTATCGAGCACCCACCAGGTACAGAACACTGTACCAGGGTAAGAAAATCATTCCAAAAGTCTCCAAGGTCTTTGGGCATTGAAAGAGACTGTCCCTTTTAATTTGTTTCTAAATGAAGAATTGAAATTCTAGTGAAATAGAAAATATGTTGTAAAGAATCAAGTGCTTCTAAGTCTTATTTTTGTAAGCTTTTTTGTTTTAAAATTTCCTCATCCAATTATGAAGAAATTCTGCAAATCTTTAGTTATAAACTCAGAATTAGTTTATTTTTTCAGGACTGGTGTCAGGAAAAGAGAACGCTCTTCACCAACCTTGGGGTTTTAAACCCATTTCCATTCATTCATTTCATTTATTCAATCGTATTTATTGAGCGCTTACTGTGTGCAGAGCACTGTACTAAGCGCTTGGAAAGTACAGTTCGGCAACAGAGACAGCCCCTACCCAAAAATGCGTGCAGGGTGACACCTATTGAATGACTGGATGGTAATCCATTAAATGAAGGGTTAATAGAGTGCCTCCCTGAGTTCTTAATTTACCATGAGAGGGCCCTGGGTTCTGAGGGTGAATGTTTTTAAGATATACATTTATTTTATATATATATATATATATATAGAGAGAGAGAGAGAGAGAGAGAGAGATCATTTTATCACCTGCCATCTTTTTTGTTGTTATTTTATGGACCCAAAGAAGTGTGTACAGACATTATAAAATAAAAATAGTTCCTAAGGAGAAACAGAAGCAGCAAGATGTGGAGGTGAATAAGGTAAAGCTAATTAGAATACACAGCTGTTCCTTATCTACTTTCTGTTCCCAGCATGGAAGCCACTTTCAAACACTGGCATAAGGAGCCGAAGCTTTCTATCTGAGTTTCGGGTAATATAGGAACTTCGAAGGTCACTAGGTCTCATTCTCAGTGGGTGATAACACCAGTAAGCACCAAGTTTGGACTTTTTTCAGGGAATGTTTTGAGCTTTTTATTTTCATCTGCCTTTTGTTCTCAGACTGACCACAGGCTTCCCTCCTGGGTCCTGGTGAAACAATGGAGCCTTTATCAGGGATCTGCAACCCATTTCCAAAAACCACCACCTCAGCCTTCTGTAGAGCTACATTTCCAGTCCTCACTTAGGTGGTAGCACCTTCAGGAATTGCAGAGTCAGTTTTTGTTGTTCCCAGTGCCTGCCTGGGCCAGGCAAAACAAGGGGCTTTCTACAGCTTGGAGTCCCCCATATCCAGGTCATATCCATGCCTCCTCACCTTGACCATCACCACCCGGTTGGTCCCCACAAATGCCCTTGACTTTGGGTAAAATTCCCAGAAACATTCAGTGGTCCCAACACCCTCCCTGCCAGTGACATGCTACCGAATGGCAGAAGCCAGCGGGAGGACAGGGACGCCACACTTCATGCCACCGAGTTTCCCACTGGAACCTTGGATGGGCATTCATGGTCTTGATCACTGCCAGATAGTCCTCAGCTCTTAACTCTCCTGGATTGATGACATAGTGTTAAAGTCTAGAAAACTTGGACTAGGACTCCCACTGCTTAGATCTTTTGGATTTGACGGTTGCAGATCGCAGGTGCCATTTGGTGCTTAGATGCGTCCGTAACCTTCTGATCCACAGGTTGATATTTCTGCATTGACGGAATGGTCCACTGCGGGGCTGACAACTCCCTTCCTGCTACTTAAGTGGCTCAGTGGAAAGAGCATGGGCTTGGGAGTCAGAGGTTGTGGGTTCTAATCTCTACTCCTCCACTTGTCTGCTGTGAAACCGTGGGCAAGTCACTTAACTTCTCTGTGCCTCAATTACCTCAACTGTAAAATGGGGATTAAGACTGTGAGCCCACCTTGTATATCTACCCCAGCGCTTAGAACAGTGCTTGGCACATAGTAAGCACTTAACCAATACCACCATTATTATTATTATTATTATTATTACTGTTTTATCAGGGCATGCAAAGTATGGCCACTTCTGTCATAATTCCATCTCTGATCTGTTCGCTTTCCCTGAAATGCTGCTAACTAGTTGAATGGTGATTGCTCACTTCAGAGCCCTCAGCTCAGTTGAATGTTCAGAAGTGCTGACAACCAGCTCATGTGCATATCTTTCTGCTTCACAGATAAGAATTTTGCTTTTTCCAGGCTGAGTGGTGGATTTTGTGAGTATAAGCAGGAAGGCCTTTATGGCAGAGTTGACACTAAGTTCACTTTTTCAATGACCATTTTGAACACAAATCTTTCTAAGTGATCTCATTATCTGTAACCCTCTTGGTAGTTAACCTGCTGGGTAGAATTTTCCAATCAGTTTTCCTTTCCAGTGGTTTATCCATTTCATGGCTGATTTATGAAATAGATGTCATTACTGCAGCATCCTTGAGTGTCAGAACCATTTTGTTTTATAAAATTTAACTTTAAAGTTGAACTTTTGGAATCTAAATTTAGCACCCTGCTGTCAGGTGAAGGTTTCTTAATGCAGTATATGTTCACTCAGGAGTGAGGCTGCATTAATTTCCATGGGTCTTGAAGGACAGCCCAGAATTAAGCCAGTGTAACAGGATTCAAGGAGGAGAAACCTCCAATGGAGTGGACTGTGCTATCGTCAATAGGAGACTAAAATAATTAGGTGGTTTTCTGTTCAAGATGCTTCATCCTGGAAATGACCAGCTACCCCTATTCTCATTTAAGCAAATAGTTTATTCTAGTGTTCTTTCTCCAGACTTCAGAGAGCACCTTTTTGTTTAAACAATGCTGGTACTGCTGTTGCTTGTGACCTTTAGGCTTTTTCTGGACCATTTATCCAGGGAGTAGAGAAGCAGCACGTCCTATTTGTACAGAGCACGGGCTTGGGAATCAGAAGGCCCTAGTTCTAACTCCAGCTCCACCCCTTGTCTGCTGCATGACCTTGGGCAAGTCACTTCACTTCTCTGTGCTTCAGTTACCTCATCTGTAAAATGGGGATTAATGCTATGAGCCCCATGTGGGACATGGATTGTAGCCACCCAGAATTTAGTACAGTGCCTGGCAAATAGTAAGTGCCTAACAAATGCCATAAAAAAGTGAACTTTGGTACTACCGACAGAGGCAGAATATTGTTGAGCTAGGAACATTACACCTTGAGTTTGAAAAGTTCCAATATTAGGCAGGATTGTTGGACTACATGAGCTGGAGGACAGAGTCGAGAACAGAAGCCAACTTGTAAGAAGTTTGCCATGACAAAGAAGTGATTATTTGTTATTATATACAATCTGTATTTCATAATGTAATTACAAGAGAAGTAACTCAATATGATATCCAGAGTCAACTGATTATAGTTTGCAGATTGGCGAGTGAGGAAAGATGCATTTCCTCAATGAAACAACTAAAAAAGTAAAAGCACCTAACAATTAGCTGCCGAGGAAGAAACTGATTAATTATTTGAGCCGTATAATAAATCTATAAAGCCTGTTAATTTCAGAAATTTAATGATGATTGTTTTCTAAAAGACAGAGGCGATTAGAAGTTTCACATTTCATGAAAAACACTTCAAGGTCAACTACAACCTGAAAGGTTAATGGAATCTGTTAAAAGTATGGAAATTATGTAATGCCGGACACTGATATTTGAGGCGGCGGGGTTGTAGAAAAAGCTTGGGTCTAAGAGTCAAGAGACCTAGCTCCTAGGTACAACTCTGCCCCTGGACTTCCCTGCGTGATCTCAGACAAACAATTTAATTTCTCTTTTCAGTTTCCGCCTTTATTAAAGAGATAATGATAGCTTCTACCTCACAGGGTTATTGGGAAAATAAAATGAGATAATGTGGAAATGCTTTGGAAAATGTGTGAGATACAAATTAAAATATGATATAAATGAGAGATACTTTTATTCTTTGTATATGTAAATATTATAAAGTAAAAATATGTTAGGATAGCTTGACACACTTTTAATAATTCAGAAAGTTCCAGCAGCCAGGAAGTGCTGGACCAGAGTGGAAGGAACAGTGTCATTTACTGAATGCCAAATGAGTGCAATGTACTCTACTAAGTGCTTGAGAAAATACCATAGGAGTCCAAGATATAGTTCCTGCCAAAAAGAAGTGTACAACCTAACGGTGAAGGCAGACAAACAGTATTTACAAATACTGAGAGTGATAGGCATGACAGAGATCAGATAGGACGATGGGTGAATACGCCAGGAGTAAATTAGATAAAATAACTGAAGGCACAGCTCACCTCCCTTATATCTCCGGGTGCCCAAGATGGGTATAAGTAAATACATAACATACATGGGCTAGAGGTGGCTGTTGGGTTGACATGGCTTGAAGTGTGGGCAATTGGGAAAACTGGCATTTTAGCAGGTGGGGAGGGATACGGTCTGGCAGATTCATGAGGAAAGGGAGTTCCATGTTAGAGAAGAGGAATGGCAGTGGGTTGGAGTGGAAAGTGAGAGAAGTTAGAAGGGAAGATTATGGAATGGAGTGAGAGAAGAAAGTGGAAGGTTGTGGGCTGGGAATATCTGACTGCTCCCTGTATTTTCCCAAGTGCTTAGTCCTCTGCACTCGGTAAGCAATCAATATCATTGATCGGGTAAAATACAACACTGGTTGAAAACCTTAGGTGGATAGACAAATGGGTAACCATTGGAGAGCTGTGAAGACAGAAGCACTGGGTTCTGTGCTACATTTAAGGAAGATGATCCAAAAGGCTATATGTAGGATTGACTGAAAAACTTGGAGGCAGGGAGAACAGCAAGGAAGTCAGTGAAAGAATCCAGCAAGGGGATGAGGGCTTGAACCAGGGTGTTGTCTGTAGGCGCGGGTAGAAAGGGGCACAAAAACACTGTGGAGAAAAAACTGGCAGGATTAGAGATAGACTGAATAGGGTGCATAAAAGAGATAGGAGTCAAAGATCATTATCATTATTAACGGCATTTATTGAGAAATTACTATGTGCAGACCACTGTCCTAAGCCCTTGGGAGGATACAGTACAACAGAGAAGACGCCAGGAGGATTGTGGTGATTGATAACTGTGACAGTGAGCCCGTTGGGTAGGGATTGTCTCTATCTGTTGCTGAATCGTGCTTTCCAAGTTCTCAGTACAGAGCTCTGCACACAGTAAAAGCTCAATAAATACGATTGAATGAATGAATGAATTAATTAATTAATCGTGGTGGGAAAGTAAGGAGTAGGTTTGTTGATGAACAGGGGTTCAGTTTTTATCAAATTGCATTTAAGGGGCCCCTGGATCATCCATGTTGAGATGTCCTAAAGGCAGGAGGAAATGTGAAATTTTCAAGCTGGTTTAGGGCATTGTGAAGTCTACCCCACTTCACAATGTCCTGCATAAAGGTGACAGCAGGATGACGTTGTCGGAGTTTCCCGGTCGGAACCAATAACCTGCAAAGAGGAATTCTTTTTAGGGCTGGTGACTTATGCAGTGCCACTCACACTCTCCGGTCCCTGCCAGTCGTATTCCTCCTGGGGCACGGAATGCGGTGAACCATGTCGGGGGCAGGGTAAGAGTGAGAATATGTCAGTAAGACAGTTGTTGTTCTACCAAATCTGCATTTTCTGGCTTAACTGTTAGAAAAGTGACAAAAATAAATACTGGACTACCTGGACCATTGGTCTGGCCAAGAATGCCGTTTTTTATGTTCTTCTAGTCTCATATTCCTAGCAAGGGGAAATCGGGTGTTTGCTACTGCTGATTTTTGTTTACATTGTAATTTAGTACAAATTGTACTTGTGCCCGGAGATTTAATAAGTAGACCAGGTTTTGCCAATTTAAATGCAAATTTCAGGATTTCCTCAAATTCTTTCTCACCAAAGTTTGTCAGAGGTAGGTGCACAATTGATTTCCATTTCATTATTAATCTTTATGACCAAAAATAAAACAAAACAAAAAACCCCAAACTTGTGCCTGGGTCATTCTCCAGCAGTCGTGTACTTCTACCTATATTTCTGAGAAAGAAGCCTAGAAATAAATTGACACTAATCAGTATCGAGAAAGGTAAAACTAAAAAAACTTGGGCAAAACTTCAGTCAACACCCACTGTGATTGAATTTGTTTTGTTTGACTCATGTTTGCTTCTTTTCTTTACAGTTACTTACTCCTTCACCCTTCCTTTTCATTTTTTCCCCTCCCCTGGGACTCATCTCAGTTTTTGTATTTAGAAAGACTGGTTCCCCTTTTTCTCAGCTAACTCTTCTTTGAGTCTAGAGCTGAAATGAATATTTTTTTGATTATGCAACTGATACTTTCATATTCTAATTCTACACACAAATACTATTTTTTTCATTCATGTTCCATGTTCTATTAATCCTTAGTATTTAAGCAATTAGCCTAGGGGATAGAGCACAATCCTAGGAATCAGAAGGACCTGGATTCTAATTCCAGTTCCACCACTTGTCTGCTATATGACGTTGGGTGAGTCACTTCATGGCTCTGTGCCTCAGTTACCTCATTTATAAAATGGGGATTAAGACAGTAAGTCCTTTGTGGGACAGAGATTGAGTCAGATGTGATTATCTTGTATCTACCCCAGATCTTAGTACAGTGCCTGGCACATAGTAAGTGCTTAAAAAATACCACAGTTATTATTACTATTATTAGTTTTGAACTGAGTAGGGTTTTTACTTTCCCTGCCTCATAGTAGTTTATGATCTTGGAATATACACTCAAGTGCTAAGGAAATGGACATATCCCACTTTAAGACTCGAGATATATTCCGTGAACAATGCTTGGAAATTGACAAGTGAGATCTGCACAGATATGCTGTTCCTTGGCCTCATTTTTAGACTCAGAGTGGTTGTGGAATGTGGAGAAAAGTGGAGGACAGACAGGTGGGGTATTATTAGAAGTATTGTCTAACCAGTTCAGTAGATTATCTGTTTTAGGGTCATCAAAAAATAGTTTCATTCATAATTATCACAAATAGATCTTGAAAAAAGCACAAGGCATAGCCCCTGCCCCCAAAGAGTTCATAATCCAATGGAGGAGACAGACGGTCACATAGTGTAGACATAAAAGAAGATAGATACAACTGGTAATAGCTAAATGTGGAAACATACGTGGATGTAAATAATGTTTCTACCAAACGTACAAGGAATTTCAGATACATTTTACCTAAGGGGCTCCATGATTTTACAGTCTGTGGTGGGGGAAGAGAACAGGCTTTCCTTGGTGATCTGTCCTGGGTGCCCATCGTTGGGAAAGGAAAAACCCTCTCCTCCCTGCCCCGCCACCTTCCCTACCCCTGCCTTGTAGCGGAACTACTAAAATCTACAATCTCAGCATAGATGAACCAAGTGTGTCTGGAGTTGCAAGGAGAGGAGATTCTTTCAGTCATCATACTGTTTCTCACCATTACTTTGACTCTACAGCCCCATAGTCCTCCACCACTCAGACAGTCCTATTATTGTGTGCGGAGCTTTCATTCATTCAATTGTATTTATTATTCAGTCGAATTTATTAAGTGCTTATTGTGTGCAGAGCACTGTACTAAGCGCTTGGGAAAGTACAATTCAAAATAAACAGTGACAAATCACTTCCCACAGGAGTGAGCTCAGTCTAGAGAGGGGGAATAATAATTGTGATATTTGTTTACTATATGCCAGGCACTGTCCTAAGCACTGTACTAAGTGCTTGGGAGAGTACAATAGAACAGACACATTCCCACTCAGAACGAGTTTACAGTCTAGAGGACAGATTTACAATCTAGAGCCTTCCTCTGCCCTGCTCTCCACCTCCCTGCAGCTTGCATTGGCCACTTTTGGAAGCAGCACTCGGCAGCTTCTTAGCAGCAGCCACCCAGCCACTAAGGCCAGGAGAGAGTGGGTACAGGCAACTTTCCTCCCTTTATGTCTGGGAAGGAGCGTGACCGAATCGGAAAATAAAAAGAATCCTGCCACAGGCACCGGAAGTCCCTTTCTCATTCTGGCCTGGTGACTATAAAAGTGTCTTGAAATGCATATTTTAATTGAGATGTGGAGTAACATGGTAGTATATTGATAGGGCCAGCCCAAAATATCACAAACCATTGAGAAGCAGCGTGGCTTAGTGGAAAGAGCACGGGCTTTGGAGTCAGAGGTCATGGGTTTGAATCCCGGCTCTGCCATTCGTCAGCTGTGTGACTGTGGGCAAGTCACTTCACTTCTCTGTGCCTCAGTTACCTCATCTGTAAAATGGGGATGAAGACTGTGAGCCCCACGTGGGACAACCTGATTCCCTTGTGTCTACCCCAGCGCTTAGAACAGTGCTCTGCACATAGTAAGCGCTTAACAAATACCAACATTATGGAGAATAAGCAGTTTATCTTCTTGGTTTTACTTTTTTTTTTCCTAGGAAAATAAACCTCATATTCACTCTTGCAAGATTCTACAAAAGTCAGCAATGTCTCAGAGTCACTCTCATGAAAAAATTGCCATAGCTAATAAAATTATAATAGGCATTTTTCTCCTTCTTGGGACAATCAATATTGAACTCCAGAACTGTTTCTAATAATAATTGTGGTATTCGTTAAGTGCTTTCTTTGTGCCAGGCACAACGAAGCGCTGGGTTAGATACAATGTAATCAGGTTGGACACAGTTTCGGTCCCATATAGGACTCACAGTTTAAGTAGAAGGGAGAACATATATTGAATCCCCATTTTACATATGAGTAAACTGAGGTACAGGGAAATTAAGTGATTTACCCAAGGCCACACAGCAGGCAAGTGACAGAACTAGGATTAGAATCCAGATTTTATGACTCCTAGACCTGCATTGTTTCCACTAGACCATCCTGCTTCTGCAGCATATATCCATGAGTGAAAACAAAAAAAGGAGGCCAAAGGAGGAGATATTTAAGAAAAACTAAAGTTGTTCCAATTCTATCGTTTTGCTGGTTTTAGATAACCAAATTTAGGAGTAACTGAAAAGTAGTGAGAATTGCCATGTAGCAGTGAACAGTGATTAGATATTCACCAATTAGCCAATAAAGACTTAACATGGAAACAAATAATCAAAGATGTGTCATTTAGATTTGCTTAGTCCTTAGTTGAAACGTAAGGCTCGGCTCTCGGTCGAATTTAATCCTTGTTGAGAATTGTATGAACTCATATGTGCTCAGTATAAAAGAAATCTTCTGTTTTCTCCAGTTAAAAAAAATTTGCAAACTCCAAAAGCCAGTATACGCCCAGTAAGTAAAACACCAAAGGAACAAGACAAATATCTGAGATTTACAAAGTTGTTTAAATATGCAGCCTAAGCTGAGGCAAACACATCGACAGAGATTAAGCTCATGCCTAAATAACTAGTCAGCCAATATCTTCTGCTGGGTATTTACTTCACAAATGAGATGATGTCCAAACATGATGTGTGACACTGAACATCAGTATTTAGATATGGGCTTGGAGTTTTGCCAAAGATTGTCATTTTGTGACATAAGGTACACACTTCCCTCTGACCCCTCAAGAAAAAGACCAGATTGCAAGTTCAAATGGATGCAGTGTCAAGGGAGCAGTGAGCCCCCAAGTACCGAAAGCTGGGGTAGATACAAACTAAAGCATCTGGAGATGCTCTCCCATGTCCAACCCAGACAGTTGGAGTAAGTCACCAGCACTGAATAAAGTCAAGAAATCTGAAGGACCATTTATAGGACAGAAGGAGACAAGGTGACCCTAGGCCCTAAGACTTGAAAACTGACAAGGAGATCAGGCTTGGGAAAACAAAGGTGTAAATGAAGCCTCTTAGAATAGTGAGCTAGGGACCGGGAAATATATGAGAAGTGGAATTCAGAAGTAAGACCAAGGCAAACAAAGTTATCTGGTCCAGCCCAGCTAACAACTAACCAAAAGAAATGGAGAAAAGAATTCCTGTTGGACTATAGCTTGGACATCTGATTGGGTGGGAGGTGGGGGCGTGGGTGGGAGTGGCTTTCTAAAATGGAGGTAGCCAGAGATCAACTTTGTGATGGGGCACCTGGGAATTCAAACAGTGGGCTTCTGCCTGGATTTTTGGACTGGGTCATTGAGGGCCAGAGATCTGAGGTGGGTCGATCCCAGGAAGGAGCTAAGCAGCAGGCTATGGGTGCTCAAACTCTACCTGTCGGTCCACAGAGGGATAAACATCAAGCCGAAAGAGCCACCCTTCCTTCCCCCCACTCTCTGCCTGTCTCTCTTCCTCTCACTTTGATACAGTATTTGCCAAAGAGCTTTGCTCTTTCCTCTGCTCAACAACATTCCTTCCACTCCCATACCCGTTGCCCCCACCAGTTATTCCAGACCTTTAATTCCTGCCTGAAGCCTGCCCGGACCCACTCTTTTGCCCCTAAGGACCTCATCAATTACTTTGTTGATAAGATTGAAAAAAATCAGGTGGGAGCTCCCCAAAGTACCCTCTCTCACCTCTCATCTTCCCAACTCTTTCCTATCCTGATATCTAAACCCTCCTTTCCAGCCATCCTTCAGGAGTAAATCTCCTGCTCTTAAAATCTATCCCCTCTTCTCTGGGCATTTATCTTGATCCCCTCTCAACTTTTTTTTATGGTATTTGTTAAGCACTTACTATATGCCAGGCACCATCTACTAAGTGCTGGGGTAGATACAAACTAATCTGGTTTGACACAGTCCCTGCCCCATATGGGGTTCACAATCTTAATCACATTTTACAGATGAGGTAAATGAGGCAAAGAAAAGTTTAGTGACGCGCCAGGTGATACAGCAGATAAGTGGCAGAACCGGAATTAGAACCCAGGTCCTCTGTCTCCCAAGCCCGTGCTCTAACCACAAAGCCACGTTGTTTCCCAACTTCAAAAAACTCACTCCCACTCCTCCTCTCTTTCTGATGACCATCTTCAACCTCACTCTCTCTGACAGTTCCCTCGCTTTTGCCTTCAAACATGCTAACATCTTCCCTAGTCTAAAAAATGTTTCTTGATCTTGTGAAGACCCATTCTGCCTGTCCCTATTCCTGTCCAAATTCATCCAAATGGGTCAAGTAAACCCACTGCCTACACTGTCACTTCTCCAACTTCCTTCTCAACCCACTGTGCCACGTGGCTCTTTCTCCTCTGAGATCACACTCTCCAGGGATGGATCCCTGCCAAATCTAATGAACTCTGAACCATCCTAATCCTCCTTCATCTCTTGGCAGCCTCTGGCACTGTAGACCATATGTTTTTGCTGGAAACACTATCCAATCATGGTTTTTACCAACACAATTCTCTCCTGGTTCTCCTCCTACTTCTCTGGCCACTCATCATTCTCTTTTTCCAGCTCTTCTTCTGCCTCTCTCCCCCTACCTGTAAGTTTCCCTCATGGATGTGTTCTATGTTCCCTGTTTCTCTAATCACACCCTTGCTCTCTCTCAGATCTCATTTGCTTCCATGGCTTCAGTTACCACTTTTAAGAAGATAATTTCCTCATTTATCTCTCTAGCCCTAATCTCTAACCTCATCTATAATCTCATATTTCCTTTTACCTTTAGAATCGATATGGCTGTCCTGCTGGCACCATAAAATCAGTATGCAAAAACTGAACTCTTTTTTCCCCCCTCCAAAATCTCCTCTTCCATCTAACTTTCCCAGCACATTGACACCTCCATCATCTTTTCCCTTCCTCCATCCTTCCCTCCTGTTTCCAAGTTGACACCCTTGTACCTTTCTTGACGTCTCACAGTTTTAACTCACATTCCATCAGTAGCTAAACTTTGTCAGTTTTTCCTCCATAACGTTTATTGGAGCCACCCCTTTCTCTCCTTCCAATTACCACTTTTGTCTGGGAGGTCATCAAAGCCCAGTTAGACTATCGAATCAGCC
This sequence comes from Ornithorhynchus anatinus, assembly GCF_004115215.2. Taxonomy (NCBI): domain Eukaryota; kingdom Metazoa; phylum Chordata; class Mammalia; order Monotremata; family Ornithorhynchidae; genus Ornithorhynchus; species Ornithorhynchus anatinus. The sequence goes on from NC_041739.1 coordinate 27,871,786, forward strand.
CTCTCACTGCTCTCCCTGTGTCTAGCCTCTCGTCTTTAATCAATCAATCAATCAGTGGCATTTATTGAGTTGTCAATCCGCACTGCCCGTATTAAGTTAGTGTGTAAACTCCTTGTGGTCAGGAAATGTGTCATTTCTTACTGTTGTACTTTCCCAAGTACAGTGCATTGCATCCATGGGTGCTCAATAAATACCATTACTAATGTCATCCTACATACATCTTTCCACTCCTCAAAAACCTTCAGTGGTTACACATTCCAGTCTGACTCAAATAGAGACATCTGACTAGTGGCTGGCTATTGGTGCTCTCCCCTTATAAACTCTTTTCTCCCCGTATACCCCAGGTCACAGACCTCATTCCTCACTGTGTCGTTCTAGTGTCTACCGCCCCTGACCTCTTTGACCCTTCCTCCTTCCTGGATTGCTTCAGCCCTCAGTTTCTCTTGCACTCCTCAGCTTGGATTACCTTCCTGAAAACCTCTGTCCACATCCCTCTCCTCCCTAAAATCCTCCAGTTGATGATCCATTTCACACAGAATCAAGCAAAAATTTATTTCTACCTATTGATTTCAAGGCTCTCCTCTGGTAATCTCCATATTTATCTGCTCTCTTCATCTGCTGCTGCCAAGTCCTCGGTCTACATTCCTACAAAGCAACCTTCCCACTGCCCCTCACTCTCATTTCTTCCACCTCCAGCTCCTTGCTCATGCCCTCCTTCAAATTCTCCAGATCACAGCTCTCCTTTAAAGCCCTCCTGAAATTGCATCTCTTCCAAGAGGCTTTCTCCAATTTAATTCTTCTCCCCGGGTCATCCTCCCTCCTAAGCATTTATGAACTCACAGCCACCGAGAGCACTTTTGTTCATATCACTTTACAAAGTCATACTCTTTAAGCCCTTATTTTTTCACATCTCCAACTTTCCTCCCGCCTCCTATCTGTGATTTATTTTGTATCTGTCTCCTCCCCTATTTGATTGTAAACTCCTTGAGGACATGGATCACATCTCTTACCTGTTATAGTCTTCCAAGACACCCAAAGTAGTACCCTGCACAGAGTAGGTATTCAGTAAATGATATCAATTGAACCTGTTGGAGGTAGTAATAATTATATATATTATGGTATTGGTTAAGCGCTTATTATGTGCCAAGCACTGTACTAATCACTGGGGTGGATACAAGCAAATCTAGTTGGACACAGTCTCTGTCCCACGTTGGGCTGACAGTCTCTCTCCCCATTTTACAGACGAGATAACTCAGGCACAGAGAAGTGAAGTGACTTGCCCAAGGTCACACAGCAGGCAAGTGGCAGAGCCAAGATTAGAATCCATGAACTTCTGAATCCCAGGCCTGCGCTCTATCCACTACACCATGCTACCTCTCAAGCATATGGCATTGCAATATTTTCAGTTTGTGTGATTTTTTTTTCTCTTTCTTAAAACACAACCTAGGCAGCGCTACTCGGGATAGTATAATATATATATGAAATAATAGCCTATTGTTTTGGGTCAGCCTTTTCTCCCTTTCTTCTTGTCTTTCACCAGTACCTTATTAATCCACACCGCTTCTAAGCGACAATGGGACGTGTAGCTTGCCCATTGGTTATCAGCTTCCCAAAACAGATGTTGCAAGGCAGCATGAGTATTGTAGAATTTTATTGTTATTCATTTCACTTGCATGCATTTAGCTCTTGGAACTCATTAAAATGTTCAAGTACTGTATTTGATGATGTGACAGGAATACATAGTTCTTTCACAAAATGAAAATGGTACTTGCTGGGAAATTTAGACCTTTTTTTCATATCTATTTTCCCTGCATCTTAACCAGACCCTTTGCTTCTCTTTTATTCTGTGACCTGTGTCTTGGTCATTTTATGCTCATGGTATCTCCACCAGGCGAGGAAAGGAGAAACGAAAGGAAAGGCCGTTTCTTCTTATGAGAAACTGAAGAGAAGATTTGATAAAAGAAGAATTTGAAACTTGGTTACAAGAGTTTTTAGATTTTCTGAGACTCATTTTCACAAGGCCTCCAATGACATTGGTAATTAAGTGCTGTACATTTTGTCAAATTTCAGATGTTTAAAAATCCATTTAGTCTTCACTCAGTGTTTTTCTTCATCCTCCCATTAGTACTTCAAGGCTCCTATAGGTATTTAACACCTAATGCATTTTTACAAATCAACTGTTAAATTTTTTTTAAAAAACCCTTATAATCACATTTTTCATTGAAATTTTATAAAAACATAGTTTCCAAAAATAATTTTATGCAAGTCTAGACATATTTTGAATTAAAATACCTTTTTTTTATTATTTTTAGTGAAATCCACATAAATTTAATGAATCACCGTGGAACCTTTATATTTTTTGTAGCTCTTTTATCGTACTGGTTCCATTACTGTTTACTGTAGCAATATCTGTTATAAATTGCATCTGTAAATTTGAAGCAAAAGGTAAAAATTTCTTTCACATTCAAGAAAAATGCAAGATCTAGAAGGAGGGGATATTGCAAAATGCTTACCAGCATTCAGGCATATTTAAATAAGCAGGAGTTTACAATCTAATGGGACCTGGGGGGAACAGGTAAAAACAGTTGTTAATAAGGAGAGCAGGAAAAGATGGATAAGCGATTAAATGCTTGAATAAATAAGAGGGCATAAATCAATATGTACGTAAGTGCTAGGGTGGCTGTAAATACATAAGTGCTGAGGAGGTTGTTAGGATGAAAGGGGCAGGGCTGGGAAAGAGGAGAGGGAATTTCAGGAGGACCTTGAAGCTGAAGAGAGCTGGACCTGGCACATTTGAAGGAGAGAGCTCTGGACAGTAGAGGAAGGGCGTGAAGAAGGGTTTGGTGGTGGGAGGGGTTAGAAGGGGCAGTGAGAAGGTATAGTTGTCGGGGAGGTGGAGAAGGGAATCAAGCCCCCCACCCTCCCTAAACTGGGGAGTGAAGAGTGTACATATAAATATAAGATGGGGAGAGCTCATGGAGAGTCATGAGCCAATGGTCAGGAGTTTTGGAGGAAAATGGAGCTTTTACAGGAGGGGAGAGACATGGTTCCTTCAGTATAAGTGCACATTTATTTTTATTTGGTTTCATGCCTATGTCATGGTGGGCAGGGAATGTGTCTACCCACTCTGTTGTAACTCTCCCAAGTGGTTAGTCCAGGGTTCTGCACATAGTATGGGCTCAGTAAATACCATTCATTGATTTTAAACAAGTGCCTTAAAGAGTGTTATTGATAGACAATTTTTGTTCCCTACATTTTCCATCATCTTTGGATTCTTCAATGGAAAGCCTCAGGAACATGATACAACCTAAATTGTAATTCTGCAAAACCATGATTTCCAAATAGTGACTGAATATATTAATTGGTGTACAGAGTCTTCAAATAGAATCTACTCGAGTCCTGGCTGTGAGCCTAGAGGGAAAATATTTGGCCTTTGCCTTTCCACCAAAAATCTCATCTTTTCTAGGAATGAAGAAAATGTTCTTTTTTAATGTACCCGTCATTTGGGTTCCAAACACTATCCAAGCGAGTCATCCTTTTTCTGTACTACCATTAGCTAATTTACTCGTTTTGTAAGTGGTCCCTATCCTCTTCACTATTCTTTGTGTTTGTAATTTGTTCAATTCCTCTTTCAGTTATTTCTCCACAAATACTAGATATGTTTGAATGTATATTACAGTTATGTAAACCTTACGTATAACTTAACCAATGTGTAACTTTATCTTCAAATGGTTTGACATCTATCTTCAATATTTACACAACCTTCCTCTGGAAAGTTATATACATTTTAAATTTCCATAGTTCTGGGATTAGACCACAGAAAGGAAGCAAGCAGGCTAAGAACCTTCTCTGTGTTTGTTCTTTTTCTTTTGACTTCCATATTTCTATTAATGGCTTAGCTATTCTGATATAGTGGTTTTTTAGTTGGGTTTTTTTTTCCTCTATGTGGGGAACGGGGAGACAGGGGAACCATCCCACTTGTACTTATTTAAAATTTTAAAATGCTGGTAAAATGAAGTAGAATTTTTGATCTCTACACCAATTAATATATTCAGTCACTATTTGGAAATCATGGTTTTGCAGAATTACGATTTAGCTTGTATCATGTTCCTGAGGCTTTCCACTGAAGAATCCAAAGATGATGGAAAATGTAGGGAACAAAAATTGTCTATCAATAACAATCTGTAAGGCACTTGTTTAAAATCAATGAATAGTATTTACTGAGACCATGCTATGTGCAGAACCCTGGACTAAAGTGCTCAGTGGTATTTACTGAGCACTTACGTGTGCACAGCACTGTACTAAGCGATTGGGAGAGTACAGTACAAGAGAATTGGTAGACACATTCCCTTGCCCACAGTAAGCTTAGAGTCTAGAGTGAGAGACGGACAATAATATAAATAAAAAAATGGCTACTCTTTCCGCTGTGAGGCTTTTGAAATATATGCAGAGCACTTTTCCCTTCATTTTTTAGGCTAGACTGTACTCCAGGTACAAAGCACTAATTATGTATTGCTGGGCAGCCATATATTTAAATGAACAGAAACCAAGAGATATAAATATGAGCTTTCAGATTTTTGAAGAATCCCTTTATATTATGTACATGTTTACAAGGCTAAGCAGTAAGGTAATGTACTATATGTAAATGTCTGAGAATCAACAATGTTCTGGTAATATTCATTCAATAGTATTTACTGAGCATTTACTATGTGCAGAGCACTGTACTAAGCGCTTGGAATGTACAAATCAGTAACAGATAGAGACAGTCCCTGCCCTTTGACGGGCTTACAGGCTAATCGATTGAACATTGTCATGTTAAATATATGTTTTATTTTAAGGTAGATATTTTAAAAACCAGTCTTCGAAGCAAAACAAAGATACAACCATAAAGGAGAGGAAAAAGTGAATTTCATCATCAGCTTTAAAAGCTCCTCAAGGTGGCACTAGTAGTTGTGTAACTAAAACTCAGAGGAGCCTATTCTCACACATATTGTATCCTGAAAGAAAACTGCTTTAAATCCTGTAAGACTTCCTCCTATTTTTAAACAGGTTTTTTTTTCCCCTTTTAACGTATCTAATATTTGTTGTTCAAATCGCGTTACTCTCCTAGGTTCTCTTCTTTTGAGACTTAAGTTTTGTTCATTCAATCCATTCTTTCAAATGCCTCAATGTTGGCTCAAGTGTGTGAGCAAAAACTGCTCATTTGCTATCCCAAAATTTGAATTTACTAAAGGAGGTTCATATGGAAGTCAGGTTGTGGATGCTTAGCCTCTTGTAGTTACTGAGTGGAAAAAAAAATCTTCCGGGAAAATCAATTCCTTTGTAATAATAACAATAATGATGGTATCTGTTAAGCACTCACCAGGTGCCGACCACTGTTCTAAGCGCTGGGATAGATACAAGGTTAACAGGTTGTCCCACTTGGGGCTCACTGTCTTAAAATCCCCATTTTACAGATGAGGTAACTGAGGCACAGAGAGGTTAAGTGACCTGCCCAAAGTCATACAGCTGACAAATGGCAGGGTTGGGATTAGAACCCAAGACCTCTGATTCCCAAGCCCGTGGTCTTCCCACTAAGCCATGCTGCTTCTCTTTATTTGGGGACTGAATCATAATTATCAAATTTTACCTGCCTGGTTGCCCCCCGCCCCTCTGTGTAACTGCCCCAATCCAATTTTTGAGGAGGAAATAAAAGATTATTTTTTATACCACACAATGGTAGGTAGTAATAGTTTTGGCTGGGAAGGTCGTTGAGAACAAGGCAACACAAACTGGTAGGGAGAGTTCATTCATTCATTCAGTTGTATATATTGTGTGCTGACTGTGTGCAGAGCACTGTACTAAGTGCTTGGAAACTACAGTTTGGCAACAGATAGAGACTATCCCAACATTGAGACTTCAGCATCCCTGGGGAGGAGGAGAAGAAAGGTAAGAGAGAGGCAGCATGGTCTAGTGGAAAGAGCATGGGCCTGAGAGTCAGAGGACCTGGGTTCTAATCCTGATCTGCTACTTGTCTGCTGTGTGACTCCGGGCAATAACTTAAATTCTCTGTGCCTCAGTTCCCTCATCTGTAAAATGAGAAGACTGTGAGCCCCATGTGGGACATGAACGGTATCCAACTTGATTAGCTTGTATCTACCCCAGCACTTAGTTCAGTGCCTGGCACAAAGTAAGAGTTTAGAAAGTGCCAGTAATAATAATAATCTAATCCCAGATCCACCACTTGTCCACTGCATGACCTTGGGCAAGTCACTTAACTTCTCTGTGCCTCAGTTCTGTCATCCGTAAAATGGGGAGTAAGACTGAGAGCCCCATCTGGGACACGGACTGTGTCCAACCTGATTGTTTTACACCTTCCATAGCATTTAGTTCAGTGTCCGACACCTAGTAAACACTTAAATACCATTAAAAAATATGTTAATGCTGCAGGAGGGGAGTTAACTGAGTGCTTATTATATGCAGCTCTCAATAGAATTGCATTCTCAAATGCCGCCTTCTCTTCCTTTTCTCCTTTCAGCTGCTCAGTGAATTCATTTACTGAGCGCTTACTATGTGTAGAGCACTGTATTAAGTGCTTGGGAGAGTACAGTATAACAGACACTTTCCCTACCTGCCCATACAAGGAGACATACATTACTATAAATAAATTAAAGTTATGTACATAAGTGCTGTGGGGCTGGGAAGGGGGATGAATAAAGGGAACAGGTCAGGGTGACGCAGAAGGGAATTGAAAAAAACTAGGTTTAATTCTTAAATGACCTGCATAATGGTGCCGCCCTTGTTTTAATTTGCAAAAAGTAGGGAATTTGGAGAGTCAATATATCAATGTACAAAAATTGCAGTGCATGTGTGGTTCTGTTGCTTTCTAGGTATATTGTTATACTGAGCAAATAAACTCAGCAAACTGCTGAGTTTTTAGAATGTAAAGCATTTGAAAGTATCAGGTTTACTTAACATCGTCATGTTTAGAAAATAAAACTTTTAAAGTAACCATCATTTGTTGCCAGCTAAAATTATCCAGCAAGTTGCCATATATTTGAATGATCTCCCGTCTGAGATGACAAGCAACTTATGAAAAATTTTTACCTAAATATTTTCCATTAGGATTTTGATCACAATTGTAATCTAGATTATGTTGTGGGTTCGCTTAAAGCACTCATTAGTTTAAACTTTTCAGGAACAGTATTTGTCCTGTAGAACATTAATATTGTTGTACAATGGTATTCTTTTCAAATCCAAAGTGCTCCAAAAAACTAAAGAGCTAATTTTTTAGATTGTGGATTATTCCAGTATCATTTTATCTTCTCCCTGCTTTCTGCTGCTTAGTTTTTGGAGCATTTCTCTGTTCAGGAAAATCCATTCATTATTGATTTGTTTAATTTTTAAAAATGTGAGTTTCCTCTTTTAAAAAAAGTATTTTCTCTCCTACCCACACCCTCCTCTCCCTCTCCGCCAACTCATCAACTACTTGTTTTTCCTGATACAGCTCCTCCATGTAGTTAATTCATTTTGATTGTTTTTTAATGGAAGAAACTATAACAATAGTAATATATCTCACCCAGTAATGGATTAGGAGAAGATTGACGGCAAACATTGTTGGCTGCTGGAAAAGCTTCAGAATTTCTGTTCCTGGCCTCAGCCTGCAATTGTTCACTTTAGGTTAAATATCATCTCATACTTGAAAGCAAATATCTGATTGGAACAGGCTTTATGGTGATAATTCACAGTTCTCCTGGAGCTTGTCTCCTTTACTGCTTTCCAAATTCCTTGCATTTTAAAGGGACTCTGTATGCAGAGTGGGAAACTAGAAGCAGCATGGCACAGTGGCTAGGGCACGGGCCTGAGAGTCAGAAGGATTCGGGTTTTAATCCTGGCTCTACCACTTGTCTGCTGTGGGACCTTAGGCAAATCACTTTACTTCTCTGTGCTTCAGTTACATCATCTGTAAAATGGGGATTAAGACTGTGAGCCCCACGTGGGACTGGGACTGTGTCCAACCTGATTAGGTTGTATCTACCCCAGCGCTTAGTACAGTGCCTGACACATAGTAAGTGCTTAACAAATACCACCTAAAAATTATACCAGGAGGATTGGACTCAGCCCTGGAGGGCTGCAAATTGTCTAAGAAGTAATGCAGGTTGTTGGGCAGGGATTGTCTCTATCTTTTGCCGAATTGTACATTCCAAGCCTTAGTACAATACCCTGCATATAGTAAGCACTCAATAAATACGATTGAATGCATGAATTTTCAACTTGTGAATTGATAGCATCTTACTGAAGATTGATGCTCAAGATGTGTAAGATTTTACCACAGCAGTGAACCACATTGGAACGTTTCTTAGAGCAGGAAGAGGTCATGACACATCCTCTAGTCTTTCTCTTTACTTCAAAATAGGTAAATTACCAAGACTTCCTAGAAGATCATTTTCTACCATTATTTTCTTGGTAGCCTGTTTCCAAAGAAGTGCTGAATGTGATTAGGAAATCTTGGGTGTCATCAAAGAGTCCTGTCTTAGATTCAACTGAACACCTTCCTATTTCAATTTAAATCCATTTCTTTTTGTTTGATCCTCTTTAATCACTTGAGATTCACCGTGCCCTCAACCCCACAAAACTCATGTATCTAGATATAATTTATTTTAATGTCTGCTTCCCCCTCTAGACTGTAAATTCCCAAACACTTAGGACAGCATTCTGCACACAACTGCTCAATAAATACCACTGATGGATTGAAAACAATTGGTTAACTCCCTTCCCACAAAAACCCCTTATGTATTTAAAGAGTTCATGTCTACTTTATTGTATTCTCCCAAGCAGTAGAGTGGTTTGCCCACACTAAGCACTCAGTAAAAACCATTTGCAGATTATATGAATATCCTTTAGCCTTCATTCCTCCTTTTCTTCTTTTCTAGCTCCTCCCTCTAGGCTGTAAGTTCCTTGTGGGCAAAGGATGTGTCTACCAATTCTGTTGTACTATCCCTAATGCTTAGTACAGGCCTCTGCACACAGGTGCTCAATAAATACTACTGATTCATTTCTCCAGGTTAATTATTTTGATCATTCTACTATGGGCCCTTTCCTATTTCTCCACATTTTTTTTTTAAATGCAGCAACCAACTGGACCAAAAACTCTGACCAAGAGTCTGACCAAGGCAGAGTGGACTGCAAAGGCTGCAGGTCTGACTTTTATATTTAGCAATTATGTTACTATATCACAAAATCACATAGGCTGTTTTTATAATGGTGTTTCATTCTTAACTCAATCAACCTATAGTCTAATCTGAACCTTCCACCACCACCTAGTTCTTATTCTGCTGTATTTGGGTCTAGCCTGTCTTTCCCCGTTCTGTATTTCTGTTATTTGTTTCTTGTTCCTCAGGGTGTTACACTGCACTGCTCAGGCCCTATTAAATTTCACCCTGTTTTGGTAAAAATCACTTTTACAATTCACCAAGCCCACTTGGAATTTTATTCTTATTTTCCCAAATGATAGCAATCTTGTAAAGAGTTTACTAAAGTGTAGCAAAAAGACAAAAATTCACTGTGTATTTTTAATTTGCACCCTTAATAGCCACAATATAACTACACTAGTAACGCTCTCTGGAGTATTAAATGGCCACATAAGGGAATACATGATTTGTTTATGCCCTTACCTAGCTGAGTTTGGTAGAAAAAAAAATAAGCCCTGAATTCAGTCAGGGGATAGAACTTTGAGCTTGTACGTCTTTGAAACCTCTTAGCAGTCACTCTCAAGTCAAAAGCATGATTAAAATAATCTGAAGGTAGCTCATAATATACATGGGAAATAAGAGGAATTTTTTCAGTATTCCTAGCTTAGTATAAACAAATTTTTGAAAAATAAGGTTCAGAAGGACTTTCACATAGAGTTACAAAGAGCCCCTCATTTCTCTCATACTTCAAAAGTAGCTCACTCTGTTGTAGAAAATAGACAAATGTGTGTATATTGAAGGGAGAGACAGAGGGCGCGAAAGTCAAATAGTTCATTAGGTTTTTACTCAACATCTGGGACTTGGAATTTTCTACTCAGGAAAGCTATTGTAAAATTCTATTTGTCTTTATATCATATTGTCTTGGATTTCCCCTTAAAACTGAACTGTTACTTAGTAGATAACATTATTGGGTTCAATGAAAAAATCACTTTCATAAATGTCAATTTAAATTGGAGAATTTTAAATATGCTAGTTTAAATTCCAAAACACTTGAACACCTTCACGGGTGTGTACTGTATATTATGCTGAATAAAAATATTGTACGTTAATAATAGTGGAATTTACGTGCTTACTATATACCATACACAGTGCTTAGTACTGGTGTAGATACAATGCAATCACATTGAACACAATCCCTGTCCCACACTTGGTTCACCTTTTAAGACAGAGGGAGAACAGATATTTAATACTCAATTTATTATTTGTTGCTGAATTGTACTTTCCAACTGCTCAGTACAGTGCTCTGCACACAGTAAGCACTCAATAAATACGATTGAATGAATTAATTAATTTACAGATGAGGGAACAGGCACAGAAAAGATAAATGACTTGACTGAGGTCAAACAGCAAGCAAGTGTCAGAGCTGGGTTTACAACCCAGGTCTTTTCACTTTCAGTCTTGTGCTAGGTCTTACACTAAGTAAGGTTAATGTATTCAAAATATCACAAGATTTGTTTGTTTTTAAAAAGACTCTGAACTTCATTTTTCTATACCAAGTGCGTATTAATGACAATGAAAAACTAAGATAAAAATTTTTGATTTAAAACTTGAAGGATAGTATTCATTCATTCATTCATTCAATCATTTAGTGCTGACTGTGTGCAGAGCACTGTACTGAGCACTTGGAAAGTACAGTACAGCAACAAATAGAGACCATCCTTACCCACAATGGGCTCACAGTCTAGAAGGGGAGAGACCGATATCAAAACAAGTACGCAGGCATCAAATAAAATAATATATTTGAATATAGAAATAATATAGTAATAATAGATTTAGATTAATAATACATCAAATAAAATATTTTCTATAATTCTATATAAATAGAATTATAGATATATATATACATCATTAATAAATACAATTATAAATATGTACATATTTACACACAACTGTTGTGGGGGGAAGGGGAGGAAGTCACAATAGTTCAGTTTCCGCCCATTGAATGAGAACGTATTTCTACCCTTTTTGAAACTCAAACTACTTTTTGATTTACATTTTGTTTATGAAAGTAGTAACTGTGCCTATTTGGGAAGTTACCAAGAACACAGGCAATGTGAAAATATAGACCAATCGTTGAATGGAAGAAAGAAATATTTCTGAAATATAAACCTTAGATGATAAAATAAAGAAGTATTGAATTGGAGTGGTTTGGAAGACTGAGCAATTCCATATCCCAAAGCTTTCTGACCCTCTTTCTCCCTAATCAGAAAATAATTGCATTTCTTACTGATTAGTACCCCTGCTCACAGATGGTTCAAAACAGTCCATGAAACTACAAATATCTTCATCTGTCCACCAACTTTTCTCGGAAAGGATTTTATTAACAATATCCTCTATCTTGCCTTAATCCACCCTGCCCATTGTTTCTTACTCCCTGAAGCAAAAAATAATTCTAGTCTCACAACAAATACAACTAGCCAGGGATCATTAATAGAAGTTAAAGACATAATTTCTATTTTAAACCTGCCACCTGCTATTTTTTAGATTCTAAATAGGTGAGCAGGTGCTAATTAACAAAGTTGTCTAGCTACTGCTCTTGTAAAAAAAAAAAAAAACTATCCAATTACAATACAGTTTGCTTTGAAGAAGATCACCTGCTGTTCTATAGTAAAGAGGCCTTCTGACAAGGGACCTAATGCAGAGAAACTCCAAGACAGGCCTCACATTAATAATAATAATAATAATCATAATGTTGGTATTTGTTAAGCACTTACTATGTGCAGAGCACTGTTCTAAGCGCTGGGGTAGATACAGGGTATCTACCCTGTAGATACAATTACTACATATGGATTCGATTTCAAGTACAGCCATTACGAGTGGGTATGGGTAGCCAATGCCTTGGAAAATCATTGCATTACCAGCCCTGTGGAGGAACTCCTAATCAGGAGTACAGGTCAGGTCAAGGCCCAGCCAGACCCAAAGGTGAACTGTCAAGGTTGAACAGGAGAAGCAGCGTGGTCTACTGGATAGAGCAGCGGCCTGGGAGTCAATAAAGATCTGGGTTCTTATGGGGGATTAGTCGGGAAAGGCCTCTTGGAGGAGATGTGATTTTTTTAAGATGGTTTTGAAAGTAAGGAGAGTGGTGGTCTTCGGTGGATCTGAGGGGAAAGAAGTTCCAGACAAGGAGTCAGTGGCAAGACAGATGAGATCAATCTATAAGTATCACCAAAAGGCCTTGAGACATTTTTACTGGAACTGCTCTATTTTGATTACTCTGCTCAGGAGACATATGCATAAGGATATGAAAATGATCCTCTGAACTGATAATAAACCCAGGAACAGAAGCACCACTGAAGTAGCTAGTGGGACTGCCTCAAGTCCCCTAGGTTAGAAGGAGCCAGTCTTTCTGGTAAGGGTCATTGTCCCTCCAAAGACAGCAAGTCAGCCCCTCTCACAAAGAACTGCATGTCGCGGCTCCAAAAGCAGTCTGATTTCTAGGCATATCCAGGAAATAGGCACTTTGGAAGCTCGATTGGCTCATAGTGCACAACACTCCAGAATCAGGGTTGAATTTCAAGAATATCTGGGACAGTATGTTCATTGATGGTGGAAGGCAAGGGCTTGCCAAACGGAGGAATTTCGCCCCAAGGCTCCTTCATCCTGAAGAAGACAGTGATTACACCGTAGCCCATACCAAGTGCACCTGACACGTCTCCAAGATTTTCATCTTTTTTATGGTATTTAAGTCCTTATTATGTGCCAGGCACTGTACTAAGTACTGGGGTAAGTACGGGCTAATCGGGTTGGACACAGACCATGTTCCACATTGTGCTCACAGTCTAAATCCCCTTTTTACAGATGAAGTTACTGAGACACAGAGAAGTGAGGTGACTTGCCCAAGGTCACACAACAGACAAGTGGCAGAGCTGGAATTAGAACCCGGGTCCTTCTGACTCCCAGGCCCGTGCTCTGCCCAAAGGCCACATTGCTTCTCATCATCAGTTACACGAAGCGGAAGGTTATCAGAGAATCTACAGTCTCATCAACAATGAGACAAAGAAGAGAAAGAACTAAAAAGTTAATCAAAAAAGAGAGTTTGTCCTTTGGAAAATTGACATTTGCATAATAATGCTAGATTATGGAAGAGTATTTTTTGAGTACCTCTTGTGTGTAAAGTTCAGTAGTGGGAATGTAAGGAACATCCAAGAGGATTAAAAAGGTTCAGACCCTGCTCTTGAGGAGCCTGCAATGTATCATGCAAAAACAGCCTCCACTACCTATCATCCTCCAAGTAGAGGATACAAATTTGGGGAGCAGTAGAAATCCCACGAGCTGGAAATTGTATATCTCTGATTGCTATAACAGAGAAAACAGAACTAATTAATTCAGCTTCCTGTTCCATGTAAAGACTCCACCATAGTCTTACCCAAAATTTGCATCTTTGAAGTTTTCCCATGTTTATTATACTAATGATTTCCTCTGGAGGAATATGTACAGCCATCCAGCTGATTATGAATCCTTTCACAGAGCCAGGGTGATGCCATGCGTTGCCTATAGCCTGAAGAAAATTGAGGTTCTATTTCAGCCTACAGTGGGAAAAACCTACATCCAAGGCAAATATAATTATAATAATAGTATTTGTTAAGTGCTTACTATGTGCCAGGCACTGTACTATGAGCTGGGAGGGGATACAAACAAGCAAATTGGGTTGGACACAGTCCCTGTGCCACATGGGGCTCACAGTGTCAATCCCCATTTTACAGATGAGGTAACTGAGGCCCAGAAAAGTGAAGGGGCTTGCCCAAGATCACACAAGAGACAAGTGACAGATCCAGGATTAGAACCTCCTGACTCCCAGGCCCAGGCTTTATCCACTATGCCAAATACGTCTGTTAAAAGCACAGAACTAATTGTCACTGAATTCAGGTACCAGGGATACATATGTATATATGCACATACACATATATGTTCCCATAATGCACAAATTGAAAAAGAAAGACAACTGGGATACACAAGCCAGACATCAAACTTCACAACAAATGGAAGATCTATAAAGCCATGGTGGCACCCCAACTTCTAGGAGATTTCAAGCCTGGCATAGAAGACAACATTCGGGTTTTTAAGCAATTTGCTCGATGCCACACATAAGCGATACTAAAGCCAAAAAGATTCCTGGCAATGAAGCTCTGAAAAACTGTCAGCTCAGTAGCCCTGAAGCAATGCTCACTGTGGCTACAACATCAGTGGACTTGGGAAGGAATCAGGAATGCAAACAGGAATCATGAACATCTGCTTAATGAGAAATAATTGCAAGGGGGCAAATATAAGCAGTGCTGGCAAATCACGTTTTAAAGACATCACAACATTGCAGACTCCAACAGTTTGATTTAGCAGTGGATTCTGGGGAAACAACTATTGCATATACAACAACCTGGCATGTAGTAATCAGAGGAAGAGGTGTTCTCGGTGAGCAGAAACTCTGGGAGGAATGAAAGACCAAGAGGAAGACTAGAGAAAACCAGCATCTGTTGCAGTCAGTCAATCAGTACTATGTATTCAGTGCTTAGAACAGTGCTTGGCACATAGTAAGTGCTTAACAAATACCATAATTATTGTTATTATTGAGTGCTTACTGTGTGCAGAACACTGTAGTAAGTGCTTGGGAGAGTGCAATGCAGATATAGTATAGAACAGAGGGTCGATCATATCTACGTCTTTCATTGGTTAGGATGGCTAGGATTCACTGTCAGTAGTGTTAAACTCTGTTAGAAAAGGGGCATGGCCTAGTGGAAAGAGCAGGGGCCTGGGAGGCAGAGAGCCAGGGTTCTAATTCTGGTTCTGCCCCTTGGCTGCTGTGTGACCTTGGGTTAGTCTGCTTCCCCGTGCCTCAGTTTCCTCATCTGTAAAATGGGAATTAAATTCCTGTTCTCCTTCTGCCTTGATTTGAGAATCTCATGTCGGACAGGGACTGTGAGCAACCTGATTATTATATGCTGGTTCCTAGTATAGTGTTTGGCACATAATACCACTATTATGTGGTATTAATACTTAACGCTAATACCACAATGATTATTATTATTGTTAATATTTATTATTACAATAATTGATACTTATGTGTATGTCTACATGTAATTCACTGTCTGTTTTGCCCCGAGTTCAGTCTCTGTGTTGTATCTCTCATGATTCGGCTGCTTAGGCTTCCCTAAAAAATAGAAGAAGAGTAAGTAGTAATGAATTGAAGAAGCCAGTTTTGTGTTGCTAAAATCCTGATTAGCTCTTAGCTAGTTGAATTTAGCCAGCTTCCACTTTGAATCCTCTTTCTCACTTCTTGAAATAACACCCTACTTATCAATGTAAGTAAAATAAAATTGCTACAGAAATATTCTGCATGTTTCAGTAGTTTCTCTTTTTCATATCTGTTGTTATTGTCTTTACTTTTCTATTTTTGAAAGATATAAAAATCATAAAAGGGGAAAAAACTAGGGTACTCCCGGATTTTGCATAGTTTCATCAGATTCATAATTATATCCCCGCAGTGTCCTTGCCAATATTTTATTACCCCCAATTCACACAAAGGATTTTAGAACGAAATAAAACAAATATTGTTTTGGCTGCTACCTCTGGACACGAGCCTGAAAATTCAGAGGGTGTGATTATTTTTTTCAGACTAAATATAGATAATATAGCATTTGGTTTCTGTTTAACCTCTGTAGCCAATGTTTACAGAGCTTTGCTGAGCTAAGTAAGCAGTTAAGCTTGCTACTCCAGAAAGAAACAGTGAAATTTAGAGTATAGGAAGCAGTAGCCTGTTAATAGCTCAGGTCTATGCATAGATTTTTGTAGGCTGAACACACTTCTAGGTTTTCCGAGGATCCAGTGTTTTAGAACTGGATTCCCTCTGTGGTGTTTTTTCTCTTCTTAGATTAGCAGATGATGCTTTGCTCACCAATTCAGTCTAGGCACATAATGGGATAATTTTCTCTAATGATTTTTAATCTCCTGGCTTCTAATGGTTTTCTTTCAAGTTTCGGTACCATAGGTAGCAAGTATGTTAAAGTCTCCCTTGACAATCTGCTTGCTGTATGCCAAAATTGGAATGAACAGAAAATGTACATGATGCATGTATTTTGTCAGAATGCATTTCCAACAACATTCCTGCACACTTCACAAGCTTCACATTGAATACAATCCAAAACAATTTTGAAATTAGAGAAAATCTATAAACTGATTTAATCCCCGGATATTCCCGTACTTCCCATTTTATTCAGACAATAATGTAATAAATAGTAAAAGGAGTACTTCATTGGTCTGTTCATTTCGTGCTCTTCCAAAGATGTAGGTCAGGCATATTCTTCTTAAGATACTCAACCCGATTTCCACTTGGAAGAAGTTTGGATGTAAATTTAACTATTGGACAGCTAATTAATTTAAACTCCATTTCACAGTTAGCCCTTTTATTTGATTACTAGTATTGCAGAGTTCTGTGTTTCACCCTTAAAAAGGAAGGGAAAATTCCACGTGAATGCTGATGTAAAAATACTGTTTAAATTCCAGACATGGGCATTAATCCAATTTCCAACTTCTGCTGTATAAAATCTCTCTATTTGCACTACTAACCAAACTTTCCTTCTCAATGGTTCAATCACAACCATGTTATCCACTAACACAGGAGTAGTACCTCTTGATAGACCATATTTCAAGTCCCTCTTATCTGTGTTTGAAGATAGGTAACAATTATTACTGTGCTGGCTACACTAACTCCAGGTTTTATTTTTCCTTTCTGTTCAAAGAGAGCTATCATGTATTGCACTCTCCCGATTGCTTAGTACAGTGCTCTCTAAACAGTAAGCACTCAATATATACCATTGATTGATTGATTGATTGATTAATGCTAAAGGGATGGAGAGACATACTGGATATGATTGTAAACTCCCTGAAGGATCGTGTCTATCAACTCTATTGTATCCTAGTCTCCCAAGTGCTTTATCCAGTGCTCAGCACACAGTAAGTGCTCAGTAAATACCACTGAATAATTGTAAATCAAGAAAAAATTAATTGATGTTAGAACTGGAAGACCTGTCAGGAGAGTCAATGGAAACATAGGGTTTCTACCATGCCTCTCAAAGTTCCTTTTCCCCATTCCCACACCACCGCACATACTATGTAATTTTTAACATGCTAAAAATGATTTCTAGACATTTCAATAGCAACAACAACATACTGGCATCCCTTTAATTTCTTTTGGAGAGGTGAGGAGTGGAAAAAAAAATTTACATTTTCTTTGCAGGAAATGATTTAGACACTTACCAAAACCAGATACTGGAACTGCGGGAAAGATTGTTACATGCAGAAAAGGAAAATCAAAAAAGGTCTCGGGAATTGAGCAGTGTCCTGGACAAAATCAAAGATGCCCTTGCAGAGAGAGCAAACACTACAACAAATCACACAGGTTTGTGTTCAGAAATGTTTACTTCTTTTTGAGAGCTCAGAGTCCCAGACACTTTTAGTATTAAGTCCTAATCATTTTCATGCACATCCCAGAGTCATTGTTATTGCTTCTTTCATTTCTAGGGAGACATTATTCCTACTGAAATCACATCCCTCTGAGCCTCCATGTAGGCAACCCCTATAGAGGGTGATGTCAAGGGTAGGGCTGAAGGTTATTCTGCTGGGCGTGCCAGAGTACGGCACTGACGCCAGTGCTGTTGCTTGTGACTTTTGCCACTTCCGGTGAAACAATTTATGAGGCTTTGACTTTGCCTCAGGCTCCCCTTCTCAAGGGCAAAGGGCACAGGATCTGGGAGCAGGGATGCCGGAAGGGGGAAGGAAATGGAAACTTGGAAGTGTGGGCCAACCAATGGAGAAGTGGCTGCTTCTGAACCACAGCCAGGAATTGCCAGGCTGCCATTCCAAGTCAGCCTGAACCCCAGCCAGTAATCTCCCAGTACCTCAAAAACAGGCCACTTTCTGCCCTAGTGTAAATAATAATGATAATAATAGTAATGATATTTGTTAAGTGCTTACTATGTGTCAAGCACTGCTCTAAGCACTAGGGTAGATATAAGCTAATCGAGTTGAACACCACATGGGGAATCATAGTCTTAATCCCCATTTTACAGGTGAGGTAACTGAGACCCAGAGAAGTGAAGTGACTTGCCCAAGGTCACACAGCAGACAAGTGGCAGAGCTGGGGTGAGAACCCGGGTCCTTCCGACTCCCAGGCCCGTGCTCTGTCCACTAGGCCACACCACTCTGAAAAGAGTGCAGTGTCAAAATATGCAGAGATAATTAGCATTTCCTATTAAAAACACATTGTTCAACTGGAGGCAAAAGTATTTCAATGCATTCATATTGAAAAAAATGTTTGCTGCATTATAGGGAAGTTTTTTTTTTCCTAGGAAAAAGCTACTTATGTTTTCTGTGCATATGTGTAAGCAGATCTTCATTTCGGTAGTGCAACATTTTCAATTCGTTTCTGAAAGCGTTTTAATCTTTCACAGCAAAGGAAAAGGAACTGTATCTCCGGACTGCAAATCTTTCCCAGTGGTAGCACAGATGCTAATATGATATTTTACCATCCTGGGGGCCTTGTAACCTATCTGTCTAATGAGGACACTAGAGAAGGGAAAAAATAATGAAGGATAAACACTTTTCAGCACTTCTGAAATGAAATGGAGATACAGTTCTGAAATGAAATGGAGATATTCAGAGGACTATCCCACACCAAAGTGCTGAAAGAGATAGTAGATGCTTATGCCAGCCGGAATTCGACTGAAGACACAAAGCTGTACCAATACTGGAAATTGGCAAGGGAAGAAAAATGTGAGATAAAGTTGGTAAAGCCGAATGGAACAAGTGCAGACTGGCATGAAATAGAAGGGCAAATTTGAGGACAATTTTAGGAAGAATAGGGAGATAGAAGTGTTGTTTGGGAAGGAAACATAACAGTGTAGTCATGTTTCCTTGCATCTAATGGATTCAGGTTTGCTGGAATTTGGCAAGGGGATAGGGAAGATAATTAAAGTGAGAGATAATGAAGGAATGAATGAAGATTTCGGCAGAGTTAGAGACGGGTAACTGGAGAACAGAGAACTGTGTTTTCTAATAGCATCTGGACCCAGTGTGGTTTTGCTAGCCTGATCAGGATTTCATCTGACTGAAACTCACAGTACGTGAACCTAGGGATGGGGCAGAGGGGAGTAGAAGAAGCAGTTTGACTGCCCGCTCCTCATTTCTTTAAGCAGGTGTCCTTCTCTGCCTCTCCCCAGCCATTGGACCCGGGGACTCTCCGCTCCTATAGCTAGTTCAATACTTTATAAATGCTATAAGATCAAGGGAAACTAAGGAGAAAAAAGCAGGGGGAGTATAAACTGTTACAGAAATGATGAGCTAAAGAAAACCCAGTGTTGAGAGAGATGAAGGAAGGGAAATGGGGGAACTGGGTGGGTGAAAGCCGCTTCAACATGATCCAGATTCGACCAAGTCCCTCAGCCTTTTTTCAGATTTGATCCCTGTGGTTCGCCTCCCATGTCTTTCCACTCTTACCTCTCTTCACCCACAATGTCAGAAAGGTCAATGTTTGATTTTGAAGTTATTTACCTAAAGAGGATGCTGCTGGAAAATTCTCTTTTAAAAAACAAACTCTTTTTAAAAGTCGTATTTATTAAGTGCTTACTATATCCCAGGCACTAAGTGCTGGGGTCGATATAAGATAATCAAGGTGCACACGGTCCCTGTCCCACATAAGGCCCCTGGTCTTAATACCCATTTTATAGATGAGGTGACTGAGACACACAGAAGTTAAGTGGCTCACCCAAGGTCACATAGGAGGTAGGTGGCAGAGCTGGGATTAGCTGATTCCCAGCCTCGAGGTCTTTCCACTAGGCCATGCTGCTTCTTGTTTTTTTAAACATTTGAGCAGTGTGACCATTCCTCGGTGGGGCAAAACCCATACTAGCCTTCTTGCTAAATCTCCTTAGGGACTTTTGTAGACAATCGGAGGGAACGGGAGAAATGTCGGGCAAAGCAATACAGTAAGTTTGGATAAACTTGCCCAGTGCAGAATTTGAGAGTCACTGAAGAAAATAAACAGTTATTGATGCTCAGTCCTTTATATAGCCAACTAAGTAAACTTGCAAGTTCAGTATTTCTTTTAAAAATGGTAAAATGAGGTATGTTCATAATCTGAAATATTACCATCCAATAAATTTTCCTCTTCTTCCATATTTATTTTAGTTTGCTCATACAAAGTATATGCAGTACTTAGAATGTAAGGGAAATTGAATCAACTTCTAGATTCAACAGTGAAATGAAAAAGTCATATCTTGGGAATCAAATCTTTGTGATTTGAAAACACTGAGTATGTAATAATCACCAGATCTAGCCAAAAGGTAAAGGAAAAAGGGGAATTCTTAAACAGATAACCTTGGAACCTTTGTCTTCTTTCAGATGACCTGAAATGGAAAATCTTAGATTGTTCCAAAAAACTCCCTGTACATCTCAGCAACATATACTACTATCTGCCTCATCTTCATGAGCATGAAGACAGTGTTTATCCAAATGTAATCATTGGACAAAGGAGAACTGGCGGTAAGAACATTCTTAGGGGAGAATTGTGTTTATTTTAAGTGAAAAAATTTTAAGGTTTAAATTAGTAGTAAGAGAAAAAGTAATCATTAGGTGTACTATTTTGGAGAGTACAGCAGAAATGTGAGACACATGCTCTGCCCACAAGGAGTTTATAATCTAAAGGGGGAGAAACCATGGAAATAATATCTCTAAAATTGGATCTGTGGTTGCATGTCTTTTTTTAAAGGTATACATTAAGCACTCTACTAATTGCCTGAATAGATACAAGTTGGGCAGGTTAGACACAGTCTATGTCCCACCTGGAGCTCGTAGTATTAATCTCCATTTTCCAGATGAGGTAATTGAGGCACAGAGAAGTGAAGTCACTTGCCCAAGGTCACAAAGTTAGTTACAATCAATCAATCATATTTGTTGAGAACTTAGAACCTAGGAAGGTCCTTCTGACTCCCAGGTGATTTAGTTGTCAATTTTTGATGTCCTTTCTCTTCTACTTTGTGAGCCCCAAGTGGGACAGAGACTGTGTCCACCCTGATTAGCTTGTAATTACCCAAGATACTTAGAACATTACTTGACACACAGTAAGTGCTTAACAATGACCATAATTATTATCTGGAAATAAAACATCATGTTGCTAAAGATCTTCTTTCTCTATTACCTGCAATGATTTGATTCTATACTTCTATTTCCACAGTCTCTTTGGTGATGGGCATTCCCACTGTAAAAAGGCAAAAACAAAGTTATCTGATGGAAACACTGAAGTCTCTTTTCTACGAGATGTCTGCGGCAGAAAAGGAAGACTGTGTCATTATTATCTTTATAGCCGAGGTAAGCTAATTAATATTAAACTATGCTTTTCCATAAAGAAAAGGGAAAATATGGGGACAACAAATTAAGAGCTAATATTATATTGCATTTTTCTGGTTCTTTTCTGTCAGGGTTAATTGAGGCAAGGATAATATCCTTAAGTATCCTCTGCTCCATAATGATGAATGGTTAGCCTGTAGTAACAGAATGGAAGTAAAAAATGAGTTACATTATCTTCACAGGCAATCATGCTGAGTAGGCACTCCAAGTTCTTTCACAGCAAGATATTTGAATTCTTTTTTAATATCTGGACAATTATGCTCTTTTCAGTTGAAAAAGAGTAAGAAAATGTGAAAGGCCATTATTGTGTCAGACCAG
This sequence comes from Ornithorhynchus anatinus, assembly GCF_004115215.2. Taxonomy (NCBI): domain Eukaryota; kingdom Metazoa; phylum Chordata; class Mammalia; order Monotremata; family Ornithorhynchidae; genus Ornithorhynchus; species Ornithorhynchus anatinus. Next base: position 27,893,727 of record NC_041739.1, read on the forward strand.
TGGTCCTATTCAGCTCGGTATTGTCTCCAACAGGAGCAACAGGATACTTGGAGACAGTCAGTCAGTCAATCATATTTACTGAGTGTTTACTGTGTGCTTGGGAGGGTACAATATAACAACTAAATTCTCCTGAAACTTTCCCCTTGAGAAGCAGCATGGCCTAGTGGAAAGATCTCGGATCTGGGAGTCAGAGGACCTGGGTTCTAATCCTGGCTCCACAACCGGTCTGTGTGACCTTGGGCAAGTCATGTAATTTCTTTGTGCCTCAGTTTCCTCAACTGTAAAATAGAGATTCGGTACCTGTTTTCCCTTCTGTTTAGACTGTGAGCCTCCTGTAGGACAGGGATTGTGTCCAGCCTAATTATCCTGTGGGCTTGAAACATATCTACCAACTCTTACATTGTACTGTCCCAAGCACTTAGTATAATGCTCTACATGCAGTAAGCTCTCAATAAATGCGATTAATTGCTTGTATCTACTTTGGCACTTAGAACAGTGCTTGACACATAGTAAACACTTCTCAAGTAGCATTTTAATTTTTTTTAAAAAAAAACATATATTCACGGGGTTCAAGTCTGCCTTTACAAATGATAGAAGAGCCTAGATTCAATCCTGAAGATCTGAAGAGTTTCCAAAGAGATTGATTATAATGCTAATTGTTTATACAGTGTCATCCTCACTCTGTCATCCTTGCTTTTTAACCTCTGGGAACCGAGCCGTGCCCTCCTTAAAATAGCAAGTCTCCAGGAAAAGGCACTCTATAGGATTTTCAAGGGCACAGTGAACAAGTGTGTGAGATATTTTCTCTCAACAGTGCTCACACTCACGGACACAGTCTCACTGTCAACAACACTGTCTTAGATCCAAAGGACACCTGTAGCTAGAAACCCAAATTTGTTCACACCAGGAATTTTCATATTATTATTACTCACTGTGAGTAAACTGACAAGTCAAAATTCTTCTGTGAACTTTATGCTATGAGTCTGACCCTATCTCAAAATGATCTCTAAGTAAAATGCCATCAATCCGATAGGGTGAACACAATTTCTAAAGTTCAAATAGCTTTGGGCAAATGAAATTCTGTTGGAGTGGATATGCTCTCTCCCCCAGATAATAGATGATGCTTTATTTGTAAAGGGATCAACTGTAGGACTCTCCATTCTGATAACAGGAGAGAAGGTGGCTTTTATTGCATTTGTTTAATTCCTAGCCAATGGAAACAATTATGAAAATGACCCTGATGGGAAGCAAAAATCTTGGGAATGAGAAAATGTATAGGCATTTCATACAATAGATTTGCATTGGATGGAAATTCGAAATTGAAAATTATGTAACATACTCAGTTTGGTAAAACTATGTTTTTCTCATTTCATAGATTGATGAAGAATATATTAATAGTGTTGCAGAAAGTGTTAAAAACAAGTAAGTATCTGTATCATTTTGACAGGTAGTTGTTTTTCTATGTTTGTAAGCACCTCTGCTGTGTGACCATGGGCAAGTCACTTATCTGCTCTGTGCCTCAGTTTCCTCAACTGTAAAATTGAAATTTAATACCTTTTCTCCTTCCTAATTAGACTATGAGCCCCATGTGAGACAGGAACTGTGTCTGACCTAATTAACTTGTACCTGCACCAGCACTTAGAATGATGTTTGATGCATAGTAAGTGCTCAGTTAAACACCAGCAAAAAAAAATTCCAAACCAAATAACAGGAAAATAACCCCAACCCTTTTCAGTGCTTTAATTTTCCTTGGACTATAACAGCGAGACTGCAGGCAATGCCACTATTCAAGTTTGGTCTGAAAGACCGACAGCAGTTTCCTTTCCCCGTGCATATCATCATGCTTACGATTCCTTGTTGCATCCAGGTATCGCTCATTTATCTGTGAGCGATTGGGTCTCCGACTCACAGCTACTTTGCAACTAAACTTGAATTGAGCAGTTTGGTTGCATTTCTTTGAGGATGGAAAATGCCTCCAGCATAGTGTCAGCACCCCCTCCTTGACCATTCATTTTTCTTTTCATTTTTGTGGTATTGGCTAAGCGCTTACCATGTGCCAGGCACTGTACTAAACCCTGGGGGTAGGGACTAGCTAATCCACACAGTTCATGTCCCACACTGGGCTCCCAATCTTAATCCCCATTTTACAGATGAGGTAACTAAGGCACAGAGAAGTTAAACGACTTGCCCAGGGTCACACAGCAGAAAAACGGGGGAGCCGGATTAGGTCTGACTCCCAGGTCCATTCTCTATCCACTAGACCATGCTAATTCTCACTGTTTAATAGTAAGGCATCCACACTTACTGTTAATATCTGAGTAGATCAAACACTACTGTAAGATCACTGAAAGTGAGATAGGGTTCCTCCTCAAAAATATTAATTGGCCAACTACAGTGGACAAAATGTTGTACTTGTGAACACACAAAAAAGAAAATCGCTCAAAGCAGCAAGGTGACACCTTCCCATTCCTCTCACCTCTGGAACCCAATAAACACAACAGTCCCAATGTTAAGAGGTCAATAAAGGTGGCAGTCCTTCTTCCATCTAGACCGTAAGCTCACTGTGGACAGAGAACATGTCTTCCAGGTCTGTCATATTGTACTCTTCCAAGCACTTAGCACAGTGCTGTGCATACAGTAAGCACTCAGTGAATACCAAGGATGTATCGATTGATTCTCCCATCTCTGATCCTGCGGTGGTCCAGGCTTGAGCATCCCCATCACGTCCATCATACCCATCGCCACCAGGGCACGTGCTCCTCTAAGAGAGGAGGAAAGAAGGCTACCTGAGGTCTCAGGTCTTCCAGGCAACCCATCCCCAAAGCAATACTGGTGAACCTTTTAGGAGAAGGGAGGCAGAGTTCTTAAAAATTTCCAGACATCACTTTTGGGGCTCAGCTCTCTAATAGTGGCAGGGTTAAAGAACACTTCTTCCACTTTCTTATCATAGACCCAATTTGCTCTTCTACGCCGCCCCTTCTATGTGCTATTGATGTTTACTGAGTTCCTACTGTGTATATGTCATCTTTCCGATTAACAGAGATACCAGAACTTGTGTATCCTGCTAGGAGGAAAAGTTCCGTTTTTCCAGTTAAATAGCCAGGAATGCAAATTTAGTTGTTTATCTCTTATTAACTTCTATTTCCAGCTTCCCCACTGAAGTGCAATCTGGAGTCCTAGAGATCATTTCACCACCAGCCTCATATTACCCAGTTTTCTCAGATCTCAAGGAAACTTTTGGAGATTCCAAAGAAAGAGTGAGGTATGGCAAATTGTGTGTCACTTTCCTGGACAAATTGGAGAAGTTTGTGTACAGTTAACTGGACTTGGCTTTCATATAGTGAAAAGCCACACTGAAATGGACTGAAGTACCAAATACTTTGTTTTACTTAACAGAATGTAATTGGAAAAAAAACAAGTACTGATTTTTTTCTCCAGCAGCTTTTCACAGAGGAATAATTAATAAACCATCCTAAACTTCTGCCTATTGATCTTCAAAAATTATATGTTTAATGTAATAGATTTGAAACATTTAGAGACTTTAAATAGTAGTGTAAAACCACTGCTCCTTCTTCATTCAGGTAACAGACTAGCTGATAGCAAAGGGCTAACACGTCATAATAGTTTTGTTAAAGACTATAATTTTATTATGGCAAATTTTAACTTAAAATTAAGTTCATCTGCCTGCTAACATCATTGGAAAATCTGGCCCTCTTGAAGGTGTAGTTTTGGGAAATGGAGGTGATTTCTTATTCCTTCCAAACATTTATCTTCAGTAAACATTGCAGAGGTCTCAACTGAGTAAAAACGGGGGTAAAGTAATAATAATAATGGTGGTATTTAAGTGCTTACTATGTGCCAGGTACTGTACTAAGTGCTGGAAGGGGAGAATACAAGCAAATCGGGTTGGACACACTCTCTGTTTCACATGGGGCTCACAGTCTTAATCCCCATTTTACAGATGAGGTAATTGAAACCCAGAGAAGTGAAGTGACTTGTCCAAGGTCACACAACAGATGAGTGGCAGAACCTGGATTAGAACCTATGTCCTTCTGACTTCCAAACCCCTGTTTTAACCACTATGCCATGCTTTTCAACTGACCCAAAATCTATTTCAACCAATGCTATCTGTTTAGAATTCTCCATTTCAATCCTCTTCCTCAATAACGTCAATTTTCCGGTGTGGGCAGTGATTGTCTTTCTTCATTGCTGAATTGTACTTTCCAAGCGCTTAGTACGGGGCTGTGCACACAGTAAGCATTTAATAAATATGATTAAATTTACAGAGTTGGGAAAGCAGAGGCAGATTAGAGGGCAAGGGTGGGGGAGATAAATATCGTGGGGGAACGGCACACCAACCAAGCCTCAGCCTTTTTGGAGAGCAAATATAAATAATTCATTATGTGTGGAAAATGAGTGCACAGTTACTTTATGAAGTGCTCTTTTAAATCATCATTATAAATCCTTCTATATACAGATAGGGGTGGATTTGGGATTACGAACTGGTGAAGTGGATCCAAGAATTCTCAAAATTGCTTAAAAGTAAACAACATTAGTCACAACTCATATACAAAATCACAAATTCCTTTTGTTCTTTCCCTCGCTTATGAAACACTTCTTGTAGCTCGCTGAATCGGGAAGCTGCTGGGTATTGTCAATTATAAATGGCACAATATATTATAAACCCGAAACAATCATTCAGATGTGGCAAACTGCTGTAGATTAATGAAGAGGATGATTTCTAAAGCAGAATCAGAATTGCAGAGTGATTAGCAGAGATGGGAGTAGGAGTGCAGCTTCAGACCACCCAATTTCACTAGAATGGGAGCCATTTGCTAGCAATAGAGTCAGGGTTCCCAGAGTAAATCGTGTCCTTTCCCATCCCTGTCCCTCTTTTTGTAGCCGGGATCAAAAATCTTCTTAAACTTTTGCACATTTCACTGGATTGTTCTCGAAACCAAGCTGCTTTCTTGGGGGTCCATTTTTAGCATCCCAAAAGCAGAGCTTTGCCTTACAGACAGTTGCAGTTTCTGCACCTGTACCGCGACCTCATATATCTCGTCGCCGACCTCTTGCCCACATCCCGCCTCTGGCCTGGAATGACCTCCCTCCTCATATATGACAGACAATTACCCTGTCCCCCTTTGAAACCTTAGTGAAGGCACATCTCCAAGAGGCCTTTCCTGACTACGCTCTCCTTTCCTTTTCTCCCACTCCCTTCAGCGTCACCTTGACTTGCTCCCTTTATTCATCCCCCGCCTCCCAGCCCCACAACACTTTTGTATATATCTGTAATTTATTGTTATTATTTTCTGTCTCCCCCTCTGGAATGTAAGAGCGCTGTGGGCAGGGAATGTGTCTGCTTATTGTTATGTTGTACTCTCCCAAGGGCTTAGTAAAGTGCTCTGAAAACAGTAAATGCTCATTAAATGCTATTGAATGAACGAATGAGTTTCGGTCAGAGTGATCCAGTGAGAGTGGGTGATCTGGCTGCCTTGCGATCTCACTTGAGCCCCCAGGCGGGGTCATTGTAGCCCTGGGACAGTGGATCAACTGCTCTTGGCCTTGCTTCTCTGGTGCCAGGCTTCGGCTACAGTGGGCAAAGTGTCTACCCAAACAGACTCTGGAAGTTCCTTTATTTTTGCTGATACAACTCATATTGACTCTGGACCAGACAGGAGAGCAGCTTCTTGACCTGGAGCCAGTTAGAATCACGAAACAGAAGAATTTCTGCTCCTCGACCCTCTTTGTCTCTTTCTGTCTCTCTCTCTCTTTCTATCCCTCCTTGCTTTCATGTCCCTTCCTAGTAATTTCAAGTTCTGAAGGCTGAATTAATCCAGCCTTGCTCCAAGCCACCCTTAATCCAGATCTTGTCTGGAGAGAGAAAGAGCCCTGGGCATATCACAGCCACAAGGGGCTTCCTCCTCCCCTTCCTTTTTTGGCTAAACCCACGGAGCTGCCAGGCACACTGGAGAAATAGATTGGGATATGGTTTGGGTGAGAGGAGAGAGTGCAGGGTTATGAAGGTGTGTGGAGAGGACAAGGGCCTCAGGAGCCAGGAGAGTTAGCCAGTCCAGAAAATTAATCAGTGGTATTTAATGGTATTTGCTAAGCATTTACTACGTACCAGGCACTGAACTAAGCGCTGGGTTAAATACAAGTTAATGAGGTTGGAATTTATTGAGCACTTACTACATGCAGAGCACTAGATTTGGAGAGACTGGCAGATTAGACCCTTGACACTGCTTTTTCTCCACAATTAAAAAGTGTTAAACTCCCTCACAACCTCTTGGGAAATGCAGTCCTTTCCCCTTTCGTGGCTACCTATACTGGTGTTATCTTCCATTTTCCCCACCTCTTCCCTTTTGTTCCTGGGTTTTCTCTTCTTGGATTTCCTCCCCTGCCCTTGGTCTGCCCGATTTCTTCCTCCTCACTCTGTACCTCACTCATCCTTTCCTCCCAATCATCTGCAGTTTGTGACTCAGGTAGTTTACTCCCCCACCCCCACCCCCATCTACACACTTCAGGTTCAGACTATAGGTACTCCTACAATAAAAAAGTGAGGTTAAAAAGGATCTGAATTTGAGGAGTATCTCTGAAGCACAGCAATGCTAAGACTAAAGGATAAGCTAGTGGTCAGTCAGTGGGATTTATTGAGTGTTTACTGTGTGCAGAGCACTGTACTAAGCACTTGGAAGTGTACAGCACAACAGAGTTGGCAGACACATTCTCTGCCTACACAAGCTTACAGTCTATCAAGTAAATTATTCAAATCACATTAAAGTAGTGTTTTTAGGCAAAAATCCCTGGGAGGCAGGAACATCTACCTCTGCCTTAGAAGACTAATAATACACAGAGAAATAGGAATGAAAAGGTAAATGAGGGATGAATTATTTTACTATTCTGCAGCATAATTTAGGGAGATGTCTTCAATCGACGGTTGACTTGGTGAATCTAATTATTTAAATTCGAGCATAAAGGTATATTTGCTTTCACTCGATCCAGGGAGCACAACAGCTGATTAATAAAAAATAGAGGATTTCAAAATTCTTCTAATTACAACTTAGTGGTTTGTTCATTACAAATTTGAAAATCATGGGAAAAATGCACAGATTTCTTTATTGATTTCTAGGTGGAGGACGAAACAAAACTTGGATTATAGCTTCTTGATGCTCTATGCCCAACCCAAAGGGACATTTTACTTACAGGTAAGCTTAAAGTATAAATTCTTAAAAGAAAACCAAACAATTATTTTCTACTCTAAAAAATTGGGTTGATCTTTATGTTATTTTTTTCAACTCTCTTTTCTGATATGTTTGTGTGTATATTCCTGGGCATGAACATGGCTCTGTGTAACTTTTCTTGGCTCTGTATTCATCGTTTGGCTGATTCTATATATCAACACAAAAAAATTCTGTTCTTTCACTAATTTCTTTAAATGTAGTACAGTTTATTCTCATGAGGTTTGCAAATTACAAAACAAACATTAAAAATCAATGTTCACAGTTTTTTTCACGTTTCCTTAGCCCCACTTTCTGACATTTCTTTGGATATTTTACCAGGTTTCTGAACTTTCAGCAATGCCAAATGTCCCCAATTATGCATAAGGAATACTTTGAATTCTCAGCTTTCTTTTTAATGATAATTATAGTAATTTACTGACCAGCTTGTCCTCTGGGAAACCTTAGAGGGTTGTTTTTCTCTCTCCTAATGCAAGAGAGTGGCAAAATATGACACACATCCACCAATCAAGATGGAAGACTGAACCAATCTGATTATTTCAGCTTTCACATTGACTCGGTCCTGATTAGTTCAGATTCGTGCCAAGGAAAACTGGTCCTTTAGGTAATGAAACATCTTAAAGGCATAGATGTTCTTGTTGGTAATGATAAGTTTAAAGAAAATGTTGTTTTTTTCCCAACCTTGTTGTCTGATTTTCATTTCATCTTTTACAATCCTCTATGTTTGGCATTTCTCTTTATAGATCGTTAGGTTTTATTCAGATTTCCTTCTGATGTGTCCAGGATATGTCCCCAGATATTTTCCTCAATATAGAAATGCACTCATTGTACTCAACTGTATTTTTTGGGGGGATATAAAGTGTGTCTGGTTTCAGGGTTTGTTCTCTAGGTATGATCTCTCTCTTTGGACTTTCTGTCCGTGCTTCACTAATTTAGGGTTACATAGTTGGTCTTTTTCCTGAGCTCTGGAGGAGGTGGACATGATCTCTGGGTCAGATGCCCCAGGCTCAGGAAAGGCCCCCCAGTCGAACCAATGTGAGCGGGCCCAGGGTGACAAGCTGAGAGGGGAATTGATCAATCAATCAATCAATGGTATTTATTGCGCACTTATTGTGTGCAGAACACTGAACTAAGTGCTTGGGAGAGTGCAATTTAATAGAGTTGGTAGACAAGATCTGTGCTCACAACCAGCTTGCAGACTGGAAGAGACACAGATTAAAATAGATCATGGATAAATAAGTAAGTGCTGTGGGGATGAGGGTAGAGTGAATATCAAGTGCTTAAAGGGTATAGATAATAATAATAATAATTGTGGTATTTGCTAAGTGCTTACTTTGTGCCAGGCACTTACTAAGCACTGGGTGGGAATACAAGCAAATCAGGTTGGACACAGTCCTTGTCCCACATGGGGCTCACGGCCTTAATCCCCATTTTACCGATGAGGTAACTGAGGCACTGAGAAGTGAAGTGACTTGCCCAAGGTCACACAGCAGACAAGTGCCAGAGCTGGGATTAGAACCAAATGTACAGGTGACACCAAAGGGAGATCAAATAAGGGAAATGAGGGATTAGTCAGGAAGGGCCTCTTGAGAAGATGTGATTTTAGTGAGGCTCATGTAATATCACAGAAACAAAGAGGACTTCTTGGTAGTTAACTTCCAGCCCAGGACTCACTGTACTTTTAAGGCTCACATGTCATCGCCAGTCAGCAGTTCTTGGAACAGACTAAATGGATTCTATGTGTTTCCTCGCCAGTTTACCCTTGCCAAAATACTCTGGCTAGCTTTTCATTTTTCATCTTCACCTGATTTTAAAACAGAATCTTGATTTACAAATTGTACAATGGTAAGGCATCATGTTTTCTAAATAATTTGTAGTAAAGTATGCTACTCAACTTGTGGCACAAGGGTGAGGCAGCTATTGTTTCTTCTTGTTTTACAAACAAATCACTTTATTGGTCTACATTTTTTAATCACAAAACTTCTACCGATCACACTTGACTACTGTGGCTATTAACGGTGAAGCACGCACATGTTTTCCTCAAACTTAAGCTGTGACCCCATGGAGTTTATTAATTCCTCACCTCTGCCCTCCCTCCACCTCCCCAGTGAACTCTACCTACCTCTATCCTAACCCATGCTGAGACACAAGAATAATTACTTTTTGAAGTTTTATTCATAGAAGGAACAGACAGGTAAGAAATATCCATTTGTCATCTATTGTGAACTTTTGTGAGGATACTGTTATTTCCGTCATCATTTGGGCATTAGTCAAAGAGTGCCGAGCACCCTTAGGGGATTTTCTTTGATTTTTGGCTGATGAAAATTTTACCTGGTCAACGTAGAGATTGCGTAGAGACTGCTATCCCTGGAGAGCTAGAAACTATGGAGCCCTGGGCCACCTATTGATGGGGCTATGATGGCCATAAAAGAGATATTCCACAAATGAATGAACCTTGACCTGGAGAGTCTCGCATTAAAACTGCCCTCTGTGCAACTCAGATAAATGGTTATATAAAGGCCATTAAGAGCCAATTCATGGCCGTGATTTAACATGGACCTTGAAAGGACTTATTTCTCTCATGGAAAATTTACGTTGGTGCTGGCCCAACATATTATTCCCAACATTGCCGTTTGTTGCTATGAGAAAGATTGGAAAATGCCAACTGATATTTTCCTGATTTAATATTACTGTAGATCCCTCTGGGATATAGTAAATATAATTGGTATGGTTGTTCAGTAGATAGTGCCCACGGGAGCTGAGGCTATAGCAGCTAAAGTAAATGCCACTGTTTTCACGCCTTAATTGTTTGGTGTGGTCATGCAGCTCTGCTCATTTCTAGTCACTGGTACGACTGATAACTTTGGAGCAAGACTGAAAAGAGCTAAGCGTTTCCAAGTGAAATAGTCTTTCTGACCTCCTAACTCTTTGAACCCTGTCTCCCCCTACCCTCCAACCCCATCCTTGCTTGCCTCCCACAAAACCTTGATCCCTGTCATTCCCACATGCAAACCAAAAAATTGGCACCTGTAGTGTGGCTGTTGCACGTGAAAATTTGTTTCCTACACACTATGTTTCTTTCCAATAAGCTATTTATTTTACAGAGAGTGTAGTAAATTTATTTAGACAACTCTAGATATGTTATGTACTGTAGAAAATTCACCCATCTCTTTTGGAATCTAGAAAATCTAGCAGAATCTAGAAAATATAGCAATGCCTGGAGAAGTCTGTTGGGCCCTATTGAGATATTCAGGAACCGGTTTTATATTCCAAATCCATTATTCATAGGTTAAAGTTTGAGAGAACTTGTCCTAGATTAAAATAATTCTCGGTGTAACAAATATCTTAACTCGAAATGCAGAATCGCTGTTTTCTTTATCAGTAGTAAAAGTATAATGATAATAATACTAGTATTTACCGAGTGCTTGCTATGTGCCAAGCATTGTAGTAAGTGCTGGGTAGATACAATGTAATCAGGTTGGACACAGTCCCCGACTCACATAAGGCTCACAATTTTAATCCCCATTTTACAGATGAGGTAACTGAGGCGCAGAAAAGTTAAGTGACTTGCCCAAGGCCACAAAGCAGATAATTGGCAGAGCCAGGATTATAACCAGGTTCTTCTGACTTCCAGGCCTGTGTTCTATCCACGAGACCAAGCTTCTTCTCTGAAAATAAAGAACCTGGTTTAAATACTATTGATCAATGCTATTTATTGAGCACTTACTATGAGCAGAGCACTCTACCAAGTGCCTGGGAGACTACAGTACAATAAAAGTAACACATTCCCTGCCCATAATAAGCTTTAAGTCTAGAGAGGCATTTCTTTTTTAAGTCTGTGAATACTCTTACTGGGGCGGGAGGTGGTGAGAAGAAGGCAAAATCATGAAGTAACCATATAGGCCTAAAAGAATGAATCTACAACTAATTATAATAATAATAATAATAATGTTGGTATTTGTTAAGCGCTTACTATGTGCAGAGCACTGTTCTAAGCGCTGGGGTAGACACAGGGGAATCAGGTTGCCCCATGTGGGGCTCACAGTCTTAATCCCCATTTTACAGATGAGGGAACTGAGGTACAGAGAAGTTAAGTGACTTGCCCACAGTCACACAGCTGACAAGTGGCAGAGCTGGAATTCAAACTCATGACCTCTGACTCCAAAGCCCAGGCTCTTTCCACTGCGCCACGCTGCTTCTCCAATGTATTATGTAAGTTGCAGGGTTGGCATATCACATCCACATATTATCCACTGTTCATTTGAGTTTTCAGAAGCAGGACTTCAAGGAGTTGCTACACTTAATATGTGGAAGAAGGGCCACAATTCTATCACAGAATTGTACTCTGTGATATTCTAGTCTATCACAGTAGTTTAAATGTCAAATTCAGTAAGCCTAGTGCTTTTGGATCAGCTTCTTTTTGTAGTTGGTAATGGCTTTATTAATCAATAGAAGGTGGAAAGGGTATTAAAGATAATTGTGTCTATTTCGCTGTGGGCTGCCAAGCATCTGGCAGGCCATAAGAGGCCCCAACAGTCTAGCAAGTAAAGCCAAATTACCTAGCTGTAAAGCAGTTTAAAAGTAGGCAGCCTAATCCCAGCAAGGCAGCGCCACTTTGCCATTACTCCCTGCCTTCATTTAGTCTTGCTTCATCCTAAAATAATTGTGTTTTTCCCCAAGCTGAAAGCATCTTTGAGAGGTTCGGTTACAGTAATTGTTGGGAAGTGCTTTCTAACAGCCCCTAGGGAAAGTGAAGTCAAAGCCTGAACTTTGACAGCTGCTCTTACCATCCTCATTCAGAATTTATGTTTTAGCTTCGGTCTTATTAGTCACGGGCATTGTTTCATTCAACTACTTATAATGAACCTGTGCACCTAACAAATCGATTCTTACTGGCTGTAATTAACACATTTTACTTGATGACATTGGAAACCAGGTAGGAATAATCTCTTCCTCAGCTCATTTAACGGAAGAGGAAATGTTCGGCTTGGTTTCTGAGAACAGAAATTTAGATAAGGATCATTTGAAAGGAATGGAATAAAATTATAATGAATTTGAATGCAAAAAATAAAAGTAAACCAAAAAAATAAAATATTAAAGGAGCCTGTAAGCTCACTGTGGGCAGGGAACTTGTCTAACAACTCTGCACACTGTAGATGCTCAATAAATATGATTGACTGAAGGATTCATTCAATTCATTCATTCATTCAATAATATTTATTGAGCGCTTACTATGTGCAGAGCACTGTACTAAGCGCTTGGAATGTACAATTCGGCAACAGATAGAGGCAATCACTGCCCATTGACGAGCTTACAGTCTAATCGGGAGAGAAGGATCTGATCAGAATGGTCCAGTATGTGGATATGCAAATTCCTTCCAGTGCAAAATCCAGACACGCACTCTGAGTCTTATTCCCTAACTACCTGTAGGAGTTTGGAGGAAGTGGAAGCAGAAATCCAGAGGTATAGCCCTTGTTTCTAAATGTTTTACACTTGCTCCTTATTTGCTTAGAACAGTGCTCGGCACATAGTAAGCGCTTAACAAATCCCAACATTATTATTATTGCTGTGTTGCACTCTCCCAAGCGGTTACTGCAGTGTCCTGCACATGGCACTCAATAAATACCATTGACTGATTGATTTGGTTGTGGCAAAAGTAGAACACTTCTTTCTTCTGGATCCTACGCAATCCAAACATCCTTTAAAAATAATTTCACTAGGCTTTGCAGTGATTCTAAAATGGCAAAAGCTCAGAACACTTTGGTATTGGGTGCCTTGGCGAAATGGTGGCTTGACTATACCTAAACAAGATATCCCACTGCAAGGTCAGACCTAAACTGCCAGGTGACTCAGCAGGGAGCATCTTGTCCCCGCTCCTGCAGCTTTCAAAAAGCGCATGCCCCGTGACTCTTTTCCTCTTTTGCCACTCTCTCCATCAGAAGCAGTGCTGGGGGAAGGGGAAAAGAGAGGATAAAGGATGCTCCCAAAAGCAGCTACTCTTGCTGGCACTCGGTGCCTCCCCTCCATCTTAGACAGGTGTGGACAGAACGTGGTTTTGTGTGATATCAAAACTATGTCTTTTTTTGTTTTGCTTTCGATGTTCAATATGTTGTTGGCCATTTTGATTGCCAACCCACGCTAGGCTAATGGTTTGAAGGAACAGTCAACCATAATGCCAAGAACTTTGCTGAGCCCAGCACAATGGATTATTTTTTTCCAACTGTTTTACCTCGTTTACTCGCCTGGCACCGAAACTCATCTGTCACCTTTTTGCCTACTCCCTCAAACTCTGAAATCTCCTGCATTTTATCCCCATCTGCATGACATTTCACCGCACAGAAGAGCTTGCTGCCATTTGGAAACACAGAAATTTCATTCTGCACCTTCCCTCTCCTGGATTATTTATGACTCTGCTAAATAAAATCCATTTGATGTCTGGTAGATTCCACTATTTACACTTCTCCATCCTGAGAAATGGATAGCTATTCTAACCCTTTTTCCCCCCTCATCCTTTAACCAGTTTTCCATCCTTGAGAGAATATTTCTTCAATCCTGAGAACTAGAGAAAGGCCTTTTCTAAATCTAAATACATTATATTCACCAATTCTCCTCTGACCACATGGTTATTGACCCTTGTGAAAAACTCTAGAGAAGATGATGTCAGTCCCCCAAACTCTAGAGAGGATGATGTGTGTTTCTAAGTTCTCCTTAGTCCTAAACTTAATTGAACATTCTACCAATTTACCAGACAGAGAAATGAGACTCTCTGTATTTCTCAGGATCGTATCTGGAACCTGCCTCCTCCTCCACATCCCTTTCACAAACACATAACAAATACCAAAATTGGTGTTATCATTATCATCTTCCATATCTGCCCTCTGCCCCCACAGAAGCCTGTGACTTCTAGACCCTCTTCACCTGTCCCAAACCATTGTGTGCCACCTGGATCCCTCATCCCTCTCCAGCCTTGCTGTCGAAGTGCACAACCTCAATGCCACACTGTCTCCTGACTTAACTCCCAGGCTGCCTTCTCCTCGAATCTCACACTGCCAACTCCTCGATATGGATCATCCTCACATTGCACTTCCGCTGCTCTTGCTCTCATGCAATTAGGAGTTGTTGGTAGCAATCCAAAATCCAGAGTGATTTTCAACTCACTCTGGCCTGCTATAATTCAGCTCTCTCTTCTGATTCACACACTACTTTTCTTCCCTCATTGATTTCCACTCCCACAGCTCCAGACATTTAACTGTCTCCTGAAGCTCCCAGAGCTGTCACCATCCCCTTCTTTTGCCTCCTAACTATAAATCATTTTGTCGCATCTCTCTCTCAAAGATTCTAAACTCTTTGAGAATGAGAATCGTGTCTTTTACCAGCCATTGAACTCTTCCAAATGCTTAGTACAATGCTCTTTGTGAATAGGTGCTCAATAAATAACCAATAAGTAGCACTTATTGAGCACCTACTCTGTGCAGAGCACATGGGAGAGTACAAGGGAATTTTTAAACATAGTCTCTGCCCTCAAAGATTTTGTAATCTAGCAGGGTAGATAAATAAATTACTGATAGAAGGATGAAAGAGAGTATAAAGATACGAAAGAAACTCTACCAGCAAGAGCAGGGAGCCCAAGTGTTTCGTGGCAGTTTGGGGTTAGAAGGAAAATGGGAGACTAATCAGAAAATGCTTCCTGAAGGAGATGTGATTTCAGAAGGACTTGGAAGATGGGGAGAGCAATGATCTGCCAGATGTGAAGGGGGAGGGAGATCAAAGAGGAAGAGAGAGTGTGAGCAAGAGGGTGGCATCGCGGTAGGAGCAATGAGAATGAGGACTAAATTGGTTAACTTGACTGGAATGAAGAGTGCGAGCTGGCTCGATGTAGGAAAAGGGACTGGATAAGCAGAAGGGAGAAATCTGATTGAGTGCCAATGGTTAGGAATGTCTGCTTGATTCAAGAGAGGTGGGCAACAATCAGAAGTTTTTGAGAAGTGAACAGGCTTCTGCAGAACAAACTTTTAGAAAAGTAATCTGGAGTGCAGAGTGAAGTAAGGATTGGTGAGGGGAGATTCTAGAGGCAGGGAGCTAGAAAATCAACGAAGTAGTCAATCTGGGGTAGGCTACTGATGAATTAATTAATTGATAAATCAATTGTTTGCAACATGTAAGCCCTAGGACTTTGTCAATTTAATTATTCTATATCTACCCTGGTGATTAGCCCATCGTAGTAGAAGTACTACTCGTAGTAATAATGTTTTTTAAGTGGCTGTTATGTGCCGTGGCCACCAAGGGACTCATAATTTAAGAATAAAGAGAATTTGAAGGGACTGGCAACAGATACATAAGGAAAGATAAAGAATAGTATAAGCACAGAGACATTATAAAAGAGAAAGGCAACAATAAATAGAAAAAAAGACTCCTGAATAGTATGTCTAGAAAAGCAGAAATTCAGGTTCGTCATGGATCAATGTCCAAATCGGTAATTAGTTAATACCATAAATAATAAGAAATTACATTGATTCCCCCCTCGATAGGTTGAGCACAATCCCTGTCTTTCAATATCAGTGACAACCATACAGCACACACCAGGTTTTTGGAGACTCTGCCCAGCCCTTCAAAACCCAGGACAATTCCAGAAAAGGTCACCAGCTGCAATGTGTTGTCACAGGAGAACAAGAGATCGTTTATCTAAGTGACTGCTCTAACCTTGAAAGGCAACGTAGTTTTGTTTGAATTGTGATACAGCATAAGAGGTAATTTTCCCTCCAGTGAATGAGTACTTTGTTACGATATTATTCGGTGCCACTGTCCCAGATCTGATTTCTGGAGAGACTGTAGCTTCAAGGGCATTTATTTCTCTGTTCATGAGATAATTTGGGGCTGAATTTAAATACACCTATAAATGACAAGTTTAATTTTTTTTCTTATAAGATTTAGCGTTTTCACAGTTACATGAAAATAGAGTTGTTTTATTGTCCATGTTCTCCATTTTGGAATAAAAGCATCAACTGCCCCAAAGGTGAGTTTTTTGGTGGGTTTTTTTTGAAAAATAAATTATCAAAGATCATTCACAAGGTGTCTCAAATTATTAGTCCACTTGGAATGCTGAAGAGATTGTAATGATTTCCAGAAAAGTAATGCAAACTGACGGTCCCTGGTATGAGCCTAAGCTTTTACGCTTGATTCATGTCAGGGAGTGAAGTTTACAGATATAATAATAATTATGGTATTTGTTAACTACTTATTCTGTGTCAGGCACTGTTCTAAGCGCTGGGATGGATACAAGCAATCAGATTGGACACAGTCCCCATCCCCCTTGGGGCTCATAGTCTCAATCCCCTTTTTACAAATGAGGTAACTGAAGCACAGAGAATTGAAGTGACTTGCCCAAGGTCACAGAGCAGACAAGTACCAGAGTCAGGATTAGAACCCAGGTCCTTCTAACTCCCAAGCCCATGCTCTATCCATTAGGCTGCACTGCTTTTCTGGTCCATCCTGCTCCTTGTCTTTCCTGCTTAGCCCCCAAGTGCCAGAATTTGCCAGCACTTCAAACTAGGGGAAAAATCAATCAAAGAGTATTCTTATTTTTAAAGACATTTTCTAACCAAAGCCACCAGTTAATGAAAGGAGATAATAGTTACAAGATCTCCATACAGCTCTGGAGGGTGATTTAGGAGAGCAGAAAGCTGGGAAATAATCACACACATTTTGCTCAGAAGTAAAGGCCTCTCACAAACCTTGTTCTCCTTGATCTGGCACTATCCCATACTTACCCACTGGCCTGTTTTCACTTTTATTGCTACTGTGACTGTGACTCCCAAGACTCTTTTGTGAAAATAGGTTGACTTGAAGCAAATTGACTTCAAAATGATGCCCAACCCCAATGAAAAGTGAGGGACCACTGTTATTATTACTAGTACTATGGTATTTGTTAAGTGCTTACCAAATGTCAAGCACTCTTCTAAGCACTAGGGCAGATACAAGTCAATCAAAAAAACAGTCACTATCCCAGATGGTCCCTGCAGTCTGAGTGTTGGAGAGAGCAGGTATTAACTCCCCATTTTACAGATGAAGAAACTGAGGTACAGAGAAGTGAAGTGACTTGCCCAAGGTCACACAGCAGGCAGCTGACGGAGCTGGGATTACAACTCAAGTCTTCTGACTCCCAGACCTGTGTCCTTTCCATTAGGCCATGCTGCTGCTGGGTAAGATTCTAGGTAGCACATAGGATTTTGAGAGTTGTTTCAAAAGTTGTAGACATCTTTTGAACTTAAGACATCACCAAGTTGGCTGACAATTTGGAAACCTTGTGAACAATATTATGCTTTGTATTTTCCCAATAAGCTCACCCTGGGGACTTGTTAAAGCTTTTATTCCCAACAAAGAACATGGATAATAAAGCAGCTGCTTAGCCATCTGGCTATTATAAAAGCAAAAATCTGATAAGGAGTGAAAATTATACTTGTCATATAAGGTGATTTATCCCTCTTTTTAAACAAGGTCATTTAAACCTAACAGAAACCTCCTTTGTACTACAGGAACAGAGAAATGCCCTGAAAACTACCGTTTCGTCAGGTAGCGTGTATTGTGGTAGAGTAAGGACAGTGGTACAGGATGGTGTTATACCAGGGTTCACGTTCACTGTAGGAGAAATTGCCTGCAGAACAGTATTGCAATTCTAACAAAACAAAGTTCCTTTTCAGGGTTAGAGCAGCATCTAGATACAGTATCAATTGCTCTCCAGTGACAGCTCCTCCTGACAGCTGGTGACCTGCTCTGGAACTGACCTGGGCTCTGGCCAGGTGGGCAGGGGTGTCAAAAGGTGTGGGCTGGATGGTTGTCACCCACATTAAAAGCTCAGGGTTGTCTGACCCCTCTGCCTCACCAGGATTTTAGAGGAAAATCTCGATACGGCATGAGCATGGTCTTGGGAGTCAGAGATCGTGGGTTCTAATCCTGATTCCACTTGTCTGCTGTGTGACCTTAGGCAAGTCACTTAACTTCTCTGTGCCTCCGTTACCTCATCTTAAAATGGGGATTGAGAATGTGAGCCACATGTGGGATAGGGACTGTGTCTAACCTGATTACCTTGTATCTACCCCAGCACTTAGAACAGTGCTTGGCACAGAGTAAGGGTTTAACAAATAACATTATTATTATTCTTAATGGTAGCGTATTGAAGGGTCCCCTCCTTACCCTGTGATTTACTGAGGTTTCCTTCTCTATCGTCTAATGTTTTCTGCTCAGATGATCGATATTGCATTTCTACTTTAAGAATTTCAAAGTTTTGAGCAGATTCAAACAGCTGATGTTTAAAATGTAAATTCTTCTTCTCATACTGATCAGTCACTTTAAAAATCAACTGTAATCACTTTTATTGTTCATTTGGGGATGCTGAATAGAAAAAAATTACTGATCCTTTCTTAGACCTATATTGGAATTGTTTATAAGTTATTTCAGTAGCTCCTTGCTTTAACTTATAATATTTATGAGTCTATATTTTCTATGTATTTTCTAGGTTATGTTCAGTATTATAAAAATTCAAGTAAATGAACTAACAGCACTGAGATAAAAAGCCCTGCAGAGGTTGAGCAGAAATACCTATCTGTTGGCTTAAGAGAAAATCTAATGAATGCCAAATTATATTTGCCCTAAATTTTTCTCTTAGGAATGTATTTCATAACTGAAAGCCAATACTCCAAGCCAATTGGAATAATAGTTCTTATGTAGTCTGGACTACCTTTCTTTTGTGAGTTTACAAAAAATGACTCATGAAAAATTAAATTTCACTATGTACCAGTAGGACTTACCTGTAGACAGAGTAATGATTATGCTACTGTTTAATTGTTTCAATTAGAAAAAAAACTTGTGGTGGGTTAAGCTGTATCTCGAGTGACTAAATTTATTGTTATTAGCAAACAAAATAGTACTTAAAATTACTTGCTGATTCTTACCGCCGATCTGCTCGGATAACAGGACTGTCCTGCTTAGGAGTGCTTAGTACAGTGCTTCCCACAGAGTAAGCGGTCAGTGAATACGATTGAATGAATAAACAGACTGGCCCCATGTGGCTGGGTGCGACATCCCAGCATCATCTGGTAGACGCAAACTTCTACAGCAAAGACTTGAGACTTTTATAATCAGAGAAGCAGCGTGGCTCAGTGGAAAGAACACGGGCTTGGGAGGCAGAGGTCATGGGATCGAATCCCGGCTCTGCCACTTGTCAGCTGTGTGACTGTGGGCAAGTCACTTCACTTCTCTGGGCCTCAGTTCCCTCATCTGTAAAATGGGGATTAAGACTGTGAGCCTCATGTGGGACAACCTGATTACCCTGTATCTACCCCAGCGCTTAGAACAGTGCCCTGCACATAGTAAGCGCTTAACAAATACCAACATTATTATAATCAAAGAAGTCGAAAGTCCTAATTGATTCCTAGACTCCTCCCTTTAGTTGCCAGTCAAACAAAGAGTCTTTCAGGGTGAGCAAGTTCCTCATTTCTCTTGCCGATAGTATGCGGAACATGAGGTGAACTCTTCTCAGATCATCTCTTCTCCACAGAAATTCCTCCAGAAATCTCAGGGGAAATTCTTCTCCTCATGAGGCTAACAGTACTGATTGAGAAGCAGCATGGCCTACTGGAAAGAGCCGGGGTCTGGGAGTCAGAGGACCTGGGTTCTAGTCCCGACTCCTCCACTTGTCTGCTGAGTCACCTTGGCAAGTCAAGTCACTAAACGTCTCTGTGTCTCCCCCCTGCACCCCATCTATGAGCTTGTTGTTGGCAGGGATTGTCACTGGGTGTTGTTGTGTTGTACTTTCCCAAGTGCTTAGTACAGTGCTGTGCACTCAGTAAGCACTTAATAAATGTGATTGAATGAATGAATGAATCTGTAAAATGGGGATTAAATCCTCCCTCCTAAAACTGTGAGCCCATGCGGGACAGAGACGGGAACTGTGTCCAAACTGGTAGCTTTGTATCTGCCCCTGAGCGTAGAACGGTGCTTGGAACATAGTAAGTGCTTAATAACTACCACTGTTATTGTTATTATTATTATTGTTAACATTATTATTCCTCTTTTGTCGGTAGTATGCAGGAATCCTTTTCTTGGGAAGTCTTTGTTTTGATGCTAACATGCAGGAACCTTCTCCTCGAACGGTTCTGGAGATGACTAGATTGTCTATCCTTGGACTGATGCAGGATCAGTGTGGGGATCTTGCTGCAATTTTTTGCAGCTGGCACATCGTGTCCCCATTGGTCCCCTGGACCACTGGTAACACAAATCACATATCTGCATAGTATACATTAATACATATCATTGAAGTAGCTGACACCAGAACATATTTTAAAAATGTATAAATCGTCATCAGTGGCAACCAGAAAAAAAATCAGTGAAGTACAATATTAAATACAAATTACAAACACTGTATATATTCAGAGGATTTGGTTAAAGGGACACAGTTAGCTCTGCTGAATATAATCTGAGCTGTTTAGAACTATCTGCTGTTTTTAAACCCTTCTGAAAGCTCATCTTTCCAATTCCCAATTCATTTTCTGCCCGCAACTATGATCTCAGGATTTTTGCTCTACCTACACACTAATTTACTCTAGCCACCTGTAACTTTTGTGCATATCGTATTACATACACTGTTAATATTGCTCCATTATTGAAGAATATGTAGATATTTTATCTTATGAAGGCAAGCATGAAGGCACTGAATCAGCTCTCTCCTTCCTTCCCCTCTGATCTCCTACTATAACCCAGCCTGCATATCTCATTCCTCTAATACTAGCCTATTCACTACTCACTGTACCTCATTCTCATCTGGCCCACTTCCAACTCCCTCTCCCTTCGTATCTGACAGACCATCATTCTCCCCACCTCTCAAACCTTTCTAAAATCACATCTCCTATAAGAGGCCTCCCCTCATTTCTCCTATTTTGCCGCCCCTCGTTTTTGCCTATGCATTTGACTACATACCCCTTAAGTACTTGGAATCTCATCCCAGCCCCACAGAACTTAGCCAGACTAAGCCCCCTTTTTCCTCAGCTCCCCCCACCATCTTGCCCCCTTGGCTCCCTTTTTCTAGCCTCCTCCCCGCCCCACAGCACTTGTGCATCTATGAACAGAGCTATAATTCTGTTTATATTAATACCTGTTCTGTTGTGTATGTATATATTCCTAATTCCATTTATTTATATTGATGCTATTGATGCCTGTTTATTCGTTTTGATGTCTGTCTCCCGCCTTCTAGACTGTGAGCCCATCGTGGGCAGGGATTGTCACTCCTTGTTGCTAAATTTTACTCTCCAAGCACTTAGTACAGTGCTCTGCACACAGTAAGTGCTCAATAACTATGAATGAATGAATGAATAAATGAATTTAGGTATATATCCTTATCCTCTGTTATTTCTTCCCCTATCGGCAATTTATTTTAGCATCTGTCTTCCCCGTGGTCTTTAAAATCCTACAAAGCTTCTCTCTCCCACTAGCCTATGTTTGCAAGATTTCACAGAAAGATCCACCCTAGATTAGAAGATTGACCCTCAAGTAATGAATGCAATTGTCTCACTAGCATGTTGTCATTGCTTTGGTCTAAAAGAGATTCCCTGCGTCTAACAGTTATGGGGGGAAATGAAAGTAGTAACTTTGGGGTTTATTTTTCAGCTGGAAGATGATATTGTAGCCAAGCCTCAATATTTTCAGACTATAAAAAATTTTGCAACTCATCAGACCTCAGATGAGTGGATTATTCTTGAATTTTCGCAGCTTGGATTTATTGGTAAGTAGCATATCTTTTTTGCTTGAACCAGGTGGGGGTTTTTTGCATTAGAATGGGTTTATTTAAGAAGTTGTCAAAAGTTTTGTACTTGAACGGAAAAGTAATGTATAGCATAAGCTAGTTTCTGTAAAACTACTTCATCATAGGTATTTTAATCCATATTTTAATAAGAATAATAAAAATCGTGGTATGCATTAAGTGCTTACAATGTGCCAGACACTAGGCACTGCGGTAAATACAATATAAGCAGATCGGAGACAGACCCTAAGTGAGGTATTCGTTAAGCGCTCCATGTGTCAAGCACTGTACTAAGCTCTGGGGTAGACACTTATTTTTATCATAACAGCAGAATTGAAAGACACCTTCCCTGTGCCCACAACTTACAGTCTAGAGGAGAAAATAAATATTGATATAAATAAGTGGATAGGTGGATAGATGATGATGCAGAAGGAAGGTAGAAAAAGGTGGGGAGTTGAGAAGTTAGTCAGGGAAGGCTTCCTGGAGAAGATGTGATTCTTGTAGGACTTTGAAGATGGGGACAGTTGCGGTCTGTCGGATATGATGGGGGAGGGAGTTCCAGGCAGGGAGGAAGGCGTTGAACAAGGGGTCAACAGCCCCAGTCTTTTTCCACTGAAGATACCAGGGAGGGAGACACCTAGAGATATGGAGGTGAAATTTGACTTCCCTCAGGTCCCACGTATCAAGTTTCCCTATTAATAAAGATATAGAAACGAGAAGCAATGTGGCTTAGTGGAAAGAGCATAGGCTTGGGAGTCAGAGGTTGTGGGTTCTAATCCCAGCTCCGCCACTTGTTAACTGTGTGACTTTGGGCAAGTCACTTCACTTCTCTGTGCCTCACCTCATCTGTAAAATGGGGATTAAGACTCTGAGCCCCACCTGGGACAACCCGATCACCTTGTTTCTCCCCCAGCGCTTAAAACAGTGCTTGACACATAGTAAGTGCTTAACAAATACCATTATCATCATCATATAGATCAAAAATATCCAATGTCTCTGTCTTTCGGGCACAATCCATGTTCCACATGGGGTTCATAGTCTTAGTCCCCATTTTACAGATGAGGTAACTGAGGCACCAAGAAGTTAAATGATTTGCTAAAGATCACACAGCAGACACGTGGCAGAGCTGGGTTCAGAATCCAGGTCTTCTGCCTCTGGAGCCCAGGCTCTTTCCACTAGGCCATGCAGCTTCTCAAGGTACTTTACCAATCAATGAATCAATTTTATTTATTTAGTGCTTACTGTGTGCAGACCACTGTACTAAGTACTTGGAGGAGTACAACACAACAGTATAACAGACACATTCCCTGATCCCAACGAACTTACAAGTGTCTTGTACCTAGTAGGTGCTCAATAAATGTTTATTGTAGTATTTATTAAAGACCCAGTAAACACTCAGTAAATGCTAGTCACCCCTTCTAGACTCTAAGCTCCCTGTAGACAGGGAACATATCTATCATCTCTGTTATTCTGTACTCTCCCAAATGCTTAGTACAATGCTCTGCACGCAGCATGTGCTCAATAGATATGATTGACAGATGGATTGATATTGGTTGATTGTCTTTTCTTACATTTTCTTCCCAGGAAAGCTCTTTAGATCCAGAGAATTGCCGTTCATAGTAGAATTTTTTTTAATGTTCTACAAAGATAAACCTATAGATTGGCTCTTGGACCACTTACTCTGGGTTAGAGTATGTAATCCTGAAAAAGATGCCGTAAGTATCTTTTGTCTTATAGTAGTAGATAGTAAGTATCTCTCTGTCTTTCACTGAAATTAGTTGTGTTAGAAAACAACTCTATTAACATAGTGTAATTACTAGACAGTAATTACTAATCATAACTTATCTACTAATTAATTGCATAGAGATTGGAGGAAAAAATTAAACATTAAGGTGGTTCTCTGCATCTTTATGGGCATGTGGTTCATCGCTCTGGAGTGGCAAGGGGAGAATTTAGTAGGAGGAGGAGAAGGAAAAGGAGACAGATTCTTAATGAAGTGCAAAGCACTGTACTAAGTGCTGGGGAAAAAATACATGGATGAAAAATAGACACTGTTCCTGGCCTCCCAAGGGTTCACAGTCTTAGAATGCGGGGGAGAGTGAATTAATGACAGACATGTAAAGTAAAACTAACCAATTAAAAAACCCACTCGAGATGTAAGAGATGAAGACAAGGGTAAATCCAACGAGAGCAGCAGGGCACTGTGGCTATCGGAGCAGAGTTTCAGGCTCCTCGTGACTCAGTTCAACAGTTCCAGCAGCCACAGCCGTGGTCCTCGTGAGGTTCTAAAAGTTGAGTCTGCCTCAACACCGCAGGAGTTTCCTCTCCCTGCCCGTTGTGGAGCAGAGCCGGTGGGATCCCTGGTGGGATGGGGTTGGGCAGCTTCTGATCCACATGGCAGGCCCTGGTGGCGTTCCGAGGTTAGGGGGAGCAGTTTGGGGCTCAGTGTTCATTTCCTCTCCCTTACTGGGCATGAGCCCATGTGTGCTCTCTCTGTCTGTCTCTCTGTCTTCTTCCTCTCCACTCTCTTCTTCTCTCTCACCTCTCCTCTTCCTCTTCTCTCTTTCTGTCTCTCTATTCTCTCTCCTCTCTCTGTCTTTCTTTCCCCATGTACAATTGTATGTGTGCTTTCACTGTCACTCCATATCTATTTTCTAACCAGATACAAACACTGGACGCAGATTGTAGATTACCTTCAAGTTCCAAGCATCAAGAAATCGATTTCATCCACAGTGTAATGTGGCCTAGTGGGTAGAGCATGGGCTGGGAGTCAGAAGGGTCTGGGTTCTAATTCCCTCTCCACCACTTGTCTGCTGTGTGACCTTGGGCAAGTCACTTCGCTTTTTTGTGCCTCACTTACTGCATCTGTAAAATGGGGATTAAGATTGTCAGGCCTATGTGGGATAGGGACTGTATCCGGCCTGATTAACTTGTATCTCCCGCTGCCCTTAGTATGGTGCCTGGCACATAGTAAGCGCTTAATAAATGCTATAAAAATGGCAAAAATGGATGTTCACTTGCCAGCATTCCCCTAAATGAGATTCTAGTCAGAGCAAAGTTTAGGCTTAGGGATAGGATGTGATGGGTTTTCTTAGCACCTGGCATGTTGATGATTTAATAATTGATGACTAGATGAATGGGTGCCAGAATATCAATGGTTTGTTAAAGTAGCCATGATGCCATGGTGATCCCTGGAGCACAGTTGGCAGATGAAGAGAAGGTCCCGCGAAAGTGACCCCTAGAAAAAGGACAGTCGGAAGAGTAGAAGAAATTGATTCAAGATGTGTGATACGAAGGTGAGGAGGAAACGTTGAAGGTAAGGAATGATAGGAGTGGTATCCTAGAAATGGGTGGCAGGAAAGATCAGAAAAGAGTGGAGATGGGAAAGGAGAGAAAAATGGATGTGTCACCCTGGTGGCTTTAAACTTATGGTGATTGATAAAAAGCACTTTTAAAATGTCACTTTTTCATCTGAAGTGATGGGCTCAGTTATGAAAATGGGAAGCTGGAAATTAGCTTCAAGAATGAATAGCCTTCAGGGGAACAGATATCCTAAAATTTAGTGGTGGAGTGAAAATAGTAGTGTTAAAGGATTATTTGTGATTGAAAGAAAAAATTATTTTTCTTTTCTCCCTAGAAACACTGTGACAGACAGAAGACCAACTTGCGTATCCGATACAAACCTTCCCTTTTCCAGCACGTGGGAACATATTCGTCATTACCCGGAAAAATTCAGAACCTAAAAGTAAGGCATTTTCAAATAGCTGCAATTATGTTCAAGTGTTCCCAGAATTCCAAAGGGGCATAAATGAGAGAGGCGGGTTAGCTTGATTGTGGATAAGTGAGTTACCTCTTTGCCTGAGGTATGGCTTCAGAGTTGGGATAATGTCCACCGGTAGGAATAATGATGGCTGTAGAAAAACAGATGGGATAAATAATGCCAAAGATAAATCCATTTTCATGTCCATTTTTCATGGAATAAAATGAAAAATATGGGGCTTTGGGCATAATGTCGAAATACAGCTCTTCATAAAAATAATGAAAAAAGCCCCAAATCTATGCTGGGATTTGCATTGTCTAGGAGACCACCCTGACAAATTAAAATCGTACAGCCATAGGGGATATGGGGTCAATTATGCCTTTAATATTCCAAAGGAATATACCATACATATATACTAAAGCACATTTCTTACTGGTTTTGGGGAGAGAGAGAGAGAGAGAGGAAAGGTGGAATGAATGAGGTAGGTTAAACCTAGAGCACAATTTCCTTAAAAGACTAACTGAAGCGTGGTGACCAAAATGAACAGAAATGTATTCTAGGGGATCACAAAAAGATGTCTGCTTATTGTTGTACTGTACTCTCCCAAGCGCTTAGTACAGTGCTCTGCTCCCAGTAAGCGCTCAATAAATACGATTGAACGAGTGAATAAATGAATCGTTTGCGCTGTGCTGGCTCACTGGATGGTCATGGCTTTGCTGCTGAAAACGACAGCCATTCAGAGGGGTGTCCGGGCATGTCCGCGGCCTCGGCAACTGGAGCAGAGGGTCTCCCAGCAGCCCCAGTGTCCACTCTGGACCAACTCTAACTCCTGCTTTGGGATCCTCCGCGGGCTGTAGGGCTCCGAGCCTTCCCAGAGTTCTGGTGGGTTTGGGGGCACCGAAGGCCGTGTGTCCTTCTTCCGTCTAGACCCTCCGAAACCCTTTGGGCGCCAGGAAGGGGTGATTAAATAGAAACCCGTGCTAATTTCCGTAATTTGTGCACACAGTTTGCATGCATTAATTAGATTTATCTTTTGGTTACTAACAGGATAAAGATTTTGGCAAATCACCATTGCATGTAGCACATGTCAATCCTCCTGCTTATTTAATTACTTCTCTAAAAGAATATCAGCATTATTCTTTGGAAAAGGCTTATTTGGGAGCTGAGTGTTTCTGGGCTTACTCCCCAGTGGCCGGAGATTATATCCTAATAAATTTTAAACAGCCCTTGCAAATGAAAGGGTAAGTTCTACCTCTTAAGAAGAGTCTTGCATTCGTTTCTCTCTCACTTCTGTGGCTGGCAAATTGGTAGATGCTAGTTTCTAATTTAGAATTGGTGAACGTTTGGATAGATACAACCCGTTGGAAGAAAGGGAACATGGCTTCTTTAAGGGGAAATCATGTCTCATAAATCAGGCAAAGGCTTTTGGAGGGATCAATATGCATATGGATAGAGAGGAGCCGGTGAACCCAAGTATTTGTCTTTTCGAAAGGCCTTTGTCTAGGTCACACTTTGTAAGGTCAAAAGCTGGGAAATGATGGAACCGGAAGGAATGTCTGATCATGGCTGCTAGAAAATGTACCCAGAGAAGCAGCATGGCCTAATGGATAGGGTCTGGCAGTCAGAAGGACCTGGGTTAGAAGCAGCAGGGCGTAGTGGATAGAGCAAGGGCCTGAGAGTCAGAAGCTCATGGGTTCTAATCCCAGCTCCACCACTTGCCTAAGTGACCTTGGGCAAGTCACTTCACTGCTCTGTGCCTCAGTTACCTCATCTGTTAAATGAGGTTTAAGTCCGTGAGCCCCATGTGGGACAGGGATTGGGTCCTACCTGATAAGGTTGTATCTACCCAAGTGCTTTAACAAATACCATTAAAAATGTACTGAATGACAAGAAACAGAGAGTAAGATGTAATAGACACTTTCCAGGATGGAAAAATGTAAATAGTGGGGTCCCCAAGGGGTTGAGTCTAGAACTAGTTTTATTTTGTCTGTTCATAAAAGATCTGGAAGATAGAGTGTGGGGTGAAATCTTCCGATTCCTTTCTGATGGTGAAATGCTGTTTCAGTGGCAGTTAACTGCAGGAAGACATCACTGTTGAGTTAGTAGGCAGAAAAGTATGAATAATGATAATAATAATGGTATTTGTTAAGTACTTACTCTGTGCCAGTTACTGTACTAAGCACTGGGGTGGATACCAGTAAATCAGGTTGACACATATGGGCTTCACGGGCTCGATCCTCATTGTACAGAAGAGGTAACTGAAGCGCAGGGAAGCTGTGATTTGCCCAAGGTCACACAGCAGACAAGTGGCAGAGACAAGATTAGAACCCAAAACCTTCTGACTCCAGGCCCATGCTCTCTCTGTCCACTACGCCATTCCACTACGCACTGCGGGTTCAGTGGCAGATGAATTTCAGAGGAAGCAATAATCGAAAGTACAACTATAGTAAATAGCTCAGTAAAGAGATCTTTACTGTTTACTGTTTCTGTCAATCATTAGCTCTTTGGACAAACAAATAGGTCATAAAAGTATGCCAAACATGGATAGCTGAAGGATGTTTACACAACATATTCACAGGAAGCAACGTGGCCTGATGGAAAGAGCATGGGCCTGGAATCATAGGCCCTGGATTCTAATCTCGGCCTCACCACTTGTCTGCTATGTGACCACGGGCAAATCACCTAATTTCTCTGTGCCTTAGTTTCCTCATCTGTAAAATGAGGATTCAATACCTGTCCTCCCTACTATTTACACTGCGAGCCCTATGTGAGACTGGGACTATGTCCGATCTGATTATCTCATATCTACCCCAGTGTTGGCACATAGTAAGCACTTAACAAGTATCATAATGAATACTACAAATAATATAAACAAAAAGCAGAGTTCTTGCACTAAATAAAACCAGGGTACGTGTAAACACATAATTCCATTTGCATTTTGGTTGCTGCAACTTAGAAAAAATAAAACAGAAATGGTGCAGAGTAAAGTAAATCAAATGATTCATTCATTCGTTCATATTTATTGAGCGCTTACCATGTGCAGAGCACCGTACTAAGCGCTTGGAAAGTATAATTCAGCAATAGAGAGAGACAATCTCTGCTGGCTGGGATGTCTTGAGGCTAAGGATAGACTGAAAAAATTAGATGTCCCCATTCTGGAAAGACAAAGGCTGAGAGGATACGATGCTGAAGCTGTGTAGAATATGGGACAGAAGACTGGCTCTATACCACTGCCCTATAATTTTGTTGTTTAGTAGTGTTGGTATTTATTGAGCACCTACTGCCTGTAATGCAAAGTTCTCATCACTTGGGAAAGTTCGACAGAAACAAAAGACATAGTCATTGCTCCTAAGCAGGTTACATTTTAACATAGGAAACAAACATGAAAACATTTACAAATAGAGCAGGCTACCTATTCTGTACTCCCACAAAACATTTATGTGCATATCCTCATGCTCAGTCGTTCCCTCCTACCTGTAATTTATTTTAATGTCTGTCTCCCCTGTTAGACTGAAAGCCCTTTGAGAGCAGAGATCAAGCCTACCAACTATATTGTATTCTCCCCGTGCTTACTGCTGTGCTCTGCATGAAGTAAGCACTTGGTAAATACTATCGATCGATAAACAAATCATTCAGAGTACAATTTTAATGTACCTTTTTGCACAAATACTGAGCCGGCGTATAAAAAATATAATGATAATAGTAACTGTGGTATTTGTTAAGCACTCACCATTGGCCACACACTGTACAGAGTGCTGGGAGAGATCCAAGATAATCAGGTCCTACATGGGGTTCACAGTCTAAGTAGGAGGGAGAACAGGTATTGAATCCCCATTTTGTAGTTGAAAGAGCTGAGGCACAAAGTTAAGTGATTAGCCTCAGATCACACAGCAGACAAGTGACAGAGCCAGGTGAGAACTCCCTGGCCCATGCTCTTTCCGGTAGGCCATGCTACTAGAAGTGACTGTTGGGTTATTACCATTTGGGGTGTTAGAGAATGAATCAGGAAGCCTTTTTGAAGGAGATGGTATTTTGAGGGGCTTTGAACATGAGAAAAACCGTTGTCTGTCAGATTTGGAAAGAGAGGGGGTTCCAGGCAAGGGAGTGGTATGGGAAAGGGGACTGAATTGGGAGAATCAAGAACAAGATACAGTGAGATGGTTATCTTGGGAAGAATGAAGACTATACTAGGGTGTAGCAGGTGGAGGGCCGATATGTAAGGTGGAGAGAATTTGATGGAGAGTTTGGGAGTCAACTGTGAGGAGTTTTTGCTTGATGAGGAAGGAAATGAGAAGCCACTGGCGATTTTTGAGATGCAGAGAGATGTTTACATCAAGGCGATTTTGAGATGCACTTCAAGACGATGATCCCTGCAGCAGCGTGAAGTGTAGATGGGAGTGGGGAGAGACTGAAGGTAGGGAAGACCAGTGAGAAGACTGATTCAAACGTCTAGCCTATATGTCACTAGAGCAGTGTGGTTACTATTTGGGAGGTGGGGAAGGGGTAGATCTGGGAAATGTGTTGGCAGAATCAGAAGGATTTATTAATAGTAAAAGCTGGAAGACAGTGAGGAGTCAAAGACAACATCCATTTTGCAGGCTTGTGGTTAGGGAGGGTGGGGGTATAATTGAGCCAGATGGTAAAGTTAGGAACAGGAGTGGGTTTAGGAAGGAAGATAAGTAGTTCATTTTTCAAACGTGTTCGGTTTGAGGTGCCAGCGGGATATCCAAGTGGATATTCTGGAGGTAAAAGGTGATGGGCAATTGTAGGCTAGATGAGAGTTTGGGGCTGGAGGGTAGATTTGGTAGCTGAAGACATGTAAGCACTCTGATTGAATGAGTGAAGAGTGAGGAGAAGAAGGGATCCAGAACAGTGTCCTGTGGAATGTTCACAGTTAGGTGATGAGCAGCAGAAGGCAAGCTAATGAATGAAATGGAGAAGGAGCCAACGGAGAAATCTGAGAATCAACTGATGGTATTTATTGAGTACTTACTATATGTGCAGAGCGCTGTATTCAGCGCTTGAGAGAGTATAATACAACAGAATTAGCAGACACATTTTCTGCCCATAACAAGAATCAGGTTAGGATGGTGTCAGAAAAATCAGAAAAGCAGAGTTTCGAGGAGTGATCCTTGAAAGGTTAAGGTGGATTAGGATAAGGTTGGGCCCTATAGACTTTGGTACAGGAAGGTCATTAATGACCTTGAAACATGCAGTCTCAGTGGAGTGAAGGGGTTGAAAACCTGAATGGAGTGAATCAAAAAGAGTTGATGAAGGAGATGTTAAGATAAGGCTGTATACAATGCATTCATTCATCCAATCATATTTATTGTGTGCTTATTGCGTGCAGTACTAAGCGCTTGAAAGAGTAGAGTATAACAATAAACAGACACATTCCCAGCCCACAAATGAGCTTACAGTCTAGAGAGGGAGACGGACATTAATATTAATAAAGTATTTATATTATTATGTGCATAAGTGCTGTGAGGCTGGAAGGAGGCATGAATAAAAGGAGTAAATCAGGTTGATGCAGAAGGGAGAGGGAAAAGAGGACAGGAAGGCTTAGTCAGGGCAGACCTCTTGCAGGAGATGGGCCTTCAATGAGTCTTTTGGACAGGAATGGGAACCCAGAGATGGGAAAATAGCTGGAAGGAGCTGTGGAACTGAAAGAGTGGTTGTTTTAATAAGGGGGTGGGTGACTTGAGTATGTTTGAAGTCAGAAGGGAGAGAGCCATCAGCATAAGGTTGAAAATAGCAGAGAGAGGATGTGTACTTAGGAGGTGAGAGGGAATGGGGTCAGAGGTGTAGGTAAAGGGAATGGATTTAGAGACACAGAGAAGTCTTCCTCTTTATAACATGGTCTGGAATGTCATGCAAGTTTTCTTGGATCACATACACATAAATTCACATCATATTCCTTCAATTAGTCTATTTTATTTGTTCCTAAGGAACTAAAATGTTATAGCTATCTTCGATTTTTTTTTTTTTTGCTTTAAAACAGCAGATCAGTGCAGAACCTATAATTTTTCAGCTTGAGAATGACAAAATCTCTGGCTTTTTGGCAGATATCTCTTCAAAAGTGGAAATGGAGAACATCCAGGAGATAAACTATTTAACACGACTGTGGAAATTTTACCTGCTGGAGTAAGTGATCTCTTCCCAAGCAGAATTCATAGAAATCCGTATCTCACAAATGATGAATTCAGCACTTAGAACAATGCTTGACACATAGTAAGCACTTAAATATAAAAATAATAAAATAATCAATCAATGGTATTTATTCATTCAATCGATTTGTTGAATGCATATTACGTGCAGACCACTGTGCTAAGCACTTGGGGAACTACGGTGCCACAGAATTAGCAGACATGTTCCCTGACGGTAACAAGCTTACAGTCTAGTGGGGGAGGTAATCCCTGAGACAAAAGTGGTCTGTGTTAATGTGGAATTCTTTGTCTTTTTTATTACAGAAAGCTGACTCATTAAAAAGCTCACTAGAAAATGGAGATGCATTTAACAACGAAGAAACTGAAAATGAATATCTTAAAATAGGTGAACTGTCTATTGCCATTTAAAGATTACAACAGTTTGCTTTTTTGTTGACTAGAAAACCCTGAGTTGTTTAAAATAGTGCACCGGAAGCTTATTCCAAAGTTAGGTCATCATCAGGTGCTGCATTGTAAATGTTGGTAATATATAGAATGTTACACTCTAATGTGTGGGGGTAGTTGAGCAGAATAGCAAAGACTCACAATTAAAATATACAACCTGCCATTGACAGGACATGGAGTAAGTGACGAGGAAGTGGATTCTGTGGGCTGAGCCAAAGGCCAAGAATATTCAATCAAGCAATATTATTTGAGTAGCTACAGTGTGCTAAGCTCTAAACTAAGTACTTAGAGAGTACAGTAGAGATGAAGGACATGATCTCCTGGAAGTAAATTGCTCCGTTTAACGAGGAAGATAGACATAGAGTAAATTACCAATAAGCAGAGAAAGAGGTCGTAAAGGTGTATAGGAGAATAAGTGCTTAAGTAGATGAGTAAGAAAATTAATAGGTTCAACAGTGCAAGGGGTGGCTGAGCATATACTTAAGTGCTGAGGTGGTTATAGTTGGTTGGGAGCATATAACCTGGAGAGAAAAAAATGAATTGGGGAATTTTTCCTGGAAGTAATGGGATTTCAGGAGGTTGGGAAGAGTCAGCCCATTGAGATCATTGATTTTGTCATAAAACCGGTCATCAAGGTGACTTTCGATTAAAGTCTACCCTTTTAATGTGGCATTTTCAACTTTTGTCAGATGTTCAGAACATGGTTCTGGAGAGAAATAGAAACATTCCCAGAGACCTGAAAATAATTTGCTGGATTAGTTTCTATTTCTTTCCTGCCATCCCTGCCTCCATTGCTTTCTCAGTCAGTCACTGAGTGCTTACTGTGTTCAGAGACTGTACTAAGTGCTTGGGACAGTACAGTAGAACAATAAACACACTGGTAATTAGAGTGGCATCTAGGTCCTGTGTTTTAGTGATTGGGTGTTGTCATTTTAAGATTAACTGTGACTCATACTAAGTATCGATATGATGAAAGCGTTCAAAAGCCATCTGTCTAAAGTTGATCCAAGTCTCCCTTTCTCCTATAAGCATTAGGAATGACGGCTGTTCCAAAGACCTTCGGTTTGACCCGGATCATGATGCCAAGTTGAGCTGTTTCTCTGAGGCCTTATAGCAGGGCCAACACATAGGGTGGTGTGGGGCCCGGGCAAATTGATCGGTGTGGGCACCACCACTTCCAAACCTCGTCTGAGAAGGGCATGAAGAAGAGGCAGTTGGTAAACAGTTCCACTCTTTTTACCACTCCCTCCAAGTAGAAGTTCCACTTCTTAAATAGTAGAGAATGTCAATTAATACGTAATTCCCTCCTACTTCCCTTTCCTCCTCCCTCCTTACTCCCACAGTCCTGCTGTCAACCCCAGGCTGAGCCCGGGGACTATAATAATGATGGTATTTGTTAAGTGCTTACTATGTGCCAAGCACTGTTCTAAGCGCTGAGCGCTGTTCTAAGAACTATTGATTTCTTGGAGCTGATTTATTCCCATCAGCCAATTTTCCCTGACCTAATGACTAGAAACGAAGCCTCCTAAAGCACAGGGCCGGGCGAAGTTACCTTGGTCTGCTACATGTTAGAGGTGACCCTGCTTATTGTACTATTATTATTATTTCTAAATTTGTTCAGCTCTTACTCTTTATCTAGCACTGTTCTTAAGCACTGGGGTAGAAACAAGTTAAACAGGTTGGACACAGTCACTGTCCCACATGGGGCTCCCAGTTTAAGTAGGAGGGAGAACAAGCACTGATTCCCCATTTTACAGTTGAGGGAACTGAGGCAAAAAGAAGCAACTTGCCCAAAGTCACACATCAGTTAGAGCTGGGATTCGAACCCAAGTCCTCTGACTCCCAGCCTGTGTTCTTTCCATTAGGCCACACTGTTTCCCATAGTCGTAGAACAGTCTTTATTAAGCACCTTCAATGTGCAGAGCCCTGTTCTGAGCACTGAGAAAAATATACAGATGAGTATTAGGGAGGCTTAGAGTTTTGGGGGCATGCTGATGTTTTAGATCTGCTTCCTTCCACTTTATCAATGAGTATGTCATTAGTGTTCCACCTAGATAGCAAAATGCACTGCCACCTTTCAAATTCTTTGCTTGTAGCGACTTCCTAATTCATCCATTCAATTGTATATGTTCATTTAATCAGTCTTATTTATTGAGTGCTTATTGTGTGCAAAGCACTGTACTAAGCACTTGGAAAGTCCATTTCAGCTGTACTGTAATGCAAGTAGATACCCAGCCTCAGCCTTCTTCAGATGTATTTATGTCAATCAATACAATCAGTTATTTGCTTGATTGCTGAACCAATTCAGCTAAAAAAGTGCTTAACTTCATTAGGAGCATGGACTAAACCTTGTTCTTCCTTCGAAAAACTTATTATGCCAAATATAGTGCTCTACATCCAGTGGTTACCTAATAATTACCATTAAGTGACTGTGTGTGGTGTGATGAACTTCAAGAGTTCAGTCTTGAAAAATTGATTGAATGAGACTGGATCTGTTATAAAACCCTGCTTTATTCCACTGGGGATGGAGACTAAATCAGCAAGACACTCTCAACCCTGACATGACAGACCATGGAGTAACCTTGGGATTTAGTTAAATTTCTCAAAGCAGCCAGCTAGGTATACCTCAAAAGCTGCCAGCAGTGTGACAGTGGAAAGAGCAGAGGCTTGGGAGTCATTCATTCAATAGTATTTATTGAGTGCTTACTATGAGGCCAGAGCACTGTACTAAGCACTTGGAATGTACAGTTTGGCAACAGATAGAGACAATCCCTGCCCATCGACGGGTTTACACTCTAATTGTTGTGGGTTCTAATCCTGGCTCCATCATTTGTCAGCTGTGTGACATTGGGCAAGTCACTTAACTTCTCTGTGCCTCAGTTACCTCATCTATAAAATGGGGATTAAGACTATGAGCCCCATTCATTCATTCATTCAATAGTATTTATTGAGCACTTACTGTGTGCAGAGCAGCACTAATCACTTGTAATGTACAATTTGGCAACAGATAGAGACAATCCTTACCCAACAACGAGCTCACAGTCTAGCAGCCCCATGTGGGACAACCTGATTACCTTGTATCTACCCCAGCGCTTAGAACAGTGCTTAAAAAATACCATTATTATTATTATTATTGTATGCCCTGCAAAACAGTCTGTGTGCTGAATTGAGGCCTAAAGCAGTCGGAGCTATTCAAAAAGCATTCTGGCCAGGATTTTGCCTGCATTGAAGAGCAATGTCATTTCACAATAGCCATCATCAGCTTCTTTTTCACTCTCTCGAAGTTATGGCAGTGGTGACTCTGAAATCTTGTGACAGTTCCCTGGCCTTCCAGCTTCCCTTGTTGCCTGACAATTTGGGCAGCTCTGCCAGCAGGTCCCAGGATTTTCTCAAGGTCTGGGGCCAAGTCAATGCACCAAGTGAACCAAGCACAGAATTTCTGCATCTGCTTCTGAGTTGCTTTACATTTGAAGGGCACTTTATAAATGAAAACTCCTTCCATGTCCATTGTATTCTTACTCATAAGGACCTAATGAAGCAGGACACTGTTTCAGTTGCCATAATCCAGGTGCGTCAGCAGGGAAGACTAGTGTGGGACCCAGGATCTCACAATGAAGCAGTAGGGGAATTGGAAACAGCTTCTCCAGAAAAACATCACACATAGGTAAAGAATAGGGTTCTCCAAATGTGTGGGGTCATCAATCAAATTCATTGAGCGCTCACTGTGGGCAGAGCAGTGTACTGAGCGCTTGGGAGACTACACTGTAACAGATTTGGGAGGCATCTTCTCTGCCCACAAGAAGACTACATTCTAGAGGATTATGTGGTCTGACCGGTTGGGTGACCCTGGTCATATCCACTATGACCAACTGAAAGCCGAGATCTATTCCTGGTATATCGACTGCTGTCGCTGCTGGTCTTGCCTTCTAGGTTTTTCAGGTCTTTAATAGTGTTTATAGGTGATTTTTTTCCAAATGTTTTTCTTATTTTTAGATTTAATAACTTTCGTATCCTGCTTTATATCTCAGAAAATATCATCCAAAATCTTGTGGGGAAAGGATAATATTTCTCCAAAGCCACCCAGAGTGAATGCCACATTTTCTCAAGCTCAGATAATTAGAGCATCAAATAATAATATCAGGAGCAAATAAATGGAACATAACCCAGCTCAGCCAAATGCTAAATCAAATAAAGATGCTTCCTCCTGAGCTGCTTGGCCGCCAGACCCACTGAGGCCAATAGCAGGAATAATTTCCTCCTCTTAATGTTTCTTTGAAGAGTGTTTAGTGCACTGAAAATGTCTTGTCTAGGTGCATTCTAGGGATGTTTCTCTTTGGTACATTAAGTCCTTCTCTTTTTCCATTTTCCCAAAGATGCATTTGGCGACGGACAAGCAACGTTGCAAAAGGGAAAACCACTGAATAGGTTTCTAAATCACCAGAGACCTGTTCACATAGAAACGTATACAAATAATGGCATACAGTTTTGAAAGAGCATACACACACACATACACACACAATATATATATATACATATATATATACATACACAAATATATATATGGATATTATTTTGCATATACAAAGATTCTCTCAAGTACACTTATACCTGCATCCCAATTAGCATGCTCCCTTATAAGGAACTGGATCAGCACAACCACCCTAGTTTGTAAAGATTTAAAGATGCCATATTGGGGGTAGACTATAGGTAAGGAAGAGCATGGAGTGAAGGGACATGATTACATCCTTGGGTAAGGAGTAAATTCACATTTTTTATTTCTTTCTATGGCCACCCACCCTACCCTACTCTTCCACAGCTCTATCCCAAGAAATTCTGGCCTGGATCCTATAAACCAGTATACCAAGAAACTAGTTTTCAGCCAACTTCACGCAAGCATACTATCTCACCTAAGGTGCAATTCTCCTTCCCCTCTCCTCACTTCTAAACTTGATTTGCACATGTGTCCTCCCGACCTATGTGTTTCTCTTTTGCCTGATCTAAACCCTCCATCTATGCTTCCTAGCCCATCCCTTCTCACCGTCTAAAGACTCTTGCAGCACTCTTCTTTCTCCTTGATGGCCTTCTTCAACCACTCACTCTCTAATGGCTCCCTCCCCTGTGCCTTCCAACACACCCATGTTTCTCTTATTAGAAATGCCTGCTTTGGCTACTATTGCACGGTCCAGCCATCCCCCTCCTCCCAATCCTGTCTAAATCAATCAATCATGTTTATTGAGCTCTTACTATGTGCAGAACATGGTACTAAGTGCCTGGGAAAGTACCGTATGACAGAATTAGCAGTCAGGTTCTCTGCCCATAACGAGCTTACAGTCTAGAGGGGGAGACAGAGCGAATATCCCCACTGTCTCTGGTTCTTCATCTACATCTTCTATTCCTTCAACAACCCCGTGTCCACCCTCTTCACCCTGCTGAGATCACTCTCTCCTTAGCCACCAATGACCTCATTCTTGCCAAATCTAACCCTATCCCATCTTTATCTTTCTGAAGCTCTTGGCTGACTTTGACACTGATACAGTAGTCAAAAAGGGCCCGGACCATCCGGGTGGCAGTTTGGCTGGAAAGGAATGGGTGCATTCTAGAAATGTTGTGAAGGACGAATTGTCAAGATTTGGCAACAGACTAAATATGAAGGTGGAATAGTGGGAGGAATCAAGGATAATGCCTAGGTATAGGCTTGAGAGATGGGGAGGATGGTGGTGTTGTAAACTCTTATGGCAAAGGTGAGTGGCGGAGAAGATGTAGGAGGGAAGGTGAAGACTTCTGTTTGGGACATATTAAATTTGAGGTCTTGGCAAGACATCCATGGAGTGATGATGTCTTAGAGGCAGGTAGAATTGCAAGATTTCAAAGAAAGAGGGAGGTCAGAGCAGGCAAGGTAGATTTGGAAGTCATCCACGTAGAGATAGTTGTTGAAGTCATGGAAGCAGATGTGCTCCCCAAGAGAGTGAGTATAGATTGAGAAAAGAAGGGGATCCTTAATGTTTACTGAGTGGAAAAGACAGCATAATTGTAGTAAGTAAGAATAAAGTGGCTGAAGTTGGCCAAGGCTAATGTCCAGTTCTTCTAATTATGAATTGTGATAAAAGCACAGTAACCAAACCTCGTATGTTTTAGATGAATAATGAGACAAATGTTCTTAGAGTGATTAAACAGCACCTGGATTTCAGAAAAATTCAACCTGATGTAAGGTGTGCTGGCTTGTCAGATATATGCATTGTTCCATACCCAAAATCACAGAAAATAATTCACACCTTTTCTGTTTTTCTAAAGGTGCGTTTGAAAATGGAATTGCTGAAGGTACGATCAGCCCAACAGTGGGGAAAATAAAAGCTCTTCGGTTAACTGTACTCTCCGATTCACCTGTATGGGCTTTACTGAGTGAGGTAAGGTTGAATAAAGTTATCACTTGGGATGTAAACAAGTCCTTCTCCTGATTAACCTACCACTTAAACTGAAGGGCTTTGTTAATTCTGTGTCATGCTTGATTGTGGTGAAAGTTGAACTCCCAACGTTCCTCAGTTTCAATTCCTTCTCTTTCAGCATCCTTCCCCATCCCCTCCCTCCCCTCCTCCTCCTTCTCTCTTCTACTTCTGTCTTTCCCTTCCCTTTTGCTTTCTTTCCCCATCCAATTCCCCACCTCTCCCTTTTCCCATCCTTACTGGCAGTCTCAGCTTTTGCTCTGAAATTCACTATCCACTCTATCATCCTCCCTGGTCGTAGCTCAAGAGGAGATCTTCCTGTTTTTGAAATCTACCTCCTCCACCTGTGTTTCCAACTCTACCCACTTCACGCTTTATAAAAACAGTTACACCCACTCTTGGTTTTCTGCTCTTCCTCTGCTCACTCTCTGATGGCTCCTTCCCCTCTGCTTTCAAATACATCTAAGTGTCCCTACCCTAAACCATATTCCCTCCACCTCACTGCCCCCCCTTCCTCCTACTGATCTTGTCCAGATTCCTCAAGTCAGCTTTGTTTTCACCTGCTGCCTCCAATTCCCCTCCTTCTATTTTCTCCTTAACCTTCTACCATCCAGCTTCTGTAGACATGTTTGGCTTGAGGCAGGATATCCCTACTGAGACGCCCTGGAAGCAGGAGGAGATTGCAGAGAAGGAGGGAGGTCGGGGCTGGTGAGGTATATTTGGAAATCAACAGCACAGAGGTGGTAGTGGAAGCTGTGAGACTGGAGTGAGTATAAATTAAGAAGAGACCCAAAACTGAGTCTTGAATTGACACGCATGCACAGTTAGGGAGGGGGAGAGGCAGAGGAAGAGCCAGTCCAAGGGACCCTCTCCCTTTATTTAAATCTTTGCACCCGAGTTCTCCATAGCTGATTGCCCAAGAATAAAATTCCAAAGACGACTTTGGAAGAGGACAGTGGAAAAGTTTAAAGAAAAAATGTTGAAAGTCGGGGAATAAATCAGTGTATTCATTGAATCCCTTCTGAATGCAGAGCATGGTGCTAAGCACTTGGGAGAATTTGTTCAATAGTGGTAAAAGACATAGGCCCTGCCCACAAAGAACTTTCGTGCTAAAAGTAGAGACAGGCACAAAATAATTTCCAGATAGGTGGAAAATGAGCACGAGAACCAGTCATAACCAAAGAATGGGAGGGGGATAAATGAATGAATAAGTGTTTGAACAGTAGCATGCAGAAACTGATATGTACATCAGTGCTGATGGTGTCTGGGGCAGGGGGACCAGTTTTCAGGTTGTCAGTTCCCTGCCTTGTACGGAGATGATAGCGGCTACCTCCATGGCTGGTATTTTTATTTTCAACACAAAGTTTCCCGTCATCTTAGCTCTTGCTCCTAAAGTTCCATGACTTGGAAGCAGCATTCGTGTTCAGAGGGACCTGGAAGGGACTGGAAAAAGTCTGGAGTGAGTTGAAGGTTCTGGTAGACGTTCCATGTGACATTTTAAAATTATGTTGTATGACTGGTGGGGCACATGCCATGTCATTTGTTCCTGGCTGTCCAGCATCTGCTAGAGTGGACACTGGCCACCCTAGACCGTGAATGAGTTCCGAGGTGGCAGTTAGGAGGGTGTGTGGTCTGGGGAGACGTGACCTGGAAGAGGCGGGCATCCGGCAAGGTTTGGAGATGGGGGAGAGCTATGGTTGGACGGATTTGGAAGACGGAAAGGTCAAAGAGGGTGGCGCCTGATTTGAAATCCTTTTCGAATCCTAACAGTTTCGTCCTTTTTTCTATTTTAGATATTTATCAAGACAGACTGAAAAGCCACCTGCCAAAGAGCAAAGCTGCATTCGAGAAGGCCCGGTTATTTCTAGATTGCTTGGAGCACCAGGCCATCTAGTGGTGGAAACAAAGTGGTCCTCTGAACGAGACTCACACAAATCAGTAAAGTGCAAATTACTGTTTCTATTAAGAAAAAGAAGTCAATATTTTATACAGAATTTAGTACTCTGAAGAACCTGATGTGCTTTAAAGCGTTTGAATAAGTCTACGTGTCTAATATACAAATAATGAATGGGTCTTTTTTAAATTAAGGAAATAATTTTTTATCAGCATAACATCCTAATATAGCCTCACCTAGTAAGCGTCTCATTAGAACTAGACATAAGCTCTTCCCAATCCAATGGCTTGTCCTGACCTGCCAGGCCGGGGTTCACATTCTAACCCGGTCTTGAGCTCGGCAAAGCAGGGCCTGGGGCGGCCATTATCGTGGGCCCCACCCTCATAACCTCCCATCCATTTTCTCCAACTTCATCCTCGGTCAGCCCCCTCAACCCACCTCTAAGCAAGTAGGCCAGAGGGTGGAGGGCAGAGGCAGCTTTACACTGCAGCACTTTGACGGAGGGTTTTACCCTGGAAGAGAGAGGCAGAGCAGGCACAGACCCAGAAGCGGTACCCGGTGACCAGACTTGCTCTTCCGAGGGCCATCCCCATTGCTTCCCCAACAAGATCTCCTGATCCCGAGGCCCTAAAGTGCCAGGATCCTTGCCATCTCACCAGAGCTGCCCATTCCCTACCCAGTGGACCGTGGGCTCTGTCCCAGGCACAGGTTGCCCTACTTCCCTGTCATCTCCTTCCCTCCCCTTGTACTGTGGAAATGGGAGCCACATAAACGCAAAAGGAGATCTAGGGGAGATCGACACTACCTTCCTCTGGTCTCCTCTGGCTTGTCTCCTTGCCCGCCTATCAAATACCCCTGAAACTTCTCCTACTGCCGGGTATCCCCCCTCCCCACCCCTACCCCCATTCTTTGGGGAGGCCCCTACAAGATGTGCACACCCCTCTCCAACTACACACTGCATTATATGTCAATGTGAAGTGAAACCATTAAAGTCATTTCAAAGAAATGTTATCCGTGAGTACATATCGCATTATTTACGCCTCAGAGGAGAGAAACCACTGAGACCTGGGCGAGAAATCCCCTAAAGAGCAGCCCAAGGGAGCAGAGGGGATAAACTAATGACTTAAAAAATAGCGTTTTATACACTGATTCTCCAGAAGAATTTTCAAAACCCCAGTCTTCACCGGCTGTTTGTGGCATATTTCATTATATAAAATGATGAGATCTGTAGAATTGTCCCAAATACTTCCGGAGAGCCGTTACTCTTCAATAGTGTCTTAAACTCTTGGAAGGAATTGTGCTGCCTGAACCCGAAACACTGTTAGATGCTTAAGAGTTTTATTTTTAAATGTATATAATTATTTTTGTAAGCAAAGTTTTCTATTTTTTCCTCAAATACTTATTTGGGTTATTGATGCAGCTCTTACTAATAGTGTCCTCAGCCTCAACAACTTTCTTCTCTCTCCTGTGTGAGGACAGTGCTCAAATGCATGGAAACCCAATTCAAATTAATGCAGTGGAGAAAGGAAGCAAAGTTATAAAACCAGTGTGCCCCGGGTATAAAATAAAACCATCGTATTTCTACACCAAAGTTTGATGGATTTTTGTTAAAATGAGAATAAAATACAATCCCCTCCTATGTAGATATGGATATAAGGACTGCGGATTATCCACAAGATCCAGGGCTATTTAACTGCCTAACTCCATGTTCTTGGGCAGCTTCTCCCATTTCGGGGCTGGGGTCCAGGACTAGCATTTCTACCCCAGCTTTCACCAGGCTGTCAAAACTGCCCCTCAATTAGATAGCTGGTTGCCCTTCTCCCAAACCACCTGCTCCTGGATGGCTTCCTCTACTATCCAGGTTGGTCAGGGTAGTTCTCCCTGTTCCTTGTCATACTCTTCCCTCCCCTGCCTAATAAAGCAAAATGTCAAAATCATATTTCAATGGATTTATGGGGAAAATATACTATCGGTGTAGTAATCCCTTATTCAGAGCTGCCTATTTCTTTACCATGTTTTTTTTTAATCGCATTATGTCTTTAATTTGATGCCCCCACTTTCTTTTTCAACATTAGCACACCCCTCTACTCATTGAGGATTTATTTCATTCACAGTTAAAATCTTAGACTCATAGATTTTGGATTGGACACTGTGGCCCATTCATTTGTCATGGAAACATATCTAGGGAAGTGTGGCTTAGTGGAAAGAGCATGGGCCTGGGAGTCAGAAGACCCAGGTTCTAATCTCAGCTTCACCATTTGCCTGTTGTTTGACCTTGGGCAAGTCACTCAATTTCTCTTTGCCCAAGTTACCTCTGGAATTAAAACTCAGAACCCCATGTGGGACATGGACAATGTCCAACCTGATTATTTTGTATCTACCCCAGCGCTTAGTACAGTGCCTGGAACATAGTGCTTAACAAATACCATAAAAAATGCCACTGGACCACCATTTCTTCAGTGGGCTAGGCACTGTGGAAATTGTTTTTTTCTGGTGTTGGGAGTAGAAGGGATCAGGTAGTAGAAAAATCACATCTAAGGAGGAACTGACTGACATGCACAAAGAGTGGATATGGGCATGGGCACATACATATTGGTGTACAATTGTGTGCAGGGAAGCATGTCTATATTGTAAACCACAGATTGTAACAGTTCCTGCTACCAGAAGTTGAACGGGTCAAGCACTTCATAAGTGACAAGGACTCTTCTCCTGGCTGGGGAAAGTGACCAGCAGCAGGTAATTGCATGGGTAGACCAAAGTTTGCTGAAACAGTCATCTAAAGTGAACAAGATGTGTGTGTCTGATCTGGTGGGTGTATCTGTCATATTTACTGAGCATTTAATGTGTGTAGAGCACTGTACTAAACGCTTGGGAGTTGATCTATAGTAACTGCACATCTGCATCAGTGGAGAAATTTTAAATGCTGGCCAGTCCACCAAACCCTCAAGGATAGTCTACCGTGCAAAAGCAAGATGGTGGGAAGCAAGTGTGGCTCAGTGGAAAGAGCATGGGCTTGGGAGTCACAGGTCATGGTTTCTAATCCCAGATCTGCCGCTTGCCAGTTGTGTGCCTTTGAGCAAGTCACTTAACTTCTCTGTGCCTCAGTTACCTCATCTTTAAAATGGGGATTAAAAACTGTGAGCCCCATGTGGGACAACCTGATCACCTTGTATCCCCCCAGCGCTTAGAACAGTGCTTTACACATAGTAAGCGCTTAACAAATACCAACATTAGCAGGAATAGGATGGGACGCTGAGGGGATTAACTGAAAAGAGTGAGTAATTAAAAGAATGAAATCTATATTTTTAAATTTGGGGTGATTCCCCCATCCTGGTCTCCACACAGTTGAAATTCATCCTAATCTCTTCCTATCAGGTTTTATTGAAACTGATAAAAGACCATTCTACTTAGGGCATAGTTCATAACTAATCAAGTAG
Organism: Ornithorhynchus anatinus; assembly: GCF_004115215.2. NCBI lineage: Eukaryota > Metazoa > Chordata > Mammalia > Monotremata > Ornithorhynchidae > Ornithorhynchus > Ornithorhynchus anatinus. Next base: position 27,937,901 of record NC_041739.1, read on the forward strand.
ACATTTGTTGAACCTAAATATGAAAGCTTATCAATGATGCTTTAGCCTGAAAAAATAAGAGTGAGATTGGCTCTCTACTGAAAATTTTGTTAAAAATCTACCATAATTTCACTGCTAGATATGCTGCAGGACTATCAGTAAATCGATGCACCCTTATTGGTATTTGTTAAGCGCTTACTATGTGCAGAGCATTGTTCCAAGCGCTGGGGGAGATACAGCGTAATCAGGTTGTCCCACGTGAGGCTCACAGTCTTAATCCTCATTTTACAGATGAGGTGACTGAGGCCCAGAGAAGTTAAGTGACTTGCCCACAGTCACCCAGCTGACAAGTGGCGGAGCCGGGATTCGAACCCATGACCTCTGACTCCCAAGCCCGTGCTCTTTCCACTGAGCCACGCTGCTTCCCTAATATTTCATTATTCCCTAATAATTTCATTATTGGGCTCACTGCAGTAGGTAGGTCGGTTTACAACCATCTTACTCCTTGGAAGTGGGGCACAAAGCTGAAATCAACTCTTACAATGTGATATTTATTGCTATTTTTGTCTGTCTGTCCCCTGATTAGACTGTAAGCCCATCAAAGGGCAGGGACTGTATCTGTTACCGATTTGTACATTCCAAGTGCTTAGTACAGTGTTCTGCACATAGTAAGCGCTCAATAAATATTATTGAATGAATGAATGAATAATTTGAAAACCTTGGATCACAGTGAAATGGAAAAAAAGCTATTGCTAGTATTTTGGGGGTGCTCACACATCAAATAGATGCAGGCTGAGAAGGACACGAGAACGGGGCTATGGGGACTAGCGGAAAGAGCACAGGACTAGAGCTAGGAGACTGGGTTTCTAATCCTAGCTGTGCCACTTGTCTACTGTGTGACTTTGGCCCAGCTACTTAACCTCTCTGGGCCCCAGCTTCCTCATCTGCGAAATTCCAAAATACCTTTTCTCTTCTTTTACACTGTGAGCTCCATGTGGGGCAGGAGATGTGACTGATCTGATTGATCTGATCATCGTGTAGCTATACCAGTGCTTATTATTGCATCCAGTGGAGTTCAATCAATCAGTGGTATTTATTGAGCAGTTACTGTGTGCAGAGCCTTCATTCATTCATTCAATAGTATTTATTGAGCGCTTACTAGGTGCAGAGCACTGTGCTAAGCGCTTGGAATGTACAAATCGGCAACAGATAGACAGTCCCTGCCCATTGACGGGCTTAACGGTCTAATCGGGGGAGACGGACAGACGAAAACAATAGCAATAAATAGAATCAAGGGGATGAACATCTCATTAAATCAATAGCAATAAATAGAATCAGGGTGATGTACATCTCATTAACAAAATAAATAGGGTGATGAAAATATATACAGTTGAGCGGACGAGCACGGTGCTGAGGGGAGGGGAAGGGAGAGGAGGGGGAGGAGCAGAGGGAAAGGGGGAAAAGAGGGCTTAGCTGAGGAGAGGGAGCAGAGGGAAAAGGGGAGCTCAGTCTGGGAAGGCCTCTTGGAGGAGGTGAGCTTTAAGTAGGGTTTTGAAGAGGGGAAGAGAATGAGTTTGGCGGAGGTGAGGAGGGAGGGCGTTCCAGGACAGCGGGAGAAGGTGGCCCGGGGGTCGACGGAGGGATAGGCGAGAACGGGGGACGGTGAGGAGGTGGGCGGCAGAGGAGCGGAGCGTGCGGGGTGGGCGGTGGAAAGAGAGAAGGGAGGAGAGGTGGGAGGGGGCAAGGTGATGGAGAACCTCGAAGCCTAGAGTGAGAAGTTTTTGTTTCGTGCGAAGGTTGATAGGCAACCTTAGTACAGAGCACTGTACTAAGCATTTAGGAGAATACAATGCAACGGAGTTGGAAGACACGTCCCTTGCCCCCACAGAGCTTAAAGTGTAGAAGAGGAGGCAGGTGTTATGTAACTGAACTATGGATAGGTACGTAAGTGCTGTGGGGCTGAGGGTGGGGTGAATATCAAATGTGCAAAAAGTGCAGATCCAAATGCATGGGGCATGGAAAAGACAGAAGGAGTCGGGGAAAATAGAGCTAATCTGGAAAGTCCTCTTGAAGGATATGCGATTTTAATAAGGCTGCTCATAAATATCATTACTACATTAGAGAAGCAGCGTGGCTCAGTGGAAAGAGCCCGGGCATGGGAATCAGAGGTCATGGGTTCAAATTCCAGGCTCAGCCGCTTGTCGGCTGTGTGACTTTGGGTAAGTCACTTAACTTTTCTGTGCCTCAGTTACCTCATCTGTAAAATGGGGATTAACTGTGGGGCTCACGTGGGACAACCTCATTACCCTGTATCGACCCCAGCGCTTAGAACAGTGCTCTGCACGTAGTAAGCGCTTAACAAATACCAACATTATTATTATGGGTTCAAATCCCGGCTCAGCCGCTTGTCAGCTGTGTGACTCTGGGTAAGTCACTTAACTTTTCTGTGCCTCAGTTCCCTCATCTGTCAAATGGGGATGCAGACTGCGAGCCCCACGGGGCCCAACCTGATCACCTTGTATCCTCTCCAGCGCATAGAACAGTGCTTTGCACATAGTAAGTGCTTAACAAATGCCATCAATAATTATCCAAAGTCACAGATATTAGCAACACGGCCTATTGGAAGGAGCACAGACCTGGGAGTCAGGGGACCTGGGTTCTAATCACACATGTCTGTTCCGTTGCCTTGGGCAGGTCACTTAACTTCTCTATGCCTCAGTTACCACATCTGTAAAATGGGGATTATCACTGTGAGCCCCAAGTGGGACTTGGACTATGTCCAACCTGATTAGATTTTTTTTTTCTTTTTATGATATATGTCAAAGCGCTATACTAAAGGCTGGGGTAGAGACAAGCTAATCAGGTTGGGCGCACTTCATGTTCCACATGCGACTCATATTTACCTCAAGTAGTACAGTGCCTGGCACATAGTAAGTGCTTAACAAATTCCATTTTAAAAACAATACAAAAGGGACACCACAAAACGGGAAACCAGTGAGATGGCTTTTCTTTCTTAGGAAAGACCTTTCCCATTTCCTAGCAGGTAGAACTCTGCTTCAAGAATCCTATTAGTAATAGTAATAATAATAATTATGGTATTTAAGCACTTACTATGTGTCAAGCACTGTACTAAGCACTGGACTGGACACAAGCAAATCGGGCTTGTACATGGGGCTCACAGTCTCAATCCTCATTTTACAGATGAGGGAATTGAGGCCCAGAGAAGTGAAGTGACTTACCCAGGGTCACACAGCAGACAAGTGGTGGAGCCGGAATTAGAACCCATGACCTTCTGACTCCAGGCCCATGCTGTGTCCACTATGTCATGCTGCTTCTCAACAAATTTCTGACTAATAATAATAATAAATAATATGACTTTAGTGCTATGCGCCAAGCCCTGTTCTAAGCGCTGGGGGTGGGGGAGAAATACACGTTAGATCTACTAGATCTGTAGGGGAGAGAGGAGACACTGTCCGGCTGACGGGGTCCCCTTGCACCGACATGAAGACCCCCAAACCCAGCATCTCCTGGGACAGGAAAATAATAACCATAATTATGGTATTTGTTAAGCACTTACTATGTGCCAAGCACTGTTCTAAGCACTGGGGTAGATGCAAGGTCATCAGGTTGTCCCACATTGAGGTTCCCGGTCTTAATCCCCATTTAATATTCATTCTTTCATTCAATCGTATTTATTGAACGCTTACTGTGTGCAGAGCACTGTACTAAGCGTTTGGAATGTACAATTCGGCAACAGATAGAGACAATCCCTGCCCAACAACGGGCTCACAGTCTAGAAGGGGGTCAGACAACAAAACAAAACAAGTAGTCAGGCAGCAATATCATCAAGATAAATGATGATGATGATGACGGTGGTATTTGTAAAGCGCTTACTATGTGCCAAGCACTGTTCTAAGCGCTGGGGTAGATACAAGCTAATCAGGTTGTCCCACGTGGGGCTCACAGTCTTCATCCCCATTTTACAGATGAGGGAACTGAGGCACAGAGAAGTGAAGTGACTTGCCCAAAGTCACACAGCTGAATGGTGGTGGAGCTGGGATTAGAACCCACGACTTCTGACTCCCAAGCCCAGGCTCCTTCCACTAAACCATGCTGCTTCTCTAAATAATAAGATAATAAATTAGATCAATAGAATAATAGATACACCTCATTAATAAAATAGAGTAATAAATAATATATTGGAGAAGCAGCATGGTCAGAGTGGAAAGAGCCTGGGCTTGGGAGTCAGACGTCATGCGTTCTAATCCCGGCTCTGCCGCTTACCAGCTGTGTGACTTTGGGCAAGTCACTTAACTTCTCTGTGCCTCAGTTAACTTATCTGTAAAATGGGGATTAAAAACTGTGAGCCCCATGTGGGACAACCTGATCACCTTGTATCCCCCCAGTGCTTAGAACGGTGCTTTGCACAGAGTAAGTGCTTAACAAATACCACCATTATTATTATTATTATGGGGAGGGGAAGTGGGTAGAGCAGAGGGAGGGAGTAGGGGGAATGGGGAGGGGCGGAGAGAACTGAGGCCCAGTGAAGTGAAATGCCTCCACCAAGGTCACACAGCCAACAAGTGGCAGGATGGAATTAAAAGAGTAAGCGGCGTGGCCCAGTGGAGTGAGCTTGGGTCAGAGGTCATGGGTTCGAATCCCGGCTCTGCCACTTGTCGGCTGGGTGACTGTGGGCAAGTCACTTTGCTTCTCTGGGCCTCAGTTCCTCCATCTGCAAAATGGGCATGAGGACTATGAGCCTCATGTGGGACAACCTGATGACCCTGTATCTCCCCCAGCGTTTAGAAAAGGGCTCTGCACATAGGATGCGCTTAACCAATCCCAACATGATTATTATTATTAGAACAGTGCTCTGCACATAGTATGCGCTTAATATGATTATTATTATTAGATCAGTGTTCTGCAAATAGTAAACGCTTAACCAATCCCAACATGATTATTATTATTATTAGAACAGTGCTCTGCACATAAGAAGCGCTTAACCAATCCCAACATGATTATTATTATTAGAACAGCGCTCTGCACATAGGAAGCGCTTAACCAATCCCAACATGATTATTATTATTAGATCAGTGTTCTGCACATAGTAAGCGCTTAACCAATCCCAACATGATGATGATTATTATTAGATCAGTGCTCTGCACATAGGAAGCGCTTAACCAATCCCAACATGATGATGATTATTATTAGAACAGCGCTCTGCACATAGGAAGCGCTTAACCAATCCCAACATGATTATTATTATTAGCTCAGTGTTCTGCACATAGTAAGCGCTTAACCAATCCCAACATGATTATTATTATTAGAACAGCGCTCTGCACATAGGAAGCACTTAACCAATCCCAACATGATGATTATTACTATTAGAACAGTGCTCTGCACATAGGAAGCACTTAACCAATCCCAACGTGATTATTATTAGAAAAGTGCTCTGCACATAGTAAGCGCTTAATATGATTATTATTATTAGAACAGTGCACTGCACATAGTAAGCGCCTAAATTACAGATTTAGAGAAGCAGCGTGGCTCAGTGGAAAGAGCGTGGGCTTTGGAGTCAGAGGTCACGAGTTCGAATCCCGGCTCTGCCACTTGTCAGCTGTGTGACTGTGGGTGAGTCACTTCACTTCTCTGTGCCTCAGTTCCCTCATCTGTAAAATGGGGATGAAGACTGTGAGCCCCACGTGGGACAACCTGATTCCCCTGTGTCTCCCCCAGCGCTTAGAACAGTGCTCGGCACATAATAAGCGCTTAACAAATACCAACATTATTATTATTATTATTAACCAATCCTAATATGATTATTATTATGAGAACAGTGCTCTGCCCATAGGAAGCGCTTAACCAATCACATCGTTATTATTATTATTTCTGTAGGCCGGGCTGGAGGCGTGGGGGGGGGGGGCCTGAGGACCGTTGAGTGGGGGGGCCTGAAAACCGCCGCCGCCCCTCGGCCTCGTGCCGCGCGGGAGCCACTGCGCCTGCGCAGTGCCGCCGGCGGCGCGCGCGCGTCCCCCTTCAGCCGCCGCCCCTCGGCCTCGTGCCGCGCGGGAGCCACTGCGCCTGCGCAGTGCCGCCGGCGGCGCGCGCGCGTCCCCCTTCAGCCGCCGCCCCTCGGCCTCGTGCCGCGCGGGAGCCACTGCGCCTGCGCAATGCCGCCGGCGGCGCGCGCGCGTCCCCCTTCAGCCGCCGCCCCTCGGCCTCGTGCCGCGCGGGAGCCACTGCGCTTGCGCAGTGCCGCCGGCGGCGCGCGCGCGTCCCCCTTCAGCCGCCGCCCCTCGGCCTCGTGCCGCGCGGGAGCCACTGCGCTTGCGCAGTGCCGCCGGCGGCGCGCGCGCGTCCCCCTTCAGCCGCCGCCCCTCGGCCTCGTGCCGCGCGGGAGCCACTGCGCTTGCGTAGTGCCGCCGCCGGCGTGGCGCGCGCCGTCCTTTCAGCCGCCGCCGCCGCCGCCATTGCAGGGCCTCGGGGCAGGGGCGTGAGGAGCCGATCCCTCCCCGCTCCCGCCGCCGCCCGGAAGGACGAGTGAGTGGGAGCGAGAGGAGGGCGGGGAGACGCGAGGTGACAGCAGCCGTCGCTCGGGAAAAATCGGTGTCGTTCGTCCGTCGGGGGGAGGGAGGGGGGCGCCGTTGGTGGGCGGCCGTTACCCCCCCCCCCCCACAGCGCGCGCTCCCGACCCTCCTCACCGCCCCCGACGCCCACAGGGGCCTCTGAGAGATAATAATAATAATAATGTTGGGATCTGTTAAGCGCTTCCTAGGTGCAGAGCACTGTTCTAAGCGCTGGGGGAGACACAGGACCCTCAGGTGGTCCCACGTGGGGCTCCCAGTCTTCATCCCCATTTGACAGATGAGGCCACTGAGGCCCAGAGGAGCGAAGCGACTTGCCCCCAGTCACCCAGCTGACAAGTGGCAGAGCCGGGATTCGAACCCATGACCTCTGACTCCCCAGCCCGGGCTCTTTCCACTAGCCACGCTAGGGATGCCCCTCCCCCCCCCCTTTCATCCTCCCAAATTCTCCACTCCAAAGGACCTCCCCCCCCCCCAAAAAAAACCTCCCCCCAAGACTGCGCTTTCAGGACCAACAGCGGGAGAAGGGAGAGTCACCACCGGAGCCGGTGGGAGGTCGGGGAAACGGCCGCCTTGAAACCGTTTTCTTTATCGTTTCAAATCCCCGTTTCAAGCCCCCCCCCCTTTCGGGCAGTCGGGCCCTAAGGGAGGGAGAGGGCAGACATAGGATGGTCCTGAGAAGAGGAGGACGGTAGTTAATAATGTTGGTATTGGTTAAGCGCTTACTATGTGCCGAGCACTGTTCTAAGCGCTGGGGGAGACACAGGGGAATCAGGTTGCCCCACGTGGGGCTCACAGTCTTCATCCCCATTTGACAGATGAGGTCACTGAGGCCCAGAGAAGTGAAGTGACTTGCCCCCAGTCACCCAGCTGACAAGTGGCCGAGCCGGGATTCGAACCCATGACCTCTGACTCCAAAGCCCAGACTCTTTCCACTGAGCCACGCTGCTTCTCAATAATCTCCTCAATTATTATTATTAATCATGTTGGGGTTTGTTAAGCGCTTCCTAGGTGCAGAGCACTGTTGTAAGCGCGGGGGGAGATGCAGGGTCATCAGGTGGTCCCACGTGAGGCTCACAGTCTTCATCCCCATTGGACAGATGAGGTCACTGAGGCCCAGAGAATAATAATAATCATGTTGGGATTTGTTAAGCGCTTCCTGGGTGCAGAGCACTGTTGTAAGCGCTGGGGGAGATGCAGGGTCATCAGGTGGTCCCACGTGAGGCTCCCAGTCTTCATCCCCATTTGACAGATGAGGGAACTGAGGCCCTGAGAAGAATAATAATCATGTTGTCATTTGTTAAGCGCTTACTATGTGCAGAGCACTGTTGTAAGCGCTGGGGGAGATGCAGGGTCATCAGGTGGTCCCACATGAGGCTCCCAGTCTTCATCCCCATTTGACAGATGAGGGAACTGAGGCCCTGAGAAGAAGAATAATCATGTTGTCATTTGTTAAGCACTTACTATCCAGGCTCTGCCACTTGTCACCTGGGTGACTGTGGGCAAGTCACTTCACTTCTCTGGGCCTCAGTTCTGTCATCTGTAAAATGGGGATTAACTGTGAGCCTCACGTGGGACAACCTGACGATCCTGTGTCTCCCGCAGCGCTTAGAACAGTGCTCAGCTCATAGCCCTTAACAAATACCAACATTATTACTATGTGCAGAGCACTGTTCTAAGCGCTGGGGAGATACAGGATTGTCAGATTGTCCCACGTGGGGCGCACAGTCTTCATCCCCTTTTGACAGATGAGGGATTTGAGGCCCAGGGAATAATAATAATAATGTTGGTATTTGTTAAGCGCTTACTATGTGGAGAGCACTGTTCTAAGCACTGGGGGAGATACAGGGTCATCAGGTTGTCCCACGTGAGGCTCCCAGTCTTCATCCCCATTGGACAGATGAGGTCACTGAGGCCCAGAGAATAATAATCATGTTGGTGTTTGTTAAGCGCTTACTATGTGCCAGAGCACTGTTGTAAGCGCTGGGGGAGATACAGGGTCATGAGGTGGTCCCATGTGAGGCTCACAGTCTTCATCCCCATTTTACAGATGAGGTACAGAGAAGAATGATCATGTTGGGATTTGTTAAGCGCTTACTAGGTGCAGAGCACTGTTCTAAGCGCTGGGGGAGATACAGGGTCATCAGGTGGTCCCACGGGAGGCTCCCAGTCTTCATCCCCATTTGACAGATGAGGGAACTGAGGCCCAGAGAAGTGAAGTGACTTGCCCACAGTCCCACAGCTGACAAGTGGCAGAGTCAGGATTCGAACCCATGACCTCCGACTCCCCAGCCCGGGCTCTTTCCACTGAGCCACGCGGCTTCTCTAAGCGCTGACTAGCCCTTCGGTCCTATTTACTGAGCGCCTGCTCTGTGCGGGGCACCGTACTGGGCTCTTGGAAGGTACAGTTCGGCAGAAGAGTCTCTACTACGTTCCCGGCAGTGTAGCGGACGCTGTGGCGGGCCCAGACGGAACGTTCACTGGTATTTATTGAGCGCTTCTTGTATGTGGGCACTGTACTAAGCGCCTGGAAGGTACAGTTCGGCAACAGAGAGTCTCTACTACGTGCCCGGGACTGTACCAACCGCTGCGGTGGGTCCAGGCGGAGCGTTCGTTCATTCAGGCGTATTTATTGAGTGCTTATTATGTGCGGGGCGCTGTACTGAGCGCTTGGAAAGTACAGTTCGGCAACAGAAAGTCTCTACCACGTGCCCGGCACTGTACCAACCGCTGCGGCGGGTCCAGGCGGAGCTTTCTTAATTCAGTCATATTTATTGAGCGCTTACTGTATGCGGGCACTGTACTGGACGCCTGGAAGGTATAGTTCGACAACAGAGAGTCCCTACTACGTGCCCGGCAGTGTGGCAGCCGCTGCGGCGGGTCCAGGCGGGGCGTTAGTTCAGTTGTATTTATTGAGCGCTTATTGTGTGCGGGGCACTGTACTGGGCGCCTGTGGCTCAGTGGAAAGAGACCGGGCTTCAGAGTCATAGGTCATAGGTTCGAATTCCGGCTCTGCCACTTGTCAGCTGTGTGACTGTGGGCAAGTCAGTTCACTTCTCTGTGCCTCAGTGACCTCATCTGTCAAATGGGGATGAAGACTGTGAGCCCCACGTGGGACAACCTGATTCCCCTGTGTCTACCCCAGCGCTTAGAACAGCGCTCTGCACATAGTAAGCGCTTAACAAATACCAACATTATTATTATTAATGTACTGTTCGGCAGCAGAGAGTCTCTAAATCAACGTGGCTCAGTGGAAAGAGCCCGGGCTTGGGAGTCAGAGGTCATGGGTTCGAACCCTGCCTCTGCCACTTGTCAGCTGTGTGACTGTGGGCAAGTCACTTCACTTCTCTGGGCCTCAGTTACCTCATCTGTAAAATGGGGGTGAAGCCTGTGAGCCTCATGTGGGACAACCTGATTACCCTGTATCTACCCCAGCGCTTAGAACAGTGCTCTGCACACAGTAAGCGCTTAACAAATACCAACATTATTATTACTATTACTACGTGCCCGGCACTGTACACCAACCGCTGTGGCAGGTCCAGGTGGAGCGTTCGTTCATTCACTTGTATTTACTGAGTGCTTATTGTGTGCGGGGCACTGTACTGGGCGCCTGGAAGGTATAGTTCGGCAACACAGAGTCTCTACTACGTGCCCGGCAGTGTACCAGACGCTGCGGCGGATCCAGGCGGAGCGTTCGTTCATCCAGTCCTATTTATTGAGCTCTTACTGTATGCGGGGCACCGTACTAAGCGCTTGGAATATACAGTTCGGCAACAGAGAGTCCCTACTACGTGCCCGGCAGTGTAGCAGCCGCTGCGGCGGGTCCAGGCGAATGGTCCGTTCATTCAGGCGTATTTATTGAGCGCTTACTGTGTGCGGGGCACTGTACTGCGTGGCCCAGTGGAAAGAGCCCGGGCTTGGGAGTCAGAGGTCATGGGTTCTAATCCCAGCTCTGCCGCTTGTCACCTGTGTGACTTTGGGCAAGTCACTTCACTTCTCTGTGCCTCAGTTCCCTCATCTGTAAAATGGGGATGAAGACTGTGAGCCCCACGTGGGACAAACTAATCACCTTGTATCTCCCCCACCCCCCCAGCGCTTAGAACAGTGCTTCGCACATAGTAAGCACTTAACAAATGCCATCATTATTATTATTACCAGCGCTAGGAAAATGCAGTTCGGCAACAGAGAGTCCCTACTATGTGCCCGGCACTGTACCAACCGCCGTGGCGGGTCCGGGGGAGCGTTCGTTCATTCATTCGTATTTATTGAGCGCTTACTGTGTGCGTGGCACCGTACTGGGCGCTTGGAAAGTACAGTTCGGCAACAGAGACAATCGCCGCCCACCAACGGGCGTTCAGTCTCGAAGATTGGGTTGGACCGAGGTTCCTCATGGGGGTCACAGCCTCAATCCCCATTTTACAGATGATTTAGTCATATTTCTTGAGCGCTTACTGTGTGCAGAGCGCTTGGGAAGTACAGTTCGGCCACAGAGACCATCGCTACCCAACAACGGGGTCACAGGCCAGAAAGGGGGGAGACAGCAAAAAACAAGCATACAGGCATCAGTAGCATCAATATAAGTAGATAGAATTACAGATGTATATGCATCATTAATAAAATAAATATGAACGTATATACACAAGTGCCGTGGGGCGGGAAGGGGAGTAACCGAGGCCCAGAGAAATGAAGCGACTTGCCCGTAGGCCATCTCAGAAATTAGGGGAGCGAGGTAAACTCGGACTTTTGGTTTGCCCGAGAGTCAGGCCCTGCAACGTTGCCCGGCCAACCTGCCCATGTGTGTAATCTGTTGCTCCCTGAACCATAAAACAGTTAATTTCCAAAGGCAACTCCGCGCCTTACGTGTTGGAAAACCGTAACGATCGTCCCAAGCGAGGCCCGTTGAGGCATTGAACTGGAAGGGGACCGCAAGAAATCAGCCGGATGAAAGCCTAAACCATCCCTTCTGGCGACTCGTGAGGTTCCCCATTACCCTTCCCTATCAACCGACAGCCGCCCTCCTCAAAAAAAGCCCGCTAAAATCATCTACCTCGTAGTTTTTCCAGCAGATCTGAAAAAAATTGGAATGGAAGGACGTGCACGATGACGGTTGGCCCATTTAAGCAACTTGTGAAATGTGAAAACTTCACAGCATGTCGAATCTGTGTGTTTGTATGTTTGCATCCTGTAAACGCACCCTGATCTGTTTAAATGCGTTCATGAAAATGGGTGTGTGTTTTTTTTTTAAAAAAAGGCATGGTGGTGTTTTCGACCGTGATTTGTGGTCAGAATTGTGAGTTGTGGCCAAATTTACCCTTGGGTTTAGTCACCTGGCAACCCTGGTGAACGTTCCCTCTGGTAAATGGGGCTGCTGCACTCGTTTATTATATTTCATTTGGAAATATAATAATTCAGTAAATTGCAGTCTGAAGGACGATCCCAGTTGGTTTAGAATCTCTCCTGGAATCATTGCCTAAAACTGAGGTAGAAAATATTCAATGCAGAAAACCATTAAGTCGTTGCAATCTATTAAATAATTATTAATGTAATCTATTTTAAAGCAAAATATGCTTCCGTATTGATTTTTTCTAAAGCCAGCTTTCCAAGTTTTCCATAAGTCAGCATTCAAACTCAATTCGGATGACTGGACACTGTCCAAAAATTAACTTTATGAATAGTAAAATCTAAAAAGGGTTCCTAACTGCCAGTTAGCCAAAATTCCAAATAATTATCAGAACATCCACAATGTTTAAAAACTATAAAATAATATATCCAGGATTTATATTGTATGTATTTGGTCAACTTTAGAGATACAACTTTAGAGATACTGGGATATAGTGAGGGGAGAGAATAGACAGATAAAAAGTCCTCAACCGGTGGAGAGGCTTGAACCTAATCGTTAAGAATTTCTGTTTAATGTGGGGAGACATGGATCATCAGTAGAGGCTTTTAAGGAGGAGAGTGATCAGATCAAAATGATTTTTGAGGAAGGTGATCCTGACAACTGTTTCAAAGACTGGTCCTTTTCTTTCCACCGCTGGACGAGGGGACAGAGGAAGCGGAGGGCTGTGTGGGAGAGGGGGGATGTGTGAATAGGCCCTCGGAGAGCAACTTGTCCCTCCATCCCGGCTGGCCTCGGCTGCCACTCATCATCCCTCCCAGGGTCGGTCCAGGCACCGCCGGAGTCAGGTTGTGTCATATGATGGGTAGTGGGAGTCGGGGCCATGTTAAGCAGCGTGGCTTAGTGGAAAAAGCACGGGCTTGGGAGTCAGAGGTCATGGGTTCTAATCCCGGCTCCGCCGCTTGTCAGCTGTGTGACCTTGGGTAAGTCACTTCACTTCCCTCTGCCTGTTACCTCATCTGTAAAATGGGGATGAAGGCTGTGAGCCCTACGTGGGACAACCTGATTACCCTGTATCTACCCCAACGCTTAGAATAGTGCTTGGCACATGGTAAGTGCTTAGCAAATACCAACATTATTATTATAGTGTAGTTCAACCCCTTCAGCTCGGGATTGGTAGAACTGATAGAACTCCCAGGCAATTTCGTAAATCAACCCAATGCCAATCGCACCCTTCTCACTTTTAGTAGAAATAGGAGCATCACTACATTTAGTCTGGCACCAAGCCTGTCGATTCTGTCTTCACAATAACCTTAACATCTTGCCGTTTCCTCTCCTTCCAAACTGCAGTTGCATTGATTCAAGGACTTATATCTTGCTGCGACGTCTGCATTTCCCTCCTTGCTGACCTCCCTGCCTCCTGTCTCTCCCCAGCCCAGTTCATACTTCCCGCTAAACGTTAATTTCTAAAATAGCAGTCCATGTTTCCCCACTTGTCAGGAACTACCTGTGGTTTTCCATCCACCCCTGCATCAAATGGTAATTCATTACCTTTGCATTTAAAGTACTCAATCACTTTGTCCCCTTCTACCTTACCTCACTGATTTCCTACAGCAGCCCAGTATACTCACTTTGCTCCTGTATCCCCAGCCTACTCATTGTTCCTTGATCTAGTCTATCTCAGCTGACACCTCGTCTAAATCCTGCCTCTGGCCTGAAACTCCCTCCCCTCCCCACCCCACCCCGTCTGAGACTATCACTCTTCCCCACTCCTTAAAATCTTATTAAAATCACTTCTGCTCCAACAGGCCTTTCCCGACTAAACTCTCATTCCCCCTACTCTCTTCTGCTTCACATTTGCACTTGGATTTGCACCATGTACTCACCCCACCCACAGTGCCACGGCAGGTATTTATTTAAATGTCCGTCTCCCCCTCTAGATTGTAAATTCCCTGTGGGCAGGGAATGTATCTACCAACTCTGTTATACTGCATTCTCCCAAGCAACTAGTACATTGCTCTGTGCACCCAATGAACACTCAAATACGATTAATTGATTTCATACAAATATCATTTTGCTGAGCTGTGTGCATGATGGCATATGGGACCTCATTGGAACCCAGAGCGTCCCTCCGGAGGGGCTCCTGCCTCATCCACCTTGCTACAGAGCGTGGCTCAGTGGAAACAGCACGGGCTTTGGAGTCAGAGGTCATGGGTTCGAATCCCGGCTCGGTCACTTGTCAGCTGTGTGACTTTGGGCAAGTCACTTAACTTCTCAGTGCCTCCGTTACCTCATCTGTAAAATGGGGATGAAGACTGTGAGCCCCACGTGGGACAACCTGATTCCCCTGTGTCTACCCCAGTGCTTAGAACAGTGCTCGGCACATAGTAAGCGCTTAACAAATGCCAACATTATTATTACAGAGCTATACTATCTTCCCCCTTCCCCAGGTGGGCATTTTTAAATGACACACTGTCTGCTCCTTCTTCCCCTACCCCCACACCCTGTGATGGTGCACCTTAAGAGAGTTGCCTCACACTTTCATCATCTGAAGCTGGCCTTATTTGTATTGGACTAATAGATACTATAGGGAAGCTGGAAACACTTCCGTTGAAGATGTTTAACTCTTTTTTTTTTTAAGTTAGGATTCTGGTCAACAGTATTTTATTTAGTATTCACTGTGGCAGAACATGATATTAGGTTGATTTGGGAAGTTACTAAAGAACAGTCCTTCCCTGGAAGAGTTCAAAATCTAATTGAGCATACATAATTATAGAAGTATAAATGACAGATACAGGGTTGGAAATTGCAGCACGTATTAAGGAATTGTGACTAAATGTGTAGGCACACTTACTGTATGTCTCAAAGACAGTATTTAGCAAATCTCTTTGAAAATAAATTGCAGAATCCATCTTGAGTATGTTCTAATATTATTGAGACCTTCCTTTCAATTTTGCCTAAAAGAGATGGCTTTTTAAAAGGATAAATGCTAATGCACCCACTTCTGAGATTTCAGCTACGTTGGCTAAGGTTTTCGAAGAGTGGAAAATCATGTGCAGATGGTTTTAGAAAAAATGATCTGAATAGCAGAGTGAGCTATGGATTGGAGAGGAAAGAGCACAGAGGCAGGAAGATCAGCAAGGAGGCCGATCGATCAATCAGTGGTAGTTATTGAGCGCTTGCTGTGTGCAGAACACTGTACTAAGAGGCTGATGCTATCGGCAAACTGGGATAAGAGACACATTTGGACCAGGGCGGTGGCTGTTTAGAGAGGAAGAAGCAGATCTGAAAACTATGAAGGAAGAACTGGCAGGTTTTAGCAACAGAGTTGAAAATGGAAAGTCAAGGATAGTATTTAATGCAATTACTGTAGGCCATCTTTCCTGGAGGAATGAGTCTTCTCCATAGGGATTTTGAGATGTAGAATGCATGAATGTTAGAATAGCTCTTTATCAGTTTCTCAACTATGTATCATCAAAACATACTTCATTCCTGACCTTCTCTCCCTGTTTTCTCATCTCTGACATTTTTCTCATGTCATTCCCTCTTCCTGTTACAGTTTAACCCATTCCCCTCTTTCCGAGCCCTTTTGAAAAACCTCTTCAGGGTGGCATTCTCTAACTAATACTAACTTCATCAATACTACCGTCGTATTCCCTCAGCCATCTGTTTTTGTTTTTCCATTTGGACATTTTTAATATCTACTCTCCCACTCCCTTAAATACGGTATATTCATTCATCCACTTCTGTCCTCTTCCCCATTATATTTGTGAGTGAGAGCGGAGATTGCCGTTTTATACTTTGGTATCATGCTCTGTGCATAGTAGGTATTCAGTAAATATTGCTGATGAAGAGAGGGTAGAAAGGAAAAGACTTTTAAATTCACCATCATGGCCAGTTTCGGTTTCTCTCACTTCCTGCAGGTGGTAGCAATCGAAATGGGCACCTCTGTTTAAAACTACTTTCCCCTTTTACACTCCTATTTATTATTATCTCATTTGCAGCTATCACCAGCCTCAGATTATCAGATTTAAGAACTTAGTGAACGTTATGCTAGATAGTTTCCCATGCATAAAACTCAGGACCAAGTCTGGGAAACTTATTCCGGATGTTCTTCCAAACACAGCTCAGGACCAGGGCTAACTAACTTCATGGCCACTTGGATTAAGGCTCACCTAAATCACTGCCTTTTTTAGCTTTGATTTAAATGAGTTGTTAAAGAATATTTTCATTTTCAGTTCTAATATTCAAGTGCTTTAACTTCATTAAGTCAGTGGTATTTGAGTGCTTCCTTGTAGTCGTAGAAATGATCATCTTTAATCTTCTTTATTATTGACCCTGGCTTTGCCTCCTGAAGAGAGGGAGGCTGGTTTTAAGCAAACCCAAGGAAGAACTTAATCCCTTAAGTAGTTTGCAGTGTGCTACTTGCCCTTTCTGGTTGTTTCCGCTGAGGCACGGAGTGCAACAAGTACGAGAATGTTAATGACTCTGCAAACCAGTAGTATTGAAATCGATTCTTTCGTGTAGGTTGTTGATCCTGAAGCCTCAGGACTGAGGCTCATCCGTCATTCTTGAGGGAAAACTTTACCATCTAATCCTGGGGTGTGTTGGCAGAGGTGTTTACTGCTTTTCTTCCTTTAAAGACTTTTTTCCCCTATATTTAGAATCTGTTTGACAACTTGAGTGTTCGGGGTATTTCTCCTGTTTAAAGTGATATCATTTTTTCAAAAAAGAGTTTAAAGTCTGCCCCCAGAATTAAGATATAATCTCTGACATTTTCATCAAGTTCCTGGACTGCTTCCATCTAATAGATTGCAGACACCTTTTCCTTTCCCCCTACATGGTCCTCAGTCATGCTGTTGCACATCTCTGCCAAGCCTGTCAACCGTGCAAGTAGGCTATTTGTAGACCACTGTGGGCTTCTCAAAAGGGCAGCAAAAATGAGTTGCTCTGTTGCCCCATTGCCTTTAGGTGTAACTTTGCCAGCTCATAGCTCCCTCCTCTGTAGCTGGAAATAGCCCATCTATTCCCATAACAATGAGTTTAGCAATTAGCAGTCCCATCCTGAACAAAAGCCAACAGGACTCCATAGTTGGTCTCACATCTGGTTTTCCAGCTTTGAATTGGGGTGAAGCACCGAACCTGCAAAGTGCACCTTTTTTCTCCGCCAGAATTCTAGGCTTTGCCGTATTATGTTATTTACATTAATGTCTGTCTTCCCTTCTTGACTGTCAGCTTGTTGTGTGCAGGGAATGTGTCCATCATCTCTGTTGTACTCACCCAAGTGCTCTCTGCAGACAGAAAGCCCTCAGTAAATATGAGGGATATTTGAAGTACAGTCTGTACTTACCCAAGATTGATTGTAGAATTTACAAATAAGTGGGGATGCAGTACAGAGTTCTTTTTTCAATTATATTTAATAATTTGCCATGGTAAAAGTTAATGGGTGTCAGGCAGACCTCTGGAAGCTTTCTGTGAGCCCGATGTGGGCCAGGGATGGTGTCCAATCCGATTTGCTTATCTCCAGCCCAGCGCTTAATACAATGCCTGGCATATAGTAAGCACTTAAATGCCACCATTATTATTATTATTATTTCAAATTTGAGGACATTTGGCAAGTTTCTCATCTACTAATTGTAGGAAATGGCACAGTGCCGGGCATATAGTAAGCACTTAAGTGCCATTATTATTATTATTTCAAATTTAAGGACATTTGGCAAGTTTCTCATCTGCTAACTGTAGGAAATGGCAAGGCACCTGAGTGGGTTAAACTGCAATAGCGTTCTGTGTAAAGGCTTATGGACCAAATAGAATGCAGAAAAGTAGATTGGTCGAGGGCATATTTTGTTAAATGTGAAGTGAACCTAAAGGTAAACCAAATCAAAATGTCTGTTCAGCGCAAAACAATTTAGACCGTTTTGTTTTGGGGCATATCTTTGGGTACATTCTAAATGCAGCAAATTGGAAGTGTTGTGTTAGGGCCTTTAATTGAAAGATAAGTCCTTGGTTTATATCTGAGACCTTGGTTTATATCTTTAATGGAAAGATAAGGGGATTCTCATTGTTGCCAAATCAAGTCGTGATTAAGAAATTCAAATCTCAATTCAATTAGGATTGGAATTTAGATCAGATGTGAAAAATGCAAATGGAGCATTTGGGTGGATTAAAAAAAAATGAGTAAATGCTACTTCTCCAGCTGCCCTGTCATCAGTAGAGGTGATAGAGCAGCATGCTTAGTAGTTATATTCTACTCTCCCAAGTGCTTAGCACACAGTAAGCATTCAGTAAATACAATTGAATGAATGAATGAAGGGATCTCAGCCCTTCACTTCAGTGATGTTTGCTTCGTAGTAATAGATTGCAGACATCTTTTCCTTTCCCCCTACATGGTCACCAGTCATCCTGTCACGCATCTCTGGCAGGCACCTCTTTACCTGCCACTGATCTGAACACATCCTTGTTAGCAGCAGCTGTAGCATTGTTGCACCTTGCTAATTACTTGTATATAATTACTTGCAAATAACAGAGTTTGTGTCACACTGATTAGATTGAAAGGCCCTCGTGGGCAGGCGCCACTTATTTAACTCTTCCAAATTCACTCCCGGATGTTTAATACAGTGCTTTGCACACAGGTTCTCCATAAATACTGTTGATTCACTGAAGCCACCGTATTTCAGTAAAATCCAGTCACACAGATTCAATTTGAAATAGGAATTATCAGGGGTGGGAGAGATTTTTAGTTACATGGGCCAAAAATAATAGGCTTTAAAAAAAAAAGTTAATACTATTGAAGGGCAAAAAATTAGCAGTTAAGCTGAAATCAATAAATATTTCATTTTTCACCTTGCTGAAAAACTGTGTTTGGGAAAAAAAAATACAAATGAGAACTACTAGCAGCCTTAAAAAGAGGTAAACATGAGATTTTCAGTGTTCGATATGGAAAAAAATAAAACAGTGAAGAAAATTAAAGGTCACATAGTGATTAAGAAAACATAACCAGAGTGAAGGACAAGAAGGAAGAATAAAAATGAAAATTGGTAAATTATTACTAGATTTCCAAACATCTCATTAAGTGAGTAGTTTAGGAGAAACTGAACGGTATTTTTTTTAATTGAAGGGGTTAAATGCACTAGAACAATCCTATTCTAATAAATTAAAATATAAGTATCAATTAAATTTGAAGACAACCTCTTCTCCCTTTCTCAATAAATATGACTGAATGAATGCTAGTTTTCTCCAGGCACCCATTTAGGATCATGGTTGATTTACAAAAAACAACAAACTTACAGAACTTCAGAGTTTGTGCATCCCTGAGGCATTTTTCAACAGGTAGCTTTTGATAATTCCACATGGATTAAATTGAATCTTTAATTTCAGTCTTGTTCTGCTGTCTTAATTCCATGGTCCTGTCTGAGACCTTGGTTTATATTCCACAGTTGCCCCGTGCACTGTATTTTGGTAGAGTGTTTTGGGAGGAAAATCTGGTTCGGGAGGAATCTTTTTGGTGATAGGATGATTAGACTGAAATTAAAGATTCAATTTAATCCCTGTGGTATTATCGAAAGCTACCTGTTGAAAAATGCCTCAGGGATGCACAAACTCTAGAGTTCTGTAAGTTTTTTGCTTTTTGTAAATTAACTATGATCCTAAATGGCTTAGTTTGGAATGTTTGGGAGTGATCTCCCTTGGATTTGTGGGATTTTCTAAGTAAATTAATTTCCAGAGTGTTCAAGAGGTACTGGGTGCCTCTTTTCAGAGGAGTGGGCACATTGCCCACTTCTTGCCCAAATCCATCAGACGCCAGCAGGAATGTTGGAGAGGTGAAAAGACATCACAGCAGTTGTGGAGGATGCTTACCAATAAAAAGTATTTCTAGAGTTAAGGTACTTTGAGAAAATTGGATTTGACTCTCTGTCCATATGTAGAATGCGTGCTTCAAAACTCAGAGCTTACCTGAGAAATGAGGACTATCAAGAATGCAGTGGGAGGGAAAAATATAATAAGGGACTTGTAAATGTGGTTAAAGATGCCTCACTATGATTGCATCACATACATTTAAATGTTATAGTTGTACATTGAAAACTTGCTTTGTCTTAATTTTATAGATACTCAGTATGCACTTCCAAGGATATTGGATATGTTTGGGTTTCTTGCTGTTCATCTCAGTAAATGCAGAAATTCAGGATGAAGATGTTGAGTTACAGGAATTAGACACAAATTCAGAACAAACTGAAGCTGGTGAAGATGAACCGTCTCTAGAGGTAATTGAAAATATTGAAATCTGGTTTAAACTAAACTATAATTCATCTTAATGCATAAAAGTGACTGCAGTGTTCTTTCTGCCTTTTGTCATCCATTTTCCCCTAAGTGTAGTCTCGTTGTAGTCTCCTAAGCGCTTAGTATAGTGCTCTGCACACAATAAATGCTCATTAAATATGAATGAACGAACGAATCTGGGTCTTTGTCTTGTTTAGCTAGCATTTTTGTGATCTTAATAGACGGGGAGAGGGTTGGCAGAATCAAAATAGAAGCAGGTCACCAATAGAAGAGGATTAGATACTTCATTTCATTATTATTCAAAAACTCTTTGAGTAAGCAAGGCACTCGAATACATTGAGTTGCCCTTCATATGTGTAAATGACAACACTATTGGTGAAATTCTTCCATGAGGGCACATGTGGCAGGAAAGGCAACAGTCCTGGCCATATCATGCACACTTGCCTCCTTGTTTCCTACAACTCCTTTCTTTAATACAGTTTCACTACTTCATTATTTCCACTCCATCATTATCATTGCAAAACAGTTATTCTGCAGTTTAGTGAGGAAGGTACTGAATAAAGTTCTGGTAGGAAAATGCATAATAATACCAAGAAAGAATTCCTGCCTCACTTCCTTTTGGATTTTGAATGTAGAAATGCAGTCCTTCTGTGTTTATCCCAAGGAGTATGGAATAGTCATAATGCCCAACTTCTTCCTTTTTTGGCTTTAAACTGTTTAAACTGTGGCACACTGCAGAGCTGAAGATTAAAATTTGTAAGCATGGAAATAGAAAAAGGTGCATTAGAAGCTCTGTTATCTGGAACCTTACCAACTGGGAAGCTCTACTAACTGGCACTTTTGATATTTCCCATGTGAGGGCAATTTTGACAGAATGATTCCTTGTGGAGTAAGAGTTTATATATTTCAAACTCCTCTGCACAATTTTGAATTCCTCACTTCATTAAGATCTTTGTCTCGGATCGTATTTTATGTCATCCACTTTCATAAAAATAGATGCATAGTTTTTTTAACACCAAGCTTTTCTCTAGTGGTGAAGCTATGACTACTTCATGTGTTTGTGACATTCAGTGATTCAATAGAGGTTTGAAGTTCACTGAGGTCCTGTTCATTTATTTTTCTGAATGAAGCAATTTATCAATATCTGCATTGTCCATTTCTAAATTAAGTTGCTTCCCCAGTTCAACTTCCTTGGTTATCTGATGTGTGTGTGTGTGAGAGAGAAAGAGAGAGTCAATTGTATTTATTGAGCACTAACTCTGTGCAGAGCATTGTACTAAGTGCTTGGCAAAGTACAAAACAACAAAAAATGGACACATTCCCTGCGTACAGCATGTGTGTGTGTTCGAGGTGTCTCTTCAGTGCCTTGAAATTCATAGGCGAAGATGCAAGTAAAGATTTATTCACCTTTAACTCTTGTCTGGTACACTGGGGATAATCTGGTAAAAGTGTGAGGTTAAGGCATCCACAATGTAGGTTGTATCCTGGGGTGAAAGAAGGAGGGAATTGTATCATGGAGGGAGTTGTAACTGGGGGGGGGGGAGGGGGTGTAAATATACATATTATATGGGGTATGTGGGTCTAAATACATTGTGGATATACACATTCAGGGGTACGTAAAAACATACTTCTACACATATACGGAAAGAGACCTCAAGTTAGGGAACACACTCACTCACAGAAGGTGTTAACACATGTTGGACCCAGCCCTTAGGTTCCTTGGAACCCAAACTTCTGAGGTTTGGTTCAGGTAAGCATAGGCGATTTCACCCTCTCACAGATTTGCCTTGATTTAAGTCTGCTGAACTCATGGGAGGACACATTTTGGTTGGGATCCTGTGAAACTATGTATACTTAAGCTGGTATTTTCTGAAAGTAAAAGCTATAAAACAGCAGCCCAGTGTTTTCAGAGTTCTGTTGAATGATGGCTTTTTGATTTTCAGATATTTTTGCCCAGGGAGTATAGAAAGATGTGAATGTCTGAAGTTTTCAGTGGTATTCCTCTCTCCAGTCAGATGTTTATAGAATTGACCATGAGTGTCAGTTATTCAGTCGATATAAATTATTTTCCAAATGTAAATTGTCATATACGTGAGTCTTTGTGGAAAATGATGTTTCCTGCCTGTTGTCTGTGTTCTAGGTTAAATACAAGACTCCACAGCCTATAGGAGAAGTATATTTTACAGAAACTTTTGACAGTGGAATATTGTCTGGGTAAGTGTCCAGTGAATGTTGAAGAGGATCTGTTGCTAGGTCAGATTAGTTGTGTTAAGTGCTAGTTTATGGCCAGTGAAAACTGCTTTCAGCTTGGAAGTTATTTTGTTAAAAATACGTTTGCTAAAGATGGTAAACCAGTCATACACTCAGCATGGTTTTGTGAATTAAAAAAATTAGTTTTCCTCTGACTATAGTGAGTTTTCACTCTATTATTTTGGATAGAGCATTATGGCAAATTTAAGGACCCTGAGTCCAACAACATACATCTGTCAGGATACAGCACCATATTTTGGAAATTGACCAATAGTATTTAATGGGGGTTTTGTGCAGAGCATTGTTGTAAGTGTATGTATGCAACACAGGCTGCATGAGTTTTTTTTTAATGTGGGTCCTGTGAAAATGCACCCCATGTTAAAGGAGAAAGGGTTGTTTTTCTATTTCCATGATTTTAATTCATATAAATTTAGCTGTTAGAGGGTGAGATGGGAAGAGAGGAAAGAGGAATTGGGAATGTTGCAGAGGTTCCAGAAGTTCAGGGCCTTCTGGAGGGCTGGACTGGAGAAAAGCACAGACATACATAAGCCCAGGAAGTATTATTTATCATTATTATTAGCACTTAATATATGTTGTGTACTGTTCTAAAGCTGGGGTGGGTACAAGTTATTCAGGTTTGGACACATGTTCACAGTCTAAGCATGAGGGAGTAGGATTTAATCCCCATTTTATGGTTGAGAATCCTGAGGCACAGAGTTTGCCCAAGGTCACCCAGCAAGTAATTGGCAGAGCCAGGGTAAGACCCCAGGTCCTCTGACTCCAACTGTTGCTTTTTCCACTAGGCCATGCTGCTTCTCACTAGACATGCCCAGATTAGAGAGGTGGACTTGCAGACACATAGGGAAGCAGCGTGGCTCAGAGGAAAGAGCCCGGGCTTGGGATGCAGAGGTCATGGGTTCGAATCCTGGATCTACCACTTGTCAGCTGTATGACTGTGGGCAAATCACTTAACTTCTCTGTGCCTCCGTTACCTCATCTGTAAAATGGGGATTAACTGTGAGCCTCACGAAGGAACAACCTGATTACCCTGTATCTACCCCATCGCTTAGAACAGTGCTCTGCACATAGTAAGCGCTTAACAAATACCAACATCATTATTATTATTATTATTATTATAGGACAGGAAGGAGGAAAAGCTGATACACACAGGGCTCGAGGAACACAGAAAAAGCCCAGAGGGCTTGTCAGGAAGCATATTCTCTGTCTAAACCTGGATCCCTTAGACTTTAAGCTCCTTGTTGACAGGCAACATGTCTATTACTCTGTTATATTGTGTGCTTCCGAGCACTTAATACAGTGTTCTGCACACAGTAAGCACTCAAATATGATTGATTGGTACCGTACAGTGAACGTAATGGCTTTGTCTTCACAGCCCCAGTTGCATGGGTTTTAGTCTCTTGGTTGCTTTTCCTCCCTTCTCCATGTTGTAGGTCCTTCTGGGGTAGTGGGAAGCCGTGGCAGAGGTGGCCAGAAATAGCTGAGGGCTTCGCTGGGAATTGCAGTGTTCATTCAGTCTAGAGGGAACCAACCCAGGGAAACTGGATGTAAGGAGAGGACTGAGACGTCAAGCCAAATGAATATAGCTCACTTCCCTCAGCCTCCTATCAGCTGGCTCTCTCACCATCTTCATTTCTTTATTAAACATCTCTTATGTGCCAAGCGTGGGGATAATCAGATTGGATGCAGTCTCTGTCTCATATGGGGCTCACAATCTGAGGAAGGAGAACCAGACACATGATCTCCATTTTACAGATGAGAAAACTGGGATACAGAGAAGTTATCTGACTTGCCCAGTAGCATTCTTCCTACAACTTGCATCTGTCTGAATAGGGAGTGATGCAGTGTTGGAAGAAATGGTTGTGTGTGTGCGCAATTAGCACCCAAAAAGGCACTCATAATGCAGCCTGAGTTTTCTGAAACATTGGGGTTTGTCAGGAACATCACCCCAACATTAGCGAGATGAGAGTAACTAAAGTGTATAAAACCTTGAAATTTGGGGGCCGCAGAATATTGATCATGCTTCAAAAGTTATATCTGAGTTAAAAGGTTTTTATTAAATAAGGAAACTAAATATTACCGTATTAACCTTTTAATCATCAATAACTCATACATGGGAAGCCAAATTTATGTAGCATCTCACTTTCAAAAATCTTGCTAGCCTTGAATTTTGCTTGCTAGGGTCTTCCGTGCTTTTATATGTCATATAAATTGATATAATTTTTCCTTTACAGTTGGGTGTTGTCAAAAACAAAAAAAGAAGACACAGATGACGACATGTCTAAATATGATGGTAATTTCATTTTTTTAAATGTGTTTAGCTAAATTCCTTTGACTCTAGCTAAACTCTTTTCATGGGAAGTGTCTAAAGGGATCTGGGAAAATGTGCTCATGACAGGGAACAGTAGAAGAGTCCACCAATTGCCTTATAAGCTCGTGTCCCTATTTCAGTCAATAATAGTAATAGTAGTTAATGGAAAAAATCCCAAGTACTGCTACGCAAGTTCATTTTATGTTTGCGGTTTTCCAGAGCTTCAGGCAAGGCAAACCTGCCTGATTAGACAGGGGTAAGTGTTGAATAGGCATGTAAGAGAGGTGGAAAGATCAAGAGCTCATTGTCCTGGGCCAGAAGGGGACTGGAGCTGCACAGATTCCACATTTTGTTAGCAATTAAGTTATATCATATAAGTGAGGCAAATCCGCTTCCGAGTTAATAACCTACTTTGGAAAATAACTTGAGCTGCCTCTTTCAAGTTTAATTTACCAAGGTGATATGGGTGTGATAATAGTAATTGCTGCTTTTTTCATCTTCTAGGGTGACTTCTTTCAATCGGTTTTAACGTGTTCATTACATTGTGTTTTTTAGGCAGATGGGAAATAGAGGAGCTGAAAGAAAACAGAGTACTCGGTGACAGAGGATTAGTTTTAAAGTCAAAAGCAAAGCATCATGCCATATCAACCATGTTAACAAAACCGTTTATTTTTGCTGATAAACCTTTAATAGTTCAGTAAGTTTCATAATTATGTAGTTTCTCCTTTCTGTGTGTGGATTTTGAGGTACTTCAAATGTTTTATGGTTGTATGCCCTCGGCATCAAAGCGTGTCTATAATGGGAGGATTCTTTAAGAACATAACCCCCACATTAGATGAGAACTGAGTGTTTTTGAAAAATGTTTTTGATGTAAAAAAAATGTATTTGAGCTCCACTGTAATTTTATTACATCTTTTCTTTAAACTACAGACTTTAGTCTGTCACAGAATGGTAACTTAGAATATTAAAGGTCATTCGGTGAGAAATAATTAAAACTATAAGCCATGGCCAGTAAACAGGCTTTCAGGATAGCATGATAAAGAAGTGTTGTGAAAATCAAGATTACAGCATTAAACTATTTTCTCTGTTTAAAATTCCATTAGTGTGAAGAAATGTTAAATAGAATTCAGATCGAGAGCGATGCAATTTGAATTTGTCAAAGTTAGTATAACTACTGAATTTAGATTAACCCAGCCTACAGTGGGCCACTTTAATCATATTTGAAAATAATTGACATTGTGTAGTTAAAGACATGCATATTAGCACCAGACCTGATCTGACCTGAGGTTGTGTTAGATCATTGCTATCAGGATGAAGGTTCAGTGTGGGCAGGGTCTGTAGGTCCTGTGCAGAATGAATGCACTAATGATTGCTTCATTGCCATCATTACTAGGATAGTAGTTGGAGGTAACTAGGTGTTAGGGCTGTGCCATGACCCATCCCAAATCCTCCCCTCCAATTCTCCTTCTTTCCTCTTACCCTTGCAACCTTGGCTCCAGCCCATACCACAGTGCTCCAGGGAGAGAGGATTGCAGGGAGGCTGCCTGTGTACCCCAGAAGGATACATGAGCAGCCTTACTGCAGTAGAGAGCTCTTCACCTGTATTGTATAGAAGAAACTTTCCCACCCTGCACCCTCACACCACCCCCACTAACATTTTCCAATCTGGAAATAAGTCCCCTTGCTCAGATCAAACTCGTACCTAGCCAATTTCTATCCTAAACTTTCTTCACCCAGCCCTACTGGCAAATAAGTTCCCTTACCCAACCGAAACTTGCAGGTAAAGAAGCTTTTGGATGGATATTGATGGGTACAGGTTAGAGGTGCATACAGTTCTGCCAGAATCCATGCTTACAACAGATGTTTTGGGAGAGTGCTGCAGCACAGTTACGGAATGTTCTTATGACAGTTTGAGTCTGTTTAACTACAGTAAGTACAGTGTGGTGTTGGGGAAAAAAGTGTTCTGTGTATTAAACACAGTGGATGCTACAACATGAATTTATTTGAACACAGAGTTCTGCAAATATGCACTTTTCACATTAAAGGGGAAGTGAGTTGTGCTTGTATTAGTGCAGGTTTCTAAGCCAGGTTTAGCTCATTGATTTTATGTGGGGTATTATGGACAATCTTCTTAGAAATATTTAGTAAGATATAGTATCTGTGAAAGATGGTTTAGGTTGCAAGGTGGTGGTTTATATTTCAACCCCGTGTAAAGAACAGATCTGCCACTACACTTGGTTTCGAAACTACCTGACCTGTGTTTCTGCATTTCGATGTATGACTTTGTGTGAACATGATTCTGTGCCTCTTGTGAGCCCACTTAAGTATTTCAAGTTCTTCAGATAGCTTGACAGAGAACTCTTATTCACTTTTAATAGATACTTCTGCAGCAACTATTTCACACATTCAGAAGTTGTCACTCATGCAAACGTCAAGATTTTAAATAGACAAAGTTGGGTTAGATATAAATTTTTGTGAACAAAAGCAGGGTGTGGAAGTAGTAAGGAAACATTTAAATTGATATTCTAGAAATATCTGTTCTCTCTCATACTTAGATTGTGGTGAGCCCCTTGTGGGAGAGGGACTGTCTGACCTGATTAACTTGTATCTACCCAAATGCTCAAACAATAAGTGCTTAAGTACAATAATAAAAGTAATAGAAGGATTACCAGTTTTTTATATTGATTTACTCTGGTCCTTAAGCAGTTAAAATTAGTGCCACAAAGTAGAAGTGGACCTTTGATGATTTTTTAACAACTTTATGACCCTTCTTTTTCCCCCTCAGATATGAAGTGAATTTTCAAGATGGTATTGACTGTGGTGGTGCCTATATTAAGCTTCTTGAAAACACCGACAATTTGAATCTGGTATGACCTTTTGACACTTAAGAATAATATGTGTGACTTGAAATGTGTTTTTCAGGAATAACAGATAAATATTTAATAAGACTAATTGAAACTAATGATATGCCTATATAAAACTATCAATTTAATTTTATTAATACATCAATTGATTGTAAATAAATACTAAGAGCCCAGTCTCTCACAAAGTTGTGGTACTTTTTGCCCTTGATTTTAGTTTTAACTTTGTAAATTTGACTCTTCATTTAAATCCTAGTGAAAGAACAGTTTGAATGAACACTGAAGTAAATTGAACTCATTAGGATCTTATCTAAAGGAGCAACTCATTTCAGGCCTGAGAATAACACTTGAAGCAAATTATTTTGAATAAAATGTTTTAGGATGGAAGGGTGGATAATGGAGAGAGGCACTGGGGTAGGGTATATATGGCAATTCTCAGACATTCAATGCAGTTGCTTCCTAAAACCTGTGTCTTAGTCGAAACCTGTATCTGAACAAGTTTTCTCATAGGAATAATTTTACAAGTGGATCACTCAGAATTACCTGGGTAATTATCTGCATGGGCCCCCAGAGGTAGTGCCGTAAAGAACTCTTGATACCCATTTAGAACCCATAGCAATTCATAGAACAGATATAAAAAAAATTGAGGGATGTCTAATGTATTAAAGTGCACATTATTTAAATCAGTGTAACTTGTTCCTTTACAGATTTGAAAAGTGTAAGACCTGTCATACATATGGTGCATCCAAACCGTTATTTGATTTGGTTGTTCTTCTTACACCTCCCAAAAGAACATCTCTTAATTTTTCTCTTCTTGGACCCACCTTTCAATAACATTAAAACTCGTACATTCTTAGAATTTCTACTGTTGTCCCTCTTTTTACCCATTCTGTCCCTCTCATTCATGAGTGCATCAAAACTCTTCTTGAAACCTCTTAGTAGTTTCCATTTTCATAAATTTCTCTGGTAACAAATGCTGCTGTGTGAATACTCTTATTTGTTCTGAACTTATTTCCTTCACTAAATGTTTACTCTAGTTAAATGATTATTGATCCCATTGATACAAACCTGTTGAAATATTGAATCCTCTGATTTCAAACTCTCTGATACAGGAACCTGAAGAAATTTTGAGCTGATTTTCTTGGAGTGTCTTAAATCTGCTTGGGAATGCCCACTAAGGGAATGGCATTTTACTGCCGTGGCAGAAGGCTCTTATCGTGCCCCCCCTTTTCAGACTTGAAGGTGGTATTGGCATGCACCTGGCCTTTTGTCTTCAGGCTCACAGTTTCTGTTCTGCTTTCCTTTTAAAAAATCTCTTCAGATCTGAAAGGGGGACACTAGGGCCAAGTAGACCAGGTGGCAGAGTAAACCTCTGTCACCTGAAAGGTAATTCTCCTCTTGCAGTAAGCAGGCATTAAGCAGAACTTACTTCTCCCAAGTGTCTCCACTCAGAAGGAGTGGGAGAGATTTTCGCTTTCCACAGCTCTCAGCAAGGTATTGTACCCTTCTTAAGAGTTCCACATGGAGAGTATGACTCAACAGAAATATTTTCATTGAGAATATAAAAGGTTCTGCTGATTTTCATTTTAGTTCAGCTTATAGAATCTATGAAAGTTGTTTTCATATGAGACTCCTTGATTCTGTGGGGTAAAATGTACTTTTTGATGTTAATACGTTAGCATTCGGTGTCAAAACAGAAGATAGTTACAGAAGTTTGGCTTCTGAAGTGCATTCATTTAAGGGCTCCGTAAGTAATGCCAAAATATGTACCTCTCTTTGTAGGAACAATTTTTTGATAAAACATCTTATACCATTATGTTTGGACCAGATAAATGTGGAGAAGATTATAAACTTCATTTTATCTTCAGACATAAGCATCCCAAAACTGGAGTGTTTGAGGAGAAACATGCCAAACGACCTGATGTAGACCTAAAAAAATTCTATTCAGACAGGCGGACCCATCTATATACTCTTGGTACATTTTAAATTGCATTTTAAATGAATTATTTAAAGCAGTAGCAGAGAAGGGGGAGTATTTTACCAAACATTTTCATCTAGTACCTCTTATCAAGTCGTTGTGTTTTTTCATGGTATTTTATATAGGGTAGGAAAATGATGCTTCAAACACCCTACTGTAATTTTATTGAAAAACCTAGAACAGTTTTCTGTAATGTAATATTTGGCATTGAACCTAAAGGAATTTAATTTTTCATCTGAGAATCTCTTTTCCACTGTAGTTTAGAATGGGATATTTTGAAGGTCAGTCATCTTTGAAATAATGCTAAATTTTATTTAAAGAAAATAGAAATAGAAAATAAAATTAAAAATTCTAGTGATTCCATAACAAGTAGCTACATCCCTCTCTTTTTTTATATATTTTTGGTGTAACAGGACATTAATATCCCAAGCAGGAAAATAAGAAATGATGCCATTGAATATTTGAAACACTTTCATTTTGCATTTTAAGATTCATGCCCCAGTTTTAAAACAGAATATGCATGGACTGAGGGCTTATAAATCCACTAGATCACAGCCCGCTCTGTATATATTTATTAATTTGTACATTCATTTATTTCAAGTACTCTGTAAATTTTTGTCTACCTTCCCCATTAGAGTGTAAACATGTGAACATTGTATATGTATATATCAGTTGGTGGTTTTGTATCGTAGTACGGTGCATTGTACCCATTGGGCCCTCAATAGAAATTATTTCTATTGTGGAATCCTTCCACTTGAAATAAAGCCAAGAGAACACATGATTAAAAAATAATTATAAACTAGATTGTAAACTCCTTGAGGACAGGATTAAGTCTATTGAACTCTCATAAACACTCAATAAATATTATTGAAATAAATGTCATTAATTGATTGAAATAGACTAGAAAAAACCAACCCATTTATATTTTTTGGCTAAATCTAGAATTATCTAGAATTAGGAAACTGAACCTCAAGAAGTCACCAGGTCTGGGCCAGGCAGATCAACATCTAAATAATCCGAGATGGATCTCCTATTTTTAATGATTTTCAAAATAGAGATACCACATTCCAGAGGTTTTCTTTCTTCAGCATCAACAAATTAATCCACTGTCTAGCCAAGCATTCTTCCGCTGCAGTTTAAGCTTATTTCTTTATGGTTATGCCTCTTTGGAGATGGAAAACAGCTGGTCTGCAATCTCTTTAAAATAATCTGTATGTATTTGAACACAGTAATTAAGTCATCCTAGCTTTTGCACATCATTTGTTTACTACCATGTTAGTTTCTTTAATTACAGCCTTTTATCGTTCACTCATTTTCTGCATCTGTGACTGATTTTTTTCCTCCTATAGTTTTATTGTCCTTAAAACCTACCTCATACTTCTCCCTTAAGCATTTCTTTTACCTTTTAATGGTCCAAAATTTCATAACAATTTTGAAATCTGTTCTATATTTTTCAAGGAATTAGCAAAACTGCCCAATTTAATACAGTCAGTTCTTCTGTACTTTCGATTTTTCATTATGCATTTTGAATAGGACACTGCCGTAGGTCGAAAAAAGGGTTTGTGCATGGGCATGAATACTCTAACATGAGATTCTTTAGGAGCACCCTCCTCCCGTTCCCCCCCCCACACACACTTCAAAGGACTGAAAGTATCATGCACACAAAATGTTTTGAAATAAAGGAGATCTCCAGAGGTTCCTTGTACCCCCACATAACTCTCTCCTCTTGAGATCTCCTATCTGCTGCCAAACTCTATACCTTTACTGTGCCTCCAACTTCATCCCTTTTCACCTTCACAAAACATTTTCTCTGACTCTTTTCCCTTCCTGAATGTCATCCTCATCTGCTCACTCTTGAATGGTTCCTTCATCTCTGACTCCAATCGTGCAGCTGATTCCCCTATACTAAGAAGGGCTCTCTGGATCCCACTGCACCTTCCAGCCATCAATCAATCAATGGTATTTACTGAATGCTTTCTGTGTGCAGAGCACTGTACTGAGTGCTTGAGGAAGTACAGAACAACGGAGTTGGTAGACGCAATCCCTGCCCACAAGAATATTGCAGTCTACAGTCTAACTCCTTGAGTTGGTCAAATACCTCTCTCTCCTCTAATTTGCTTCTGGACTCTTTAGATTCTGGTTTCTGCCCCCCTAAATCCATTGAGACCACTCTCTCCAAGTTGCCAACTTTCTCGTCCTGGCCAAGTCTAATGGACTCTGTTCTGCCTTAATTCTTCTCGACCTCTCAGGTGCCAACAACATTGCCAATCACTTATCCTGGGAACACTATCAGATCGTCCCCCTCTAGACTGTAAGCTCATTATAGCTTCTACCGGCTCTGATATATTCTCCCAAGCGCATAGTACGTCGTCGTCATCAATGGTATTAAGTGCTTATTGTGTGCAGAGCACTGTACTGAGCTCTTGGGAAAGTACAATGCAACAGGAGGTTGTAGACATGTTCCCTGACCATAATGAGCTTACAGTCTAGAGGAGTGCTCTGCACACAGTAATCGCTCGATAAATACCATTGATGATGAGGTTGATCTTGGTTTTACTGACACCCTCCTGGTTCTCCTCTTTCCAGTCCCTTCTCCTGGAAACATTAGCTAGCCTCAGAGGTAAAGGAAGAATCAGGAGAGAATTTTGTTAGAAAAGCCAAGGTTAGATCATGTGTTCTGGGGAAGGGGGTAGTCAGTAGTACCAGAGACAGCCAAGAGGTCAAAGTGAATTAGGACAGAGTAGAGTCCATTAGAGGTGGGAAGAATGATGTCTCTCCCGGTTCACTTCTTACCTCCCTGTGTGATCGTTTCTCAGTCTCTTTCACCTTTTCCTGTGACTCCCAGGTTCTGATTTGGGTCTTTCCTTCTATTTATGTACATTTTGGATCGCCCTCTTTCCGGGTAGATATGGATTGTGGAAAGAATGCTCCTTAATTCTTCCATGCATTCTGTCCAAATTGCTAAATGGAAATATGCAAGTTGACTGTTTTTCTGGTCTGTTGTGTAAAAGAACATGCGATGTGAGTTCTCACTCTCTGTGCACAAATGGCACCCACAGATATCAGACATGCCTTAGCTGACCCAGAATGAACAGTCATACTCGATTGTTAAGCAGTGTGGCCTAGTGGAAAGAACATGACCCTAGTAGTCAGAGGACCTGGGTTCTAATCCCAGCTTCCCTACTTGGCTGCTCAAGTGATTTGAGGCAAGTCACTTAACTTTTCAGGGCCTTGGTTTCCACATCTGTAAAATGGAGACTTGGTAACAATAATAATAATAATAATAATAATAATGTTGGTATTTGTTAAGCGCTTAGTATGTGCAGAGCACTGTTGTAAGCGCTGGGGTAGATTCAGGGTAATCAGGTTGTCCCACGTTGAGGCTCTTCTCCCTTTCTTAGACTGTGAGCCATGTGTCAGACAGGGACTATGTCCCACCTGATTAATTTGTATCTACTCGGCACATCGTAAGCACTAAAATTTTATTATTACTAAGCATATTATGCAGTGTTAGCATAATGATATCCCTAGAAACTTATGGAAATCTGCAGAACCTAGAGCCTGTCCCCAGGGAACTCCCCACCTTTCTGTTTGCTCCAAAGCTATTTCCAATGAACATGAATTCCACCTTTGAGGATGAGTGGCAGGAGCCAAAGCAGGAGGCGGCAAAGCATCTAAAATAAAATAGTGCACATAACGCTGCCCTATCAGTATGACAAAGAGTTGAACACCGGTCTGTCCAGTGTGACACCAGATAAAAATGGTCATCATAATGGAACTTACTTAATTTCTCTGGGCTTCATTCATCTCTGTGGAAAATAGAGATAAATGTGATATCTAATATTACTGTCATAGGTTTTTTCCCAGGGGAAAATTATGTAATTTCAAATCTTTTTACAAATGTAAAATTGACTTTCATAAGACTGTGAAAAAAATAATAGTGGAAAAGTTTTCCACTTTATTCAGAATACAGTTTTCTTTTCTCAGTCTCTTATTAGAGAGGTAGTCTGGAAAGTACAGTGTTCAATAACCATAACTTATTTAAACTTCGTATATTGAAAAGCTTATTGATGAGCCATTCTGTGGAAAGAAAGGGCCCATATACCCCAGAAAAGTGCTGCCAAGTGATGAGCTCCACCCTGCAAGCTTCAGCCCTACCACTGTAATCTTGTAGAGGAGTAGCAGAACAGCCCCCAAAATGCCAACCACTCCCTTTCTTTACAGCAGGGGAAAAAGCACTGGGGAGTAAACAGTAGTTTCAAGTAGGCAGGCAGTGTTTCTCTCATTATTTGCCAGGATTTCAGTAGCCATATTAGAACTGAACCCATAAAGTTTGGATTTGTTTCCTGAAAAGCAAAACTGTAACTAAAGCATATTTTAATGAATTTAAATTGTTTTATAGTTCTGAAACCAGATAATACCTATGAAGTATTAATTGACCAAACGGTTGTTAGCAAAGGAAACCTACTAGAGGATGTGGTTCCTCCCGTCAACCCTCCTAAGGAAATTGAAGATCCCGAGGATAAGAAACCTGATGACTGGGATGAAAGAGCAAAGATTCCCGATTCTTCTGCTGTCAAACCAGACGATTGGTGAACATCATTCTTCTACCTTTGTAGAATATCGTAAAGCAAACACCTTTTCAAAGGCAGAAATTATCATAGACGCGTAGTAGAATTTACCTAGTTCCAGCCCAACATGCCTTTTCTTCCATCAAGGAATATGGAGAAGGACATGAAAAAGTGGCATTTGCTTTTATTTATTAGAAAAGACCTTGATAGATTTATCTAATCCATCCCAATTTATCCAGATGGACTCAACGTATTAACGTAACTTAATTTTGCAACCAGAAAATGTTTGAGGAGAAATGAAGTGAATCATG
Source organism: Ornithorhynchus anatinus (assembly GCF_004115215.2). Lineage (NCBI taxonomy): Eukaryota > Metazoa > Chordata > Mammalia > Monotremata > Ornithorhynchidae > Ornithorhynchus > Ornithorhynchus anatinus. The sequence continues at coordinate 27,972,379 of NC_041739.1, forward strand.
CTTCGAAAGATTTGCCTCCTAAGAAAATGTGAAGTAGTTACCTCTGTACTGTCCAATAAAGTGGAAATTAGAAAAGTATTTTTTCCACGTGGTCTGTATGGAACAAAGCAACTGGGCAAATATAGTTCATTACTCCCTAGTAATTTTTTTTAATGTGGATAACTAAAGTTTATAGGATTCTTTTTTTTTTTTAAACACCTCTCAGAGTTAAGGACTGCAATATGAAATTAAAGCTGAAAAATATAACTTCTATATTTGGAAAAAAAGATTCTTTATTTTTATAGTGAAATAAACTATTGCATTTGGCCTTCATAGTTGAAGCTGTTTTATTGATGTTGAGTCTCCCAGAGGTGGTCCAAACTGCTGTGGATTCCTTTGGGGACTGCCTGGCCCACGGGGGCACGACCAGCCCTTCTAGGGGCAGGGCTGTTCTCTTTGAAGTGCTTCTCCAATCCCTAGTATACTACAGGGTGATATAAGTAAAATTCATGATAATTTAGAATCGTTTTAAAATTTTCATAAGCAATGAAGCGATTCAAGGCTAGTATTTTAAATTATTCAATGGAATTTTTAAGTGGGTGGTTGATTATTGGGATTTGTGATAATATAAACAATACTGTCTTTAAAGGGATGATGATGAACCTTCCAAAATAGAAGATCCTGATGCTGTTAAACCAGAGGAATGGCTTGATGATGAACCAATGTACATATCAGATCCCAGTGCTGAAAAACCTGAGGATTGGTAAGAATTCCCTTACTCTGGATCTAAATTTCAGGGTGCAGAGATTTATTGATTCAGTTATTTAGTGTTATTGTAAGTTAGTAATAGTAGTAGTTAGTAGTATTGTTAGTTATTGTTTCAGTTATTTCTGTAATTTTTGGGGGAAAGATTTGTGATGACCAATTTGCTATTTAAATAACAAAGTTCTACTTGGCTTTCCTATCACAGGGATGAAGAAATGGATGGTGAATGGGAAGCGCCGCAGATTCCTAATCCAAAGTGCGAAACTGTTCCAGGCTGCGGGGAATGGACGCGCCCTCTAATAGACAATCCAAATTTTAAAGGAAAATGGACTCCTCCGATGACAGATAATCCTAATTATCAGGTTAGTTTGTATGGCAATTATTAAGTGCTTCCTATGTACTAAACCCTGGGATAGCTAGTGGACAAAGAGAAGCAGCGTGGCCTAGTGAAAAAGAGCAGAGGCCTGGAAGTCAGAGGACCTGGGTTCTAATGGTGGTTCTGCCACTTGTCTGTTGTGTGACCCTTGGGTATGTCACTTCACTTCTTTATGCTTCAGTTACCTCAATTGTAAAATGAAGATGAAATCCTCCTCCCTCCCACTTAGACTGTGATCCCCAAGAGAGATAGGGACTGTGTCCAACCTGATTATCCTGTATTTACCTCAGTGATTAGTATAATGCCTGACATATAAGTGCTCAATAAATAAATACCATTCATTCATTCAGTAGTATTTATTGAGTGCTTACTATGTGCTGAGCACTGTACTAAGCACTTGGAATGTACAGTTCGGCAACAGATAGAGACCATCCCTGCCCAATAACGGGCTTACGGTCTAAACGGGGGAGACAGCAAAGCAAAACGAAACAAGACAACATCATCAAGATAAAAAGAATCATGGAGATATACACCTCATTAACCGTTAAAAAAAGAATAGATTTTGATGAATTTCTTTTGATGTTATCTGTGTTTTTTTCTGCAGAAATTAAGCAAACTAAAAAATTGAAGACATGACACAGTAAACAAATATTCTTTTTCCTTGACAAATATATGTTTAATATGAAGCCTCATAAACAAATGTTTCCCAAATTAAATACTTAGTAACGTAAAGCCTTACGTAGTATTTTAAGAATGAGTCTTAGATTTGGGATGAGGCCAATATGTAATTTTTGTGAGAATATTTAAGATTTTAATATCATTGGTGGTAACATCAGCATTTGCAGCATGTTATAAAATACTCATATGTAAAATAGCTATATACAAAATAGAAGGGGTTTAGTTTCTTTTGTAGCTTTCCCAGTGTATTTCGTAATCCCTGTTACTGGGGCCTCCCTTGCCATTTTATGGCAGTTATATATCCTTAGAAAAAGCTTGCTTCTGTCATGCAGCCCACCATATTCCACATTTATTTTATCCCTCTACCTCTGCCTTTGTTTTCATTTTCTTTCACTTATTTCAGGTATTCTGTTCTCTGGGGTAGATTCAGGCTAATCAGTTTGGACACAATCCATGTCCCACATGGGGCTCACAATCTTAATCCCCATTTTACAGATGAGGTGACCACGGCACAGAGAAGTTAAGTAACTTGCCCAAGGTCACACAGCAGACAAGTAGTGGAGCTGGGATTAGAACCCAGATCTTTCTGACTTTCAGGCACGTGTTCCATCCACTTGGCTATACCGACTTCTCTACTTCCAACTACTTTAAAATTTTCATACTTACCAAGCCTATATTTATGAAGGAATTTTACCTTTTATTACTTATTTAATATTTTTCTTCATTTTCAAGGCTGTATAGCAATCCCCATTATAAATAAACACTCTTTAGTGCTCTTTCCAAATAGCTATTAAACTGTAATATTCTCAGTTTGAGATAAAGCTACCAAATTTACTTTGGCTTAAATATCTCCCTTCTTCTCCTCAAAAGTTAGAGTATTTTAACTGACTTGAGTAGAATCTATTTCAATTTAGCTTCAGTTATGGCAGATATATTGAGAATAGGCTATGTTTGAACCCTGGGGAAGTGGGGAGGCCTTTTTCAACAACTACCTTTAGATGCTCTGTTTGTCATTGTGATATTGGATGCTGACTTTATAATTCATTGTTGTTTGTCTTCTCCTGTAGTGTTTCTATCTGTGGAGCCTGCCTCTCTCCCAAATCCGTTTGCCTCGGAAGTAATTACCCCAGGAGCTGAGGCACAAAATGACTAATAAATACCGTTATTACAGTACTACATCATAGATAACAACGTGGCTCAGTGGAAAGAGCACGGGCTTTGGAGTCAGGGCTCATGAGTTCGAATCCCAGCTCTGCCACTTGTCGGCTGTGTGACTGTGGGCAAGTCACTTAACTTCTCTGTGCCCCAGTTCCCTCATCTGTAAAATGGGGATTAAGACTGTGAGCCCCACGTGGGACAACCTGATTCCCCTATGTCTACCCCAGCGCTTAGAACAGTGCTCGGCACATAGTAAGCGCTTAACAAATACCAACATTATTATTATAACAATAGAGCTCTGGTGTGCTAGCATAAGTGCCTTTTTGTTCAATAGGATATGAAAGGGAACACTCTGAAAGTGTTTACATATGTTCCTACAATAAAATAAAAGATTCTGTTGATGCATGTTTCTGTTATTCTTTTACCAGGTTACTATATTATGCCCGTAATCACTCTTTTATAATATATTTGTAATATTTTCGTCAGTGCTTTGGATCTTGGGAACTTATTACAGTGCTTCATATCTTTTGGGAAATTTTACTTCATTTATCATTCTTTCACCGAGCACTCTTTTCCTGCAACCAGTTTAGACCGCTAACCAGGGTATTTCTCATTTTGCTCATTAGTTTTTCCCTTTTACCAATATTTATCCTTTGCTTTTTTGAGATTTCTCATTTGCTATTGGCTCTCCCAAGCAAGTACATATATTTTATCTTCCCCCCCTTTATTTTTTCAGGGAATATGGAGTCCTCGAAAAATTCCGAACCCCGATTACTTTGAGGATGATCACCCATTTCTTCTCACTTCTTTCGGTGCTCTTGGTTTAGAGCTATGGTCTATGACCTCCGATATTTACTTTGATAACTTTATCATATGCTCAGAAAAGGAAGTAGCCGATCGTTGGGCCGCAGATAGTTGGACCTTGAAGAACTTGGTAGCTATTGCCAATGAGGTAAAGTATTGACCGAAATTATTAATAGTAGCTATGTAAATATGCATAGTAGTACTATACTAATTAACATTAGTGAAATCGTGACTTTGGTTTTTTTTAAAATTTGCCATCTTTACAGGTAAGTGTAAAGCACTTAATTGTGTTATTAATTAATCAGAGGTGGTATAAGGACAGACAAGTCATAACACAAATGGAGAAAGATTACAATGGAGAATTCTAAAGACAAAGCATTCCTGTCACAACATCCAAATCGAATTCTTGAAAATCCATATGTTAAACAAAAATAACATTGGCTGGGTATTATTTCAATCATAAATAAGGAGCTAGGTCAAAGAAGTTTGAAAATAATCATAATAGTGTCTCACCAAGTGAAAGGTGAAAAAGCCTTCTAAATCTTATTTCAAGCAGCCTACAGCATCTGACCCTTCCATGAAACTTATAGGAATCATTAGAACTTTATGGGGAATCGGTTTATCAGTCAACCAGTCATATTTATTGAGTGTTTATTGTGTGTAGGGCACTGTACTAAGCGCTTGGGAGAGTAGAGTATCAGAGTTGGTAGGCATTTTTCCTGCCCACAGGGAGCTTACAGTCCAGAGTTTACAACTGTTTAGTCCTTTGCAGTAGTAGGTGAACTTGTTTTTTTTTTTTTAAGTTCCCTTTAAAATGCCAATGAATCACTGATAGATATTACTACACGATTCTTTCCCAGGGTAAGTCTGTTCCCCTATTCTTCCATCATGTTCTTCTAAATAGTGCTCTAAAAACCTGTGCTCTGGCAGAAATGCTTGTGATACTTTAAGCACAAGTATTTGGAGGCCCCTTTCATTGATCAAAGGAGAGGCAAGTGCCTGGAAGCTTTGTTTTATTTTCAAATGACTGTTCATTAGTGTTTCTAGTAAAAATTTATTTTTGTGTAGTGTGATTGTTCAACAATTGGTGTTCAGTCAGCAGAAATTGTGGTGAGCCAGGGAAAAATTGTCAGATGACCATCTCTCTCATCAAAGATGGCTGGTGTTTGCTGTTGCATCATGATTGTAAACAAAATAGATGTTGCTCTGTATGTACTATTTATGTGGCTGATGTCAATCAATCAGTGGTATTTATTAAGGGTTTACTCTGTGCAGAGCACCTCAACTAGGCACTTGGGAAAGTATAAAACAACAGAGTTGGTAGATGTGCTCCCTTACAGTCTAGAGGGGAAGACAGACATTAATATAAATGCACAAATTATGAATATGTACAGAAGTGCTGCAAATTTCTACTAAACAGGGAGAGACACTTTCCATACTTGGTGGAACTGATTTAGATAATGTGAAAATCCAGAAAGTCCATCGATTTCTAATAATTTTAGTATTTATGAAGTGCTTCTTAAATGCTAGTAGATGGGGTAGATGAGATAATCATGTCAGACGTTGTCCCTCGTCCCACATCAGACTCAGTCTGAAAGGGAGGAAAACTGGTATTATGTCTCTTTGACAGGTGAGGAAGCTTAGGGACAGAGGGGTTAAAGCACTTAGTACAGTTCTGTGCACGCAATAAGCACTCAATAAATATGATTATTATTAATGATAACAATAATAATATGTGACTTACCCAAGGTCACACATTTGGCAAATGGTGGAGCTGGGACTAGAACCCAGGTCTCCTAATTCCCAGTCCTGTACTCTTTTTCACTAGGCCGCAGTAATTTTCAGTGGTTATCCATTCTCTCTGCTTTAAGTAGAAATTCCCAGCAGTGGACTCCCTTCACCTCTCTCCCTCTTACAGATCTTCTCTCTCCTCCGGCTGTACCCCAACTCGTACATTCCTCTTCTGCCAGTCTACTCACTGGGCCGTATTCTTGTCTGTGCTCCTCCACTCCCTTGCCCCGCCCTTCCTCCTAACCAGGGTTCCCTCCCCTTTCAAACTTTCCAGGCCACAGATCTCCCCATCTTCAAAGGTTTTCTGAAATACCACATCTTCCTAGAGGCAAACTAACTCCGCATTTCTGCACCGACTCTGTTCTTATGGTCTTGTACTCTCCCAAGCACTCAGTATGCTGCTCTGCACTTAGGAAGCACTCAGTAAATACTATTGAGTGATCTGCTAACTTTTGAACTCTCCCAAGCTCTTAGTACAGTTCCCTTCCCACAGTAGGTGTTTGATCTGTAAATTGTTTTTCTCCCATGTTAAACGGTGACCTCCTTGAGGGCAGGGATTGTGCTTAGTATGTTGTTGTTCACAGAGTCGGTGTCCAATAAATATAATGGATTGTGCCCATGTAATTTCGATCTATTCAGCAGTGTGATTTGATGGGCCGGAATTCAAAGTGTATTCTTAGGCAAGCCTGGAGATCTGCAAGATTGTACACAGACCATCAACAGGTCCATGAAGAGTGCTATTTTCCTCAGGTCCTCCATGAATGAAAATTCTGTTGTCTGCCATGTGAATCCCAGTTGTTAGTCCCAGCATGGCAACCGTTGCCATAATTGGGATTGCCCTCTTCACCAAGAGCCACCTAGTTCTTCATATTTTTCATCATCTCGACAACAGGATTTGGTCTCTCTTTGTTTTTCCTCTTCTGCGCAGCTTTTTGTCATGTTTTACCTCTCATTTCCACAAAGGCTCCAAAGGTGAGGATCAGAATGTCCCACGGGGTACATACTAAATATGAAAAGAGGAATTCCTGACCTGGAAGTCTCAGAAAAGAGAGAAAAATGTTCTTTCTTCTCTCTTGTTTATGTAGCCTGGTGTGTTCAGCCAGATGATGACTGCTGCAGAAGAACGTCCGTGGCTGTGGATTGTGTATGTTTTGACTGCAGGGCTGCCTGTAGCGTTAATTACATTGTTTTGCTGGCCAAGAAAGGTAAAGGAAATAGATTTCCTCTCTTGTCTTCCATTTTTTTTTGTGGTAGTCACTGTGTTCTCTGTTCTAAGACCTGGAGTTCGGTACAAGGTTGGACAAAGTCCCCGTCCCACCTAGGGCTCACAATCTAAGTTGGAGGGAGGAGGATTTAATTCCCCTTTTACCGATGAAAAAATCGAGACCTAGGAAAGTTCAGTGACTTGCCCAAGATCCCTTAACATTCATTCATTTTTTCAATTTTTTTTAAATTGCTTTCTTGCTGATAATGTTTCATATTTTTCAGTGGGTATTTAGAATGTCCATATTGCTACAGTAGGAATAAGTTATTGCAATTGTTTAATGTTCTTTAGCGTACCCATGTTAATGAGTACCTCGTTTGTCACTGTAGAAAAATGTGGAAGAGGCTGACTACAAAAAAACTGACATACAGAAGCCACAGACGAAGGGAGCGCTGGAACAGGAAGTGAAAGAAGAGAAGGCACCTGTAGAGAATACTTCAGATGTGGAAGAGGAAAAGGAAAATCAAGTTGACGGTGAAACTCCTGAAAAGGGTATGCTTTACTTCTTGTTTTGATTGAGTCTATGGCAAAAGGGAATGATTGGTGGAATAGGCACGTGTGGAACAGTTCCAGCCTCAACGCTAGGGTTTCCAGAACTAAGCCCTCCTCTAGACTGGAAGCTTGTTGTGGGGAGGGAAAGTGTCTGCCGACTTTGTTATGGGTTTATTCTCCCAAGCGCTTAGTACAGGGTTTTACACACAGTAGAGGCTCAATAAGTACGATCGATTGTGTTAGGGGCTGAGCGAATCTGCCGTCGGCACCAGGTGAGGCTTTCTCAGCCCAAAATATTGTTTGTTGTCGTCCTGCGGCCTTCAGACCTCGTGTACTCGTTTGAGGTATAGTGCTCAGCTAGGGTACCTGAAGTACACTTGTAGAAGTCACTGCCACAGTCCCGTTGTTCTACATCTTAGCCCCCCAGCTGGCACAGGGAGCAGACGTACGGTCTTCAGTAAAGCCCCTGTTCAGACAGCTATTCTGAGAGGCAATACTAGTCCTGGCTCCTCCTTTGGATGTGTGGTCCCAGAGTGGACATGGGTGTCCTCAGGAATCACAGGCTTTCTTTCTTAAACTCTATTAAAAATAGTTTGGTGCAAATAAGTTAAACAACTTTACATGATACAGAACGGTGGAAATCAATACGGGGCACAAGAGCTATTGGCCTCCCCAGGGCGTGATTAAAAATTCATTTTAATGGTGCCAATGGGTGGGGGCTTAAAACTGCAAACAGTTTAGTTTCCTCCAGCATACCTTTTTGAGATGTTATAAAGACAAACAGATATTCACCCCAAGGGGACCACCACAAGGTGTAATTAACATGGGAAGTTTTGAGAGAGAGCTTGGAGAGGAAAAAAAAAAAAGATGGGTGATTTGTCTTCCAATATCATAATCCTGAATCCACCGAATTGATCATTTGAACGAAATCTGTGTTCCAGAAGAAGTCTCTGTTCCAGAGGATGAAGTTGAAACCGAAGAAAAGAGTGAAGAAGAAAATGGAACTCCAGAAGGACAAGAGGAAGGCAATAAATCAAACAAATCTGGTTCTGAGGATGAGGTAAGCTTGCTTCCGTTTTCCACTAGTGTCTCTATTGGGAAACACTGTTTAGCAAAGAGGCTTCTGAAATTCTGAATGAAAATATCTTGGAGTACAGTGGAAACTATGGTTTAGGCCACAGATACAGATTCCATCCAGCTGAAACATTGCTGCTTGGAAACATCACCACTCAGTGAAAGCTCATTGCTGTCCTAATTCCAACTATACTGAACAATCTATATTTTATTTTTATTGAGTTCATTCACCAGGGATGATTAATTCCATCTCACAGTGAATTACAAACTTATTAATTGTGGTATTTGTTAAGTGCTTACGATGTGCCAAGCACTGTACTAAATGCTGGGGTAGATATAAGGTGATCGGGTCAGACAGTCCAGGTCCCATCCAAGACTCACAGTCAAAGCATGAAAGGAGAACTGGATTGGGAATCCCACAACTCACAATTGATAATCTTCACCTGTTCCTCCCAAACTCACCTAATTTTCCTCAGTCTCTTGCTTCTATTGTTTCCCCTGGCCTGGAACATAATCTCCCCTCTGAAACCTTCCAGACCACAGCTTTCCCCATCATCAGAGCCTCCTCCAGGAAAGGTAGCTTCTCATTAATTAATTCGCAACTCTGGAAACATTTCATCGAGACTGTCACCCTTAGCACTTATATAGTTTATTCTTCTCTTCATCCCACTTGAACATAAGGTACTTATTACTCTTGTATGGTTGCAGCCCTAAACTGAAGCAGCGTGACTTAATGGATAGAGCTAGTCCTGGTAGCACGGTCCTGGTAGTCAGAAGAACCTGGGTTCTCATCCTGGATCTGCCACGTGTCTGCTGTGTGGCCTCGGGCAAGCCACTTAATTTCTCTGGGCCTCAGTTATGTCTTCTGTAAAATGGGGATTGTAAACCCCATTTATGACAGGGACTGTGTCCAACCCGATTAACTTGTATCTACCTCAGTGCTTAGAACAGTGTTTGGCACACCATAAGCACTTAAGTACCATCATCGCCATTATTATTAGTATAATTATCATCAACCCCAAACCCTGACACATCTGGCTGAGGTGAAGCACCCTTTCTGTCCCATTGTAGTTTTGGGGAATTAAATGCCTTAATTCTCCAAATGCTCTTGCCACACAACCACCATTCAACTTTCATTTCCTTCTTGGGCAGGGAGTGTGCTAGATTATGTTTTAGACGTTCTGGGAGAGAGTTAAGTACTAAAAGAGATAGAGGGATGTCACTTAAGAAAAATCCTATGTAGGTGCTAATGATGACTGTAAGGTGAGAGATGCCACAACAGTCTCTGCTACTTCACTGCTTTACCAGTCAGGTTCTTGTGGGAAGAGCTATGTTGTCCTAAAGGTCCGGAGGTTCGAGTTTGGTTCGAATACCACTTAATCGTTCCAAAAAGACATGTGGGGGGACTAGATTGTTGGTATGGGCGGTAAGAAGGGATCTCAAGTCACTCAGGGGGGGTGTATGTTGTAATGAAATTGGTAAAAATTAATTGTCAGAGGACTTATTGCAGGCATATATTTGTACTGCACTCAACTCACTAATCTGACATTTTTCTAGATGAAAGACGCTGACGAAGGCACGGGATCAGGAGATGGGCCAATGAAGTCGGTTCGCAAAAGAAAAGTACGAAAGGACTGAACAGTCTCCAAGTAGTGTCCTTAGACTTCCCTTTGAGAGATTAGATTTTTCTTCTTGAGCATCAGAGAGGCAGCCCGCAGGTGACAGACCTGCTTGATTCTGATCTTTCTTCACCTCCTGCTTCCTCTCCTAGCCTCTAAATTCTCCCCAAAACTTTCCCGTGGTCTTCCTTTTGGAGGAAAATGCTCTCTGTGACGTTATCTGGTTTATTGAATTTAGAATAAAAGGAAACAGCAAGTTGACTATCAGATTCGAGTGCTTTGAAGCAGAGACTTCTTAGTTTAGTTGTTTTGATGTCAGTTTGGCTCTTTCAAACGGCCAGAGCAAGTGAATTGGTAACGGACTCACTGTAGCTACTGCACAAGTCACATGTTGGCATTACTAGGTAAAATATGGTCATGCTGTAGCTCACTTCTCTCAATTGGAATAGTTGCACCAGTGTACAGAGCTAAATGCAATAAAACCTTTATATGGTTGTGTGGTTCTAGCAACAATTTCAAGTGTACTTGACCTACATTTATTTAGTGCCCAGTTGTTATTAGAGAATTGGTTGCAGTAACTTATTTTGAAAGGTGCTCTGTTAGCAGACAGCTGGCCTTCGTGGAATCACTGGTTACCTACTACTAGTCCAAGTGTATTTTTCATGTGAACGCAAAGATGTTTAATTTATTGAACTAGAATGGTGTACAAATGAATTTCTGACTTTTATAGTTCTCCCATTTTAGGCCACGATGGCCTTGTTTACAAAATATTTGCTATTGTACATTGCTCTTGAAAATAAAGCTCAAATATTTAATATATTTTTCTCTAAATGAACTTTTTTCCAACTCATGATAGATTACCTGGGTGCTTAACTTTAATGCAATATTCAGCTGAACTGGAAAAGCATCCAGTTGGAACAGACCTGTTGGATGGAGTTCATACAAATTCATTTCAGTAGTAAGTAAACAAAATTCTGCCAATGATGCAACTGACGCCTACTTCAGAGGCAGCTGGTTAACGATGAAGATTATTGCTCTCTTACCCTGTATGGTGCTCTTCTTCTATTTGTAGTGGTACCTTCTGCCAAAGTTCTTTCCCGTTCTATTGAAAGTTTAATAGCCATCGCTTAAAATCTAATTGCCTCTTAAAAATGTGGATCATTTTTAACCTTACCATTAGGTTGCCCCAAGTAACGGGGCTTGGAGGATTTCAGTAGAAAATGGGAATCTGCAGATCTGGCTCTCCTCATCTTCAAGGACTAACCAAGCTTCTTCTTGTGGAACAAAGGGGAAGCTCTGATGTCTGCCTAGTGCTGAAAATTGCAAAGGTATAGGACCTCAAAAATGGTTCACATTCAGTTATTGGCCTCAAGAACATAGGTGTGTACCTGTTTTCTTTTTTTTTTTTTGTGGGGTGGGGCAACTTTAGTTGTTCATCTTTCACTTAAAACTCTGCCAGCCGTGGTCCTGTGTGTCACTAGAATCAATCTATTTTTTTTACCTCAACTTTCCCTCAAGCAGTGGCTCCCCAAATGCTTTACAAAATAGCAACGTCTGGTTTGTTTTGATCTTGTTTTGATCTGTTGGGTGGATTTTTAAGACACTGAGAGGTTTGCTATTAACCCTTTTTGTTCAATTCTGCATTGCAGAACCAAAAATAATTAGGTGAGGGTTGTATAGACAGAGCTCTTTACTCTTGGACTAGCCATCCTTTCCCAGCTTTATGCCACCCCTTTCTAAGATGGGTCATCGGAATTTGCGTCCCAGTTGCAATTCAATTCTAAACATTATGAACTGAGAGAAATCTGGTGCCCTGCCAGAGCAGAATCTTTTCTGACTTCCTTGTTACCCAGAAAAGCAACATTCAATTTTTATTTGGTTCAACAGAACATTTCACTTACTGATATCTAGCCTTGTGGTCCGGCTTAAAGAAGATTTCCAGCTGTGATGAGAAGTCATCATTTTAGCAACATTCCCAAGTTTTAAAAAGATTGAGGAAAGCAAATGCAGCCCAAACTCAAGTCATTTGTACTAAAGGAAAATCCAACCTGCTAATAATGCCCCCCCATCTTATATTCATGTCCATCAGCTACATCCTTTGGAAATAAGGGCCAACTTCCATCTCGCCTGGTGGGGAAGGCTACCTCTTGCCCTCTTTCCTTTGCGCTTCTTTCTCTTCCCACCCCCCAAATTTGAAAATAGCTTCCATCTCACGCCAGGCTTCCAGATAAGGAGGGTAGTCCAGCCAGAGTATCTTACTCCCCTTACTTCTAGAAGGGATTCCCTGCTACGACCAACAAGGTGCCCACCCTAGACCCGTAGATAACCTTCCCACCAAAATATAAGGCTCCTGTAAGGTTTCATCTGGGGGGGGGGGTGGGGTGGAGGGGACTGACCTGTTTTGAATTTCACGGTCACAGATGGGAGGTGCCACTAGATGATGAACAAACCAAAAGAGGCACGCGACCAGAAGATCTGTAACCAGAGGTATCTAAATCCAGTGGTGTCGGAGCTAAAGAATTCCACCAGGGCTTAGTCACCTGCATCCTTCTGCCAATCCCCCTCTAACTTTCTTGAATTGTGCTTAGAATAACTTCGCCCTCTATCCCCCCGTGCCTGATTCCACTCTAGATGGTGCTAGTTGAAAAGGCAATGTAAAGTGAATCCAGTGTTTCAGAGATGAAAGGGAATAAGGCCTCCAACCAACCCCACCTACTAACACCATTCTGACACCTTCTAATTTGGTCTTTCGGGGGGCCAGGACAAAGGAAAGCCATGGATGGGGAACATAGGGGATGGAACTTAGAGTGGGGAATTGGTACAGAGACGTTTTCTGTGAACAAAGAATCGAGAGAGTTCTGGTAAAGGCCTGAGCCGATGACTTATTTGATATTTCTGAAAAATGCCTTGAGAAGCACTAGTGTTAAACCAGGCTGGATGGAAGGGGATTCCATGACATGCCAACCCAGCCTGAGGGAAATGATTGAGTGATTTTGGCCTCTGAGCAATAAAACTGTGGCGTGACCTAAGGTAATAGCAGAAAAATCAGCACTAAGAATAAATCAGTGGCATTTGAACGGTTACAGTGTGCAAGAGCACTGTACTAAATGCTTGGGAGAGTAGAGGAGTCACGATCCTGTCTTAAAATGAACAGCTAGACTAGAAAAGCCAACACAAAGATAATAAAACTGGGTCACGCGAAGTCAAAAAAAAAAAACCAACTTTTAATAACTGAAATTTCCAACTGCAACCATTTTTAAACGTTCATAAATTAAGACAAAAAGATCACGATGCAAAGTGTTTTCAGTCCTGACTACTTATATATTTATATACACAGCTAAATCACTTTATTCAATCTTCCATCTATACAAAACAAACGTAAGAGTACTTCTTGGTTAAAAGTGGCTCGTGTCTAATAGCTACAAGCCATACCCCCTGCTGGGCAGCGGCGGACCCTCTTGCTCCCTGGGTGGTCAACACGTTTTGACGTTAACTCTCAAAATTAAGATTTGATAAAAAATACTCTTAGCAAAAAGACATCTCCACGATCCTGCAATCCAAATCACTGGATTGCTTTTGGGCCGCTTGTTCAATTCAAATACTGATAAAGACTGTCAACTTGCACCATAGGTAAAAACTGCCCCTTCTTTGCATGATTCTCCTATACACCCTAATGGGTTTTGCACCCTTTGCTCCTATTCTGTGCACTGGAGGCCTGGAGAGCACTTGCTGTAATGTTTTCTGAGCAGGCTCTGGGATCTTGACGAAAGACTTCGTTGCGGTAAGTGATCCTTTTCCATCGCCTCTCTCACACGGGACATCCCTGATGTCCATGAACAAGAATCCACGGACAACAGAAGAGGATGGACACGTGCTCAGAGAGGGAAAGTGAGTAGAGACACGCTTGCTTACTGGTGCTTAAATCTGCCTGCACGGTTCTTTGGATTAATTCCTTTTCTACCTCTAAAAAAACCTCGAATTGACCTTTTAAGTTAAAAATCTTAATGATATAGGCAGAGTAGAGTTTTGGAAAAGTAAACTGGAAATTTTTCTAAATAAAAGCAATTCAGCATTCCCAAAGAGTTTCTGGGTTTTTTTATACGATTTGTTTTCAGTTTGCCAGGGGCAAGCCAACAAGCCTAACTCAAAATGGGATGTTAGGAAAATCCTCATCCTGGCCTCTCATAGTTGATTTTATATTTGAAATTTGCAAGTGGGAGAAAGAAGCCTGTTAAATATTCCCTGTCAAGTGGAGAGGTGGTAAGAGGAAGAAAGGGAGATGGAGCCACATGATCGTGCACAAGTTAGATTAAAAACTACACATTCAGAACCTGGTTCAGGAATTTTCACAATACTCATATTTCATTAATACTCCCCAAACTCAGTATTTTTCAAAGTGAATCTGGCCATGTCAGACATTTGCTTAACCTTAAACAAATCTATATAATCTAATTATAAAGTCTCCACAATACATCTGCACATTTTTCAAAGATTAACATAAAACACAAATTCACTGATGTCCTCAGATATGTTAGTGCTCTTAACTCTGCCTACATCTGCCATTATCTCGATGAATATTTAATGAAGCCACAAACTAATATATTGTAACTTGTGTAGCCTACGCATATTTAAAAAAAACAACAAACCTCAAACAAAAAATAGCAGCAATATCTTGAAGCAAAAGAGGGACCAACCCCTTACTTTCTTTTGCTTTTTGTGTCAGTTGTCTGGAAAACACTAGAAGCAGACATAAGGTTTTCTATATATTGTCCAAGAACTTGGTTTTCTGACTTCAGCTTCAGGTTTTCTTCCTTAACTGCATCTACTCGGGCAGAGAGATCTGTTAAAAACATGTTGGACAAAGTCAATTAGCAGTCAAATGTTTTTAATGTCCTCCCATGCATCCACTAATCAACAGACAGTTTACACCACAGGGAAATTCCTAGACTGAGTGACAATAATATTACTCGGATTCATTTCATTCGCAAACCAGAGAAACGGGTAGCAAAGATCACTTCCTCTACTTTAACCCAGCACACCGTAGCACTACTGGCCATTTGGAAACTCGGAAGACAAAATGAACTGACGCTCACATCCCCTGAGGCGGGGAGTTTAGCTCTTTCCCAAGACCCTAGGTACGTTCTTTGTGGAGGGGCCTCAATCAGGAGTGGAAAATGGTTTTGACTATTTCTCAAAACACTGGAAAGAAGAGAGTAATTTAGAGACCACCTGTCAGTGAACGGTATTTGAGCACTCTAAGCGCTTCAGAGAGTACAAGAAGTGGTAGAAATGATCCCTGCCCTCAAGGAGCTTAAACTCTAGTGGTGGTGGTGGGGAGAACAGACATTAAATAACTTGCAGCTAGGGGGAAAGGAAGAGTGTAAGGATATACATATATGAGGAGTGTGGGCGGGATAAGTATCAAAATGCTCAGGGGACTCAAACTCAAGTGCTTAAGCAACACAAAAGGGAGGGAAAATAGGGTGGGAAGAAGAGCCATTAGAGAAGGAGCCATTAGAGAAGGCTTCTTGGAGGAGACGTGATTTTAGTACGGCTTTAAAGAAGGGAGAGTGGTGGTCTGTTGGGAATGAAGGGGACGAGGTGAGGCAACTTGGCGGTTTAGGGAGTATGGGGGGAGACCTGTACAAAACTAATTTTTTTTAGAAAAATGATCGACGCAGTAGTCAGGGTGGGCTATGACCAAGTGATTGGACCAGTGTGGGTGGTCGAGAGATGCTGTGAAGGTAGAACGGTCACGATCTGGGGACTCGAAGGAACTAGTTCTCATAACAGAGGGGAGAGGCTACAGAGAGAACCAAGAGGCCCAAATGGAGTACCCAAGACTCCTATCTGGATTAAACAGAGTCTACACGGAGGCCTCTGCTAGCTGGCCGTCAGACCCAATCCAAGCAGACGCTCCAGTTTACAGTTACCGTAATGGAGTCGGTTTCTCTAGTGGGAGTTTATACTGTTTCTGCATCCCAAATGTCACCAGTCCAACTAGCCCTTTGTAGGGCCAATTATTAAAAGCAAACTAACCTTCAAGTGTGTGCTGAAGTTCCAACACCTGATTAATAAGCCGTGTTTTCTCTTCCAGTTCCACCTGATTTTCAGCCTCAACAGCTATAATATACAAGATAAAATTCAATGTAATGTTTAGGAGATGGGCAGCTACTAGGCTGCCTCCGCATTAACCTTACTAAAGTAGTAACCATACCATCCATGTCAGCATTCATCATCATAGATGGTGAGCTTTCTGGTCTTGAGAGTTGTACTCTTGAATTGTCTGGGATGGGAGAACAGAAAGTCAGATTGGTCTGCAAAGTATCAATAATCTTAAAAATGAAGGTGTTCTACCTTAAACCACACAACCAAAGATAGTATCCATTCAATTCCTTAATATACATGTATCATTTAGCATCAAGCCACTGGAAACCATAGATTTGTCCAGTCAAACCTTTAATTTACAAGCAGTCAACTAATCTGGCTTTTTTTAAAAAAAAAAAACTAGTACTTGTCCATAACAAAAGGTACAGTCCTAGAAGCGTAAGAACAAGCCATTTTGCCAATATGATCTTGGAAGTCAAGAGAATCTTTCTCCATTTCTCCACCCCCCCCTCCACTCCCCACCAAACCCTAATTGTAAATTTAAAAATTGGCAGGCACGAGGTGAAGTGATTTTCCAGGTTGCTTATTTTAACAACCTTCAGGAACACACACTGTTACATAAAAACATAGACTTTTAATGAGTATTAAATACTAACAAACACCACAAACACTAAAAGGCACTTTTATTTAAACCCCATTTGAGTTCAGGCAGCCCCCAAAACACTTGCAACCTGAGGATATGTCCTGCCTTATCTACAGACTTAAGCCAGTATGCAGAAGACCACTTACTCCCTCTGCCCCACTCCTAATGGTTTTCCAGACTCCTCCCTCCCACCATCTTCCCACCCCAACACACAACTCCAATATTTTCCTTTTTTAAAACTAACCTTTGGCCCCCGGTAGGTGCTGTGGCAAGCTCAGCACAGGGCTCCCCCTGCCATTAATTCCTGACATGCTCCACTATTCCACCCCGACTCCAGCTATGCGAATGGAATGAGATGGGAACAACAACTGGCTGGGAGCACCATCCCACCCATATCCTTTCCCTTCCTAGCTTGTCAATGACAGCCGAACCGGGGCGGTGGGACTACAAGTCGGGAAAAAGAAGCAGCACTGTAATGTTCATTACTGGGAAACCAAAGACTCATTTCCAAATGAGTTGGACTAACACTAGAGTTCATTTCCTCTGTTATAAACAACCAAAAAACTGTAATCTCATTGGGAAAAGATAACTTTTCTATACTTGGTTCTCTTACAAAACAACAGTACTTAACGGCATTTTGTGCGCAATCACTCCAAGGGTTTCAAGTAGTAAGGGCCCTGAAAAGTCAGATATCTATGTTGAAGGAATTCCTACGTGTGGGAAATTAAGACACGTCCAAATTACCGGGCTTTAAATTAAGTTCATTCAGGCCATGGCATTTGTAATACTGAATCGTGGATGTATGTCATCCACATCCATTGCTCTGCTCTTAGTGATCCCCCCCCAGCCAGGGCCCGCTAAACTCTGAACAACAGAGTGGGCCCATTAATTTACCAGGATATTCTTCTCAGCATCAGTTCTTTCAAAAACATGAATGCAAAATTTCTAACTGATAACGTGCACATTTTCTTTCACTGTCAATCTCCGCTCATATACTGTCGGTGGGAAATCAATCAGTAGATGAAAATGTCTACCCAAACTCCTGAAAAAAAAAAAAGTTCCTAAATACTGGAGAAGTGAGTCGGCATTACAGCATTAAATAGTGATTTGTGTATTACAGTTGGTTTAACAATGCTGTCAATCCACCCTTTGAGCATTTTATTACTTCTTCAGAGTCAAGAACTTCCACTACCTCCCTCTGCTCTAAGTACGGTTTTCAGGATCTATACTTGTCCAGAAGTTAACTACACGACACTAAGTGTCCTGTAAAAGACTTGACAGTAGACTCCAAGAGATCGTTACCCCACTCTCGTCCACTGTCCCCCGCTCCCGACAAAGAAAATCCCTCTTGTACCTTAGTCCGTTCCTTCATTTGGGCCTCGCTCACCTCGTCATAGTTTTGACTACTGAGTTAAATCAACATTTGTTGAGCCTGCCTGTGGCTGGGACAGCACAGATCTCTGGATGTGGGAACAATCGGGGAACCCAACAATTCCCTGGGACACCAAAACACCGACAGTCTTCTAAATTTGGATTCCAACCACAACCACTTCCATAATAATAATAATAATAATGTTCCATCTATGAGCCAAGCCAAAATAGTGAAACACCAGCTTCCACAATGGCTATCTTGCCACTTGGCTACTCCTCCACAAGACAGTCTGTCTCTACACTTTAAAAACACAATTACACTGACTGGAGACACACACACACATATAAAATCTCCCGGGATACAATAACTGTGGTATTTGTTCAGTGTTTACTACGTGCCAGGCACTGTACTAAGCGCTGGGGTCGATACAAGATAATCGAGGTAGTCACAGACTCTGTCCCACGTGGGGCTGACAGACTTAATCCCCGTTCTACCGATGAGGAAACTGAGGTACAGAGAAGTGAAGTGATTTGTCCAGCAGACAAGTGCAAGAGCACATGCTTGGGACTCAAGAGGACATGGGTTCTAATTCCGGCTCCATCACTTGTCTGCTGTGTGACCTTGGGCAAGCCGCTTCTCTGTGCCTCAGTTACCTCATCTGTAAAATAGGGATTGAAACTGTGAACCCCACAAGGGACGTGATTACCTTGTACCTACACCGGCACTTACAACAGTGCTCGGCACATATTAAGTGCTCAACAAATACCATAATTATCATTATTAGGTCCTGACTCCCAGGCCTGTGCTCTTTCCACTAGACCACGCTGCTTCCCACATAAAAACAGAATAGGGATAAATGCAAACTATGAGCCACAAAATAGAAAAACCCCAACTGTGCTTTTGATTAGTGCTTCCTAAAAGAAAAGAACTCCCAAGGTAGTATCCTGGTAGAGAAGGGAGTCAGAGGACATGGGTTCTAATTCCAGCTCTGCCACTTAGCTGTGTGACTTTGGGCAAGTCACTTCGCTTCTCTGTGCCTCAGTTACCTCATCTGTAAAATGGGGATGAAGACTGTGAGCCTTACGTGGAACCACCTGATTACTCTGTATCTACCCCAGTGCTTAGAACAGTGCTGGGCACATAGTATGCGTTTAACAAATAGCATCATTATGCTGGCAGCCATGTGGGAGTCGGCGTGGAAAGGGCACGCCTGGCCTTACAACAGTGATTAATCTTTAGATGCAGACTTGACTCTTGGCATGCCATTAAGATTGACTGACTTTAAAATCTTCTCTACAGTTTGGGTGTGTAATATGCTTTCTTCTAGACTTGGAAAACAATCGCAATAGATTGCATTATTTCATATACCAACAGGATTTGGGGCAAGGAGCTCCTGAAGTCCTTAGGCTAATGTCTCCAAAAAACAAGATGTAAATTAGCATTTTGAGCCAAGAGCCCCGGCACTTACGAGGAAAAGAAAATAGGCCTACGCTATTATCGCTTTCTCCCTTCAGCAAATGTCAGTGCCTTAATTGCGAAGTCAACTACGTTTATGTTCTTCTCTCTTGTAATTCCTCCACTTTCATTCCGCTAATGGGTGACACCACCTTTTTATGTATCGGCGCCACGCTAGACGCCTTACTTTCCTTCTTTTCCTATCCCACCATGTAAACAATGAAGCGATTGAGTGAACGAATATTGTTTGTACTCTCCTAAGCGCTGAGTAAAGTCCTCTGCACACAGTAAGTACTCAATAAATACGACTGAGGGATATGAAGACGACTGCAGCAAGGTAAACTGCTGCTGCAAAGACTACTCAACGGTTTTCACTGCCTGCTTACTGTGCGCAGAGCCTGCTCGGGAGAGTATAACACAATAGAGTTTGTCGGCCCGCAAGTCCTAACCACAGGTAGGTCAAAGCCACATCATCGTCTTCTGATTCTGGGGTTGTTTTGGATGGGGGAAATCCACAGCAACAGCCAGAGCACTACCCTACCTTGCATCACTGCATTTCCTTCTGCTTCAGTCCACGTAAACAAACTACCAAACTTGGCCTCCTCTTCTCCTAGAAACATTTCTAACCTCGTTTCTTCCTTTCCAGCTCTGCTGGAGAAAAGAAAAGAAAATCCACGTCCTTGCCATTGTCATTTTGTGAACACGGGCTGCCCAGGCCCCATCGGCTTTCCCAACTTTGAACAGGGTCAGACACGGAGCCTCTGAGACAACTCATGCCTCTACATTCCCGCCACTCCCCACTCTTCCAAACTCTTCGCGACATCAACACTACTCTTTATCCACATAAAATTTATAAGGACTGGCCACCGGACACCCAAAGGTTGGAAGTGATATTATGAAGTACATAAAATATACCTCAGACTGGGCCGGGATTCACTTACATCTCAGTGATCTTTCTGCCCCACAAAATTCCCATCCCTTTTAAGCTTCCTGTGGCCACCTCCACGACTCGCCCCGGCCTGCTCTCTTGGTCCACACTTTCCACCCTAAAACTCCTACTAATCCTTTGGCCCCCGTCAGTGCAGGTGCCCAATTCAGGCTACACAACCCTAAGAGAGCAGGATGGCGTAGTGAAAAGAGCCCAGGCCTGGGGGTCAGAAGGTCATGGGTTCTAATCCCACCTCCACTTGCCTGCTGTGTGACCTTGAGCAAGTCACTTCACTTTTCTGGGCCGGGGGATTGAGATTGTGAGCCCCACCTGGGACAGGGACTGTGTCCATCCCGATTTGCTTATCTCCACCCCAGCGCTTAGTACAGCGCCTGACACACGGTTAAGCTTAACAAATACCATAATAATAATAATTAGCTTGGATCTACCCCGGCGCACAACCTGATTAGCTCGGATCTGCCCCAGCGCTTACAACATTCACTCATCTTTACTGAGCGCTTACTGGGTGCAGAACACTGTACTAAGCGCTTGGGAGAGTACAATTCGGCAACAGAAAAAGAGACGATCCCTGCCCACAACGGGCCCACAGTCCAGAAGGGGGGTGGGAGGACGGCCATCAAAAGAAATGAACGGATTTCGTAGAATCATTATAAAGAGAATTACAGATATATACCCATCATTAATAAAATAAGTAGACTAATTAGAATGTACATATATACACCAGTGCTGTGGGGGAAGAGCTGAGGGAGGGAGTCGGGGGGGGAGGGGGAGCAGAGGAAAAGGGGGGATCATCAGTCTGGGAAGGCCTCCTGGAGGAGGTGAGTTTTCAGAAAGGACAAAATAATAATGTGGGTATTTAAGCACTTACTCTGTGCAAAGCACTGTTCTAAGCGCTGGGGAGGATACAAAGTGATCAGGTGGTCCCACGTGGGGCTCACGGTCCTCACCCCCATTTTCCAGATGAGGGAAATGAGGCCCAGAGAAGTCAAGTGACTTGCCCACAGTCACCCGGCTGACAAGTGGCAGAGCCGGGATTTGAACCCATGATCTCTGACTCCCCAGTCCAGGCTCTTTCCACTGAGCCACACTGCTTCTCTAGTAAATGCTTAATAAGTATATGATGATGATTATGATTGAATTCTAATAAATATGATGATTGAATTCTAATATATGATGATTGATTGAATTCTAATATATGATGATGATGATTGAATTCTAATATATTATGATGATTGAATTCTAATAAATATATTATGATGATGATGATTGAATTCTAATATATGATGATGATGATGATGACTGAATTCTAATATATTATGATGATGAATTCTAATACATATATGATGATGATGATTGAATTCTAATAACTATATGATGATGACAATTCTAATATATATTATGATGATGACTGAATTCTAATATATGATGATGATTGAATTCTAATATATGATGATTATGAATTCTAATAAATATGATGATGATGATGATTAAATTCTAATAACTATATTATGATGATGACAATTCTAATACATATTATGATGATGACTGAATTCTAATATATGATGATGACTGAATTCTAATATATTATGATGAATTCTAATAAATACATTATCATGATGATTGAATTCTAATAAATATATTATGACGATGATTGAATTCTAATAAATGTATTAAGATGATGATTGAATAATAAATAGATGATGATGATGACTGAATTCTAATAGATGATGATGATTGAATTCTAATAAATGTATTAAGATGATTGAACAAAAAAATAGATGATGATGATGATTGAATTCTAATAAAGAGATGATGATGACTGAATTCTAATAGATGATGATGATGACTGAATTCTAATAAATAGATGATGACTGAATTCTAATAAATAGATGATGACTGAATTCTAATAAATAGATGATGATGATTGAATTCTAATAAATAGATGATGATGACTGAATTCTAATAAATAGATGATGATTGAATTCTAATTAATAGATGATGATGATTGAATTCTAATAAATAGATGATGATTGAATTCTAATAGATGATGATGACTGAATTCTTAATAAATAGATGATGATGACGGAATTCTAATAGATGATGATGATGATTGAATTCTAATAAATAGACGATGATAAAATTCTAATGAATAGATGATGATGATGACTGAATTCTAATAAATACATGATGGTGACGATTGAATTCTAATAAATACATGATGATGATGATGACGATTGAATTCTAACAGATGATGATACAATGCTAAGGAATAGATGATGCTGATGACTGAATTCTGTCCGGGGCCTACTAACGGCTCCAAGAGGCGTCTCGGTCGCTCCCCCCCGCCCCCCGCCCAGGCCCCCGAGGCAGCCCTCTCCCCACCCCCATTTCACCGACGAGTAAACCGAGGCCCGGAGAAGAGCCCAGCGCTTCGCCCAAGGTGCTCGGGCGCTCACCTTCCGCCCGACGCTCCGGGCCGGGGAGGGACGAGGACGGGACGGAGCGGCGAGGCGAGGCGACGGAGCGCAGGCGCACTGCCGCCGACGCTCCCTGCGCAGGCGCCGCCCGCCTCCGCTCCCCTCCCCTCCCCTCGGCGCCTGCGCCGGCCGCCGCGCTCCTCCCCGGCCCCCCTCGCCCGCCGCGTGACGTCACGCCCCAGCTCGCGCCCGCCGCGCGTGGCGGCGTCTCCCCGGGAGACGGGGGCGGGGAGAGGCGGGGAGCGACGCGTCCGCGGGCCAATGGGAAGCGGCGGAGGGGGGGCGAGGCGCCCAATGAGAAGGCAGGGAGGAGAGGGGCGGCTCTGGGGGCGGGGTGATCACCTGGAATCATTAGGGCATTTCTTAAAATGAAATAAATTTTAAGAAATTTTAATATTTGCCGAGCGCTGACTATGTGCCGAGCACTGTTCTAAGCGCTGGGGGAGATACAGGGTCATCAGGTGGTCCCACGGGAGGCTCCCAGTTTTCATCCCCATTTTCCAGATCAGGTCACTGAGGCCCAGTGAAGTGACTTGCCCAAGGTCACACCGCTGATAAGCGCTCACTCTGCGCCAAGCGCTCTTCTAAGCGCTGGGGTAGAGACAAGGGGATCAGGCCGACTCCTGTGGGGCTCCCAGTCTTCATCCCCATTTTACAGATGAGGGAACTGAGGCACAGAGGAGGAGGAGGAGGAGGAGGGTATTTGTTAAGCGCTCACTCTGTGCCAAGCACTCTTCTAAACGCTGGGGAGATGCAAGGTCATCAGGTTGTCCCAGGTGGGGCTCCCTGTCTTCATCCCCATTTTACAGATGAGGGAACTGAGGCACAGAGGAGGAGGAGGGTATTTGTTAAGCGCTCACTCTGTGCCAAGCACTCTTCTAAACGCTGGGGGAGATACAAGGTCATCAGGTTGTCCCACGGGGCGCTCCCAGTCTTCACCCCCATTTTACAGATGAGGAAACTGAGGCACAGAGAATCATGATGATGATGGTATTCGTTAAACGCTCACTCCGTGCCAAGCACTCTTCTAAACGCTGGCGTAGATACAAGGCCATCAGATTGCCCGACGTGAGGCTCCCTCTCTTCATCCTGTTCCAAGTGCTGGGGTAGAGACAAGGAGATCAGGTCGACTCCTGTGGGGCGCCCAGTCTTTATCCCCATTTTACAGATGAGGGAACTGAGGCACAAAGGAGGAGGAGGAGGAAGATGGTATTTGTTAAGCGCTCACTCTGTGCCAAGCACTCTTCTAAACGCTGGGGTAGATACAAGGTCATCAGGTTGTCCCACGTGGGGCTCCCTCTCTTCATCCCCATTTTACAGATGAGAGAACTGAGGCACAGAGGAGGAGGATGGTATTTGTTAAGTGCTCACTCTGTGTCAAACACTGTTCTAAACGCTAGGGTAGATACAAGGTCATCAGGTTGCCCCACGTGGGACTCACAGTCTTCATCCTGTTCCGAGCGCTGGGCTGGAGTCAAGGGGATCAGGTCGACTCCTGTGGGGCTCCCAGTCTTCATCCCCATTTTACAGATGAAGGAACTGAGGCACAGAGGATGATGATGGTATTTGTTAAGCGCTCACTCTGTGCCAAGCCCTGATCTAAGCGCTGGGGGAGATCCAAGGTCATCAGGTTGTCCCTCGTGGGGCTCCCAGTCTTCATCCCCATTTTACAGATGAGGGAACTGAGGCACAGACAATCATGATGATGATGGCGTTTGTTAAGCGCTCACTCTGTGCCAAGCACTGTTCTAAACGCTGGGGTAGATAAAAGGTTGTCCCACGTGGGGCTCCCAGTCTTCATCCCCATTTGACAGATGAGGGAACCGAGGGACAGAGAAGCGAAGTGGCTTGCCCAGGGTCACAGAGCAGACAAGTGTGAGATCCGGGACTAGAACCCATGTCCTCTGTCTCCCAAGCTCCTGATCTTTCCACTAAGCCACACGGCTTCTCTAGCGGGTAGTACCCTAAAGGCTGCAGCTCTGTTTAGGGTTGAGCTCTGCATCTCGCGCAGCCTTTAATAAAAATGACAGTAATAACGGTATTTTTTAAGCACTTACTATGTGCCAGGCACTGTTCTAAGTGCCGAGGTAGATACGAGCTAATCAGGTCGGACACCGTCCCTGTCCCACACAGGGTTCAGAGTCTTAATCCCCATTTCAAAGATAAGAGAACTGAGTCCCCCAAGAAGTGATATGACTTTCCCACGGTCACACAGCAGACAAGTGATGGAGTCAGGATTAGAACCCATGACCTTCAGAGTCCCAGCCTTTATCCACTAGGCCATGCTGCTTAGTGAGTGTGTGTTTGTTTCGGGTTTTTTATGGTATTAGTTAAGCACTTCCTACCTACCATTCAATTCATTCATTCAATAGTATTTACTGAGCGCTTACTATGTGCAGAGCACTGTACTAAGCGCTTGAAATGTACAAATCGGCAACAGATAGAGACAGTCCCTGCCCTTTGACGGGTTTACAGTCTAAGCGGGTACCAGGCACTGTTCTGAGAGCTGGGGTAAATACAAACTAATCGGGTCGGACATAATCCCTGTCCCTCATGGGGCTTGCACACTCTTCATTCCCATTTTACAGATGAGGTTACTGAGGCACAGGAAATTGAAATGATCTGCCTGAGGTCACACAACAGACAAGTGGCAGAGTCCGGATTAGAACCCAGGTCCTCCTGACTCCCAGCCCCGGGCCCTATCTACCAGGTTATGTGGGGGTGCAAGGTCAATCCCGCCAAGCACACTCCGAAACCACCATCACTACTATTACGGTGCACTAAATAAGTCCTCAATAAATGACTGAAGGAATTGATGACTTTTCTTCTACTTCTTCCTCGAGCAGGTGAGCAAACTGGGAGGGCAGGAATAATAATAATAATAATAATAATGTTGGTATTTGTTAAGCGCTCACTATGTGCAGAGCACTGTTCTAAGCGCTGGGGTAGCTACAGGGTTTAAGAAGTCACTCCCCTTCTTAAACAAGTGAGCAAACTGGGAGGGCAGGAATAATAATAATAATAATAATAATGTTGGTATTTGTTAAGCGCTCACTATGTGCAGAGCACTGTTCTAAGCGCTGGGGTAGCTACAGGGTTTAAGAAGTCACTCCCCTTCTTAAACAACTCCAGTGGTTGCCTATCGACCTCCGCTCCAAACAAAAACTCCTCACTCTAGGCTTCAAGGCTCTCCATCACCTTGCCCCTTCCTACCTCTCCTCCCTTCTCTCTTTCTACCGCCCACCCCGCACGCTCCGCTCCTCTGCCGCCCACCTCCTCGCCGTCCCTCGGTCTCGCCTATCCCGCCGTCGACCCCCGGGTCACGTCCTCCCGCGGTCCTGGAACGCCCTCCCTCCTCACCTCCGCCAAACTGATTCTCTTTCCCTCTTCAAAACCTTACTTAAAAATCACCTCCTCCATGAGGCCTTCCCAGACTGAGCTCCTCTTCCCCCTCTACTCCCTCTGCCATCCCCCCTTTACCTCTCCGCAGCTAAAGCCTCATTTTCCCCTTTTCCCTCTGCTCCTCCACCTCTCCCTTCCCATCCCCACAGCACTGTACCCGTCCGCTCAACTGTATATATTTTCGTTACCCTATTTATTTTGTTAATGAATTGTACATCGCCTTGATTCTATTTAGTTGCCATTGTTTTTACGAGATGTTCTTCCCCTTGACGCTGTTTAGTGCCATTGTTCTCGTCTGTCCGTCTCCCCCAATTAGACTGTAAGCCCGTCAAACGGCAGGGACTGTCTCTATCTGTTGCCGACTTGTTCATCCCAAGCGCTTAGTACAGTGCTCTGCACATAGTAAGCGCTCAATAAATACTATTGAATGAATGAATGAATGAATACAGGGTCATCGGGTTGTCCCACGTGAGGCTCCCAGTCTTCATCCCCATTTTACAGATGAGGGAACTGAGGCCCAGTGAAGTGACTTGCCCACAGTCACACAGCTGACAAGTGGCAGAGCCGGGATTCGAACCCATGACCTCCGACTCCCAAGCCCGGGCTCCTTCCACTGAGCCATGCTGCTTCTCTAACTTGGTGGCCCAGTTGACACTACGTTTCTCAGCACAGAGAGAAACGACTCTCCAGACAACCCAATCTGGCTAGGTGCTGTGCCTTCTCCGCTCACTGCCCAACCCAAAGGTCTCAATTCTGCCAGTGGGTACTGACAGATCACCAGGATTGTGGGACCAAAGAGGTATAATAATAATAATAATGATGATGTTGGTATTTGTTAAGGTAAGCGCTTTCTATGTGTGGACGAAAGAGGTATTATAATAATAATGTTGGTATTTGTTAAGGTAAGCGCTTTCTATGTGTGGACGAAAGAGGTATTATAATTATAATAATGTTGGTATTTGTTAAGGTAAGCGCTTTCTATGTGTGGACGAAAGAGGTATTATAATAATAATAATAATAATGTTGGTATTTGTTAAGGTAAGCACTTTCTATGTGCAGAGCACTGTTCTAAGCACTGGGTATGCCACCATCCCCCCAGCCCTCCACCTGGTCTCCGGCGGACAGACTGTGGGAAGGAGCGTCTTGCCAAGTGGCATGGCGGGGGCAACAGACCCCCCCATCTCCTTCTTGCCACATCCAACGGCCCCTATTCCATCCTGATCCTCCTTGACCTCTCAGCTGCCTTTGACACTGTCAACCAGCCCCTTTCTCCTGGAAATAATAATAATAATGTTGGTATTTGTTAAGCGCTGACAGTGTGCAGAGCACTGTTCTAAGCGCTGGGGGAGATACAGGGTCATCGGGTTGTCCCACGGGAGGCTCACGGTCTTCATCCCCATTTTCCAGATGAGGGAACTGAGGCCCAGAGAAGTGAAGTGACTTGCCCACAGTCACACAGCTGACAAGCGGCAGAGCCGGGATTCGAATCCATGACCTCTGACTCCCAAACCCGTGCTCTTTCCACTGAGCCACGCTGCTCCTCGGTTTCATGGACACTGTCCTCTCCTGGTTCTTCTGCTCTCTCTCTAGCCGCTCATTCTCAGTCCTTTCTGTGGGCTCCTCCTCTGCCTGTCACCCCCGAACAGCGGGTGTCCCTCATGGTTGAGTTCCGGATCCCCTCCTATTCTCCATCTACCCCCACGGCTTCGGAGAACTCATCCGCTCCCACGGCTTCAACCACCACCTCTATTCGGATGATTCTAAAATCTGCAACTCCAGCCCTGATCTCCCTCCTCTTCTGCAGTCTCACATTTCCTACTGCCTTCAAGACATCTCTACTTGGTTGACCCGCTGACACCTCAAATTTAACGTGTCCAAAACGGACCTTACCTTCCCGTCCAAATGCTGTCCTCCCCCTGATTTTCTTGTCACTGTGGACGGCTCCATCCTCCTTCCCGTCTCACGAGGCCGTAACCTTGGTGTTATCCTTGACTCATCTCTCTCATTCAACCCACACAGTCAATCTCTCACTCAATCGTGTTGCTTCAAACTTCACAACATCTCTAAAAATCCATCCTCTCCATCCAAACTACTACCATGTTAATCCAATCACTTATCCGAACCCGCCTCGATTACCGTATCAGCTTTCTCGCTGACCTCCCTGCCTCTCGTCTCTCCCCGCTCCAGACCGTATTTCACTCTGCCGCCCAGATCATTTTTCTACATAAAAACATTCAGTCGATGTTTCCCCACTCCTCAAGAGCCTCCAGTAATTGCCCATCCACCTCCCCGTCAAACCGAAACTCCTTACTCTCAGCTTTAAAGCACTCACTTTGCCCTCTCCTACTACAGCCCAGCTCACTCTCTTCACTCCTCTAATAATGACAATAATTATGGTACTTGTCAAGTGCTACCATATGCCAAGCACTGTTCTAAGCACTGGGGTAGATACAGATTAACCAGGTTGGACGTAGTCCCCATCCCACATCGGGCTCACACTCTTAAATCTCATTTTTCACAGATGAGGTAACTGAGGTGCAGAGAAGTTAAGTGACTTACCCAAGCTCACACAGCAGACAAGTAGTGGAGCTGGGATTAGAATCCAATACCTTCTGACTCCCGGGCCCGTGCTCCGTCCACTACACCATGCTTCTCATTGACAAACTATTCCCTGAACCACAATCTTGTCAATCTCACCATCGACCTCTCGCCCACATCCTGCCTCCGGCCTGGAATGTCCTCCCTCTTTATATCCGTCAATTATTCTCTCCACCTTCGAAGTCTTATTGAAGGCACACCTCCTCCAAGAGGGCTTCCCTGACTAAGCCCTCATTTCCTCTTCTCCCACCCCCTTCTGTGTCACCCTGATTTGCTCCCTTTATTCATTCAATAGTATTTATTGAGCGCTTACTATGTGCAGAGCACTGTACTAAGCGCTTGGGATGAACAAGTCGGCAACAGATAGAGACAGTCCCTGCCGTTTGACGGGCTTACAGTCTAATCGGGGGAGACGGACAGACGAGAACAATGGCACTAAACAGCGTCGAGGGGAAGAACATCTCGTAAAAACAATGGCAACTAAATAGAATCGAGGCGATGTACAATTCATTAACAAAATAAATAGGGTAACGAAAATATATACAGGCCCCACAGCACTCATGTACATATCTGTAATTTATTCATATTATTATCTATCTCTCCTCTAGGCTGTAAGCTCACTATGGGGAGGGAACACATCTACCAACTCCGTTATATTGTTATGTTGCACACTCCCAAGTGCTTAATGCAGTGCCCTGCACACAGAAAGCACCCAATAAATATGATTGTTTGACTCTCTCTCTACCTTCCTGGACCCTGCTAAATCTTCTACCAAGATGGCAACATTTCTAATTAACCCAATTAATTTGTACCTATCCTAGTGCTTAGAACAATGCTTGATACATAGTAAGCACTTAAATACCATAAAAAACAAAACATTTCTTGGTTCCAATACCAATTGCGTTTCTGATAAAATGCCCAGTGTTCCCAAACTTGATAGAGAGGACAGTGGGACACAGGGTGCAGTGATATTAATCCTCAATTCTGTGTCTTCTATTCTCCATAATAGTAGTAAAAATAATAGTGGTACTTGTTGTGTTTACTATATGCCAATGACTGTACTAAGCACTGGGACAAATGGAAGATAATCACGTTAGGCCATTCCCTGTCCCACATGAAGCTCACAGTCTAAGAAGGAGGGACTGGGATTTAATCCCCACTCGATAGAAAACTGAGGTACAGAGAAGCTGACTTGCCCAAGGTAATACAGCATACAAGTGGCAGAGATGGGATTAGAACTCAGGTCCTCTGACTTCCACATTTGTATGCTCTTTCCACTAGGCCATGGTGCTTCTCTACACCCATCCCACAACTTCAACTACCATCTTCATGTGGATGACTGACAAATCTGCCTCCCCAGGCCCGACCTTCCCTTTCCCTACAATCTCGCATTTCCTCCTGCCGTCAGGACATCTCTTGGATATTCTGACACTTGAAGCCCAATATGTTCAAAACTTAACTCATCTTCCCTCCCAAATCCTCTCCTCCCCCCGCTTTTCCCATCACTACCGACAGCAACACCGGCGTCCCCGTCTCGGTAGCCCGTAACCTTGCATTATCCTTGACAAACTGCTCTCAACGCGCATATCCAGTTTGTCACCAAATCCTTTCAATCTTCAAGACATCTCCAGAATCCACCCCTTCCTCCCAATCCAAATGCCACCATGTTGGCCCAGGCATATGTCACATCCCTCCACCACCACATCGACCTCCTCGCTGACTTCCCTGACTCTAGCCTCGCCCCTCTCCAGTCCACACTTCATTCAGCTGCCGGGATCAATTTTCAAAAATATTGTCCTTTTGCACATCATTTTCATTCAGTCGTATTCATTGAGCGCTTATCCCATCCAGCTTTGACTCCACGTGGAGTCCGCCCGCCTCTTGTCTCTCCCCACTCCAGTCCATACTTCACTCTGCCGCCTAGATCATTTTTCTACAAAAACGTTCAGTCCGTATCTCCCCGCTCCTCAAGAACCTCGTGGTTTCCAGCTACCTCCGGATCAAACAGAATCTTCTTACCTTTGGCTTAAAAGCACTAGATCTCCTTGCCCCCTACCTCATCTCGATGCTCTCCTTTCATTCATTCAATCGTATTTATTAAACACTTATTGTGGGGAGAGCACTGAATTCAGAGCTTGGAAAAGTACGATACAACAATAAACAGTGACATTCCCTGCCCACAACGAGCTCAAAGTCTAGGGGAGGGGAGGCAGACAACAATACAAATAAAATATATAAATATATACCTCTAGTGGTTGCCTACCCATTTCTGCATCAAGCAGAAACTTCTCGCCATCAGCTTTAGACCTTTCAATCAACTCTCTCTTCACTATTCACCCTCTCTCTTCTCCCACTACAATCCAACCCCCACACTTCCCCTCCTCTTACACCCACACTCTCGCGTTGCCTTGTTCTTGTCTCTCTCACCCATCTCTGTCACACCCTTCCCTTCTTCCTCCCCCTTTCACATCCGGCAGACTTCACTACTTTCAACACCTCAAAACCCTAATCATCCCGCTCCTTCTACTAGGCCATGCTGCTTTGGGCTGGCCCTTACCCTTGGGCTTCCGCTGGAAGAAACGTGGCCAAAAACGTATTGCAGTAGAAGCGGCCTCTCTGATTCAAGCTTCATTAGGCACGTTTGCTGAGTTCTGGAAGGAAAGCACCAGAATCTAAAAGAAGACAAAGCCACTAAGCATCTGAGAGAGGCCCCGGAACCCAAGCTGCCCTTCCCGACCAGGAGACGGCCTCTCCCCAGGGCCAGGTCCCCACGATTGTCACCATCAAGAGGAAGATGCCAGTCTGAGGGAATCTGACAGCTTTTGAGTGTAACCAGATGTTTCCCTGAAATGATCATTTTTCTTGGCACTCATTAATTTTGCAAAAATCTGTTTCACTGCAGTCCTAAGAGCTCATGTTTTCTAATTTTTCCCCCTCTTGAAAAGTAACTAAATTCATTGGCAAATCAATGTCACATTGAATACAAAAATAGAACTTGCTTATTGGAACTGGTTTTATCTAAAGAGAAAAACACTAAAACCACACTTCGCTAGTATAATCAATACACTGCTGAACAACAGATATTTTCCAAGTTTGCCCTGCTCAGGATTCATTAGCCCAGTTTAGCAAGGGTTTAGTGGAAGGTCATTTTCAGACGTGGAAGAATGTAGAGTCTTGGAACCTACCAGCACTGTGCTCAACACTGAATGACCCGACCAAGACACTCTATAGAGATACAAATCTGAATCTTAACCCTCTTTTAGGTCACCTGGATCTTCCATAATGTGTCCCTTCAGACTTCCATGCAAGGTGGCTTGGTATCTTGGACACAAGGTCTATTGAGATTTAAAGGATCACTTAGAGAAGCAGCATGGCATAATGGACAGACCACGGGCCTGGGAGTCAGAAGGCCCGTGGGTTCTAATCCGGGCTTCGCCACTTCTCTGCTGTGTGACCTTGGGCAAGTCACTTCACTTCTCTGTGCCTCACTTATTTCATCTGTAAAATGGGGATTGAGACTGGGAGCCCTATATGAGACAGGGACTGTGTCCAGCCTGATTTGCTTGTCTCCACCCCAGTGCTTAGTACAGTGCCTGGCACACAGTAAGCGCTTAAGAAATAATAATAATGTTAGTATTTGTTAAGCGCTTACTATGTGCAGGGCACTGTTTTAAGCGCTGGGGTAGACACAAGGGAATCAGGTTGTCCCACGTGGGGCTCACAGTCTTAATCCCCATTTTACAGATGAGGTAACTGAGGCACAGAGAAGTTAAACGACTTCCCCAAAGTCACACAGCTGACAAGTGGCAGAGCCGGGAAATACCACAATCATCATCATCACTTGACTATGGAATCAAAACTTCCCCAATATAGCCAACAGAGGTAAAAAGGAGCCTAGAACAGGAAGACATCAGAGATTATACAGCCAGCAGAAGAATCAAACTCATGATGAATAAGAGATTTTAATTTAAGCAAAAAACTAATCAAAACACCCTTTAGAACATTTGGAAATGCAGCTGACTGCAAATTCTATGCTGGGTTTTCCCAATTATAATTTTATGATGTGAGCTGTGAAGAATAAATGTCTTTTCCAAGAGTTCAATTTCCATAGTAACCATCAAAAATCAACAGCCTGGGTGGGTTCTTCTGGCAGAAAAGGACTGTTTAATGTGTGTGTGTGTTCACCCAAACTTCAGAAAAGGGATTTGTAGTGTACACACACACACACACACACACACACCCACCCCCCAATGATTTTTTCCCATTACCCACTTTTGAAGTGGTAGCCACTGAGCTGTATGTCTTCAGAATGGGTTAGGCAGGGATCCAAGCTCTTGAAGTCTCTCCACATGTGTGTTCATCTCTTTATGTGCTTGTCACCTCCATTAGATCGTAAGCTCCAGACATAGTCTTTTTCTAAAATTCCCTCCACATCCAGCACAGTATCTCTTGAGCGCCTTCGGTGAGCACAGCACTAGATTAAGTACTAATTAGATTAAGCACTAGATTGGAAGAGTTCAATAGGTGTAAGAGACAGCAGTAATACAGAAGTCCAATAAATACTGTGATGATGATAATAAGTAAAAAACCTTCCCTATCAGGGGGCTCCAGAAGATGTAGTAAAATATATCACCGTACAGAGTGAAAAACAAGATAATTAGAATTATGGTATTTGTTAAGTGTTTACTATGTGCCAGGCACTGTACTAAGCAGTGGGGTGGATACAAGCAAATAGGGTTGGATACAGTCTCAATCCCCATTTTACAGATGAGGTAACTGAGGCATAGAGAAGTTAAGTGACTTGCCCACGGCCACCCAGCAGACAAGTGTGGACAGTTCATTTTCCTTTCCCAGTGCCAGTTTGACATTTTTCTTCCCCTACTTTTTAGACAATGTCTCACAGAGCACTGAGTGGGAAAGAAAGTCTGTAATTTGTTGTATTTGTTGAAAAATAGGGGGCTCTAAAAGAGAGCGAGAGCTACTCCTTCTTGGAAATGTACCATTGAGGTTCCTTAGTATTTCAGTGCTATGAAAACCAGACATTTCCCTTTGGCACCAGGGGAATTGCTCTGCTTTTGTGCCATTTCTAGGAGCTCAAAACACTTTTCAGAGAATGGTCTTCCCGCCTCGTTCAACTTCTCTGGATTGGTTGCGGGGGTGGGGGGGGGCGGAGGAATAATAATGTTGATATTTGTTAAGCGCTTACTATGTGCAGAGCACTGTTCTAAGCGCTGGGGTAAAGGGTAATCAGGTTGTCCCACGTGAGGCTCACAGTTAATACCCATTTTACAGATGAGGTAAGTGAGGCACAGAGAAGTTAAGTGATGTGCCCAAGGTTACACAGATGACAAGTGGCTGAGCGGGGAGGGGGAGGTGTCCCCTACATTTGAGTTTTCCAAAGCCTTCTCCCCACACTGAGCTCCTATAAATCATTCTGATTAACAGTTTAAGTTTCTACATCTTCCTTTTCAGCAACCCGAAGAGCGATCGGGGTAAAAGAAAGGGGCCTGCAAGTGACCGAAGGAGGAATCCGCTCCAACATTTAAGCAAGGTACTAGGAAAAGGGCACTAGCACGAGCCACTGAAGGCCACAGCCCTGTTGACCTTGGATCAGTCACTTAACTTGGCCGGGCCTCAGTTACCTCATCTGTAAAATGGGGATTAAGACTGTGCGCCCCGTGTGGGGCTGTTCAACCTGATTAGCATGTGTCTACCCCAGCGGTTCGTAGAGCGTCTGGCACACAGTAAGCGCCTAACAGACATCATTAGAAGAACAAACAGCAAACATTAAAGACCTAGTGGAAAGAGCCTGGGCTTGGGACTCAGAGGTCATGAGTTCGACTCCCGGCTCTGCCACTTGTCAGCTGGGTGACTGTGGGCAAGTCACTTCACTTCTCTGGGCCTCAATGACCTCATCTGTAAAATGGGGATTAAGACTGTGAGCCCCAAGTGGGACAACCTGATTCCCCTGTGTCTTCCCCAGCGTTTAGAACAGTGCTGTGCACATTGTAAGCGCTTAACAAATACCAACATTATTATTAAATGAGTGTGAATGAGAGATGGATTCAGGTTTACAAACATTGAGATGGAGTACGGACGCCCTCTCGTGGGCAGTTAGAAGAACAAACGGCTCCATTCTTATTCCATTCCTTTATTCCTAGACCAGAAACCTTCCCAATCCTATTTTCCCTTTGTTTCGTTTATTTTACGCATTCTCCTCTGTGGATTGAAAGAGGACCAAGAGGTAGAGCCCGGCAAGAGCTCAGAGTAAAATTAGCAGGGCCCGTGGCTCAGTGGGAGGAGCACGGGCTTGGGAGTCAGAGGTCACGGGTTCTAATCCCGGCTCCGCCACTTGTCAGCTATGTGACCTTGGGCAAGTCACTTAACTTCTCTGTGCCTCAGTTCCCTCATCTGTAAAATGGGGATGAAGTCTGTGAGCCCTATGTGGGACAAGCTGATTGCCTTGTATCTCCCCCAGCGCTTAGAAAAGTGCTCACCACATAGTAAGCGCTTAACAAATACCACCATTATTATCTTGGGTCCAGGGCCGAGTTAACGGGGCCCTGCTGTACTTTATATTAACGTCTGTCCCTCTAGACTGGAAATTCGCAGTAGGCAGGGAATGTGTCTGTTATATTGCCACGCTGTACTCTCCCAAGCACTTAGTCCAATGCTCTGCACACAGGATGGGCTCAATCAATTCTACTCTTTGATTACGCTTCTTTCCTGAATTAGAGTGAAAGCTTTAATGTGGGAAAGGAATATGTCATGTCTTGATTTTGTACTTTACAATCAGTGGTACTTATTGGGGACTTACGGTGTGAAGAGCACTGTAGAGAAACAGTGTAACGTAGTGCGGCGTGGCTCAGTGGAAAGAGCCCGGGCTTTGGAGTCAGAGGTCATGAGTTCGAATCCCGGCCCCGCCACTTGTCAGCCGTGTGACTGTGGGCAAGTCACTTCACTTCTCTGTGCCTCAGTGACCTCATCTGTAAAATGGGGATGAAGACCGGGAGCCCCACGTGGGACAACCTGATTCCCTTGTGTCTACCCCAGCGCTTAGAACAATGCTCGGCACATAGTAAGCGCTTAATAAATGCCAACATTATTATTATTAGTGGACAGAGCACGGGTCTGGGAGTCAAAAGGTCACGGGTTGTAATCCCGGCTCCACCACTCGTCTGCTGTGTGACCTTGAGCACGTCGCTTCACTTCTCCGTGCCTAAATTACCTCATCTGTAAAATGGGGATTGAAGACCGTGAGCCCCACGTGGGACAGGGACTTTTTTCAACTTGATTTGCTTGTATCCAACCCTGCGCTTAGTACAGTGCCTAGTAAGCACTTTTAAAATACCATCATCATTACCTGAGTTCTAATCCCAACTCTGCCACTCGTTTGCGGTGTGATCTTGGGCAGGTCACTTCACTTATCTGTGCCTCAGTTACCTCATCTGTAAAATGGGGATTAAGAGCGTGAGCCCTATGTGGGACAGGGACTGTATCCAACCCAATTACCTTGTATCCGCCCCAGTTCCTGGCACAAGGTAAGCACTTAAATACCACGGTTATTGTTATTACTAAGCACTTGGAGAAGTACAGTACAACAGAGTTGGTAGACACATTCCCTGCCCATAACAAGCATAAGTGCCTAATATAGTGCCCTTTACCAAGTGGGTGCTCAAGAAATGCCAGTAGAGCTACTTCCAAGCCCTTGACAATCGGATCAGGTGTGGAGGAGTTTACCCGGTGGACCCTTCCGATTCAAGTCCCAAATCTTCCTGCTGCCCTCATCCCCAGCCACCTGCAAGGTTGTACCTGCAGCTGCTGCAAGCTATTCTACCGCACGAAAGCCCTTTTTTGAAACCCATCTAAGCCTCCCTACTTCCAATCACGCCTACCACCTCCAGTGTTCCTCTGGCCTGAGAAGTAACTGCAATGACCGGCTGCCAGCCTCGCTGGGAGAGACCGAGAGCTGCTCCTCCCCGCTTCTCCAGCCCTCCTTCTCCTCCGCTTTCAGTCCTCCTCCTTCTCCGGCCCTCCTCCTCTTCCACCAGTCCTCCTCCTCCAGCTCTCCCCTCCCGGATGCCAGTCAGGGCTGGGGAGGAACATCCCGAAGCAGCGCCTTCCCATCAGGTCA